>NC_136065.1:1628643626-1631386126 GCF_964261635.1 Lissotriton helveticus | reverse complement strand
TGTGACACTGCCCTCATACCCTCAGCAAAATTTTCCTTGACAATAGGGCCAAGGGAACTGAAAGGGTAGAGGAGCTGGGTGTCATCAGCGTAAGAAACCGGTATGAACCCATACTTCCGCATAATCTCAGCAAGGGGGGCCACATATACATTAAACAATGTAGGGCTGAGACATGAACCTTGTGGCACCCCCTTTGTGAGCGCCTTCGAGGTGGAGCGATAGGGGCCCAAGCTGACAGATTGCGATCTCCCGGAAAGGAAACTCTCCAGCCAAGATAGTGCTGAGCCTCCGATCCCTACTCCCTGCAAGCGGCTGAGGAGGATGTTGTGGGACACGGTATCAAAGGCCGCAGACAGGTCCAACAACACTAGTATCATGGAACCTCCTCTATCCTGTGACATTTTGATCTTATCAGTCACTGAGAGGAGGGCCGATTCAGTGCTGTGGTTGGGCCTGAACCCAGATTGTGATTGGTCCAGGCCCCCTGTCGCCTCGATATAGTTGGAAAGAGTAGAGTTAACGTGTTTCTCAGCCAGTTTGCTAATGAAAGGGAGATAGGGCGGAGGTTGGAGAGTTCTGACCAGGGAAGAGTGGTGTTTTTCCGTATGGGGTTCACTACCGCTTCTTTCCAGGGTTGTGGAAGTTGTCCCTCGGCAAAGGAAAGATTCATAAGCTTCTGAATAGTGGGACCTAATGATTCCATCAGGGGGAGATCAATTTTGCAGGGATCAAATCAGTAGGGGAACCAGTCTTCATATTGCCAATAAGGGTAGTCAGGTCTTTTAGGGTAACTTGTGGAATTGCATGGAGCGTTTTATCACGGGTCATTGTTGGGAGAGTCTCAGGGACTATAGTCTCTAAAGGACCTGTGACTTTCGTAATTTTCTTATATATCCCCTCGATTTTTTCTTCGAAGAACTGGGAAATGTTGTTGTGAAGATCTTGAGTAAAAACATCCGGGCTCTCACATATTACAGGGTTGGTAAAAGTCTGTATGATTTTAAATAGCTCTCGGGTAGAGTTACCTGCCTCTGTTATTTGGGAGGTAAGACTGAATTTCCTTGCTCTTTTTATATTTTTATAATAGGTGGTCATAGCTGTTAAATATCGATCTTTGTCTTCCTCCTTATGTGACCGTCTCCAAAGTTTCTCCAATTTCCTGCACCCCTGTTTTTCTGTTTTGAGGGCCTCAGTATACCATGCTTCCCTTTTAGCTATGGTAGGTTGCTTGACTACTTTTTGAGGAGCCAGAGTGTTAATGGCTACCATCAGTGAGGAGTCAAATTTTGAGAGGGCTGTCTCAATATCATCCGAGCTTGTAAGGACTGGCTGTTTCCAAACTTGAGTGAACCTATCAGGAGTAACTTTGTGCCATGGTCTGCGTTTAATGGCTTGCGTGATGGAGTGATTGGTGGGTTCGGGTAGATGGAGGAAGGAAAAGTCTAGCATTTTGTGGTCCGACCAGTAGATGTATTTAGGGGGATGGCAGTAGATATTGGGAAGGGTGGTAAAAATGAAATCCAAAGTATGGCCACCTGTATGGGTGGGGCCATTATTACGGAGATAAAGGCCCAGCAGGGCAAGATCTGTTAGAAGTGCAATAGTATCAGGGTGGTCAGCAACATCAGTATGAAAGTTAAAATCTCCAAGTAAGATAACATTTTCATTCGTTTTCATGTGGGGAGCTGAAAGTTCAGTCAAAGCTAGGGAAAACCCAGCATTAGGTCCGGGCGGGCGATACACTAGTGCTCCTTTCCAGTGTACCTTAGGGCTGATTTTTAGATGAAAAATAATTATTTCCATGGTGGGCAGCATTACTTGTTCTAAAACCCTAATATTCAACTGTCTTTGTAAACAATGGCGATCCCACCTCCTACTTTCTCCAGCCGGTCTTGGCGGAGAATTTTGTACCCCATAGGTATTCCCAAGGTGATAGTTGGAATAGTGTGGGGTTTGAGCCATGTTTCAGTTAAGAAACAGATCTCAGGCTTAATACTGTGTAGAGAGTCCCAAAGTTGCATATGATGCTTTGGGAGGGACCTTACATTAAGTAAGAAGCTTATCCAGCCTTTTGAAGTGACTTTATCATTGTTAGGGCTCCCAACAATGATGTTACAGTGAGTAGCTTGAAAACCGCATATTAAACATGAAAAAGGCCCTTCAGGGCACACTGACAGTCTGTTGGTGCATTTGTGTGTGCCCTGGGGTTGTAGGGCAAGGAGGGCATGCGCTGAATACCTTGTATTAGGGGCGATCGTAGAACTGTCCATGATGTGAGGGGCAGAGTGGTAGGCCCCTAGCCCCGTCCTGTCGCGGACGGGCGCAGACGGGCAGCTCTTTGGCGGGTCTTCGGCGGGGCTGCGCGCGATCGCTACGCGCTCAGGGAGGTGCGAGGGCTAAATAGCCCTGCGTGCAGCCACTAGAGCGCTAACCGCTCCTAGTGGGACCGGAAGTGGTGTGAAAGCCTGCCACCCCCTTGCAAGAACGGGAGGTGTAGGAGTTCCTAAGTTTCTTAGCATACATTTCAATTCTCTATGGCGACGGTACCAATACTCATTTGTGGTATAAAGCAGGAATATCGACGGGATAATATCGACTAGCATAAATATCGAGGTAAGAATATCGAATTTAAAAAATATCGTTGAAGTAAATATCGTTGTTGTAAATATCGATTTTGTATAATGACAAAAATATCGTCAAAATAAAATATCGTTGTATAGAATATCGTTTAGAGAAATATCGTTGAATATAATATCGACAAAATAATTGAATGTGTTATATAAGTGTAGAAAAATTTGTTTTATGTTTAAATATTATTAATTAAATGTCTATTTTTATTATTATAGGGATCAAAATGTAAAAAAAAATTAAATGTTTGTAAATATTTTAGGAGCGGGTTATTGGTATTATAGGGGATAAGGGTGGGTAGTAATTTTAAAAAGTAGTGTAAATAATATGTATAGAATGGTAAAAAATTAGAAATTTTTTATTTATTTTTTATTTTGAATGGCGAAATTTGAAATTTAATTTAAATAACAGAATTATTTATTTAATGGGTTTTTAAAAAGATTTAGTAGCGGGTTGTTGGTGATATAGGGGATAAGGGTGGGTAGTATATTAAAATATGTTTCATAAAATTTAAATTTAATTAAAAAAATATATAAATTGAAATACTAAAAAATATTATATTTAATTGAAATTGAATGTATTATATAATAATTTTGTAATTAAGTGTGGGTTTTATTTATATAGTGTTTAATAAAAAATGTAATTGCTATAAAAAATACGAAATTTGAAATTTCAATATTTAAATTTGAAATTTGAAATTTGAAATTAGAAAATTAATTTTTAAATTATATTAAAATAAGTCAAGTGTGTAATATTTTATGTTTGTGTATTTCTTATAATATATGCTAAGAATGATTCGAAAAACAAAAAAACAAAGTTTGGGTTAAAAATTATAAAATTGTGAAAATTATGTAAAAATGTATAAAAAATGCAAAATTTGAAATTTCAATATTTAAATTTGAAATTTGAAATTTGAAATTAGAAAATTAATTTTTAAATTATATTAAAATAAGTCAAGTGTGTAATATTTTATGTTTGTGTATTTCCTATAATATATGCTAAGAATGATTCGAAAAACAAAAAAACAAAGTTTGGGTTAAAAATTATAAAATTGTGAAAATTATGTAAAAATTTATAAAACATTCGAAATTTGAAATTTAAATTTTGGTTAAAAAATGTGTTATTGTTATGTTCAAAAAACATATTTTGTGATTGTAATTTAATAGTCTATTTTGTAGTATAATAGATAAGAGTTGTTATTAATATATATAAAGTGATGTTTATGTGTTATAATATCACAAATATTATGGTTTACTGTCCAGCAGTTTCCCTGACTTATGTAGGATTGGAGTTAGAATAGTTATTTATTATGGTTTCCTGTCCAGCACTTTATCTGACTTATGTATGATTGGAGTTAAAATAGTTATTTATTGTTGCTTACTGTTAAGTATTTTTTATGAGTTATGTTTTATATTTTTTTATTTATAAAATTTGTTTTTAAATATTTTTTATTTTTTATTTTTTAGAATTATTATTATATATAATGTTGTAATATCATTTTTATAAATAAACAAATATGAATATTTTCAACATTTTTACATACATATCACAAGTGTCAACATTTATTAAGTACAATAGTAATATAGTTTTGTACACATTTTTTTTATTCATACTTTCATTTGTTGATGCAAACATTTACATAATTGTAATACACCTTTTTCAATTATTTGTTTACATTTTACATTGCAATTTTAGTCATATATACATTGTTATATTACATTAATTAGTATATTAAATTTTAAATTTTCTTTTTTTAAATTTAATATGTTAATTAATTGACATGTAATTGTATTTTTCTAAAGTATGTACATAAAATAGTGCTCAGTTTTATACATATAAAAAATATTTTTTAACAATCAAAAACATATTTTTAATATACAATAATTAATTAATATATAAATATATTAAATATATTATTGTATATTTTACATTAATCATATGTTTATTTACAAACAATAAGTAAATTATTACAAAACATGGAAAATAAATTGCTATTGTTTATTTTTAATAATGGGGATTTAGTCCTATTTTTATTTTTATTGTGCTGCCATTTTGTTTTTTGAACTTCACTTTTTAGTCTATCTCCATCGTTGTTTGGGTCATTTCAGAAAACGGAACCTCGCGGTTGGGAGCTGCTTCGTGTTGGTGAATGTAAGTTTATTTTACATTAATTTTAACTACATTTTAAGACATTATAGAGCTAGTTGTAGTGTGTACGTGTTGCTATGTGTTGTACTTTACAGTTTATGTGAAAAATACGTGTTATTTAAGGTCGTTATTGATAACGTACTTTCTTAGATATTTCTTATGAAATTAAGGTTTATGTATTGTGTAAATGAATTAGTTCAGGTGTTTTCCTATGTTTTATATGTTATGTTTAGGCTTTCTGGCTTTCGTATTTATTGTGGGTGGGTTTTGTTTGTATTTATTTACAGGTGTTCGTTTTGGTGAGCAGATGGATTTTATCTCGTATTTTTTGTAAAATACAGGTAAATGTTTCACTACATTTTTTGATTTTTCGGGATTTTGGAGCGGTTTTATCGTGATTAGTTTTTCGGGTTTTTTATGGTTCCGTTCTCCAGAGTATTGCTACGTGGGACCCTTATAAAACAGTTGTATATTTTGCATTTTGTGGGGATTTTTTTAAAACATGTGGATTGATTTTGGTTCTATTCATCTTGAAACCATCTTCTTGGAACACATTCTACAGCTGCAGAACAGTTAAGTTATTATTATATTTTTGTTTGGGGTGGATTGTGCTATATTGTGCAATTTTTTTCAATGTCGTTTTATTATGTCTTGTAATAATAGATTACATTTATTTTTACATGACATAATTTAACTACATTAAAAAAAAGTTTGTTTTATTTATTGTTTGAAATGTTTTTATGTGTTGCTTGTTAAAGGATAGATTTGGCTATTAGTTCTAAGTATTCAAGACCTTCGATACTTGGGTACATTCTTATTTTTTGCTGTAGGTATTCGTACATATTTAATGTTTGTTTACTTAGTTTAGGGCCGATTTTAGATAGAGATTGCTCTATTCTTAGTTCTTGGTAGCTTTGCTCTTTTTTGATGCTTTGGATTAGTTTATGAAGTGTGGGTTGTGTTCTTCCTATTGTGGCTTGGAAGGCATTATGCCATCCTTCAACCGCGTTGTTAGTTTTGGCTTTCTGTGCCATAGTACTAGCATACACATTCCACCATGGAATTTGGAATTTAGGTTGTCTGCGGTGGCCAGAACGATGTAATCTTCCCACCCAGGTATCTTCAAAATAGTCTAAGAAGGGAGTTAATTTTTTCTCATTGGTGCGGTAGAAAGGGCTGTCAAGTAGTAAATTGTAATAGTTAGCAACTTCTGTTGTTGGTACAAATGCCAATGCAATTAACTTTTTAATCTGATAAGCAAAGTTACTGTTTGTTGAATATTCAATGCTTAAAGTAGATTTTTGTAAGTGCCTCCATATACTTTAGTTGTAGTGATAATAACACCCTTGTATAGATGTGTGAGGATATATTTTAAGTATAGCTTGAATCATGGCTATTTCAAAGTCTATTATTATTCTTTGTGGATAGTAATTATCTGTAAAATCTTTGATAGTTGTTAAAATTTCTACGTAGGTAGCATTTGTTTTATTTGGCAGCAGTGTATAAATTAAAGGGATATTTGTTTATTGGTATTCACCATGGATGGTGTAAAGTTGATAGAAAGGTTTGGGACATACTTTAAAAGTTCCGTCCATCATCCAGGTTTCACATGATTTTAGTTTTTGCAAATTGCTATTCGTTGCAAAAAGTAAAATTCTTTTATCATGACTGTGGTTATCATACATTAAGAATTTATCTTCATTGTGTGTAATAGTATATTCAGGATATATTTTAATGTCTTGAAAAGTTTCAGGTGCTGGTGGAGTTGGATCAGAATCTCGTTTTGTTTTAGCAATTAATCTTTTCAAGTTGGGTATTGAAGGTAACAGTCCTGTGACATGTTCTGGCACCTTGCTTAAAACATTTTTCAAAATAGTGGTGCTTGTTTCTTGTGAGCCTGTACTAGCTTCTCTCAATGTCTCTAGTGCTTCTCTCACTTCGACTTCTGTTACATTGGGTGGGTGGTTATGCTCATGTACATTTACAACATTGTTATCAACAGTCTTTGCTCTACCATAGCATGCAGTTGAGTAATATTTACTACATTTCCAGTAAGTTTTATTCCCTTTTATTCTTTCTTGGGTGTAGGTGTAACCCATGTAGCTCAGCATTATTTTCCCTTTTTGAGAAGTAATAAAAGTAGCTCCTGTTGCCATGTCTAAGGTAGATCTGTGAAGACATATATATGTTTTTTTAGTAAAAGTGAAAAACATTTCTTGAGATGTGTACGTTAAAAGGAAAAAGTGCAAAAACGTACTTACAATGTTGTTTTCCTGCTAATTTTATGTTTTCTGTTCTTATATGAAGATTTTCACTCTTTAATGTTCTGTAGTTGTGGTAAAGAATAATACAAAAAATGATTTAGTTTTATAGTTGTTTATTTTTTCTTTCTGATTATTAATAGACACAGTGGGTATACTTACTTAATGTAGTAGAAGATGTTGTTAGTTTAGTTGTAGATTGGTAGATGAAGTTTGTATATTCTGTAAAAGAAAGTTAATTTGTGTTATTTATTGTATTAGGATACATTAGTAGGTAATAACATATCAAGTCTTTTGCAACTTTACTTTGCAACTTTTTAAAATTATTTAAAAGCTTTCTAAGTAGACATGGATAAGGCAGTTCATAATTTCATTTAATTATTATCTTGTGGTGGTTGTTGATAGGATGTTGTAGTTATATTTAAACAAATATAAAGACCATGTTTTTAGTTTAGGGAGTTTAGCTACTTTTCGACAGGTTTGTATGATAAATGAAATGGGACTTGACTTACTTGAGTTGTAGTATGCTGTGTTGTAGTCGTTGTAGTAGGTGTGTATTCTCTTCTTTTCAGCAAGGTAACCGTTTCCCTCCAAGTTTGGCCAAAAAATGGTAATTTAAGTTAAGTTTGTAATTGTATTTATAGTAGTGAGTTAATTAATGGTTATATTTGATTGGTTCAATTAAATATAATTTAAATTCATTGGCTGACAACATTAGTTTGAATTTGAAAGCCGCTATTTTGTAAAGAGTTAGTAGCATCAATAATTGTTTTCGATTTTTATTACCAAATGTCTTATATGTGTTTTATTTTAATAGTAAATATTTATTACAATGTTAAAATTAGTGAAATGTGATTTAAAGTAATCCGATAAGAGTGTATGATAGTGTTTTGTAATGTTTATATTGGTATGCAACCTTTACACCGCAACTTTTACAACGTACTACCATTACAACCAAACTTTTACAATGCAAAAACCATTACAATGCATGTATTTACAAGGCATGTTTTTACAACGTAGGTACCTTTACAACGCATATCATTACAATGTAAGTATTGGTAAGTATATAATTATATTTAAAATGTAATATGTTTGGGGTTTTTTAAGGGATATTTTTAGGGTTCAGGGTCAGTTTTGGCTTTTAGGGTAAAGGGGTATTTTTAGGGTTCAGGGTCAGTTTTGTGTTTTTGGGAAAAGGGGTATTTTTAGGGTTCAGGGTCCGTTTTCAGTTTTTGGGTAAAGGGGTATTTTTAGGGTTCAGGGTCAGTTTTCCGTTTTTGGGTAAAGGGGTATTTTTAGGGTTCAGGGTGAGTTTTACGTTTTTGGGTAAAGGGGTATTTTTAGGATTCAGGATCAGTTTTCAGTTTTTGGGTAAAGGGGTATTTTTAGGGTTCAGGGTCAGTTTTCAGTTTTTGGGTAAAGGGGACTTTTTAGAGTTCAGGGTCAGTTTTCAGTTTTTGGGTAAAGGGGTATTTTTAGGGTTCAGGGTCAGTTTTCAGTTTTTGGGTAAAGGGGTATTTTTAGGGTTCAGGGTCCGTTTTCAGTTTTTGGGTAAAGGGGTATTTTTAGGGTTCAGGGTCAGTTTTCAGTTTTTGGGTAAAGGGATATTTTTAGGGTTCAGGGTGAGTTTTACGTTTTTGGGTAAAGGGGTATTTTTAGGATTCAGGATCAGTTTTCAGTTTTTGTGTAAAGGGGTATTTTTAGGGTTCAGGGTCAGTTTTCAGTTTTTGGGTAAAGGGGAATTTTTGAGTTCAGGGTCAGTTTTCAGTTTTTGGGTAAAGGGGTATTTTTAGGGTTCAGGGTCAGTTTTCAGTTTTTGGGTAAAGTAGTATTTTTAGGGTTCAGGGTCAGTTTTCAGTTTTTGGGTAAAGGGGTATTTTTAGGGTTCAGGGTCAGTTTTCAGTTTTTGGGTAAAGGGGTATTTTTAGGGTTCAGGGTGAGTTTTACGTTTTTGGGTAAAGGGGTATTTTTAGGGTTCAGGATCAGTTTTCAGTTTTTGGGTAAAGGGGTATTTTTAGGGTTCAGGGTCAGTTTTCAGTTTTTGGGTAAAGGGGAATTTTTAGAGTTCAGGGTCAGTTTTCAGTTTTTGGGTAAATGGGGTATTTTTAGGGTTCAGGGTCAGTTTTCAGTTTTTGGGTAAAGGGGTATTTTTAGGGTTCAGGGTCAGTTTTCAGTTTTTGGGTAAAGGGGTATTTTTAGGGTTCAGGGTCAGTTTTCAGTTTTTGGGTAGAGGGGTATTTTTAGGGTTCAGGGGCAGTTTTGTGTTTTTGGGAAAAGGGGTATTTTTAGGGTTCAGGGTCCGTTTTCAGTTTTTGGGTAAAGGGGAATTTTTAGGGTTCAGGGTCAGTTTTTACTTTTTGGGTAAAGGGGTATTTTAAGGGGTCAGGGTCAGTTTTTAGTTTTTGGGTAAAGGGGTATTTTTATTGTTCAGGCTCAGTTTTGTGTTTTTGGGGTACAGGGGTACAGGGTAAAAAAAATAAATTAATATATTAATTAAATAAATTAAATGAAATTAAATGAAATTAAATTTAATTTAATTAAAATCTATTCATTTTAATTAATTTATATTAAAAAAATTATTATATATTTACTAATACTTACGTTGTAATGGTATGCGTTGTAAAGGTACCTGTGTTGTAAAAATATGCGTTGTAAATACATGCGTTGTAATGGTTTTTGCGTTGTAAAAATTTCGTTGTAAAGGTATGCGTTGTAAAAGTATGTGTTGTAACGTCATACATACTTTATATTACTAATGTATTGTTTCTTATTATATATAAATAAATAATACATATTGTTTATACATATATGTTAGAAAAGCTTTTTTTGAATTTAAATAACAATGAAAAAGTGAATAACAGAAAAGTAATGTGTATATAAGGTTGTAAAGAAAATGACGATATTTTTTTTATATTAATGGTGCACAGACATAATATCGACTCCAAAATATCGTTTGGACAGAATATCGAGTTTTAAATATCGTTTGGAGAAAATATCGACAGGACAGAATATCGACAGCCAAAATATCGTTTTTAAGGTAAGTGAAGTAATATCGACTGTAAATAATATCGAAAGTAAAAAATATCGGTTTTTATATAATATGTAATTATTTATAGTGTTTTTATGTTATAATATGTGTGAAAAGTGTCATTTTATGTTATAATTATTTTTAATTAATGATTTTTTTAAAATTATTGTGTAATTTTATTCTGTAGCGGGTTGTGGGTTTATAGGGGAATAGGGTGGGAAGTAATTTAATTATAATTAATTAAATATGTACATTTATTAATTGGTAGTAATAATTAATTAATTGGTAATTAAATATTATATGTTAATTATTTAAAATTTAATTGGTAATTAATTTAATTTAATTTATTAATTGCTAATTATGTAAATTAAAATAATGTATTTCCTGTAGCGGGTTGTGGGTTTATAGGGGAATAGGGTGGGAAGTAATTTAATTATTATTTATTAAATATGTAAATGTATTAATTGGTAGTAATATTTAATTAATTGGTAATTAAATAATATTTATTAATTAATTAAAATGTAATTGGTAATTAATTTAATTTAATTGATTAATTGCTAATTATGTTAAATTAAAGGGGTATTTTTAGGGTTCAGGGTCAGTTTTTAGTTTTTAGGGTAAAGGGGTATTTTTAGGGTTCAGGGTCAGTTTTTAGTTTTTAGGTAAAGGGGTATTTTTAGGGTTCAGGGTCAGTTTTTAGTTTTTGGGTAAAGGGGTCTTTTTAGGGTTCAGGGTCAGTTTTTAGTTTTTGGGTAAAGGGGTATTTTAAGGGTTCAGGGTCAGTTTTTAGTTTTTGGGTAAAGGGGTATTTTTAGGGTTCAGGGTCAGTTTTTAGTTTTTGGGTAAAGGGGTATTTTTAGGGTTCAGGTTCAGTTTTTAGTTTTTGGGTAAAGGGGTATTTTTAGGGTTCAGGGTCAGTTTTTAGATTTTGGGTAAAGGGGTATTTTTAGGGTTCAGGGTCAGTTTAGGGTTTTTGGGTAAAGGGGTATTTTTAGGGTTCAGGGTCAGTTTTTAGTTTTTGGGTAAAGGGGTATTTTTAGGGTTCAGGGTCAGTTTTTAGTTTTTGGGTAAAGGGGTATTTTTAGGGTTCAGGGTCAGTTTTTAGTTTTTGGGTAAAGGGGTATTTTTAGGGTTCAGGGTCAGTTTTGAGTTTTTGGGTAAAGGGGTATTTTTAGGGTTCAGGTTCAGTTTTTAGTTTTTGGGTAAAGGGGTATTTTTAGGGTTCAGGGTCAGTTTTTAGTTTTTGGGTAAAGGGGTATTTTTAGGGTTCAGGGTCAGTTTTGGGTTTTTGGGTAAAGGGGTATTTTTAGGGTTCAGGGTCAGTTTTGGGTTTTTGGGTAAAGGGGTATTTTTAGGGTTCAGGGTCAGTTTTTAGTTTTTGGGTAAAGGGGTATTTTTAGGGTTCAGGGTCAGTTTTTAGTTTTTGGGTAAAGGGGTATTTTTAGGGTTCAGGGTCAGTTTTGGGTTTTTGGGTAAAGGGGTATTTTTAGGGTTCAGGGTCAGTTTTTAGTTTTTGGGTAAAGGGGTTTTTTTAGGGTTCAGGGTCAGTTTTGGGGTACAGGGGTACAGTGTAAAAATAAAGTAAAATTAAATTTACATTAATTTAATTTAATGAAATGAAATTAAATTAAATTATATTTAAATAATTTTAAATAATTTAAATTAAAAAAAATTATTATATACTTACCAATACTTACGTTGTAATGGTAGTGCGTTGTAAAAGTTGCGTTGTAACGTCATATATCCACTGTTGCACTCTTTGCAGTGGGAATAGTAATTTTTACTCTTTTGTATTTGTACGTTAATAATATTGGCTATTATTTAATAAAATTTTGTTACTATATATATATATGTTTTAAGAAATATGATTACAAAAATAATATTTTTTTACTTTCATTAATTATTTAATTATTAAAAGTTATTTTTTGTTAATTATATTTTAGTAATTCATTTTTTATATTAATGTAATTAAACATTGTTTTTATTAAAGTCGATATTTTTTACAACTATATTTTTGTTAACGATATTTTGTACTCAATATTTTTGTACTTACCTGTTTGTACATACAAACTCGATATTTTGGTTGTAGATATTTTCTCGTCGATATTTTGGGTAGTCGATATTTTGGTAGTCGATATTATTTCAGTGATCCTATATTAATATAAGTAGAAAGGTAGTCGATATTAGTGTTGTCGATATTAGTGTAGAAGGTAATGTTATTTTAAATATTGTCGATAATGTAGTAGTCGATATTTATGTAGTCGATATAATTGTTAACGATATTAGAGTAGTCGATAAAAAAATATCGATATTTGTGTAAATCCTTGTTTAAGTATATGGTTACGATATTTTTGTACACGATGTATTTGTGGCGATATTTTTGTAGGTCGATGTTTTAGTAATCGATATTTTATCATGGAACCCTCATTTGTACCACGCTGACATGCCATGAGATTGATTAGATGAGATTCTAAAATATTATCTTGCAGATTCACTTTCTCCATAAAGTCCCTCGCCGAAACATTTTGCAGATGTGCTCCACTTTTCAGAATATGGTTTACTGCATAAGAAAGCCCAGACAAGTCACTTTCATACAGTAGATGAAACAAATAGGTAATGCATTGACGAAACCTTGCATCTTCAGCATATAATCTTACAGTTCGATATTCAGATGCAGGAATTTGAAGTGGTCGATCGTCATATCGTCCACCTCGACCTGTTGGAAATAGCTGTGGAAAACAACGAGCTTCCAAACTTTCTTCCCATACACTAATGGGACTTGCTTTTGCTGTTTTCATTTGAAACAATTCAATTGCATTCCCCATTACTTCTTTGGAATGCAAAGGATGAACAGTATAATGTTCATATATTTCTTCACTTCTAGACACATCAACTTTTTCAATTTGGCCGCCTGAACAATCACTGTCTTCATCTGCAGCTGTTTCCTCTGCTGCAACACATACATCTTTGTAGTGCTCATTGTTTTTGACTAAATACAACGTTGCCTTTTTGACTTTCCTAACATCCACTAAATCTTGCCAGATTTGTTTACTCTTTGTTGGAACCCCATTAACTAGAATAACTAAAGGTTCCTCTTCTACTTTTTCTATACCAATTGTATCAATATTTTTTTTCAAATCTAGGGGCAAATAAACAACTCTTCCCTTTAATCCTTTCTGCAAATCTGTAGGAGGCAATTTCCCTATCTTAGGCTCCATGCGAACAATTGCCTGAAAAGGATGGACACATTGAATCAAAATAGACTCATATGTATTTAAATCCATCAATTCACGGGGAATGTCTACCAACTCCAGATTATTATGAACAGCTCTAGCAGGCATTCTGTTTTGATTTAATTTATCATAACAATATTTACAAATACGCTGATCAGAACTCAAATCAAAACAATTCTCCACCCACAAATAAGTTGCTAAATCTTTCCACTCATAATTATCCATCTTTTCACTTTTTGCATATAAATCAACTAACCTAGTATGAATCTTATAATGAGTCCGTCGACAACACACACAAGTAAAATTTGGCCCTTCACTTGATTTCACCTTAAACCTGGTAATTTCCTTCTCAAACTTTTCTGTATTTAAAATCTGTACATTGTCTTCCACATTACCTTGAATTGCAGTCTCAATTTCTACACTGTCCTCTTTTTCACGAAAATAACAAATCTCAATTTCTTCACAAATCTTCTTCACATCTAATTCAGTTCCATGCAAAAGAGCACTGTTTAATTGTTTAAGCTTAAGTGCGGGACTTTTTGCATAATACAACATTCTCACTAATTTCCTCATTTTGGTATGATGCACTGCTAACATCCTAAAATTATGAAAAACACTCTGACAGACTTTTCTAGAAAGACAAGCCAGTAAATGGCCTTGCAAACCTGTGATTCCTCTCACTCTGCAAGGATATAAGTCTTGCAACAACTTCACTTTCTGCTTTATACTTTTTTTACTATATGTACGTAAGAAATTACAAAACAAATCAATTGATTCCTGTCGCACACTACAAATACTACTACACTTCCAAGTGTACACTGGACCCTTAGTTCGTCTCCCTAAAACTCCATTAGATAATACCTCTTCTGGTTCTCTAGGCACAAGTTTCTCTTTTTCAATCGGACAACCGTCTTTCACTTCATACGCTCGACCACTGGTGTCAGCTGTATGCACTAAATCATTCTCCTGGAAGTAACTCTCCTCATTAAATAATGGCTCACAACTTGAACTGTGCATCCATTCTCCAGAAAATACTTTACAAAAATGAGTCCGATTAATTACTCTTTTCCATCTACTGTTTGATTTGAAAACATCAATTGTCTCGTTATGTGTCCTAATTCTATTGATTATTAAAATAAATAATTTTTTCTTGACTTCAAAAGCCTGATCAACAATCTTCTCAACACTTTTCTTTTTCTTATAAAAAGCAGCTCTCTGTTTACCTTTCCTAATGTTTTTTAACAAATTTAAAACCACTCTATTGCGAAACATTCGTCTACGAATGTCTCTAAACTGATTCTGCCTTCTATTCCTATACATATTATTCTCTCCTGCTCCAGTTTTAGGATTCTTTGAAGTTCTCTCCTCCTTTTCAATTTTACTCTCTCATTTTCTTTTTCTACATGCTGTCCATCATTTTTTTGGGATGTACATATGTTACGTAAAAAAGACTTAGTTGTCTTACCAGGAGCTTTGTTCCTGTTTTTTGAAGTATTTGTTGTGGAAGAATGCTGTAATTCCGTTGCTGTTTTTGATTTTTCCCGGTTACGTTGTTTCTTTGTCCTTTCCTTTGTGGGCATCTTTGCTTACTCTTCAAATAACGATTTCAATCTGTGTTAAAGAAAAAAGTAGCACATTATAGACCACTATTACCAAACAACAAAGCAATGACAAAAAGCAAACGATCTATACAGGGTTACCGATCAGGTGAGAATTCTCCAGGGGTGCACAAAAGTTGAGGCCTGTATTGAAGAGTATAGTGGAAGACAGCTCTGTCCACAAGTACAAAGAAGATCAGACCTATGTCTAAGTCCACTGCACTCTTATACACAGGCTTCACCACCTATGCTTCCCGATAAAGTATTGAGTTATATAGTTATATAGAATTGTATTTTATAAAATTGTGAAGCTCCATGTGAAAGCGTTTGCTTCACTCTTATTCCTGTTGTGAGGCAGGTGCAAGATTTTGCCTCAGTCTTATCCCTGCTGTGAGGCAGATGATTGTAAATAGGATCTGTGCTGTGTCTCCTAAATGTGATGTCAAAAACGATTTTGGAGAAAATGAATGGTTTTTACATTTTTGATTATAATGTGGCGCAGAGGTTTAAAAAGTGACGCATCTACCTACATGCATCAATTTTTAAATATGGAGCAAAAAGGTACTTGTTGTGTTTTCCTGGGGAGCGTAGGTGGTGAAGCTTGTGTCTAAGAGTGCAGTGGACTAGGCTTCATGAAGCATATACCTGTCTGCATTCTTAGACGCAGGTGTCAATTTGACTCTTTACAATGATGTTACCTGTGTTTTAAATCAGTGTAGGAAGCATATTGAGTTTGTTTGCATAGAGGAATTGTATTTTGT
The DNA here is from genome assembly GCF_964261635.1 of Lissotriton helveticus. Taxonomy (NCBI): domain Eukaryota; kingdom Metazoa; phylum Chordata; class Amphibia; order Caudata; family Salamandridae; genus Lissotriton; species Lissotriton helveticus. The sequence goes on along the minus strand of NC_136065.1, from coordinate 1,631,370,469 downwards.
AAAATTGTGAAGCTCCATGTGAAAGCGTTTGCCTCAGTCTTATTCCTGTTGTGAGGCAGGTGCAATATTTTGCCTCAGTCTTATCCCTGCTGTGAGGCAGATGATTGTAAATATGATCTGTGCTGTGTTTCCTAAATGTGATGTCAAAAACAATTTTGGGGAAAATAAATGGTTTTTACATTTTTGAGTATAATGTGGCGCAAAGGTTTAAAAAATGACGCATCTACCTACATGCGTCACTTTTAAAATAAGGGGGAAAAAGGTACATGTTTGGGCTTTCCTGGGGAGCCTAGGTGGTGAGGCTTGTATCTAAGAGTGCAGTGGACTAGGCTTCCTGAAGCATATCCCTGTCTGCATTCTTAGAGACAGGTGTCAATTTGACTCTTTACAATGATGTTACCTGTGTTTTAAATCAGTGTAGGAAGCATATTGAGTTTGTTTGCATAGAGGAATTGTATTTTGTAAAATTGTGAAGCTCCATGAGAAAGCATTTGCCTCAGTCTTATTCCTGTTGTGAGGCAGGTGCAAGATTTTGCCTCAGTCTTATCCCTGCTGTGAGGCAGATGATTGTAAATAGGATCTGTGCTGTGTTTCCTAAATGTGATGTCAAAAACGATTTTGGGGAAAATAAATTGTTTTTACATTTTTGAGTATAATGTGGCGCAAAGGTTTAGAAAATGACGCATACATGCGTCAATTTTTAAATATGGGGCAAAAAGGTACTTGTTTGGGCCCTCCTGGGGAGCGTAGGTGGTGAGGCTTGTGTCTAAGAGTGCAGTGGACTAGGCTTCATGAAGCCTATCTCTGCTGCATTCTTAGACACAGGTGTCAATTTGACTCTTTACAATGATGTTACCTGTGTTTTAACTCAGTGTAGGAAGCATATTGAGTTTGTTTGCATAGAGTAATTGTATTTTGTAAAATTGTGAAGCTCCATGTGAAAGCGTTTGCCTCAGTCTTATTCCTGTTGTGAGACAGGTGCAAGATTTTGCCTCAAAACACCTGTGTCTAAGAATGCAGCAGAGATAGGCTTCATGAAGCCTAGTCCACTGCACTCTTAGACACAAGCCTCACCACCTATGCTCCCCAGGAAAACCCAAACAAGTACCTTTTTGCCCCATATTTAAAAATTGACACATGTAGGTAGATGCGTCACTTTTTAAACCTCTGCGCCACATTATACTCAAAAATGTAAAAAACATTTATTTTCCCCAAAATCGTTTTTGACATCACATTTAGGAAAGACAGCACAGATCATATTTACAATCATCTGCCTCACAGCAGGGATAAGACTGAGGCAAAATCTTGCACCTGCCTCACAACAGGAATAAGACTGAGGCAAACGCTTTCACATGGAGCTTCACAATTTTACAAAATACAATTCCTCTTTGCAAACAAACTCAATATGCTTCCTACACTGATTTAAAACACAGGTAACATCATTGTAAAGAGTCAAATTGACACCTGTGTCTAAGAATGCAGACAGGTATATGCTTCATGAAGCCTAGTCCACTGTACTCTTAGACACAAGCTTCACCACCTACGCTCCCCAGGAAAACCCAAACAAGTACCTTTTTGCCCCATATTTAAAAATTGACGCATGTATGCGTCATTTTTTAAACCTTTGCGCCACATTATACTCAAAAATGTAAAAACTATTTATTTTCCCCAAAATCGTTTTTGACATCACATTTAGGAAACACAGCACAGATCATATTTACAATCATCTGCCTCACAGCAGGCATAAGACTGAGGCAAAATCTTGCACCTGCCTCACAACAGGAATGAGACTGAGGCAAACGCTTTCTCATGGAGCTTCACGATTTTACAAAATACAATTCCTCTATGCAAACAAACTCAATATGCTTCCTACACTGTTTTAAAACACAGCTAACATCATTGTAAAGAGTCAAATTGACACCTGTGTCTAAGAATGCAGACAGGGATATGCTTCATGAAGCCTAGTCCACTGCACACTTAGATACAATCCTCACCACCTAGGCTCCCCAGGAAAGCCCAAACATGTACCTTTTTTCCCCATATTTAAAAAGTGACGCATGTATGCGTCATTTTTTTAAACCTTTGCGCCACATTATACTCAAAAATGTAAAATCCATTTATTTTCCCCAAAATCATTTTTGACATCACATTTAGGAAACACAGCACAGATCATATTTACAACCATCTGCCTCACAGCAGGGATAAGACTGAAGCAAAATCTTGCACCTGCCTCACAACAGGAATAAGACTGAGGCAAACGCTTTCACATGAAGCTTCACAATTTTACAAAATACAATTCCTCTATGCAAACAAACTCAATATGCTTCCTACACTGAGTTAACACAGGTAACATCATTGTAAAGAGTCAAATGTATTTCTATTAAACATGCACACATTCTTTATTCCTTTTAAAAATGTAAAAACCATTTATTTTCCCCAAAATCGTTTTTGACATCACATTTACAAAACACAGCACAGGTCCTATGTAGAAGCATTCCATGTCACGACTAAAACTTCACAATTTTACAAAATACAATTACTCTATGCAGTAAAAACTTTTTACCAAGCATTATCAAAAAGCATGACACAAAGCAACATTAAAAAACCACAATTTGCTTCCAAATCTTCTCCATAGAGTATACAAGTCTCTATGTATATTAAATGAATCATAACTCACCTTTACAAATATTTTAGGAGATTCAGAACAGTGTCAGATACACACACCAATATTTCTTTAGCAGAGCAAAAGGTATGTTCTCCAGACACTGCAAACCATAAAGGCACAGAAAACCTCTAATTCTACACACATATTGCTCATGGTAACCAATCAAATCTCTTCCCTCTGTATTTTCAAACCAACACCCTTCCCCCCTCAGTCCTTTCTACCTGTTACCATAGCAACTCCCTCCTCACTGAGCTCCCAGGGTTAAAAGTTTATTCTACAATGTTGCAAATCACCTCATCAAGGATGTTTGACCTGCGAATACACCAGCTTTTCTGGTGCAAGGTTTCTTTAAATGACTTTTTTTTAACCATTCAAATTACTTCTTACACAGAACACAACCATGCACCCTAACTTTCAGTTTTCAACTATCTCATTCTACCAATCATTGCTTGTGATTCAAGAGCACTGAAACTCCACAGGTTTTTTTTGCAAACTCCTATTGTTCCAACAGCCATTTCTTTTCCACACTTCATCTGACTGCATCAGAATCTCCTCTCACCATGTATTCTGTCTGGATTATTGGACATAGCTATATCCACTGGGCTCAAAGGTATGCAGCTACCAGAAATTTTCACAACCTTGACTTACCAAATGTGAAGATTAAATGGATTGGCCACAGAGGATTGAAATTTCACCAATTGATACCATTGGTGAAAACCTTTTTGCATTTGCCACACCCTGACCTTTTAATTGTGCACTGTGGAGGAAATGACTTGGGCACTTTGACTGGGGTAGGTCTGGAAATGCTTATAAAGGACACCTTTGATCAATTGATGGCACTTTTTCCTCAAACTGCCTTGGTATATTCCAATATATGCCAAAGGCAGAAATGGTCCAATCAATTTTGTCCACAATTTGAGAAAGCACGGAAACATGTGCATAAATCTGTTTCTGCTTACATGAGAGACTATGGAATGGGTTCAATATACAATAATAACTTGCGTTACAACATGCAAGATATCTACAGGGAAGATGGTGTGCACTTTTCAGATGAGGGGAATAGAATATTCCTCCTGAATTTAAGACTGTGCATTGGTACCTACTTGTAGGTACCTAAATCAGCCACAGAACCCAAAAGCCCTTTTCAGGGCTACCCTATCTCTGATCACTCCAAATGATTATCTTTTTATAACTTTTTTCACTATTTTTCACCATAGTACGCTCCCCGGTACGCTTCCCGGTGCGCGTACCGGGCGCTCCCCCCGCGAAAAATAAAAACTTTTGTTTGCCTATTTGGGCCTCCTAAGACCCCCTCAGAAAACCTAGAGGGTAAAGGAGTGCCTACGATGCCCCCTTATACCCATTCCCAACGTTGTTTATCCTCCATTTTCTGACTCAAATCTACCGAAACACAAAATGGAGGACTCCCGTAGAGCTGCCGGTACGCGTACCGGGGCGCGCACCGGTAAGCGCTCCCAAAAAAATAATAAAAGTTAATTTACATAAAAACCACTGGAGACACTTTCACCAAATATAGAAGAGCTCATACTACATACCAATCCCTACCATTTTCCCAAATTCGATGGAATTCCATTGAGCCATTTAGCCTGTAGACCTCTCTAAATACCCTGAGGTAAATTACTTCACAAAAACACATCTGAAGTGTTAGAATTGACAACCAATTAAAATGTTACTTTCATTCTCTACTTTTTTACCTGACATTTGATTGGTTATGTACATGAATATGTATAAAGAAAGAGAGGGAAACACAGCCATTTTGACTACTACTTCCTGGTGTACATTTCAAAAGGATTTTCACTAATAACTTCAACTTCTTTTTAAAGGTAAGTTGTTATTTTGAAAACTGAAGTATATTGTGCACTTTAAGTTAATATGGAAAACTTTTTCTGATAGTTATATACTATCCCTCTGTAATAGTTATAGATTTAGATAGACTTCTCTGTTATAGTTATGGATGGATTTAGGCTTATCTTGTATCATTATGAATTTACTTAGGTTTCATCACATACACTTTTTTATATTTCTACTTCCAGCCTGATACCATGCACTGCCCAAAGATAACTTCACTGTTAAAAAATCAAAACTACCTGTCTGAACTTAAACCCAACAGTGCCCTATCTCTACTGATATATTTATTGTTTATGCAATTTACAGCAACATAATGGAAGGAGATCAAAATAAATGTAATATTTCATTCGTACTTGATCTTCAGGACAACCCAGAGGAAGAGAATAACGATTCAGATTTTTTGGATCAGTCTCTTGATGAAGAGTTTCTGAACTATGTGGAAGAAATGGAATCATGTAATCCAAATGAGGACATTCCCGACGACATAATGTTGGAAGTCTTATTAAATTTTGAAAAATCAGAGCAATAAATTTATATTTAATAATTAAAAATTGTTCCAGACATTATTCTTTTTTATATGTAATCAATGAAATAGTAGCAAAATGAATATAACATAATGTGAGACTTATAGTATACTGTGCAACTTTTTTGTTTTACATAGTAATTTTGCTCATAGATACTTCCTTTCTCCCACTATATTATCTCCAAAGTGTATTTGACATCTCTTTTTTATCTCCTGCCTCCATGTTCTTTATGTTTTCCTGACAGACTATGGTATGCATTCCATATACCACAATAACTTCTATAACAACATGCAAATTATCTACAGAGTAAACGGTGTACATTGAATTTAAGACTCTGCATTGGTACCTACATGTTGGTACTTAAATCACCCACACAACACAACAACTCTATTCAGAGATACCCTACCTCTAAGCACTTTAAATTATTATTTTAGTGTTTCACTGAGTTTTCCCCGTGTGTGGGGGTGGGGGAGGTGTGTGTGGGGGATGTGTGGGGTGTGTCTGTGAGGTGTGTATGTGTGTGTGTGTGTGTGTGTCTGGGGGGATGAGGTGTATATCTGTGTGGAGTATGTGGGTGTGGGTGGGGATGTGGGTGTGTAAAGTGTGTGTGTGGGTGTGGGTGTGTGGGGTGTTTCGGTGTAGGTGGAAGTGTGGGTGTGTGAGGTGTGTTTGGGGTGTGTGTGGGTGTGGGGAGTATGTGTATAGGATGTGTGTGTATGTGTGGGATGTGTGGATGTGTCTGTGAGGTATGCGTGTGTGTGGGGGGAGGTGTGTGGGATGTGTGAGGTGTGTCTGTGAGGTATCTGTGTGTGCGTGTGTGTGTGTTGGGGGGGTGAGGTGTGTGTGTGTGTCTGGGTGTGTGGGATGTGTGGTTGTGGGTGTGGATGTGTAAGGTGTCGGAGTGGGGTGTTTGGGTGTGGGTGGAGGTGTGCGTGTGTAAGGTGTGTGTGGGGAGTGTGTGACTGTGGGGGTGTAGGGTTGTGTGCGTGTGGGTGTGTGTGGGACGTACTTGTAGGTACCTAAAACAGCAACAGAACCCAAAAGCTCTTTTCAGAGCTACCCTACCTGTAATCACTCAAAATGATTATTTTACACTATTAGTTGCACTATTTTTCACCAAAGTACGCTCCCCGGTACGCACCCCGGTGCGCGTACCGGGCGCTCCCCCGCGAAAATCGAAAAAAAAATTTACTTATTTTTTTTACCCGAGGGACCCTTTTATGGCCCCCACATCAAACCTAGAGGGCCAGGGGGGGTCTACCCTGCCCCCTTTTCATTATTTTCCCTTTTGTTTCTACCACCTCTTGTGTCTCGATCCTACCGAGACACAAGATGGCGGCCGCTGCGGACTGTTTAGAATGTTTACAGACACCCGAGAGCCAATCAGCTTGCCGTGCGCAAGTCGTGTGGCGCGCCCGGAGCGCTCCCCGGTACGCGTACCGGGGCGCGGCTCTAGATATATAAATTTTTTTTAACCTAAATTACTCAAAATCCTCTGGAGCACATATCTTGAGACATAGCAAAGGCACATCGGGCTACCAGTCCCTACAATTTTGCCAAGTTTGGTGAAAATCCATTCAGCCGTTCGAGCTAAAAGTGCGACAGACCGCCCTATGGAAATTAACATTGGGAAAACACGTTTTGGGACCCCCCTTTTATCTCAGCCCCCGCTTGACGAATGCCCCCCAAACTTTCAGCGACGGAGCGGAGCGCCGCGAGGCAAGGTTGCTGAAAAATTCAGGCTGATTCCTCAACTGGCGTCAAAGTTATTCCAAATAGAATGTTGCGATTTCCCTATGGAAATCGATCCTAACTATAACTACCTACTGGCGACCGCCAGTAGGTAATATATATATATATATATATATATATATATATATATATATACATATATATATATTCACTGAAAAAACCATAGGTTATAGACCATATATAGTTAGGAATTAGCATTTACAAAACCTTGAAAATTCACTGAAAAAACCATAGGTTATAGACCATATATAGTTAGGAATTAGCATTTAAAAAACCTTATTTTACTCACACAAAACCATTGAAATTCCATATATAGTTAGTTGCACTAACTATATATCGCGCACCTGCAATCCACTGCTGATGATGTCACATATTACATCATTCATGACATGGTCAGTGACATCACTGATGACATCACTGATGACATCTCAAATGACATCACTGATGACATCACTGATGACAACATCCAGTGACTGTATGTTTCTGTAAAGTTAAAATATATCTTACATATTGAAGAATGAGTGGATGTATAAGTGTCTGGATGAAGGATTTAGTAGGTGCGTGACTGACTGTATGAGTGAGTGATTAAATGTGTCTCACTGAATGCATGGGTTAGTGACTAAACTGTCTTAATTTGTGCATCATTATGTCTGTTGTTCTGTAAACTGCTGCATGTGTTGATCATTAGCTATACGAGAGGCTATATGTGTTATTAATTGCTTGCCCAAGTATTTCTATGGGAGATTGAGTTTGTGTGGGGGTGGCTGAAAGGTGTGTGACTCTATGCATAGATGTGTGAACAGTTTATTCACTAGGTGTATGAGTTCAAGAGTGCATGTGGAAACAGCTACATGGGCAGTTGACTGTGTGCATGAGTGTATTGATGAGTAAATGGATATCTCAATGCTACATGTCATAGTAAGTACATATGTAAAACACAGTACATGTGAGAGTTGGCATATATAAATAACTGTGCATGAGAGCCACCGAATGAGTGAGTGGTTGTATCGATCATTGTGAACTTGTATCAGGCATTGTATAAGAGAGTAAATATGTGTTAGTATATGTTTCAATAAGTAAGGTGTGTTTAACTGTATAGTTGAAGAAATGGAGATGAGATTGTTTCTTTGCATGACTGACTGGGTGTGTGAGTAACTCCATGGATGAGTGGAAGTGTGTGAGTGTCTGTATACACTGAGTGTATCTAAGATTATATTAGAGTCTGAAGAGGTTTATCGTATTAGCACAAGAATGATGTCAAATGAGATGTCATTAGTGATGTCATCAGTGATGTCATTTGAGATGTCATCAGTGATGTCATCAGTGATGTCACTGACCATGTCATGAATGATGTAATATGTGACATCATCAGCAGTGGATTGCAGGTGCGCGATATATAGTTAGTGCAACTAACTATATATGGAATTTCAATGGTTTTGTGTGAGTAAAATAAGGTTTTTTAAATGCTAATTCCTAACTATATATGGTCTATAACCTATGGTTTTTTCAGTGAATTTTCAAGGTTTTGTAAATGCTAATTCCTAACTATATATGGTCTATAACCTATGGTTTTTTCAGTGAATTTCAATGGTTTTTTAATAGCAAATATCATAAGCTGTCGAATGTCAAGTACGTGGTAAGTGAAAACATTTTCGTGTTTATGCACACTGATCTGCTTTGAATGGTGCCCCCCCCCCCTCATTTCTATTAGGAGTACTCTCTCTTTGCAGATAGTGAAAGGTAGTTAACGCAGGTCTTTGCCCCCATTGTAATCCGTCGTGCCTGCTTCTCTCTCCATTTGATTCATTGTTATCCAAGTATTTACTGTTTTAGAATTAGTTCTCTTTGGTTCATTCTCTATTTACAAACAAACACAGAGTCGCAATACTCTGTTTAGTCTTTGCAGATAACGAAAAATCGTGTAAAAAAAAAGAAAAGGAATCGAGCAAAATCAGTAGGCCACTAATGGGATCTCTTTTTGACCTCGCTAAAATAGAAACATTAGGAACAACCCCTCATGACAAATACAAAACTAGTGAGATGAACTGAACTCCACACAATGATGGCTGCAAAACAGCTCGGCTCCGCCACCCACCCCGCCCAAAATAACGATAAAGAACGGCTGCCATGATTGGTTGCGGAATGACCACGACGGAGCTACGAAATGGTGCTGCTCTCATGCTAACCCCAGCTTCAGTCTGAAACATCCAGAAACACTGTAGACTACCAATTCGATCAGTTCCGGTAGCGCCCCAATGTAACCCGGTAGAGAAGAACTAGCCCTCCCCTCTTTGACTGATGGTTCTTGTTGCCTGTCCCTTCTGTTGTCATTTAACAGAACTATTTAGCCTGCTGAAAGGGGTTGTGTTCCGACCGCTGGTTGGTGGAGACATTTTGACTATATTCTGTACCTGCGTTGTCGCGTAATGCGTCATATGACGCGCCGCGTTAGCGCATCCGGAAGTCATCCGGGGCGCGCAGCGCGTAACGTAAGCATAACAAGTCATGTGACTTGTTAATAAAACTTTTCATTGGTTCATTTTACTTTTCTTATTGTAATGATGAAAGGCTTGGTCATATGACCTAAAAATTACGCTTTTCATTACTTCCAAACATTATTTTTTCTTAAATATATGTTATAATGTTCCAGGCTAATGTACTTTCCCGGAAATTTTACAACTGTCCTGCAAGTAAAATATATTCTTTTTTCGAGAAAAAGAGCGTTTCTTCGTCCCATGACGGAGCCGTTGAGCAAAAGAGGGTCGACCTGCTGTCTTAGTCGCCGATACGCCTGAATATGAGATTCTTATCGATCACTTTATGTTGCAGGAATAGAAAACACAACAGCCCTTGACCATTTATCTTTACTGCGTTCCTTCGTATTATACCTTTTACCCTTCATGTAATTGGTCTGCTTTATTTCACTTGCCTTTTAATGATTCTAAAACAGTGACTATTATTAAAAACTTTACCAATGTATATACTACTACCATGTTTTCTTTTAAAAACCTTTATTGTGAAAATTTCATTATACAAATACGAGCCTATAACCACGTGGGCCGGCCACGGAGCAAACTGTAATCGTATATGATGAATAGACATTTACACTGTAGAGGAACGTAACGGGCGGGCCATTAGGTTGCAAGAACTAAGGTGTCTAACAGTTACGGAATCGGTGGACGTACATTTTATAATTAAAATACGACAGGGCCAGTTACAATAAAATTATCTAGATATACATTTGCGGGCAAGTACCATGGGTGACGTTAATTCGAACTTTCAACAGTACAGTAATCAATAACACATCAGAACTTAATATCAATAGGGATGTCGAAATATTCAATCAATTCTCGTCCCCGCACGCCATGTGCTTCAAAACTGCATACGTATCTCGTGATTTCAAGGTTCTGCAACCAGTACACAACAAGGAGTTACGAGTCCCATTTATTCTGGCGCCATTTTGGGCGAGGACGGGCAGGTCCAGGATATAGTCAAAATGTCTCTACCAACCATCGACTATGATGATGTTCATATGCTGTATTTATTAGAGTAACACTCATCTGTCCACATGAAATTAATTTGCCACAATCTAAACATGTCATTTTAATCTTTCCAAAGTTCTTCTAAATATTTGGGACCGTTTCCCTTGCCTCTGAAGCTCTCAGTGCCACTTCTTTGATGAATGTACTAGCAGGTCAGGGGTTCTCCTCCAAATCTCTCTTTTATGCAGCACTATAATTAATTGGTGCCACCTCTCCATATGACGATGCATGGTATAGTTACCACAACTATATTTTTTTTCGGTTCGTCTGGAGAGTTCATCGTGGCAGATGAAGCGTGTAACGTACCGGGCATTTACCTTTTTTTGCATGTACAGGAAAGGAAAAAAAAATCGAGCGTCCGAGTTCTAAGGTGTCCCAGGGCCATTTTGGTGGACCAGGCCCAAATCCAAAGAACAGCTATCTCACAGGCTAATGGGGCGACCCACGCCGAGTTTCAGCATTGTAGGATGACCACACAAGTACAGCAACTTGCTAGACATCACCTCGGTGCCATCCGGATCTCGGCGCCCCACTGCAGATGAAGTGCCTCTCAACTATGAAACCACCACGGTGACATCCGGATCTTGGCGCGTTGTGCTGCCTTCGGCCTATTCGCACATCGGTCCGCTACTGACGCCATCTCACAGGCTAATGGGGCGACCCACGCCGAGTTTCAGCATTGTAGGATGACCACACCAGTAGAGCAACTTGCTAGACATCACCTCGGTGCCATCCGGATCTCGGCGCCCCACTGCAGATGAAGTGCCTCTCAACTATGAAACCACCACGGTGACATCCGGATCTTGGCGCGTTGTGCTGCCTTCGGCCTATTCGCACATCGGTCCGCTACTGACGCCATCTCACAGGCTAATGGGGCGACCCACGCCGAGTTTCAGCATTGTAGGATGACCACACCAGTACAGCAACTTGCTAGACATCACCTCGGTGCCATCCGGATCTCGGCGCCCCACTGCAGATGAAGTGCCTCTCAACTATGAAACCACCACGGTGACATCCGGATCTTGGCGCGTTGTGCTGCCTTCGGCCTATTCGCACATCGGTCCGCTACTGACGCCATCTCACAGGCTAATGGGGTGACCCACGCCGAGTTTCAGCATTGTAGGATGACCACACCAACTTGCTAGACATCACCTCAGTGCCATCCGAATCTTGGCATCTCAACGCCTAGTGGTATCTTCCATACAAAAAATATTGTTACGCTGCCTTTGGCCCCATTCGCACATCAGTCCGCAACTTAGACATCACCTCGGTGCCATCCGGATCTTGGCATCTCAGCGCCTTGTGGTGTCAGTCAGAAAATATTGTTGTGCTGCCTTCGGCCTATTCGCACATCGGTCCGCTACTGACGCCATCTCACAGGCCAACGGGGCGCCCCACGCCGACTTTCAGCATTGTAGGATGGCCACACCAGTGCGGCAACTTGCTACACACCACCTCGGTGCCATCCGGATCTTGGCATCTCAGCGCCTTGTGGTGTCTTCTACACCGGAAATATAGTAGAAAATATTGTTGCGCTGCCTTTGGCCCCATTCACACATCAGTCCGCTACTGACACCATCTCACAGGCCAACGGGGCGCCCCACGCCGACTTTCAACATTGTAGGATGGCCACAGAAGTGCGACAACTTACTAGACACCACCTCGGTGCCATCCGGATCTTGGCGCGTTGTGCTGCCTTCGGCCTATTCGCACATCGGTCCGCTACTGACGCAAACTCACAGGCCAACGGGGCGCCCCACGCCGACTTTCAGCATTGTAGGATGGCCACACCAGTGCGGCAACTTCCTACACACCACCTCGGTGCCATCCGGATCTTGGCGCGTAGTGAAGCTGCAGCAGCTGCAAATAAGCTTCAGACAGTGTTACAACCGCTGCTCAGAACTCTCAACTATGACACCACCTCGGTGCCATCCGGATCTTGGCGCGTTGTATTGCCTTCGGCCTATTCGCACATCGGTCCGCTACTGACGCCGCCTCACGTGCCAACGTATTTTCTCCGCATTTTATACCCTATGCCGCATAACAGGTCATGTGACTTGTTTATAAAACTTTTCATTGGTTCATTTTACTTTTGGTTTCCTAATGATGGAAGGCTTGATCATATGACCTAAAAACAACACTTTTCATTGGATGAAAACTTTTTTTTTCCCCCAAACGATGAAAGCCCCACCTTGTTTCTGGATGTTTCAGACTGAAGCTGGCGTCAGCATGAAAGCACCAACATCTCGTAGCTCAGTCGTGGTCATTCCGCGAGCAATCATGGCAGCCGCTCCCCACCAGAAGCCTGCAGGAGTCGGAGCCCCCAAAACTTTTGATGAATTCTCAAGGCGGAGGGGACGCTTTCGAGAATGGGGTCCAAGACCTAGCAGACAAGCGTCCGATTTCCAAGGTGTCCCAGGGCCATTTCAGTGGACCAGGCCCAAAAAGGAAACAGCCTGCCGCCATTTTGAGAGTCCTGTGACAGCCGCCTATCGCTGCACCGCAAGAGTGGGCGCAACTCAGCTGAATGGCGGATTTTGACACAGTGGACCAAAAGCGGACGGAATGGCAACTGAAACCGTAAAGGGGCGCCCCACTAAAACAGATGAGACTCCACCTGGAGAGGCCCGTTCACGCCGCCTCCCCCGGGGCGCTCCACGCCGTTATTCGGAGCAGCATTGTAGGATACCAAAACCAGTGCGGCAACTTACTGGACATCACCTTGGTGCCATCGTTCTGCTGCCTTGGAACTATTCGCACAACAGTTTGCTACTGATGACCCACCCCCCGCGACGCCCCACGCCGTTATTTGCTGGGTGGCAACTTACTAGACATCACTTTCGTGTCATCTAGATTTCGGCGCGTTCTGCTGCCTTGGAACTATTCGCACAACAGTTTGCTACTGATGACCCACCCCCCGCGACGCCCCACGCCGGAAATCTGGACGTTGTGCTGCGTTGGGACTATTCGCACAGCCGACCGCTACTTCGTTGTTTTTCTCTAAAAATGTTTATATGTTATTACTATTTTTGTTTTCTTGTATATATTTATAAATTATTAAAGTTTTATAATCTTACTACTTTGTCGGAGTGCTATATATTTTTAATGTGACACATAATTGTAAAAACTTTGATGTACAAAGAGTCATCCCTGGAATCTTCCGCTTCACGCTCGGTCCCCTCCCCAATCACAATACAGGATGGTTTTCAGATAATAGCAACGCTTCTGCTGTGACGGATCTCATCGAGTGTGGGCCTTGATCTACTATAACTCCTTTGAAGACGGGTGATTCTTTACAGCTGTGGCCATAAACTACATCTGCAGGGCTAGCTGATAGCCTAGGACCGGCCTGGACAATCGGACACAGAGGAAAAGGAGTGTCAGAGGGTGCGGTAGTGAATAGGGCGAAAGGGAGGTGTCGGGCGGGCACAGGGTGTGATTCTCAGGGAAGAACAGCGCAGATGGGGGGAGGTTTATTACCCATGCATAAAACAGAGAGCGGGGGTGACCACTGCCTGGGGGAGATGCTTGCGAGGGTGGGGAGCCATGCTAAGGATCGACAGCGTGCACAGAGTGGATCTGGTCAAGGCATCTAAAATGGCTGCCGTGCACGACAAAAGTGTGGCATTTGAAAAAAGACAAGATGGCGCACACAATGTTTTTCAACAATTCCTGATTTCCTTCGAATCGAACGTTAACAGACGTTGGGGCATATTACCAAAGTTAAGCGATATTTATCCCTAACGATGCATTGCAAAGATTTTTTTACCGTCAGAAATTATCGCAGATAAACCTTGCTATTATCAAGGTTTATCGCAAATACGATAAAAAACGAGCGCAATGCATTAATATCGCTGAAAACTCCGCGATATTCATGCATTACCGAGCTAATGCTCTTAGCCATGTTATCCACCTCCCATTGGATAACATGGCTAAGAACTGCTCAGGGCAGCTGTTACTTTTTGGAGATATTCGCGCTTATCTCGAATATTTCCAAAAGTTGATAATAGGAGATAGCGATGTTAGCGACTGTTTCCAGTCGCTAACATCTTGGCATGCCCACTTTGCATGTCATTAGTGATAAATATCACTCACATGCAAAGTGGGACCCAAGATGGTCGCTATCTCCTACTAGCCGTCGCTAACTGGTGTTAGCAACAGCTAGGTAATACAGATATAATTTTATCTCCGCGAAGCGGAGCGCTGTTACAGATATATATCTTGTTTTTGAACGTTAATTTCTCAAAATGCACTGAAGCACATATATTGAGACATAGCAAAGGCACATCGGGCTACCAGTCCCTAATATTTTACCAAGTTTCGTGCAAATCCATTCAGCCGTTCGATTATTATTATTATTTTTTTTTTTTGCCCCGCGGGGCCCTTTTAAAACCTCCACATCAAACCTAGGGGGTCAGCGAAGGATCTACTATGCCCCCTTATGGTCATCAGCCGTTCGATTATTATTATTATTTTTTTTTTTTGCCCCGCGGTGCCCTTTTAAAACCTCCACATCAAACCTAGGGGGTCAGCGAGGATCTACTATGCCCCCTTATGGTCATTTGCCCCTTCGCTTTGGCCTCCTCTTGTCTCTCGATCCTACCGAGAGACAAGATGGCGGCCGCTACGTACTGTTTGGAATGTTTACAGACACCGGAGAGCCAATCAGCTTCGCTTCGCAAAGCTCCGTAACGCGAAAAGTACGCGAAGCGGTGCGCTGTTACAGATATATATCTTTTTTTGAACGTTAATTTCTCAAAATCCACTGAAGCACATATATTGAGACCTAGCAAAGGCACATCGGGCTACCAGTCCCTACAATTTTGCCAAGTTTCGTGCAAATCCATTCAGCCGTTCGATTATTATTATTATTTTTTTTTTTTGCCCCGCGGGGCCCTTTTAAAACCTCCACATCAAACCTAGGGGGTCAGCGAGGATCTACTATGCCCCCTTATAGTTATTTCCCCCTTTGTTTTGACCTCCTCTTGTCTCTCGATCCTACCGAGAGACAAGATGGCGGCCGCTACCGACTGTTTGGAATGTTGACAGACGCCGGAGAACCAATCAGCTTCGCTCCAGCGCGAGTAGGTGCACTCAAACTGCAGAGCGTCAGGACTTCCGTTTACTCCACCGCAGGCGCTGATGAGGCCACACCGGCCGAAATGCATTCGCCATCAATCTGTTATTAAAGGCTCTGCCATTGAATTCCCCGTTGAGGTTCCTGCTTCTTTCATTGAGAGGAGACGATTACTTCATATATATATATATATATATATATATATATATATATATATATATATATATATATATATATATATATATATAATATATATTTGTATGCATACTAATATTATAAAGAGACAGCCCAAACCTTTGAGGCCGGTAATAGCTGGAACCACAGCACCAATCACAACACCCAATACAGCATTGGAAAGGGCAGTTGCAGCAGAAGGACATAGGCTATGCAGACGCCCACCATATACATTTAAAAGGTAAAAGAACCGTGTCAGCAAAGTAGTCCCTTGTGGACGTGTCTCCGTTGTGCTGTGGGCATGTGCTGGGGGCGTGACAAACGCTGGGGGCGTGAAAAACGCTGGGGGCGTGTGCTACATTCCGCCCTTCATGCCATGTGGGTTGTACATATAAAATAATCATATTGTGTGCTGTGGGCGTGTGCTGGGGTGTGACAAACGCTGGGGGCGTGTGCTACGTTCCGCCCTTCATGCCATGTTGGTCATACATACAAAATAATCATATTGTGTGCTGTGGGCGTCTGCTAGAGGCGTGACAAACGCTGGGGGCATGTGCTACGTTCCGCCCTTCATGCCATGTGGGTTGTACATACAAAATAATCATATCGGAAAAATAATACAAGGCTCACATTTGCAGCTTGCGCCGGGCCTCAAGCGAGACCACACGCGAATGAGCGTGTCCGCGGGGAAAATTACTGAAACCTCAAGGTCAAACGTACAAAGTCATAGGCATTGACTTACGAGAAGACTGCTTCACTCACGGACAGTTATATGTCGCACTCTCTAGGTCCAGCAATGTTCAAAACCAATTTATTTTCCGTCCAGATTCAAATGAAACAAAAAATGTTGTCTACCGCGAGATTTTAAAATAAATTGCCCTTGCCAAATACACACATTGCACACATTCTATTTCATACCAGGACAACGTCGGGACGGGCAGCTAGCATATATATATAGATATATAGATATATACATAGATATATATATATATATATATATATATATAGACGTATAAACACAATTTCGACGAACGAAAATGACAGCACTCCACTACAGGAAACTTTTCAACAGCGTTTTTATTTCACAGCTGTCTTACGACGTAGACGTATAGACGTATATAAACATCCTACTGGCAATAGTTATAGTTAGGAACAAACTGTCCATAGGAAAAGCCTTTTTTGTTTTGCCAATATCTGTGGCGCCAGTAGATGAATCTCCACAAAATTCTCCCAAAACTTAGCTTTGTTGGTTCAGCTGCTGTGTTGAAATTTTCGGGGTTATCTGTGAAGCAGGGGCCGAGAAAATAGGGAGACCCCATGTTAAGTCTATGGGGATTTATTGTTTTTTTAACATGACTACACCCCGAACTGCTGAAAGGAATTACACCAAATTTGGCAAAACGCTAAATGTTCGTTGAGAACGTGTGCTTTTTGTGATTTGGTGTAAATCAGTTCAGTAGATTTTCAGATATCTAACTTAAAAAAATATCGATATCTGGGGACGCAGGTCATTGAACTGGACTCGCGGATCCTAGTACAATTTGTTGGCTGCCAACACTTCAACCAGGAAGTGTTGGCAGCCATCTTAGGACTCTGCTTAAAGCCAAGTCCGAGAAAAAAAGTTAAAAATAAAGAAAAGGGGGCAGAGTAGGAATACCCTGACCCTGCAGATACGATGAGGGGCTCGCTCAGGGACCCCGCCGGGGAAAAAAAGCATTTTCCTTTTAAGTTTGCAGTAGATCCATTTATCAGCAGCAATTTAAAAAAAAAACATGCATAGGCTCCTGCGCTTGCTTTGGAATAACCCCCGGGTAGGCCAGGTCCTGGTGGAATATGTCAAATATAGGAGGGGGTGAAACTGGCCCCCCTCCTAGGACTCAAAGATCCAGGGACTGCTTCCTCCTCAAGGCACTTTTAATTATGAATGCGGGTGGGCCCACTAGGCCTGCCTGCAATCCTGGGGATCCGCCACCTCCCCGTGGCTAATTGTAATTATGTGTGGGTGCCTCATGGACCCCCTGCCCTGGGAACCGTGACCACCCTGGGGCAAATTAAAATTATGTTGGGGGCCTAGCAAAACCTTCCCGGGGCACACTGTTTTTAAAATTTAAGTAATGTGGGGGAGGCTGTAGTGCCTCCCCTGCTGCCCTGGGGACCACCACCACCCTGGGGCACATACTTTATTAACAGAAAAAGCAGAGGAGGCCCTATGGCCTTTCCTGCAGCCCCAGGAACCACCATCTCCCCGGGACACAAATGTAAAAGCTGAGAGACTTCACCCCCCAACTAGTAGTGTCCCAGGAGGCGCGTTTGACAGAGTGGTGGAGAAAGGTGGCATGGTCACCGAAAACCTCTTAGCAAACCCACTGTGTGGAACTTGCTGGAGGTAAAAGGAAGGGTAGTTTGCCCCCAAAGACCCTCAAAAGCCAGGGGGACTTCATCCCCCTACTAGTGGTTCACAAGGAGGCACATTTGCAGAGTGGTGGAGAAAGGGGGATGAAGTCCACTTTTCTCCTGAGGGACCTTGGATGCCAAGAAGCCCTCCTAGTACCTCCTGTAAGTCCTATACAGTGGGATTCCTGGGAGCTGGCTAGAGGCCTAGCCCCCTTTCCCAATCACTCTACAAATGTGACTACTAGTTAAAAAAATGTAGAAATTCACTGAAAAATACGAAGGTTATAGGCACATTATAGTTCAGAATTACCCTTTCAAAAACCTTAGAAATTCACTGGGAAAAAAAACAAAGGTTACAGTGATGTTATAGTTAGGAAATGGAATTAAAAAATTTTGAAATTCACTGAAAAAACAAAGGTTACAGAAACTTTATAGTTAGGCTCAAGTTTCACTCGGACAAAACAAGAGAAATTCAGCAGTTATAGTTAGCTGAGCGAACTATAACCGCAATGCACTGCTTATGGCCTCACATATTACATCCCTCATGACATGGTCAGTGACATCACTCATGACATTACTCATGACATTTCAAATGACATCTCAAATTACATCACTGATGACATCATCCACAGAATCTCTGTTGCACCCACTCGCACCCCAATATAAACTTTCTTACACCCACTCAAACTTCCATACTACCATTTTCAAAACCATTAACACACCTATACCAGTACTTAAACACCCACTCACTGATTCATAGGTCTACTCACAGATCCACTCTGTCACCCATACAGCTACTCATATATCAACTCACTCACTAATACAGCCACTGATATATCCACTTGTACACCCATACAGCCACTCACACACTGTCAGTCACCCATAGAGCTACTCATACACATACCCACACACCCATAGCGTCAATCACACAGCCACTTACTCACCGATACAGTTATACATACACCCACTCACTTATTTGCACAGATACTGATGCAGACATTCAGACAACCTAGTCACTCACCCATACATTTACTGAGACACCTAATCACTCACTTATACAGTCAGTCACGCGCCCACTGAATCATCCATACAGGCACATCAATACACCTTGGTATATACATTTTTAATACTCAAGCTTTTTTTAAACACTCACAGTCACTGGATGATGTCATCAGTGATGGCATTAGTGGTCATTTGAGATGTCATCAGTGATGTCACTGACCATCCCAAGAGTGATGAAATATTTTAGCTCGTAATTAGTGCATTGCGGGGGTGCGAGTTATAGTTAGCTCAACTAACTATAACTGCAGAATTTTTCTGGTTTTGTACGATTGAAACCTGAGCCTAACTATAATGTTACTGTAACTTTTGGGTTTTCTCAGTGACACGTGAGTATCCTTGAGTGTGGGCATTGGTGGGAGGGTGTGTTTTTGTGTATATATATATATATATACATATATATATATATATATATATATATACACACACACATATATATATACATATATATATACACACACATATATATATACATATATATATATATCCTTACAAAAGTGGCATGCTTCTGCCGACAGGGTCGCCAAACCATTCAATTTCATAAATACCTGGTGTAGTTCTTCAATAAAAGATACCAGAGTCGAGGTCCAATTTGCTCATTCAGTGCTCAAGGTTTATTTAGCGAAAATAAACAGCCCCTACGCGTTTCGAGGTAATCCTACCTCTTGATCACGACTGCATTATTGAGGATCTAAAAAAACTCAATAAACAGATTCAATCCAATAAAGACATGACCAGTTTCCAAACTAAGGAATACAACAATTTAATGACCAAACTGTCTAAAAATCAAGAAATTATTGTGAGTCCTTCTGACAAAGGAGGCAATATTGTTTTGTGGCAAAAAGAACAATACATTACAGAAGCAACACGCCAATTGAACAATGCTGATTGTTATACACGGAGCAATGGCATTCAGTACAAACATGCAAAGGACAGTATTAAAAAATTGCTTTTGTCCTATAAAAGAGAAAATTTGATCACCACTACTGAATGTGCTTTTTTGTTGATTGAACATCCAGTGATACCACACATGCATCTAATTCCCAAGGTGCACAAGATGCAGAATCCTACACCCGGGAGGCCCATCATTTCCGCAATCAGGAGTATGGGTGAAAATATTTCACGGTACATAGACTTTTATTTACAAGAGCATGTTCAATCTTTACCCAGCTATAATAAGGATACAGGTGATTTTTTATCCAAATTGGAGGCCATAGTATGGCAAAAGAACTGGTGCATTATCACTTTGGACATTGAGTCCTTATATACCTGTATTGAACACAAGAAAGGCATTGAAGGTATCAGACATTTTCTGGGGCGAAAGTCCTGCATGTATTACAGCCACAACAAAATGATCTGCAATTTGGTACAATGGTGTTTGGACAACAATTACTTTTTGTTTGGAAAGGAAATTTGGAAACAGATACGTGGGGTGGCCATGGGATCCTGCTTCTCCCCCAGCTACGCGTGCTTGCACGTAGGACTGTGGGAGGAGCAGGAGTTACCGGGCATTTCTGGATTTGAATGTGTTAAGCATTGGATGCGTTTTATTGATGACATTTTTTGTGTATGGGAGGGGGACATTATAAGTGCCAAAAATTTTGTAAATGCACTCAATGTGAACCAATTCAATCTGTTCTTCACTTCCAATATTAGCGACACCTCGGCTGATTTTCTTGATGTCTCTATCAACATCATGGGCAACAAGATTATCACTCCCCTACACAGAAAGACCACTGCTGGTAACAGCATCTTACATGCCAGCAGTGGTCACCCCAAACATGTCATCATGAGTATTCCGCTGGGCGAATTGCTGCGCCTTAAGCGAATATGTAATACTCAGGAAAAGTTTGAGGAGGGGGCAAGGGCAATGCTTGAGAGATTAGAGGCAAGGGGCTACAGCAAAACCTGTTTAGCCACCGCATTGCAAAAGAGCAAAGAAAGAACTAGGGACTCTTTATTGGCACCCAAACCCCCTGTGACTGATGTCACATCCAATGCCACCAGATTAATAACCACGTACAGTAGACAGCACCGCAAGATTAAATCTATAATCAACAAACACTGGGCTGTCTTAGAAACGGACGGAGTATTACGTGATAGAACTCCAGACAAACCAGTGGTCACTTTCAGGCGTGCATACAGCATGCGCAGCAACCTAATACAATCTAGCCCTGAATTGCCCACGATCACTCAATGGTTTGGAGGCAAAGGCTTTCATAAATGTTCCTCATGCCGAGCTTGCAAGTTTGGACAAAATACCACTCACTACCGCACTCCTTTTTCTGAAACTGAATTCTTGATTCACGGCAATTACAACTGCCGTACGGAGTTTGCGGTTTACGCCCTAACTTGCACCTGCGGTCTACGCTATGTAGGCAGTACCGGCGCACAGGTGCATGTGAGAATACTGCAGCACCTCCGTGCTATAGTGAATCACGATGGGGCATACCCGGTGGCACGCCATTTCAACAGCAAGCATGACAGGGATCTGCCATGCCTTAAGTATTTTGTCATCGATGCTGTTGCTCCCCTAAGACGTGGCGGTGACCGTGAGAAACAATTACGCCGGTTAGAAACGCAGTACATTATAAAACTCGACAGAAAACAACCCAATGGGTTAAATGCAACAGAGGACATGCACAACTTTCTGTAAAGGCATTAGATCCACTGTATATATTCTGCACAGAACATGTTTATTTTACAATTCTAGTTCTAACATGAGATTATTCAACATACCACATGGCTATATTTGCAATATGTACACAGATAAAATCTTGAAGTCAAGCACCTGGTTTAGGTAAATCTGTAGTCCTGTCTCCCCTATCAGAGTTAGCTGTCCAGGTTATTGAGCAGTGCAGTCTTTTAACTGTAATTTGGAAATTGGTTTCTTTTGGTGGTTTTTCTTAGACACTGTAAATTTAGTATAGCACTTTTTTCACCAACACAATTGTCTTGTAAATAGTCCCCAAATAATTATGATATAAAGAATTTATAATTGTATAAACATTTTTAGATATAATGATATAGGACTAAACTTGAGAATGTGTTATCTACACTAAGGTGCTGTTTTTTGGTGATACTTATGCTTCTTTGTACACAAATGGTATGCCTGGCTATGCAGCAATTCAATATCACATAGTTATGAGTAGCATCTTTACAACACCTTTCTTTTATGCTTTATGTTTATTGAATGATCCTGATATATTTTTCTGATGCAATGCGAGGTGCGTTATGCATTCATGCGTAGTATAAATATATCTCAATTTTGATGTATAATAACATCAGTGCATTCATGCAGTCATTTTGTCACCCGCATAATTGTATATAATTGTACATACTTTTTACTTGCTAACAGTAATCAATCAGGATTGCCAACTACTTACATTTAAGCATGAAGTATAAATTTGTGATTGTGTATTTCTCCTTTTTTTGATGCAACAAATGCATACAGACACAGCTAATAGACATACTGTGTCTTTAAATTTCTGTTATTCAGTATCAGGCATAACCATGTGACTCACGAGTGGAAGGTGGGGCCTAACAGGGTGGGCCTGCACTTGTATAGATAAAAGAACTTTCCGTTGTTTAAAATGTGGTGTGTGAACAAGAGTACGTCAGTACTCGAAACGTTGCATTTTGAAAGGCACTGGAATAAATAACATCTTGCCTGGTTAACGTGGGGTCTGTCTCTTCTCTCGCCGCTGCTGTTACCACTGCATGTGGAGGTTTGAATAATTTGTTAAATAAACATATATATATATATCTCCTTACAAAAGTGGCGTGCTTCTGCCGACAGGGTCGCCAAACCATTCAATTTCATAAATACCTGGTGTAGTTCTTCAATAAAAGATACCAGAGTCGAGGCCCAATTTGCTCATTCAGTGCTCAAGGTTTATTTAGTGAAAATAAACAGCCCCTACGCGTTTCGAGGTAATCCTACCTCTTGATCAAGAGGTAGGATTACCTCGAAACGCGTAGGGGCTGTTTATTTTCGCTAAATAAACCTTGAGCACTGAATGAGCAAATTGGGCCTCGACTCTGGTATCTTTTATTGAAGAACTACACCAGGTATTTATGAAATATATATATATATATAGATAGATATATATATATATATATATATATATGTATATATATATATATATATATATATTGTAACACAAACGCCACTCTCCTGCCGAAATACTACAGGCGGGTGCTTCTGTCGTGCAAGCGGCATTGCACGTTACATATTTACCACAAAGTGTCCCTCTTTGAAAAGACACGCAGAGCACACGGGGAGTTGTTTGCTCAGCTCCTTTATTGCACTTCGCATGACGCGTTTCGTCTTTCGACTTCCTCAGATGCAGCGTGCAGTGTGAGGAAGCTGTCAGTTTCATGAGCATTTTAAAAGTCAGCCTTGGCTCCTCCTTTCCCGGCATCAGCGAAGAGGGACTCTTCCCATGGTTCTCCCTCTTCGAAGTTTCTTGGGTGCCATCTTAAAGTGTGTTTTGTAATTGATTGTTGTTGGTGCAATATTGATATTTATTGCTTGTCGTGCTATACATACCGGTTGAATGCACCATCGGATTTAACAAAAGTGTGTTTTGCATCCAGGATGAATGGAGGACTATGTATAGCACGACAAGCAATAAATATCAATATTGCACCAACAACAATCAATTACAAAACACACTTTAAGATGGCACCCAAGAAACTTCGAAGAGGGAGAACCATGGGAAGAGTCCCTCTTCGCTGATGCCGGGAAAGGAGGAGCCAAGGCTGACTTTTAAAATGCTCATGAAACTGACAGCTTCCTCACACTGCACGCTGCATCTGAGGAAGTCGAAAGACGAAACGCGTCATGCGAAGTGCAATAAAGGAGCTGAGCAAACAACTCCCCGTGTGCTCTGCGTGTCTTTTCAAAGAGGGACACTTTGTGGTAAATATGTAACGTGCAATGCCGCTTGCACGACAGAAGCACCCGCCTGTAGTAGTTCGGCAGGAGAGTGGCGTTTGTGTTACAATCTGTGGATAGAATGCCTGCCTGAACCGCCGCTGTAAGGGAGCTCCGCCTTCTGCCAACGAGTTTGGACTGTGACTTACACATGGCAAGTTGTTTACTTAAAACGGCTTGCACAGGAGCGGTTTTCCGATCAACGGCTAGCGAAAGGGGAAAAGCGGACCAAAGGGCTTAACGAATATCACCGGTTGAATGCAGCATCGGATTTAACAAAAGTGTGTTTTGCATCCAGGATGAATGGAGGACTATGTATAGCACGACAAGCAATAAATATCAATATTGCACCAACAACAATCAATTACAAAACACACTTTAAGATGGCACCCAAGAAACTTCGAAGAGGGAGAACCATGGGAAGAGTCCCTCTTCGCTGATGCCGGGAAAGGAGGAGCCAAGGCTGACTTTTAAAATGCTCATGAAACTGACAGCTTCCTCACACTGCACGCTGCATCTGAGGAAGTCGAAAGACGAAACGCGTCATGCGAAGTGCAATAAAGGAGCTGAGCAAACAACTCCCCGTGTGCTCTGCGTGTCTTTTCAAAGAGGGACACTTTGTGGTAAATATGTAACGTGCAATGCCGCTTGCACGACAGAAGCATCCGCCTGTAGTAGTTCGGCAGGAGAGTGGCGTTTGTGTTACAATCTGTGGATAGAATGCCTGCCTGAACCGCCGCTGTAAGGGAGCTCCGCCTTCTGCCAACGAATTTGGACTGTGACTTACACATGGCAAGTTGTTTACTTAAAACGGCTTGCACAGGAGCGGTTTTCCGATCAACGGCTAGCGAAAGGGGAAAAGCGGACCAAAGGGCTTAACGAATATCACCGGTTGAATGCACCATCGGATTTAACAAAAGTGTGTTTTGCGTCCAGGATGAATGGAGGACTATGTATAGCACGACAAGCAATAAATATCAATATTGCACCAACAACAATCAATTACAAAACACACTTTAAGATGGCACCCAAGAAACTTCGAAGAGGGAGAACCATGGGAAGAGTCCCTCTTCGCTGATGCCGGGAAAGGAGGAGCCAAGGCTGACTTTTAAAATGCTCATGAAACTGACAGCTTCCTCACACTGCACGCTGCATCTGAGGAAGTCGAAAGACGAAACGCGTCATGCGAAGTGCAATAAAGGAGCTGAGCAAACAACTCCCCGTGTGCTCTGCGTGTCTTTTCAAAGAGGGACACTTTGTGGTAAATATGTAACGTGCAATGCCGCTTGCACGACAGAAGCACCCGCCTGTAGTAGTTCGGCAGGAGAGTGGCGTTTGTGTTACAATCTGTGGATAGAATGCCTGCCTGAACCGCCGCTGTAAGGGAGCTCCGCCTTCTGCCAACGAGTTTGGACTGTGACTTACACATGGCAAGTTGTTTACTTAAAACGGCTTGCACAGGAGCGGTTTTCCGATCAACGGCTAGCGAAAGGGGAAAAGCGGACCAAAGGGCTTAACGAATATCACCGGTTGAATGCACCATCGGATTTAACAAAAGTGTGTTTTGCATCCAGGATGAATGGAGGACTATGTATAGCACGACAAGCAATAAATATCAATATTGCACCAACAACAATCAATTACAAAACACACTTTAAGATGGCACCCAAGAAACTTCGAAGAGGGGGAACCATGGGAAGAGTCCCTCTTCGCTGATGCCGGGAAAGGAGGAGCCAAGGCTGACTTTTAAAATGCTCATGAAACTGACAGCTTCCTCACACTGCACGCTGCATCTGAGGAAGTCGAAAGACAAAACGCGTCATGCGAAGTGCAATAAAGGAGCTGAGCAAACAACTCCCCGTGTGCTCTGCGTGTCTTTTCAAAGAGGGACACTTTGTGGTAAATATGTAACGTGCAATGCCGCTTGCACGACAGAAGCACCCGCCTGTAGTAGTTCGGCAGGAGAGTGGCGTTTGTGTTACAATCTGTGGATGGAATGCCTGCCTGAACCGCCGCTGTAAGGGAGCTCCGCCTTCTGCCAACGAATTTGGACTGTGACTTACACATGGCAAGTTGTTTACTTAAAACGGCTTGCACAGGAGCGGTTTTCCGATCAACGGCTAGCGAAAGGGGAAAAGCGGACCAAAGGGCTTAACGAATATCACCGGTTGAATGCACCATCGGATTTAACAAAAGTGTGTTTTGCATCCAGGATGAATGGAGGACTATGTATAGCACGACAAGCAATAAATATCAATATTGCACCAACAACAATCAATTACAAAACACACTTTAAGATGGCACCCAAGAAACTTCGAAGAGGGAGAACCATGGGAAGAGTCCCTCTTCCCTGATGCCGGGAAAGGAGGAGCCAAGGCTGACTTTTAAAATGCTCATGAAACTGACAGCTTCCTCACACTGCACGCTGCATCTGAGGAAGTCGAAAGACGAAACGCGTCATGCGAAGTGCAATAAAGGAGCTGAGCAAACAACTCCCCGTGTGCTCTGCGTGTCTTTTCAAAGAGGGACACTTTGTGGTAAATATGTAACGTGCAATGCCGCTTGCACGACAGAAGCACCCGCCTGTAGTAGTTCGGCAGGAGAGTGGCGTTTGTGTTACAATCTGTGGATAGAATGCCTGCCTGAACCGCCGCTGTAAGGGAGCTCCGCCTTCTGCCAACGAGTTTGGACTGTGACTTACACATGGCAAGTTGTTTACTTAAAACGGCTTGCACAGGAGCGGTTTTCCGATCAACGGCTAGCGAAAGGGGAAAAGCGGACCAAAGGGCTTAACGAATATCACCGGTTGAATGCACCATCGGATTTAACAAAAGTGTGTTTTGCATCCAGGATGAATGGAGGACTATGTATAGCACGACAAGCAATAAATATCAATATTGCACCAACAACAATCAATTACAAAACACACTTTAAGATGGCACCCAAGAAACTTCGAAGAGGGAGAACCATGGGAAGAGTCCCTCTTCGCTGATGCCGGGAAAGGAGGAGCCAAGGCTGACTTTTAAAATGCTCATGAAACTGACAGCTTCCTCACACTGCACGCTGCATCTGAGGAAGTCGAAAGACGAAACGCGTCATGCGAAGTGCAATAAAGGAGCTGAGCAAACAACTCCCCGTGTGCTCTGCGTGTCTTTTCAAAGAGGGACACTTTGTGGTAAATATGTAACGTGCAATGCCGCTTGCACGACAGAAGCACCCGCCTGTAGTAGTTCGGCAGGAGAGTGGCGTTTGTGTTACAATCTGTGGATAGAATGCCTGCCTGAACCGCCGCTGTAAGGGAGCTCCGCCTTCTGCCAACGAGTTTGGACTGTGACTTACACATGGCAAGTTGTTTACTTAAAACGGCTTGCACAGGAGCGGTTTTCCGATCAACGGCTAGCGAAAGGGGAAAAGCGGACCAAAGGGCTTAACGAATATCACCGGTTGAATGCACCATCGGATTTAACAAAAGTGTGTTTTGCATCCAGGATGAATGGAGGACTATGTATAGCACGACAAGCAATAAATATCAATATTGCACCAACAACAATCAATTACAAAACACACTTTAAGATGGCACCCAAGAAACTTCGAAGAGGGAGAACCATGGGAAGAGTCCCTCTTCGCTGATGCCGGGAAAGGAGGAGCCAAGGCTGACTTTTAAAATGCTCATGAAACTGACAGCTTCCTCACACTGCACGCTGCATCTGAGGAAGTCGAAAGACGAAACGCGTCATGCGAAGTGCAATAAAGGAGCTGAGCAAACAACTCCCCGTGTGCTCTGCGTGTCTTTTCAAAGAGGGACACTTTGTGGTAAATATATATATATATATATAATTGTTGAGTTATACAAGCAGAAGGTTCAAGCTGGTAAGTACATCTCTATTTAAGATCATCCATATGAGGAAGGGCCAACACGTCCAACCTCTTAATCTCCCAGCGAGCAACTGGCATCCTTACTATACTCATGTGACCTGATTTGGTGATACAACGATGACAGCTCAATCAAACATGAACCATTTCATCCCTTTAGTATACGGCAGCATCTCATTTATTTTAGGTAAGAAAAACCTTTCCACAACTATATTGTTGTTCCAATTCAAGTCCATGCATAAGCAGATTTTCCCATTAGCTCGCCTCACAAAGACAATTGCGGCACTCCACTCAGCAGCATCGACTTGTTCAATTATCCCCTTCCTCAGCACCCTCTCTACCTCCTGGTCAGCTTCCTTCCTCACAATCTAAGGGGTTCCCTAATTTTGTGCACCTTGGGAACAGCATCATATTTCAGAACAATCTTGTGGTAGTACCCCTTCAAAGTCCCAATTTTCCCAGAAAATATTTCCAGAACTTGGTCTTAAATTCATCTCCATTAGTGTCACCACAATTAGTGACCAAAACCTGCTCCTGACTGTCAGGGTCTAAAATTATGTCTAAAGCTCTTTGGTCTACCACCCAAGAACAGATAGACCATTCTCCACCACATAGTGTTTGCAAATGGTTCTCCTTCCTTTGAATTCAAAGGTTAATCTCCGGTAACCAACCATAGGGATGGGTACCCCCATGAAGCTTTCAGGAGTAACATCTGATGGTTATAAGGTGTAATGATGCAGAGCCTTAATAGCATTAAAAGATATTTATTAGGCGGACACAGAGCAGTCCGCTTGCTTCAGCTCTCCAGTCTCCAGCAACTGACAAACCCAGAACTCTTTCTACATTTTACATGGCAATAGCTACACAGCCACAGTTCTATCTAATGAAATCACAACATCTTCCCCCTTCTTGACAACAAATGACATAACAAATATTAAATGACAAATAACAAAAATAGAGAAATAGAAATAAATCATTAGCATTGTTTAATCAGTCTTTGAGGAATTTTTTGTACCCTTTCTGTTCTTCTAAAAGGAATACAAACATTGGCACCATCCCTTTCTTTACACACTTCATTTGAGGGGCTTATAAACTTTTTAGAAATGTGCCTTATTTAATTTTATCATCTTGTCTTCATTCTGAGCAGTAACAGCTGAATCCTTCACCTTAGTCACTTCCAAAGGAGAAATCTGCTCATAGACTTTTGTGTCTGATTTTACCTTACCAGTACCAGATCTCCTATATCATAGCTTCCTCTGCGAACATACTTTCTTTGTTCCACATTCTGCTTCATCATTTCTTTCATTACCTCATCTATCTTTGCAATTTGTGTATGTTCTTTAGGAGGTTTCATTGGTATTTGTGGCAAACGTGTTTGTCTAGACTGGCCAAACATTATCTCTAGCAGAGTCTTTCCAGTCGAACCATGAGGCGTATTCCTATAGTCACGCAACACTTGACACACAGCTTGATTCACAGAAATGTCTGTTAGCTTTGCTCTCTACACACTTTTTTTAATGTGGCCATCAATATTTCCACTGTAGCATTTGCTTCTGGCTAGAGTGGGGTAATTTCCTATGTTTCACACCCATTTAATCAAGAAATTGTGTACATTGTTTCCCATTAAAAGGTGGGTCATTGTCTGTTTTTCAAACTTTGGCTATACCCCAAGCTGGGAAATATCATCAAGAATAGGCAAAACCACAGATGCAGAAGAAGATGACACTGTTTTTACAATTGGAAATCTAGAATATTCATCAATGAGAACAAAGAAATAACGCCCAGAATCTAAAGGTCCATAAAAATCACATGCTAGATCAGATTAGACAGCATCTGGCTATTTAGACATCTGCAATTCTTTAACAGTTCTTTCTCTTGTGGTGCACTGGCAGAAATGACAAGACTGAACAATTTCTCCTACTTGACTGTCAAGCCTTGGAAACCACACGTTTTCTCTTAAGAGAGGTTTTGACGCTGATATCCTTCTATGACTTTGATGGGCAACACTAATGACACGTCTTTGTAAGCTGCTTGGAATGACTATCCAGTTTCCATTATCAATTCTGCTTGAACATTTTTGAATGCAAGCATATCTCTTTTTCTTACTCCTGGTTGAAATTTCGAAAAAGCATTGGCATGTCTCCATTTATTCAAGTTTATTATTTTATTTACTTCTACTAAAGTATTGTCTTTATTAGATTCATGAATTAGTTCTTGTTAGGAGATCACTTCAGGAACTGTTGACTTAATAATGAAGTTTATGTGGTTTTCTGTATCATTCATTTCATTTTTATCCTCATTTCTTAGATGTCTCGACAAGTAATCAGCTGGATTATATTCTTTCCCTGGCATATGAATTATTTTAAAATCATAGTCCATTAACCTCAAACCCCATCTTTCAATCCTAACGGGTCTTTTCCCTTTCGGATTTGCAAAAATCGTGAGAGCTTGATGATCTGTTACTATCACGAATGATTTTTCAAACGAAAAATCATGATAGTGCTCACATGGCCAGACTACCGCCAAACTTTCCTTTTCTTGGGGCATCTTTTCCAGGTCCATACTGAAACAGAATAGCACCTGATCCCACTGGAGTTGCATCTACTACAATTTCTGTGCACAAATTTGGGTCAAATAATTTCAAACTCGCTGCTGTTTCTATGTCACTTTTTATTTTCTTAAATGCATCGTTGCCTTCTTTATCCCAAAGGAATGCCCTGTCATTTTTCGTTAGCTCCCTAAGAGGTGAACTGACAGTAGTATAATCCTTGATATAACGAGAACAATAACTAGCCATTCCTAGAAAAGAGCGTAGTTCTGTTATGTCTTTTGGATACAACATTGCCACTAGTGATGACACTTTCTTTGGATCCAGTCTCATTCCTTTGCTTGAGAAAATATGACCATCAAACGTTAATTCTGTCTTTCCAATTTCACACTTTTCAGGGTTCAGTGTTTCATAAGCCCTTGACAAACTTCTCTTAGTGCTTGATCATGTTCATTTTTTGTTTTTCCAAAGACAAGAATATCATCAATGTCATTCATTGAATTTTTTTACTGGTTTATTAACATTTTTTATAATTTCAAGAAAAATGTCTGCAGCTGAGCGTATCCCAAAATTGAGTCTTTCTCATCAATTTCCAATCAATGATATCCTTTACAGAGATCTAATTTTGAGAAAATTGTCGCCCCATTCAAAATACTAATCATGTTATTCAAATGAGGCCCAGGGTGTCTCTCGCTCTCAATTGCAGAATTCGGTATCCTCATATCAGCACAGATTCTAATCTGGCTTGTGCCCTTTTTCGGCACCACCACAATCGGATACACCCAAGGTGTTGGGCCTATAGCAGGCTCAATTAGGTCTTGTTTAAGTAACAAATTAATTTCCTCTTCAACTTTTCCCTGCATGTGAATTGGAACTCTCCCGTGCATTTGTGCTACTGGCTTCACTTTTTCATTTATGTGCAGTGAAATGCTCTTTCCTTAACATTTTCCAAGACCTTTTGTTAAAGCAGGAAATTCCTTTAGCACATCTTGTTCTGTGTAACATGAAACGTCATTGCCAACAGTCCCATTAACTGAGCTGTAACATTGCTTAGCAAACATGGCCCAGCAGTTTCTCCTTTCAATACATGTATTTCTTCTTTAAGAGATATCTTTCCATAAGATACATTTTCTCCAAATTTCCCTAAACATGTTACAGGGCTTTTTGTACCCCATTGGAAAACTTTGACACTGAAGAAACAAGAGGAGGTTTGTTTTCCACTTTATCATATTCAGTTGTGCACATGATATTACACGCTGCTCCACTGTCTAGCACAAAGGGAACTTTTTGAGATCCCACTAATATGTCAACAGAGGCAGGTATTTCAATATCTTCCTTTTTTAACAGATTGATCTTTTCACCTTCATTTCCTTCTGGCATTAAATACAATCGCTCTTGTTCAAATTCATCAGTGGAAGAATTATCAACACTTTCCATTTGTCTGACATATTTTGTATTTCCTTTAACTTGACGTTTCCACATTCTCCCATTATCTTTTCTTTTGAATTTGCATACAGCAGAAACATGATTAATCCTTCCACATTCATTTCACTGGTGTCCGAAGCTGGACATACATTCAGGTGTGGAAATGGTTGTCCACATCTATAACATGTTCTTTTCTCCTTCCTAAAGGTTGCTAGTTTTTCCATTCTGTTATTAGTTTTTTTCATCCTTTTTTATCCTTTTCTTCACTTTTGATGTCTTTCTTGGTCATTTGATGAACTTGTTCTAATGCTTTAACTCTTCCTTGCTCCATGTTGTTTGCATGTTTTTTTGCTTGAGCATCAGTACGCACCAAGCGTAGAATTGCTCTCAAATCGTAGTTTTTTCCTGAATTCTACTGAATTGCATCCTTGAATGACCCTTAACCTGACAACTTCTTCATCATTGAATTTATCAAATTAACAAAACATTTCTAATTTTGTTAACTTAGTCACAAATTCATCAGTGGTTTCATTGTCTTGTTGACACGTCATATTAAAGGTGTATATTTCAAAATCTACATTTCTTTGTGGGTCAAATCGTTCATTCAAACTTTTCATGATGCCTTCATCTGTGTTTTTATATGCATCAGGGAATGCACGATAATACCTTCCACTTCATCACCCAGTAAATTGAGCAGTAAATCCTTTGCTTGCTCATCAGTATATTTTTTGCAGGTGGCTTTAAGAAAATGCTCAAATTGCCTTGTCCATTTTTCCCATCTGTGAGCAATTGTTTGCTCATCTGTAATGTCAAAAGGTAAAGGCCATCTATAAATCGAGCTGGACACATTTTCATCTTCTTGTTCATCTATGTGTCTGTGTGTTGTTACCCTCTTCTATTAATATGGTATTCATTTTATATTGTTTAGTTGCTTAATATTCTTTTATTTAATCAAAATTGAGTTATTATTATTATTATTTAAAATTTTATATAGTGCGCAGTTACCCTAGGGCATCCCAGCGCTTATCCGGACAACAACAGATAAAAACGGTCAGTCAAGTGCAATCAGGCAGGGAACAGATGTGTTTTTAGACATTTGCGAAAACGCAAAGTGCAGGGCTCAGCGCGCAGTTTTAAAGGTAAGGAATTCCACAGCATCGCTGTGTTCACCGAGAATCTTCTCCCGCCCGTGCGTGCCCTCTTTACTCTGGGGACTAAGAGTAGGTGTTTCTGGTCAGAACGCAATGTTCTGTTCGCTTTGTATGGCACTGCTAGATTTCTCAGGATAGGGGGTCCTGTCCCCTGGAGAATTTTACTCTTTCCCGCACTGGAAGCCAGTGCAGTGCCTTTAGGGCAGGTCTAGCTTGGCTAGACCTGGTTAATGGCTTAACCTTGTTTATATGCTTGAAAACGAGTAAAAACTGAATTTGCCTGACCTCAATAAGGAGGGATGTAATATTCAATTGCAACGTTCCAATACTTGCCTGACTTCAAGATGGCCACTGAGATTTCTAAAGTCTCATGAGGTTCCTTTGCCTGAATCCAAGATGGCTGCCGTTTATGACATGTCAGGCAAAATCACGCGAGATTTGCTATGCGCATGCTCGCATTTGTCAGTTTGTTCCTCGCGCTGCACTTCGGTAAGCAGTTATCCTTCTTTAATAAATTAATTTAGTGCGCAATAGCATGAAATTAATTTAGCACGTGATCCACTTCAAATTTATTTCTTAATGTTACGCCGATTTTATTTGTTTGTGAGAACGCGCAGTAAGCGCTGTTACTGAAGTCACAAAAGCAGGATGGCAGAGGCAGACGTGAATTTGCATCGGCACTCTTCCCCAATCTGTAATGATGCGGAGCCTTAATATCATTAAAAGATATTTATTAGATGGACAAGGACAGGCCGCTTGCTTCATGGCTCCAGTCTCCAGCAGCAGACAAACCCAGAACCCTTCTACATTCTACGTGGCATGGCTACACAGTTACAGTTCTATCTAATGGCATCACTACATAATGAATTACCCAACACACCAGCAAATTTTTCATCCCACACACTTTTATCCACAACGGTATATGGAGACTCAGAATCTTCAACTAGAAGTATCTCCACCCCAGCAAACTTGACATTACAGTCTGATTTATTCCTAAACTATTTGGAAAGGAGATTCACACTTACATTTCCCTGGGCCTCCATAATTCCAAGAACACACTCATTCTATTTAAAAGAGCCTTCTTTGGTAGATTTAACTAACTAAGAGTCTGAATCTGATTCAGAATCACCTTTGATTACACCTCACCGACCTTTCTGTTAAACTTACTTTTCCTACATAATTTAGCAAAATTGTCAACAATACCACATTTTTTATTGCAAGCTAGGCACTTCCTGCTATTGGCTAGGTAGTCCTAACTACCACACCAATAACATCTATTTTCCTGCTGTAGTGATGAATTCTTCTTACTTTCAAACTGGCCCACATATTTTTTTCCTTTTCCTTGACTTTGCAAACAATTTCTCACTACTGTTCTTTAGATCTCACCTCAGGCGCTTTTGCACATTTAAGGCAAATCTCTGCCTTCTTAACCACTAAAATTACATCACTGAGGGACTCTTCTCCATAAATCCATAGCCTCGCCTGAACATGTTCACTGTTCACATACATGATTATTTGTTTTCTTACCAAATTCCTCATGCAAGGCACCAAACCTACAGGTTAATACTAATGTTTTGAGAACAGACACAGACTCTTCTATAGGTTGCTGTTTATTCTGCTTCCTTCTGAAAAAAGTGTGCTTGTCAATTTCTATGCAAACTGACGTAGAGTAATATTTGTCTAAGTCTTCCAAAGCGTTTTGAAAAAAAAACTCACTAGCAGCATGGGTCTTTTTCTCCATCACATTGCACACAATAAGCCCTTGAGGCCCTAACAAATGCAGAAGAATATTCTTCTTTTTTACCTGTAAAAGCTCCTCCTCCTCGATTTTGTCAATATAGTTCAAGAAATATTGCTTACATTCATTCCACTTCATAGCTGGATCACCTACCCCTGTTAAAAATGGTTGTGGTGGTGTTAGAGAGAAGGTATGTCATGCACACATGATGTACTATGAGGACACAGAATACCTAGAATAAAATAACATAAAGGAATAAATAATAATGAGCTGTGCAGAACAGGAACACTGCTATGAAACGCGAGGCTTGTTGATCTCCTTGTAAAAAACAAAAGTGTCCCATGTGAAGTACCACAACAAAATACACAGTTAGGTGGCAATATAATGTGACAGGGATAATGTGATATTAATTAGGGTAGAGGTCATGTAAGTAACGTATGTTGTATCATGCTTCCACAAGCGGCCTCTGACTGTGTCCCAATTTTTAATTTCATGTATGAACCATGGTGAGAGGAGGCAGTGCTGTAAGACTCCAAACAGGACACTAGCGTGCCACGCAGAATGACAAGGATGGAGCAGAGCACACCATGGCGTTTGTGAGAAAGGTTACCATCACAGCTTACCAGACGTCAGCCTCCCGGAGATACAGCTAGAGGTGGGTACCCTAGCGCTCGAGGGGTACACAGCATGGGCAGGCCCACAGACAGAGTAACGGAGGCACGAAGAGGTGACACATGGTAGGGAGAGCCGCAGGAAGAAGGAAGCCTCCCTGGTGGCGTGGCGGAAACAGAAGGTCTATTGGTTTGGTTATGAAACACACCAACAGGGCGGTGTGTAGCTGGAGGGCCACTCACTCTCGGATGCCTCACGGCTGAGTGAGTACGCCTGACGAAAAATCGGGGTAGCAAACGGATACGGCACTCGCAGCCCAGCCCCGACAGACGGCAGGGCACAGTAGAGACTAGCAAAGTAGTGAGTTGGGCCTGGCTCTGGGAAAAGGCTACACCCCCACACGCAAATGGGCGTGGAAAACAACAAAGAACAATCTACAAGCTGTCAGGGTGATTTACGACCCTAGGATATGCAAATGAGCAAAAGACAAACCAGTGATTTATGTCCAGCTGATGATTTATGGCTGATGATTGATGATGCCCATGCAGAATGATTTATGGCAACAGAACAATGACAGATTCGTGACCGAATGATTTATATGACATCATGATGATTAATGACCATGATTTATGACAATGATTGATGATGACAACAAAACGATGACAGAATGACTTATGACACCTGATGATATATGAGCAATTCTCAACCTGAGCAATTTTAGGTAAAAAGTCAATAAAGTCCAATCAAAATACAGATTTTTCAGTTAAGCAGTTTTCAAAAATATTTTCTTCTTTATTTCTTCAACAGTTCATATGCAGTCACAACGCACAGTTCTTCCAATCATTTTCTTAACGTACAATTTGTTGTCAACACGTGTTTCGTCTGGATAATAAGCCTAAGGACTTCGTCAGGGCTAGAAACAAGTGACATATACACTTGATTAGATGTTAATACAATAAACCATAATCAGTTCATTTTTAACTGGATACTGTATACTAGATGTTCAGTATACTCTCACGTGTAAACACAGGGAAAAAAATGTCATTGATTTGTACGACTTCTAGGTGATACTCTTTACATTCAGTTAGATATGAAAATGTAACAACAAGATAAAGTGCTATTTACTGGATAAAACAAAGAAGGACAAATGAAGTCCTACACCAAGGGATACGCCGTGCCATTAAGAAGGCGCTAAAGGCAGAATTGTGTCAAATCTGCTCTAAATGGCCTAGTACATGATAATACATGATAGTATAAAAGTACTCCTATATAAAGGAGTATCACTAAAAGTTAATCTAGTGCTAGACTTACCAGTTAACAAAAAGGTCTTGGTAGAGTAGTATCTAATGGGTTTATTCTTTTTGTGAGGAAATTAACCTATTAGAAAGGTACACATATTTTAGTACTTCAATTAGAAATATACACTTTAGGGTGTTACCAACCAACAAAATTACTATCATTATTTATCTTCCTAATAAAAATAGAGCTAAACTATATCTTTAAATTAGGCGGCGGTACACCAATACGTAAGGTACATTGATTAAATATAAAGTTCCTTCATATAATTCGATGGTGCTCTTGTATATAAATCTGAACGGAAAATCAACCTCATACTGCTAAGTTGAACACAGTACATATCGCCTTCATATTAATCTTTAATGTCAAGTATATTAACTAGATCACGATATTTATTAGTTTACTCATAGTTCTAATTCGGTAACTATATGCCTATATCGCAAAGGTTTACCTGAGTAATGGTTTATTCCCTCTTATGTCGTAGCTCAAGATTTCTAAATAAGTAATATCAGGACCTATATTAGGAAGCCATATACATAAAAACGTCATTAGAATAAGAAATACTATTAGCTAATAATTTATAGTTAGCGGTGTGTATTTATATGGACAATATTAAAATTACCTTCTCTTTACTTGAAAGTCACCAAAAAAACGGGCACTCTCTTTTTTATATATAGTCACAAGTTTCCTCTTCTTGTATGCCTGTTAAATAAAAGCGGTTTAAATTTGTAAAACCGACTAGTTCCTTGCCGATAATTAACTTAACAACAGTATCCATACTGGATGCATTATTACCTCACCCGTTTTATATTCGTCTCGTTCGATACTAGAAATCACTGGCAGCTCGGCGTCTAGCACCCGCGCCATGTTGGGTTGGGCTATTTATACTAGCCACATCAAAGACGGACTAACGTGAAGTCCATTTTCTCAAAAAGCCTAGCACCTATGCCATATTAGTTAAGGTTGATAACAACTTCTGGCGAAGACGGACTATTTACAAGGTCCCCGAACGTTCTTAAAAATAAGTTTGCAAATTCTTTGAAGATATCGTGTGCGAACCTATGATTATAATAATTATCGATCCCTACTTCCTTGCGCACTTGATCTTATAATTTACATAATGTTAATTGAAATAGGGTGTAGCAAGTAGTAAATGCATATAGATGTAACGCTAATTACAAGTATAGGGCAATAATTACAATATCGCTTCCATTTCCCTCAATTAGATCTTCCATATGCCAAAAGTTCATTAACTGTTCTAAAAGGGGGCTCCTATGGGGATTAGTGATTCTAAGGTACCATCTTGGCACAAGTTAATATGAAGCAGTAGATAAAATTTAGGATAATGTAAGGCTCAGATAATAAAAGTAAAAAGAATAGTTGAAGAATAGGGCGATTCATATATATATATATATATATATATATATATATATATATATATATATATATATATATATATATAAGGAGTCATCATTCATAAACATTATTGGAACCATTCAGAGGCTTGAAATTTCATTAACAATGATCACAGTATGAAGCACATAATTTATCACAAATATTGACAACATATGTACACCATAGTGTACTAATTACGTGCATTTACTAATTACATTTTCTTAAGTATGTTATTTATAATACTTCAACCCTAATTTGCGGTTTAGCTAAAACAGGAAAGTAAAGCACATTTCTACATATGAGAAGATAAGCTTAAAAAAACACCTGTGAAATAAGTAACTGGTTTTCATCCCTGGTCGCATAAAATATTTAGCATCCTAAAGAAGCATTGGCATCTCCTTACATCAGATGCACAACTACAAAAATGTATCCCTAAATACCCAAGTGTTACCTACAGGAAAGGAAAAACTTTGGGTAGTATAATCAGCCCTAGTTATCATAGGGATCAAAAAGCTAGGCCGACATGGTTACATCAACACAATTTGGGTTCATTTAAATGTAATAATTGCAGTATGTGTAGAGTGGCAATTAAGGAGAAAAAAGACTTTGAATATAATGGATCCAAAAAATATATAATTAGGCAGCATATTGATTGTTTAACTAAATATGTAATGTATGTTATAGTGTGTAAATGTTCAAAAATCTATGTGGGTAGTACCATCAGAAGTATGAAAGATCGCATTTCTGAACACTATCGAGTCTTTAAAAACATGGATGCAAGACACCCTATAGCAGAGGTCTTGAAACTGGGGGGTGGGCCCCCCTAGGGGGGTCTCGAGTGATCTCAGGGGGGGCGCCAGGCTCTGGCCAAAAGAAACATTATGCTTTGTTTTCAGCCTAAAAAAAGAGCAGCAGTAAGCACGTCTGTAATGGGCCATCATTCACATCCTTTGTCATTTAAATCCTGGCTGGGAGAAGGTGTCAAAAGGGAAGGGACTTCACATTTTCTCCAAGACCCACACTGCCATTTTGAATA
Source organism: Lissotriton helveticus (assembly GCF_964261635.1). NCBI lineage: Eukaryota > Metazoa > Chordata > Amphibia > Caudata > Salamandridae > Lissotriton > Lissotriton helveticus. Next base: position 1,631,331,400 of record NC_136065.1, on the reverse strand, counting down.
ACCACACTGGATCCTTTGCACATTAGTAAGGCCTGCCTCACCGGAATAGTATGTTTGGAAATCATGTATTTGTTTGCATTTCTAAAACAGTGACAGAACTTAGCTGCAATGTTTAAATAAGTCTAGACATATTTAAACATTGCCAGTTAAATAAAATAATTGTGAAATATTTTGAGGGGAGGGCCCGGTGAATTGTTTTTCTACACTGGGGGGGGGGGCGCGGAATAAAAAAGTTTGAAGACCACTGTCCTATAGGACTACACGCAGCAATGTGTACAAATAAAGGTTTTTCCTTTCATGGACTAGAAAGTATCCCTTTGAATATGAGAGGAGGAAATAGGGAACTTAGAGTCCGACAAGCTGAAGTACGATGGATAAGTATACTACATGCAGTAGAACAGGGGATCAACATAAATAGTGAGATGCAGTACTTTTTGGGATGAAAACATTAAAATGTAAATAAAATACTAATACAGAAAATAAGTGTGACAAATAACATCTTCAGTACTTTGCACTTTACTAATTCTGTATTTATGCGTATGAATATTATGCTTATGAAGAATACTTTGCATTTGACAAATTGTGTATTTGTGCTTATGAATAATATTCATTAGACTGTACCTATAGCACTGTCTGCATTAATATGTCATATGATGTTTATACATATGTAGAAATGTGCTTTACTTCCCTGTTTTAGCTAAACCGCAAATTACGGTTGAAGTATTATAAATAACATACTTAAGAAAATGTAATTAGTAAATGCACGTAATTAGTAGGCTATGGTGTACATATGTTGTCAATATTTATGATAAATTATGTGCTTCATACTGTGATCATTGTTAATGAAATTTCAAGCCTCTGAATGGTTCCAATAATGTTTATGAATGATGACTCCTTATATATATATATATATATATATATATATGAATCGCCCTATTCTTCAACTATTCTTTTTACTTTTATTATCTGAGCCTTACATTATCATAAATTTTATCTACTGCTTCATATTAACTTGTGCCAAGATGGCACCTTAGAATCACTAATACCCATAGGAGCCCCCTTTTAGAACAGTTAATGAACTTTTGGGATATGGAAGATCTAATTGAGGGAAATGGAACCGATATTGTAATAATTGCCCTATACTTGTAATTAGCGTTACATCTATATGCATTTACTACTTGCTACACCCTATTTCAATTAACATTATGTAAATTATAAGATCAAGTGCGCAAGGAAGTAGGGATCCATAATTATTATAAATCATAGGTTCGCACACGATATCTTCAAAGAATTTTCAAACATATTTTTAAGAACGTTCGGGGACCTTGTAAATAGTCCGTCTTCACCAGAAGTTGGTATCAACCTTAACTAATATGGCGTAGGTGCTAGGCTTTTTGAGAAAACGGACTTCACGTTAGTCCGTCTTTGATGTGGCTAGTATAAATAGCCCAACCCAACATGGCGCGGGTGCTAGACGCCGAGCTGCCAGTGATTTCTAGTATCGAACGAGACGAATATAAAATGGGTGAGTTAATAATGCATCCAGTATGGATACTGTTGTTAAGTTAATTATCGGCAAGGAACTAGTCGGTTTTACAAATTTAAACCGCTTTTATTTAACAGGCATACAAGAAGAGGAAACTTGTGACTATATATAAAAAAGAGAGTGCCGGTTTTTCTGGTGACTTTCAAGTAAAGAGAAGGTAATTTTAATATTATCCATATAAATACACACCGCTAACTATAAATTATTAGCTAATGGTATTTCTTATTCTAATTACATTTTTATGTATATGGCTTCCTAATATAGGTCCTGATATTACTTATTTAGAAATCTTGAGCTACGACATAAGAGGGAATAAACCATTACTCAGGTAAACCTTTGCGATATAGGCATATAGTTACCAAATTAGAACTATGAGTAAACTAATAAATATCGTGATCTAGTTAATATACTTGACATTAAAGATTAATATGAAGGCGCTATGTACTGTGTTCAACTTAGCATTATGAGGTTGATTTTCCGTTCAGATTTATATATAAGAGCACCATCAAATTATATGAAGGAACTTTATATTTAATCAATGTACCTTACGTATTGGTGTACCGCCGTCTAATTTAAAGATGTAATTTAGCTCTATTTTTAATAGGAAGATAAATAATGATAGTAATTTTGTTGCTTGGTAACACCCTAAAGTGTATATTTCTAATTGAAGTACTAAAACATGTGTACCTTTCTAATAGGTTAATTTCCTCACAAAAAGAACAAACCCATTAGATACTACTCTACCAAGACCTTTTTGTTAACTGGTAAGTCTAGCACTAGATTAACTTTTAGTGATACTCCTTTATATAGGAGTACTTTTATGCTATCATGTATTATCATGTATTAGGCCATTTAGAGCAGATTTGACACAATTCTGCCTTTAGCGCCTTCTTAATGGCACGGTGTATCCCTTGGTGTAGGACTTTATTTGTCCTTCTTTGTTTTATCCAGTAAATAGCACTTTATCTTGTTGTTACATTTTCATATCTAACTGAATGTAAAGAGTATCACCTAGAAGTCGTACAAATCTATGAAATGTTTTTCCCTGTGTTTACACGTGAGAGTATACTGAACATCTAGTATACAGTATCCAGTTAAAAATTAACTGATTATGGTTTATTGTATTAACATCTAATCAAGTGTATATGTCACTTGTTTCTAGCCCTGACGAAATCCTTAGGCTTATTAGCTGGACAAAACACGTGTTGGCAACGAATTGTACGTTAAGAAAATGATTGGAAGAACTGTGCGTTGTGACTGCGCATGAACTGTTGAAGAAATAAAGAAGAAAATATTTTTGAAAACTACTTAACTGGAAAATCAGTATTTTGATTGGACTTTATTGACTTTTTGCCTAGAATTGCTCAAGTTGAGAATTGTTGAGAATTATATATAACTGGCACACTCTGTATGCCTGTTTGATTACAACTTTTGACAAGGGTTGTATCTCCACCTTAGAGCATTAACTAGATGACCAAACAAGTTGGATTATTTAAGTGAACACTACTTTTTGCGCATAAATTCCCCTCTTGTCAGTTCTTGGTTTAACCTGATGATGTATGACCCATGTTTTATGATGTCTAAATGACACTGACTCATATTAAATTGTGATAATGTATGATAATGATTTATGACCCCGGCCCGAGAAGGTGACCAGGGGAGTTGTACAAAGAGGACGTAGGTAAACAGTAATAAACTGTGGCCAACAACCACCACAAAAAACATTGACTGCTGGCTGTGTGTAGTAATACAGATACACAGATATGGTATGGTTCCTGGAATGGGCACAGTGAGGCTGTTATTGCAGAGGCCACCCCCGAAGGGGGCCTCAAGGGCCTCGAGGGCCGGCACCGTAATGGCCGCCTGACGCCAAAAGGAAACGGATCTGGTTTGCGCTGGTCAGCGCCACCGGGAATCGCCGCATGGCGAAAAGGCCAAAGGCAACTTCTCTCCTCCCCCTCCCCCAGGAACAAAGGGAAGAGGAAAAGGGGGAGGGGGAATATAAGGCAACGCTCCCCCTGGGCAGCTACCCTTTTACATCAGGGAGCTGGGGGAGCGGCACCAACGGTTTTCGAGTCCCACCCACCCACACCTACAACAGCAGCGTCGCAGTGCTGGCAGGGATGTAAAGAACTAAGGGTGCAACGATTAGCAAGAGAGGCACACCGGTAGTAAGGCCATGCACTTTTGGATGCCTCACGGCGGAGTGAAGTAGGCTAACAAAAGGGGTAGCAAACGGAGACGGCACTCGCAGCCCAGCCCTCGCCGGTCGGCAGGGCACAAAAGAGCCCAACATGGTAGCGAGATGAGACCTAACTCCGGGAAGAGCCTACCCCCATGCGGAGCACAAGGGGAGTGCAAGGCCAACCCAACGAGAATGAAGACGGAAACAAAAGGTCTATTGGTTTGCTTATGAAACACGCCGACAGGGCGGTTTGTAGAAGGAGGACCACTCACTCTTGGATGCCTCACAGCTGGGTGAGTACGCCCGACAAAAAATCGGGGTATTAAACGGATATGGCACTCGCAGCCCAGCCCCTGACAGACTGCTGGGTGCAGGAGAGACTAGCAAGGTAGCGAGTTGGGCCTGGCTCTGGGAAAAGGCTACACCCCCACACGCAAAGGGGCGTGGAAAACAACAAAGAACAATCTACAAGCTGTCAGGGTGATTTACGACCCTAGGATATGCAAATGAGCAAAAGACAAACCAGTGATTTATGGCCAGCCGATGATTTATGGCTGATGATTTATGATGCCCATGCAGAATGATTTATGACAACAGAACAATGACAGATTCGTGACAGAATGATTTATATGACATCATGATGATTTATGACAATGGTTGATGATGACACCAAAACGATGACAGAATGACTTTTGACACCTGATGATTTATGACCCATGTTTTATAATGTCCAAATGACACTGACTCATAACAAATTGTGATAATGTATGATAATGATTTATGACCCCGGCCCGAGAAGGTGTCCAAGGGAGTTGTACAAAGAGGACGTATGTAATTTGTAATAAACTGCGGCCAACAACCACCACAAAAACCAATGACTGTTGGCTGTGTTTAGTAATACAGATACACAGGTATGGTATGGTTCCTGGAATGGGCACAGTGAGGCTGTTATGACACTCCGTCCTCTGTACTTCTTTGTGTCACTTTGCCAGTGCGCTTGAACATTCCCACAACAGCGGTTGATAAGTTGAGTTTGTGTTGCAACAGACGCCCAGAATTGCTGCACTGCTACCTGTGGGCAGGCAGTAAAGATCCAATAGAGTTGCATTGCTGCAATGCTTTGCCGTTGCACCCGGTGTTCCTGACCACTGGAGACCGCAATGTGTAGCTTGCCTTGCTGTGCCACTTTGTCGATGCGCCCTACGTTCTTGACACCCAGTGGCTGAAACGTGGCGATGCGCTGTTAACACGCTGCTCTGCAGAAGTGCCCTAAGTTCCACAAACTTTGCGGCTGGCAGCGTGATGACATACCCATGAAAAACAGAAACTGCTGGAGTGTTAACTTCTATCATGTTATAGAAATGGAGGCACACATACTTGAAGTATGCGTACAGCACAAACACCAACTGCACACGCTACAACACGTCATATCTGCACGCTCAATACTGTCTCTCGAGCATGTATCAATGAATGTGCACTTCCATGCGCCAAACTTTTTTCCTTTTTTTTTTTCAGAACACAATTTTATTGTTTTTGTTGAAATAGTACAAAGAGGGCACTGCTCTCTTATTGCCAGAGGTGCAGTGTGCAGAGAAATAATCATCATCTTCAAACAATACAGTCAACATTTGATAAGAACAACCATCCCTGAACTCCCTTCCCCCCACCTCCCTTCTTGTAGTCCTCCCGCCCGGATCCCACCCCCAACACCACACAGTGTCAGCGTGGTCCAGTAGCCAGAACATACCAAAAACATAGTTCGTGTGTGTATCGTTTCACCCAGGGTCAACAAGCAAGTGTCCTGCATCAATATCTCGGTGTGCTGGCGGCTCCAGCCACAGCCCTCTATAGACTGCCCATCTCTTCCAAATTTTAAAATGTTTTTGGGGGCAGCCCCTGGCTACGAACACCGGGCGCTCCAGTCCCATGCAGAAGTCCAATCCCCTCTTCCACAAAACTTTTTTCTTTTTTAGTTCAGATTTGTATTGCCATTTCCAAAGTTACAACAAAAGGATTGATTGAATATCATATCACTGTTTTGTTTACAAGCAGATTTTCTACTAGAAATCCCCCCCACTTCCCTCGGCCCCCACAAGCTCTGACACATTCTATTCAAGATCAATACATACCGTACTTTGGGGCTCATTAGGATGGCGGACGGAAGAGCCACCGCGGCCCTGGAGTAGGCGGAAAAAGCCTTTTCCGTGTCCGCCTGCCGCGGACACTCCGTCCGCCATATCAGGATAGGAAAACGTGTCAAATTTCCGTCCGCGACGGAAAAGCACGCACCGCCGTCGAACTACACACGACCACGCGGCGGACGGAACACATCCGGAGGCTCCGCCGTACGTACTGACGTCTAAGACCGTCCCCCAAATCAAGATGGCGGAAAATACACATAAAACCGCAGCGGAAACACAACCTGTCTGAACACGGCGGATTCCCCACAGCGAGGAAAAGAGACACAGCAGAGAGACCCACCACAAGCTGCTCGCCACCATGGACCCAGCGCTACACGCTTTCCCGAAGTCTTCGCGATCCAGCACGTCCTAGTCTTGGCCCACCATCGACGCCGACGCAGGTAAGGCACAGACCATTGGCTGCATGGAGGGGAATACCTGCAAGGGTCGTGACGTAGGGAGGGGGAGTGTCATGTTACCCAAACCACTGATGAGAAGCAAATAGAAATACACATTTGTAGTATGCAAGCATGAATGACAACGACAAACCACGAGACTTGATAGACTACCTTTATTGCACATAATAGGGGTATAATCACAGTGTATGCGTGAGCATGGGCAAAGTGGGCACCAGAGCAGCTACATCAGAGGCAGCATGTGAGAGGGCAGAATGCAGTATCAGAACATCAACAGGGCATTGTGGAGTATAGAGCAGCTACATCAGAGGCAGCACATCAGAGGGCAGAATGCAGTATCAGAACATCAACAGGGCATTGTGGAGTACAGAGCAGCTACATCAGAGGCAGCATGTGAGAGGGCAGAATGTAGTATCAGAACATCAACAGGGCATTGTGGAGTACAGAGCAGCTACATCAGAGGCAGCACATCAGAGGGCAGAATGCAGTATCAGAACATCAACAGGGCATTGTGGAGTACAGAGCAGCTACATCAGAGGCAGCATGTGAGAGGGCAGAATGCAGTATCAGAACATCAACAGGGCATTGTGGAGTACAGAGCAGCTACATCAGAGGCAGCACATCAGAGGGCAGAATGCAGTATCAGAACATCAACAGGGCATTGTGGAGTACAGAGCAGGTACATCAGAGGCAGCATGTGAGAGGGCAGAATGCAGTATCAGAACATCAACAGGGCATTGTGGAGTATAGAGCAGCTACATCAGAGGCAGCACATCAGAGGGCAGAATGCAGTATCAGAACATCAACAGGGCATTGTGAAGTACAGAGCAGCTACATCAGAGGCAGCACATCAGAGGGCAGAATGCAGTATCAGAACATCAACAGGGCATTGTGAAGTACAGAGCAGCTACATCAGAGGCAGCACATCAGAGGGCAGAATGCAGTATCAGAACATCAACAGGGCATTGTGCCCAACAGAGCAGGTCCATCAGAGGCAGCACGTGAGAGGGGCCAAGTGCAACAACAGTCCATAGCACTGAACAGGTCCATCAGAGGCAGCACGTGAGAGGGGCTAAGTGCATCAACAGTCCATAGCACTGAACATGTCCATCAGAGGCAGCACGTGAGAGGGGCTAAGTGCATCAACAGTCCATAGCACTGAACATGTCCATCAGAGGCAGCACGTGAGAGGGGCCAAGTGCAACAACAGTCCATAGCACTGAACAGGTCCATCAGAGGCAGCACGTGAGAGGGGCCAAGTGCAACAACAGTCCATAGCACTGAACAGGTCCATTAGAGGCAGCACGTGAGAGGGGCCAAGTGCAACAACAGTCCATAGCACTGAAGAGGTTCATCAGAGGCAGCACGTGAGAGGGGCCAAGTGCAACAACAGTCCATAGCACTGAACATGTCCATCAGAGGCAGCACGTGAGAGGGCAGAATGCAGTATCAGAACATCAACAGGGCATTGCGGAGTACAGAGCAGGTACATCAGAGGCAGCATGTGAGAGGGCAGAATGCAGTATCAGAACATCAACAGGGCATTGTGCCCAACAGAGCAGGTACATCAGAGGCAGCACATCAGAGGGCAGAATGCAGTATCAGAACATCAACAGGGCATTGTGGAGTACAGAGCAGCTACATCAGAGGCAGCATGTGAGAGGGCAGAATGCAGTATCAGAACATCAACAGGGCATTGTGGAGTACAGAGCAGCTACATCAGAGGCAGCACATCAGAGGGCAGAATGCAGTATCAGAACATCAACAGGGCATTGTGGAGTACGGAGCAGCTACATCAGAGGCAGCACATCAGAGGGCAGAATGCAGTATCAGAACATCAACAGGGCATTGTGGAGTACAGAGCAGCTACATCAGAGGCAGCACATCAGAGGGCAGAATGCAGTATCAGAACATCAATAGGGCATTGTGGAGTACAGAGCAGCTACATCAGAGGCAGCACATCAGAGGGCAGAATGCAGTATCAGAACATCAACAGGGCATTGTGGAGTATAGAGCAGCTACATCAGAGGCAGCACATCAGAGGGCAGAATGCAGTATCAGAACATCAACAGGGCATTGTGGAGTACAGAGCAGCTACATCAGAGGCAGCACATCAGAGGGCAGAATGCAGTATCAGAACATCAACAGGGCATTGTGGAGTATAGAGCAGCTACATCAGAGGCAGCACATCAGAGGGCAGAATGCAGTATCAGAACATCAACAGGGCATTGTGGAGTACAGAGCAGCTACATCAGAGGCAGCACATCAGAGGGCAGAATGCAGTATCAGAACATCAACAGGGCATTGTGCCCAACAGAGCAGGTACATCAGAGGCAGCACAAGTACGTGTCCCAACCAACCCGTCCCAGGGACCACAAGAGTGCAACGCAGTTCTCAATGGACACACCATGTGAAATAACATTTGAGTGAAGTGATCAGCCCCTCACATCACAGAATCAGGGGGACTGCGTGAACTACCTGCCTCGGACACACTGCCAGCACCAGCACCAGGAGTGTGAGACACAGCCACAGCCCGAGTGACAGACACATGGGCCACGGACCCAGACATACTGCCAGCACCAGCAACAGGAGTGTGAGACACAGCCACAGCCCGAGTGACAGACACATGGGCCACGGACCCAGACATACTGCCAGCACCAGCAACAGGAGTGTGAGACACAGCAACAGCCCGAGTGACAGACACATGGGCCACGGACCCAGACATACTGCCTGCACCAGCAACAGGAGTGTGAGACACAGCCACAGCCCGAGTGACAGACACATGTGCCACACACCCAGACACACTGCCAGCACCAGCAACAGGAATGTGAGACACAGCCACAGATGTAGTCACTGACACGTGACCCACTGACCCAGACAGACTGCCAGCACCAGAAACAGGAGTGTGCAACACAGCCACAGATCTACTCACTGACACGTGAGCCATAGACCCAAATACACTGCCAGGACCAGCAACAGGAGAGGGCACAACAGAGACTGTGCCACTACATGATGCATGAGAGCCAACAACAGACACAGTGCCACTATCTGATACATGAGAGTCAACTGCACCTGCGCCACTGGGACCACTGAAATGATGAGCCACAGGGCTGTATGGGCCAGGAGGCAGGTGGCCCTGGGAGCTGGGGATAGCTGACCTTGAGCGACATCGGGGTGGGCAGGTGTCAATGGTGTGTGTCTGCGTTTCTTAGGGATGTGTGAGTGCACCCTGGACAGGACAGGACTGCCTAGTGGTGGGGACTCTAAAGAATTATCACCCACCATAGGTGGAGCATCTGCAGCCGGGGATCGGGTATCTGGGGACGTGCTGTAGCCTGCTTGTCGTTTGCTGTGTGCCTGCCGCCTGGACTCAGAATCATGTGTAATGGGGGATGCAACAACAGGGGACTCCCTCCTCTGCTTCTGACTGGGCCGGATGGGAGTGGAGGTATGGGGGGACTCCGCCGCGGAGACATCTGTTTGGCGTTCAGTTGAAAACATCAGCCTCAGTGCAGCCAGGGGTGAAGTATGCCTGTCCTTGATTGCGTCATTGTCCATGCTAGAAGCCTTGTCCGTAGGATGTGCCTTATCCTTAGGTGGAGTGTTGTCTCTGGATTTTGCCTGTGCCCTGGTCGCCGCCCTGTTCCTGCCAGCAGACTTGTCGTCTGTGGTGCACCTGTCTCCAGTAGACACCTGCTCTCTGTGTGTGTCCCTGGCCTTGGGAGAAGGACCTTGCTCTGTTGTGTGCCTGTCCTTGGGAGTTTCCCTGCTCTTAGGAGGAGCCTTTGTCTTCTGACTGTCCTTGTCCTTGGGAGGGTCCCTTTCCTCTGTTGTGGCACTCACTTGATCTATGGGGGTAATTCATCTGGCAGTGTCAGCAGCTCCAAGAGCATCGCAGCCGAAGCCTGTAGGTCATCCTCCACGTTTTCATCCTTACTCGCCTTACTCATGTGGCTCCTTTAGTAATCCTCCATTCAGCCATCTTCTTCAAACTAATCAGTAACTTTCAGTAACAGCTATCCAATTACTATTTGCCAGCACCAGCCCCAAAATAAGGCATTTTCTACATAGTTTCTATTTTTTTTCTATAGGAGATGTGACCAAGCAGGCATGGGCTCACCTCTTTGGGTATCCCCCACCCCATGGCCGTGTTCAGGTTCGCCTGAACTGACTGCCAGTAGTCATCTATATTTGGGTACCCCAGATTACAAGTAGGAAATCTGCTGCCTGGCCGCTGCAATGGGTGCATCACGCTGAGTGCTCCTGGTTTATGGCATGCAATATACTGGGGCAAGGTATACCTGGTAAATCACATTGTTTTGCAACAATTTAAACCGCACGTTGGTAGATGTGCCTTTCACTCCTTCATGAATACCCTCCCAGGCTTTTGTTGTCATGTGCACCTCTAAATTTGTGTGCTATTTAGTCGCCAAGAGTTCAGTTAAAAGAGCATCCTCTCTTAGGGCCCTACTTATATGAGAGATCAGCCTCATATAAATGACATGGCCAAATGACATGGCCAACAGGGTTTCTAGTGTATGAGAGGCCGGCAGAGCCTGGGTGACTGTAGGCCAAATCTTGCATGCGGTAAACGCTATTTTAGTGAATTGTAAGAACTGATGTGTTCCAAGTTGGAATGCTTCTATGGCATCTGCTATAGTGATAATCCTATTGTTGGGATGGAGATCACATAAAGTATCACAGCCTCATTTATCTAGGGACATAGAATGTGCTATAAGTTTGAATGGGGACAGTGCCCAGATGCTCATGTCTTAAGCATAGGAAGCCCTTTTCAGTTTGACCTTAACTACCCGCTCCCATGCCCAGCATTCCAGTATAACCGTATATGGTAAAGTTGTCTGGGCCTTCGCCCTCATTATTAATATCTCCAGCAGTGGATCCCCATTGCATGGTGCCCCTCAACATTGTGGGTTCCCAGCTGTCTTGGTCGTCCAACCAGTGGACTGTGTGCTGCAGTTGTGCAGTCAGATAATAATGTTCCAAGCAGGGCAGTTCCAGACCTCCTTTCCGCCATGCATGCTTCAATGTAGCCAGGTTAAATCTCTTTCTCCCAGTGGTCCACAACAACTCAACAATCAACCTGTTGGGATCCAGAAAGAGCCTCCTATATATATCAAATAGGGTTCCTTGTAAGATATACAAACATTGAGAACTATTACCTTTACTAAGGTGACCTTCCCCATCAGGGAGAAAAGGAGTGTATTCCAAACTTTTATTGTAGGTTTCAGGCCGCCAATCACTCTGTCTATATTTGCACCTCCAAATCCTTTAGCCTGGTGTGTTATCCGAATCCCCAAGTACCTCACCATCTCCGTTTCCCAAGGGAGGTCGATTTGAGGCAAATCCCAATGGGAGCAATTTTGACTTATTACAGTTCATGTACATCCCAGTGAGTTCACCAAACTCGGCTTGAACTGCTAGCATGATAGGGACCGAATATGACGGGCTACGCAGGTATTAATGCATCATGGGCATAGAGTCTCCCTGATTTGACTACCCAATCCCTGCAGCACCGTTCTCAATCAGCAGGCCAGCGGCTCCATGGCGAAGGCAAAGAGCACGGACAAAAGGGGGCACCCCTGACAGGTCCCTCGGCTCAAATTAAAGCCCATCAATACTATATCCCCCACCTATCACCCTTGACATGGGGGTTCAATACTGAAGCTGCACCCATCTTATATAGGTCCCTCCAATGCCAACCTTGAGTAGCACCTCCCACAAAAACTCCCATGACAGGGAGGCGAAGGCTTGTTCGATGTCCAGCACCATAAGCACACACTGGTCGTCCTGCAAAGTAGGTGAATGCATTACCAACAACACGCTCCATACTTAGCAACGGGTATTTCTGTGAAGGATTCATCCACACTGGTCTTCTGTAATCAACTGGGGCAGGTACACTAACAATCTTGTAGTCAATATCTTACTGAGCCCATGCGCTAAACTTACCCGCAATGCTAGTTGCCTGTTTTTCTGGCCCCCCAAATTGTGACCCTGTTGGCCCCACTCACCACCGTCAGATGTTGCTGAAAGAGATAGCACTTCCACTCCCAGTGAGCAATTGTGGAGACAATTGTCAAAGCTCTTCCACACCCTGCATGTTGTAGACACAGGCTCAATTAGATTGTCGCCAAAATTGTTGAGTAATTCAGGCAGAAGGTTCAAGCTGGTAAGTAAATCTTATTTAGGCTCATCCATAAGGAAGGGCCAACACGTCCAACCTCTTAAGCTCCCAGAGAGCAACTGACATCCTGTGCAATGCACAGGTGCTGACTGTGATTATTACACTAACATACTAGCATTCTATCCCACGTAAATGACATTCCACAACAACGCTAAGGAATTAATAATAAGCACATTATATATTTATATATATGTGTGTGTGTATATATATGCCACAGTTTCACTCACCTGATTTATATCGGGGTTTACCATGCAAAATAAAGATTGGACTTCCTTGCAACTTGCTGGTGCCTTTCATTTCGTGCAAATGCTGTCCAGTGGAAGGGAGGTATCCCGAAACGCTTAGGCGACGCACATGTGGGGAGATGTCCTAAGTGAGCAGCCCTGTCTTTGGCCTGACCTCCGGCGAGTGCGTTCCACCAGAGCGGCAACCTCATGTTTAGAATATGTGTGGCCAAGCCCAGGCCACGACTTCGCACCACCACGAGACCCGAGTGGGTCCGCAGCAATGGACTTACCAAGCACAGCGGAGCTGGAGGGGCCTGTTTGCATTTTCAGGGCGGCACTTCGAACATTGTTTGTCCCACAAGGGAATTTTATTTCACAATCTGGAAGCCAGCGCCCACTTGGATATGTAAAACAGGACTCCAAGTCCAATCATGCCACAGTTTCACTCACCTGATTTTTATCGGGGTTTACCATGCAAAATAAAGATGGGACTTTCTTGCAACTTGCTGGTGCCTTTCATTTTGTGCGAATGCTGCCCAGAGAAAGGGAGGTATCCCGAAAAGGGTATGCGGTGCACATGTGGGGAGATGTCCTGAGTGAGCAGCCCTGACTTTGACCTGACCTACGGCTAGTGCATTCCATCAGAGCAGCAACCTCTTGTTTAGTGTGTGTATATATATATAAATATAAATAAATATATATATATATATATATATATATATATATATATATATATATATCAAAGCTCCTGAATGCCCCCTGGCGAAAGCGCCTCGCACACTGGCGTTTGTCGGGTAAGGTGGGGATATATCTCCCGATAAGATTGCAGTTCTCTTGTCGACCATTAAAAAGCCTGACGCGTTTCTGAGCTACTGGCTCGTCTTCAGAGGCTTCGACAAGAGGATTGTGTACGTGACACGCCCATAAATACTCCTGTTCGCCCTCCATTGGGCTGCCCAGCTGTGGGATACGCAAGGTTCTCTGGGCCTTGTGGTCCGTGTCACGTTTAATAAATCCTGGATGGATGCACAATAATTCAAAACTGTCTGTGAAAGCCCGGGATGGGCCTCGGAAGCGGAAGTGGGGCAGCCTTGAGCTTTGAGATAGACATATGTCAGTCTATTACAACTGGTTTCAAACCAAAATCAGTGTTTATGCCGACAATGCCAAAGGATGGGCTGGATCTATTTGCCGAATGTGTCACAAGAGACCTTAAAGATCTTTCCATTTTAAGTACCAAACAAAAATATTGGGAAAATCAGGATCACACACGCAAATACAATGACCTAATGGAGAAAATAAAAGCAAGGTCAGACATTGTGGTAAGATGGTCCGATAAAGGTGGAAACATTGTGCTCTGGCCTCTTGAAATGTACAACAAAGAAGCAATGAGCCAACTGCAAGACAGAGAATGCTACACAAGAATCAGCCCCACGCACATTGTAGGTATCCAAGAAAAGTACCACTATGACCTGTACAAATGGAGAGGCAAAGGGCTTTTGAGCAAAAAGGAATTCGAATTTTTGAAAAACGATTACCCAGTAACAGCGCAACTGTACCTAATCCCGAAGATACACGTAGATGACAAAACACCACCGGGAAGGCCGATAATCTCAGCTATAGGGAGCCTGTTTGAGAACACGAGCATATTCATTGACCAGTTCTTGCAACCAGAAGTCAAAAAACTACCTGCCTATATAAAGGACACAGGAGATTTCCTATCCAAAGTATACGATGTTGAATGGAAGAAGGAATATGTGTTCATGACATTGGATGTCCAAGCTTTATACACAAGCATTACACACAAGGATGGCCTGAACGCCATCAAACATTTCTTGGGAAAGAGACCCATAAGCTTGTTTCAACACACGCAAATGCTTTTGGAAATGACAGAATGGTGTCTCACGAACAACACATTTATGTATGTTTGATAGACTGCATTACAAACAGGTACAAGGTTCGGCCATGGGAACTTGCTTCTCCCCCAGCTATGCGAATCTACATATGGGCTGGTGGGAGGAGCAGGTATTATGGGTACAGCACAAAGAAATTATGAAAAACAATGTGGTTGTGTACAACAGATTCATTGACGACATATTCATTTTGTGGGAGGGCAATGTGGAGAGTGCTGTGAGATTCACAGAAGAACTGAATGAAAATGGTTTAAATCTTAAGTTTACCTGTAACACCAGCACAGAAACCATACAATTTCTAGATATAGAGCTGTTTGTGGAACAGGAAAGGATTCAAACACGCACATACCGCAAACCAACTGCAGGTAATGGGATTCTGCATGCCCACAGTTTCCACCCCACCTCACTCAAACAATCAATTCCATATGCAGAATGCCTCAGGATGACACGCAACTGTAGCACAACTGAGGGTCTTGCCAATGCTAAAAAGAATCTATTCTCGAGACTCCAACAGAGAGGGTACACACCAGAAACATGCAAGAAAGCAGAAGTGAAGTGTAGCACCAAGACTAGAAAAGATCTAATATTTCCAGTGGCAAAGGAAGCCGTTATGAAGAGCCAGGCAAGACAACCCCCCAGGCTCATAACAGGCTACAACCGGTACCACTCGAACCTCCGAAAAATCCTAAAAAGGCACTGGCCATTAATACACAATGACTCTACTATAGGGAGCGAGGTAGGCGAGAGTCCACTGATATCCTTCAGAAAAGCCAAATCAATGCGCGACGCCCTGGTGGTCAGTGCACCAGTTCTGAAAAAGAAGAAAAATTGGCTACAGTCCCAAAAGGGGTTCAAAAAGTGCATGAAATGCAAAGCCTGTATGCATGGCATCAACACCACTGAGGTCCAACTACCATTCAGAAGGAAAAGGTATTCCTTAAGGGAACATTTCACATGCAAAACCGAGTTTGCTGTGTACGTATTGACCTGCCAGTGTGGCAAAAGATATGTAGGATCTACCATTCATCCCGTCCATGTGAGAATTCTGCAACACTTAAGGGCGATTGCAAACCTGGACCAAGCATACCCAGTGGCGCGACACATTCATGAGTCACATGGGGGCAATGCAGATGGTCTAACATATTTTGTTATAGACAGCATCCCCAAGAACCCAAGAGGTGGTAATCGAAAACTTGCGTTACGCCGCCTGGAGTCTAGATACATAGTTCTCTTGATCTCCAAGATCCCTTCAGGTTTGAATGCGGATGAAGCCCTTAATGTCCACATTTAAGCGAACACTGTATAGCGTTCTGCCTGCTTCCACTTTCCCGAGTACCCTTGAACAACTGCATTTTATGTTATTTTCACTGTAAATACACTGTGCACACAAATATCACTATAGGGAGATGACATACAACAGTGCATCGAACATTTCACACCATGCCAAACAGTAGGCAACCCCCCCCTTGTTGTTAAGCAGCACTTGTAATGTAATATAACAGTAACAGGTCCCACTCGCTATCCCTTATTCAGCAGGAGCATTAACCTCTAAACATTAGTTTAAACTGCGCTAGGATTAAGGGCCAAACAGAGCGCGCGCACCGCTTTACTCTAGGACTCACCGAGTCAGGATAGCAATAGGTGTTGACAACCCCTTCAGAGCGCGCCAAGGAATCTGGCAACTTTGAGATTACAGCGCCAACCCAATCAGCATGCTTATATGAGCAGACATGTCCACCCTGTATGTAGGAACACACGGGATTCGCTGTTACATGTGCCTGACATACATGCACCAAAAATCAGTGGAAGGATGGAGTTTGAAATGTTCGTTTTCACAGTAATGTTGAACACAATTAATCACATTGTATAATTTAAGCACGAATTATGTTGGTCAAATATGCTGCATATTTCTGTTATATGTGGATTTAACAGTAACAGTAGAAAGACTTCCATGATGTGGTAATGTGCAAGTCATATATCAGGCAGCGTCATCACCTAGGGTGTAACCATGTAACTATAGCAACTGCCATTAGCAAAAACTGAGCCTACCCAATCAGTGATAATGTGCTTCTGTATATATAACCTTAAATGTCAGTATGCATTTGTTAGTGAACAAGGCGGCAGGAGTCCGTCGAAACGCGTCTGAGCAGAAACTGAACTAAGGAATAAAAAACGTTTGAATTGAAACTCACGGAGTCAGCGCCTTCTTTCATCAGAAGTTCGGTATGGTAAAGAATATATATAATATATATAATATATATAATCCAAGGCTCAGGGCTTTCCAGGACGCACTCGACTGCCAGCTGACCTTCCGGATAGTCTTTCTGATGAGACCCGCTTCGGCATCTCAGTAATTGCTTTAAAAAGTCTGACGCGTTTCAAGACTCCATTGCCTCTTCTTCATGGACTGCTTTACTGTCCACATCTCACAAATTGGGACTCGCTTAATGATGTGACGTCAATTAGCCCATAGTGGGCCGCGCCCAGCTCGGTCATTCAAAGAATTCTGGGGCTGGTAGTTCCTTGTTCCAAAGTGCTTCGCCCACAGTGGGCATGATTGTGAGTCTGCGTATTATTTATGCTTGTCTTTCCCTTAGTAGGGTCAAAATGTCAAATGCAGGCATAGTTTCTCCAGCTGGCTGTGCCCAAGGGTGTGAGGAAATGTTGAGTGCATCCTGGAAAGCCCTGAGCATTGGATTAGAAATGTTAAACACGGTTGCTCGGGGGGGGGGGGGGGGATATTCGACAGACAACCACGAAGGAAAATTAAATAAATAATTAATTTTCCCTCGTGTCCCCTGTCGAAATCCCCCCACCCTGCCCTACCGCTCTTACCTGCACTGGCCGCTGCTGCTGTTACATTTCATGTATGTACTCACTTTTAGGCATGTGTTGATAGAGCATGTAAAACACCCCTGTACCCACCATTAATCCACTTCCACCTACAGATGAAAGAGACAGGTCAACAATAGGTTTAAAACAGAAACGTCAAGCCTATATTTCAGGAACAGCCAGAAACCGGAAGAGGCCTGTTGAAAAACACACACCTCCAGTGACATCACCCCACCAAGAAATGTATCGTTGCGAAGGGGAAAGAGTTGGGTGTGAGAGAGGAGTAAAAAAAGAAAGCAAAGAATGTTTTGGGCAGGGACATTCCATTTCAATGACCTGGTGGCAATGCAGTATTATCACGTGGTGATGTAAATGGTCATGTGAGGCAGTTTCAGGATCTAAGCTTGAACGTCTCCTTTAGTAGTATCACGCAGGGTAAAAAGCATTACGCACATCTACACAGCTGATCAGAAAGCAAGTTGCTAAATCTTTATTTTTTAACACAGAAGAAATGAAAATAATTGGCTGTTGGCTACTAACTTCGGTATGGTTAAATTATTTACTTGGTGTGCATTTGTTGCTTTTATTGTCGCCACAAAGACTTGCACCATCTATGAATGATGTTCTGCTCTGGCCCCAAGAGACCACTGCTGGTTAGGCGGGCAATCTTCCCCAGGCAGCGTTCTTTAATGAAGCCACGTGTCGCGTTAAGGGTGAGGCTGTCGGCATGGGCTGCAAGTTTAACAGCACGGATTGCTGCACCATAGCCTGTGCTAAGAAACAGGCCATGCCCACACTAATGATCAGGGCCCACACAGTTGATGGCTTGTGCAGTAGGGGCCCTAGTCCCAGCAGAGTGGCAGGTGGGGGGGCGCGACAGATGGCAAACAACAAAGGAGAAACATAAAAAAATGACTTACTTGCTACATTTCCTCTCTTCTGCTCCGTCCTCACCAACACAGGCTCCCAGAATCCCATGCCAATCCTGACGCTGCTCTCATGCTGTTGGCAGCATGAAAGCAGCATCAGAATTGGCCTAAGCACCAATGATTTGCACTACCAGTGAGACTGAGAGCCTGTGCTTTCTGTCTCCAACCCGGAAACACAGCTCGGGTTGGAGACAGCTTCAGTGCGCATGTCAGTTTGGCAGTCCTCTGTCAGCCAGCCAAACTCACATGCGCACTGACAACTAATATTATAAAGAGACAGCCCAAACCTTTGAGGCGGGTAATCTCAGTAACCACAGCACCAATCACAACACCCAATACAGCAGTGGAAAGGGCAGTTGCAGCAGAAGGACATAGGCTATGCAGACGCCCACCATATACATTTAAAAGGTAAAAGAACCGTGCCAGCAAAGTAGTCCCTTGTGGGCGTGTCTGCGTTGTGCTGTGGGCGTGTACTGGGGGCGTGACAAACGCTGGGGGCATGACAAACGCTGGGGGCGTGTGCTACGTTCCGCCCTTCATGCCATGTAGGTTGTACATACAAAATAATCATATTGTGTGCTGTGGGTGTGTGCTGGGGGCGTGACAAATGCTGGGGGCGTGACAAACGCTGGGGGCGTGGGCTACGTTCCGCCCTTCATGCCATGTGGGCGTACATACAAAATAATCATATCATGTGCTGTGGGCAACTGCTGGGGGCGTGACAAACGCTGGGGGCGTTTGCTACGTTCCGCCCTTCATGCCATGTGGGTCGTATATACAAAATAATCGGAAAAATAATACAAGGCTCACATTCGCAGCTTGCGCCGGGCCTCAAGCAAGACCACACGCAAATGAGCGTGTCTGCGGAGAAAATTACTGCAGCGTCTCCACTTTAATTTACACACAGCGACCAAAAAATGCACGGGAGCAAGAGCGTTCAATGGGCGTCTGCGTTCAGCTGGAGCCGCGCCAATTACGCAATGCGCCGCATCAATAGGCGTCACAAACGACAATGGGCGAGGCAATTTCGGATTGCACGGGAGCAAGGGGCGTACACAATGTGCGCAGCAATCGGCAGCCACCAATCGCCACACATTCTAAAAATAGGATACCAATCGTGCACCTGTGCGTATGCCTTTAATGGGCATCTGCGTTCACCTAGAGGCGTGGTAAGTAACCGTTCGCTTGACTCCCTTGGGGGACTGCCCGTTGTCTCGCACATACTAGGGATGAATGCAGTGTGTGCCTTGGCCTGGGTGCGTCTCAAAGGGCCGAATGTAGTGTGTGCCTTGGACTGGGGGTGTCTGAAAGGGCCGAATGCAGTGTGGGCCTTTCCCTGGGTGCGTATCAAAAACACTCGGGCCGAAGACAGTCGGTGTGGGTCCTAAACAAATAATAAGAGCGGGGAAAAACTTTCAAGGCTCCCACAATTCTAATTGTTATACGTTCGCCGCTGGGCCTCAAGCGAGGGCACACGCGACTGAGCGTGTCTGCGGGGACAATTACTGCAGCCTCTCCTACGCGCTGTCACTCAACTCTCTCATTAAATGAAATTACACGCGACTGTTAACATCAACCAGGGCTGCAGCTGGGCCTCAAGCGGGGGAGCGCGCGAATGAGCGTGTATGCGGGGACAATTACTGCAGCCTCTCATACCCAGACAATGTCGGGACGGGCTGCTAGTATATATATATATATATATATATTGGCTGCTTTGTTCATTTCATTTATAAACTTTATTCGATCTTTTATATAGAGATCATAAAAGTACATAAAATCACTTACAAAACAGTTAAAATATAACCAGTCACAATACTTTCAAAAAACCGAGCTCCCCTTAATCAAAATTCAGATAAAATACATAGAACTAATAAGCTGTAAACATATAGGCATTTCTCATAATTCAATATTAAAGCACATATTTCCTCTTCCTCATACATGCCCAAAGTGAGGATGCTACTGCGAAACACGTAAATGCATTCGGGAGCGATTTAAAAAAAATACAATGCAACCCGGCATTTACTAAAATGATGCCTCTTTAAAATTGGAACAATAAAACACTTTCTTTGTAGGGCATACAAAGTGCAGAAAAATATCAAGTGCAAATCATTTTGCATCGACTTAGAGTCACAAGGGCATTTTGATAAATCAGAATGCCTAAAACTTCTGTCTGGATACCCCAGCATTAGTGGAATTAGATTTAGACGGAATCTCCTTAGAATAAATTTATGGTGTGAGAGTGGGTCCACTGCCAGATAGGAAAATTCACCCTCCACAATTGGGGGAGTTAGATGATACAGCCGAACCATCTGTGCACCAAAGTTCTTCTACCTACGGACGTATTGGGCCCTCGTCTTGTAAATCTCGGCCAGCCTACTCTTGGAAAAGTCCCAGCATGTCATTGGAAGTCTAAAGAGGTTCGACAAGCCTAAGGCGCTAAACTGCTCTACATAACGCATCCAGCCACACTTGCTATGGTTCTCCAACTTGAGGAGATCGGTAATGATCCCTTGATTCAGGGGGACTTTGTCCCTACGCCAAATCGAGAGCCACAGCATAAGTGGAGCCAAACTAATTGAATCTGATATATGGGACATCTAATTCGATGTGAGAGATATAATTAGAGTATGACTGTGGAAGGGAGATAAAAGATTTCTGGAATTTGTTTTCAGCTAGCTGTAGTAATTCAATCGAAGCCATGCCCCATACGCCTGCCCCATATGTCACAGCCGACATTGTTTTGGCTTAATAGATCTTTTTTATAGTGCCCAGAGGTCTGGCACCCAGCCGCTTAGTAAAACTTTTTAATGCCACTAAGCTCCTTTTCTTCGTCAATGCTCTACTTTCCACCTGCCGTTTCCAGGACTAATTGTTATCGAAGAGAACTCCTAAGTAGGAGAAAGTATTAACCACTTCAATTTTCTTAGAGCACATATAAAACTGTGGTGTTTTATCATTTTTCCCTGCCCCAGCAATTAAAATGAATGTCTGTTTCATTTACCTTTAGGTCCAGCAAACTCATAAAAGCTGCATATGCTGTTATCATCCGCTGGAGCCTCACCCCAGTTCTTGAGCGCGTCCTCCACACCATTTGTGTAAATAGAAAATTCAAATTCAAATTCAAATAATCTTTATTTCGATCATCGCAGATCATCAAAGATATACACAAAAACACAGCATAAGATTTATAAAAAGGATTCCGGGTTAGAAAGTTTAAAAGTTCGTAATTACAGTCTAGAAAAGTAAGTACATATTAGATTAAGATTAAGAGTTAATAAAACATGCCTAAATAACATCCTTTATGATTCTTGTGCGTACTCTCCACATTGCCAACAAAAATTTCGCCATAACAAACACTGTTGGAGGTGTTACGTCCGTTTTAAGCACTCTGTAGGCTGGGGCATAAGATCGAAAACCCAGATTCCTTAAATAGGGGACCAGCCAGTAGCTCCTAATCTTACTGTAGGCTCTGCAAAACAGGACCACATGAAGGTCGCTTTCCAGTTTATAGTTGCATGCTGGGCAGTTAACCAACCCCGAGTTACCATCCCAGGATTTAGTAAAGGACCTCAGCGGAAGCGAGCCGTATCTCCATTGCAGAAAAATCTTTCTTGCATACACGGGGCACATGGCATCTAAGACATATTCCGGGCTATAGGAGTCTTTTACCTTGATAAATGTGTCCGTCAAAGAACCTTCCCGGATTAAGCTCAGAGATCTCTGAAGCATAAAGCTGTAAAACAATCTGGAGAGTTCTTTCCTCGGAAGCCTAGTGGACGTCACTTTCGGATTACACCATAGTTCAGGGATTCCAAGGGTTGTACACATGTCCCTGATGTATTTCAGCCAAGGAATTTTGGACGCATGTGTTGACCTAAGTATCTCCTGTAATTCACTTCTGTAGTGTCCCAGGTCCTGACTACTCCACAGACGTCTCCAATATGCCAAAGGTTTAAGGCCCAGTTCTTCAGTTATTGGACGAAGTGCCAAATCCATTCCTAGGGGAAGAAGAGGGCTACTCTGTGGGAGGGCCGCTAGTTGTCTAATAAAATTATTTTCTGCGACCTGTATAATCTGTAGCGGTGTATGTCCCCATAACTCGGCCCCATAGGTGATACCTCCTCGAGCTTGTGCTTTATAAATATGTATTGCAGGAGTCAGAGGGCGCAAATAGGATTTGTTGGCAATTCTCGTAATAGCACCAGCCCTCTGGATGAGTTTAGTGGTTGCCTTAGTCTTGTGTGGTAGCCAAGTTAAATTCTGATTCAGAGTTATACCCAGGTATTCAATTACGGAGACTCTTTCTAGGGATACGGATCCCAGGCAGGGATTTGGGCAATTTTGGGTTTTTTTGCTGAGGATCATGAATTTGGTCTTGGAGGGGTTTATTTCTAATCCCCTTTCAACACAAAACTCCAAGAACCCATTCAAAATTCTCTGCAGTCCCATGGGTGTTTTTGACAACAGCAGGGTGTCGTCCGCGAACATGATCGCAGGCACCCTGCTGTTGTTTAGTTGTGGTGCGTCAATATTAGGGATCCTGGTTAGATGCTCTATCACCCCGTTCGTAAATAGACAGAAAAGGGTCGGGGCCAACACGCATCCCTGCCTTACCCCTCGTTGGACAGGGAACCTATCTGTCAGTCGACCGCCCTTTCCATATCTTACACGGGCATAGTTGTCTGTATGTAGCCTAATTAGAATCTGGAGTATGTCCCTGGGTATGCCCAGGTCTGCCAGTACCGCCCACAACTTGGCCCGCGGGACCAAGTCGAAGGCGGCACGGAGGTCCACAAAGACCGCATACAGTGCCCCACCTTCTAAAAGCGTCGTCTTCCAGTACAAGATGTTTAATCTAAGTATTTGATCAACTGTTGAGACTCCTTTTCTAAATCCCGCCTGGAGAGGGCTCAGAATGTCAGTCTCCTCCATCCAGTTTTGAAGCCTGTCCAGGATTAGTCTACCAAACAGCTTTTGAGTTATATCAATGAGGCTGATTGGGCGATAGTTGACTGGGAGCAGAGGCGACCCCTTTTTAAATATCGGGACCACCTCCGCTCCCAGCCAACTATCCGGTATTTTCATCCCTCCCAGCACTGCATTGAACAACACCATCAGGTAGGGTGCCCAAATCCCAGGTTCCTGTTTAAACAGGTCACCCGGCACCCCATCCAAACCCGGGGCTTTTCCGGCGGAAAGCCCTGCTATTGCCACCCTGATTTCTTTGATGGTAAGAGGGACAGAAGTGCATGTATTGTGGGTGATTGTTGCTACTACCTCTTCATTTTCAGAAGAATATAGCTGCTGGAAGTGATCCTGCCAAACATTCGCCGCAATGTTTGGTTCGATAGCCGATGGGAGATCCCCACTTCCATGATTGATTGTTCTCCAGAATCTACGGGAGTCCCTTTCGGCTAGTGACTCCGCTAGGTTCTCCCAGTGCCGTACGTCCCACTCTATTTTAGCGTTAGCTATGAGTGATTTGTAAGCACTCCTTTTGGAGCGGATCTCCTCCCTAGTGCCTCCTTCTTTTATAGTAGAAAGAAGGTCTCGTTTTGCCAGTCTACAAGTACTGTTGTACCAGGTGTTTTTGGTCGAACCCTGTGTTCTCATTTGCCCTGCGCTGAAGAGGTGGTCTTCGAGCTTCTTACTTAGGTGTAGATGTAACTGAGCGAAATCCTCACTAACATCTTTCGTGGGGTCAAGGTTCCCTAGGTCAAAAGCCCTCTCGAGCAAAGGAATAATCCCTGCGTAGAGGGCAGATAGCTTCTCTCCATTGGATGCGAGCCTTTCCCATCTTATCCGTCTCCTGTTGTTCTCCAGGAGGTGTCCTCCTATCGGTTCCGGGGCACAAAACTCCGTCTCTCCCGAATAAGGGACGGTGTAATCTAACTCCAAGGCGTTGTGGTCACTGTCATACCTGTCTATTATTTTAAAATCCACTACCCTTTTCCATGCCTGCATTTGTACCAGGAAGTAATCTAATCTAGATTGTCTCCCTACTTTGTTGAATGTACATTTGGATGGGATGTCAGACCTAGTACGGCCGTTACAGGCTCTTAAACCAAAGGTGAGATTTAAAGTATTTATTTGGACGGCCAGAGGTGTCCATGCTCTAGGAGGGGGTGCTTCAGTCTGAGGGACCTGCCAACTTGAATCCTCCTCTAGGGAGGGTCCATCAAGTAGACCAGGTAGTGGCTCAAAGTGTGAATTGAGGTCGCCCCCTACAAGGTAAGGCATATCCCCAGGGATGGATTCTAGGATGGTCGACAGTGTTTCTATAGTTTTAGAAATAGCCGTTATTGGAACTGGCCTGGAATAGATGTTTATGACTAATAATTTAGAGAGACCTGGCCATTCCAGTAAGACTGCCAATATATCGTTTGAGTCTACTGCATATCTTGAGGCTACACAACCTAGATCCGAAGCGACCCAGGTTGCTAAGCCCCCAGATGGGCGACCTCTCCCCCCCCATAAAGCGGGTATTGAAAAGGTCTGGAATCCCGAAGAAGTCGTCTCATCCCTTGTCCAGGTCTCTTGAAAGAGACAGACGCCCTTTGAGTGTATTAACTCAGCCCATGAATCCGAGTCTATTTTGTTTGTGAGGCCGGCTACATTCCACGAAAGTAGTTTTAAAATTTGAGACGCATGCTGTGTACCAGATTGGCTAATTCTTAGGCTGGTAAAGCCTGGACTTAGGGCACTATCTATTTGCCTTTCATCCATCAGAGGGACTTCTAAGATACTATCCCCTTTACTTAAGACAGAGGTATGATCTAGAGGCCCGTTATTGGATTTCTCCTCTCCAAAATTAAGATGGGATAAGACATGGTTGCTTTGAACAAGCCCTAGTGGAGTCTCAATTGTCCCTGCCGCGGAGACCATCTGTCAGTCCACCATCTCAAGACAGTCATAACGGTTGGACAGTGGTAGAAATGGTGGTGGCTGATGAAATCTTGGGGGCCATGGCTCCTCTCTGTCAGATGCACCCCTTCCCCTTCGCCCTCTCTGTGCGATCTCCCATCCCTGGAAGTTGCTGTATGAGGACGGAAGGATAGGGGGCATTCGTAGTTGGTTAAAAGGGGTTCTCCTCCTTCCCTGAATGCCCTCCCAATTTCCTAATGAGTCCTGATTGTATCCTCTCCTCTGTGTATTGTTTACATAATCGTTAGCTGGATAAAAGAACGAAAGAGGGACTGGATAAATGGTACTTCCTTCGTCCTCCAGGGAAGAACTGCAAATAAATGCGACTGTACCAGGTTCCTTAAAACTCACTAGTATGCAGTCACAATTGTTTTAGGTCTCCTACCTACCCACGAGACTCTTCTTACCATGCGAATATCGCTGGTCTTGCCACTAGGAAGCGGTCTATGTGTTGAGAGCCAATTAATTACTTTATTTTTTAGTG
Organism: Lissotriton helveticus; assembly: GCF_964261635.1. Taxonomy (NCBI): domain Eukaryota; kingdom Metazoa; phylum Chordata; class Amphibia; order Caudata; family Salamandridae; genus Lissotriton; species Lissotriton helveticus. The sequence goes on along the minus strand of NC_136065.1, from coordinate 1,631,305,562 downwards.
ACTCCCCTGTCTCATGTGAGTCTGATTTTAGTTCGGGTACCCCTACCAGAATAGCAGTGTATTGAGCTACCTCGGGTGGGAGATTGACAGTGACTGTTCTTAGTGGTTTTACCAGTGGGTTGTTAGTGTTAGACGTGTTTAGGTTGGTGTTCAGCAGATGTTTAGGGGGACTTTTACGTTGTGAATTAGCCTGCGTATTCTCATTAACTATCTGTGGAAGTTGTTGCAGGATAGGGAGTTGTTTATTGGAGGCTTCCCCAGAAGTCACCAGATTTGCCGGTTTAGCTATTAATTTTGGCGGTTGGTTACTATTTAATGTAGTATTTTTAGCCAAAGCAGATGTTGTTCCGGCCTCGTTGGCTTTTGTAGGTTTGGGGGGACCCATGTTAGTGTTGTGTTTTGGGTCAGTGATGGAGGGAGTGGGTAAAGGAGCCCCCGATTTCCAACCCTCCATAATTTGTAAGGCAGTCTTCTCAATTTTAATTAATCTCGCCTCCATTTTTATTAATCGGGCTTCCAGAGGACTTATTATTGACTTGAGAAGGTGTCCTATGTCAGCTAATGTTATGTCCTCTTCAGCTATCTCGGAATTATGTTCAATGGAGGGGGATGTCGGAGCAATGAGAGTGTCAGTAGGGAGTTCCTGAGTGGGGTCAATTGATAACACAGATGATGATCTATCCTGGGAATTACGATCTATATTAGTTAAATTATGAGTTGACCCTACCTGTAGGTCCATTTTTTTTATTTTTATTTCTTTAGCACCTTGTTTCCTAGTTCTCCTTTTTTGAATGGCTCCCTCCCTTATCCCTCGGTCTGTGCTAGTCGACCCTAATGATTTTGGGGTATCAACTATAGTTTGGGTAGATTCTTCCCCGCGGGGGATTGGGCTTGGGTTTATTGTACCAGTATCCTCTCCCAATTCTATAGAGACTGGTGGTTGGGTGATTTGCGTTAGAGGGAGTGAAAGAAGGCTCATATCATCTAGATCACTTAGTGTTCCTTCAGAAAGATCAGCACTAATGGTTCGCTGTTCCCCCCCACTGGCACCGAGCTGAGAATTAACTACGGGCCGCATGGCCTCGGGAGTTTTTGCCGTTGCTATGGCCCCCATCGATGATCTCCTGATCCAATCTATTTCCTGCGAAATGCGTCTTTCCAGGAGGGTAATATCGTCTATCAAAAGGGAGCCGGCCTTCGTAAAATAGTTGTCTATTTTGCCTTGATTTGGGGCAGATGTACTGGGTCCGTTAGCTGCCAGGCTTGCTTTGCTCCTTGTCTCCATTTTGCTCATAGTGGGCAATACGGCTCAAGGGCGCCCAAAGATGATACAAAAATCCCTATGCCCAAAAATCGGTATGAGGGAAGTACCTGGTGTATATGGAGTGGCCCAGTCCAGTCTCTCACAGTCTCGAACGGCCTCAAACGGCCCGCTCTTTGCCCGGTCTTCGCCCCGGGCGCTCCCGCGCGCTTCAGCGCAGCGGATACACTGCCCTCTAATGTAGGGCTAGGACTGGGCAGGGCGGAGGGCGGAGGGCGTGGCCGGCAGGGAGAGCGGCCGCAGGTGTTGCACGCAGGGACTCCTGGGCAATGGAGTCCCTGCTGGGCTGCTCGCAGCCCTGCCGGTAAACGAGGGGGTCAGGAGTCTTAGGTTCCCCTTCCAACGCCACACACGGACCTCGGGCGCAGCGGGACCCGCGCAGCGGGTCCGGCAAGCTGTAGGCTGGAAACGATGATCCCACGACGACAAACAAGAAGGTGCCTCCAACAAATCCAGTAAGCTGTAAGTCCCGCTGGAAGAGGGGAGAGGGAGCAGCTTTGGCCTCAGTCAGGGGGCGTGGCCGGCAGGGAGAGCGGCCGCAGGTGTTGCACGCAGGGACTCCTGGGCAATGGAGTCCCTGCTGGGCTGCTCGCAGCCCTGCCAGTAAACGAGGGGGTCAGGAGTCTTAGGTTCCCCTTCCAACGCCACACACGGACCTCGGGCGCAGCGGGACCCGCGCAGCGGGTCCGGCAAGCTGTAGGCTGGAAACGATGATCCCACGACGACAAACAAGAAGGTGCCTCCAACAAATCCAGTAAGCTGTAAGTCCCGCTGGAAGAGGGGAGAGGGAGCAGCTTTGGCCTCAGTCAGGGGGCGTGGCCGGCAGGGAGAGCGGCCGCAGGTGTTGCACGCAGGGACTCCTGGGCAATGGAGTCCCTGCTGGGCTGCTCGCAGCCCTGCCGGTAAACGAGGGGGTCAGGAGTCTTAGGTTCCCCTTCCAAAGCCACACACGGACCTCGGGCGCAGCGGGACCTGCGCAGCGGGTCCGGCAAGCTGTAGGCTGGAAACGATGATCCCACGACGACAAACAAGAAGGTGCCTCCAACAAATCCAGTAAGCTGTAAGTCCCGCTGGAAGAGGGGAGAGGGAGCAGCTTTGGCCTCAGTCAGGGGGCGTGGCCGGCAGGGAGAGCGGCCGCAGGTGTTGCACGCAGGGACTCCTGGGCAATGGAGTCCCTGCTGGGCTGCTCGCAGCCCTGCCGGTAAACGAGGGGGTCAGGAGTCTTAGGTTCCCCTTCCAACGCCAAACACGGACCTCGGGCTCAGCGGGACCCGCGCAGCGGGTCCGGCAAGCTGTAGGCTGGAAACGATGATCCCACGACGACAAACAAGAAGGTGCCTCAAACAAATCCAGTAAGCTGTAAGTCCTGCTGGAAGAGGGGAGAGGGAGCAGCTTTGGCCTCAGTCAGGGGGCGTGGCCGGCAGGGAGAGCGGCCGCAGGTGTTGCACGCAGGGACTCCTGGGCAATGGAGTCCCTGCTGGGCTGCTCGCAGCCCTGCCGGTAAACGAGGGGGCAGGAGTCTTAGGTTCCCCTTCCAACGCCACACACGGACCTCGGGCGCAGCGGGACCCGCGCAGCGGGTCCGGCAAGCTGTAGGCTGGAAACGATGATCCCACGACGACAAACAAGAAGGTGCCTCCAACAAATCCAGTAAGCTGTAAATAGAAAATAAAAACAGTGCGAGGACGCAGCCCTGACTGACCCCTCTTAGGATCTTAAACGAGCCAGTCCCCTCCCCATTTTTCCCATATCGGACGGATGCAGAAGCATCTGAGTACAGTTGCCGAATGAAATCAATTAGGGGCTGGTCCAATTCCACTTGTGACATAATATCCTAGAGTTTCGGGTGGAAAACGCAGTTGAACGCTGCCGTTAAATCCATAAAAGCGGAATACAGTTTCCCACCATTGGCCCTCACATATTTATCGGTAATAAGAGCAAGGTTCAAACACTGATCCACGGTGCCCTTCCCCTGTTGAAAGCCATACTCGGTTGACATTAAAAAATTCCTATCAGATGCCCAACATTCATGCCGCCACAGAAGGGGACAACCCATCAATTTTGCAGTTGTGTCAATGAGGAAGATGGGTCTGTAATTTTTAGGATTTCCCTTATCTCCCTTTTTGAAAATTGGGACTATTAGGCTCGTCTTCCATGACGGGAGGGGACCCAATGTCGCAATTTTATTAAAAACATTTGTCAACAAAGGCACCCAGAGAACTGGATCCGTTTGAAAAAAGTCAATTGGGACCCCGTCGGACCTGATGCTTTCCCCTTACTGTAGGCTTCTAGGCCCAACTTAACCTCCGACATAGTGAATACTAAACTTTGTTGAGGATTCGTGGGTTCTACAATGTGAGGCCTGAGGTCAGGTAAGTTGGTGGAAAAATACTTGAATAATGGGTCACCCAGTAGTCTTCAGATATATGTGAGTCTAAGGTAGGGTCACCTTTTGTTTTAAAATAGGGAATGAGTTTGTTGACTGTGCACAGACGTTGACTCTTAATTTTAATCTGTTGTAGCGTGCCGCAGAGGTCTCACCTCGTCGTCCTTGAGGTGTTGAAATCAAATAATCACCACTGCGTCCCTACTAATTTCAGTTGCGCCAAGAGGGTCGCCCCTCAATTAGTAGGGACGCAGTGGTGATTGTTTTAAAATAGGGCACATTAATTATTGCCCAGAACTCTTTGCTGCTCCCTGAGACCGACAATGCCTCTAGACTGGCCCATATTCCCTCCCTCCTTACCCTCTCCCTACCTTTCCTTGTAGTCCCTACGTAGCAAAGCAATTAATAACACATCCCTCGGTTGTGTTTTTAGAGTAGTCACTAATGCCTTTCTTTTTTTTTGTACAAGGGGAATCAAACCACCCACTAGCCATTTTGGATCTATCGGGCTTATACTGCGTTAGGGAAAGTTATTATATTATCCTATAAGGAGAGTTGTTTGAGTCCAGACATACTTCGATACTGGTTAGCGCTTTGATAACCGTCTCGGTAAGGATATTCGCACTCTCAACTTGGGCCCACTTTAATTGATAACCATTCCTTCTGTTGGTTATAGGTGGAGCTATTTCCTGTTGTCGAGGTGTTTCTCTACAGGCAAAGCGGATTTCGCAAGTTAAAATAGCGTGGTCACTTGTGCTGTAAATAGAACATTCGCATTGATACAACTATCATTTAGCTGGGTTGAAATCAAAATGAAATCTATGGTGGAGTTGTGAGCGAGATGCTGAAAAGTTTTAGGTAGGGAATCAGTGGAAGAGGAATAGTTGTCTACAATCACCAAGTCCCTAGCCGAAAGTAAATGATTCAGTCTGTTCCCATAGACACTATGGGCCATATGTAGGTAATCTACATTTACCGATTCTAAAATACAGAATTTTACCGATTCGTTATTTCAGAATCGGTAAATGGTATGTAGGAAACAATTCGGTAAATATTACCGAATCGGTACGATTCGGTATTTAAGAATCGGTATTTACCGATTCGGTAATTCCCATTCATTCCTATGGGCCTCCAGGCCCATAGGAATGAATGGGAAGCCATTCACTATTACCGATTCGCTAAATACTGAATCGGTAATAGGTGGCACATATTCAAGGGTGGCAGGGTGTAAATGGTGTAAATGTAAATGTAAATGTAGTTGAGCTTATATAGCGCACAGCTACCCGCAGTGGGTTTCCCGGCGCTTGCTTAGGGAACCCTTCCTGGTATTCCCCTGTGAGATAGCAGGGTATCCACAAGGTGAAAGTCAGGCATCCCGCCACCCTGTTGCACCCCTGACTTGTGCATGTGTGCACATGTGGCAGACATACATGCCCTAGGTGCCCTAGGGGCATGTATGTCTTCCACATGGCAATTTTAAAAAAAGCACAAAATTGCTTTTTTAAAGGTTTTCGATATTTACCACCAACTTGTAGGTGGTGGTAAATAACGAATCCTGAATGCAAGAAGGCACTCACTTGAGTGCCTCCTACATAGCTTTTTGGATTCGGTAATTACTGATTCCTTAAAATAAGGAATTGGTATTTTACCGATTCCTTAAGGAATCTGTGATTACCGAATCCTTAAACCTGCCTCCTACATCTCAAACCCTAAATACCGGTCGGTAACGGCCGAAATTCGGTAATTTCGGCCGTTACCGACCGGTATTGGCCTACCTACATATGGCCCTAAATGTAAAGTGTTGTAATGAGTTTCCCACAAGATCAGTCCTACCACATACCCTTTGTGAGCTACATTTACAGGGGTGGATATTTAAATCCCCTAGCCAGATGATATTTCAAAATGGCGTCCACTTCCTTATCTACCTCGTCCACAACTGAATGAATATTGGGGCCAAAATGGTTATTATAAAAGTTTATCAGAAGCCAGGATCCTTGAAGTTGCTGGTCAGTAACGAGGATATGGATTATTTTCTATAAACTGTTTTACTTTCAGATCCGATGTATTTGGGATCAAAGTTAACGGACCCCTCTTTGCCCTCCCTGCTAAAGTTTGGATAGCCCTCGATTAAAAATAACGGTATCCATTTGCAACAAGCATTGGCATAACCAATAGGTCTGATTTTCGGACCTTATAAGTATTTAGTTATTCAGCACAATATCTTTGGTGCAATAACATCAACTGTTGCATGGCTAAACACTTACAAGGTCCCAAGGGCAAGACCTATTGGCTATGCCAATGCTTGGATGCAAGGCAGAGGGGAGAAGGCGGCAAGGCGGAGGGGAGAACGGTGCACGACAGAGGGGAGAAGGGTGCAAGGCAGAGGGGAAAAGGGTGCAAGACAGAGGGGAGAAGGGTGCAAGGCAGAGGGGAGAAGGGTGCAGGCAGAGGGGAGAAGTGCGCAAGGCAGAGGGGAGAAGGGTACAAGGCAGAGGGGAGAATTGTGCAAGGCAGAGGGGAGAATGGTGCAAGGTAGAAAAGGGTGCAAGACAGAGGTGGAGAAATGTACAAGGCGGAGGGGGAGAAGGGTGCAAGGGGGAGGGGGAGAAGGGTGCAAGGCAGAGGGCAAGAAGGGTGCAAGGCTGAGGGCGAGAAGAGTGCAAGGCAGAGGGGAGAAGGATGCAAGGCAGAGGGGAGAATGATGCAAGGCAGGGAGAAGGATGCAAGGTAGAGAAGGGAGCAAGGGGAAGGGGAGAAGGGTGCAAGGCAGAGAGGAGAAGGGTGCAAGGCAGAGGGAAGAAGGGTGCAAGGCGGAGGGGAGAAAAGTGCAAGGCAGAGGTGATAAGGGTGCAAGGCAGAGGGGAGAAGGGTGCAAGGCAGAAAAAAGGGTGCAAGGCGGAGGTGGAGAAGGTTACAAGGCGGAGGCAGAGAAGGGTGCAAGGGGGGGGGGAGAAGGGTGAAAGGGTAGGGAAAGAAGGGTGCAAGACAGAGGGGAGAAGGGTGCATGGGGAAGGGGGAGAAGGGTGCAAGGCAGAGAAGGGTGCAAGGCAAAGGGGGATATGGGTTCAAGGTGGAGAAGGGTGCAAGCCAGGGGAGAAGGGTGCATGGTGGAGGGGAAGAAGGGTGCAAGGCAGAGGGGGAGAAGGGTGCAAGGTGGAGGGGGAAAAGGATGCCAGGCGGAGGGGGAGAAGGGTGTAAGGGGGAGAAGGGTGCCAGGCAGAGGGGGAGAAGGGTGCAAGGAAGAGGGGGAGAAGGGTGCAAGGCGGAGAAGGGTGCAAGGTGGAAGGGGAGGGGAGAAGGGTGCAAGGGGAGAGGGAGTGGGGTGCAAGGCAGAGAAGGGGGCAAGGCAAAGGGGGATATAGGTTCAAGGTGGAGAAGGGTACAAGGCATGAGGCGGAGAAGGGTGCAAGGTGGAGGCGAGAATGGTGCAAGGCGGAGGGGTAGAAGGGTGCAAGGAGGAGGGCGAGAAGGGTACAAGGCAGAGGGGGAGTAGGGTGCAAGGCAGAGGGGGAGAAGTGTGCAAGGCAGAGAGGGAGAAGGGTGCAAGGCAGAGGGGGAGAAGGGTGCAAGGCGGAGGGGGAGAAAGGTGGAAGGGGAGAAGGGTGCAAGGCAGAGCATGAGGATCGTCTAGCAGCACCAGGCCTGTTAGCAGATTTTACGGACCCCTATACAAACAACTATTGCTTAGGTCTGAGGTGTATTAAAAGAAAATCACTTTTTAACAAATAAGTACGGCGCATTCCTACTGAGCGGAATCTGTCCATGTTGTCTGTTCACCTTGCCAAGACCAGCATGCAGAAACTTCAGGAAGCACCGGCTGCTAAGGAGAAGGAGAAATTGTTACGCATTTGCGGTCCTTTTCAGTCTGACAATACAAATCGCGAATGACTCCTGTGTGTGGCATACGTCATCTTTTGACCTTCAGGTCGAACCGTCGCCTCCTATAAATTCCTTGAAGGGCGGAGAGTTTGCGGTGACAGGATTACTACGGCTCCCACCTGTTTCTTTCAACAATCAAGGCGCCCACAGCAAGTCGCCCATAACCGACCTCGGTTTCACGTCAGTTCAGTAAATAAACCCACCCCTCCCCCACCCAATCTCCATTAAGTTTTTAAATTAATCTCCACCAAAGTTTCACACTCGCTTGTCATCACAGACTTGTGCACACGCCTTGCTCACGCCATGAATTTCCCTTCATTCAGAAAAGGGGGGGGGGGGAAGCATGGTGAGACGAATGGGGAGGAGGCTGGAGGGAGGGAGGGAGCGGCCTAGGCTGACACAGAGAGAAAGAGAGCCCAGAGAGGACGTGAACCACTGGCTGGAGGTGGAGTGAGTGCCCCCGGCAGGCTCCTCAGTTGCTAGAGCATTCTCTACTGGAAATTAAAGCTAGGCAGGCCGGTGAAAGGGGTGGAATGAAAGGTATGTGGGAGGTTTGGAAGTAAAGGTGAGCTTGCGAGGCCTATGGGGAGGGAGAGGAGAAAACCGGAAATAGGAAGTTGAGAAGGGAAGGGCAGGTATGGACGAACAATGACAAGAGGGAATCCGAGGCAGAGTCCCAGCTCCAGAAACTCAAATGGAGTTAACTTTTCGGCAAGGAACGGATCGTTGTTCCACTTTCCGTCTGAGATTATTCAGACAAGTGGCTTGATAGAGAGAAAACGGGGGAAGTACATCAGTGCTATAAAGAGCTATAAGCGAGGAACACTTCCTTCCATATAGCTGGGAAGTTTTGAGCACAAAAAAGTCAGCAGTTCCATGGGGGCCGAGTATGAGAGAACAGTAGGTGAGACCTAAAAAGCTGACGAGAAGGGCGGGGGGAGAAATAAGGGGGTATGAGGGGGTAGTGCAAGCAGAGGTGATGAGAAGGGCGGCGTGAGAAGGGAGGAGGTAGTGGAAGCTGAGGAGCCTGAATAAAGCTGACAAGGAGGGAGGGGGAGAAGGGAGGGGGAGTGTGAGCCTAGGAGCCATTAGAACAAGGCTTAGTGAGATAAGAAAAGAAGATGGTGGCTGCGTGCATTCAAGCGCACATGCACGCAAGCTTTAGGCCAGGAAAAGCTTGTGGGTAGCACTTTGAAAAGCCTCTTACTAAAAGTCGAGCAAGCAGCGCATGAGCTGCTCTAGGCCCGACCCAAAAATGGCATCAGTAGACCAGGTTTCCTGGAAAGAAATTAGATCAGCTTCCTGCCCGATTTTTAACCATTGGTCATTGCTCAATTTATTTGCTATACCCGCCACGTTCCAAGTTCCCAAAAGGAATGAGTTTAACTGCCCCTTATCTCTTTTGGAAATCGTCACTGGTTCGCTGATTTTAGATGGCATATCTGCTAATGTGTGCTCACAGGGGGTGGAGTAAGCAGTCAATCACAGGAATCCATCCCAGAAAGAGGTGTAAATCTGTTTGTGAGTAATAAGCCAGAATGTCCCCCGAGGATCGGCTTTACATTTGCCCCCTTAAACAAATTGGAGGATTCAGAACCATCCTAGGAGGAGGGGGATAAAAATAGCCAAGTGGAAGGGGGAGAATCTGAGTACCCTTAGGAGGGACTCTATGGAACTGATAAAAAAGCGATCCCAGTATTGTTTGATTGTTAAAATGAATCACCACACAGTCCCCCTCTAATATTTTTGAGGCCACCCTACCCACTTTACCCTTCTTGCCATGATAATATAGTCAGCTAACCATAGCCCCTCTCCCATCACCACACAAGTATGAAAAGACAGCCAGTAAAGAGCTTTGTCAATTAGCTGAATTGTGTTTTCACTTTGATTTGCCCTCAGTGGGGGTACATTCCCAAGGACCAGTACCAGTGGAGCTACTGGGGGTGATAATTGCAGCGTTTGAGACCGGTCATGAGCCTCCCCCATGCTGTTGGCCCTCTCCTGTGCCCTCTCTTGTGGAATACTAGCATTTCCCTCCTCTAAGTTAGATGCATGTAAGGTATTAAAAGGCTTGCCTCCGGGAGCACGAGAGGGGATGGAAGTTGGACATGTCTGTTTGTTCTGATTTGTGCTATTCACAGTCCTTTGTAAAATGGGCAATTGAGGCTGATGGTAAGGGAAGAGTATGCATGTTCCTAGGGTGTTTTAGGTCAGCTTGAAGTGCATGCGGGGGTTGCGAGGGAAGATCTCCACCAGCCATCACAGAGGGGAACAAAACCCTCTCCATCTCTTTCTCTGGTGGTATCTGTGGACTAACCCGTTCACCCAAACCCTTTCATTTAGATAGCCTCACTTCAATTTCTGACAATTTGAATTGGATAGGGGCTAATAGGGCTGTGACCATGTTCTCCATCCTGTTCCAAAAGTCCTCTCCGCCAAATGAGGGTGGCTTCATAGGTTGCCCAAGACTGGATATGGGCTGGCTTGACCCTTGTTCTAGCTCTCCAATACACTTAGATCTACCAAGTCGAGGTCCTTTTTAGGTCGATGCCTCGTCCGCACTGCTGTAAGCAGTCGGTGGAGCTGAAGATTTTGTAGTGTAGTTCCTATATTCCCAATAGGCTCTGCGCATTGGAATAACATAAACGATAGTTTTGACATAGGACTTAGGTCGACTAGGTCTCTATTGAATATGTTAGACTTAATTAGGAATGCCAGCTAGCTCAGAGGTCACTAGAAACTTTCTAGAGTAAACAAGAAGGTGTTAACTTTCCTGAATAGACAAGAAGGGATTAGTTTCTGACAACCGCATAAACATGACAACTTTGCTCCCTCCAGAATGAGGAGTATATCTCCAGAGTCGCGGAAACAATAGACAGCTATTTCACTCAGTCAATCGTGCATGCTTAGTTTCACCAGGAGTGCAGAGAAATAGAGAGATGGACGTTTTCAATAAAAGTGGTTATTTATTGAGCAGTCTTCTTTCTCATGCAAAAGAAGTGAATTGCCACAATTGCAATACTTGTCATAAAGTAAAGTGTGTACAGTAAAAGGAGTATTATGAAATAATACTGTAAAAGCATTTATATGGTTTCTAAGCCATAAGATACTTAAAACGGATAAAATACATACAATGATAAAAGTTGACTAAATGTACTCAACTGGTGCTTTCTAAAATACGCCTACCCCGGTGTACCTAACCTAAGCCTAGTACGTGGGAAGGAGTAAGTGAGTTACACTTTTAGTTAAGATAGTTCTTGCCAAGGAATCTGAATCAAGAATTCTCTAAGGGTCTAATCAGCTCCGTACCTTGGTTATAGAATGAAGGAGGTCTTGTATCTCTTTCTCAGGACTCGATCTCCCAGCAACACGCAAGGGTGACAGGGAAACTGTTGGGGTTCAAGGGGGCCTGGTTTCCTCTGTCTAGTTCCCCGTTAGCGTTTTTTTCTTAAAAGTGCCAAGTGCATATGCGAATTGAATGACGCTCCCTAGGGCTCGCTTTAAAAGGGGGCTGCCAACAGGAAACAGGTGCTTGGTTTCTATATTGGTCCCTTGCCATGTGATTCCTGTTCCTGTGGTCCTACCCTGTTTCCCTTCCTTCGAGCTCAGTTCCAGCGGTCTTTTCTGGTGCTGGGTTTAGATCCCCTTTTTCTCCTGTTCCCTAGTTTTCCTATTCCCTTGGGCATTTCTGAACCCTTTATTGGGGACCTGTTTTTGTTCTTCAGTGACGTTCTAGGATTCGCGGCTGCGTTTCCTTTGGGTTTTAACGTCCCGTTATTATCCCTTTTTGTATCCAAGTCACGAAGGAGCTGAATACCGGCCGTTTTTGCGCGACCTTCGTGTTATTTTTTAGATTCCAGGGTTTTTTTGGGTATCTCTCGTATTCCCTTGATACCATTTTTCCCCTGTCCCTTTTTTGTCCTAAGAATTGTGATTTCCACCCCCTTTGTCATTCTCGGTGTTTTCCGAGGTGGCGTGGTTGGTCTGGGGTTACGAAAGAAACTACCAATACGATTGCAGTGGAAGAATTCCTGTTTCATATCAAGCCACTCCAGTTTGTCATCTGGGGTAAGCAGGGAGGTTGGTGGTTCGTGTGTGTACTTGGCACTGGTAATAGTAGTAGGGGTGTGTCTAATCTTGTCCCCTTCTTTCATTTTAGCGGTCGCGTCTGTGTCAAGCTGTCAGCTGCCAAGAAGCCAGAGGAGACGAGTTGTGTTCCCCAAGACCTTGGGTTCCCTTGTTTTGTTACCCACCTTCTCCCGGTGTCGTGTTCTCCACCATCCGTTTTGATTGCGGGTGTTGGGGGTCACGGTGAGGGTAGAGGATTGGGACGTTCTTCACTCCTGCGGTGTTGGGCCGGTCGGCATCGGAACAGAAACACTGGAGCTGGATTTCTCGGCAGGAGAAAAGACAGCGTCTCTCTCAGTGCGTCAATGGGAGGGTCGGCTTCCTTCGGCACTTGCTACAGCAGGACGTTGGGCAAGTAGATAGTCGATCTGCTCAAGAACCACCGTGTGTTTAGCTAGGGCGGATGCTGGTATATTTATACCTAGAAGGTGCCGAGTTTGACCTAAGGTTGGACATAACACGTCACTAAGAACTCGCAGTTCTTTTAGGACTCCAGGAGTTCTTGGACAAATCAATACAGAAGCAGGAAGAGTTCCCGGGCTGCTGGAGGCTTGGTTTGTTTAAGAACGCGTTGTACTTTCTAGGAGTCTATGGGAGTAGCCTTGCCGTATTTGGACTGCATTGGCTATGACTTAATATGGGTAGGATTCTTATGCCTTTATAAGGATATGATTTGATATAACCACATAAGGGCATAAATCGGGAATATTAAAATAGAGTCCTAGATATGTTCACAACAATTTTATGTTATCCAGTATGGGGGCTTGAACCCGCCCCTCTTCTCCATTGGCTGGCCACGTAAATGCTGGCCAGCCATTGGAGGAGAGGGGCGTCACTCGGTTCAGGCCCCGTCTTAGGCAGATTCGGGGGGGTGTTTTTTTGCAGTTTTTAAGCCATGACGTCATCCGTCACTCAACTGCAAAAACACGCCTCGAATCCGAAAATGGCATTTCCGCCTCGCCTCGGAGAAACATGGTGGTGTTTCCGGAGCTGCACGCCTCCCTTCCCTTCTGCTTTCAGGAGCTGCTCGACTCCGCTCACCTCCCCCCTTCCCTCTGCCCTCCTCCGTCGTGCTCTCGCCTACCCCCCTCCCTCTGCCGAAGCTCTCCTCCGTCGTGCTCTCGACTCTGCTTTGCCGCTCCCCCGGTGAGTGGTTGTTCATTGTTTCTTTCTACTGCGTGTTTTGTGCTGAGAGGCGGGGTGCTTTGCTTCGCAGTGCTCCGGCGTCGGCGAGTGCGGGTACCCACGCCCGAGGCTGTGTACGGGATTAGAGACGGGTTTCACACACACGCCTCCCATGTCCCCCTCCAGCCCATCGGCCTTCTATTGTCACCATTGTGGTTCCATTCCCGGTCTCCTCTCTTCTTCTCTTCAGCAGTGACACCCCTAGATTATCCTCACGGACTCTCTCAATGTTTTCAGCGCAGTGTCTGCTCCACGTATTTTAAGCAGCACTGCCGGTGCCGCTGCTTTCACCCCTAATCCAGATGTACTCCAGGCCCTTCGCCTGTAACCTCACCCAGAGCAGGAGAGGGCAAGGGTGAACCGGGAGTGCTGCGAGAGAGGGGCGGACATTGGCACTATCTGTGAACTCAGCGCGGCGCCCACTCCCGGGACTCTGCCATTCACTTCACCCCCCCATCCAGGTGCCCTCTCGCCCCCTGGGACCACCGAGCCTTCTTTGTCAGCGAGCCTTCTTTGTGAGCAGATAACTGTGACAACATGGTCGAGCCTTCGCGAAACAAAGCAATACTTTTTCTGTAATTACTCATTTAATAGTTGTTTTAATAGAGCATGCATTCCATCAAGTTGTGTGTCAAGGCGCTATAGCTGCCATCTTACTTGTATAGATCGTGATGGAAAAAGCGCAGCGCTTGCTGGGTACCTGTGACAAGAGAAATGCCTAAATAAACCCCATTACACTCGAGCGCACTGTGTGCCCTGTTGCAAAGCACAACATCCATTGCACACGGACAAAGCACACAGCTGGGCACAGAAACAAACTGTAAGTGGTTATGTATTTAAAATATATTCATCGTAGAGCAAAAGCGCAAGTGATGGCTTTGTGATTTTTAATATATAATATTGTACATGGTAAAGAAGCTGCCATGCCCGTCTACTCCATCTAAGTTCACCTGCTCCATGTACTCTCAGCGCCAACATATTTCTGGCTGATGGTGGGTGCTTTAAGAAAGTAGAAGCAGACAATTATGATAGTTTGATTGTGGCACAAGGTAGCATTTTGACTTTGCTGAGAAATACTCGTTTTACACCTGCTCTTGGGGGTTAATACAGCCTGGGAACCCCGATCATAATACTGTGTGGGCTCAATTTGCAAATGGCAGGCTAGAAAGCGTGGGGTATGTGTGGTAGGCAGTGCGTGTGTTTAAATTCCAGGTCACAGTGTCAGGGGAGTGGGTGGGATCTGTTCAAACCGAGGTGGTCACTGCTGCAGCGGGCTCTTCCAACGTTTGTGGCTTAATGCCCTCCCACTATTATTCTTGCTCCTCCTGTCTCCCCAACCAGGCCACACTGTGCTTTCCAATTACATGAACTGCAGAGGTCAACTCCAGCGCCAGATGTCCCTGCTGCAGGAGTGGGTAGAGGTGAAGGGGATAAACAGTTTGCCCTCAAGGCTCATACTCAGTTGTAGCTGTTTGTATGGCTGAGTTAGCTCCCGGGAGAGGTTACAGAATGTTGGTGTGGACAGACATGATAATGTAGCATCTACACAGTGCTTAACTTGTGAAAGAAAAAGTGCTGGTGCCAGCAGCTCTGCTCAGAATCAGGTGGCCGGGGCAATAACATTTTAGTGTGTGGAATACAAAGTCTGGTGGTCTTTAATCCACTACCAGACACCCTTGCCTCTTTTTAGGTTGAGCCTGGGCAGCGCATGCGCTGCTCTTCGAGGCATGCTGTATTGAGGTAGGAACTTGAAGCCCCAGCCACATTTTTAATTTGCTTGTTATTTCAATGCAATGAACAAGGATGATGCTCTCGGTGGTAATCAGGTGGCCCTCTCTTTCCTCTTTTGTAATGCTCCCTTATTCACTTTGTCCTTCGCTAATGTATTGTCCTTGTAAGTGTTTTACATTATTGCCATTCTGCAGACCATCAGCAAATACAAGGTAACATGAACAACGATAGCAAAAATCATAGTGCTAATAAATATTAGAGTTGGGGAAGATGTTCTTCACACAACATTTGCAGCGCTGTTCTTCGATATGATATATATTTTTTGACTTACTAGAACATGGCAATAACTTCCAACTGACAATATATTGAGGTGCTGTTTTCAGGTAAGCGTGGATTTTCCATCTCAGACTTCATGACCACGAGCACTTGCACACCCCTTATGCACTAATCTCACTGGAACATGCAGTCTATGCAGGAGTACACTGGGAAACCACACACTGTGAAACCCCCACAGGTGATCTGTCTGTTTGTGTGTGTGTGTGTGTGTGGCTGTGTGTGTGTGTGTGTGTGTCTCTGTGTGTGGCTCTGTGTGTGGCTCTGTCTGTGTGTGTGTGTGTGTGTGTGTGTGTGTCTCTGTCTGTGTGTGTGTGGCTCTGTCTGTGTGTGTGTGGCTCTGTCTGTGTGTGTGTGGCTCTGTGTGTGTGTGGCTCTGTGTGTGTTGTTGCTCTGTGTGTGTGTGTGTGTGTGTGTTTGTGTATGGCTCTGTGTGTGTGTGGCTCTGTCTGTGTGTGTGTGTGTGGCTCTGTGTATGTGTGGCTCTGTGTCCGCTAATACTCTCTACTACTCTCTAATGCTCACCTATTGCCATTGTAAATGACAATACCATGGGCCACATTTATGAAAGCCTTGCGCCACCGGTGCGTCACTTTTTCCCATGTTAGAAGTGACGCACCGGCGGCGCAAGGCCTTCATAAATAAGGCCCCATTTATTTATGTTTTTAAAAAAATGAAAATGAAAAAAAAGCCATTTGCAATGCCAATAGCTCTAACTTTAATAAAGCCGAGACCATTGCATTGTAAATGCTTGTTCTTGTTGATTTACTGTTGTTTAGATTTCAGTGTGCTCGCACTCCTCCTTTTCTTAACCGGAGTTTCACTGGTGATGACCTCAGTGTGGGATTTGTAGGTCCGAGCCCTCGTAGCAGTGCTGGGCCCGTTTTGAATATCCGTAATAGTTATGTCCCGAGATTGAGGAGGGGGAGGCAGGGACAAGTCCGAGGGCATGGCAGAGTCAGGTTCAAGCAAAGATGGTTGCAGGGCACCCTCTGATTTTACTAAGCCTAAAGAATGTAGCTTTGTTAAAAGTCTGAGCTTTTTATAAAAGTGCCCAGTAAATTCAAAGAAAGCAAACCCTCCTATTATTGGCTCAGCGTTGACCACTGAGACAAATAAAAGGAGAGTCAGGAGGCAGGTGAGGTGTTATTTACTCATCTGCCATCACATAAGCATTTGCACTGGAATCTCAACAATCTTGGATGAGTATGCTCTAGAGTTGTCCAGTGCTTTAGCTAGGCCCAAAAAATAAGATTACATTAAACCAGCGCCAAAACACATCCCTTCTTTAAGACCTATGTTGGTGTAAATTTTCTTTGAGAGCGAGGATTTATTGCCAAACTTTACCTGGAACCAGATATCGATGTGTAGTGCCTGTATTGCTTTTAACAGTGTCTGATCAATAACCCAGGAAAAAGCTTATGCCAGAGCTTTTCTTGGTCAATACTGTCAAAAGCTGTTTTGAAATCTAGGAAGCAGTCATAGAGTTTTAGTGTGCATGGCATTCGGAATTTGTTTATTACTTTTGAAAGCATCAATGTGCTTTCAATAGGTATGCAGGCATTTCCCTCAGAACAAACACTGCCACAATCTGGACACAGGTGTTTGCCCCATGGTAATTGACGTTTTTTTCTTTTAACAGGGTAGCGCGGAGGGGAGGGGGGAGGGTGCCGCCCCTGTAACCCATCTGCCCTCCTCATTGTCCCCACAGACATTTTACCACCTACAACTGCAGTGCTGTTCAATTAAGCGCTGCAGTGCGGGCGGCGAAGTGTCCGTCGGTATAATAAGCACTGGCCAATGTCCACCTAGCCTTTCGAAGGTACCATTAAAACCTACCTGCTACCAGGGGATAAGATACTGTTCTTCTTCCCACGTTAGAAGATTGCTAAAAAGTAATATAGCATACAATGTAGCCTCTGTATCCAGCAATATAATCATACTGTAGTTGGATGGATCAGATCATGGAACTTTTTTTGTAACAAGAAGTACATTGTTTCCAGGAAGGTGGGATCAATCCTGAAAAATAGCAGGCATTCAACAGGGGGTTTAACCAACAAGTTCAGTAGTTGATGTCTATTTATACAATGAGACTGGGAGCACATTTGGACCTGGGGTGCAATTCGGGCTGGATTGTGTAATATCTTCCCAAACTCAAGGAACTTGCGCTCATATGTACAAATGAATTTCACTTTTTTTTAAGGTCCGATTCGCTATTTTGGGCCGATAAAAAAATGCAAAATTGCCTTTCAGTATGTGTGAAAGGCATATGTGGCTCTGCAAAGTAGGAAATCGCAAATAGAGATTTCCGATTTGTGAATCGGTAACCGCATGTACATAGTGTTTCCTAATTACCACTGAATCGGACCAAGAGGGAACCGGGTCAAAACTATAAAAAAAAAAAAAGGCACACAAAATGAATCAGGCTCTTTCAGAATGGTGGCCCTGTATGTTTAGGCAAGGAGGATGAGGATAATGTTGGCGAGGCAGAGAAAGAGGAGAAGACAAGAGAGGATATTTAGGGTGAGGGTCATCCTGTTTGAACAGACGGAGGAGGAGATTATTGATAGGTACAGATTGAGTAGCCAGGTCATATTGGATTTAATGGTGAGTTACGACCTCAGCTACAGGCCCCAATACTCAGAAGCAATGCAATACCACTGCATGTGCAGGTATTGTGTTGCCTACACCTCTTAGCATCAGGCAGTTGCCAGGGGGTCATAGCAGTGGTGGTGGGGAGGGGGATGTCACAAAGTGGCTTTTCCAGGCTCTTTCATCAGTTCCTCGACAAGATGGTGAGCAAGATCAACCAATGTATCTAATTCCCCAATACTCCCCAATCATTGCAGCAAACCAAAGTCATTTTCTACAGGGTAGCCCAGTTCTTCAATGTCATTGGCTGTGTAGATTGCACACTTATTGCCATATGCCCACCTCAGTGACTGAATACATATATAGGAACAGGAAAGGCACACACTCACTCAATGTGCAGGTAGTATGTGAAGCCTACAGTATCGTTCATAACGGACTGTGTGGCCAGATTCTCAGGTGGCACCCTGACTGATTCATGTTCAACCACAGTGGAATACACAACCGACTGGCACAGTGTGAATATGGCAATGGTTTCCTAATTGGTAAGACAATCGCAGACTCAATTAATACAGTGGCCATCACAGTGTGTGTAATGTGACCTAAAGGTTTTACTTCTCATGCTCTTCTGGTGACAGTGCATATGGCTTATGGCCCTGGTTCCTCACACCGTACCTAACTCCCTGGACAAGAAGTGAGAGGCAATATAGCTGGGCACACCGGAAAATGTGCTTAATCAATGAGTGAAACTCTGGGATACTGAAATCCTGCTTCCGCTGCCTCCTCAAAACCGGCGAGGCACTACTGTACAGACCAGATACATGTTGCAAGATCATAGCCACTTGTGCCATTCTGCACAATATTGCAATGAGGAAGGGTCTGCACAACATCCTCATAGAGCCAGATACCGACTCTGATGAAGAGTGACCACCACAACAGGGGGAGCAGGGGCATATTAGAGGAATTAGATAATGAAATAATGAGACATCACACATGAAGCTAATGCTTGGTGCATAACCGAGACACCACCATTTATTAAGATAGCCACAATATTGTAACACTCAAGGATTAACTGTATCCTTGTGAATGTAACATTGTTAGTGTATTCACAACAAAAGTAACTAATGTGAAACAAAACGAAGGTGTCTCATTCCTCCGAGTATACAGTGCTTCATTTCTTTCTCCCTCTGGGGTTGAGGGCTTTATCGGCAATATTGGGCTGTGGGACTGGTGACATGTCAGTCCCATAAGTGTGTCTGCATGAATACATGTTTCTTTATGCCTCCTGAACAGATGTGGCACTGAGGCTAGAGCCCTCTTCACTCTCAGGTGAAAGCAGGATGCTGGAGACAAAGCGGCTGTGGGGCTGGTTGTTCTCTAGGGCTGTGGGCACTTGCACAAGCCCACATGCAAAGTCCTGACAGCAGTGCCCCATGTCAGTTTGAATGTTCACAGTCTGCCTTGCTAGAGCTGTTGTGGCTAAGGCAAGGTGGTTGATGGATCAGGTGAAGGAGTCAAACCTTGCCAGGTACTGAGTGTGCCTCTTTTTCTGCACATGGTGCTCCCTCTCCATTGCCGCTAGCCAACAGTCCTGCCCTTTCTCCAAGTTCTGACATGACTTAGACATACGTTGCAGCTGCCTACTAACTGTCAATATCGGTTTTGTCTGCAGGCGCTGTACGGAGATGATGGACCTCTCCCACCCACCATACACAGGAGCACTATCCAACAAGTCATCAGACACGTTATCAGTACAGACTGCTGAACTTTGCCCTGTGTGCTCTCTGCGTGTCCTGGCCTCCGATATTTTGGGGTCCCTGCTCTGTGACTGACCACTGTCGACAAACTCCGTCAGCTGTAAGATGGTTGCTCTCCTGCTAGTTAGAGTAAGGGTGATGGGTGGAGGGGTTGGTGGGCTGTGTCATGGTAATGCACCGTTACTACGCAGGCATTACTACGATGTGCCTTTTCTCCGTATTTTTAGTGCGCGTTTACCATTACTATGCATGCTGCTACATAGCATGCTTTTACTTTGCAAATGCTTTTAATACGCATTACTTTACTACGAGCTATGCGAGGTACGAGGAGATGGGGCGTGCCAAGACGAGCGAGAGGTAAGAGGGACTGTGTATCTTTTTTAAGGGTTGGCTTTTGAGGAGGAGTTTTTTTAGTTTTAGGATAGTGCAGGGGGTAGTTCTTTTAGGGTTTAGGGTAGTGTTGTAGTATTTGTGTAGTGTAGGGGACGGAGTGGGAGTAGGGGTAGGGAAGTGCTGGGGGTAGTGTTTTAGGGTTTGGGGTAGTGTTATAGTGTAGTGTGGGGTAGGGTAGGGTAGTGTTTTATGGTTTAGGGTAGTGTCGGTGGTTTGTGCAGGGTAGTGTTTCAGTGTAGGGACAGACTCATAGTAGGGGTAGGGATGTGCTGGGGGTAGTGATTTATGGTTTCGGGTAGTATTGTAGTGTTAGTGTAGGGTAGGGTAGTGTTTTATGGTTTAGGGTAGTGTTGGTGGTTTGTGCAGGGTCGTGTTTCAGTGTAGGGGACAGACTCATAGTAGGGGTTAGGGGTAGGGATGTGCTGGGGGTAGTGATTTATGGTTTAGGGTAGTGGTGTAGTGTTTGTGTAGTGTAGGGTAGTGTTTTAGGGTTGAGGGTAGTGGTTGAGGGTTGTACAGGCTAGTGTTTCCGTGTAGGGGATGGACTGGTAGTAGGGGTAGAGTTGTGCTGGGGTTAGTGTTTAGGGTTTAGGGTAGTGTTGTAGTGTTTGTGTACTGTAGGGTAGTGTTTTAGGGTTTAGGGTAGTGTCATTGGGTTGTGTAGGGTAGTGTTTCAGTGAAGGGGACGGACTGGGGGTAGGGTCGGAATGGGGGTAGTGTTTTAGGGTTTAGGGTAGTGTTGTGGTGTTTGTGTAGTGTAGGGTAGTGTTGTAGGGTTTAGAGTAGTGTTGGGGGGCATGTAGGGTAGTGTTTAAGTGAAGGGGTGGACTGAGAGTAGGGATCAGGGTCGTGCTGGGGTTAGTGTTTTTAGGGTTTAGGGTAGTGTTGTAGTGTTTCTGTAGTGTAGGGTAGTTTTTAGGGTTTAGGGTAGTGTGAGGTCGACATGTAGGGAAGTGTTTGCGTGTAGGGACAGGACTGCGACACAGGGTAATGTCGTGCTAAAGGTAGTGTTGAAGGGATTAGAGTAGTGTTGAGAAGTTTGTGGTGTGTAGGGTAGTGTATTTTCATTTAGTATTTTGCCTAGTGTTGGGGTGTTTATTTATTTATTAAATGTATTAAAAATAGTTTAATACCTTTCTAAGTGTTTGGGTGTTTATTAATAGTAAAAAGCGATGTTAAACTATGTGGTGTATTAAGTTACATACCCGAGAATACATTTTAAAAATATATTTTAAATTACTCCCACACCCAAAACCCCTATTTCCCTGTAATCCTGTCCCAGGGTTTAGGTAACTTAAAAACAAAATAATATTAAAAATGGTCCATCTTTGCTTAGTAGTGGTATGCGAAGTAATTAACAGTGAAGTAAAAGAAGATTCTTATATTATAAATGCTTTTGCGTAGTAATGGTTTGCGCATTAAAAATATGTGGAGTAATGGTAGTTGCAATGTAAAAGCATCACGCTAAAAGCATGCGTAGTAATGGCATGCTAAGTAGCGGCATATATTCCTGTGTCCTGCATTACCACATCAGTGTTAGATTGCCCTTCGACTGCAATGGGTCTTGGCACATCCAGGCTGTGATCTGTGTAAATGCATGTAAATCATTTGTGTAAATAAATTGTTAAAAAAGTTTGGCCACAATATCGTTGTAACTCTGTTTCATGTGTTTGTGACTTGTTAATGTTGTAGAGATGTGTTTGGGGTAGTCCTCAGCACACAGCTCAGCAAGCGGATGCAGTGCACTATAACTCCAATGATGCATTGTCAGGGAATGGCAAACATCTGAATGGAGTTAAGCATGCTGTGATGTTTGATATATGGATTTACTACCATTCTGTTGTGTTAGGTAAGTAAAAGGAAGATGACTTACCCTGGATGGTGCCTGCTGGATTGGATACTCCTACCACACTCTCTGGTTCCAGGATCCCCTGTATAAGTCTTTTCATGGGAGTCGGAGGGGGGCGTTTGAGGGTCCTCCACAGATTCCACGTCCCTCTGCTATCCTGCTGGCCACCTTATCCTTCGTGCGAGACCTATCATCTTTTTGCGCGTATCAAGAATTGTCCTCTGGGTGACTCCTAGGGAGTTCATCTTCTCCAGGATGCTGGTCAAGATCGTTTGGCTCTATGGCACAGAGAAGGAGAACTTTCCAAACAGTTGGTCCGTACGGGCCACACATTCCTCTGTCAGGAGCCACAAACAGCAGCGGTGCGTCCATTGGGGCGTAGGGGCGTAGCCCCACTAAGCCTGGTGGACGCACCTGCTGCGAGCGGCACAACGAGCTCCATTTATTTGGACTCCCAAATAAAATATCAATAATAAAACGCTTTCAGCGGGGGTTCCGGCCGGGACACACCCGCTGAAATAGGGAGTGCGCAGGGGGTGGGGCCGGGTTGGCTGGCTGACTGGCTGGCATTTAAACTTAAAGAAAGTAACGAGTTTCCGAGTCGGAGTTGCGCATTATGGGCAGAAACTTACCTGAGCATGCGCGTCAGCGTCATGTAGACCGTCAGACGGAAGGGGCCGGGGGGGGGGGGTGGGGATGCGTTTAGCCGGCCCCGTCGTTTGGAAGGCGAGAGGGCGAGTGCTGTGTGTGCCCCCCTAGCCAATCCTGGCGCTTATGCAGCGCCAGGATTGGCTGGTCAACCGCGCCAAGGACAGGCAATCCCTCATTGGATGCCGCGTGGGTGGCTCAGGCAGGCCCGCCCCAGCACTGTATCCTGCTGGCCAATCACTGTGACTTCAGCATATGAAGCCATTCAGTGATTGGCCATGCGCGCCGCCGTTAGTGTAAGTTGTTCTGGAATCATCCCTGGCCTCTGCTCTGTGACTGTGAGACACGAGACGAGAGTCACACTCGCCGTCTGATTCTGAAGGAAGAAGAGATCGTCGATTCCCTCTGTTCGTACCATCGTACGTCGTACCAAGGATCTATGGTGAGTGACACTTAATTGAATTCCCTTGCACTATACCATGTGGTTGTAATTTTTTCATGAAGTTGACTTTATTGCAGAGGATGTGAAAATATGCGCCGGGCCCCAAAGTGCCACAGGTGCCCGAGAGGGGTCGGGCAGAGAGCAGGGAGGAAAGGAAGCAGAAACGTCGAATGAGCGAAGGAAAAACAAGCATTGGCTGGTGGGAGGTCCTTCTCCCACCAGCCAATGCTTGTTTTTCCTTCGCTCATTCGACGTTTCTGCTTCCTTTCCTCCCTGCTCTCTGCCCGACCCCTCTCGGGCACCTGTGGCACTTTGGGGCCCACGCATATTTTCACATCCTCTGCAAAAGGACATGCGGTGAAATCAAGACTTGCTGCATTGATCCGTGGCAGCACCCAGGGCGGGCTCTGCAGAGAAGCTTTAAACTCTGCACTGCTTTCTTTATGCATAAATTAACGCCGCATCTACAGTAGATTATCACTGGTATATCTAAAATAAAAGGAGCTTTTTGGTCCTGTGCGCGATTCTTTACTCAGGAGCTTCATTCATTGGCAATAAGGAGCCTATGCGTGTAGTGAATTGTTGGGGCACATTTGGCAGCTACTTTGGAATCCATAGTTACTTAATTGCACTCGTATCCACATGCCTCCTTCTGAAATCTGATAGATTACTCCCTAATTCCACACCACAAGCATAACCTCAATATATTTCTAACTAGTGGTGCCGGAGTAATACTGCAATGGAGAAGACAGACTTACTTAGTGCTGGTATCGATGCCCTGCAGAAGACCTCAGTCAAGGCTTGGCCTTTGCTGCATCTATGGTTGGTGCCTCTGTCTCCAACGTTACTTGTAAACTAAATCCATAGAGTGTATTAAGCATCTTATCTGGGAGGGAACACCTCTCAGAAGATATGGAAACCCTTTTTCCGTTCACCTTGGTGCTTTTTTTCAGCTAAGATGTTTACTGCACACTTACAACCTCTTGAAGCCCTGGCTGTGAATTGGACAAAAGTGTAGCTCTATGTTCTGCTATGTGTGCTGGTATTTATAATATGGCTATATCGGGTTTATTCATTATTTTGTGATATAAAGGACTACTTGAAGTCTGAGAGGTTTCAAATGTAGGACATCTGCGAAATTAGTACACATATTATGAATGATATAGCTCCATGCCTGAGGCACTCATACATTTCAAGCCCAAAAATTTAGTTGGCAGCACAGAAGACTAAGTGGTCATGGTTAAATCTGTTTTTGATGTTTGGCTATGACTGGCAGTCGCTTTTTATTCACAGGATGGAATAAGGGAGAGGCCTATTTGTGGATGCATGATGGTATGTTGTAATGTCAAGCATTTTTTGCATCGGAAGTTGTGCAACATACTTGACCCCGTTACAGAGGTGCAGGCATTTGGCTGTATTTTGAGGGTTTGTCATTTGGAATGGAGAGTGCTTTGTAAAGGAGGTTGTTTCTTGTGATGTTCTGCCTCACTTTACTCAACATGTGAGCATGGTCAAGTGAGTAGTCCTAAGCAAATGTTTATGAAATAGGTTGTGTAAGGTGGAATTTTCTTCTTCAAAACTTCTGTACAAGTCACTCCTTGAATCTGCATGGTTCTAATGTGATCCCTTCTCCAAAAGATTTGTCAGTAAGCTCGAGAGAGTATGGGTCAATTTGGTTTGTTGTCTCTATCCCAACGCATTTCAAAGTATTGTCTGCTCCTGTGTGTTTATCCCATCTGTAGGGCATATTTAATCTTCACCCTGTCTGTATCGGTTCTTCTGCCCAATTAGTTTCCTATCTTCTGTGCCTTGTGTTCTTTCCCCAGGATAACTTGGCAATATTCTCATGGATCTACTCCTTGTTTCACTGTCATGAGGGGGAATAAGGTGAGAACATCAGGAAGGATCGTATTGGGTCTAGAGATGCAGAAGAGCTTTGTTTGAAATGTTATATTAATATGATGTTTTTATGAGGCACACGAACTCCAGTTTCTAGCGCGTTATTGTTGCTTCCATGGCTTTAAGTGGAATGAAAAAACAGGGGGTCTTTCAAAGGGGCGTGGTCTGTGTAATTAATGGTGGACTTATAGACACCTAAGCTAAAAACCTGTGCTTAGAATAGTGTAATAGACTGGTATTGTGCTGATTCTGTCATTGCATCAAGATATATAATTCAGCATGTAACACTATACCTACAACAAGCCAGGACCATTGGCTTTGTCAATAATTGTTAGTTGCATGAGCTAAATAAGCAACAACTATGGTTTTGTTGTATATAATATTGAAAATACTTCACTTTTGAAATGATGAGACTATGAAAGGCGAGGTGCTTCGAAGTTACATCAAAGGCAGGAAAGGGTGGTGCTGCAGAGTTTTTTCTTTTCACCTGAAGGGTGAGAGCAAAAATGGAGAGCCGTATAGTGGCCCAACTCAGCATCTACTATTTTAGAACTGTCGATGTGAGAACCGACAGGACCCTGCCCACTAAAGGCCTGGTTGCTTTGCTGTTTGCAGACCCAATGATGAAACCTTGGCAGTGGCACACTTGGAAGTCGCCTCTAAGTGTCGGAGAAATTGTATGTGCGTGTGTGTGCCTGAGAACTAGATGGTTACACGACCTAGTGTGTAAGATACCAAGCACATTACAGTTACACAACAACATTACATAAGGTGTAGCAGATGCATAGCACTATGGGGCGCGAGGTGCTACTTGGAAGGTATATTGGCGGTTGTGCACAAATGGCGGGGATGCAGGTGTTTCTGTCCACACCATGACTGGTGTGGGGTGTCATTTTACTCTAAGCCACTAAAATATAGCAGGGAGGTGCAGTATAATGTGTGACTAATGACTAATACACAGCCGAGCTTGTGAGAAACAGGGTGCCCACAATATTAAAGATGTATACATTGTGTACTGTGAGAGCTAAGCCGCCCGTTGTGTGACAGGTACACAGCGCAGTTTTGTGATGAATTAACAAGTGTGTCAGTGGGTTACACGGTCTCCATGTGATAAATGTTCCGCTCGCTGAAAAGCAGCCCATAGTGTCGGTGCGTTTGACACTTCACTCCCTGTGCGACTGATATATTCATTTGTAAGTTTGTGACATGCACGGTCCAGGGTAACAGATATTTAGCCCACTGTTTACTGGAGATCAGTGCTTAATGTGAGCCGGTGCTTGCAGGTGGGGGCCCACCAGCACTCATTTTTAGACTCCCGGGACTTATTTTTTTATCATCAATCATTGACCCACGTCAAGAGAAAGAAAGGCAGGAAAGGGGGAGGGAGCGTGACAGAAGAGGGAGAAAGGAGGGGTGAAAAAGAACCTGCAGGGGTGAGATAAAGGGGAAAGTGTGTATGACGGGGGATGAACTCAGCAAAAGATTAAATTAAGTTTAGCCGTCCTTGGTCTTGGGGAACATCTAAAAGCGTTGATGGCATGCTTCCTTAGGCACAGATGCTAATTCGTTTTACAAATTAAGCAGCGCTATAGATTCATGTGAGGTAAACGGGTGCGTGTGGGAGGGATAGACGAAGCTAAGTGTGAGACAGCGCCCGCTTATCAAATTGACAGCCACGGTTTATGATAGATTCGCTCGCAACCCACTATGTCAGGTTCACACCCGTGTGTGTGTGTGTGTGTTTTTCTGCAGTTTTACTTAGCGCGAACACGACCCGCGAGCATTGCAGCGCATTTCATGAGCACCAGGTACATTACACAAGAACACATTCATTTTGGTACGCACAGGGTGATTGATTTTGTCTGGTGGTGTAGTGATGGGCACAACTGTCTTAATGCACAGAGCCACAGAGGATGGCAATACATGCACCCATTTCTAAGTTACCTTGGCCGTAAAAGTTCATGTGTACTCGTTAAAGTTAGTGTTACCCTAGTGTTTGAAAAATAAATTGTTATCTTTTCATTTCCAGCGCCTGGTCAAGCCTGACAACCTGAGACATTAGCGCATTTTGGGCCAATTTTTCGCAAACAAGAGGACCCCAACCTCCTTTGCTGCTCTCTCACCCGACCCCGGCTACAACCCAGCAAACACCAGTGACCAGTGTTAAAGGTAAGGAAACTGATGCTATATATTTATTTACATGGGAGTTAGGGCTATGTAGTATGCGGTCACTCTCCAGGCCCTGAAGCAGTGTCTCTTTCAGTGCCTCCAGCAACCACTATGGCACAGAGAGGCAGGAGGCAATACAGCTGTATTTTAGCAGTCATTTTGTGGGAAGGGGAGCTGTTGGAGATGTATTTGTATTTGTACTGAAATTTCATATTATTGCACTCCACCTTATACGTTGTACTTTGATTATTGACAGGTTTATCAGCAAACAACACGAGGACCCCAACCTCCTTTGCTGCTCTCTCACCCGACCCCGGCTACAACCCAGCAAACACCAGTGACCAGTGTTAAAGGTAAGCAAACTGATGCTATATATTTTTTTACATGGGAGTTAGGGCTATGTAGTATGTGGTCACTCTCCAGGCCCTGAAGCAGTGTCTCTTTCAGTGCCTCCAGTAACCACTATGGCACAGAGAGGCAGGAGGCAATACGGCTGTATTTTAGCAGTCATTTTGTGGGAAGGGGAGCTGTTGGAGATGTATTTGTATTTGTACTGAAATTTCATATTATTGCACTCCACCTTATACGTTGTACTTTGATTATTGACAGGTTTATCAGCAAACAACACGAGGATCCCAACCTCCTTTGCTGCTCTCTCACCCAACCCCGGCTACAACCCAGCAAACACCAGTGACCAGTGTTAAAGGTAAGCAAACTGATGCTATATATTTTTTTACATGGGAGTTAGGGCTATGTAGTATGTGGTCACTCTCCAGTGTCTCTTTCAGTGTCTCCAGCAACCACTCTGGCACAGAGAGGCAGGAGGCAATACGGCTGTATTTTAGCAGTCATTTTGTGGGAAGGGGAGCTGTTGGAGATGTATTTGTATTTGTACTGAAATTTCATATTATTGCACTACACCTTATACGTTGTATTTTGATTATTGACAGGTTTATCAGCAAACAACAAGAGGACCCCAACCTCCTTTGCTGCTCTCTCACCGACCCCGGCTACAACCCAGCAAACACCAGTGACCAGTGTTAAAGGTAAGCAAACTGATGCTATATATTTTTTTACATGGGAGTTAGGGCTATGTAGTATGTGGTCACTCTCCAGGCCCTGAAGCAGTGTCTCTTTCAGTGCCTCCAGCAACCACTCTGGCACAGAGAGGCAGGAGGCAATACGGCTGTATTTTAGCAGTCATTTTGTGGGAAGGGGAGCTGTTGGAGATGTATTTGTATTTGTACTGAAATTTCATATTATTGCACTACACCTTATACGTTGTATTTTGATTATTGACAGGTTTATCAGCAAACAACAAGAGGACCCCAACCTCCTTTGCTGCTCTCTCACCGACCCCGGCTACAACCCAGCAAACACCAGTGACCAGTGTTAAAGGTAAGCAAACTGATGCTATATATTTTTTTACATGGGAGTTAGGGCTATGTAGTATGTGGTCACTCTCCGAGGCCCTGAAGCAGTGTCTCTTTCAGTGCCTCCAGCAACCACTATGGCACAGAGAGGCAGGAGGCAGTACGGCTGTATTTTAGCAGTCATTTTGTGGGAAGGGGAGCTGTTGGAGATGTATTTGTATTTGTACTGAAATTTCATATTATTGCACTCCACCTTATACGTTGTATTTTGATTATTGACAGGTTTCTTTAATATATATATTGGTAAGGCCAGCAATACACCATCATGAATACAGTACAAGAGCTGATTGCAAGGTCATTCCAGTCACGGCCACTTGAACAAAAACTACAGATAAAGCCATTAGGACCTCATCAGCCTGAAATAAACCTACAGCAAACTACCCAGGACAGAGGAAAAATGTCAAAACGTACATTCTCAAATGCCTGGTACAAAAAAGTTGATTGACTTACAGGGTGCCCTATAAAAAATTCTCTGTTCTGCTTCCCCTGCTTGCTGTTTGGTGGTGACTTTTCTTGGACACGGCAAGGAATGGTAGACCTGAAGCACATCGCTGGAAAAATAAAGAAGCATGCGCTCACAAGAAATCATCTGGAAAACCTGACAAGACTGGGAATGTTGGGGGAAGACGCACCAATTGAGCAGCAGATAAATGATGCATATCACAAATCCATTCAAAAACACAATGAAGCTGTTGATAGGAACAGACAAAATCTATCCAGGATCATTGATTGCATTCGTTTCTGTGGTGCTTTCGAACTGGCATTGCGAGGCCATGACGAATCAGAAACTTCCTCAAAACCTGGGATCTTCCGAGGCCTAGTGGATTTAATGTCAACCATAGACAAGGATTTGGAAACACATTTAGCACGTGCTACAGTCTTTAAGGGCACCTCTAATACAATACAAAATGAACTCCTTGACTGTATGCTCGAAATTATAAAAAGCCATATTGTGCAAGAGTTGCGAAACACAGACTTTGTGGCTATTCAGGCTGATGACACCACTGATGTGGCCACTAAAACACAGTCCGTGTTAGTGTTTCGGTACCTTGACAGTGACAGAAACATTGTGGAGCGCTATTATGGTTTCACACATTTAAAAGACTCTAGTGCAGCAACCATCACTGAAGCTATACTGTGTCAACTGGACATAATTTTCCCGGACCTGCCTCAAAAACAAAAACTTATCGCACAGAACTATGATGGTGCGTCCGTAATGAGTGGAAACCTTGGTGGAGTACAGAAACGAATTCGAGATGTGTACCCTAATGCTCATTTTGTGCACTGTTATGCCCACCAACTCAATCTTATTATGCAACAGGCAGTATCAAAGATCAGAGAGACACGAGTTTTCTTTCAGGATATCGGAGGCATAGCAGCATTCTTCACACGTTCCCCCAAAAGAACAGAAGCCCTTCATGAGATTGTGGACAAAAGCGTACCAAGGGGATCCTCAACTCGTTGGAACTTTCACATTCGTACAGTCAACTTAATCTTTGAAGAGAGGGAGGGCCTTGAGAAATGTTTTGTCGCCATATCATCCAGAGAAGACTTTGATCGCACAAGTCAGAATGAAGCCCATGGCTTTCTTAGAACACTACAAGACAAAGAGTTTCAGTTCTTACTGTTTTTATTTCATGACATAATGTCTCATGTTGATGGGTTATACGATCAGTTACAACGAAAAGACATAGATACTGTCTCTGTGAAAGCCGTTACATCTTCATTTGTACAAAAGATAATGGAAGTGAGAGATGGGGTTGACGATTTGGAGAGCAAACTGCCGGAGCATTCTATTTTTGCAAACCGCAGACAAAACATCACCTCTCTGGTTCGAATTGGAAAGGAGATATGTGACATTGTAATTGTGCAGGCAAAAACATTTGGTGACTGCCACTTTATTGCAAAGTAAAGAGTTTGCACGATATGATGAATCCTTCCCTGAGCGTGCTCTGAATCAGGCTGCGGAAGCATATCCTATGCTCAAAAAAGAGCAGTTGAGAACTTAGTTAACTGTACTCTACGGAATGCCTGTGTACCGGAAGGCCACAAGTGCCTTGAGTTTGCTGAGGTTAATTCATAAACTGCATATGGAAAACTCACTTACAGAGACAGTGACTTTACTCAAAATTGTGATTATGACTCCAATGACAACAGTAGAAGCTGAACGATGTTTTTCAGCCTTAAAGCGTATAAAGACATTCCTCAGAAACACCATGCTAGAGGAAAGACTAAATGCTTTGGCGATGCTGTCTGTAGAGAGCAAGCTAGTCCAAAAGATACCGGACTTCAATATGCAAGTAATTGACAAGTTTGCTACACTGAAAGACAGACGTGCGGATTTCATTTACAAAAAGTGAATGCTGCTACTTGTTGGTTGAATACAAAAAATTCTGATTGAGGTAAGAAATGCATTGTTATCTCTGTTTTTAAAAGTTTTGTAGTGTTTGTTCTATTTGGAGACTACACAGATTTGCTCACCTTTGTTCACTGGCCGGACCTGTCTCCCGCAGGGTGAACGATTCATTGCTTGTGTTGCCTATCAAACCTTTCCCCTTGGCAAATTACGAAAACCTTTATACCATTTATGTTTGGGGTACTTGCGTGGACCTATGTGAAGTGTGTACAAAGCTCAGCTCAACCAGAATCACGGTAACAGTGCATTGCGCTGCCTCTTTTATATTCAGTATATTGTAAGACTGTTTTTCTTCCCCCGCCTTTCCTTGTTTTGTTTCCCTGTTTTCCCCTTGCTTGCCATTCGGTACTCTAGAGTCTAATATTCAGTATATTGTAAGACTGTTTTTCTTCCCCCGCCTTTCCTTGTTTTGTTTCCCTGTTTTCCCCTTGCGTGCCATTCGTTACTCTAGAGTCTAATAGAGTCGGAAGGCCGTAGGGGAAGACTGTGGACTTTTCTTCAAGTTCCTGACGCTCCTGTGGAACCAACCTGCCAACCATTACACTGCTGTGTAACTTCTTCTACTCTTAGAGCTGAGATTTCCATGAAAGTCTTATAGTCTGAATTCAGCACCTGAGCATAATAGGACAGAATGTATGAAGCTCTGTGGTAATACTGAATAAGCAGCTACCTATGTTATGCCATCTATTAATGTAATAACTGCACTTTCACAATTGCTTTATTAACCTTCCTGCTTTCTCAAATTTGCTTGAAAATGCACGATTTTTCTTCTTTTTTTTCAAAATGTTCTAAGGGGGGGTAACCCCCCCAAACACCCCTTTTGGGGTTCGGGCTCGCTCGCTACGGTGCTGTATGCTAATTAGTTTGCGCCCCCACCACTTTAAAATCTCACCCACCGCCCCTGGCTACAACTCCTTCTCAGTAAACTTGACTTACCTCTTTCTGGACCCTGAGTCCTTGCACCCATCCCCTGTGGCCATGGTCTTCACCTGGGATAGTGTAACTCAGTGGCAATGGTGATGCAGAGGCACTCCTTACTTCCAACATAGGCCTCTGGGTTGTGGACGCACCCTATATTTATAAACCTCCTGCTCTGACATCATCATTCTGCATCCTGAGAGCTTCGTTTCCTATTTTTGCCATTTCCTATTAGGAAATAGATATTTGGGATTTCCTAAATTGCAATTTCCTAACAGCAAATTTGTAATAATTGCTATGAGGAAATTACAGGTTACATACATTCTGTTTTGCAATTCGCAAATAGCAATTTCTATGGATTCGCTATTTGGGAATCGTAATATCATACACATGGACCATGGTTCCTTTAATATAGATGAGTTTTCCTTTCCACTTTCATACTATACACTCTTTTCCCACAGGGTAGCTGGAACATTGTTTCCTACATTTTAAAAAGTCGGATTGCCTAATAAATGTAAATAAACCCATCATTTTAGTGAATTCTTAAATTTGCAGATGAACAAAAGTGTCATCCAATCCCTCTCTTTTGACTAATGTTTTGCTTAACATACAAGACTTTTATATCCTTTTCGAGTGTTTCTATAAGGTTCAAAGAATGTGAACTGCATGGGGTTCTACTTTCGATCTGTTTCCACATACTTGTCGGCAGAGTCTTAAAAATTTCCCTTTTTTAAATCTAAGCTCTATTGTGAACCATGGTTTGTGTGGCTGGCTTCAAGTGAGCTTCCGACTCACCTAGAAGCGTTATAGTTAAGTAATGAAGGTGTGACCGCAGTCCACACACCGTCATGGTTGAGGTTTGTGGATGATTCCACCGAATCTTGTCATTGGGTCACATGTGCATCTACTCTGCAGACATCTCATTTATAAGACTAGGTTGTACCGCGTTTTAACCTATCCAACATCGGGGTGCCAGAGAGCTCCCCTAGGAAAAATGCTCTGTGGGCATTCTCCAGATTAGCTGGCATGATTATGGACTAGTCAATTGTATGCTTAGTCTTATTTCACATTGTTGTCCTAATTATGTACTGTTTATTTGATGTGTTCATTATTTCAATAAAAAGTATTTAACAAAAAAAAAAAATGGTTACTTTGAAAATGTTAAACTAGATAAAATATGAAGGTTTATTTGATAGACAGCAGCATACACGGCCAGGTATTCTTAGCACACTTTCTTTCTTTGCCATACGCGTTTCGGGGTCACCCCTGCTATTTAAATTGTATTCGCGATTTTAAAGGGTCTTGGTAAGTTCCGCCCCAATGGGCGTTTAAGTTCGTTGCATCATGGTCGTTTAAGTTCAGGTAGATTTCAAAATCCTTCGTTGATGCCGCTGTATGTTCCATTTGTCATTTTCTTTAAAACTTTTCAGGTCGCTTTATCCAAACCAGGCTGGGCTGCTGCTTACTTGCGTCACACCAAACCAGCACGTTGGTCACTTGTGCACCTTGGAGTCATCTGTGCGTGACCTGCTGATTCTGCAGTGGGGCACTTTCGTAGCCAGGGCAGGCCATTACATAATCCAAATGAAGGTTGCACGAAGGTAGAAAGTGCCACACACAACGTTGAGTTTGCCTTTTTATTTGATAGGCAGCAGCATGCACAGCCAGGTCTTCTTAGCACACTTTCTTTCTTTGCCATACTCATTTCGGGGTCATCCCTTGGTCACTGGCTTGGGGTAAACAGCTGAGCTAATTAAATCGCATTTGCGATTTTAAAGGGTCTTAGGTGCAGATGTATCAAGATACCATTTTGCGATTCTCAAATAGCGATTTTTAAGGAATCGCTATTTGAGAGGTGCAAAATGGTATGTATGTAGAAATTCGCTATTTATTAGCGATTTCTTAAAATTCCTTAATTGCGATTAGCAAATTGCTAATCGCAATTAAGGAATAATTTCCCATTCATTTCTATGGGCCAGGAGGCCCCTAGGAATGAATGTGAAATTATTCTCAATTTGCGATTAGCAAGTTGCTAATCGCAAATTGAGAATAATTTCAAGGGTGCAAGGGTGTCTTAAGGACACCCTGCTGCACCCCTGAATTTGACATGTGTGCACATATGGCGCACATACATGCCCAAAGGGAATGTATGAGCGTCATATGGCACCTTTAGAATTTTAAAAAAGTGCATTTTGAAAAGAATTCGCCAATTACCACCAACTGCAAGTTGGTGGTAATTTGCGAATTCTTAGTCAAAAATCGCAACACTGAAATGCTGAATACATTTCAAATAAGAAATCGCAATTTGCCATTTCTTAAAAGCCTCGCAATATTAAGGAATTGCAAAATGTGCGATTCCTTAATATTGCGAGTCTTTTTGCATGATACATTCCAAATCCCGTTTTTTTTGTCGCAAACGCTGCTATTTTGCGAATCGCAGCGTTTGCGACAAAAAAAACGGATGATACATCTGCCCCTTAGTAAATTCCGCCCCAATGGGCGTTTAAGTTTGTTGCATCATGGTCGTTTGAGTTCAGGTAGGTTTCAAATCCTTTGTGGATGCCGCTGTATGTTCCCTTTGTCATTTGCTTAAAAACTTTTCAGATAGCTTTATCCGAACCAGGCTGGGCTGCTGCTTACATGCGTCACACCGAACCGGCACGTTGTTACCCTGCGCAGCTTGGAGTTATCTGTGTGGGACCTGCTGATTCTGCAGTGGGGCACTTTCGCGGCCAGGGCAGGATGCTATATAATCCAAATGAAGGTTGCCCGAAGGTAGAAAGTGCCACACACAGCGTTGAGTATGCCTTTTAATTTGATAGACAGCAGCATACTCGGGCAGGTCTTCTTAGCACACTTTCTTTCTTTGCCATACGCATTTCAGGGTCATCCCTTGGTCACTGGCTTGGGACAGCGCAGGACCGAACGCAGTGTTCTTCAATCAACAAAGCACCTCGTTTCGACCTGAGAAGGTCTTTGTCATAGCCAGTTACCAATTGTACCCAATCAACCTTAGAAGTAACCTCTAGGGTGATGAACAGTGAAAAAACATGCACACAATGTCATCTGATACAGGGAAATGTGAAAACAGACTGTAACAATAGTAGTAATTCCCAATATGTTAACAATACATATACACATTTTTCATTGTGAGTGAAACAAAGAAATAGTAATAAGAGCTAGCAACACATTGGCAATTATTTTCATGTGAAACAAACATATGATAATCACATTATTATTAGCCAAGTGGCTCCAGAGCTTAAGTTCAGCGCAACCTGATCAAAAAACACATTGTAGTGAATTTTTTTAATGTGAAAGAAACATATGGTCATCACATTGTTAGCCACATGGCTCCAAAAATTAAGTTCAGAGCAGCCTGGTCAGAAACATATTTCTCATTTGCCTCTGTCACACACAGTTTGCCTCCCACCACCCCATGAAGATTCAGGCATAGCTCGGCGCAAAACAACTGCCCATCACAGTTCCGACCAGTTGTCCAAACCACAGGTCCCTGAAGATAAAAAGTTGTTGTTAAGACAGAATTCCAAAATGTTTAGTAGCATCACCGTATGATCAAGCTTCGAGATGGGTTTGTCACTAAAAAAGAATTTGCACGCTTCAATATCCAGGGTATGATCAATACACATGTAAAGAGATGTTACGTCCATTGTGACCAGCAGAAAGTGTGATTGCCAAGGTATGTTTTGCACCTTATTAATAAAGTCGGTACTGTCCCTGCAATAAGAAGGGCGAGCCAACACATAGGTAACAAAAAGAAATTCAAGTACATAGAAGTGTGCTCTAATAGACTGTCAGCGGCCGAAACAATTGGTCTAACGGGAGGGTTTTCCTTGTCCTTGTGTACTTTTGGTAACATGTAGAAACAATGGACCACAGGATGTTTCACACTGAGAAATAAAAAATCTTCTGCTTACAGTAGACCACTGTCTCTCCATCTAGGGAGCTAAGATAGGTATGTCTCTACGCTGTGTCTGTAATTATGAATAGTAGTTCTTTCATAATCCCCACTCAGATCTAGTTGTCCGAACACCTCCTGATTATACTTATTGACATCCCACAGGACCACATTCCCTCCCTTGTCAGAGGACTTGATGATAATATTATGATCTTCTTGTAAAGATTTAAGGGCTTCTTTCTGACTGCTATTTATGTTGGGGGAAAAGTTGTTCCCAGTCTTGTGCCAGATTTTGATCAAATCCCTGATCGCCACCTCATGGAAAAGATTCAAATTAAAATCACATGTCTGCACCGGCATTTGACAGTAATGTGTTTTCAGTGATTTCCATCACTTTTTAAAGCAGCCTTTCTCTGATTTAAAGACGGATTAATATAAATGTTAATTATTCTAAAAAATGTCTGCATGTTTGTATATGGTATTTATAAATGCCAACCTAGCCCAAAGGCAGCACAACACTGTACATAGTCAAAGGCAAACATAATTGCAAAGAGTAAGGGAAGAAGAGCAGTGTAGTTGATTAGGATGTAGTGTTCTTACGGCCGTTGCGAGCACTACCTCGGTAGTGCTGCACACGTCCATTGGCTGACGCCGCCCACCCACATAATAGAACTCCCGCACCGCGGTGGAATTTGCGCCCCGGTTAAGGAGTTAAAGAGGTGAGTCTTCAACTCTTTTCTAAACTGGGGTGGTTCTTATGGATACAGGGATGGTGTTTCATAACCTCAGTGCATCAATGGAAAAGGCCTGCTAGCTTCTTTTTTCTGTTTTTTACACTTTGGAATATACAATCTAATGGTGTTCTGGCTGCAAGTGATGGTGAGCCTGTCAGCAAGATAAGTGTGGTGCTGGTCATGATGGTCTTGTAAAAGATGCAGCTAGTTTTGAAGATGGTGTGGGCCAGTAAGGGGCACCAGTGGAGTTTTATCAGGATTCGGTGATGCAACCAAATTTCCTCAGGCCCTGAATAAGACATTCTGTGGCATGTTGGATGCTTTAATAGTTGCATGTGTGTAGTCTGGGAGGCCATAGAGTAGGGCATTACCACCATCCAGATGCAAGGGTACGAGAGCATGAAAAGGAGTTCTGAAGTCGCTTTCTGTAAGAAAGGCTCTGGCTTTCTTTAGAAGAGAGAGCTGAATGAATGAATGAATACTTTATTGTATGATTACCTAAAATCATTTACAAAAGCGAAGCACATTACGATCATGGTAAAAAACAGTAGAATGATAAAAAATAAACGTTTTAAGAAAAACATTTGAAGTGCAAAGAGATTTAAAAGAAAAACAGAGAGTTATAAAACATGTACATATGCATCGGGTTGGACAGTCAGTGCCCTAATGTCAGATCATCTTAGCTTAGAGGTAATCTTTATTTTCTCGCAATGTGTTCCTTGAGGGTGAGGTTGCTGTCCAGGATGAATTCAAGCATTCTGTGAAAGTTGGGGTTCAAAATCATCAAGTTCATGTCATTGAGCCAGATTTGTGCTGTATCTTGTTTACTGTTATTGGTGAACAAAGGGAATTCTAGCTAGTTTGGGTTGAGCTACAGGTGCTGGACATCCAGGTCTGCAAGATGTGCAAGCAGTGTTTGAGGCGTTGGATGTTTGACGCCCAGGAGACGTTCAAGAAGAGTGGTGCGTCACCTACACGTTGGTAAATCTTGAGGTTGTTGTCGGTGATCACAGCACCGAGAGTCACCTGAGCACCAAGCATCAAACTGTAACTTGAAGATAAGGCACATTGCTTGAGATTATGCTGATGACAATGTCTGGTGTGGTTAAAACATTAGTTGATAGGCCCCCCTACTTGGCTGACCCCTTTTCCCGCTGCTTACTGCTAGAGTATGGGTGATGTAGCATCCGTTAATTGGTTTTGGGTTTATATACCAAGCTTCCTGGAGGCAGAACATACAACATGAATTGATTACATTTTATTCTCTGAAAATCCACAACAGTCCATGAGCCGAAAAGCAGCAGGCTCGACCTATTGGGGTGTTAAAAAAGAAGCAAACTCTCTTCTAGTATACTAGGAAGAGCATTGTGTGGACTACTAAGTGGATGGGAAGCCTGGGTGTTTTCTCAATTTAGCACATAAGGTATCCAATTCCAATTACTTGAAGTCCCGCTCTGAGTGAAACATTTAAATTGGCAGAGCCTATGATTATCACTGATCCAGTGATAATTATTCTATCTCTTG
The DNA here is from genome assembly GCF_964261635.1 of Lissotriton helveticus. Lineage (NCBI taxonomy): Eukaryota > Metazoa > Chordata > Amphibia > Caudata > Salamandridae > Lissotriton > Lissotriton helveticus. The sequence continues at coordinate 1,631,267,912 of NC_136065.1, read as the reverse complement.
TATTTTCTATTAGACTTGTGGGACCTCTTGCAGCCTTTACATGGGACCTTAATTCTTGTTAATATGCCTGGGCCATACAGAGTTATGGGGAATTAGTGGGGTTTGATAAAACTGTTTGCCTATTTCTTTACACTTCTACCCCATTCTAAGAAATCATCTATGCAGGAGAGAGCTAGATCCGCATTTGATTGTCTGAACCAATTTACTACTTTTGTTTCAAAAAAAGAGGCAAGAAAGCGGACTCATTCCATTTCTTCCCATTCAAATGCTGCACTTCTGGATATGCTTAGGATAATCACAATAAATCACACCTATTTAAAGAATCAACGTTTCTTTTAGATTTGTATTGCACAGTGAAAAAGAACATATGATTTGGGTCTTCCGAAGTTTCCTGGTTGATGATGGATGGTCTTTCCCTGGCACATTTGCTCATCATTTGGAAATCTGCAGGGAGATTTGATGCAGGCTGGTTTTCGTTGCTCAAAGCTTATCATTCTTCCCTGTCCATAGAGCATCTGGTTTTTATTCCACAGCCTTAGAGCTGTCAATCAAAGTACCTAGAGGCATATTGCTGGGTTGGGAATCAGAAGAGCTATTTGTTGTAGTTTTTTTTTGAGACGCTGATTGGTATATATTTAATCGTGGGTTCTTTATGTTGAGATTTGATGTACTAATATTTACAAAAAAAGAATATTTGTATTATCATTTTCAGAAATTGTATTCTGAATTATGGGCCTAATTTGATTCTTAGCGGACGGGTTACTCCGTATTAACAGTGACGGATATCCTGTCCGCCAAAATATAAATCCCATTATATCCTATGGGATTTATATTGTGGCGGACAGGATATCCGTCACTGTTGTGATGGAGTAACTTGTCTGTCAAGATCTAAATTAGTGTATAAAAAAACAAGGACACCCTACTCCCATGGAACCAGGGTACTTTACAGTTTTACAGACAACAACGGCTCCTGTGGACAATCAACAAATGATACTTAGTATATGATAGCACAAACACAATATTCGAAGGAAAAGAGATGTCTGAAAGAGAAGAGGCATATAACATGAATTTTGTATAAAAGCAAGTTGTTTTATATAATATAATCACATTATTTTAAATCCAGTGCATAGTGTCCCAAGTGATTGTGAAACCTATATTTCAAGGTTGTGACTTTTTGTGACATAAAAACAAGGTTTCATCAAAGATGTACAGGAGCGACCATTAAATCAATACATAATATATGCTCACAGCCTACTAATACAGTAATAGTGGCTGGCAATGGTTTGCCTCACTTAGTCGACGACGTGTCGACCCACTTAACAATGTGGGGTCTCATCAGATCCTAGCAATGCAGGGGCACCTACAAAAATGATAACCATAGTGTCAGTAGTGGTTTGGTGATGAAAAATAAGAGAAAAGCTTCAAAAAGGTAGATTTTCAGTTGCTAATCATACCTGGGGAGGACTGTCAGATAATGTGGTGTGCACCGTGTGGGGTGAAAAAGGAAGAAGAGTACTCACATAGAGCCCAGCCGGGCACTGTGGGTTTGAGAAATGAGGAACATTTTAAAATACATTGTAGTGTAGTTCCTATATTCCCAATAGGCTCTGCGCATTGGAGTAATATATCCTATAGATGTGACGTAGGACTGAGGTCGACTAGGTCTCTATCGAATATATTAGACTTAATTGAGAGTGCCAGCTAGCTCAGAGGTCACTAGAAACTTTCTCGAATTCACAAGAAGGGATTAGTTTCTGACAACCGCATAAACATGACACCTTTATTTCCCAATAATAAGAAACGTATCTCTAGAGTCACGGAAACAATAGATAGTTATTTCACTCAGTCAATCATGCATGCTTCGTTTCACCAGAGGTGCTGAGAAATAGAGAGACGGGCGTTTTCAATCAAAAGTATTTATTGAACAGTCTTCTTTCTCATGCAGAGGAAATGAACTGCTACAATCGTAATAATAGATGCAAAGTACAATGCGTACAGTATGAAGAGTATTATAAAATAATACTGTAAAAGCATGATATGGTTTCTAAGCCATAAAATCCATAGAATACATACATTAATAAATAATGGCTAAAAAGTACTCAACTGGTGCTTCTAAAATACACCTACCCCAATGTACATAACCTAGGTCTAGTATGAGGGAAGGAGTAAGTGAGGTGTAGCTTAGGTTCAGTATTCTTTTGCCAAGAATCTAATCCAAGAATTTTCTACGGGTCTAATCAGCTCTGTACCTTGGTTTAGAATGAAGGAGGTCCGGTATCTCTCTCTCAGGACTCGATTTCCCAACAACCTGCAAGGGTAGGTTGGAAACACTGGAGCTGGATTTCTCGGCAAGAGAAAAGACAGCTTCTCTCTCAGAGCGTCTGCTGGAGGGTCGGCTTCCTTCGGCACTTGCTGCGGCGAAGCTGTGTCGTGTAGGTAGATAGTCCAACTGCTCCAAACCACTGTGTGTTTGCCTGGGCAAGTGTGGGCATATTTATACCTTGAAGGTGCCTAGTTTGACGTAAGGTTGGACATAATAACGTCATCAAAGACTCAGTTCTGTGAAAACTCCACGAGTTCTTGGATAAATCAATATTCAAGCAAGGGGAAGTCCTTGACTGCTGAAGGCGGGTTTTTCCAAGAAATCGTTGTGGATTTTCGGAACTAGTGGAAGTAGCCATGCCGTATTTGGACTGCATAGGCTAAGTCTAAATATGGTTATGATTTCTATGCCTATATAAGGATAGGGTGATTTATACCTATATATGGGCATGAATCGGGAAAATTACACTAGGGTCCTAAATTCATATACAACAACATATGGGCACATGGGGTTATCGCTGGAAATCACCAGCTGTGAATATGAGTTCAACTTACCCTATAGTGGGGAGAGTACTGACAGACAGGAAGGCTCAAGGTTGAAAGCATTACTAATTACAAGAAGGGCAAAAAACGGTTGGCAGCAATTTCTGAAAGAAGGGTTCAAATACCCGGTAAATATGTGTGTTGCAAAGGTGGTCAATATCTATGTTAGTCAATTCAAAAAAGACTCTTACCCATGGTAATTGGCTGAACTCTAAATTAGCCTCAAAGAAAATGACGATAATCCGTCTTTTGGTTACCTAAAAATAACCTGTGAAACAAGTTCACCCAATTTCCAAACTATGGAGAGAACTGCACTTGTCTATCTCTCCTCGTGAAATAACAAGAGGGAATTGGTCTTGTTTTATGCTCACAGGGCACGCTCTGCTAGTCATAGTTAAAATAGACGAGCAGGCGTGACTAAAAGACGGATTCCTGACAACAGCTTTTCACATAAATCGAAAGAGAAGCATAGCACATTTTTCCACATTGGTGATGTGTTTCCCACTATATACGCATTATATATGTAACATGGCTAAATGCCATGTAAAACTAATTGTTTCTTCCCACTCATTTATTTTCACAGATTTTCCAGTTACAAACACTGATAGGTGCTGTATGTATATATCCATATACAGTGTTTTTGTCCCTAAAACAAACAGTGGTTTCCCAGTTTGAGAAATTACAGGAGTGGCATCAAGGAGTAGTAACCCTTTGTCCTGATGAATAGCCTTGGGGTATGGCTTGAAACATGTTGACCAGCGGAACTCAGCAACATTATTTCCCTTGAGTTTCCTATTTCCCCAATTTTTAATCATACCGGATAGAGATACAAATAAAAGATTTTTTTCCTACTAGCCAGGTTTTTAACCCCCCCCCCACACTCCTATCCTTTCCTTCATCTACCATATAGACCAACAGCAAAGAGCTCCCACATAACATGTAGGTCATAGCATGACCTGTTATGCAGCGGAACAGAAAGAACCCAATGATGAAGCATGCCACTACAGGGAAACCCTGGTGGGCAAGGGTTATCTAAGGAATACCTTCCGTTTTGCAAACACATCCTGAGTGGAAAGAAAGTTCCCTTTGTTATTCTTAGGCCTGTGGGTGGAGATGAGCACAGGTTGGGCACACAGGGAACATACAGCTCCTGCTCAGTAAACAAGGTTTAATCAAGTTAATGAGTGCTATAAAAAAACTTCACTAGATTTGTACCCTGCGTAATGTACTGAGGTTGGCAGGCACCACTACCCCAAACCCACCACTAGATGTGCTCTATTGGGCTGGTGTCAGCTATGGTTCTAGAAGACATTTTTTCCAACATTTCTTTTATTGTTTTATCCACTTACAGTCCCAACATATGTGGGCAAACCAAGTCCCTTTCAACGTAGTAACAGTAGCCAGAGTACAGACAATATGAATATACAGTCAACATCCCCGATATAGCATGTCCATGTGGGGTTATCATGGTATCTTACACATTTCCCAATCCTTGGATCAAGGAGCCTCCTCCCAGGAACTCCAAGCATAAAGGAAACCAAGGGAGAGTGAGGTCGTCGATACCTATGTTCCATCATTTGTGAGGGAAAGCTGTCTTGCTAAAAAGATCATCTGTCATTCTGGGTGGTCTATGGCGGCTGTTCCCCTCTTGAGATAATTCCCCCATGAGGTATTTACCAACCTACGCAGCAAGTCAGCCCATACCATACAATCTTCCTCACTTTTTGTGAGTGCTCACATCCCTCAGTCTCCTCTCCTCTGTTACCACCCATTCTTCTATATCCTTTAGCCATGCGTGCAATGTGGGTCCCACATTCCCCAGCGAGTGGATGGCAAAAGAAAAACCCAGTTGAACAAAACTCTTTTGCAGCTTACCATCTTTTGGGGACAAGCCCCAGTATATAATGCTTGACCGAGGTTTCTAAACAGATCCCCGATACGTCCAGCATTCTATCTAGGCACTCTGACCAGTATGTCACCACCTCAGTACAACTCCAGACCATCCTCCTGTTTTACTTTACATCTGGGGCACTAGTCAGGTCTAAGTGGATAAATGCGGAGCAATTTTGAGGTGTGAGATACGTGGGATAAGGCACATGGAAATGCAATAGAATAAATCTGGTGTTACTGGCTATCTCCTTCACCTGGACATGTGCCTTGCCCCATTCCCTGTCTGCCAGTGGTTCCTGTAGATCCTCCTCCCATTTGTGTAGTGCTTTTAAAACTGGCTGGGGCCTATCCTTCTTTCAATGTCGCATAAAGTCTGGATGAAGTCCTCACCACAGATCCCCCCTCCAGTAACACTTGTAAAGTTTGAGATGTCATCGGGGCTATGGGAAACGCTGTCCAATGATTCCAGAAGACATGACATGTAATTCTAGCTTTACAACTGTGTAAAAACTTGCCAGTAGTGAACACTGTATTTAAAAAGCTGTATAGGGCCTTCAACACAGTGTAATTTCCCTGGGGCGAGAAGTCTCCGTACTCTCCCTTTGGAACCCCCGCCACTAGAGTTGAGGTGTAGTGAGGCAGGCTGAAGTATTGAACCCAGAAGGCATGGTTTTTAATCCGGCAAAATGGTTTATTGATGGGAACAGTCCCTGATTTCAAATGTGATGAGAGGTGGTGACGAATCCCAGCCGACTAGATTTAGCCTTCCATCTTTCCCAGGACAGTTCAAGTAGCATAAGTAGGTTAAAAGTAACATCTGTTATTTACAGCACTTAGAAATGATATCATGTGCTACACAAAAACATTATCCTTATTATTATTTAGTCTAAAATTCTGTCCATGCTCCTACATTATGATCAGGACAGAGATGTGTGGAATTATTAAACTCTCTCCACACTACTTGGTGGCGGAAACAAGAGTCTTGAAGTAAGTTGCATTTTCCTTTTTTGCTGACAGTAAAACTGGAAAGACTGACCCTGGCTCTAGCAGCATATGCTTGGCTAGCCATTAACTCAATTTGATGAATGTAAATGTTTTCAACCTGTCCTCTACTCACTGGTGTAACGAAACTCGAGTACTCACTCGGAGCTCTCAGGCTAGGGTACTGTGCTGAGGAGGCCCCTTGAAGCTCGGGCCCTCCCACACTACAGGGGCTGTGGGGGCCTTTGTTACGCCACTGCCTCTACTGGCTTTGGACTGCCTTGCAGAGACCCATTGGATGCTGCAGTTGTTTCTCATCTCCTTTACCTTATAAATACAGGCTAGCATCTATGTGAGGTGCACTGTGCGTGGCCCCTTGATGCCTCACTGCCTCTCCTTTTTAGGCAAACATCTTCAATTGTCAATGCCCCCAGGCATTCCCAGGGTCACGCAGGGCTTTAAGTGGGATGCAAAAACTTGGGGGTGGGGGGTCTCTCAAAGGGACGTGGCCGATGTAATTAAGGGCGTGGCTTAAAAACACCCAAGATAGAAATCTATGCTTAGCATACTGTTCCGCCCGTCTGGTATGCTGCTTCATTCACTGCGTTCAGATATATAATACAACAAGTAACATTACATCTACAACAAGCCAGGACTATTGGCTTTGCCAATGGTTGTTAGCTGCATAAGATAAATAGGCAACAACTATGGCTTCGTTGTATATAATATTTAAAATACTTCAGTTCTGAAATGATGAAACTGAATGAACTATAACCTGTCTTGTTGTAGCTTACATCAAAGGCAGTGAAGGGTGGTACTGCTGCATAGTTAATATTTTTATCACCCAAACGGTGAGGGCAAAAATGGAGAGCTGATAGGGACTCGTCTCTGTGCCTGCTTTTTAGGTCTCGCCTATTCTATCCCGTTAGGGATTGAATAGGCAAGATTATAGTAAACAGTTCAAAAAAGTCTACCAAATTGCGGATCGCGTACAGTTATGTGAGGCAGGCGCGTGCACATCATCGCCAGCCACATCCCACACCATGCCTCGGCATCAGACTTCAAAGGAAGCCGCTCGCACACCACCATTTGTCTGAGCCTCGGCATCAGACTTCAAAGGAATCTGCTCCCAAGCCACTCCCCCGCCCCCCCATCAGACTTCAAAGGAATGCGCTCCCGCTCCCCTGCCTTCCGCCACAGCAATGCCGAGAGCTTGTTTCTACTCATCATCGTTGCTACCCGCCTTCTTTGCTGCTTTCGCTCTCATGTTCTACCCATTTTTCTGCCTCTTTCCCTCATGTTCTACCCATTTTTCTGCCTCTTTCCATCACCGTGTGTTCTTCTGTCCATCCCACATACCAGCTCTCTCCTGTCACTCTCTCGGTTTCTCTCCTTCACTACTTTTCTGCCTTTTGCTTTTAGTCTCACCTTTCTCTCTTGAATGTCCCACCCATGTCCCCCGCTCTCTGTTGCTTCTCTTCCCACGTCCGATTCTGCCTCCCCGTTCACCCTTTCCTCTCATCCCCTTTGTCTCTGTGCATCTCTCTCCTGTCTATGTTCCCCTGCAGACGTTTCTTCCGCCCCCTTAGCTCACTCTCTCCCGCTCATTCCTCTCCTTTTAACTGATATCCAAGCGGGGGTTTTCTCTTTTTCTCCTTCTCCACCCTCTCCCTGGCTCTCTGCCGCCATTGTTCCATCCTCTTAACTCGCCTTCTCCCCGAGTGACTCTCTATCTGTCCCCGTCTCGCCGCCTGCTGCCCCACCCCCTTCTCGCCTCCCCTCCATCTCACGCCTCTGTCCTCCCATTTGCCTGCTATGCACGTTCAATACACCACATCACTTTCTAGCTCTAGGTCTCATCTGCCACCCATCCCATCAGCGTGGCTGTCCGCGTCCTTTTCTCTTGCCCTTCACCCTATTTCCATCTGTCCAGAATCACAATCTTCGCTTCCCAGTCCCATTTGGTCTCAACATCTCCGTCCGCCCCCCCCCTTCTTTCTAATCACTCTGCTCGTTCGACCCCTCATTTTCCACTTCTGATCGTCTCTCTCCCACCCCACCAGTCCCCCACAGTCAGCTCACCAATTGCACAACTGTCAAACCCCCACTTCAATCTTTTTCTCACCGTCACCTTCTACCCACTTCCCTCATGGTTGTACGGAATGCATGCATAGTGCTTACTACCCCTAACAAGCCCCTAAAGCGAACCGCAGCAACCCTCGCCTCACCGTGAAGCAATCCCACCCTGCGGGTGCCACATTCCTCTAGATAAGCCCGGTATTTGTAAAGCGCAAACTAATCACCCATGTGAGTCTCAAGGCACTGGGGGCATTGCATTTAAGTCCCGACTTTATCCTGTTGTAAAAGATTGTCATGATGTGCTGTAGTCCACTTGGTGCCATTAAAGAAATGATCACTACAGCTCCCAGAACCAACCGGGCTGTCAGATTACATCCAAGGACTCGTGCAGTCTAGAAACCTCACCACTCGCGTTTGTGCGCCATCTCGCCCTCAGGGGGCGACTCTCGTCTCCAGCTGTGCCTGTACTCGCCTCTCGCCATCTGCCTCCACATCACCCCCTCATTTCCTACTTCCTCGTCTCCCACCACATCCTCCCACTTCCCTGCCATTCTCCCGGAATTTGCTTGCATGCCCGTCTATTTATCTTTTATCTGCTAAAGACTAATTTCTTCCCTGCTCTACACTGCCGTGTTCTCCAAAACTACCCCTCCCACCCTCAAACTTCAGGTCACGATATGTCATTCACCTAACATCTTATAATCGCTCGCATCCGGACCGCCCCCGCCCCCTGCGGAGCTCTGCCAGTGCACCTCTCTCCTGATCAGCGGCACATACAGATATTCTAGTACTCAGATAAACAGGTTCATAGCTCTGCCAGTGCACCTCTCTCTTTATCGACTGTACATACAGATATTCTAGTACTCGGATAAGCACCTCCCCAGCTCTGCCAGTGCACCTCCCTCCTGATTGGCTGTACACACATTCTAGTACGCGAACAAACACCTCCGCAGCTCTGCCAGTGCACCTCTCTCCGGATCGGCTGTACACACAGATATTCTAGTACTCGGACAAACACCTCCGCAGCTCTGCCAGTGCACCTCTCTTCTAATCGGCTGTACACACAGATATTCCAGTATTCTGACAATTACCTCCGCAGCTCTGCCAGTGCACCTCTCTCCTGATCGGCTGTATACACAGATATTCTTGTACTTGGATAAACTCCTCCACAGCTCTGCCAGTGCACCTCCCTCCTGATCAGCTGTACGCACATTCTAGTACCCGGAAAAACACCTCCACAGCTCTGCCAGTGCACCTCTCTCCTGATCGGCTGTACACACATTCTAGTACCCCGACAAACACCTCTGCAGTTCTGCCAGTGCACCTCTCTCCTGATCGGTTGTATACACAGATATTGTAGTACTTGGATAAACACCTCCACAGCTCTGACAGTGCACAGCTAGCGTCTAAGAGGCTTCTAGCAGTCGACTGTTAAGGCCATAACCCCCACCCCTTTCAGTGCAAACATAAGGGATTGTAAACATCAAGGGGCCTTCATGCGGGAGCTCAAAGACCTCATAAATCAGTTGCTTATCTCTGGGAAGCTCATTCCTTAGCTGCCCTCTAAGCTGGGACAGGAAGGCAGGATTACGGTTTCAGCAACAACATGCACTATGCAATGCAATAGTGCTCACACTTACGTGAGTTTAAGCTATTGGCATTGTAAATGACAATGCCTTTTATTTATATTTTTAAAAACAAAAATAAAAGGCATTGTCATTTGCAATGTCAATAGCTCAAACTCACATAAATGCGAGACCTATTGTTTTTGGTTTGCATTTGCAGCGAGCAATGCGCGCTTTCATTTTCACAATGCAAACTTTGCTGCGTGACACTGCTGCTACTGCGGGAAAGCTCACCCAGACAAGACTCTTAAGACACCACTACTGTCTTAGACCTGCAACCCTGCTCCAGTGTTCTCGCATCTCGCGGTCTCGCATTAGGAAAGTTTGAGCTATTGGTATTGTAAATTACACATTTTTTATTTATGTGTTGGTTTTGAAAATAGCGAAATTAATAGCTTTGGAATTTACAATGCCAATAGTTTTAACTTTCGCAAATGTGACACCTATAGCATTTGTAATGCAATATGTGTTGTATTTACGTGACTTAGATGTATTGATATTACAAATAACAATGGCTTTTAATTTTTTTAATAATTAATACTTAAATAAAAGTTATTGTAATTTATAATGGCAATAGCTTAAACTTTTGTAAATAACTTTTGTGAAGATTATGTTCAGTGTATTTTATTGTGACGAAAATCCAAGAACAGAAATGAAATATTAAATTTTTTTTTTACATTTGTAATGAATCTTGAAACATTGAGAGAACATATTTGAACCAGTTGTTGTTGAATGGTTGCACAGATTGATGCTGTGGTGGCGCTGAGTGATATTCTGGTGGCGCCGAGTGATGCTGTGGCATTCAGTGATGCTGTGGTAGCGCATAGTGATGTGCCCCTGAGTGATGCTGTGGTGGTGCTGAGTGATGCTGTGGTGATGCAATAGCTAGATAGAGTGAGTGCGATAGATAGATAGAGGGAGGGCGATAGATAGAGTGAGTGCGATAGATAGATAGAGGGAGGGCGATAGATAGAGTGAGGGCGATAGATAGATAGATAGATAGATAGATAGATAGATAGATAGATAGATAGATAGATAGATAGATAGATAGATAGATAGATAGATAGATAGATAGATAGATAGATAGATAGATAGAGTGAGGGTGATAGATAGATAGATAGATAGATAGATAGATAGATAGATAGATAGATAGATAGATAGATAGATAGATAGATAGATAGATAGATAGATAGATAGAGTGAGGGCGATAGATAGATAGATAGATAGATAGATAGATAGATAGATAGATAGATAGATAGATAGATAGATAGATAGATAGATAGATAGATAGATAGATAGATAGATAGATAGATAGATAGATAAAGTGAGGGCGATCGATAGATAGATAGATAGATAGAGTGATGGTGATAGAGTAAGTGCGATAGATAGACAGAGTGAGGGCGATAGATAGATAGAGTGAGGGCGATAGATAGATAGATAGATAGATAGATAGATAGATAGATAGATAGATAGATAGATAGATAGATAGATAGATAGATAGATAGATAGATAGATAGATAGATAGATAGATAGATAGATAGATAGATAGATAGATAGATAGATAGATAGATAGATAGATAGATAGATAGATAGATAGAGTGAGGGTGATAGATAGATAGATAGATAGATAGATAGATAGATAGATAGATAGATAGATAGATAGATAGATAGATAGATAGATAGATAGATAGATAGATAGATAGATAGATAGATAGATAGATAGATAGATAGATAGATAGATAGATAGATAGATAGATAGATAGATAGATAGATAGATAGATAGAGGAGTGAGTTCAGGAGCTCCCTCTGGGATCACTTTGCCCCACAGTGGCTCTCTGAATGAGTGGAGTTGTTGCAAATGTCTATAAAACATGAATAGCAACATCATTAAAAACATACAACAATCACATAAACCATCATCCTGACATATACTATCATTAAAAAGTAACCCTTGATGTTTAATACACATTAGAAAGTGCTTCTCGTCCCTGTCTGGCCCGGATCTGTTCCTCTAGCTGGGCTTCTGGGACTGGTATCCGAGCTCCCTCCAGCTCCCTGACGCCCCCGGGCCCTGGCTCGGGCTTTACAGAACATACAGCTCCTTCACTACTGTGAGGCACTGGCAGGTCAAGCTTCACAATCACGACCCCAGACCCGGAGAAGTTCTATCAAGCGCATAGAAGCAATTAGGTTACGCCGTACCCCCTACACAAACAAGGATACAAATACACAATTCCGTGTCTAGACAAGTGAAATATGAGGCTAGCTTTGCGCGCCCAGCAGTGTTAGCGCCCTTGGCCAGACGCAAAATAAAAGGGATTTACCTGTCCTGGCACAGAATAGAAATACTACGAGTACATATAATAAATGGTTTTATAGCGCTTGCTCCTACAGGTTGACCGATTCGAAGTGCTATAATTAGGCAGCTGCCCGGTGGTGCTCAGTTTAAGCTCGCCGTGAACGAGGAAAGGCTGAGCTAGCGCTTGTGCCCGGATTTCAAGTTGCGACTGATGGCCCGGCACAGGCGCCCGCAACTAGAGCTGAACTCACTGAGCTATCTCGCCGAGTTCGGTCTGGGCGGGGGGTCGCTTAAAAGTTATAGTCGGGCTGGTATATCACACTTCTTGCAGTGGTGAAGAGTGCGCTCCTGAAACTGATATGCGTTTTTTTTTTAATCTCACTCGCTCTTCACTATTTTCAGGTTCCTGGAGACCAGGATGACCCAGGCCCTATCCCCCTCTGACAATTCAGGGTCGGGATCACCCTAATGGTCCACCGCGAGACTTCCGACGCACTGTGTGACCTTCGGCACATCACTGCGTATTTAGCCTTCACATAGAATAAGAGTGAAGTCAGTATTCTGTTCTCTGACCCGAGCATTCGCACCCCTTGTACCTCGCTTACCCCGCCCCCCTTTCAGTCTTCTTAAAGAGACACATAATTATTTATGCCACCACCTGGGGTGTTCTCTGCTGCGCAGGGACACGACAAAACTGTTGCCAGACAAAACAATTGTGTTTCCAAATTCCACAGGAATATGTCGGACTCCACTCATTTTCGGGTATGTAGCGTATGCCCGCTCAGAAGGTGTCTTGGGGATTAAGTGCTTCAGCTAAAATAATGGCAAAGATGACAAGGGCTGGGCATCTATAGAAGTCAGTGGACGAGAGCCTCTAATGTAATTCGACCTCTGTGTGACACGAGTGCCAGGCGTGGGAGGCGGCGTCCATTATGAGGATAGTTTTGTATTGTGTAGTATGAGGGGCAAGGCGGCATCAATAAGTTAAAGCTTGCTGCTGACATCTGCAAGTCACGTCAGATAAGGATAACTCATTCTTCGACTCTTCATAGTTTGGTAAATTATGCATAACAAGACTTTAGAGGGGGGGCCCAGCCTCCTTCGGCATGGATGTGTCCGCCCTTGCTATTTAGCGCACCCAGGATCCCAGGGGGAGCATTTTATTTATTTATTTATTTTAGAGGTTTTATATAGCGCTGGCTGGACCCAGGGGTATCAGAGTGCTTTACATTTTTGAGACAAGAAGGTCAATAAGACAGGGGACATACATAGCATCAATGTATATAAACAACATAAAAGTCTCGGCCTGACAGATTTCTCACAAAAAAAAAAAAAGTATGGGAAATAAGCACACCAAAATGTGGAAGATGTGATAATCAAAAATATCATAAGGCACAAATTGAAAAGAGAGCCGGCATATTGCACAGTCAGAATAGGGAGGTTAGTAGTAAGGAAGAGAGCGGGAGTGGAAGAAGTGGGGGGGGTTGGAGCGAATGAGGGCTGAGGGTGGACAAGGGAAGGGGGGGTGCAAGGAGGAGTGAAGGTGGTAAACAGGGAAGGGGAGGTGATGAGGAAGAAGGGCGAGTAAGGCTGAAAAAGGGAGGGCGGGTGCATCTAGGGTCGGACAGATGTGGCCGGTGGGAGAGAACGGATAGGAAGTAAAATCTCCAGCTGTGCGGCAGGGCTCACTCCCCCACTGGCAGCAACAATCAGGAAGCAGGAAGAGTTGTCAACTTATTATTACACATATAATTTAATTCCAGGATGGTAGCTCTTTGCAGTGTTTAACTTTTTAACTTTATTGTTTGATAGCAAGCAAACCCATGCCAAGTTTAGGTGCCATTTTTTATTTTTTCCCTTTCATTTATAAATATGTGTGTGTGTGCGTGTGTGTGTGTATATATATATATATATATACATACATATATATATCAACAACGATCTCCCTCCGAAAAAGAAGCAGAAGCTTTGAGGAGAACTGTTTGGAAAGGCCTTTATTTCCTAAGAACATTTCTAGTGGCGGCGGATGCATTTCGGCTGTTGTGCCTTCTTCAGCGCCCAACACCAGAACAGAAAGTCACGGTAAGTATTATCCTTGCTGCCTCTTAAGTAGATGACTCTGATCCGCACCTCCCCCAAGCAATCCTGCTCACCTGTTGCAGGGCGTTTTCAAAATGTCCGGACTGCAACTCCCAGGATGCTACATGTTCAACGCAGCTCGGGCCGGTGAAATGTGGGGAGCGCACTGATTAAAATGACAACAGCGGGTCAGAAATGAAGCAGGAAACCTTGACCATCAGCGGAAAGTCCCGTATCAACAAAAGTCTCTACTTGGGCCCCCTCGTACCGCCTCAGCCCCCCCCGCACAGGAAGAACAATGAGCAGGGGCTAAAGTACATGAAGTACATTGCCACAGATAGAGGTGAAATACCTCAACTGCTCCAGTCACCCTGAAGGAAAGGCGGGTACCAGACACAATCCATCCCTGGAGATTACGTAGTGCCGCGAAGCTTGCCAGATTCGGTCCGGACCCAATTGTGAGGCGGGGGCTTCTGAACTGCGCAACTGGCAGGCGCAGACAACATCAAAAACGATCTCCCTCCGAAAAAGAAGCAGAAGCTCTGAGGAGAACTGTTTGGAAAGGCCTTTATTTCCTCAGAACATTTCTATGGCGGCGGATGCATTTCGGCTTTTGCGCCTTCTTCAGCGCCCAACACCAGAACAGAAAGTCACGGTAAGTATTATCCTTGCTGCCTCTTAAGTAGATGACTCTAATCCGCACCTCCTCCAAGCAATCCTGCTCACCTGTTGCAGGGCGTTTTCAAAATGTTCGGACTGCAACTCCCAGGATGCTACATGTTTAAAGCACCTCGGGCCGGTGAAATGTGGTGAGCGCACTGATTAAAATGACAACAGCGGGTCAGAAATGAAGCAGGAAACCTTGACCATCAGCGGAAAGTCCTGTATCAACAAAAGTCTCTCCTTGGGCCCCCTCGTACCGCCTCAGCCCCCCCCGCACAGGAAGAACAATGAGCAGGGGCTAAAGTACATGAAGTACATTGCCACAGATAGAGGTGATATATATATATATATATATTATATTCACTGAAAAAACCATAGGTTATAGACCATATATAGTTAGGGCTTAGCATTTAAAAAACCTTATTTTACTCACACAAAACCATTGAAATTCCATATATAGTTAGTTGCACTAACTATATATCGCGCACCCGCAATCCACTGCTGATGATGTCACATATTACATCATTCATGACATGGTCAGTGACATCACTGATGACATCTCAAATGACATCACTGATGACATCACTGATGACATCTCAAATGACATCACTGATGACATCATCTAGTGTCTGTGTGTTTTTGTAAAGTTTAAATATGTTTTACATATTGAAGAATGAGTGGATGTATGGAAGACTGAGTGTGTGTGTGGCTGGCTGGGAGGTGTGTGACTCTGTGCATATCAATGTGTACTTGTATCAGTGATTGTATAAGAGAGTAAGTATGTGTTAGTATATGTGTGAAAAGTATGGTGTTCTGTGTTTAACTGTATAGATGAGGAAATCGAAGTGTGATTGATTCTTCACAGGACTGACTAGGTGTATGAGTGCATATGATAGTGTTGTAATAATGAGTGACTGTATGTATGAGTGATTGTATGGGTGAATAAGTGAATGTGTGTGTAGACGTAGGAATCAGTGAGTGCGTATGTAGTAACTGGTATTGGTGTGTCATGATGTCATCAGTGATGTCATTTGAGATGTCATCAGTGATGTCATTTGAGATGTCATCAGTGATGTCATCAGTGATGTCACTGAAGTATGGTGTTCTGTGTTTAACTGTATAGATGAGGAAATGGAAGTGTGATTGATTCTTTACAGGACTGACTAGGTGTGTGAGTAACTCCATGGATGAGTGGCAGTGTGTGAGTGTCTGCATAGGTGTATGAGTGCATATGATAGTGTTGTAATAATGAGTGACTGTATGTATGAGTGATTGTATGGGTGAATGAGTGAATGTGTGTGTAGACGTAGGAATCAGTGAGTGCGTATGTAGTAACTGGTATTGGTGTGTCATGATGTCATCAGTGATGTCATTTGAGATGTCATCAGTGATGTCATCAGTGATGTCATTTGAGATGTCATCAGTGATGTCATCAGTGATGTCACTGACCATGTCATGAATGATGTAATATGTGACATCATCAGCAGTGGATTGCGGGTGCGCGATATATAGTTAGTGCAACTAACTATATATGGAATTTCAATGGCTTTGTGTAAGTAAAATAAGGTTTTTTAAATGCTAAGCCCTAACTATATATGGTCTATAACCTATGGTTTTTTCAGTGAATTTTCAAGGTTTTTTAAATGCTAATTCCTAACTATATATGGTCTCTAACCTATGGTTTTTTCAGTGAATTTCAATGGTTTTTTAATAGCAAATATCATAAGCTGTCGAATGTCAAGTACGTGGTAAGTAAAATCATTTTCGTGTTTATGCACACTGATCTGCTTTGAATGCTGCCCCCCCCCCCCTCCCCCTCATTTCTATTAGGAGTACTCTCTCTTTGCAGATAGTGAAGGGTAGTTAACGCAGGCCTTTGCCCCCGTTGTAATCCGTCGTGCCTGGTTCTCTCTCCATTTGATTGATTGTTATCCAAGCATTTACTGTTTTAGAATTGGTTCTCTTTGGTTCATTCTCTATTTACAAACAAGCACAGAGTCGCAATACTCTGTTTAGTCTTTGCAGATAGCGAAAAATCGTGTAAAAAAACAAAAGGAATCGAGCAAAATCAGTAGGCCACTAATGGGATCTCTTTTTGACCTCGCTAAAATAGAAACATTAGGAACAACCCCTCATGACAAACACGAAACTATTGAGATGAACTGAACTCCACACCATGATGGCTGCAATACAGCTCGGCTCCGCCACCCACCCCGCCCAAAATAACGATAAACTCTATGCAAATATTACAAATATATACAACACACCAGCAAAGTAACAGGGTAAAACATTTTATTAAACAACTATTTACATAACTATTTTATACTTTTTGTTGCCCGATCCGGCTAGCTCAATCGATCGAGCATGAAACTCATGCACTCTGATGGTTCAAAGTTTTGAGGAGTGCTTGTAACACTGTCTGAAGCCTATTTGCACTTGCTTCAGCTTCACTATTGTCAAAGTAAAGTGGGGACTGTTTGAGGACGTGACTGCATTTGTGAACAATGTAATGCGGTGCCACCCTGAACCGCTTGACGGAGGCCCCCGAGGGACGGTGTGATGGCGCGGACTCGGAGGGGGCGCTTGGCTCCGGCTCCCTCCCCAAGTCGTGTTCTCCTGGTGTAGCCTGAGATCGCCCCCGACATAGGTGGCCGGCTCCCGGGATCAAGCGTAACTTTTTGCCTTTTGGTAACTCTTCCATTCTTGACCTTGTCCCACAATCCGTTGCACCTAAAGACACGCTGTAGTGGGGCGCCCCTTTACCATTTCAGTTGCCATTCCGCCCGCTTTTGCTACACTGTGCCTCTTCCGCTATTCAGCTGTTTACCGCCCGCTCTTTCGACTACAGCGTCTCGCTCACCATGTAGTTGAGTTGCTTCCGCTCTTGCGGTGCAGCGATAGCCGGCTGCCACAGTACTCTCAAAATGGCGGCCGGCTCTTCAGATTTGGGCGTGGTCCACTAAAATTGCCCTGCGACACCTTGGAACTCGGACGCTTGTCTGCTAGAGATTGGGCTCCATTCTCGAAAGCGTCCCCTCAGCCTTGAAGATTCTACAAAAGTCTTGGGGGCCCCCCGACTCCCGCAGGCTTCTGGTGGAGAGCGGCTAGCATTATTGCTCGTCGAATGGCCACGACGGAGCTACGAAATGGTGGTGCTCTCATGCTAACGCCAGCTTCAGTCTGAAACATCCAGAAACACTGTAGACTACCAATTCGATCAGTTCCGGTAGCGCCCCAACGTGACCCGGTAAAGAAGAACTAGCCCTCCCCTCTTTGACTGATGGTTCTTGTTGCCTGTCCCTTCTGTTGTCATTTAACAGAACTATTTAGCCTGCTGAAAGGGGTTGTGTTCCGACCGCTGGTTGGTGGAGACATTTTGACTATATTCTAGACCTGCGTTGTCGCGTAATGCGTCATATGACGCGCCGCGTTAGCGCATCCGGAAGTGATCCGGGGCGCGACGCGCAGCGTGTAACGTAAGCATAACAGGTCATATGACTTGTTAATAAAACTTTTCATTGGTTCATTTTACTTTTCTTATTCTAATGATGCTTTCGAACATTATTTTTTTTTAAATATATGTTATAATGTTCCAGGCTAATGTACTTTCCCGGAAAATTTACAACTGTCCTGCAAGTAAAATATATTCCTTTTTCGAGAAAAAGGGCGTTTCTTCGTCCCATGACGGAGCCGTTGAGCAAAAGAGGGTCGGCCTGCTGTCTTAGTCGCCGATACGCCTGAATATCAGATTCTTATCGATCACTTTATGTTGCAGGAGTAGAAAACACAACAGCCCTTGACCATTTATCTTTACTGCGTTCCTGCGTATTATACCTTTTACCCTTCATGTAATTGGACTGCTTTATTTCACTTGCCTTTTACTGATTCGAAAACAGTGACTATTATTAAAAACTTTACCAATGTATATACTACTACCATGTTTTCTTTTAAAAACCTTTATTGTGAAAATGTCATTATACAAATACGGGCCTATAACCACGTGGGCCGGCCACGGAGCAAACTGTAATCGTATATGATGAGTAGACATTTACACTGTAGAGGAACGTAACGGGCGGGCCATTAGGTTGCAAGAACTAAAGTGTCTAACAGTTGCGGAATCGGTGGACGTACATTTTATAATTAAAATACGACAGGGCCACTTACAATAAAATTATCTAGATATACATTTGCGGGCAAGTACCATGGGTGATGTTAATTCGAACTTTCAATAGTACAGTAATCAATAACACATCAGAACTTAATATCAATAGGGATATCGAAATATTCAATCTATTCTCGTCCCCGCCCGCCATGTGCTTCAAAACTGCATACGTATCTCGTGATATCAAGGTTGTGCAACCAGTACACAACAAGGAGTTACGAGTCCCATTTATTCCGGCGCCATTTTGGGCGAGGACGGGCAGGTCCAGGATATAGTCAAAATGTCTCTACCAACCATCGACTATGATGATGTTCATATGCTGTATTTATTAGAGTAACACTCATCTGTCCACATGAAATTAATTTTCCACAATCTAAACATGTCATTTTAATCTTTCCAAAGTTCTTCTAAATATTTGGGACCGTTTCCCTTGCCTCTGATGCTGTCAGTGCCACTTCTTTGATGAATGTACTGGCAGGTCGGGGGTTCTCCTCCAAATCTCTCTTTTATGCAGCACTATAATTAATCGGTGCCACCTCTCCATATGACGATGCATGGTATAGTTACCATAACTATATTTTTTTTCGGTTCCTCTGGAGAGTACATCGTGGCAGATGAAGCGTGTAACGTACCGGGCATTTACCTTTTTTTGCATGTAGAGGAAAGGAAAACAAATTCGAGCGTCCGAGTTCTAAGGTGTCCCAGGGCCATTTTAGTGGACCAGGCCCAAATCCAAAGAACAGGCCGCCATTTTGAGAGTCCTCTTGCAGCCGCCTGTCGCTGTAGCATCAAGAGCGGCCGAAACTCAGCTGAATGGCAACTGAAACGGTAAAGGGGCGCCCCACTACAGCAGACGAGCCTCCACCTAGGAAGGCCCGTTCACGCCGCATCACCCCCCCCCCCTTCGGGCACCCCACGCCGTTATTCGGAGCAGGATTGTAGGATGGCCACACCAGTACGGCAACTTGCTAGACACCACCTCGGTGCCTACCGAATCTCAGCGCCTTGTGGTGTCTTCTATTCAGAAAACATTGTTGTGCTGCCTTCGACCTATTCGCCGCAAGTGCGCACGCAACTCAGCTGCATAGCTTGCTAGACACCACCTCGGTGCTAACCGAATCTCAGCGCCTTGTGGTGTCTTCTATTCCAAAAATATTGTTGCGCTGCCTTTGGCCCCATTCGCACATCGGTCCGCTACTGACGCCATCTCACAGGCCAACGGGGCGCCCCACGCTGACTTTCAGCATTGTAGGATGGCCACACCAGTGCGACAACTTACTAGACACCACCTCGGTGCCATCCGGATCTTGGCATCTCAGCGCCTTGTGGTGTCTTCTATTGAGAAAATATTGTTGCGCTGCCTTTGGCCCCATTCGCACATCGGTCCGCTACTGACGCCATCTCACAGGCCAACGGGGCACCCCACGCCGACTTTCAGCATTGTAGGATGGCCACACCAGTGCAACTTACTAGACACCACCTCGGTGCCATCCGGATCTTGGCATCTCAGCGCCTTGTGGTGTCTTCTATTCAGAAAATATTGTTGCGCTGCCTTTGGCCCCATTCGCACATCGGTCCGCTACTGACGCCATCTCACAGGCCAACGGGGCGCCCCACGCCGACTTTCAGCATTGTAGGATGGCCACACCAGTGCACCTTACTAGACACCACCTCGGTGCCATCCGGATCTTGGCATCTCAGCGCCTTGTGGTGTCTTCTATTCAGAAAATATTGTTGCGCTGCCTTTGGCCCCATTCGCACATCGGTCCGCTACTGCCGCCATCTCACAGGCCAACGGGGCGCCCCACGCCGACTTTCAGCATTGTAGGATGGCCACACCAGTGCGACAACTTGCTGGACACCACCTCGGTGCCATCCGGATCTTGGCATCTCAGCGCCTTGTGGTGTCTTCTATTCAGAAAATATTGTTGCGCTGCCTTTGGCCCCATTCGCACATCGGTCCGCTACTGCCGCCATCTCACAGGCCAACGGGGCGCCCCACGCCGACTTTCAGCATTGTAGGATGGCCACACCAGTGCGACAACTTGCTGGACACCACCTCGGTGCCATCCGGATCTTGGCGCGTTGTGCTGCCTACGGCCTATTCGCACATCGGTCCGCTACTGACGCGAACTCACAGGCCAACGGGGCGCCCCACGCCGACTTTCAGCATTGTAGGATGGCCACACCAGTGCGACAACTTGCTGGACACCACCTCGGTGCCATCCGGATCTTGGCGCGTTGTGCTGCCTTCGGCCTATTCGCACATCGGTCCGCTACTGACGCCGCCTCACGTGCCAACGGATTTTCTACGCTTTTTATACCCTATGCCGCATAACAGGTCATGTGACTTGTTTATAAAACTTTTCATTGGTTCATTTTACTTTTGGTTTCCTAATGATGGAAGGCTTGATCATATGACCTAAAAATAACACTTTTCATTGGATGAAAACTATTTTTTTTCCCCAAACGATGAAAGCCCCACCTTGTTTCTGGATGTTTCAGACTGAAGCTGGCGTCAGCATGAAAGCACCACCATCTCGTGGCTCCGTCGTGGTCATTCCGCGAGCAATCATGGCAGCCGCTCCCCACCGGAAGCCTACAGGAGTCGGGGGCCCCCAAGACTTTTGTAGAATCCTCAAGGCGGAGGGGACGCTTTCGAGAATGGGGTCCAAGACCTAGCAGACAAGCGTCCGATTTCCAAGGTGTCTCAGGGCCATTTCAGTGGACCAGGCCCAAAAAGGAAAGAGCCTGCCGCCATTTTGAGAGTCCTGTGACAGCTGCCTATCGCTGCACCGCAAGAGTGGGCGCAACTCAGCTGAATTGCGGATTTTGACACAGTGGACCAAAAGCGGACGGAATGGCAACTGAAACGGTAAAGGGGCGCCCCACTACAGCAGACGAGGCTCCACCTGGGGAGGCCCGTTCACGCCGCCTCCCCCCCCCCCCCTCCCCCCGGGGCACCCCACGCCGTTATTCGGAGGGCGGCAACTTACTGGACATCACCTTGGTGCCATCGTTCTGCTGCCTTGGAACTATTCGCACAACAGACCGCTACTGATGACCCACCCCCCGCGACGCCCCACGCCGGAGATACCGAAATCAGTGCGGCACCCAGGCAACATCACCTGGGTGCCGTCCAGAAATCTGGACGTTATGCTGCCTTGGGACTATTCGCACAACCGACCGCTACTTCCTTCTTTTTCCCTAAAAATGTTTAAATGTTTTTACTGTTTTTGTTTTGTTGTATATATTTATAAGTTATTAAAGTTTTATAATCCTACTACTTTGTTGGAGTGCTATATATTTTTAATGTGACACATAATTGTAAAAACTTTGATGTACAAAGAGTCATCCCTGGAATCTTCCGCTTCAGGCTCGGTCCCCTCCCCAATCACAATACAGGATGGTTTTCAGATAGTAGGAACGCGTGTGGTGTGACGGATCTCATCGGGTGTGGGCCTTGATCTACTATAACTCCTTTGAAGAGGGGTAATTCTTTACAGCTGGGGCCATAAACTACATCTGCAGGGCTAGCTGATAGCCTGGGACCGGCCTGGACAATCGGACACAGAGGAAGAGGAGTGTCAGAGGGTGCGGTAGTGAATAGGGCGAGCCCTTTTAAAACCTCCACATCAAACCTAGGGGGTCAGGGAGGATCTACTATGCCCCCTTATGGTCATTTGCCCCTTCGCTTTGGCCTCCTCTTGTCTCTCGATCCTACCGAGAGACAAGATGGCGGCCGCTACGGACTGTTTGGAATGTTTACAGACGCCGGAGAACCAATCAGCTTCGCTTCACAAAGCTCCATAACGCGAAAAGTACGCGAACTGGAGCGCTGCCCGGTCCGCTGTTACAGATATATATCTTTTTTTGAACGTTAATTTCTCAAAATCCACTGGAGCACATATATTGAGACCTAGCAAAGGCACATCGGGCTACCAGTCCCTACAATTTTGCCAAGTTTCGTGCAAATCCATTCAGCCGTTCGGGCTAAAAGTGAGGCCAACCGCCCTATGGAAAACTCAATGTTAAAAACACGTTTTGGGACCCCCCTTTTTTCTCGGCCCCCCCTTGACGAAACCCCCCCCAAATTTTCAGGGGCTACTCAGAAACAAAATGTTCCATTTTCCTGAAAATTTCAGCCAATTCCGTCCACAAACGCCAAAGTTATTAGACATAGAATTTTAAAAAATCCCATAGAGAAAAAATCCTAACTATATATACCTACTGGCGACCGCCAGTAGGTAATATGTATATATAATATACATATATATATATATATATTTTTTTTTTTGATTGATGCAATGACGGTAAAACCTGGAGCGCTCAGCAGCGGGTGCATGCGAGAGATCAACCGCAGATCCAAACCTTTTTTTGTACAAAAATAATTCGCAGCACTCAGGAATCATAGATGACTGATTTATTTAGCAAACTCCCACAATCAGTCTGTCACACCGACGCGTTTCGGGCATACGCCCTTTCTCACGGTCATATATATACACACACACACACTCACACTTATTGAGTTTGTATGTGTTGTTAATAGGTTAGTAAGCTGAGGCAACAATGTGTCAGTGGGCGGATGAATGGGTGTATGAGTGCAAGGATGAATGACAGAGGGCATTGTATGATGAGTTGAGTGCCTAAATTCACCAGTGACTGAAGTGGTATTTCAGCCTATAAACTCGATTTACGAAGCTCGTTTCGGACCCTTTTACGTAGGTTTTTGAACTTTGCCTGTGGAGGGGCCGTAGAATCGACGGTGGGTGGCTGCAAAGAAAAGTTGGGATTGAGATGAATTTGCAATAAAGGGGTGCTCTGGGGTGAACAGAATGGTTCATCGCAGCCACCGCCGCACGTGAAGCCAGGGCACAAAACGAAGATATTGGCGGGTGTGAAAGAAAGTTAGGAGAAATGTGTCTCAATTCATACCACATGCCGCTCTGACCCCAGGGCCTCCCAGTAATCTCAGAACTGAAAACAATGGCTGGAACAGACGCTGAGGCAACTACGAGAACTACATGTTCATCGTCGGCACTTTTGGCTCAGATACATTTTTAAAACTATCCATAGTGAAGGGAAAATGGCTTTATTATTTACTAAAACTATCCAGGAGTTAGGACTAGTTCTCTAGTTTTGTGGGACTAGTGAACCAGCAGATGGAGAAATTTTGACGGGGATAATATGAACCCCAGGCAACGTCCTCACCCTTAAAATGTTACCGATTATACAAGCCACGTCAGAGGAAGTTCACGCCCCACGCGGCAAACCGGAAGCACATGAAAACTCACTCTGAAGGGTCATTTTTAGTCTTTACTCTTTTACATGTGGCCTAATTCTAACCTGGCGAGATAGCCAGTAAAAGATCTCAAAATAAAAAAGCTTACGTACACTAATGCAGTAGAAGTAAAGTTACATCTGAACACAAAGAAAGAAATATTGGCAAGTTAATTAACCGTGACTATCCCGCAAGTGCCAATGAAGGAAGTGGGTGGCAAATGGTGAGCAATTTTGCGGCCGCTTTGATGTTCTCAGTGGCCGTGCGGCTCACTGAAAACATCAAAGCGGCCGCGAAAATGCTCCCAAAGCCTGCAGGCAGACAGATGGCGTGCGTGCCCGGCGCACATGCACTGTGTCCGATCTGCAGACTTTGGGAGCATTTTTGAATGCCCCTTACTATAACTCTCACAGAACAACGCATGCGCGTTGGTTCTACGAGAACTAAAAAAAGGTGCAGTTCTGCTATAGAGAGCAGCAGAGGCTCGTCATACATACATGACGCTGGTTGAACGTATTTCATTATAATTAGCAGAACTGATGCCAATGATGAACATTACGGTTTTGGATGCACGAGCACAGAAACGTCTTCATATCTGATAAACTTAAAAAAGGTTACTTAGTCTGTATGCACGTCAATATTTGCTCTTGGCTGTGTGAGTGAAGAGCTTCGTTTCCGCTCTTAATTTGAAAAACATAAAAAGCTACAACTGGCTTTAGAAGACTGAGCTAAGCTTGGTTTTCCATTTTAAACGACACCCCTTGCACAGCACGGTCATGGGCATCCACAGAAATTTTTCCAGGCGGGGGGCTAACCTGGCAAACGAAGGGGCGTGGCTAATGTTAATCAATAGGGTCGGGGCTAAAATGACAGACAATCAGGATCGGGTAAGGCTCAGGCCAAGCTGAGAAAAAAAAGTGGTGAATTCTGCATTTGAAACTGGACAACAATTAGAGCACACATATGAACCCTAATATTACCCCCCTGGCCCCTTAACACTGATACATTCCCTGATCCCTAAAATTACCCCCCTTGGCACCACAAAACCCATAACCCATACCCGCCCTGACCCCTAAATTTGTCCCCCTGGCACCCCAAAACCCATACCCGCCCTGAACCCTAAAATGTCCCCCCTTGCAACCCAAAACCCATACCCACCCTGAACCCTATAATTACCCCCTGGTACCCTAAAACCCATACCCACCCTGAACCCTAACATTACCCGTGGCACCCCAAAACCCATATTCACCCTGAACCCTAACATTTCCCCTGGCACCCCAAAACCCATACCCGCCCTGAACCCTAAAATTACCCCCTACACTCATCCATCCACTCCTCCAACCATCCATCCCTTAACTAATCCATCCAGCCATTCACCCGTTCAGTTATCCATTTACCAATCCCCCTTCCTTTCAATTCCCCTTTCACTTAGCAATCCATCCTTCCATCCACCTACCCATCCATCTGCTCATACACTCATGAATCCATCCACTGAACCTATCATTCATCCATCCTTTCACTCATCCATCCACCCTTTCACTCCTTCACTCATCTATCCATCCTTTTGTCCATCTACCCGCCCTTTCACTCACTCATCCAGCCTTACATCCACCCTTTCACTCATCCGTCCATCCATTCACCCTTCCACTTATCAATTCATCAATCCACCCTTTCACTTATCAATTCATCATTCAATCCACCTATTCACTCGCCCGTCATCCACCCTTTCACTCATCCATCCATCTATCATTTCACTCATCTATCTAGTCATCAATCATCCATTCACCCATCCATTCACTTACTTACTCACTCACCTTTTCGCATTAATTATGAGACCCATCAAGTAGTCCACCCTCGCTGTAGTTTCTAAAGCAAGAGGTGGGCTGGAGTAGGGTTCACTATGCCCATGCACATAGGCAATCTGAAAAAGTGGAAGGCATGAGTCATGCATGATGCACAGTGCCTTGACGTGGGGTGACTGTGACATGGTGTTGTTTCCAGAGCTTTAAGTGGGATGAAAAACTAGGGGGGTCTCTCCAAAAGGATGTTTGATGTAATAAAATGCGTGGCTTAAAACACATAAGCGAAAAATCTGTGCTTAATATAATGTGCCGCCAGACTGGTATTTTTGTTTCTTCTGTCATTGCAACCAGATATCAAATACAACAAGTAACGTTACACTTAGAACAAGTAAGTTACACCTACAACAAGCCGGAACTATTGGCTTTGTCTATGGTTGTTAGTTGCATAAAATAAAAAAGCAGCAACCATGGCTGCTAAACTATAATCTTCCTCTCAACTTCTTTCACCGCCTTCCTTTGGTTAACTGGATTCCCACCTAGCAGCAGCATGGGCGTATTTGCACTTCTGTGTGACCGAATGCCCTGCCCTGGACTGAGGCTGGAGGAGGCCACCACATGCTGTGCCAGCCCAGACTGACCCATTGTCATTCTGTACGTGGCAATCATCAGCCCCACACAGAATGACAAAGGGGGATGTATGTCATCACAACGCATGCTTTTACTACGCATGCCTTTACAACGCAGGTTTTACAACGACTTCCGTTGGGGGCGCTGGATAGTGGAATAATTTAATTTACTATTACAACTCCAGTCCCCGTGGATAGTAGGGAAGGTTTTGGATAGTAAATTAAACTATTCCCTATCCTACAGCGCCCTCCAGCGCAAGTCGTTGTAATGACTTGCGTTGTAAATGTTGCGTTGTGATGGATTTTTCTCGACAAAGGGCGGGGTGGGGCTGCTCTTGTGCTCAGAGGAGTGTGAGGTGGCCTCATTAGGGAGCTGAGGCCTTTTGCAAGGAACAGCTCTGTTCCTTGCAATGCCGAAAGTTAGGGACAAAAGGTAATGTCCTGCCTGAGGACGAGCCCGGGCGTCAGGCCTCCCCCGGAATGCATTTGTGCACATGGAGGCAAGGAGAGGCGCTCCAGGGGAGGGGGGGGGGGGGCAAGCGCCCCTCCTTGCCCCCCTGCGAACGCCCATGAGCACGATTTGCTTTCAGTCAGCCATCACTGAAATGGTGAATGCGGTGGTGGTGAGGAGTGAGTAATTCTTATGTCTAAATTCTCGGATAGAACTCCAGTGGTATCCACTTGTTGCAGTGTGTCCTCTGTTTTTGAAGCAGGGGGATGGGGAAGCGATGGGCTGTTTGAATGTATTGTCAGTGCAGACTGAGCTCC
Organism: Lissotriton helveticus; assembly: GCF_964261635.1. Lineage (NCBI taxonomy): Eukaryota > Metazoa > Chordata > Amphibia > Caudata > Salamandridae > Lissotriton > Lissotriton helveticus. The sequence goes on along the minus strand of NC_136065.1, from coordinate 1,631,240,792 downwards.
TGCTGAAATGCGCTTCCCACAAATGGCCCCTCGCATTTGAGGATCTGTGACATGCAAAAGGTCTTACTTACTTCACTGCCTGCCTCTGAGGCTCACGTCATCTCGAATGTCAGTTGGTTCCACGTACACAGCAGCCACGTGCTCCAGTGGGTTGGGAGCCGTATACACCAGGCAGTGACAGTAAACTGAGAAATGTCAAGTATTCATGTAGCGAATCTTCCTTCTATTTTTAGATTCTTCCTAATTAACTTCAGACGTATCTTCACTCTTTCTTAAGTGTTTCTCAGAATTAATTTTCTGTTGTACAATACTTGTATTTCCTGCCTCGTCATTACCATGATCTCATTGTTTAGGTTAAAAAAAATCCTCTCTGGTCTTGGTTTCAAGAAGCAGTGTGTCCTCACCAGTCTTTCTGGTTTTTCTGGATACATGGGGTGGTTTGCTGATTGTAGCAGTTATTCTGCCTGACTTCAGTTAGCTATAGGAGTTTCAACCGAAACTTTGTCCCATAAACACTACCTGCGCCCTAGGCACCAGTTCTCCTCTTTTCTTGCTGAGATACATATTAAAAAGTAAAGGCTTCTAAAATGGTGGAATTTAAATAGCCATCCAGTAAACACACCCGCTATTGGATATGGTTCCATTTCTAAGGAGAATGTTTTTGTGCACACATCTATTATTGTAAAATGTTATTTTCATATATTTTGTCTTCTGCCTACATATACAATTTTATTACCTACAATTTGTAGAGTAGCCTCAACCAGTTCCGGGGTGGAGTTTAGATCGTTCCATGCCCCAGGTTGTGTTCTCTGTTTTCTCTTTGTCTGCCTGGTGGCCCTCCCTGCAGGTCGGATGCCATCAGCGGCATCTTGGGTGTGGCGGACTTTCACATGCAAACAAACACGTTTAGGTCATCTCTTTTCGACATTTTATTTTCGACTCCACTGCGAGCAGAGGCCCCTATCCAGGCTAAAGGCCAGACATAATACCGAGCTCAGGAGCACTTTGCCATGGTACAAAGTGCCCACATGTAAAGCTTGGTACACGGGAGTGACCTGCTCCTCTAAAGCAGAGTGCTACTTTTAAAAGTTCACCTGAGAGAACTCTTTCTCCCCAACTGCCACTATTCTCTTGCTGTGATGTATCCAGGCAAACACACTGGAACAATGGATGCCCACAGGGCGATGCATAAAGGTGACCATTCATTTGATATATAACTTCTGTCTGGTGGGAGCAGTTCGTAAAACACTCAAAGCATATCTGCAACTGGAAGTAACACCTACATAACCTAATAATCTCTAGTTAATAATTTATTGTCATGACTGAGTAAAGTAGTATATAAGGCTACCTGATGATCCAGTCATCTCGGCCTCTATGTGCAAACAGACGCTTGAGATTACCGATCTTTCCCTTTTTGAAGGATAAACACCATTTAGCATAAACGGCCGTAAATTAATTAAGCAAGTACTTTGTCAATGTCTTTTTGTGATGCTGTCCAGCATCAGCAAAATGTTATGCACTATGGTCAAAAGAGTTTCAAAGTTTGTGTTAGAAATGGGATCTCTAGTTGGCAGAGGTAAGCACCCTGTCCAAGTAAGGACCACCACTCAAGTCAGGGTAAGCTAGATACACACTAAAAGATAACCTGTGCTCACCCCATGGTCGTTTGGCACTGAGCAGTGAAGCTTATCTAAATAGGCAATGTGTAAAGTATTTGTGCAACACACACACACACAAAGTAACACAATGAAAACACCACAAAAGGTCTCCACTTAAATTAGAAAAACAGCCAACAGTCTTATAAATAAATCAAGACCAAAATAAAAAAAATCTGATAAGTAGAAGTTGAGTTATGGATTGTTAGAAGTTGAGTTATGGATTTTTAGTAAAAAGAGTACTAGTTCTTAGAAGCAATAAGTGCCAATGGGGGACAAGAACCACGCAGTCCTGGTGAACAGAGTACCTTGGTCCTGGTTCCAACAGTGAGATGCGGGATGCAGACAAATGATGCATCGATGTTGGGCCCAAAGTTGAGGCGATGCATCGATTTTCTTCATGCAGTGGTGGCAATACGTGAGTCCTTTGAGTGGAGAGCTAGTTCCAAGTGCGGCAATTCCGAATACGAGGGCAGAGTTAATCCGCGCTGAAGGGACTATGCATCAATTTTTTCCATGTAGTGCCGGCAAGGTGTTGTTTTTGAAGCTGTGCTTCCGCACACATAGCATTAGCACGCCTGAGACATTTTTAAAGGGCTACTTTTCTAGGTGGCACAATCAGTGCTGCAGGCCTACTGTCGGATAAACCGGTTGCTTAGTACTTAATAATATTCATCTGTAAGAATGAAGTCTAATAGAATACTTTTTAGACTTCTAATGGAACACACCAACAAAATTACTTGTTTGTTCAAAATACAATTTTTACTAATTCATATATATTGCTGTCACATCTTGTAAATTCAAAAAGGAGCTTAACATATAAGTAAAGTGATTATAGTAAATAAGGTGAAATTGAGTGACAATGTGGTATTGTGAGTTATATATATATATATATATATATATATATATATATATATATATATATATAAAAGGCTCCCTGTTTTCCGTTTTTACTGATTTTTACAGATAATTACAGACAGAAACCCCTTTATATTCTTGTCTGTATTTATTTTTAAATGTGGATAAAAACGGAAATTGGGTTGGTTTTGAGTGATTCTAAATACACTTTGCCATGGCTGCCAGGCCAATAACTGTGGATTGATAGGTAAGGGGGTTAAAAATTAAAGGAATTTTAGTAAAGAAGCTTAAACAGCAGTAGATATGCACAAGGCTGATACTGAAATGTGCATATTTTCATACAAGTGCATTGATTTATCTTCTGTGGGTGTTCATGTCACTGAAACCTGGTAGGCTTTCAAACATGAATGCATATTTATTGGTTAAGTAAATGTGGAAATATACCAGTTTCAGCGTTATTTTTTTCACAATACGCATAATAAATATGGATAAATACAGATAAAGTTGACAAAAAATAAATATGGATAAACACAGACAGAAATGACAAAAAAAATACAGTAAAACTGGGAACCCTATATATATAAAAGACATACAAATAATACATATACAATGTATCGATCAATAAGGAACTGTCCTTTCATGCTTTTTTTTCACATATTCTCAATCTCCCATTCTTGTTTAATTTATTCTTTGGGGGGGAAAGAAAACTGATGGACATGAATTGAAAGCCACGTCGAGCGACGTTTCGACCCTGAAGTATGCATGAATCGACAAGCATCATGGTGGATCTTCCTCAGGACTAAAAACAGTAATGGACAGCCTATAGGGAATAAACAAATTCTTGTATAAGTCAACTGTGTTCCATGGTATTAGATTCATTTACACAGTGGCCGCAATTAATGTCAGACTCACCAAATCAAAGTTGTGGTAACCACTTCCACACATCAAGTATTTATTTGTAGTTTGGGTCCAAAATGTGTAGGATCAAGCAACACAAGGGTAATAGCTAATTCAACCTTGTCTCTTGTCATTAAAATACAAGGTAGGGGAGTTAGTCAACTTACCATACATCAAGTATCCGGGCGGAAACTTGTGATGGTTGTTTCATGAAGGTCACAAAAATGGAAATAAAATAATTAGGATTGTGGTATTCGATTTACCACATCAAATCTGATGAGTATTATTCAAAACAAGAATCAACCATCGGGTTGGAATATGCGAAATAAAATATTCTGTGTCAGCCTCACAATTTAAGGACGCCATGCGTATAAAGGAAATGATCACGCTGCTGATTGAGCGTGTGGCCTACCTTGTCTGAAGTGTCATTGACATGAATGCTTTACAACACCACCATCTGGTTGGAATCTATAAATCGAAGGCAAGGAGGCAGGGAGCAATGCTTGAAATAAGGGGAAAGTATCACGCCGTCTCAGCGTGTACTGCCTACCTTCACATGAGAAGTAACACTGAATTTGGAGCCTGCCTAGTGCGGAAGGGTTGCGTCTGTGCTCAGGATCAATTTAAGAATGACTCAGCAAATGTGAAGTCATGCACGTAGCCACTGCCTTAGTTACTGGCAGGATGCACACATGGATGGAGCAGCTTGGTTACAGCTGATGGGCCCGTCATCTGATTCCTTCGGGTGTGGTGAAGGAAAGAAAATCGTCAATCTTGCTTTGTGCTTACATTGTTGCAAAAGACGGCCGACTGCCGAAATTCAGCCCCGTATGCATATTTGAAGATTACATTAATTATACATGCAATGGCACGATTCTTGAGACACGAATAACTGTAACATCAACACAAATGCCATAGTATAGTGCATTAGCACAATTCTCGAAATTTAGCAAATTAATAACCCGGAAATCTACATACAATCACAACAATAATTTCAAGCAGTGGCACAGTTTTATAAAAAAGAAACTCCAATTAGAATATTAACTGCACGGAACCAGAACTTATTAAACATGCATTCATTCGAGTGCATTGCTGGGAAGAATCACACAAGATGATTTCTCTAGCAATACTCTGCATAACTTGGAGACACTGGCTATTATTAACTCATATTGTTTGCGGTCCATAACTCCACATTTTTTAAAAAAAAGTAACGATAAAACGCATTAATATGGAGATAATGATGCATATTTCAACAAAGATGCAGAATGTGGTCAATTGCTCCCCCATTTTATATATTCAAAGAGACGCTGCATTGCCACGCATTATTATCCTCACATAAAAAAGACATCTAGTGATAGTCTCAGCAACCAGATATCATTATAATGCACATACAGGATATGGTGGTCTTCTTAAAAGTCTTATTAGAGCAACACTGCGCTAGTTCCTGGCCAGAGGATCTCAATCCCACTGAGCATTGTTAGTGGAGTTGACCTAACTGCCTGTATGTCTCTTCCATCTCATTCAACCCCTGTGCCACTGTGTCTAAAGTATGTATCTATTTGCATTCTTTGACATTTAAGGAGGATGCGATGTTACTCCCTCTTGGGTTTTCCAATATCCACCATCTCAAGCTTTCCGCTTGGTGGCTTGAATTGGAAAAATGCTCCACCAATGTGGCGCCCTGCACTTTGCATCGAATCCTGCTGCAATGTTGCAGGATTCTAGTATTTACCTTCTGGGTCATTTGGCCTATATACAGTTTATCAAAAGGGCATCGTATTGCATAAATAACATTGGAACTGTTGCAGTTCGTGTGATGCAATTGTGTGTGTGTCTGATCTAGTTGTGTGAAAGTAGTGCCTTCAATTGTAAGTGTACATGCCTTACAGTGGCTGCATTTAAAGTGACCTACAAGTGGTGTTAAATTCAATTCGGTTCTGATATCAGGTGTGCGTGGAGTTTCCAAGTATTTGCTAACCACAAAGTCCTTCTCATTTTTGGCTCTCTTGAAAGCGAATATTGGATCCTTCATTGTGTTGAGCTCCTTGGCCACAAGATTCCAGTATTTTTTCATCACCTTTTTATTTCATGACTTCTAGTATTGAATGTGATGAGACACACTAGTTTCTCTGTCCCTGTTTCCTTAAATTTAACCTCAAGAAAAATGTCTTCTAGGCAGTACTTCCCCTTTTCCTCGCTATGTTTATAAATTCCTTTGGGAAGCCCCTTTCTCATAATCTCTGGATTAACGTGCCTGTCTCCTTGAAAAAATCAGATCTTTGCCAACAGTTATGCCTCAATCTCAAAAATTGCCACTATGGCAGGTTATACCTTAGGCTCCTGGGATGATGGGACGTATATTTCAACAGTGTGTTTTGTTCAGTAGGCTTTCTGAACCGAGTCGTGTAGATTAAAGCCTCCCTGGTTTTCAGTGTGTTTCGTTCAGTAGGCTTTCTGAACAGAGTCATGTAGATTAAAGCCTCCTTGGTTTTCAGCGTATGGTCTAAAAAGCAGATAGATTCTCTATCATAGGTCCTTGTAAATGTAATGTCTGGTCACTTTACTTATATGTTACACTCCTTTTTGAATTTACAAGATGTGATAGCCATATACGAATTAGGCAAAAAATTATTTTTTACGAATAGGTTACTTTGTTGGTGTGTTCCATTACAAGTCTAGAAAGTATTCTATTAGACTTTATTCTTACAGATGAATATTATTAAGTACTAAGCAATTGGTTTATCCGACAGAACTACCTGTAAACTTTATTAACAATACCCAGGTTCTGAGGGACACAGGGTTACCCCATTGACTTTAATAGCAGGCCCACTAGTAGCATTTAATTTACAGGCCCTGTGTATTTGGTATACCACTTTACAAGGGACTTGTAAGTAAATTAAATATACCAATTGTGAATACACCAATATTACCATGTTTAGGGTAGAAGCACATGTACATTAGCACTTGTCAGCAGTGATAAAGTGCTCAGAGACCTAAAGCCAAAAAAAGCAAATTTCGGAAAACGAGGAGGAGGAAGACAAAAAGCTTGGCGTGATCCTTTAAAGAGGGCCATTTTCCAACAGTCACACATAAAAGGCTTCCCTGAAAGCTAAGACGTTCAACATCAAGATGTTCCTGGGCACAGACACCGGATTTTGCCTGCTCAGAACTTTTCCTCCCACATCAGTGACTGCACCGGAACCTCGCCCTTCAGCAACCCACCATCGTCATACCCTGACTAATATCCAGCTTGCAACTTGTCCCGCCGAGGACTCATCGAAGACCACCTTTTCTCCAGAAACATTTCCAAGATCGAAGGTAACTCTCGGACCGGGACCAACGTGGTCCTCATACCTGACCCACGCTCCATTGAATGCGGTCTCAAACCTTACCTTCCTACTGGTCTAGCGCAACCAGTTGCCTTCATAGTGTAATTTTTATTTAAAACTTTACAAATTCATTTCACCAGTTTCCCTTATTACAAAAGATACACACACATATAAAACCAAAAATGGTATGAAAGTATGTTAGAGTACATAAAAGAAGTACGCCACCAGTGATTCCATGATGTGAATCAAACCAGTGAGGCCAATGTCTAATGAAAGTGAAGCATGAGCCTGCATATTACAGCCGACAAGGATGAAAGATAAAATGCCAGTTACCTGCAATGAGCCAATATCAACATAAGTCACGATGCACTTCAGTGCAAAAGACCAGAATCAGACCAATACACCTGGAATCAGTAAAAGCAGTGGTTCCTGTGCTGAAAAATGACAACAAGTACATTATGTGAAACCCAAAGATCCCATACGTGTGATAGTCGCTAGGTCCTCAATATGGTTCAAACCTAAGAAATAATGAAAAAACATTATATTAATAAAAGTGAAACATTTGCGGAGAGCCAAACAACCAAAATACAAATATTCTATACACAGCAAAGACTCACCGGCAGATAGATGACTGTAATGGGTCTGTCTGTGCCATCTGGGGGACAGAATCACACACTGGCCCCCTGGCACACTGGCTGAAGGATGACGATGCGGCTATTATCAACCTGGCATTCCCCTCTGACTTTACTGTCTTTACCCTTAATCGATCTACTAGGGGAGGGGGTATTGCTCTTGCTATCCGATCCAGCTTTACTTGTAGCTGGTCGGGTTTGACCATTGCGGGGTGTGAAAGTGCGGTGTTTAAGATTCTAGTCACCCCACATTTTTCACTCTCGGGGATGGTGGTTTATCGTCCCCCTGGGAGCGAAGTGGCGTTTAGAGCTGCCTTCCCCGATGTGGTCAGCTCCTTGGTGGTAGGTTGTCCCAATTTTTCTATCTTGGGTGACCTTAACTTACATTTCGATAAACCTAACATCCCTTCGGTATGTGGTATTCTTGCGGATTTGGAGGCCCTTCACCTTGCGCAATTGTTTCGACAGCCTACTCATACTGGTGGCCACATTCTAGATCCTTTTTTGTCCAATTTGGTAGATGCTTCTGTTACCGCCGTTTCACCCCTTGGCTGGACGGACCACTCTTTGGTTGCCATCTGTACCCCCTTGCCGGGTAGGATTACCACCCCCCCTGCAAAGTTGGTCGCGAGGCGGTATTGGAGTAAATTACGGCTGGAGGACTTACATCGTGTCCTCGCCGCGGAGCCATTAGAACCTTTTGCAACTGTTGATACAGGATACGATGGGTTCTGCGCTTGGATCTCCAAGGCGCTTGACGCCCTTATTCCAATCACCGCTTGCAAAACCAGCTCGAGGGACGCAAGCCCGTGGTACGATGGTGCCTTACGTACACTCAAGGGTAGCTGCAGGCGTGCAGAGAGGGCTTGGCGGAAGGCGTACGATATTGGGAAAAAAGCTATTTATCTCGCTTCCGTCAAAATTTACCATCGGGCTGTTTGCCAAGCTCGGGCAGCTTATTATACTGCTGAAGTTTGCAACAGCTCCAATCCCTCCAAAACCATCTTCAAACTGATGAAGGATCTTTTAGCAAAATGAACCGGTGCCCCGACGACTGGCTCCACTACTCACTGTGAGGCCCTTGCTCTGTTTTTTCGGGAAAAGGTCGAAAACATCTATAAGACGTTCCCCTTTATAGGGCCTCCAGTTGAGTCTCCGATTAACATCTATGGAGATACCGTTTTGCACGAGCTGCCCCCGTTGACATCTGCAGGGTTTGACCTCCTGGCGCAGCAGGTTAAGTCTGGGTCCCCCGCTGATCCGCTCAGCTCAACTCTCTTTAGAGATCAGTCGTTCGTGGGTCGGGCCGTGATACACTCCTTGATTAACATCTCGTTGGAGTCCGGCACGGTACCCGCTAGCTGGAAGCGGGCGGTGGTCTCTCCCATCTTAAAGAAACCTTCTTTGGACCCAGATAAACCTGAAAACTATCGGCCTATCTCCCTGCTCCCTTGGCCGACTAAAGTGTTGGAGGCCCATGTCAACAAAGTTGTTTCGGCCCACCTCATCCATGCTAACATCTTGGATCCCACCCAGAACGGGTTCCGTGCTGGCCACAGCACGGAGACCGCCCTTCTCTCCATGGCTGAACATCTTCGCACGGTGATGGATGCGGGGCAGACTGCGGCGCTCGTTTTATTAGATCTGAGCGCCGCGTTTGATACTGTCTCTCATCCCATCCTGTTGCATCACCTGTAGGAGATTGGGCTGGGTGGCCCTGCCCTCCAGTGGTTCCGGTCCTTCCTTGACGATCGTTTCTTTAGCGTTGCCGTGCCACCGTTCCAGTCCCAATTCCATCCTCTGAGACAGGGCGTGCCGCAAGGCTCCTCGCTGAGTCCCACGTTGTTCAATCTATACGTCAGACCGCTGGCTGAGGTCGTCAAGCAATGGGACATGACCATGGTCTCATATGCTGATGACACTCAGCTAGCGGTTTCGATCAGCGGGGATCCAGACCGGGATGCCCCCAGGTTTCAGAGTGGACTCAGGGCGGTGGCAAGCTGGATGAAGAACAACTGTCTCCAGCTCAACGCTAAGAAGACGGAGATCATGATCGTCGGTAGGAGGGCGGAACTATGGGGGGACAGGTGGTGGCCTGCGGAGCTGGGGCCGGCCCCCCTTCCGGTCACTGAATTAAAGAACTTGGGAGTATGGATGGACCCTGCTCTTACTTTTGTGGTCCACTCAAAGAAAACCACGGCCTGTTGCTTTGGCATCTTACGGTCGCTGCGTCCCATTTTGAAGTTCTTTGACCATCGTACCAGGCAGCTGATAGTCCAGGCTACTGTGTTATCCCGCCTGGACTATGCAAGCTCTCTCCTGGTAGGCTCCAATCTGGCTGAGGTTACCCGCCTCCAACGCGTTCAGAACGCCGTGGCGAGAGCCATAGTTGGCTTACCCCGAACAAGTTCCGTCTCCGGCACATTGAGATCACTGCATTGGCTGCCTGTCAGGGCAAGAATCCAGTTCAAAGTGCTGTGTCTGGCATTCAAGATTTTGAGGGGAGGGGGTCCTCAAATTCTTGCGGACCTTTTGTCCTGGTATGTGCCTACCCGGTCCTTGAGATCTTTGGGCCAAGCACTTACTGTGATCCCTCGATACAGGTTGTGTCGGGTTGGTGGCCGATCCTTCCGGGTCAGAGCAGCCCAGCTCTGGAACTCTCTTCCGGTAGAGTTGCGGTTACTAGATGACCTTTTAGCTTTTCGTAAAGCTTTAAAAACCTTTTTGTTTTAATAAACCAGCGATCTGTTTCTTTATCTGTTGTGTTTCCCTGTAGGTGCTGCATACTACCTGACATGCGCCAGGACGCCCCTTAGCGGGGCAGCTGTGCGCAATACAAATGTATGTAACATAACATAACATAACATTTTACATGAGACCTTGTTAGAAGTGACTTGAGCTTAAACAGCCGTTGCTGCCTGGATGCCTTAAAATATGCCGATTCTGGGACCCTGCTGAACATTGCATTTTGGGCCAGCTAGAGACGCAATTGGGTGCCGTTCTCTTGCCTGCATGACCAATGACTGCCTGATGGGTGGACACAGCTGTACCGGTTGATTTGCACCGGATCGCTGTGTTGTTCTATCCTGTGGCCCCACTCCAAGGCCACGGGCAAAGGGGATCCGTAAGATCGAAAACTCACCTTTGAGAAGACGGGTGGGGGTGTGGACTTGATGCACGCTATGATGGCTGAGGGTGGCAACCAGACTGCCCCTGCCTCAGGCGATTGCACAGGGAAATGAGGCACTCATGGTAGAACTTAAGGCTGGCTTGCGAGCGCTAGATTCTCATTTCGATGCCCTCGACAAGCGCCTAAAAAAATGGAGGCCCAACTGGACCAGCATGATAAAAGACTGGACACGACCGAGGGCAGGGTCTCTGACCTAGAGGATGGTGTGGCCCAAGCAACTAAACGACTGGAGTGAATAGAAGGTTTACTAAACAACGTGGCCATGAAGAATGAAGACCTTGAATCCCGAAGCAGGCACAACAATATCCGCATCATGGGCGTGCCAGAGTCTACAAAACCGTGTCGGCTGGATGTGTTCCTTGAGGGCCTTCTAGCAGACTTGTTCTGACGGCAGTCCTTTACCACTACCTTTGTTGTCCAAAGGGTGCATAGAACTCTCGGTCCGCGCCCTAAATCCTGGTTATCCGCCTCTTCACATCTTCGCACGACTCTTGGAGAACCGGGCCTTATGGACCCAGCGGCGCAGGGCACGCCTAAAATCTCCGGGTTCACCTGCCTTGTCAGACAGAGACACGAGACACTCTGTTGGGTGTAGAAAATCAGATTTATTAGCTGCAGCTAAGCACAGTGGTCCTAGAAGTACCCCCAGTGGTAAGTTCTCAGGAGACTGCCACTTAACTCCGTGGCTCACAATCTATTATAGTACACATGTTTACAATGCCCACTCCCAAAACATACAAAATTGACGAATAGGAATAGTTCGAAAACAAGCTATTGAATGTCCAAAACACACCCTTCCTTCAGGCCCTGTGTGTTCTCCTCGCCTCAAGTTAATCAACACAGGTGCCCGTAATTCAATTTGCAGGTGGTAGAACATGTTTGAATGCTTCAAAGGATAGTTTATGTAACAAGAGAATACACAAAGAGAATAGCGAAGGCCAGTCAAATAAGATAAAGTCAGGAAGAATAGTGAGAGCCAAACAGTCAGTCGAGACAGGGATCAATCAGCCTAGACATGGATTAGTGGACTCGACCAGACCCTGACATCGGTTTCGTAAACAAGGGCAGGAGTTTACTCTTTAACAGACAAGACACGTAGCAGCTGAAAAAGCAAAAACACCGTGTTCGCCGTGCTGCCTGAGTGAGGCAACACAAAATGGCGGCTGGGCACAAAATGGCGGCTAGATACGAAGCGGAGTCGAAAACTACGTAACCTCAGACCCTCCTTTTGCCATACTCAGGCAAAGTACAAAGGACTCACGTTAATCTGAGTCGATGTCAATGGTCATGAGGTCATTGAGTTGTTGCTGTAACATCATTCTAATATTCTCTGTTTTCTGTGACACTGGTTTTGGAACGCATACAGTGGCACAAAGTCCACAGATGGCTGGGCCACACTGTAAACAGAGGCAACAAGAAAAGATGATCGCTAGAATCACTCCAAGGAAAGTTAATACTTTCCATCCCCATGTGGACAGTAGTCCCCAAAACCATCCCATCAAAGACCAATCTCCAGTATCCTGATGAATGGACTCGGAGATAACATGTAGTTTAGAAATGGCTTGGTATACTGTAGGGGCATTATCAGGAACGTAAACACAGCAACTAGACCCAATTAATTTACAGACTCCTCCTCTATCTGCAAGGACAACATCTATAACCATCCGGTTTTGTAAAGTCATAAGACGATCCGCCTGAAGCTCAGCCTTCAAATTATTCAATGCTCCAGAAGTTACGTTTATGGTAGCTACGACCACACGGACTAGACGTCTGATATTTCTGCTATTGACTATTGGACCCCAAAAGGGAAGAACCCCTTTCAGAAAATCTCCACTCTCTTGTCCAGCTGTGTCTTCAGAATCAATAACCCCTCTACCATATCTCTTTCTGTGATGATCTGCAGGAGCAGTATATGTCGGAGGAAGAAGGACAGCTATATAACATGTTACTGAGAAATATGTGGGAAGCCATGTATAAGCTCTATCATGACAGATGAAATATGTACCTTGAGATGGTACCAACGGTGAAGAAACTGAGGGTGTGGAAACATATGTATGGGAACAATTACTCTTTTCCTGTTGTATTTTAGTGTTCTGGCCATATTTTTGTAAACACAAATTACCTTTATGAGGTATAGTTCAGATCGGTGAAGATCTCTTCTGTTTAAACTTATCAGTGAGGCTAGTGATATAACGAGTCACATTCCAACCATCATATGCTCGTTTCTCATCCATGGGAATCTTACTAATGTCGGCAATTTTCGCCATAGTCACTATTCCCTTTATCAAAGGACTGTGACTAAAATCTACTCCACCATTATAGGACCAACCAGGAGGATATCGAAGTTGATTCTGGTATGCATTATAAAACATAGCCAGATAAGCCCAAGCAGAACCTTCATATGAAAATGGGAGAACTAAATACGGCATCCCTCTCTCTGTATTGTGGGGCATGAGCCCACAGACCCAACAGTCAGTAGTATTTACTACCAATTGGTGTTGATGCAACAACTGAATAAAGGAATTATTGAGATATTCCATCCTTCTCATCTGCTCATGATCTGGGAGTGCATAGAATTTATGCGGAGAAATAGTAGTAGAAGACATCAAAGAGACAGAAGTAGGAGCAGGTGCTGGCTGCATAATGTGTACAATCCATCCTACACATGCTAATAAACTGCATAAACATACTAAAATGCATAATGCTACGACACAACGACTAAACAATAACTTCTTATAATGGTTTATTTTCATCATTTTAATATCGCCCCCTTCCATTTCGTTATCCATTACTCTAAAGGCGTTGCTCACGATAATCTTCCTTAATCACTTGGCTGTGATTGTTAGCCGTCCTATGACACTGCAAGTCCTGTTGACCTAGTCACTATTCAGGTCACAGTCTAAGACTCCTACCGTGACCCTGCAACTTGATGGATAATGGAAAAGGAATATTTTTAATAAAAATCAAAATTATAAAACACAAAGTTCAATTGTCCTTTGTCGGCCTTGGTCGTAGGTTGTACCGCGTCTTGCCAGGTATCATTTGGTCTTTAAATAAAGTTTCTGGATCTGATGTATTCAGTCGCAAGTGAGATGGTACAGCTTCCTGTAAAACGTCGTCGTCCTCTTTTTCACAACTTGTCCAATCCAGGCGTGCACTACTGAATGGTACAAATCTGGGTACTTTTTCACACTCGCTATCACCGACACCTTCTCGGACCCATTGGTCATAAAGTAACGGTAATGGTACCCTTTTGCAGTGCACGCCGTGGATCCAGTTCTTCTTCCCAACGACTTTCACTGCTGTACGGGTGGTCAACAGAACTTGCCTCGGCGGCCCCCAACGAGGTTCCAGGTTCTTTTTCCTCTGGAATTTCTTCAGACACACCCAAGCCCCAGGTTGGATAGAGTGTCCTGGATCTGAGGAGGCCTCCGGCAAAGCGTTTTGGACCTGTTGACGAATGACACGTAATTTAGTGGTGAGGTCATGCAGATAATCAACCAACAATGGATACGGAATGTCTGAGTATTTCTTGGGTCGAGGGACTCCCCAAACATTAGCTGGGCGTCCAAAAAGAATCTCATATGGGCTAAGCCCTAAACGAGAATGAACTGTCGTTCTTGTTGAGAGAAGTGCCAAAGGCAAGGCGTCAGGCCAGGAAAGGCCTGTGCTAGCCTGTATCTTTGCTAATTTAAGTTTGAGAGTGCCATTGTAACAGTCTACCAAACCCGCTGACTGAGGATGGTTTGCCGCATAGAATTTTTGCCTAATACCAAGACCCACACACACCTTTTGCATAATTTGGCCTACGAATTCACTCCCATTGTCACTCCAGACAATGCGCGGCAAACCAAACCTCGGGAAAAACTCCTTCAAAAGGATTTTGGCAGTGGACAAGGCAGTATTGTCCTTTAGGGGGTAGGCCTCTATCCATCTGGAAAAGGCGCAAACCACCACCAGAACATACTTAAGATTGTTGAAATGTTCCATGTGAATGAAATCTATTTGCAGTACCTCAATAGGATACGTAGGGGGAGCAAAATGACCTGCCGGAGTTGGTGTTCCCTTTCCTGGATTGTGCATCAAACAGACAATACAATGCTCCACCACATTCTCTGCACATTTGGGAATACTTTCATTCTGCCATACTGGAGCCAGAAGGTTACATATACCCCTTGCATTGAAATGGGCTGGTCCATGTGCCATAGTGACTACAGGTAGTACATACGCATCTGGTAACAACCACCGTTGGTGTTCTGACAATTCCGTCCAACATCCCATCGTATCCAAAATTCCCGTACTCTCTCTCCACTTACTCATTTCTTTCTCAGTCGCTTCCTTCTGAATCATTTTCACGCTTTCTACTGTGTCTTCACACATACCTCCTTCTGCGACCCATCTTGCGGGACCCGCAACATACATGTGACTTTCAACATCTTTCGCTGTTTCCCTCGCTACTTCATCCGCAAATGCATTCCCTCGACCCACAATCGCTACTTGAGCAGGCAAAGCAAGTGATTCAAGAAGGTCAGTTACCAACTGACCATGCTGTATTTTAGTGCCGTGGGAGGTAAAGAATCCTCTTTCCTTCCACAAACGGCTGAAACTATGAGCAACGCCAAAGGCATATTGGCAATCTGTATAAACGGTCACTCTCTTTCCTTTCGCCAACACACATGCTCTCGTCAATGCTATTAATTCTGCAGCTTGCGCTGAATTCTGTGAAATGCGTGCAGTTTCTACTACTGTATGTAAAGTTGTAACAGCATAAGCTGCTGTCGTCTCGCCATTAGGAAGCTTAAAACAAGACCCATCTACCCACAAAATTCCATCCGGATTCACAAGTAGTGTATCTTTTAAATCAATTTGGCCTTTAGTTTCTTCTTCTGTACGAAGAAAGCAATCATGCTGGTCTTGTCCATTTTTCTCGTCTAGAACAGGTAACAATGTTGCTGGATTCAGGACATTACATCTCTTGATATGTATGTGACTAGCTAAAAGCGTCAACTCATATCCTGACAAACGGGCACTTGTTAAGTGTTGTGTCTTTGTCCTATTCAAAAGAGTATCTACTGCATGTGGCACCATAACATTAAGAGTATGATCTAATACCAGTCCAGCAGATTGACGAATAGAGATCGCCGCTGTTGCTGTTGCCCTGAGACAACGAGGTAATGCCTTGGCTCCTGGATCCAATGTAGCCGAAAAATAGGCACATGGCCTTTGTTTGTCTCCAAATTGTTGTGTCAAAACTGACAACGCGCAACCTTCTCTCTCATGAACATAGAGTGTGAAAGGCTTACTATAGTCTGGAGTACCCAACACCGGAGAAGAACACAAAGCTGTACGTAAATCAAAAAAACTCTTCTGACATTCATCAGTCCAAGGAAGAGGTTGGGGTGTATCTTTCAGAGTAAGTGCCAAGAAAGGTTTGGCCAATAGAGAAAAATTCAGGATCCATTGTCTACAATAAGAGGTAATGCCTAAGAAAGCACGCACCTCTCTTTGTGTGGATGGCACAGACATTTGTGCAATTGCATGGATACATTCTGGGGTCAATCGCCTTCCCTCCTTTGACAAGAGATGACCTAAATAGGTAACCTCTTGACAACAATATTGTAACTTAGAAGATGATACCTTATGATGTAAGTCAGACAAATGTTGCAGAAGTAACACAGTTGCATTTTTACAAACATCAGCCACTAACAAATCATCCACATATTGGATAAGAGTAGCACCTGGAGGCAAAGAAAAAGTGTCGAGCTGGGATTTCAAAGCCTGACTATAAATGGAGGGACTCTCACAATAGCCTTGAGGTGCACGTTTAAACCGGAAGCTTCGGCCTCCGAGAGAGAAGCCAAAAAGATCCCTACTCTCCTCAGCAATAGGAATACTAAAGAAAGCATTTTTAAGATCAATAACCGAAAACCAAGCTGCTGAAGGAGGAATCATAGTGAGCAAAGCAGTAATAACCGGGACAACAGGAAACTGAGGGACAACAATTTTGTTGACCTCTCGAAGATCAATCACGAAACGATACACAGGTGGCTGAGAAGGATCAGTACGTTTAAGAACAGGCAAAACAGGACTATTGCAAACGTTTCCTCTCGTCTCTTCAACCACACCCTTCTGAACCAGGTCATAAACAATAGCCAACAAAGCTATTTCACCATCATTAGAGATCTTGTATTGAGGAATGCGTGGCAACTTAACATCAGGCTTAACAGTAATCACATAAGGGGGAATCTGAAGCAAACCAACATCATTCGGACCCGTAGCCCAAAGTGTAGCAGGAAGTGAAAGCAATTCGAGTGGCAGTTGGTCTTTAGATACATACATTGGAGAAGTCAATTTATCACCCAAAGTAAGATGTACACCAGAGGGGGAGCAATACAACGTGGCATGTAAACCATCCAATAAGTCCAAACCCAACAAGTTTTCTCCGCAACCGGTCGTCAAAAGAAGCAGAGCTTCCAAATCATACGGACCAATAGAAATAGGCAAAGGACAAGAAACAGGGTTACTAACCGGGGCGCCAGAGAATCCTATGGAAACATTTGTTAAGCCAGACAAAGGTGCCCCAGGGAGTTTGGAATGAATGATAGAACTTCTCATTGCACCAGTATCCAAACGAAACAGCTCCGTAACACCTAATGCTAAAACATCAACATAAGGTCCATTCTGATCCACCGGAACTGATACGACTCCCTTACTTCGTCTATGGCTGTCCTAGCTAGTATGAAAATCAGGACCTTCATCTTCTGCACAATAATCGTCATTATAATATTGCGCGGACTGACAATTCTGTGGATCAAAATAATTCATAGTGTTCTGCGGGGGTAAGGAACGCTGTCCTTGAGGCAACACACCTCGCCCTTTACCCATAGGTGCTGACTGAAAACCACCACGACCTCGTGGCACAAATTGTCCACCAGCACGTTGTAATAAAACCGGACAATTAATCTTAAAATGACCTTCCTCTTTACAGTAGGCGATTTGATTAGGACCCAACGGAGGTCGCGGAACAAAAGGTGTAATTTTCTGCAACAATCTCTGAAACTGTGGAGGCTGCTGCAATTCGGACTGACCAGAACGAGGGGGATAAGCCTGTTGCAAAAGAATCTTCGTTTTCAATTCTTTAGTCTTTTTCTCCACTTTTTCCTTTTCTTCCTTATCCCTATTCTCGTAATACTGAGCAGTGGCTAATATCTGGGCAGTCGATGAAACGGCCCATGAACTCTCTGATTGTTTCAATTTATGTGATAATTCTGGCAATAGATTAAATACAAATTTATCTACAAATAATCGCTGTCCACCTTCAGTACTCATATCTTGACCACTATGGTCGATGAAAGTTTCCTCGAAACGAGTAAAGAAATCGGAGACACTTTCATCCGTCTTTTGTTTGCACGCCGCAAACTTATCCCAGTTAACGCGTACAGCAGGCATCATTGTTTTCATGAGGGCTATTATTCTACCGGGTAATTCCGTGATCAAATCATCAGGTTTAGCACCACCTATCTGTCCTGCATCTGCGGCCGCTATAGCAGCCCAATCTCCACCTAAAGCTTGGGCATGATCTTCCCTACGAATTTTAGCCCATAGAGCTTGTGGGACTACATTTCCCATCAGTAAATCAATATCTGCCAAATTCATGATACATGCGTCGACAGTCTGGGACAACTCTTTATAATACCCAGCAGTATTCTTACGAGGGTCCGATAAAGACTGTTTAAGCGCCAAGACTTTCCGATCGTTTCCAAGGATCATGTACCCATATACGCTGGAAATGAGCAAGGATAGGCGGATGAGCGTTTGGATCTGCATCTCTCCATATTGGAGGAACTTCTCGCATAGGATATTGTTTCATTTTACGCCGAACCGCAGGATCAGGTTCAAAAAGAGCTTGAGAGAAAAAGGAAGACCGGAAAGCAACAAGCTTTTGAACAGCAGGCTCTACACCAGGACCCACAAAAAGTCCCTTATCAAATTGATCCTGTATTTCGAACAAACTCTGAGGAGGTAAATCCAGATCCGTATCTCCCCACCCTTTGATAAGAGTGTTACACATAACATTAAAGACATACCTCTGTGTAGGCGCATTCCATTGTAGAAAAGTATCTAAAATATCATGCGCACTATATTGTGGACCACTCATGATCCAATTACGAGCGAGAGAATCTAGCTGAATCCTCTCTTCCCCATTTGGAATCTGACTACGAGATTGCCTTCGAGATGACTGATTTGCATATAGCCATGTCTGAACTGGGGTGGCAGAGTGGGCTAAAGAACGGTGATGGATTAAACCCAGATCTTTTGACTGGGTGTGAGTGTTTGATTGATTCAAATGCCCCGTCCATCACCACCCCCTTTTGTACCGCCTTCGAGATGAAGCAGGAGAAAAATAAAGATGTCCAAGAAAAGGTGACAAAAGACCAGAGACGGTGTCAACTAATCGTTGACGGGCTGTAGGGGAATCCGACACCAGAACAGGAGACAACGTATTCTGTAAAACAGAAGAGGAACTAGTAGCAAAGGAAACTGAAGATGAAGGAGACTGAAGTACAGAAGATTGGGGTACAGAAGTCGGTGGCAAAGGAGGCGGAGGTGGAATTACTGGAAGAGGCAAAGGTGCAGGAATCTGAATCACTGGATTAGCAGCAGGTTGTAATGGGGGTGCATTAGCACCTAATACATAAGGTGGAGGTAGTGTCAATAGATGGGACATGAAAGGATCTTCATCAGGACCCTTACTCTTTGAGGAAGTAGGCAATACGGGATAACATCTATCTATTGCCATACGATGCTGTCTTTTCTGAGACTTCAATCATCTGATCGGTCTCATCATTTTTAAACTGTTGGGCAGCCTGTAAAATTGTCATATTTTGCTCCTTCTTATCTTTCTTCATTTGTTTAATTTCTTTCTGTTTGGCTTCCTTACGCCAGAGGCGGAAAGAGTCAAACATGGCCGGCCGGGCTTTTCTCTTAAACAAAATCGCTTCCAAATTATTTAATATATCAGGCTCAAAGCTACCATTTTGTGGCCACTGTAGGACACCATCTTTCTTTGTGTATCGGATCCATGTTTCATTAAAAATAATAGGGCCAAGACCATGTTTCGAATAGAGCTCATAAGAGGGAGTTCCAACCGGAGGAATCGGACAAGAATCCTCTAGCCGGGAATCCCTAGTACAAAGCAACAAAATTTCCTAAACTTACTAAATCCGGGCATTTCGTAACGAACTGGACTTTCTACAAACGTCAAGGGGTTTAAGACAATATAGTCACAGCATAAACGTACTTACCCCTCGGCTTCGATAAGTGCACTGATAGAATAACAAAAACCAAAACCAAACAAAGAGTGAGCGCTACCCACGAATACTTAACTAAATGTTTTCGTACGCCAACAGATGTCTGTCTAACGTCTCGCGATATCAATCATCACCAAAGGGCCAAGGCAGGACGACAGTCAGGGCAGTAGTCGCCAGCAGCCGTCGGAAAGGAGTAGCCGCGCTGTAAAAGACCTTCGGTCCACTTCGACATACAGGGGTCGCTCACGTGGTTCGCGAATCCTCCAGAATTTTCTTGCGAAGCTCCTCACGATCTTCGGGCTGAACCACTACCGCTGAAGTCGCCCACACATTGGGCCGCCAACTGGAGAACCAGGCCTTATGGAACCAGCGGCGCAGGGCACGCCTAAAATCTCCGGGTTCACCTGCCTTGTCAGACAGAGACACGAGACACTCTGTTGGGCGTAGAAAATCAGAATTATTCGCTGCAGCTAAGCACAGTGGTCCTAGAAGTACACCAGTGGTAAGTTCTCAGGAGACTGCTACTTCTCAAAATCTATTATAGTACACATGTTTACAATGCCCACTCCCAAAACATAAAAAATTGACGAATAGGAATAGTTCGAAACCAAGCTATCGAATGTCCAAAACACACCCTTCCTTCAGGCCCCGTGTGTTCTCCTCCCCTCAAGTTAATCAACACTAGTGCCCGTAATTCAATTTGCAGGTGGTAGAACATGTTTGAATGCTTCAAAGGATAGTTTATGTAACAAGAGAATACACGAGAGAATAGCGAAGGCCAGTCAAATAAGATAAAGTCAGGAAGAATAGTGAGAGCCAAACAGTCAGTCGAGACAGGGATCAATCAGCCTAGACATGGATTAGTGGATTCGGCCAGACCCAGACATCGGTTTCGTAAACAAGGGCAGGAGTTTACTCTTTAACAGACAAGACACGTAGCAGCTGAAAAAGCAAAAACACCGTGTTCGCCGTGCTGCCTGAGTGAGGCAACACAAAATGGCGGCTGGGCACAAAATGGCGGCTAGATACGAGCGGAGTCGAAAACTACGTAACCTCACTCTTGAACTTTAAAGACAGAGATACTGCGTTACGGTTGGCTCTGGAGAGTGGGTCACTGGACTGGCAGGGCTTTTCCTTATCTTTGTATCCAGACTTCACAGCGGTGGTTCAAGAGGCCAGTTGGAAATGTGCAACTGTTAAAGCTGCATTTCAAAAGGCTGGCCTAAGGTATGGAATGCTTTATCCAGTGCGTCTGAAGGTTGATGTAGATGGCAGATCCAAGATCTTTTTTAATTCACACCGTTTTTCTCAACCGTTCAGGTTGTTCGTTATTTATACAGCGATCATTATTTATACCATGATCATTATTCCGTGATCACCATTCACACCGCAAACTTTTTTTTGTACACTTCTGAACCAGTATTTTAAAGTGCACCCTCCAGAACTTTTTCATTTCCATTAACGTCGCATTAATGTATGACGGCATATTCAGTTGTCGTGAAAACCCCTTTTTAGAAGCGATGGCGGGTCCCTAGGAGGAACGCTACCATACCTCTCTTAAGGAAGTAAGGTTAACTGACATGAGCACCGATTAATTTCAAACAGAACTTTTGTTGGAGTTGGGCTCACGAGAATATTTTTCTTTTTCTATTTACCGATCACAGTTTGTACAACGGCATCGGACAGTACGGAACTGATTAACTCGGAAAATATCTCCCGTGTAAGTTTTTCAGCATGCTCGTAACTTACCTGAACATTGTCACATAGTGCACTTATGGTGTAACTTGATCATCACACTTGTTTTTAGTTTTTTTGTATATGCGTCGATACCTACCTACCCTTGTGAACCCATTACTATCTCGATTAAATGGGTGAACATAACTGACACAGTAAGCGTCTCTTTGTTACTTTTGTTCATTTGGGCACGTTCCGTTTCTTACTCGATTTTTTCGCTTAGCTCACTCACTTGATTTTTAGCACGATCACGTCTGTTTTTGAATCCATCACTTTTCACTTCACTTACACTATTTACCTTACTCTTCTAAAGCTCTTGCACCGATTATGTATTTTGAATGGTAACAATCTCACCAACTTTATCAAACAGTGTATGGTTGTTTCAATAAGCCAAATATTTACACTGAGTTAACAGCACGGACACTGATAAACTCGAAAACGTTGTTGTGATGTTTACTTAATTTGCTGTGTATTCCACTTATTATAGATACATAAATTCCCCGGAAGAAGGGCAAGCCCCGAAATGCATTGGGCACAAAAAGAAAATATCATGATGAAAGTAATCATAATGATGAGGAAACAAATGCAGTAATAAAAGAAGAACTAAAGCAGAGAAAAATATTGTGAACTTTTTTGAATTGGACTAACTCTATTGAAATAATATCTAGAGTGCAGCCAGGTGACGTTGCCCACTGTTGGGATAACGCATCCATAGATCCAAGATCTTTGACACTTCAGCTGAGGCCCATGAATTTCTTCGACTCCACTCCAACACTGGCTCGCTTAGAAAATCGCCCACGCCAGAACGATCGCCACAGATACTGAACTCTGGTTCCAGCATGGAATTGTTTTCTGCAAGCTAAGACACCTTCCTGGCAGGACATTGATGAGTATTACAGTGTATTCTTCTTTCTGCTCTTTCTTCCAAGTTTTTTCTGCTCACGATGGTTTAAGATTGTGGACTCTGGGCTCTGGCCCTAATATATTCTGTTTGTAAAGCATGTTTTTATAGGTCTCCGGGGACAAGGCGAGGCGTTGCCTCTCTCCCTGTGCGGCTGCACATTTCTTGTGATGTTTCCATTTGGTAGAATTGAAGTTTGCTTGATACCAGTATGGGATTGTGGGTGTTCCCCTTATTTTCGAATGAGGTGTTGGGTGGATGGGTGGGCGGTGGTGTATTCTTTAGCGTTATGGTATTGCTTGTTACTGCCTGGTTTGTTTCATTATATGGTTCCACATGCGCATGCTGACACATTTGTGCCCTTCATAGTCATGCCCACGTGTGACGATGGCGGGTTGGCTCTCCACTATCTCAGAGGTCAATTTTGTTACATGGAATGTACGGGGTCTGAACAACACTCGAAAAGGTAAACATGTATTGAATTATTTGCAACGCCATAAAGCGGATGTAGTCTTTCTACAGGAAACACATTTGTCCCCCTCCTCTCCTACTTCATTTGACTGTAGTTGGGGCACGCATTGTTATTTTTCAAATTATAGCACATATTCAAGGGGAACTGCCATTTTCATACATAAACGTTGTATAAAGTAACAGCGGATAGGGCTGGTCGATAAATATTGGTGTCTGGGAAGTTGATGGGATACAGTATTGTTTTGATGTGCATTTACATGTTGAATGTGGATGACCCCAATTTTTTCATTCTCTGCATGCCTTGTTGATCCCCTTGGGTGCTGATTATGTTTGCTTGTGGGGAGATTTTAACCTGCTTTTACAACTGGCCCTGGACAGTACAGCACCTTTCCCTGCCACAAAAACCCATGCCAACAGGGTACTTAGTAACATCTGTGACACTCTTGGTCTCGTTGACATCTGGCGTATTCGCAACCCTGACAACTCAGCTTACACGCACTACGCAGCCCCCCATGACACTTGGACACGCCTGGATTTTTGGCTTTTCTCCCATACCATGGTTCCGTGGTTTCGCAACATGACCCACCTGCCTAGAACGTATTCTGATCACTCGCCAGTTTGCATGAATATCCAGATTCCCAGGCCAGAGGGTGTTGAGCGACAATGGCGGTTCCCGGGACAGACCATCAATGATGCGACATACATGGCGGAAATCCGAGAGTCCATAATTACCTATTTTGATCTAAATGTAGGCTTTGTTGGCACATGGGCGACTGTTTGGGAGGCATTTAAGGCTTATATAAGGAGGAAATGCATTGCAAAACACTTTAGGATCATGAAGTCCTTGAGAGGCACACTGACTCACTTAGAGGACTGGTTGAAAATATTAGATGCGGACCTGCTTGTACACTCTGACCTGACTAAGCTGGCTAATCGCCTATTGCTGTTGACTGGATTTCGGGAGACGGCGGAGAGTGAGACAAACTTCCTGGGGAAATATGCCACTGCCAGCTGGTATGGAGGGGGGACAGGCCGGGTCGCACGTTGGCTCAGTTGCTGCGGCCTTGTGTGGGGAAAACTTACATTGCGTCTATTCAGTTAGAGAACGGATGGCTCTGCACAGACACGGCGGAAATCAGGAATGAGTTTTTCACTATTACTCAACTTTATATACTACGCAAGCAGTGGGACGAAGATGACCGCAGGGCCTATTCAGATGAGATTGCTATGGTATGGTTCGAAGATGATATGCAAAAGTTCCTATCTGAGCAAATTTCTAAGGAATAAATTGTCAGCGCCATAGATGCCTTAAACGATACTACTGCACCCGGACTGGATGGCTTCACAGGCATTTTTTATAAGCATTATAAAGATATTCTGGCACCTTATCTCCTCGGGGTATACAATGAAGCCCTCGAGAACAAATTGCTGCCTCCAACTTTGCGCAAAGCCGTAATTGTGTTATTACCCAAGCCGGGAAAAGATCCATTGCGTTGTTGTTTCTACATACCACTATGGCTGTTAAACCTGGACTATAAGATCCTTGCCAAAATGATCGCGTTGAGGCTCACGTTACTCTTGGATCGCATCATATTGCCAATACAATCCGGTTTTGTTCCCCATAGGTGCACTGTGCTGAATTCGCGTACATTGTTTGCAGCAATACATAGAATTACCCTGGAGGGCAGAGAGCTATATACTAGTGTAGTGTTATCACTGTCAGAATCAAAACCTGTGTCAGAAAATGTTATTGCTTTGGGCCAGGCTGTGTTAGAAGAATCGTCTGTACCCTGGTGTTAAAAATCTTTCCTTATATATGGATAAGTGCGTTCTTTACCATATAGCAATAGATTGGTGGACTGAAAATGACGTGAATTATGATAATGAGATGAAGACAGGTGAGAATTATGAATCAACACATCTACAGGATGGCAGTGGAACCATGAAAGATGTCTTAGGCAGTGGAACCCATAAAGATTTGTTGGGGGAATGAAGGAACATAACTTGTCTACAGTAAGTCGAGCAGACTGTAATGGCATGCTCTACACAGATTTCAGATTATATGCTGCATCTTTTTATTTTCTTCAACACAGCAAATCTCAACGTGCAACAGCAGTCAGATTTGACACGTACTTGACAATGAGCGCTAAGGAGTTTAATAATAATGGAAAGCAAAGACCTGTGTAATATGTATTTTAAACATGAAAAGCTATTTTGAACAGAAGGTCCATGTCCTAAGTGCATTTTCTAGGGGCAGGAGACCGAGCCAACATCTGTATCATGGGTCTCCATACAGAGTGTAATGTGGTGTTGGTTGGGTGGCACGTACAAAGGGGTACACCACTGCTTAATGACTCACTTCTGGTGGAGGTGGTAGAAGTGTTGGGTGTCTCTTGTACTGGAGCTAGGTCACAGAGGAACACCTCAACACCACCCTGCTCCAAGACCCCCCCCCCCCGGCGCCACGACCAACACCAACTCCGCAGCCATTTAATTTCACCGCTGGATCTCCTGCTGTGCCGACAAGCTTGCACCCCTCCGCCACCCCACCAAACAAAGCCCTCTGAATGCCGCCTGGTTCACCACTGAATTACAAGAAGCCAGATGCTCCTGCAGACGCCTAGAGAAAACCTGGCGAAACCAGAAAACCATGGAAGCACGGAACAACCACAGAAGCGCCCTGAAGGCAATAAGAGACACCAAACGGACCTTCATAAGAGACAAAAACCAGACCAACATGACCGACGCCAAGGAACTGTTCAGCGTCATACAGCAGTTCGCAAAAAACCCCAGCAAAGCCACGGACGTCACACCTTCCCAGGAACTCTGCGACAGGTTCAGCTCCTACTTCCACCTGGAGATCAAGGTCCTCTATGGCAACTTCAGTGAACAGACACCGGACACCACCCCCCCACAGCCACCGATAACCCAACCATCATGACCTGGGACCCCGCCACCGTCGAACACATCACCGCGATCATGAAGAAAACCCACTCAGGAGCCCCAACAGACCCCTGCCCACCGCATATATTCCACAGGGCCGCTGCTGCCATCTCACCCGAACTAGGACGGACCATCAACACCTCCTTCATGTTCGGCATTTTCCCAGATGACTGGAAGTGTGCAGAGGTTAAACCCCTCCTCAAGAAACCAACAGGTGACCCAACAAACCTGAAAAACTACCGGCCCATCTCTCTCCTCCCCTTCGCGGCCAAAGTCACCGAAAGACTCGTAAACACCTAACTGACCGCCTTCATCGAAGAGAACTCCATCATGGATGCCTCCCCGTCTGGATTCTGCAGCAACCACAGCACTGAGACCGCCCTCCTCCCCACCACTAACAACATCCACATGCTGCTCGACCAGGGAGACACTGAGGCCCTCATCCTTCAAGACCTCTCTGCAGCCTTCGACACTGTTTCACATCGCATGCTCACACCCAGACTTCACGATGCAGGGATACAAGCAGACGCCCTCGACTAGATTCAATCCTTTCTCTTCGGCCGAACCCAGAGGATCAGACTTCCCCCTCCCTCTCCCAGCCCACTGACATCAACTGTAGAGTACCCCAAGGATCGTCGCTCAGCCACACGCTCTTCAACATCGGCATGGCCTCCCTCGCCGCTATCGACAGACAGCATGGGCTCAGCATTGTATCCTATGCCAACGACACCCAGCTAATCCTCTCACTCATGAAGAATCCCGAAGACACCAGACTCTGTTTCCAGAAAGGAATGAAGAACTTGGCAGCCTGGATGAAAGACAGCTGTTTGAAGCTCAACTCAGAGAAGACCGAGGTCCTCATCTTCAGACCCTGCACCTCCGCCTGGGACAACACCTGGTGGCCGTCCGCCCTCAGGAATCCACTCACCCCTACAGACCACGCACGTAACCTCAGCATCATCTTCGACTCCTCCCTCTCCATGAACCGCCAGATCAACGCCATCGCCTCCACCAGTTTCAACTGCCTGCGCATTCTCCGCAAGACCTTCAAATGGATCCCTCCCGACTGCAGAAGGACCTTCACCCACAAACTCATAACCAGCAGACTGGACTACAGCAACACCGAATACGCCGGAATCAACAGAACCCTTTTGCACAAACTCCAAACCATCCAGAACGCCGCAGCCAGACTCATCCTCGGGACACCGCGTCACGAGCACATGACCCATCTCCTACGAGACCTACACTGGCTCCCGGTTGAGAAGAGGGTCACCTTCAAACTCCTCACCCATGCCTACAAATCCCTCAACAACATCCGACCCAAATACCTCAATGAAAGAGTATCCTTCTATGTCCCCTAATAGGAACCTCCGCTCTGTCGACCTCACCCTGACAGAGGTCCCCCGCATCCACAGAAACATAACAGGTGGGAGAGCCTTCTCTTACATCGCAACCAAGACCTGGAACGAGCTCCCTGTGAACATCAGATGCTCCCCAACCCTGCACACATTCAGGAAGGACCTCAAGACCTGGCTCTTCGACTGATCTGGAGCTGCTCCCACGCCCCCAGCGCCTTGAGACCCTCACGGGTGAGTAGCGCGCTTTATAAACCTCTGATTGATTGATTGATTGTAATAGATCCCTTGCAAGATCATTGTCTTCCTTCACAGAATCCTCGGAGTGGAATTTGTTAAATTTGCGCATTGGCTGAGTTCTTGATCGGGCTACACCCTTGTGATGGCATGTTGTGCGTGCCATTGCTATCTACCAACCTTAGCATTTGCATCTCTATGTATTGTATGTAGTGATACACCTGTTAATTTTTTCTTTAAGCCAGTATAGATACCTGCAAATGTGGTCATCATGGGACCTAAAACGTAGGACACTTATATGTCTACACACAGCACTTTCAGAATCAAAGAATTGGAGCTGAAAAAGGGATACCTCTCTCAGCCTCTTATAACTGCAGGTATTCAATTTTGGGGTGATCTCCAGAAGGATTCACAGGTGTTGAGCTGGGAATCTCTCTCCAACATAACAGGAGGCACGCTCACCAGATTTAAATATTATCAACTGTCGGGGTGGTGGGCAACCCAGTCCTGGGATCATGAAGATTCGAGTGTCAGGTTCAACTTGGTCTCTAAAAAGGGAGGCTGGAAGCGAGAAATCTCTTTCTGGTATTAGGCCCTGTTGGAAGATGAAAGCCTGGTGGCATCTGAAATTCAGCGTCTTTGGGGCAATGTTCTTGGCCCTGATACGCATAACCTAGACGACTTCTGGAGGGACTCTTTCACTTTGTTGCAGACAGTAGTAAAACCAGCTGCCCTCAAGAGAAATCACCTCTACACTGTCTATAGGGTTTATTGGACCCCAGGGAAATTAGCCAAGGCAATAGGGTCAGTATATCATTGCCCTAGATGCAAGTACTTGGCGGCCGACAACTTTCATATGTTTGTAGACTGTCCAAAGATCATCAGCTATTGGCTTGAGGTAAAAAGGTTTCTTGAAGATGTTCTTCAACAACAGGTGGAGATTTACCCTAGGACAATCTTCTTCGGCCTGACCACAGACTACTGCTTGAAAGATCTAGCATCTAAGTTTATTTTCTATGTGGTCATTTTAGCTAGGAGAGAGATTTGCAGAGCATGGAAATCTCCAAACCCTCCGACCTTTGCAGAGTGCCTGTCACATATAATTTTTACTAGTGAATCAGATATCGCCTGTGACTCTACAAGCCTGGATAAGATATGGTTGGCCCTTGTGGCCTGGCGCAATAAGTAAAGTGGTCCCGTGATTTTACCTGGGTACTGTTGGTTCTTTTTTTCTCCTAAGTAACGTATGGCTTGGAAGCCATGGTGAACAGGAGTGGACTAAGGAAACAGTTCTGACTTGAGGAAACCTCATCTTATTACCATCATTGGCCTAATACATGGTCCGGAAAGAGCAAGCCAGATGAGAAGAGTGGAGGAATCCCTTCAAGAAGGCCCAATAAGGTGTATGAGGAATAAAAAATAGGAAAAAAAAGGTCTGGCAAGTGGGTGCACTTGCCAGGTCGACATGGCAGTTACAAACTGTGCACAGACTCTGCGGTTGCATGTCTGAATAACCTTTTTACCGGCTACTTCTGTAGGTAACACAACCCTTTCTGTGAGCCCACTAGTATCATTGGAGTTACACGCCCTGGCACTCTCAGTGCCCTTTACTAGGGGCTTACCAGTAAATCCAATATGGCAATCATGGAAATACCAATTCATAAGACAATTTACAGCAGGAGCACTTGCACTTTAACTCTGAACAGCAGTGAGAAAGTGCGCAGAGACATTAAACCAGCAAAAAAAGAGTCAAAACCAGGAGGTCAGAAAGCAAAAAGACAGGAGAAACACACCAAAAAATGTCAAGTCTAACACATGTCCCCGCCATCTGAAAGTAAGGAGAACTACCCAACCTCCCAGGAGTTCTATTCACTAAGGCTGAAGAACCTAGACAGACCATCTGCGTTGGAGTGTTCTGTTCCAGGGCCGTGTTCCACCGTAAAGTGCATTTCCTGTAGGGAGATGGACCACCACAACAGTTTTGTATTCTCATCCCTCACTTGCATCAGCCAACTGAGGGGCCTGTGGTCTGTCTGAACCCAGAAGTGAGTCCCAAACAGGTATGGTCTTAGCTTCTACAGTTCCCAGACCACAGCAAAAGCTGTCCTTTCTATGGCATTCCACTTCTGTTCCCTGGGGAGTGGTCTCCTGCTAAGGAAGACTACAGGCTGATATAGGCCCTCTTTGTTCAGTTGTGAGAGCTCTGCTCACCATCCCATTTTCTGAAGTGTCGATCTGCACAACAAATTCCTTGGAGAAGTCGGGTGCCTTGAGCATGGGCACTGTGCATATGGCGGACTTCAGGGCATCAAAAGCCTTCTGGCAGGACTCAGTCCATATCACCTTCTTGGGCTGCTTCCTGGAAGTTAGAGCTGTTAAGGGGGTAACAATGGTGCCATAGCCTTATTGCAACCAGTGAGGCCTAAAAACGCCCTCTCCTCTGTCTGGGTCTTGGGGGGTTCCCAAGCCAGAATGGTGTCAATCTTGGGTTGAAGGGGTGCCACCTGGCCGCTTCCTACCTGGTGTCCCAAGCACACCACAGAACCCTGCCCGATCTGGCATTTACTAGCCTTGATCATGAGGTCTGCCCTCTGCAAAGCCCTCAACACTTCCCGAAGTGCAGCAAGTGTTCTTCCCAGCTAGAACTGAACACTGTAATGTCATCCAGGTATGCGGCACTGACATCCTCCAGTCCAGCCAACACCTGGTTGATCAACCTCTGAAACGTGGCAGGGGCATTCTTTTTCCCAAAGGGCATCACCCGGAACTGGTATGTCCTTCTGGGGTTGAGAATGTGGACTTCTCCATCGGTTAAGGCAATCTGCTAGTACCCAGACGTCAAATCAAATGTACTGAGGAACCTGGCAGCTTCTAACAGATTTATGAGCTCATCAGCTCTGGGGATGGGGTGCGTGTCAGTTCTGGTGACGGCATTGAGCCCATGGTAGTCCACTCCACACAAAACCGAAGTTATAGAGTGGCACCGGGTACAGTAGCCTTTGGGACCAAGACCACTGGGCTGGCCCAAGAACTGTTGAAGGGCTGAATCACCCCAATCGCCAACATCTTAGAGACCTTCTCTTTGATGCTGGCCCGGACCCGGTCAGTCAACCTGTAAATCTTGTATTTTACAGGAGGGCTATCACCAGTGTCCACGTCATGGGTACCCAGTGAGTAACACCTGGGGTCAGAGAGAACAGTCGGGCAAACTGTCCCAACAACTGGTGACAGTCGCTCTGCTGCTCTGGGATCTGTAGGGGAGAGGGTCATACCTTCCAATGACCCATTGTGCTCCTTGGTAGACAGGAGGTCAGGTAGAGGTCACTCTTCTCTTCCACCCCATCATCTGTCACCAAGAGCATGTTCACTTCGGACCTCTCAAAGTGGGGCTTGAGACTGTTCATGTGCAGGACCCTCAAAGGGTTCCTTGGAGTACACGAATCCACCAGGTAGGTGACATCAGTTTGCGCTCCACCACCTCAAATGGCCCAGTCCACTTGTCCTGCAAGGCACAAGGTTTCACTGGGGCCATGACCCACACTTTTTGCCTAGGTTGAAATTTGACCAGAGTAGCATTCTGGTCATACCACTTCTTCATTTCTTCCTGGCTTGCTTCCAGGTTTGCCTGAGCGAGTTTCCTGAAATGGGCAGTTTGGTTTCTGATGGCCAGCATGTAACTAAACACATGTTTAGTTACATGCTGGGGGTGTTTTCCTGGGAGCTGCCTCCCAGCTTTCCTTCACCAAACTCAGAGGTCTTCTCACCACAGGGTGACTATACAGAAGCACAAAGGGACTGAAACTAGGAAACTTCTGTGGCACCTACCTATATGCAAAGAGAAGTCATGGCAAGAGAACATCCCACTTATGCCTCATGGGTTCTGTTAGACCCTTAATCATGCCCTTCAAGATCTGGTTGAATCTCTCTACCAGACCGTTACCTTGGGGGTGGTAAGGAGTGGTGAACTTGTAGGTTACACCACACTCCTTCCACAGGGATGTCATATACTTGGATATGAAACTGGTCCCCCTGTCAGAAACCACCTCTCTGGGGAACCCCACATGGGAAAAGATCCCCAATAATGCCCGGCCCACCACTGGCACCATCGTTGTCCTGAGAGGCATGGGCTCTGGGTACCGGGTGGCATGATCCACCAAGACCAGGATGTACCTGTTGCCCATGGCTGTCTTGGGATCCAGTGGCTATACAATGTCCATCCCTACCCTTTCAAAGGGTGTTTCCATAACTGGAAAAGTTGGAGAGGAGCGTTGACCTTCCCCCCACTCTTATCACTTGCCTGGCAAGTTTGGCATGACCTACAATGTCCATTGGACTGACTTCGCATTTGAGGCCTGAAGAAGTGGGTGACAAGCCTGTCAAAGGTCTTGTCCTGCCCCAAATATCCTGCCAAAGGCACGTCATAAGCCAGACCCAGTAGGAAGGTCCTGAAGCACTGGGGTACCATCAGTACACGGGCTGACCCAGGCTCAGCAACCTTGGGCTCACTATATGGGACGCCATTCTCCCAGTAGAGCCAATGTGATCCAGACTGATCACCAGCTGCCTGGTCTGCAGCCTGCCACCACAGACCCTCCAGAGAAGGACGCTCTTTCTGCTCCCTGCAGAATTCTTCCATGGTAGGACGCCCTTCTTGCTGCCAATGAGTCAGCTCAGAGATGTCCCCCAGTTCAGCTACCTGCTCCCTTGCAGGCACCGGGGCGTCCCCCTCAAGGTCAGCCTCCTCCCGGTCTGTCGGAATTTCAGGGGCGGGTTTACAGCACCCCTACTCTTTCTCTTGTCAGGGACCTGGGCCACTGTTTCAGGCTCCAGGTCCTTCTGATCACCCTTGCTGGCCACCATTGACCGAGTGAACATGCATGCCCACTCTGGCAACCCAAGCATCTCGAAGTGAGACCTGAGCTCAACATCATTCTACAAGGACTGCTCCAGGACGTTACCAAGCAGAAAATCTACAGGCATGGTAGAGCTCACAACCACCCTCAACGAATCGGAACCCCCCCCCCCCCACCATTCAAAGGGAACCTGCGCCACCATATACTGGCGCTCTGAGTTGTCCACAGCAACTACTTTGTGGAATGCCCTCGGCACTACCTGCTCTTCCGAGACCAGGTGACACCGGACTGAGGTCACACTGGTTCCAGTATCTCTGGGAGCCTGTGCCCTTTTCCCATTGATGGCCACTCAGATACTATATTTCTTTGTGTTAGGGGGCACCTGGTTTCCTGGGGCCATCTCACTGTCCCCTAGTGAGATGAGGGTAATTTCTGCGGGATCCCTACCCCTCCTCCCCAAGCACTACACTAGTCAATACCTTGGACTGCCCACCGGTGGGTGGCTGTGCCCTCTTGGGACTCTTGGGGTCCCCCTTCAAGTGACCCACCTGATCACATGCAAAACACTTGCGTGGGCCAGTCTCAGCAGGCTTCCCTGAAGAGACCACTGCTTTCTTATCTCCTGGGGGATGGGAACCTTTACTCTGGATGTTGGTTTGGGGCCCATTAAAGAACTCATGTGCTTTACCCTTGCCCCCCCAACTCTTCTGCTAGGGACCCTGCCCACCTTTGGCTGAGTCTCCTCAAAAGGCTTTCTTATGGACCCGGTTACTCACCCAGTGGTCCGCCTCCATAGCAAGCTTCCTGGGGTCAGTTAGCTTACTATCAACCAAGTGCTTGCACAGATCTGCAAAACATAGACTAGACAAGTGCTCCCATGCAATCAAATTGTAGAGCCCCTGAAAATCTGTTACATTACTGCCCTTCACCCAGCCATCCAGTAACCTGCAAAACGTATCTACACATTCCAACCAAATGTTGGCATCAGACTTTTTACTGGACCTAAACTGATCCCTGTACTTTTCAGGACTGAGTCCATACCTACTGAGGAGAGCGTCTTTCATGTCTCCATAGGTGAGGTTCTGCCCCTTACCCGAAGCTATCAGGGTATCCCTTGCTTCCTCTGGAAATAGAGGCCATAACCCGGCCCCCCAATTACTTTCAGGGACCCCATTCATGTGGATGGACGACTTGTACCCTTGAAACCACCTCTGTATGTTATCCCCCTTCTTGTTCTATTTACCTACATTCTTGGGGATGTTCACAATCCTATCTGCCTGCACTGAAGAGTTGCTGCCACCATAAGCACTGGACTTGCTCCTCAATTCCAGCTCCTTGAGTCCTTGCTCATGGTCTAATACCATCAGTTGTTACTGTATCTTGGACCTCTCAAACTCTATCGTATGTCTTCTAGCTTCCCTTCTGTCCTCCTGCTTCTCTGGGAACAAACCACTGCTACCTGGCCTGGAGGGACACCCCCTCCCAACAGCACATCGTCCATAGGAGGTGGCACCTCGACCCCTCCACTAAGATCTCCAGACTGCTCCCTGGCATGTCTGGCTGCTACCCAGGCCCTCAGCACCTTTTGTAGCTCCTCCTTCCTGGTGAGGCCTCTGACTTGGACCTTTAGGTTTTTACAGATCGCCTTCCGTTCCATGACGCTGTAGGCTTCCAACCTAGCCTCCTCAAAGGCCACCTCCAGTGAAGCAAGTGATGATGTTGCTGTGTCAGGCATGATGCAGTAGGAAGCTGAAGTTCCAAAACGATAGGATCACAAAAATAGACCCAACAAAACATATGTGGCATGTTATGGTCTGCAAGATGGTAGTAGTGCACACCAATCACTGTAAGTTAAGTGCAAACACAAGCCCTATCCTCACCGCTGACAACCAATGTTAGAAATGGGGGGCTCTAATTGGCAATGGTTTGCACCTTGTCCAAGTAGGGACCCTTCCTTCTAGTCAGGATAAGGGAGTTACACTCCTAAAATAACCCCTGCTCACCCCCATGGAAGCTTGGCACCAGCAGTCAGGCTTATCTTAAAGGCAGTGTGTAAAGCATTTGCACATAACCAACAGTAATACAGTGTAGGCACTACAAAAGGACACCACATCAGTTTAGAAAAATATCCAATATTTTGAAATACTTAAGACAAAACCAAAAATGATTAAACAAAATCCACAATACAGTACTTAGAAATCTTCACTTACCAAATAACCTTGAAAAACAGATTCTTGAAGTCGATACCTTCCTCTGGGGCTGTCACGATGTTGTGAACAAACAAATCCAAACAGTTCTGGCTGACCATGGCGTCGCGGGCCAGCTACGGTGTCATGAAGACCCGCAAAACAGTACCTTTAGAAATTGAGGGCGTCTGCAACCTCTCGCTGAGCTTCTGTAAGCATTGCTTCCCCAGGGGTCGGTTATGGAGGTCGGTGCAGGAGTCGTCGGGCCCTTAAAGTCACACGAGTTGCAGATCGAGCTCCTTGCGGTTGAAGTCGGGAGCACTGGCGTCGGCAGACGTCAGGTGCTGCGGTGGGAAGTGCAGCGGTACGGCATGCAATGCCATCAGATGACAGTGCGAGCAGCAGCTCGGTGGCAACGTCAGATGGCATCGTCAGTGAGACCAGGGTCGCAGTGCAAAGTGATGCGGTGCTCTTCGCAGTGCTGGCAGTTCACAGTGCAGGCGGCATTGTCGTCATTGCTGAAGCGCTGTCGTCGACTGATGAACTGGAGTCGATGATGTCGGTAGGCCAAGCTGCAGTGTGGGATGAGGGTGGTGCATCGTGTAACTTTACGAATGTTGCCCTCGAACCACGATGCAAGCAGCGGCGTCGATTTCGGCTTGGAGCGGCGTCATCGGGGACACCAAGGCGGCATTGTGAAGCAATGCGGAGTGCGGTGCCCACAGGTCACTGTGCAAGCAGCGGCTCGGGGGAGTGTCAACAGGCATCGTCGGTGAGACCAGGGTCGCGTTGCAGCGGTGCCCTCTGCTTTGCCTTTAGGATACGGAGTCGGCAGCAGCGTCGTAGGCGGCGTTGGGTTGCTTTTTCTTCTGTTGCAGCACAAAACACAAAGTCCCCAGTGCTGAGGGCAGAAGAACTTTAAGTCTTTGCTGTTACTGAGACTTCTTGAACAGGGGGCAAGCTCTACCTCAAGCCATAGGAGATACACAAAGAAAGAAGTTGTAGAAAGTTCAGTCCAGTCCTTTCACTGCCCAAGACAGAAGCAGCCACTGCAGGCCAACAGAGCAAAGCACTCAGCAAAGTGGTAGTTCCTCCTCACAACTTCTCCAGTTCTTCTTCTTGGCAGTCTTCTTGGTCCAAAAGAGTTCTAAAGTTCAGGGGTTTGGTCCCCACTTTTTTGTAGCCAAAAATCCTTTGTCCTCTCAGGCAGAGAGGGTCGGTGCCCCGCCAGAACCAGTTCTGCCCTCTCTGGGGTGGCTTCCTGGCAGGAGGTGGAAATGGCATTATCAAAGGAAGGGTTGTAAATTTCAAATAAAGTTCAATATAAATGTTCCAAGATTTTCTTTATTCGTCAATCTTGATCAATATATATCCATGATTTGTATATTTGATGTTTTGCAATCTCAATGCAAAATATTGGGCATTCAACTAGATGTCCAAAAGAAACATATTTATATCCAATGCATTTCGGCTGAATAAGCCTTCATCAGGGATATCGATTCTAGAAAAAATAGATAAATCATACATGAGGATACATGGGGAAACATATGTCTTATCAAGGGTGTAAAACAACCAGATCATAATTATCGACATTATGTCTCTACTAAATGAACATAAATCCAACATACGCAATAAATTGATGAAATCGACGATTGCGACTCATTTCAATGAGGCTTCACACAATATCAGTCAACTAAGATACACTATCTTAGAGGTTGTAATAAAAAGAGAAGGTGTGGACAACAGCAAGAATTTATTACAACGCGAAAACTTTTGGATTTACAAACTAAACACATTGAAGCCAACTGGAATGAATGACCAGACTGAATTTAGCTGTTACTTATAGACTTTTGGATTATCCATATGAATTCATATATTGCCTGCTAATTTCTCTTTTTTTCGCCCGAATGACGTCTACACCAACATATACCCTTGCACTTCGTTACACATACACTCATTTCATACATAACAGTGGGTCTTTCTTTTACCTTATGAACACACTTAAACAAGGTTTATTGATATTTTTTTGTTTTTCTTTAATTCAGCTAAGATTCATTTGAACGACAGACTGATTCATTAGGACACACATGATGTCTTGGTTACTTTCCACGACATATCAGATTATAACCCCGGGGCTTTACCCGTTCAAAGATGGCCGCCATATATTATCGAACATTCTGATCATCTTGGTTTGATCGTATGACTCCCCAAAATTGTTCAATTTAGAATGTTATATGCCTTTTTTAATATACATACTACACGTGTATAAATTTGTAGTTGGTTACGGCTGTAGATTTCCACTATAACCCGATTATAAGATGGCCGCAAGCAGCGAACTGCACGTTCGTTGAGAGTCCTATTTTGATATCTGTACCTAATTAGATATTGCGGCTTTTCACGCTGCCGGTATCCTTCGACAAATGGCGTTTTGCAGAGAGGATGTAAGGCGTCCTGCAAGTAAGTTATAGTTCATCTCGTTAGACGTAGGGAGGTTAGATGGTTTTAATCTATTGTGACATACGTACCACAGGGGAGATTAAGCATGTTTGCAACCATTCACTCACAGTCCAGACAATGTTTGTTGTATTTTTGGGATATTTTGTCGTGATTACACTTTGAACTCATCGCTTTTCTCACTATGACGATTGCACATTGATTTTACGGTTAAATGTACATTATTCATGCTTTTTACCTTTATTTTGATACTAAATGAACATTCTCACCATTGTTTGTAGAGACATAATGTCGATAATTATGATCTGGTTGTTTTACACCCTTAATAAGACATATGTTTCCCCATGTATCCTCATGTATGATTTATCTATGTTTTCTAGAATAGATATCCCTGATGAAGGCTTATTCAGCCGAAATGTATTGGATATAAATATGTTTCTTTTGGACATGTAGTTGAATGCCCAATATTTTGCATTGAGATTGCAAAACATCAAATATACAAATCATGGATATATATTGATCACGATTGACAAATAAAGAAAATCTTGAAACATTTATATTGAACTTTATTTGAAATTTACAACCCTATATGGGAAGCGGCTGTGACTAGGGGTCGTCACCCAATCAGGGTCACGCTAATCCTGGTTATATTGGTACTCTACATCGGAGGGTACACCCTAGAGCACGCAATAATTTTGAACGTGAACTAACTTTGTGTGCGAGTGTGACAACATTTTATTATCAAAGGAAGGCCAGGCCCATTCAGATGATAGGAAATCTCCTCCCCCTACTCTAAATTCAGCCCAGGTCTTTTCAGCCCTTTCCTGACCCACCTACACTATCTGGAGCCACTGCTCCTGCCCAGCCTCTGTTACCCAAAACCCAGACAGTCAATCTGCAAACCAACAGAGGCCTACTGGATGGCTGAGCAAGAAAATTCCTACTTTCTAAAAGTGTTTTTTTCAAACACAAAATGTAAAAATCACCTTCACTAAAAGATGCATCTTTAGTTTCTGAGTTCAGGCATACTAAACTTTATTTTTCTACCTTGTTCCCAGGGCCAGTTATGTTTGTAAGATGTTATAAACAAACACCCCATAATGTCCTATGGGAACAGGTAGCCTTGCAATAGTGAAAAACTAAATTAGCAGTAATTCACTATCAGGACATGCCACACACCAGGGCATGTCATACATTTCACACACAATGCGCCCTGTCAGCAGGGGTACTGGGGCCTGCATTAGGGGTGACTGACATGTAAGAAAAGTAAAGGTTAGGGCCTGGCAAGTGGGTGCACTTACAACAAAACACAAAGGAACCACATCCTGGAACCATTCCGGCTGCACAGCCAAAACCTGGACTGTATGATTCCAATCAATCAAATGTTCCCACGCTTCTCTGTGTACTCCTTATTTTTACCATTTTAATCCTCTTTTCATGTTTTGCTTAATCAATTTATTTTACTCATGCATCTCTCATGTTATGACTGTTGACTCAAACACAAATGGAGCGTGCGTTTCCACAAATCACGATTTTATTGGCATCACCCAATGCATTTCGGGAATAAACATTCCCTTCGTCAGGGGTATCTACAAAGCAAAGAGAGTATTCAAACACCACCATCAGTGTCCTGTATTTTTACTAACTTCATTGAAAGGTTGCATTTGAAACCTACGTTGTAATCCATGCTTTCTTCAAGTTTACAAACTTATAGCAGTTATTAATAGACATTACTCATTTATACGTGCCTCAGTGGGTGGGTGCACTTGCCAGGTCGACATGGGAGTTACAAACTGCATGCAAGCCCACTAGTAGGATAGTACTATTGGATTTACGGGCCCTGGCACTCTCAGTGCACTTTACTATGGACTTACCAGTAAATCCAATAAGCCAATCATGGAAACACCAATCCGTAACACAATTTACAACAGGAGCACTTGCACTTTAACACTGAACAGCAGTGAGAAAGTGCGCAGAGACAATAAATCAGCAAAAACAGAGTCAAAACCAAAGCAAAAAGACTGGGGAAACACACCAAAAGATGTCAAGTCTAACACTGGCGCACAGACCGGGTCGGGACCGGGTTTAACGCTCTTTTAATGTCTTCGAGGGTCAAAGCCTGTGGGCACGCTGCACTTGAGATCATCCGGATATGTTCTTCTGTGTCATCAAAGAGTTCATGCTCCTCCGCTAGTGTAGGGTGGCGAGATAGTAAGTCCACTGGGTTCTTTGCACCGGGTCGGTAGACCACTTCCATTTGATAATGCTGCATCTGGATGCCCCACCTTTCGATTTGTGGTGGTGGGTTAGGGGCAGAGCCTTTGAAGACCGGGACTAATGACTGATGGTCGGTCATCTTGAAGGGTTGGCCACTCAAGTAAAGGTGGAAGTGGTTGCATACCCACTTGATGGCTACGGCCTCCTGCTCGATTTGGGTGTACTTTGCTTTGGTTGGTGTCAGTGACTTGCTGGCGAATGCTAGGGCAGCCCATCGCACAGGTTCTTGCTCTTGAGTCAGCACTGTTCCGAGCCCCACGAGGCTGGTGTCTACCAGCAGCTCTGTGCATCTTTTGGGGTTAAAGTACACCAATATGGCCTCGCTGAGGAGGGCGTCCTTGATTTTCTGGAACGATTCCTCCTCGCGATGGCCCCGGATCCATTTGGCCTCTGCTTTAGTGAGGGCCCAGAGTAGTTCAGCCAGGGTCATGAGGTCCAGAATGAACCACTCACAGTAGATGGCCATGCCAAGGAAGCTCCTTACTTCTGAGGGTGTGCAGGGGGCCGTC
Organism: Lissotriton helveticus; assembly: GCF_964261635.1. Taxonomy (NCBI): domain Eukaryota; kingdom Metazoa; phylum Chordata; class Amphibia; order Caudata; family Salamandridae; genus Lissotriton; species Lissotriton helveticus. The sequence goes on along the minus strand of NC_136065.1, from coordinate 1,631,201,000 downwards.
TTATTGTTTGTGACTTGCGGGGGTCTACTTGAATGCCTTCTTGATTGAATACATACCGGAAGAATTCCAACGACAGTTGGAAGAATGAACACTTGTCACAATGTCGTGGCGCCGCAGTGTGTCTTTCAGCTGTTTATGGTGTTCCGATGCCATGAGAGGGTAAATGAGTATGCCATTGCTGACATTTATGACACCTGGTAGGCCACAGACGGTCTCATGTGTGGTGTTCTGGAAGACTTTGTCAGCTGTGGAAATCCCGAAGTTCAGGCGCTTGTACTGGTGTAGCCCCAATTGTGTGCTGAAGGTCGTTATGTACCCCCTCTCCTCCACCAGAGGTAGCTGGTGGTAATAATGACTATTGATATTGTACATCTGTCGACTATGATGCTAGCTTTTTGCTGTGTATCAGTGAAAAAAAGAAAATCATGCTTAAAAAATCTGATTTATAATAATACACAATGTTGCTTTAAACACATTTTAAATATTAGTAAATTAACTTTAAAAAAACACACATTTCTCAGAACAGTGACAGGCTTTTCTGCAGTTTCACCCAAACCATGAATACTAATGGATGATCCTCTTTTTGAAAGAGTAATACAATCAGCTAAAAAAAAAATGCAATCTCAAAAATATATAACAAGTAACGTGTAATATGATACTATTTTGCAGTGTCAGGGTTCAAATTACTTTAATTAACCACTCAACCTTTGGAGCTTCGGGTTTGTAAATGTCACCTGAGCCCCTCAATGTCAATATAGGTCAATATTACAAGTTACCCATTATTACCTAGTGGTGGTCACCAGTGGGTAGTTTTATTTAGGACCACGTTTCCATTGTAAATTGTTTTTTTGGTTTGCTAAGAACTTTGACAAATCTTCACAAAACTTTATTTAAAAAAAAGTTTTGTCAACCTCCACTTCTTTCTGGAAAGGTTTGGGGTGATCCTTCATACAGTGGCTGAAAATAAAAGGGAAGTGGTTCCAAAACTCATTTTCCCCTATGCAATTTTATATAGGAAAATTAAACAGTGATACATAAAAATGGCTGAATAGAAGTACGCCCAATCTGGCAGAAAGCTAGATCTTTACTCAAAAAGTGTGCTTTTTGTGATTTTATGTAAACCCGTTAAGTACTTTTCGACAAATTAAGATTCAAAATGTATAGAGATATGGTCGCGGTCAAGTGATTTGATTGACAGGCATGAACTTGCTCTGCTAATAACATTGGCGCTGTTTGACGTATCTTCATGAAACTTTACAAAAAAAGTTCATCCTCTTCAGATCCTTTGTGGAAAGTTATGGGGTGGCCCATCAAGCAGGAGCAAGATAAAGAGAGGGTCCCAAAACACAATTTCCATGAGCAGTTTCTAAAGGGAATTTTAAACAGTACTACAGCTAAAACAGCTGCACAGAATTGGTCCAAAGTTGGCAGAAAGCTAGATCTTTCCCCAGAAAGCGTACTTTTTTGTGATTTGGTGTAAATCCGCTTAATCGTTTTTGAGAAAATAAGGTTCAAAATGTATAGCTATCTGAACAGTTGGGTTTCAGTCCTAACTCCCCCATCTCTTCCTCCTCTGCCCCCGCTGTGAGGTATTGTCTGGCTTGATGGAACAGGTAAATAGGGTCTACTTTGGATAAATGTAAGCATTTAAAATAAAAGGAATTTTTGTTGGGGTACAGTACAGAACAGTTATGAGGCTGCCTAATGTGGGCTTTAATCGTGCATCATAAGGAATCTAAAAGGTGTAACCTTTAATTCTTCCCACCCTGCAGGGGTAAATAAAAGTCTGAACCTTTACCTCAAGAGAAAAGGCGAATAAAGGCGTGAAATTCATATTCTGCCACTGCGAGGGCTGGGGTGGGAAATCATTCAATTGAAATCTTAATATTACAGCAGGGTTCTGGAATCATAAGGAAGTCTGGCGTACTCTAAAAAAAAGTAGACGTCAGGTTTGTGATATCAGCCCAGTAGCCAAGAATTTCATATGAGACTGTAACGTCACATCCCATACATGAATAAAACTAGCCACTCCACGACTGAAGGGGAGAACATGGCGTCTGCTACCCGAGCAGCCGCTCGCGCCCCGAGCGCTTTCCCCAGTCCCATGAGCGGTATAACGCTTTACCTGACTTTTTTGCTTGGTGAGGTGCCAGAGGTTCTCTTCGTACTTCTGCTGATTTCTCACTGAGGTCTTCCAGCCTGGGATGTGTGTGGGGGTCCCCAGCGCCTTCCGTCCTTCTTGCCTGTCGCGCTGGTGCGAGGCCGCCTGGAGCTTCGGAGGGGCAGCAGAGTGGTGGCTCGCGGGCTCCTCCGGGTCCGGGAGGCAGCGCCAGTTTTGGTCAATTTTTTTTTTTACATTAACCTGACGAGGCGGGCCGGGATAGAGTCGAGAGAGGCTTTTCAGGATTTCGAGTATGCTTTCCCGACTACTCCTGATACTTTTTCCCCTCCAGAATGTTTGGGAGCGGGGGTGGGGGGGCTACCACCAGAAACAGTACTTGTGCGGTCACAGGAGGAGCGACAGCCTGCAGGAGGGCAGAACATACAGGTTTGCCTATCTCCACAGGTGAACGAAGCTGCAGAGGTCTCTGGGTCGATGGGGGCTCAGGGGCAACCACAAGGGGAGGTATTAAGAAAGGCAGGAAACACGGGGGTCACCCGAGGTTTTGCGAGGGCTAGAGGGAACGGAAAAAGCAATAAACAATCAGCTGAGGAGCAAGCCTTGGAAAGCTCACCGAAGGAGGCAACTTTCAGTGACTGTACAGCGTTCCAAATGTACCAGGTTAAAGGTAGGAATATAAAGTCAGGGAGGAACAAAAGTAACCCCCTAGAAAGTAAAGTCAGGGTCACCCCTTCTTTACTGTGGTTCTTCAGGGTACAACCTGAAGTTTTGAATATTACAAAAAAGGGGAAGGATTTTAGAGGGGGCCCCCCTGGCTATTCGTCGACTAACCTACTAACCTGACAACATGGAGTCTGCCAAGCCTTTACCTATTCAGGCTGAGATGTTAATCACAGTTGCTGAAAATATACCTGAGATTATGCCTGATAAAATAATAGAGCTGGTTGACCAGACATATGTTGGAGCTGTCAGTCAAGAAAGTGGAGGGGCAGATGAAGGCTTCGAGTCTCAAGAAACGGTTGGGACCTCAATAGCCTCTTTGGAAACTCTTTTTCCCACACTAACAGAGGACTTAAAGAAAGGTTTCTCCGTATCGGATGCAAATCAAGGCGAGAAAAGAAACTCCAGCGAGTCCCTAGAGAGGAAGGTGGATCTCCTAAACTCCAGAACTGAGTCTCTGGAGAAATGTGTGGAAGAGTTGAAAGTCAATCTCAGGACGACAGAGGCTGAGATGCAGACCTTAGAAAGGGGGGGGGAAGTCATTCTCCGGGACAGAATGGAGATGTTGGAGAACAATTCCCGCAGGAACAACCTTCGCCTTATGAATATTCCAGAAGGAAGTGAAGGGTCTGATCTCAAAACATAAATCATTTCAGTGCTTAAAGAAGCTCTGTCGCTCGAAGAATCGGATGAAATCTTAGGAATTGATATACAGAGAATTCACAGAGACCCGTTTCGAAGGAGCACAAATAGAACAAAGCCAAGAAAAATTCTTATTAATTTTCTTACTTATTCTTAAAAGGGGAACATTCTCAATTTGGCTTTAAAGGCAAAAACTCTAAGGGCTAGAGATTTCTCCTTTGAAATTCGGTCGTATCTTGCCAGAATTACCCTTGAAAGGCAGTGGGAGCTAGGCAGGAAGATGGACGATTTCAAGAAAGCAGGTGCAGTGGTGCAGTTGAAATTTCCTGCCTTCCTGAAAGTTATGCATAACAATAACATGCATAACATAAGATCAGTTCAGGAGGCAGACGAGCTGCTTGACACCATCTGAAAAGATGTCCCCTAGAAGTAGCTTTTGATTATTTGGGCTTAGTTAGTTTAGAATAAGGCATGGTTTGTTCTGTGCTGTAATATTGAATTTTAGCACCGAGTCCTTCTTCCTCCTATCCTGCATAAATCAAATTAAGAAATAGGTACGGAAGATGATTTGAGACTCGATTGATTCACTTGTTCATTGATTTTTGGTTTCTGAAGTATACACTCATTTATTTTTTATCTCTGTATAGGTTTAATTGTGTTGGGTTAATATATTACACATGTTTAGAATGGGATGGGGCGGATAGCTCCAGGATGCAACACCTGGACAACACCGGTCCAGATAAATGGGGGAAGGGTTCCCCAGCGGGGTTAGAGGGGTAGGAGGGGGTTGGAGGAGCACAGGGGCATAAAACATAAAAATACATCATTCACCTCAAGTATCTTAGACCCAGTCCAGATAGATGCAGTTGGATCTCGAGAGACTTGGCGTTGGCTCTTTTTTAGTTTAGCGCAAGTCCGAAAGCTTAGATTTAAGCCATGAAAGCACTCCTAATATTGTCTAATGTCAATGGTCTATGCGTGAGGGCAAGAAGACCTAGGATTTTGCAATATCTAAGAGACTCTCCAGCGCAGGTCATTGTCATCCAGGAGACACATCATATTAAGGAGGAGATTAAGGAAATTATAAAAAATCAGAAATAGGTGAACTCTCTTATTTGCACTAATCAGGCGGCTAATATAAGAGGGGTCTTGATTCTCTTTAAAAAGCAAGCTGATGCCCAGATTTTATAGCATATCCAAGACTCATGTGGCAAAAGGGTAATATTGAAGGTTATTTTAATGGGCTTCCTTCTTACTTTGATTGGCTATTACGGCCCAAATCAAGATGACCCTTCTTCTCTAAAAACGATTTTTTCACATCTTCTTGATTTCTCAGAACAAGTGATTATGGCAGGAGATTATAATATAGTTCTTAACCCTAAACTCGACAAATCTCCGAACATTAGAGTTGCCACTCCATCAAGATCTAAGGTATATCTCCAGACCATGATGACCCAAACGGGTTTATGTGACATATGGAGGGAAAGGTCAGGACAGCAATTGGGAGTATCATATAGAAACTTTAAGAACAGACACAAATCAAGAATTGACTATATCTTGGTTATCTAGAGCCTGAGAGGCAAGGTTAAAGATATAAGTTATTTGTCGTCCCACTTGTTGGACCATTCTGTAATATTTTTAGATCTCGACTGGGAACAAGGCCAGCAGACTAGAGCTTAGTTTTTTGACCGAACATTGCTCCTTGAGGAGGAAGATATGGCCTTCCTTTCCCGAGAGACTGAATTATTCTTAGAGATTCATTTAGGTACAGCAACTATCACCATGGACTGGGACTTCCTCAAAGCTTTCTTAAGGGGTTTGATTACTAGCAGGTTGAGTTATAGAAATAAAAAGTATAGGGGAGAGAGTGCATCTCTGGAGGCGGAAATGATGGCAGTAGAGGCAAAACTGAATAGTCAGGCTGATTTGGGAACGAATCAAGAAGATCTAGATAGACGTAATGGACTAAGGGAACAGCTGGAGGGCATCCTTCAAACAAGGCTTATGCGTAGATGGGAAGCCAGTAAGATTGCCTATTTTGAGTAAGGGGAAGGAGCAGGAAAGCTACTAGCATGGAAAACAAAAGCAGAACCGCTCCATAACCAGAGTAAGGAAATTACTATTATGGATGGGCAGTTGCTCTCTCCATGGTGAAGCCTTTTATGAATATTTTCAAGATATATCCAAAGAAGTTGGTGTAGAAGACAAGCCTAAAATTAAGAAATGGTTGGATAGGACCACACTGACATCTATGAGTCCTATACAACAGGAAGATCAAGAACAAGATATTACTCAAGAGGAAGTGAGGAACGCCTTGGCTGCTTGTAAAAAAGTTAAAGCTGCAGGCCTCGATGGGTTACCAGTCAAGCTATATAGATCTTTGGGGGAGGTGACAATCCTGGTTCTAACGCAACTATTTAACAAGATATTAGCAGAGGGCGTAAGCACTCCGGGTCTTGGAATGATGCCACAGTTATCTTAATTTTGAAACCTGGTAAAAATCCAGCTAGCTGTGGGTCAGATCGGCCGATTTCGCTTTTAAATATGGACTATAAAATCTTTGCCTCAATTTTGGCAGCCAAGTTGGGGTCGGTGGCTGATGACATCTTTCACTCAGATCAAAAGGGGTTTGTGAAAGGAAGACGCCTACCAGACCTTACCTATGATCTGGTTGGAGCTATAGATATTGCTTCTAATTACTCACTCCCTCTTGCAACCTTGACTCTGGATGACCCCAAAACTTTCAACAGGGTAAATTGGATTTACCTGTTGGAAGTCATGGAAAGATTTAATTTGGCCGAAAAGTTCTGTCGCACCATCCAGCTATTATATCAAGCACCATCATCTAGGCTGTTGGTTAATGGCAAACTGACTAAACCATTTAAGATCACTAGAGGCACCAGGCAGGGCTGCCCTCTTTCCCCCCTCCTTTTCAATATGTATATAGAGCCCTTTGCTCAGAGGCTCAGAGAAGATCTCAGCATTGTGCCTTTTAGATATGGGGAGTGGGAGAGTAAGGTGGCCCTATATGCAGATGACATTCTGGCCTTTTCGGCAGACCTGGAAACAACATTCCCGGCAGTCACTGGAGAGTATTTTGGGAGCCCCAATTCAAATAGCCTTAGCCCTGATAATATTTGGCCTTACTGAACAAGCTAGTGGTCCAGCAAGTTTTCTTTTATTTTACGCCATGTTGCTAGCCAGGAGGCAAATATGTAAGCATTGGATTGATCTTATTCCTCCTACGCACTCTGAATTGCTGGCGTCAATGTACGAGACATCTAAGATTGATCTGTCCAGAGCTCGCAGCATAAAAAAGACAGCATTCTGGGATCTGCTGATAAAGTGGGTTAAGGCATGAATAAAAGGGAAGCTTGCTCTTGTGTTATCTATTTTTTCCATGAAGAGTGGGTCCTATGATTATGCCTCCTTGGGTACTCTCCGGACTACGTTGAGCTTTCTCGTATGTGTGCCAACGAAGATGTCCATAAGGTCCTTGAGTATCTAGTCGGAGAGAAACCCCTTCCCCATTCAAGGGGAAGTTACATCCATGGCTGCTAATGTACCTTATAGGCTGAAGGCACCCTGAGATTCTAAAATAACGCCTACTCGTCTCAGATCATTGAGTATTTGTACAGACAGACTGTGTGTGTGTTTAATGGGGTATGAGGTGAATGAGGACAAAAATAAATAAATTAAAAAAAATAACAAATGGTAAATCAACGAACAGAATGCCAGACAGAAACAATAGCCCTGACATCACTCGAGCAAAGCAGCCTTCCAACGACGGCATCACACCGGAAGTCTAACTTCATATTATCGACTGTGACGTCACTCTAAAAGCCAGTTATAGGTTTGCGACATCTCTTTGTGAACCAAGAATCAGAGCTGCTGGCAAAGCGCAGTGGCCAGACTTCGGATGTTAACATCCCTGAGGTAAGCATACGACAGAGTGAATAACACATGGAATAACAGGTGTTATATTAGGAAAAACTATGGGCTTCATAAAAACAAAAGATGAATAGTAAAAAGCGTTAAAAAAAATCAAGAAAAGAGAATGCCGAACGAACAATCTTTCAATAACAAAAACGTGCGTTCTAAGAAGAGTAATCTGGTAGAATTTGAGGCACTCTAGTACACATCTCAAAGCAATGTACTAAGAGGGGTCAGAAGTCAGTGATAATACGTCAAAGAGAAGGATGTGCAGCAAAGTCTGCCTCGGCCAAAAAGCCTCATCACGACCGCATCTGTTAGCCCTGATCTCTGCACATCACTCCAACCAATGTGTCAAATTAAGCTAATTACTGGCTGATGCTGACGGCCAGATCAGCATCAGCACGAGATCGAATGAACCATCAGGACTCAACTAACTAGAATGCGAGACCGTTAAAACCTGGAGCGGATCCCACAGTTGGGTGGCTATTCATTCCTGGACACTGTACCTTTAAAACAAACTTTTTTTTAACGAGTTCAGCAGACAAAACGCAGACAAACTGGCTGCTCTGAAAGCCTATCCTTGGCACGATGTTGAGCAGACTGGTCCAATGAGCAGCCAGTGGACGTATGTGTGACCTGTGTAAAGGGACACGCCCCCCACCCACCCACCAAAGGAGGGCGAAACTCCGGCCTGTCAATCTTCAAAGTTAGGGGGTGGGGCTTGGGAAGTTTTCAATTTTTCGTTCCCAGTGTAGGGAGGGGGGAAAAGTTGCTATTATAAGCCCAAAAATAGAGGGAGTGTGAGAGAAGGCACAAAGGACGGAGATTTAGGTTAAAAGGCCCAGGAGCCGCGGTCGTTGCGCGGAGACCCCGCACTCCTTTCTTTGATTCAAAAACAGCCCTGGTTACCAGTTTGCTTCTCTTTGAAGGGTCCCTGTCATGCTTGCCTAGCGAAGGTCCCCTCACCCTGAGAGATTCCCGGAGGATCGCAGCATCTGCTCCCGATCCCCGCCGGAGCCATGGGGGCGGCCGGCTGCGAGGACGAGGAGCTGGACTTTCGGCTGATCTTCGGGGAGGAGGACAGAGAGGCGTTCCCCCAGGACACAGGTACTGTTGGGGGGTCATCTGTGTGACTGAGTACTCACCACGCCACGGCCGGGGGTTGTAGAAGGGCGCACACCGTGGGCCGGTGTGGGAAGGAAAAGCGTGTCCTGGACTGAAGAGAGGGCAGATCGGCCCGGAGGGAGAGAGAGTTCAGATGTTTGAGAGAGAGGGCAGAGGTGAGGTGTGCGGGGTAGGCACGAGCAGATATGAGTGAAAGGGAGGACGAGAAGGGATGCTGAGAGAAGACGCGAGCTGATGTGTGAGTGAAAGGGAGGACGTGGGGATATGCCGCAAAGACACCGGGTGACAGGAAACAGAAAGACAGTATGAGGGGAGACATAGTCTATTCGCAGAGAAAGAAATGCCGGGCGTAACTGTCAAGGGTGCAGCAGGTGCAGTGGCACCTGGACCCAGGGCTGCCAGCGACCCACTGCACTGTACATACGGCTGTTTTTCAGACCAAACAAGGGCAGTGGGTGCATGTTTTCCTAGCTTGCATTAGGGCCACGCACCTTTGGTACACTTGAGAAACGAGCGTGTGGTGTGGAGACGCGCGGAGCTGGTGCGTGTGATGATAATACAGGGGACCGGCTGCAGTGTGATAGAAAAGTAAGGCCACTGTAGGGACAGGGGGGCGACACAAAAGGTAAACCACTGATTGTGCATTTGTGCGCGCGTTTGCCGGGGAGGGGAAAAGAAAGCATGCGCTCCCGTGTGTCTTTTTTAGTTTTTCATATTTTACCATACACGTTCTTCAAAAGTTTACCGCATAAACATTCCCATTGGTCCTGTGGAGAGGGTACCACAGTGTTCAAGGGGTCGAGAAGTTACAATGGTAAATGCACACGTCCAGTTCCTGCAGTGTGGGGCTGGCCTCGAGGTTAGTTACATGTGGAGTGGTGTAAGAAGTGATGGGGGAGAGGGAGCGGGTTCGGGCAGTCTTGGGAGAGAGGGAGACAGAGAGGGAAAGGTTATACTGCCGAATTAGGGAGTGTGCCGGGGAATGAGAGCCAGGAACACGTGGATACATTTGGCATCCCAAAAAAACACGTGTACGCACTACACGCACTGACTGCTCTACATCAAGGGATGCAGAGTGATGGTTTTGCGCACCTGGACAACAGCACGTAAGAATAATAGCTGTAAATACGTAGGCAACGTGTACAAAGAGATAAGCATACACATTATGTGGCCAAAATATGGTAACATTTGCATATTTATATACGCATGTCAATGAATCCGCACACACTCATCTGCACAAACCACGAGAAAGCACATACAAACATTATAGGCTAATGTATGCACAAGCCATCATAGACAAGCACACAGCCAAAATGCCAAGGAAAGACTCGCAAACGCCCCCCCCCCCCCAGAATACACGAAACTCAGACTTTAATGCACACAATACCAATATAGCAGTGATACGTATACAGATGCACACAAAACTGATACTCAATTACACAAACCCTACATAGGCACAATGCACAACGATTGCACACGTGTGGATCGGATCAAAGAAGCACACTCAAACGCACATAAAAGTAACTAACATAAGCACACATAATACATACACAGAAAGAATAAAGATTGATACACATGACAAATAAAGTATACACATGAAATATATGAACAGGAAGGACACATAGAACATGAAATCATACCAAGTGTATACAAATAGAGGCCACACCACTGAGACACCAAACGTACATACTTCCAACACGTGCAGTTCACATAAGAACTCGAAAAATACTCGTGCATAGCGACATCCCCATGACAGGCAGACAGCAGGCGAAATCCGGAGGGGACGAGAGTCAGCGGCATTCTGCAAACACCTTGCCTCGCGAGAAGAAAGAGCGACGTGTTTGTTCTTGCAGTCCGACAACGCATAAAGTGCTGTGTTTTTGCAGTAAACACCTGTTAGATAATAAAGGGAACGCCGAGGCTCGCAAATACATAGGAACAGGGCTTTAAGTGGGCCGGGTCTGGTGCTGAGCACCAGCAGTTTTTTAAAGGGGGGCCTCCAAACGGGTCTCTACCGGGCTCTGTTTTGTGCCCTGGCACAGGCGGTCCGTTTTTTTCCGGACTGCAGTGACAGCAGGCACATGGATGTGCGCTGCTCACACTGCTCAATTCTCACTAGTAGATAAGTTACGGCATAACTTATGCCAGGTGAGCGTTGTAGGGGAAGGGAAATCCTTTAAAGAGAGTCATTTTCTCTCTAGACTTCCCTTCGCAGGAGCAGCAACATCGTGGTGGGGTCCCCAATGCTTTAAGTGGAAGCGGTTTCAATATTATATACAAACCATAGTTGCTGCTTATTCATCAAATGCAACTAACAACCATTGGCAAAGCCAATAGTCCTGACTTATTGTAGGTATGATGTTAATTGTTGTATCATATATCTGGATGCAATGCGAATGACAGAAACAGCAAAATACAAGTCGGGCGGCACACTATGCTAAGCACAGATTTTTTGCTTACATGTTTTTAAGCCACACCTTTAATTACATTGGCCAAGCCCCTTTGAGAGACCCCCCAGTTTTTTCATCCCACTTAAAGCACTAAATAGGCATGTACGCGGTTCTGTGTACACTTGTGACACAGACACAAGTATAAACAGAAAAAACAGATTGCCCAGCCAACTGTATAAACGAACAGGCTGTGACACATTCCACGAGGACACAAACACACCCAGGGACACAGGCCCTTCACCCCTGGTCTAGCCCTGGCCATGTAACTCAGTGGTTGCAGCCCCTGTCCCAGAGTGATGTGTGTACGGTGTTAGCCACAGGTCAGTTGGCGCACCTCAGGGGCTGATTTGCAAGGTGGGGTCACTCGCATCATCCCAGCAGGCAGAATCTTACCATGCGGTCAGACACCACCCAGCTGGGGAGCGCGACCAAAGCGAGGTCAGCCTGCCGCAGACTGGACTGTGTGTATAGAGTACACAGCGGACGCATGCCGTTGTAGCGCCGTTACCCCATGCATTCAACGGTTTCCCGCATGAACCAATAGCAGCAACGTGTCAGGCCGCATTTATTACAGGCCGGCCACGCAATGAGATGCGCGGCCCATCTCTGGGATCTGTTTCTCTCCGGCTGGCTACATCTTAAGGCCTCTCCGGAGGTGTGAGGCAGATCACACTCCTGGGACAAGACGTGCTTTAGGTTGGGATTGGAGGCTAAGCGGAGCTGTGTGTGGGTCACCTCTAGAAGAGGGGAGGACCTCCAGACCATGGAATAAAATCACCATACCAGCCTTTAGCAAATCCTTTCCCCCGCCCTCTATTGCCCAATGCACCAATCTTAGCCAAACTGCCGTGGAATTTGAATCAGCCATTACCATTGCACTTGATGATATAGCACCTATGCGCACCTCTAAACCTCCAAGAAATAATTCTTTATGGTTTACGCCGGAACTTAAACAAAGAAAAAGTGCTACTAGGCTGGCAGAGCGAAAATGGAGACTGACAAAAAGCGTGCAAGACAGACACTTATACAAAGTGGCTCATAGACAGTATATGCAGGACATTGCTGAGGCTAAAAAAGTCTACTTGGGTAACAGGATTGCCCTAGCAGCAAATTCCCAACGAGAACTATTTAATATTGTGAAGAGGTTTACCACACCTCCAGGTACACAACAGGCGCTTCCTGACTCTAAAAAATGGGTTGAATCCGTAGCCTCCTACTTTCATGAAAAAATAACTGAAATTCATAAATGATTTCCCCAGCAAACAACTGAGGTTGAGACCAGCACCCCTCCCATTGAAAGGCAAGATTCCCACAGCAGCCATGATAACACGCTGAAACTGTTCTCACCCCTGATTGAGCAGGATGTAAATCATGCACTGCTGAAAATGAAATCTGGAGCACCGGGCGACCCTGCTTCGCCACAAGTCATACATAAAATCTCTCCAGTTCTGATCCCTACCTTGACTAATATTTTTAACCAATCAATACAACATTGCGTTGTTCCTGACCATTGGAAAGAAGCAATAATCAGGCCCATTCTGAAGAAACCAAACGCAGACCCTGATCAATTTACAAATTATAGGCCTATCTCCCTTTTGCCACTCTTTGGGAAAGTCATGGAGACCCTAATCAATAAACAACTTGTCGCCCACCTGGAATCAAATAAACTCCTTGATCCATCCCAATCCGGTTTCAGGGCATTCCACAGCACCGAAACAGCCCTGCTGGAGGTTGTGGATAATATAAGGTTATCCTTAGACTCAAAAAAATCAGCCATCCTGGTATTACTGGATTTATCTGCGGCCTTCGACACCATCTCGCATCGCATACTGTTAGAGCGCCTTGTTGAGATTGGTGTCGAAGGAAACGCTCTTAAATGGATATCAAGCTATCTTGATAATAGACGATCAAGGGTCCAAATTGGTGATCATACCTCTATCTCCTATAATAATGATAAAGGTGTCCCACAGGGATCTATTTTAAGCCCGACCCTTTTCAATATTTATGTCTCCCCTCTGGCCAAAATCATTAGAGAAAGCGGTTTTGGGACAATATCTTATGCTGACGACACTCAAATCCTCGTCACCATCAGCCAAAACCATGAAGACGCTAAACATAGGTTCAAAAATTGTATGACCAATATACAAGAGTGGATGACCAGAAACCACCTAATGATGAACGCAGGGAAGACCGAAATCATGCTTTTTGGCAAAGCTGACCAATTCTGGTCACCGGACTGGTGGCCTGACGCCCTGGGCACTTGCCCTGCCCCCAAACCATACATCAGGAACTTGGGTGTAGTCCTAGATAACAAGCTCACTATGTCTGAACATATAAAAAAAACAGTTGGAAATAGCTACGGCCAGATACGTAGCCTGAGGAAGATCTTTAAATGGATCCCGCTCTCAGCACGCATGCCCCTAGTCCAAGGGCTGGTTATAAACAGGATGGACTACGGGAACGCCCTGTTTTCAGCCATCAATCAGTCACTACTAAACCGACTTCAGGTTCTTCAAAACACTGCTGCGAGGCTAGTATTAGACCTTCCCCCTCGCACCCCGTCAGCTGCATGTCTCAGAACGTTGCACTGGCTCCCCGTTAAAAAACGCATAAAGTTCAAACTCTGCTGTCTGGTTCATAAGGCAGTAAATGGACATGGACCAGCTTACCTGGAAAGGAAACTTAAAGCCCATATCCCAATTAGGACTCTACGTTCCTCCAGTAAAGCTCTTCTATCCATTCCTAGAGTCCGAACGGTCAGAAACGGGGACCGAGCCTTCAGTAAGACCGCCCCAGAAGCATGGAACTCCCTCCCCACATCTCTGAGAGAAGAGCCAGATCACGCCAGATTTCGGAAACGGCTCAAAACCTGTCTCTTTAATCCTTAGTATTCCGAACTCTTAAACCCCTCTGAATCTGCTGAAATCCAAGGATCTTGTCTGCTCCCAGCGCTCTGAGACCTTCGGGTGAATTACGCGCTTTACAAGTGAAAATAAATGTAAATGTAAATGTAAATGGGGTGCATGAGAAGAGCGGCGTGGAGGGCCCTGTGACTGGACGAGCAGGGGCTGGTGCTGCTGGTCGGGACGGAGGTGCTTCAGCAGAGCTGCGTGGGGGGCCCATGACTGGATAAGCAGGGGCTGCTGCTGGTCGGGACGGAGCTGTGCGCAGGTGACCCCGCGGGAGTAGCAGGTGGCCGCGGAGTCAGATGCACTCGCAGAGCTGTGAGTGGGCCACGCTCCTGGAATATACCACGGGGGCAGACGGGGATACCCCCACCTCACTCCACCTGTCTCTTGATCTTTCTCTCTATAAGCGTGGGGATTATGAGACCCATTTGTGGCTAAAGATAGCCAGGGATGGCTGTAGTCCGTCCTCTAGGGGCCTCCAGGGCGGCTCTGCTGAGGAATGAACACGTAGGCCCCGATGGGACTGGAATCCTGCGTCTTGCTGAAGGAGCTCAGCGCTGCGAGGCACCGGGCCTCTTCAAGGCCCGTTACTTCATTCCACGGCTCGCCTGACCCACTGCATGCAGCCGTTTTCTGAGGGGGTGATGTGCGCTCAGGCAGGAGGCGCGGGCTCCGCCACTGTCGTCAGGCGTCGGTGCCAGCCCCGTGCCAGGCAGACGGGCTGACAGCTCAATGTCAACAGGAGGAGACAAGACAGGTGTGCAGGAGGGGGCAGAGGGGCAGCAGGGGCGCGGGAGGAGGCTGGCCAGGAGGAGGAGGAGGCGGAGCCTAGAGGGGACCTCGAGAGGCCTTAAAACATAGCCAGCCAGAGAGCAACAGACCCCCAGAGAAGGGCCTCGCATCTCGGGGCTTGGCCGGCACGTAATGAATGCGGCCTGACACGTCGTTGCTATTGTTTCACGTGGGAAACCATTGAATGCGGGGATTACAGCGCTACGAAGGCAGAATAATGACAGAAATCCGCTGTGTATTCTACACACACAGTCCAGTCTGCGGCAGACCCTACTTTATCTTGTATATTTATTTAATTGTATAACCTGAAAGAGGCTCCTCGGTCTATGTTTTTTTTTCTGGTGTAAGGAGCTCGCCTCGAACCCAGTCCGGAAGCGGAAGCCCTCAACACAAGGCATGCATGACCAGTGCAGGTGCCACGGGCCCTAATGCAAGAAAGGAAACGGCATTTCCCCTATCCGCTGGCATGACAGCAAAACAGCTTTATTTGGTGTCCAGTGGGACCATGGCACCCTAGACCACGGTGCCGCTGCACTTGGTAGAAAAGCCCTTGAACACGACTCCATTCACCGTGAAACATGGCCGCGGCTGTCGGCCTTCCAAGCTCTTTTACACACAATT
Organism: Lissotriton helveticus; assembly: GCF_964261635.1. Classification (NCBI taxonomy): domain Eukaryota; kingdom Metazoa; phylum Chordata; class Amphibia; order Caudata; family Salamandridae; genus Lissotriton; species Lissotriton helveticus. Next base: position 1,631,185,683 of record NC_136065.1, on the reverse strand, counting down.
CACAAAATGCCACATTGTTGTATATGTAGTTTACTTTGTACAGGGCCCTTTAATTAGATTGTATTCTTTTGTATTCTTGTGAGCGTGGCATAGAATACTCTTTGTGTTGTTGCGAGTTCGATTCCAGGGCGTTAGTTGCCACTGATGTCTTACTGCGTACTGCCTGGCGCTCACCTGTTTCTTTATCTGCAATAAATATATCTAACCTTCAATACGTCTCCAGCATCTTTACACACATATTCAAGGAAACGCCTTCGCACAAATAATGTCCACTGTTCAGGGCTCGGTTAGCATATAGATGATGTCGTTTTTTTCCTCCAGCCTGAGGTATAAACCCCAAGGAAGAAAATAAGCTGCGAAATTCATGGCAGATATGAAAATCGGAAACCACTTTTAAAATGAAAGATAAGTGAGTGAGTGCACCACGCTACTGCCTCTCTCTGGAAACCTGCACGTGGCTTCAAGCCAGAAAACTAATAGTTTCACTGTCCATGGGCCGTAGTGCTGGCCACCGGGAAGGCAGCAATTCAGGTCAGATTCATTTATTCTCTGGAAGCACTGATCTCAGAGCCTGTTGAAAAGGATGACCCTCAGTTGTAGACCCTCAGTTGTAGACCCTCAGTTGTAGACCCTCAGTGGTAGACCCTCAGTGGTAGACCCTCAGTGGTAGACCCTCAGTGGTAGACCCTCAGTGGTAAACCCTCTCTGGTAGACCCTCGCTAGTAGACCCTCTCCGGTAGACTAAACGTTGGACGGCTTCTCCTCAGCCTGGAGCAGATAAGGACCCTCCAGAAGCGATCCAGGAAGGCACAGTAGCAGACTACAAACTTCTGCCAGAACCATCCTTGATACCGGCTTTAACTAGGATCGAGGCAAACAACAAACCTGAAGCAGCCACAGAGTCGAGAGCCCAACCTTGGCCTCAAGTTCAGCTGAACCTTTGGGCGGTTTATTTTGTTTGTTATCTGGTGTTGTGTACCCTTGCTGACATCAAGACTTGGGTGTTTGAGCGCGGGAGGTCACGGTGCTTCCACATCCACTCTTCAAAGTTCCGCTTGCATTGAGTGAAAGAACCATGACTGATTCGGGAAAAGGGCCGAGCGAGTGTAAAAAGTCCATGAAAGTTCCCTCCCCTGGCTTCTACCGGGAGATATGAAAAGAAGCACCGTGGCTCCCACTTGGAGGCATCCGCATGAGATCGTTGGCTCTGCTGAGATGACATTTCTGAATTACATGATGGGTAGTTGGGAGGTGCAGTAGCGGGACTCATATACGAGGTACAGCGTGTATGGCAGGACGTTCCGTGCTCAACCCAACAGGAGGGCATGCCAACAGAAGTTACGAACCATGATGTTTTAGTGTGGATTTTTCTGATGACTGCAGTTCAGCTTAGTGACCTATGAATTGACTGGGACCCAGGTGCTAATGATCTACTTGGGAACTGTGGGGTAGATCCCTATTCACACAGAGTGTGATGAAGTCTGCAAGCTTTCACATGCTCTTACCCCCACAAGTTCAACTGCTGTAGGAGAGATGCTGTGATGTAATGCATGCTCCTTGCTCCCCATCTGCAGGAAGTGACTTTAGTCTGAAGATAATGAGTGGGGTGTTGTCTATGTGCACACACACTCAGCATGCTCGTTTCTGTATCCGAATACAGCGTTTGGTCTCGATTCCTCGCTGCTTCTCAGCATTTACTCTTGGAGTTTTTTGACGGCAGAACTCGCCCGTCATTTCTTGAAATAATTTCCATGTTACAACACTTATTATGCATTGGCCTCAAGGTGGCCTCTCGCAAACTTAATTCCCCGATTAGGACCGGGTTGGAATTATCACCGGCTCCCCGATACACCTCCCTTGAGACTTTTTCAGCCGTGAAGAGTCGCGGGTTACTACCCGTCTGACGAAACACGTGTCGGCTGGTTCTTCTCTTTGGATCTCCTCTTGAAGGGGGACTACTATCGCATATAAAACCAAAAAAAACTAATCATCGAGTGTCGATCTTGTTCTCTTATTTGTGAAATTACTTTCTAATTTACTCTACACGTGTGCTCTGGACTTTGAATTTATGTGCACACACACTCACCATCTTATCTTAGATCAACAGAGCAGGAGTCTCAGCCAAAGAGCCTGGCCTGCATTCTTTCTGTCCTACTGTGATGGGCCGCTGTGGGCTTCACAAGAACCTACTCTAGATGTGCTTATCCTAAGCCAATTATGATGGAGATCCGAGAATTCTTGTGCCTGAAGAGGATATCACTGAGAAGCAACTGAGATTCAGCATTTGTAGCAGCTCTGTAAATTAACTGCACATTTCGCAAAGGCTGTTTTTATGCCTCCAGCAGTTAAAGAGGCATAAGTGTTCTATAAGAAATTCAGAAAAATCCATTGGTTACATGAAGTCTTTGGTCCTACGGTTCTCTGGAACTACTGCTACAAGGTGTGACGCATGTAATTTGGGATAACACATTGTTGCTAACTCTTGAGTGCAGAAAGGGAAGGCGCTAACAGTTGTTTTACCCAGCTCAAAAGACCAAAGATTCCCCCCATGATTTCAGTGTGGTCGTCCGTAGATGTATAGGAACCCATGTTCTGAAAGGTAAGTTTTTGTTTCACAAGACTGGATAGAGCTGTGCTTCCGAGTATTGGCTGGCTTGAATTCTACTGATGGCCGACGGGCCCCAGAGTTAGTATCAGACTCCGGGCGTGAGTTCTACATTAATAGTGGTTTTCCCCCTCAGAGTCCACAGTTCATGATGACACACACATGAACTATTTTCTTCTACAGAACCATAACAAGATTTCAGTGCTACCCAGTTGATCCAGTTGATATTTAACCTTAATAAACTCAGGAATACCAATGGGATGGGTTAAAAGGCATTCGAGCCTGTGATCCTTAACCTCATCCGCGCTAAGCGTTTTCCCGCTGTGCGCTGACTTTTTCGAAAACCCGCGGTTCATGATGAGCTCAGCTCGTCATGAGCGTACGAGAGGCGTAACTCATGACGAGCTCAGCTCGTCATGAGCGTCGAAGGGGTTAAGCATTTTAAACTACCAATGTGTATTGTCTGGTCACGTGCAGTCTCTGGTCCTGCCACCAGGTGCTTTAGATTTCCTGAAGTTGAGTCATGAATGCAACAATGCTGCATACTTAAGGTAGCAACTATTCTATAAATCCATTTTTGAATGGTTCAGACTACAAAATGTTAGGATTTCTAGCACTGCTTCCTACAGACGCGAGTCTTCATTGAAGGCGAAGGAGGAACCTTGACTGATGCTGAAGTGCTCCGTCCCCACTCTATCATGGAAACACTTGGAGTCAAAATGGCACAAAATCTTGCTCAATCACTGTTTAATGTAGACTAAAGAAGAGGAAAAGATGTAGGAGAACCACTTAGCGACATTGTTGGTGGGACAATGAGCAGATACTTTTATGACACCCGTCTCGCAAAACATCCTCATCGTCTCTTAGAACCTAAGCACTGCTATGTCAATCCCCTGGTTTATGGGCACCCGTCTGGCTGGTAAGGGTTTGCCTATAGTCCTAAGAAAGATGCTTGACACTGCTGGTTGGGTCTGAGGGCATTGTGTCATGTACCGACTTCTACCTGCACCACCTCAGGCTTGCCAGTTCCAATCAGGAACAAAACAGGGCTCAGTCCAATCAATTTCAGGTAAAGTCAGTGACTAGTTGCTGGAAAGACAATACCTCAGCCAACACAGCTCACTGCTGGATCAGTTTTATGCCTGCTCGAGAAAAAGGAACACACCAGGATGGGATAATTACCAGCTCCTAGCAATAAGAGTCTTCTTTTACTATTACAATTGACAGAAACCCAACCCTCTCCCACCCTCACAAGCAGAAGGAAGTGATTGATTAAACTTTACACGCAACCATGTTGTATTAATTAGCTGTCAAACATTGGCTGCGATCCCTGAATTGGATGCTGTTTGTTGCACACATGCAATTTATGCTGTTTCCTAAGATTTAAATGACAGAAGGCTTAAAACTAGAAGTATGCAAGAGTGCTTGGCCTTGGTGAGCTTCCGTCCCCCGGGTCATGTCAGATAGCCTCACATTCTTCTGATGGTGCCTGTTGCGCTTTCATCATGTTTGTGGCAGTTGAAGTCTCCCCCATCTCTTATGGTAAAGTTTGGTGAACCTTCTTATCACTAGGATGTTTGGTGGCGGTCTATCCCATCCATCTTGTGCAGTTTTTTTCTCTGTCTACCCTTCTTGGAGCATGTATGGTTATCTTTTATCTTGTTAGCAGTGTCTTGTAAACTTCCATTCATTCTAAGCATTAATCGTGATGTCTGATGATCCTTCATTTTACTCCTTGTCTTTTGAAGTCTTTCCTTCTCTCCTGGTGTTTTCTTGGTTACCTTCATCTCAGAGGTGGTGTTCATTGTCCACCATCCTTTCATTTTGTTTGGTAGGCCTATGGTAGGTGGCATCCCATTCAATTCAGGTGCTCTTTGGTAGTTCTTCCACCCTTCTATTGCAGTTTGGTGTTTCTAACCCTCCTGTTGGACGTCCATTCATCCTTCATCCTGGTAGTAGTGTCTGGTGGCCTTCCATTCCTTCTGCAAAGTTTGATTCCTCTTTGGCATACGGTTAGTATTCGATGGCAGATTGTCTCACAGCAGTGCCTTGTCCTATATTTGTGCACTGTCTCCATTGTCTCACTTATCCTCTCTCTGAAAGAGAAAGTACCTGAAGGAGTTCTCAGTCCGCTCTGGACACCATCTTCAGTGAAATCAGTATCATTTGATCGCTTTATGTTTTGAACAAGTCTGCTTGTTTGGGGGAGTAAACAACACAGTCCAGAGCTAGATGTAGAGCGGTAGCAGGCCTGTCTTGGTGCCCATTTGTCTGTGATCTTGGACTAGTTCTTCCGAATCGTTAGGTATATTTGCTTGGACACGGGTCTGTGTGCTTATGTCTGTGTGGTTATGAGTGTAAGTGCCTGTGGGTGCATATCTGCTCCTTTGTCATCTTCCCTTTGACCTTCTTTTTGAATGAGTTGTTCCAGTTTCTTGTGCGTGTGGTTTTGTCTTTGATAAGGTTGTTCCAGAAGGTGTAAATCAGTTCTATTCTTTCCGACTTGTATAATGTTTTCCGGAAGGTTTTGCAGTTTTCATATTTACTTATTGATTGTATACCTGAAAGTATTGTGATTTTGGTCTGTTCTTTGGAAGTTCTTCCTGGAGGTGTTGCAGTCAGGCTCTCTTCTGTTTTTTAAGGTTCACCAGTGTGTAATGAAACTGTAAGAAATTGGATTTTTAATTGAGATGGGTGACTACCCACTGCCAGGAATAATCACAACCTTGGTCTGGCTGAACCCTTAAAGTCACTTAATTAACCTGAGCTTATCCTCCTGGTAGCTACGGCACAGTGCAGACAAGCTTAACTTGGGGCGTGTGTAGAGCATTTATGCAGTGCCAAAAAAGTAATAAAGTCAAAATGCAAAACAATAAAAATCCCGAATGAAATGTAAAAAATGAGTATAATGTAATAAAACAAAATGACACAACCTCATTAGCTACGCCATACCCAGAGGTCATTTCCACCCACTAACGCCTGCCAGGCATAAATGTAACAGCTTCCAGCACCCACTTCAGAACACTATCTGAACCTTAGAAAAACAGAAGGACTGTTGTGCTGTCTGTGACCCGAGAAGAGCACTGAAGAGTGCCCCTGGTCTTCCTCTTGTACCCAGAACAAAGAAGTGGACTCAAAGAGGCATAAGTCTGGCTGCCTATTAAAACAACACAGACACAACAATCTGCAAGAGGCCTTTTCCGGCAACTGCCCAGCTGATCAGGACAGGACCCTGCGTGGCACCCACCTGCCACCCAGAGACTCTCTACGTGCCTCCTCTGAGGTCATGTGGAGCTTAGAAGTGTATTCCTGTGGTGGATTGGGGTTTAAAGGACTAACCTCAGAAGGTAAAATCTTTGACCAAGAGAAACCTGGTTGGTGTATCTTTCCAACATTCCCTTATGGTTCGCTCAAATTGCGTCTTGGCCCTGTTCTACCACAACCATTATTTTATTCTATTTTTCTAATTCGTTTTGGGATTTGTATGTTTTTCCATTTCAACTTCATTATTGTGCTGCAATCCACTAGTGTTTTAATAACTATGGGCAACCCAATCTACCCTTGCGGGCTTGGTTAATAAAGTTAAACAGGTAAAGCTGCCTACAAGGGATTCATTCTCAAAACTGTTATTTTAATAGTTACATATATATTCAAACACGTGACCACTTGTGTCACCTCAAAACACTTGTGATACTATTTTCACAGTTATTAAGTAAATGAATTACAATAACCGGGTGCGATACACAATAGTTTGATTTATATTCAAATATATTCAAAACCTGCAAAAAAGTACAATAATCAGATGTTCTTTTCAAACAGTTGTCACGTACATTGATAAAAGAAGTACAACATTAATCGAAAATGGAAATATACTTGTCATCAATGTATTAGCACCCATCTCCACAAAATCAACAAATTGAGTTGATCCTAGACATAGGATTCAGAAAATCAAAACGAATTCTAACGCGAGCAAAAGTGCATGATCCAGCAAAAGGCAAAAGTATGGAGTGACCACGTAGAAAATGTGGATCTTCTACACAAACTCTCCTACTTGGATGGTTCTTCTCTTAAGCACTGACATTTCTTTTCTATTTTTTTGTTAAATAATTTCTGTGTACCTTTGTGGTTCTTCACAATTGTGTTGTATGTTTCGTTACTTATTTTTGAGGGGTTTTTTCCCTCTTAAGATGCTGTTAGTCCCGGTCTCTTCTTTTTCAGGTTTATTACTGTGATATTAGACTTTTCAGTTTTTCTTGAAAATGCTGAAGTTAAGTTCTATTATTTTTTTGTAAAATAACCTCTTGATATATTTTAGGTTCGATTTAATAACATGTTGTAGATCTCTTTAATTTCATCTGAGGTTCTTGCTTAAGGAGTGGCAATTCTGTTCTATTTCTTTTAAAGCTATTCCTCAATTTTTATGATTGTTTTGTTCTGTGGTTCTTTCTTAAAGTGTTGGGGTTTGATCTCTTCTTGTTAAGGTTCTTCACGAAGGTGTTACTCTTCTTTTCACAGCTCAGTCAAATTGTTGTTCTTATTTCTTATTTTGAGATTCTTTCTAAAAGTGACAGTTATCTACTCTCCTGTGTGAGGTTCTTCACAAACCTGTTATTTTTTCTTCTTTTGCAGGTCTTTCTTAATTTGCTGCAGTTTTTATCTCTTCATTTGGAAATTGCTCTTTTAATATCTTTTTTGTGTCTTCTTGTATGTGTTCAAAAATACTTTTACGGTCTCTCTGCTTACTTTTGATGTTCCACAAAGGTTTTGCAGAAATGTACTCTTCTTTGAGGGTTCCCCAAATGTTTTGTTGCTCTGATCTCTTGTTTTGTATTCTTCATTAAAGTGTTGCTGTTTTGATCTCTTAATTTTGAGGACCTAACGGAATGTGTTCTTCCTGAACGTTTTTGAAGATCTCTCTGCATGTTTTTCTGGAATGTGTTGTTTGTCTCCTTTTGTGTTGCAGCTTTGATCCCTTCCTTTTTATATTATTTTATCAGATTTTTTAAAAAAAATGTTTTTATTGAATAAAACCGTGGCAGTTATGACAATAATCACACATTAAAGTTACTTTTGATCAGTAAAACTTAGGCAATCTAACAATTCTCAAGACCGCAGTTTCATCTTACACTTCTCGTCTGACTGATCAAGTCTATTTAGGCACTGATAAAGATCAATTCAAAATGGTCAGGCGATTTCAGTAGATGTTTCCTAAGTTAAATTTGCCCGGCGTAAAACGCCTCTAATACCATACGAAGTTATTCAATAAAGAGGCAGGCGCTGGAGACAGGAAGACAGGAAACAAGTTTATTCCGTCGGAGTGGAACACATCAGATCAGACACCAAGGTATCGTCTCGAGGTGCTCTCTCAACCTCTCTGAGACCTGGTCTTTTATACACTGGTTTAAGACATGTGAACGTCCTTTATTACAACAGGGACATTGTGAAGTATGAGAACGACATCACCGGCACCCCCCCCCCCAGTTCCGGCCCATTCCAACACATGACAACAGTAGAGGCCCTTTCCCCTCATATGATTGGGAGGGGCCATCACGCAGCTGAGTGTTCTGCCGATTCCTTTGGAATGTGTGCGCCTGATCGAATCTCAGGGGATGGGGAGGTCGTGATCAATAGTGGCTCCTTTCAGGAGGGGCGAGTGAATACAGTAATGGGCAATAAACTGTATCCTCGGGCTAAGGGATGACCAGCGGTTCGTACAGGCAGTCGGGCTCAGAGGAAGGGGTCATCAAAGGAGGGGTATTCATGGGCGGAAAGGAGGTGTTGGTCAGGCGCGGGGTGTGATTCCTTGAGACAGAGTCATGGGGGGGGGTTTCATGGCTTGTGCATGTGAGTGCGGGGGCAGCCAGGGTGCGCGGGGAAGACTTGCAAGGTTCAGGGAAGTGTGCTGACGGGCGATCGTGAACAGGGAGACCATGGTACCTAAAATGGCTGTCGTGTATGCTCATACGTGAGTCTGAAAGATGGCGTAGATAATGTTTAGTACACGAACTAAAATTCCACAGTCCTCCCTTTAACATGTCTCGCCAGTTTGTCAGTTCGGATCGATTCCCATGAGACCACGCACCTCTATCTCGTATAGGGGACTCATGTGCTCAGTTTTAAAGTTCAAAGTCTTTGGGCACATACAGTTGGAAATGAGTGCACATAAAGATGGTAAACATTGAATACCTAAACAACACCCACACAGTATCATGATTGGTATCAATAAAAACGTGAACAATCTCCACCCCCAGTTCTTCAAAGTGTCCCAGAACCAGCCTCCAAGCGACCATCCTTCCTGCTCCTGGTGAACCTCCGAGGACAGTCTGTGGAGGTGTTCGATTGCTTTGTAGACTGAAGGTGAGTTATCTGGCACGTAGGTGCAACAGCTGGAGCCGATGATGCGGCATGCACCTCCGCGGTCGGCCAGAACCACATCTAGAACAAGACGGTTTTGAAGAGCCACCAGGCGGACGGCCTGAAACTCAGCCGTGTTGTTAGCAAGGATGCCAGCGGTGATGTTAATGGTTGTTTCTAATGCCTGAGTCAGATGCCGGATAGCGCGGCTATTTGCCATTGGTCCCCACAGAGGAACAAGTCCCTTTGCTGCATCCAGGAACTGTGCTCCGGTGGAGTCGGCTTGTTCAACATCTCCGGCACGCTTTTGCCGGTGGTGGTTGGCTGAAGCCACATACGTGGGAGGAAGAATGAAGGCGATGTAGCACGTACCCCTCCAGCCTCTTGGGAGCCAAGTGTAAGCTTTGGTGCCACAAACAAAGTACATATTCGGGGAAGCAACAAAGGTGGGGGGGGGGTCAGCTGAGACCAATGTTTTGGTGATGCGACAAGAACTGTGACCCACCAGCTGCGTTCCTTGTCCTTCGAGGCATATGAGTCCTGTGACATTGATGACAGACAGGGCCACGGTCAGGGTGGCAGCCGTTTGTTTCCGCAGGTGGGAGAAGGTGGGTCTGGCTGGATTGTGGAGCACTTGCGTTTCGACCCTTTCTTTGGCAGGGATGTTCGTAAGGAAGGTTGAACCTGAAATTGCAGGATAAAAGGGCTTTCCTGTCTTGTTCAGCCAGAACCCATAGTAGAAGTGTGACACGGTTTGACCAGAAGTGGCGTTGTCCTTGTGGCTTTCCTGCATGAGGATCAGCCAGGCGAGGCAGGAGCCGAGAACTGAGAAAGGAGAGGGGATGAAGGGGATGGAGTGTCCGGTAGCATGTGGGAGCAACCCACAGATCCAGCAGTTCGTGGCATTTGCAGCAAGGTTGTGCTGGTGCAACAGTTGTACGAAGGAATTGTTCCAGAACTCCCTACGCCTTTCTCGGAGCTGAGGTGAAAGGGTGATCAGGTGGTGCTCTTTCATGGTGGTTGGCTGGACAGTGGTTGGCAATATCTGGTGAGCGGGTGTGCTTTCCTCCAAGATCCAGAAGGAAGTCATGAGGAGGAGGCAAAAGAGGAAGACAATGAAGAGAGCGATTGTCTTTGATTTGTGCAAATTGTCAGTTTTTGGGTTCCTGTAGTGGGTATTTCCTGTTACTTCCGACGTCTTCTTATCTGGCGCTTCCATCATCTTCTTATCTGGAGCTTCCATCATCTTCATCTTCAAGGTGCTCGGTAGTGGGCAGAACCACAGACTTCGTTTAGCTTCTCTCCGGGTAACCCTTGGTTGCTTTGGGTCACCGTTCTGAGATTTTTAACTTAGTCAGTGGCCTACTTAGCCGAAGCTCCCTCCTTTCGACGCAGGAAATACCCTTCTCGGGATGGCACAGTGGGATCAGAGTGTTTTGCAAGTTCAAGTGCCTCTGTATCAGGATAGCAGTTCAGTGATGGTCGGTCTTTGTTCAGGAGCTCTTCTTGGGTGCTGACGTTGTCTGTCGTGGCCAGGGTCGAGGAAACTTTCTTGCAGTGGTGTGCATGCAGCCAGTTCTTTTTCCCCTCCACTCAAAGAGCGGTCCGAGTGGTGATCAGTACTTGCCAGGGGCCCGTCCACCGGGGTTCCAGACTCTTCGCTCGTTGAAAGTTCCGGATTAGGATGTAGTCCCCCGGCTGGATAGCGTGACCGGGACCCCTGGAAGCATCGGGGATGGCTTGCTGCACCTGTTGATGAATGACAGACAATGTTTTAGTTAATTTGTACAAATAATCTGACAGCAGGACGTCGGGGACGTCGTGAATGGAGGTCGGTTTGGGGGCAGTCCAGAGGTTCATAGGCCGCCCAAACAAAACTTCGTAGGTGGTCAAGTGGTGCTTAGTGGGAGTGGAGCGCATCGATAGTAATGCCAGTGGAAGGGCATCTGGCCACTTAAGTCCTGTGGTGGCCACTATTTTTGACAGTTTCAGTTTCAGTGTAGCGTTGTGTCGTTCAACCAGGCCAGCAGATTGGGGGTGGAAGACTGCGTGGAATCTTTGTTTTACCCCCAACCCCTTCAGGATTAGTTGGATAACTTCAGCTACGTAGCGAGGGAAAAACTCTTTCAGTAGTACTTTGGCAGTAGTCATGGCAGTGTTATCACGGGTCGGATAGGCTTCCACCCATTTGCTGAAGGCACATACAATGACCAATACGTACTTCAGTCTCCAGTCACGCTGGTGGACCGACTCCAAAGAATTCAATCTGCCGCCGCCAAGCTGGCTCTTGGCTGGACGAGGAGGTCTTCGGCCACTGCGGCCCTGGCCGAGCTACACTGGCTCCCCTTAAAGCAGCGTGTGGCATTCAAGTCCCTCTGTATTGTCTTTAAGGCTCTGCATGGACTCGGGCCCAGACCCCTCCAAGCTTTGTTTCTGTGGTACTCCCCCACCAGAGACTTACGATCTTCATCTGCTCGTCTGGTAAAAGTGCCCAGATTCAACAAAGCCAGAACCGGGGGCAGATCCTTTAGGGTCGCAGCGGCCAAATTATGGAACAGCCTGCCTTCTGACATACGCCAGATCTCACAGCTTCTTCCATTCAGGAAGCGCATCAAGACCTGGCTATTCCCCTAAAATTCTGCTCGCCTGCTAACTACCCCGGTTCTACTTCCCTTCAGTAGAGTATTCCCTAGCGCCAGGAAGCCTGCAAGGTATCAGCCGCGCTCTACAAATACCTAAAATTAAAAAAATATAATAATAATAAAGCCTTGGCACCTCTCTAGCTGGATGTAATCCATCTGAAGGACCTCAAAGGGGTGGTCGGGGATCCCAAACCCTCCCCGGGGTACCACAGTTCCTTTCCCGGGGTTGTGTTGTAAGCAGATGAGGCACTGCTGGACTAGACGTTTGGCCGAGTCTGGGATCTTGTTGTTGTGCCAAACTTTGGAAATGAGTTCAATCATGGGGGCAGAGCCTATGTGTGCAGGGGAGTGTGCCATTGTCAGTATGGCGATCAAATATGCATCAGGCAGCAACCATTTGTTCGTGTCTTTTGTCCGCCAGCAGCCTTCATCGTCCCTTAGACCCACCCGCGCCCACTCAGTCAATTCGTGTGGTGTGCTGGTCGATTGGATGTCCCTGATTGTTTCCCTAGCGTCGGTCCATTTTTCTGCTTGTGACCTGGTCACATACATGCGTGTCATTGTCCTATTCTCAGCTGTGGTTCGGGCGGTGGTGTCGGCTAGTGCGTTTCCCTGTCCTACTAAATCTGTCACCTTCTTGTGTGCCTGGCATTTGATCACTGCTAATTGTCTGGGGAGAAGAACTGCTTCAATCAGGGCGGAGACTAAATCTCCGTGAAGGATGGGTGTACCGTGGGACGTCAGGAATCCCCTTTCCCTCCATAGGAGCCCAAAATGATGAACCACCCCGAAGGCGTACTGGCTGTCCGTGTAAATGTTTGCCGTGGTTCCTGCTGCTATGATACATGCTCGCGTGAGGGCAATTAGTTCTGCTGCCTGTGCGGATCGTTGTGTGATGCGAGCGGTTTCAACTACTGTTCGAGCTGTCGTCACCGCATAGGCAGCAGAAGTGGTGCCGTCTGGGAGTTTGATACAAGAGCCATCTACCCATAGTTCTCCATCAGGATCTGTAAAAGCAATGTCTCGGAGGTCAACTCTACTCCTAGTTTGTTCGTCCGTGAGTGTCACACAGTCGTGTATAGGGGGCACATCGGGGTCATTTTCGGGCAAGGGTAACAGTGTAGCAGGGTTCAATGTCGTGCATCTCTTCAGGGTGATGTGGGGTGCAAGTAGAGTCAATTCGTACCCTGTTAGTCGTGCGCTAGTCAGATGTTGAGTCTTAGTCTGGTTCAAAAGGGTGTCAACTGCATGGGGCACTAATACCGTGAGGGAGTTTGAAAGCACAATTCCCTCACTCTGGCGGATAGAGACAGCAGCAGCGGCTACTGCTCGAAGGCAGGCAGGTAGAGCTCTGGCGACTGGATCAAGAGTGGCAGAGAAGTAGGCACAAGGGCGTTGTTTGGTGCCGATGGGCTGAGTTAGAACAGACAATGCGCATCCCTCCCTTTCGTGAGTGAAGAGGGAGAAGGGCTTGGAGTAATCTGGTGTTCCTAGAACGGGTGCCGAGCAAAGGGCATCCCGCAACTCCTTAAAGGATGCTTGGCATTCGGGAGTCCAAGGGAGTGGGAACGGAACATCTTTGGCCAACAGGGAAAGTAGGGGTTTTATAATGAGACTGAAATTTGGTAACCATTGTCGGCAGAAAGAAGTAAGGCCCACTAATGAACGGACTTGCCTCTGCGTTTTTGGAACGGGGGTGTCTAGGATGGTTTGGATTCGGTCGGGCGTAAGTTTTCTCCCTTTTTTGGACAGGAGGTGGCCTAGGTATGTTACTTGGGGCTGACAGAACTGCAGTTTCTTTTTGGAGACTTTGTGGCCATTCTCCACAAGAAAGTGCAAGAGTTGGATAGTGGCTGTGATTGCAAGTGGAGTGGTGTCGGCCGCCAAAAGGATATCGTCAACATATTGGATCAACACCACTCCATCTGGTAGGTGGACGGCGTCCAGCTGTCTTTTGAGGGCCTGGCTGTAAATGCTGGGACTTTCAGTGTAGCCCTGGGGAGCTCTACAAAATCGGTACGAACGGTTTTTTAAAGTGAAGCCGAAGAGATAACGGCTGTCTGGATGGATGGGGATAGAGAAAAATGCATTTTTAAGATCAATAACGGTGAAGGTGGTGGCAGTGGACGGGATGAGAGTCAGGATGGTGGCGATGTCTGAGACTACGGGGTACTGTGGCACCACCACTTTGTTGATTTCTCGCAGGTCGATGATGAAGCGGTACGCTTTCTCATCTCCCTCACCTTGTTTCTTGACAATGGGTAGGATAGGGCTATTGCAGACATTACTAACCACTTCCTCTACCACTCCTGCGTCTACCAAGGACTGAATAATCGCTACCAATGCTTTCTCGCCTTCGGGCGATATCCGGTACTGTGGGAGTTTCGGGAGTATTGCATCTGGTCGAACAGTTATGTGTACAGGATCGATCATCATTCGTCCTACATCCGAGTCGTTTCTGGCCCATAGGTACAGGGGTAGGGTGTCGAGCAAGGTTAGGTCAGCATCAGTTATAGAGTACATATGTCGTGCGGGGCGGGATCTGGACATGCTCGGGTTGTCGTACAGGATGACTCGGACTCCATCCGGGGAACACCTAATAGTAGCTCGGAAATGTTTCAGTAAATCAATACCCATAATGGCGTCAGGGGAGTTGGAGGAGAGCAGAAATGTTGTGTCAGTGGGATTGTTTCCTAGGTCAAAGGAGATAGGTACAGACAGGGGATTAGTGGAGGGCGTTCCATCGAAACCTATCGAGGTAATGTGTGAGCCAGACAAGGGTGCCCTTGGCATCAGTCGTTTTGATAATACACTACGTGTCGCTCCAGTGTCTACCAAAAATGGAGACTTTGTACCCAGGACCTTAGCAGTGACGTAAGGACCTTGCTGGTCAACACAGAGCTCGACTGGATCCCTCCCTTGCCCCTGGCAGTCCTATGCAGAGTCGTGAGCATTGTTGCAGTCGGACTGTTGGCACTGATTCTGTCGGGGGCGGTCAAATGTGTTTGGTCTGTCAGATCGGTCATTGGTGGTGTCGCGGGTCTGCCCTCGTCCTTGCCCTCCAGTTTTGGAGCCATTGGTCATGTCCCTTGTTTCTTTATTTCTAATCATTTCCCGAAGGGCCAGGCATTGAGACTTCCAGTGCCCAAATTCTTTGCAAAATGCACACTGGTTCTCATCGAGGTCGGTTCGTGGAGCTCCAGGTGTGGGGTTGCGGTCTCTAGGGGCCGAATTCCTAGGGGCATTCGACTGGTAGTTTCCCCTATACCGTTCCCTTCCTGTAGTCACTCCCTGCAGTTGAGCAATCATTACTCGTTCCTTTAAGTCCTTTTTCTTTTTCTCAGTTGCCCTTTCGTTCTCGTTCTTTTGATGTTCGTAATACTGAGCCATCTGAAGGATAGCTGCAGGTTTAGAGGCTCCCCAACTACTCTCGCTAGTCTGTAACTTTTGGGAGACCTCTTGCGATAGCCCCTTTACGTAGTTTTGCACGAATAGGTGTTGTCCGGTTGCGGTGGTCATATCTTGGCCACTGTAGTCGGAGAACACTGTTTCAAATCGTGAGAAGTATTCTGATACATCTTCCTGAGGCTTCTGGCGACAAGCCGTGACTACCGACCAGTCTACCTTCTTTTCTGGGATCAACGTCTTTAGCTTCTGCACTATTTTGTCGGGGAGTTCCAGTATGTCTTTTACAGGTTTCTTTCCGGGCTCTCGTTCTCTATCTAGGTCATCGAGTTGTTTCCAGGTGTGTCCGAACAGGTCTGTGTGATCGGCTTTCCGGATTTGCTTCCACACATCAGCCGGCAGACACAACCCAAAAAACAAATCAATGTCCGCTAGAGTCATTATGGTTGAGCCCAAGGCTGTGCCTAGTTCTGTATAAAATGCTGTAGGGTTTTTTCGTAAATCGGGCAGGGTTTGCCTAAAAGTTAAAATATCTTGCCGATCCCATGGTTGGTAAACCCAGTTGTACACAACCCTCCCTTTTGCATCTGCGTGGTTGATATCATCGTTTGTTCCTTGACCTCTTGGGGGAACCCAATAGGGGGCGGCTTCTCTGATGGGCATCATCGTGTTGGCTGCTTCTAATGAGAGCTCAATCGTCTCAGGGACTGTGATCTTGACCTCTGGTTTCTGTTCCGCGAGGTGGCGGAAGACCTCAAGCGTTTGCATGAAGAGGTCCGTCACATCGCTCTCAGTTCCATCTCCAACATCGACATTTCTATATAGAGCCGTCAATTTAGCAGGACCTTTATTCTGGTACCTATCCTCATACGCGTTCAGGGTGTGGTAGCTGAACCGCAAAATGAAATGCCGTCTGTGACTACCGGCATGTGAATTATGCATATTCATCGTATATTCCTCGCTCTCCTTCCGTTCTACCAATGTTTTTGCTATCTTGTCGATTCCATCCCGCTCATCTTTGCTCAACCTATTTGGTCTGGCTGTTAGGTGCCTGCTAGTCTCATGTTCATCTGCTGTTGTTACCGATGCGGCTGGTGCGAAGGCCGTAAGAGCCGGGGCACTAGCGCTAGAGTCACCCACGCCTGCACTTTGGACTGGTGAGTGCTGGCTGGGAGCATAAGGAGGAGGCATGTAGATAATTGGAGGACCGAGTAGTAACTCGTCATTTGCCCGCTGTTTGGAGGGCATCTCCGGGTAGAGCGCAGAGGTGGTCCTGACAGGGCATTGGCCTGCCAGTCCTGATTCTTGCGTTTGTCTAACTTCCTCTCTTCTTCTTATGTCTTCATCTAGTTCTTTTGCGGCCAGATGGGCGTTTTTTCGTAACTCTTTCACTATTTTCGCTTCCTCTCTTTTCCTGCGATGTTCTGCTTCTTTGCGCCACATGCCAATACTATCAAGCATAGTGGGCGTTGCCTTGTTTATTTTTACAGCTGCTTCTAGTGTTTTTATTTTATTTTTATCAAATGAACCTATCAGTGGCCACTGATTTTTAGGATCCTTTTTTGTATATTTATGCCATAACCTACTATAAGCTATAGCGACTAGTCCTTGCTTAGTAAACATGTCCTTATTAGGGGTGCCTTCCAGTGTAGCTGGATGGTTCATCTCTAATAAGCGGTCCGGGTTGACCCAACTATGAACCAATGGGGAGAAGATAGGCATGACGGATTACAATGGGGGGGCAAAAGCCTGCACTACCTATCTTTTCACTATTTGCAAAGACTGGACAGAATATTCTATTCTACGCTATTTGCAAACAGAGAATACCTCCGAAAAGAACCAATTCCCAAAACAGTCAATGTTCGGGCAATCAATCAATGAGGAGCGAAATAGGCACGACGTGTTAAAGGTTTGCGTTACCTACCCTTCACTATCGGCAAAGGGAGAGAGAATATTCCTATTCTTCCCCGTTTGCGGACAGAGAAGATCCTTAAGAGAACCAACTTCGAACAATTCAATGCTCGATTCAATCAATCAATCAATGAGTAGGAAAAAATAGGCACGACGTGTTAAAGGCTTGCGTTGCCTACCATTCACTATCTGCAAAGACTAAACAGAGTATGGCGATTCTGTACTTGTTTGCAAACAGAGAATTCCTCAGGAACAGTCAATAAGTAATACTAGTATTTTCAAACAATCAATCAATCAATTTCGCAATTTGTCGTGTATCACGACCTTACCCGGACCGCATGGACAGTTTCTCGTCTTCCGCTTCCAGCGCCCGATCGTCCTCTACTCTCTGTTGCTATCGCGGCACTCCTGGTGGTTCCCAGTCAGGACCGTAGATCACTCGGGAGAGGTCAGCTCGGAATCAGTGAAGTTCAGATGATCGGCTGTCAGACGTCTATCGGACAGGAGCTCTTTCCGATCGTTGCAGTTGTTCACTCTGTCGTCGGGACCTCTCCCACTGGATCCACGTGTCGCTGATGGGCCCCGCGTTTGGGACGCCAATTGATAAAGATCAATTCAAAATGGTCAGGCAATTTCAGTAGATGTTTCCTAAGTTAAATTTGCCCGGCGTAAAACGCCTCTAATACCATACGAAGTTATTCAATAAAGAGGCAGGCGCTGGAGACAGGAAGACAGGAAACAAGTTTATTCCGTCGGAGTGGAACACATCAGATCAGACAACAAGGTATCGTCTCGAGGTGCTCTCTCAACCTCTCTGAGACCTGGTCTTTTATACACTGGTTTAAGACATGTGAACGTCCTTTATTACAACAGGGACATTGTGAAGTATGAGAACGACATCACCGGCACCCCCCCCCCCCCAGTTCCGGCCCATTCCAACACATGACAACAGTACAGGCCCTTTCCCCTCATATGATTGGGAGGGGCCATCACGCAGCTGAGTGTTCTGCCGATTCCTTTGGAATGTGTGCGCCTGATCGAATCTCAGGGGATGGGGAGGTCGTGATCAATAGTGGCTCCTTTCAGGAGGGGCGAGTGAATACAGTAATGGGCAATAAACTGTATCCTCGGGCTAAGGGGTGACCAGCGGTTCGTACAGGCAGTCGGGCTCAGAGGAAGGGGTCATCAAAGGAGGGGTATTCATGGGCGGAAAGGAGGTGTTGGTCAGGCGCGGGGTGTGATTCCTTGAGACAGTCATGGGGGGGGGTTTCATGGCTTGTGCATGTGAGTGCGGGGGCAGCCAGGGTGCGCGGGGAAGACTTGCAAGGTTCAGGGAAGTGTGCTGACGGGCGATCGTGAACAGGGAGACCATGGTACCTAAAATGGCTGTCGTGTATGCTCATACGTGAGTCTGCAAGATGGCGTAGATAATGTTTAGTACACGAACTAAAATTCCACAGCACTGCATCATTAGATCTCTTCATCTTCGTCATCTGATCTATCAATGTCCTCCTCTGGCAGTAATTCTCATATATCCCCTCTGAAAGTATTCCAAGGTGCCCGGATTTTGTTCCATTTACGCGGATTTCCCCTGGTTGCATATACTGTACGCTCTGTTACCATAATCAGGTCCATATTCCTGCACTACAGCGCTAGCGTGGGGGGGGTCTGCCGCGCCCCATCTCTGTGCTATGTCTCTCTTTGCAACCATGAGGCCGAGTGTACCCCAGGTTTGACCATGGCGAGTGAGATCAGTGGGGTCCCATATATTCAGAATACATTTTCGTGGTTCAGGCAGGAGGGAAACCTCTAGTGTCTGTGAAATAGTGCGCAGGACCTGTCGCCAGTATTCAATTATAGCTGGACATTCCCACAGTGTATGAAAAAGCGTGCCTTCCTCCCCGCACCCCCTAAGGCAGAAGGGATGCGTCGCTCGTTGCATCTTGTGTAAGGTGGTTCTGGTATAATACACACAATGTACTATTTTAAGTTGCATCAGTTGGAACTTGGCAGATATGCCCACCTCCCTAGGGGATGCCAGGGCCGCCAACCAATCAGAGTCATCCACATCCCCTACGTCTCTCACCCATTTTTCCCGAGTCTAAGTGTAGGGTCGGGCATGTTGTTAAGTAGCTTTCGGTGTGTGAGGGACGTTGCGCGTTGTTGCATGAAATCTGTGAGTAGACGGTCCTCCAATGGCGAGGCGTCTGGGATGTCAGTGTCAGCTGGGAGTGCCGTTAGCAAAGCATGCCTAATTTGTACGTATCTGTATGTTTCAGTCTGACTCGGGTCATATTGTTGTTGGAGTTGAGCAAAGGGAATCACTGTCCGCTTATCCCACAAGTCACCCACCGTGGAGATTCCGATATTGTCCCACTGCGCAAAGCCCTTGCTATTTCTCAACTGTCCCAATGCCTTGGTGTCCCAGAGCGGGGTGAGTTTAGTGATAGTCCCTTTCCACCCCAATTTCGCCTGTGCTGCATACCACAGCGCCACTGTTTGTTTTGTGAGCCCTAGTAGTTTTGCGGCCAGACTTCTATTATATAGCACCGCCAGCATGTTGTTCGTGCCCAACTGCAACCTGTCGGCTCTGTATGCTGGATCTCCTTGGGGTGCGTGAATCCAGTGATTGATGGTTTTGAGTTGCGCCGCCCAATAGTATAACTGTAAGTTCGGCAATGCAATCCCGCCATCATACCAGCTCCTATTCAGTTTAATTTATGCTATACGCGCCGGCAGGTTGCCCCACAGAAGGGTCGAGACCTGTGTTGCCACTTGTCTAAAATACCGTGGCGGTATCGGGTATGGTGTGTTTTCAAGGGCATAAAGAAACCTCGGCAGGGCCATCATTTTATACAGTGCTGCTCTCCCCAGCAGCGTTAGGGGCAAGGACGCCCAGTGTTTGACATCACGTTTCAGCCATTCTAAAGGGGGGGCGCCAGGTTTTTGCCAAAGAATTCTGCCATATCTCTAGTGATGTGGATACCTAAATACTTAAAGGAATCTCTTGTTATTACGATCGGGCAGTCGGTGGGGAGTGACGGATCTGGACCTTTTAGTATGTATAGGACCGATTTAGACCAGTTTATCGTGTATCCCGATGTTTTCCCGTGTGTATTACAAATCTCAAGGAGTTCCGGTATACTATGGTCAGGGTCCATAAGCTATAGCAGCATGTCGTCGGCGTAGAGTGAGACGCGAACTTCCCACCCTTCCTTCCAACTAATGCCTTTTAGCAACGGGGTCGCCCTAATTAAAGTCGCCAACGGTTCCAGCGCCAACGCAAACAACAATGGCGACAGCGGACAGCCCTGGCGTGTCTCCCTTGCCTGTTGTATAGTATGTGATATGTGACAGTTGGCTGTTACCTGAGCCACTGGTTCAGTGTATAAGAGTCGTATCCAGGCCTGGAATTTAGGACCAAAGCCCATACGACATAGGACTGCA
Organism: Lissotriton helveticus; assembly: GCF_964261635.1. Classification (NCBI taxonomy): domain Eukaryota; kingdom Metazoa; phylum Chordata; class Amphibia; order Caudata; family Salamandridae; genus Lissotriton; species Lissotriton helveticus. The sequence continues at coordinate 1,631,165,319 of NC_136065.1, read as the reverse complement.
AAGAGGTATTGCCATTCTACCATGTCGAAAGCCATCTTTGCATCTAGTGACATTATTACTGTTGGTTCCGACAGCGTCGGAGCCCGTGCCAGTACTCCGTGAACACGCCTGAGGTTAAGAGCAGTGTTTCTGTGTGGCATGAAACCTGAGTGGTCCCGGTGGATCAGCAGGGGGAGGTGGGACATTAGTCTGTTTGCTAATACTTTTGCCAAGATTTTGGCTCCCGCATTTAGTAGTGATATCGGGCGATAAGAAGTGCAGTCTGAGATTTTTTTGTTTTGATAATTTCTTTTTGAGGTTCTTCCTGAAGGTGTTGTAAATGTTTCTGCTGTTACATTTATCCTGCTGGCACAGTTCTGTGTTGTCTTAGAGTTTCTACATATGGTGCTGAGTTTATATTCTCTCGTTGTGGTGTTCTTCCTAAAGATGTAGTTCTGTTTTTCTGTTTTTTAATTTCTTAATTAAAGCACTGTTGTTTTCTCTTATCAAGGAGAAGCTTGTTTCATGCATTTCAGTCAATTGATGATGAATACCGCATCACAATAATTGACGAACTGGGACTGTTCCCCTTATTTATTTTCAAAGTTTTATAGCGCGAACAAGATCAGGACAGATATCAGAGCGCTTTACATAAATATGGGATATAAAGACAAAAGAATACTTAACAATGCGTTTTGTGCAAAGAAGAGCAGCAAGTTATCAGAAGAGAACAATGCAAGGTAGCAAAGGTGAATAGGTGGTCAGGCAAGTCATTGTAGTGAAAGGAGAAATAACGAGTCTCAAGATTTCAACAGCCTATATTCATGTGAATTTAGCCAAGAGGATTGATTTAACTTCTTTTTCGAAGGATGCCGTGGATGAGATAAGTCTGGTTTCTGGAGGGAGGGCATTCCAGATCCTGGGTGCCATCCCTGAGAAGGAGCGTTTATATATTTATTTCTTGTGGAGTCTTTGTGGTTTCAAAAGGAGAGTTTCTGCGCTTTTTGTGGCTCTTGAGCCACCCGAAATTGTCAATTTCTGAGCGAGGTAACTGGGTGAATTGTTGTGTATAGCCTTATGTGTAATGCATGCAATTTTCAGGTGTATTCTAGCTTCGTATGGCAGCCAATTAAGGGTTTTAAGTCAGGAGAGATGTGGGAGCGTTTTTTTGATCCAGTGATGAGTCTCGCTGCAGCATTAATAGAGGCTCTTAGTGGTGCGGTTGTCGATAAGGGGAGGCCGCAGAGGGCGACACTTCCGTGATCTATCCTAGAGATAACTAGGGCTTGGACTGCGGGCCTGAAGTCATTGGCTGGGAGGAAGGGTTTCAGCTTCCTCAAGGTATTGATTTGGAAATTAGCTCCCTTCGTTGCATTGCTGATATGATGTTGCATCATGTTAGTCGAAGCTTCTTTGTGGTGTAGAATGTGTGTGTTGCTGTAGATTTGAGATTCTGTCAGTGCAGCATATTGTGCACATATACAACTGTTAACACTGGCTTATGTGGAATATTTTTAGGAAAAAGATGGGATAACTTCTTTCCTTTGGCACTTCAGTGGTGATTTGTGATGCTAGCATGTGGGAGTATAGTATTTTGGGAGGCGTCTGCGTGTGGAATGTTGCTCACTGTTGTCAACTCTGGCATCTGTGATAGGTGAATAGGTTTCATTTACAATATGAGTCTTTTGTCTGCTTTACTAAACAAGCAACATCAAAGTCAATGGGTCGGGCTTTGGCTGCCAACCTGTTGGCTTTGTAAACGCTTGGTTCATTTTGTCATGGGTTTTTGTGAAATGTTATTGTTGGGGGAGCTGCTGCCCCTCAAAAATATAAACCACAATGTCTCAAAATGTCTTTATTCGATCAACGAAAGCCATCATAAAAGTATAAACTGAATATACAAGATCATTCATATTAAAATACATCCAATAATGTCAGTATACATGTAGCTTTAAAACAACATTACAAACTCCACCCCAAATTGACTAAACAAAATTAGACAACCATACTGTTGCGGAAGTACACAGCAGACTTGAGGAAAAGACCGACACGCACACATACATCGGCTGTGGGGAGCATATGTAAGTAAAGCAGCCTGGGCCTACATTTGACACGCTCTTGCTTCTTGAATATAGACAAAAGATGTCTCTTTGAGAAGTGTAGGTAAAATTTAGAAAATAACTTAAAATGAAGTACGGTCTGTGGTGAATCTTCATAACAGGGATATAGGCAGATGGAATTCTCATTAAAGTGGCCCAACGGAAAGCGCAACTCACTCCTGATAGTCCCAAATCTAAACCTGTTTAATAACCTACACTAACAGCAATATAAACGCCAAGGTATTCTATTGTTCCTAAAAAGCACACTTTACCTTAGCAGTAGGTGGCTCTGAAGGGAGCTGCTTTTTACCTGTTGTGAAAGAGCAGAAAGACTGTTGTCACTCACAATGAGGTCAGCAAATGGCTGCAGGTGCTGACCCACTGGCCCATGCTGCCTTTTGAAGTGGGTTTAAGAAAAATGTGAATGACAACAACAGACCAATGGCAAGACGTGGACTGCTTGAAAGATTTGTATATGTATGTATGTATGTAATTAAAGTCAAAGGGCATTGGCTAACCTCTGACTGAATGAGTTACTGAAAAGCAGGAAGTGCAGTCTTGTGTGTGTGTGTGTCTCTCGTTTTTGAGCACAACCCTATGGGGTATGTCACAAAAAAGGAGTGACTTTGCTGCAACACAAAAAAATGACAACCAAGTCTGTACTCTACGTAAAGGTCAAAGGTGCCCCTGTTGTCGGGGTGATAGGGGAGGGGCGGGCAGACATGCACAGAGTTATCAGATGACTGCATGTCTACCGGCAGTGCTTTAAATGGGCCAGTACTCACCGATACTGAGTACCGGCACTTTTTCATTTTCACCCCTAGAGCAAAGAGAGTACCAGTACTCATGGGACCTGACTTCAACCCAGCCAGAGCTCCTTTCATCCTTCAACCTTTAACAGGCACTGGAATTAATCACGGGAGCTCTTGTCACCAGGACCCAGCGTGAGCTGCTTTGGAAGTCATCAGAGCGGGGGGGGGGGGGGGGGTCTGCAGAGTGGTTATCTCATCCATTGATCTTTCACAGTGGGGCTTGCTAATGCTTTCACTATCGCCACACATCTGAATTGCCTACCACACATGTGAATTGCCTACTTGCCTGCTGCTACGAGTAGTGTTTTTTTATTTAAAAGTGGGTTTGTGCTCCAACGGACCCCATGTTAAAGCACCGCACACCAATCTCACGACCTGGTGCTCACATTAAAAGAGGTACCTGTCGCTTTCTATGTGGACAATCAAAGTGATACTCTTCACAACCTCATGAATGGAGTGGGTGGAGTGGGAGCACTGATGGAAGAGCAGCATAGAAGAGTCTTAAATAGGCATTCATCCCAAGTTTGTTTTCAGCAGCAGCCATTTTAAGAAGCAGGCAGTTTCAAAGATTCCAGAATATGTTGCATACTTTTTCTGGTCTTGTCCTTGCAGTGATAAACGAAAAAAATAAATTAATAATGTTGTCCTGTGGGGCGGTTACTAAATAGAGAGAGTTACAATCAAAGTCGATATAGTGTGGGTTTAAAACATATTTGAGGGGTGCAGAATGAAGGCTATTTGGAGCACTGATGTTCACATGGGCATGTTTTCTGCAGGGTGTGTCCTTTCAACAAACTATTTGACTTGAGGAGATAGCTTAGGAAGAGTAAATAAACTGGCTCTTCTGAGCGTCAATGCAAAGCCAAGCCCTTAAATAGTTGAACAGTATCCCCTCTTTTATCTGTCCCTCACAAAGCTTATGTCCTGTGTACAGTGACATTTAAAAAAAAGTGTGTGTTCCCTTTTCGGAGGTATAATGTGAATGACGATGCCTCAGACTGACCCGCTATTCATTTTAATCGTAGCATCAAAAAGAATTTGTTTTAGTTACCTCGTGGTTTTGTAATTTGGCCATTGATTGCAGCAGTAATTCCAGCAGCTCGGCCCCTACAGCAATGTCTAGGGCATTTTAAAAGCCCAGAGTCAAGCTGCGGTGCAGCCAGTCTGTTGGCTTCGTTTGACCAGTGGCCCTACATCTGCAATTTCTGATGGCACAGCTGCTGCTTCTCCCCTCTCACCACAGGCACAGCGTGTAAATAACGCGGTGCCCGAGCCTCACTTTTAAAGGTATTGTGGTTCACAAGCCTTTCTAAACCCCTCTCTCTGACTCTTCCCCTCCACATCCCTTTTGCTCATTCCAAGCCTCCCCCTACTGCTATGACCACCCAAAAAAGTCTAAATCCTTCCCTCTTCTATCCCTCCACTATCTTTTCGATCGAAATAATAGACTAACATGTCCACTCATATTTCACTAAACTAATCCTTTATAAATAATAGTAATAATAGATGAGTTTCTAAAGCGCCTGTGTAGGAAGGTAGATCCCTGACTATGGTTGCCCCCAACTTTTTGCCTGGTGTTTTGCTGGTTTTCTGACTTAGTTGACCTGGGGCCCTGCTATTCAGGACCCCAGGCCTACTGCTCTCTCTGTAAAATGGATTCCATGTACCTTAGGTACATATCTAATTGGATACTGAGTCACCTTGTCAGTCCCTGTACAGTGTACCTTAGGTACCCAGGGCATAGGTGTACCCAGGGCCTACCAGGGGCTGCAGCATGTATTATGCCACCCCTGGCTGGCCATCCAAATCTGACACAACTGGCTGCTTGACAGCTGGGGCAAGGTGGTGTAATCACCCTTTGCTTTAGATATAGTATACCTATATCTAACCCTAAAATGGACACACAGATCTCCTATCAGTCACTCCTATGGCAGGCCTTAACAATCCTGAAGGCAGAGTGCTTGGAATCGTGTGAGATGGTGCTCTGGCATAAGCTGAGCCTGTCTGCGGCTTTCGGGATCTATCCCTTAGCCGTTTCCATGATATCGCATACCATATACTCTTAAGTGCATTATAATCCTCGCGGTTATGTGCCAACTCTGGTATCGCTTTATCAAAACATGTCGAGTAAGGTGTCATACGAATTGGAATACTAACCCCTCGCCAATTCTGGCGACGGGGTTAGCATTCCACCCTTCTACAGGGACACGACATGTATGTAACCCCTAACCCCGGTTAAAGTCAGACAGAGCCTTAGCATCCACAAAATGGATGCTGCCACCGAGACACAAGTCTGCCCTCCTGCTGCTGGGAGTCCTCCCAGAGCAGGAGATAAGGACAAAGGGTTTCCTGCCAGGGGCGGTGCCAGCACCGTCCCAGACAGGGTTTTGTGTATTGTAGGTAGGCAGGGCTTTAGAGGAAGGTGACTGCAAGTGGCACCCCGGTGCTCACTGTGCATAGGCCGGCTGAAACCAGTTCCAGGGGCACTCCAGCCCCTGGCCTGGGGAAAGCCCGCCAAGGAAGTGGGTGTAACCATCCCCCTCCTAGTCCCACCCCTAGGGCAGGACTTAGTCGCGTGCCAGCCCCCTTTTACAGGATAAAGGTAGGAACTGGCCCCCTTCCAAAGCAGATCATCTTTGAATCCTGAAACTACTTTCCACGAAAGGAACTCAAGACTTCTTCCTAAGATTTCTCCCTTGTGACTAAGGAGTAGTCACCCTGCATCCGCAGGCACCACCTTAAGAACACTGCGGTCTGCTGCAAGTCTCTCCTCCGGATCAAGACTGCCCAGCTCGACGAGAACCGGCTTCCCTGGCACCTCTGACCTCTACCTGCATCATCAGTCACGCTGAGATTCGTGGGTGTGACGAGACCTCGAGGGACCGGCCATCTTCAAGACTGCACGACTTCTTTCCAGCAAGCCCGCCGAGTAATTTCCTGGTGAGTGCTTTGGGGTCCGAGAAGCCCCCACCCTGAGCAGCTCCAGCACCGAAGAGCAGCCCCCCAGCATCTCCACGATCTGCGTGGGGCCCTTCTGCTTTTTACTGCTCACCGCGTTGTTTGGCTACTAGCCCGCTGGCTTGTGGCCTTCCTGACGACGCCCGACGACATTTCTGCTGCTGGTCTGGTTGCTCCAGACTGGCCCTTGCTTCCCTCCATCGGAGAAGTACCCTGGACCCTCCTGGTCCGCCCAAGACGCCATTTTAGGTCCACCGCGTGGGCCTTGCATTTGCCAAGACTTGTTGCCCAATCCTGGGTCCAGCGACGTCGACAGCAAGAACCTTCGTGGGACAGCTCGCACCTCCATCCTGGTCGCCGACAACGCCTCCTGGTCCGAGAGACTGCAGAGCCCAGCAGCGCCCACTCACCTGACTGCGGTGACTTCGCCCGGTGCCATCCTGGTGCCCACTTAATCACTGGCTAGTGATTCAAGAACTTGGTCCCCTCTGCTTTCAGGTTTTCTTCTTCCTTGATCCAGGCTTGGATCCATCGAACTTTTCTTCACTGGTCGCCTGCCAGCAACTTCTTCCTTCCAGGCTCCTGGTCCGGCAACGAGATCCCCGACGTCTTTTCAGACCTATGCAGCTGCAGCCCCTGGGCTAGGTAACTTCGGCACTTCGGTGTCCCAGCATAGCCTCACTATCCTAGGGTCAGGATCCACTGTCGTTTTCTTCCTACCAGGTCGGGTTCGCCCGTGAACACTAACTTTGCCTTTACTAGCCTCCATAGACTTTGTCCCGCATCCCGCGTGAGAGTGCACACTCTGCACCCGAGTCCCCTGGGCCTCCTAGTAGTAATCTAACGATTCCCTAGTCCAGTCCTAGCGATTCCAAAGCCTATTAGAACTGTTACATACCTGCTAGTAATTCGCATTCCACTTTTAAAGTATATGGTTTTTCGTGCCCCTCGGGCATTTGTGTATAACGTGCTAACTTAAGTATTTTCATAAGAGTTTTGTTGTGTGCTTAGCACCCTGTCCTCATAAAGAGTACAGGGTTGTTGTGATTCTAATAAATACACTGTTTATTTTCATAACACTTGTGTGGTGTCCTTTCACTGGGTGTTCAAGGGGTAATGTGATGGTAAAACAGCTGGCTTAACACGCCCTCTAGAGTCTTAGCCTTAGACTGCTCGTATCCATGCTACTAGGATAGCTGGTCTATAAGGTTGACTTACAACCAATCATCAATAAGGGTTGTTTGGACTGATATATAGTGATCACTAGAATAGTGAGCACTGCACATCAGGCCAACTTCTCACAGCCTGTTATACTGACTAGTATGTCCCCGCACTGCAGCAAGCCTCCCCTCTTGGTTCAGTAACATAAGACGACCCTACAGGTCAGAGAACTATATGGGGAAGAGCCAAGTTTTTCGGGTTTTTCGGAAGATCCTTTCCAAATGTTCTGATCTAAGCACCTTAGGGAGGCCATTCCAGTGCTTAGCTGCAAGACAGCGGAAAGATCTTCCTCCCATTCTTACTCTTTTGATAACTGGTATTTTCACCTGTCCTGTCCCCAGAGATCTCAAGGCCCGGATAGGGGTGTAAGGGGCCAGTAGGCTATGAAGGTAGCTAGATCCCTTTACCCGCAGGATACGGTGGCAAATACATAGCGTTTTAAAAATAATTCTTTCCCTCACTGAGAGCCAGTGTAGGGCAGCAAGGGCGTTGCTGGATGGAGCTCTCCTAGGCAGCATCAAGACAAGGCGAGCCGCCGCGTTTCGAATGCATTGCAGTCTTTGTATACACTTCCCACTTGCTCCAAGATATAAAGCGTTCCCATAGCCCAAGCGGGATGTTACCAATGCATGGACCAGTGTTTTTCTGGCTGGTACGGGGAGCACATCTAGAGTCTTCCGAAGGCCCTTCATTATTCCGAAGCATTTCCCTGCCACAAGCCTGGTGTGGTGGTCAAAGGAGAGCTTCGAATCAAGCCAAATCCCCAAGTTCTTAACCTGATCATTGGGGGAAGGGGTGGGGCCCAAAGTCTGTGGCCACCACGCCGAGGACCATATGGAAGGCGCCTTGCCTACCATTAGAACCTCCGTCTTACTGCCGTTCAATTTTAGGTAATTACTTGACATCCAGACTGCTAGTTCCTATAAGCAGGTGAAAAAATTGATGGCTGCCTCTTCATGGGATTGAGATTGTGACACCACTAGTTGCGAGTCATCCACATATGATACGACACTAATGTCGTATTTCGCAATCAGGTCTGCTAGCGGGGCCTTATATAGATTTTAAAAGGTAGGACTAAGTATAGAACCCTAGGGGACCCCTTGAGTCAGCATAATGTTTTTCGAGTAGTACGGACTCTGAGATACTTGAAAGCTTCGGTCCTGTAAAAAGGATCTCATCCATTCCAAGGCCTGCTCGTTCAGCCCTCCTCTTTTGAGGTGCTGTAGGAGCAGTAGGTGGGCAATGGTGTTGAAAGTGGCGCTGAGGTCCAACTGTAACGGAGCCACCGCCTGGCCGTCGTCCACGTGTCTGCGGATTATTTCGGTTGATAGGAGCAGTGCTGACTCCATAGAATAAGTTGCCCGAAAAACCGATTGAGTGGGGTGTAATAGGTTGTACTTGATAATATGTGTGGTTAGCTGAGTATTGACCACCTTTTCTGCAATTTTTGTGAAATGTTATAGGAGTGAGACCGGTTGGTAATTATCCAGCTGGTTCGCACTCCACCCCCCTGGCATTTTCTTAATGGGGATGACGACTGCTTCCTTACATCGCTTTGGGACTGCCAGGATGTCCATTCTATTTCTCAGGGTTTTGTAGGGTCCCTTGGTGACCCTGTCTTTATGCTTAAGGCCGTGTTTTTCAGCTCGTCATAGGATGGGGGGTCAAATCTGGAGAGGTACTGTGCCTTCTTCATGTCGAGCCGACCAGCTCCCTCTCCCCTTCCGTAACGTCCCTCGTCCAGAAAGGTGGAGTAAATTCTTGCTACCTTCTCTGCAAATAACTTTGCGATCAGGTTGCAAGATTCTGCTGAACAGTTGTTTGGCGCGGTGGTTCTGGCCAGTGATGATATGTCCCTAAAAATTATGAACAGCTCTCAGGACGAGTTTTCAGCCTGCTCTATCCTAGTATTGTAGTATGCGACTCGAGACCTCCTTATGAGTGAGTGATAGACTTTGAGCCTCATTTTATATTCGGTCTTCTTATGCTCGGAAAAATCTCTCCTCCATATCCGTTCTGAGCGTTTACACGAGCTCTTTGCTCTCCTGAGTTCTTCATTGAACCATGGAGCAGTTTTTGATTGTCTCCTTGGGACACTCTCCGACCAAGGGGCAACTAGGTCTAGCGCCTCGGTAATCCGTTTGTCTAGCGCGCTTTGCATGCTGTTTCAATGTCCTTACCTCCCAGTGGCCCACCCCTCTGAAGGGCGTGATTGAAGTTGGCAACCATGAACCTTGCCCATTTCCTCTGCAGTCTCCCAGCCCCCGCCTTCTCTAGAGGCGTGGGGTTGGGTACTGCAGTGCTAAATGGGATCAGGTAGTGGTTTGTCCACTGAACTGCTGTCGGGTTATTAATCGTTAGTCCCCCCCCAGTTGGCAAAAATTGGATCCAGTAAGTGGCCCTGTTGGTGAGTCGGGAGGGAGGATTGCAGCACCAGCTGAAGTGCGGCCAAATCCTGACAGAGCTCTTGCGCTGCGGAATTATCCATGTCGTCAAAGTGTAAATTCATGTCTCCCAACACCAGCACTTTGGAGTACCGGAGTGCCGGTTGTATTACTTGTTCCCTGAGTCTATACTCAAACCGGGTGCTAGGTCCCGGTGGTCTATAAATTAGATATCCCTTGATGACATAGCTCTTATCCGCCCTGATACTAAAGAAGCCTCCCTCGCTGGCTTCGATTTTTGCCGGTTCTAAGGAGCATTGTATCGCTAATTTATGGATAATGACTATCTCCCCCGCCCCCCCATTAAGCTTACGATCCAGTCTGATAATCCCGTAATTCATAGTAAGGGCCTCAAGGATTTCAGGCGCCGAATCCTCATTTAGCCAGGTTTCGGTGAGAAACATAATATCTGGCTGGCTATGGACCAATCATGAATCTTGTATTTATGCTTGTTAGGGGATATACAATTAACCAGAGTTAAATTAAATTTCTGTCTGTTCCTAACCTGCTTCAGGTTTGTCACCATAGTATAGGGGCAGTGACTGCACTTCAGCGTGCTGTGTTCCATTTGTATACTATGCTTACATGTGTCTGAGATGTGGGTACATAGCGAGAGTAAATGTTCTGAGGTGTATTCACGAATTGTAAGAGAGTGAGCAGGGGTTCTGGCCCCAGGCCCCGAACGGCTGCACACTGGCGCAGACAGGCTTGCATTTGGCGCGCCCGCTGCACGCGTTCACCCAGGCATGCGCATTAAGTAGGTATTTCTGATCTCCACACTAGAGCGCTAGCTGCCGCCCAGACCGGGAAACCGGAAGTGATTTACCCCTCTTCCCTGCCCTCCGTTCAATATGCCGCGACAGACCGGGGCGGGAAACGGACTGGGCCCCAGCTGCTTTGCAGAGTTTCCAGCAGTGAGTGGCAGCAGTTAACTAAAACCCTGTAAATTAATGGTTATCATTTTTAAAAGGAAACATTTCCATTCAGCTCATAAATTTTTAAAAAGTAATTCCGTTCAGGTCATATTCTAGTACAGGTTCAAATGGTTATATATTTTTTAAAAAGCTCTTTCCAATACCTATAGCGTTACCAACACAAAGGGGTTGCTGCAGACCTGCCACTGTCTGCTTATAGGTTCCAGAGTAGCGTGCTACTCGCCAAAAAAAAACCACTTCAACCCCACATCGGGGTAACAAGTGCTATATAAACACAAACCTTTTTCCCTCTTCTGTCCCTCCGCTATCCTTGTCAATCCAAATCACTGACTAACATATCCACCACTCAAATTATTTTCATATTTCAATATACTAATTCAACACTAATCCTTTATGGGTTCCGGAGTAGCGTGCTACTCACTGAAAAAGCGATTTGACACCTCGTCAGGTGTAGTATGCGCTATATAAATGCAATTACATTACAATACAATACTTGCATGTGTAAATAAAAAGGGATCTTGTTACCAAACTCTGTGACCCTTATTTTATCAACCTTGTCAGTCCAGTGAAAAATGTTAAATGCTCTTTAAACAGAGATGTTCGCAGCCAGTGTTAAACCCCCTGGGCCTACATGCCACATGGATGTACATGGCTGCATTTTTATCATAAGCCAGAAAATGAGTTGCATGGCTAGGTATGTGCGTGTTCTTCACACTCATGGCTGCAATTTATTATACACTGTGATCGAATGCCAAAAGCAGGTATACATACATTTTTTATGTATTGTGTGCTCCCAGGTGATCGTCTGTACAAGTTTTGTGGTACAAGCACGTAAACATATTTAATTTGTAATAAGCCCCATCTCCTAACCAGGACTTCGAGTCATTGGCCATATTTTGATTCAGAAAGACTGTCTTGCCATTTATAATGTGATTTGAAAGCCTGTTCCTTTTCTTTTTAATATTTATTTCATCCACAAATGCAAATGCAAGAATGCATTTGGCATTTAGTATAGTAAGTATATGAGGCATATAATATCAATTAATAGCTGAATTAACACACCTGGGATCACGCTGTGTATTTTTATTACAAACAGTGCAGCCGGATCAGCCCAGTAGATAATTAATTCTTTCTGATATACCTTCTGCAGCGTGTTTACTCCTTCCACCACTCCTTTTCAACCTCATAAAATGGAATGTTGAAAGGGTGAGCCACCAAAAGCAATATCGCTAGTGTCTGTGTGTCAGCATTTCACATCCAGTAGCAGGGAGAGAGAGAGAGGGAGAATATGCTGCTCACTAAAGCTATACACAGTATGTGTTTTCGAAAGTAACTCTGGTTTCCAGCTTTGACAGAAACATCCTCTAGTAGCGAGAATGAAAATAGTGCCAGATGAATTCCTCGCTTTTTGCAGGTGCGCATTCACCAATCGTGAGAACCAGAAAACTGAGGTTCTTCCCATAAGTAAGTGAACTCAGGGCATCATAAGTAACAATAAAGTGGATAACTCTGGAGGTTCATGCACTTGCTAGAAAGATCTGTGCACATTCTAACCAAGGGTTTAACTTACCTTATATGTGCATAGAGGCTCAATGTGTCTTCTGTAAAGCACAGCAGGCAACATGTAAGTCACAGATTCGTTTTTTATGTAGATAGCTTAGTTGATTACTGTTTTTGTTGCATAGCGCCTTGTGTTACCTGCAGGTCAAAAGTTAACATCCTTGTAATGTAGTTCAGTGAGTTATGACCCTGCAGCAAGGACCTGCCTGCAAACAAGAAGGCATATATTTAGAACCTTGCTGTTTTTCCTCAATCTTTTCTTATTTTAAGGATGCTAAAAAAGGCTACTTTGGGTAGTAAAAAAACACTTATTAGTAAGGCCATATATATAGTTATTAGTGAGATAACTAATGGACAGATATATCCGACAGTCTAACAATGCATGCAGATTTCGTGCATACAACCTTGGCAAAGTCAAAAAGCTAACCCCACCCCTTGTTACACCTTAGCACATCCTCTAAACTCCGCCCACTGCTTCTTTTGGGGAGTACCTGCACTTATTTTTTTCATTTAATAATGGCCTCATGTTCTTCATCGGTCAGGAATCTGGAGACGGGGGTGCCACAGGGATCGACCCTTAGCCCCCTTCTCTTTAATATCTACCTGACGCCGCTTGTCTACCTGGCCGAGGAATTGGGGGCTAAGGTGATCGCATACGCAGATGATACGCAGTTGCTCTTTACCTGGAATGATGATACTTTGAACACCGATAGGGCTCAACTATGCCTAGCCTCGGTTTTTCAATGGCTGGCCGAGGCTTCCCTCAAATGTAATGAGGATAAGTCGGAGGTCCTTCTTTACGGACAGTTTCTGTAGGATTTCAGGACTCGTGTGTGGCCCCAGGGCTTCCCTTGCCCGGTTTCCAAATCAGGGCCAGCAAAGAATCTGGGCATCTGGTTCAGCGAGGACCTTAGCTTCTCCGACCACATAAAAAAGCTCACAGGTATCTGTTTCGGGACCCTCAAAACGCTTAGGAAGTTTTTCCCCCTGCTCCCGAGGGTAGCGAAAGAGATGGTCACCCGTGCCCTGATTGTGTCAAAACTGGATGACGCCAATGCCCTGTTTCTGGGGCTGCCAGCCTATCTGCTGCACAGGCTTCAAATTATTCAAAATTCTGCAGCTAGGCTCCTTTTTAATGCCCCAACGCGATCTAGCGCGCGTCAGTACCTACGGGAACTGCACTGGCTTCCGGTAGTACAAAGGGTGCAGTTCAAAGCGATTACTTTGGCCCACAGAGCGCTTCATGGTCTGGGCCCCACCTATCTTAGGAAACGTTTCGCTTTCTACGTGCCTAAACGCCACCTGCGTTCAGCGGCACAAAGCTGGATGGTGGTCCCTCGCTTCCGCAGAGTCCGATTGGGAGGCAAGTCTATTTCGGTCAAAGCGGCGGAAGCTTGGAACTTACTCCCCGCTGATCTCCAGCAGATCTCGGTGTTTCGGATTTTTAAGAAGCAGCTAAAAACGCAGCTGTTCAGCATGATTTACTAACTCCCTGCTTCCTCATTTGCACTTTTCCGCGCCAGGACACTCAAGAGTAACAGTATAAAAAACTACTATAACATAACATAACATAACATTTAAAGCACTGTCTATGGGACACCCCTTTTCCAGCCATGGGCTTTCCTTTTTTCCAGTAATTACTTTGTGTGCTAGTACTATTCGCTCAATGGAATCAAACCAATCTTCTATCCAAAACGCATCGATTTGCCATATTAAATCCTAGGTTTGTAAAATTCGTGTTCCGGTGACATGGATTCACCTGGTCAGCCTAAGCATGCCGGACAAACTACGCGTCCATTTAATCCAGGCCTACTGGCTATGGCAATAGAAGGGATCCTTATGTTATGTGGCAACCACCACTGGCGTGGAATGCCCCTACTCTAGCAGCTGCACAGACTCGGTACATTTCCACTCCCCTGGTAACCCGCCCCAGCCCACGTGCGCTTCCTCCCTCGTGGCCTACTGTGTGTGTTTTTCCAAAGTTGCTTTTATTTTTTCAGGCCTCCCTAACTCCTCTGAGGACGAGGTGAGGCAGAAGGGGTGGAGGGTCAGAGGTGGTGCATGCCTGCTCGTGACGTGTGGGATGGGGAAAGGTTCCAGCGCAGCCTCTTCCGGAGATAACGTTAATGGGCAGGTGTGTCTTTCCTGCGGCGCTGTACAGCTTTGCGTTTGCAGACTTTGAATAAACAGTAGTAAATGATGGCGGGTGAGTGACCCGCGGACACCTACACCCAGCAGCAGATGAAAGGCACCGGCTGCAGGCCTCACCGCTCACGGCTGGAGCCCAGGCCGGCGCGCGAGTCCCAGTGCTGACGGCGAGAGTCGAGTGACATCTGTGCCCACACTGACTTACGAGGAATGCTGCAGGGCTGGTCAGGAGGGTAGAGAGACGCCCTGGCAGGCACGCCTGTGAGGCGCAGTGCTGGGGTACCAAGCTCCGCTACATGTCAGCAAGAACTGGCAGAACGAATGATGGGTCCCAAGACTGGCACATCCGGTCAGCAGAGCTCCCTGTGCCCCCAGGACTGAAATAGCTGTGGCGCTCCTGGCCAAACTTAAAAAGAACTGGCGGAGCTATTGCGCAAGCCCAACTGGACAAGCACAGGGTTCTGGAAGTCGAGGCCGAAATGCATGTGCAGGGTCCAGCGCCAAGAAACCCTCCTGGGTATAAGAGTGCTTACAAAAGCCAAATGAATATATAGTCTTGAATTTCCACGAGTTGGCGGCCATAGGCCAGGGACGAGGTACCCTGGCAGAGTATCAGCGGGTGCCACGGCTGCAGCGGCCGGGGATGCAGGGAAGGGCTGGTGTTTATACGTAGAGCTGCGGCGGGATTCCGCACGGCAGGCAAGCACTGACACCCGGAGGCTGCAGCACAGGTGCTCGGGCGTGCTGCGGGCGGGGTTCCGCGCTGCAGGCAAGCAGTGACACCCGGAGGCTGCAGCACAGGTGCTCGGGCGTGCTGCGGGCGGGGTTCCGCGCTGCAGGCAAGCAGTGACACCCGGAGGCTGCAGCACAGGTGCACGGGCGTGCTGCGGGCGGGGTTCAGCGCTGCAGGCAAGCAAGCACTGACACCCGGAAGCTGCAGCACAGGTGCTCGGGCGTGCTGCGGGCGGGGTTCCGCGCTGCAGGCAAGCAGTGACACCCGGAGGCTGCAGCACAGGTGCTCGGGCGTGCTGCGGGCGGGGTTCCGCGCTGCAGGCAAGCAGTGACACCCGGAGGCTGCAGCACAGGTGCTCGGGCGTGCTGCGGGCGGGGTTCCGCGCTGCAGGCAAGCAGTGACACCCGGAGGCTGCAGCACAGGTGCACGGGCGTGCTGCGGGCGGGGTTCAGCGCTGCAGGCAAGCAAGCACTGACACCCGGAAGCTGCAGCACAGGTGCTCGGGCGTGCTGCGGGCGGGGTTCCGCGCTGCAGGCAAGCAGTGACACCCGGAGGCTGCAGCACAGGTGCTCGGGCGTGCTGCGGGCGGGGTTCCGCGCTGCAGGCAAGCAGTGACACCCGGAGGCTGCAGCACAGGTGCACGGGCGTGCTGCGGGCGGGGTTCAGCGCTGCAGGCAAGCAAGCACTGACACCCGGAAGCTGCAGCACAGGTGCACGGTGCGTGCTGCGGGCGGGGTTGAGCCGCAGGCGTTGGACAGCTCGAGGTGCTGCAGGTCATGAATGGGGCTCATTAATGCTAAAACCGGCTCTGCAGCCACGCCTGCAACCAGCACCCCAAACATTAAAGTGGTTGCCACATAGCCGGAAGGGCCGGCTCTGCCAGTCCTCGGACCTGCCTTAATATATGGCTTCCCCACAGGGCAAAGAGTGTGCGATCTGCCAGGCACAGAAATAGCCATGCACCCGGTTACTTCGCACAGTCACTTCAAAAAACCGTGGAAAACACACTGGGAGCGCGTGGTCATCTCTCTCTATACCCAGGCCGTGCATGGTGAGGCTCACCAAAGGGTGCGGTGGTCGAAACGCCGATTCTACCTCTACTCTGGTCGCTGTAAGGGCGGCTCACCTCGGAGGACAAGACCATCTCCATGCCCATTCAGTCACTGGCGCCTCTCTCAAAGCGCGGTGCTCGTGGTGTAAGAGGAAGGGCGCAGGTGCTCATTCCAAGACACAACCCGCTGAGGAATTTGCAGAACGGTTCCTTTACAATTTGAGGGGAAAACATTTTAAAACTGAATAAATCAAATTTTCTCTTAATTATAACAGTAAGCATCCTTACAACTATTTGCAATCCGTTTCAACCAATCTACAGACAGTAGCTTAACAGAGACGTAGATCAGCGGACCTCCTACTTGGCCAGTTTCTTCGCAAAACATGATCCTCCAGTCTTTATTACTTTGCCCCCTGTGCTCAGCGGGTTTCACACCCTCCTCCGTCTGCCTGGACACGTGATGTGCGGGAACCTACGCTGCAGCCATGACTAACCTAGCCTCGCAGGGACTGGGACAGGCCAGAGCCGCTGCGCCGGCCTGAGCAGGGATTCAGTGCGCTGCTTGGGGACAGGCCGTGTGCTACTGAAGGGTACTTCTGCCAGGTAAGGAAGGGTGGGAGCAGAGACCCCATGCCACAGAGAAGACACACTTTTATTAACTGTCCACGCATTCTGCCCCATCCTCCCCGAAGTGGACCCTGCCTTGCCTCTCTGCGCCCTGCCACAGAAAAGAAACACTGCAAGTAAACATAACATGGACTCTTCCACCCCCACCTCTCAACATCATAGACCTCTGCCCCAGTGAGAGAACACGTCAGCAAGAACCATATGGATCCAGCCACACTCAGGCAGGAACCTCCAGAAGAAGTGTGATATGGATTCTGATGCCCTGAGAGCAGAAACTCGTCACCGCCCTCCCCCAGGAAAAAAAAAAATTCCCACAAAAGGAAGAAGTGTTCCACGGATTCCACACCTAGGGCTAGTTTCTGCTATCATCTGTCTTCCCCACGTGAAGATGTTCCACAGGGAACCTCCAGCTGGCCAGGAACCCCAGACTCTTTTTGTACGCTCCCAATCAGGGGGTAGGCCTGAGCCCCCATCTTGCTGTGAGGAATATGTTCCCAGGCCTGGTAGTGTGACAAAGAGCAGTCAGGCTTTACTAGAGGAACATGTGTTAAGCATTTCAGAGTACCAACATAGACAATAAGTAATTGACACAACTCTAAGGAAATCCAAAAGCAATTTATAAATTAAAGCAGATTTTTATATCAATTTAGACATCAAAAGGAACACAATTGGATACATATAACCAGAGTTATAGATTTTAGAAGAAAATATAAATCTGTGCAATTCAATACTGTAACCTTTTCCATTGCTGTCAATGGGGAAAAAGGTACTAGTGAAAATCTGTCATTTGCAGGTCGAGTTACGCGGAACCCACAGAGGGTTATGGTGATGTGGGTCCCAGGAGCAAGCCACAACAGTCAGTTAAATTATACCTGGCCCAAGAGGCCCGGGTGCAGAGTGGTCCTGGCTGTCTTTGGTGCTGAATTGTGAGCCGCTGGAGAGCTAGGTTTGCTGCTTAGACGGTAGGGGAGAAAACAAATGCAAAAGGTCGACATTGGGGCCACGCCTGAAGGTGTTGTGTGATTCCCTCTTGTTGCAGCATCAAGTAAAGGGGTTGGTAACCGAACTGGTCACCAACAAGCCCTGGTAGAGGTAAGGTCAGAGAGATGATACTTCAATCTCTGAAGGTCAGGGGAAAAACGGTAGCCACCTAAAACTTGTTGGAGGTCAGGACTATGTTTGCCACAATGCACTGGACCATCTACTTTTGGGTGATCCCTTGGAGGGCCTGATGGACAGCGATTCTTTGGTTACGGGACTTCATTGTTGCCTGCGGTTGCAGGGGAATAGTGCCACTCGTTCAGGGGAGTGAAGAATTGCCTTTAGCTCTCAAAGGGGCCCCTCTGTGGGGTGAAGCTGGTTTTTGGTTTCAGATCGAGTCTCAGTCATGCAGTTCCAGTAGCATTGTCACTGGTGTAGAGTTTCCCTCCTTTGGTTTGTGCAGCTCCTGCTGTCGCAGACTCAGGTATCTTCTTTGTCCTTCTTTGCAGTCTTCACAGATCTGAGGTTCTGGGGTCAGGGGTGTCCCTTAAATTCTAGATTTAGGGGCATTAGGGGTGTGGGTACAAGTGGCCATTGGGCTACTTGCCCCAGTGGCAAATTTGCCCCAGAGGTGATCACATCTGGGGGGGTGTATCACGTTTGCTACCAAGAATCCTCTTATCTGCCACTTCTAAAAATGCCAGAAAACTTCCTTTGCTGTACAGACCAGGTAGCCCACCCTAGGGATGTGGCTAGCCTTTGGGGAGTTGCTCCCTCAGACTAATTTTCCTGCCTGCCCGGGTGCAAATGTGACTGGGGGAAGGGGGAGGATGGTGTCCTCCTTTGGGAGCCAGCCTGTGTGCATATCAGAGGTAGTGCATGCTTTGAAGCTCACTGCCTTGATGTGCCACTTCACTAGCCATCCTGTCAGGGCGGTAGGTGTCACCTCCTTCCTGGCCAGGCCTTTTGTTTCTGACCCCTGGGAGTGTTCACACTGCCTGGCAGGAGGTCATATTCCTGTCTTGGCGGTAGCACCTGCAGCCAGAGCACAGGAAAGGCTGGGGCAACCTGGTGGGCAACCTCTAAGGTAGCCACCTGGGTGCATGTCACATCAAACCAGATATTGAAATCATGTCAGGGGCGAGGAGGCATGTTGTTTGATACCAAAAATGACCATATTGGGGAGAACCATAGTGGAGCCTGGCAACCTCGAGGGTGCCTGGGTGCCAGCCCATGTTATCCTATGGTCCGCTGATCACTTGAAATAGTCCTTAATGGAAAGGGCTACTATAGGAACATATACACTTTCATTTATATGTCCACATCTTGAATACACTCCACCCTGCCTCCTCTGCTTAGGACTACCTTAGGGACATATTAAAGATAGTGCTTTGACCTTGCCACTTATTGGGAGGGCAAAGTTGAGTTGGAGCACATTGCACTGTTCCTGTAGTCTGCAGTGGCAGGCCTGCTTTCAATCTGTTTACTTGGGTCACTCAAGGTGGCACAATCAAGCCCTGGTGACCCCTTTAACACTCATGCCCTGGCTATACCTGGTGCCACTTTACTAGGGACCTACAAGGGGGTTAAAGTCCTTGCCAATTGGGAGTACCAATTTGCTATATCCTTGTGAGAAGTTGGCCTGATATATAGTGCTCACTATTCTAGTGATCACTTTGTATCATACCAAACAACCCTTATTGATGATTGGTTGTAAGTCAACCGTATCAGACCAGCTATCCTAGTAGCGTGGACAAGAGCAGTCTTTAGGCTAAACTCTAGAGGGCGTGTTAAGCCAGCTGTTTCACCATCACATATACCCCTTGAACACCAAGTGAAAGGACACCACACAAGTTGTTATAAAAATATAGAATATTTATTAATAACAAGTCTACCCTGAACGCTTTGAGTCAGGGAGCTCAGCACAATACAAAACTCTTACGAAAATACTTCAAGTTGCACAATTTACACAAATGCCCGAGGGGCACGAAAAACCATATACTTTAAAAGTGGAATGCGAAATACTAGCAGGTAAGTAACAAGATCCAGAGGCTTCAGGATCGCTAGGACTACACTACTGAACCTTAAGATTACGAGCAGGAGGCCTAGGGAGATCGGGTGCAGAGTGTGTACTCTCACGCGGGATGCGGGAAGAAGTCTATGGATGCTAGCGTTTCTAAAGTTACTGTTTCCGGACGAATCCGACTAGGTAGACTGAAAACGAAAAAGGATCTGGACACTTAGATAGTGGACCTACGTTGGAGCACCGAGATGCTCGGGTTACCTAGCCCAGGGGCTGCGGCTGCATAGGGCTCAAAAGACGTCGGGAATCCTCGTTACAGTCTATAGAGCCTGAAAGAAGAAGTTGCTGGCAGGCGACCAGTGAAGATGTTCGGAGGGATCCAAGCCTGGATCGATGATGGAGATGACCTGAAAGCAGAGGGGACTCAGTTCTTAATCACTAGCCAGTGATTATGTGGGCACCAGGATGGCACCGGATGAAGTCACCTCGACCAGGTGAGTGGGCGACGCTGGACTCTGCAGTCACACAGGCCAGGAGGCGTTGTCGGCGTCCAGGCTGGAGGTGCGAGCTGTCACACGAGGCTGTCGGCTGTCGGCGATGCTGGACTCAAGATTTGAGCAACAAACCTTGGCAAAGGCAAGCCCACGCGGTGGAGTCAAAATGGCGTCTGGAGTGGACCAGGAGGGTCCAGGGTACTTCTTGTTGGACAAGAAGCAAGGGCCAGTCAAGGGGACCTAGACCAGCGGTGAAAACGTCGTGGTACGTCGTCAAAAGGGTCACTAGCCAACGGGCAAGTGACCGGACAACGTGGCAAGCAGCAAAGAAGCAGAAGGGCCCCACGCAGACCTCGTGGATGCTGGGGGGCTGGACTTCGGTGCTGGAGCTGCTTAGGGTTAGGGCTTCTCAAACCCCAGTGCACTTACTCGAGGGTCTCTCGGGGGTCGTGCTGGTGAAGCGTCGTGCAGGTCTTGAAGATGGCCGGTCCCACGGGTCTCGTCACACCCACGAGTCTCAGCTGGGCTAGATGATGTTGGTAGAGGTAAGAGATGGCAGGGAATCCGGGTCTCATAGAGCTGGGCAGTCTTGATCCGGAGGATGGACGTGCAGCAAACCGCAAGAGCTTCGATGGTGCCTGCTGGTGCAGGGTGGCTACTCCTTAGCCACAAGGGAGAGTCTTCAGAGAAAGTCAAGAGTTCCTTTCGTGGAAAGTAGTCCAAGATTCAAGATTAATTTGGGAAGGGGGCCTGCTCCTACCTTTATCCAAAGAAAAGGGGCTGGCATGCGACTAGGTCCTGCCCTATGGGTGGGACCAGGAGGGGGGTGGTTACACCCCTCTCCTTTGTCCGGTCTCTCCCCAGCTCAGGGGCTGGGGTGCCCCAGGAACTGGTTTGAGCCGGCATATGCACAGTGAGTACCGGGGTGCCACTTGCAGTCACCTTCCTTTTAGCCCTGCCTACCTGGGATACACAAAATCCTGTCTGGGATGGTGCTAGCACCGCCCCTGACAGGAAACCCTTTGTCCAGGCCTCCGTTGCTGGAAGGTCTCCCAGCAGCAAGAGGGCAGACTTGTGTCTCGGTGGCAGCATCCATTTTGTGGAGCTGAGGCTGTGTCTGACTTTAACCGGGGTTCACAGTTACATACATGTCGTGTCCCTCTAGAAGGGTGGAATGCTAACCCCGTCGCCAGAATTGGCGAGGGGTTAGTATTCCAATTCGTATGACACCTTACTCGACATGTTTTGATAATGCTATACCAAAGTTAGCATTTAACCGCGAGGATTATAATGCACTTAAGAGTATATGGTATAGCGTTATCATGGAACAGCTATTTGGACTTGGTTCCGCAAGCTGCAAACGGGCTCAGCTCATGCCAGAGCACCATCTCACATAATTCCAAGCACT
This sequence comes from Lissotriton helveticus, assembly GCF_964261635.1. Taxonomy (NCBI): domain Eukaryota; kingdom Metazoa; phylum Chordata; class Amphibia; order Caudata; family Salamandridae; genus Lissotriton; species Lissotriton helveticus. Next base: position 1,631,143,846 of record NC_136065.1, on the reverse strand, counting down.
CTGCCTTCAGGATTGATAAGGCCTGCCATAGGAGTGACTGATAGGAATATATGTGTCCATTTTAGGGTTAGATATAGGTATACTATATCTAAAGCAAAGGGTGATTACACCACCTTGCCCCAGCTGTCGTGCAGCCAGTTGTGTCTGTTTGAGTGGCCAGCCAGGGGTGGCATAATACATGCTTCAGCCCCTGGTAGGCCCTGGGTACACCTATGCCCTGGATACCTAAGGTATGCTGTACAGGGACTGATAAGGTGGCCCATTACCAACTGGTAAAATGCACCTAAGGTACATGGTTGTAATTTAGAGAGAGAACAGCTAGGCTGTGGGTCTGATTAGCAGGCCCACAGCCAGGGAAAGTCGTAAACCAGAGAAGCAAAAAGCAAAAATCTGAGGTGACCATGGGATTGCAGACCCCACTCTCCTACAATCCTGGTTAGGGAGAAAGCCCCGGCCCTGGGGCCTGGGCAGCAGGTTCCAGTGCACTTTGAGAGTCATAACCATCAGCATTGGGTCAAAAAGTGTGTAGGTACCATACACAAAGGACCCAAAGGCTACAACTGCTGAAGGCCAACCACCATGGATGAAAGTTTGAAGTCCACAACTGCTGCAAGTTCCTGTCTGTAACTAGCAAACACCCTGTCGAGGAATAGGACTGTCACGCAGATCTGCCTTTCATAGTGCGTAAACAGTCTTATGGCAAGGCTGCCGCCGTGCCCCCACAGGAGAATAGATGTCTTTGTGAGGTTGGGGGAACGAACTGCTTCTGCCACACTGCTACAGCTGCAGTGATAAGCAGCAGATAAGCACAACATGGCTTGTCTGCACCTGGGACAAAAGGCAGCACACACAAATGACTGTCTGCATATGCATGAGGCTTTTGCCAGAAGGGTGAAAGACTGTAGAATGAGTTACACATTTGATAAGTGAGAGTAAGCAATTATATCTGCACATGTGCCTGAATAAAGCCCAAGTTACTATGGCAGCAGTTCTTTACCTGCGGTGCAGGTCCTTACGGTGGTACGCAACATCTACACAGGGTCTGTAACTGTTTAGAAAAGTAAGTAATATTAGCAAATTAATAAAGCACATATACCAAAAAACTAAATTAAAAATTGAAAGTTTCAAAATGCTCTGCATTTGAAATTAGAAGCTAAACTTATCTTTATCTTGATTTATAGTAGCAGCAGAAGTACAGCAAACAGAATCTAACATGGACTGGTGGCATCATTTGAAGCAGCACTTGTACTAATTGACAAAAAAACATGCATTTGGAACAAAAAAGATAAAGTGATATGCTAGAGTCTAGCATATTCCTTTGTTTTTTTAGAAATAAAACAAAATTTTAACACATTCTGTTAAACTTTGTTTTTGTTCATATTTTTGTTTGTGAATTGATAAAAATATTAATTATTTGTGTATTTGTGCGATTTATATTGGTTTGTTTATTTTTGTGTGTTTTAAGGTTTGTAAAAATTGTTTTGGCAGGGTTTCCCGGCCTCCATTAATGATTCAGCTTGGGTTCCCAAAAGTCAGAAGGTTAAGAGCTGCTGCTTTATGGTGTTGGGAACTGTAGTCATTGAATCCAGTGAAGAACATCAGAAGGGGATTTTTAGATTATATCCCTGTATTACATTGCCATTGAATTGTGTAGGATTTAGTTCTGCTGTGAGATAAAAGTACTTTCTTTTGCATAAAAGATAAGTACAAGGCTAGACAATATATTATTGTCTCTATTGGTTGACTTGAGTGCTGAGCTGGTGCCTTCACACTACCTCCTTAAGAAGTATGTGACTGCTCCCCTTTGCTATCTAACAATCAAGTGCAGAAAGGGTTGTACGTGGCCCAGTTTGCACAGCCATAGGACAGATCCCCGGACCCCACTGGCAAACAGCCTCAACTAGCATAGTTTACGTCAAGTAGACCATCTGCCCTTTAGCCCCCAAGCAGGGTCTGACAGTGACTTTCACTCCCTATTCCAATTTGGGGTCATCAACAAGTTTCTCAGCACAGCTCTGGGCTCCAGCAATTTTTTTTTAACTGGCCCCAATAGTGATCTACCTTCATCAACCCACTTGCTTCTTGAACTATACTCAACATCCACATCAGGAACAGGTACTACTCTCGAAAAAAATGAGCCATTCCTTCTATGTCTGTGCAGCAAGCATGTCATTATTTCACTGATGGTAATCCGATTAGTTTGCTTGACTTTTTCCACCAATTTTCACCAGCTGTTGCTAAACTGGTTACATTCCTCCAAGTTCTCCTATGTTGTTCAGCCCAGCCATCTCATAGGCCATTCGTATCTCTATTTTATTATTTTTTTGTGTAGTGCTTCGGCTGTTTTGTGGACATTTAAGAGCTCTTCTAGGCAAAGAGACAGGGCAGCTTTAGGCAGGCAGTGGCTGCTCATAAAAGCAGTATTTAGCGCCAAATTGTTGTATCATTAGAAGCTCCATACATTAAATAGAGGGTCCTTGCCATCTGTGAGAAGCCAGGAAAACGCCCAGCCTGAGGTGCAGGGGGCGGTGGTTCAGGGTGCAGCACACTGCACTGTGAGATCTCCAACTGACCTGCTTGCATCTATGCGCCTGGATGTGACGTCAGTTGATGGAGTCCTAAATTAGGTACGCACCCAGTGCTTTAAAGTGGCCGGTACTGTCTGGTATTCAGTACGGGCACTTTTTTTTTATTTTGAGAGGTGAGAAATTCAATATTTCTAATCGGAGAGTACTGGCACTTCTCAGAAACAAGCAGGTACTCTGGCACCGAGTACCTGCACTTCTATTTTTCCATTTCAAGCACTGTATGCACCCTAAACTCAGCTGTGGTTGGTAGCTGAAAGACAGGTTTAGGAGCGATGCAACCTACTATTGCTCGCTTTCTTGACCCCAGGAGAATGAAAGGCAGTCCGCCCTTGCTGCCTCCACGCAGGGCTCTGAAGCAGAGGCCGAACCGCGGAACTTCCTTGCGCGTGCGCGCTTTAACAAATCGCGGAAGTGATGGAAGAGTATGTAGACATGAAGAGAAAGCCTCATCTCCATTAGACATGTCCGTCCTCTCTCGGGGTGGATAGGTACTTTATAGTTTCAGCCTTCATTTATGTTCCTCTAATTTATCTTTTCCTATCGAGCCCTATTTTAGCTTCGTTCCTTTTTCTTTTTATATGTCTTTTTCTGTTTATTCGCACTTCTTTTTACTCTCACTGTCTTTTAGATTCTGACCTGTAGTTACCTCTTCTCCTTCCCCCTTTTCCTCCATCTTCGTCTTCTTGCACTTCTACTGTTTACGCAACCCTTCCATTTCCTCTGCCGCCCCTTTATTGTCACTGCAACTTTTTATTTCATCCAGATATCTCTGTATGCTTAAAACATTCTTTCACAGCCTCAGAACTTGGAGACACGTCTGGGCAGTTGCACTTACAGCGGGAGACCTGTAATTGTGGGTAAGGGTAAGGGGGAGGGATGGGTGTGGGGCAGAGGGGAGGCGAGGGCAAGGCTGCGGCTAATTGGGGACATGTGTTGTCCTCTCATCCTGCTGTGCTTCAGCCCTGGGCTCGCACGCACGTGAACCTCCGGGAGATACCTTGGCAGGGCCTCGAGCTCTCCATCTGATTTATCCATCGCCCACAAAATATTGCTCCAGCCAATTTGGTGGGCGGGGAGCCGGAGCACGGAGCCGTGGAGAAACATGAAAGGTTGGTGAAACGTGGGCTCATTTTGTGACCCGCCGGCCGCCGCGAGCGCCATCCAACCTGGCAAAGAGGCAGAATGTTGGGGAGAGAAGTAAATAGGTCCTGGATACTCCTACTCAACAGAGGATGTTTTTTCTGAGAATGAAATTACGAGGAGAAAAAAATCATATGTATTTTATCTGAATTATTGTGGGCCAACTTTCATAACGTGAGTGTTTGAACTCGCAGCAAGAAAGAGAAGGGTAGCCAGCTTTACCCTCTTTGGGGTTGCAGCAGATGGTGGTGGTCAGTTGAGGTAAGAGTTACCCAGGGTCTTCCATTGGTTCAAAGTCAGCAGTGCTCGTGGTTCAGTGTGATGCTGTCAACACAGGCTTGGTTGCTGTCCTGGGCAGACCTATACAATCTAGTGACAACTTTGGCTCCAAAGTAGAATGGTTCTGCATTCTAGTGTAAATCACTACATGCCCCTACTCCCTCAATCCATCTCCTGTCTCGGTTTTCTTCCAATTCTGAATCTGCATCTCAAATATCCCTTTATACGGCCAAGTAACTGTCATTTTAAATATTTTAGGTGTGCAGCAATATTCTCCTTAAAGTGAAAAGGGGTTGCATGGCCTGTGGAAATCATGGTGAAAGAAGTCACCCAGTTTTACAAGGACACAAGCAAATAATCCAAAACAATCTCCTGTATTGCGGCATCTGACCCTTTTTGGAAATGTACCTTCAATTGGTAACTTTTTGGGGGCTTGTTTGTTTGCTTCTTCCAAAAGATTTCCTTACTATAATGGTTCTTATCTCTTTCAAAGCAACAAAGGGAAGCCAACACATCACACCGAACCTCAGGAAGCTTCCCTGGCTCCCTATTCAAGAGCGCAGCCGATTCAAACTTGTCACGTACACAAAGCCCTTCACAACACAGGACCAGAATACCTGAACAGTTGCATTCACTTTCACCAACCCACCAGACACCTGCAGTCTGCCTCACTCTCACACATTCCCCATATCCGCAAAAGCAAAACTGGAGTTCGCTAAGCTTCCTGTATCGCACCCAAGACATGGAACAACCTCAAATAAGACATCAGAGCCTCTTCCTCACTTCTTGAGTTCAGCAAGAAGCTGAAGACCTGGCTCTTCGCATTAGTACCAGGGGCGTAACACAGGCCCCTGCAGCCCGCGCGGTGCGGTGAGGCACAAGCTTTAGGGGGCCCCTTCGGCACTGCACTCTGACCAGGGAGCTCCTGATTGAGCCTGGAGGGGGCCCCTCTTCGTACTGTGCATGAAGGCTCCCTCAATTTTCGTTACGCCAGTGAGTAGCTCCTTAGGGACCGCAAATCTACACACCTGCTCAAGCGCATGTATACGCTCTCGGGTGATTAGTGCACTATACAAATCAATATAACATAACACATAAACAGATATAACATGGATGTTCTATCATTATGGTTTGGGAACCTTTAATGTACCCACACAAATGTGGCAGGAATAACAGAAGTGGTGCTTGTATGCCCTCCACATTTAACTGCGGTAGGTGTGATCGACTAAAGAACGCCAAGTCACTTCAATAAGAATGCAGTCTACCAGAACACAAATGTGTGACTCTGGTGGAGTGGAAACCCCCAAAACAGTGCAGTCAGGATCTGTACATCTCAAAATAGTTCGGTTCTCTTATGGATGGAGAGTGTCTGCAATTGCTACAATAGAGAACCCAACTGAAAGTGTGACACTCATAACTGGTTGGGATGCTCTTTGATCACGGAGGTCACAATGCCTTCTATCTCTAAGTGAGCGTGGCGCTCTTGTATTGGAATGAGTCCAGGTGTATATGTGTAGGAAGTTTATTAGGTAGTTATAATGAAGAGCCACACAGGAGCAGCCTTCATGCTACTCAGCCCATTCTCCAACTGGCTCTCTCACTCAGCCAACATTCCACAGCAACACCACACCAACATTCCACAGCCCCAGCCACACTGCCGAGCAGCAGGTATAACAGGCACCCAGATGGATTGGGCACTCTTCCTTCCCTCTAATAGAGGCCTACCCTACTACCTGCAAACAAGAATGGCAAGCTTGATTCTTTTTCAGGACTCTTCGCTAAATGCAAATATCGATTGTGAAACTTAATTCAGTGAAATCGAAGATCATGCCCCATATTACGGAGGGCATGAGAACGGGTACGTTTCTGTGGATCTCCGAAGCAGTGGTAGGTTCCAGAAAGTAAAAGTGTGCACAGTGTGTAGTAGGATGCTCAGTGCTACGTTACATCGCGTGCACTTACCACAATTGTGCATACGCAGGCCCCAGCGCTGCAGTTTGGGAACCACACGGGGAGGGAAGGCATAACGCAGACCAAGCTGCCTGTCTTTATTTTATTTTTATTCGCTTTATTTGAAGTGTGTGAAATAAAAAACGCGCCCAGAGCCCCATTAATCAACGTTCCTTTTCCATAAACATGAAGGGGGAGGAGACCTTCGCCAGGCAACAACCCTCAAAACACCATGCGAGGGTCCCCTCTTCTATCACCACCAGGACCCCCAGCAGCAATTCCCTCGTGTGGACTGCACTGATGATGTCAACGGCTGTCTCCGTGGCAACAGGGCGCTGTGATGTCATCGCAACATGTGGAGGACGGAGGCCCTTCCAGGAAGCTGTCCAACACACATACCAGAACTTCGCACGGAAGGGGGAGTGATCAAAGAACAGGGAAATCAAAACCAGATCTCAGCCCCAGAGGAACCTCTCGTCCCGCCTGGGCCAAGCGGTTCATTTTTAGGAAATATGTTATATATTTATTTCCCCTGCCCTCTCTTTTGGAGGACTGGGCCCTGTTCCCACCAGACTGTGACGCACACGGAGTTTCCAGTCAGCTCCTTGTGCATCTGCGAAAGCGCATAGGGATACCTCCTCTTAGAGGCGACCCTGGAAGACGTCACGATTGGGGGCAAAGGCAGGCAATTCAGGAAACTCGGGTAGAGAGAGCCGCCCTCAACACTGCCCTGTACGTTTAATTGGACCCTGAGAGCTTGCGCAGAAGGGCCTATCAGTGCTATAGAAACCCACACGTGTGAGCTTCCTACAGCAAGCCATGACCCTGGCACTGTGAGCTTCCTCCAGCAAGCCATGACCCTGGCACTGTGAGCTTCCTCCAGCAATCCCTGTCCAAGCAACTGGACTCTGGCACTGTGAGCTTCCTCCAGCAAGCCATGACCCTGGCACTGTGAGCTTCCTCCAGCAATCCCTGTCCAAGCAACTGGACTCTGGCACTGTGAGCTTCCTCCAGCAAGCCATGACCCTGGCACTGTGAGCTTCCTCCAGCAAGCCATGACCCTGGCACTGTGAGCTTCCTCCAGCAAACCATGACCCTGGCACTGTGAGCTTCCTCCAGCAAACCATGACCCTGGCACTGTGAGCTTCCTCCAGCAAAAAATGACCCTGGCACTGTGAGCTTCCGCCAGCAAACCATGACCCTGGCACTGTGAGCTTCCTCCAGAAATCCCTGTCAAAGTATCAGGACTCTGGCACTGTGAGCTTCCTCCAGCATTGCCAGCCAATGCCAAAGGACTCTGGCACTGTGAGGTTCCCCCTGCATGGCCAGTCAGTGCAATAGGACTCTTGCTCTCGCAGCTTTCTTCAGCAGCACCTTTCAATGCTATAGAACCCCAACAGAGTGAGCTTGCTCTGTAGCGCCCATCAACGCTCTGGCACTGTGATCTTCCTCCAGGCAGTGTCTGTCAAATGTACAGAGCCATACCAGCGTGACCCCTCTCCAGCAGTGCTCTGTCAGTACACTGGGATATCTGAGGGTATAAACTTCCATCAGTGACTGCCTTTGCAGCACGGTAAAATGCCTTCAGTTGTGCACCTGAAATGCTGCTAGTATGCAGGCTGCTGGCGGTGTGTACCTTCCTCTAGCAGTGCTGCTAGACACCACCAGTCACCACTGTTGTTTCCACCAGCAGTGCCCATCTGGGATATAAGACACCAACGGTGTGAGCTTCCTCCAGCAATCACCTCCAAGTACAACACATTGACTTCTTCCTCTCTCCTTCCCTTACTCGCTTTTTTTCTGGCTCACTCTACAATACTCTGTTTTATTCTTCTTGCTAGTTTTTCTTTCTTTTTTCCTTCCTTCTCCACTTCGATCGCATTTTATAATTATTCTCCCTCTTTTTATGTATATATGTTGGCACAGTCTTTTTATGTATATATGTTGGCACAGGTTTTCGGCATTTGGTCCCACCTTCTGCACGGTCAACTCCCCCTCACCTCCTGCATATATACTTCCCTCTTTACACCCCAACTTCAGCGTTTTAATTTTTTTAAATTATAATTATAATTGTGAGGGTCCCTTCTTTCCCATTGCATGGCATGCCACATATACTTCATTTCCAATAAATTTAAGGTTCCGAGTTAGACGTCTGCCATCTTGGACCCAACATTAATAATAAAGGTTAAAAATGGCCCCTGCCTACGCAATGGCTCGATGATCATCTTGCGAAGATTTTTCTCAAGACTAAAGAAGAATTATTCAAAGATGGCGGCCATGTATTCAAATAGATAGCTTCCATCTTTGAATAATGTATCTCTTTAAGAAAAATCATGACATTATAGTTGCTTTGCCTGTGTGCTCACACTCAGTGCCCATTTAACGAGGCTGGACAAGCTAATGGGTATCCCTGGTGAGACATACTGGCTTTGCTAAAGCAAGTTTAACTTACTTTCTACTTTGCTATGTTCAGACAAGTTTTAAATAGATGCAGCGGCAGTGTGACAGCAAAGCAGGCAATTTAAGGTGTGCACACTTGGACAGGCACCAATCACCTTAACAACGGTGGGACTCCAGCTGTAGATGGAGCTGATCTCCACGCTAAACTACCCTGTCCACTTGCAACACAGCACATAGCATTGGCTGGTCCAGCGTTCACCATCCTGCTTCAAACACGCAAATGGTGTCATTTTTAGTGGCACTGAGGTGGAAACTGGGCTCACTAATTATCTCACTGAATGAAAGTGGTCCCATATCTGGAATCCGTGGAATGTATATAGAGGAGAGATCTGTATATCGCCTCGAAGTATTGAACACGATGACCCTATATCCCCATGATATTCCTCTCTATGATGAAGTCAATGTATCCATCCACCCATACGTTCTGTAATTTGTAATCTGTACGACCCTCTGCACTGTACTGTTCTGCTGATGTGTGTCTCAATAAAAAGATTTATAAAAAAGAAAATTATCTCACTGAATCCAGGTAAAACAGATGCAACGGCAACGCGTTACTCGATTCTGCGCTTCACATACAATGAAGGACCAAACTACATAGATGGTAGGGATGACGTAGGGATGACGCAGCAGTGACGTCCTCGATGCACCTTTTGGGATTCAAACGTACAAACGATCTGCACCACACCAAGTGCTGCAGGGGTGACGGATCATTGACTGACAGTTTTCATTAGTGGCTGAGGGAGCCTGTCAGTTCTGGGACTAGTCTGGAAGAACTGGAGATTGCTTAGTGATCCTTAGGTGATTGTCTGCCAAGCTGCTGGCTTATGCTGCTCTTGGGGTCATCTCGTGGACATTCACGTGCCATTCGAACCCTTAAAAGAATGTCTCCACAAAGGACTCCCATCTAACGAGCCACCTTATAGATTGGAAGGAATTGTTGCGTAAATGAACCGTGTAGGATATGCTTTAAGTAAACGAACATGTGGCCCACGCAGTGTGTCATGCTTGTGGTGGGTGCACTCCATTGTTAAGAGACCTATGTAAAAAAAGGTTGTAAATATTCAACATGATGAATCACAAGCTGCGTCACTCATGTACTCACAGACAAGGAAGTGTCAGTCGACGTCAAGTCAGCAGAAAAGTTAATAAAAGTGAAACCAAAGCCACAGCCCCATCCCAGCCCAAGAATCTATGCCTATGAAGCAGCTAATCCTGCCTCATCGGAACATAGGTACCTCAGTACAGTAACTATCAATGGCGCAGGCACGGTTCTCCGCTACTACACCACAAATACCTCACATACTATCTGTTCTGCACAAAGTGCAAACCTGTCAACTTGAAGACTTTCTTGAGAAATACCTCTATAAGTGTAAAAGTAACTCGAGAAGCTGGGAGAGGCTAAACATTTTTAAGGTCTCACCCCATCAATATTGCCAGTCAATTCCAAACAAAGTCATCTGTAGAGGGCGCCACATAACAATGGTTTCATGGCTGTTCTTCATCGAGTTTGTGGCTTTCAAAGCTGTATATCAATATAGAGAACTGATTGTAAGTTCACCGGTGTGACTGGGCTTCATCTGCATCACTTGGGGTCCTTTTACCTCTCATGTCGCATGGCCAACTTACGACTGGACCCAAAATTCGCCATTAAGTACTGGTCTTTAGCACTTGAACCTCAAGGGAGCAACGCAGTGGTCTAATACACAATTGTTTTGCGTACCTCTAAATAAAATAATTGTTCTTATAATTTAAACATTTATAAAATGCAGTGTCTCCGTGGAATCTACATGATCCTGACTAGTTGGCACCTGGCCTTCGTCTCCTGGATGTGGTTAAGATTTAAAAATTTGCCATCCAAACTTGATTGGTCCTTGCCTCACGTAATTACTGCAAATTTTAGGTAAAGCCTGTCACCTTTGAGATGAAAAGTTGTATTAGTAGGTGTTTCTAGAGAAACTGATTGGAGTGAAGTGTAGGACTCTGGAGGAAGCTCCACTGCTGTGACATCTTTGAAAGCTTGACCTCCCAGTGTGGGGAGGAGCTGATTCCTGATCAGTGGATTGTAGTCTGCACATAGAAATTGAGCTTCCCAGGAGTCAGAAGACCACTGCAGGCTAACTGTCGAGAGTACAACCAAAGAATATGCTTTGCAAGAAGGCCGAGGTCATTGTAGGAGACATGGCAGCAGTGTGGTGAGCCTGCAGCACCTTAATCCAGCACATATCATCCCAGACTTTGTGGGAACCCTTAAAACGCGTTTGCAGTCAGAGACAAGTATTTTCTCATTCACCCTATGTCTTATAGTCGTGTCCCATTGGCTGAGTCTGGGATTTGTTTCCAGAACCATCTCTGTAGTCCTCATTTAAAAACGTTACAGTTCTCTTAACCTCAACCCAGTTTCTGAGAACCAAAGGGCCAGTTTGGATCCCTACGTTCTCCGCTACTTCAAATTCTTGCCTATCAGATGCCTATCAGGAGATACACCTCCTAAAGTTTGGTACCACCACAGGACATATGTGGGTGCTCACCAATTTCCAGCACCAGTACTCCTCCTATTGTGAGTCTAACTTTTGTACTGCACACATTGCAGTAAGCCCCCATGAGCCGCACCGTGAGGTATACGGGTGTCTGAAATAGGAAACAACTTAGGGGTCCATTAGGATATCGGGGGATCGCCTCCGCCAGGGTGGCGGTGGCCACCGCCACCCTGGCGGAGGCAATCCGCCTGACAACCACTCTCGTTTTCCCCTCCGCCAGATTAGGATGGGGGAGGGGACAGTGGCGGACGGAAAGACCATCCGACCGCGGCGTTAATAGATTAATATGGTGGCAGTGTCCAATTGACACTGCCAGCCATATTACGATGGCAAAATGTGTGGGCCTTTCCGCGGCGGCAATGCTGCCACGGAAAGGCAGGCGGAGATTGCTGCAGGGGCCCCCTGCAGGGCCCCCAGGTTGCTGCCACTGTCGGGGGGGCACATGGGGAGTACCTATGGTACCCCCCCACATTTACATATGCAAAGCGGCAGGCACCGCACGGTGCCTGCCGCTTTACATGTGTGAATGCGTCAACTTATGTTTTACATTGTGGCAGGCGGTGCAGAGAGCACCGCCCGCCACAATGTAAAACATATAGGATGTACCAGCCACTGTGGCGGGCACATCCTAATACCCCCAACGGGACCCCCGCCCTTATGGTAGGCGGTCCCGATCTCCGTTAGGGTGGCGGGCGGACCACCCGCCATCCTAATGGACCCCTTAGTGTTCAGGGCTAAGAATGAATATTAAGAATTCCATCATAACAAGGATGGGACAAAAAGTTTGCAGAAGGGATCAGCTGTAGGCTGCCTGTAGTGCGGGATTGCAAATGGTGTGCTGCCACACAATTAATTATTAGACGGTTTGAAGATTCTACAGTCTCGATGAAGACCTTTCAAATCCCATTACTCCTCAGAGGTCAATACACACCACACCGATGCTAGTCTTAAAAGTGATCAAATGAAAAACACATGGAAAACTATGAGGAACACCAATATCAACTAAAGGACATTAAGGAAATTATAACTTGGAAGTCCCCTTCACAAGGGTTGAATAATGTGTGACTGTTTAGAATGGTCTCATAGTAACAGGGATCCACAATCTTGATTGGTATATTATACCTTCTAGAGTAGACCTTCATAATTTACCTCCAGGAAAGCAACGAACAAAGCTATGTTTCAATCGACATTTTTTACTGTGTCTGTTTCTGTGTGGCCTGCAGTGCAACTGTATAGCACTATTAAGTAGTGATTGGCATCTCTCATTTTAATATTGTGATTTATTAATAAAATGGTTTTCCTAAAAAGTGAACAAATATAATGGTATTCCTCTATGGGCTTGCATAAGGGTTACAATTTATTTAATTTTAGAAACAGTCCTGATTTAAGATTCTTTAAGTTGAAATGTAGTTTACGGTCGATTGGAGAACTTCTTCTTTGTTATTTTGACTTTAAACACCTGTAAGAGCAACATTCTGTTTACCCATTGAACTTTATATGTTCAGTCACAGACAACAACTTTAACTTTTCAGTTATTTGTTTTACACTCTCAAACATCCAGTCTTTCTCTCTCCGTGAAAATCCCAGTTCGTTTTTAGATGGTTAAAACATTTCTGTTCTTTTTGACATTCTCAGTTGACTTGGCTCAAACTCATTTAGACCACTTAGAAACTGACACAAACGGCACAAGTAATACACTGTAAAGTTATATTTGGCACCTTCCTCATACTTTTCACGCGCACTGCACTACATTGGCATCACCAGTGAAGCACTGTGGTCTAAGACTATATCAACAAAATCCATCTTTGCATCATTTTTAGGTGCTTTGATCAAGCATTGGATTTATGATACATCTCCCACGTGACGATACTCCACCAGATGGGTGGGCTGATGGGAACTTTTCCTAGCCCAGTGCTATCACCACAGTGTTAAACAGCAAAAAAAAAAGGGTATTAAGTATATGGGAAGTATTGGCGCTCAGACAAAATTTGCGTGCATATGAAATGAAAAAACAGCAGTAGCTGGTGCAAGCAGGGAGGGGAGACCCCAACAACCCCTCAATCAAAAATGTGAGAAGTTACTTCCGGGTCGGGGACGCCAATTGCGACGAGGGTGATTCTACCCAGAACTTGGACACCACACGTACCCATGTGGTTTAGTCGGGACTTAATTATCTAATTCACGATTGGGATCATTGAACCCTGTGCTTTTGGATGGCACATATTTGCTGAATACTGGCGTCTTCCTTTTAGATGGTGTTTTGAAACTTACGGAATCGATATATCGTCATCGTCCTACTAATAGGTTACCCTTCCGGGTTGGAATTATCACCGGATTAGGGCCCTAACAGATAAATTTGCAGCCATTGAGCCCTGAAGAGTTATAGTGTCCGTGATTGTACAGACCTATAACGATACACGTGTCGGCTGGCTGTCAAATCTCCATTGGTGTGACCGTCTAATAAAAGGAGTTACACATCAAAATTCAAAGAATCTACGTTGGACTTTTGTTGCTGTGTATAACATATAGTAGCACTCTACTTGCTGATATTTAATCTGTGTGCGCGGGATTTGTTTCTATATCACCACAGTGTTGTTAATGGTTTTTTGACTCAGCATGGCATACCCACAATAATTTTGACCAGGCCACTTTCTTGTGTTTTGTTAGTAGTGATAGGGGCCTAAGTCGCCTTGGTCGTTAAAATTGCCCTTTTGACCCTCCACCACCCTAATTTTTTCAACCTTCCTCATACTGACTGGAGACTGAAAGCAATTCGATAGTAAAAGATCTGAGACCCAAAGATTTGCAAGAATACTATAAAACTCACTAATATGCCGCATGAAATAGCACTATCCATGAAAGCTCATTGTTTGGGTTTGCCTTTACCGAAAGCTATTATTTATAAAAAATGTAAAAGCTTAAAAATGGGCTTAGAGCCCGGCTAGTATTTACCAATAAGTACCATTTGTCAGCTTCCATGTAGATCTTTTTTCCTTGCTTGATTACCTCCCCCTGTCTTCCTGAGGCCTTTGCTCCTGTCAGGGAGCATGGACCAAGTACCGGTTCTTATCTGCAGCCAGTGTCGCTCCACTGGATGAGCGCTCCTACAGGTACTTAAAAAAAAAAACATAAACATAAATGGTTTCTCCACCCCCTGGCCTACTCCCTCTCCTGCAGCGCATTCGTATTGCTCCCTCTGCCCTTCCCCTCCAGTTTGTTTCGCCCTCACCCTCCTGCTGGTGTCCATTTTTTGTTTAAAACCACTGTCCACAGCTTGGTCCCCCTGACCCTTCTCCCATTGTTCTATGTTTTCCTACCCCATGCCCACCTCCCTCCTGTTGCTTGCCCCGCCCACCCCCTAAAGGAAAAAAAAGCGCCATGACTCGATCAAACCTGGCAAAACCAAAAGATCTCAAGTGGGCGAAAATATTGGCTTCGCAAATGCATGTTTAACTGTAGCACATTATTGCATAAGTTCCATAAAATTGTTGGGCCCAAGAAGGTGCTAGAAATATCTAGATTTTTTTGTGTTCATTTTAAGTATATTCATTAAGATACATAAAAGCTCTTATTTAAAAAAGTATAGTATTTACTGGTCATTAAATTGTGCTAGCACCATGCTCTAGTACAAACTACAACCACCACGCCGACTAAGCCTTGACTCCATGACCTTGCTATCACTTTCGAGACAAATGTACAAAGAAGTGCTATGACTACAAAATTAGACTGCAAAAATATACAGGTCTTGGAGCATTGGAGGCAGTCAGCCGTACCTACCATCACTACTTCTCAGCAACCACTAAATGCCTCAGGGCCAGGAAAACAGCTCTCACATCAACGAACATTATGTTCACGCGACATGAAATGAGATGCAGACTGGGAAATGCATGATCCTGCGATGCTGGGAGAGGTGAGTCGGTGAGTAAAGGAGGTGCTTGAGTGCAGAAGGGTGTTTCATTCTACAACACGGATGTGACTGACTCCGCCGATGTGTGCTGGCTGTTGTGTAAAATGGCCAACCAGGTGCACTTTAACCCCAGCACAAACTCACACCCTGCATAACAGAGGCACTGGGGGAAATGAATATGGCAATGTATACACTAGGCAAATCAGACCCTGAGGAAACACAGCCAAAGGGAGGCACTGACAGACATCTGAAGATACTGAGAGAGACGGACATACGGAGAATGCGAGACAAGGGTAGTGAACCCTTGGAGACACTGCATCATACCAACCAGAATTGTGAATGAAGTCCCATATCAAAGTTACATGCAGTCTCTAAATGGCCAGAGCACTATGAGACCACATACAACACCAATTACATGCTATACCAATGCAGCGCATCATAACATATATTGTTTGGAATGGGATCTGCTAGCCTTTCCAAAGAGGGGTGTGGACTGACCTAGCCAAGAGGAAAAGTCAAAGGCAATGCTGATTGGCATATGGGTGGAGCACAATCTGAACAGTCAGCCCTCCTCCGAGTCACGAGGAACTGAGGTCCAGCTGACCCAGACCATACTTGAGATGCAGATGTGAGACGGGCACCACAAGATGGATGAGGATCCCGGCCACCAAACAAACCAGCCTAAAGTAGCCCCTTAGTCTGCCTTGGGACAATATCCTACCAGATGATAATAAGTTGCTCAGTCTGTGAACCATTGATGGGCAGTAGCACAGTCGGAAGTAGGTTAATGTGGGAGGCTGTACCGCCATGAGCAAGAAAAGATCTTTAGAGGGCTCACTTTTGACCATATGTATCCCACTAGGAAATACTTTGGTCACCTTGTGCTTAATATCATTAGAGGCCACATCCTATGACTTACAGTGCCTAAGATATTGTGTCTGGAAAGTTCACCCTATAACAGGGTATTTTGACTTCATGGTGGGTGCAAGCTAGTCCAGCTGGTGACATCTCAGCCAGAAAACCTTGACCACAACCAGGCATCATTGAGATGCAAGCTACTATATTTTGTGACTCCCGCTTGGTGGTAATCATGGTGTATACATACAGAATACTCTATAAATAGAGAGTTCTCCAGTTCCACTTTGCCAACCCATAGCAACCCGCTTTTTTGTGGGTAAATTTCAGATTTGATTGGTGAGATATTTGCTTCCTGGCACACGCTCTGAAGCCCCAGGCCCATTGAGTTACGCTGCTTAAACCAAGAGCTTCACTAAAATTAAGACAAATGGCAAACATATGATAGCAACTGTGCCAATTTGCTGCAATTTACAGATTGGGTGAGTGATGCACCTGGTAGTAGTTGTAGGGTTATAAAAGGACAGAAATATAAACTGTAAAGGCCCTCGCTGACTGATCAGTATGTAGCATCATACCTCTTTTGCGGTAAAGTTTAGAACTTGTGGTTAAAACACGTAAGAATTAGAATCTTTTTTAAAGTTGTATCTCATTCCCCGCAAGCATTACGCTATTCTGACTTTTAGTGGTGTCTGTTTTTAAAAACGTGAACTTTGCCAAATGTAAGTTATATTATTTTTAGAAGTAATAACTCCACCTGGACATTGAGTGTGTTCGATTAATAAGTCATAATGCATTTTAGTTGGAAACCTACTACAACCTTCTGGGTTAATATGTGCCTGCTTACCTAAGGTACTGAGCAACCAGTATTAGCAACAGTACCAAAAACAGACATTGTCCGTTAACTACTGACTACCCCGGTAGGTTTGCAACCTGAACATCATTAAAACCAGAACACACAGTTTTCCTGTGTACTTATGATTTGGGTGGTGGTTTGGGGTTCTTCCTAAGCATAAGATTTGTTTTTTTTTTAATGATACTGTTTGTGATGCTCCATTTTAACACCAAGTACAGTTCTAGCGGATGTAAGGAAACCCGCTTTTGAGAGGGTGTGCAAACACACATAATGATTACAATAATTACTATGGCGCATTGTAAACCTTGAATCAAAATCAAAGACTTTATGGTAGCACCATGGCTTGATTCACAGAGGTCTTATATTTCTTCAATCCATCCGCCAGTAGCTCATCTAGTACAGTTTATTTCTTTGCCACAAGGGATTTATAGTACTGATTTATAGTGGGGTAAATCTGACGATGTGTCCAGGAGTGCAAGAATATGCAACTCAAAAATGGACATGAGAAACATGAGGGCTTTGGATCAGTTAGAGTCGTGTCTATCCAGCGTCACACTTGGCCTCTTACACACTCAGATAAAAGATACTAATGCATTTTAATAGCAAGTGGATTATTCAATTTTGGCATGTGAAATTTTCAACCTGAAAATAACCACACGTTAAAGTGCATACAAGGAATGCATTAATGGAGAATAAGTTACATTATAGACATGTGACAGGATACTAATAAGCATACTAGATTAAATAAATCATGTTCAAGGATGCTGTTGAGAACTAGAGAACAGACATTGCTGGGATTGTTGGACTCATTTTGATGGGATCTTAGCTTTAATAAACCAGTATAGCTGTGTGTATTTGACAATTTCGAGTAAATGAACCTTAATTGCTCTATTCTATATACAATTTGCACCAAATGATAACCGATTATATTTAATATCAAAAAAGAAAATAGCCACTGAAATGATGTAATATCTGTCAGTATGGTTTAATTTTAACGCAGGGGATACTATTTGGGTCAAAAATCTTTCAGAAAAACTTCGCATATTCAGCTACAGCACAAATCTAGCAGAAGTGTACTTTTCTTTATCATGTTTAATCTAGTCTGTATTCTCTGCTGTAATTCAAATGTCACTTGACTCCACCCCATGCAAGCTAATAATGGGGCAATCACCCCGATTTATTTTTTAAAGGTACCGTACGTTTTCCCACATGTCGGCCTGTATGGAAACTAGTGCTGCGTCTGATAAGCCACAACTGGTGGCATATCCCAAACCTGTGAAAAGAGGTCACACAATTCGGAACACTTGTTCCTGCCATTCATTTCAGCTTCTCCCAACACATTGCTTCTCTTCCTTTCACTCTTTTTCGGTTCCACTTGTCTTCGCCACTCTTTTTACGCACACTTTCCTCCATCGACACCTTCCGCTAGTACCTCCCTTGCCCCAGCCAGGTGTTTGTTTTGTCCTTCCCGGCAAATGTTGCTTACCAGACCCTCTTCCGTGATTTCCAGCTATTTCCTCAGCTATCGACCCCAATAAAATATTTTATTTATTCGCCGCCTCCCGGGCCAATTAAACATGCTACAAAACCCACTGACTGCTTCCACCCATCTGTCCGGCAGGGTCAGGTCAAGTGTTACATGACCGTCCCCACTGCACACGGGCCAGTCATTTCCTCTTTCGGGACTCGTCGTTTTAATTGTAAAACATGGACGCACAAAGCCACGTGAAAACACAAGGGACATTCCGATGTCATCCGTGTTGGCACTTTAAGTTTCATTACGCCAAAACGTGAATTATTTCACCTTTATGTTTCGAATACCATATTGCAACCAGGATGAGAGCTGCGTTGCGCTTAACGTCTGTGCGCTTAACTTCATAGCGGCATCTCCGGTGTGACCCGGAAAGCCTGTTAAGGCCAAATATTGACGTCTGAGACAACGAGTTCGTAGGCTAAGACGTGTTTTGAATCGGCCTTCTATCTGAACGTGAGATCCTTTTTTTGTATTTCAATTCTCTATTAAACTTTAGCAATAATAATCAAACAATGATCAGTAAACCAATATCTGTATAAAAACAGAAACTGTCAAAGATACAATATGAAACATAAGCAGAGGAAAATACAAACAAGAAAAGGAAAACAGCATAAGTAAAAATGTCACAAGTACCACAGTAAAGGTCCAAGATGATAATATGAAACATCAAAATTTCTGCAAAAGTTTGTTTACACATGCTTAAGTCCAATGTTTTTTTGTAACTGTTATTCAAAATACTGTAAAGAAGTAAAGTGTGTGAATGAATAGCTAACCTTTCAGTTCACTAAAGTCGCATGCTAGAAAGGCTACTTAGGGCCTCATTACGATGTCGGTCGGAAACCAAACCGACCGACTCCTTGACGGAATCTATCGGTCAGACTCTCATTCGGCGAGTACGACCGACGGATTACGGTGCTTCCGGACACCGTTCGGAAAGTCTCTCATTGACTTCAATGGGAGCCTGTGTTCCGACCGACAACTCAGGCTCCATTGAATAAAGGGGTGGTTACAGAAAACCGTGCACCCGGTGGTGGGCACCCCATTGTGCCTGCCACACTGTGCATGTTTTAACAGGGGGGTCCCTTGGGTACCGCCACAGCACTAACAGGAGGCCTCCGGATTAAGGGGGGCCCCCAAATGCAGTTTCCGTCAGCCTTTTTGTGTCAGAAAGACCAAGTCAGAAAGGCTGCCAGAATCTGACATCGTAATATGTCGGTCGGAAACGCGGTCCATAGAGCAGTACGATTCGGCTTTGACCGAATCGTAGTTTCCGAATGCCGTTCGGAACCGATTCGGAATGACCGAACGGTTTGCTTTCCGACCAAGAACATCGTAATCAGTCGGTCGGAATTTCCGACCGAGTTGGAAACATTGGTTCCAACGCTGTTTAGGGGAATCTGACTGCCGTACAGAGAATTTCCAACCGACATCTTAATCAACCCCATAGCGTTTAACATGGCTTCAATGTATTTCTCTTACCTTATGCGAAAATGCCATATAATGTACCATAATTTTTAGGTCTCGCCTGTCGATGCGCATGCGCATCGAGCAAGCGAGACTATAGGGGCTCATCCACTCTTTATCCACACTGCAAGGAATCGTGGCGATTCCTTGCAGTGCCCGTGACTTTTAAGGTCAATGCGCATGCGCATTAAGCTTATGCGCATGCGCATTGACCTTAAAAGTCACGGGCGCGTGCATGTCCGTCTTTGTTTACCCGCTCCGCCCCCTCCCGCCGTGTCGCCTTGCCTACTCTCTTCCACAGCCTCCCCTACTCTCCTCCCCCCTCCTCCTCTCCTCCCCTGCCTGCCTGCCGCTAGCCTTGCCTACTCTCTCTCGCACCCTCCCCCAGCTCCGCCCCCTCACTACTTGATTGCACGGCCGCTAGGCCGTGCCTCCCCTACTCTCCTCCCCCCTCCTCCTCTCCTCCCCTGCCTGCCTGCCGCTAGAAAGCATGGGATACTGTGCTGCCTTAACTATTTGCTATGGCCATGTTAAAATCAGAGCCAAGTCGTAAATATACATTTTTCCACACCACTGTTTTTTCGATAAAAACGTGATTATTCACAGTTTACGCTGCTAATCCGTGACCAAACAGACAATATGAAGCTCTGAGTCTATTCTCTTCCTAGCGTGCTGTGACTGCCTCCCCCGCTGTATCCCCTCACCCCCCCCCCCCCCCTGCTGTATCCCCTCACCCCTGGTCTCTCCCCACGTCTCTCCGTTGCTCTCCCCTCTGCTGTCGCTCTCTCTCTCGCTCACTCCCCGGCTCTCTTCTTGCCTTGCTGCTGCTCTGCCTCTTTGTGTCTGATCCCAGGCTCACATGTCGGAGCTGGCAGCCCCCGCGGCTAGTTCCTATCTGTGCGACAGCATTTTTAATTTAACACAACCGCCTTTGATGTTTTCAAATATTTATAGCCAGCTTCAGAGCACTGCAGAAGTGTTTCCATTCAGATGGAACGGCTCGGCTCGCTCTCCTCGTGCAGGCCCTCTTAAACTCGGATCCCGCGGGATTTAGTTCACGCGAAATTCTCTCCGTGTCTCGTGCTTTTCTGTCTCTTTAACTTTTACTTTCCTTTCACAGCCTGTCATATGTTGTTGGACTCTCCCAGAAATAGCTAATGGATCGAAATATCAGAATATACAGAAAATCGAAAGCTGCGACCAAGAAAAGCTCGTGCTGAGAAGTAAATCTTTAAATCTAAGAAGGACTTTGCGTGCTTTACAAGTGTTTACAGGGGAACAGCGTAGAACTGCACAGTTAATTTGATAGTACAAGCACATGCAATGGATGCACTTATTTCATATCTGTTTAATCCGTTCATTTTAATTCCTTTGGTCGCTTTAGTTCTAGTCATTATTTCTTTGCCTCTCCGATTGCGCTCTTCAATTACCCTCCACGCCCACAATTTATTTTTCTCATTCTCTGTAGTACTCTGCCAATTCTCACAATGTCTACCATTTTTCGAACCCCGCCTCCCCCCTCCCTCCCAGCCTCCACAGTTTCCGCTCTTCCAATATTCTGAATATTTCTGAATTGTTTCGTTTCTCTCCCTGTATGGAAGTGTGAAGTTTAGAAACTACCTGAAAACGTGGTTATTGAAGCAGGCTGTACACTCACCCTCAACCCCTCACTCACCCTCACTCTCACTCATCCTCACTCACCCTCAACCCCTCACCCTCACTCACCCTCAACCCCTCACCCTAACTCACCCTCACCCTCACTCACCCTCAACCCCTCACTCACCCTCTCACCCTCAACCCCTCAACATCAACCCCTCACCCTCACTCACCCTCACCCTCACTCACCCTCACTCACCCTCACCCACCCTCACCCACCCTCACCCTCACTCACCCTCACTCACCCTCACTCACCCTCACTCACCCTCACTCACCCTCACTCACCCTCACTCACCCTCACTCACCCTCACTCACCCTCACTCACCCTCACTCACCCTCACTCACCCTCACTCACCCTCACTCACCCTCACCCTCACTCACCCTCACCCTCACTCACTCTCACCCTCACTCACCCTCACTCTCACTCACCCTCACTCACCCTCACTCACCCTCGCTCTCACTCACCCTCAACCCCTCACCCTCACTCACCCTCAACCCCTCACTCACCCTCACTCACCCTCACCCACCCTCACCCTCACTCACCCTCACTCACCCTCAACCCCTCACCCTCACACAGTGCAATAGGTCTCGGAGCATTTGAGTTAGAGCTTTTAGAAATGTTTATGGCTTTTTTTTTTTAATTCTTTAGCATTGGCTACAGGAAACAAAAATGCTAAAGATTTACACAAAAACCCATAAACAATTCTAAAAGCACTAACTCTAATGCTGCGAGACCTATTGCATTTCCAATGCTTGTTTATTAGTGCTTCTTAAGGGTTGTTTCCAGGGTTGTCACTTCACCCCATTTTTATCGGCCTGACCTGCATGTTTAAATCCAGGACAGTAACAATATTTGGAAAAACAGTGAAATCTGGCATGTTTCACCTTTGGGAGCTTAAGCCCTAAAACAGCAAACCCATGAATTAGGTAAAAAGTACTTGATTCATTATGATTAATAGCACAAACAGAGGGATAATTGTGATAGTTCTTTTTTTAGGTCAAAGCCTATCTTACAGCGCAGCTGTCTGGTCACTAAAGACTTCTTGGGAACATTTTGAAAGCTGACTTAAAAATGCATTCCACCCATTGCTTACCATTGGCGTTGTGTTTGTAACTCACTTTTGCTTGCTTTCTATTTGCTGGCTTTTTTTGTTTTAGGCTGTCCAGCATGTCTTTGTCCAACTAGTGGAGCATAGCCAGTTTACTGTATTCTTCCAGGAGTGCTCGCTTTCTGTACCGGCCTTTACATTTTGTTATTTTGCCACATTTGCTGTACATTCAAAGACAGAGGTCAAACGTCCGTCTCTTTCGTCTGAGGGAGCGTGGTCTTAACTTTTAGTTCTCTTGACTTCAGAGTTAGAGGACTTGTCTGACAGTCTGGGGCTGTGAAAGCAAATGCATTTTTCTAGTATACAACAAAATTTAAATGTCTGTAATTGAACTGTGCAAATACTTCTGACTATATCAGACTTGGGAAAGCGCAAAGGAGGCAGATTTTTTTGTAATACTAAAAAGTGTGCTGGAAACAAACATTTTAATACGATTAAAACAAATCAATATACTAAGTGATTCCATTTCCACACATTATCGTTTGTGCGCTGTGTAGTTTATCAGTAAAACGGTATGTCTGTGAAAATGTCATGGTCATTTCAATTGAAAATGTGTTGTCTGTAATGGCCGTGCACTACCACACTATGCATACCCCCCTTTACACCAATACAGTAGACTCTGCACCATTGCAGTTTACTGGGCACCACTCCACCACCCTACATCTCTCAATTCTACACCACTCTACTCTATGCCAATGCAGTCTACGCTACTCTGCACCACTGCACCCTTCACCAATGCACTCTACACTACTCCAGTCTAGACCACTCCACTCTACGCCAGTGCATTCAAAGCCACTGGACTCTACGCCACTCTGCTCTACACCACTCTACTCTACTCTACTCCACAGCACTCTATACCACTACACACCATTGCATTCTACGTCACTAACCTCTACTCTATTCTACTGTGCACCACTGTACTCTACGCCACTGCTCTCTACGCTACTCTACTATACACCACTCCACTGTCTTCCACTGCACTCTACACCACTGCACTTTACGATACTGTACTCTGCAATGCTGCACTCTCCGCCACTCTATTTTGCACAACCTTACTCTAATCTACTGTACTCTATACCACTCTACGGCACTCTATGCCAATACATTCTACGCCATTACACTCTACGCCACTCTGCTCTGCATCACTCCACTCTACGCCACTCTAATCTACTCTGCACCAATGCACTCAATGACACTGCACTCTGACACTGTACGCCACTCTACTCTACACCACTGTATTCTACCCAGCACTACTCCACTCTACACCACTTCATTCTACTCTGAAACAATCTACTCTATTTGACTGCACTCTATGTTACTCCAATCTACACTATGCCACTCCGCACAACTCTGCTCTGCACCACTGTATGCTGTTGCACTCTTCGCCAGTCTACTCTTCACCACTGTACACTGTGCCACTATATTCTACTCTGCAATATTCTACTCTATGGCAGTGCACTGTACGCCACAGAACTGAATGCCACTATATTCTACACCATTACAATCTATGCCACTCTATTCTACTCTGCACCACTGTAGTCTATGCTACTGCTCTCTACACCAATTTACTCTGTGCCACTCAATGCCACTGCACTCTACGCTAATGAATTGTATGGTACTCTACTCTACATCACTACATTCTGACACTCTACTCTGCAACACTGCACTCTCCGCCACTGAATGCTACACTGATCTACTCTGTACCACTGTTCTATATGCCACTGCACTCTACTTTGCACCACTCTACTCTACACCATTATACACCAATGCATTCTTCGCCACTACACTCTACACCACTGCACTATACACCAATCAACTCTACACCACTCTAATCTACTCTGCACCACTGCACTCTATGCCATTGCACACTGCAACACTAAACTACACGCCACTCTACACTACACTACACGACTCTAGTCTACCCTGCACCACTCTAAGCTACTTCACTCTACTCTGAAACTATCTACTCTACGCCATTGTACTCCACTCCACTCTACTCTACTTCACTCTATGCTACACCACTGCCCTCTATGGCAATCTACAGTGCACCACTTCACTCCACTCTACCCTAACCACTGCACTCTGCGCCACTCTGCATTGCCGCACTCTCCGCTACTGAATTCTATGCCACTCTATTTTTCACTACTGCACTCTACTCTTAGGTACTCTACTCTTATCTATTCTACTGCACTCTATGCTAATGCATTCTACGCATTACACTCTACACCACTCTACTCTGCATCACTCCACTCTACACCACTGCTCTCTATGCCACTGCTCTCTACACCACTCTAATCTACTCTGCACCAATGCACTCTACAACACTGCACTTTGACACTCTACTGTAAGCCACTGTACTCTATGCTACACCACTGCACTCTACCCTGCACCACTCCACTCTACACAACTTCATTCTACTCTGAAACAATCTAAGAGACTGCACTCTATGCTACTCCACTCTATGCTACACCATTCCTCACAACTCTACTCTGCACATCACCAATGCACTCTACATCAGTCTACTCCTCACCACTGTACACTATGCCACTATACTCTGCAATACTCTACTCTACTCCACTCTATGCCATTGCACTTTACGTCACTGCACTCTACGCCACTGTGTTCTACTCTGCACCACTGTTCTCTACGCCACTGCTCTCTACACCACTCTATTCTGCACCACTCTATGCCACTGCAAATCTACACCAAAGCACTCTACTCCACACCACTCCACTCTATGACACTCTACTCTGAAACAATGCACTCTCCTCCCTGAACTCTACACCACTCTACTTCACACAGCTAAATTATATGCCACTGCACTCTAGGCCAATCCACTCTAAGCCACTGTAATCTACTCTGAGTCACGGCATCTTACGACCCTGCACTCTACGCCACTTTACTTTACACCACAGCACTTTACCATGTACCATTCTGCTCTACGCTGCTTCACTCTACTGTGCATCACTCTGCTCTATGCCACTGCACTCTACTCTAAACTACAGCCCTCTAATTCACTGTACTCTATGCCAATGCATTCTACACCACATTTCTCAAAACCAATGCACCCTATGTCAATCTACTCAGCACCACTGCACTGTACACCACTGCCCTCTACCCTGAAACATCCACTGTACTCTATGCCACTCTACTCTACACCATTGCACTCTACCCTATTCTACTGTGCACCACTGTATTCTATGCTACTGCTCTCTACACCACTCTACTCTACACCACTCTACTCTCTGCCTCTGCACTCTACGCATGCACTCTCCACTACTCTACACCACTGCACTTTATGAAACTCTACTCTGCAATGCTGCACTCTCTGCCAATGAACTCTACGCCACTCTACTCTGCACCACTGCACTATGATTCTACTCTAAGGCTCTCTAGTGCACTCCATACCAATGCATTCTATGCCATTATACTCTACACCACTCTACTCTGTATAACTACCCTCTACGCCACTGCTCTCTACACCATTGTACTCTACACCACTCTAATCTATTCTTCACCACTGCACTCTACGACACTGCACTCTATGACATTCTACTCTACACCACTGCATTCTACCCTGCACCTCTCCACTCTACGTCCCTTCACTCTACTCGGAAACAATCTACTCTAAGTGACTGCACTCGGTGCTACTCCATTCCAAACTAAGCCTCTCCACAATCTACGTTGTGCTACTCCACTGTATGCCACTCTACTCTACACCACTGCACACTATGCGACTCTACTCTGTATCACTGCACTCTGTCACTGCACTCTATGCCACTTTAATCAAAACCAAATGTACTCTATGCGACTGCACTCACTGCCAGTCTACTCTGCACCACTGCAATGTACGCCACTTACTCTGCTCTGCAACACTCTACACCACTGCCCTCTGTTGCACTTCACTGTAGGTTACTCTACTACATTTTACGACACACCACTGTACAACACTCCACAAAAGTAATACTGATAAAATGTATTAGGTGCATGAATGCCCGATGGCGTCTTGGCACTAGCGTCTGACAGGTTTAAGCACCAGATTTATAACACCATAAGATCAGAGATAGAGCAAAAAAAGACGGGCTTTAAGGTGTTTCCTAAAGCATGTATAGTTCTGCTGTTTTTTAAGATCCCCGGGAAATTTATTCCACAGTTTACAGGTGCAGTAGACAAAGCTCCTACTTTTCGTCTATTCTAACGTTTAAAGTTTTATTGCTTGAAACATGCAGGGCTTAAGAGCCATTTCAGTAGTGTGGTTTGGTCTAAAACCATGTTGAGCTCCGTTAAGGATCTCATTACTGTTTAAAAATTCCAAAAGAGTGATGTTGAGGTGCTTTTCAAGGATTTTGACTGGCATTGGTGGGCGAGAGATCAGGCAATAAAATATTTCCTCTTGTGGTTGAGAGCAGGTATGTTCAACAGAGGAAGCCTTTTTAAATTCAGCACGGAACTGTCCTGAGGTGATGACACTATTTATTTATGTAGTGAGAAGGGCTGCTACCATCTCAACTATATCTTGTAAAATAATTGGAGGGCAAGGGTACGAGGGAGCTCCCGATTTAGTATGGGCGATAAGTCCTTGCACTCTTTCTTTGGTAAGAGGGGAAACTCGCTGAACTCCTGTTTACTAGTCCCAGTTGATTCCTCTCCTGAACAACTCCACACTGACACTTTACTCCATTAACCTCTACCCCATTCTATGGCACTCTACTCCACTCCATTCAACTCCCCCACTCTAAGCCTCTCCACTCCACTGTTCGCCCCTCCACTCTGACACTTTACTCTAGGCCACTCTACTCCATGCCACTTAACTCTGCTCTGATACTTTCTCCACTCCATACCACTCTACAGCACTTTAGGTCACTCTGTGCCCCTCCACTCTACACCACTCCACTCTAGAACACTCTATTCCACTATGTGCCACTCTACAATGCTCTACCGAACTCCTTCTATGCCACTCCATGCCACTCTACAACACTCCACTATACGCCACTCTGAGACTCAACTCTACAACACTCTGTGCCACTCCACTACAACATTCTTCTCCACTGTATGCCCCTCCACTTTACTATACTACAACATCCAGTACCACTCCACTCTACGATAAGCTACTCTGCTCTACCCCACTTTACTCTGACACTCTATTCCACTCTATGCAACTCCCTCTACACCACTCCACATTATTTACTCCGCTTAATGCCACTCCCCTCTGCTCGATGCCACTCATCTCTACAACACTCTATGCCACTCCACTCTATGCCATTCTATGACATGCTACTCAACTATACGCCACTCAATTCTATAATTCTCTACTCCAGTCTATGCCCTTCCATTCTACAACACTCTACTCCTTCCACAACACTCCACTTCAACTTGTGACAATGCACTCTACTCAACGCCACTCTATGCCATTCCATAACACTCTACGATACTCCACTCCACTCTACTCCAGCCCACTCTCCTTTATGTCACAAAAATGTAGCCTTGCTGAACATTATCCATGCTGGTGAACGACTTGGCTAAAACACATTGGCAAAGCCAAAAGCTCTTGCATAGGCGAGTCCTATTGGCTTTGCCAACGCTTGTTTTTCTTAAAGTTCAAACAGTTACAGATACAGTAGTACATCCTTATTTTTCAAACTATATCCCTTTACTCTTTTCTCCTTTCCTCTATATGTAATTCTATTCACTAATCCTCTCTTTATCTCTAGCTTTGTCTAAGTTCTTTTTCCTTATTTATATTTCCCTCAAGTCCCACTTTTGGTAGCTCCTTTCTTTTGTACCCCTTTCGGCTTCTATGCTCCTCCCTCACAACTTTCCTACTTCTCTATGCTCCACCTACCATTTCCATTCCTTCCACTACACTCATCCCATTTTTTCCCTACTTGCCAGTTCTAGGGAAAAGCAAGCTTCGATTGTGCCACTGGCATTAGGTAGTACAGCATCCTCAATGACATGTACCCTACAGTGAGGAAAATATCACTTTATTGAGCTACATCTGTGCTTGTAGAAACATGCTTGCAACTTCCTCTGCTGTTTTAAACACTATGACTTCCAAACTCACTTATAAAACTTCAAATTCTAACTTCTTCCTGCCTCCCTAGTAACCCACCTACATGTACCTACCACCCCGCCCTCTTCTGGGACCCATTTGTTATCCTTGCCTTCTGCCTGCGTGAAAACATACCATACCAGTCCTTAAATCCTCCTGAATGCTATTTCATGGACCACGCTGTCAACCTCCAATTTGGACACCTAGTGACCAGTCCAGACTTCAGTTTTCTTTACCTTCACAGAGGGAAAGTTAAGACGACTCGGGGGAGGGGCTGGACAGAGGGAAGGATTCTCTCATGTCCTTTGTCCAGTTTCGAGCACCTGGAGCAACTAAAAATCTTGCACTAAACATGTGCCTTGCACTTCCTTCATTTCCACACCTTCATTCTTCCTCAGCTTCTCCCTGTCTTGTCAACTTTTTACTTGCTTTGTTCCACACTTCTCTTCCCTTTACCATTTAGCACATTTTTCAATAGAAGGATTTCTCCAGTAAAGTCTTGAAGAAAGAGGAAGTACACTCATAAACATAAGTTTACATTGTAGGTGCCACACATGGATGGTTCCCGTCATTTTGCCATTCCATTCTCCCTTTCCACACCTCCCTGCCACCAACACCTATCTGGCACAAAGATATGTGCTGCAATAGGGTGAATGTATAACTTGGTTGCCCCATAGTCATAGTTTGTAAAAAAAAAAGTGTTTATATCAACCAGATGAACAGTTTTCATTTTTAACCCTGGAATGATGAATGGCTGAGTCAGCACTCTGTGGGTTCCAAACCTCTGCCTTGCACAGTTGAAGCAGATCTCTGCAGTAGACAGATAGACGTTTCAGTTCTCTTACTGAAATCGTTTTCCCCAAAGATCCAGGTCTGCTATCGACAACTTTGTACTCTTCAGTAGGGTGAGCGCATTAAAAAACCTTTCCTGTCTGCTGTTTACAGTAGCAGATATTAAGGAAAGTTCACCACATTCAGGATCTGCTGCCACAGGTAGTAAAGGGTGGGATCCCGCACGCGCTAGAGAGCCCCACAAGTGACAGCGGATCCAGATTTGCCTAGCAACCAATCAGTATAATCTAAAAGCAGACACCAGTTCTAATTGTTAATAGACAACCCATCGGAAGTAATTAAACAACCCACTGTTTCAGTCACTCTGATTGGTAGCCTATCAGAATAGCTGGGGCAGCTTGTATATCTCTGGAATGTTTTGCTGCACACAGAGAGATGAGCCTCTTGATCAGTTTATGTGCTCAGGCTTGGAATCCACCCCTTGTCTGCAGTCTAACAGTGATACAAAACAAAATGTACTCTGCAGGTGAACCACAAAAGCACCAAATGTTGCTTCTTCATATTTTGTCAGCTGAATCTTTCACCCACCACTACTATTCAGGTCAGTACCAGAGTAAGGAAATGTCAAAAACGTTGAAATCCATGGCTCTGTGCTCTTCATTACTCATGTACAAGAGGCCGTTTAAGATGCTCATTTGCTTTTACACGTTTTTTTAACATTACTATATAACAATGAATGCATCTGGCTGCTATCAAGGGGTTCTCGTAGCTACAGTTGATGAGGGCAGATATCCATTCTGGTGGAGGTACTCTTACAAAACCTTCAACCTCCAGGCTTTAACTCTTTATGCGCTGAAGTTCCATATAGTTTACATTACGGTTTGCTTACCTTTGGTGCCCCTTGGGTTTAGTTTTTCTTGTGGCATGACTTTAGGATAGTCGCTTCCCCCACAAGGTCTTCCTCCTGACATTTTCCGGACTCCGTTGCCATGCCGTTGCCCTATGGGTATATCCAGAGGCCCTGGTATCTTCTTTCTTTTTTACTTCCTTGTATATCCAGAGGCCCTGGTATCTTCTTTCTTTTTTACTTCCTTGCATGCCCTTGTCCGGCTTTTACTTCTGCTGGTAGAACAATTGCTGCAGAGTACTGAATGTTGTCATTTTGCTCTCGGTTAAGTGAAAGTTATAAATGACTTCTTCGTGATCAATCAACATCATTGCCTGACAGAGTACCCTAACAATCCCAAGAGCTGCAAGATGTATAGGTCTTGGACCATCTGCATTGATCACTATTCCACCTAAAGCCTGATTTCCAGTAACCATACTCTAACATGAAAGAAACCACAAACCATGACCAATATCCAGCTACAAAACTCTACATAGTCATTGGCTACTTCAAATTTGAAATGCATATTATGGAGCATCTACTAGAGCCATTGGGGGCATAGTCAAATACTGTACCATATATAAATAACAGAGGTGACATGTGAAGCAACTTATACCTTACTGTGACATAAGGTTCCTAATCTTATTTTCCTTTGTATTCTACAGACCTGGAAGCGGATGACCGTTCTCCTGGAACAGACATGACCAGGGGCCGCCAAGCCTTGCCTGCTAACCTGCCAATAGGCATCCCGTGCCATGGTCCTGCCAGTCGAGCAGGTATGCATTCTCCGCCTCCCAAGCCAGCCTCGGACGCAGACTTTAATGGGACTTATGAGAGCCAGCCAGCGCGGTGCATTCACCTAGGTGGTTCAAGATTCCTGGAGTGCCCCAGCATCCAGATCACTACCATCTCGCCTGACAACAGTGATGGAGGTTTTGAAGATGGGAGCCAGGTAAATGGATGGGATGGAGGAGAGCAACCTGGTCGTGACCAGCTCTACCTCCCACTGGACCCCTATGGCTACCGTGATGGCTTCTTCAGTGCCAGCC
This sequence comes from Lissotriton helveticus, assembly GCF_964261635.1. Taxonomy (NCBI): domain Eukaryota; kingdom Metazoa; phylum Chordata; class Amphibia; order Caudata; family Salamandridae; genus Lissotriton; species Lissotriton helveticus. The sequence continues at coordinate 1,631,112,732 of NC_136065.1, read as the reverse complement.
CTGCCAGCAGCCATTCCTCCTGGAGTTTTTTCTCTGATGCCTCTTCCTGCGACTCCCTGCACCAAATGTGTGATGATGTGGAGACGGAGCTTAATGATGCCGCCTCCCGCTTCACCCTAATTTCTCCGCTGTGCTCACCTAGGGGATCTCCCAGACCATGGTCCTCCACACCAGCTGAGGACCAGTGGCAGCTGGGTCTCCGGGCCTATAGTTCCAGTCCATCTCTATCACCACGCCAGTCACCATGCCCATCACCCAGGGAGGATATCTGGTTGTACCCCCAAGCCTCATCATCAAGCTCCTCTCGGCCTACCTCCCCTTGTGGAAAACGAAGATACTCCAGCTCTGAGGCTCAGCCCTCCATCTCCCCTCAACCGACGACATCTTCTGCTCCCTCACCAGTCATCTCCAGACGGAACAGTGTGACAGATGACCACCCAGCTGCTGAGGCAGGATCTCAGAATGATCTAAACTCCTTCTCCAAAGCATCCACATTCGAGTACCAACCTACAGAGTTGGACAATATTCCCCAGAAGGCACGTAAAACATCCACTGAGCAGACTGTGGCCCTTATGCGGCAGGAGGAACCAATCTGCAATGGTTCAGACAAGACTCCCTCCCCAATGGCAGTCGGCAATGAAGACGGGCCAGGCTTGTTTTCCCCAGGAAGGAAAGAGAACATGGGGATGGACTACTTGTCGGTTCCATCCCCCCTTGCCTGGTCTAAAGCAAGGATTGGAGGTCACAGTCCTGTGTTCAGGTGAGAATTTGTAATGTCTTCAAAGTTTGTGTTTTTGTGAATATGAAGCTATATTGAAAGTTCTTAGGCATTAGCCTCCAGCCACTGAGCACGTGTGATTTCCCCTTCCTTGCTTGTCTCATAATTGGATTCCATTGTTATTTCGAGAATGTCTTATCTAACTTCTCCTTCTCCTCCCATTTAATTTGAAACCTGGGTTTGTCTTCTAGGGTGTCTCAAACTTTCGTGTTTATCCTTTGAGATTTTCTGAAGCTATTTTTTAAATAGGGTCAGTGAGCGGGTCGCTGCTTTTTTGATCGGTGGCGATGAAGCCCAGTGAACTATCTGCAGAAGTCCGTAGTATTCGGATGTTTACAGACCACAGTGGTCTTTTCCTTCCCCAAAAGATCCAAGCCCACCTTTCGTAAACAGCTGGCAAAGCGTGTTACACTGTTCCATTTGCCAGGCCTTGAAAGCCTCTTTGTCAAGCCCTACAGGAAACTCCCGGTTCCCTAGAAGCATCCTGAAAGGGACAGGTAGGGAAGTGAGCCCCAATATCACATAAGACTGATCCCAAACCTTTAGTGTTGAGAGTCACTGTGGATATAGTCATATGGGGTGGTGAAGTCATGCTACCTTCCATAGGGGCCTTGCAGCAAGTGTATGACTAATAAAACACCATTGTTTGTCTGCTTCCACTATAGCCTTTTCAATGAGATATCCTTGTGGGTCACTTGGGAGTAAGATGTCATACTAGGGATGCACAGACCAGCCGGTCCATTGGATCAGTATGTGAAATGAAGATGGACCTGCTTCTTCTTACCTCCACTATGCAGTATTTGAAAATCCGTTGAAGTTGTATCAGGTATTGAGATGGGATAGAAATGGAAAGTGTTTGAAAGAGGAAAATAATTCTAAGCAGAATAGTCATTGTTACAAGAGGCAACTGTGCTCATCCAGGCCAGTGCAAATTAATACCAGCACCGTGTCTCCCTTCTAATCTTGGCTATTAGCAGAGAGACATTAGCCCTGTAAGTGCCGGCTATTCTTTGCATTAGATTGACCTCGAGATGCTTGTTATCTCCCTGGCTTTGTTTAAATGGGAAGAACAATTGCAGCCACTCTTTCAACTTCAATGGGGCATTATAGGAAGAGTTTCATATTTACCCAGATTAATCCTACTGCCCTTCCAAATTTGCTTAACAAGTTAAGGAGGGAAGGGAGAGATTCAATTGGATTGATAATTGATACCATAATGTCATCGACAAATAGTTACACCTTAAATTTAAATTCCGTCCCTCCAAATTTCACTCCCTGGATTTGGTGATCTTGTTGACGTTTGGACCAGCGGTCCCAGGTGATCGCAAACAGCACAAGGGAAATCAGCCACCCCACCCAGTATACTCACTGTATTACTATTGCAGCGGAATGATCTACCATTCATTGTTATTTGTGGCAGCTGTACAAAATCCAACTTTTCTGCAAGGTACCCCAGATTTTTTACTTTTTGCTGGACTAGAACGTGTCCAAAAGTCCTTTGTAAATGGTGTAGAAAGTGCACCCAGGGCCTGCACATTAAATGCCACTAGTCGAGTGCAGAACATATTGTGCCATCCACTACGGTGGCAGGCTAAACATGACACCAGGCTAACCCTCTGTAGCGTGACAACTGCAGTGTACACCCTGCAGTACAACTTTGCAAAATAACCCTTTTGGCTGTAAAAAACATTGCTTTGAAATCTTAATAAGTTATCCTTGTGTAGGCCTTGCAGCCCACAATGTAGGGTGCATGGTATTTAAAAGTGGGACATGTAGAAAATTAATGTTACCATGTCCCTACACTGACAAGGCCCAAAAATATATTTTCACTGAGGCAGGCCTTGTTGTCCTATGTAGAAAACCAGAGAACCGATTAACATACTAATAATGTATCTAGGGAATGGGACCACCATGAAAAATACTTTAACCACTATTTGTAATAGTTATTAAACATCTGCTGTCCTATGTAAAGAACTAGAGAACAGATTAACATTGTAATACTGTATCTAGGGAAAGGAACCACTATTCCTAAGTTATTAAAAATCCAGTTAAATGGTGAAGTCGGATCCCGACCGAGACCAGGAAGACTGTCACCCAGGCACCCGTCACCAGCCGACTGGACTACGGAAACGCCCTCTACGCCGGAACCACAGCCAAGCTACAGAAAAGACTCCAGCGCATCCAGAACGCCTCCGCCCGACTCATCCTGGATGTCCCCCGACGCAGCCACATCTCCAGCCACCTGAGGAACCTGCACTGGCTCCCCGTCGACAAGAGGATCACGTTCCGGCTCCTCACCCACGCACACAAGTCTCTCCACGACCTGGGCCCCAAGTACCTCAACGACCGCCTGACCTTCTACACGCCCACCCGCCAGCTACGGTCCACCAGCCTCGCCCTCGCAGCCGTACCACGCATCCGAAGAGCCACCGCCGGAGGAAGATCCTTCTCTTACCTGGCTGCCAAGACTTGGAACTCCCTCCCCATCCACCTTCGGCTGACCCAGGACCATCTCGCCTTCAGGAAACAACTCAAGACCTGGCTGTTCGAGCAGTAGCATACCCCTCCCCCCAAGCGCCTTGAGACCCTCCCGGGTGAGTAGTGCGCTATACAAATGGCATGATTCATTGATTGATTGATTGATTGATTGAAGTCAGATTTTTTTATAAATCTTAAGGAAATAAACGGTAAGGTAAAGTAATTTGTAGAAAGTTACTTTACCTGCCTGAACTGACAGAAGGCTAATTAGAATAAGCTTCTGCCAGCTCTCATTCTGTGCTCAGCCTTGAAGAGGTGTGAAAAAGGTATGCTCTGACTTTCGAGAGGAAACAATAGGCTGGCCTGAATGCACAGAGAGACTCCTCTTAAGTCCACAGAATATTCAGAGCACGAGCTGCAGCCATCTTGTGACACCATACTGTTTAACACTGCTTAATGGGTCTGTTGAGCCACATGCAGCACCTGAGGTACACTTGAAAGGGAAAGAACAGGATGCCAAACAATTATTGTGGATCAGTGTATGGTTGTTGAAGGGCCCTGCTTTTGTGCTACAAAACATCTGTCTCTGGGTTTGTTGTGGGTACAGTACCTGCTTCAAACTGAACTTCAGTGTTCAGTGTGGTAGGACAATAAGATTACCTAAGTATACTCCCCACACAAACCCTCAGTCATTAGACCCCAAGTTTAATGTGGCTCAAGACCTTCACAATCTTGTAGATGCCCTGACACATGTCATTTTGGGCCTGTTTGCTTGTAAGGCAAACAGGAGCTGCTGAAAACATGGATAGCGTTGGCCGCAGGAACGTTTTTGCCCCATTGGTTAGAGATTGCACAGGAGTCGCCTCCACCCATTATTTGGTGACAGGAATAAATGTAGCACCCACAGGTACCCTCAACAGAGCACTTCCTTGACCTATTGAAGATCAGAGGAGGACTGGATATGCTGTATTTGACCTAATAGGAGCCCTGAAGGGCTAGAGCTGCTTTGTCTTGCATGCAGGACAAAGAAGTGGACTCTAGAAGTTAGTTGGTCAACCTCCTGTGTGGCTAGAGGGAGACCGCAGGAGGCCTTTTTCTAAGATATCCTCTGCACAGCAATGCGAAGAACTAGCCATCTTTTTTATCGAAAAGGTGAAAAATATCTATTAGACCTTCTCGCTGCACCCTCCTGGTCTACACGATCTTGCTGACATCAGGGCTGGTGATACCACTCTAACATCTATCCCAGAGATTTCTGGAGAAGAGCTAGTTAAACTTTGCAGGAAAGTGAAAGCAAGCTCGCCATCGGACCCTATGAGGCCGGCGCAATTTATGGAGTCCCTGGAGCACCTTCAACAGCCGATCGGTGCAATACTCAACCTGTCCTTCTCCACAGCCATAGTTCCTAAGGCCTGGAAACAGGCACAGGTTACCCCCATCATTAAGAAACCTTCACTAGATCCCTCCAAACCCGAAAACTTTAGGCCAATCTCCCTTCTCCCGTGGATGGCCAAGTTTGCTGAGGCCCATGTCAATAATGTTCTCTCTGAGTACATGAGCCAAAATAATATTCTGGATCCGTCGCAAAACGGATTTAGGCCTAGCCATAGTACTGAGTCCGCCCTTCTCGCCTCTACTGAACACTTAAGGTTGATCCTCGATGCCGGTCAGAGTGCAGCGCTGATTCTGTTAGATCTCAGCGCTGCCTTTGATACGGTCTCGCATGAGATCCTTCTGCACCAACTGGAGGTGGTAGGGATCATGGGAGCTGCCTTACAGTGGTTTCCATCTTTCCTAGAGGAGAGATCCTTTCGGGTCTCGGCACCACCATACATTTCTCAGTCTCACTCTATCGGCCAGGGAGTCCCGCAAGGCTCTGCACTTAGTCCATCTTTGTTTAATCTGTATGTGCAACCCCTGGCTATCGTGGCTAAAGAGTGGGACCTTGAGCTGGTATCATATGCGGATGATACCCAGCTGGTTATCACTCTAGCTGAAGAGCCCTCGGCGTCTGCTACGAGGTTTACAGATGGTATGGCAGCAGTCGCCCAGTGGATGGCTGAGAACTGCTTACAGCTTAATGCTAGCAAAACAGAGGGTTTGCTGGCAGGGAAAAACACCGCCCTCTGGAACGAACATTGGTGGCCGGCATCGCTGGGCACTATACCAACGCCCAAGCCCCTAGTGAAGAACTTGGGAGTATGGATGGATTCCTCGCTCAGCTTTCAGTCCCACACAAAGAGAGTGGCAGCTACTTGTGTGGGCTTGCTGAGAGGTCTAAAACCAATCCTGAAGTACTTTGAGCCAACAGTTCGCCAGCTTATAGTTCAAGCCACGATCATCTCTCGCTTGGACTATGCTAGCGTGTTGCTCCTAGGTGCGAATAAAGCCGAGATCTTGCGACTCCAACGGGTCCAAAATCTGGCAGCGAGAACTCTCTGGTCGGGCTCCCTCACAGATGCTCTGCCAGAGCAACGATTGGAAGACTACATTGGCTCCCGATTGCTTCCCGGATCAAATTCAAAGCCCTCGTCATGGCATTCAAAATCCTTAAAACCGGGAGACCGGTTTTACTGCGCCCATTGCTGACTTGGTACCTGCCCCCCCCCGGAGCTTGCGCTCATTGGGGCAACACCTGGTGGAGGTACCACGTACCAAACTATGCTGTATGGGTGGTCGCTCCTTCCGGTTGTTAGTGGCCAAATTATGGAACTCTCTGCCGGTCCACATCCGTGGAATGGAGAATTTGTTGGCTTTTCGGAAAGCCATTAAGACCATCCTTTTCTCACTTCCATAGGCTTCTGTATTTGCCTGATTGTCCTTGAGTATTTGTTTTCTCTGATCTAGCAGCGCCGGGACGCCTCTTTGCTGGGGCAGCTGTTGCGCTTTACCAAATCCCTAACATAACATAACATAACATAACATAGGTACCCAGCTGGCCAGTGGCAGCTGGACCTGGACTAGACTAGACCATTGACTCGACCATGGTGGTGGCCTCAGACTGACCTCCTGTGAAGCTGTAAGTGCTTCCCCATATTACCTGCAGGTGTACTTCTGTGGTTGATGGGGGCTTGATGGGGGCTTACATGACTAAGGACCTGATTTAGAGTTTGTAAGACCAGGTTACTCCGACACAAAGATGTCGGGTTTCCGTCCATTTTTCCTATGGCCTATGTAATACAGAAGATGGGATATCTGTCATGTTTGTAATGGAGTAACCTTTTAAGAAGAGGCCATCGCAGGTATCTTCTTTAAAGAAAGGGCTTTATTAAGTTTAGGAACAGTAACCCCAGCATCCGTTCCTCCTGAAGCAAGTCCATTTCTGCCTCTAGATTCCACAATCCAAAATCAGATGACAGGAGCTTACAGTTGCTAAGATCCGGTTGCCAGGAGAATAGAACTAACCATTACAACTTATAAGTACATAGGATATAACATAACCCACAGCCAAACTACTCTAAATAAGGCCCAAAGTCAGACGGTAAAATCTTTGACCATGACAAACTTGGCTGGTGTATTCTACCCGCCTTCTCTTGAGGCTGGCCACAAATTGCACATAGGACTCGGTCAACCACAACCATTGATTATCATTGGCGCTTTGTGCTTTTCGGCACTATTTTCTCTAAAACTTTCGAAATTCCTAACTCAGGTTCATTTTTTGATTACTGTTTTGGCACTGCATACATGCTTTACACATTGTCCTAAGCTAAATATGTTTGCTCTGTGCCACAGCTACCAGGGTGTTGAACGCACGTTGATTTAATGACTTTGTGGGTTCACTCTAATGAGCTGTAAATATTCCTTGAGGTGGGCACTCATCCACCCCAAAAATCATCCACTTTCTTACACTGGCTAACAACATAGCAGTAAATCTCAACCCAAAACCTGAGAAAGCAGAGTGTCCCGTAGGAAGCTCCATCTAACTCTGTTGAAAGCTTTCCCTGTATCTAAAGCCTTAAAAGAATGAGACCTTTTTCTTCTTGTGAACAGTATCTTGTAAGTCCATGGGAATCTTTCCCTAGCTTCACAATTAAGGAAATCCTACCTCTGCTGTACACCAACCCACCCTACCAATGTCAGTAGTGTTATTAAGAGCTTGTTAGAATAGAAATCAGGGCAGGCCAGCATTCAGAAGAAAATCCAAGGAGGAACCCATCAGGGACTGAGCCTAATATAAGTCTTAAGTAATTAATAGTCCTAATAACTTTTTCAGAGATTAGCTGTTGCTTTAACAGTTCTTCTTCCTGAAGCTGTGTCTGAATCTAGAAATGGCTAATTTCAGAAGGTCTTGCTATCTTCTGGGTATTAAAGGTTTTGATAAAAGTATCAAAAGAGTTTGAGTTCCACTAAGCTTAAGATTTTTAACCCGAATTATGTTTAATGGTTTGGATTTACATTTGTAGCCAGTTGTGCTTCAAGCATTCTTGTCTGCCTTGATTCCTCCTTCATAACAGCGCTGCTTAACTCTGGCCAATGTGTATTGAGCCTTATTCATTCCTAATACGCTCAGTTGGCCTCTAATAGCTAGCACTTTGTGCCATACTTTCTGTGGGATTGAAAGTTTGTGTTGATGGTCTAACTTTTTAAGCTGGTCCACCAGGAAGTGTTTTAGACTCACTATCCTTCTGTAATCTCCCAGATTCCTCTACATATATCCCTCTTCTGATTCCGGCTACTTTTAAGGTATCCCAAAGCATTATGGTGGTGTATTCCACAGTGTCATTAACCCCTTCCCTGCGGCACTAATTCCGCTGCGGTACGGGGAATTAATTAGGGGGCGTAACCCCTTGCGTGCTCAGGACGGCCCCTGGCCGTCCTACATCACGGTAGGCGTGCGCTGAGGATGGCCGGGGGCCATCTGAACTCCGCCCACTAAATTAATTATTACTCACAGGCGGGGAATTTGCGCCGTGCTGGGGAATCAACAGTGTTTGGACGGCCCCCAGCCGTCCTGAGCACATGCCCACCGTGACATAGGGTGGCTGGGGGCTGTCCTTAGCACACAAGGGGTTAAGTGCCATGTATTCCTTGACGAGATCATGGATGTGCTGTCTCAATACTAGGTCTGTAAGTATGTGTTGATTTAGCGTCCAAAATGTGTTCTCAGCAAGATGCCCCCTGTGCCATTCCACTGTACAAGGAACAGAACATGATCAGATAGGGAGATGACCCCCGTTCCACCTTATGGGTCTCAGACTTTGATTCAGTAGGATATTATCAACCTATTTTATGATTTATGAGTGGCTGAGTCATGAGAGTAGTCTTTAACATTAGCTTTAGTGCCTCTTCTGATGTCTATTTACCCAATCTCTTTAAGCCAGTCCTGACCCTCTTGTGCTAGGGTAGCAGTACCCATGCTGCTGCGGCTCAATTTAGTCAGGCTAGGGTCAAGATTTAATTTCCAGTCTCCTACCAGTATTAAGGGGTGCCATACTAGGGATAACAGTTCTTGGATTGTACATTTTAGAAACCCCTCCTGGTCCCTATTAGGGCCATAGCCCACTCCCAGGGAAATTAGATGAATATTCAGAGAGCCATTGAAGAACATCCATTGTCCTCCTCTGTCTGTAGGCGCTGATTCAAGTGTACAGTGTGCTCTCCTGTTAAAGAGAATGACCACCCCCTCCATTTTGGTTGTGGCAATTGCAAAGTGTTGTTGTGGAATGTATTTGAATACACGTCTGTACCTATATTTTGACATGAGGTGAGCCTTGTTAATAAAATGATCATCCCCTCTCTCACATTTTTTCAGTGCCTCAAGGATGGTAGTTCCATTGTAAGGGTTTTAAGAACCCTGCACATTGAAAATGATAAAGGTTAAAATTCCACCCACAGGAATGCACATGAAGAAGGGGGAGGGCATTTTTTCTTATGCTACCAGCCTCTCTTAGGCCCCGCCCAAGGCATTCAGTAATAGTGAATGATTGTAGAGATTCTGCTGTGTATGACTGGTGGATAACCCAAGAGTAAAAACGTTAACCCAACTGACCTGAAATTAGGGGAGGGACTTGCCACCCAGGAAATCCACCTTGGACCTCAGATCCGGACCTGAAGACTGGTGAATGGCGTGTGCAGTAATGGGAGACATCACGCCATCTCTCCTTAAAGATGGAAAATCTGTGTTTAACTAAATCTCGCCGTTCTATTGTCTTCTTGTACCCCATCCCCATTTGGTGGTTGCGTCTGTAAGTGGTGTGCAAACCAAACCAAAATCTGTCTAATTTTAGACCCTGGTTTTGTGTTTCTTTTGCTGTGCTTATAAGAAAACACATGCTCTGGAAAGTCCAAAGAGCAAGATTGCAGACAGAAAATTACCCACTTCTGTCCCTTCTAGATCCGGGGTTTGACTGTGTGTGTCTAATGTACTTTCAGTGAGCCTTAGGTGCACCCCTTTACAGTATTGGCTTTTTTCAACCAATCTCTTTCAACCATCGGTTTGAGATTTTGTCAATCAAGTATTAGCCCAGCCCAGTGGAGTACTTCTCTCTCACTTGATGCTATTGACTCCATCCTTCTGCCTCCAATTGTGTGCTTGCATTGGAAAGTATGAGAGACTATTTTACAACCACCGGCCTACCTGTCTCACCCTCAGGAATGGTCAAACGGCTGCAACAAACAGAGGTGGACGCAAAGGCACTAGAACTGCTTCACTCCTTTATTATTGGTAGACGGTAGATTGTAAGTTGTGGTCAGTTTAGAGCCAAGGCATTCAGCCTTCCATGTAGTGTGCCGCAGGACTCCTCCCTCAGCCCCACACTTTTCAACTTATACATCTCCCCATTTGCAGCCTTAGTGAGATCCTTTGGATTCCAGGTAGTATCTTATGTCGATGACACACAAATTATTGTATTCTTCACTGATAACTTACGTGAGATGGCTGAGAAGTTTAAACTCTGGATGACTGTTGTGAGCAATGATTATCCCACCCACTTAAGTAGCCTTTTAAACAGGTCTCAGGCCTGCCACTGCGGAGCCTAAGTGTGCAGTTTGTGGTGCCATTTCAACTTGGCCTTTGCAACCCTTGCCAAATCTTAAAACTCCATTTTTATTACATATAAGACAGGCTCTAGGTAGCCCATAGGGTAGGGTGGTTTAATTAAAAGGTACTTTTAAATGTTACATGTCCAGGTAGTGAAAAACTCCCAAATTCATTTTTCACTACTGCAAGGTCTACCCCAGCCTATAGGTTAGCATTGGGGATTCCTATGGAATTGTAATGATAAGTTCTCTTTAATGGTAAAGTCAAATTTGTCATTACAATTTAAAAATGCCACTTTTAGAAAGATTGCAAACACAACAGTGATGGACAGAATGTGGATCAATGTCACACATTCACCCCAGTCAAAAGATCTGGGCCCAAATCCATCGTTTTTCCACTCCACACCACCCTGGGTTAGACAATGGCGATATGCAAATCAGCGCTGACCCTGTGCCCCATGGGAACAGTCCAGTCCGAACTACAAAAGCCATGTCCTTCCCAGAATGGAAACAAGCATCCGAGGACCGGCCCGGTTTCGAGGTAACACCTCTCATCAGCCCGGCTAGCTTGACTCCAGTGGTGTGGAGTGCCTGGGACTCACGTCTGAGCATCCCCAGTACACTTAGAGCGGTAATTGCAAACACAACAGTGATGGACAGAATGTAGATCAATGTCACACATTCACCCCAGTCAAAAGATCTGGGCCCAAATCCATCGTTTTTCCACTCCACACCACCCTGGGTTAGACAATGGCGATATGCAAATCAGCGCTGACCCTGTGCCCCATGGGAACAGTCCAGTCCGAACTACAAAAGCCATGTCCTTCCCAGAACGGAAACAAGCATCCGAGGACCGGCCCGGTTTCGAGGTAACACCTCTCATCAGCCCGGCTAGCTTGACTCCAGTGGTGTGAAGTGCCTGGGACTCACGTCTGAGCATCCCCAGTACACTTAGAGCGGTAATTGCAAACACAACAGTCATGGACAGAATGTGGATCAATGTCACACATTCACCCCAGTCAAAAGATCTGGGCCCAAATCCATCGTTTTTCCACTCCACACCACCCTGGGTTAGACAATGGCGATATGCAAATCAGCGCAGACCCTGTGCCCCATGGGAACAGTCCAGTCCGAACTACAAAAGCCATGTCCTTCCCAGAACGGAAACAAGCATCCGAGGACCGGCCCGGTTTCGAGGTAACACCTCTCATCAGCCCGGCTAGCTTGACTCCAGTGGTGTGGAGTGCCTGGGACTCACGTCTGAGCATCCCCAGTACACTTAGAGCGGTAATTACAAACACAACAGTGATGGTCAGGGTCAGCGCTGATTTGCATATCGCCATTGTCTAACCCAGGGTGGTGTGGAGTGGAAAAACGATGGATTTGGGCCCAGATCTTTGGACTGGGGTGAATGTGTGACATTGATCCACATTCTGTCCATCACTGTTGTGTTTGCAATTACCGCTCTAAGTGTACTGGGGATGCTCAGACGTGAGTCCCAGGCACTCCACACCACTGGAATCAAGCTAGCCGGGCTGATGAGAGGTGTTACCTCGAAACCGGGCCGGTCCTCGGATGCTTGTTTCCGTTCTGGGAAGGACATGGCTTTTGTAGTTCGGACTGGACTGTTCCCATGGGGCACAGGGTCAGCGCTGATTTGCATATCGCCATTGTCTAACCCAGGGTGGTGTGGAGTGGAAAAACGATGGATTTGGGCCCAGATCTTTGGACTGGGGTGAATGTGTGACATTGATCCACATTCTGTCCATCACTGTTGTGTTTGCAATTACCGCTCTTAGTGTACTGGGGATGCTCAGACGTGAGTCCCAGGCACTCCACACCACTGGAATCAAGCTAGCCGGGCTGATGAGAGGTGTTACCTCGAAACCGGGCCGGTCCTCGGATGCTTGTTTCCGTTCTGGGAAGGACATGGCTTTTGTAGTTCGGACTGGACTGTTCCCATGGGGCACAGGGTCAGCGCTGATTTGCATATCGCCATTGTCTAACCCAGGGTGGTGTGGAGTGGAAAAACGATGGATTTGGGCCCAGATCTTTGGACTGGGGTGAATGTGTGACATTGATCCACATTCTGTCCATCACTGTTGTGTTTACTTTTAGAAAGATGGCATTTTTCTGCTCTTAGTCCTGTGTACCTGCAGCCTATATCCGATACACGTCTGAGCTTTGTGTATTCCCTCTAGACAGCCGCACACTATGGGAACTTAAGTGTGATTTAATGGGCCATCCTGGGAGGATGGGAGGGAGTAGCTGGGAACAGTCTCACACTGAATAGGCTGTGTCCTTTCCCTACACAAATGGCTGCATACCACCATGTAGTGAGTGGGGAGGCAGGGCAAGAAGGGTGGGCCTCTGTGCATTTCAAAGCCCTTCTTTGAAGTCTTCCCCCATTTGAAAGTCACCACTGGGTAAAAGAACCAGACTTCTGACCCTACCACTTGAGTAAACTTATGGATCTGTGAAGACTCTGCTAGGAAGAACTACTGTGCTGCTGAAGTACTGCCACTCTGCTGAAATACTGCTTTGGAAGAACTGCTTTCTTGCTGTGCTGACCTACTGCCCCCTGGCCTACATTGCTTGAACCCAGAGTGACTCCAAGGGCTTGCTGGCTTGCCTCCTGATAGAAGCCTCAGGGACAAAAAAGACTTTCAACTCACCTACCTCAGCATTTGACTCTGCCGTCTGGGAGTCTGCCCTGGTTCCCAACTAAGTCTTGGGCCCTTGGAAGTGGGACTCAGTGCTACTCCAGCAGAATCAACGCATTGCCATCAACACAAGGCTCGGAACTGACACATCTCCTCCACTGTGGACGCATCTCAGCCGTTGCGAGGTTTGGCACCAATGCATCGCTGCCGTTGCGAGGTTAGACATTGATGCATTGCTGCTGCGCTGGCTATCATCCCCAGTGTGGACGCACCGTCACCTGTGCAAGGTTTGGAACTTTGTGGACTGTCGTCAACGCATCGCTTTATTTGCACCCCGCATCTCGTCTTCCACGACGTCGCAACCAATGTACTTTCTCAGCACTGCAAGCCTGGTCCCTGTATCCGACCCGCGCACCATCGCGGTTGGCCTGAACTTTTGAATTTGACTCGGACTAGCATGACCAGATCGCCCTGATTGGCGCTTTATGCTTTTAAGCACTACATTTCACTTTATTCTTTAAAAAATCATAAATCTGGTTCTACCTATTGGGGTTTTGTCTATTTGGTCTTGTTTTGTTAATTAAATTAAGCTCTATGCTTTCTAACCAGGTGTGGTATCTTTTTGTGTGGTGTTTTCGATGTTTTACTGTTTGAAGTGTTGCACAAATATTTTACACATTGCCTCTTAAGTTAAGCCTGACTGCTCTGTGCCAAGCTACGAGGGGTGAACATGGGCTAATTTAGTGTGTGTGTGTGTGTGTGTGTGCCTTACCCTAACTAGGATTGTGGTTCCTGCTTGGACAGGGTACATACCTCTCGCAAAGAAAAACCTAATTTCAAACAGCAGTAGTTGCAACCTTAATTTTTTTCTCCGCTGGTATGGTGGAGTAACTGGGGCAATTTGCATCCCACTACTTTCAGCAGGTTTAGAGCTTGGTTCTGAACTTGATACATAGACCAGATCTTGATTCAATTTCAAATGTAATGCTCCAGACACCATCTTTTTTTCTTGGTTGATCTTCTGATTGGCTGTTCGACTCCTCAGCTGTGTCTGTACATGAGGCAAGATGAGGTAAGCTGTATCATAAACTTGCATATAAGAGTGTGTGATAACGTATGATAACACCTTATGACCATAACAATAAACCTACCATTAATGTCCTCATTGTCAAGCACTTTCACAAAAAACAATACATTCCTACACAAATAAACAATTGCACAATTGGTGTCACAATCATATTAACTGCTCCAGACTAATTAATACTTTTCCTATGCATCTTATTTCCAGCTTTCACAAGTGATGGATGTCCACGGTGGGAGTTAAGGTTCAGTTAATATGGTGGGGTGGATGATAACGGGAAGGTAGTAAGCATCTTCATTTGGGAATTCCAGGTCTTTTGTAGCTTTGTGCTGTATACAGTATTGACATCCCTTTAAACCTTGACTTGCCTGTAACTTTAATTTCAATAAATATATTTATCATGCGAAGAAAACAATAAAATATTACAGTAATTATTTTACTGTGCAGCACTTTGCTTTGACAACATTAAATATATATTTTTTTTTAACTAAAAAATTGTTTTCTAATTGAAAGCGTTGGTTGCTGTACTCACAATGGAAAACAGCATGTGTTATATATATATAAAGAGTAGCGTTTGACAGAGTGGACTGGAGTATGCGGAATGATGTAGTTTTGGCACAGGGGTCCTCGGCTGGATCGCTACCCTCTATTGCGTACACATAGAGGTACCTGTCAGTGTTGACCCATCTTCCCTCTTCTTTTCAACCTTTTTAAGAGCCCCTTCTACAGACAATTAGAGACCCCAGAAATGTGGCATTTCATGTTTCTAAGGCACTTTTAAATTGCCGCCTTTGCTAATGATATACTCCATAGTCACCAAACTCCAACAATCTCGCCAAGCATTTACCCCTTTAGTCAAGGAGTTTCGAGTAGTAGCAGGCCTTCTGATCAATATGACCAATTCTGAGGGTTTGGTTTTGGTCCAGGGGAGCTCTCTCCCCTGGCTGAGTCACTGAAACCTGAGACACTATTTTAAAGGTCACTAGACTCCATTAAATGTTTTGGAATACAGTTTACACCGTCTCCTAGATTGTGCCAGGATAAACTTCGAACTTCTATTACATGAGAACCTAGCAGCATGGAAAAACAATGCACTTTCAGAGGTGGGACACATAGCCTTGTTAAAAATGACACCACTGCCATGCATTCTATATGTCTTCTAGCCCATGTGCTTTTCCGCAGGTAGAAATATATCTTGTGCTTGCAGACGGCCTGCCCAAAGGACTGGGATTCAAGCCTTAATCCTATCTAGATTGGATTATGGCAATATCCTATATTTGGGAATAGACCAGGCATCTATCAAGGCATGATCCAAAATTCGGCGGCTAGACTGCTGTTTTGGCTTTCTAAGCACGCTTCAGTCTCTCATCATTTCCTTGATCTGCACTGGCTCACAGTCTCTAAGCGGATTCAATTTAAGGCTTTCTGCTACTTGTTTAAGCCAAATCTAGAACAGGTCCACGCTACATTCAGGACCTAGTGGCACCTTACATCCCTTCTTGTTCCTTGATCTTCCAACTTGGCCTTCTGCACTGTGCCTAGGTTCCATCTGGCCCGGATGGGAGGACGTTCTTTTGCAGTGTTGGGTCCCAGGCTGTGGAAATCCCTTCCCAGATCCCTCAAGGACTGTACTTCTCTGCTTACATTCTGCAAAGGCTTGAAGGCAGGGTTATTTAAGGTTAACAATCTGGCTTCTGTCATGCTTCACGCTGGGAACCCTTTTTGGGTAGCTGTGTGCTTCACAAGACTATCAAATAAAGAAATAAATTAGAATGACATATTTGGGATAGTGGGAGATCAAGATTGGCTACAAAGGCTTGCATGAAGCACCCGAGAGTGGAGGGACTGAGAGTTTCCCACTTAATACACGACTACTAGACTTCCCAGCTGCATTATATGATCAAATGGTTAAAGGGGGAAACAGACAATGAGTGATGTTTTGTAGACCAGAATTTAGCCACTAGACACCAGGGGGAGGTACCATGGGTTCCTAAAAATATGACAGATCGACTCTATTACATTTCCCAAAGTACTAGGTACTAGGGCCACTTTTGGAGCCTGGGAATCTATCACACGTGGGGTGGGGGTGGGGGGCTCGCTCCATTCCCCTTCCCCTAACACCAATAATAGGTAACAGCGATATTTCACCAGGAATGGCGACTCGTGACTTCCAGATTTGGAGGTCAACGAGGTGCTTTTGCTGTCAGGATTTTTACTCCGCAGGCATCTTGAAGTCGTTCAAGGAAATTAAATATGAATATAAGATTTAAAAACCGAGCGCTTCTGCTGTCTACTGTTAGAAATGGAGGTCTCTAGCTGGCAGAGGTAGGTACCTTTGTCCAAATCGAGACCTTTGCTTCTAGTCAGGGTAAGGGGGTACACACTTTAGATAACCCCTGCTCACTCGCTGGGTAGCTTGGCACGAGCATACAGAATTACCCCAAAGTCATTGACAAAAGTATTTGTACACACACAGTAATACAGTGATAACACCACAGATGGACACCACACCAGTTTACGAAAAATAAAGTATCTTTATATAAAATCAACAAGACCAAAACAACAACAAATCCAACACACGTGTACTAAGAATATGACTTTTCAAAGGTTTCAAGCAACTTGGTCCATAGAAATCTATGGATGCGTGTTTCTAAACAACGTACCTGTATATGCGTCGAAATTCACAAGGCCAAACAGCCGCAGATGGGAAGTGTTGCGAAACAAAGAGATGTGTCTGTTCCTGAGTCCTTGGGGAGGCAAAACAACAGTTCTGATGCACACAGCCAGACACTTTGTGGTTTGTAACTTTTATAAAGTAGGAATTTTCTAATTTAACCATTCTGTGTACCTCAAAGAACTTTCTTTGAGAACCCTCTAAGAAATTAGGGGTTCTGAAACACGTTGACCCTACTCAGCTAGTCAAAATTCCTACTTCAATCACAGAATCACACAGTGTGCAAACAGAGCAATTTGCCTGTTGCGATTGTTACATATGACTTGCTGCTTTTGGCAGGTTGCAGCCTTTGAAATTGAAAATTGCCTGTGCCGCAACATTTCTCAATACAATTGAAGGACTGGTTACCTTATTCTGATGACCCTACTCAGCTAGTCAAAATACCTACTTCAATCACAGAATCACACAGTGTGCAAACAGGGCAATTTGCCTGTTGCGATTGTTACATATGATTAGCTGCTATTGGCAGGTTGCAGAATTTGAAATTGAAAATTGTCTGTGCCGCCACACTTCTCTGTACAATTGAAGGACTGCTCACCTTATTCTGATTGTATTTTTTTGTAATTTTATGTGTCGTATATTTTTGCTTTTTCATTTGTCCTAATGTCAATTGTGGTATTGCTATTCATGTAGTGTGTATTGTTTCAACCTTGTTGTTTTTCTTGGTTTTGACATGATTCAAAAGTTGAACGTTTGTGTTAAAATTTGACCAACTCATGAAAGTGTAATAAAAACAAAACATGAAACACTCCAGTAGTTGAGGTGGTTTTTGTACAAATGTCTCTAATTTGAAAGCACACACCCAGACAATTTGTGGTATGTAACTATTGAAGAGGGCCTGTTTGGGTGTAGTTTAGGGCCCAACCCACTTTTTGTTAAAATACTTTCTAAAAGTGGCATTTTAAAACACACAATTTAAAAAACAGTTTTAATAAAAAAAATGTGCTATTAAATTTTTAGTTCAGAGAGCCTACACTTTATTTCTCTATCTTTTTGCAATGTGAAGTTGTACTTGTAAGATGTTCCAGAGTATTTCCCATTCTATCCTATGGATCGGATAGCCTTTCAATAGTGAAAAATTACATTGGCAGTATTTCACTATCAGAACATGTCACACACACCAGTACATGTCCTACCTTTCACCTGTCCTGCACCCTGCCCATGGGGGTACCTTGGGCTTGCCATTGGGGTGCCTTACTTCTAAGAAATGTGAAGGTTAGAGTCTGGCAAGTGGCAATTGCCAGGTTTAGAACTGTGCACAGACACTGCAGTGGCAGGTCTGAGATACCTTTTCAGGGCTACTCATGTGGGTGGCACAATCAGTGCTGCAGGCCCACTAGTAGCATTTGATTTACAGGCCCTGGCACACAGTGCACTTTACTAGGGACTTAGTAGTAATTCAAATATGGCAATCAGAGAGCACCAATTCGAATAACAATTTACATAGGGAGCACTTGCACTTTGACACTGATCAGCAGTGGCAAAGAGCCCTAAGCATCTAAGCCAGCAAGAACGAAATCAGGCACAGCATCAAAAATACAGGAAGTAGAGGCAAAAAGTCAGTGGAAACCACGCCAAAGATGCTAAGTCTAACATCAACACATTCAATACTGGGTAGCCCAGAGCAGTATTAAGGAATACTGTATTTGCAGGGGTGTGGAATTCCTATTGCCGCCCAGGACATGTTGTTTGGGGTCAAGGACAACAAGTTTTCATGTTTATTTTGTCCTTGGGACAAATAGGCCCACTCCCTGCAGCACAAACCTTTTGGCTGCCAGATTACTGTACCACATTATGGATCAGTAAAGCTCATTGTCTGCAGTTTTGTATTTGTGTCCATTTATTAATGCTGTTCGAACTTGTATTTAAGGTTCATTAATAGAAAGCCTTTATCATTAGGGCGAGCACTCTAAGGAAATGTGAGTTCAGACTGCACAATTGACAGTGGTTCCAGTATAAAAATGAGTATGCACGTTTGCAAAGTTTAACAATATGTGGCAACGTATAATGCTTCCAGGATGCTCTCCAATTAGATGCAAATATATACAAAAGCTTGAAAGTAAGATTGATTCTTTGCTTTCCAAATAAAATCTCCATAAAGAAATGCAACTAGAAACAAAATGTTTGGCTAAACTACTGTGAAATTTTAGGCACCATTTCTTTGAAGCATCATTTGGTAAAATGTGTTGAAATATGCTAGTATGTCCAAAAATATTCATAATGGAAAATCAGTGTAACGAGTTTCAATAAAATGATAGCAATCATAACAATAAACAAGCACTGGCAAAGCCAACAGGTATAACATTGGTGGTCAGCCTTTTGGTTTTGTGAATACCTGTCTTGTTCTGACATGATTTTTGTACAACTTTATTGTTGTGGGACCTGCTGGGCCCTCATTATTATAACAAACATTGGAAAAAACTAAAATATTTTTGGTCACAAAAACCATGCATTGCCACAGTAGCTTCTGGCACTGAACTATGTGTGCTGATGTGTTGGTTTAACACCAGACCTAAATGGGGCCTAATTCTTAAAGATAGTCACACAAGTGCAGTCATGGTATATGTCTTTGCATTAGTGCAGATTTACTGCTTTCATAAATTCACAAGAATTTACAGAGGTAGGTCAGGAAATCATACTCCTAGAAAATATTTGTGAACTGCATTTTAGCCCGAGCAAATATGCATGTGTAGATGTGCTCATGTGAAAATCTGTTAAACAGTAACAAGTTCACTTTCCCACCAACCACTTTTTTCCTCCAACCCTAGAAGAGGTTTTACGTATGCCCTTGTATGGAGTACATTTCCAGTCTTTCTACTGATGGTAAAATATTAGAGATGAGCAGATAAAAACCCCATAAAACATGCTAGTAGGTTTGTATAGGTTCCAAAGGGCATTCCTACTATGGGGAACTATTGCTTACTGCTACCTCCAGCCCCAGTATGTAGATCTGCGGAAAGGTGGCCAAATAAGGGAATTGCTAGTATTCAAACCCTACTATCGTATTATTTAATGAGATTGCTGCCATAGTTTGTCACCGCACTACATGGCACCAAAAGGACAAGTTTATTTTGTACAGGGCAAGCAGATTTATGAAACAACCAGTCCCATGAACAAGTAGATATTTTATTAAATTCCACACCCCTGGTGGGGAGCTTACACCTATTGAAAAGTTCCTCCATCTCACACAAACCACCAAACATCTAGTCTCTAAAGTCTATAACATTCTTTAATTCCCCAACAACTAAGCCCACTTCTCCCTTCCAAGTACAGTTGGAAAAAGATCTCAGCAAAACACTTGAAGCCAAACAATGGTGAGAAATATTCCTCCGTACTAACAACTTTCCTTGGCACATCCGTGATTGAGAGATCCTCTATAAAATCCTGTTCTGTTGGCACCTTACCCCTACCCAACTCTACACTAGCAATCCCATATGCCCTCACGCCTGCTGGCAGAGATGTGTTGAGGTGGGCTCCCAATTACACATCTTATGTTCTTGCCCAAGGCTAGGAGATTTCTGGGAACAGGGTCTTCTCCACTATCCCACAGATTCATTACCAGGCTATAGATAAACTACCCGAGTTTGGGTTGCTTGGCGCACCAGCGGAGATGTGCCCAATTCACACTACAGCAGACAAAAGTATCTCCCATCTTTTGCTAGCATTAAACATGCCATCTGATCCCTCTTGGTGAAAGCCACAAAACCGACATATGAACTTTGGCTACATAAACTCTGGGGTCTGTTGGGTCATGAGAAATTACCATACGACCTAGCAGAGAGTCTCTACTCTTTCCCAGATTATGGAATCTGGTCCTATTTTACCTGACCTACCCTCAGTCTCTTAGAGCCCTGGGATTAATCAATCCTGATATCAAATCTCAATGTGGAACACCTACGGTCTTGAAGGACTGATATGCAATGAAGCTTTTAATTTTCTACGTGAGTCATCTGGTGAATAGGGTGAGAATTTAGGGAAGTATTGGTGGGTTTTGTTATTGGTGGGTGCATCCACCAATTGTTGGTATGTTCTGTCTCACTGCACAAGGTGAAAAATTAATACAAACTATGGTAACCAAAAACATTTGATATCTGCTACATTGTGAAGCATCAGGATCCAACTCATAGTTCATATTTGGATTTGTGAAAATCTGGAAAAGCAAAAGAAAGCAGGGGTCAAGTGAAAATGAAATTACATTTTTTAAGATAGCGATTTTGGAATGAAATTAGGATATTAATTATACTTATCCAGCAGGTTCCGTCTAAACATTTCATTTACTGAGGCTAGCCGCTTGATAATGTTTGACAATATCAGGGCAAACATTTAGATCAGAAAAACGTACAGTCACCAAAGACCTGGAAGGCCGCTATATAAAGGTCCAGATAGCTGTGTTGCACTATTTCCACTAACATTTATAAACCTGTGTGCACCAAATACGAGACAGGACGTTTACCTGAAATATTCCACCAGTGAACTCTTATGTGACACTCTGAATGAGGTAATTATCGGAGGGGACTTAAACTTAGATTGAAATACGCAGCTGACCTTAGGTAGAACTATAATGAATGTAGCATTGAAACAGCTAACCAAGCTTGTGCGTGATGCAGGACTGGAGACCACATGGAAATCGATCTACCTGGAATCCCATGCTTAGTCCTTTTATTCTCATTTCCCTAGAGCCTACTGATGCATCGGTTATGTTTTCATGTCTATTAACTTGTTGGATAGACTCAAATCCACACACATATCAGACATATCTCTTTTAGATCACGCCCTTGTTAAGGTACAATGAGGAAAGAATTAGCTCAAAATATTAGAGGTTTTCCAACTTCATAAGGAAGGGGACACCTCCCAAGCGACTAGATTGGATGCATTCAAAGCGACCTTAATGGGAGATGCAATAGCCTGGTGGGTGTAAAGAGAGAAAAAAAAGATTGAAGGCAAATTAATAACTGAGTTACACAATCTTGAAAATCATAGCAAACTGGCAACAATTCGGGGTCAGTTAATTGTCCTAAGAACAAATAAGGTTGAGAGGACTCTCTAAAAACTATGGTGCACAATATTGGAACAGGGTAACAAAACTGGACAAGATTGGCAAGGCAATTAAAGCTACAAAGAGTTAACAGCTATATAAAGGAAATTAACTTTGACTGAACATGGGTCATTCAAGAGGTTGAGAAACAAAAAACCTTCTATGCCTTCTTCCAGAATCAATACACCCAAGACCCTAAAGATCTTAAGAAAATTGGAGAATTTGCCAGATACTGTAAAATCCTGACTGTCCCACCAAACTATTGTAAGGAATTAGATCAAAGAGTGCAAAATCAAATAGACAATCAAAAAGATGAGTTTTGGCTCGGATGGATTCATGATCCTATTTTACAAAATATTTTTGTAGTAATTAGTCACACCCATGACGTCTCTCTTTAATACGTTTACCATAAACCGTGGGTAACACCCACAACATCGACAGCAGGCATAACCCTAACTCATAAGCAACAGAAACCCAGAAGACTCCTTGCCTTACTGCCTGATAGCTCAATGATGATGCAAAGATATTCTGAAAAATCATTGGCAACAAGCTGACTTAGCTGATGTCATACCGTTCGATGCTGACCAGTTGGGCTTCATAAGGATTAGATAGGGTGGGGACAATGCAAGACGAGTAGCACTCACAGAGGAAAACATCTGCTGCAAAAAAAGTTATCCCCCTTTGGACGCTAAGAGGGCTTTAGGGTCAGTTAGAGATATTTAGGAGATTAGCTTATAAAAGGTAGGCTTGAACCCTATAATGAGAGGGTGGATTATGGCAAACTATGTTGCCTCTGAAGCCAGAATTAGGATCAATAGTTTTAACTCACCCCATTGCTCTTCAGAGGGGAACACGACAGGGTTGCCCCTTATCTCCTCTAATATATGACCATACAGTAGAGCCTCTTGTGGTTGGGATTTGCAATAATGACTCGGCCCAAGGGATTATGTTCAGCGAGGCACAGCATAAAATGTGCCAATTCACTGAAAATGTCTTGCTAATGCGGACAAATTTAGAAGCATCACTGTTAGCAGTTAAAACCAGCATAGGTAAATTTGAGAAGATATTGGAGTTCAAGGTTCTTTAGCAAATATCTGCAATACTAAACCTGTTCCTTCCTGACAGCAGAATGGATCAGCTCTATATGTCCATTCCAATGGGTGGCATCCTTCATGTGATGCCTAAGCTAAATCTCGCTCGTAACCTGGAAGGGTGGTGTAGTGCAAACTGTTTCAGGTCTTTGGGGATGAGCACTTTCTTACCTTTCCAAGGCACTTCACTGTCCCTGCTACCATCTTACTGGATTCAGATAAATCTCAAGTCCATTTTGTTATGACTCCTCTCGTGATCCAGCAGGGCATTCTTCTCCTCTAAGGCCAGTGTTAACTTCTTTTCTTCTAGGGCCAAACGCGCAGCTGCTGCTGCCTTTTCTCCTCGGCAGCCGAGGTTACCTTATTCTCTTCAGCGGCCAGCTTCTTCTCTTACAAGGCTAGGGTAGCCACTTACAACTTCAGATCCCTCTCCACCTGTATGTCCTCCACCTCTAACTAGGTTAAGCTGCGAGAGGACACACTCACTGCTCTGGACACTAAAGGTGATCTAGCCCCTATGGGCTCATCTTCCTTTTGCTCTGGAGCCTTGTCAATTTCTTTTACTATTTCCTCCTCTTCTTCCTCACCTATTTTCTCCATTGAGCTCGACTGCTGCATGCATACTTCCTCCAGACTCCAAGAGCAGTCTGGTAGTCCTCCTTCTTTAATGCATTCAATAGCTTTACCCCCTTTCCTTGCATATTATGAGGCTGTAAATGATCCTCTTCCATTTAAAAAAAAATCACAGGTGGAAAACAGGGCATTAGGAATTACATTTCGGAAAATAAAAAATGACAAAAAATTAGAAGTTAGTTAAAAAAAAAAGTCTTTTAATGTCCAATTACAAAAGGGATTTTTGATTTTAACTTAAGTCGCTGAGTTGTAGTTTCAAAACATAAGTCCTGGATCCCACCAATGGAAGACAGAGGGTTATTATTTGGGACGGGTGACTATCCACCTCAAGGAATAACCACAACCCTTGCTAGAGTAAACTCTCAAACTCACCAAATTAACCCGAGCTCAACCTCCTGGTGGCAATGGCACAGAGCAAACAGGCTTAATTTAGGGCTTCTTAAAGTATTTCTGCTGTACCAAAGCAGTAATAAAGTCATAATGCAACACAATAAAATCCCAAACTGAATTACAAAAAGAGTAAAATTTAATAAACAAAAGAATTGCAAAATGACAAACATCCAGTATGGGGAACAGGACATATGAATTGTAAATCTTAAGTAAGAATAGTGGCAAGAAGTATAAAGTGCCAGAGATAGTCAATGGTCATGGTAGACTGTCACTTAGGCATAATTTGCTGCTTGTAACACACAAAAGGTGATGGGAGGAATGCTTGCAATTTGTCTTACCACTGGCAATCACTCACTGTAGCATCCCAAACCATTGTTCTTTTGCTCACCATGCCACCTCAGTTTGGACCCAACCATATGCAAATCAGTCTTTTTGGAACAGTCCAACCGAACTACCAAGCCAGGTCCTCTCGTAACCGGAATGCAAGCAACCGAGGGCCAATTCTTCTCTAGTTATGGACTCATCAGCTGGGTACAGCTTGGTTCCAGGAACACAGTGCGAATGGGACTCGCAACTGGGCATACCCATACCACGTAGGGTGGTACATGAAACACAAAAGGTGATGGAAGGAGTGCTTGCAATTTGTTTATCCACTGGCAATCGCTAGGGGTAACATCCCAACCCATTATTTTTTGCTCACCATGCCACATCAGTTTGTACCCAGCCATATGTAAATCAGTCTTGACCCTACTCCTCATGGGAACAGTCCAACCCAAACTGCCAAGCCATGTCCTCACTGTACAGGAACACAAACAACCTAGGACAGGTTTTGTGTTGTCCTAGTTATGGACTCATCAGCCGGATACAGCTTGGTTCCAGTGACACTCTTGAGCATGGGACCCACATCAGAGCTTACCTATGCCACTTAGGGCAGTAGGGCTCTTGTCAGGGCACAGCAGCAGGTCCAGTCCTCTCCTGTTTCCTCAAGTCCAGGAGAGTTCTGAAGTGGGTGCAAGTGAGTGGGTGAAGTGGTCACATTTATGCCTAGCACAATCTGTGGGTGGGAATTAATCCTCGGCACACCTTAATCAATGGGATCAAAACTGTGCCAACCCACCCACTGGGCATTTTCAAGAAGGTGAAAGTCTAAAGACACACTAAACATGGGCTTTGAGGGCTAGGTGTTTGTCTGGGGTGGGTACTAGGGTAATCCTAGTGTCCTGCTACATCTAACATTAAAATCAAGTTTGGGGCAGGTACTGTACCCACAATAAACCCAGAGACAGACGTCTGGTAGAACACAAATAGGACTTTCCAGAGGATAAACAACTATTTTTTTGGCATCCTGTTTCCATTCCTTTCAAGTTTACCCCCAGTGTTATATGTGAACCCGGCAGACTTGTAAAGCACGATTTGACAGTCAAGCAGGATTTGACACTAATATTGGGAAATAGTCAACAGCCCATTTTTAAATACAGAAGGTATTCCGGAAATTACTTCTTATGTCGCATGTGAGGAGTGGATTACTTACTTCACCAATATCTTTAACCCTGAAGGGTTGTTATTAACCTTACCTCTTGCTGATTCATCCATATGGACACCTATACCTTTGGGGATAACCCTGGAAGAGGGACTTGAGGGCCTTGCAAACAGCAAGGGGGGGAAAGCCCCGGGACCCGATGGGGTGCCTATAGATTTATTAAAAGCTGAACCTAACCTATGGGCCCCCATCCTGGTGAGGACCTTCAATTGTGCAGCTGAAGGCAATATTCCCCCGTCCTGGGGTCAATCAGTTATCATCCCTTTATTCAAAAAAGGTAGCAAATCTGAGGCCTCCAATTATCGACCTATTTCCTTATTGGACGCCTCAGTAAAGGTTATGAGCAGAATTCTGCTCAATAGACTAGAAACTTGGGCTGAAGATATGAACATTCTAACTAAAGTGCAATATGGCTTTAGGAAAGGCATGGGTACTTTAGAGCAATGCGTTAATCTGGATCTTTTAATTAATAAATATACAGTAGCTAAAAAGGGCAATTTATTTTTATGTTTTGCTGACCCTAGCAGCGCGTTTGATTTAGTTGATCACGGTATTCTTTGGCAGGTTTTATTGGAGTTAGGGGCACCGAAAGAAATAGTTTACTTTTTGGCAAGGCTCTACGAGAAACTTTCTTGTAAAGTCTGATACGGTACCCTAGGTGAATGTACACCGTTCTTCAAAGTATCAAGGGGCATCCGTCAAGGATGCGTATTAGCCCCCCTTTTATTTTCTCTTTTCATTAATTGTGTTGATCGCACCTTAGCCACTATACCGGCAGATGCTCCGCTGATTGGAGGCAAACCTGTCACAATCTTATTATATGCGGATGACGCCGTCCTTTTATCCCGTACCCAGTTAGGTTTACAGCGTCTCATTGACAGTTTTATGCAGTTTATACAAAATAGGAGACTCTGTGTAAATAAATCCAAGACTTATGTCATGTCGTGTGGTCAGTCAGCCAATAAATTGAAGTCCAGTTTTTACCTAGATAGTGACAAAATGTTACAAGTTAAAACATTCTGCTACTTAGGAATCACCTATGCTAACGATGGGTCTTGGAAATCGGAGCTAGATAATATTAGGATGAAAATGATGCGAACCACTAGCAGCGTATTTCGTTTTGCTTCCAAGCTCGGATCGAGAAGCATCCGAGATATGATCCATATCTACAACATACGCTGTGTTCCCTCGGCATTGTACGGGGCGGGTGTGTGGGGTCACATAGATGGCACTCCCCTACAAAAAGATGAAAATAAGTTTTTAAAAAGAGTGTTATGTGTCCCCCATTCTGCTTCTGTTCAATTAATCCACGATGAGGTTGGGGTCGAGTTTATTTCTGACTTAGCAGCCGTTCGCCCACTTTTATTGTGGCGCTCTATTTGGGCTAAGTCTGAGACTCGATTTACTCAAGAAATAATTCTTGATTGTATAGGATTGGACTTTTCATCACGCATCCTATGGCTGAAATATATCCTCTTCTGGTACAAAACTCTGTTCGATATTGATGTTTTTCTTAACCCTGAGCTGGTGGTTGAAATCCCGAAAAAAGAAATTAAACAAACTTTTTTAATGTACAAAAAGAAAGGGCGCGAAGAGGTATATGGTAAGCTGGCCACTGTGAAGTTCTATAAGGAACTTAATCTACCATCGGGGTTCCAAGCTTACCTTTTAAAAGTTAGTCGCCCATCTCATCAATTTGTCCTAACTCGTGTCAGGATGGGTACTGTACATCATCTTGTTGCGTTCCCAGTACAGAAACTTAAATCAGAAACCCCCTGCCCCTGTGACAACGTTTCACGCCAGAGTTGCTGCCATTTTTTACTTTTCTGCAAATTTTATCACCTGTTAAGATTAAGGTACTTAAAACCCATTTTTATCAAATACAATATAAGGTCTTTTAAGAATGCCCTTGTGTTACTATCAACCCTAGAAAATGTGGACATTTGCTTTTTTGTTGCTACTTTTATCCTGAAATGTACAGCTGCCAGGAAATGTATTGTATTACCATGATTCTATATATTCCTGTCTGTACTTACTGTCTCTTTTACAGTATGCGACAATTATTTATGCAAAATGCCTTTTTACCTTGGGTTTAATGTAAAATGTACAGCTGCCAGGATGAGCACACCGTGCGATAACCTCTTTTATCCTGTCTGTACATGCATGCTCCCCTGATTTCTAGCATGTTTAATGGTACAGCTGCCAGGAAGTGTTTAGTGCCGCTATATTTTGACACTATCCTGTCTGTACCTACCAGCTCTTAAATTTACTTTGCAATTCACAATGTCCCATGTTTCTGGCTTTGGGTTTATTTTAAAACGTACAGTTGTCAGGATAAGTACTTCATGTGATAATTTATTTATCTCTGTCCGTACGCGTATGATCCCCGCACCCTCTAGTTTACTCCTACATCTTCACTCATGATTTGATGTCTAGTGCCTGTTAGTATATGTTTTTTGCCCATATGAAATATTCCGGATCTCTTTTGTATTTCCCATGTATAACCTTGCATTTTATAATAATTTTAATGTAATGAACCGTTTTACAAATTTTTGCTTGTATGATTTGTATTTACAAGTCGAATAAAAGCTTTGAAATTGAATTGACACTAATGTCAAAAAGGATTATCACAGACCCACCCTGCATATTCTGTCAGGTTCAGAGGAGTTGTCTCTGTCCATTCAAGTCAGCTTACTGTTTGCTCCTGGGAGGCACCTCACACATTTTTCAAATGCTAATTACTGGGTGGCCAAAGTGTGAGACCATATACAAATTTAGTCAGATGGAGCTTCACACATAGAAAAGGTAACTTTCTACAAGTAACTTTTCCTTAACACGTATAAAAATCAAACTTCTCCATAGAATGTGATTTGTAATACTGATTAAAATAGGTGTTTCATTATTTTTCTAGCTAGTCCCATTCCCAAGATACAGTATTAGGATTTTAATCAGTACTCTGGTTTTCTACATAGGACAGTTAGACCGGCCGCAGTGAAAAATAGCTTGTCACTGTAAGGACATGATAACATAACATTTTTACTTCCCCCTCACAGTCTGTCCATTCTCAGCCCTCATCTCTCCACTCCATCTCTCTCGTCTCCAGACCAGTCTGTCTGATCTGCCTCTCCCACCTCAACTTGCTCGCTCAAACCTTAGTCTCTAAACTATTGCCTCCAGTCTGCCTACTCTCTCAAAGTCTCTTCACTTCCCTATGATGATCTGACCCCCCTCCTAGTCTTCTGTTGTATATTTATACTTACTTCAATATGACTACTTGGTGTCTGTAGTCCTTTCTTAGTGTTTCTATCTTCTCAACCTCCCATAGTACCTAAGAGTGTTCTATCTGGTATGTGAAGATTCCAGCCTTGGCAGTTGATGGTCTGGTCAGCTGTGAGGTTTACTGCTCTGCTGTCTTATCTTATACTATCTTAATAAATATATCTTAATAACCTGAAGACGTGTCCTGCTGCCTACCTAACTACTTACAACATCTTCCCACTCTGCCCCAGTCTTTCCATTCTTTAAAATGTCCTCTCTCTCAAAATGTCTCTGCTAACCCATCTCTCCGTCCTCCCTCCCTGTCTGTGCCTCAACCCACCAGACTCTCCGGCCTCCCCCATCTGTGTCTTTTGCCACCAGTCTTTCCACTCTCTCCATTCTCTTCACCCTTCTATAGCACTATATTCTCCATTAGAGAGAGTTTAACTTTAATTTACCAGGGGGATCTCTGCATGGCATTTCCAATTCTGTGGGGTTTATTGTACACATTTGCCACCTGCTTTGAGCAGGTGGTAAATATATGCTGAGGTCTGGTGCTAGGCAGTGGGGGAAGGTGTAAGGAGAGTGGACGAGGGAAGGTAAGGATGTGGCCTGGACGAGGGAGCATTAAATGCTCTCCCATGCCTGAGAAGGGAGTCATCCAATGACCCGAGGACAGGGGCGGGCCTCACAGCAGCTAGTTCTGAAGACAATTTAAAAGGCCAGATATTTCTGCTGGTAAACTCAGGTCTGCGTTTCCCCAGCTGGAAAAGCCAGGTGCAGGGACAAGGGACAATTCTAATTGCATAGGGCAGCATCCCACCAAGAGGTGCCACTCCTTCACGAAGAGTCCATTACAGAAGGCAGAGAAATTCATTTCAGTTTGGCTCCTGAGTTCATGGCAGAAAGAAGAAGGATCGGCAGCGTCTCCTCTGCTATGGTGGAGGAGCATCGCCCCACCTGCCAGCAGCCAAAAATATGAAAAATAAAATGAATATTAACCCCTATTTATTATCGTTTTATTCGTTTCTCTCAGAGCCAAGGCTAGGGGCGGGCCAGGGTGATGACAGGCTGGTAGAGGAGTTGTTGCACTGCGTCTCAAGCCGGCCAAACATTCATGCGCACTGAAGCTCTCTCCTACCCTAGCTGATTTGCCGGTTTGGAGAGAGCAGGCACATGCTCCCATTCTAACTGGAACGCAAATCATCGGCGTTCAGGCAAATCCTGAAGCTGCTTTCATTAGCATGAAAGCAGCGTCAGGATTGGCTGCAGTGAGATCTGGGAGTCTGTGCCTGCAGGAGAGAGGGGCACGATGAGGCAGGTAAGTGGTTTTTTTTTTGTTGCCTCGTTCGTTCATCCACCCGACTTCCAAATCGAACCCTCCTCGGCCCACCACTCTATCAACACACCAGTCTCTACCGAAAAGAATCTATTTCATGATTGTTTTGCAGTCTCTGAACCAAAGTACTTTGCAAAAAGGACAGGAATCCAGTTCATTTTCCACTTCACAACTATTTCATGCAGACTTTGTTCTAGATGAGAAAAGAAACCAATTCCGGTTCTACGCCTACGCTCAGCAGGCACACCACAACCAGCCAATAACGGGAATGCACATACAGGCAATTGCAACAGGCTGAGAGTCCAGTCCGTTCCCCTCCTGCTGTCTGACCCAGCGCTTTGTTTTATTTATCTGATTCCCCTTCCACACTTGCTGTCACACCAGCTGTTGTTTAATTGCAATAAGGTGTCGGATTGGAGATTCTGCCAGAAGGCCTGTTGTCTCTCCTTTTTCCCTGACCCAACTCCCTGCCAGGGAGCGTGACGTATAAACAGAGGCAATTCCCTCCCTAAGGCAAAGGCCATAAACAAATCACAGTCAGGCCTGGCCAGAGAGGCTTCAAGCAACAGTACAGAAGAACTATTTCTACTAGTTTTCTCTTGCAACAACCCCTTTCCAAATGAATTATTGATAGACCCAAAGCTACCATTAGCATTGTTTTGCATTTTTCGAGCAATTATTTATGAGGCTTGTCGAGCTAGGTTTGCCACAGTGCCTCTTGTCAGCAAGGCATAACATTTCAAATTGGTCAGAAGTCTCAATACTTACTCATAGCAAGTGAGACTCCCAAGTTTGTATATCTGATTGAGATCTCATTGTTTACTCTGACTGTATTTTGAAGTGGCTATGTTGAAATGTTATTCTACGTTTGTGTCACGGTGAAAGTGAGTGCATTCCTGCATATCCAATGGAAGGAACAATGGACTGCCTTCCAGATATTGAGTTCCTACTCCCAACTGATGGATTCTGGGTCCTAAACTAGTGCTGCTACACCACTCTGGCCGAAGCAAGGGACCTGCATGCTAGAACTGGGGCTTTCGCCCCCCCCCCATATGAGTGGGGACAGTTGGGTGACACCCTGAAGCAAGGTCACACCAATGGGCACGCTAATGATGTGTGAAAGGCATTTCTACATGTGGATGTCCTAGAACAGTCTCCAACAAAATCACGGGCCAGTGCTATGTTGAAAACGCCCACTTGTGGAAAACACCCACTGTTATGTTGAAACACACACATGCACTAGGGTATACTATGTGTTTGGGTAGTCCCTAGTATACAATAGGGCCGGGGCATTAAAATTACATATAACTCCCTAGTATATAGTAGGGCATGGCAGTTTAGAGGCCAGCATCCATTTCTGCACTTGCATGTGTGCACTTCTGATAGCCTGAGGTCATTTTAAAAGCAGCCCTGTGTTGCAGCTCAGCTTTCAAATGTAAATTGTTCCCAAACTTGACATTGGTGGTAGGGGCGCTTAAAAAGTGAGAAACTACAATATTTGGGCATATTAGGTATCCCCAGGGTCTCCCCTAGGTGTCCTGGGAGGGCGGGTCATTTAATTATAAGGAGGACCCTTACAAAAGCGGTTTTACGTGCCCTGTGGATAGAGATACTGCACATTTCACCTTCCACATTGTAGTAAAGTGCTTCCCAAAATCGACTTTCGTGCTAGAAGCACTGTGGAGTGAGAATCTACACCGTGTTTGCATATTCCGGACCCCTAAAGTCTCCACTAAGTGTCCCATGAGTTGGGATCCTGTAACTATAAGCAGGGTCCCTATAAAAGATGTTTGTATGCCCTGGTGATGGAGAAATTACACATTTCATTTTCCCCACTGGAGATAACTAACCCCATAGGATTACATGGCAATAGTTAATTAACACATACCTAATGCTAGGAATCAACGAAAATCTAATTCAAGGATCTAGGAGAATGGTATTGATAAATCCAACCATATGCTATTGTTGAATTTATCCTACAGTATACATAAAAGAAGTTATAAGATTTTCTTGTCTGTAAGCCAAAATTCAGCCTTCCTGCCTTCTTCGCTGATTGGTCAGAGTTAACAGAATTAGCCAGGCTGCTCTAATGAACTGATAAGTGGCTCACCCCGGAAGAGGCTATCTCTTGTAGAGCTCTGCTACATAGGAATGCCAGAGCAGGGGGAGGGGTCGTAAAGCATGGACCTTCAAAGGGGAATAGGACAGGCAGAGAAGGCCTGGCCCATCTACCCCCAGCCCCTCTGACCTAGCCAGATGGCACGCCTAAGGCAGGAATTTGCAGATGCTAGGGGGGGGGAGCTATGGAAAGAGTCATACTGGAGGTTGGTTTAACTAGTTATTGCTCCTCTGCTGGGATTTCAGCCATACTGAATTTTGTAGTAATAGTGATTTCTGGGAGAAGATTATGCCACACTTTGGATGAAATGGTCATTCTCTGGGTTGTTGCCCTGTACCTCACTGGACAGGAGTACTCTCCTGCATAACTCCAGAGAGCACTGAATAAATATGTGAGAGATAAAGAGCCACTCAGATCTGCTGCTTGAAACTAACAGCAGAAGTAGGCTTGCCAGGCTGAACGCTTGATTTATACCATCAGGCCCTGCATTCTGACTGACTGTCCCTGCTGCATTATCTGGGACTACAGTCCTTTGGATGTACCTTGCTCCAAGAAGAATAAAGAGTGAACTCCCTCCATACTACAGGTTAACAGAGCTCACCTGGACCATCACCACCCACAATCCCCTGCCTGAAGTTCGTCCAGTGGATTTGTAAGGGTTTTACCCAAGTCGATTGTGGGAACTGAAGTCCCAAACTTTCAAGATTCCAGACCCTTGCATTGTGTTTTGGACACTTTGGACCCCCGAGAGGAACTTCAGGAAGAGGTCCTGAGGTTTGGAGCAATTTTGGAAAAAAGCTAGATAAGCGGACCGACTCAACGACTAGAGCCAAGCCGGCCACCTTCAACCTTGAGCAGGCCTGCCTTGCTGGTTCGTACTGCTGAAGAGCTCCAGAGGTCCGACTTCCAGAGTTTGCTCAGGAGTTCCCTGGAAAGCAGGCCAGCAAACCCTCACCGAACCCAGACTGGTGAAAAGCATCGAGGGACCCCACCAGAAAAAGCTCCAGAAAAGGTTCTAATTCCGAAGGTAAAATCTAAACAAGGGCTACCGCAAGGGGTATCCGAGCAGGGCTTCATCAGGGTCGAGCTGAAACTTTGACTTTGTCCCAGTCAAACGCAACCAGATGTCCCAACATGGATCCATAGGTTTCTATGTGCTATATAGCACTAAATCTTTAAAAATTCTTATCTTCGGACCCTTAAATTGCATTTTTGTTGTAATTTTAAAGATACAAATATTTACTATTTTTATCAATTTGAGTGGGATTTTTATTGTGTGTTGTCTTAATTATTTACTGAATTGGTGTTTTGAAATGTTTTACATACATGTCTCCTAAGTTAAGCCTGCCTGCTCGCAGCCAAGCTGCAAAGGATTGAGCATTGGAATCATTCATTGAGGCCTGTACTGAGCACTAGACTGTGTTAGTGGCCTTATTGCCAGTGATGGATGCACATTTGCCACTAGTAATAACCCACTTTCCAACAAGAACAAATATAAAAGATGTAGCAAGCTGTCTTCAAAGGAAGGGCTAGAGATTTTACTACCATGCTTGTCACTTAACACCAGACCAGAGGTGCAGTATGGGCTAGAAATACAAAATGTAATTCTATAGAGCGAACTCCAGCTCCATCCACAGAATACTTCTTCCAATGGCCTGATGGGAGTAGAGCATTCTAGACAAAGGACTTTACACTGCCCACTAATTGTAGGTTGAAAGTTGAAAGGCTTTTTTTCTTGTCCGTCACTGACCCCCAACACTTGGAAAATACTTCCACAATGGGGGGTCCATTCATTTTTGTAAAACAAAAAACTTTCGAAACGTTTGATGGCTAGCCGTCATGGTTGACGGTACCAGTCGTCAAGTTTTTCCTACATTGACAGGACCCACCTTGATTGTGGTTCCTGTCAATGTAGAGAGCTGTCAGCAGGGCTAGTGGATAACTCTAAATCTGGCCAGCAGAGGTCTCTCGGGGTGGCAGAGTTATTGCCCTCTGCCACCAAGACAGAGTTAAGGGTAGGCGCAAACTCTAAATCAGGCCCTTTGATCTTAAAAGATTCAAATACCCTTTGAAAAACAAAATTAAGGTAAAAGAGGTGTGTCTAGTCCTAATCTTCAAATATTATATTTCAACCAAGCCCCTGAAATGCAACACTCAACGTAATACAGAAAGTGTGTTGTCACAATATCAATTCACCTCCCAAGCTAAGCATTTTCTGCATATTTATGCCCTGCTCCAACCGTACGGCTTACCGGTGTACTAAATGACATTGGCACCAATGTGCAGTGCTGGAGTCCTGCGTTTTGTTTAACAACACAATGCATTCTGACAGTTGTAGTTACTTCGGCTGATCCAACTAAACTGTCACACCTGAACACAATAATTTGTGAGGGAAAAGACCATGGCTGGAGCAATATATTCTTGGTGAGATGGAGTAATTTAGTAATCTTATCTAACATTTGCTGATAACGTCCCCTCTTTAAGTTCTTATTTTACAAGACTTAAACATCTGGGATGACTGCCCAGACAAGACAGTGATTAAGAATGTAATAGCAAATACAGCTGCACTTCAGTTTACAAGAAAGGGTTGAGGTTCACACCACACTGCTAGCCAAAATTAACTTCTGTTTCTCACCATAGATTAAGTGGTGGTGTACACACCAGCTTCTAATCTTCAGTTTTGTTTGGCCAGGCCCCAACATAGCTGGGGAAGCACTGGCTCTTGAACAGATCATGGAAGCAGTTTCATGGAAGGGAGCTTGAAGAAAAACTATACAGACTGAGTAAAGAGCAGAGTAAATGAAGAGACTGGATGTCTGAGTTTTGTTTATAGAATGTTTAAGATACGATTGGAAAGAAGGAGGAAAGTGGTTCATGGATTATTAGAACATTGGAATGTTGAGCACTCCATTCAAGACAGTGGAGTGCTATGGGCTTGTAATGGCTGGTAGAAGCCCTAAGCATTAACATTCCACTGTTTGTTTACAACTGTTGCTGTAAACAAAGGCCTCATGGAGCCACAGGGGATTCCAACCCAATTGGCCTCCGTGAGGCCTGTGTTTTACAAATTAGAACATTCCGCCCTCTAGAGGCGGAATGTTCTAATAGCCTTACAATCCTTCATAACAGACTCTACTGGCCATTAAAGGCCTGCTCACTTGTTAAAGGCCCTCGTCGAACGCTGGAGCGGGCCTTTCATGGCCAGTAGAGACCGCTACGTTGGGCTCTAAGGCTTTAATAGGTAAGACAAAAGTGATAAAGAGAAGGTTACAAAGAGCACTGTGTCACAATTATGATCTTGAAACGGTGATAGCAAATACAAATGTTCTTCTTTAATATAAAAATCTAGAACATACAGAGAAAAGGCAATAATATGATTCCATTAACCTGGGAATAGCCATAGTTGGTCATTTCCCCTGGTTATTCCTTGGTCAGTAGTGTTTTTTCCATTTATTGAAGTTTCTATAATTAGTCTAATTTGCATGTTGGTGGCAAAGAAGGTGGCTCTGTTTTTCCATGTGTACTGCAGCCATCTTCTATTCTTTGTGTGCATAGGTGCCAGTTCCTCCCACAGCCACCAGCTGTTTGAAGTGATGTCTTCTGATGAAGTTCACAAGGCACACTGACCTATCACGTAGGCGTCCAGTTGTCCCTGTGGTGCTGTGACCCTCACAGTGTCATTTGACTCACTTGCATTTGGTGTTACACCACCCTTGAGTCTCAAGCAATCAACATTCTGGAGCCCAGTTGGTGTCATTGGGTCAACCATGTTGAATTATTAACTGACACTCGTGGGGTCAAGAGTGAGAAGCGGCTGAAAAGTTTGTTAATGCACCCCATGGGACCTGGCAAGAGGGCCTTATCTTGAAGTTTAATCACAGTGACTAGGATACCTGTGTAAAACTCTGTATGTAGTTGAAAAGCAACCTCACATCCGACATTAATATTAAAAAAAAAACAATGTGAAGTACAATCAGTACATTTTTCAGTCAATCCATCAGTACCCTGGGGGGACAACTGACTCGTGTGTAATGCACCTCAAGGCACAGAACAGACATTGCAATCTCAAAATGTACAATTCTGAAGATGTGTTAAAGTTTTAGAGAATTGCTCTTGCGAGCCATCTCCCTTCAGTTAA
Source organism: Lissotriton helveticus (assembly GCF_964261635.1). Classification (NCBI taxonomy): domain Eukaryota; kingdom Metazoa; phylum Chordata; class Amphibia; order Caudata; family Salamandridae; genus Lissotriton; species Lissotriton helveticus. Next base: position 1,631,076,477 of record NC_136065.1, on the reverse strand, counting down.
AAAGTGCTTCAAAAACCCAGCAAGATGGATGACGTTCATGTCATTGAGAGTACAGCATGGAAAACAGCCATGCAATTACAAAGCGGTTGTTACAACGACCGCATTGTTACATCACAGTACATTTCAACACAAGTCGTTACATCGACTTGCTGTAGGGGGCGCGCTAAAATAAAGAATAGTATAATTTACTATTACAACACCTTCCCTACTGTAGCACACACTTGAGTTGGAATAGTGAAGTATACTATTCCTAAGTCCAGCGCCGCCACTACAGCAAGTCGATGTAAAGACTTGCTTTGTAATGTACTGCGATGTAACAACGCGATCGTTGTAACAACCGCGTTGTAATCGCATGCATTGTAGACGCATGCAATGTTAAGTGTCCTATTTGTACAGCATGTACCAGGGAAGTCCATGCCTATGTGCGCGCTCGTCATAGGAGAGACGAGGCAGCAATCACCACTGTGCGCCTTATTAAGGGTTCAGCACAGAACCCGGCACGAAAGCTGCATCACTGTTGTGGTGTCAGCCTGCTGCACACCAGTAGCTGGGGAGAAATGGCAAGGTTGGTGCAAGATAGGGCGTTTTCAAACCATGTGCAGGAGGTCCAGCAAGAGTGAGCTGAAGCAGCTGCACGTCACCAGTGAAAGATGGACCACAGAAAACTAAAAAGTCAAAGCGGGCAACAAGACAAATACGTAGTGACAGGCTTTTCATGTAGTAGTTTATCCAAGAGGTCTTCCTTCCCAGGGTGTGCTAATTCTCTAACAAAGAGGGTATATTCTGTAAGGAACAGTCTTGTGTCTGAAAACAATGACGGATCTCAAGATAGGGTAAGTTCCTCCTTAGCCAAAGGCAGTCACTAAAGTTGGGCCCTTGTGGCTGACAGTCCTGTCACCTGAAGGTCAGATTTTGGAGCCCTCACACATCTGTTAGGGTGTCATGCTTCATCATTGGTCGCTCTGCGTCAAGGCCCACACTGCAATGCCTGATGGGCCTGGGGGCTCTTTGTCGGAGATCTGTTTGATCTGAGGTTGCCGTAAAGATGAGTGCAAGTGAAGGGGCTACCTAACCGTGTAACCAACAAACCATGTGAGTGGTGGCTAAAATAGGCTCTGGTATGCAAAGAATGAAGTTTTATAGGTAATAGATACCAGGTCCAACTAAAAACAGTGGTGCTATCATGTGGTCATCAAGCACCAGGATAGCTTCTAATGTGGACTGGTCAACTTGTTTAATGTCTTGAACATTTTGCTCTTCCTTCCCCTTTTGATTTTAAGTGAAAACAATGACCTCTTCGAAATAGTGCTCAATATTTCAGTGGTGTAAATCATTCATTTCCTGTGGACATCGATGCTGCTATCAATGTCATAATGGTTTGAATTCACCCATCTGGTGAGAATTTATGCCTTCGGTTCCAAGACGCCCACTCTGTGCCAAGGGTATTTCAGTCCTATGATGAATAATCAAAGGAATTTGGTAGAATGTGCTGCTTAAGTCATTGAATCTGCTGACGCCAGATGTTTCCTGAGTTTCAAATCTCAGGTGAAAGTCTTACAGGTGCGAGTCACATCAGCCGAATAAACCAATGTTATGTCTGTTTCCAAAGCTTATCAAGGGGCTGGGAAAATACCAACAGGTAGGCCGACTTATTGATGATAAAAGAGTGTTGCAACAACACAGAGGCTCCATTTAGCAGGTCCAAGAAGAGATGAGTAGCCTCTTGCAACAAGACATATCTGAACTAGTAGAGTGACCTGATCCCGGGTTTCTCGCTCTATCCCTGTACCCAGGAGGCAGTCAAGCAGCTACATATGCATATGTAGAGACATGCTTCAGTCACATAAAGCCATACCATGAGAGAGCCACTCGTTCTACACGTCCCGGACACTATTTCTCTGTGTAATAGTGCTAAACTTTTCACAAAACTTGTCCTTAAATGGGTTATTATCAGTTGGAGCTGGAGTAGACGTCATTTTGCATAAACACGTTTCCAGTCATGTGGTTCTCTTCAGATACAAGTGCCTCAACTTTGAGGCATCCGCAGAAGAAATCTTCCAGAAAGAAATACAGAGAATAATCCGATGTATTCCAAAATGTTTAAACTATTGTTATAAAATTCTTGTTTTTGGAAAACCCAATGAAAGACCTGATGCCACCATCAAGAAAGTCTGCCATGGTCTACACAAGCTTAACTTAACACTAAGCAAAGACAAGCGTGACTTTTACTGAATAGTCCACAAATGTTGTGGTCATGTTTTCTCAGTAATTGCAAACATTCCGACCCAAGAAGATACATTCTTGCTCTTGGCTCTCAGATTGTTTCATTGGACGGCTGGTTCCAAGAGTGTGCAAACTTCACCCAATTTGCTTTTGCATAATTAGGAAACATTTCGGTAAAATGCTGTGAAATTACACGTCATTATGCAAAATGCAAACTCATAATTTAGTGTTATATTTTAGCATGAAAGGCATCCTCCACATCAATTTCTGATGCAAGGATGCATTTTGCAGTTAATAAAAAAGCGCAAGACACATGGCTCGCGGAACAGCTACTCATGTCCTCGCCATTTGTATTATTCTTGTACGCTCGTAGTAAAATTTTGCAGCGATTGTGATATACGACGTAACGTAATGGTGTAATTTCAGGAATTTCACCTAACAACCATAACATGGAATTCCCGCAATACGCAAATTACACCAGCATAATTTACATTATGCCCGGGCCTACTAGTAAGTATTTAAAATACATTGAAGATTTTGCCCCTCTCACTACATCTATGAGGGTACACCCGAAGAAAGGCTATTCTACTTCTGGAAGCAATAGATTCAAGCTACGTTTGTTGCAGTTAAGTCGCACGGGGGCATGGTACATGTTGATGCTGCGCTGCACTCCTAAATAATAGTAGATGCCAGTCCTGGTAGCCTAGAAGCCATTCTAGCACATTTCTCAAACAATAAGACACATCCCATTCTGCGATAGCGGGAACGTAAAAAGCCTACTCACTAGTAAAAGAGGATGGTCTGGCTGTAGGGTTTAAGAGCATTTTCATTTGTTTCACTATTACTGAGCATCAGTCCTCACCTGCTGATGATTCTGAGCTGGATCCCATCTTTCCATCACCGAGTCGTGCTCTTTCTCATTCTTTCGACCCCTCTCTCTTGGAATTCAGAAACTGGAATCTCTTGTCCAGCCATATCATTTGACCTCCAGAAAAACTCATCACTGTTATAGACTTAAAATCTTGTGAATAGTCATTTAGGGCCAGATGTGGGTAAATACTATTTTCCAATACTGAAATACCGAATTTTACCGATTCGGTATTTAAGAATAGGTAAATAGTATGTAGGTAATCATTCGGTAAATACCGAATCGGTATTTACCAATTCGGTAATTCCCATTCATTACTATGGGCCTGGAGGCCCATAGGAATGAATAGGAAGCCATTCACTATTACCGATTCGGTAAATACAAAATCGGTAATAGGGGGAACATTCTCAAGGGTGGGAGGGTGTCACATTGACACCCTGTTGCACCCCTGAATAGTGCATGGGTGCACATGTGGCACGGCATGTATGGGGCATGTATGTCTGCCACATTGCACCTTTGAAAAAGCACAAATTTGCTTTTTCATGGGTTTTCGATATTTACCACCAACTTTTATTTGGTGGTAAATACCGAATCCTTAACTGTGCAATGCACTCATTAGAGTGCTCCCTACATTTCAGATTCGGTAATTTACCGATTCGGTAAATTACCGAATCTGAAATGTAGCCACCTACATCTCAATAGCCTAATACCGGTCGGTAACGGCTGAAATTCGGTAATGTAGGCCGTTACCGACCGGTATTGGGCTACCTACATCTGGCCCTTAGTTCTTAATATTAAGCTTGGGAAGATTGAGTGTTGCCTGGTCCTACTATGACAGTCTTAAGCTGATGTTTGAACTGTTGAAGTTGTCATATTAAATTATGTTAATTGCATTTAGTTGCTTTGTGAGATCTCTTGATTTTACATTTTGGAAGAATTGTCGATCAATCGTTTAGACAGTGTGTAGGTTCCAGAACTGAAATAGAAGGGAATGTTGCACATGTCATGATCTGTGGCCCACACTTACCGTGTTGCACTTGACAAACGCAGAAGCACGATACGGCAAGCCGTCAAGCGGTGTGTGCATTGAGAGGAAGTTAAGGCTCGCTGTGTCCGCAGTGTTGGTGCGACTCGGAGAGAGGCGTTGTGTCTGCTCTAGTTGCACTGTTCAAGGTGCCTGACTGCAATGGCCTGAAAGAACAAGACTCTACAAGGTTTGCATGCGGCAACAACCATTTTAAGCTGCCAAGTAGAATTTCCCTGTGGTCAGAGCGGCCTTGCTAGGCAATCAACAGACTTTGCTGCTGGCTAGGACCGTGTTTCCAGAGTAAAGAAAAACTGTGGAAATTGATCATCTTTGGAATCAATGGAGGTTTGAATTCAGCACAGCGAAGCATCCGTAGGAATCCGTTCATGTTTGTGGAGACAAAACTATATTTACCAACTACTATTCCAGAACGATCCTTTAAGGATAGCAAACTCATATTTTTGCAACCCTTTGTATTCAACTTGAGGAATGGGAGGAATCCTCCTCACTTCAAAGACTTTGATATATTTTTCTTTCCAAGCACGTATTGTACCTAAGGTAGCGACATTGGATGGAAAAACGATCGCTTTTTACTCAGATGAACTTTACAATTCTAGCGTATGTTTATTACAATGCAGTTTATGAAACCACCACCTCGATTATATTTTCCAATCAGGAAGTGTGTTCTCATAAGATAAAAAGTAGTTATGTGTAGTGAGAGAAACAAGATAGTTTCAAATACTTCTCACATCTAATTCTTTGATATTTGTGCTTCAGTTTTAGTATTAATAAAAACTCAGAGTTGCATCACAATGTGGAGAATCAGAAGTACAGAGATATTCTGTAGGTGTATCATGTGTAATAGTAGGTATCAGCACTCATCCAGCTGAAGGCAGTGCCCTAGATGAACATAAAGTCTGATTGGTGATATCCAGTGTCTATATTTTCTCTCCTATCCACCTCCTATTTCTCTGTGTCCTCTGCTAACCAACATATTACGGCTAGCTGTGGACCCAGACCCATATGGAAACTTTAATCGCTAGTTAGACCTGCAATAAATGAACAAAGGTGTGTAATTGACTGAAACAGCAGAGGGCGTTGCATGTCCCTACTGAGCTATGGGTTTCAAAACAAGGCTAACATGAGTTTCTACAGATCGAGATTTAGGTGCATTGGAAAGACTTGTGTCTTCGTTCTGGGATAGTGAGGCACTGCAGGTAGGACTAAGGTGTTCAAAGCAAAACCAAAGGGGATGAAGGACGGAGTGTTGAACAATGCAAGCACTCACCCCCAGTAAAATTATCTGGGTTTAATTCATCATCATTCTTTAGCTCACTCCGCCACCCCAGTTCAGACATGGCCATATGCAAATCAGTCTGAACCTGTGCCTCATGGGAACAGTCCAGCGTGAACTGCCAAGCCATGTCTTCCCTGGACCGGAAGCAAGCATCCTGGGACCGGTTTCTGGCTAATCAGCCGTCATCAGCCAGGCTAGCTTGAATCCAGTGGCAAAGTGAGCAAGGGACCCATGTCTGAGCATACCATGCCAACTAAGGGTGAACAAAGCAAAATCAAAGGGGATGATGGATGGAGTATTGAACAATGCAAGCACTCACCCCCAGTCAAACGATCTGGGTTTAATTCATCATCATTCTTTAGCTCACTCCGCCACCCCAGTTCAGACATGGCCATATGCAAATCAGTCTGAACCTGTGCCTCATGGGAACAGTCCAGTGCAAACTGCCAAGACAGGACTAAGGTGTTATCACCGAAATTGCAGACATGGACGGATGTACCCTGGAAAAGCTGATGTCTTAATAAAAGAAGCAGTTGTGAACAAGGTGCTTTGGCTGATTGTCTTCATCACATTATATATCCTTCTTGCAGATCCTCCGCCCTGCCCCCGCTGGACTGGCCGCTCCCCAGCCAGTATGAGCAATACGAGCTGAAGGTCGAAGTGCAGCCGCGGACACACCACCGGGCTCATTATGAGACTGAGGGCAGCCGAGGGGCTGTGAAAGCCTCACCTGGAGGGCATCCGGTAGTCAAGGTAAGGTGAGTCCATAGTGGGCCATTGATAAAGATTAAGATATGCAAGTTTGGAAATGTTGGTAAACGCATCTTAACAATGTAAAGAAGGATGCAGCTGCTTAATAGCTCTTCGGTGTTCATTGGATCTGTGTTGATGCAATTTCCATTGCCATTTTGAAACTATCTAACCACGTTTTTGGCAGCCATCTTGGGTCAATATCATTGCATTGTCTCCAAGTCGTCATTAATCTGCTGTCAGACATGTGTCAGAGCCATATCTTTAATGAACTTTGTGTTTTTCTTAGTTCTGGTCTTAATGCATTGCTCAATAGTTATGCTGTAACAACTTTACGACAGTTGTAATAGTCAAGCTGGGTCTGTCCTGACACGGTGGTGGTTTCCATCTTGGATCAGTCTTGTTGTGCATATGGTAATCATCTAGGATCTATTAAAACAGTTTTGGCAGCCGTGGGTATTCAGTCTTCAGTGAGGAACAATCAGAGAAATCGTGATTCAGTCTTGGTGCAAAATGGTAGCCATTTCACATCAATGTTAAAACGGTTATTCAACAGCTACAATTCTAATGGTAACATTCTACATATTCCATGAGCACGGTGATGTTATAGAGCATGTACACGTGTATTATTCTAACCTAAGACAGCACAAGACTGGGCATCATACACTGTCTTTTTCTTAACCAAACACAGTCAATAAATAGCAATATAAAGACTAATAAAGAGGAAAAGATCACATTTAACTGGCCAATCATGCAGCATGCAAGGTCGATAGGTATAGGTAACCTTCTCTCCATCTCAGGCGTTTCTCTCCTATGTAGATGTGCGTGGTCCCCTCTCCTCTAGGACGCCATCTCCTACACCACCTTTCTATCCTCCTTGACTTTTTTCCTGACACTCCAGCATGACATGCAGTCTAAATTTTGCTTCCTTTTCTTCGTACTACATTTTTCCATTTGCACACGTTTTGACCTTAAAACTTCTTTCACTTCTTTTTCTGGTTCGTTCTTAAAACATATCTTTCCTCACATCATTTACAAGTTTGTTGTTTACAAATCTCCCACTTTTATTTCAACCTCTTTAACTTTGTTCGCAACATTGTAACACGTTTACTCTTCTGTAACTTCTCTACTATCATTCTTATCATCCTTATCTTACAGTGATTACACCCTGTTAGCACTCTGTTCAAAGGCACCCAATCTGGATTCAGATGCATATTCTCCTCACCACTTAGAATAGTGACACATGTGGTTGAATTGGATGTGTTGCTATCATTCAGAGGAGAGGATGTGACCTAACAGCTAGAGCGGTCGACCGCAAAGCTAGAGAACCGGGTGGGACGCTCAACATCCTGTGATTCTGGACAAATTACTTAAACTCCCCTTGCCCAACAAAAAATTAATGTTCCGCGCTCTGTAACGCAACTGGTGCTCTGATACCTTCAGTTAAAGTTTTGCGCTGTATAAAGCTCCCCCCAAAAATATCAACGCCACTTTGTATATTCCTCCATTGCGCACTTTCCAATATTAGATCCACACTGGCCACCAAGCATTGCAATATCCTCATCTTCATCGTCTCCCACACTCCTCTTTATCCCACAATAGTAGTCTAGATCAGCAATCGGCTTTCTTATTTCTTGACCCTGCGATGTTTTCAATATCGAAGCTATAGTCAACCAGCCTATTGCTAAGGCGAACTAACCTTGCCCTACACATAGATTAGTAAATCTTTGTGCTCCTTATGATAGAGACAAGTGAATGGTAATTCACCCTGAGGGTGGATTTAAAGCGCCTTATATACATCTTGAACATTTGTATGACCCACTTGCAGGCTAACACCTTCTCAGTTACCAAGTGCTGTCCTTCTGAAGGTCTCTGTGTGCATCACGCAAAAGCTAGGATGTTCTTTCCGATGTTATATCTTTGGGTCAAAGCCCATCCTAATTTATGTTTGCTGGTATCATCAGTAAGGCAAAAACAGTGCTTAATCAACAACACTGGTACTTTTCATGAGCAGCAGTTAAGGACACATTTATTTACAGGAAGATTAGAACACAGGATGTTGAGCCAAAGCTGAAACTCGAACCTGGTTCCCCAGCTTCGAAGTCGGCAGCTCTGGCCATTAACGCCACATCCTCTCCCTGCCTTTCTGGTTGGTATTTTGTTCTATTTTAGGCGGCACTAAAAGGAGAAATGGGCTGATGCAAGTTGCCCCCTGACGAGAGCCGCGGAACGTATTTTTTTTACAAATTAACAACTGGGCAAACCTAATACATAAAGTTGCAATATTGGGTGTATAATAGTTTTTTTGTAATGGTTCGGAACATTTGAGTCTGCTCATCTTCCGATGTAAATTTAGCTCACTTCTTGAGTAATCTTATGAGGGGTTCAGCAGTGGAGTCAAAGTTCTGCACAGATTTTGAGATTCACAACATGCACACTGGTGTGCTCATGGCATCACATCATCCCTGCGCCAGCCGTTATTTTCTGTATTACCAAAGTAAAGCAGGATAAAAGGTGGGATCTGGGAGCGCAGTCATTTTTCGATGTTCGCCTCACCCGTGAAATTTGGCAAATTACAAATATCTGTGAAGGTTGGTGACCTGCTGCTTCCCTCACTCCCAGCCCCATGGATATTCATGCCGTTCACAATGCTTCTCCATCCATTGTTCTGGGTGAGGTGTGGAGTGTGGAGCGTAGAGACTCCACCGGCTCACATGCAGCACACTGGCTTACATGCCAGCACTGAGTGCGCTCTCTGACTCTAAGAAGCCATCAAAAAAGGCCAGCAAGTGCAAAACCAGTAGCTCTGGGTTTAATGTGCTCACATATACAAGCACAAGCATGCAGAAATCCAGTTCCTGCGACAGCACCTAAAGCCGGACCTGGAGTAGAATTTCGTTTGCAAAGGGCATGCTGTTACAGTCGGCCCCACTGTCATGAATGTTTCATCTTCAATGGGTGAACCAAGTAGATTCACGGTAGATGAGCCTTGATTAAAATTTTACCAGATTGATACATCTTTCAGGTGGAGCCATGGTCTTCTGTTTTATAAGCAGCACCAGGCCGTACAGTTTGCAGTGAATGTTACTGAAAATGTTATAATTGTGATCGCCCGTTGGGGTAATATTCCACTGCCTAGAATGCCTTACGTCCCTATGTGTTCTGTATGGGAGGCAGTAACATTCCCACTGTAGTTTTGTGTACATATTACCCATACTTCATGAGTGTCTTAGAATCCATCAGCAGATGTTGGATCACTTTGCCATCCCTAAACAAAAGCAGCTTCGCACAGGAGGTCTCTCATTCACACTCTGCTTCCAAAGAGCCTGTCCTGCCAGCACTGAGTTAGTGGCCTCTTCTTCCAACAGGCCAAATATTGCAAACTCCTCCATAGATAAGTGCTCATGCTAAAATGGCAGAGCAGACGGTGACAGTCACCCCCTGTATCGCCCATCTTTGATTCAGTCCTGCCTCCCCACGATCTAAATCCTCATACTTACCTAGCACGCCAGAACCTCTGCCTTCAGACAGGATACCACCACAGAACCGGGGCACCACTCACAGGACCCATGGAGCTTTAGAAATCAAGTACAATTTCAAGTATACCACCCTCTGTGAATAAGGCAACAGAGTTGAAAGAAAGCTTGTTTACCAACCTTAAGTAAGAAGTGGTACAGCACAGCCAAGTGTAAAACCATGATCTGAGAGACCAGAAAGGTAGAAAAAACACCCATATTAGGATCTGTGGTCTTACATAGGACCAGCCAGGAGGGAAATTAGTGAGTTAACAATTAGATGAAGCCAAGAGAAGACAATGTTGTGGTGCTGAGGAACAGCTTAAGTACCTGGTACAGATGTTTAAGGATTCATATAATTTTTCACCTTCTAGTTTCTTAACCACTTAGATGCAATCACATGAGTGCCAATGGGCAGAGTTATGCTCTGCCTCCCTCAGGGAGCAGCACCGAGTGCGCTCCTCAGTTCAGTTGCTAGGCAGCTGTCTACGAAGGACTGAATCAGAGTGTTGGGGGACAGGATCCTGTAATTCTGGAAATAAGAGAGCTACAGGGGCACCAACCTTCATGGTATCTCTTTCCTGTGGCTAATTTTTAATTAGGACATTCTTGCTGGATAGTTAAATGGCAGAAATGATATACTCTTACTTTATACTTTCTGTTAATCCTCAAAAGGGAGATGAAAAATAAAGGGAAAAAATTATTCTGGTTCATAGTTTTTCAGGCGTTTCACTCTGTTTCAGTAAGGGAAGACGCACAAACTCTTAGGAAGTTAGAACACGTTTCTGATAGACTGATTAACTTGAGAGAGTGCAATTGAATGCCACCCCTAGGCTTCCAGCTAGAAAAACGCTAGCATCAGGGGTGGAGGCAGTTGTATTTATTTATGTATTTTTCATGTTTATAAGGCGCTACTCTACTGAAGAGGTGTCGGCAAGTGTTTTACATTACCATCAGAGTTGAGTTGCGGGGTATTCCTACAAAGTATCATCATAAAAACATCAACCACACAACCGAGAAACAGATAGGGTGTAAATTGACTAGTATCGCAGACCAAGATTAACAAAAAGAGGAGGAAATTCAAAATTGAGTCCTGGAACTGGGAGGATGTTAAAGTGCCGTGCTCCACAAGGCAGAGGGGAAGAGAAAAACTGTTAGCAAAGGATGTCGTGGCCAAACAAAATCAGTGGTGCATAGTAAAGTAGTTGAAGACTTACAATAATTCATAATAAGATAAGCAGAATGAGGTGTGCTAGGTGACAGAGGTTTATAAAGCTGGAATGTGAGAAGGCTTAGAATGTGGTAGGCCACAAGTAAAAATTAAGAAAGTGACAGCAAAAGAATTTGCGGAATTGAAGTAAGGGCTCCGAATGCCTTCGCACTTGATGGACAGATTGAGGATTTGCTTTTATCACTAATCAGAAGTATTTCTGCTGTGGATTCATACGTCGTAGACAATTTTGTTTTATCCACAACTGGATTTTAGAAAAGCAGGCAGAGATCCTATCACTGGAGGATTGGTAATTTAGAAATGTGAAACGCTTGGTCTACCTCTGCTGTTTTGATCCTCAGCCGTCTATCCGAGCAAGTGATAGACTCTATCTCTATGTTCCAATCCCCTGAGCCGTACAGGTTCTAGGTTCAATATCTCAATATCACATCCTCTTTCTCTCTCTCTTCTAATCCAATCAGCCATCCCCTCTCCCCTCTCTCTGGAGGTGAGTTTGGGTGCTTTCTGTCTACAAAGGTCTTCAAATTGTGAGGGAAGCCGTAGACTCAAAAGTGTTGAGGAGATCTGATGCTGTGGAAAGACAGAGCACTGAGTCTCTACCAGCCACACCAGAAGTGTCTTTGAAAACTAGTAGCAACTACCAATGTACACGGCAAACTGTACTTTCAAATCGGAAAACTGAATATCACTGTAACGTTTGAAATGTTTAACAGGTTACTGTGAGAAAATGAAATGTAAGAATTAACATCAGTTTCTGTTAAAATTATTGACACAACATTTACCCATTGCTCCCCCCACCCAAGTCCCTTAGACGAGTCAGCTCTCTTGTTTACAGTAAATGTTTTACTTCCTATCCAGGATTTATTGTTAGAAATAAAAAATAGAAAATGTAGGGCTTGTTGTACTAAGGCCTGTGCCCAAACCAGTTTGTGTTACTTGCACACGACTGGCTTGAGAACACAGCTTCATTTTGAAAAGCGACTGATCAATAACGTCGCAGAAACTACATTTGCAGGCGGTCACAAAATATCCCGCTTCTTGAATATTAAGGGGCAGTTTGGCGTCCCCATCCACCACCCTATCCCCCCCCCCCCCCCCGACCCGTGCTTGCGCGTGAATCCAGGGATGAAGACTTATGAAGGACAACAGACCTCCATCCCTATGTTTGCATTCCTACCAAAGGTTATTGGGTTTTTTAAGTAGCCATGTCCCCACAGGAAGTCATAGCCTGGTATAATGTTGGCCCCTGTACTAAAGTTTAATCCAGACATAATGGGGAAAGAATATTCATAGTACGATGGTGCCCACGCTGTCATAATGTTGGCCCTAGCTTAATGGTGGCAGTACCGTGAGCATTCATTGTGCGATGGCGCCAAGGTACGAATATAAATAGTTGTGATTGCATTTTAGTTCAAGCACACGTAGAGAAGAGGGAGACCAGTGCAAGTAAACATGTGTAATGTGTAGACTAGCGTACATGCTGAGTCAACAATCTCTCAAATCCCAGGATGGATGGGTCTTTGTTAATACTTGAATTTTGGAGAGCAGGTTGGGCACAGTCAGACTATTGCTTCTTCTGTTTAGACCCCGGATCGCTCAGCCGTTTTCCCCCTCATCAATTCCCTTCCCAGTCATGTTGCTGTCTTTCCTCTTCTGTTCCCCCTCAGCGCCTTGAAGCAGTATAAGCACTATACATGCAAGTTGTAAGAAAAGCCCGATTGGTCTCTCCCTCTCCTGCTAGGTCCTTCCACCCTTAGTTCCATAGTGAGTGTTCTTTGAGTTTTGTTAAATGTTTGGATGTCATGAGCCCTGCACAGGTAAACAGTAGCCCCCTTCCTCCTATCTACATTCCCCGCAGTGGTTTGATGCACCTTATTAGGTCATGAGCATGATAGCATCCAACTAGGCCAGCGCGACTTGAACGCCCTCACCCCTCCGGAAGGCTCAGTGCCGCGCTCCCAGTCCAGTCCCAGGCCCTCTGGCCCGAGAGGTGTCCGGCCCTCCCTTGCCCCTGAGGTGGGCTCCTCTGCCGCCGCCTGCCGTCCACTGACGCCCACTGACGCCTACAGCACAGTTCCATCCTCCTGTTTTCAGTTATGAGAGGCGCTGCGCCGCTGGGTGTGTGTTCCATAAGGGCCGCCGTAATTGGCCTCATCCTCTCCAGCCGCCGCCCCTCTCTGGCCTTTTCGTTTCCAAAGGCCGGGGTTACCGTTATTGTGTTTTTCCTGCCTCGCACGTTCCCTCCTTCGCCTCCGTCACGAAGTCCCAAGGAGACACTCCACATTTCTAAACTTCAGCGGTGTCTGAGATAAACAGAGCCTGGAAGCGGGCGGTCTTCTGCCGACGCTGACGTCTTGTTCAGCTCCCACGGGAGGGACTTTGCGTGTAACTGAAGACCTACAGTGCAAGCATCAAGTCCAAAACTGAGGCGCGCATGACTGAGATGCGCGGGGTAAATCCCGCGCAGCCCTGGCGGTAGAAATGAGCACTGCTAGGCTTGTTTTCTGACGAATGCGACATTGTTTGTTGTACACTTCGGTGACTGAGGTAGAAAGTTCAGTGCTCCTGAGATGGTGTTGTTGCTTTATAATTGTAATTCCATTCCATTCAACTTTATTTCGGTCATAAAAAGCCATAAAAAGTAAAAAAATACATACACACACATACATTGCATTTATATAGGACTTACTAACCCTGACAAAGCGTCGAAGCCCTTTTTTCGTCGAGTAGTATGCTATTCAAAACCCAAGAAAGATTAGTGGTGGATTATATATATATATATATATATATAATATATCAATGTCACAGAATATGGGCAATATATATATATATATATATAGGGATATATTAGATTGAGCGGTGGACATGTGAGTTTGTTATTTGGATTGAAAAAAGATAATGGAAGGATAGCCGAGGGAAGGGCTTGCATTTATATAGCGCTTGCTAACCCTGATAAGGTGTCGAAGTGCATTTCGGCGGGTAGCACGCTACTCCAGAACAGGCCCGGACTGGCAGTTGCGGGCACCGGGCAATCCCTCGGTGCGCCGCAAGGGTGATGGCCGGTTTTGGGCCCTCACCCTTGCGGCGCACCGAGGGATTGCCCGGTGCCTGCAACTGCTAGTCCGGGCCTGTTCTGGAGTAGCTGCAAAATCGACCCTGTAACAAAATCGGCCAAAAACCAGCCCCGGCAAAGAGCTCGGTCGCACCCCCAGGGGGCCGGCCGAGCACTTTGCTAGGGCCGATTTGGTTCTCAATCCGGCCCTGCTCCAGAACCCAAATGGGATTAGTGGGGAATTAGTATAGGGAAATATGGCATTAATTTGTGCGGTGCACATGTTAGTCTGTTAGACGGATTGAAAAGGATAGTGGCGGGATAGAAGAGGGAATGGTCTAGAAAGTGTTTTTAAAAACATTTTTGGGGAGCTCATAGCAGCAGGAAGAGGTTTGGGATGAGTAAAGGGTAGGTGGAAGGGGGAAGAGTCGCGACGTGACCCAAGCATGACAAGGTATCAGGCTTTGTCGAGCATTAACCACAAACCTAGCCATGTACAATTACCAGAGACGCACATGGGACATCAGCTGGACCATGCACACCTTGAGGTGCAGGAGCAACAGAAAGCACTCGGCACTGAACGAGCATCACCGAATCTGCACAATCATCAGAAAAGCTCCTTAAGCTGCATGAGCACAAGCTGGATCTTCCTGCAAATGTTCCATGTGCAGCAAATACACCACTAGCGTAACCAGTGCTACAAATCCACAACTTACATAACGTATGCAGCTAAAACACCACTCATGGGCTGAAGCAGATATGGATCACTCGTGATAAAGCACTACACTCGCAATAATCATGCACTTGCCATTACAAAGATCTGCAGCTGTGTACCAGTGCTGTATGACACTACTCACACACTGTTTAGTTGACATGTCAGAGAACTGCACCAAGCGCTGAACATGGACCACTTCTCCTTCCTTTGCTGTGTACGTGCACGCACACACACGGCACTGCACACACAACCCGTACCCCTGCTGCTGCATAAGCACCCTAATGCACCAAAGCTGCACATGCCCCACTCAAACAACAGATGCTAAATAAGTTCTACTAAGCTTCCTTGCACAATACAAAAATGAATAACTATTTGAATAAAATGTATTCAATATTAAAAGTTTTTTTTTAAAGAAACCTGTTATTCTTCTGTGGTGTTGGGGTCCCTTTTGCATTAGAATGTCTTAAAATTCCCAGATAGCTAGCTAGCAATGTCACAGAATGCTCTATTACTTACCGGTAATCTTCATTACTCCTGGTCCCGTTGTCCTCGGCCCATTCATAACTTATGGAGATAACCATCTCCCGACAGAAAATAAAACAAGAGGAATGCTGGGATATCCCTACTGCCCCTCCCCCCGGGAGTACAAAGGTAGGATCTACCCAGCAGCCCTCCTGTACAAACAAGCCCAGACAGGAAGGCCGGCCGCCCGGGAGGGAGGGAGGGGCGTATGAATGGGCCGAGGACAACGGGACCAGGAGTAATGAAGATTACCGGTAAGTAATAGAGCATTACCCCCAGGTCCCTTATGTCCTCGGCCCATTCAGAACTTATGGAGAAATACCAAAGCAGAAAAGCCGGCCTTCCCAACCCAACAGAAGCCAACCCAGGAAACCACACCAAGGCAGCAACCGCAGAAGGAAAAAGGAAGAACCGGGGAAACCCCAGGCAGAGCCCCCGACAAGAGGAACCCCACCAGACCAGCACACACCCAACAAGAGCAAGGGCGCACAGCCAGAAGACCAGACCGGCCACCAGAGAGGGCAACCAGTCCACCGCAGGAACACCCCACAGCCAACCAGCGAAAGGGGGAGCACAGACACCCAAGCCACCACAGGCAAGAGGACAAACAGCAGAAGAGAGGCCAAGATCCACCAGGTCAAAAAGCCACAAGCGGGCAGAAAAAGACAACCCAGGCAAGAACAGGCAGGAGACAAGCGGACCAGAGGAACCAAAGGCCCAACAAAGAAAAACAGCGGAAGCCCACCAGAACTCAACCCGAAAGGCAAGACCGAGCCCAAGGCCAGGGAAAGAGAGAAAACCCAGACACCAGGGGACGAAGAGCAAACCCCAGGAAGCCAAGCCACCAGGTCCCGCAAGACGAGGACACAAGGCAAAGTGAACCAGCACCTCCAGGAAACCCGAGCAGGAACAACCAACAAGGGCAACCAACCAGGACAAAGAGACCCGGAAAAGAGAAAAAAGGGAACCGATTAGGAACCCCAGGAACCCCGAACAGAACACCAGCCAAAGCGGAAGAATAGGAGCAGGAAGCCCCAGCCCGATGAAGGCAAACCCGAACTCCAAAGCAGGAGAGCAACCGGACGGGCCAAGCACCCGGAGGACCCAAGACGACAGCAAGGGAACCGCGAAGGACACAACAACCACAGCCAAGCCAAACCAGAGACAGGCCAGGCACAAAGACCCCAAACAGCCCCAGCAAAGGACCAGGGCAGAAACCCAGAGGCCAGAGAGACCGAGGCAAAACCATCCCAGAGGACCTCACAGAACCAACCGCAGCCAGGGAGGAAAGCACAAGCAAACCACACCCCACAGCCCGGCAAGACCCAAGGCAGGGCACGCACAGGGGACGAACCCCGCATGGCGAAAGCCGCAACCGAGGACACAGACAGGAAGCCAAAGCCGAAGCCAAAGGCAACCCGCAGAACCAACCCAAAACAAGGGAAGGACAAAGAAGGAAAGACCCCAACAGAGCACAGGCCCGAGAGCCAACAGCCCCGCCAACGCCCCAACGAACCCCAGAAGAGGCAAGAAGGGAAAACAAGAAGGCAACAGCGTGACGGCCAGAAACAAGAAGAAGACCGGAACACATCACACCCACAAGCAACCGGAACCCCACGACACAGGGACCAGCCACCCCAAAGGCAGACAGGGCACCCGCAAAGAAGCGCCAAGCCACCCAAGAAACTCCCAGAAGAGACTCAACCAGGCAGCCCAGGACCGCAGCAAGAGCACAACCAGGCAACCCAGAGCAGGACGCACAAACAGAAGGCAGACCAGCCCAGAACAGGAGCCAACAGGGAGGAAGCCCAAGGCAACAGGCCACCACAGAAAGCCACGGCCGAAAGCCAAGCAGAAGCAAACGTAGGCCACAGCAACCAGCGCAGCGCGCCTCCCACATGGCCAAGCAACGGGGAGACGCGCAGAGCGACCCGGAAGAAACGGGGAGGCGGCGCCCCCGCCCCAAAAGGGCCGAGAAACCGGAACACCGGCCAGGAGGAAGCCACGCCGCCCAGCAAGCCCGGCAGGCCGGGAGGCAGACCCAGCAGACATCCGCGGAGATAAAAACCCACAGGCCCAGGAGAGGCAACAACAACGGCCACCCCGCACCACCACCTAAACCAGAAGAGGCAGGGAAGAAAACCAAAGGAAGAAGCCAATCGCACCCCGCAGCTCCAGGCGGCCAGGCAGAAACCAACCAGGCCAGACCAAGCCACCGAGCAGACAGCGGGGCGTGGGAACAACACACCAACCCCGAGAAAAGGAGGCACGACAGGACCCGTCAGCCGCCAGGAGGCCCCAGGCAGACAACACAGCAGACACAGGAGGGGATGCCAGGAAACAGCAGAACCCAGCAAAGGGAAGGCCACAGCACCAGAAGGACTCAAGCAGGCCCCCACCACGCACCACGCCCGACAACAGGCGCAGGCCGGTAGGAACAGAACAGCCGGACCCAAGGCAGCATAAGCCACCCAAGCAGAGGCAGAGGGGAGAGAGCACCCCAAAGAACCAACGGCACCCACGAGAGGAACCAGGCGCAGCCAAGGCAAAGGAGGGACAGGACCAGGAACCCGGAAGGGAAGAACCAGGATCCCCAAGCAGGGCAGAGTCCACAACAGCCAGCCCGCCGAGGAGGCAAGACCACCGAGGAAGAACAGGACGGCAGACCAACCTGAACGAGGGGAGCCCAAGGACCCACCGCGCAGTGGCCCAAGAAGCAGGAACAACGACCCACCACCAGACGGTGCAGAGAGCCGGAAGCAGAAGGCAACCCAAACAGGCCGCCGAAGCAGAAAAAGAAGCGACACCGACACCAGAGCACCAGAGGGCAAGGTGCAAACCAGCAGGCAGGGAAACCCCAACCACACAGGGAACCCACGAGCAAGCAAAGGCAGGAGCAGCAAAAAGAACCAGCCACCACAGAGGCGACCGGAACCCAAGCCAGAAACAGAAAGGGCAAACACCCCCAGAGGCGCCAAGAGCAGGGGAACCCCCGAAGAAGAGAACCAAGGGAACAGACCCACGGAACGTCCACCACCGGAGAACCGGGGCCAGCCGAAGGGAGCGCGGACCCTTGAAACAGCTGCAGCAGGAAACCCCCAAAAGGGAAGGCAGCACAGAGCCCACAAGCAAGCCCCGACACCAAACAGAGGCGCAAAACCGCAGAGCGGAGGCCAACCAAACGCCGCACAGGGGACCGGAGGACCGACAGAGGGCAAAGCGCCAGCCAACCAACACAGCAAAAGGAAGTGCCAGCCAAGGCAACCCAGGAGGCGGACGAGCAGCAGCACGGCAGCGAGGAGCCCACATCAAGGAGAAAGGCACCCACACCCAGCCGCAGCGAAACAGGCAGGCAACGAAAACAAGAGCAGCGCACACACCCATCCAGACCTGGGCCCGGGAAAGCACCCCAGAAACCGAGACCCAAAGCCCAGCGCCGCACTCAGAAGCGTGGCGAGTCGACAGGAGGCACGAACCAAGGGCGGCAGCACCAAAGACGGCAGAGGCAGCCTACAGAACACAACCACACCCAGACTCCGAGGAACCCTGCCAAGTCGGAAGGAACCGCGAGAAAGGAGATCCGCCGAGAAACACCGGAGGAAGAGCGCCCCCGCCGAGACTAGAACCTGGACCACCCACCGCTAAGTCGTCCGTCCAAGTCGAAAAGGCATGACAGGCAGAGCGTCAGGGACAGAGCAGTCCCACCACAGAGGCAGGTAGCTCCCAACAGTTTACAGACACTCAAGGTAGTCAGTGCAAAGCATGGCATATGTACAGCGCGCACCCTTGACAGAAAACCACAGACCCCATCACACTGATGTCGGGAGCAGAGAGTGGCATCAAACAGGCAACCCAGTCAAAAATGCAAAACGCTTGACGGAGGGAAAAATCAACACATTTGCAAACAGCAAAGCACAGGATGCAGAACCAATGCCGAGGACCGAACTTGGGTCACCAGCTCCAAGCCGGCAGCACCTGCTGCAACGCCACCTGTACTGGCACCACAAGGAACACACCGGAACAAGCCATGCCGCATCCGAGCACCCTCCGGGGGAAGCCAGGGAACAGCAGCCGGAGACCGAGCACCACGCTCCCAGGCAGGCTCAGCAGCAGCGGCAGCCTCGAGACATCCGAGGCAGGAGTGCAAGCGTTCCAGTTATTCAACACAACACTGACAAAGGGAGCAAAAAACACCGCAAAAGCGGGACTCACCCGGAGCGGGGGCCTGAGCAGCAACAGCAAGGCCCCCACACACCAACAGCCGGATCCGGGATCGACCATCCAGCGCAGCGCGTCTCCCACCCGGCCAGGCTCGGGGAGACGCGCACAGCGACCCGGAAGTAACCGGGAGGCGGCGCACCAGCCGCAAAGGGCCGGAAAACCGGAACAACGGCCGCGAAGAAGTCAATCCCCCCCAGCAAGCCCGGCAGGCCGGGGGGGAGACACAACAGGAACCACACCCCTGCCCGTGAAGCCAGGCAGCCGGGCAGGAGGAGCCAGAAGAGGACTGCACGCCACTCAAGCCCAGCAGGAGCCGGTGCAGCACCCATCATCAACAGCATCCATCAGCCATTCTGTCGAAGACAGAAAAAAAGAACAGGAGGGCTGCTGGGTAGATCCTACCTTTGTACTCCCGGGGGGAGGGGCAGTAGGGATATCCCAGCATTCCTCTTGTTTTATTTTCTGTCGGGAGATGGTTATCTCCATAAGTTATGAATGGGCCGAGGACATAAGGGACCTGGGGGTAATATGGACACACAATTTGTCTTTAATTGCATGGTATGCTGCATACATTGCCTTCAACTGTTTTGTAATCTGCCACTATTTTCCTGGATGTTTTAGGCATGGTGCTGCTTTGTTTGGTTCTCCAATCCCACACGATTCCATTGGCCCTGCTAGTACCATCCCTTGTTTTGTTTCCTCATTCTGCCCCATGTGCCACTACCTCTTCCCTCCCCCTCCGCGCTAGAAAAGGTCACCAGGAACCTTGTAAGTTCCGAGCAAACTACCCATATGATTTGTTAGTTATCATTTCTGCACATTTCACTTGCACATCAGTATATTTGCCCGTACTTCCAGTGGGCTGTTTTCAATGAGCTTTCTCCCAGGTGCATAACAGCTCCATTAGTGTCATACATTTCTCATCCATAACTTAAAGATTCCCACACTTGTGTCAGGGCTCAATTGGTGAGGGTGCTGAAATCTTGTCCAACAGTTCTCAATTAAAATCATGGCCCCCCACATGCCTCAGCCTGATGACAAGGGACAAGAGACTCCTTTCACATAATATTGGAGCAGAGAACTCCTCCACCCATCACCCTATGTAGTCTGGTGCCGGTAAACATGGAGAAGTTACTTGTGTTATTCGCCATGTGAGGGCCTAGCTATGGCACCTTGTGGAGTGATTGTCCTGAATTTTTCATTTTCTTTATATTGACTTGGAAACTTGTTGTTTTTGACCTTTGGCCAATAAGGGATTGCCAAACTGCCTCCTACAGCGTGTGATTTGTGCCTATATTATGGTAGCCATTTTTGCTAATAGCTCACATATTAGACTTTGGTGTTAGTCAACAGGCCTCAGTAATGAAATGCCAAGTGAACACGTTTTTGGAATGAAATTGCTGAATTAAATCAGCTGACCTCGTGCATGGTAAATTTAACAGCCAACTGCAAGGTTTTCTAATTCAAACCGTGGAAGCTACTAACACTAGCATGTTTAAAGGTTAACATAGAGACTGTTACAACAGCAACTGCAGCAGCTCAGTGTGAAAAGCCTACTTATAGTTTTGGCTGAGTAAACGATAGGAAAGCCATTCTTATGGCATATAACTACTAAAAGAAAATAACAATTATTAGTCAATATGGATTTCTATTTCATAGACACAAGAATTACTTTTTATAAGGTTATCATATATCTGCTGTTTAGTAATTCACATGAAGCTTGGTGGCCGTAACCTCCAGTTTTAATGGGCTCCTTGCAGTCACCAGGTATTATTTGCTATTACACCTTTGGGCTGCAGATCTGACCTCAACCCTGGAAAAACATGATTCCTGGGCTTCAGCCCTTTTGTCTCAGCAACTTCCATCAAAGGAAGCTGATACTTCTCAAAGGACAGCTGCAACAAAGTGGCATCCTGCTTTCTGGTTTGGAAGTAATCACTCCAGAACACAGTTCAATGTGTGCGCAAACAGGGCTGACTAGCCGTTACCCCTATTTGGTTTGTGCCGAGATGGTCAGATGCATTCAATGGCTGAGGACTGGTCCATAGCTGGTTTGGGGACCATTCCTTCTGGTTTATGGTTCGTAACGCAGAGACCACCTGCATTAAATAATTTTGGGTAAGACCTCCCTCAAACATTTGTGGGTGGGGAGCACGCATGGTGATGCGCTGAAAAAAACAATTTAAAACACTGGCCCTGTTGAGCTTTCTATTGGGCACTATGGATATAGGACTGAGCCTTTTTCCTCATATCTTCTCACCATCCCTTGACTTTCTTATTCATGGTTAAAATAAATAAAATCATTGCCCCCTCTCTGGTCACAGCTCCATCATGTCATAGCCCACCTCTTGTCGTGCCCTACAAAACCGCCCAGATATGCTAACCTTCTCTCCCGTCAGTATTATCTTCTGCCATAAGTACCTACCTCATGTGCCAATGACCATTTTTCCATCTTTGCACTCCTCTCCCAACTCTGTCCAGATCTACCGTTGAAGGTCTCCTCTTTCACCACTGGCCCGCTCACATGTCTATCACTCTTGTCAATTCCCATTAAAATACGCAGTAAGGTTCAAAGGGAATTGTATACACAGATGTGGGGAGTTCAGATGCATTTGCAAGCAACAAGTTGCATAGATTTTTATAGGTTTCAATACTTCTTAGTCACGATACCCAGCCAATCAGGGCATAACTCGATGTAGCATATTTCTTAATATTCTTCCAATCCTTTATTGACTGACAACACTTGACTATATATAGAAATGTGTTTGTGCAATCAAAGTAGAGCCAATGATGCAGTTTGTCAGGTACACACATGATTTTATCATTCATGTAAGCCTTGCAGTCATTTCAAATTCAGCACAGGCCAAGCTCCTATTAAGTGACACAAAATGGAACCTGAAATAAAATGGATTTTACACTATCACCTACCACCATACAGCTCACTGTCCACTGCTCCTGTGACTGCCCTAGTTAAGTGTCTACCTTTCCCGTCAAGTGTCCACCTTTCCTGTCACTGCACACCCCCTCCATGATTGCATGCTTGCTTCATCATTGCCTACCTCTCCCACCACTGCTCACCTCCCATCAATTCCCACCTCCTATCAATGTTCGCCTTTCTTGTCACTGTCCACCCCCTCCATCCTGACCCACTTCCTCCATTGATACTCATGTCTCCAGCCAATATCTTCCTTGTCTATCAATATCATACTGTAACTAGCTTCCTCTCTCAAAACTCACCTCTCCTATTCCACCTCTTTTCTCAGTCCTCTCCCCCATAATTTCACTTTCACGCGCCTATCACTCACTGTACATTAATGCTCCCTCTTTCCCGGTCTACTGCTGCTGCCCACCTAACTACCATTTCCCTTCTCACCTACCAGTGCCCACTCTTTTTGCTGCCCTCTACGCCTGTCATTTAATGTTTCCTATTACAGCACCCTGTCCAGTCATGACTCACCAGCTTTTGACTCCGACAGCTGGTAGTGCTGGGGTAAGAGATACTCTTGCAAGAATTAATGTGGATGGCTTGCCTTCTTTGGATTTTTTACTTTCAACTACAAAAATTCATTATACCTTAATTTTGAGATGCCTTCCTATTGCTCATTTCTGTTCCACCTCTCCCCAAGCCTGCATTTGGACTCCGCTCTTCAGAAGGCTCCAGAGAGCACAAAAGAAGTTTATCTTAGAATGAGCACAGCTGTCCTTAAAAACGAGGCTTGACAATAGTTTGACCCGTGCAACGATGGTGATAAACCTATTACACAAAAGGTGATGGGAGGCTGCTTAAAATAGGTGTAACCACTGGCAGTAGCTTTGGGTAGTACTCCAACCCGTCCTTCTTTTGGTCACTGTGCCCCCTCAGTTTGAACCCAGCCATATGCAAATCAGTCTTGACCCTGCTCCTCGTGAGAACAGTTCAGCCCAAACTGCCGAGCCAGGTCCTCCATGAATCGGAACACAAGTAACCCAGGATAGTTTTTGCAGTAACAGCCAGGTATAACGTGGAGCCAGTGACAGTGAGCATAGTACCCACGTCTGGCCATACCCATGCCACTTAGGGCAGTACATGAAACACACAAAAGGTGATGCAAGGCTGCTTGCAATAATTTTGGGGAGAGGATGTAGCCTTATGGCTAGAGCGGTCAACCTCAAAGCTGGGGAACCCCTTTGAGTCTCGGCAGGGACACTCAACATCCTGTGATTCTGGGCAAATCACTTAATCTCCCCATGCCTAACAAAAAAAAGAGAATGTGTCCGCCTGTAACGAAACTGGTGCTCATGTAAAGAGTTCTGATACCTGAAATCTTTGGGTCAAGTTATTTTTAAACTCTGAAAAATAATTTTTTTTTAAAGAGTCTACACTGGCAACAGATCAGGGTAACAGTCCAACCCATTGTTCTTTTGCTCACAATACCACCTCAATTTGGACCCAGCCATTCCTCCAGTCACTTTTTGTGTGTTTCATGTATCGCCCTAAGTGGCATGGGTATGCCAGATGTGGGCCCCATGCTCACTGTCACTGGAACCAACCTGTAACCGGCTGATGAGCCCATTACCACGGCACAACTGGTCCTTGGTTGCATGTGTTCTGGTTCAAGGAGGACCTGGTCTGGCAGTTTGTGCTGGACTGGTCCCGTGAGGAGCAGGGTCTAGCCTGATTTGCATAGGGTTTGGTCTAACCTGAGGCGGCAAACGTGAATAAAAGGACACTGGGCTGGGATGCTACCAGAACGATTGCCAGTGGTTAGACAAATTACAAGCATTCCTCCCATCATCTTTTGCCTGTTTCATGTATTACCCTAAGTGGAATGGGTATGCCCAGATGTGGGTCCCATGCTCACTGTGGCACTAGAACCAAGCTGTACCCTGGTGATGAGCCTGTAGCTAGGGCAAACCGGTCACGGGTTGTGTTTGTTCTGGTTCAGGGAGGATCTGAACTGGCAGATTGGGCTGGACTGTTCCCATGAGGAGCAGGGTCAAGACTGATTTTCTTATTGCAGGGTCCAAATTGAGGTGGCATGGTGAGCAAAAGAATGATGGGTTGGGATACCAGCCCGAGCGATTGCCAGTAATTAGACAAATTGCAAGCATTCCTCCCATCACCTTTTGTGTGTTTCAGATAACCTGATCACTGTCATTGCTGGTGAAAACCTTCTTGTGAGCCTTTTTTGAGGCAGTTGTGCTTGCTCATAATTCACATTAGTGAAAAAACAAATCCAGCGAGTTTAGTGTTCCTTTTCTGTGGGACTTGCATGTCCCCTTGGCATGCCCCCTCCTCCCCCCCTTCTTACAGTGTCAGGGACTTCCAGGAGGGCTCACCCCCAGTTTAAAGATCACTGCTGAAAGTGATCACACTTTCCATTAAATTTGCTAAAGGAACCTTCTTTGCTGTAGCTTCTCTTTCTCAGCCACCATGTAAAACAATGTTGCTAAGTTGCACGCACTCTGTGCAAGTCATGCTGGCAATATGCAAGTGACACCATGACTGTGCCATATGAGACTTATTGATTCTACAGCTTGGGATATTTCAGTGCACTTCAGTATGCAGGGCGAGACGTCAATGTCTGGTTTCACAGGCCAGCATTCTCAAGCCAGAAGCTTACAAACACACAACAAAGGGATGTTTACAAATAGGTAATTGAATTCTTCTCCACCACCGTCCTCACCCCAAATCAATCATACTGTGTCAGCACATTACTAGGAAATAACTAAGAACATCATTGGTTTGTGGTGTTGCTTCTTAGGTCTGTGTTCCTCCAGAGATGGGTTTAGCTGCAGTTCATCAGCTATTGATCTTTTCAGTGCACTGGGATGTGCCAGGCACAAGGCAGGACAGTTACTGGAGCCCACATCTCCCATTGTCAAATGCTCCTTTTGAAACCTTTTGAAACCATCCCGGACGTGGATAATGCTGATTGAGTGTTGGACATCCTTAGGTGCTCAATAAGCGGTCCTTGTGAAAATTGATCTTTCGAATGCACTGGTTTTTAACAGAACGTAATACTGGGAGTCTGCACATAGGGAAAGTAGTAGAAGTACAGGAAGAAAGGAAGAAGGAATTGTGCTATGGTCACTAAGTCATCAACTTTAACACTTTATTCTCTTGGCTTTATGTGATATTAGTTCTGACGAGGAGGAGTGAATGATTTCTTGCTACAGGGAGGATCTTTTTAATGACCAAATAGTTATCTTATTGCATCTTGCTTTGCTACCTTATCTGATTCGACTTTTGTAATTGTATATATCACAAACAAGAATGAAAGAGATCTTACACTTAGAAATACGAATCCTGGTATGCCACTCCTGTGCAGTCTTCTGATGAGAATCATTATGGGAGACAATGTTGAAGGCCACGGAGAGGTCGAGCAGGATGAGGGCCACTGTCTCTCCTCACTCCACGATGATTTGAATGTCATCGGTAGCTGAAATGAGTGCCGGGTTAGATCGAATGACTGACTCCACAGGGAGTCACTGTGATAATCTGTACCTGTGCCTGATTCATGCTTTTGAAACCAGTATTGGGGATTAGAGCGCCTAGGAGTTACCTGAATGGAAAGATCAAGTTGCAGCGGGGCAGAACCTAATTATTTGAAGAACATAATAAGGGATTCAACCTTAACCCCTTGGCCGCGGTGCGAATTCCGCCGCCGTGCTGGGGGAGTGGAGGTGAGCGTGGCGCTTCCACGCTCGTGACGGAACCACACCGTCATGAGCCACGGGCGGCGTGTGCTCATGGCGGCGTGGTTCCGTCACGGCCCGCCCGCTCACTAATTCGCCCGCACAGGCGGGGAATCAGTGCTGCGTGGGCGGAGCAGCCTGCTCATGACGGAACCACGCCGTCATGAGCACATGGCGCCCGTGGCTCATGACGGCATGGTTCCGTCATGAGCAGGCAAAGGGTTAAACTCTTCACTGGATTGTGTGCTATTTAGTATTGTTGTGTAAATAAAGTACTTGCTTTTCTTTACCAAAAGACAAGCGCCGGGAAGAGCATTCAAGGTATTCTGTTTATTTCTTGATTGTTGCTTTCTGAGATCTTAGCTCCCTGAGAAGCCTTGGACTTCTTACCCTAACGATCCCCTTTTGAGTCACGTGATCAAAGGTCTATACTTGGCCCCCTTGCAGAGTCATAGTTGAGGAGACCCCAGAACACCAGCAGCAAATAACCTCAGCCAACACGGTTGAGGCTATTAACCGGACCTAACACAGATAAAGTCTGCAATGGAGGTTACTCTGCAGACGCAGGCCTGGACACATGCCCTCACACTTTCCCAGGGAGCCTGCACTGAACAGCATAGGTCCTGCAGAAACCACACACACAACATCGGAGTTTACCGAATGTCCAGTACGTTTTGCCTTTCCGTGCAGAATGTTTAATATATTATTAAAATGTTATTCACAACTTTTGGATTCATAATCATGCCGCATTCGAGGCGGGAATGCCGAGCTGGGAAGCAGAACTAAGAGAGGCAGTGGCCTCCTTCCAGACCGCGCGCCCCTCCCTGGCACAGGGGCGGGCTCGCGCTCCTGCAGCCCCGGCGCCTTGCCGTGGTCACCCCCGCCTTGCCAGAGATGAGTTCCAGCTGTCTGCCTGGGGTTCCGCGCTGCACATCTCTCGGTGCCCTTTCTCATGCTCTGATGTCACGTGCTCCCCGCAGATCGCCCCACGCACAGGCTGGACTAGGGATCGGGCACCCTTCCGATTCTGGGCAAAGGGCTGGGTCCCTTTCCTTTCCAAGATTGCCGAAATTCAACGGGAAACAACGGGATCCAGCCAGTGGGCATCTCGGGCCGACATTGGTGCCACCCGGGTGCTGCTGCAGCTCTCCGGTGCATCGTGGGATTTGTAGTCTAACACTTCCTCTTTACCCTGCCCCTAATCCCCATTAGTCACCTAGTGTCAGTTCTCCCTTCTGTGCCTGTTCCCACACAAGCTTGCATCGTTCCTGTCAAAATGTTCTTCTCTCCTGTGGTCTTACGTCTCTCGTTCTCGGTACCTTCTGGGAAGGAAAATTAATAAATAAGATATACCATTCTATTCTGTATACCACGAACATGCCTGGAGATAATGTGTTCGGGTTTATGCTGTAAAAGTAGCATTTGCCTGCAGTTATTGTTGGACCAGCTTGGAGGTCGGCCGCTCTAGCTGTTAAGCCACATCCTCTCGTCTGCCTGTTAAGAAACGTCAATATTTTTTGGGACTTGAATGTCTATGCGTTTTTAGCCTTCAACTGAAGTCTGAAGCTTCTTTTTTTCCTCTCCCCTATAGCACACCAGTTTCTCTCTTTCGCTTTAAGCTCCTGTTCTGCAGAACTTGGCGGCATGTGGAGCACAAAGAGCTTCCAGGCTATTCTGTGATCTAACTTCTCAAAAAATCTCCAGTAGCATCTCTGGTTTGCCCCACTTCAGCAAAAAATACCATACTATAAGGCTAACTTTGACTTAAAGGATTTCCTGGGGAGAGAACCCCCCCCCCCCCCCGACCTCCAAGTGTCCCTCGCAGTTGTCAGGCTTGCTTGGTGCGCTTGCTCGTTATATGCCGTATGGGGCCTGGTTGTATGATAACATTTTCCTGGGCTGCTTTTGGTTCCCATTGTGGCCTGCTTATTTCTTCCTCTGCACTAGATTCATGGAGCAAGCCAGCTACAGATGGGAGGAACAAGCATTTACAATGCAATGGTCTCGGCTTTGTTAAAGTTAGAGCTATTGGCATTGCAAATGGCATTTTTTTCATTTTTTGTTTTAAAAAAAAACATAAATAAATGGTATTGTCATTTACAATGGCAATAGGTGAGCATTAGAGAGTAGTAGAAAGTATTAGCGGACACAGAGCCACACACACAGAGAGCCACACACACACACACACAGAGCCACACACACACACACACAGAGACACACACACACAGAGCCACACACACACAGAGCCACCTACACACACAGAGAGACACCCTCACAGACTCACCTACACACACACAGAGCCACCCTCACACAGACCCACCTACAAAAAAATACCCACACAGAGACCAACACACACACACAGACAGAGCCACACACACAGAGCCACACACACACAGACAGAGCCACACACAAAGACAGAGCCACACACACACAGACAGACAGAGCCACACACACACACACACACACAGACAGAGCCACGCACACACAGAGCCACACACACACACAGGCAGAGCCACACACACAGACAGAGCCACACACACAGACAGAGCCACACACACAGACAGAGCCACACACACACACAGACAGAGCCACACACACACAGACAGAGCCACACTCACAGATAGAGACAGAGCCACACACACAGACAGAGACAGAGCCACAGACACACAGAGACACACACACACACACACACACACACACACACACACACACACACACAGAGCCACACACCCACACACAGAGCCCTATTCAGGTGGGTGGTGTTTGGTTTGAGACACACAAGTTAGTGTAACATTAATAGCAGGTAACAACACATCCAACCAGCGCTTACCAAGAGCACAATCCTACAGATATAAAACACAGACCGAGACAGCTGCACATTTATTAAGGGGAAATCAGAAGGAATGCTATCAGTAGCAAACTCACCTCAACCGTGAGAGTGCCCCTGGTTTGGTGCATGCAGGGCTCGCTCTCTTCTGACTTCCGGATTGTGCTCCAGTGCACTCTGGGTGCCGCATTCCAGACAGCACCGCTCCTGGAATTAAGGCCACTCAATGAACCACCCTAGTGCCCGTTACAACTCTGAGTGTATTTACGTCCGGTTTTCATGCAGTTCTCAGCCTGTGCCCTGCTCCTCCCGCCCCCTCTTCTTACTAAGAAGTTCTTAGCTGTCCCTGTCTGCTGGATGCACTCCGTTCTCAGCCACTCTGTCCCTCAGGTGTCATGGGATGTGGAGCTCCGTTCAGCAGAAAAGTAAACAGATATAATTGTGTGTTATAGGCTAGTGCATGCCCCAATACCTAGAAAAGGAACACGTGTAAAAGACAGTTGACGGAGCCAAGTGCACTTAGGAGCCCCAGAACTCGAATAACGGCATGTTTGGGCTGGGTGAAATGCCTTCTGTTGTTCTGTCTTAATGTGCTTATGTGTTTTTGATATTTCGTTATGTGCCGTGGTGGAGCGCGCTGCTGTGAGCACGCGAAGCTTTTCTGCAGAATGACGTGCTTTGGTGCCAGTGAAGTCCAGTGCTTTCACTGGGACGTTGTTCTAGGCAACTAGAAGACCTGGCACATGTTACTTGAGGCACACTGGTGTGGTGGTGTTAAAGACAGGGGCACTGCTTTTAGAGTCTTTGGCTCCTAAGGGGGACCCCAATCACCTGCCAGCTCTTTCACAAAAGCGCAACATTTCCATGCTCCCCCATCTGACCAAAGCGTCCATTCCGGACGACAGACCCCGGTGTCTCACAGAGGATCACACAACACCACACAGACACACACCACACACACTCAGCGCACACACACACACACGCACACACCACACCCACACATAACACTACATACATAAGACCACACACATAACACAGAAAAACCAAAGGTGGTGATGGACGGAGAGTTGACAATACAAACACTCACCCCCAGTCAACTGATCTGGGTTTAATCCATCACCGTTCTTTAGCTCACTCCGCCACCCCAGTTCAGACATGGCCATATGCAAATCAGTCTGACCCTGTGCTTCATGGGAACAGTCCAGCCCGAACTGCCAAGCCATGTCTTCCCTGGACCGGAATCAAGCTTCCCAGGACCGGTTTCTGGCATTACAGCCGTCTTCAGCCGGGCTTGCTTGACTCCAGTGGCAAAGTGAGCAAGGGACTCACGTCTGAGCATACCCTGCCAACTTAGGGCGAACAAAGAAAAACCAAAGGTGGTGATGGACGGAGAGTTGACAGTACAAACACTCACCTCCAGTCAACTGATCTGGGTTTAATCCATCACCGTTCTTTAGCTCACTCCGCCACCCCAGTTCAGACATGGCCATATGCAAATCAGTCTGACCCTGTGCTTCATGGGAACAGTCCAGCCCGAACTGCCAAGCCATGTCTTCCCTGGACCGGAATCAAGCTTCCCCGGACCGGTTTCTGGCATTACAGCCGTCTTCAGCCGGGCTTGCTTGACTCCAGTGGCAAAGTGAGCAAGGGACTCACGTCTGAGCATACCCTGCCAACTTAGGGCGAACAAAGAAAAACCAAAGGTAGTGATGGACGGAGAGTTGACAATACAAACACTCACCCCCAGTCAACTGATCTGGGTTTAATCCATCACCGTTCTTTAGCTCACTCCGCCACCCCAGTTCAGACATGGCCATATGCAAATCAGTCTGACCCTGTGCTTCATGGGAACAGTCCAGCCCGAACTGCCAAGCCATGTCTTCCCTGGACCGGAATCAAGCTTCCCAGGACCGGTTTCTGGCATTACAGCCGTCTTCAGCCGGGCTTGCTTGACTCCAGTGGCAAAGTGAGCAAGGGACTCACGTCTGAGCATACCCTGCCAACTTAGGGCGATCAAAGAAAAACCAAAGGTGGTGATGGACGGAGAGTTGACAATACAAACACTCACCCCCAGTCAACTGATCTGGGTTTAATCCATCACCGTTCTTTAGCTCACTCCGCCACCCCAGTTCAGACATGGCCATATGCAAATCAGTCTGACCCTGTGCTTCATGTGAACAGTCCAGCCCGAACTGCCAAGCCATGTCTTCCCTGGACCGGAATCAAGCTTCCCAGGACTGGTTTCTGGCATTACAGCCGTCTTCAGCCGGGCTTGCTTGACTCCAGTGGCAAAGTGAGCAAGGGACTCACGTCTGAGCATACCCTGCCAACTTAGGGCGAACAAAGAAAAACCAAAGGTGGTGACCTTCCGTCGATCACCACTTTTGGTTTTTCTTTGTTCGCCCTAAGTTGGCAGGGTATGCTCAGACGTGAGTCCCTTGCTCACTTTGCCACGGAAGTCAAGCAAGCCCGGCTGAAGACGGCTGTAATGCCAGAAACCGGTCCTGGGAAGCTTGATTCCGGTCCAGGGAAGACATGGCTTGGCAGTTCGGGCTGGACTGTTCCCATGAAGCACAGGGTCAGACTGATTTGCATATGGCCATGTCTGAACTGGGGTGGCGGAGTGAGCTAAAGAACGGTGATGGATTAAACCCAGATCAGTTGACTGGGGGTGAGTGTTTGTATTGTCAACTCTCCGTCCATCACTACCTTTGGTTTTTCTTTGTTCGCCCTAAGTTGGCAGGGTATGCTCAGACGTGAGTCCCTTGCTCACTTTGCCACTGGAGTCAAGCAAGCCCGGCTGAAGACGGCTGTAATGCCAGAAACCGGTCCGGGGAAGCTTGATTCCGGTCCAGGGAAGACATGGGTTGGCAGTTCGGGCTGTACTGTTCCCATGAGGCACAGGGTCAGACTGATTTGCATATGGCCATGTCTGAACTGGGGTGGCGGAGTGAGCTAAAGAACGGTGATGGATTAAACCCAGATGAGTTGACTGGGGGTGAGTGTTTGTATTGTCAACGCTCCGTCCATCACCACCTTTGGTTTTTCTCCACACACATACACCACCACACATACACCACCACACACAACACCACACACAACACCACACACACACAACACCAAACACACAACACCACACACACACCACACCACACACACAACACCACCTAACACAACACCACCACACACACAACACCACCACACACACAACACCATGCCAAGCCTTCTTGGAGCACATTGTAAACCTCACCGGGAACAGAGGAGGCTCCTCGAAGGAGATCCATCCTCTTAGTTAACCATGGCTTCCCTGGTTAGGTTTCTGATAATCTAATACCTTGTTAATTGTGTGAAGGTCAGCTTTCTTACTAGACTGCTCATCCGATCGCTACCTCATACTGTACCGGTTACTCACTAGTGTCATTCCTGTCTACTGCATCCTTCTGTCTGCACCTATATTGGTTCCAGTATATCTTTAGTATTTTACTCCTATTTGGTATATTGTATAGTTTGTAAGCTACACCTATTTCACTGTTATCCCTATTATGCACTGATTGCTACCTCATATATTTTGCTCATTCTTGTAAGCCGCACACATTCACTTTTATTACTGGACTACACCGATGCTACCTCCTGCATTCTGGTTATCTTTGGCTACTCACTAATGTCACTTTGGCTCCATTTAACTGGCTGCTAGCTCTTTTACCTTGTACACTTTGGTAAGCCGCATCCACTCACCGTTACTTCTGGACTGCACCGACTGCTACCTCTTATATTGTGGTTATTTTTGGCCATTCACTAGTGTTACTTGTGTGCTAAGTAACCTACGGCTGACAGTTGTAATTTGCGCATGTGTATTATTATCGTTCTCCCTCCCATACCCACCTCTACAGCCATCCCAACATGGATCTCATCGGCAAGTACACATATAGAATAAATTATCCATCCACACTCACCAAAAAAGTCGCTAAACGCTTTAAACACAACTTCCTGAGGTCCCACCCCGAAACCCCCTTTGCCGACACCTACTTCTCACCGGTCAATGGATCCCTGAACATTGACATCATCTTCCACACCTCACGTAGAGCTCAATGGAGAGAAGCGTTCCTCACCCTACTCTCCGTCTCCACCACCAGGAAAACGGCTCATGGCCTAACTCTCTCCATCACACCATCCCAACTCTTCCCTGGCAGAATCACCATTACTATCTACAATAACGGGATTGTCCTAATTCAATCCACAGACAAGAACCTGGAACTTCTAGACAACCTGTTCCCCAAGTTCAAAGAGCACCTTTCCAAGCCCCGGACCTCCACCCATATCTCCTCCAGCACTATCACTCCTGGCATCACAGCCCCCTCCCACAACACTTCTAACCTAGCTCAGCATCAGAACGACACGCACCCCACCTCTACCCCCAGCACCCTAGTCAATCACCCACTTGCTGTTACCACCCCTCATTCCCCAATCACAGTCACAAATCTCTCCCCTTCACACACTAGCCGCCCCCCTAACACCAACACCTGGACCCCCACACATACCACTCCCACTCCTCTCTCCCCTGACACCACATCTCCCACCCACAATCCCGCTAACCTAGATCAGCATCCGAACGACACGCACAACGACAACTCCCACCCTTTGTCCCCCCCACTCTCAGTCCCCACTACCACCCGCTAATTAACCACACAGAGCACGCCACATCTATTATTATAACTCCCCCTCCCCACGACAGGACCATCTCCAACACCATCCCCCCCCCCACGCTCAGCCCTCACTACCCCTCAGGCTCCCCCATCACCAACAACATACACGCCACCTCCACCCCGCTCTCTCCGCCTGCCAACAATACCCTCCTCTACGCCACCAACCTCCTCCGTACTTCGTCCACTCCCATCGCCCCCATACCCTCTCCCCTCCCTAACACCAACTCATACGCCGGCACCACGGAGCCCTGCATGTACACCAACCCACCCCCCCACCCGCACGCTAATTCACAGGTCAGCCACTCACCCAGCACTAACACCTGTCCCACTCTGGACAAGATTATGTCCTTCCTTCTCCAGTTCAAAGAAGACATTCACACCATCAAAGAAGACATTCACACCATCAAAGGGCTACTGATCACACCCCCCAGACACACCCCACTCACCACCACCCCCCCCTCAACAGGCTCCCCACCCGTCCTGATGACGCTCTCAAGCTACACCCCTCACACAGGACCGCGATCCATGCCCTCAATCGCAACAACAGCACCCGCCACCCACATTGGACCGCGATCCCTGCTCATAATCGCAACAACCGACCACGTCGCACATGCAACCCTCTTTCGGATCTCGGCACTCTCACCCTCCTCCGCTCCTACGACCCAGCTCCCCTAATCCACACAACCGCCACGCACCTCCCCATCCCCACGATACACTCAAATCCCAGTAGACCCTCCACACTAAACAACAGAATATCCGTCCCGAATAACCTTAGAAAAGTCCCCCTCTCTCTAGTACCCTCTACCTCCCCTAACACACCTCGTGTCAAATGCACTCTCCTCAACTGCAGATCAGCTTCTAAGCACTCCTCTGCCATTGCCGATCTCATTCTATCATTGGACCTTGACCTAATCATCTTGACTGAAACCTGGCTAACCGATTCTTCTACACCTATAATGGACATTCTGGTTCCCCCCAACTACCACATCATTAGGCTTGACAGGTCTGGCAAGATAGGTGGTGGAATTGCATGCATATACAGGAACAACCTTTCGGTCCTGAAAGTCTCCGCACCTTCCCTAGCCTCCTTAACTTCCTGCGAATACATCTGCCTTGATATTATCAGTGAGGGTAAACCGATATGCTCTCTTCATGGTGACTTCAACCTCCACTGGAATGATCACAATGATGCGGTGGTTAATAGTCTTAAAATTTTCCTCAACGCCCTGGACCTCACACACTTATGCAACAGTCCGACCCATGAGAAAGGTTCTATCCTCGACCTTATCATCGCCAAAGAGGAAGCTATTCAACTTGAGTCTATCCAACCTTGTGACTGGTCAGACCATCATATCGTCACATTCTTCATCAATGAAAAAGTCAAACTCAACATGACACAATCCTCCAGACCTAAAATATGGAAAAGAGACTTGAAAAAACTCAACCCATACTCCCTACCCCCGAACAGCCGCGACCTCCTGCTCCCTCCCACGGGCGCTACAGATGTCCAATCCTTGACTGACCACTATCTCAACGCCATGACTTCAATAATTAATGAGGCTGCTCCCATGCAGCTAAAAAGAGTTCCAGCTAAAATCTCCAATCCATGGTACAACGGGAGTCTCAATGAAGATAGACGAGCCATGCGAATGGCAGAGCGCACCTGGAGAACAGCTCCCTCTGCACTGCACCTGAAAACCCTGAAGAAAAAGAGAAACGCCTACTTCCGGAAAATAAAGCGCTCAAAAGCAAACTTCTTCAGCCTCCAGCTCGATCAAGCAAAAAAACGTCCAAGAAAACTGTTTGAGCTAATCAGAACACAAGCCAAGGAACAACCCCAACCTCTTAGTACTGTGGGCAAAGCACCCTCCTGTGAAGACTTTGCCGCTTTCTTTACCCAAAAAACTGATAACATAAAGAGTGATCTCCGCATTGACGCAAGCCTCTACACCACACCCAACTGCATAACACCCACCGAGCTAAAAAACAATGCTACATGGTCATCCTTTGACACATACTCCGAAGAAGAAATAGGCAAACTGCTCAGCACCTTGAAACCGTCTAATCACCTCACGGATCCCCTCCCTGCCAATGCTGTCAAAGATTTCACCCCATGGCTCCTTCCACTGTGGACTAAAATTATCAACAGCTCGCTCCAACAAGGAACAATCCCTGACTCCCTCAAAGTCGGACAAGTGACACCCTTACTAAAGAAACCTACGGCCGACCCATCCGACCTAAATAACTACCGTCCCATTACCAATATTCCCACTCTCGCCAAACTATTGGAAAAATGCGCACAACTACAGCTAACTAAACACATTGATCAGTTTGTTCTCCTCAACGCTCATCAATCAGGCTTCCGAGCAGGACACAGTACTGAAACTGCTATGACTCACATAATTGACGACGCCCTACAAATGCTGGATCAAAACGATACCTGCCTCCTCATCCTTCTTGATCTCTCCTCAGCATTCGACACTGTTAAACATGAGAACTTACTCAAACTTCTGAACACAAGAATGGGTATATCTGGGACGGTTCTCAAGTGGTTCACCTCCTTCCTACACAACAGGTCGCAGAAATTCAAGAGTAACAACCTGATGTCCTCGCCAATACCTGTTTCGTTAGGTGTCCCCCAAGGATCCTCCCTATCACCAACTTTGTTCAACCTAGTTATGGAACCTCTCACCACCTTGCTACAAGCATCCAATGTTCTTTTTCACATGTACGCAGATGACACCCAATTATATCTCAAACTACAATCCCCCAATGACATTTTACTCCTGAACTCAACGATCAGAAGCACCCAATCCTGGCTTGCCAATAATCATCTCAAACTCAACGCTCTGAAAACAGAGTTCCTTCTGATCTCACCTCCCGCGAAGATCTCTACCACTCAAACATGGCTTAAACAGCTAACTGCACTCAATGTCCTACCCACCATCGTGGACTCAGCAAAATCTCTAAGCATAACTCTCGACTCCAATCTCAACATGCAGCATCATATCAGCAAGGCTACTAAGGGAGCGAACTTCCAAATCAATACCCTGAGGAAACTTAAACCCTTCTTACCAGCCAAAGACTTCCAAACTGCAGTACAAGCACTAGTAATTCCGCGAATTGAATACGGCAGCATCGCCCTCTGCGGTCTCCCGTTAACCACCACTGCACCCCTAAGAGCCTCTCTAAACGCTGCAGCGAGACTCATCACTGGGTCAAAAAAACACTCGCATATCTCCCCTGACTTGAAATCCTTGAACTGGCTGCCTTTTGAAGCCAGAATACATCTGAAAATCGCATGCATGACACACAAGGCTGTACACCTGAGCTCTCCTGGATACCTCACCCAGAAGCTGTCAATCTCTGGCGGCTCTAGATACACCATAGGCACAAACAATCTTCTGTTAAAACCTCGAAGATTCTGGAAGGAAAAGACGTATAAACGCTCTTTCTCAGGAATGGCACACAGGATCTGGAACTCACTTCCTCCTGAAATCAGGCTCATCCCCTCCGTCACACTTTTTAAGAAAGAAGTAAAAGCTATTCTCATGGCCAAATACACTTGATCTATTAACATGAATCTGCAAAGTCTCTGCACCGATCTGTATTCTTCTCCTCGACCTCTACGACTATGTCTTTTTCCTGTATTATTCTGCTCGATCCCTACGATTATGTGTATTTCATGTATTATTCTGATCGATCCCTACGACCATGTGTTTTAACTGTATTATTGATTCACTTACCTGACCATCTACTTGCAGTATTGATTTACCTGTGTTTTTATGTTCCCTCACGTACCTACCCATCCCACTTACTACCTATAATGTCCATATACTTAAGGACCTGTTACTCATTCTCTTGTTGGTATTCCCTACTTTGTAAAGCGCTCTGATATCTGCAAAGATCTTGTTCGCGCTATATAAAACTTTCAAAATAAATAAATAAATAAATCCTAATTCCCCTGGTAATCAGTCTCCTGTTGTGATGATTGCGCCAGATTTCCTGGTTAGTAGTCTGACTAGTAACCCCGTTTGCAGCCCACAAAACTGTTATAGAGATTTTAACCTCCAGGCTAGGCTAGCTGTCTGGTAATCAGACCCTGAGTTAGTTATTTGCCACAGGATCCCTTTTTAGTAGCCTGGCGATCTGTTGTCTTGTTAGTTGCCTCAGCATCAGTTCACTAGACATCTTACCCGACAACTAGTCCCTTGCTAGCAGCCAGATCAGTCTCTAGACATGTCCACTAGTCCCTTGTTAGCAGCCAGATCAGTTCACTAGAAATATGTGCACCCGGGGATGTGTCTCTTTGTGCAGGTGCCTCGCATGCTGCTGCTCTGGGCATGCGGGATGGGTGGGGTCCAGTCACCCTGTGTGAGTTCCGCCTGGCACAGGAGTGGGTGGGGCGCCTGGCACAGGGTGACTCGGACTGGCACGGGTGTGGGTGGGGTGCAGGGTGACCCTGGTGGGTGCTCTGCCGGGTCCTTGTGGGTGGCAGCTGGTGGCACCCTGAAAGCCAAGCCCCACCACCACACCCCCTGCTCTGCACGGGACTCCAAGGCCAAACAGACCCTTTTGTATCTTTAAAAGCCGGTTGGTGCGCGCAGCTTCCCCCGCCCGACCTCCCCTGCCATCCACAACCCCCGATCCTTCCCAGCCTCCTGGCCGCGGGAGGGGGGGAGAGGCAGTGACTCGGGGGTAGGCGAGGCAGGAACTGCAGGGGGAGGGGCGGCCGGGCAGGCACCCGATGAAGGGGCACATCGAAGTGCACGGGGAGGGCTTGCACAGCGAGGCACCCCGGGGAAAGGGATCCGGCCCGCGGGGGGTGGAGGGCAGCTTGGCACCGAGGTCTGAAGGGTAGTTAGAGGCACTGGAGTGCAGGGGAGGGCAGGTGTCCACAGGCACGTAGAAAGCACAGCGAGGCACACCAAGGTGTTGGCACTGCGGGGCTGGGGTGCACAGGACACGCTGGAGACGGGTGCGAAAGCTTCAGGTGCGGGGGTGATGGACAAAAAGCAGGGGCACATTTGGAGGGACTCTGGCAGCTGGACGCCCGGAGTGCACGTGGTCCCCATGACGGACACTTTTCCCATTTGTTTTCACACCTACGAACCCCACAACAGAGTGCGCAGCTGAGCCCAGCAGGGGCGAGAGTTTACGAGCCGGGAGAGGGCGAGGACTGCGGGTGGCGGAGGCAGCTGTGGTCTGCAGGGGGGAGTGGCAGAGGGAGACATGATCTGCCCTGCTCGGACCGGGCAGTTGGAGGATAAGGCAGGCGAGCGCTGCAGGGATGGGTGCTGGGCTCCGGGGCAGAGACTGGCATTGAACAGGGTAATCCATACTGTCCTGTATACGTGCTGCTTTATATATTCACATGAAAATAGAATGCCGGCGGATTCATTTTACCAAAGTATTACTGACAGTTCAGTCTACTCTCTTGTGCGCAGAATAAAACAATCTAATTTGCATTTACGGCTGGAGACCATTTCCAGGCAGATTCTACCCGACCTTATGCTCACCTTAAAAGACTATTGAAATGTAAACAGAGCAGAGTGCTCCACACGACCACGTTTCTCTGAGGCGAGGCAGAAATGCCTCGGAGAAAGCATCGTCTTTTTCAGATTCGGGGGTGTGGTTTTCGTTCTCTCCTCTTCCCATTGGCTGGAAGGTAAAATTCCAGCCAATGGGAAGAGGAGAGAAAGAAAAGAGAAAGAATAGCCAAAACACACCCCTCCATCCGAAAAAGACGGGGCTTGAATGGAGTGACGCCCCTCTCCTCCAATGGCTGGCCTCTGTTTAGGAAGCCAGCCAATGGAGAAGAGGGGCGGGTTCAAGCCCCACTGTAGGAAAACATTAAATCTCAAGCTCTGCCCACACTGTTTACGCAGTATGACGCTAGGCCTGAGACCTAAAATGGAGACAGGCTTTCTTTAGAAGTCCCAGGACCCTTCCTGATACTTTGGACTGTAAATGAATCTGACGGCATGCATCTATTGTTGGGGAAAGGATTCTATTGAAGGGGCACATATTCGTGTCTCTGTCAGGGCCGGACTGGTCATAGTGGGCACCAGGCGTTTCCCCGGTGGGCCGCCAGGGTGGGGGCCGTTTTTGTTATCAGGGGCCTGCAATATCGTCCCCTGAAATTGGCCGAAAACAACTCTTGCAAACAGCTCGGCCGAACCCCCTCCTCCCTGGGGGCCGGCCGAGTAGTTTACCAGGACCGGTTTCTGTGTCCGGCCTTGGTCTCTGTTCCCGATCTCTGTGAGGAGCGGCTGTAAATAGTTGGGTGCAGCCTGCAGACACCTCTTTGTATTTCTGCTGTGTGCACTCTACCTGGAGACTGTCCTGCAGGCCAGAGCCTCATTGCAGAAAAAGGCCAGGTCCGGAAGATGGCCTTGCCGGGACGCATAAAAGTGGAACTGATCCATACCGGTTCTGAGGAAGCAGATTTAGAATACATATCCCCCGTCTGTGAGATCAGTATAAAGATGGGAGCCCAAGACCCATTGTTGTGTAGGTTGTTGTGGTCTCTTTTAGCACAGAGTACTCAGGGACTAATAAGCAGCGAAGGGTTGGTGTCTCGCTGACAGACAACTCCCCAGAGGCAAGGGAACATCACCCGGAGTCTGATCTGAAAGATGGATTACTGTGGACTGTCCTGGTGCCAAGACATCCAACCTGTAAGTGAGGGAAGGAAGTGACAACCCTGCAAGAGGAGCTGATCGTGGAAGAGACTGCCATAATTGATCCTGGTCAGTGCTTAACTTGAGCCAGTGGTTTCCGTTGCTCTGCACCAGCACTTAATTGACAGCACCGGAGCTTGTGACAGTCTGCCACATGGTGGGCTGTCTGTCTGATTTAGAGTAAGTACAACAACAGTTGTTTACTAATTCAATATACATTAAAAATGACTATTACCTGCAACCCATGCTAATCTTTTAGCTTTGAAAGCGTGGAATAGTCTGAATTGTCACACTTGTAGGAGTGTGATGGTTGGTTGCTGGATTGGTACTGTCATTGGCAGCACTGGCAGGGGCAATGGGTGATGTAGGCTTCAATGTACTCCTGATGAGGGCCCTGGCACTTCATTTTTTACAAACTAAGCACTGATCCTAGTGCACGGTCTGTCGAATAGTGACTCGCTAAGCAGCTACGCTGAAGGAATCTCAGTACTTCCAGACCGAGCAGTGCGATCTCTGTCATTTATCCCCGTCGTATTTACCACGACACCTGTAGCTGTGAATTTCAGTGGTATGCCAAGATAAACACCTGCTGGTGGCCTGTATGCCCCACAAGTGGACTACGTCACCACAGTGTTGTCTGGACGAGACCCAAAGACCAAGTGATCTGAGAGGTTGCTCTGGGGTAACTTGTGAAGAATCAAGGTCATTGC
The DNA here is from genome assembly GCF_964261635.1 of Lissotriton helveticus. Taxonomy (NCBI): domain Eukaryota; kingdom Metazoa; phylum Chordata; class Amphibia; order Caudata; family Salamandridae; genus Lissotriton; species Lissotriton helveticus. Next base: position 1,631,035,455 of record NC_136065.1, on the reverse strand, counting down.
CTCAAGGCACTACGTGCTAAAGATAGGCCACCAACAGAAGCCGCTGCTGCTGCCACAACTCCCAGCGATGTGATGTGGAGCAGTCGTGCAGCTCCATTGAAGACTGTCGTCTACCACCTGGAAGCCCCCGCTACTGGTGAGGTCCCACTACTGCCAGAGGGCCAGACCTCACCTGGCATTGCTCCTACAGACTGGGTGAGAGACTAAAGGGGACTAGGCCAGAGACGCTCAGTGCGAAGACCACCAAGCGGGGGAGTGAAGTATGAACTGCACCCATAGGCAGTACCTTGAACTCTAGACATGGAAGGGGACCCCCACAGAAAGGAGGGACCTGTGAGAGACAGGTGAACACGGTGTTGAGAACTGGAAAAGGCCCCTGGAAGCATAAAGACTCACACCTGTAACTCAGGTATCTCTGCATTATGGTACGTGTAGTAAAGTTGTATGTTGTCTGTGTAATAAAGTACTCCTCCATTATACAAAGGGAAGCACTGGACTTGACATTGATCTTAGTGTGCTGCTGGGAGGGTGGTGTTGATTATTGAGGCTGAGTACCCCCCTGCTAACCTACCCGAGAAGCCTGTGACTGTTCGCCCTTGTACCACTGATGTGTGGAAAGGCTTGTGCTTGCCCAATTTGCAGAGCCGTAGTTGGACAGGCTCTGGGACAGCAGAGGTAAAAGGCATCAAGCCCCACGGTGTGGCCCATAGCCCTGCCTGGCCCGTTTCCTCCTGAACGGGCCAGACTGTACCCAATGCTTGTAACTTGTTCCCCTTTTATTTCCTTCATTACTTCCCTTTCCATTCTGTTCCCTCCATTCCTTTTCTTCCTATTGTCTTTTCGCCAGTCCCTTTTCCATTCTCTATCCATTCTCAGGGATTTTGTTTTCCCTCTTCTTTTTGTGCGTCTCGCTCTTACCTTCAAGGGCAGTCTAAAGGCAAGCCCTGGGTGTATTAAATGTCACAGAACCTGGCAATACTTGCCATCTGTTGGCCATCAGCATATGACACTCTTGGTGTCAGCATGTCTCCGTGTTGATTTCAGGGACACCGTGCTCTGTACCTCATGCCGCATTCTGAGTTGCCCTCGCGGTGCATCTGCGTGGGGATGTGAGTGTCCTTGCCTGTCCAAGCCTGAGATGGCATGACCACATTCCTTAATCCCTCAAGGGGCAGTTGAAACTCTGGGCAGCTGTAGAGCCTGGACGGCGTTTCGCACAGACTTGTCAGGAGCATATTAAAATTTGCAGAGTAGGGTGGCAACTCACTTTAAGTGAATGTGCTGTAGATAATCTAAGGGCATTGGCATTGATACCACCAAACAGGACAGCTCTAGCTTTCTCAGGATGGGTGTCAGCTGTGTGATGAACTCACCTCCGGCAACAGGATCGCCCTGTAAGCTAACCCAGGCTGTGTAATCAATAAACTTGTGACATCATGTTATCTACACGGAGTTGTCAGTGTCATGTATTTTATTGGTAGGAAAGATGCATATGTCACAAAAGCAATTGAAGTATTAAAGCTTCATTCATGAATTTACAAGCATTAATTTACGAAAAAAATAGATCTATCCAGCTCATATGGTGTACATCATTGTTCTTTTTTATTGTAATTAGGCAACTGTGATTTCATTTTCCATATTTTGCAGTCAGCCGTGTCCAAATATTGAACAATCCGGCAAAAGAATCAGGTAACACGTGTTTTGCCATTTTCTGTAGTACACAGTCCTGGGGGGGTTTCAAGGTTTCAAATGTCCTGATAAATAATTAAGGAGCAGAGTAAACATCTGAGAATGTTCAAGGGTTGAGGATACGCCGTAATTTGGTCAAGTATAATAGGGAAAATGCAATGGTGATTAATTTTCTCCTATAGGTTGTGTGATGCTGCGGTTATCTTATGGCAGTTTTAGCCAGCCCAGTCCTTTAGTGGGTATAAGAGTTACAACCAGCCGTATTGGCGAGCAAATACTCTAGCATTGGGGTCTACAGTGCCGAGCTGTACTGAACAGGACAAAACACTTGTTGGCCGCTTGTTTTAAAATGTACCTGAGTACAATATTTGGACACAGCTGATTGAAAAAAGGAACATGATCCCACAGTTGCCTAATTACAATTAAAAATAGCAAAGATATGCACCATTTGAACTGGATATATTTATCTTTTCTTAAATTAATGCTTGTAAAATTAATAGATGAAGCTTTAATACTACAACTGATTTGTGGCTTAAGCATCATCCCTTCCAAGAAAATTATTTTTAACTAGGTTCAAGGGCACTGACACAGATTAGATGCATCACCACATCATATGCTAGAAGTATCTCATTTCTACTTTGGTTATTAATATAGTGTTGCCTTTGGCCAAACAGCCCTTTGCATCCTGACCCAGTCTTTCATTTATTTTGTCGCCTGTGTTATATTGTCGTTCAAAGTCCTCCGGTGTTCTGTCAGCCACCAAGGCCCGGAGGTGGCTATGGCCCTGGACAATGCTGTCCCTGCCACCTGGCGGTATACCTTAAGATGGCGCTTGTCAGGGCATGCCAACACAAGACACCTGTGAGCTGATGTCACGGATACCGCTCACCACAAGCCATGGCACAAGTTGGCTTTCCTGCACAGCACAGCTGCACAGACCCTCTTACTAGGTAGCTGCTCTGCAATACACTCTTTTCTGGAAGTAATGCTAGGTGTATTCCAGAGTTGTGAAGTTGCACCCTCCCAGCATGTCTGTAGGCGCCAATTAAAACACGCATGTGACCCCATGTCACACACATACACCGCCCCAGTGGTGTAACACAAAATACTGCCTGCCCCTCACCCACCCAAACCCCACTGCAGAATGTGATGAGTGGCCCTGTCTTCTCCCAGACCGCAGATATTCATTGGTCTTGGGCTCAGTGGGGTCCCCATGAAGGGTTGGGGTCCCCCATGATGCAGGGGCCTGTTCTGGAAAAGCAGAGTGACTTTCCCGAGCGTTGACCTATTTCTTATCCGTGCTGGAGTTTTACTTTCGAGGCATGCATGATGTTCCAGTATAGTGATGGAATAGATTAGGATTTCGTCACAGATGTTCATCATGCCACGCAACTGAGCCTCACGGAACGCATTAAGAAAGATTCCAGTGGTAAATGAAATGTCAGAATGCAGACATTTGTAACATCGCACGTCTAGATGTGTTGAGAAAGTCAACATGAACTTGCTGCCTTCCACCTTTTGGTGTCCGGCACTGGGGGCCAGTTCTGAGAGTCATCCTGCACTCTCTGGTCCACTACATCAATGGTTGGGGCCATATGCCTCTCTCTTTACGGCTTTGTTGAAGAGCCTCATATCAATGCAGATGCGTACAGCTCCCGACTGGAGGGATTGGTAGTTCATACCGCCGGGGAGACCAGTGATGTGGGGCTCTCCACCTGTTTGATCATTGTCTCTTTCCAGATTCTCCAGCTCTACCTCAATTTGTGTTTAATGGAACCCGTCGCTGGCAGAGATAACCAAATGTAACTGTAGAACCACTGGCTTAGACATGAGGCCCCCTCGCTCCGACAATAGATGGACATCTTGTTTTAGTAGACCTTTACAGAGAAATGGATCAGACCTAGCCCTCTCTCTAAGCAGCAGTTGATAGGCGTGTCTCTGTTAGACCTGGCCATCTGGCTGTGCTTTATTCGCATCAGACTGCCTGAATTAATGTGTCCAGGCCACGGTGTCTATGTTCTGTTCGTTGTTGTGAGCTTTGGGAAGCGGTTTCAGAGTCAAGGAGGTTTCAGTCTAGCCCATTAGCTGACGCCCCAGTGTCTATCGGAGTTAGAACATCCAATCTACTGACATTTATCCCACATTTGCGCCGAGATATTTTTAGAGGAGTTCCTCTCGACAAAAGAAATCAGAAACATCTGCTTTCATTACAGTACCCGGTGTCAGCCTGAGAGGTGTGTGGTGGTGGTGGCAGGGGGAGTGGGGGGGTCGAGCGGGGGGTGGAGGGGGGTAGGGAGAGGTGGAGGGGGGGGTAGGGGGAGGAGGGGAGCCCGGGCTAGTCATCACCGCAAGCACTTTCTGAGCTGTGCCAATTTACTCCATCTTGAATTACTGCGGATCGTGAGGGACACATGTGCCACTTGTATGTGCATATTCGCGTCCGTATGTGGTGCAGGGTTTCCCCTTGCACAGACATGCCCCGCTCGTGGATGCTTGGAGTCTGACGTTCCCATGTTCTCTTTTGTGTCGTGTTTTCCTGCCAGAGAGGCCCTCTTTCTTGCGGGCTAAGAGTTGGGGCTGTGTCTGTGCGCACACCCAGGGTGCCGTCCGCTGCAGCCCAAGCCATGCTGCTAGAAAGCTTGCTGAAAGGTGGACATGAGTAGTTGATGAGACTTGCAGCAGGACGCGCTGTGGTATGAACTTTGCCCCCTCGGGTCATGTTGACCATTACTGTTCCACAAACGAGGCACGGGCGTCCGCAGACATTTTTGCAGGGGGGGAAAGGGGAGGGGGGGGGTAGAATTCATGGTGCTAGAATTCATGATAACTTTTATCCAAAGTTAAAGCACAACATCAAAGTTAGTAATAAATAATGCAGCAATCACACACGCTAGTGATTTGCCAGTGGGTGCTCCCTTTACTAGAACTCCCCGGGCATTGCTAAATTTTGCACACATTCAATTAATTTATACAAAATAAAATGTATAGGTCCAAATGTTAGCTATATTTTTGAAAAGTCACTCTACGTGTAGTCAATGTCAAACTGACATTGTGCGCAGGTTTAGGGATACAAGAATGGCCTGCTCCCTTATGCGGAGTCTTACACAGTGGTCGAAGTGGGGGAAAAAAAGTTGGGGAACTGTGGGCGGAGAATCAGAGGGCGGAAATAACCCAAGGATTGGATCTTTGGGTGGAGCCAGAGGTGTGTCTAGAATGCGCAGACATCCCAATTTTTAGTGTTTGTTTGGCATTTCACTGCCCTGTTTAATCAACCAATGGATAGACATGATTATTTAAGGTTATAATAAGTTATTGACATTAAAATATATTCACAAAGTGGGATATGCTTCTAATCACAGAATGTACCAAATACGATAAAATGTGGAAACACAAGCCATTTGTCTCCGAGCAATGCAGTTTCTGTCATCAGCACTTCACCCTTTTTCAACAACAGCAGTTCAAACATGAATGGCAAAATATCCTAGTTTGCAAATGTTTTCTCTAAAATTATGGCTCTGCCATATTACCTCATAATGCAAGATCTGCTGCATGATCTGACCATTTAAACTAATAAATTGTTTGTAGCTCAAACATATCAAAAGTTAATATAAAATGTGTGACTTGTGTTGCTGCGGAGTGGATGGCCTATTGTAAAGGTTGACTGGTCATCTTTGTCACTGCTGCGTTTGTATATTACATTGGTACTAATAAGGCAAAATCTTTCCAGAGACTGTTAGCAGGTGTACATACGTCAAAATAATAAAATATCTGAAAATATACTGCATTACGCTGCAGCCTTTTTTTTAATGCATAATTTAATCAACACTACGGCATAATGTTGTCATCCTTTGCTGCATAATTAATTCCAGTGGCCCCACAGCAGGCAGCACATGTTAAAAGTGCTTGTGAAAGAAGCAGGGAGACTCTGAAGTTTGCGAACTTAGTTTGGCGTGCGTGCAAATCCTGCATTGGCAATCCCTGGTGAGTTGCAGCTGCTGCTGCGGAAACAAGGCCAATGGAGGTACCTGTGGGTGAGGCAGACTGGCCTCAAGGGCAGGGCCAGCCATAGCACTGGTGGTGTCCTGTGCATTAATGTTTGTTAGTGCCCCCCAATGACCACCTCTGCCATGGATTCCCTCACTACCACCCTTTAACTGTGCCCCCCAAGTCTCAATAACCACTCTCTCTCAGATGCATTTAATTTGATTTACAGCGCCACTCATACCATTGTAGGGTGTCAGAGCACTTTACATCACACACATTACACAGAGACAATCAATATGTGTGTAAATCACTGTATAGAAAATATTACATAAGACTTGTCATGTATTCCTATAGGTTCTGAATCGATCCCCCTATTCCTGACCCTATTCTGGTTAAACTAACTATCAAGTTAACTAACAGTCAGCCCATGAGGCAAGAAAAGCCCCCATGATGCAGATACCGTTATCTGACGCAGTCACACTACGGCACAGGAACGTGTTATCTGATTAGGTCATAACGCTTGAGATCTAATTAGACAAGCGACATTCCTCCAGCCCCTGATAAGGCATACGACGTTCTCATAACAAATCTAACCTATGACAACCTGGAAAAACCGTGCGGCCATTGTTTTGATTTCACAGAGAAATTTAGTAAAGAATGTGCTAACGAGCAAGTCGTATGACATCTTTATTGACGTATCTATGTCCATCCTTACGTCAATCTCGGCACCTTTAAGGTATAAATATTGCCGATCTTGCCCTATGCAAACGCACGCGTGGTGACGAGACGGAGCAGCCATACTTGCCGAAGCCGAGAGCAGAAGCAGACCCCGCTGGCAGCAGCCCCGCCTTCCTGACGCGCTGAGAGACGCGCTGCTATCTCAAGCCGAGAGACCCAGCACCGGCGCTTCTGGGCAGCCCTCGCAGGCAGCCTGGAATATCGAGAGCAGAGAAAGAGATACCATTCCTCATTCATCCTAACTTCCAGGTACAGAACTGAATAACCCCTCACGGAGAATTCTTTAGTTATTCACTTGGCAAAAACAAACTTAACTTAAAACTGTAACTTTCTATTCCCGCCCACGCATTAGACTTAGGTCAGGTACACGGGGTAGGCGTATTTAGAAACACCAGTTGAGTACGTTTAGTCAAATGTATATGTGTATGTAAATATATTTTAATCATTTTAAACATCATATGGCTCAGAAACCATATAAATGTTTTTACAGTATTATTTTATACTATTGCTTTTAATGTATGCACTTTACTTAACTATAAGTATTGCAATAATATCGATCCATTTCTCTTGTACGAGAAAAGAGACTGATCAATAAATAACACCTTTTTATTGAACACGCCCGTCTCTTCCTTTTCTCTACAATCTGATGAGACTAAGAATGCACGTACTGACTGAGTAAAATAATTGCCTTGTGCTCACACGACTCTCGAGATTGACTCTTGATTAGGGGAGAGCAAAGTTGTCATGTTCTATGGTTGTCAGAAACTAAATCCCTTCTTGTCTAATCAGGGGAGTTAATTCTTTCCTGAACATTCGAGAAAGTTTCTAGCGAACTCTGAGCTACGCTGGCAAACCCAAAACTTAAGTCTAGTATCGACAGTAGTAGACCTAGTTAACGTCTGGCCTAGGCCTTTACTGCTGTAGGTATTATTCCAATGCGCAGAGCCTATTGGGAAGATAGGAACTACACTACAGACTAAGGACTGCAAGGTGTAGGAGTCACATGACAACCATACTAGTAGCCCGTATAGTTTTATAGTGATTGGTCCAGAGAAACAGGATACCCGGAATTTAAAACGTAATACCATGGTTGGGGGTTCTCCTTAATAATCAGAATTGATTTCTGTCCAAAAGAACACTTTTTGGGACATTAGGATAATCAAAGACTGAGGGGTGGGGGGAGGGGGACATAACGCTCTAATTTATACCTTGCAGTTTCTATGCAGCTCTTAGATGACAGTTAATAGCTCACTGTTCTAAGTTAGGATTTTAACTTATAAACTGCAAGTAACAAAAGGATCTCTCTGACAAAAGCAGTAGCCCACTGACCTAGTTACATTATCTGCACTTTGTGATCTGCATGGCGCATGTTCTTTGCAGCCGGTACATTAACCCTCTGAGCTACCTTTCCATGAGTCAAAACTTCCACTAGACAAAATTCCGATCACTCTCTAGGAAGAACATTAATCACCAGAGTCATCATAACATTTTTATTGTTGCAGTAAATTGCTGGAGGCCAGGAAGGAGGCAGCAACCGTTTTTAAAACCATAATATACTTGCAAACATGATGCCATCACCTAAAGTCAGCACCCGGTGCGTCACACTGGTTGCACCGCCCTAGAGCTGGCCCTTCTCAAGGGTCCTGTGACCTCAGTGACTGTTGTTCTAGGATGTGCTGCTTCATTGGCCTACCCGCAAGACTGGAGGTGAACTTCAGTATGGATAGTGGTGGACAAGCCTTGAAGGTTAACCTACACTTGTCATACTAGGGTCCACCTGCTGGTGCGAAGACACCAGGACTTCTAAGGTGTTGCGAAGCCTTCTAAGGTCTAGCATGTGATTGTGCTCTCGCAGGAGAGTGGTCTGGTGGGCTGGTTATTAAGGCTGAACCTGGTTCCCAGTTCCAAATTCAGCAGCTCTGACCATAGTGCCACATCCTCTCCCCCACTGAACACCGTACTGCCCCACTGAGAAACACTCCCACTGTTTTCAACTACAACCCAATTGTTGCCCGCTGTAAACACCTGGATGCGCAATTTAAATTACGCACTAGACAAGAGCAATATGCGGCCTACAAAAAAAAAAGTAACAACTTTCTGGAAAATGCAAACACTTATAGGGAATGCAAAATTTAGCAAACCATGGGAAATGTAAGCAGGAACAACATGGTTACCCTAATGCTTTTACACTCACTATTCAGAAATCAGTGAGTGCTTTTGCCTGAAAAGTTAAGGACACAACTACAGGACCCTGAATGTACCCATTTCAATGGCCATTGCTTAAGTCCTTACAAAGCGTAAGCAGTATGGTAAAAAGACCACATCCCTGGACGCAGAGCAGCAGCACATATTTTGTTTTCCAATCCACACATTGCAGTACCTCCAGGATTGGTGCACTAGTTCCAAGTCCAGGGAAAACAAAGACAAGACAACAAAAATAGCGCTTCACTGGCAAACTCTGTAAAAGTGGCGCTAATGTGTTTCAGTGTGAATAAAATCAGTTTGGCCAGTTTGCTACCACTCTGTCTTACTTTATTTAGTTATTTATCTATTTTTCATATTTTTAGCCTTTTATTCCCAATGCTGCACTTTGGAATTAAAATGTCAGAAAAATACGAAATTTCCAGCAAAAGCGTCTTTCTTTTTTGGATCCATTTCACAGGGAAGCAAATAAAAGAAAGGAGAGGAGAGAGAGTGAGACCCCCGTCTTGAAGTCACGATTTTCATGGGCGTCCGCAGGTCATGGGCACCCGCAAGGGGGGCAAGGAGGGTTGCTCCAGGGGAGGGCAAGCGCCCCTCCTTGCCCCCCCTGCGGAGGCCCATGAAATGAGGTTACCGTTCTTAAGAATGGCCCCACCTCCTCATTGCCAGTGTCCTGTCAGGCCAAGACCGACACACAGTTCTCAGTGGTCTGCTTCTGCACTAAAACGAATGTGAATTTCCTGATGTAAGAAACTGGGTTGCTGGTTGAAGGAAGGTAAAATCATACTCAAGCAACAGCCACATTCCTTGTCAGGGTGAATCACAAAAAAGTTACTAAATAAACATGCGCGTAACCCTCTGGTAGCTTGGCACAAAAGCAATCTGGCTTAATTTAGAGGCAATGTGTAAAGTGTTTATCCAGCACTTAAACCGTAATAAAGTGAAAACACAATGCATGAAAAATCCCACACCAATTTAGAAAAATAGAGTAAAATTGAATAAAGTATTTGACACCAAAAGGATACAAATCCAATCAATAGGACCAGAGATATGCAATTTCAAAGATTTACGGTAAGTATAGAACCTATTATCACAAAGCGCCACTTTTGGTAATCTGTTTATGCGAGACCGGGTGAAACTCACAAGTTCAGGCTGACCACAGTGGAACACAGGCCAGATACAGTAACCAGAATAGACAACCTGAAAAAGTTATATTTTAAAGTAGTTGGTAGTTTGGTCTGCCCTGTTCCCATGATGCACTGGGCCAGGGACAGACTAATTTGCATATAGCCAGGTTCTGAGCTGGGATGGGGCAGTGAGCTAAATAACGGTGATGGATCAAGCCCTGATCTTTGGACTGGGTAAGAGTGGTCTGCTTAATTCAGACACTCTGTTCATCACCACCCCCTTTTCTGAATCATTTTGTCCACCATTAGCGTAGAAGGGTATACTCAGACATGAGTCCCTTGCTCACTGCTCCATCAGGATTCAAGCAAGCCGGGCCGACGACGCCTGAAATGGCAGAAACCGGTCCCCGGAAGCTTGTCTCCTTTCTGGTGAAGAATTGGCTTGGTAGTTTGGTCTGCCCTGTTCCCATGATGCACTGGGCCAGGGACAGACTAATTTGCATATAGCCAGGTTCTGAGCTGGGATGGGGCAGTGAGCTAAATAACGGTGATGGATCAAGCCCTGATCTTTGGACTGGGTAAGAGTGGTCTGCTTAATTCAGACACTCTGTTCATCACCACCCCCTTTTCTGAATCATTTTGTCCACCATTAGCGTGGAAGGGTATACTCAGACATGAGTCCCTTGCTCACTGCTCCATCAGGATTCAAGCAAGCCGGGCCGACGACGCCTGAAATGGCAGAAACCGGTCCCCGGAAGCTTGTCTCCTTTCTGGTGAAGAATTGGCTTGGTAGTTTGGTCTGCCCTGTTCCCATGATGCACTGGGCCAAGGACAGACTAAATTGCATATAGCCAGGTTCTGAGCTGGGATGGGGCAGTGAGCTAAATAACGGTGATGGATCAAGCCCTGATCTTTGGACTGGGTAAGAGTGGTCTGCTTAATTCAGACACTCTGTTCATCACCACCCCCTTTTCTGAATATTTTAAAGTCCAGCACAATGAGTTCCATTTGTGGCGGAGGAGGCCGCGATGAAAAGGGAGAGTGTCGCAGATGGTCATCACTGTAGCGTGAAAAACAGGCCAGGCATCGTGGATGGTCATCGCTGTAGTACGAAGATCCTGTCTGGCGTCGTGGACTTTGGTTGCTGGAGATTCACATTGTCGGTCACTGCAGGTTCTCATGCATTAGCGCAAAGTACAGACCTCACTTTGCTCGTTGTCTCTGGGGGTAACTGTAGCACGAAGAGTCAGATTCACCGGAGCTTCGCATTGGCTGCCGGCGAGGGCGGCAAGATCTTGGCACAAAAAAGCTTGTTCATGGGCATGAAGAGCCCAAAACATCATTATTTCTCCTTTTTTTTAGGAGGAGCTTAATTAATGCCACACCAAGGGTCCAGGACCTGGGAGGCACCTCTTGGCACAGTACATCAAGCACAAAAAAGGTGATGGGAAGAATTCTTGCAATTTGTCTAACCACTGGTAATCACTCAGGGTAGCATCTCAACCCATCTTTCCTTAGCACTCTATATCACCTCAGTATGGACCCAGACGTATGTATATCAGCCTTGAACATGCTCCTCATGTGAATAGTCAAGCCCAAACTGCCAGGCCAGGTCCACACCAAACCGGAGATTACAAAAGGTTTATTTTGTCAAGTCAAAATGACCGTGTAAAACTGCACACACAGGTTACAGTGTTAAGCCAAGACATGTTTAAAGGGCTACTTAAGTGGGTGGCTTAATCAGTGAGGCAGGCCCACTAGTCCATTTAATTTACAGGCCCTGTGTACCTGTAGTGCCACTTTACTTGGGACTTACAAGTAGATTAAATGCGCCAATAGGGTAGAATTGGCTACCATATTTAAAGGAAAGAGCACAAGTACTCTAGCACTGGTTAGCAGTGGAAAAGTGTGCAGGGTCCTAAAGCAAACAAAAACGAATTCAGCAAAACAGGCGAAGTGAAGGCAAAAGCTTGGGGGTAAACCACACCAAGGATGTCAGGTCTTACACTATAAGACAAACTTGTATTTTTTCTTGGTGTGTGTTTTTTGGCAACAGCGAGAACAGACCCAAAAAAGGGAAGGAGATTAGATCTGCAAAGGCACCCAAAAATATTTGTGCTGTGTGCTGCTTTCTGGGCATCACTCGTGATGCCATTTACTTACTGCAGCCATTTTATTATGAACCTCTCCTAGAGGCGCTGACTAATTCGGACCAACACACACAAATTCTTCTCATTTACCTAAAATGCTGTTATATAACACCATGAAATACTTAGACCAAAGAAAGTAAGTGATCTGGTGGGAGAGGGTGCGGCTTAACAGCCAGAGCTGCCAACTTTTAAGCTCGGGAACCAGGTTCGCGTCTGGCAGGAGGCTCAAGCATCCTGTGATTCTGGGCAAATCACTTAATCTCCCCGTGCCTAAAATGAATGTGTTTGTCTACAATGCAACTGGTGCTCATGTAAAGTGACCCGATACCTTTGGGTCGAGTTTGCGCTATATAAAACTGCGTGGAAAAAAAACTCCAGTCCCTGTGCGCACACGTTGCTGATTAGTAGGAACAGATCAATGGTATCTGTGCACCAATTCCCCCTCATAAGTCGGGCACTCACCAAATCTGAGACCAGATACTCCCACACTGAATGAGAGCCCATGGTTATCAAGTATGAATGCCAACTTTTTCACATTTACCTACATGGCTATCAACTCTATGTCATCCCTGACTGCTTGTCCTGCCACCTCCAGTCACCGACTCCCACAGATAGTCCGCAAGTTGAGAATAGCGAAAGTATATACACCCAGTGGCACATAGTGTATACCTGAAATAGTTGCCTCTGACAGATATTTTTGTGGTCACCAAAACGGCCGAATACCTCCTAGCTCCCACAGTGGTAGCCCAGAATGAAAAGCACATGGAAATCTTTTCTCAAAAGACTTCATTATTGTATCCCCTGAAACAAGAACTCTCTAAGCTACAAATGGATAGTCTGACACAACCATGTACAGATGGTTAAGGAATCGTACCATACAGGTGGCTCATCAGTCACAGCAAGGGATCATGAGAGCAAAAACTCCCCTGAGAGAAAATGTCTGGTTCCTGGACCTGGATAGATGGGTGGAGGGAATGGTGGGTAACCAGACCCTCTATTGGGTCAATGGTTGGGAGGACATCTCTGTGCCAATTATCTCGGAAGATAAAGGCAACATATCGGATAAGCATCAGCTATAGCTGCCCCTGAAACCCCATGCTAGAGATAGTGACACAACATTGTGGCAACCCTGAACAAGATTTGGGCTTTATGTTGGCTGCCTTATGACGGAAAATCTAGCAATGGCCACCTCTTCAAGGAAGTGATTTTGCCATGCATGTGGTGCATTTGAACACTGAACTGCTGCATATCACTTGGAGCCCCAAATCTCTGGGCAGGTGGAGGCAAACCTTGAATACGACCATAAGAACATGGAGAGATAGAAACAAAGATTTCTAAGCATGTATTGCAACACCCTTCACTGTATCACCCGATGCACATCGACCTCAATGCTGTATGGCTCAGCGGACATCAGTGCAATACCCTCCACAGAGCGATGGACTCTGGCAGCATCGACTCCTGAGCACTGGGAGCTAAGGAGAAGTTAGCAGTACCAACTTAAGAATAACACAGCAGTGACTGACCCTCCCAAATCACCATGAGCCACCACCAGGGCAAGAGGAAATCTGGAAGAGCCCAGAACTATTCAGTGGACCTTATATGCCCTGGCCAAATGCCACCTCCCAAGCCCTCTGCACAGGGACCCTCATTTCACGATAGTACCAACTGGCTGGGTGTGTAACTGGTGTGGACAATGTTACCCATCAACTTCCCTTTGCAGGCACGTTGGTTATGATAAAAACTGTGCAAAATAGAACGTCATAGCTGCCAAGGTTTCAGATTGCAATGTGTGACATGTTCATAATTTCAGTGCAATTATGAGTGACATTTTAATGACCATGAGTGACACTTTCTCGTGAACTAACTCAAGCAATGAAAACCAGGGAAACATATCAATATCATACATTACATCCATTTGAGCATCTGGGCTTGAGTTCTGTTTTTTTTTCAAGTATCCTACATAGTTTAGGTTTGCTGAGCTATGTTCAAATGCTAGTCTTTACATTACCCTGTTTGATACATGTATAATGTTTTGGTGTGCCATTAAGCTTGCCTTGATGGCATTTAGGCCAAGTTCATTGGTGTTTTATACATGTGCCATGCCTAATGTGCAATCAAATCAAAAACAGACGGAGCTCATACTTTTTCTATGCTGCCGAATGTAGGGGCTCATCAATACCAAGGCGTATACATTTTGATTCCACGTTGTGCTTCTTTTTTCAATCAACCTGCACTTCCTGTGTTCTTATCTCAGTCTTGTAGGTTATTTCATTCCTGCTATTTTCATCTGTCACTGCTCCATTATCTTCCTCTGCTTTCTTCTTGCCCCCTTTCCTTCTGCACCGAAGCCCCTCCCTCATTTCCACTAACTGAAACACGTTCAGCCGTGATGCGCTCTTGTGTGCTCACCTTACCACTCTCCTACCCGATGTTCCCCCTCCTTCAGGCAAGGAAACCTTTTGCAATACTCCTCGGGGCCCCGACAAAGCAACCCCCCCCCCCGGGAATACACACTCCCTTCCAGTGTGCAGTCTCTCTGGTACACCACTCACACCTGAGCCCAGTAAAGAGACGTGCCCTGTGTATAAACTAGAAATCTCTACTTTCTGCAGAGTGCTGCAAGTGTTTTTTCTCCCCTCGCTGTGATCTCTGTTATTGTGAGATATAGAAGAGCTGCAGAGAGCCGAGCTGCGCAGAGATTAGCTGCCTTAGCCCAAGTAAAGGAGGCTGTTGGCTGGCCGAGGCCGAAGTCAAACTAACGGCGGCAGACACCAACAGGCACACCCGCAGCCTCGAGCCTACAGCCATGCCCAGGGCAAGCACCCCGGGGCCTCGAGCCTTCAGCCATGCCCAGGGCAGACCTTCATGAGCGGCACTGGCTGCAAGCAGCTGATCACGCGCTGCCGGGGCCCAGGAGTCTCCTTGTGCAAGGCACTAAAGTGAAACTGCTGCGCAGCGACGTAATGTCACGACAATCATCTTCCCTCTGCAACCAAATCCTCAAAAAACCTCGGGGCTATATCCCTCATACATAACCTAAAATATCCTGACTTCCTTGAACCCAAGTGTGAAACATGCCGCCGCTGCCGCCCGGGCTGAGCCTCCTGAGCAGAGCTGTGAGAATGAAAGCTGCAGCTGAGCCCTGAAGACGGCGCGGCCGCCACTCCCGTTTTCACCTGCTACAAACCATACATTAGTTTGCAATGCTTCGGTTGTGTGCAGCAGGCGGAGGTCAGATAGCTCACAGTTTGTCAACTGCATGCTGCCAGCAGCGCACCAGGCTCATGCTGCTTCATCTAATAGAGCACAGCTTCTACTACCGTGGTAGCACTTCACATTGAGACACCTGCTGAGACACTACGATTATGCGTGACAATGCATTTCAGTGCGTTAATGCGGATTACCACACGGAAATGCGCTCGTGTCACGCCTGATGCGTGACAATTGGCAGGCCTGGAACGTTGTGAGTAGTTTTCTCAACTGTTCATTTTTCATTCAGCTTGTGAGAGCGGTTATGTTCTGTCCACACACACACAGATCCCTGACATTGGGCTACATCACAAACACGTCAAGCCTCCATGTCAGGGTTCAGCCTTCAAAAACACACGTTGGCACCTTTGAATGTCAGTATTTCAATGTTGCAAGTGATTCAGTGTTGGTGCTGTGTACCAGTCTGATCATCAGTCCAGGTGAGTTACATGTCAGCACAATATTGTGGTGGACTACACTTCTTATTTTTGGGGGGGTGGGGGAGGGGTAGAGAGAAGTTTTTATATAGCGCGAACTAGACCCGAAGGGTCTAATGAGAGCTTTACATGAGCACCAGTTGCGTTACACACAAACACATTTATTTTTGTTAGTCACAGGGAGATTAAGTGATTTGCCCAGAATCACAAGCGGTTGAGTGCCCCTGCCGAGACTCGAACCAGGTTCCCCAGCTTCGAGGCCACGTTCTTTAGGTTCAGTGTGAGTGATGCAGTAAGCGGTGGCTGCCTCGTGCCAGGTCACTTCATCCCATTACAGTGGTTGCTCATCATTGCTCTCCCAGGTTCTTTTGCTTCCTCATGGCTCTCTCCGTTCTCTCTTAAATGTTCATTTACCAGGCTCACTCTGTGACCCGGCGATGTCGTGACCTGACAGTGTG
This sequence comes from Lissotriton helveticus, assembly GCF_964261635.1. Lineage (NCBI taxonomy): Eukaryota > Metazoa > Chordata > Amphibia > Caudata > Salamandridae > Lissotriton > Lissotriton helveticus. The sequence continues at coordinate 1,631,019,421 of NC_136065.1, read as the reverse complement.
GGCGATGGACAGCAGGGCGTTAGGACCCTGTGGGTCCTCAGGCAGAGTGACCCGGTCACCGGACACCAGATCCGGTGACGACACAGGAAAGGACACAGATGATGACCAGGGATGGACGGGGACGGATGTGCGGACGGGCAGCTGCACTGGGTGCTAACTTGTAATAATAAGCGATGCGAATAAAGTAATGTGAGACCAACCTGAGTCCCGTGTCTGGTGTACCTCCCAGCGCACGACCACAACACGACAACTGGCGACGAAGGTAAACGGATCGACGCGTGGATAGACGTGTGTCCACCCTGGATGCGCCGCGATTGACATGGTAGACGGGAAGAGCGACGCGGGAGCCTACCAGACAGCGACTGTAAAAAAGCTGCAGCAGATTGCGGTAAGCGCCAAGAACAAGCGCGGGCCTTTGAAAGAAGGCGCGAGATCCCGCGAGAGCGTTGGAGAGTCTCGGCGGCCATGTTAGAAGGAGGCGAGCTGAGCGAATGGGCAGTGAGAACAGCGGCGGCGGCCATCTTAAGAACAGGCAAGGCGATTGGGACGGCGAAATTGCGTGAAAAAAAAAAGCGGCGGCCATCTTAGATGAGGAAAGAAAGAGAGACAATAATGGAGTGGCAATTTTAAGGCCAAATAACATCGGAAAAGGAAGAAATGAGAAAAGAAGTTGAAATAAATAAAACGAAGGCAGAAAAAAGGAGAATAAAGGGGCATATCAAGGACAAGAAAGGACAAAGACGACAAAAAGTGACACCTTGAAGGGGACATTCAAGAAAAGGTCAAAAAAAAAAAAAAAAAAGGAGAGCAGCAATTTCAAAGCCGGGCAAAGAAGAAGAAGGAAGAAAAAAGAAGGTGAATTAAGGAGAACGCGAGCAAGAAGAAAAGGTAGGAAGAAAAAAGATAAAGAAGAAAAGGAAGATAAGCACGGAAAAGGTCTGAAAAGGGAGACAAAGGAAATAAAGGTTGTGATTGAAGAATAAAGGATAAATAACGGGCAAAAGAGCGCACAAGTGGAAAAAGAGCAATAAGGCAAAGGAAGATGATGGTGCAATAGAAAAGAGATTACCAGAGAATAACAAAAGGACAAATAGAGAAAGAGAAAAAAAATATATATATATACACGTACAAAGAAAGAAGAACAAGAGAGTGGAAGAAGGAGGAGAAGACTAAATAAAAGACAGAAAAGAGACACAACAAAGAAAAGAAAGGAAAAGAAAAGGAAAGAAAGCAGAACAACAAAGAGAAATAAAAGGACAAAGATCACACGAGGACAAAAAGAAAGAGCAAAGGAGAAGTTACAAGGCAATAAAAGAAAAGAAGGAAAGAGGACACGAAAGAGGAGTAAAATAACGAGGAAAGAAGGGACCAAAGAAAGAGGAAAGAGAAAAGGAGAACATAAAAGAAAAAGAGAACGAAAGGAGACACAAAGACAACGAAAAAGAGACACAAGAGAAAAGGACAAGGAGAGCCTAGAAAAGGCTAAAAGAAAAGGAGAATAACAGAAGAAGAAGGAAGATAAAAGGACACAAAAGAGACACAAGAGAAAAGGACAAGGAGAGCCTAGAAAAGGCTACGAAAGGAGACACAAAGACAACGGAAAAGAGACACAAGAGAAAAGGACAAGGAGAGCCTAGAAAAGGCTACGAAAGGAGACACAAAGACAACGGAAAAGAGACACAAGAGAAAAGGACAAGGAGAGCCTAGAAAAGGCTAAAAGAAAAGGAGAATAACAGAAGAAAAGGAAGATAAAAGGACACAAAAGAGACACAAGAGAAAAGGACAAGGAGAGCCTAGAAAAGGCTAAAAGAAAAGGAGAATAACAGAAGAAAAGGAAGATAAAAGGACACAAAAGAGACACAAGAGAAAAGGACAAGGAGAACCTAGAAAAGGCTAAAAGAAAAGGAGAATAACAGATGAAGAAGAAGGAAAAAGGACACAAAAGGGACACAAGAGAAAAGGACAAGGAGAGCCTAGAAAAGGCTAAAAGAAAAGGAGAATAACAGAAGAAGAAGGAAGAAAAAAGAACACAAAAGGGACACAAGAGAAAAGGACAAGGAGAGCCTAGAAAGACAATGGGTAAAAAGGAGCAACACGAAAAGACATACCGCAGGAGAAAGAGCAGCAAAGAGAAAGGACAAAGACATGCAATGAGCAGAGCGGACAAGCGCCACCAAGGAAATAAAGGCAAGAGGCACCGCAGGGCCAGGACCAAAGGTGTTGTGACAGAAGGAATATTGACAATAAGACAACAAGCTCTCCAAAGACTGGCGGTGACGAAAGTGAAAGGATCGATGATAACGGCTGCCTACGACCAACAACGAATAACAAGCATCAGATAGCATTTCAAGGACAGGGAAGGCGGAAAAGGAAGAAATGGCAGCGACACCTGCAGCCACATGGAAGTTAGAAGACAGAGGACAAGGAAGCGATGGAGACAGTAGATTCACGAAGGACATGCAGTAAACAACAGAGACTAATTGAAGAAATGTAGAATAACAAGTTCTCTCTCTCTCTCTCTCTCTCTCTCTCTCTCTCTCTCTCTCTCTCTCTCTCTCTCTCTCTCTCTCTCTCTCTCTCTCTCTCTCTCTCTCTCTCTCTCTCTTTCTCTCTCTCTTTCTCTCGTTCGTTCACCTCCATCAATGTAACTGTGAATGAGGACCATGGTAAATGTGTCACGAACATTTGTTTGCAACAAGGGGGGAGATGTCGTGACCTGACAGTGTGGGCGATGGACAGCAGGGCGTTAGGACCCTGTGGTTCCTCAGGCAGAGTGACCCGGTCACCGGACACCAGATCCGGTGACGACACAGGAAAGGACACAGATGATGACCAGGGATGGACGGGGACGGATGTGCGCACGGGCAGCTGCACTGGGTGCTAACTTGTAATAATAAGCGATGCGAATAAAGTAATGTGAGACCAACCTGAGTCCCGTGTCTGGTGTACCTCCCGGCGCACGACCACAACACGACAGGCTCTGAACAGGTGTAGTCTTTCCTCCATTTCTAACGGTCGTTTGCTTTTAAACAAGCGAGTCTTATCCCCGGCTCGGGGCAAGAGCATTTTTTTGCATTCACTTTTTACCGAGACTGCAACTCGCTGGAATAATTTTGAACAGTGCTGTTTCTTGACCCTTTTCTGAAGTAATGTACTTGTATGCTCTAATGCAAATAGGCAGGCAAAAAAAATCAACATATGTTTTGATTGGAACGTTAGCCTAGCTCTGAATCCAAGGCCTCTACCTTTTCGTCAGAACAGAACTCGGGATCAGTGATCAGACGTGGCTCAAATCAGAAACAGCTGTGTAACTGAGGCAGATTTCTAGAGCGCATATACAGTTCCATGGGGGCTTCAGGGTGCTTTACAGGCATAGAGCTTCTCAGAGGAAAGTAGATGTACCAAGAAAAACATTGTAAACTAATGTAATCCTGTCTGTCCTAGCTAAGATCATAAACATGAAACAGGCCAACATGAGGTATGATGGATTTATATTAAAATAGGGGTTGAGTTCAGGATAAACGCATGCGCTAGGTCACCTGAGTTGAGAGATTCACTTAGAGGAAGTCGATGAACTGACAGACGATGAGAAGCTCATTCAGTAAATCCTACTGTAGGCGTCCTGCTCGATTTAGCCATCCAAAAATCCTTGGCAACCATATCCTTTAGCACTCTCATGCATCAGCGTGCACTGGTATTCCTACTTCATTCATCATTAATCGTTAATAATATATACATGCGTATGTGTTTGTTGAGAACCTTATTATTAAAAACATATTATCCCGAATATATAGCTGTGCAAGATGTAAGGAACTTGGCATCTCGCAACGTGTAAGGCTATATAAATAGAGTTGTGGACTGTGCTGATATAAGAGGCAAGTGGCAGCTTAACGTCATGATCTCCTCGTCTTCCTTAGAGCTCCTAAGTTCAGATACGTACCTTGCAGAAATCTTCATTCAGCCTCATTTCACCTGCTGATGGCTATAAAGCTGGTGTTTAGCGTCATCCATCTTGTATCAGCTTCAGCTGCCAATCCAGGACATGCTCCTGCACATGTTGAGAGGCAGCACAACTCTACATGGAATCCAAATCCTTTTGCCAATGCTGGCTCCCTCTGCTTAGGTGTGTGAACGATCTTGTGTCGCTAGTGTTCTCTGCGTTTCTCTTCTTTATCACCCATGGTGTACAGAAGACAGGAATTGAGGTTCCGGGGTACAGCCACAGAGAGGAGTTAATGGCTTCTCCAGTAAAGAAGGGTCTGAAGTCATAAGCACCTTCAGGGGTGCCACCAATTCCAGGAGTTTTTGAAGCTTGAAATTTATGTCTGAGTTTTATAAACAACATCCTTCTCTGATTTCTCTAATGGGTGTTCTCTCGTGAGTGTGGAACACTTTGACCACAAGTAATCTTCCTAAAGCTAGCGTGGGTTGGTCTTAGCACAACCGAAAGAAGCCTACAATGTCTCCTGCATTACCTGGCAGCAATTCTGACTTTGGTTTTGGACCAGCTGCTGTTCCACTTGTTGCCAGTGGGCAAACTTTTTCACAATTAGCCCAAAGGCATTTAGGGTGATGGTATTTGGTACAGTGCCACCGCAGCCCCCATGTAGACAGTAGCCTCTGAACAAACAACTTGGATACATCAAACCCTTTCTTCTGTGTGTATCAGCCCTGTCAGGAAAACTTTGAGGTGTCTACATCTAGTTTCAGCCCTTCACTTCACATTGCCTCGATTACGGATTGCTACTGGCTTTTTTTATGAGTTAGTGCTATTCTGGTCGGTTTTTCCTCTTGACACCCTTGGAGTCAGAGTTGTGCACAAAATAACACTTAACTCTTCACTCTTCCTGTAGCACTCTACCCTCCCCATAGGCATCACCCATGCGGAGAGGGAGACGATCTGAACACAGGCCGGTGCTGGGCTACCACAAGGCTGTTCCCTCGCTGCATGGGGTGTAAGGCGCAGGCGTCCCATGATATTTAGCGATCGCCTCTCCCTGTCCTGGGCTCTCTTCCTGCTTGCACAGTCTCTTCTCTGGACAGTTGTCCTATTCCATCTCTCTCTGGCAGACATTATCACTTGTTCCTGCCAACCCTCCAGCCTCCGACCCAGGGCCAAGCTGCCACTCAGGGGATTGTATGGTCACTTATGTTCTGCCTCATGATGCCAATCTGAGGTCTTTGTCCCATCATCAGAGAATGAGAGACAGGCACATTCTGAAGTCGGGACCCAACGACTTCAGTGTGCTTATTGCTATCTTTTTCTTTTAAATCAACCCCGTGCCCTGCCCTGGGCAGCCTGTACACACTGTAATATTAAAAGATAATTAAAGAATACATAACAAGCAGAGAACACACCAGATGAAGTAAAAGACAAAGATTGAGCCTGTTTGGCGACGAAATGCCTGTGAATTCCAGACCATGGGTGGGGGCATCATGCCTGGGGAGATGCCACGTGAGTGCAGTTTTACATACACCATCTGAAAGGTTTGAGATGGATACGTTTTTATCCGTGCCCTGAAGAAATCTCCTAGCTGTAAACACTCAATAACTACAACAGTAAAGCATGTATTTTAACAAAGGGAAATGTGAAAAGAGCATTGAAAAGAACATTTTAAGTCTATTGTAAATCACCTGGATCATTTCCACATATTAAGAGGTACCTGGCCTTCCAAATTACTGAAAATGATAGGAACAAAAGGGGTGTAAGTGATCCGTACATTTTAATAGGCACATTTTTCAAGATGTAAAACAAATGCTCTGAGTATAACTAGTTCCCCAGCATTTCGGATGCACCAGCTCATAAAGTGTCCACTCTCGTGTCCTACAGCGGGGTCACCAATGCACGGCATGCCGCGAAGCTACCTGTGAAATAATACCATTCCAGTAATCCCCAGCTGGAAAACAATATCTTTTTTCGTTAGATGTATTGTTTTTTGGAATTTGAGGCAGTTGCTTTAATTTCTTTGACAATTGTAAGTTTGAAAGTGACACCATGTCTCTTATAGGTGCCTGTGTATGAGGGAATATGGACCTTTTATGGAGTGGTGGTAGTTCCGTTGCAGATAAAGCACTCTTAGCAGGAGGCATTAAATAACTACATGTTTGAATAGCACATATGATATATACCATATTAGAACATTGGGATGTTGAGCTCTCCAGTGAAGACAATGGAGTGCTCCGGGCTTCTAATGGCTTGTAGAAGACCGGAGCATCAACATTTAAATGTTTGTCGTTCCCAGCTGTTGCTGTGAACAAAGGCCTTATGGATCCAGAGAGGATTTCAAATCTGTGATGCCTTTGTTTTACAAATCAGAACATTCTGCCCTCTAGGGGCGGAATGTTCTAATAGTCCTAGAGCCCTAGAGCTCTACCAGCCTTTAAAGTCCCACTCCCTTGTTAAAGGCCCGCTCCGAATACTGGACCAGGCCTATAATGGCTGGTAGAGCCTGCTACCGTGGGCGCTAAGGCTTTATTATAAATATTATGCATGCTGTTGAGAGAGCACAAGTTTGAAAAAATGTATAAGTACGCCATATTTACAAGCACGTAGTTAGTTAACATGTACTTTGCACCAGAGTGTTTATATTTAGAAGTGAAATACACCGAGTGTCTTATATTCAGTGGTGAAATGCATAGAATGTTTAAGTAGAGTAACAATAATCATAACTGTGTGAGACTAATGTAGAAATGTTTGGGATGAATATGAAAACCTCACGTTCTCATGTTAAAGGAATAATGTAAGAGTTGAATGTAACTCTAAAACCCAGTATTTTGTGTAGGCCTCATGGCAATTCACAAGCAAATCTAAACGTGCTGCTAAAATAATGTGAGACAAGGTTGACATGGTTCTTTCAAAATGTACTATTGAACTTAGGGTTAAAAGTATATGCTTTATAGATGTGTTATTTTAGAAACGTATGCTAGTTAAGAATGTTTGCTGTTTAAATCAAGTTAACGTTTTAAGAGTGCAGGAACCTGCTGCATGTAAATCAAGTAGGCCAGAGCAGATAATGTCATGTAGTTTAAATCGTCATGTGCTCGTTAGAGGAGAGGTCGTGAGGTGTCCAGTATGGAGCTCTGAGAGTGTTTTATGGCCTAAGATATGGTGAAGTCTGGAATTTGAGGCCCACTGCAGGATGAGCTGTATGCAGGTGCGAGGGTCCTAATCAGCTCGAATGAAAGGGACTTTGTTCAGTGGCGCCTTGCGCAGGCCTGTAGGAGTTTCCAGGAATTTCAGGGGGTATCAGCGCACTGAAGAAGCCGCCTGGGAACCAAGGCCAACTTTAACGAGGGTCTTCAAGAGTACCATCATGGAGTTTGCCGCGGAAAGATGTACCACGTGAGGGGCGTCCCAAGGGGCGTTTCTATTGGAAATGTGATTTGGTATTAGGGAAAGAGACCCGGGAGGAGAGCAGAGCAGATGATTTTGGGAGCCTAAGGAAGCGGATGGGTAGGCAGATAGGTTGATCAGGAGAGACCCACTATCAGAGAAGAGACAAAGAGGTGCGTGATCTTCTTAGGAAATCACCACGGCTGACACCTAGAGGGTTAAGATCTTGCTAAGTAGGGATGTCATTTAGTATAGTGTAGGGACAGACTAACCTTAATTTTCTTTCTGTAATGACTTTGAGGTTGCAACTTGTATTCATTTTGGCAACGCTCATGTTATTAGAGGTTGTACTTATTATTTTGTTCTTCAGACTCAGACTATTCAAAAAGTTCATGTTCATAGTGATTCCGATCTACCTCTTGAATCTCATTTTGAGAAGTTTGTATCTTCAGTTATCTTTGACTTTATATTAAATCTTTAAAACTTAATTTTGGTCAGTGGTCATTTAGAGTGGTGTAAGTTCTTAAATTGATTGTTTACTGCGAGATTACCTTTTACTCAAGACAGGTACCAACGATTCAGTCGACAGGAAATGGGATTTGGTAAGATAATTAGTAACCAGTAATCCCGCGTTAGCAGTTGGTAGCAGAGTGAGGATGGTTATCTTCTTGAGGAAGGTAATCTAGAGAGGTTAGTTTACCCCAAGGCCCGAGACGCCGAGAGACGAGCAGCGGAAGAATCGTGTGCCGAAAGGTGCAGACGGTGCGAGAAAAGCAGCAGTATCGGAGAGTGAGTATAAAAAGGGTCATGCGTGAACAGATTGCGGTGTTTTGTGTTGTATTTGTATTGTAATGTCTTGCGGAGTTGAATGCCTGTAGTGTGAAAGAGAGAAGGTTGTGAGCGCGCGCAACCTGGTAAACTGGTAACCTGGTAAACGGGTGAACTGGTGAAATCTTAAGTTCAGGCCAGAGCTTAAGTGGTTTTGGGTGTATCGAACATCCAGGGTAGTTGTCGACCATAGTACGGAGGTCACGAGGTACCATTGACCGCCGTGGATCCAAGATAGGGGGAGTGTAAGAGTGAGTGTATGAGTAACGGACGCTGGTCGAAAGTTACTGCGTGTGAGTAACCTATCGGAGAAGGCGATTGTCTGGAAGTAAACGGAAAGACATTTCGCCACGTTAGGGTGACAACTACAGAAAGACTGTGGGCGTACAGTCAAAGAAAGGTGATCGCTTGGACGGAAGTAATCATTTTTCAGAGTATGAATGGGATGCGTGCATGACCGAGGAGACGAGCTGAGAAAGGAGGGGAACTGCTGCGAAGGGGGACGGGTGACGTCGGCTAGAGCCGCGCTCTGATTGAGCGGTTGGTGTGACGTTAGCTAGAGCCGCGCTCTGGTTGGGCGGCTAGAGTGACGTCGGAGGAAAGTCGCGTACGGATAGGCCAGTTAGTGAGAACGGCGCCGAGATTGGTGGAATATCATCAGGAAGTAAACAAACGCGGAGAAAAGAGAAATCATGAAGTGTTTTAAGTGTTTGAAAGGGATTTTTAAACGTAAACGAAGTGAACATTATTACGGGGAAGAGGCTCCCCCAGAGGGTACGCCAGCTCATTATATGGCAACGAATGTGGGGCTGCATACGATATTGTGGATTGGGGCTTGGAATAAGCTTACGGAAGGAAATGAGGAAATGCAGTTCCCGAAGTATGGAACGTTTAAGTTAGAGGTGTTACATCGGCTAAAAGCAACCATGTCCTCATTGAAACCCTCACCTAGACCAACACAGTTTGAGGCTCTTAATGCATGGATTAAGGCTGCACACGACCGAAATTTGAACAGGCGTCAACAAAGGCTGACGCGATCGGTAAGGGCAGTGCGAGATTCCAAATGGGATGAGGAGGAAAAGCGTTGGAGGGTACAGACTATTGAGGTGGAGAAAATGTATCCGATGAGGGAGGTGTCAGGAGGAGGAAACCTCATGGAAGAAGACGAGGAAAGCGAGTCGGAGGACAATCTGATAAACAGATTGTTAATGGATAGACCACCTCCGAGAGTGGGATTGATAGAAGATAGAGGGCTCGCAAGGGAAGATGGGAATGAGATAGAGGGGTATACACCACTCCCTATATCGGAATGGACACCTAGCAAAGGCGGAGAAACACCTCCAAACAACACTGTACAGAGTGTAGTGGGAAGGTTTGTGGTGCAGAAAACGCCAACCACAGAAAGGGTTGAGTCTGTGGGATTGCCAGACGCTCTTCAAGTGCCTGTTACCATAGGACCCATAGTTTCGATCTATAATTCTGAGAGAGATAGAGGGGAACAACAAAGGCAATTGGATAGGGAAAGGATTGAGATGGAAAGGAGGAATAATGTGACGAATGCATGGAAACAATTACCAGGTTCGGTAACGTGGAACACCCCATTAGACACAACTGTCGGTCCCAATTCAGAACAGGGAGGTCCGAGAGGACCAATGGATCTAAGGGGACCACGGCCAAGATCTTTTTCAGAGTTAAGAGCTGATTTGAGGGAATGGGACGGGTCCATAGTATCTCCGAGTAACAGGACAAGAACGGAACCAGAGTGGGAAAGCAGGGGAAACGGGACAGTATCTCATTGTGGGGCCAGCGAAAGCAGTCAGAGCCGGGAAGGCCAAAGTCAAGAGAATAGAGGGGATGCATGTCCTACAAATCAGAGAGAACAGCCGGAACAAAATACTAAGATTGTAGAATGTGAGGAAATGTCCCGTCTCTGGGGGAACGGAGGAGATGAGGCGGTACGGGCTTTTCAGAATAGGTTTAGGTGCCTTCATCATACACTTGGGGAAGACGTTCAACATTGGAGAAAGGAGAACAGCGATAGGTCCCGCCACGCCTCGAATAATCAGGAATCACAGGGAAGTAGGGAAGAAAGAGGGAGTAATAGAACCTCTTACCCTCTATCCCGTGAAACTAGCCAGGATGGAGAGAGAGAGGCTGGGAGACATGAAGGAGTGTTTCACCACCCACCCCGAGAAGATGGAAAGGCATGGGACTTAGAGAGATGGGAACAGGGGAGGACTCCCTATAATTCACCAATACCTAAACGTAGATCTCGGAGCTGGGATGGGAGAGATGCGGATGGAGGAGCTAAATTGAGTGTCTTGAAAGCTGAAATAAAGGCAAAAAGGCTTGATGTTACCAGTTTAAAATCAGATGTTGATGAGATAATAGATGGAACATTGCCTTTGGAAAGGATAGAATTGTATGAACAGGATGAGTTATTGTTCATGGCAAAGGATATTACTAGGAAAGCTATAGCGTTTCATGAAAAACTGACTGATTTGGCAGACAAGTATGCCGTGGATTTGTCTAGGACAAGGGCATTGCAGAGCAACCACAGATTACAGTACGCAGACCAAGATCTAGATGAGAAGAGAACTGCTGGATTAAAAACACACATAAGAGAGCTGGTAACAGGGATAAGAGTGTGGAGAGAACTGGATAAATGGGAAGAAAGGTGGTCGAAAAAGGGCACGGTTAGGAGAAGTACAAATGTATTGACTCCTGAGGGAAGGGCAATGCATATGGAGGCATTCCCTTTGCGAGAAATATCAAATGGAAATTATGTACATGTGCCCTGGAGTAGAGGAGACTTAGCCGCATTTACCAACTCATTTCCGAAGTTGCGGGACAATCCAGTCGAGTGGTATAAGCAGGTAGAGAGGTTTGTTAAAATTTCGAAAGTATTGTGGATAGATTTGAACACGTTGTTTGACATCGTGGTCCCATCTGATTTGTGGACCCCGTGCAAGACTAGTGTCGAATGGCCAAATGCTGAACCATTGAGGGATGTTCGAACAAATGGACCATCTGAGATTGTCATGCGAAAGTATGAAAGGGTAATAGCATGGCTGAAAGATAAGGTACCACCACAGGATATAGATTGGGTAAAAATAGACCGAACAAGGCAGGAACCCAAGGAGACAGTTCACGAGTTTTATGAAAGATTGTTGAAAACATTCAAGCAATACAGTGGACTAGATGTAATGGATCCCAAAGACATAGGGCAGTTCGTGTCAAAGTTTGTCTTGGGGTTGAGACCTGATATTTGTTTGATGATACAGCAACATTTAATCTGTTGGCAGAACAAACCACTAGATGAGATTTTACGATATGCAAGGTACTGCAGTGACGAGATAGATTCTAAAGCCAAGAATCTAAAGGAGAAATTGATGGTGGTGCAAATGCAGTCCGCTGGGAAGGGTGGCCAGCAGAAGCAGGGGATGGGACGAAAACCAAATGGTCAGAACAAAGATAATGAAGAAGGGCAGAGACCTAGGATAGACTTTGCCACTTTAAAGAAAACGACAAAGTGTCATCTGTGTCATCAGGTGGGGCATTGGCGACGCGAGTGTCCCTTTAACCCTGAAAACGGAGAGCTAGAAGTAGAAGAGCAGGTCCAAGAAGACCCAGTGCAAAAAGTGACAGTCCCAAGCAGTAAGGTGGCCAAAGGGGGGACTTCGGCTCCACGGGCCCAATTCCCACAGCCACCGAAGATAACAGCTGGAGGAAAGGTCTTTAAACAAATGCCTCTGTTTATCGAGGAAGAAAAATGTTATTACATTGATCCATTGACAGGACAACGGGTGAGCAGTGAAGAGGACTGTACCCTCGGGGCAGTTCTAGAAGTGGATCAGAGAGGGCCATTTGTTGAGGCAGAAGTGGCAGGGTGTCCCACTACGTTCTTAGTGGACACTGGGGCTACTCGTTCGACTCTGAGATCAGCGGTAGTTCCAGACTTGCCAATGTCAGGGGAAACAATTCAAGTGGTAGGAGTCGCAAATAAAAGAATGACTAGTCCCTTGACAGAACCAGTGTCTGTGAAAATTGGAAACCACATGAACGAACATCAGTTTGTGGTTTGTGACTCGAGTCCGGTATGTCTGTTAGGTAGGGATTTGTTATGCAAATTGAATTGCACCATATACTGCACCCCACAAGGAGTGGAGGTACAGACTACCGACGATGATGCTACCTTTAAGGTGGCCAATTCAAAATTCTGTGTAGAACTATATCCTACTCTGACTGTAGAAGATCTTCCACAAGACTTAAGAGATGCAGTGGCGTCAGAGGTGTGGGATTTCACAGGAGAAGATATAGGATTGATTAAAGGGGTAGAACCGGTAAAAATTCTGGTAAAACCAAATGTTGAGTTTCCAAGAACGCCTCAATACAAATTGTCCCAGGAAACGATTGCGGGAATAAAGCCTGTGATCGAGTCAATGATACAGCAGGGAATACTGAAGGAAATCGTGGGCAGTCCTTGTAACTCCCCGATTATGGGTTTGCAGAAACCTAGCGGGAAGTTTAGGATAGTTCAGGATTTACGAAAAATTAACAACATAGTCGTTTCATGTTGTCCCGTGGTACCGAATCCATCAGTAATATTGTTTCAAATACCATGTCAAGCAGAATGGTTCACAGTGATAGATCTTTGTCAGGCTTTCTTTTCAATCCCATTGGATGAAGAGAGCAGGTACCTTTTTGCGTTTAAAATGGAAGATCGCGTTTTAACATGGTGTCGAATCCCACAAGGATTCACAGACAGTCCATCCATCTTTAATCAGTTGTTGAAAAAGAATCTTGAGAATCTAGTACTGCCACAGAACTCGGTTCTGGTACAGTACATAGATGACCTACTTGTTGCGTCAGAAACAGAGGAAGCTTGTAAAGTAGATTCAATTGCCTTACTGAATCATTTAGCTGAAAATGGACATAAGGTATCTCCGAGCAAGTTACAGTATTGTCTGACAGAAGTACAGTATCTAGGGCACAGGTTAGAAAAAGGGAAACGTAAGGTGTCCCCAGAGAGGATTGAGGCGATAATGAAAATGAATGCGCCTACAACACAGAGAGAAGTTAGAATGTTCCTAGGAATGGTGGGTTACTGCCGACAGTGGATAGTTAACTTTTCACTGAAAGCAAAGCCCTTACAGAAACTGACGCACAAGGAGGTGAGTGATCCGGTACCATGGGATGAAGAATGTCTGGTGGCGTTTTTACAGCTGAGAGACGATTTATGTCGTGCTCCGGCTCTGGGAATGCCAGATTATGAAAAGTCATTTTCACTCTATTGCTGTGAGAGAGAGGGATGTGCTTTGTCAGTCTTGGCACAGACCCACGGTAATGCCCGTAGACCAGTTGCATACTTTTCGGCTACATTAGATCCAGTAGCCGCAGCGTTGCCCGGATGTCTCAAATCCGTTGCTGCAACGGGTGTCAGCATTGAAAGGAGCGAGAGTATTGTGATGGGACATCCAGTAGTGGTGTATGTACCGCATTCAGTTGAATTGTTAATGACCAGGACGAAGACGCAGCATCTGACCAATAGCAGGCTCACGCGTTATGAGCAAGTTATACTTGCCGCAGAAAACGTGACTCTCAGGAGATGCTCTGTCTTGAATCCTGCTACTTTGATGCCATTACCTACTGTAATAGAAGGCGAAGGATGTGAAGACCACGATTGCCTTGATGTGACTGAACTATGCACGAAACCCAGACCAGATATAGTGGATGAGCCATTGTCTGACCCCGATGAAATTTACTTTGTTGATGGCTCATGTTTAAGAGACGATTCTGGTCGGTTGAGAGCAGCTTATGCTGTTTGTACCATTACTGGAGTGGTGGAAGCCGCTTGCCTGGAAGGAGTACATTCCGCACAGGTAGCAGAGATTATTGCCCTAACTCGTGCCTGCATAGCAGGAAAGGGAAGGAGAGTCACCATCTACACGGACAGCCAATATGGTTTCGGTGTGGTTCATGATTTCGGGCAGTTGTGGTCTCAGAGGGGTTACATGACTTCCTCTGGTTCGCCCATTCGAAATGGAGAATTTGTGCGATTACTGATAGAAGCATTACAAGGTCCTGTTGACATTGCAGTGGTGAAGTGTGTAGCTCATACTAAGAATACAGATTTTGTGTCGCAAGGTAATAGATATGCTGATGAAGTCGCACGCTATTGTGCGGAACAAAGTTATTCTTTCTCAAAGGTGGAAATAGAAGGTGCAGAAGAAAAGACTGAATTAAGTATGATGTTAGAAACTGTAGACACTTGGGAGGATCTAAGGATAATGCAGGAGAACGCACCTGAAACAGAGAAAAAGGCATGGGAAATAGCAGGCTGTGTGCGAAGTGAAATGGATTTTTGGGTTTCAGCAGATGGGAGAGCTGTGTTACCTGAAGAATTAGCTAATCCCATGGCGAGAGAAATACATGGTCCAGTACATCTAGGAAGGGATGCTATGATGAGAGTTTTTAGGCAGACTTGGTATTGCCCGAAATTCAGAATAGCAGCAGAATCAGTATGTAAGCGATGTGTTACCTGCCAACAACTGAACGTAGGCAAACGAACACCAGTCACACTGAGTCACATTGGGAGGTCGGGGGGGCCTTTCAATAGAATGCAACTAGATTTCATTGAAATGCCAAGAGTCAATCGCCTTCGGTATGTGTTGGTGATTGTATGCGTATTTTCCAGATGGGTTGAAGCGTACCCTACACGTAGGTGCGATACACTCACAGTGGCTAAATTGTTGCTCAGGGAGTTGATACCGCGCTTCGGGGTGCCTGCCTCTTTGGAATCGGACAGAGGAAAACATTTTAACAGCGAAATAGTGAAGATGTTGTGCTCCACACTGAATATCGATCAAAAGCTGCATTGTAGTTATCGACCAGAAGCTTCAGGAATTGTGGAACAAGTGAATGGCACTTTGAAGAATAGATTGGCTAAAGTAGTGGCATCCACATCCTTGAGTTGGCCAGATGCTCTTCCATTGGTGCTCATGAGCATGCGCAGCACACCTGATAGGAGGACAGGTCTCTCTCCCCACGAGATCCTGATGGGGAGGGCCATGAGACTTCCTACAGTTCCAACTACTGCTCTATTGAATATTACAGATGATCTGATCTTGGATTATTGTAAAGGACTGTCTGACGCCATCCATTCTGTGTCCCTTCAGGTGCATGCGGCTGAAGTTCCAGCAGCGAGGAACCTGTGTCATGACTTGAACCCAGGGGACTGGGTCTTGGTAAAAAAGCACGTCCGGAAGAACTGCCTAGATGTTCGCTGGCGTGGGCCCTTTCAGGTAATCCTGATCACGAACACCGCGGTGAAGTGCGGGGGGCTGCCAAATTGGATCCATGCATCCCATACTAGAAGAGTTCCAGCACCTCTAGAAGGAACAGCTCCCATCCCAGACGAAAGCCCGGAAGTGGAAGAAGAGTCGCAAGAAGGGATTGAGGCAGCTGAGGAGGTGTCGGAAGAAGTTGGGAACGCATCGGATTCAGAAGAAGAGCGAAGGCAGGACGGCAGTGAGACAGAAGACGCAACCGAAGGAGAGAGCAGAAGTGAATACGACTCAGACTCAGATCCGTATCGGAGCGATCAAGAACCAAGTGGGAGGACAAGGAATAGGAGAATAAGGCTTGGAGCTGCCACTTGGCCAACAAGGAGAAGAAGGCTAAGTTTGAGGTCGGCCCAGGAAGAAACGCTTACTCCTATATCCGAAGACTCAGATCCAGAAGAAGATATCCAGGATCAAGCCGAGGAGGGTCTTAGAAGATCAAGTAGGGTGCGAGTGCCTAGCAGAAGATACTCTACTCCCGACTGGACCTACCTTGTTGCAGATGTCTGGGAGACACAGAACAGGGAGGATCAGGGAAGTGGAACTGATCAGAACTGACCCGATCATCACAGTGCAAATAAAGTTTCTACTGCCAGGAGCGGAGACCGAAAGGTTGCTGACACTCAACATCGTTCATCCTGCTCTCCTGAGTGGAATAAGAAAATTGCTTTTAGAGACAGTTGAGTTTCCAGTTTGCTGTTCACGATATCCAATATTGGAGGGAACTCTTCTTCGTTTGGAAATGCTTGAGCGAGTAGTAGAAATGCTAGGAGCGCTTATTGTTGTGGACTAATACCATATTGTGAATGTCTTCAAAGGGGCGCAGAACTGGAAAGGTGAAGAAAGTGATCTTGATTAGAACGGACCCCTTTGTAACTGTGGATGTAGAACTGATAGTACCAGGAGTGGAGATTGAAAAGACATTAACTCTTCATTTTGTTCGTCCCCTGGTCCAGAGTGAAATAAGGAGAATAATCCTAGAGACAGTTGAATTCCCGTGTTGTTGCAAGAATTGCCCAGAACTTGAGGGAATGTTTCTTCGTATGGACATCTATGAGGATGTAGTGTCACTCCTTGAACCATACATAACTTCAGACGAAAATAAGACTGTTGCAAAGAAATTGTAAACTTGTTGCAAGATAACCTAGCGCCGAGTGGAAGAAGAAAAGTGATAGGGGTTTCATTTTAGTGGATGGAGAAGGGCTAGGGTTGTCTATTTTCTACTGGACTTTGAATTGTTTTGCGGAAATAAATTGTCAAGCTTCCAAGTGTTCCAAGAAAGACATTGCAAGAGAGAAAGACTTTGTTTGAAAAGAAGAGGAAGTGAATGCTGGAAGATAGTCGAAAACTACACTGTTTGAGAACATGGAGGCTGGCAACCCGAACCGCAGGGCAAAATGTATAGCTGTTACATTTTTAGGAGTAGTGGTTTCTCTTATAATTTTAGTGATAACTGTTTCATTCCTAGCGGGACACGAAGGGGATGGAACCACAGTTAAGGAGGATAAGGGAGTGTCAACACCGAGAACTACCATTATTAAGGAGAAGGGAAACATCAATGAGAAAGACAAAGCGTTGTTAGATGCAGAAGTAAAAAGGTTACACATGGATGAGTCACAGGGGAATTACAAGTCAAATGCTTATGCTAAGTTGCTTTATGAATATGTTGATGCCATGGAGGTAAAGGACTGTTATGTCTGTATGCAATTACCAATTTCGGTGGAGGAGGGTATCAAATACCATCATCTCCCGTTGACATATGGGATAACGTGCAGTTTATTGTTAAGTATGTTTTATGGACGAGACGGA
This sequence comes from Lissotriton helveticus, assembly GCF_964261635.1. Classification (NCBI taxonomy): domain Eukaryota; kingdom Metazoa; phylum Chordata; class Amphibia; order Caudata; family Salamandridae; genus Lissotriton; species Lissotriton helveticus. The sequence goes on along the minus strand of NC_136065.1, from coordinate 1,631,002,108 downwards.
TTTGAGTATTACTTCTCGAATTTCGACTCGACATTGCCAGAGGTTCCGAATTTCAAGCATTTGAACAAATGGGACTACTACAAAAGCGAAGACAGGTTACACAAATGGTTTATTCCATGGAGAACGTTAGATACTTCACATGCTCGAATAAACAATTTGACTTGTCAAATATCAGAAGTTGAGAAAAAGTTTATAGCACAGGTAGATACTAGATACAGGAAGCAGAAGGTATTGAAGGCATCAGGACAAGGAGAAACAGATTGGACCAAGGAGGAAAGGGCACAACAACGAAAAGGAAGTATTGGTCCAATTGCTTTGGATAAGGAGAAACGGGGGAAACTGTGCATACACAGGAGTTACTCCTACTATGAAAACGTTTATGTAGGACAAGTCAATTGCGAACATGCTTTTCAATTGGAGTACTACTCTAAGAACTTCATGAAAGGGATGCAAGCAATACCAAATGTATATTTTGTATGTGGAAGATATGCCTATGTGAAGTTACCAGATAATTGGTACGGATCATGCTATCTGGCTGTTGTCTTCCCTAAAATATATCATGTTGAGAATTTAGACATGCCTAAGAAAGAAATATCAACTAGATGGAAGCGAGGGCTGGGTGCAGCAGAAGTAGTTGGAGATGTAATAGGTGCTGCATTCCCTTTCTTAGGATTGATAATGAATGACATTAAGATCAGGAGGTTAGCTACAGTCGTAGATAGACTATCTGCCAGTACTGCAAGATCCTTGATGCTGATAGAAGGGGAGATGCAATTGATTAGGGCAATGGTTCTTCAGAACCGACTTGCTTTAGATGTTCTGTTAGCAAAAGAGGGAGGAGTCTGTAGGGCCTTGAAGGTCCAGGAATGTTGTACTTACATTCCAGACAATTCAAAGCCTCTAGAGAAGTATATACAAAACATCACTGCCATACACTACGAAATTGAGGACCTGGCAAAGGTAAATGTGTGGGAAAAAGTAGGCCATGGAATGGGTAAAGTTGGAAGTTGGTTTGCCAACTTAGGAAAGGGTATCGTTTGGTACATATTGAAACCCATCATCATAGTAGTGATTTGTGTAATCACTTTGTGGGGATTGGTGCGTTTGTATCAATGGTATAGAGCAAATAGGTTACAGAGAGCTATGAAGAAACAGGAAGAAGAGTTGACAGCGATGCAGGACACTCAATATAAGAGTCTGAAAGCATTAGAGAGTATGAAAAGAAGTGGTACTGCCCTGTCTTCACTTTAAAGGTTCTACATTTTAGTGTCATGGTAATGATGACCCCTAAAGGTCATCAAAGGGGGGACTGAGAGAGCACAAGTTTGAAAAAATGTATAAGTACGCCATATTTACAAGCACGTAGTTAGTTAACATGTACTTTGCACCAGAGTGTTTATATTTAGAAGTGAAATACACCGAGTGTCTTATATTCAGTGGTGAAATGCATAGAATGTTTAAGTAGAGTAACAATAATCATAACTGTGTGAGACTAATGTAGAAATGTTTGGGATGAATATGAAAACCTCACGTTCTCATGTTAAAGGAATAATGTAAGAGTTGAATGTAACTCTAAAACCCAGTATTTTGTGTAGGCCTCATGGCAATTCACAAGCAAATCTAAACGTGCTGCTAAAATAATGTGAGACAAGGTTGACATGGTTCTTTCAAAATGTACTATTGAACTTAGGGTTAAAAGTATATGCTTTATAGATGTGTTATTTTAGAAACGTATGCTAGTTAAGAATGTTTGCTGTTTAAATCAAGTTAACGTTTTAAGAGTGCAGGAACCTGCTGCATGTAAATCAAGTAGGCCAGAGCAGATAATGTCATGTAGTTTAAATCGTCATGTGCTCGTTAGAGGAGAGGTCGTGAGGTGTCCAGTATGGAGCTCTGAGAGTGTTTTATGGCCTAAGATATGGTGAAGTCTGGAATTTGAGGCCCACTGCAGGATGAGCTGTATGCAGGTGCGAGGGTCCTAATCAGCTCGAATGAAAGGGACTTTGTTCAGTGGCGCCTTGCGCAGGCCTGTAGGAGTTTCCAGGAATTTCAGGGGGTATCAGCGCACTGAAGAAGCCGCCTGGGAACCAAGGCCAACTTTAACGAGGGTCTTCAAGAGTACCATCATGGAGTTTGCCGCGGAAAGATGTACCACGTGAGGGGCGTCCCAAGGGGCGTTTCTATTGGAAATGTGATTTGGTATTAGGGAAAGAGACCCGGGAGGAGAGCAGAGCAGATGATTTTGGGAGCCTAAGGAAGCGGATGGGTAGGCAGATAGGTTGATCAGGAGAGACCCACTATCAGAGAAGAGACAAAGAGAAGTGCGTGATCTTCTTAGGAAATCACCACGGCTGACACCTAGAGGGTTAAGATCTTGCTAAGTAGGGATGTCATTTAGTATAGTGTAGGGACAGACTAACCTTAATTTTCTTTCTGTAATGACTTTGAGGTTGCAACTTGTATTCATTTTGGCAACGCTCATGTTATTAGAGGTTGTACTTATTATTTTGTTCTTCAGACTCAGACTATTCAAAAAGTTCATGTTCATAGTGATTCCGATCTACCTCTTGAATCTCATTTTGAGAAGTTTGTATCTTCAGTTATCTTTGACTTTATATTAAATCTTTAAAACTTAATTTTGGTCAGTGGTCATTTAGAGTGGTGTAAGTTCTTAAATTGATTGTTTACTGCGAGATTACCTTTTACTCAAGACAGGTACCAACGATTCAGTCGACAGGAAATGGGATTTGGTAAGATAATTAGTAACCAGTAATCCCGCGTTAGCACTGTTGTTTATGAACAGATGCACATGGTCGGACTGGAACCGAAAATTCACCAAGGCACCAAAATAAAAATGGCCAACATTTGTAAATCAGGGCAGTTTCAATCTTGCGAAGGCAAGTTGTATATGTGTTTTGCAAGATATGGATGAGTACATGCTTTTGTGATTGTTGCACGCCATGTTTGTGATAATACAAGAAGAAAAAATAGGCCCACCAGATCAGGAAATAGGCCCACAAAGAGCCATAAAAATGGCCCATACAGTGACCTGTCAGCCAGCCCTTCAGGCACTGACAAATTGCCCTACAGGCCAGCCCAATCCCGCAGATACACAGGCACCAAAATAGCCTCTCGGAGCGAAAAAGAACAAATACGAATTTCCAAAGGTAATAGTGCAGTACAGCCTGGCAATTTTTATTTAAGTGTTTGATGCGGCCGCCAGAGTGATTATGTAGATTTTTGCATCATGCAGGCACGCATCTACAAAATGATGCAGGCCCTTTGTTTCTCTTTAGTTATGGGTCCAAGTTGGATCGTGAACTATAAAATAAATAAAAAAGGACACAAGTGTTTTTTTTAAGATGGGCAGGCGAGGAGCAGAAACAGCATGGCGAGGGTGGGGGGGGGAAGCACAAAGCAACACGTGAAAGGGCGAGGAGCCGAACAGTGAAGTTACACCAGGAGGATAGGGGGAATGCCAAAGCAACACAGGAGGGAATGCAAGAGCAACTGGGGGGATAGCTGGAGTGTACACTAAAGCAACAGGGAAGGGCGGGAGCAGAAGGAACATGGGTTGGAGAAAGCAACACGGAGGGGGCAGGTGGGAGAAGCAATGGAGAGGCAAAGGGGGAAGCCAAGAAGCAGTTGGGCAACAGAGCGAGACATGGGGTGAAAGTGGAGATATGTACAGGAGAGACACATGCACTCTAATGGAGTGCGTCACACAAATGAACAAATAGTTCATTTTTGTGAACGCAAATGGTCCTAGTAGGCTTGATCTTAAAAACATGGAGAGGGATATAAACTTCAATGACAAAAGGCATGGTAAGAGGAGATCCAGGCTGGTCGTGGTCATGGGACTTATGTAGCGAGACACCACTAAAGGAGATGCCCTGAAGATTCAAGTCAATATATAGAAGGGATGGGGCACAGGGGGGGGGCGGTTTAAGACAACGTATCCATCAAACAATCGAGCTTGCAAGGAGATGTATTCCAGCCTGACTCCAAACATCTAAAACACTGTCCTCATTACAACACACTGCTCCCTTTTGGGTGCACAGAATGCTGGCCATGAACCGGGGAGGGGTCAGGCCCACAGGGCGGCCCTCTGCTTGCTACTACTTGCAGTACTGTTTTCAGCAATCCCTCTGGCGGACATCTCGCATGATTGGTATCCCATCCTCCACACACTTTGGGGTGACCTAAGGTGACCTACATGGATTTTAATAAATCGGCCGAGTCTGGGGAGAGGGTAAGGAGGTTTAAGAATGGCAGTTCTCTTCCCCGTACCCGTAAGAACCAGTCAGGCGCGCCACATGCAGCCAATAAAGTTATTTGCGGAGGATGAATGGGGGGGGGGGGTGATAGTGGGAGCATCCTTGGATTCCGAGCTTGTCAGTGCCCGCCCGGCAGGGCTCGATGGAACTGGTACCTCAGGTGAAATCTATCAAGGAATCTTTCTAGGCAGGCCGGTGAAAAAGACTGGGTGGGGGGTGTCATTTCAGGGGGGGCGGGGAGGGGGGTTGGGGTGGAGTAGCTCTACCCCTTCTGAACCAAATGTGTAGACGTGAAGCAAGGTAGAAAGAGCGGTAAAGAGGTACGTGTGCGAGAAATGCCAAGCTAGGAGGAAAGAAGAACAGTTCTAGAGAAGAGACAGACGCTCATTCATCGAGTGACTGACACCAAGAAAGAAGGGGGGAGGGCGCGGACAGTGGATTCAAGAGAGCATCGAGAGAGGGGTCTAAATAGAAAGCAACAGAAACGCAAGAGACAGAGAAACGCACGAAAAGATAGGCGGCTTGATAAACACTACGACAGAAGACAGGCAGACGAACACAGCCGTGGGAACAGGAGAAGGGGGAGGCCACGGCGACAACGTGGGCAGCCTCCGCTATCGTGGCGGTGTGAGAGAGGCCTGCCCTCCGCGCGACATTACCCTGAATGTTCCCTCAGTTCATCCCAATGTATTTTTAAACGCACACACCCCCTGCGGAGGCTATTAATAACATCTCCCCTCTCCGCATGGGTCACTTTTATCACTGGGGCCGGGAGATTTCCAGATAGCAAAGAGGTTGCAGCAACGCAGCCTCTGGTCTTGGGGGCTGGTCAAAATGGCGCCAGGTAGGACGATCTGGCAGTGCCAGATGGGCTGGTCTGACCAGTCAGCGAGTGGGACTGTTTTATGGTCTTGTGGGCCGGTTTTACGGTTTATTTCACTGATAAGAACTGCAAACCTTTCCTGCAGAAAACACAAATGCATGCAGTCTTCCAAACATTGCAAACACTTATACATGTTGTCTTTACAAATTCAAAACTGCCCCAATTTGTAATTATGGGCCACTTTATTTTAGATATATGGTTCAATGTGGACTGACTGGAAATCTTGTACAACTTGTGATTTCCAACCTGGAAAATAACATCTGTTACCAGCACTTCAAGAATATGGGCTACTCATGGCAGCCAAGTATATGATGTTAACAAGCATTCGCAAAGCCAACAGGTCTCGTCCATGCGAGATCTGTTGGCTTTGTCATTTCTTTTTTGCCAAGTTGTACAGCAGCGTGGTGAAAGTAAAAAAGAAAGCGCTATGACGCAGCCAGTATTGACTCAATATTAGCGTTTTTCTTTTACTTTCAGCCATGCTGCACAGCAGCTGAACTACTGTGCATCATGCCTAAAAAACATTGACAGAGCCAATAGATCTTGCATAGGCGAGAGCCATTAGTGTTGCCAATGCTTATTTTAAATTGTGGGAACTTGGAACTATTGAGCTTTATATGAGCACCAGATTATATTTATGTAGATTGTGATTTGCCCAGAATCACAGGATATCAAGCCAAGGCCGTGCTTTGCACCTGGTACCCTAGTTTCAAAGTGGGCAGGTCTAGCCGAAAGGCCACATCTTATTCTGTTTCATTGGTCAAGAATACTTCACAAAAACAGCAATAGCCGAAGGTCTTTAACCGAGACCGCTGCAGACTAACCCTCTCTTGTAAGTGGAATTTTTCTTGCTCTTCCTCAGGAATTATGATGTGATCTATGAAAGCCCAGAACTGGAAGCACGGTGTTCTATTCACAAGGAGCAATCGCCTCCTGACAGCCCTATCTTTTCACTTCCCTAACTTCTGGTTTACATAGAGTGCTTGCTGCCGGGGTTCATTTTTACATAAATTCAAAGGTTGGTGGTGGGATTATACCAATTTAACCCCTCCTGCTCATCTTTTAAATTAAATGACAATTTAGCAACTCTGTGGTGTCCACATGAATGGTTTCATAAATATTCCATGTGTCTTACGTGCTCCTAATTTAGAACCGGATAAAATAATTTACTGTTATTAAATGATAAGGCTGTCGGTTTATCAACCTAGAAAGGAGGAAGGTCTGAATTGGCCCTGGCGGGCTTCACACCAGTGACCTTCTGGCAGATTAACTCATCGCCTCATTCCTAGTGAAGGGAAAAAACTGACCATTTTGACCCTGTTTTTTTAATGCTTTTCCTCCAATTCGACTTCACTGCAGTTACTGCATTTCTATACAAAAAACATTGATCTATTTGAGGCTTCGCTGTCCATTACCTCTACGTCCCTCGTCCTCGACCCAGTCATCACTCATGAGGTATTCCACACGACAGGAAACAAAACAGGAAACGCTTTTAGGCTCCACCCCCCCTCCTGCCAGGTGCTTTATCACTACCAACCACCAGAAGCACATCCTGTTTTGTTTCCTGTCGGTGGATTACTTGATGGGAGACGCTGGGGTGGGTGCCGGGCACTTACCTCCATCTTTGTCCTGTGGATCCTCCTCTGCTGGGCTCTGGGGGGCTCCCATGGACCGTCGTGGGATTCTTTGGAGTGGGGCTGCTGGGCTTCCCCGTCTCCTTGCTGGCCTTGGTTGTCGTGAGCTGCTGGGCTTCTCTGGTCTTCCTCCTTCTTCCTGCCTGGTTTCCGATCCCTTGCTGTGGAGGTCGGGTGTGGACGGCTCCTCCTTTCACCTGCTGTCAGGTAGGGGTGAGGTGCGCTGGTCTACTGTGTGCACTCTCTTCCCTTGGGCGTTCTTTCTTTCCCCCTCCCCGGGCCTGTGGTTGTGGGGGCCCGGGGTTGTTTTTTTTTTTTGTTGGGGTTTGTACGTGGGTTGAGGAGCGCTGCCTGCTGCTCGCTCCTCCCCATGTTTTCGCGCATTCTTTACCCCCTCCCCCCCCCGGCCTCATTGTCCTGTGGTTGCCGGGTAGGGGGGGTTCTACCGGTCGCTGCTCGCTCTGTGTGGCCGGGCTTCTTCGTTGTGTGGAAGCCCGGCATCCTCTCGCGAGTGTCTCGGCTGCGCGCATGCGCGGTAGGCACTTCCTGCCTCGAGTCTGTTGGGACGGTCGCCCGGGTGGGCTCCGGGCGCTCCGTTCCTTGGGGGATATTTTCCTTGTGCTGACGCCAGTGTTTACCGGACCCTTGCCGGTTCCGGCTCCCATGCGTCCCGCGTCTGACGTGGCTTTTGCGGTGGTTGGGGGCCTCGGTGAGTCGTGCCTCTTTCTATCCGTTTTTGCCGCGAGGGCTGTCTCTGCTTCTGGTTTTGTTTTGCCTGTCCCTCCCTCTTCTCCGGCCTGACCTGTTGGTTGGCTGAAGGGTCGGGTCTTGCCTCCCTTTTTTTCCTCCCTGCGGGGGGTTAATTGGGGTGTGCCTTGCGTTTATATATGTTTCTCCCCTGGGGGGGTGTGTGTGTGTTCTTTTGTTCCTGTTTGTGCATTGGTTATTCGGTCATGGGCAAACACCATCACAAGAGGAAGCATTCCTCTCCTGTGCCTCCTTCCTCCTCGGATTCTGGTGGGGACTCCTCTCCTCCTCCTGTGAAGCATGCCAAGGGGGATGATGATGATAGGATTAAGCGCCTTATCCTGGAGACGCTTTCTGATATTAGGGCGTCCAAGAAGGGTGCTGCTGGTCCTTCTGGTTCTGCTGCCCTTTATTCTGATATTTCGTCCTCTACTGGATCTGATGAGTCTTCTTCAGCTGCTGTTGAGCTCCAGGGCAAATACATATCCAGGGATCTCTTGCCTGACGTCCTTTCCCATGTGCGTGTTAACATGGGGTTTCCTGATGTTTCTGCGCCCTGTGTTTCTCAGGATTCTCTCTTGCCGCAGTTTCGGAAGCCTGTTGCCTCATCCTTGCCGGTGCATCCCTTTGTCTCTGATGTCCTGCTGAATGAGTGGAAGGACCCTGATCATATTTCCATGCCCAGGTTCATGTCCAAGCTTTATCCTTTGCAGGATATGGCTGCGCAATTGCCTGATTCCGTTCCTGTGGACTCTGTTGTGGCCAGTCTTGTGGGACGTCCTTCTATGGCAGATGATAACATTCTGAAGGATGGTGTGGACAAGAAGGTGGACTCTGCGCTAAAGAAGTCTTATGCTGCCTCTCACCTGGCGATTCGTTCTGGCGTTTATGGGGCGTATGTTGCCCAGTCTCTGCTGACTGATTTCAAGTCCCTGTTCTCTGCTATGCAGGAGGGTGCCAGTTGTCCCGAATTGCTGGAGTCTATGGAGTGCCAGGCGGAGTTCCTGTCAGACATTGCCTTTGATTCTGTGAGGGCTTCTGCTATGTCCTGTGGTTCCTCTGTGGCTGCCCGTCGTAACCTGTTGCTGCGTGATTGGAAGACGGATGCGGCCCAGCGTTCCATGGCTTTGCGGTTGCCTTTTACTGGTGCCCGTCTCTTTGGTGACTTGCTGGAGGAGAAGCTCCACAAGGTCTTCAAGGAACGCAAACATTCTTTGTCCTTTTGTGATCCTCAGCCCGTAAGGGTTCCTCCTTCTCTGGTGCCAGGTCTTTCCGACAGCCTTCCAGGTTTCAGCAGTCTTCTTTTCGGAGTCAGCGGGGCGCTGGCAGGTCTTTTCCCCCGGAAGTTTCAGAAGAAGTCCCAGCGCGGTGCCGGGACTGGTCCTCAGCGTTCCTGACTATGCCGGCATAGGGGCCGTTCTCACTGGTGGTCCGCCTCTGGTTGGTGGGAGGCTTTGCCAGTTCCTTCCTGCTTGGCGCCGGACGACCACGGACAGATGGGTGCTGGATGTCTTGTCCGAGGGCTACCGGATCGAGTTCTTGTCTCCTCCTCCCCCCTCCGGTGTGGTGGTGACCCCTTCTCCTCGGGATGCCTCCCGCCGTCTGGCCTTGTCGGACGGGGTTCAGTCTTTGGTCAGCAAGCTTGCGGTTGTTCCTGTCCCTCTGGCGGAGAGGGGGTTGGGTGTCTACTCCATCATATTTGTGGTGCCGAAGATCACGGGGGGCTTTCGGGTGGTCGTCAACCTCCGGGGTTTGAACTTGTTCGTCAGGAAGATCACGTTCAAGATGGAGACTCTCCAGAAGGTTATCCCTCTGATCCAGTCCGGTTGGGTGTTCTCCACTCTGGACCTCCAGGATGCGTACCTGCACGTCCCGGTGGCTGTGAGGGATCAGCGTTTCCTGCGCTTCTGCCTGGAGGGCCGTCATTGGCAGTTCTGCGTCCTTCCCTTTGGTCTTCGGTCCGCCCCCCGGGTGTTCACGAAGGTTGTGGCTCCCTTGGTGGCCCATCTCCATCTCCTGGGGGTGTCGGTGTTCCCGTACCTGGACGACTGGATGGTGCAGGCTCCGTCCCTGGGGGTCATGTCTCGCCACCTTCTCTTGACCATGTCTACGCTCAGGGACCACGGGTTCTTAATCAACTTGCCGAAGTGCCACCTGGAGCCTGCCACTCGGAGGACCTTCATCGGTGCTGTGTTCGATTCCATGTTGGGGAAGGTGTTCCTGCCGGAGGCCCGGATTCTCCGCCTCCAGTCTTTGCTGAGGAGGTTGTTGTCTCTGCCCTCGGCTCCCCTTCTTCAGTGGCTGGAGGTTCAGGGCCACATGGCTGCTTCTGTCTTCACTGTGCCCTTGGCCAGGGTTCATCTGCGCCCTCTGCTGTGGCATGTGCAGCGGTGGGTCCCGTTTCCTGTCCTGGATTATGCGGTTCCTGTGCCTGTGTCTCTGGACGTTGTGTCTGCGCTTCAGTGGTGGCTGGATCCATGCCACCTTTCTGTGGGGATGTTGTTCCGTCTGCCTCCTCCTCTGGTTGTGACAACAGATGCCAGCGCTTCCGGCTGGGGGGCAACTCTGGATCATTGGGCTGTGCAGGCTCGTTGGCTGCCGTCGGAGTCTCGCAGGTCTTCCAACTGGAGGGAGTTGTCTGCAGTGGAGAGGGCGCTCCGGCTTTTCCATCTTCATCTGCGGGGTTGCCATGTCCTGGTGAGATCGGACAACACGGTGTCTGTGGCCTACATCAATCACCAGGGCGGGACCCGCAGTTCTTCCCTGAACCTGGCGGCCTGCTCCATTTCGGACTGGGCGGAGCGACATCTTCTGGCCCTGTCTGCTCAGCATATTCGGGGTGTGGACAACGTGGTGGCGGACTCTTTGAGCCGGAGGTTTCCTTCGTCTCTGTCCCTGTGCTTGGCCCCCCGGACCTTTCGCTTGCTTTGCCTGCGGTTCGGGACTCCTTGTCTGGACTTGTTTGCCTCCCGGTCCGATGCCCTTGTTCCCCTGTTCTGCTCGAGGTCTCCGGAGGTGGGCGCCTGGGGAGTGGATGCCTTGTCTCTCCGGTGGCCTCCTTGGCTTCTCTATGCCTTTCCTCCCTTTCCTCTGATTCCTGCCTTCTTGCTGAAGGTTCAACGGGAGGGGGCTCAGGTTGTGGCTGTTCTTCCTCACTGGCCGAGGCGGTCCTGGTTTCCTCTGCTGCTGGGCCTGGCGGTGGGCCCCCCCTTGGCTTCTGCCTCGCTACCCCTTTCCTCTGAGGTCCCCGTCCCTTCTTCTGGTTCCCCTCTCCTTGGCGGTCTGGAGGTTGAACGGATGTCTCTTGGGGTCCGTGGTCTGCCCGACCACATCATTTCTGTGATGCAGGCCTCTCGTAGGCCGTCTACTTTGTCTTCTTACTCGAAGCACTGGTCTTCTTTCTCGAGGTGGTGTTCCTCTTCTGGTTTGTCTCCTGCCTCTTGCCCTGTGTCTTCTATCCTTCAGTTTTTTCTGGATGGTTTTCAGAAGCATTTTGCTGTGTCTACCTTGTGTGGTCAGTGGGCTGCTATCCGGGCCTTCCGGGACCCGAGTTCTTTTCTTGCTTCTGATGGCCTTTTGGTGTCTCGTCTGTTTCGTAGTTTTTCACTTTCCGCTCCTTCTGTTCGTTCTCTGGTTCCGCCTTGGGATCTCTCTTTGGTGTTGGGTGTTTTGCAGTCTTCCCCCTTTGAGCCTTTGGAGTCTGTGGACCTTAAGTTTCTGTCCTACAAGGTGGCCTTTCTGGTGGCCATCACTTCTGCGAGGCGGTTGGGTGAACTTACAGCCTTGCGTTTTTCCCCCCCGTTTTTGCGTTTTCTGGATGACGCTGTTGTGCTCTCTTTGGATCCTGGTTTTGTCCCCAAGGTCCGCTCCCGTTTCCATTCCTCTCAGGAGTTGGTTCTTCCTTCTTTGTGCCCTTCTCCTTCTTCTCCTTCTGAGCTGTTGCTTCATTCTCTGGACCTGAAGCGTGCCTTGTCTATTTATGTGGCTCGTTCTGGGGATTTTCGCTCTTCTGACTCTCTCTTTGTCACCTTTGGTTTGGCTGGTAAGGGTAAGGCTGCTTCCAGGCTCACTTTGGGTCGTTGGATTAAGGCTGTCATCGCTCTTGCCTATCGTGGTGCTGCTTTGTCTTGTCCGGCAGGGGTTCAGGCGCGTTCCACTCGGGGCGTGTCTCCCTCCTGGGCTGCTTTCCATGGTGTGTCTCTTGATGAGATTTGTCGTGCTGGGACCTGGGCCTCTGAGTCCACGTTTGTGAGGCACTACAGATTGAATTGTGCCTTGTCTGACCGGACCAATTTTGGTCATGGGGTGTTGCAAGCTGTGGGGGTTCCCCCTCTGCTCTGAGTTCTGTTTTTGTATTAAACTTTCTCTTGCTGCACTCTTTTGTGTCTGGTCTGTGTGTTCTGTCTTTGGGTTGTCAAAGGCCTGTTTGGGCGTTGCTTTGGTATGCCTCATGAGTGATGACTGGGTCGAGGACGAGGGACGTAGAGGTAATGCTATGATTACGTATGGTAATCCCCATTACTCTTAGTCCTACTCGTCCTCGACCCAGTCATACTTCCCGCCCTCCCTCCCTGTCCAGGCCTTTGTTGCTTGGTGTGTCAGGATGTGCTTCTGGTGGTTGGTAGTGATATAGCACCTGGCAGGAGGGGGGGTGGAGCCTAAAAGCGTTTCCTATTTTGTTTCCTGTCGTGTGGAATACCTCATGAGTGATGACTGGGTCGAGGACGAGTAGGACTAAGAGTAATGGGGATTACCATACGTAATCATAGCATTATAGAAGACGATGCACAATGTGACCCGGTGGGGATGGAACAATATTCAGAGTGGTGGTGCTGCCATCAATGTTACATCACTGAAGACATAGTTATTGTGAAAAATCCAAGCATCACACAAAGAACAAGGGAAGCAAATGAGTCACGCCCATTAGGCAGGAGAGGGGTGAGGGTGTGGTACGTGCCTTGTGTAGCACACTTTTGCCAATATATTACTAACGCATGGTGTGGTAGTGCACTGTCATTTACAAATAGCACATTTCCTTTGAAATGGCTACTAAATTTGCACAGACATTCAGTATTACTGCTAAAACTATATACACAGAATAGAATCTGTGTAGGGTGTTAGCAAATATGTTTAATGTGCACATCACCAAGTAAATGGTCTTGATTTGTATTAATCATATTAAAACAGTTGTTTCCATCACACTTCAGAATTATAAAACAACTGGGCTTTATCTGTGCTTTCCGAACTACTGATGAAAAAATAGACATTGTACATCTTTTCCTTTCTCACTCTGTAAACCAGCAAGATTGTCAGATCATTCACTTTACAAAATCCTCTCACTTTGTAGTCAGAGAAAAAAAAGTAAGCACCACTCTCCATCTTAAAAGAAAAAAAGAAATTTGTCAGATGACACAGGCTGATATTTGACCTCACTCTTTGAACCACAGCAAATGCGACAAGATCAAACCAACATTTAAATGCATCTTTGTTGCTGATTTATTTATCTTCTGAGCTCCTGCATGGTTAATCTGGGGCTGCTGCAGCACCCCTACTTACTGTTCCTATGATCTGACCAGCCCCACGTTGAAAGTCTAAGTCCTTCCCAGTGTCTTTGTTTTTATACAGGTAACTAATTCCTCTCTTCATTGGGATGTGGATGGACAGATATTTGTGTTTTAAGGCATTTGAATAGGGACTAATCATTAGCAGATTAGATTAAAATGTGTGCAGCACAGAGAACAACATAAATAAATGCATTCCCAAAAACAAGCAAAGACACAGGGAGGAACTGGTTGAACAAGAAATAATGACGATGGACAAAGAAGAAAGAAAAAAAGGTACCTCAGCATGAGCAGTGGAAGGACACTGATCAAAATGAAGCAATCAGTACTTGGTTCGTGCTGCACCGATAGGGAAACAAATGAAGAGAAAGTGAAACCGGCACGCACTGGCCAGGTAGAAGCCAGCAAAAAAAGAGTGACCAGAAAGCCAAAGAACGGGGAGCAGTGAGCGGACTCCAATCCCTTTTATTTGACAAAATGTTTCGCAAGGGACAGCACATATTCAGTCTAAGGCATGACCTAAAAAGGAGGACTATTACCCACATTTTTACCAAGCTATTATTACCAGCTTTTCAGATCTCGCCTACCTGCAGCGTACACGCTGTCGCTGCAAGGGGTTTTCTTTACTAGAAAGCAGAGGCGCAACTAGAGCCAAATTTCCGGGGGTGGGGGGCTAATAAAAATATCGGGGAGGGCTAACTCTTCCAGCATTAGTCACAGTGAAGATGCAGGGGCTCTAAGAAGGGGTGAAAACACAACAAAGCTTTGTTAACAAGTATATGGTCTTTTAAAGACCTATGAAGTACTCAGGTGCGGCTGCAATAAGACGGTCGCCAGATCAGCCAGCGTGGGAAGCTGTCTCAGCCCCGGCTGACACACACGACGGGAGGGTGGGGCTAAAGCCCTTTGAGCCCAATGGGCGTTGCACGCCTGCTAGAAAGTGCTTGGACCCCGGCCATTGCTTACCATTTCTATTGCATCATTGTTACTCTTATTTGCTGCGTCCTAAATCGCCCAGCGCATGCCAAGCGTCACTTCCTTTTCTTTCTATGGAGGAAGGACCAAGCACAGATTTATTCATCTTAATTCGTGTCCATCCGCTGCTTGTGCTGTGATTAAGGTACTATTTCTTCATCCTCTCCCACCCCTCCTTCTCCGTGTTGCTTCTTTCCCTCCCACCCGCACATCCCAATGGCTAGCTCCACAACACTGCAGACAGCTGGCTCCTCCTTTATCTTCAACTGTTATGTCATATGTTGCTCCCCCACTCTCTTGCCCCATCCGTTTTAAAAAGCATTTATTTGTAAACAAACAGTACTTGCAGAAGCGTTGTACATACCAACAAGCTCTTGCGATAGATCAAAGGAATGAGATTTTTACATAGATCGGAGGTCGAGTTAATTGTAACATATTGTATTATAATTACATTTATGTAACACAAGGCTTTAAAGCGCTTTAGAGCAACTCAGGCAATAGTCCACTTGAACACAATGCCAGTCCTCGCCATTCAATGTCACTTCACTCGACCCCAGTCAATGCGAATCCACTCAGTACCACTCCACTCAATGCCACACCACTCAATGCCACTCCAATCAATGCGAATCCACTCAGTACCACTCCACTCAATGCCACACCACTCAATGCCACTCCAATCAATGCGAATCCACTCAGTACCACTCCACTCAATGCCACACCACTCAATGCGAATCCACTCAGTACCACTCCACTCAATGCCACACCACTCAATGCGAATCCACTCAGTACCACTCCACTCAATGCCACACCACTCAATGCCACTCCAATCAATGCGAATCCACTCAGTACCACTCCACTCAATGCCACACCACTCAATGCCACTCCAATCAATGCGAATCCACTCAGTACCACTCCACTCAATGCCACTCCACTCAATGCGAATCCACTCAGTACCACTCCACTCAGTACCACTCCACTCAATGCCACACCACTCAATGCCACTCCAATCAATGCGAATCCACTCAGTACCACTCCACTCAATGCCACACCACTCAATGCGAATCCACTCAGTACCACTCCACTCAATGCGAATCCACTCAGTACCACTCCACTCAATGCCACACCACTCAATGCGAATCCACTCAGTACCACTCCACTCAATGCCACACCACTCAATGCGAATCCACTCAGTACCACTCCACTCAATGCGAATCCACTCAGTACCACACCACTCAATGCCACACCACTCAATGCGAATCCACTCAGTACCACTCCACTCAATGCCACACCACTCAATGCGAATCCACTCAGTACCACTCCACTCAATGCCACTCCACTCAATGCCACTCCACTCAATGCGAATCCACTCAGTACCACTCCACTCAATGCCACTCCACTATGCTTCACTCAACCTAACTCCATTGCCCTCAACTCCACTCAGTGCATCTCCAACCCACTCCATCGATGCCAATAGAAGTCACTATCATAGGCAAGAACTACTAGCGTTGCAAAGGCTTGTTGCTGTTGGAAGAAGTTTCAAGGTTTTTATTTTGAACCGCGCCACTGATGTAAAAAAAATCACTTCACATATAAAAAAGTATTCCCGGTGGAACGTGGGAGAATGCGCAGTTTTGACTTCCCCCAGCTAGCTAACAGTATATGTGCAAAAATGTAAATAAGGGCACATGTGGCATGAAGATGGAAGAAATAGGGCAGTCAGTGCCTGCTGAATGTGTTTTCTACTAACGTCTGGTGTATTTTCTGTAAAAAAAAATACCGTTATGTTTGCCCCTCAGAGGGAGTCTGGCGTTGATTAAATAGACCTCTACGAGGGACTTTGCTCAAATGAGGTCAGTAAATGAAGTCCCGTACACGCTTCTACGTCTTACCCTTTCTGAGTAGATTGAGTAATGCTAACCGACTGCCATCTAGTGGTAGCAGAGGGGATAGCAAACCTGCATGGAAGCAATGCATTTTAACCCCGAGTCTAGAATTGTGCTTTTCTTGCGCAATCAATATTGTGTTCATAATTGACTCATCTGTAGTTTACATAGTTTCCAGCTAATTCTACCTCTTTCCCAGTGAGTGTTTTTTCCACACAACACGGCAGTAATCTTTCACGAGTAGTTGAAACTCAAAATGAAAGTGCCAGCTTGATCTGTCAATTGTGTTTTTGCGACTTTGAAACTTGATTTGTTTCTTTAAAACACCTTTAAATGATGCAAAAGTATTGATTTCAGTGTTAAAACCCATGTGCTTAAAAATCATGTACAGAAAACTCAGCGAGTTACAAATAGTACTAATAAGTATCCATAAGAGTAGGAGGACACACCGCTAGCCACGACATCCAGTCCCTCGGCTATATTTGCACACAAACCGTGCAATGCCCCTAAACGATAGCTGTCAAACTGTGATCCATTAAGGTTAGGAACATTCCACAATTTTGGGATAATCACTATGTAAATCATTATTGTTTTTTTCATTGAATGTAAATGTATCTTCTAAGGATATCGTGAAAATCCGGCATGGCTTCAGCCTTGTGGACCGACGTAGGACGCGCATTTCTCAAACATTTGAGTTTTAGCTACAAGTGCTTCATGTGAAATTCACAATGCCTGCACACCTCAGTCTGGACACAGGACCTCGTTTCCAGTGCCCCGGTGTGGGTGTAAATTCCGCACCCCAGAGTCAACGATACTGGGGCTTTAACTTCAGGGATGTGGAATTAAAGGAAGCTGTGCGTTGAACCTCCAGAATACCAAGTGACATCAGGAATTACCGAAAGAATTGACAAATCTGGGTCTGATTCCTAGTAATTAGTGTTAGACTGGCTTTTCGGGCAGTCTGGCATTTCTAGATGTGCCAGCTGAAAAGGGCACGTTTTTTTATCTCCAGTTCTGTCACAGCCCAATAAACAAAAACAAAAAAAGGCCACACACCAGCCCTGGCTCTAGACTTTTTTTCGTTGGGATGGCCGTAAAGTAGCATGAGTGGGCCATGACGGTGAGTGAGTACTGACCAAAAAACAATAAAGAGGTTTATTTACAAGCCTCTGTGCCGCTGACGTACCAGCAGCGCAAGGGGCTTGTAAATAAGCCCCAAAGTATTTAATCGATTAGACATTTTAGGTATTGGCATCTGTCCGTGTTTGACATTTTTATCACAACAATCAGAACCCAAAGAGCTACATACTTTGCTTTCTTCAATGTGCTTCCGGCTTTGGGAGAGGGGAGGGATGCTGCTTGTCAAATCTTTAAGATGCACAACTTTAACTGCTTCCCCGCGGTGGACATTCCGCCGCGTGTGGAAAAAAATGGCGCAGCTCAGCCACCCCCCAGCCATCCTCCGCACACGCCAACTGTGACGTCGGACAGCCGGCGGCTGACCGACGCATGGAAAAGGCTAAGACTGTAGCATTCTGCTGGTCAAATGCAGCAGCAGAAATGTGTCTGCAGCCATGCAAAGCCACTTCATAGCTTTTCATGCTTTTAAAAAACTTTGGCAGCTTTCTACTTTGCAAAGCATTGAAGTTTAAAAATACGATTAAATAAGCCCAGAATCAGAATTCAGTTTTCAGGATATCTGTGTTTGTCATTTGAACATCATAGCAGCTAATAAACTCTGCTGACTTCACACCTCTCCCCAAGCTGCACGCCCCTGGCAAACATTATGGTGTTTTTCAGTTCTAAATTACCTTTGGTGGGCCAGGGTATTCCTTGGCTGGGCCTGGCCCACCTTCTAGAACCGGGCCTGCCACACACCGTGTTAGACGGGGACCCCGAGGGTCGGCCGAATACTGGGGGAGAGGCCTCCGAGGAGGGCCGTCTCCGGCGATCGTACAGACAGGTCACCACCCTCCCCACAGATAGACACCACACCAGGATGAGATCGACACTCTTTATATATGGTTCTTGCGGCAAGGTTATCAGCGGTACAAGATTCAGGACTCGAGGGTCCTCTCAATTCTAGTCTCTGTAGGGAAAGGGGTAGCGGGACAGTCTTGGTACCGGGTCGGTACCGGGGGGTGGTAAGAGAGAAGCTCACAATCCTCGAGCTTAGGAGTCTGCAAGGTCGGGCCGCGGCAGCGCCAGCAGGCCAAGGCGATGGTTCAAGTACAGAGGGCCGCGGCAGCGCCAGCAGGCTAAGGCGATGGTTAAAGTACAGAGGGCCGCGGCAGCGCCAGCAGGCTAAGGCGATGGTTCAAGTACAGAGGGCCGCGGCAGCGCCAGCAGGCTAAGGCGATGGTTCAAGTACAGAGGGCCGCGGCAGCGCCAGCAGGCCAAGGTGGTAGTTCACGTTGCAGAGAGCCGCGGCAGCGCCAGCAGGCCAAGATGATGGTTTCACGAGGGTGGGCCGCGGCAGCGCCAGCAGGCCAAGACAAAGGGTTCACAGGGCAGGGCTGCGGCAGCGCCAGCAGTCCGTCAAGGATGAGTTCTTCTCGGTGTCTCTCGACTCCAGGATACAACTGCCCTCCTGGTCTGGGGCTTCCCCAGTTATAGGTCTGGATCCCTTTGATGTCCGGACCCTCGCGCCTTGAGGTCTGGAGGTCCGGAGTGAGGGGGTCCCGACACCCAGCAGGGGGTTGGAGCCAGCGCCCAGGGAGGCCGGGGGTGATCGACACCCGGCGGAGGAGAGCCGTTGACGCCTTCTTCTTTCATCGACCTGCCAAGTGGTCTCTTTACCTCCTGGGTGGAGGTTGGTGCCTCGATGTCGGGGCCGGGCCAGGCCCAGGGTTGGGGTCGAGTCGAGGCCATGCGGCCTCGTGCTGTAGTGTCCAAAGATGGCGGCTGGGCCGGGGCCATGGTGCTGACGGGGACCAGGGCCAGCCGGTACGGGAGGGTTCAGGAGCTGGCGTCCCGTTGTGGATGGGTTGTGGGTTGCCTCGGGGGGTTTCCGGGGTGGCTCTTGCTGGGGATTCAGGGAGAGCCGGGGTCCGGGCCCCATTGTGCGGAGGGGGGACGGCCCAGCCACGAGGCCTGTCCAACATGCGTCCCCCCCAGCTGAAGGCAGGGAGAGTCAGCCATCCTCTTGGGGACTTCCCTCGCCGAGGCGGAAAAAGCGTGACAGGCCGTCTGCGTTGGCGTGGTCCTGGCCTGGACGATGCTCCACAGTGAAGTCCATCCCCTGTAAGGAGATGGACCAGCGCAACAGTTTCGGGTTCTCCCCCCGCATCTGCATCAGCCATTGCAGGGGTCGGTGGTCTGTCTGCACCCGAAAGGGGGTGCCGAAGAGGTAGGGCCGGAGCTTCTTGAGGGCCCATACTACGGCGAAGGCCTCCCTCTCGATGGTGCTCCAGCGCTGTTCCCGGGCCAGCAGGCGTCGGCTGATGAATGCCACTGGCTGATCGACTCCCTCGGTGTTGAGTTGGGAGAGGACGGCCCCCACGCCATGATCGGAGGCGTCCGTCTGCACGATGAATTCCCGGCCGTAGTCGGGAGCCTGGAGCACGGGGGCAGTGCACATGGCGGCCTTCAGCTTCTCGAAGGCCGATTGGCAGTCCGGAGTCCAGTTGATCGTTTTGGGGCTCTTCTTGGATGTGAGCTCCGTGAGGGGCCCCACGATGCTGCCATAGTCATTCACAAACCGCCGGTAGTACCCGGTAAGCCCCAGGAAGGCCCGGACCTCAGTTTGGGTCGTAGGGGGTTGCCAGGCCTGGATGGAAGCGATCTTGAGCTGGAGGGGGGCCACCAGACCGCTTCCCACCTGGTGTCCTAGGTAGGTCACGGACCCTTGGCCCACCTGACATTTGCTGGCCTTGAGGGTGAGCCCGGCCTGCTGGAGGGCGTGTAGAACTTCCCGCAGGTGGCGGAGGTGGTCGGTCCAGTGGTGACTGTACACAGCGATGTCGTCCAGGTAGGCGGCGCTGAATCCTTCGAGGCCCGCCAGTACCTGGTTCACGAGTCGTTGAAATGTTGCCGGAGCGTTTTTCATGCCGAATGGCATCACCCTGAAGTGGTAGTGACCGTCCGGGGTAGAGAAGGCGGATCGTTCTTGGGCCCTGGGGGTGAGGCCGATTTGCCAGTAGCCTGCTGTTAAATCGAAGATGCTCAGGTAGCGGGCGGCCCCCATACGGTCAATTAGCTCATCTGCCCGGGGGATAGGGTGAGCATCGGTCCTGGTAACGGCATTCAGTCCCCGGTAGTCCACACAGAACCGGAGCTCAGGGGCAACTCCCGGGGCGGCGGCCTTGGGGACCAGGACGACGGGGCTGGCCCAGGGGCTGTCCGAGGGTTCGATCACTCCCAGTGTTAGCATCTTGGACACCTCGGTCTGGATGCAGGCGCGCACCCGATCTGGTACGCGGTACGCCCTGTGGCGAATAGGGGGGCTGTCCCCGGTGTCCACATCGTGAAGGCACCAGGGGGTGACCCCAGGGGTGAGAGAGAACAAGGATGCGAATCGTGTCAGGAGAGCTAGACAGTCTTGACGTTGCTCCGGGGCCAAGGCCTCGGAGAGTCTGACCCCTTCCACGGAGCCATCCTGCTCGAGGGTCCTCAGCAGGTCCGGAAGGGGCTCGGAGTCTTCTTCCGTCCCATTATCGGTAGCCATCAGGAGACTGAGTTCTGAACGTACAAAATGGGGCTTGAGTCTGTTGGCGTGGAGGACCCGTAGGGGGTTCCGGGAAGTTTCCATGTCGATTAAGTAGGTGACGGGCCCCTTGCGTTCGATCACCTTGAAGGGCCCGGACCATTTGTCCTGTAGAGCACAGGGTTCAACCGGGGACATCACCCAGACCTGCTGTCCCGGCTCGAACTCGAGGGAGGAGGCGTGCTGGTCATACCATCTCTTCATGTCTTCCTGACTGGCTTCAAGGTTGGCTTTGGCAATCTCCCTGAATCGCCGGGTCTGGTTGTGAAGGGCCAAGAGGTATTTGTACACATCCGGGGGAGTTTTCTGGGGGGGCCTCTCCCAACCTTCCTTTACTAGGCTGAGGGGACCCCGGACGGGGTGCCCGTACAGGAGTTCAAATGGGCTGAAGCCTAGGGATTTTTGAGGGACCTCTCGGTAGGCGAACAGGAGGCACGGGAGTAGCACGTCCCACTGGCGACGGAGGGGCTCTTCTAGGCCCATGATCATTCCTTTGAGAGTGCGGTTAAACCGCTCGACCAATCCATTTCCTTGTGGGTGATAGGGGGTCATGAATTTGTAGGTGACCCCGCACTGTTGCCAGAGAGACTTCATATATTTCGAGATGAAGTTCGTGCCCCTGTCGCTGACGACCTCCCGGGGAAAGCCCACCCGGGAGAAGATCCCCATCAGGGCTCGGCCTACCACAGGCGCCGTCACGGTTCGAAGAGGGATAGCCTCGGGATAGCGGGTGGCGTGATCCACCAGGACCAGGATGAACCGGTGTCCTTGGGAGGTTCGGGGGTCCAGGGGCCCCACAATGTCTATTCCCACCCGTTCGAACGGGGTGGTGACGACGGGAAAAGGCTGCAAGGGTGCTTTGGTTTTTCGGCCACTTTTTCCGCTGGCCTGGCAGGTGGGGCAGGCCCTGCAGTGGTTGGTGACATCTTTTCGCATTCGGGGCCAGTAAAAGTGGGTCACCAGGCGGTCGTACGTTTTGTCCTGTCCCAGGTGTCCGGCCAGGGGTATATCGTGGGCTAAGTTCAAGAGGAAATCTCTGAAGCGGAGGGGCACCACCAGCACCCGACTGGCCCCCAGTTCTGCAATCCTTTGCTCACTGTAGAGCAGGTCATTGTCCCAGTAGATCCAGTGGGCCCCCGAGGTGTCCCCTGCGTTCTGGGCAAGGGCTTGCTGCCGGAGTCCCTCGAGGGAGGGACAGGTTCTTTGTTCTTGTTGGAATTGTTCCTGGGTGGGGCCCCCCTCTTGACGCCACTGGGCCAGGTCGGGGAGGTCCGGGAGCCGACCGGGTCCTTCTTCGGTTTGGGCCGGGAGACTTGCTTCTGGGGTGGCCTCCTCCGGGACAATCGCGGGAGGAGGCTCCGGCCACTCGGGTTCTTCTGGACTGGGGACGGCACGGGCGGTCATGGACCGGGTCGTAGCACAGACCCATTCGGGGAGGCCCAGCATCCCCAGGTGCTCTCTCCGTTCGACTGCTGCCCAGGGAGAACTTTCGAGATCGTTCCCCAGGAGGCAATCCACGGGGGCATCATCGCGGACAGTTACTTTCAGCATCCCTGATACTCCTCCCCATTCGAAGGGGACGTAGGCCATTTGACATAGACTTTCTGAGTTGTCGGCCGACCGGACAGGGCAAAGAATGTTCGGCAAGATCTGGTCCGGGGCCACCAGATGACAGCGGACCGCGGTCACACTGGCCCCGGTGTCGCGGAGGGCTTCCGCCCGGCGGCCATTAATGTTGACCCACTGGCTGTACTTCTGCGTGTTGGCGGGAAGGGGGGCCCGAGGGATCAGGTCTCGTTCCCCTAAGCAAACCAGGGACATGGCGGCCGGTTCCCACTCAGGCTGGTCGTTTTCGTACTCTTCTTGGTCTTCTGGGTGCTGCTCTTCCCCCAGGGCTGCAGCAGCGACCTGGCGGGGTAAAGGGTTCGGGTTCTTTGGGCAATTGGGATCATTTGCGTAGTGGCCGGGTCGCTGGCATCGGTGGCAAGTGATGTTGGCTCGGAAGCCGGGTCGCATCGGGGCGTTTCCCCTGCCGGCCGGGGGCGGGGTGTTGCTGGCGGGAGTCACCGGGCCGGTGTCCCTACCCCGGCCCTGGCCTCCTCCTCCACGGGGGCGATGGGGCCCTTGGGCAGTTCTGTGCGCTTCGCTGGGTCCGTGTCGGCCAACTCGGGTGCTTTCCCATCGGTCAGCTTCGGCGGCGAGCTGCCGAGGTTCCGTTAGTTTACTGTCCAGGAGGTGCTGTCTGAGTTCGATGAAGCAGTTGTTAGAAAGGTGCTCCCACACAACAAGGTCAAAGAGCTGTTCGTAGGTGGTCACGTTGCTGCCCTTGATCCACCCCTCGAAGGCCCGGCTAAAGAAGTTCACGTATTCCACCCAAGTTGTACCCGGGATCCGTTTGCAGTCGTGGAACCGCTGGCGGTACATCTCGGGTGTGAGTCCGTAGCGAGTGAGGAGGGCGGCCTTCATGTGGTCGTAGGATGTCATCAGATGGTCCGGGAGTTGCAGCAGGGCGTCTCGCCCTTCGTTGACAAACCTCCCCCATAACCCGGCTCCCCAGTCGCTTCGGGGAATCCGGTGGGAGGTCATGGCTACTTCGTACACTTTGAACCATTGCTGGATGTCATCGTTCTTGTAGTACTCTCTGACGACATCTTTGGGTATGTGGACCTTGGGGTCTGTAGGGGCAGGAGTGTTCGTGCGCTCGGGGACCCCGAGTTCCTTGTTCTGCTTCCGAATCTCTAGTTCTTTGAGGTTGCGCTCATGTTCGTAGGTTAGCTTCTTCTCTTCTAGCTCTCTCTGCCTTTGTTTCTCTTCTCGCTCCTCTCGGAGTCGTAAGTGTTCCAACGTTATTTTTTGTTCCGCCAATTTGAGCTCTCCATCTAAGCGAAGTCGTGCCAGTTCTAATTCATGAAGCCTGATTTTTTCCCGTTCCCGGACCTCTTCTGGGGAGAGACCCGATCTTCTTTCTTCCGTCGGCGTGGGGCTTGTTTCGGGTGTCTTGTGGCTTTGTGTTTGGGGTACGGTCGTACCCGTCTCCGCCCAATATTCCAGGGCTCGTTTGAAGTCCTCTTTCGTGCTCAGTCCTGTGGTTGAAATGCCTAATTCCATGCAGAATTGTTTCAGTTCTCTGTGGTTGTATTCTTCCAGCTTTTCCATCTGGAATTTTTCTGTTGCTCCGCTCTCTTTTGTTGTCATGGTGGTTGTGTGTCGTGGGGCGAGTGACCCTCTGTACGATTATGCGTAGGTTCGGATCGCGCCGCTGGCCACCAATGTTAGACGGGGACCCCGAGGGTCGGCCGAATACTGGGGGAGAGGCCTCCGAGGAGGGCCGTCTCCGGCGATCGTACATACAGGTCACCACCCTCCCCACAGATAGACACCACACCAGGATGAGATCGACACTCTTTATATATGGTTCTTGCGGCAAGGTTATCAGCGGTACAAGATTCAGGACTCGAGGGTCCTCTCAATTCTAGTCTCTGTAGGGAAAGGGGTAGCGGGACAGTCTTGGTACCGGGTCGGTACCGGGGGGTGGTAAGAGAGAAGCTCACAATCCTCGAGCTTAGGAGTCTGCAAGGTCGGGCCGCGGCAGTGCCAGCAGGCCAAGGCGATGGTTCAAGTACAGAGGGCCACGGCAGCGCCAGCAGGCTAAGGCGATGGTTCAAGTACAGAGGGCCGCGGCAGCGCCAGCAGGCTAAGGCGATGGTTCAAGTACAGAGGGCCGCGGCAGTGCCAGCAGGCCAAGGTGGTAGTTCACGTTGCAGAGAGCCGCGGCAGCGCCAGCAGGCCAAGATGATGGTTTCACGAGGGTGGGCCGCGGCAGCGCCAGCAGGCCAAGACGAAGGGTTCACAGGGCAGGGCTGCGGCAGCGCCAGCAGTCCGTCAAGGATGAGTTCTTCTCGGTGTCTCTCGACTCCAGGATACAACTGCCCTCCTGGTCTGGGGCTTCCCCAGTTATAGGTCTGGATCCCTTTGATGTCCGGACCCTCGCGCCTTGAGGTCTGGAGGTCCGGAGTGAGGGGGTCCCGACACCCAGCAGGGGGTTGGAGCCAGCGCCCAGGGAGGCCGGGGGTGATCGACACCCGGCGGAGGAGAGCCGTTGATGCCTTCTTCTTTCATCGACCTGCCAAGTGGTCTCTTTACCTCCTGGGTGGAGGTTGGTGCCTCGATGTCGGGGCCGGGCCAGGCCCAGGGTTGGGGTCGAGTCGAGGCCATGCGGCCTCGTGCTGTAGTGTCCAAAGATGGCGGCTGGGCCGGGGCCATGGTGCTGACGGGGACCAGGGCCAGCCGGTACGGGAGGGTTCAGGAGCTGGTGTCCCGTTGTGGACGGGTTGTGGGTTGCCTCGGGGGGGTTGCCGGGGTGGCTCTTGCTGGGGATTCAGGGAGAGCCGGGGTCCGGGCCCCGTTGTGCGGAGGGGGGACGGCCCAGCCACGAGGCCTGTCCAACACACTGGCTATATAAAACTGGCCCGTGCCAGCCTGTCCAGAAGGCCAGATAAAACTGCAATAATTCCTCATTCTTCTCTGCAATTCCCCAGGAGTTTTCGACTAGAAACAAGACAAATCTGCAGTAACATTAGGATATCATTATTTGCTGCTAGGACTGGTAATCGGCTTACGTGATAGACCAAGTCTTACTCTCAGATCACCAATTACTGAAGGTATAGGAATCCGGCACTGACCATCAGGGAGCACTGCAGGTCAAGTCCTGGCACCTATATACAACTGAGCCCACGTACCCAAGTCCTGAATTGCAGCACACCCTACGATATTCAAGACCCTTTTTCTGAGTCGCAGTACCACGTCTCACAGATTCAGCCCTCTCCCCCTCACTTTCAAATGATAAAACCACAGCATTGGAGAAGATGGCTAAATCTTAAACTTGTTATGTGCAAGGCTACTGGAATTATGTGGCAGAAGAGGACCAAACTATCCTGCAAGAATGCCTAAATTATGCAGCAGGAAAAGGCATGTTATGCGGCATAATGTGGCACAGTTGTGATAGCATTATTTCATTATTTTGTCATTTTCACACCGGATAACAGTGTCTGAGAAAAAACGTCACCATAATTAGTAGCAATTTAACAACCAAATACAACAATTAGCAACTGAAAGATTACCTGTCAAGCCTTCTGATGAACAGGAACCAGAGTTGCCATATTTTTGTAACTTTTGATCCATTTGAGCTAAAAGCAGTTTTTTGGGTTAAAATCAGCAGATTATGCCACAGATGATGGATTATGTGGCAAAATACATAATTATGTGAAAATTGCCGGGGCTGCAGAATTGCGGAATTCCAGTGGCACTGATAATGTGCTATATGATCACATGTTCAGGGGTGGTGGCAGAGGTTCATTGGCATGGCTAGGGTTGCCTAGTGCCGGTTTCCTACCCACACGACGGGTATTTTAATGTCCCTGCCTGTACAAAAATTAGGAAAATCACATAATGCGGGTATTTTTATCCTCCTTAGTATATACCTCAAACCGCGGACAAAAATAAACCAATTAAAAGTGCTCTAGAGCTTCCCTAATGATCCCTGACTGAAAGTAAACAAAAACAGAAAGGTCATGTTGCAATTGAATGCAGATGACTTTAATATGACTTTCTATTTAAGTATCACGTCTGGAGCTTTGCAGACTCTTAAAAGACGAACAAAAAGCTGGTATTTTTCTTTTGGAAAGGGGGAAACCCCAGGCCTGGCCCCTGAAGCCCGGTAATCGGTGCAGTGTGCGCAGGCACGCCCGGTCCCTGCGGAATCACAAGATGTCGGCCCTGCGCGCAGACGCAGTGCGCAGGATCCCCGGAGCCTCGAACCTTGGCTCCCTCCGCCTCTGGAGCGCGGCCCGGGCCGTGCGTGCCGTCTCTGACTCAGCCCCTCCGCTCTTTGGGATATTATTTCGCCTCTTTCCATATTTTTGTGGGGTCGGTGCGGTTTGAACATCTCACGCAGGCCCTATCCGCTTTCCCCATGTCTGAACCTTCTGCCAGGAAAATCCAGCAACTGCCATCCACCTCCCGCTCCTCAATGTTTTTCTGCCTTTCTGCCTCGCTTTTCATTGTTCTGTCTTAAATTCAGTTATTTACATCTTACGGGACCAACCCTGCCATGGATATCGCCTGCTCTCCCTTTATCTCGCACCTTCTCTGTTTCATCTGTTCTCATTTCCATGTTTCCTTGTGCACTGCTCAACGCTCAGAAAATTAATTTCAATTTTTCTAACCCCTTTCTTCTTTAATTCGTTCTACTCGACTGTTTTTTTAAATTATGTATATTCCTCTTAGTCTATCAATCAGCGTCATCGTTTTCTCCCCATCTCTATTGCATCATCCCCTTTTCTGAAAGTCCTAGTTCCTTTCTATTTTACTTATAATTTCTTACCTTTGTGCATGTCTTTATTTATTATTCTCCACTATTAGCTACTGACACTGCTAAGCACAGGTACGAAAAGAAGAGGTTGTCTTCTACTGTTAGATTGTGTGAAGAATTGTATGGCACTGCGTGGCACCAGAGGTTTTCAGGGCTTTATGTATATCGCCATATGAATTGCTCTTTACCCTGCCTTGCTTTCGTTTTCTTCCTGTACATTTTGCTGTTTATTTCTTGACACACAGTCATTATTTTCCCCTTTTCTTCTTGTCATTCTGCCTTTGTTTCTCTTCATCTTTCCATTTTCTTTCGTTGTCTGTTCCCTCTTCTACGTTTTGTTGTATAATTCTTTGTCTCTCAGTTTCTTATTGCCCGCTTCTCTGTTTCCCCATTTTTTACACTTGCCGGTGCATTGTTGTCCCATATCTTCACTGGTCCAGTGAGCTTCTTCAATACTCATAAAGGGCAGACTCTTGGTGCTTCCATTCAGCACTTTCATTCAGACACATAAGATAGAATATGACATTAGATGAAAAGACTAAAAGGCCCAACCAAGCCTGTCCATTCTGTTGACCAAAGCGCTACAGAGGGGTTGCATGGTGTTATTTATGTCTCACCTAGACAGCATATGTCCTATCTCTTTGTTTGTTATCACTTGGCTTAGTGACCGCCCATTGCTTACTATTTATTGACTTCAAAGTACATATTTCTAGGTTGGTTCCAAACTACTTGCCATGGATGTTTTCTGTTTTTCCCAAAACTCACGGTGGAAAGAAACCTCTCTGAGGTCTGCTTCGATATAATGTGGCTTCGCTTAATGCTACCTCATTCTTCTACACATTGGGTGGCTGATTCACAGACCCGTTGTCGCATAAATCCTCAGCTTTATAACTTGCTCTGACTTCCACTTCAATACAGAGTGCAGTACAAGGGCTGGTGCTCCACCTTCAAGGCGCTGGTCCTGTCTTGCCTCCAGGTTCCAGATATCAGTTCAGCAAGGGTTTGTGCAGACTTATTATGCTTTCACTTAGCTAGACACCATTCTCTCCTCAAGCCATTTTGGTTCCTTCCCTAGGTTCATATATTTGTTGCCCATTTAAATTTGCCCGGTTTGTGTCCTAATGCCTTTCCGACTGCAGTCAAAAACATATATTTTTATCATTTTCTGTAATTTTCTGCTGCAGATCAAGGTCTTCCCATTGTTATATTGTTTCTTCTTCTGGGACTTTCTGTAGTTCTATATTATTCTTTTCTGGTCTGGTATTAAATTCTATTCTATTTTTTTAGTTCAGTGCAGCAGCCAACCAGTCTTCAGGGTGAGAGCTACGTCCAAAGAAAGTTAACCAATAATAACAACAAATAATGTCCCCCATGTGACCATGAAACAGGCTAGAGTACATTTGGCCTTCAAAGTGAACACACCATTCCAGCAGAGGCCTTTAGAGCATGACACACGTGGTCCTTAACATGGCATGCTATGCAGGGGAGGGTTACCTCCCCTTATCTCCCCCTCTTTATCCCATTGCCTTCATTGCATGCCTCCCACCCTGCTGCATTGGCTTTAAGTAACCAGCTCTTTGACCACTCTTGAAAATTTCCTAAATCAATACTCATATTCCCTACAACCAGAGTTTTAACATTAGTCACAGTATCTCTGCCGTCCACCATTCCAATGTCACCCATCCATCCCCTCCCTATAGCTTTGACATTTTAAATCTAAACACAAGCTGGTGTTTTTATAAGAATGAACATTATAAATCGGTCAGCAGCATGAGTAAGTGACCCCAAAAATATTTTTGGGGTCTTGGCTACGAGTCCCCCCCCGTCCCCTCCCACTATCCCCCCAAAGCAAAGTAGTGAACCCGGGGCAGAAGTGAGCGCTTAGGCTGCCACTCATCCAGACTGCAACAGTTCATACGGAAACGAACAATTTAAGAAAAAAGGAGTGAACGAACAATGAGTGACGTACATAAAAGGCAGACTTGAGAAGCAAAGCAGATGAAGCAAAAAGTACCAAAAAGAAGGGAGTGGCCCCACAAACGACCTCCTGCTGCCCCTTCCATTGTGGTGTCTGGACATCTAATGAGATAGATACTGCAGACCCACAGTGTGTTGTGGATGTGTGCATTGTCTAATTGACTCCATTGTTGTGACATAGTAATCCATCCGCCAAGATCTAAATCAGGCCCCCAAGTCTGTGAGGGAGGGGCCCCCAGTGTGTTGCATACTGTCCATTTGTGCTGTGGCCTCTACCCTTTCCAAATCTTTTTGCTTTCATGTTCTCTTCTGAGGTCTGCTGAACCTCCTTTCACCGGTGGGTTTACAGTGGTTGCCTGACTGACTACGAACCTGTGAGCCCCATGCCTGCAGCTGCCCTGGACTCCAGCCAAGCGCAAACATCTGCAACCTCTGTGAAGAAGTGTGCATTACCCTCTGTCGCTACACTTAACTTGGCTGGAACCATTAGCATATATTTTAACTGGAGATCAGAGATTCTGCCCCATTGCAGTAAATAAACCTCCTCTGCTTGCAGACTGTCTAAGTAAAGTCAGGGAAGGCCAGTACCTGCGCATTTGTAAACTGCAGTTGGCCTGTTTGTCATGCCACGAGACGGATATCGTCTGGATCCAAAATATTCAACAGCTTGGAAATTAGTGGCTTGGATGCAGACACTGGGCACAAGAGACCTATGTTCTCGCTGCACCATGAAAATATTCACTAGACCCTAGGCACAAGCGCGTTGCATAACCAGAAAGAGTTTGGCACTTTAGCCCTTAGTTTATTACGGAAGCCAGCTACCCGTATTTTTATCTGTCTGGACCTGCCTTCAGAATCGTCCATGCAGAACCTTCCCTCTCTCCCGCAGGGCCGTCCTGTGTTTCCGCATTTATGCAGCACCAGGTCCAGTATGGCCATGGTCTTGTCAGGGTCACCCATTATCTCTGTAGCCCTTGCACAGGTTGTTGCGCAGCAGGCCACCATCATTCGCAACTGTGTCAATCATGCATTCCAGTGATCTAGTCCAGTCTGTCAAGTTACTGACACAGCCGCAACACCTGTGCTTGTCCCAGGTGCGGTGTCTGCTCCATGAGTGTGGGGATCAGGTAACACTGTCCAGAGCCGGGTCCCCACTACCAGCAGTTCTCGGGGGACCACAGGTAAGTAACTCCCACCCAACCCCCAAGTACTGGTGCTCCAGGGGTCTCATAAAGCATCAGTTGCTGCAAAAGAGGTCCCCTTACCTAACGTCAGGCCATGCAGTGTTGTTTCAACAGCTGCACACATGGGTCACGCCATACCGTAGCTCCTTGGCCAGTTCCTGGCAGCGTGGGCCCACACAGATGGATAGAGTGGCTGCAACAGCACATACTGAAGAACCACCGCATGCCTCTCAGGAACTTCTTGGAAGTAACAAGAGTCTAGTGACACATATGGACGGTCTCAGCAGTCATTCTGTGGGACCTTGTCTTGGGCATCATTTGGATTGTTGTCGACCCTTTCATCAGGCAATATCGTGATTTGTGTGGTGGTAACTCTGATTGTTATGAGTGTGTGGGGCCTGGTCTTCAGGGTCATCCCTATGTTGCAAGACTGTTGTATCCGGCATTCTGGTGGTTTGTGGGATTTTTTCTTAGATTGTATTAATTGAGTAGCGCCTTGTCTTTGGAAGTATCTCAATGATTTTGTGTGGCTTTGTCTCTATTGGATCACTCTGACATTGCCCTTGTAATGGTCAAGGTCGATTTTCAGAGTTCAGTATGACGTGGGGCTGGCTCTCTAGGATCATTGTTTGTGTGCGGCACCTTAGATTTGAGATTATTCGGACAGTGTGGACATGCTTCTAGGATTGTTAATGGTGTGGGGTCACACCTCTGGCATCATTCAGATGGCCTCTGCTCTTACCAACCAGGATCACTAATGGGGACCATTTTAACAATGTCCTGCTGTGTTTATTGCAGGTGCTGGGTTACAACGAGAAGCCACTGACGCTGCAGATGTTCATAGGCACGGCTGACGAGAGGAACCTGCGACCTCACGCCTTCTACCAGGTCCATCGCATCACCGGCAAGATGGTGGCCACCGCCAGCTATGAGGCTGTGGCTGGCAGCACCAAAGTTTTGGAGATGTCAGTGCTGCCAGAGAATGGCATGACGGCCAAGTAAGTAGGAGCATGAGGACCCTGAAGACACCCATGAGAAAGAGTGAAATGATACACTATGAAATATAGACTCTAGATTAGGGTACTTGAGCGTTCATTCAAACAAAGATAGCTGTTTAATGACAATGCCTAAAAAGACAGGTGTTTGATGAAAATACCTATGCATGAGAATCATTTGTCATGCCCTTTCGTTTTTTGATTGGATTTATGAGGGAAACCTACATAAATTGCCTTGAACTGTGAAAGCAAACCAACAAGGGTTAACATGTCATTATCAAGGGTTTCCAGACTACTCCACAACTTACACGTCACTCAGCTGTATTTTCTTCCAGGGCTGGCACCGTCATAGCACTTTTCCCCCCATCCCTGCTGTTGTCAGTGTTAGCCCCTCACATTCCTTCCCTTTGTGTTGCCCCAAAACCACCCTCCCATCTGGAACCAAAACAAGCATTGGCAAAGCCAAAAGGTCTCCCGTATACAAGAGTTATTGGTTTTGGCAATATGTTTTTGCCATGTTGGCTGCTGTTCAGCATGGCTTAAAGTTAGTGGTGGGGAGTTTCTTAGAATGGAGTGGGGGGAGTAGAGTGCTCTAGACTGGATTTGTTGAAGTAGAGTGTTGTAGAGTGGAGTGGGGAAACAGAGTTGAGTAGAGAGGAGAAGAGTTCAGTTGTTCAGAGACAGAGAGTGTCATAGAGTGCAGTGTCATAGAGGCGTAGAGTGTAGTGGATTGACATAGAGTGGAGTGGGTTCAAGTAGATTGAGGTAGTGGTGTGGATTGGTTTGGAATAGATTGTGGTGGACTGAAATAGGGTTAGGTATGTTGGATTAGGGTGGACTGAAGTGGGGCGGCTTAGATTAGATTGGTATGTGGTGGATTGGATTACAGTAGGAAAGTTGGTAGTGGGGTGAAATAGAGTGGAGGGTGGGGGATTGGATCGAACTGGACTGAAGGGGGTGGGTTGGATTTGAGTGGGGTGGATTGGATTGGGGTGAGTTGGATTGGAGTGAGGTGTGGTGGATTGGAGTTTGGTGAGTTGGATGGATTGGATTGAGTGGGATGGACTGAACTGTGGTAAGGTGAAGTGGAATGGGCTAGGATGGTGTGGATCGAAGTGGGGTGAACTGGTTAAGATGGATTCGATTGGAGTGGGGTGGATTGAAGTGGTGTGGTGGATTGGAGTGGGTTGGAGTGGGGGAAACTGAACTGGGGTGGGGTGAATTGGATTGGTGCGGGTGGATTGGAGTGGAGTAGATTGGATTGCAGTGGGGTGTATTGTTTTGCGTGGGGCGGATTGGATTGGGGTGGGGTGAACCGGATTGTGATTTGGTGGATTGGATTGGGGTAGAGTGGGGTGGGGGTGAACTGGAGTGGGGTGGGGTGGATATGAGTGGGCTAGATTGGAGTTGGCTGCATTTGGGTGGGGTAGATTGGATTGGATTGGAGTGGCATTGATTGGATTGGATAGGTATGAGATGGATTGGATTGGGGTGAGGTGGATTGTATTCGGGTGACATGGATTGGATCGGAGTGGATTGTTTTGGATTGGGTTGGGGCAGAGTGTTTTGGATTGGATTGGGGCAGGCTAGAGTGATGTAGATTGGAGTGGGGCAGATTGTTTTGGATTTGCCAGATAGAAGGCAGTACTGTCTGCCACCCAACAAGTACCAGGAGTATTGTCATTGTTAAGGAATGGGGGCCTGTTGTCCTTCTCATCGTTGAATAATATGTGTGTGCAGTGGTAGATAAACACCTATCTTGGGTGTCTCTGAGTGCAAAGTTACTGAGTGTAGGGAGTCGGTTATGCTGTGACCTGCTCCTTTCATAGTCCCCTTTCCCTCCAGATTGTGAGATCCTCATGTGAGGATGTGAAATGGTCCTAAGGCATGGCCTCTCTCATTTTGGTCCAGCAACTTACTTCACACCTCCATGTCAATCACTTAATACATTCACATTACTGTCCAGAGTGAACACACATTATTTATGAATGATTTAGTTATTCTGAGGAGCAAACAAAAGTACTTACAGCATAATGTGGCAAGGACAAAGAAAGAGAAATCTTGCTGGGACTCACAGCCCCACAGATATGAGGCCACGCTTCCCTGTGGGTAAATCCCACTGTTTGAAGACCACTGGCCTATGGGTTTATACCCCTCCTTCACTGTTGCGAGGTACCCTACCATAGGTCCAACGCTTTTCTTTCTGGAGGCAGCCAGTCTGCAGTAGGTGGTGGAAGTTACCCCAGGCAAAGTAAGCACTAGGTTGTGAAATCAACTTTCCCCTGTACCACACAACCTGTTTTAGCCAGGCTTGGTTGTTAAGGGAAAACACAAAGTGCTTGGGAGACGAGTGTCCTCTGGGGATCAAACCGTGTTCTTCTCAGAAGACTATGCCGTACCATCAAGTCAAGCTAGTTCGTGGTCTGAGTGGGGAGATTCCAAGCTGCAATCGCACCACCACTAAAGCTCTTAAATGGCTCTCAGTGCCAAGCTGCAAAATTTCAAGACACACTGCTTTACCCACCGAGCCATCTAGGGTACTGGACACATTTTCCTACAACACAAACTCAACACCTCAATCATTAATCAGGGGGTTGTAAAGCACGACTACTCACCTGTGAGGGTTTCAAGGAGCTTGGGGGAGGGGGGTCTTCTGTGGATCCATCTGGGTGCGGAAGTTTAGTCGAAGAGCCAGGTCTTGCGATACTTCCTGAACTGGGTGAATAATGCAGATTGCCTGAGGTTGAGCGGCAGGGTGTTCCGGGTCTTGGCGGCGAGGTAGGTGAAGGATTTGTGGGACAGAGGCCAGGCGTGTTTGGTGGATCGGAGGTGTCTGGCGGGTGCATAGAACACCTAGCACCCTCAGAACCACAGTGGCACTGCTTCTGCCGAGTTCCTTCTTCAGAACGTCCCACTTTGGTTGGACCTCCTTGGTGGTACAGGAAGAATACCAAACCTCAACCGCATAAAGTTTTTAAGTCCTTTAAAGACCTTGTTGTTCCTAATCACCTGACCCTGCCACCCAACCAATGTTACTCTGCAACCTGTGTACACCCTATAAGCTAACATCCGAATAATGTAACCATGGACACCAGAGGCAGATGATGTGCATCGCTTAGTGCAAATCTATATGCTTTGCGCTCTTCAGCGATGTCGCGTCGCATGCCTTTCCTGTCTGTAACCCAGAGTCAGGCATGGCAAGAAAGGGAAGGGGAGGAGCTTGGGGGCAGGCCGGCAGTTCGTGCTGATACACGCTGAAATATAGACGTGTAAAAAGGCAGCTGGTGTCCCGTGTGTTCTGTGGTGGCAGGAACAAGAATAGCATTATTGGCATGCCTATGTGTAGCATCACGTTTGCAGTGACGCAAGTGGAGCACCCATCCAGCCCTCTCCACAACACCCAGCACTTCCCACTCAAATCACTCTTTAAACATACACACTTTCACCCATCCACGATATATGGGTAGCTCTTACATGCCCACCCAAACTGGGCATTGGAGCCATAGCAGTGATATGACGTGCTACACAAGTGCCACAGTACAAAGCAGTGCAATACTGTCTCTTTTCAGAGGTCCCCTGAAAGGTTCCTCTGCCAAGGCTTGCGTAACCCCCTGAAGTGAGCAGTTGAGGCGCTGACCGTATCCAGTCGTAGAGAGCTTACTGGCCGTATCCAACTGCTTCCTATGAGGGTGCTGTGGGTGGCAGCCATTTTATAGGTGCGACAGCCAGACACGAGCAATGAAGGTATTGGTCCATCTCCATGCAGGCAGCACTGAGCTCTGGAGTGTTTCTGTGTGAGTCTGGACCATCTGGGGTGCTCTGACATCACAAGTCTGTAGCTGAGGGACATCTAGACTGAGAGCCAAACAATGACCGCGCTGGATGGTGAGCACTGTAAAGCTGAGCTGCGGTGGCCACTGGCCAGCACAGGTCAGACAAGCATGTTCACAAAGTTTTACTGTGGTGAAGTGAAGGCTTCTGGAGAAAGGATGAAAGGATGATGTCAGAAGGGTGGAATGGAAGGACAACATGTGTGGATTGGCCTGAGCGTAGCTTTCATCGGTTCGGTCATGGTGAGCTCCAGTGGTGATGCAGCCTGTCAGCAGCTCGCCTCACTGCTCGCCAGCAGACCCAGCAGCAGCAGGGATGACTGATGCTCCAGCGAGGACCTGGAGGGGTGAGGTGCAGTGGCTCAGTAGTCCGAATGGAGGGTGTGCTGCACGAGTCCCAGTCACAGCTGTGAACTGGCTCCATGTCATGAAGGTGACTTTCAGGAATTCTTGGTTTTAGCCAACAGCACTAAGAATCCCGGGACTTCGTTCACCTTTTCCATCTTAAGTATAGCACTACATGTCACGTCATGCTACGTGACGTAATCAGGGCTGTTGGAAGTCCTCCCAGCATGGTCTAGGCTGACAGCTGTGCTGATGGTGAGCAGGGAGGGCTGCAGAAGTCCAGAGGGAGGGAACACTGAGCATACACAGACGCAGGGAGGGCTGCAGGAACTTGAAAGGGGGAGTTTTCTGTATAAAGGGAGTGCTGCACTGTCTGGAGGCCAGAATCCTGAAAGGAGAGAGCGCTGTAAGAGCACAGAAAGCGAGAGCTGCATGAACCTCACAGGATGGGGTAGTTCTTGTCCAGCCTGGAGAGAGCACCACAGGCACGTGGAGATATTCCATGGAGCCATTGGAGGGAAGCACCGGTCCCTTTCAAGCCTTGGGTACCACATGCATCTGTCATACAGGAACCTGAAGGAGGAACTTCAGGGTAAAGAGTGATGCCCGAGCCCACAGGGTGGGGCCTGCAGGAGGCTGCGGAAAGAAGGGAAGAGACCTGCAGGAACCTCGGGAGATGGGGTGATGCTGGAGCCACGAGGGAGGCCACACTGCAGGATCATGAGTAGAGTCTGTGCCGCAGGAACCAAGAGCGAGGGAGTCGGGGCAGCGTACGCCTGGAGGGAGGGAATGCTGCCCGGAGGGATGGAGAGCTGCAGGACCATAGAGGAGAGCAGGCTGAAGGACAGACTGTCGCCTTGCCAGCCCTGGCAGGGAGGACTGGCAGCTGTCCCGGGGCGCTCTGGTGCAGAGTGATGCTGAACCGCGGTTAATCATCTCCCGGACGGCTCACAGCAACACGCTGCAGCGCTCCGGTTTCCTCAAAACATATGTGAGAGGTGCAGCTCGCATCCTTGGAGTCCAGTTTCACCCATAATAAATTCAGGAGCACGAGAATCAGAATGCAAAACAAACCCCAAGCTGAAAGAGTTGCTCACAAACGACATCGGTGTACCTGAAAGCTTCTAGCACTTGTCTGGTCCCATGCCAACCTCTGTTATGCCAACTTACTGCCGAGTGCATTACCGGGGTTACTTTGAGCAATTCCTGTGCTCTGTAGTCTTTGTATGCACTGCTGGGGGCAATACGTAATGCTGGTAGGGGCTAACCTTCTGCTCAGAGCAGTGTTTACATTTGCTTTAAAGTGTCCCCTACAGTGTGACCCACAAGACACGCACCTTCGCATGTGTAGCCACAACGTAAACATGGAAAGCAGGCTTGAAACGTGGCTGCTGTGCTTGAGCACATGTCCCGAGGTGCTAGCTTTAATCACCTTGGCCTCTTTGCTGAGAGCCTGGATGACGTGGCTGGTGGCAGGAGGTCGTCCGGCGCCACTCATTACAGGAGCGAGTGACCGAGACACCCCACGTGGCCCTTTTGAGGGAAATCCAGCAGGATTCTTGCGAAGTGTTTTCTAATCACATGGCTGGAGCAGCGGAGCTAGGGTGCGGGCTGACCCTACAGGTTCTGTCTAGTGGACATTGGGGCCGACCCGAAGAGTTCAGATGAATACCTCACCGCAGCCTGTGACCAAGATATTTGCAATACTGATCCATCTCTTTCCTAGGACAAGGTGCCAAAGGCCTCAGGAGCCCTTAGTCTGGTTCTATCCAAACTATAGCATAAACTGTGAGTCAAGAGCCTCGTGTGACATCAAGCGCCTCTCATGGCAGACACGAGAGGCGCCGGAGTGGCCTTCAACCCTTTGTGCCTTTGAATAATTCATTTAACGCCAGTGGGTTATGGTGGTTTCGATGCCTGACTCCACCTTCGTCCCAAAGGCTGTGGAAGACTTCCAAAGAATGCGCGCATCCTTTCAGCATGCTCTACATGTCCACATTTTCAGCGCCAGGGTAGACCCTACACATGCCAGGAGGGTACACTACACACGCCAGGCCTCTGTAACGCTTGGCGTTTTTACCCTCAGCAGAACCAGGGACCCGATTTCGATCCACCAACAGTTGGTACATTGTGAAGGACCAGGGGAGGCCAGGATTGCAAGACAGTTTAGGTTCAGTATCACCCATTGCCAGGTAGGTGAGAAGACTACCCACAAGCATTGTGTCAAAATGAAGCCCACAATGCGAAGTCCGATCTCCATACAGTGCTACTGATTGCCTCAACCTAAGCTGCCCCAGGCTGCCTTCTCCTCCCGTTCTTATTCTCTGTTGCTGTGGAATCTGCCCACAAAGTTGAGACTAGTAAAAAGGAAGGCCGTAGGAGTTGAATCAAGTCACTTTTTTTGACTACTGATGAGTCATACAGTCCCCTGCAAGGCTCTGAAGGGTGTACTGCCCTGTTCTGTGAGTTTTCCTGCATAGATTGTTCTTTTTTTCCATTCATTAACGTGTGAGTATCCAAAACACATGCAAACTCAGTGAAGCCTCCCCTTGTTTGCAGGACAGTGACTTCACAGAGATGCTGTGAGGTTGAGGGGCACCCAAAGTGCACTCCTCGGAGAGACTGGCTGCTACCCGCTGCAAAGATATGAAATGAACAATCCAGACATCATAATCTGAATGTATAGCAAATATTACCTTATAGCATTTTTATTCTAGGCCCCCCAAATACGTTTAAGTCAGGGCTCCCTCCAAACTTTTATGACAGAATTGGGGAAGGGGCAGGGTTGAGCTCAGAGGGCAGGGCTTAATAGGTTTTTTCAGAGAGACTTTATGTGATGGTGTATAATCCACAATAAATGTGGGACTTATAAAAGAGCAAATTCAACAAACAAACACATAAATTAACGAAAAAACTCTGCTCCCATGATTGGGGTTTTGTGAGCCCATCAAACTCCTCAGCCCTAATGCACCTGCTGCAGTAATAATAACTTTGGACATGAGTAGCATGAACTCTCCTTCAATTACATTATGCATGATGAGATTTTTTTACGGCTCTGGAAAATTAAGTGATTTGTCAAGAATCACAGGATTTTGAGCACACGCTGGGACTTAAACATGGTTCCCCAGTTCCACAGTCAGCAGCTCTCACCATTAGGCCACATTTCCTCCCTCTCAGAAAAAAATGACCTCCCATGTGTTGCCCCCCTTTGTGCAGCAAATGTGCCCTCCGCCATAATGCTAGCAAAGAAATTGAGCCGCCATACCCTTAAAAAAAAAGAACTAATTGTAATACAGTGGGCACCTCGGCCTAAGTACTGCTGCACCTGCTCCACCGATGACAGCTACTGCCTTGCCAACTGGAATGTCTCCTCTGTCCTTTGTTAACAATGTGTGCACCCATTTTGACCCATCCCAGTCACTGTCATCTCTCTGATGCCCAAAGTAAGGTGCCTCCTCTGATACAATGTCCCCCACCCCTGGACCATTACTCAGAGGCCCAAAGCAACACCACTAAAGCAAGTGGCCACTAGGCCCTAATGCAAATTAGGAATAATAGTAAAACAAACACAGTGGTTAGCTTGCCCCTCATACCACTGGGACCTGGTGCCACTGCACTGGCCGCACCTATCATACCTACAACTCAGAATCAGAATCAGAATAAGCTTTATTCGATATTACAAAGAAATATCATACAAGCATACAATAACGGAATAAAATTAAAACAATACATTTAATCAATTTCATTCAAATAAATGAGTATGGAAGAGTAAATGTAAAGAAAGAAATGATTATCATTTAAAAAGGAGAATCAGAAGGACCAGTGTCAACTTAATAAAAGATTAAAAAAAAGGTCTAAAAAGAGCAGTATATGTAGTTAGGACCTTGCAAAGATATCCTAAATTTGATCGACATGGGAATTTTCGAACAAAAGCTTATCTCAATAACACTCCCTGATAGCAAGGCCAATCTAATAAAAACCAAATACAGCATTACAAACAACAAAATACAGTAAGGCAGGATCCCAAACATAATTAGTTCTTTTCCACCCCAGGGTAGAGATGGTAACATAGGAGTTAAAGTTAGTTATTACGAATCCAAGTGTTTCCCAAAAGGATTATGATGTATTTTATGAGTCCGACCATGTAAGGTATGATTTCAGAAAAGGGGGAAAACAAGGAATTGAGGGATAGAAGTCATATAAGTCCCATATAGGTATTGGGCCGTCTCTCTCTTGTGGCGGCCAGGTTTTCAAGTAAGGGACAATGTTTCTGGCTCTGAATCTCACGAGTACCAGGTCCCCAGGAACATCCTTAGGAAGAGAACCCAACCAGTCCACCCTCCTGACGCTTCTTATTGCTCCATATAAGTGACGAGGCAGTGGCCTATTTTTTGACAGCCAAAATTTGGTTTTGTTAACTAAGTCATGTTGACTCTCAATTTTTCCAGGTGGAAGAGCAGGGACGCCCGCAAGAATGCACACATATGGGGCCGCTTCCGGTGGTAAATGGATAGAGTTAGCCTTGTCATGAACTACTGTAGGTGCCGTCAACTGGGGAAAGGAGACATTTAGAGGGTGTTTAGTTACTTTTTGCCCTACTGTACTAGGGCTAGTTAATTGTATTTGGCAGCTTTTGTCCCGCACAGATGGTTTATAGCCTTCATGAGTAGGAGGTGACTTTGGGCGGTTGAATGTGTCACAGCATTTGTCAGCCGACAGGTTTAACTTGATGGCTGACTCTATTCCAGTGAGCCTATCCCCTAAAAAGTTAATTTTTTCCAACAACGGAGCTATCAGAGAACTAAGCAGTTGTTCAATGAGCGGTAATATATGCAGGTGTGGAGGAGGGGGTAAGGGATCTGGGAGCTCAACAATCGGTGGAATCATAGGGGAGTTAACAATGAGTGAGCTTGGGGAAGGTGTTTGAATCCTTTTCACAGATGAAACCTGAGAGGATGAAAGTATGGGCTTATCTGATTGTATGATATCGCTTTTGGGCGGAAGGGGAGTTTCTGATATATCATAGGTGGTTTGACATAGGAGATTTAGCTCGTTTAACCAAGAGAACTTTTGCTCAGTTCCTGCTACGCTGACTGAGTAATCCACTTTAGAAGTCATGATGATAAGGGGATATAGACAGATGGGTGAGAAAAGGTCTTTACCTTCTAGATGAGCTACGATGTGGCAGCCAAGGGGGGGTGGCCCGACCCGTCCTTATCCGGCCTTTGAGGGCCTAAGAGGGCCCGCCCTTTGCCCGGGCTTCTCCCGCGCGCGACTCGCGGGGCGAGTGGGCTCTCGGTGATTTGTAGCGCCTCCAGGCGCTATGCTGACGCTTGTCAGCCGCGCCGCCCCCGAGTTTGCTGAGGCTGCTGGGGATTGTAGGCTGTGGGTAAGTCTCCCGGTGCTCCCCGTCTCCCTCTGCCCTGCCGTTTCCCTCACGGCGTGGTGCGGCGTCAGGAGCCGATGCCCCTTCTCCGAGTGAAAGTTTTTCACAATAGGTCCCCCTGGGCTCACGGGCGCTCGGTGATTTGTAGCGCCTCCAGGCGCTATGCTGACGCTTGTCAGCCGCGCCGCCCCCGAGTTTGCTGAGGCTGCTGGGGATTGTAGGCTGTGGGTAAGTCTCCCGGTGCTCCCCGTCTCCCTCTGCCCTGCCGTTTCCCTCACGGCGTGGTGCGGCGTCAGGAGCCGATGCCCCTTCTCCGAGTGAAAGTTTTTCACAATAGGTCCCCCTACCTACAACTCTGTGAAGCAAGCTGATTGCTCTGTTATCTCCACTCAGCCATCACTTCTAGGCCTGAGCCACAAAGTAGGCTTTCTGCTCCTTTGTGTAAAACAAGAAATCTCATCTCTGCTACTTGAAAGGTAAATGTGTGCGATTGGTTAATTACCAAATATAAAGAGTGCTTGGATGCCAGTATCGACTTTAACTGGTGGAGTCATTTGGAACTCCACGGTGACAAATGTTTCTTCTTCTTGAGAGGTAATGTGACAGTGTTATCAGCCGAGTTCTGCAGTGTGTACTTTTTATGGACAATAATAATTATGTGCTGAGGTATAGTCGTATTACTAATATATATAGATATAAATAATGACTGACATATTCACAACGCTTTCTGTTACCCGCTGGGATTTCATAGCACGATAAAACACAGCCTCTATTTCCCACTGCACAACTAGGGTTATTTTCTGTTTCTTGATAAGGGTGTTGCAAGTCAACTTGGCATTCCATAACCTCATAAAGGTCTCGTTCCTCTATATGATTATTGAATCCCTCGGTGACTTGCAATATCCTTATAATGTACGGCAGGTGGGACTATTTCCCTTCTATAATACATGTGTGTTATACACTATGAAGAGATATTCATTGGATTCGAATGTTTCTGAAGTACAGAAGTTATGATTCGATATGTATTTGATTATAGTATCAGTACGTTATTTAGAGTAAAATGTAATAGTAATTTGATTAAAAAGTAGATGCATGTTACTGACCGTAGAAGGACAGGTAATTGACTACATAACTTCATATATAAT
Organism: Lissotriton helveticus; assembly: GCF_964261635.1. Taxonomy (NCBI): domain Eukaryota; kingdom Metazoa; phylum Chordata; class Amphibia; order Caudata; family Salamandridae; genus Lissotriton; species Lissotriton helveticus. The sequence goes on along the minus strand of NC_136065.1, from coordinate 1,630,960,211 downwards.
CTCTGTGAGTTGAGTACAATCTAAGGAGAACCAAGTGTGTGATTATGAACTGTATTTCACCATCCTTTTGTGCACTGGTTTGTTTTGCTCTATAATGTTTGTATATTACTCTTCCAGTATTGACTGTGCAGGGATCCTGAAGCTGCGGAACTCCGATATCGAGCTGCGGAAGGGCGAGACGGACATTGGGAGGAAGAACACACGAGTCCGGCTGGTCTTTCGGGTACACATACCGCAGGGCAACGGGAAGGTGGTCTCCCTCCAGTCTGCCTCCATTCCTATTGAATGCTGTAAGTAGGTCATGGGCATTGGCCAACAGTGGAAGCCAGTCACACACAGGGCCATAATCCTTCGAGATGTAATCTACGAGTCACAATTTTTTTTTACTGAGATGGTATTTAATCAACTACTCCCAAAACATTGTTATTTGGCTGGGAATAATACATTCTTGGTAACGAAAACCACTATTTAAAAACAGTGTGCTTTATTAAGAGAGGAATCCCTCTGTATGCTACTGAGAAACAATTCCTCTGATCAAATCCTTTTGTTCAAAGGTGGTCCTCCAGTTCTTGGAAAGTAAGCCTCAATTCACAACACATCTTTCACTTTTCTGAGATGAATACCACATTCCTGGGAGATTAAGCCTGCATTCACATTAGAACACATTTGAGATATTGGTAGATGAAATGAAAAGTTACTTATTTGTAGCAATACTTTTCGTGCAAGTGTGTTCAAAGAAGCATAAATAAAATTCTTACGCGATGTTCAGGACTTTTGAAATTCTTTTTTTTCTTTCTAATTGCCAACTTACACAACACAAATGAGCCCTCAAATACCCTCACTAAAATCGGATACTTTCTATTTTGGGCACTGTTGGATCAGAGCACTACAAAATGCAGCGATCTAAGTGATCCGTTTTAGTTTATTTTACACTCTGCATCTGTACCCAAACCTCACAAAGGTCAGGGATTTAGGGCTAGATTGCAAGTTAACCGGGTAGATTTCCCTAGCCAAATAACTTTCTTGCTAAATAGTTCTTGTTACAGATATATAACATGTTCTTTCCTAGCAAGAGATCCACTTTAGATTTTGTAAACATGAGGATAGATTTGAAGGTGTCAGTGTTATCTAAAATCAGTAGCCAGATGTACTAGGGTTACATAGAGCACGAGGTTCCCTGGGATACAATCTAAATGGTAACAAGTTGGCAAAGCCAACTAGTCTCACTATTTCTGAAGGAGCGGCATTCACATTTCCATACTCTTCATAAGCTACAATCTGCGTTTTCCCAATTCAGGCTGGAGCGCATTGTTATTAGAGGTGCCCGAGTTAGCTACAAGTGATTTATGAAGCAGGCTGCAGCACTATAAGCCGTTACGAGGAGGCCCATAGTCATAACTTTCTCCTTTTTCAATATACCACCATCTCATAGCAGGCATGCGTTATACACACTGCAGAGATGGCAGTAGGTTAGGTATGGTAGAGAAGCTATTGTTGGTATGTTAGGTTAGGTGTTGTAAATAGGCATGCTAGGTTAGCTATTGTGCATACTGTATTGTATTGCAGCACTTACAGGGTGCTTACTACCCCATATGGGGTGCTGAAGCACTTTCCTAAATGGGTAGCACTCTACACCGTGTGGTTGAAAGGATGTTGTCTTTGTTTTGATCCTATGTGGAAGTGTTTCCATGTGGTGTGTGATGACCACTGAGGTGTGGTTATCGTGTTACGAAACGTGGCGCCTAGCAGTTTGGTGAATTGTCAAGTTTGAGAGACACAGGAAAAGGGACATCTAAAGGATATTGGGGGCCCAGGGCCAAATGTATTTTGGGGGCCCTGTTTGTAACAGCTTTGAATTTATTATCCAATTTCAGATCTTTTATGCCTTCTTTGGCCAGGTCACTGGCAGAGTACAGACACACATGTCCACATTCTAAATGTGTTTGCATCTAATATTCAGGGATAGTGACGTGTGATTTCATTAACATAATTAAGCAGCATCTCACTAATATTATTGCAAATAATCTTTGTAATCCCTGCCGTTTCTCATAAGTGATCTAAAAGAAACTGTTTTTATGGATGTTGCTTGGTGTTGAAAAACAAACATTTCTCTGCCAAATGTCTGTACTGGACTCCAATACGTCACCCACATTAAAAATAAATGAAAGGAAAACGGTATATAAAAAAATCTGTTAAGAATTATTCAATTTAATCAGCACAACAACATAGCTGGCTCTATCAGGGCCCCCCTAAAAGGCTGGGGCCCTGGGATAGAGCCCACTCTTCACATGCCTTAAAATATCTCTGCACAGAAGCAGTTTTATGGTTTTCAGTATGCTGGTAGCTTGAACAGCTCTGCAGGTCCCTTTATAGTATTTCTTATGATATAGTCTGCTTAGCTGGCTACTGCACCTGGTTGTATTGTTGTTGTCCTCAGCTGATATGGTTGGAGGGAAGGAGAAATTGAGAGATCTGTAGGGATGGGCATTTTTACTATCGCCCCATATCTGAGTGTCTTTGAGAGACGTAAAGAAGCTGTCAAAATGTTCAGATATATGGGGCCTGCAGTGGTGCACTATAATGTGGACTCTGAATTTTCCAGCAATGTGTGACATAGCTCTTCCATTATTCTGTGTGTGTTCGTTTGGTGATGTCTGTTCTTTTGGCTGCACAGTACTGGTGATGGACAACCCTCAGAGCAGATATGTCTTATGTGAATTTAAGAGGTATAAGTTATGATTATCCGTTGACTGCTTCATATTATGGTTTTAATGTAATTGTGGGTCATTGAATACATAACTATATAATGCCACGCAAACCATTGCTTCTTAGCTTACCTGCATTTCGAAATCAGTTTGCTGGTTTAATTATTTGCAATTTGTGGGTTGTAAGCTGAGGATTGCACTTGAGGATTCAACTGTGTTCTGGGCTCTGTTGCTGGAATGTGGGTGGTCCAGTTATCTAGGAAATGGCCATGTTTTCAGAAATTTACTTGATCCTGGGTGCTTCTAATTCTGCCTGGGAGTGAATTCCAGAGCTTGGTGGCTTGTACTGAGAAAGCAATGCCTCCTACGGATTTCGTATGGTAAAGTGGTATGATATGTAGTGCAAGTCTGGAGCGCAGTGTTATTTTTTGTTTTGTATTGGTTGAATTTAACTTGTAGGTATAGCGACTCTTTTCCTTGGAAGGCTCTGTGAACATCGCAGTAAATCCTCTCCAGTGTCTGAAAATAAATGCTGCAAAAGAAGAACCCGGTTAACAGAAAGTTACACTGTCCCACATTGCACTTTCTCTGTAGTACCAATGCACTACATAAGAAAAGCACATTTTAGAATCCATGTTTTTAATTTACTTACATTGCACTTTGCATTTAAAATCTGACTTCTAATAATACACGTTTCTGCATAAAACTCATTTTTAAATAGTAACACATAATCCCCAACAAAAACACACATTTCTCAAAACTTTACCGGACACCTATGCAGTTTCAGGCAAACAATGATACTAAAGGGACGATGTTCAAATACTCTAAACCTTTCTTAAAAGTAGCAACTGAAATGTATCAATTATGTACTATAAAAAAAAGTAACACATGTAATATGGTCCTATATTACCATCTCGGGTTATTGGTGACATTAATAAATCAAGTCACCAAAACCCCTCTGTGGCAATATAAACCCATAACACACAGCTACTTGTTTGTTATGTATTCTATGTATATAGCACATAATACCCATTTCCGTGCTGAAATGCCATGCAGCCTTAAAGAAGGCAAAGGTGTAAAAGGTGAGAATAGTACTGAAGCAATCTATAAGAGCACAGAATGTCGCTCTATTTAGAAAAGAAGGTTTTAAGCCGCATCTACATTTTATATATCAATCTTTGGCCCGATTTGTCATGCCAAAGCTTTCTTTGATCTTTGAGCCAGGAACAAAAACCTTACCCCTTTCCCACTGGCACCAAGTCATAGCTAGCACATTTTCCCCACATATCTCAACTATTTAGAATGCTATAGTGGCATATTTTAGATGGCAAATACTTTGGGTGTATAACACAAAGGGACCAGTGCACCATGCAGAGTTTTTTTAAACAAATGAAGTCCTCTAAACGTAAACACAAGGAGAAGATGGATGGAGTGTTGAAACTTTTCAAACACTCACCCCAAGTCACAGATCTGGGTTGCATCATCATCGTTCTTTAGCTCACTTCGCCACCCCAGTTCAGACACAGCTATATGCAAATCAGTGTTGACCCTGTGCTTTATGGGAACAGTCCATCCAGAACTTCCAAACAATGTATTTCCTTGACCGGAAACAAGCATCCTTGGACCGGTTTCGGGGTAACACCCCTCATCAGCCAGGCTAGCTTGAATCCAGTGGCAAAGTGAGAAAGGGACCCACGTCTGGGCATACCCTGCCAACTTAGGGCGAACAAAGCAAACACAAGGATATGATGGATTCAAACTAGATCTGTGACTGGGCATGAGTGTTTGAAAAGTTTCAGCGCTCTGTCCATGATCTCCTTGTGGTTGCTTTGTTTGCGCTAAGTTGGCAGGGTTTGCCCAGACGTGGGTCCCTTGCTCACTTTGTCACTGGATTCAAGCTAGCCTGGCTGATGAGAGTTGTTAGCCCAAAACAGGTCCCAGGATGCCTGTTCCGGTCCAGGGAAGGCATTTCTTGGCAGTTCGGACTGGACTGTTCCCATGAGGCACAGGTACAAGACTGATTTGCATATAGCTGTGTCTGAACTGGGGGGGAGGGAGCTAAAGAACGACGATGGATTCAACCCAGATCTGTGACTGGGGGTGAGGGTCTGAAAAGTTTCCGTCCATCATCTCCGTGAGTTTGCTCTGTCCTCTAAACGTAACCAATTTCCAACCAGCTTCCAACACACTTTCATATTTACTGAAACTCGGGGCAATTGTCACTCCTTTATTTTGAGTAATTTACAGTTTATGCAGCTGGTACAAAGAGGTACCTACCTAAGGGCTATTCTTACAGCCTAAGTAGGAGTTTCCTATGACTTCTGTTAATATGGTTCAGTGTTGGTGGATGAAAGTCTTCGCCTTGCATAGGAATGATAGATGAAAGAATGTTTTTCACCACTTGTATGGCCCTAAGAACCATTTAGAATTCGCCATCAAGATACACTACAACGTTTTTCACTTTCCACTGGCGCTTGAAGGAATACCCAAGCAGGTTACAGAAGGGTGCCAATGTTTACTTGATGTGCTACCATAGTTTTCATTGCAAACATAAATTTTGCTTTGGCCATGTGAGTTGACGCCAGGCAGTAGGTAAATGAGAGTAGGGGAGAAGGCTGGCTAGGTGACCTTAATTCCAGTCAGACACAGGGCAGCAATACATTAGCTTAAATTGACCTGGTTTTTCCAATCTCCATCCTGCCTCCAGCCCTCCTCCCAAGCCTCTGAGGTCTGTTCCTGGTCTGCTCTTGTTATACAGCATCTCTGGGTGATTCCAAGCTACAGTTCAGAAGCTGTCTCAGTCTGACTTGACTAATGAAGAATGTGGTCTTTCTTTAGGTAAAAGACCTCTTGGACTGCTGACAAGACATGATTACGGAAAATCGCATGAGCATTCTCACAGTAGTGGGAAATAACATTTAGCATTCTTTTATTCTTCCAGAGCTTATGTTCCTTTTTGGGACACGAGCTCAGGAACATTAAAATAAATCCCCTGGACACCCGGTGACCACACTAGGGGAACGGTTGGAAGCGACTGAATGTTACAGCTGGCTTAGAGTCGAGTATCTTGAGAAGGCTAATTCAAAGTATTTGACTAGACTACGGGGGATGCAAGAAGAATATTTGTTGTTTTCTGTTCAATGGTATCTATTATTTTTGAATGATGAAATGTATAAACCTGTGAATAAAATACAAATAAACAGATCTTTAACAAAATCTCCTAAGAGAAAATTCTTAATTAAATCTCAAACAACATCCAACAGCATGCCCTAAACTGAGACACTACAGAGAGCTGGAAGTGTTCATTCATTCAAAACAAGTGGTCACGCCTGAAAGCACAGCTTGACCAGCCAAACACCCATGTTAGGTATGGTAGGTGCATAATGTATGTAGGTATGGTATTGTAGACAACATAGGTGAGTATTGTGGTTATGGTAGGTGAGTAGGTGTAGTTGTGGTAGGTAAGCAAGTTGCATGTTAGTTATGATTCGTTAGGTATAGTATAGTAATAATAATTGTAACCACTTTGCTGTGCAGACAGCATTAGCAGAGCTAAGCTCTACCCTCAAAGACGAGTGTTGTGAAACTGAGACAGAAGTTTAAGTTTCCTTAAAAAGGTGAATATTAATCGCACACACAGCAAAATACTGCACAGTAGATATTTTTTTACAAAAGTCCAGTAATTGTATTGTATTTGTTGTATGTTTACGACATTTTTAGTTTGTGAACAAAAAATTAGTAACCTGAACAATATCAGACCTGTCAACTTGTAAAACCTTTTTACCATGTGAGAGGAGGCCGAGCTTTGTGCTGAACACTGCCTTAGAGGCGCTTCGGCCAACTACAAAAAAGATTTTGAGGCTTCAGTCGATGTCCTGGGGACGGTCCAAAGCCTGTCATGGATGTTGGCTGTGTAGATCCTCCAAGTATGAAGTGCTCACTCTGTGTATGGGCATCCTGCTTACCTTTTTTTCCACCGTCTCTCAGAAGGGAGTTGATATTGTGTGACAAATGGTGGTGCAATCTGGTTTGGAAGTCCTGCAACACGTTAACATGACAGCAGAGTAAAATAAATGAATGTTCAAGAGTGATTAGTGACTAGCACTTTATTTTATGACATGCTTAGGCATCCAAGAAGCAAGTTATAAATGAGCAATTGACATGTCATTGTGCTAGAAAAATTAATAAATCATTCTATATATACCAGCATCTCATTTTCAAGCTACATATCTTATTGCTTCTGCCGTTTAACAAAAGAACAGCTTGATCTAATTACCAACATTCAAAGAGAACACAAATAGGACAATGCAGCCATCCTCAATCTGAAATGGTGTTAATAGACAGCCCAACCAATCACTAGCAAACTATGAAAAACACATGAAAGCTAATGGCTGAAGAGGGCTGACTTAAAGCCCACTCTCTCGGCTACTTCAAACTTATTTTTGATGTATGACAAGCTCTCATAACTGACAGCTAAAGCGGTCTGTGGTATGACCTAAAATGGTATACAATAGAAAACATTAATGAAGTTAACAACATTCCAAACGTTGTGTTCTATGGTACCTGTGTTTGTACAAGGGGAGTTTGTAGCCGTCAGAGAAGGATATTGTTGTCATACTATATGAAGACGAAACAGCACTATATTTGATCAGAATTACATTCACCTCATGACCTAGCACTATTTCTCTGTGGTTTTTAGATCTCAGTCTGCGATGGCTGCGCTTGCACAGTCTCGCTGGCAAGATTCACTGAGATAAAGAGAACATCACTAGCGAGGCTAAGCCCCGCCCCTCGTCTCCATTGGCTGGCATCCTAAACAGTGGCCAGCCATTGGAGAAGAGGTCCTAGTGACGTTCTTCTTTCTCTTTAAGCCCCGTCCTTTTCAGATTGGGTTCCTTGACTTATTTCTGAAGTAAAAGGTTTCTTATCTTCTTTATGGGTCCAGATGGCCCCATAAAGAAGATAAGGAACCTTTTATGCCAGCAGGAAGTCGGGGCGCCCAGTGTGAAAAGGACGGGGCTTACAGGCAAAAGGTATGGCGAGCGCTTGTTGTCATCACTACTCACGAAATGTTGCAAGTTTCACTGCGCTAGCACCATCTAACTGTTCTAATAGTTCACCCCTGCCTAGATTTATCAACTACTCATACATTTTCTAAAAAGCGATGCCACTCCTCGGAGCATCGACGGCCGGCACGGGTTAACTGCGTCCGTCTCCGAGCTCGTTCAGCCGTCCGTGCCCTTTCACGCGCATAAATACGAAGAAAGAAAATCTGCAGTTTTGCAGCATCCACGGGCACCGCTGGCTCCCCGCCGGCGTGCGACGACCATATATCGGTACCGCAACAAGAGGGCGGGCAGCTGTGCCCAACCCTTGCTGATTGATGTCGGGTGAATTCTGCCGCTCTGCGCCTTCCTGCTTTACGCCGCGCTGCGTTGACCCTTCCTGGGCTGTTAGGTTTCAGTCAGACGCCGGCTAGATTCGAAGGTGGGCCCGCGCGAGCCGTTTGTTGAGGCTCGCGCAGCGGTACTCGCCTAGCGTCCCCTTCCCAATAGCGCGCGATGCAGTGTTCGCCTTCCCCGCCCCCCTCCCCGAGCTGACACCTGACCGCCTCCTCTCACGGTCCCGGGAGAAAGGCCTTGTCTGTTCACTGCTCCGAGCTCATCATGTTCAGCGCGTCCTGCGCCACAGACACCTAGTTTCCGCTCTGAAATCTGCTTTTGCAAATATAATTTGATACGTTCCGACCCGCTTGTTCGCCAGTTATTAGATGCGCACTAGTGACATTTAGCACCAGAATGAAACGTAGCTCTCACAGAGTGCAAGTTGGGACAGATGAAGAGAGGCTGAAAAGCTACATTACAGGAGGCACAATAAAAAGTGTATGTATGTGCATCAAAATGCATTTATGCCATGCTGTGAAAATAAACGTGGCTGTAGGTGTAATAAGCACCGATTCACCCTTGTATGAGTGCAGTGCAAAGGTACACGCAATGTTTTAACCCTAGCATGGATTAACTTGAAAAATCCTCGCATCTTGTTTCTTATTGGATCTCGTATTCGGTTTTGCAGTGGCTTTGGTAAGAAAATACCTCAACCCATCTCTTTAGTAAACGTCACTACTCGTTCTGGTCAAATACTTGTGTTCACAACTAATGCACATTGTATGGTATAGACCTTGCATTTCTATAGGGTTTACTACCACTGGCATTACTGTGTGTGTGTGTGTGTGCTTTGTGCTCTGTTAACTGTCTGTGGGTTTTAAGGGTTCATGTATGATTGCAGCGATTTTAATTTTTAGATCACTTTTATGAAGTTCTATGTAAACCTTAAGACGTACAAGTAATCCCCGTCTGGCCAGTTCCACACAATCAGTTGAATGTGAATAATAGCAAGTTATGTCATTTAAGTGAGAGCGAGTGTCAGTGCACAGTGACTTTTTTTGTATAGTGATACAATACAGTGGACGCAGTATCAGGGAACTTTAAGAGCTGACTGTGCCCAAATTCGCAGGACGGTACCAAACATTCGGCAAACTACACTACATTAGCTACTGCGTTTGAGGGTGTGTGTGTCTGGCTCTGTGTGTGTGTGTCTGGCTCTGTGTGTGTGTGTCTGGCTCTGTGTGTGTGTGTGTGTGTGTCTGGCTCTGTGTGTGGCTCTGTGTGTGTGTGTGTGTGTGTGGCTGTGTGTGTGTGTGTCTGGCTCTGTATGTGTGTGTGTGGCTGTGTGTGTTTGTGTGGCTCTGTATGTGTGTGGAAATGTGTGTGTGTGGCTCTGTGTGTATGTTGCTCTGTGTGTGTGTGTGGCTCTGTGTGTGTGTGTGTGTGTGTGTGTGTGTGTGTGTGTGTGCGTGTGTGTGCAAATGCAATAAGTCTCGCATTTGCGAGAGATTAAGCTATTGGCATTGTAAATGACAATGCCATTTATTTATCTGTTTTCAAAACCAACACATGCATACAACATTTGTTATTTACAATGCCAATAGCTCTAACTTTTGCAAAGGCGAGACCGTTGCATTGTAAATGCTTGTTCAGATTAAGCTGACTTGTAATAAGCATGTGTTAGAATTGTCAGCCTTAGGATTATCTTCCCCTAAAGTTTTTGCCTACCTCCTCCGCTTTTTGCTGGCATTGTTTTTGCTGGCCTTAGGACTCTACGCACTTTGCCACTGCTAAACTGTGCTAAAGTGAATGTGTTTACTGACAGGGGTGTGGAATTAAAAAAAATATCTACTTGTCTATGGGGCAGGTTGCTTCATAAATCCACTTGTCCTGTAACAAAATCCATTCAAACTTCCATTCAAAATACCACTTCAAACTCAGAACTTATAAACTGTTTGAGGTGTTCCTTTAGTTCTGTGGCCAGATGTTGTACCCACATTGGGGGCTCCAGAGTTTGGTGGCTACATTCAACAGCCACTTGACCTCCCGCCAAATTGTCCGGGGCCCCCGCCGAGGACTTTTTTCGCCTGTTTCCCTCTTTTTTGAGCGGTTTGCTTGCAGAGACCTACTCTCTTTCTTTGTCCCCTGCCCTTGCCTGTCTTCTCATTAGTGTCTCCAATTGGGCGCCCTTGGGCACAAGGTAGGTCAGGCGTAGTGGGAGCCTCCAGTGTTTGAGTGGGGTGGGATGGCTCTGGAACCTTAGTTGGGGAGGTGGCTGGTAACACAGGAGTTAACTATAGGCGTTTCTCGGTGCGTTCGATTTTACTCGAGACAACTCCTATTGCCTGCTGCAACATTTTATCAATGGCAGGTGGTTTAACAATTGGCGTGGGTAGTACTGTTTTCTGCCAAGTCATTGGCCTAGAGGGCGGGGAGGTGTTCTTTCCCATGGTTATTCGCTTAGTAGTCCCGTTGAAGATAGTTTGTGGCAGTAGGATTGGAATTCCAATGGCACAGTGGACTTTAGCTTTTGACCCAGCAATAACCCCCCAGCAGTTTAAATCTGTTTCTTTTTGTATATATATCATTGAAAGTACCTTTAATCAGCAGCCAAGGGGGGTGGCCCAGCCCAGCCTCGTACAGTCTCGGACGGGCCACCCCATGGCCCACGCGCGTCTCGCGATGCGGGGATGCCGCTGTCGTTTTATCGCGCCCCCCAGCGTGGTCTCGGGTGAGTGAGAGCAGGGGCCTCTGGGCAATGTGGTTCGTTGGGCCGTTCCCCTCACGGCCGGGAAGTGAAGGTGGTGGTCGTTCCCCTCATGGCGGCAGCAGAGGCTGCTTCAGAATAGCCCAGTCAAGATGTGTAATAAGGTTTTGCATTAATGAACCATAAATACAAGTTTGAACAGCATTAACGCATGGACACAAATTACCTTAACTGCAGGCAATGATATTCCCTGATCTATAATGTGGTACTGTGAACTTACAGCCAAAGGGTTTGTGGTGTATGGGGTTGGGCCTACTTGTCATAAGGACAAATTGTACATAAAAAATTTCATTTCATTTCATCATTCATTTCATGAAAACTTGTTGCTCTTGACCCCAAACAAAATGTCCCTGTGTTGGGCTATAGGAATTCCACATCCCTGAAATTATCCTTAAAACATGTTAGTATTGGCTTAGGCCCAGTTGGCATAAAGTGGCAGTACTTGCATCCAGGGCCTGTAAATTTAATGCTAGTAGTGGGCCTGCAGCACGTATTGTTCCGCCCACTTGAGTGGCCCTTTAAACATGTCTCATGCCTGCCATTGTAGTCTGTGTGTGCAGTTTTTAAACTGACAGTTCATCCTGGCAAAATACACCTATTTGCCTGGCCCAAACCTTATTTTTAATGCATTTGTCACCCCTAAACAGTCCTCAAGGCAGGGTGCAACGTATTAAAAAAGCAGGACATGTAATTTTAAGTTTATTTGTCCTGGTAATGAAAAAATCTTAAATTAGTTTTATACTACTGCAAGGCCTACCTCTCCCATAGGATAACATTGGAGTTTCCTTATTACTTAGTGGCGGCTGGTGATTGCAAAAAGTGGTAACGGAAGTCCATGCACAGCATTGCACTATGCAATTGAGCATAGCGAGCAAACCTGATGCCTTATTTTCCAGTAGAGTTTGGCTGTGAAGAGAGGTTTAACACAGATGTTAATTTTTACATAACTCAATATTTACTTTTTAATCGACCTTGAGGGGATAAAAGGCTGAGTGGAGCACCGGAGTTCAAACTGTGAGCTGAAATACGGATCATCAGCCTTATCAGGAGGCTTAGTGGATGCATTAGTCCAATGAGCCATCGGACCCAGCAAAGAGTCAAGAGGTCTAAGATTGACAAGATTCCCTTCAAACTGTCACCTATATTTCCAGCCTATGTTCAGCACAATTTCTCATCAGCTCACATATATCCATCCATACATACAAACACACTAATTTCCCCACTGAACTGTATACTCCCATCCACACCCTCACCCATTTGCTGTTTACTCACTAACTCATACTCACTCGCGCACTCAATCATACATTCTCATCAAACTATATAATCCCGCTCATTCACCTAATTCACATTGCCTTGCCTGCTCACTGTTGTATTTCCAGTTATTGAAATAGGTTATTGGAGGCAGCAGGTTGCATTCATTCAATTAATCATATTGCTGCTGTCGTCTACCCACCTTATCATTCCCAGTCATACACCCAGCTGCTCACTCAACTACTCACTAAAGATCATTCCCTTACCTACTCCATTCAACAATTATTTCACTTACTTCCACTTTACATCATTCACCTACCCACTCATATTCACCCATTTGCATCAAACTTCCCACTATCATTCACACAATTCATATAACCATCACATTTACCTATTTACATAGTCAATCCCCACATTCAATGCCTCACCCATTCACACAAACACACCAAACATCACTCTTTGAGTAACCAGCAATTTCATTAATAAAAAGTTACACCTTGTTACCGCTTGTTTTATTCTTGCAGATTGCACCTAGATGCCTATTGTAAAAAAAATGTAAATGTCGGAATTTGTAAAGCGCACAGCTACCTCCACCGGAGGTGTCCCGGCGCTGTCCGTATACCGCTTAGGAACCCTTCCTGGCTTTCCTGGGAAATGTCCACTCCTGGGCACACCCCAGGTGCAGCCAGGCATCCCAGCGCTTTTGGGGCCGTTGTGGAGACTAAGCAAGCTATTGCCCAGAGTTGCAGCGTGGGACCCATGATCAGAACAGGCACTGAGGCGAGAATATCCAGTCAGGGGAATTAATGGGCCGGAGACCCGCCGAGGCGGGAATCGAACCCTGGTCCCTGGCTAGAGCTCTGCATCAAGGTCTGCCCGCTCTAACCATTGAGCCACACTTATTGTTACAATAAGCACATACGAACAAACACATGCAGTTGTGTCAGTAAAAAGTTTTGAACTGACCCGATTAGTACTGCAGAGGAGACAACAGTTAGAAAGAAAAATAAAGAGAAACAAGAACAGTAAAAGATTTTAACTATTTTCTCCAAACGTACTTGTGCAGTTTTTTTTAAGTCATCTGTTCATTTTGCGTATAAAGGTTAAATTAGGTCACAGTGACCTATCAGGATTTCTTTTTTTACAGTTTATTACTACACAAACTCAACCTGTTCCGGGCAGCTCGCAGTGCAGGCTTCTAATACATGCTGTGTTGAGCAGGAATGTGCTTGTAAACACATCAAATCTGGAGCAACCTGACTGACACCACAGACTGAAAAAATAAGTTTGTCTGCAGCGTCTTTCGGAAACTTGCTTAACCCACCCTTTCACATCTTGTCACAGGGTGGGGTTTGGTCAGTCAAGCTTGCTGTCCCCACCTCACCATGTGACGAGATATTAAAGGGTGGGGTAAGTGCTGCTGAGTGACATGCAAGTTTGTGGAGCCCGAGCTTGACGGCTAAACGACTGAGGCTGATTTTAAATGGGCACACTGAGAGAAGGTGGAGAAATGAAAGCAACGTCACCACGCTCTCAGGAAAAGGCAATGGCTGTGCGTGGATAAGCCCTGCTAGTACTGAATCAGTCAGACACACCGTGTGAAAATGCCTAGTACAGTAACCTTCATTTTAATTGTGTTTAGTTAAGCTTTTGTTTGTTCTAGGATGCCATAAAGTAAAGGAGGCGCAGCCCCTGCGCCCCTATACAGGAGCTGCTGCTGCTAATAAGCTGTAATTTCCAAATGGGAGTAGGTAACCAGTTCATGTTTGATGTCTTTGGAATTGTAATGAAAAATACGAACTTATGTCAAAGTCATATTTTAAATACAAATTTTGAAAATGTAATTTGTATAAAGTTGGCATTTTCCTGCCTTAGCCATTTAGTGCCTGTAGCCTATCTTTGGGTCGCATAGCTAGGTGTGCCTGAAAGCTGAGGATTTGTGTATTCCTCCTAGTCAGCCACACACCATAGAGATGTGCCTGGATGGGTCATCAATGCCAGAATGGGCAGGCAGAGCTGAGCACAGCCCTACTTACACCAGAATAGGCTGTGTCCTGCCGTCACACATAGGGTACATACCCCCTCTAGTTAGTCTGGAGCCAAGGCAGGATGCCTGGGGACTTCAAAGGGAAGTTGCTAGAAGCTTCTCCCCCACTTCAAAGGCACAGCTGGGTATAGATACTGGACCTCTGACACCAACCCATCAGTACACTTCTGGACCTGCAGATACTCTGCCAGGAAGGACTGCTTTGCTACTGAACTACTGCCACTCTTCTAGACTGCTGACATGCTGGACTATTGCCTTGCTGGACTGCTGCCCTCTTGCTTGGGTGAAAAGGACTGGACCTGTATTTCCTGAACCCAGGACCTCTCAGTGACTCCATGGGCTAGTTAGCTGGCCACCTGATCTGAAGCCTTAGGGACACGTCAGGCTTCCGACAACCTTGGACTTTGCCATCTGTGAACCTACCCGGCCAAGTGGAGCCACCCCAGTCCAGGACCCTTGGAAGTGGGTTTACGGTGCTCTACCAGCCTCTATTGATCCAATAGAATCAACACAGTTCCTCTGCTGCACAGCGCAACCCCGAACTGAATCAACACATCGTTGCTGCTACGTGGATCGGAACCATGACAAAGACCTCCAACATAGCCCATTGCCTCATCAGAACTGCCGCTGTGTGACGCATCCTCAGCGCAGGTCCTCACACCTTTCATCAACTGCAGCCTCGACGACGACACTTGACTCCTCATCGCAGCCTGGCAGCTTCTCGGAACCCATGCATTGCCCGAATGTGTGACCCACCCTCGCTGATGTCCTTTGCCCAACCGCTTTTGTGCGGAGTCTGCTGTCCTCACTTGATGCCCTTGTGCTGCCTTCGCGTTGCGCTTGGCCGCCATCTTGGGGGTGGTGGTTGTCGACCGTGCCACCTGCTTGAGCGCTCTAGCGCTTGCCAGGACTCCAGGTGAGCCGGTATTTAAAGCTCGCACGGGCCGCGCAGCGGTGACGCGCAGCGGTAGCGCCTGACTCTCGCCTGAGTCAAGCCAGAGTCTGCCCGTCTGCGCCCGTCAGCGCTAAGGAAGTGCGGGGTGCGGCAGACCTCTTACATCTCTGCTATGGCCTCTTCCATCGTCAGGTATGGTAGAGCAGACTTATTGGCCTTACGTGACCGACTCTCTATCTGTCCCCTTCCGCCTGTAGCGCCGTTAAGGGGCCCGTATCGGTGCACTTGTTGTTGTTGGCGCCTGCCTCCCCCTTCCCGCGTTCGCTCCTTACAATTCTCGTCCCGGCAGATTAACGTGTCGGGGGTGAATACTGTTAGTATATACAGTCTAAATGTCAGATCTCTGGCCAAACACCAGGCGGAGATCCTTGATATTGTCACCACTGACTCCCCGGATGTGTTTTTCATGACCGAGACATGGCTTCAAGATGCTGACACTGCGATTTTAAACCTTGCTTTCCCCCCTGACTATACCGTGGCCACCCTTAACCGCGGCTCGCGAGGTGGTGGAATTGCAATGGCTGTGAAACGTCGCTTTCCTTATGAATGGAAAGAACTAAAACTTCCGGGCTGCGAATGTGCCCGTTTTAGAATCTCTCTCTCCCACCGCTACAGCTTTTCAGGTCTTTTAATATATCGGCCTCCGGGCTGCGACGCTGCCTTTAGGGCCGCTCTCCCGGACGTCATCAGCATCGAAGCTCTTGGCTGTGCGAATTTTAATGTGGTGGGTGACCTCAATCTGCACTTTGACCGCGTATCCCAACCCTCTATTAAGAGTTGTCTAGCAGATCTAGAAGCCTTGCAGCTCCTACAGAAAGTGTTGGCCCCCACCCACTCAGGCGGGCACATATTGGACCCGTTCTTCACTTCTTTAGAGGACATTACTATATGCCCACCTGTCCAGCTGACATGGACAGACCACATGTTGGTGAAGGCAGTGATTCCCGTAGTAGATCCCCTCTTCGTGGGGCAGAATAAAACCTCTCTTTCCCGCCAGTGGAGCAAATTAAAACTAGAAGACTTTTACCTTATACTAGGAAAGACACCCCTACCTCCTCCCCCCGATGCTGATTGTGGGTATGACTCATTCTGCAATTGGATTGGCTCGGCCTTGGACTCCCTTATTCCCCTTGTGCGCTCTAAGTGCCGGACCAATGCCCATAGTCCGTGGTACGATGAGACCCTGTCGTCTCTCAAGAGAAAGTGTAGGCAAGCAGAAAGATGTTGGAGGAAAGCTTATGACCCCGTGCTCAAAACCTGCTACCTTACTCTATCCAAGGCATATCATAGAGCGGTCTGTCGAACACGTGCCGCATATTATGCGCAGGAGTTTCGGAACAGCCCTAACCCCTCTAAATTAATCTTCAAGGTCCTAAAGGACCTAACAACTAAGAGGACTTCTGCCGCAGAAATTTGCACAGACTCTCATTGTGAGAGCCTGGCCTTGTTTTTTGTTCAAAGGGTGCAAGTAATCTATCGCACCTTTCCAACTATCATGTACCGTCCGGACTTAAGTGATTGTCCAAAGATCAATAGTATGACCTTGGATATGCTGGCCCCCCTATCTGAAGAGGGTTTTGACCTATTGAGCCAAAAAATTAAATCTGGCTCTCCTGCTGACCCCCTCAAACCGGACCTGTTCAGAAACATGCAGGCCATATGTCGCTCCCCCTTGTTGGCCCTTATAAATATGTCATTGGCCTCAGGGACTGTGCCCACCAAATGGAAGCAAGCGGTAGTTACACCGATCCTAAAAAAGCCTACCCTTGATCCTATAAAACCTGAGAACTATCGCCCCATCTCACTGCTGCCGTGGGCTGCTAAAGTCACTGAAGCCCACGTGAATGGGATCCTGGCCGACCATCTTGCCAAAGCTAACATCTTGGATCCCACGCAAAATGGATTTCGTGCTGGTCACAGCACGGAGACCGCCTTGTTATACATGGTTGAACATCTGCGCTCCGTGCTGGACACCGGACGAACAGCGGCACTCCTGTTGTTAGATCTGAGTGCCGCCTTCGATACGGTGTCCCACGAAATCCTGTTGCAGCGGTTAGAGGAAGCTGGGGTCAGGGGTCTGGCTTTAGGGTGGTTCCGCTCCTTCCTTTCCAATAGATCTTTCCAGGTTGCGATACCACCCGGTAAATCCACCTCTCACCCGCTCACGTTGGGGGTCCCACAGGGATCATCTCTGAGCCCCACTCTTTTCAACCTTTATGTGGGGCCGCTGGCTGCGGTAGTCAAACGCTGGGGCCTGACAATGGTGTCCTATGCGGATGACACGCAGCTGGCGGTCACACTAAGTGGGGACTCAGCTGTGGACGCCCTCAATTTTTGTGAGGGGTTGCGTGCGGTGGCCAATTGGATGACCCAGAACTGTCTCCAATTGAACACAATGAAGACAGAGGTGATGGTGGTTGGGAAGCAACCTGGATGATGGAATAACAACTGGTGGCCCCCCGAGCTAGGAATGATCCCTTCTCCTGTTATGGAGCTAAAAAACCTCGGGGTCTGGCTGGACCCTACACTCAGCTTTACCTGCCAGACTAAGAAAGTGGCGGCCTCTTGTTTTGGCACCATTAGGGGTATCAGGCCGGTGCTTAAATTCTTCGATGCCCCTACTAGACAGCTTGTGGTCCAGGCCTCTGTTCTATCCAGGATAGACTATGCCAGTGCTCTGTTAGCTGGCACGAATAAGGCTGAACTTCTGCGGCTACAACGAGTGCAGAATGCCGCCGCAAGAGCAATTTTTGGGTTGCCCAAACGTTGCTCAGCGTCTAGAGTTCTGCAAACGCTCCATTGATTACCTGTTGCTCGGCGGATTGAGTTTAAGGTGCTCTGCCTGGCCTTTAAAATTTTGAAGGGCACGGCTCCACCTATTCTCATGAATTTACTGACCCCATATGTCCCCTCTCGCTCTCTGAGATCGATGGGTCAGAATCTGGCTGTTGTGCCTCGTTTTTTGCTGAGCAGGATTGGAGGCCGCTCCTTCCGAGTAATAGCCGCCAAGCTATGGAACGCTCTCCCTAATGAAACCCGTGCTTTGGAAGACCTATTCCAGTTCAGACGTGTCATCAAAACCTTTCTTTTTAATAAGACTCCCTGATTCTGCTGCATTCTGTGATGTTGTGTATACCTTTCTCTGCGCCAGGACGCCCCTTTGCTGGGGCAGCTGTGCGCGGTATAAAAACCATTAACATAACATAACATATAATAGGGTAACTGGGACATGACCCCTACTGTATATACACCCTCGACACAGGACTTTGCATTGCAAGTTCCCATTGTTGGGATCCTCAGTGATGCCACAGGATCTCTCACTTCAGCCTCACAGCATCTTAGAACCGACGCACCGCTTTGGCAGCGCACTGCATCTTAGTCGCAGATCCTTGCAACACTCCGCACACCAGGATTTAAGGTACTCTTTTTCGCGGGCCTAACTGAGTCCCAGTTGCCGGACCGTGCTCCCTTGTGGTTGGCCTGAACTTGTGACTTTGTTCTGGTCCGTAATGACCAGATATTCACAGTTGGCGCTTTACGCCTTTTTACACTATTTTTTACTGAAATCTGTCGAATGTAATATCTCTAGATCTACAGATTGGATTTTTATCCTTTTGGTCTTGTGTTATTTATTAAAAATTACTCTATTTGTGCTACTCTGCTGTGGGCTCCTTATGTGGTGTGTTTTCACTTTGTTACTTTTTGAAGTGTTGCACAACTACTTTACACATTGACTGTTAGTTAAGTATGACTGCTCTGTGCCAAGCTACCTGACGGTTGACTACAGGTTAATTTAGGGTTTGCTTGTGACTTCACCATGAGAGGAATTGTGGTTGCTGCTTGAGAAGGAAGGGTTTCTCCCTCCCCAAACAGTAACCCAATTTCTAGATCAACCCTTTTTTACTTTGTTGAAGAAATCTGACATTTTCCCACTGATCTCTTCAGTGTTTAAGATATCAAGTGAGGTTGGGCAGTTTTAGTCTTTTTGACCATATCAAAGAGCATTGTAGGTTATTGTTTTGCTATGTTGATCTTCATTCTGTAGAAGATTGCCTCAGTTTCAAAGAAGTGTTGTTTTTGTATTTGTTATGCCTATTTGATAGAGATTCAAGATTTTGCTCTGAAGGATTTTGGCACCATAGGCTCAGTAGCACTAAGAGTTCTATACTTTTGTAAAAAAAAAAATGGGTTAATTTGTTTTTGGACCCGAGTCTCTGCTTTTTGTTTTTCCTCTTGTGGATTATTTGGGGCACAGGGTGGAGCTGGAGGAAGTGGTGTGACAAGTCTATGTACCTTAGGTCTGGATCTCTATCCTGCATTTTTCGAAGAATAGGAGGTCAAGGATCAATCCCTTTTCATATGTGGGTGTTGAGAAATATTCTTTGAGGTGACTGTTGATCAGAAACAGAGACACGTAAGATAGAGTTGTATCATTTGTTTCACCGAAATGTGCACAGAAATACCCCTGGTAGATGTTATTTTGGGATGGAACTGTATGTTCTTCAGTGAATTTTTTCGACGTGTCAATGAATAAAAGATTTGCATCTGGAGTAAACGATGTGGAATATCATGGGCTTCCTTTCTAAAGTTTGTGTCTTAATGAACACCACCACCTAGCGCCACCACCTAATTTCCTATCGTAGGCAAATGATTCCAGATCCAGAGGAATGTAATGGTCAAGAACTGGCTGTGAGGCATTTGTCAAGAATAGTAAGTCAGGGTTTTTGGTCTATTTCATATGTGTGATTTTTAGTCAGTCTTTGGCTATTGACCTACAGATGTAGAGCAGGCATCTGATAGAGCAAGATCCAAATTTTTGGGTGGAGTCAGAGTAGATCGGAATCAGAATGAGATTGAATTCACACTGTTTCTGTTATGTTGCTGGACCAATTTCTCTCTTTCTCGATGACTGAGAATTTGGAGACATGCTAGGTACAGTTTTAGGATTCATTAGTGTAGTGAGATGTGAGCAGTTCATTGGTGTTATTCTCTAATAACACTTTATTCTGTCTTTTGGAGAGTGGGTTACATATGGCCTTGCAATAACCAGAATAAAAGTAGGATGAGCATGAGAGTGGGGGAGATTCAGTACTGGTTTCAAGCAAAGGCATTGCGTTACTCATGTTTGTAATGGAGGTAGTAATGGATTTCAATTCAGGCAGAAGAGAGTCTAGTTAGTTTGCTAGAATTCGAGATACTGTTGTGCGTGAATGTTAATCGATTTTGGAGGATTCATAATAATTGGAAAAAGTGGTCAATTAGTGTTCAGGTTGTGCCTGTGCAGTGGAGTTTAAGAGTGATACTGGGGTATTTGGTTTCAAAGATCAAGCTATGGATTGAGAGAATGTTATCCAGAATAGGACTTGTGTAGGTACCAGTGGTAGAGTGCTTCTACAATAATGATGACAAATCAGTCGTAAAAGGAGTCCTAAATGAGAGATGCCTCTTCAAGGATTAACTCCTTGAGCCACATGTTTTGATTGGAAGCTAAACTTGTTTGTTCCTTGACTTAGGGAGTGCTTGGTGGGTCCCTGTGTGTATTCTCTCAGGAAAGGTGGAAGGGATTGGAGAGTGGTGATAGATGGGAGCATGAGTAGGATGCAGGGGGAGGGAGGGACAGTGGATGATGCTAAAAATTAGCTTCTGTGAGTGGAGGAGGAACTTGAATTGGTTGAAGTGAGTGAGAATGTCATTTGCCATTTGAATCATAATTTGCTACTGTTAAAAATGGAAGCCTATATCTTGCCTTTGAGCATTGAATGGATTTAAGCAAACTCAGATACTTTCAGTTGTGTTGTGAGGGTTTCCTCCCAGAGAGGGTTAGTGCGAGTACGACGGAAGAAGAGTAGGTCTTTTTTCAGGCAGCACTGCAAGCCACAGCGATATGGATCAGCAATGAGAATTTACTCTTCACCTTATATTTCAAGTTTTTAGTAGCTTTGTTATAGTGATTTGGAGCAAAGAAGTATTTCCAGGAGGTTTGACTTTGATGTTGGTAGTCGTTTGAGAATTGAAGAGCTGTCTGTGTGATCCCTCATGCATGGAAAATTAGTATGAACCTTGGGTGTATGTTTTAGTGGGAGTAGATAAGTGGTATTGTAGAAACTATGTTATTGCACTTGTTAGAACTAACTTTTGTGTTGAGTAGAACTCTCAGATAGCAAAGTCAAACATATATTTTAATTCTTTTTAGATGACCTGTCAGCATTTGCATCCTCTATTGTGTTTGGCAAATCAATAATTTGGAAAAGTCATCTAGAAAACCTGCCCTTCTTTACAAATTTGTTTTGTATTAGAGGCAGAACAGCTCTCTTAGTATCACTCTTATTCATTATACCTCATTAATAACTTTTGATTACTATGGTTGGATACTTTCACAATCTACTTTTTCCAAACCTTTTTCATGAATTATAGTTCTCTCTCCATTGAAGTATAAGCGTTTGTATAGATTTGGCCACGTTGTTTGCCGGAGCTCTTCTTCATAGAGTATCTTCTTAAGTGTAGAAATTCTTCTTTCTTCAGGTAGACCTGCAGAAACACTTAAGAAACAACAGAATGTGCAGCCTAGCAAGCATGCTACATTGGAAAAATAATTCAGATTGCATTTACAAAAGGGTTAAAATACCAGTGACTGTGTAATTTTCAAGCAAAAATGTCATAAACAGTTTTAAATCTTTTTCACAACCCCTTTTTTGTAAAGGTAGAATATGAATAATAGAAGGACAGTATAGCCCTGTAGACTGCCATTAAGTGAGGTTTAAAACAGTGTCTGCTCCTTTAAAGACCAGAATCCCATTGTGCCTAGCAGGTGGCAGTTGCCTCGGTTCTTTTTTCCAGCCTTTTAGGCTTTTTTTTTTTTCAAAATTCACTAGTGGGATCTTGTTTTATTTTCGTTTCTCTCAACGTCTTTCATCGTTATCTCTCCTTTTTAAGCCTTTTCTTACAGAATTTTGAGTCATTTTGTCCAGAATTATGCCTTCTCTGTTCGATAAGTGCCCTGCCTGTGGGAGGTAGAGGGCCATATGAGACCCTCACAACGTCTGTATTCTCTGCCTTTCATTTACGCATGTTCCTGAGCAGTGCCAACACTGCAAGAAGTTTTCTCGCCGCACCCTGAGGGAGAGAGAGGAAATTCGCCTTCACTGCATGGAAGAATTGCACAGGCAGAAAGTCCGGTCTCAAGGTGAGACCTCAGAGCAGGGAGAGGATCAGTCCTCTACCAGGACTCTTACATCTGCCTCTGAAGGCAGTGAAACCTCTAAAAAGAGGGCTAGCCTGATAACGGCATGCCCTGACAATGTCGAGGGATTTGACGTTGTGACCACATATGGCACCGACTTGCTCGCCGTCGAGGACTGGATCATCATTAAGGAAGAGATGCAGATTGATATTGAGGCCAGGTAGACATGCTCAGTTGACGCGCTCTGCAAGATCAACGTCAAGGAGCGTTTCAATGGCGAGGAGATCCATAGACAAGGAGAAGGTCTCAGTTGATGTCAAAATCCCTCAGAAGAAAAGAAGAGAAAGAAGAAGCAAATCGAATTATTACCTGATTCGGAGTACTCAAGGGCCTACTCTCCTACCTCCCCGATAGTACTTCCAGATTCTCTGTTTACTCCTCCACTGCCTCCTCCTCTGACATCACCAACACCGCCACCTCCTCCGCTTTCTCCTCTTCCAGATCCAGTGCCAGGGCCTAGATTGTGCTCCAGAATGCGCCATAGGCCCCATCATCACAGGCGTCATTCAAGGCATTCTTCCTCTTCCAATATTGAGTGGATAAGGACTTTTACTTAATAGTTAAATATTTCAGTTCTTATCCTCTGGGACCCAGCCTGGCCCATAAATCTGACTAAGCACTGCTCATTATCAGGCTCTGCTATCTGCTGCCTGACAATAATAATGTATAATAAACACAGCAATCCCTTAATGTTAAGAGAAAGATGTGGCCATGTGTTTATTTAGAAATGACATCAAGGTTTCAAGCTACTTTATTTATTTTTTTCGAATTCTTTTTATTGAACAGTAGGAATCGACATTACAAGGTACGCTATTGCATGGCATTCTATAGACGTAATACAATCATTATCAGTTACATGTGAGGTCTAATTGTACTAGTTGGTAACAGTTATCATGGCGATGAGAGATCCTCCAGGGGTGTGACAGCTGGGGGAGCACAGATATTACCACAATACCCATTCCAATCATTCCAAATGTAAGACCACTTTTTAGGGCATCCCCCGTCTACATACACGGTCTTTTCTCGGAATATACACCAATCCATGCCACTCTTCCAAGCCAACACGACCGGTGCCTGTGTAGCCCCCCACATCTGGGCAATATTCCGCTTTGCCGCCATCAGTCCCAGCTTAACCCATGTAATGCGTTTATTGTTAAGTTCTGTTAGCTCCCACACATTCAGGAGACATCACCTGGCCTCCACGGGAATAGTAAGCGTGTGCACCTCACTAAATATGTCACGTATTTTCTTCCAATATCTCTGGATATGTGGACATTCCCAGAGGATGTGCAGGAATGTGCCTTCACCTCCACAGCCCCTCCTCCAGTTACTATCCTCCACCCTCTCCATTCTCAGTAGACATGGTCCTGTCATGTAGACACGGTGCAGTATTTTGAGCTGGATCAGTCGTAATCTGGCTGACATAGCCACTTCCCTTGGGGAGGTGATCGCCCCTACCAAATTTTCGTCATCCAGAATAATGCCATCCCTTTCCCATTTTTCCCGTAGTTGCTGGAGGGGTGAACTGAGTTATTTACCAGCTTTTTATAATTTAGAGAAATGGCTTTCGTTGGCAAGTATCTGTCCAAAATCCTGTCCTCTAGAGGTCAGGATTCAGGGAGGGTTTCTCCCTTCTGGAAGCATGTCTGTAGTGCTTTTCGAACCTGTATGTATCCAAAATATTCTGTGGCGGCCAGATCATGCTCCTGTTGTAAGGTGGGAAATTATTTACTCTCTCCCTTCACCCAGTAGTCACCGATTCTAGATATTCCTATAAGATCCCATTTGTCGAAGCCTTTAGTTTCCAAGTAGGTCTGAGTCCCACAGGGGGGTAGCTAATATTGCTTTGCGTTCCCACCCCTGACTTCTATTAACTGCATACCAAATTTGCACCGAATGCTTAGTCGGCCCAGTCAGATGGAGTTTCCCTTTGTTTGTATGTAGAGCCCTGTTGTAGTTCCCTCCTGGCAGAAGCCATCTGTCCATTGCATAGCCTGGGTCATCAGCTCGCCTAAATGTGCCATGATTGATGGCAGCTAGATGCGCTGCCCAGTAATAACTTTTTCAAGCTACTTTGAAGGTGTCTGGGAGCTACTGATAGCTCCCAATCAGCTGGTTGGGGACACCTGGACATTTTGCAGATCCTTATCCTTCTGACAAAACCACTTTAGTCCATAATGGCCTACCTAGCTACGGATTTATCATCCCTCTACCGGTCATAAAATAACTGAAAAAGCAGTTACCATCTGCTCACAAGAACAGAGCTAATTAAACTATTTTCGAAATGACAACGCAGTTTCAGACGCAGCTGCTGCACCTAAATTGGTCCTATCCAAATTATGAATGATGCCACAGACGCCCTGGTACAAAATAAAAACAAGTACTTTGGTGATAAGTGAGGGGGTCAAATGTATTTCTGTGCCTGGGCGTGAATAGCAAACATTCATTTTTTCGTGAATTGGACATTATGACGTTTGTAATCTAAGCCTTGACAGGCAGGAGCATTGGGTTAGTATGTATTTTCATTGATAAGGTTTTTTAATTAGAGCTATGTTTCTGCCACATACATGGGCACTGACATATGTTCCCTCTCAAATAGTGCTCAGTGTCTCGAAATACATATAATGAGTGGGGACCAAGACTGAGTCCAGAAACACCAGACGTCAGGGGATCATTTCCAGCAGTTAACTTTCCAACCTTTACCAACTGGTGATTATTTGTTGGAAAGGATATGAACCATCTCCGCACATGGCCAAAGAAATCCATGCTATGTCTTTGTTCCTTGGAAAGTAACACTCTGCTGCCAAATTGATGTCTTTGGTGAAAGAATCCACCATTTGCGAAAAAAGAATCCTCTATCCACAACCCTCTTGTTGCAGCTCCATTTTAATGGGCAATGATTTCTACATAACTGTGAACTAGTTTTCCATTTACAATACATCAATTCTTGGGGGTGATGGCACCAACAGAACAAAGAGTGCACTGAACCTAAAGCCACATTACTCCCAGTGCCAAACTACATGTTCTAATGTATTGGAATCTTGTATTGATGGTTTTCTCACTGACTATTCGTCTTATGCTTTTTCATGAACTACCTACTTAATAATCACAGATTTATCCATTATAGCTAACTTGTTGGTAAACACGGTGAAATGTTTATTGCCCTGGATTACTAAGGATCCTATTCGTTTTTCTTTTGTTCCTTTCCTCCTCTCATGCAGCTCAACGCTCTGCTCAGGAGCTGCCCCAAGTGGAGAGCTACAACATCACTGCCTGCTCTGTCAATGGGAGGGAAGAACTGGTCCTTTCGGGCTCCAATTTCCTTCCTGAGTCCAAGGTCATCTTCCTGGAGAAAGGTCCTGGTATGTAATCTGCAACAAACTTCTGATTCAAATAATAATCAGAGAGCCGTCCCGCTCAAGGGTAATATGCTCCTACTACAACCTAGTGCTGATCCCACGCGTTGATGGTGGGATGATGATATGCCCTGCTGCAGCCACCAACCTAAATTTTAACACATTTATTTAGCCCATCTCTTTACCTCCCTAACTAGTGTATCCCTAGCATTGCCAGTCATCAGTGTCCCCAAAAGTCTGTGAAAATGAGTACTCCCCACAATGGTGTTGCTATTCTAAAATACATCTTATTTATTCCACCAGGTTGTTCTTCCATATTGTTTGCCGTATAGAGTGTTACACCACTTCTACAACTAGGCTGAAAAATTTATATGTGTATCATCACCTCCACCAATTTGTGCACCCACGGGTTCAGCATGCAGCAAATGTTCCCAGTCTTTTAACACTCAGCAAAAATGTGTATTCTTTACTTGTCACCAAACAGCGTTCCCACATGTTTTACCATGAAACCTTATGCTCACCGTTCCTCACACTAAATTGAAATATTCACCACTTTTGCTATTGCTAACCTATGCTCTCACAAGTTTTAATGAAAATCTGAATACTTCCAACTTCTGCCACCAGACTGAAATGTGCCCCACTGCTACCACCAAGATGCACTTCTACAAGTTTAGAGATAAAACATCACACGTCCTACTTCTGTCCCTTAAATGGAATATATCCAACTATTCCTTTCACACTGTGTTCCCAACATTTACGGTGAAGTGAACTCTCTCTTTTACACCACTTGGCTTTAAAATATTCTGTTTACAAGCAGGAGGCTCATTTTCTCTAATTGGAAACTGGCGGTTCATTGCTAATACCAAACAGAGCTGTAAAGTACTTTCATCCTCATCTTTGATGGCTGACTTCTCTCATAAGCCTTTTGCTCAACCTCTGTTTTCCGCAAATCTGTCGTATCTACTGAAGCCCTAGATTGAATGCTCATGATGGCACCCCTCTAACCCTATCCTGAAAGCAGAGTAAGCATCAACCATGTCTGCCACGAAACGGATTGGCATCCCATTTCCACCGTCAAGCTGATAGTGTCCCTCCCCCGTTTCCTTTGGTGTCTGGAGAGGTGCTAAGAACACATTATTGAACAAGCAAACCTCACTTCTACCGGAGTAGTCAAAATATTTGGTGGCCACAACAGTTAGTAAGTAGATGTTTTGCACTATAGCTGCCCATCCCCCATTACAGGAGGGAGGAAAACCAGTGCTCCACAAATGCCAGCAAGCAGAATGCTTTATCTTTTGTCTTGGCGAGATAGGGGATCTTGGCCTCACCCATTTATAGCTCATATATTGCACCAATAAAAACACTGATAAAGTGCTGCCACCTCAGAGACATGACTTGTCAGTGCCCTCCACATGTGTAGCATGTCTCATTGTTGCATCCCTTTGTCATCTCTCTGACCCAGTGTCTCCCTTTCTCTGTGGAAAATATCTTTCTATCTCAATGCTCATGAGCCCAATACCTAAACTTATGCCCCCCATCCCAAAACCCTTGTCTGTCTGTCCCAGCCTCCTTGTACCTTGTCTCAGTGTCCCTTTTATCTTCTGTCTCAGAATGCTTGCCTTCCTGGCCCAGCATTGTTTGATTGACCTTGTTTCTGTATTCCATGTTCTTCTTTTTGTGTTAGTTTCTTGTATCTATGTCCCACTGCCCTTGTCTCTCTGTTCCTCTGTTGGTATCTCCTTGTATCTCCCCGTCTCTGAGTCTAAATTAACTAGTCCTTGGGCCAACATATCTATGTCCAGGGCTTCCTGTCCATGTAGCTGAGCTACGAAGAGAATGTTACCAATACTGACAGAGAAGCTAGACAGACATGTCTGTATCTGTCTGAAGCCCGCTGTGCCCAATCCGCAGCCTGCACACAGTGGCAGTAAGGAAGATTTATTTATTTATTTATTTATTCAAAGTTTTATATAGCGCGAACAGGATCCTTACAGATATCAGAGCGCTTCACAAAGACAGGGAAGGGGCAGTAGGAGTCAACAGAGATAATGGGAACAGTATAATAGTCAATAACATGGTAATAACATGGATAATAAAAACCTACATAAAACCAATCCATATACAATCAGGTAAGGAAGTAAGATAGGACAGCACAAGTCATTGATCCCACTACAGAGGTGTACAGGTGGATCAGTAAACCAACGTGTATCATATCTTGGTCGGTAGTAAGAGAGTAGCGTAGTAGTGCCCCCAACAAGTAGAGTATAGTGCCAGGGGATAGGGTGAGCAGTGATACAAAGCAATGCAGAGTCTCTGAACCAACATCTATAATGATCAGGAGATCTTGGCCAGAAGGATGGTTTTCACCTCTTTCTTGAAGAGTGCAGTGGAGGAGATCAGCCTGGTTTCAGGAGGGAGCGCATTCCAGATCCTGGGTGCCATTCCTGAGAAGGAGCGCTTGTAAGTTTTCACTTTCCGGAATCTACGAGGTTTCAGGAGTAGATTTTTTGTGCTCCTATTGGATCTTGAACCTCCTGATATAGACAGCTTTTGAGCGAGGTAGATGGGTGCCTTGTGGTGCACGGCC
The DNA here is from genome assembly GCF_964261635.1 of Lissotriton helveticus. NCBI lineage: Eukaryota > Metazoa > Chordata > Amphibia > Caudata > Salamandridae > Lissotriton > Lissotriton helveticus. The sequence continues at coordinate 1,630,931,919 of NC_136065.1, read as the reverse complement.
GTGTGAGTCATAATTGCAATTTTTAGCTGTATTCTGGCTTCAAGAGGCAGCCATTTTAGAGACTTTAAGTCTGGGGATATGTGCGAATGCTTTCTAGAGCCAGTAATGAGTCTCGCGGCAGCGTTCAGGGAGGCTCTTAAGGGTGCTGTTGTGGATAGCGGGAGACCGCTGAGGGTCGCAATTCCGTAGTCTATTCGAGGGATGACTAAAGCTTGTACAGCAGTTTGGAAGTCTTTGGCCGGGAGGAAAGGTTTAATTTTCCTCAGCGTGTTAATTTGGAAATTAGCTGCTTTTGTGGCTTTGCTGACGTGCTGCTGCATGTTGAGCTTGGCGTCGAGTGTGATGCCTAGGGATTTCGCCGAGTCCACGATGGTAGGTTGGACATTGAGTGCTGTTAGGTTGTTGAGCCAGGTTTGGGTGGTGGAGATTTTCGCCGGGGGTGAGATGAGTAGGAACTCAGTTTTCAGAGCATTTAGTTTGAGGTGATTATCGGCCAGCCAAGATTGGGTGTTGATAAGCGTGGAATTCAGATGTTTGATATCTTCCGGGGATTGTAGCTTTAGGTAGAGTTGTGTGCCATCGGCGTACATATGGAATTGAACATTGGATGCATGAAGCAAGGTGGCGAGCGGTTCCATAACGAGGTTGAACAGAGTAGGGGAGACGGTGGATCCTTGTGGAACCCCTAGATCTGCAGGCACAGGTGTAGATAGCACATTGTCGATCTTGAACCTCTGAGACCGGTTGTGAAGGAAGGACGAAAACCACTTGAGAACAGTTCCCGATAGCCCCATTCTAGAACTTAGCAGCTCCAGCAAGTTCTCATGTTTGACCGTGTCAAATGCTGACGAGAGGTCAAGAAGGATGAGGAGGCAGGACTCATTGCGATCCAGAATTTGGAGGGCGTCATCAATTATGTGTGTCATAGCTGTTTCCGTGCTATGTTTCGCTCTGAAGCCTGATTGATGAGGGTTGAGGAGGTCAAATTGATCAATGTGTTTTGTTAGTTGGAGTTGGACACATTTCTCCAGCAGTTTGGCCAGGGTGGGGATATTGGTGATGGGCCGATAGTTGTTTAGGTCAGACGGATCAGCTGTAGGTTTCTTGAGTATAGGCGTGACTTGCCCCACCTTAAGGGAGTCTGGAATGTGTCCTTGTTGCAAAGAGCTGTTGATGATCTTGGTCCAGAGAGGGAGGAGCAAGGGGATAAAGTCTTTTACAGCATTAGCAGGTAGAGGGTCTGTGTGGTGATTAGAGGGCTTCAAGGTGCAGAGCAGTTTGTGTATAGCTTCTTCCGAATAGGTATCGAAGTACTGCCAGGATGCCTTGTTTTTAGGTTGAGTGTCTGCCATTCTGGTGTGGTTGGGGTATCGGCTTACATCCATGATGAGGTCATTTCTTATGTTGTCAGTCTTTAGTTTAAAGAAAGCAGAAAAGGCTTCACAGTGTGGGGTGTCATTTGTTGTGCTGTTTGATTGTGTGGGTTGTGCCTTTGTTTGGGTCTTGATTAGCTCGAACAGCTTTCTTGGCCTGTTCTTCGCTTGGTCCAACTGACTGCTGAAGAAGTCCGACTTTGTGCGTTTTATTTTCCTAAAGTAGGCATTTCTCTTGTTCTTAAGCTTTTTGAGATGCAGTGCTGAGGGGTCCGATCTCCAGGTGCGCTCTGCCATTCGCATATTACGCCTTTCGTCATTGAGTCTGTCATCATACCAGGGGTTAGAAATTTTGGTGGAGACTCTCTTCAGTTGCAGAGGGGCGACTTCATTGACTATTGTATTCATAGAGTCAAGGTAGTGGTCAGTCAGTGATTGAACATCTGAGGCACCTGAAGGGGGAAGGAGGAGGCTGCCGATGTGGGGAGGTAGGGTGGAGGGGTTAAGATTCTTCAGATCCCTTTTCCATGTTTTGGATTTGATTGGTTGAGTAGGGTTAGGTTTAACTTTTTCGTTGATAAAGAAGGTGATAATGTGGTGATCTGACCAATCGCAGGGTAGAATCGCCTCCAGTTGAATAGCGTTCTCTTTGGCAATGATGAGATCGAGTATCGCGCCTTTGTCGTGTGTTGGTTTATCGCATAATTGGGTGAGGTCAAGCGCATTGAGGAAAGTTTTGAGACTATTCACCACGGTGTCTTTCTGATCGTTCCAGTGGAGATTGAAGTCACCCAGGTAGATTTGAGTGGTCTGCCGACCGGCATTGGAAGTGATCAGGTCCATGAATTGTTGGGTGAATATGAGATTGTCACCAGGCGGGTGATAGATGATATGTAAAGCACAGACTTGTTTGCCCTCACTGGTGATGTCGAGGCAGAGGAGTTCACAGGAGGAAAGGGAGGGGGAGGTGACTTGAGTAACGGAGAGGTTGCTCCTAAAAATGCATGCACACTGGATGGACTACTTCAAGGAATGGAGCCTGACGTATCTCCTTTCCCCACAGATGGCAAGCTGATCTGGGAAGAGGAAGCCGAAGTGAACAGACTCAAGAGCAATGAGGTGAGTTGGACACAGTGTTCCAGGTCAACAAAATTATATAATATCTCTTAAGTCTATACCTGGACAAAAAGTAAAATGTATTGACAGTGGTGGCCATTGTATATCTCTCCTCCACTATCAACACCTGTGGAGTGTCCTCCCCAGCAGGATATCTGACAGAAACAGAAAGAAAGCTGGGAGGCAAGGCATGTTCACAGCCCCAATCGTGCCCATTTACTGCCCCCATGCCCACTTGGCTTCTACTCTCTGTACCCTTTCTTTCTGTCAACTGTCCAGGTATGCATGTGTAGGCACGAGGGTGGGCATGGGGTGCGAGTTGTTTACAATGGGACTGTAGATCTGCAATACAGTGGTCACTACACTGAGTAATGTTATGTGCCCATCTCCACTACCCAAACTTTGTAGACACATGGAAAGGCTTCCAGGATCTAGCTAGGAGGTGATTACACAAATCTAAAAAAGAATATTTGACACTATGATCTGACTAAAGTAAGCTTGAGCTGTAGAACCTGCTGTTGAGTAGTCAGTGAATCTATCTTATTAAGCAACCACCACCATTTCCCATTGTTATTGCCACAGCCACCTACATTGTGACTTAGCATAAGCCAGGAGGTGTGGTTGGTGGAATGTTGCAAAGGAGCCAGTACAAAACTATAGTACTCTGAATAAGTATTAAAGTATATTTTTTAGGTATCCATGCTCTCGTCCTCCCTGACTTCTTAACACCAAATAAAGACAATTAAAATAGCGAGAGGTGGTATTGTAGGGGTTACATTCAGCCTACATTTTAGTTTTCTTTTTTAACTTAGCATCTTTTTAAGATGGTGGTTTGAACATGTTTTTCACTAATACGAGAAAGTGCCACACACGCATTCATTTTTGGACAGACATTGTTGTTCTGTAGTCTGTACTGGTTTTTTTCCAGGATCAGACATATTAGAAGGCAATGTTCTTGCTTCATTTTGTGCTCTTAGTAGACTACTTTGTTATTCCAGAGTAATTAAAGAAATTGTTCTGCACCTTTGCCACAATGTGATATGGCCAGTGTTTTAATATTTAAACAGCAACTCTGTTTAATTTGGTGAGAGTCACTTCACACCAGACATATCATAGAAGCTGGTGAGCGCTGTGATTGAGATGCAGCTCTGCAGGCCCTTAAGAATGAAGATAGCCCCGCAAGTAGGAGTGTGCCAGCCCACGCACTCAGATGGGGTGCATTCGTTAATGCGCTGAGACATTATACTAGGATATGGGGTTAGATCATTCCAACAGGTTGAATGATACTCCCAACATGCCCTATCTACTACAGAGGTATTAGTGATAGGTAGGTAGAAGTAACATTAGGAACAATTAACATGGTTGAATTGTTTTTCACCATTCTAATAATGCTTATAACAAAGATGTGTGTCACCTGTTCAATAATCACAGTTCATGTTTAATTTACAAGGATTATATATTTTAATAAACATTTAAAAATGTATTATTGCTTCTCTCCTATGTGAAACTTTGGGCATGCAAAAGTGACCAACAAAAGGGTTAGATATTTTTTCCATGAATTCCTTGGGGATTACAATGGTCTTGTTTGAGGTTACCGATAACATCTAAAACTGTAGGTTTAGGTGTGGAACTGTGTACCTTGAACAAACATTTACAGATGATAAAAGAAGTCTCAATCTCTGTTTTTACGAAGTTATGTTGATATAATACTGTTGCAAAGTCAATCTGTGACCTGGGCACCCCCCAACTTTTTGCTGACTGGAACTGGTGGTAACTGACTCTGACTGACCCTGGGCTCTGTTTAACCAGGCCCAGGGCCAGTGCCAAGCTAAAAGGAACACAATAGAATACAGTTAAGACACCCAGCATACACTAGGGTACACTGTGGTATGGTGGGGGGACCCCTGTAATTGGCATGACCTACCCCATAAGTCCCTAGTATATAATAGAGCAGGGGATTGAAACTACCTAGAAGTCTCCAGTATTCTGGGGCATGGCAGTTTAGAGGCCAGCAGATTTTCTGCACCAGCATGTGTGCAGTGCTGAAGCCTAAGGTTAGTTTAAAAGCAGCACTGGTTGCCAGGACAGCTTTTAAACCATAAATTGTGCCCACACTCGACTTTGGGGGTAGAGACCCTTAAAAATGAAAAACCTACCATGTTTTTGCATATTAGGGACCCCAGGGTCACCCCTAGGTATCCAAGGGTGTGGGGGGGGGGGCAGTTATCTATAAGGTGCACCCTTATAAAATGAGGTTTTATATGCCTGGGTAAAGTGAAATTTAACATTTCACTCCCCACATTGTATTAAAGAGCTGCTCAAATTCGACTTTGATGCTAGAAGCACTGGGTAAGGATGCTCTGCAATATTTCTGCAGATTCAGAACCCCTGAAGTCTCCCCTAGTTGCACAGGGGGTGGGGGGTCCTGTATAGATTAGGGAAATACTTATAAAGTATGTTTTTATAAGCCCTGGTGCTAGAAAACTGGCCCAAGTCATTTTCCCCATTGCAAACCCCATTGCCCATAGGTTAACATGGTAGGACGTTATTGATTAATAAATGTTGATAGGAGAGGACTAGCCAGACCATTCAAAGACTTCCCAGAATGGTAGTAGTAAATCCAACAATATTATATTGTTGAATTTCTCCTAAAGTATACATACAAGAAGTTATAAGACTGTCTTGTTTGTAAGTCCAAATCCAGCCTTCCAGTGGTCTGCCCTGATTGGTCAGAGTTAAGTGGATTAGCCAGGCTGCTTTGAAGAGGTGATAAGGAACCCCTAGGGTTAATCACTTGGCTGGGAGGGCAGTGTGCTGGTCTATAGGAATGCCAGGCCAGGGGGTGGAGTCATAAACCATACTCTTCAAAGGCAGAGGGGAGGCCTGGGTTTCAGTTTCACTCTGACACTCTTGACCCAGAGTCAGGGCTAGGCTTAAGGAGGGTATGTGCAGATGGTAGGGGCAGAGTCCATGGAAATAAGCCATCCCAGGGTGATGCATCAGTGATGTCACTGACCTTGTCATGAATGATGTAATATGTGACATCATCATCAGTGGATTGCGGGCGCGCGAGTTATAGTTAGTACAACTAACTATAACAGGGGAATTTCAATGGTTTTATACGAGTGAAATGTCCAGCTAACTTTAACAACACTAAAACCTATGTTTTTTTCAGTGAATTTCTAAGTTTTTTTTAAATGCTAATCCCTAACTATATCATGTCTGAAACCTATGGTTTTTTCAGTGATTTTCAAAGGTTTTTTAAATGCTAATTCCTATATATAACATGTCTGAAACCTATGGGGTTTTCAGTGAATTTTAAAGGTTTTGTAAATGACAATTTTTAAATGTATTTATTGGTATTTTTATTTTTTATACTGATGTTCTACATTTTTTTAAACAGTTTATTTTTAGATATTTTATTTTTTAAATTACATTATAATTACATTACACATTACATTTCAAATAATACTTTCTCAGAATGAATTACTTTAGTTTAAATACTTTGCAAATAGGCAATAGACGTTTAAGTACAATAGTTACAGTTGTTGCAATGTGCAACTCAATTTCAAACACAATGCAACATTGAGGTCAATGTGAATTTCTAGTTAAATGCAATTAATTACTTTTTGGATTACTTTTCTAACCACAGGACTGGATCCTGAATTCAGTCCTGAGACATCACCTGTAAACAGTTGAGTAAAAGTGTTTTGGTTACAGTAGTGATTTTTAAGAAATATTATTGTATTTTAAAAGATGAAACTTTTTCACATAGAATCACCATTGTTAACCTATGGGAGGAAATTCACGTATCAGGTAAGTAGTGTTAACGTTACTTTTTCTTACTCAGTGGTGGATCCTGGTTCCAGCACGGGTGCATCTCCTGTAAACAGTCGAAAGAATGCGTTTACGTCATACAGGCAATTTGTAAGGAATACTTTTAGTTTGTTAAAATAGACACTTAGAAATGTTTCTGGTGAGAACCACACAATGGATTCCTATGGAAGGAAATACAAGTTACTGGTAAGTACGGTTAGAATTACTTTTCAGGATCAGTACTGGGCTCAAAGAAGCAGCACTGAGGTCACTCCTGATAACAGGTGAGTAAATCGGAATTCGTAGTTCTGCTGATTTTATAGGAATTTTTTAAAGTTCAATAACTCCACACTTAAAAGAATTTCCAAGTGAAACCAGTCAATGTTAGTCTTTGGAATGAAATTCAAGTAACTGGTAAGTACGGTTAGAATTACTTTTCATGATCAGTACTGTGCTCAAAGAGGCAGCACTGACGTCTCTCCTGATAACAGGTGAGTAAATCGGAATTCGTAGTTCAGCTGATTTTAGAGGAATATTTGTACGTTTAAAAAATCAACACTTAGAAACTTTTCTGCTGAAAACCACACAATGGATTCCTATGGAAGGAAATACAAGTTACTGGTAAGTACGCTTATAATTACTTTTCAGGGTCAGTGTTGGGCTAAAAGATGCAGCACTGGGTTCTCTTCTGATAACAGGTGAGTAAATCGGAATTCGTAGTTAGGCGGATTTTACAGGAATATTTACACGTTTCAAAAATCAACACTAAGGGCCAGATGTAGGTAATCCCGATTTACCTATTCTTTAAATACCGAATTTTACCGATTCGGTATTTAAGAATAGGTAAATGGGATGTAGATACATTTTCGGTAAAAATTACCGAATCTGTAAGATTCGGTATTTACCGAATCGGTATTTACCGATTCGGTAATTGCCATTCATTCCTATGGGCCTGGAGGCCCATAGGAATGAATGGCATACCGATTCGGTAACATGGGGGAAACATTCAAGGGTGCCAAGGTGTCACTTTGACACCCTGTTAAACTCCTGAATCGTGCTTGTGTGCAGATGTGGCACACATACATGCCCAAAGGGCATGTCTGCCACATGGCACAGTTGAAAATGCACAGATTTGCATTTTCAAAGGTATTCGTTATTTACCACCAACTTATAGTTGGTGGTAAATAACAAATCCTTACAGGTGAGAAGCACTCACTTGAGTGCTTCCTACATTTCAGATTCGGTAATTTACTGAATCGGCATTTAGGAATTCGGTAATTTACTGAATTCACAAATACCGATTCGGTGAATTACCGAATCTGAAATGTAGCCAGCTACATCCCAAATGTCTAATACCGGTCGGTAACGGCCGAAATTCGGTAATTTTGGCCGTTAACGACCAGTATTAGGGTTCCTACATATGGCCCTTAGACACTTATCTGCTGAAATCTACACAATGGATTCCTATGGAAGGAAATACAAGGTACTGGTAAGTATGCTTATAATTACTTTTCAGGGTCAGTGCTGGGCTAAAAGATGCAGCACTGGGTTATCTTCTGATAACAGGTGATTAAATCGGAATTCGTAGTTCGGCTGATTTTACAGGAATATTTGTACAATGGTGAAGGAAGGGGGCGGGGCCTGAGGTGACATGTGTGCAAACACACCTGGTGGGCCGTGTTAAGTTGCGGGATTAAGTGCCCTTGAATCCTGAGGTCCCCTGGAGGCCAACTAGCCCACCAGGTACTTCTAGTATGCACCAGGGGACTACGTTGCAGAGGGGTGTTCAGAGACCACGCCCCTTTTTACAGCACTCTGCAACGCAGCTCCGTGGCGCTTACTAGAGGTACCTGGTGGGCTAGTTGGCCCCCAGGGACCCTCTGTATTGACAAGGAATTAATTCCCCAACTTAAACCGCGCCACAGGGTGTGTTTGTACACATGTGAACTCAGGCCCCGCCCTCTCCCTTCACCACTGTGCAAACGCTCTCCGTGGCGCGGTTTAAGTTGGGGAATTAATTCCTTGAATACTGAGGGTCCCTGGGGTGCAACTAGCCCACCAGCTACCTCCAGTAAGTGCTACAGAGCTGCGTTGTAGAGAGGTGTAAAAAGGGGCAAGGCCTCAGAACACCTCTCTGCAGTATTGAATTTATTCCCCCTCTGCAAACGTACCAGGGGCGTGTTTGCAGAGTGGTGCAATAAGGGGGCGTTTCCTCCGGCCGCAATCCCGTTTTTAAAAATATTTTTTGAAGGGGGGCTGATTTTTCTACATTTTTGGTCCTGGGGACCCCATCCCCCAGGGCCTGCCCCCAATTTTTTTTATTTCTTACTAAAATATTTGGAAGGGGGCCCAGTGCCACCCTCCTGAGGCCATAGTCTGCCGCCGGGACCCCATCCCCCGGGGCATGGGCCTTTTTTTATTTTTTATTAGGAAGGGGGCCCTGGGGACCCCATCCCCCGGGGCCGCCCCTTTAAAAAAAAAAAAAAATCCTTTTGGGGATGGGGCCACGTGGCCCCCCTCCTGGGCCACTAATAGCCCCGGGGACCCCACCCCCGGGGCTGGCCCTCACCATTGGGGACCGTGGGGGGGTTCCCAATCCCCCCACGGTCCCGCCGGTTCCCCGCCTCCTGCGGGAGCCTGCATTGCTTTTCCATATGGGGAGCAGCTAACATGCTGCACCCCATATGGAAAAGCAATCTGCTTTGCTTCATTGCTTCATCCCTGCTCTCGCTTCAATGATGCAAAGCCGTTTGCAATGGCAGGGTGGGAGTCGCGAGGCTCCCTCCCTGCTATTGCAAACAGCAGTGTCCCGGGGTGGGCACCCCGGGACACTGCTGGAGCCGGCCCTGGCGGTCCCCAAGGCCATCGAGGGCTCCAGGAGGGGGGCCGCGCTCCCACATTTTTAAGAAGCCCCAGGGGTGGTGGTCCGCGGGGCTGGGGGCGGCCTCAAACCCTCCCTTTTCAAATAATTTTAAGCCCCGGGGGTGGCGGTCTCCGGGGCTGGGGGGGGCCTGAGAGCCCCCCACCCTTTTCTTAGAAGCCCCGGGGGGGTGGCGATCCCCGGGCTGTGGGGCTGCCCCGTGAGCCCCCCGCATACATTAACTTAGAGCCCCCGGGGGGTGGAGGTCCCCGGGGCTGGGGGGGGCCTCAGAGCCCCCCAGCTAATATTTTAAAGCCCCGGGTGTGGCGGTCCCCAGGGCTGCGGGGTGGGGGGGGGCCCGTGAGCCCCCCGCAAATATTAACTAATAGCCCCGTGGGTGGCGGTCCCCGGGGTGGCGGTCCCCGGGGTCCCCCCCGCATACATTAAATTTGAGCCCTGGGGGGTCGCGGTCCCCGAGACTGGGGGGGCCTGAGAGCCCTCCCACCCATTTCTAAGAAGCCCCGGGGGGTGGCAATCCCCGGGGCTGCGGGTGGGCCCTGTGAGCCCCCCGCATACATTAACTTAGAGCCCCCGGGGGGTGGAGGTCCCCGGGGCTGGGGGGGGGCCTCAGAGCCCCCCCAGCTAATATTTTAAAGCCCCGGGTGTGGCGGTCCCCAGGGCTGCGGGGGGGGGCCCGTGAGCCCCCCGCAAATATTAACTAATAGCCCCGTGGGTGGCGGTCCCCGGGGTAGTGTGGAGGGGATTGGGACCCCACACTATTTTTTGTAATAAAACCCCCGGGGGCAAATTAAAATATTTAGCGTGGGAGACCGCGTTTCTTTTTTTTTTGTAATCGGTAGGATGCGCAGATCCTACTCGCATCCCGTGAATTTTATTCTTTTTTTTAAAAAAAATATTTTTGGGGGCCCTGGGGGTCCTTGTGGGACCCCTGAGCAGGCCTAGGGGTTCAGGGTGTGTCTACCCTGCCCCCTTTTCGCGTTTTGCGACTTTTTTCTTTGCTTTCTTGTGCCTCGGTTCTACTTGGAAGCCTGTAGTTTGACCTATTTGTCGATCTATGAACACTTTCCAGCATGTTGTGTCAGGTGTCTTATAATATGTATGCATTCATGGTATGCCCATAGCAGTTCTCACAACATTCAAAAGAGAGATTTTGATAAACACATATAGGCATGGGAAAAGATTAGAGGCCTCTAAATTGGTGAACAGCCCCTTGTCTCAGTCCCCTGTTTACATTCTAGTACAATAGCACAGATGACATCTAACAGTGACTGCCAGCCACCATTCCTCAATTCTTCTTCTAGAGCAACACTCCAATCGACACAACTGCACCATCTCACTGCATCCGAATCATATCAACAAATGCTGCCAGGCGGACAAGCTGTCAACAGGTTAAGACACTTTTATCAAGTTTAAAAGGCCCTAGTCTCCAGCACAAATCATCCCCTGTAGGTGAAGGACCTCAAGGAATTCCTTCTTAACATTCAGTGACTGCAGAGGGGTAAATAATCTAGAACCACACCAACGTGTCTACATCTGACCACCCCGCTCTACACTTCCATTCTTGTTCTTCTGGTGTGACTGTGCTTTGGGCCTTATTCATTGCCCTAACTAGGAGTATCTCCTTTCTCCTGACATAGCTTGTGTTCTAAACCTCATTCTTGTTCACGAACCTTGACCTCCATGCGGGTGTAATAATTAATCCCATGAAACAATGGGGACCTGCATTTTGAAATATCTGGCCTGTAGAGATGATCTCCACCAATGTGTGACCTATGAAATAGATATAAACCTGAGTCCAAAATAGCCTCTGATTGGTCCCATGGCTTAGCCATCATGTGTGCATTACCCTTCCCAAACTCTGCTAAAGCTCCTTTTAGTTTCTATCTGTAGGATAAGGCCTTCTCAGTTTTGAGTGGACTCTGAGGTCTATGCAGGACCAGCTAGAGAACACTGGACCAAGAATAAAAGTGAAGCTTCTGGAATCTTCTGTACCATAACAACAATTTCTTTCTCCTCCTGCAGCGGACGATGGTACTCGAGGTCCCTGAGTATGGCAACAAGAAAATCACTCGCCCTGTCCAAGCATTTTTCTATGTTTCCAATGGTAGAAGGAAAAGAAGTCCAACCCAGTGCTTTAAGTACTTGCCTGGTGAGTAGTGTGCGTGTAGTGTGGAAGAGATCTGTATTCTCAGAAAGTTTGTGTAATGCATATTTTATATTTCATGGGCTTCCTCATTTTTCTCAGTGATTATTGCAAACCTAAAGGTCCATGATTGTGTGTGATCAGTATTATTGACTCAGATCATTGGTAGCCATTTATAAAGCACACATTGTTCTTTTCTTGACTTCCAGTGATCTTCAAGGATGAGCCGTGCTCTGAGATCATGCTGCACCGGTATCCTTCGCCCCCAGATGCCCAGACTGAGGTCTTCACAGAGCTGCGCACCTTCAGCCCTGAAGAGGGGGAGATGGAGGTGCTAACCACCCATCAGACAGCCTCATACCATTGTCTACAACCCGCCAGGCCAGCAGATCATAGCTTCCCAGACGTGCCCATGGACCAATCACCATTCTATCCTACCACTCAGGACTGTACCTACGGCGGGGGTTTCTCTGGCCTCTCCCCTTCGCAGTACGACTATCCCCCTTCCTACTTTGAGATGGGGGGTGAAATGTTGGCGCACCAGAACCTGTTGCCCATTATCCTTGGAGACCCACCTCCGTTCCATTCAGCCCACACCAAGCTGCCACCGAGTCCTGTCCCATGGTCTCCACAGCCCCCCACCAGCTTCCAGGCAGGCCTCTTTCCCTATTTACAGCAGTCGCCTCCACAACCCTTTGCTGACCAAGCCTGTCTGCAGATATCACCACAACCCTGTCACACAGTTTCCTCTGCTGGTGAGCTCTGCCCTCCTGACTTTGAAGGTGGTCAGCAAGATAGAGGGCACATTACGCACTCTGAGGAGGCAGGCACAGCCCCATCTGCATCTCATGATGCTGGCCCATCCATGAAGGCGGCTGAATGCCCTGAGAGATCATTTCAATCTATAGGCTTGCTCTACCCACCCCTGGAGCCTCCAGCCTATCGGATACCTTCGCCTGTGTTCAACTCAGTTGCCCAGGGTCACCCGCAGCCCTCTCCTCCCTTACCTACCAAGTCCCCCTTAGGACAGATTCCAGATGCTCCCCAGGTTGAGATGGCAGCCCCTGAAAGCATTGAGGACCCTGTGAAACGTCTAACAGAAGGGTACACCAAAGAGGACCAGCATTGTGATGCAGGAGAGGAGACCTTGGACAAAGATGGCTACAGCAGCCCATTTCACAGTATCCCTATTGAGGGCATCACCTTGGAAGAAGGTAAGAATCCAGTTTAATGGTCATACTGAGTGTAATGTTCATTTGTAAAACGTTCATGTTCTCTGGGCCTTTTAGGCATTTATCAAACATGTTTTTCACCCTCAGTTATTCCTAATTCCATTGCTGTGCTCAGTTAATTCAAGCCAGAAGCCTACAGGGCCTGCCCCCTAAGCTCTGAGTAATGTGCAAAAGGAATTCTGCAGGCATTCATTGAAGGCCTAAATTCTGATACATGTACAACCCATTGTAATAGTTTCTACGGCAAGAGAGATCCATCATGGTACAACTTGGAATTTCAAATAAAGATCACGCTCGGTTTCTAGACAGGTTCTCCGTGGGACGTGCTGTGGATGTTCCTGCCGGGACTGTTCCCTACTGTGCCTGGGATGTACCGTGGGTTTCTTTCAAGTCTGCACCCTAGGATCTTTTTATTATGGCTTTTGTTTTGATATGATTCAAACCTAACTGTACTATAATCATTTTGGGAACTAGGCACAACAGGTCACTTGAAGAACACAATGCCCCCTTTCAAGTTATCCGACTTTGTGTGGTTTGCCTTTGAGCAGGCACCGTCTCCCCTCTGGGTTAGAGTCCTCCTTTAGCTCAAAGGTTAGCCTGAACCTAAAGTAACTACTGAGTATTAACAGATCTCCCTATGGTGACGGGTCCAATGGATTTACATCTGCTCCTCTCCCCTCTTCCAAATACTAGTGAGGGTCTTCTACTGCTAGTCTTTAGTTCCCTTGACTCCTTTCTTATGGGTAGTGGTAGTCCAGACAAATGACAAGGAATTGCCAGAGAATTGAAAGTAACCACAGATCTTCTGCCTGCTCTTTAGCTGAAAAAGTACAAAGAATTACCAGAAAAGGAATAGAGCCAAGGTGGCAAGCCTACAACTATTAGGTAAGGTCAATGTGCACCTTTGTCATTAATGGTATTAAAGTGAAAAAAAATTTTTGCAAATGATTTACCTTTGCCAGAAGACAAAGCATTGGGTGTGAGTGCATCCTTTCTTTTTCCCATAAAACAGATCAGCCTAAATACCCTCCTGCACTGAAGAGACTGGTTTTCCACCAGCTGTTATTTAGAAATAGCCTACGGTCAACAATCCTAACCAAGACCAGTCATTTTATTTTCACACAGAGGAAGATAGGCCCCACTTGAGCTCCGGATGAGTCTTAAGTAGCTATCAAACAGTTGTCATACGCGGTATTTACCACTTGATAATGGTGAGCCCAGGTAGATGCCATCTTATCACCCCACCCCAGATGAGCAGTAGCATTTACTGCCCCTCTGTGTAAGAGCAGCCCCATGCATTTGAGTCATACTGCATCTTCAGGGATATTCCCTCCTCTTCTAGTTAGTCTGCAGCCAGAGTCATTAACTTTTGGAGTTCCTGTGGGACACCCAGCACATTAGCCGTAGTTGGGTTTTCCATTTTAATCAGCTGGAGGACCATGCGTGTAAGACTTCAAGTTCATAATCCTGGTGGATTGCTTATGTTAGCAAAAATAAAGTTGGGTCTTTACTTCTCGAACATCCTGATACTTTTCTGAAAAGTCTCGAAGCATGCTTTTCAGAGCCCATTGAAGCATCTGAACAGGCTGCTGTAATGCAATAAAATTCGTTAATTATGTGTAATTATGGAAAATTCCTATATCGTCTTGGGAAATCGGGGGGGGGGCAGTAGTTTTAGACAAGTTGGACTCTCCCAATTGGAAATAAGTAGCTACTGTACTTATCAAAATAATATATTTCAATCATATCCTTTCTTAAATTACACACACACACACAAGCACGCCCATTGGCAACACCAATAGGGCTGGCATTATAACTGAAACCGTCTTTTAACTCATCATAGGTGCAGTCTTTCACTCATTGTTGCACTATACAAGATAAATTAAAAGACTAAAACTAGAAAAAACAAATAGTCACCTCCTAAACGGAAGGGGTTCACCCTCACAAGCGAATATACACGAGTAACAAAAAGTGCACCAAATTATATACAGGCATTTGCGGGCTGACTCCAAGGTCGAACGGGTGGGTATACCCTTAAGTAGCTCACCATACAATGCGCGTTGCAGTGGTGCTAGTCGTGAAATATTGGTGCTTAAGTGGAAAAAATCGCAATAAGTGATCAAGTCCGTGAGTCTAACGGACTTGATCACTTATTGCGATTTTTACCCACCCGTTCGACCTTGGAGTCAGCACGCAAATGCCTGTATATAATTTGGTGCACTTTTTGTTACTCGTGTATATTCGCTTGTGAGGGTGAACCCCTTCCTGAATACACTTACCTTTTTTTACAGATTGCGATGAAGTCCCCTGATAAAGGGCATGCGTCCCGAAATGCATAGGGACTGATGCATTGCGACTGGATGATATATAATGTATAATGAGAAGAAATATCATTGCAACGGATAACTGTACTATGAATCGCAGTTAATTCAATTACATTTTGTGTGTTGAACTTCGATGGATTTGGTCATTGCCACGTACCTCCCAGACCTTTATTGGATGGGCATCTAAGGAGACATAGTCTCATCAGGAGTGCCATTTCGGACAAGTGCCGTTAGTTTCGACACTTCTCTTATTGTTTTTGTTAAAACATTAAGGGCCAGATGTAGGTAATTCTATTTTACCGACTCATAAATACCGAATTTTACCGATTCGGTATTCATGAATCGGTAAAATAGAAGTACCGAGATGTAGGTAAATCCAGATGTGGATTTACCGAATCTTTAAAAGTCGGTATTTACCGATTCGGTAAATACCGACCGGTAATGCCCCATTCATTCCTATGGGTAAATACCGATTTTGACAAGGGTGCAGGGGGTGTCACTTTGACACCCTCTAGCACCCCCAAAAAAGGTTCGGGGGCCATGTGGCAGGCATACCTGCCCTAAGGGCAGGTCTGCCTGTCATATGGCACAGGTCATATGCCTGTCATATGGCACAGGTGTGCATGCACATGTGCATGCACACCTGAATCGGTATTTTACCATCAAATTGAATTTGATGGTAAAATACCGAATTTGTAGGGCTTGTGGGACTCAGAAGAGTCCCACCTACATCTCAATTTTACCGATTCTGTAAAAATACCGGTCGGTAAATTTACCGACCGGTATATTTACCGAATCGGTAAAATTACCGAAATGGCCTGTTTCCTGCCCCCTACATCTCAAAAGCCAAATACCGGTCGGTAACGGCCGAATTCGGCCGTTACCGACCGGTATTTGGCTACCTACATCTGGCCCTAAGTCCCCCGAGGCCAGGTGGGACTTTCTCCTGTGGCACCCAAAAACTGTATACCTTCTATGATTGAAGACTTACCCAGTTTACCATATTAACGAGGAGTGCCGCACATCACCCCATTTGCTCTACATTATGGACAATGCCATTCCAATATTGGCTGCATAGCTTAGAAGGAGGTGTTGCGCAGGATACAGTGACATGCATATACAATGAGCAGCAAACAAGCTGTCTGGGGAACTAACAGAAGCTCCAAAACACACAAAATAAAAAAGGACAAGGAAAGATATAAAGAAAGAGGAAAATGCAAAACTAAATGAAGGGCCCAATTAGTCCAACACTGAAGCGCAATTGTTTATTTTCGGGAAGCGCACTCATGTATTTCCAGGACAATATGGACACGTGATAAGTGTGGCAAAGTGCTGTCACTAACATGGCGGTACAAAAGAGGGTGGTGATGGACGGAGCATCTGAACCAATCAAACACTCACACCCAGTCAAAAGATCTGGGTTTGATCCATCACCGTTCTTTAGCTCACTCTGCCACCCCAGTTCAGACATGGCTATATGCAAATCAGTCTGACCCTGTGCCTCATGGGAACAGTCCAGCCGGAACTGCCAAGCCATGCCTTCCCTGGACCGGAAACAAGCTTCCGAGGACCGGTATCTGGTATTCCAGCCGTCTTCAGCCCGGCTTGCTCGAATCCAGTGGCAAAGTGAGCAAGGGACTCACGTCTGAGCATACCCTGCCACACTTATGGCGGCCAAAGCGGTACAAAAGGGGGTGGTGATGGACGGAGCATCTGAACCAATCAAACACTCACACCCAGTCAAAAGATCTGGGTTTGATCCATCACCGTTCTTTAGCCCACTCTGCCACCCCAGTTCAGACATGGCTATATGCAAATCAGTCTGACCCTGTGCCTCATGGGAACAGTCCAGCCCGAACTGCCAAGCCATGCCTTCCCTGGACCGGAAACAAGCTTCCGAGGACCGGTTTCTGGCATTCCAGCCGTCTTCAGCCCGGCTTGCTTGAATCCAGTGGCAAAGTGAGCAAGGGACTCACGTCTGAGCATACCCTGCCACACTTATGGCTAACAAAGCGGTACAAAAGGGGGTGGTGATGGACGGAGCATCTGAACCAATCAAACACTCACACCCAGTCAAAAGATCTGGGTTTGATCCATCACCGTTCTTTAGCCCACTCTGCACCCCAGTTCAGACATGGCTATATGCAAATCAGTCTCAAACCCAGATCTTTTGACTGGGTGTGAGTGTTTGATTAGATCATTGCATTAGGGAACACACATTACTTGTCAATGCCAGTGTCTTTACATAAGTATTAAAAGAGGGCTATGCCCTCTGTGATGTATGCCTCTTATCATGTACCATTGCAGTAGACTTTCCATAGCAAACATTGACCATATTATGGCTCACCGCACATTTTTTATCAGGAGTTCATACCGTTTCCAGGACTGGGGAATGGATAGATGTGCTGCTAGAAGAATACAGTTTACCCTTTGTTGACATCAGTGGATAGGCGTTGTCTTTGTGCAGCTAAAAAATACCACCTGTGCGTCAAGCTCAAGAGAAATGCTGGTCATATCCCTCAAAATGTGTTAAATCGATTTTCAGTACTTCTGTGGTTTTTACATAAGCTTTCTTAGTACATCCTCTCAAACATATATCAGTGTCCCAAACATGGCGTACCGTCAAACCAGAGTAAAATTCATATGCATAAGTATTTTATGTGTTCTCCCTGTGCTGAGAATTTAGCTGTGATCCAAATTATATCCCACATAGCTTAACATATTTGTCCTCCTAACGTCATCTCTCACTTATCCATGTATTTGTGTCTCTGCAGTTGCCCGCTTCTATTATTCAGGTTATAGAGACTCTCCCCTGACCCTGCTGTTCCACCTGATTCTTAGTGGGTCCAGTGAAGCCAATGGAAAAGTATACAATTTCCCCTGGAGACAGGTTCAAGTCTTCCACACATGACTCTCTCTCTCTCTGTTCCTAGTATTCTCATTCTCAAATAGTTCCATGAGAATTGGGGGTAAGTTCTGTTTCCATTCCCAGAATCTACCTTCTATCATTCATGGTGGGAAAATAGGTTCATTGATTATAGGTGTCATATGAGATGGGTACAGTGTATCCTTATTTTCATGTATTGCCCTATCCCAGTACTCCAATAAAACACTAGGAGAAGTGAGGGCATTTGTGCCTACACATCTGTGTTTGGGTGGAAACCACTGTGTGATATAAAGGAGTATTGCTGAATAGTTTTACTCTACCCAGAGTGCTGGGTTTATGTACTGCTTATAACTCCATTCTAGTGTGGGCCTAATCTGCGCATCTCGGAAATATGCCTCCATATTTGGGAAACCCTTTAAAATCTCTCTTGTTTGTTTATACAGCATTGATTTTGGAACTCTAGGGTTCTTGCCCTGTCATGTAAAGGCAGATTATAGTGTATACACTTTACTAGCAGGGACTTTACTAGGAGGGGGGACAGCTCTGTCTAATATCTCTACTAATGGCCAGAGTAGCCGTCAATTTGGCATTGTTGTTTTTCTGGTCCTAGGCTCTTCAAAGTTAGCTGGAAGGAGTATTGGCATCTGTCTGCCTAGTCCTTCCTTGGCCAATAGTTTTGTCAGGAACATCCATTCCGCCCTGTCAAAGGTGTTCTCCGCTTCTAGCCTGAGGAAGACCAATCTCTATTTAGTTTATTCTGCTATTGCCAAAGCAGATGCTGTCACAGGTGTGGCAATTTTGATTAAAGCCACCCTTGTATTCAGAGATCAGGATAGTCCAAACTGAATTTAGTTGATTAACAAAGCCATAAGTTAACCACTCTGCATACGTATTTAATATTCCTATGGGTCTGTGGGGACAGCAATGGTTGGAGTCCTGTGAGTGTTTAATAGTAAGGTAAACATGGATTCAGTTACAGTATCCATTACTACACAAGTGGAGACAGTAATTAAAAACTCTAGCTTGGGATTCAGCTAATAATGTTATGAAGGCCCTATTAAATTGAGGCAGTAAATCCATTCACACCAGGACCATTTTTATTCGGTAATTGCTTGATGGCCATTCACACCTCCTTAGGAGAAATAGCCTCCACCAGTTGGATTTAAGTCATTTGGCTCTATTGTCTGGAAGGTAAAATCGGCTAGATATTCTTCGATTAGTTGTTTGTTGCCCTGTGGAGTAGCCTAGAGAGAAGAATAGAAATCGTGAAAAGGCCAATAGTGTCCACTTGTCATGTGAAAAGTCGTCCCCCCCTTTTAAGTTTAAAGTTTGGTATGTTTGTCTGCTGGTTCCCCATCTGCATTGTAAGCATATTCATAATATTTTTGGTTAGTGAACAGCATTTTGTGTGCAGTTTCACTAAACAACATTTGCTCTAATACCCATCTAGCCTGGTGAACCACCCTGTTGGTTCTTCCCGACCTGTCTTGTTTGTGATAGATTACTAAATGATATATCCAGGGCTCCAACTTGAGCTTTCTCTCCCTGGCTTACCTCAAGAATGTGGACGTATCTGATATTAACTCATCCTTTTGACCATCTTGTCTTCTTTGCAGAATGTATCTCTAGACAACTCTTGCACTGCATTCGCATAGAAGTAGTGCTCTTTGGCTTCCCTAATTAATGAGTAACCGGTTGGGTTTCGAAATGCCATCTCATGGACTTGCCAGTGTATGGATGGTCTTGGCACTCTCTGACCCAAGTCCAGATGCATTGTGACTGCAGAGTGGCCCGAATAGAATTTTGCACCAATTTCTGAGTCTATTAAAGTTTAGATAATTGATGAGAAAAACATCTATTTTCCAACAGCTTCTGTGTGCATTGGAATAAAACACATAATCCCTTTCGTCAGGGTGTTTAAACATCTGCATATCTATGCTGGCTTGATGCCTTGAGACAGTGTATTACCAATTGTTCGGGAGCAAACTCTGGCTGTGGTGCAATCTACATTGGAGTTCAGGGCAACATTAAAGTCGCCACCTAATATAGTGCTCCCTCTCATAAAGTGAAAAATTGCTGGAAATACTTGCTCAAAAAAATATATCCTTCCTTTTACACAGAGAACAGCATTATCAATATACCTCTCAGTGCCCCCTAAGGTCCAACAACCACCACAGTGTTGTGCCTTGCCACGCAATGGAACTCTTCTTCCCATCACGATGTCCACCCTGAAATAACTCGTATACTTGTCATGCAGAGATCACATGAGATTACTTTAATGAACTTCAGAAATGTATTCTTCAGGAAAGAAAGTCCCAAGTCACAGGCCCCCTTCTAACATCCACTTCACCTCTACATTCCACCTTCTAATCTTACATATTTTAACACAGTGGTTCTTTAATCTTCACTGGCCCCACTGAATCATTATTGGAATCCACTGACCCCCACTGTCATTACTAGAGTCCAGGGACCCCGTCCTAAGCATTTTTTATGATTTGAACTGCAATCCATACACAAAAATAGAGAAACAAGCATTCATCTAACAAATACGCAAAGATGAAATATTCTATTTAATTCACAAACAAATATTAAAACATCAACATTTTAATGGGCTGGTTGGACCTTTTTGTAAATTCAATGAAGGCAAGGCATCATGCATATAATATCCTGTTTGCTCTTGCACTGCTCTCACAAATCAATTTGAGGATACTAACTTATTTTTTTGCCTCTGATTTCAAATTCCATCACATTAACAGAATGTTTTACATTATTCAATTTTACATTATGCTTCATTTAAATACACTTTATTAATGTATTAAATGTATAGAGCTTTCGCGGACCTCCTGAGTAGGCTCTGTGGACCCGCAGTGCTTCCCGGACCACAGCGTAAGAACCATAATACAAGCTCTAAAAGAGATATGCACAACATTACACGCCTCCTTCTGTGACCCAAAAAACCTCAATCGTGATGAGAATTCCAGCCTCAAATATGTCCCTTGAAGCATAGCTATATTGACATCCTTAGTGTGTATCTATATGAGAAGAACATACCAATTTATTGTCAGTTAAGGCCCTGCAAATTCAAAGTAATTATCTTAATTACCCCCATGCAATCAGTAAGTTTATGTGCACCATTAGGGCCCTGAATCTCCCTGTCGGGAATCTCCCCCAGCAATCCAGTTTTGTTTGCCTACCCTTAGCACTCTTACTCATCGCCATACCTTACTTGTTTCCATTGGATTAAAGTCTAGATGTGCAGCAGTTATACCGGACAAACCTATGTGTAATTCCTGAAACCTATAGCAGCAAAAATACAAAAAAGAAGAAGAAAAAAAAAGTTACAATGTAACCATACAAACGCATACTGGTAAATATCTGCCCTTAAAATAGGGCTAGCTTTGAGATGCCTAATCACTTCGAGATGCCTAATTGCTATGATGCCTAAACCATCCTCTGAGGAGCTTTCCATTGGTTCTAGATGAAGATGTCTTTGTCTGTGCTGTGCTACTCTTACCTGGCTGGAGAGTTGTCTTTTCCGTGGGGATTCATGCATCAATTTACTAGGAATTCATTAGGTTCTCCTGAGAGTTTTACGTGGGGAGTTGTAGAGCCGTGCTTGGTTCTTCTTCAGGTATTCTGCCTATGTGAAGTTTATCATTGAGTGAAAATATCAGACGAAATGGGGAGCTCTATCTACATGCAATTTTTTGGGGGGCGGAGATGCGTTGGGACATCCGTGAATTCTTTTTGCTTGGCTAACAGCCGAGATGTCTCAAAACTGAAGTATTTCATCTCCAATAAATGTGAGGGATTCCTGTGGCCGGTTATCTGGAAGACGTTCACTCTTGTTGTTACATCTGGAACCAGCTTCTGTCTAATTTAGAGAGTAGAACAAACTCTGTGAGTGTAATCCAACAATTTTTCGTTGTCCTCTGGGATCTTCAGTATGTGGTGAATCAGTTGTTGAATATGCTACTTACCTCAGATGCGTTTATTGTTGCATCTGTTATGGTGTCCACAATCATCAGTTTTATTCTAGAGAGATTATGTTTGATGTTTGAGTTGCATTGTTCTTGCGGACCGTTCTTCTATTGACCTTGTTCCATCCAATTGTTCTCTGCTTTCTCCACCCTTGTATCGACTTCTAGAAGAGGATGGTCAAGATTCTGAGAGCATGCATTCCTTTCTTCAACTTCTGCATCAAAAGCTGGATTTTCCCCCTTGTCAATAGGATATGTAGCTCTATGGTGTTGGAGACCTGGGTAGGAAGGGGGTTCCATTTATTCTTCTCTTCTGTCTGCTTTCTGGGAAGCCAGTTACGCCTTTATTGAGGGAGTATTTTGGGATTTGCTCTTGTTATTTGCCATAACTCTATTGTATTACCATTGGTGTCACTCGGAAACTCAGTACTCTGCGATACAGCCCCTGATGCTCACCTCTGTAGCCTAGAAAGCACCTTTACTCTCAAAGTGACACTAGTATAGCAATCAGCATTCCCAAATCGAGGGTCTGCATCCAGGAGAAACAATTTTGAAATCGATTACGTGGTCTAAACAAGATGCAACCGATCACAACCAATGCTTCTCCACCAAATTGCCAATGTTGCGTTGATTTTATTTATTTATTTTATTTATTTATTCAAAGTTTTATATAGCGCGAACAAGATCCTTACAGATATCAGAGCGCTTCACAGAGACAGGGGTAGGGGCAGCAGGAATGAACAGAGATAATGGGAGCAATATAATAGTCACTAACATAGTAGGATAATAATAACGTACAGAAAACATATCAATATACAATCAGGTAAACAAGTAATATAAGACGGCACAAGTCATTGATCCCACTACAGAAGGGTTCAGGTAAACCTGGGATGTGTAGATGGCTTATACCAATTTCTTAGGATAGAGAGAGCACTGGGTGGGGGCATCGGGAGGGTGATTCAATCAACCAAAGTGTATCATATATTGGTCGGTAGTAAGAGAGTAGCGTAGTAGTGTCACCATCAAGTAGGAGTATAGTGCCAAAGGACAAGTGAACAGTGATACAAAGCGATGCAGAGTCTCTGATCCAGCACCTATAAAGTTCAGGAGATCTTGGCTAGAAGGATGGTTTTCACCTCTTTCTTGAAGAGTGCAGTGGAGGAGATAAGCCTGGTTTCAGGAGGGAGCGCATTCCAGATCCTGGGTGCCATTCCCGAGAAGGAGCGCTTGTATGTTTTCTCTTTCCGGAATCTACGGGGTTTCAGGAGTAGATTTTTTTGTACTTCTATTGGATCTCGAACCTCCTGATATAGACAACTTTTGAGCGAGGTAGTTGGGTGCATTGTGGTGCACGGCCGCGTGTGTCATAACTGCAATTTTTAGCTGTATTCTGGCTTCAAAAGGCAGCCATTTTAGAGACTTTAAGTCTGGGGATATATGCGAATGTTTTCTTGAGCCAGTAATGAGTCTCGCGGCAGCGTTCAAGGAGGCTCTTAGGGGTGCTGTTGTGGATAGCAGGAGTCCGCTGAGGGCCACAATTCCGTAGTCTATTCGAGGGATGACTAAAGCTTGTACAGCAGTTTGAAGTCTTTGGCAGGGAGGAAGGGTTTAAGTTTCCTCAGTGTATTGATTTGGAAATTAGCTCCTTTTGTGGCTTTGCTGACGTGCTGCTGCATGTTGAGCTTGGCGTCGAGTGTGATGCCAAGGGATTTCGCCGAATCCACGATGGTAGGTTGGACATTGAGTGCTGTTAGGTTATTGAGCCAGGTTTGGGTGGTGGAAATTTTCGCCGGGGGTGAGATGAGTAGGAACTCAGTTTTCAGAGCATTTAGTTTGAGATGATTATCGGCCAGCCAAGATTGAGTGTTAATAAGTGTGGAATTCAGATGTTTGATATCTTCCGGGGATTGTAGCTTTAGGTAAAGTTGTGTGTCGTCTGCGTACATATGGAATTGAACATTAGATGCTTGGAGCAAGGTGGCGAGAGGTTCCATGACGAGGTTGAACAGTGTGGGGGAGAGGGAGGATCCTTGTGGAACACCTAGATCTGCAGGCACAGGTGTAGATAGCACATTGTCGATCTTGAACTTCTGAGACCGGTTATGAAGGAAGGACGAAAACCATTTGAGAACAGTTCCCGATAGACCCATTCTACTGCTTAGCAGCTCCAGCAAGCTCTCATGTTTGACCGTGTCAAATGCTGAAGAGAGGTCAAGAAGGATGAGGAGGCAAGACTCATTGCGATCAAGGATTTGGAGGGCGTCATCAATTATGTGTGTCATAGCTGTTTCCGTGCTATGTTTCGCTCGGAAGCCTGATTGATGAGGGTTGAGGAGGTCAAATTGATCAATGTGTTTTGTTAGTTGGAGTTGGACACATTTCTCCAGCAGTTTGGCCAGGGTGGGGATATTGGTGATGGGACGGTAATTGTTTAGGTCAGGCGGATCAGCTGTAGGTTTCTTGAGTATAGGCGTGACTTGCCCCACCTTGAGGGAGTCTGGAATGAGACCTTGTTGAAGGGAGCTGTTGATGGTTTTGGCCCAAAGAGGGAGGAGCAAGGGGATGTAGTCTTTTACAGCATTAGCAGGTAGGGGGTCTATGAGGTGATTAGAGGGCTTCAAGGTGCAGAGCAGTTTTTGTATTGCTTCTTCCGAGTAGGTATCGAAGTGCAGCCATGATGCCTTGTTTTTAGGTTGAGTGTTAGACATTCTGGTGTGGATGGGGAATCGGCTTACATCCATGATGAGGTCATTTCTTATGTTGTCAGTCTTTAGCTTAAAGAAAGCAGAGAAGGCTTCACAGTGTGGGGTGTCGCTTGTTGTGCTGTTTGATTGTAAGGGTTGTGTCTTTGTTTGAGTCTTTATTAGTTCGAATAGCTTTCTTGGCCTGTTTTTTGCTTGGTCCAACTGGCGGCTAAAGAAGTCCGACTTTGTGCGCTTTATTTTCCTGAAGTAGGCATTTCTCTTGTTCTTAAGCCTTTTGAGATGCAGTGGTGAAGGGTCAGATCTCCAGGTGCGCTCTGCCATTCGCATAGAACGCCTGTCGTCATTGAGTCTATCGTCATACCAGGGGTTCGAAATTTTGGTGGAGACTCTCTTCAGTTGCAATGGGGCGACTTCATTGACTATTGTATTCATAGAGTCAAGGTAGTGGTCGGTCAGTGATTGAACATCCGAGGCACCTGAAGGGGGAAGGAGGAGATTGCCGATGTGGGGAGGCAGGGTAGAGGGGTTGAGATTCTTCATGTCCCTTTTCCATGTTTTGGATTTGGTTGGTTGAGCCGGATTAGGTTTAACTGTTTCGTTGACAAAGAAGGTGATAATGTGGTGATCTGACCAGTCGCAGGGTTGGATCGCCTCCAGTTGGGTAGAGTTCTCTTTGGCGATGATGAGGTCGAGTATCGAGCCTTTGTCGTGTGTTGGTCTATCGCATATTTGGGTGAGGTCAAGCGCATTAAGGAAAGTTTTGAGACTATTCACCACTGTGTCTTTCTGATCGTTCCAGTGGAGATTGAAGTCACCCAGATAGACTTGGGTGGTCTGCCGACCGGCATTGGATGTGATCATGTCCATGAGTTGTTGGGTGAATATGAGGTTGTCACCAGGCGGGTGATAGATGAGATGTAAAGCACAAACTTGTTTGCCCTCGCTGGTGATGTCAAGGCAGAGGAGTTCACAGGAGGTAGGGGAGGGGGAGGTGGCTTTAGTAACGGAGAGGTTGCTCCTAAAAATGCATGCAATTCCCCCGCCTGTCTTGCCAGGCCTGTCCAGTCTAATGATGTGATAGTTGGGGGGGACTAGTATGTCCATAATCGGGGTAGAGGCTTCAGTAAGCCACGTTTCAGTCAGAATGGCTAGGTCCAGATCCATTGCTGAGACGAGATCAACGATGTCGGAGGAGTGTCTCTGGGCCGATCTGCAATTGAGTAGGATGCATTTGAGTTTGGGAGTGAGAAGGGTGGTCGAGCCTTCTAGTGTGAGGGGGACTTTTCTGAGGTTGTTAGGGACGGAACCTCTGTTGTTAATGGTTGGGAGCCTCAGAGGATTTGTAAGAATTGTGGGTATGGGGATGTGTGTGTTGTTGATGACCTTATGACCCTTACAATGTACTGAGTCTTCATCAGGACAGAAAATGTTTTGAGCAGAAAGAACATAAATGTTGATGACCACTGAACAAAACACCTAACCACCAGATTAAGTGTCACAAGGGAATTCTCTTGCAAATTACTGATTTCATCTCTGCCCAAACATGCCATTTTTCCTCTGTTTTATCGTCCGTTCTGACCTTTTGCATTCAGCTTTCCTCTGCAAGTGGTCATTCAGCCATGTCTCTATTCACGCTTGAAGAGTGGCACCTCGGTTTGACAACAGTCTAATGACTGCTATTTATTTTGCTAAGACAAGTCCCAGTAACGAGAATCTATATTGCATTTTGCCATTTTTGCGGCATGAAATAATACTGATAAGGCAGTGTCACAGAGAGACCTCTAGTTTGGTGCCTGTTACCTTCCTTAGTCTCAGCGTAGCCCTTCTCTAGTACAGTGTTACATTGGTGCAGCCCCAGATCGTATGTAGGAAATCAGCACCCCAGAGCTACACCTGAAATACTCATTCTTTCTTCTCTGAGATGCTGCTGAGCCGTACAGGAGACAAGTGCAGCACAGCATGTAAAAATGAGCCCGCTGAAAGCAGGCATTACCAGAAACCTCCTGAACCAGAGTACATGCTCTGTTCCATTCCCCCACTGTCCGTGTCTCCGGCAGGTCTCTGTCCCACCCTTCCTAGAATGCATCCCCACCTTGAGCCTATCTTTTTTTTAAAGCACCATAGAGTAAGGATACCAGGTGTCTGGGGAATCCCATGTTCACCAGTACTTCCCTTTTGGTGTGTCCGGAAAGAACCTCGATATTTCTATAGCCACCTTGGTCAGCCTGGCAACTGGTCAGTTATAAACTACAACTGTAGGAGGATCCAAGCTTTGAGCCCTACTCAGTGAAGGCTTAACCACTGGATAATATGGCAGCTTGCTTACACAATCCCCCTAAGGACATTAATCACCTTACGATGAAAGATGGTGCTGTCAGACCCATTTCTACTCATGCTAAAAAGCATGACCAACTGTGTGGCAGAAAACGTTAGGGGCCTGTGAAGGTTGGGATGCTACCATAAACAAAAACAGAAAATGCTTATCGGTTTCTTGGAGCTGAGAGCAGTGCAATTGGTACTAGAGATTTTTACACTGTAACTTACAACAAAAAAAAACGTTCTTGTGCACAACCAATATGACTGTAATGTAACATCCAATATCAAGGGGGCACTCACTCAACCCATCTGTCTGCCCTTGAGCAAGCCCAATGGCAATGTGCTTTTCTTCACCAGGTTTTGCTCCTAACAGATATCTGGCTGGGATTGGACAACAAATTTGCACATGTGTTAGGCAGGACGCATCAACAAGTGAACAAGTGACGTCAGCAATACAATACAAATGGAGGCACCAACAGTTGATCCATTTACTACCACTAAAAATGCAAAATGTGCAAGCTATGCTACCAGGTACTCACATCCACCATCCATGGCTAATGCTCTGCAGATGTACTGGTCAGGGGGTTTTCCCTAGGTTTTCCCTCCTCCACCTCTGATTCCATACATATGGAGGAAGAAGATACAAAAGACAACCATGGTACTCAGTGCTACTGGAAATGTCTGTTTGCATGAAAAGTTATCCCTAAGAGCAGACATTTTACTCGGCATCAAGGGCGACCTAAGATCTAAGAGTATTGTTATCTTCAACTTCCAGAGGAGTCTCTACTCATTTTGCAAGAAGCTTGGAGGTCTTCCACACACTTGTGCTGCAAAATAAACTTTTTCAAATTACTACATTAGTAAGCATACACAGCCTCTGCAAGCATTGGTTCAAGACATCTGCTGTCTGTTACACTTACAGGTTTGGCAGGCACAGCCATTGGGCTGATCCTAGATCAGCCCCAAGCACTGCAGGTCTCCTTGGACTCTGCCAACCCATTCGCGGCTCGTGCTGCCAATAAGCCAAGCCTGTCTGCCCTGGAACCGTGAATACTAACTTTTGTCTTCCTGTATTGCCGCTCCGCTCACAACTCTGTACCAGATAGATAGCCAGTCTGCCCCCTTATACTTGTACTGCACCTAACCTTTTCCATCCTGTATCACCATTATTGGCCCCAGTTAAGCAGCTAGTCAGCCCCCTGCACTGTGTTCACTTTAAGTAATGTTTTATTTCGCCTGTTTTATTTATTTGGTGTTCCATCTCCTTCTGTATTGTGCCAGCCCTGTGCTGTTTTTGCTTTCTGTTTTCCCCAGCACCATGCCTCTCTCTGCCGCTCCATCAATCACTCCAAGTGCCAAACCTCTCATCCCCCCCCTCCCAGGGCCTACTTAATGGAGGCTGCAGCGTGACAATGACACCTGAGCGCCAAGGCAAGCTCCTCTATCCCCGTCCGCTCCTGGACTATGCCCGGAGCCAGGAACCCTGGTCCTCCCACCAGCCACCAATACCCGATGACATCAGAACCCTACTGTCAGAGACAGCCGCCCTGATCTTCCTCAACCTCTCTGCAGCAGTCTACACCAAATCTCACCACACCCTCATCACAAGACTCCGCCACATCGGCATCCAGTGAGACCCCCTTAAATGGATCCCCTCCTTCCTCACAGGACTCACTCAGAGAATCTGTCTATCGCCCTTCACCTCTGAGCCCGATAGCATCATCTGCAGCATTCCACAAGGCCACTCCCTTAGCCCCATCTTGTTCAATGCCTACATGACCCCACTGGCCAACATTGTACGCACCCACGGACTCAACATCATCTCCTATGCAGACAACACCCAACTCATCATTGTGCTCACAGAAGACCCCGCCAACACCAGAACCAACTTCAGGAATGCCATGACCAGCATCGACGACTGGATGAGGTCCAATTGCTTGAAACTGAATGTGGACAAGATGGAAGTGCTCATCTTTGGGAGAAACACCTCTCCATGGGACGACACCTGATGGCCTAACGAGCTTGGACCCTCACCAACCCCCACCCGCCATGCCTGCAACCTCAGCATCACCCTGGATAGCAAACTCACAATGAAGCGCTAGGTAAACACAGTATCGTCCTTCTGCTTCCACACCCTCTGCATGCTTCAAATGATCTTCAGATGGATCTCCATCAATACCAGGAAGACAGTAACGTAAGCCCTCGTCAAAAGCCGACTGGACTATGGAAATTCCCTCTATGTTGGGACCACCACCCAACTCCTCAAATGACTTTAGACCATACAGAACACTGCAGCAAGACTCATCCTCAACCTCCCAAAATGAACCAGCATTACCCCCTCCTCAGAAGCCTCCACTGGCTACCCATCCAGAAGAAATGCCAGTTCATGATGCTAACCCACACCTTTAAAGCTCTCCTCAGTGTGTCCAAGACTTCAATAAAAAAATAAAAAGCTCTCCTCAGCCAGGGACCTGGCTACATAAACCACGGCCTGACCTACCAACTTGCCAGACAATTGTGCTCTGCCTCTTTCAGCGTCACCCATGTCCCTGCATCTGCCGAAGCCACAGCAGAGGTCGCTCCTTCTCCTACCTCACTGCCAAAGCCTGGAACGACCTCCCCATCCACCTCCACACCTCATCCTCACTCATGGACTTCAGAAAGGGACTCAAGACCTGGTAAATGACCAGCGAGACCAAGTGCCTGGATAGCCGTAGAGGTGATAAGCCGCAGTATACAAATACCGCATGAGTGATTGATTGATTGACTGGGCAACAGTAGCTGCTTACATGCAGAACAGACAACATAGATGTTTATTTAATATTCTAATTGTTACAGATATTTATGGAGAGTCTTAAAAGAGTTATTCCTTGAAGGACACCACTGGTTACTGTGTGGGACCTTAATGTAGTCCTGACATGGCCCTGGGATCACAAATCAAGTTCTTACACTCTTGCCAGATGTTGTGTCTGTTTCCTAAAGTGGAGTTGGCGGATTGTAAGCCTTAATTATATAGCAGTCTTTCATTCAGGTGCATGAGTATTGGTTCGCCCTGAGGACAAACGTGTATTTGCTACCAAAGGTTATCTCCCCATTCTATATCAGTTAGACAATTGGCATGCCTATTTTCATATCACAGCCTCGGTGACAGAAAGAGCACTTCACACATTAGATGTAGAGAAGGCACTAATGAATTACATCGACTACACAAAATCCATTTGCAAAACAAAGCAGCTCTTTGTTATGTTTTGCAAGACGCGTAGTGAGTTGGATAGTAAACCGTATTCAAGTATGTTATGCTAAAGCAGAACATACTTTTTAAACTGTGTCTAAAGCACATTCTAATCACTAGATAGGAGCCCTGTGGCCTTACTGTGAGACTTAATTCTTGCAGACATATGTAAGGCAGCCATATGGTCTGCACTGCACACTTTCAGAAAGTATTACTTGGTAGAAATTAATACCCAGCAAGAACCAGCAGTCAGACTGGCAAAACATTGTTCCAAACATCTGCGTCATCTGCTCGCTAGCTACCACATTATGGGGACAGCACTGCTTTTCATTCTGTCCAATCTACTTGATCTATAGCTGCATGTGCTTCAAATGGAAAATGTTAATTACTTGTAACTATCTGTAGCTAGTACAGATAAAGATTCACATACTTCTTCCACGGATAAGAGCCTATGCTTTAGTCGTTCTTTATTGTTATTGCAGAATCTTCCCAATGCACCTGTGAACGTGTACAGCTAAGCTTTGCTTCACTCCACTGTCACTCACTCTTTGGGGGAAAATAATAAAATATTATGTTTTTTCCTTTGCGCTGACATGCCAACATTTTACAACTGGAAAGTGGGATATTAAAAAAAAAAAGATATATATTGATGCAAAGACAATTTTAGGAAACACACAAGTACACATAGGTACATTAAATTCGTTGTTGGATTTCAAACTCGGGAGTCTCCTTCCTGAATCGATTCTGTTTGCAGGTATGCCTAGTGCATTGTGTGTTTGACAAAACTACCTTGAAATCAAAACAGCCTGCAATGTCTTCGCCCAACACTAGATGGCAGGAGTGTGCAAAGCATTTAAATCTGCTGCAAACAGATAGTTACAGGTAAGTAAAGTTTTCCCTCTCGTCTTTGGCACTCTAGGTACACAAAGTCTTTCTCTCTGTTCGTCTTTCTCTTTCTTTTTACTGTCCTGCCCACTCCCTCGTGCTTTGTCTCCCTTCCTTCCTCCATCACTCATTGAAAGAAAGTGCACTCTTTTTGCATGGTTGCCTCCACTTTTTGCTAAACTGCTTTGACTGAGTGTGCTCTGGGTTCCTGCAAAACATTTACCCAGGGCCTATGTTCTTACCCTAAGCTGCATTAAAAACAAAACCTAATTGGCACTCTTTGGCCATAGGTCAGTCCCTTGTAAATGGTACCAAGGGCACTGTGACCAGGGAAGGCCTCTAAGGGCTGCAGCACGTATTGTGCCACCCTTACAGGCCCTGTGCCTTTACACACACACTCTGCCATTGCAGGCTGCGTGTTTTGGTGCAGAGAAAAGTGAAGAGTCGACATGGCACACATCCCTGTGTGCCATGCCTACAACCCACTTCCCTGGCATAGGTCAGCCACCCCTCTATCTGGGTGCACTATACCAGTGGTGAGGGTACAGGTGCATGAGCCCTGTACCCCTACAGTGTCTAAGTCCATTCTTAGACATTGTAAGTGCAGTAATGCAATTAAGAGTATATGGTGCTGGGAGTTTGCCATTAAGAACTTCACAGCCCCATAATTTGCTTTACTAAAAACTGGGAAGTTTGGCATCAAACTTCTCAGTACATTAAACCCACCCTGATGCCAGTGTGGGATTTAATGAAAAATGCACTTAGATGGATCTTAGAGATGCCCCTTGAAAAACGACCTAACACTAGTGTCCAGCCTGAGTGGCTGCTCGCCAGCAGCCACCACCAAACATGTTTCTGGACCCCGGGGTCCAGAGCATGCTGCTCTTGTGGTCTGAAAAAATTCAGGATGGGCAGAGTCCACGAAGGGGAACCAAGTGCGGAAGGGAGGTGTGCCCACCTTTGCCAACCCCTCTCCTCAGGTGAGGAAGGCGAGGTGAAGCACAACCATCAGTCCCCGCCAACTTCCAAATGGGGTGACCCAGCCAACCAGAGTGAGGCATATGCCCCCCTCCCACTGGAAGGTGGCATAATAGGAGGTGCACAAACCCCAAGGAAGGGACCCATTGGTCCCATCCTTTACCTACCTGTAACACCCCTACATCTAGAATTTAGCGGCAAAGAAGAAGAGAAGAAGGACCAAAGAAATGGGCTGAAACTAAGAAGAAGAGGATGCCCACTGACTTGGCCCCAGCCTGGCCAGCTTGTCCCCACCTCAAACCTGCTCCAGCGAAATCCTGGTGTGTCCTGCAGCCAGCAGTCTCAAGAACCCTGAGGCCAAAGACTTTGTTTCCCATGAGCACCGGATTTGCTCACCAACAGACTCTTGCCCAGCCAAAACCGTGAGTCTGCACCACTCTGCACCCGACGCCCACGGCCTGAGTTTGAGTGGCCCAACACCACAAGGAGGTCTCCCCGGTGATTTTGACCTGCGATCTGGTGATCTCTGACCTGCCTCGACCCTCCAAACGATGCCTGCAAACACTTTCTGGGGGACCCCCACGACCGCAGACGGGTAAGAAAACACGACTCCCAAAGGCACCCCTGCACCCGAAGTCCCACAGCCTTGGGTAGTCCAACCGATGGTGTCCCAGCATCCCCATGCATCCCAACTTACCTCTCCAACCGGTGGTCGCCTCCAGAAGATCTTCATCCCGAGCCTGCAGTCTTTGTTGCAACCGGAGAATCCCCATGGAAAACAACAGGGCACCGATGGCAAAACAGCACAATTCACCCAGCCGCCCCAACACTGATGCGGGTGTACTTTGGGTGCCAACTCGGATCCCCCTTTACCCTGAGCCTAATACCTGGAGTTTTGCTCTCACAATCTCATGGCCTGCTCGTGAGCAGCCACCAACCGGAGGTCCCCAAACCCCCATTAGATAACATTGTGCCTCAGCACTCTGCACCCGGCCGCCCTAATGCAGCTGAGGGTGCTTTGAGAGTGCGTCCTTGACCCTGGGGGAACCCTGGCCTGACCCCAGAATAACAACTCCCACAACCAAGTACTTACCAGTTAACCAATAACCACATTTTCTCCATAGGAATAGATTGGCTGTCTTTCCTTGAAAATAGTTCTAAGTGTGGAGTTGGTCTTGTATGAGAACTTGAAAAACTGCAAATAATTGAAAACTGCTTTACTTGCCTTTTCTCTAGCAAATGTCCCAGAGTGGGTGACATCATTTGCTGCCTGAGTGTGTACAACAAATGCTTAACACTACCCTCTGTTAAAGCCTTACTGCTCGCCCACGCTACCACAAATCGAGAGTAAGGTGCTATCTGCTTTTTCCTCTGCCTACCTTTGGGGTTCCACTGGACTTTGTGCACACTATACCTCATTTTGGTATAGTATATACAGAGCCAGCTTCCTACCCTCATTTCCTACTATCGGAAGATATATATGGAGGCTAAAGTATTGCGATTTAAAATGTTTGTAGTTAGCTGGTAAGATAGTTTTAAAGTCTTGATGCATATCCAGTAATAGAAAGGACTCTTACTGTTTCTATTTTTGGTTCAAAATTATCTTAATATTGATGCCAATAGAAAGAAGCAAACTGAATTGTCCATGCCTAAAATGGCATTGATGCAGTTTGTTTTTTAGGTAGGATCTAGACACCTTTTCCTGAAGCTGAGGCGAAAGGCCTCTGTAGACTGGTCTCACTGGGTCCAAGTGCAGCAAGGCCTGTGCCACGCCTGGGTTGGATCTTCCCAAGCTTTCTGAATGAGCAGCCCAAACAAGAAGCGTGTGTGCTTCCTGGGAATTTTGGCGGAATCCAAAATGAAGTGGTTTTCATCCTTGCCCTCTAACCTCGACAAGCTCCTGGTCACTCTCTTCAGGCATCTAACCCACCAGGGATCCCAGGCGGCCAGTGTAATGGTTGCTGGCTGGGGGTCTGCCCCACCAGAGCTGCGGCTGCATCTGGATTTTCAGTCCCTGAGGCTCCTGATCTCCTGTTGTACTCGGCCTATCTCTCTTGGCTCCTGTAGCATGTTTTTTTCCGGGCCAAGCTGTGCAATGTGGAGCCAACGAGAGGCTGGCATTGCACAAGGCCCACAAGGGTGCTCCCTTCATGCGAAGCATAGCTGGAAGGTGTGAATCCCCTTAGGGTACATTAGGCGCCTGCGTGTTCATAGAAACAGGGTCTTGTCTCACCAGGGGACTCCCTATGGCTCAGTGGGTAGTAGTGATCACCTTCATTGTTGGAAGATCCTAGGGACTCCCTGCACATTCTTGACAGACACATAACCATGAACATCCCTCACACACCTCTATAATCTTCCCAAGATGTTTGGTCAAACCAGGGCACAAGTCGGGGGTACACGCGGGTACAAAGGCGTCCACCCACTATTTGCACAAGGTGGATCTGTCCATCCACCCTCCCAAGAAGTTGGGCCCCACAGAAATATGCTGAACTGGTCCTGGTTTAATTTTCAGACACCAGGACAAGTTCAGCTGCACCTGCACCTTGCCTGCCATCTATTCCCAGCAGCAACCTGAATGCAGCGAGTGGGGCTTTTTATTTTTCACCTCCAACTGGCCCACCAATTAAGGCCAACGTTAAGAGCTCATTTTACGTCCTTTTGATTGAGTATCCTGACTGGGCATGGCCTGGAACCTCACACTTGAATGCAAATGCAACGGAGGAGAAACAAAAGCATACAGCTTGTT
This sequence comes from Lissotriton helveticus, assembly GCF_964261635.1. Taxonomy (NCBI): domain Eukaryota; kingdom Metazoa; phylum Chordata; class Amphibia; order Caudata; family Salamandridae; genus Lissotriton; species Lissotriton helveticus. The sequence goes on along the minus strand of NC_136065.1, from coordinate 1,630,897,302 downwards.
ACCTCTTCACAGTTACTTAAGAGAGATGTGCTTTTGATCTTGCCCAGTCCCTGTATATAAGTGGATGCACTGTAAGAATGTCTGATGTGTTGGTCTGTCCCAGTATTTACACAAATAACAATTTAAATAGAAAAATGTGTTTAAATAGCACTACTCATCGCAGTGCAGGGTCTCAGAGTGCTTTATGTAACATACACAATTATACATTGACAATAAATCATGTAAGTGTGTAAATCAGTGTACAAGATGTATTACATGAGACAGTGAAGGTTACAAGGTGTGAAGTCACATGTCTTACATAGCTCACTGTGTTATATTAGCAGGATTACAATTTATGAACAGATAGTAACAAAAGGATCTCTGTGTGCAAAGTAGTAACCCACTTACCTATCTACATAAAATAAAATGTTGTCCTTTGCAGGAGACACATTTACCTTCTGTACTACTTTGATTCAAATCTGGGACTACACAAAACACATATCCCTCCAACAAACGCGTTCACCTACAGAGTTATCTTGGCACCTCTGCATCAGATACCTTTACCCCACATAATATTTTAAAATGCAGACTTTGCAACGATATAAGCAAAACAGATCTACTACCATGCTTCTCCTTGTTACCAAATTCATTGTGGCAGGGTTTTAGAAAAATAAAATGTATTAGTTGAGGCCTAGATTTAGCGTCAGGATGGCGCCACGTTTTTGGGCAAAACCCTGACGCAAAATCTCAATTGTTAAATTTCATAATGCGCTTAAATGTACTCATGATATACCTGATATACATTTGTGTGAGGCCTTACTATCAGATTTTACTTCTTGTGATGTCACTTCCAGTGAGGTCACTTCCTATGATGCCAAGTGTGGTCACGCGTCGTTATGTCATGCGCTGTGATTGCACACGCCATGATGTAATTTGCATCCTGCCTAACTTGGTTAGTCCCCCCACTTCTTTTTTTAGGACCTACGCCCTGGGTGTAACGTAATGACTGTCTCTTGAATGGTGACTTAAACTATTTTTTCTGACCTCTCTTTTCTCTCCCACAGTGAGCGAGATCATCGGCCACGACTTGAACCACTTCCCAGAGATGGGCTGCTCCAAAGAGGAGAGCTAAGCAGATTTTTCCACAACCACCTATCCGCCCCTTCTGCAGCGTGCAGAGACAGCGAACACTATGCAACAGACCTGTACCAATTCAGACTCTGGGAATACCCACTCTTGGAGTTACTGCAAAGGACTCTGCACACATGTCTGGGCCGCCTTTCCCTCTGGTGCCTGCTCTCCGCCTCTGGTGTCCTTTTGTGTTTGGTCCATGCAATCCTTGTCTTCCAGCAGATACTTTGGCTGGCCCCTGGAGAGCTCCATAGGATTCCCAACCAGGAGGTGCCTCTTAACATTTGGTGTGACTCTGGAAGAGTCAGTCACATGTCCGGCCACGAGAGCAAACCAAAAAGAGAAACCTGAAAATAATAATAAATATGTATATTGCACTTGGCTTTTGCCATAATATACAACACGTTTACAAAATTCTGATTGGAATGACACCAAAGCTCTGCTACAAAAAAACCAGAGACATCATTTTTTAAGGAGGACAAAATGTTTTTTTGGAACAGTAATAATTGTAGCTGCTGGGTATTGATAACTTATTTGTGTTTCTTCCATATATTCGCCAAAGAGCTATCATCAGAATTTGCACTTGTTTTGGCATTTCATGTTGAGAGTCCATTAACCAATTGGAGTTGAGGCGGCAATAGTTTCCGCCCCTCAGAGGTAATGGCATTGGATGGCTGTGTATGAAGCCTGCAGTCAGAAGGAGGACATCAGCCTTACACGCTTGCATTTCCAGCATCTTTCACAATCACCAGATTCATACCCCAAAACTGACCTTGAAGTAGAGGTCATATTATTAGCTTGTATGATCCGCTTTCGGAAACCACATTCTGTCCTTTCAGTAGCAGAGGTTGTACAAAAATAACCTTTGAAATACCATAAGGAAAACCAACAGAATCATAAAAAGCTGTGTAATCCACATGGCAGAGCCAGTTTTCCTATTGGAAACTTCAGGCCTGTAAGTACTGATCTGATGTCCGGGGTGGAGGTATGTGCAGCAGGAATGTTCTTGTAGATCCACCAGGCTGTTAAATGTGATATGAGCTTGTGAAATAAAAGTGAGGTCTCCAGGCTTGCAAATGGTAAGCTGACTCTGGACCATAGATTTCACTAGAAGTGCAGTTTGAGAAACTACATTCTTGAAACATTAGGATCAAAGCAAGATGAGAAATTGACAAACAAGCATCTGAACTTGAATAAATATCCAGGAGTGAGGAACTGGATGGCTCATAGGTTAAACCCCAGAAGTTCCAAAACAATGAGCTATAAAGGGAGCTTATGTTTAGTGCAAGAAATTCCCGACAGGAAGTGGCAGATTAAAAGGGAGCAACAATGAATTTCTTCCTGATCCAATTTTGGAAAACAACGGTTTGCTATAATGGTTTGATAGGGCAATATCTTCGGGACTGAAGACCCATTTTCCAGAGGCAACTTCCATCTTGCAAATCAGCCTCCTGGCACACAGAGCTGCAAGACACACGCATTGGAATCCCTTTCATACTCAATTGTAAGCAAAAGAGAGGGCCCCGGTGCACGTTGCAAGTGTTCAGTGCAAATGAGCGAGCAGTGTGGATTCACACACAGGACTAAAGGCACACACATAGCCAGGATGTTAGGATCAGAGGTGAGGGTGGCCAATGCAGGTGGTAAAATGGTTCCAAGGGCGCCTGTGGCTACAGAACTAACATGAGAAGGGACACTAACACCAGAAGTCGGAGCCTGGCCACATCCCCCCCAAAAATGCCAGATAAAAGTAAGTGCTTTCGCAGTCATAGGGTTTCGAAAGAAACACCTGTAAAATTACTTGACCAATAGGGCGGGGGAGGGGTGGATATAAGAACCTATTTTCCATGAAGGATCACTAAGAAAGTAGCCCTTCCTGGAAACAAAGGTATGAGGATAACTGTGGACAATCTGAGAATTGTAAACGTCTTCCATCTCACACTTAAGATCCTCATCTACAAAGCTGAAAAGAGGAGGTGCAGGCTGACTGGAGTAGAAAAAGACACTGACATATAGTGGATTTCAGGAACATTAGGACTTATTAACCATCTTTTTACAGAGGCATTAATCCTGTTTTAACTCGGCTGCTAATTGCGCATTCCATGAATGTTGGCCCTAGAGACTTTTTGTGGCCCAAAAAGATTTTAAGACCAGCGAACTCCTCGACTGTAACAAGTAAAACACACACGAGTCCTCGGTCTATCAAGAAAAAGATGAAGATAGAAATGCTGACAAATAAGATGTCCCTTTAAAGGATGGTTTCCCTCACCCACCAGAGGTGGCATGCGTCATCCCTGGGAATCCTCCTAGCACAATGAAGCTTAGTCATGGGGCAGGCTATAACCCCCTCGCTGCGAGGGAGGAGCTCAGGGATGTTTCTTGTGTGTTAGGGGTTATTACTAAAACTCAATGTGAGCTAGCAGGATGATGCGAGGGGTGCAGAGCTAGGGGTGAAGTGGATTAAAACCAGCTACAGGGTTTACTACATATCTTTTATTCTGGCTACCATGTCCTGGGATCAAAAACAGTAGGTACAATGGAAACCATTAGATCCAATAGTACTGTACTAAGATCAACATGTTTCAGCCAATGACCTAGAAAGTGTTGTGGCGTTCTGCAGGAACTTAGATAAGCAACTGCTGTGAGAGTGTTATCTACAAAAAAGTGTGAAAATTATACATCAAGGCAAAGAGCCGGTATGTTGAATTTGATACAAAACGAGTGTCCCAAGGATAGCAAGATGGTGGATTCACCGGTGGTAACTGCAAAAATCAGGCATAGTGCCCCAGCTGTCCTTAGCATAGGTGCGTAAGGTGCAAAGGCGTCTCCAGCCTCAACAGATCTGGAGGGCACATTGTACGCATTGTCGGACAACAGGAATATGGGTCACTGGTTTTGTATCAAATTCAATATGCTGGCTCGTTGCCTTGTTGTATAATGTTTGCATGACACTCTCTAGGTCATTGGCTGAAACATGTCGATCTGATTACAGTTTGATTGGATCTAATGGTTTCCATCGTACTTTCTGTTTTTAATCACAGCACATGGCAGCCAGAATAAGAGATATGTGGTAAACCATGTAGCTAGTTTCAATCCACCTCACCCCTAGCACAGCACCCCTCACAACATCCTGCTAGCTCACATTGAGTTTTAGTAATAACCCCTCATACACAAAAAAACATCCCTGAGCCCCTCCCTCACAGCGAGGTGGTTATAGCCTGCACCATGACTAAGCTTCATGGTGTGAGGAGGATTCCCAATGATGAAGTATGCCACCTTCTGGTGGGTGAGGGAAACCATCCTTTAAAGGGACGCCTTCTTCTTAGTCAGCCATATCTGTCTTTATCTTTTCCTTGGGATTTTTTGGCAGGTATAACACTGTGTTCACATATCTCAGATCAGGGCAACCTGCATTTTTAGCATGTTATCCCCATTCTGAAATCTAAAATTTAGAATGAGGCAACCAGAATTCTGCCCCATTCGGAATGAGAGCCAAGTTGGCATTTTATCTCGCACAAAGCACACCAAGCAGAAAATCTATGGCGAAAAGTAATGTGCTTCTAAATGTTTGGCATCTCCCCACCCACACCCCACACATGGCACCTGTGGATAATTTGTAGTGGAAGAGTGATCCTATCAAACTCAGATCTTCATGTTGTTTGGAAACAATAGAAACCTTCGTTTTGAAGAAGTAAACAACTTACCGGATCTGCAAAAACGCATACGGTTGTCTTTCGTTTCAATGACTCCTGACTCAGCTGCTAACATGTTTTTGACACTGTCGATATATAGACAACATAGACAGACAACATATTTTATTGATAAAAAAAGAAAGCTACAAACCATCAACACTGTATAAAAATATTAGCACATGGATGTAAAACTGGGAAAACTAGACTTATTCACTACAGCAATTCCCATTGCTTTGCATCCAAAACATGGCAACGCTGTCCTTTAAAACTCTGCAGTCTGCCTGCTCCAGAACAGAGAACAAAGGGATCAACCCAGCAGGCAAGGATGGAGGAAGAGCATGCAAGGCGAAGGCTGAAAACAGCATGATGCACCAGGAAAGACAGCACTCCCTGGAACTTCTAAGAATCCTCATGCTGCTGATGTCTACTGCACTGTTTCACCTAAGACAACCGAACACATGCCGAAAACATCAAGTATGAGGAAGAGAGAGTCCAACCAACAGTCGATTAAATATGCAATAGCAAAAGTATCATAGATGCAGTGTCCAGCTTTGTAGATAAGGAAGGTTTAAACTCTATCCCCCACAACATAAAGAGACACAAGAGTTTGATGGCAATCTGTGGAAGATTTCATACTAGTATGGCATGAAAACCAGATCATTGTTACGAAAAAACAAATTAGCAAGAACAAAATACTAAGGAGGAAACACATGAGACGAAGATAAACCACTAAAGACCTTGCCTTCCTAGAAATGGAGACAATCCTATGCAAAAGAAACGGTCTTATTGTGTGAGCAGTTAATAGCAGGTATTTAATAGCGGTCTGAGCATCACTCACACAACTTTGCTAATAATGAACTAAAACTTAATTTAAATATTCTCTGTCACTATTAGCTTAGGAAGTTTAACCAGAAGGAAGAGCAGGATGATCACCAAATGCAGAAATACAGCTGTTCAAAAATGGATTGAGAGCCATGATGTGTGGTACAGAGCAAAGGCAAAAGGAAGCAGACATAACAAGATTTGTCATGTTTCCGTTTCACTTTTATTGTCAGGTCAAACTTTAAAAACTAATCGACAAGTACACACAGGCGAAATATATCAGTGCAAATCAGCTCAATAGTACATGAGCTTCAATTAGAAAATAATTGCAATATACAATTCATAAAATCACAGATAAAAACAAATGAAATATTAAATACTTTCCCTTTAGACCCCAGATATATCACTTGCTCTCCAAAACTACAGGACAGGCGATTTGGGGAGAGCAGCCATTATGCACAACCTGGTCAACCATGCAGCATACAGAAATTTAGATGCGGCAGTGACCGCGTGTTTGCTAGAATCATAATTACAAGTTATTAATGCTGTAGCCTGATTAGTAAGCCCCAGTACATGACACAAGGGCACAATCCACTTAGAGCCAGGTTTGGAATGGGCCGGGCAGAAGAACTAATGTTCTTCTATTTCCTTCTCGTAGCAAAATACAGGGCACGATTTAGAAGCAGTTACAACAGCCCGCCAAGATGAAGGAAAAACAGCAATTGGTAAAATGTTGTAGTAGAATTTTAAGTGCTAACCACTCACGAGTATGAAGTTCATATAATCAAGAACTTCCTCTGCCCTAAATACACATTACAGAGGACAAGTATATAGGAGGATTTGTAGGAGGACAATGATTTAGACCGACTAACCACTCTGTCAAGAAGATCACTTAACTCCATGCATCTAGCCCGCAATTTATGCTTCACAACAGCTGCTATAAGGGCACAGAGAGATAACCGATGATGCCAACAGTTGTTCAGGACCAAATCAGGGACTGTTTGACATAGGCCATCCAGCGCATTTTATGGGATTGTTGGTAACCTACATTCATCAGGGCATTCATTTCCAGGCCGTGGCACTCTCAAAATAAGGCAAATTTATTGACAAGGTTTTTCAAGTCGTCAGCAGCCTTAGAAATTCAAAGGGTATCATCAGTAAAAAGTAGCGCATGCACCCTCTGCCCAGATAAAATGGGGCAATTGTTTATGCAATGTGCCAGGAACCCAATACAACTGTTGATCAACAGAAACAAAAAGGGTCAGAGCCAGAACACAAGCATGGTGTACTCCAGTTTTATCATCAATCTTCTCAGTTAGTTCACCGCTGGTTCCCCACTAGATCTGCGCACACATAGTTGCCCTTGTGGAGACGAATAGCAATATTAAGTTGGCTACCTGACATTTTCCTATTGAGCAATACTTCCCAGAGTTTAGCTTTTTGGACCAAGTCAAAGTCAGCATGGATCGACAATGAAAATGAAAAAAGGCCACCCTGACAGTCTTCCACTGAACAACAAAAAACCTGGTTTACAATTCCATTTTTTGTTTTGAAACCCATGTCCAAATGGGGCAAAGTATAATTTTTCACAATCCACTCTGATAACTTTGCAATAATATGCTTAAAAAAATCTTTTCGAGGTTGTCCAATAGCCTCATGGGGTGGTAGTTGCCAGGGAGGTTACGACACCCTTTTTGAAAAACCAAAACAATCTCAGCTCCCTTCCGGATCAACGGCATCTGCACTGCGTCAGCGATTTCATTTGAAACTAAATTGATGTAAGACACCCATATGGCAGTGTCAGAGCGAAACAATTCAGTAGGGACTTTGTCCTGCCTGGGAGCTTTGCTCAGATTTTGGGACATGACAGTCTCATTTGTGCCGGCAAGAGAAACCATAGGCAGGGGTGCAATAGGCCTAGGTGGTTGCTCAATTCCTGGGGCTACACCAGCCCACACCGGATTCAGATGTACAAGGGGAAGAGTAAAAGGGCTTGAAACGAGCCATTCACTCTCTCGGCTCGATGTGTATCTCAGGGGTCTTTTACTTGGGGTTTGCTACCCTGGTTAACAATATGCTTAAAAGCACTAGAATCTTTATTTTTTGCAGCTGAGAGAAGATCCTACCAGATACACTTTTCCTAGTTTGATTCAGCATATCTTGGAGCTTTCTTATGCTTAGAGTTTCCTTAATCATTTGCCTATCTCCTTGTTTAATAGAGGCCAGAACCGCAACCTTTACAGTCCGGCCAGCTGGGAAAAAAACATCCTGGTTTTTTTTTTGGGGGGGGGATGGGGGAGCAGCCTTTTATTTCTGTATCTCATGAACTACATTAGAATGCTCCCAGTTCTCAATCCTCGGCCCTGTATGGGTGGCAACCTTACAATAGATTCTTGGAAGTGAGTCAGCAGAAGCTCAAACAGCATCCTACTCGATGCTTCTCCGATTGTTACTCAGTACTGATGCATCTTCACAGGTAATCGATTGTGATGGCCGGGCAATCAACATAAAATCATGGGAGCTATGAATCGGGATCATGCTCGCTCTAGACTCTTTGGACGACCTCCAAACTGTGCTCCAGACTCTTAACATGTAGGATAGTGTTATCTATGTTACTGGTGTATGCCCCCACCCCCGATAGGTTGGACAAGCATTATTATCAGAGGACAAACAACCATTGTAGGCGCGAAGGGCATGAGAGAGAATTGCTTTTAAGTGGGGGCAGTTAAAATTAAGATACCTCAGTGAGCATCTTCGTCCGCTGCTAAATCCTGTGTGAGACCAAAGGATTTACGCAATCATTTTAAATCCCCCACAATGATCATGGGATGAGAGCTGGTGTAAGAAGCCAGCATCTTATCTAATGCATTGAGTATAGAGAATTCATTCTCATTCTTTCTGAAAACTAGTACTTCTGTTATAATGTTGATTACTAAAAGACTTTGTCATGTTGGTAATCGACTGAATCTTTTACATGGATGAGAAGTGATCCATCTGAAAACAACGTATAAACATTTACCATTACTATCCCTCTGACAGAGGCAGTCAAAAGCCAGGTGAAAATAAGCATGCCATTAGTCAGTCACATTAAGGCAGACTTGCTTGTTTCTGGTATGATATTGTACCCCTTACAGTTACAGTACTTTTCCTGATGTATGATTTTAAATTGGTACATGGAGTAATCCACCAAAAGGCATGCTTGATGTATTCCAGAGTAGAAGATAGTCCTCCTTGACCACCAACCAACAGCACCATGAAATACCTTCCTGAAGTCTTTTGATGGTAATGAACAGTGCCTGAGTAATGAGGACATGTTTGTAGTTGAAAAAATATATAGTGGCCATGCAGAAAATAGAGGCATATCAAAAATGTGTGAATCCGTTTCCTTTAGTAGTGTCAGAATCCCTTTTAGATGGTGACAGGGCAAGAAGGCACTATAGGACCCAACCATGGTGGGGGAAGGGGGCTTTTATCACCTGATGTCCTAGATACCATCTTACTATGAGCTGAGCATCTGGGCCAAGTATTTGTTCAGCACTTGACTCACAGTAGTAGCGTGGTTCGAGCGGTGGGCCGAGCAGTCCAAGTCTTCTCGGCGGAGGGTGAGTGGTAGATGCAGGGGGTGAACACAGGCTCACAACTCAAAACACTGTCAGTAGCAGAAATAACTGACTGTCCAGTCAAATAGTTGCTTTTATGAAAAAAGCAGAAGTTATATAAAGCAGACACAAGCATACACAGCATACACAATCATACACACATTACCCTGTAATGTTCGCTAGCCAGGTTCCTCTGTCCCACTTTTCCCTCACAAGCATTAGGAGTCCTACTTTATTCACTATAGGCAACATTCATCTTAGGCCTCCATTAATAGTCCGAATCCCTGGAGTCCCACTCCTACTCTTTTAAAAGTCAAAAGTGTTCCAGTGCCTGAAGTGCTATGTTGCAGGACAAGTTCCCCGACGCCTTCCATCACTACCATCAGTCTTACCTTCTCCTGCAGGGGCTGCACAACAGGTGTATCAGGAAGCGTTTCACTCGTGGGCATCACGGAGGGCTGCAGCAGCTGCTGTTGTTGAGTAGCACATTCGATGCAACACATACACACAGCACATGCATGCAACCACACGTGTGCTGCACAGCACTTCATACCAACTTGATGTAGAAGCCAAGGGTGAGTTAAGCACACAGCAGCAGAACTTTACACGAGTGAGCCGTTAGGCCTTACTCCAGTAACCCAGGTAAAAAGGCCTGTTCACTTCTACTTATCACTACACTTTATGCTGCCACGACCACTTTCTTACTAATTAACTCCTGGGAAAGGCAGTAACCGTCCACATCATGAGTGCAGTGCTTTGGATGCCTCTCCCAGTCCAACAAGACTACAGTTCATGAGACAAGCTTATGTTATGGCCCACACGCATGATCCATATTCACACATGACAATATACAATCAGCACCAGAGATGTAGCAAAGCATGTTCAGTTATGTTCCTCAAGATAATAGCAAGGTAAGGCATCAGCTATCACATTAATAGGAGCATGTTTTTTTTCTCTTCTGTTCTCCATTCTTGACAGGCTGATACCTCTGAAATGGAGCTAGAGCATCACTCAGAAACTAGCTACACATCTAGCTTTGAGGTTGAAATAAGTTACTGAAACATTACTCTACACATGTTGGATATATTTAGCTCTGCGTTGCAGGTGCCCCACCTCAAATCACCACACCCTCGGCTTGGCTAAAAGTAGGATTTATGTGCATATGGCTCAAGAAGTGGCTGTTGGTGCTGGGATGCAAATTAGCAGGTTAAAGTGTGGGTTCATTGCTTTTTAAGCAATTAATGGCTACAGTGGCCCCGGGCACTGTTTCTGAGTGGAAAGGGTGCAGTAGATTTCCAACGGCAAGAATGTTAACTTGCCCATGAATGGGCCACAATTGAGCCCATTGACCAATATGTGTGTGTTTCTTAAGTCACTGAATGGCGGTGTAGGTAGCACAACCCTGCTAAGACGTCAAATACCAACCAAGCACAGATATAGAAATACCTCCCAACCTTAGAGGTAAATCCCCCACAGAGTGACTGAAGACTAAATAGGCATGGAGACCTTATTCTCCTCACAGTTGTCCGTGGTAGTCATAGGGAATAGGCACTCTTCTTGCACACACCCCAAAAAAGTTGAAAAGAGTGAAAATTAAAGTGTGATCCGAGTCACAGGAAACAAAACACGGAGTTTCAAATAAATTATACAAAGAGAAACTCATATATGCCAAAGGAGAGAAAAAACAGCAAGATAAAGTTTGGGACAAGGCATTTAAAAGTTGGAGCAAAAGAATTCTACAAACTCCCTGAGTCCCACTTAAAAATAAAAGAAATGCACAATCATTTTATTAAAATACGTGATCCTTTTTTAAACAAATACCAAGAATGCTTGAAAATACATCGTGGAATAATAAAATGATTTAGTTATATGGCTTAGATTTTATTTTCTCAATGAACATATCCATATTCCTTAAAACAAATTTCCAATTAGTTTTTCAATTACAAATGCAGAAAATATTTTTTTATAAAAAAAAAACAACTAAAAAATCTGAGAAAAAGAATCACAGGATTGCTGCTTGAAGCAATCACTGGAAGAAGGAAAGGAAAACATGCTGTCGATAGCAAGGATATACCAATTCATGGCTGTGAAAGACTATGGACTGTAAAACTATATAAACATCCCCTCCTCATCGCTTCACAATGTAGAGAAAGTCCACGTTTGAACGCACCAGAGTGTCATGAATACGCTGTCTGCAGAGGAGCTTGATAGATATACAGATTTATTAATTTATGGTGCAGAATTTATTTAAGGCATTGGCAACTATAATCTAGGTAGAATATTTTAGTCCTAGTTAAAGAAGGGTGGCTCACAGAGTAAGTTAAAAGTATTATAATAAGCCACAATTTGGATAGTTTTCTGGTTGGGGTGGTGACCATGGTGATTTTTGAGGGTCATCTTAATTTTGTTATGACTTCTTGCATCTTACAAAAACAAGAGAGCACATTCTTCTGGTTTTAAACCCTGCTGTATAGCACTCCAAAAGTTCTTACAGGTGAAATATTTGTGTTTGTAAAGTCTTACCTGTGCATCAGATCCGGCTCCTTCTCTGCCACTACAATGATGCATATCAGTCTATGCTGTAAAGAACTACACCAAGTTTAATGACAAATTTATTAAGAATGAATAAGACACGTTTGTTTCTTTCCTTTGGCCCAGCATTCCCTTACTTTAGACTGATGGACATATTGAGTACCGGTCACAGTGAACATATATGTGCTCATCCATCCCTGTCTGCAGTGCTTCATCGCAAGTTTTCCAGCCATATGTAGCATCAAATTAAGAAATTAAAATAAAGTAAGTGATATTTGATGCCATGGACCTAAACAATGGAGCTAAACTCTATTTTGCAGGCCTTGCTTCTAATACAGCAGAATTCCTTTTTCTTGCAGCCAGTGAGGCTGGCCGCCATGATTCGTCCTTTTTGGCCATTCTGCTTTGTATTAATTTTCGCAAAATGTTTTACAAAAACATCTAGATCCTCCCATCACAGGGATCTGGATGAGGAGGGGGTATATCAGGGACGGTAGTGTGTTCCGTTCACTCACTTCAGCCATCTGTGTCCTGGCACTCCCTCCTTCTCTACAATGCCTTAGTAGGGCAGATGAAAGCCAAAAAATACCACTTGTTATTTTTTTAATGTACAGCAGACTTCCCCATCGTATAACTAATACGTGTGTATGAAGTTTTTCTTTTTATATATCTTATTATGTCTGCTTGTTTTTATACCATTTGTTTTGTAATTAAATATTAAAAGTGACTTACTACCCACCTATGTGTGCTTGAATTCATTTAGCGGGGCATGAATGGAGGCAAGTGCGACACATCTTATCAACCCCCTTAATTAACGTCAGTGGAATTCACGGGCCTGTGATGCACGTTGTGCTGATGGACAAAGCTTTTTATAGGCACAAATCAAACTTATGCAAAGAAAAGAAGTCCAATATACACCTGCTTGCAATACTTACAATTCACAAAGGTGAAGAGATATGTCCTTCACATGTCATGGGTGGAACTACCACGTGCACTTGCTGTGCATGACAGTTATGTACGTTTTGCACATGAAAAAGGGGGCCTATTTGGGGAACATAAACATGGCCTGGGGAAAGGGAAGAAAGTGACCAAGGAAGCCCAATTATCACTAAGATGCTAGTTGTTTTTGGCAATCCCTAAACATGTTGAATGCACTTTTGCACAGGCACCTGAATGAGGCATAATTGGTACAATAATGTGTCACAGCAGGCTTCCAACACGGTCTTCTTTTTCCATATCGCGAGCACATCAGGACCATTTACCAGCATCCTCCTGGCATCTAGTGTTGAGCACAAACATTTCCAAGTTGTTTTTGTTCAAAGTTATCTTCAAGTCGCTAACACTCTTGTCTCACTAACATTCTTGTCCCTCCATCCTTAGTCTACAATGCACCAGGACATACACTCCACCTCAGAATTTTTTCTTCCACCATTGGGTTCGGATGTTAGAGTGACTGATGGCTCTTCTTCACCGGGACTTCGGTGATCGCCACTGGTACTTTGGCGCCAGCAATGAAGAAACCATTGTTAACCTCTTTGGTGCCAGGCGCGGGGACTTTCTTCTAGACAAAAGACCAGCTTCAATGCACTGCAACTGAAGACGTCTTGTTGGACCACGGCCAAGGATCCTCACTGACCATCGCCTTCCAGACCATTGAGGATTCAGGTTGTAGAGAACAACTGAAGAACTGAAGAGGGTGTTACGGGGAGGACACCCTTTTAGTTCTAGTCTAGGTGCCCTGCAAAGTTCCCCATGTCAGATCAACAAAGTGTGTGAACTTGTGCTTACTTTCTGAGTATGATGGGGCCATTTATATCATCTGCATCAGCATTCATTTCAATGCAGGACAACCCTTTGCAACAAATCAGAAGGTTGCATTATAAGATGCAGCACCAGGAATTACATGAGACCCCGAGGACAAAAAGGTGTGTTCTGTGTTAAAGGGAAAGATCAGGCCCATCGGGTCTTCCCAGTGGCGCTGCGGTAGGAAAGCCCAGGTGTGCTGTCCTTTGGTGCCTCATAGGTGGAGCATGATGAAGAGGAACACTATACCTCGAGACCCATAGATCCAAAGACCGAAACTACATCCAGGGCTCTTATCGAAATGTGCCTACTATCTGGAACTCACTCCCAAAAGATCTACGTTGCAACCCTCCTACTTCAGCTTCAAAAATGATCTCAAGCGGCACCTTCTCAACAAATACTGGGGTCCTTAATCCTGCCACCTAACAGGGTTTTACTACTTGCCCATGATGGTGCTATGTTTCTCACCACATTATACCTGACTTACTACCCCGCTCCTCTCATTCTCACATATACTCCCACCCTCCTTCTAGTAGTTTTCAAATATTCACTGCCTACTCCTACATGCTATCTCCTCTCCTATCACCCTCCTCGGTTCCACCCTACCTCCGATCCTGGTTACGTACTAAATGTAATTCGTATTTTCTTGGCCATGTAGTTATTGTTCTTTGCATTTTGTTCATATTTTCTTACGCTTTTCCTTTTTGTACAAATGTTATATTGCAATTTGTTTCCACTTCCAACCCCTGTAAAGCACTCTGATACCTTTGGGTCTAGCCAGTGCTATACAAAACCGTTTAAATTAAAATAAATAAACAGACTCATGAGGGTCAACACCAGATGGTTTCTCTTGAAAGTTGCTGCAGGCTGAGGAGGAGCATCACTCTGGGGGAGTTGCGCTTAGAGCCCTGAGCTAACCCTCAAGAGGCGCCGACGTTCAGATATGGTGGCAGCTGGCACCGCTCAACAATAAGCAAGTCCTAGGTAGGGGCAGCGAGCTGCATCAACTGTCACCTCCACCTCAACCCTGACAAACTGGCACTGTTACTGGAGTTAAAGCTGAGCCTGCCATCCAGACCAGCAACAAAGTTGTGCCAAATAAAACCTTGACTCTGAGGTCGGGCACAAGTGAGGGTCCAGCTACGCTCCAGCTCCTGGAGGTCTTAGGCACAAGATAAAAGTCGCTATTTATCTACCCTTCCATGTGGATAATCTTCACAAGCCCCTTCATAGGAGCACCCACCCACACACCCCTTTCCAAATCTCCAAGAAGAGGATTAATTTTGAGGCTCATCCTCCACCTAATCCAAAGAGAGTTAGGGACAGGGCCTCCAGCCCACTACCACTACCTCCTACAGCTAGGATTCTGACACCGCCCCATCCACCATCAAGCCTTGCACACTTCCACACCTACAGGCTCCACACTTAGCCCATACTGACACTGACCATACCACCCCAGGGGCCCTTGTTATGAGCCTTTTGTGCCTGGATATGGGTAGGACCCCGGTGGAGACTATAACGAATACCCTCCAGATGACCCAGTCTTGGACCTTGTTACGGTTTTCCCACCTGACGATACTACTGCATACATTTTGGTGATACAGAAAGAGGCACGGAACCGTAATGCTAACATGCACGTCATGCAAGAGGGTTGTGACTTCCCCATTGAGACTCACTCAAAGACCAAGCGGTCTGTGTAGTATCTCCCAATTCTTACAGGCATGTTACAAACTGCTCCAAAAAACTTTAGGGACCCTGTGAAGGTCAGGGTTCTCACCCCTGATCTGAAAAGAAATTCAAGGCATCCCTTGAGGACCCTGTAAATATTTAAGTCCACATCCTGCCTGACATGTTGGTGGTACATACGTTGAGACAATGAGCCTCAGCACCGGCAACCAGAGATACTCCTCCAGAAAGGGAGAGCAAAAGTATGGATGCTACAGACTATCGTGTGGTGGTAGGATCCACCAGATAAGGGAACACTGAAGATTCTGTTGGGAGGAAACGTAGAGGTTGATCATCACCTCTCTGAGGGCCACAAGAAAACTGACCAGGAACTGATAACTGAAGGAAAAGCAATTTCCTATGCTAACATTACATATATGTTAGGTGCTGTGGATACTGCCTCGAGGGAGATCAACGGGGTATTCTTTCACGGTGCCATGTTTGACTATGAATTTCTGCCTTTCTTGCCAGAAGTTTAACACCACCTGTTAAATGTGCCCTTTGACAGGGACCATCTCTTTGGCCCTCAGGACGATAGCATGCTAGAAAAGAGAGAAAAGGACACAGAAACAGTAATTTAGACCTCTACTCCTAGTCTGACTTTTGTTAATTCCAGGAAAGAGCCGGTGCAAAACACCTACGACTCTCCAGTGGCAAGGCCACAAGTAGTAGAAAAGTTACCAGGATAGCAAAATCGTTTGGCAAAGGTGGATACAGGGGCTAAGGAAGAGGCAGAGGTAGAGGTGGCTGAAAGCTGCGACTATCCTGTAATTTCCTCCAAGTACACAACATGTGCTGGGGGAAGACAGAGGGGTTTCCTTCCCCAGTTGCAGGAGATTATTATTGGTACTTGTTGAGCACTGCAGATAACCCTGTAAGGGTCTCTAGGCACCACTGCATATCTTCATACGTGAGCTAAGGGTAAGGATATTAGAATAATAAACTAAAACAGGTTAAAAATCCATGTTTTAAGAGCTTTTTTGAATAGTCTGTGATCGGTAGTAACACAGAGATGTTTTTTATTTTTTATTTTTAAACTTTTTATTAAAGATACAGAAACAAAAACACAAACAAGGCATTACTTTACAATACAGTGTCGCATCGTGCGGGGGGGGCGGGAGGTGCACTACAAAGCGAGTTCAGAAACACATCAGATGAGTGGGGGGGGCAGAGGGACAAGAAGCAATCAAGATGTCTAATTCGTCGTGGGGGAAGCGTTGGGCCGGGGAGACATTAGTTCCGTATCCAAATCCAGGAGGGGAGGAGCACATATCTCACTACGATAGACATTCCACTGGGACCATATCTTCCCCCATTTGCGAGGCGTACCTCGAGAAACATATACTGTTTTTTCCCTGAACATGCACCAATCCAAATTCTGTTTCCATAGCAGAACTGTCGGCGGTCTCTGGGCACCCCATAGTTGTGCGATATCTCATTTGGCAATCATATTACCTAAGGTCACCCATCGAAGCTGCGCCACACTATAATCATTCGGCTCCCAAACGTTCAGCAAACATCTCCTCGCCTCGGGCATCGACCGCACACCCGTGACCTCATTCATAACTTCATGCACACGCGACCAATATCGCATCACTACAGGACACTCCCAAATGATATGGAGAAACGTTCCCACGCCTGCACAGTCCATCCTCAGAAAATAGAAAATCCCATGCGTACAAGACGGGGGCCGGTCACATATATCCTATGGAGAATTTTAAGCTGGACAAACCGGAGGCGCGCCGGGATCGCCACTTCCTCAGGGGAAGAGATCGCAGCCTGCCAATCTTCGTCATCAAGTTCCAGCCCGTCACTAGTCCATGCCTCACGAAGGTGACACAATAGGTCAGTCCTAGAGTTGATCAACTTTTTATATATAAGCGAGATCGTGCTGTCAGGGACGTACCCATCTAATATCCTATCCTCAAGCGGGGATGCCTCTGGTATATCCGTGCCCAAGGGAAAGACAGACAGCACCACGTGTCGAATTTGCACATACCGGAAGAATTCTCTATCATTCAACTCATATTCAGTTTTCAGCTCATCAAACGTCTTGACCCTGCCCTTGATCCACACGTCATTCACCTTGCTGATACCGATGACGTCCCACTTATCAAACCCCTTCGACCGCCAAAGGGAGCCAAGTTTGTCCGATGCGTACAACGGGGTCGCACGAGTCAACCTGTCCGCCCAGCCCAAAGCCACCGTAGCACGATGCCAAACCTGGACTGCCGTCCTGGTAGGGCCCGTGAGAGTCCCACCAGGAGATTTTGCATAGAGAGCTCTATCGTAGCTTCCACCGGGCAGCAGCCACCTATCCATCTCAAAGGCCGGATTCGGCGAGGGCCCGTAGGTACAATGATTAATAGCCCCTAACTGGGAGGCCCAGTAGTAGCAGCGGATATCAGGGAGCGCAATGCCACCGTCGTACCACGGGAGCGTCATCTTAGCGATAGCAATACGAGAGCAGCCCCCCCACAACAGTTGTCTCTGCAAACTTTCAATCTCTCGGAAATAACTAGCAGGTACAGCGTCAAGTGTGTTTTGCAGCGCATAAAGGAACCGGGGTAGCGACATCATCTTAAACAGAGCCGCCCTTCCCAGGGGAGAGAGAGGGAGCCTACCCCAAGCAAGGACATCAGCGCGGAGGCGCCGGAGAGGGGGCAACAAATTACGTTCATAACGAAGCCCCGGGTCTAGGGTAACAGGTATTTAAATCCCTCCCGCACTACCGCAATAGGACAGCCACGGGCAAAAGAGGAGCATCACCTGAGAGAACATAAACACAAGACTTCGACCAATTAATGACAAGGCCAGAATTCTTACGGAAGGAGGTCAACACGTCAAAAAGGACGATTAGCGATTTTCGCGGCGATGTAAGGTATAACAGGATATCATCCGCATATAGGGATACGCGGTCCTCAAACTCCGGAGTCCATCTAATGCCCTTCAAGGACGGCTCCCACCTCAGCCAAGCCGCGAGCGGCTCCAAGGCGAGGGCAAACAAAAGAGGAGACAAAGGACAGCCCTGTCGCGTACCTCTTCCCAGCGCAAAGGAAGCAGAGACTCGACCATTTACGACCACTTGAGCCAAGGGGTCAGTGTAAAGCAGCTTCACCCAGTTAATGAAAACCGGACCAAAACCAAATTTAGCAAGGACCGCCCACAGGTATGGCCACGCTAACGTATCAAACGCCATAGTGGCGTCCAGGGACGCCAAGACGGCCGGTTCCCGCAATGTTTCCGCCCGCGCGAGGACGCCATGTAATCGCCGGAGGTTAAGCGCAGTATTGCAGTGTGGTATAAAGCCGGATTGGTCCGGATGAACCAGGTCGCCTATAACAGTAACCAAGCGATTGGCAAGCAATTTGGCCAGGATCTTCGGTTCAGCGTTAATCAGCGATATCGGCCTATAGGAGGCGCAGCGGTCGCGAGGCTTGCCTTCCTTAGGAATCACTACAATGGAGGCTAGACTCTGATCAGGAGGGAGGGTACCCATCTCTAGCGATTCCAGGAACATCGATCGTAAATATGGGGCTATCGTGTCCGGACGGAGTTTGTAGAGCTCAATAGGAAGCCCATTAGGACCCGCGGCCCTCCCGGAGCGAACCGAACGAATAGCGATCGAAACCTCCTCCACCGTGGGCAGCGCATCGAGGAGTTCCCTCTCAGGAGCAGACAAACAGGGCAGCGCAATGTCACGCAAAAGCAAGTGGGAGTCCTGCTCAGATCTATCAGACACAGGGGAATATACTCCCCGGAAATAATCAGCGAAACATTCAACTATTTCAACAGGATCAGTAAGAAGCACTTCATTCACATCCACAATCACAGGGACCACCCGACTCGCACTCTCCCTCTTATCCAGCCAGGCAAGCAACTTCCCAGCTTTATCACCAACATCATACAGGCGTCCCTGCTGTTCCCTGCTCATTACTTTCGCAGCATCTGTGACCAACGCTCTATATTCAAATTGCTTGAGACCCAACAGGTGTAGTCCGTCCGGGGTAACCTCGTACTCCAGTTCCCCCTCCAGGGCAGTAATTTCACCTTCGATACGGACAATTTCTGCTCGGTTACTCCTCTTAATGTTACTAATCAGAGAGAGGGCCTGGCCTCGGATAACAGTTTTATATGCTTCCCACAACGAAACCGAGGAGGAGACGGAGCCAACGTTGTCAGCAAAGTAGTGGTCAAGTGTCTTAATCAATTCAACTCTAACCTTGGGATCACGGAGGTACCAGGAGTTAATCGGGGCCACACGACCCTCCGTCCCCAGCTGCGCATCCACAACCAACCACACCGGGGAATGATCCGATATACCTCTAGCGAGATGTCTTACCTCCCGTATAGCGGAGGCCTGGGAAGAGGGCATCAGCACGTAGTCCAGTCTCGAGAGACTGCCGTGTGCCCCAGAGTGGAAGGTATACTGTGATTTCTCCGGGTGAAGCAAGCGCCAACAATCGGTGAGCCCCAGAGTATCAAGGAATTCGCCCAACCAGGACTGAGCTTTGGAAAGTTCCCGGGGAGGATAACGATCACACATCCCCGAAACTAAGGAATTAAAGTCCCCGCCCACCACAAGCAGACCCTCCGGGACTCCCAGGAGCACCCTTCCCAGATCAGCATAAGTAGTAGTCTGGAGGCCGGGTGGTATGTAGACAGAGACCATAGTTATGACCTTCCCCTCCCAGCGCCCAACAATGGCGGCGTACCGTCCCTTATCATCAAGGATGATCTCGTCAATAGCGAGAGGGAGGGAGTTACGGACCAATATGCCCACCCCCCTGGATCCAGAAGTGAAACCCGAGTGCGCCAGGAGACGATAACCACGCCTATTCAACGCGTGGCACGTATTGCCAAGCAAGTGCGTCTCCTGGAGCAGAGCCACATCAGGGGATAGACGTCGCAGAAGCTGCAACACCACACCCCGTTTAATCCTATCCCCCAACCCATTAACGTTCCAACACAACAGTCGAAGTCCCCTACCCCCATCCCAATAGTGAAACCCGCCCCCACTCCACACCCAGTGCAACAACGTACAACAGAAGCTCGTCATTACTGTGCCTTGTAAAGAACTATGAAACATGAAATCCAACCCCCCAAAAAACCCGGTACATCACACCCCCCTCCCCGCACCCCTGCGTGAGACTAAAAAGCCACCCCAACTTGCAGTGTGCCTGTCGCCCTAGTACCCAACTAATCTACGAAAAGAACCCCGGAGGAGGAAGAGGAACCCACTCCCCACCCACCCACAAAAGTGACCAGGTGTCAGCAGCAATAATCATGGCATCAAACCAAAGTTAAAAGTCAATTCGATGGACAAGGGGCCGGCCACGATCCCTATTCCTGTTCCGCTGGGCCGCCCTCCGCACCTCCGGAAGGTCCAAAGTTCTCAGAGTGATCCTGCCCCATAGGCAGCGAGTCCAGCCAGTCACTTACGGCCCCAGGATGGTCGAAGAAAAATGTCCGTTCATTGTAGACCACACGCAGTCTGGCCGGAAAGAGCATAGCGTACTTCATTTCTCTGTCTCTCAGCCTCTTTTTTTACCCCTTGGAAACCAAGTCTCTGTTTCTGGACCTGCTGGGTGAAGTCCGGGTAAAAACTGACTGTAGTATTCTCGAAAGCAGTCGGGCCAGACTGGCGTAACGCCTGTAGAATCGCATCCCTGTCCCGAAAGTTGAAAATCCTAGCGATGATAGGACGCGGAGTGGCACCCGGTTTCGGCGTGCCTCCAGAGATCCTGTGCGCACGTTCCACAGCAAAGAACTTGCTAAGGCCCTTGGGTGCGAGATGATTAAATACAAGATCCTCCACCAGTAGGTCCACCGAAGAGGCCCCGGATGTTTCCGGGACACCAATCAGACGGATGTTATTCCGCCGGGCACGGCTCTCGAAATCCTCCAGGCGTCTCGAGAAATAATCCTGGGCGGATCGTAGGTTACCGACCTCGGCCTGCAAGTCAGAGACATCGGTCGTGAGGCTAGATGTCTTAAGATCAAGGGACTTAACCCTCTCGTTGGTCTTCGCGAGATCTGCCCTGATCAGATTAACATCTATAGCGACAGTGTCTAACTTGTGAGACAGGGCCTCATATTGTTGCCCCAACGTCGTCTTCATTGCAGAAATGGCGCCCATAACGTCCCGCAGCGACAGGTCCTCACCAGTCGAGGAGTCATCTGTAGCAGTAGTTGGGGATTTAGTCGGTCCTCCCGGCGAGCCCTTAGCGAGGGTATATCTATCCATGACGTTTGTTTGCACGGAACTCCCTCGGACACCCGGCTTGGTCTTGCGTTTTTCACCCTCAGGCTTGGTGGCCATTTTAGATCTGGAGCCCCGGAGGGAAGCCTGGAACCGGGTAAAAATGGCTACAACCAAGTTTCCAGCGTCAATAAGAGGGGTGAGATAAGCACCTCTCGCCAGGCAGTGAACCGAAGTAGGCCAAAGTCACAATTCCGAGAAGTAGTAGAGTGGAAGACCATCTTGGTTACGCGCGAAGCTCCTCTCCGTAACACAGAGATTTAATGGGACATGGTTCCAGTATTGGGTGGCTAGATAGGAAAATGATATCCCCCCGTTTCTGGTGGTGCTAATTTGGTGGGGGTGTAACAGATGTTTCCAGCAGGACCTTAGACTCCTGGTGAGGGCATGTCAATTAAGGAGCTTATTGACAAGCCTCTTGCGCCACTTTTGGGTCATTTTTAACATGGGAAAAGTGACGTCCGGGTGGCGCCAGGGGCTTGTAAATAAGTTGCTAAGGGATTTGTGGATCACACAGAAGTTTAAATCATGAACGCTTTTTTATCGTCAGGCCATGTAGGCTTCTTAGGATGGGTAATGAAGGCGATAGGGTGGAAGATGGCATGCTAAACAAGCTGCAGTGTTTTGGCCCTCCTGAATTTTTTAGAACAGTCCTTCATTCATGGAGGCCATTACAACGCTTCCATATTTCAGGCGACTAATTATAAGGGCCTGGACTAGGGATTTTCTTGGTTAAGTTGGTATCCATTGAAATACTTTTCTTAAGACATGCATAATTCCAAAACATGTACCTGCAATGGGGTTTACATGTTGCTTCATGGACAATTTGTCATCCACCATGATTCCTAGGCTTCTCACCACTGCAAATGGAGTGGGAACTGTACCTAAACTTGGAGGCCATCAGTCTTCTGACCAAATCAGGTAGGCTTTCCCAGTGGCATAGCTAGGCCGTAGGCCGCCCGTGGCGGCCCCTGCATTTGCCACCCGCGGCGGCCTGATTGAAGAGCAGGGGTCGTGTGAGGATGTTACTGGGAATTCATACGGCCGCAGGTAAGAGCGGGAGGGTTGGGGGAGAGGGTGCTGCTGATTCTTGTGGCTGTAACGGCCGCAGGTAAGAGCAGGGAGAGGGGGCCTGGCCGCTGCCCCCAAAACTCGTGCCACCTAGGGTGGTCTGCCCCCACCGCCCTCCCCCCCTAGCTACGCCACTGGGCTTTCCCCAACATTACAATCTCAGATTTGCTTGCATTAAGTTGCAGACAATTCTGCTGCATCCATGTAGCAATAGGATTCATGCAGTCTCGAAATCTTACTTCGGGATCTTGTGGATTTGGTCCCATTGTGATGACAAGCTGAGTGTCAACTGCGTAAGAGATGAAATCAAAACCATATGATTTTATCCCTTGTGCAAGTGGTGCCACATATAGATTAAAAAGGGTAGGGCTTAATGCAGAACTGGTGCAAAATATATAGTAAAAAAGTAGGGCTTAATGCAGATACCTGTGGCACTCCCCTTTCCAAGGTTATGGTTCTGGAGACAAAAGACTCTAACTGCACCATATGTGTCTGTCCACTCAGAAAGTTCCTTAACAAGCCAAAGGCTTTCCCACCAACACCAATCTCTTCTAGTCTCTAGAGATAACCTCTTACAGATGGCTGCTGTCTGCAGTAGAGCAGTGGAACTGCCTAGTGTTCCTCAATATACCACCAAACTTTCCATCTTGATGCCATGTCTTCAGCCGCAACCATCTGAATATGCTGAAGGAGTGCAGGTGCTCCTTACCAAAGGTGCTATCGAGCTAGTGCCCCCAACCAGTGTCGCAAAGAAATTTACGCCCTGTATTTTTTAATCCCCAAAAAGGATGGACTCTTATGCCTCTTTGTCATCAGCCATAATAGCGGGAGCCTGGAAGCAGGCAAAAATGTTGCCCCTTCTGAAGAAACCCAAGGCAGACCCTGGTGAACCATCTAGTTACAGACCAAGCTCTCTGCTTCCTGCCCTCTCAACTTCTGGAGATGCATGTTAACTACCAGCTTTCCCAGTATTTGGAAAATAACAACTTATTGCATCCATGCCAATCTGGCTTACACTCCAGTTTCAGTACGGAGACAACACTAGTGGATGTGGTATACTACATCAGGGGTGCCCTGGATGTCGAGGGCAGGGCGGTGCTGGTTATGCTTGATAAGCAAGCCTGGCATAGGTAAGCATTAAATACTTTTCAGTAATAAGTTACTGGATATAGAACAGTTTGAAAATGCAATAGAAATTGTACTATGTTTGATTTACATGGGATGCAGTAGGATGCAACACTTAGCAAATACAGTACATTGAACTTAATAGGCTTTTTCAGTAAATTACAGATAAGTTACTTTTTACGTTACTTTTCTAACTCGGTGCTGGATACCTAGATTCAGCACTGGGACATTTCCTGTAAAGAGGTAAGTAATTATGTTTTGGTTATTCGCATGATTTTTAAAGAATATTTTCAGATTTCAAAACTCCACACCCAGTTGTTTTTTGGAAGAAAAACTGTGTATTGAAATGAATAGGCTTTTTCAGTAAATTACAGGTAAGTTACTTTTTACGTTACTTTTCTAACTCAATGCTGGATACCTGGATTCAGCACTGGGACACTTCCTGCAAACAGGTAAGTAAATACGTTTTGGTTATTTGTGCGATTTTTAAAGAATTATTTTAGATTTCAAAATTCCACATTTAAAAAACTTTTTGGAAGAAAATTGTCAATGTTATCCTATGGAGGAAAAACAAGTTAATGGTTCACCGGTAAGTAATCGTGTGTGGGAGTTAAGGTTCTGGGGTTAGACTCAGGTTCCCCAGAGTCAGTGATGCACTGTTGTTGCACCCTCAGCTGCACTAGGGCGGCCGGGTGCAGAGTGTTGAGGCCCAATGTTATCCAGTGGGGGATAGGGGGCCTCCGGTTGGTGGCTGCTGGCAAGCAGGCCAATGGGCTGTGGCAGCAAAGCGCCCAGGGTTAAGGTCAGGGCAAAGGGGGAAACAAAGTAGCACAAAAGGTGCACCCTGAGCGGGACTGGAGCCCTGGGGTGCCCTCTGTTGTGCAATTTACATTAAAGCCCACACTGGCATTCGTGTGGGTTTAATGTGCTGAGAAGTTTGATACCAAACTTCCCTGTTTTCAGTGTAGCCATTATGGTGTTGTGGAGTTCGTAATCACAAACTCCCAGCACCATATACTCCTAATGGTAGCACTGCACTTACAGTGCCCAGGAATGTACTTGGGCACTGTAGGAGTACAGGGCTCATGCACATGTACCCTCACCACTGGCATTGGGCACCCAGCTAGACGGGATGACTGATATATGCCAGGGAAGTGGTTTGTGGGCATGGCGC
Organism: Lissotriton helveticus; assembly: GCF_964261635.1. NCBI lineage: Eukaryota > Metazoa > Chordata > Amphibia > Caudata > Salamandridae > Lissotriton > Lissotriton helveticus. The sequence goes on along the minus strand of NC_136065.1, from coordinate 1,630,872,387 downwards.
ACAGGGATGTGTGCCATGTCAACTCTCCACTTTGTTTCGCACCAAGACATGCAGCCTGCAAAGGCAGTGTGTGAGTGTCAGGGTACAGGGCCTCTAAGGGTGGCACAATAAGTGCTGCAGCCCTTAGATGCCTTATCTGGTCACTGTGCCCTGGGTACCTGTGGTACCATTTACCAGGGACTGACATGTGGCCAGAGATGCCAATTGGGTTTAGGCTTCAATGCAATGTTAGGGAAGTAACGTAGGCCCTGGGTACCTGGCTAGCAGGAGCCCAGGGCAGACTCAGTCAAAGAACATCAGCAATTCAGCAAAACGTGGGGGCATACCATGCAAGAAAGAGGGCACTTTCTCACAAACACTGTTTCACTGTTCTGGTGAACTTGACCTATGTACATTGATACAGTGTATTGTTGTATAACTGCTCTGCTGTCAGCACAATATCTTGACTACTGTGGTTCTCAGTTTAGGAAAATGTGAAAAAGCACAGAAGCAGATTGAAGAATGGGCCAGGCAGCGGTCTGCATTTGCGACAATTATGAAGCTGTGGATTGATACATTTAAGCACCTTTCTATGGGTTGTCAGCTTAGGAAAATACAAGGAAAAATGCAGGGAAACGGAGTGAAAAACGCTGCCTTACAGCATTAGGTGTTCGGCGCTCAGACGAAAGTTCTTGCTGTTACTCCAGTGGGCGTGGCTTACCCAGTAAGATTGGAGGGAGAGGGATAGGGAGCTCAACAATCAGGCTGGCATATAATGTTAAAATGCATTATACTAAAAGCAGGGTGCGTGAGAAGTACATAAGGGGCTGTGGAAATGGAGAGGAATGCGGATTGGTAGGAGTACTAAGTGAGAGAAACACAATATCTTGTAAAATAACCAACATTTTTGAAGACTTTCAAAACAGAGATGAGAGAGTGTGTGTGAGTTTTCGTCTGTGTGCATGCACAAATCCGAGGTGAAATCCGACAGACATACCCGACTGAAAGCACCTATACCCAACGATTCATCAGAAAATAAATGTATTAGGTGTGTGTACCACCTGAAACACAGTCCCTTGAAACTACATCTTTGGGTTTGCCAGCCTGTGCGGCTTTTCAAACAGTTGTGTCTAACTTGAGCGGGACATCTAGTAATGTCTTGGGGTACTGCAGCTTTGTGAAAGACTTCAAGCAGTTTCAGCTGACTCAAGAGTGACATCCATTAACACCATGCGGTACTGCAGTTTTATGAAAGCCTTTTCAAGCTTTTGCACCTGAGTCAAAAGGAGCATGTAGTAGCTCCTTGTTGTGGTACTGCCGCTTTGTGATAGGGAAGACCTACTGGCTTTGCCATTGCTTGTTTAATTTTACTTTTAGTCCTACATTTGGGTGCATGTGTAGTGTAGTTCCTATATTCCCAATAGGCTCTGCACATTGGAATAATATATCCTATAGATTTGACGTAGGACTTAGGTCAGTAGGTCTCTATCGAATATATTAAACTTAATTGTGAGTGTCAGCTAGCTCAGAGGTCACTAGAAACTTTCTCGAATTCACAAGAAAGGATTAGTTTCTGACAACCGCATAAACATGACAACTTTGTTTCCCTAGGACTGGAAAATATCTTCAGAGTTGTAGAAACAATAGATAAGTATTTCACTCAGCCAATCGTGCATGCTTCGTTTCTACAGAGCTGCAGAGAAATAGTGAGACAGGCGTTTTCAATAAAAATGTTTATTGAACAGTCTTCTTTCTCATGCAAGAGAGGTGAACTGCTACAATCGTTAGACAGAATGCAAAGCATAATGCGTACAGCGAGAATAGTATTATGAAATAATACTGTAATAGCATTGTGTGGTTTATAAGCCATATAAATAAACATACATAAATAACACAGGCTAAAATACTCAATTGGTGTTTCTAAAATACGCCTACCCCAATGTACCTAACCTAGGTCTAGTATGAGGGAAGAAGTTAGTATGGTCTTTAGCATAGGTTTAGTTTTTGCCAAGAATCTACCACAGGTTTCTCTAGGTTCTAATCAGCTCCATACCTTAGAATGAAGGAGGTCTGGTATCTCTGTCTCAGGACTCGATTTCCCAACACCCCGCAAGGGGAGTCAGAAACACTGGAGCTGGATTTCTCAGCAGAGGAGGGCAGCTTCCTGATCAGTGTGTCAGCTGGAGAGCCGGCTTCCTCCGGCACTTGCTGCAGCGAGCTGCGTCGGGCAAGTAGGTCATCGAACTACTCTGAACCACCCTGCTTTGCCATAGCAAGTGAAGGTATATTTATACCTTGAAGGTGTTTAGGAATGCCATGTTTGACGTAAAGTCGGGCATATGAACGTCATGAATGAACCCCTGAGGAATAGATGTTCATTGTAAAACTAGCTGAGTTCTTGGAGAAATCAATATTCAAGCAAGGGGAAGTCCCTAACAGCTTACGCTAGTTTTCCAAGAAATTGTTGTGACGTTTGGTGAACGGATGGAAGTAGCCATGCCTGTATTTTGGGTTGCATGGGCTATGCCTAAATAAGGGTTTGATTTCTATGACTATATAAGGGCAACGTGAATTGTACCTACATAAGGGCATGAATCTGGGAAATTCATTTGGATTCTAAAACGCCATACAGCACATGTTTCCTTGCTCTCTCTCCCCTGTTTATCCTGCCTCTCCATGCTCTCTTCAATTTTTCGCTGTCGTCCCACTTTCCATAACATATTTTTTATTTATTTAAGTAACAAGGGCCTGGCAGCTCCAAAGAGCTGCCTGGTTGCTTGTATCCATTGTTGCGCTTCATGTGCACTTGTTTTTGTTTGTAACAATTTAATTTATTGTTCTAAAGGCAATCAGCCATGTTATAATGGTAAATTATAAATGTCCAATAACCTCACGCTGCATGGACGTGCATGCGACACATGCATCACAATGCATTCATATACATCAAATACCTTCTTTGAATAGATTTTGTTTAATACAAATCCCATTTTATAATTGCCACCCATGCATGAACGACCAAAAAACATCCTCGACAAAGCCAATAGCTTGACTAAACTGAAACCTATTTTTTGCCAACAATTGTTTTTTTAATTGTTTTATAATTAGTTTCAGAGTTTGAAACTTTTTTTATTTCAGGAGTTCAACTTTTATCCAAATATGATTTCAGAAGTTCAACTGTTATCCAAATGTAGAATTGAATTAATTGCCTCTCGTCCTCTGAAAAAAAATCAAGTTAGGAGTTAAATATATTCATAGGAACCAGGGTTTCTACTGTTGTCAAGCATCAGCAAAGATAACCTGTAGACAGAGAGGGCTCTCTGGTCACAGAGAAAGGATAATGGCGGAATGAGTACGAAAAAATCTGATCTCGAAGACAGTGGAACTAAATACAGAAATATAATTATAGAAAGTGGTACAAAAAATATACCGTAGGGAGAGTAGAGGTGTGCAAAATGACCTACACGCATGCATGTAAATCAAAGCTAGGCTTTCAAAAAGCACATGTATGCATGAGAATAGGTCTAACTCTACATAGAATATGAATGTTTGAGAGCATCCATGACTCTAAAGTCCTGTGATCACTCCCCAGAGCGATACTGATCCTAATGTAGGAGTGAGGATCTCTACGCCTCTACACTTTGGCACTTGTCAAACTTCATTCAGACCACGACAGTCAAGGGCTACTGGGCCACAAAAAAGGGGGTTGAGGCATTTTACCACTGCTGTCCCAGGGCCTGCTCTTCTATGGCTCTGCAAACTGGGCCATGTACAACCTTTCCTGCATTTGACTCTCCGTGGTAGTAAGGGTGAGCAGTCACAAGCTTCTCAGAGTAGTTGGTGTGGGGATACTGCCTATGCTAAGTCAACAAAGGAGAGAGGGGGGACAAGGAGCCTGTTAAAGTTCCAGTGTCCGTGCTTCACAAATTAACGTTAAATCATAGGGGACACTGTTCCGAGATCAGGGTGCAGAGTGTCACCCACTCAACAAAAAGAAAGAGTGAGAGTAGAGTAGATGGGAAGAGGAAGAGGAAAGAGAGAGAGGCAGAGGTACATCCCCAGTATCAAGGATCCAATACCGAAGGGGAGGGCCAAGTCTTGCCTCTTAGTTGCTCTCACACACCCCGAAGGATGTCATGCTTCATCATTGGGCTTTTGCTCCTCGTCGGGCCGGCGCTGCTGAGATCTTTTAAGAGAAAAGCCATGAGTGCGGGTGTGTGGGGTGGATCCAGGAGTAGAAGTGATGAAGTGCGTGCAGTGAAAAATGTTCAAAGATAAAACTGCCTAGGAGTGTCCACAGGAAGAACCTTTAATAGTGTGTGTTAGAAATGGGATTTCTGGTTGGCTAAGGTTTGCACCAAAGCCAGGCAGAAACCACCATTCTAGTCAGGATAAGGGAGTTACACTCCTAAAATAACCCCTGCTCACCTCCTTGGTAGCTTGGCACGACCAGTCAGGCTTATCTTAGAGGCAGTGTGTAAAGCATTTGACAATAACCAACAGTAATACAATTTAAGCACTACAAAAGGACACCACACCAGTTTAGAAAAATAGCCAATACTTTTATAGACTTAAAACAAGACCAAATAGGAAAAGAATCCACAATACAGTACTTTAGAAATAGATAATACGCAAGATGTCTTTAAATTGCAAAGTTAGGTTGAGAACACAGTTCCTTGATGTCGATAGCTCCGTCCAGGCTATCACGGTGTTGTGAACAAACAAATCCAAACAGTTCTGGCTGACCGAGGCGTCGCGGATCAGCTGCGGTGTCGGGAAGACCCGCAAACAGTACCTTTCAGAGATGCAGGTAGTTGATGACCTCTCGTTGTCACACCCGTTGCAGGTCGATCTCCTTTCTGATGGAATTAGAAGCGCTGGCGTCGGCAGGCGTCGGGTGCCGCGGTGCAAAGTGCAATGGTGCGGCGTGCGATTCCCTCATGTCGCGGTGCAGGCAATGGCTTGGTGGCGGCATCAGATGGCCTCGTCGGTGAGACCAGGGTCGCGGTGTGAGATGAATGCGGTGCTCGTCACAGTGCTGGCAGGTCACGGGGCAGCAGGGGCGTCACTGTCGCTGAAGCGCTGCCGTCGGCTGACAACTGAAGTCAATGGTACTGGCGTCAGTAGGCCAAGGCTGCGGTACAGGATGGGTGCCGTGCCCTCGAACCATGGCGCAACCAGCGGTGTCGAGTCTGGCGTGAAGCGGCGTTATTGGGGATACCACAGCATCGTCGTGAAGCGAGGCGTGTGGAGTGTGTTGCCCACAGGTCGCGGTACGAGCAGCGGCTCAGTGGTGGCGTCAGCAGGCGTCGTCGTAGAGACCAGAGTCATGGTGCGGCGTTACGGCGGTGCTCTCTGCGGTACCTTCGGGACACAGCAGCAGCATCGTAGACGGCGTCAGGGTTGAAGTGTTCCTGAGACTTCTTGAACAGGGGGCAAGCTCTACCTCAAGCCCTTGGAGATACTCAGCACAAGTAGAGAAAGTTCAGTCCAGTCCTTTCACTGCCCAAGGCAGAAGCAGCAGCTGCTGGCCAACCAAACAAAGCCACAACACAGCAAATGGGCAGTACTGCTCCTGGCAGCTCTTCCAGCTCTTCTTCTTGGCAGGTTCCCTGATTCCAGCGAGTTCTCTGAAGTCTTTCCTTTCCCTGAGACTTCCAACAGGAGGCAAGCTCTACTTCAAGCCCTTGGCGAACACTCTAACAGCAGGATGATGAAAGCACAGTCCAGGCCTTTCCCTTCCCAAGACAGAAGCAACCACTGCAGGCCAACCCCTCAACACGCGGACAAAGGGCAGTACTCCTCCTCCAGCTCTCCCGGTTCTTCTTCCTGGCAGGTTCCTTAGTTCAGAAGTAATCTAAATCTCTGGGGTCTGGGCCCCAATATACCAGCAAATCCTTTGTCCTATGAGGGCAAAGGGGCCTGTACCTAGTTAAAACCAGTTTTGGGCGCTTTCTGTCAGTGTGCACCTTCTTCCTTTGTCAGTGTAGGACAGGGTCATCAGACGCACCACAGGAGGTGGAGCCAACATTGTGGAAGGCCAGCCCTATTCAGACCCAGGTGCGACTCCTCCGACCCATCTATGTGTAGATATGTCTATTCAGCCCTGTGCTGACTCAGCCTGTCTACTGGAGTCCCCCCTGTCACTCACAAACCAGACAGCTAATACACAAGCTAGCAGAGGCAGGCTGGATGGTCAGGTCAGAAAATACATACTTTCTAAAAGTGGTATTTTCAAACACAGAATGTTAAAACCAACTTCACTAAAAGATGTATTTTATCATTCTGAGTTCAGGCATACTAAACTCGAATTTCTACCGTGTTCCCTGAGTCGGTTAGGATTATAGGATGTTATAATCAAACTGCCCACTCTGTCCTAAGGGGAACAGGTAGCCTTGCAATAGTGAAAAATGAAGTAGGCTGTAATTCACTATCAGGACATGCCACACACACCAGGGCATGTCCTACCTTTCACATACAAGGCACCCTGCCCATGGGGGTACCTTGGGCCTACCTTAGGAGCGACTCACATGTAGAAAAGGGAAGGTTTAGGGTTTTGCAAGTGTGTGCACTTGCCAAGTTGACACAGCAGCCCCAAGCTGCACACAGGCTCTGCAATGGCAGGCCAGAGTTACACTTTACGGGCTGTTTGCGTGGGTGGCACAATTCAGTGCTGCAGCCCACTAACAGCATTTGATTTATAGGCCCTGGCCCTCGCAGTGCACTTTACTAGGGACTAACACATAAATAAAATAAGCCAATCATGGAAATACCAATCCATAACTTAGTTTACCCAGAGAGCATATGTACTTTAGCAATGATTAGCAGTGGTAAAGTGCCCAGAGCCCTAAAACCAACACACACAGGTCAGGAAAAAATAGGAGGAAAAAGCAAAAAGTTTGGGGATAACCCTGCAAAAAGGACCATTTGCAACAGCGTGGTACCCCTGGTAGACTAAAAATCCCAAACGTTGGTGAGTTACTATGAGGCTTAATTTGCCCGTGTAACTATTACAAGGTCAACATGTTTCACGCCTGCAATATCATAGGGCGGTAGTGATGGTTTGAACAGTCGCACATCAAATTCTCTAAGTAACTTAGCGCTATCCATTTCCAGTATATTTATATGTAGAGATACGGTGCCATTCAAGGTAACAGAGACATCCCACTACCAAGGATGTCAAGTCAACAGGTATAAAATACCTATTGTTACACGTCTTAGAAATTGGTTGTACCTCGGCACTCTAAAATTTAACTTTCACAATTTGCAATTTGGTCATTAGATTTAGCTAAATAGCCTGTACCCGAGGTCCTACAACAATGATTGCTTCATCAATAGGAGAACATTATAAATATATCAAACATAAAGAGAAGAGAACATCAAAAGATCGAGTATTTTTCTTATCCAATTTAATATTGCTTCAGTCCAATATTTTGTCATGGCAATTGGAGATAACTTTAAACATAGTACTCAAAAGTGTCTCAACATCAGAGAGCAGTACATGTATTATTCACATCATGTACATAGATTACAAATTAGTTGAGCACTACAAGCAAAATCAAAAGTAGCGGCCAAACTGGAGGTCCTAATCCTAGGGCCTCCCGGTCGTGGTGGTTGACAAACAGCCGATGACAGCCGACACATGTTTCGTTACATATGCGTAACTTTCTCAAGGCTTACTCACTGTGTTTAATATAGCTGTTGCAATGTTGAACCGTTTTAGTATTTTTCTTGGCGTGATACTTGATTTGTTGGGTAAAATCTGAAATTCATATGTCGTATATCTCCTCCCTTTTTTGGGGCAACGTAATATGTAGAGAGTAACTAGATATGATCCGTCATCAGAAGACCTGGCACGTAGATTTAAAAGAGAATGCCCCGTTAGAATCCCCAACATGTCAGTGGGTGGTTTCCAAATAATATGCAATAGACCCTCATTTAGTAAAACGGCTGCTAGTATGCATGAAAGGCATGTTTTGTGTGGCAACCAAGGGCTTTGATAGGTCTTTTTTAAAAAGGCCAGTAAGATCCAACGTACGGGGCGATCCTGCAGTGTATGCGGAGACCCTGCTCATGGGGGTACCTTGGGCCTACCTTAGGGGTGACTCACATGTAGAAAAGGGAAGGTTTAGGGACTTGCAAGTGTGTGCACTTGCCAAGTCGACATGGCAACCCTAGGCTGCACACAGGCTCTGCAATGGCAGGCCAAAGTTACACTTTACAGGCTGTTTGCATGGGTGGCACAATTCATGGCTGCAGCCCACCAACAGCATTTGATTTATAGGCCCTGGCACTCGCAGTGCACTTTACTAGGGACTGACACAAATCAAATAAGCCAATCATGGAAATACCAATCCATAACACAGTTTACCCAGAGAGACTATACACTTTAGCAGTGGTAAAGTGCCCAGAGTCCTAAAACCAACACACACAGATCAGGAAAAAGTAGGAGGAAAAAGCAAAAAGTTTGGGGATAACCCCGCAAAAAGGGCCATTTCCAACAGCGTGGTACCCCTGGTAGACTACAAAACAGGAAGGTTGGTGAGTTACTATGAGGCATAATGTGCCTGTGTAACTATTACAAGGTAGACATGTTTCACGCCTGGTTTGTCTAAATGATCAGTGGCGTTTCTTCAGGACCTGACTGATGTGATGGTAGTGCATGTAAAAATGGGGTTCCAGAGTGAGAATGGTAACCCGCATTAGTGAGAGGTGGCTTGGGGGTAACCACAGGGCTATGTTCCCTACTGAGTGGTTCAAATCTCGACTTGTAGATATGCCCAAGACAAAGAGGTACCTAGAGGGGATGACAGATAAACAAAGAGAGACAAAAATGTTTTTGTATCAGACTTGTGAAGGCAAAAGTGCTTGGTAAGCCTTTGCACGTTATACAGAGTGGCGTCTGATAAGACACAAGTACACCAATATACATTGAACATGATGGTACAGACTCATAGTGACTGCGTCATATCCTGTAACTGTCGACAGCCATCTCCCCGTAGAAACGAGCGGAGATCCCTCAGATGCGCCATGCCAGCGAGAATCGCCATAAAACATGGCTAATACGCTCGAGGTCCCCCGTTCATCCACCGAGGGTGATCGCCGTAGTTGTGGTCTACACATACGGAGAAGTATCTAAAGAAAATCATAGGTGTAATGTATGGTTCAGGTTACACCCGGGAGTATCGGAATATGAAGCCCCACTGTCGGTGTGCCATGCAACATTTACTGGAACATCTATGTATCGTTTCATCCTTGATTGTTACATAAGTGGGTCAGAGCCATGCATTTCTTTAAAAAACTTACTAAAAAAGCTAATTAAAAAGCAGTGCCTGACTTACCCTCACAATTAGGGGAAGGCTCTCCCAAGGCTAGTGTCCGCTGGATGCCCACACCTTAATGGCTATGGACGAGGGAGAGAGTCCAAAAGCGGACAGAATAACAGTAACAGTCAACTGCGGTATGGCGGGACAGACTGGTAAAACCCATTGCATACAGTATATTAAGTAGAGTCCTCCACCATAATGGTGGTTCCTACTCACGGTTGCGTTGGGTGCCGGCTCATTAGCACCTGGGATGGTGAATGGAGGTGTTTCCTTATTCCTGTCAGTGTACGTGTAGCACGTAGTCATTGCCAGATCTAGATGCGCATGCTCTAATGGTAGTGACTGAGAGAGAGCGCACGCATGCTCCGGAGATGTGACAGCGTGTGCATGCTCCTGAGATGTGAATGGCTCATTGATGCGCATGCGCACATAGTGGCCTGTTGGCTCCCCGGGTTTAGAGAGTTAACATTAGTGCATAAGAAGTGTGCTAAATTGATGGGTGCATATGTATCAAGAGTTGTCTGTGTGTTAGGGAATCGTGACTCTTCGAGCCCCAAGGTAAAAGCAGTATGAATGTCGTGGAGCATTAGCCCCTAATGTTGGTGTAGTGATTACATCAGGTGGCACACTTGATTAAAGGTGAAACAACTGCCTGTAGCCCTTATTGTATCCCCACCTTGAATGATAGTGCTGCCCTCCCAATATATGCGCTTGCTAGGGCTATTGTGGTCCCTGGCATTGGTGAGTAGCCACGAGTGTAAAGCAGAGAGAACAGGTAGTGGTTTGGAAAAATGGAGAACAGGCTCAAAGGTGGACAGAGCTGTTGATGGTAGCGGTCAGGGCAACATATGTACTGTACTTGGGGACTATGATTTGTATTGTGTGCAAGGTTACAGTTCCACCCAGGGTATGTCATCGTTTAGCCTTCTGACATGGTTCTGTAAGCGAAAGACCCAACGCTGTACTTGTCGTAGAAGGGCATGCATGTTCCACGTGTGTCTAGTTTCTAGGACTGTCAATGCAATCTGGTCACAGTTGTGGCCTACCTCTAGGTAGTGGTAAGTCATCTTGGTGGCTGACCTTCCCCGCCGTATGGTACTCTTGTGTTCGCTTATCCGTGTCTTAATAGGCAATGAGGTCATTCATATATATTTAAGGCCACATGGGCATGTGATAAGGTATATACAGTTCTTAGTGTTGCAATTGGAGTGTCCATGTTGTTCCCTGACAAATTTGTCTAGAGTCAGTGTTTTAGTCTGGGTAGTGGTGGAGCAGGAGTTACAGTTTCCACACGAATAATGCCCTGAGACTGGTGGTAGGTTCCAGAGCTTGGCATTCTGTTGATTCTTCTTCTTGGCCTGTGGGCGTGTGTTGACCAGGGTATCACATAGGTTAGACGTCCTTTTGAACGCAAAGTGTAGTTGCTCCAGGTTTAATGATTCAATGTTCAGGGTCTTCCAGTTACGTCTAATAATGTTTTTAAGTTTGTTGGACAGGGGTGTGAAGGTGGTGACACACGTGATGATCTTGCTCAATTCTTTCTCTTTTGTTTCGAGGAGGGCCTCTCTGTTATTATTCCTTGCTTGTTTCCTCGCATTTTCTTCTACCTTTTTCGGGTAGTGTCTGTCCCATGGGTTTTTCTAAAGGTGATTGGCCTCAGTGTCAAAGTCCTGAGTAGTGGTACAGTTACGTAGTATCCGCAGGAACTGACCATACGGAAGATTCTCACGTAAGGCCTTAGGATGGTGGCCCTTGAAGTCTAACAGACTGTTGCAATCTGTGGCTTTCCTGTGGAGTGTTTGTCTTGAGTTCGCCTCCATCAAGGATGATCTTCAGGTCCAGGAATGGGATAGTTGATTAGCTCATCATGCCGGTAAACCGAAGGTGTTAATTGAGTCCATTGATCTATTCCAGGAATGAGTTGCAGATGGTCCTGGATCCTTTCCATAATATCAGTATGTCATCCATGTATCTCTTCCATGTGATGAGGTTGTCTTTGTAAGGATTGTTGTCAGAAAATATGTTCCTTGCCTCAAAAGATAACCTATACAGGCCCAACAGGCTCGGCGCAAATGTGCTGCCCATGCTAGTGCCTTGTATCTGATGGAAGATTGATGTATTGTACATAAAGAAGTTTTGTTTCAACACAATGGTGATCAGGTCGCTGATGAATTCCACCGGGGCGTTGGATTGTAGGTCTGATTTCTGAAGTAAGTGTCCCACGACCTCAATGGTAGCACCCTGGGGGATATTCGTATAAAGTGCTTCCACATCCAGGGTTAGAAGTAGGTCAATAGGTTCTGTGTTCTCCTCATTGATTTCCTCTATTAAGTTCAGCACATCTTGTGTATCCTTGAGGTATGCAGTGGTTGCCTGGACCAAGGGGCGAAGGAAGTGGTCACTAAATTGGCTCAGGGGTTCCAGGAGTGAATTGATCCCGAATACTATGGGTCGTCCTGGTGGTGGGGTTACCCCTTTGTGGATTTTTGGGAGGACGTAGAAGTACGGCATCCTTGGGTTCTTATTCACCAAAAACACCGCCTCTTGAGGGGAAATCCATCCATCATGACCGCATGATCCAATTGTTTTCCGTCAGCCTCAGTCTGAACCCATTTGAAAGGAATTTGGCCGCGATCTTGTTAAAAGACAGACATCCCTCTCCTAAATTGTGCAACCTAAAATGTCACCGTTTTCTGTGGACTACTGCTGGCATATTTGTTAAATCTGATGCTATTGCTAGCTAAGCACATCTATTTTTAAAGAGTTAAATACAGATTGAAGTGTGTTTGTTTGATGTGGTTCACGGTGATCTCATCCGACTCATTGAACACCTGTGGAAGCTGAATGAGATGTGTTTAGTCATATAACAGACTCGCATTCAAAAGCTTATTATGAGTTTTAGGGAGGGAGAAACACCTTGGCCCAGCTAGTGCGCTTTTAAGAGCTGTATATAATTGGAAGGTATAGCTTGATGTGCCCTACTAGTCTCTTTCGCTCCTGGAATGTATCCTACCATTGCCCTCCGGGTAACAAATGGAGTTGCTACTGTGTATCGTATTGCCACTTTGAATTAGGGTGATGCAGTAACAGAGAAATGTGTGTTAATCTGGGGTTCGCACATTTTAGTTTTTTCATTCACATTTTGAATAATGGAGCATTACTGCGTCGCCTACCCTTCCTGCAGTTTCGCTTGCACTTTCTCCGCCGCACCAGTCCCTTTTCTATGTCGGCGCTGCACTGAAGGACACAGTCAGCGGCTGGATCTGACGTCACCTCCCCGGGCGCCGCAGCTTGCAGCGTTAGTGTGAGCACCGGGACAGGACCACGAACTTGGTGCCACGTCAGGGCTAAAGCTGGGGCGGCGGAACACCGACATGAACCCGGCACACCACGAGCATCCGTGAGAGCAGCAGCCACAGCCGCAGCCGCAGCCATGGAAGCCCGCTACAATCTGAAGAGCCCCGGTAAGGATAAGCAAAGCCCCTCCCTCTCGCTCATTGTGAGCCTGGCAGAGGGCAGCTGCCCGTGTCACCCAACCACCGTGTGTGTGTGTGTGGGGGGGAGGGTAGAGGGCGGCGGCGGCGTGTGTATGCGTGCGTGTCTGTGTGTGTGCAGGGGGTGGGGGGCGGCAGCGTGTGTATGTGTGCGCGCGCCTGTGTGTGTGTGTGTGCGTGCATGTAGAGGGGTGGGGGCTGGCTGTGTCTGTGTGTGTGCGCCGTTAATGCATGCGAGCGAAGCGAAAGCAGGGGCTGTGAGTTCGTCTGCGCAAACGCGGCTCAGAAGCGCGCTCCCGCGGTCAAAACTGAGACTGCAAAAGCGCGCGTCTGACTCGTGTCTACATTCCCAAAAACGGCTCACAATAGTTGTCGAAGCAGACAGCAATCAATGCTTCGCATTGAATGCAGGTCTGTTCGACCTAAAAAGGTAGTAGAATATGCAAGAAAACAAGCAAGGAATATTAACAGGCCCTCCTCGAAACAAAAGAGAAAGAATCGAGCAAGAACATCACGTGTGTCACCACCTTCACATCCCTGTCAAACAAACTTCATTAGACGGAACTGGAAGACCCTGAACATTGACTCATTAAACCTGGAGCAACCATGCTTCGCGTTCAAAAGGACGTCTAAACTATGTGATACCCTGGTCAAAACACGCCCACTGGCCAAGAAGAAGAACCAACAGAATGCCAAGCTCTCGAACCTACCACCAGTCTCAGGGCATTACCCGTGTGGAAACTGTAATGCCTGCTCCACCACTACCCAAACTAAAACACTGACTCTTGACTAATTTGTCTGGGAACAACATGGACACTCCAATTGCAACACTAAGAACTGTATATACCTTATCACATGCCCATGTGGCCTTAGATATATCGAAATGACCTCACAACCTATTAAGACATGGATAAGAGAACATAAGAGTACCATACGGCGGGGAAGGTCAGCCATCAAGATGACTAACCACTACCTAGAGGTAGGCCACAACTGTGACCAGATTGCATGGACAGTCCTAGAATCTAGACCCACGTGGAACGTGCACGCCCTTCTACGCCAAGAACAACGTTGGGTCTTTCGCTTACAGACCCATGTCAGAGGGCTAAATGATGAAATACCCTGGGTGGAACTGTAACCTTTCACACCTTACAAATCACACTACCTACGTACGGTACATGTGTGCCCCTGACCGCTACCATCAGCAGCTCTGTCCATCTTTGAGCCTGTTCTCCATTTTTCCAAACCACTACCTGTTCCCTCTGCTTTACACTCGTGGCTACTCACCAATGCCAGGGACCACAATGGCCCTAGCGAGCACATATATTGGGAGTGCACCACTATCATTCAGGGTGGGGATACAATAAGGGCTACTGGCTGTTTTTTCACCTTTAATCAAGTGTGCCACCTGATGTAATCACTACACCAACATTAGGGGCTAATGCTCCATGACATTCATACTGCTTTTAACTCAGGCCCGAAGAGTCACAATCCCCTCACACATGGACGACTCTTGATACATAAGCCCCCATGAATTTAGCAAACTTCTTATGCACTAATGTTGATTCTCTAAACCCGGGGAGCCAAAAGGCCAGTACATGCGCATGCGCATCAACGAGCCATTCACATCTCCGGAGCATGCGCACGCTTTCACATCTCCGTAGCATGCGTGCGCTCCCTCTCAGTCACTACCATTAGAGCATGCGCATTTAGATCTGGCAATGACTACACGTTACACGAACACTGACAGGAAGGAGGACACGCCTCTGTTCACCATCCCAAAAACTATGAATGCTACATGGCTGCCACACTCAATGCAGGCAGACGCTGGTAGAGAGTTGGTGCTAAAGAGCCGGCACCCGACGCAACCGTGAGTAGTAACCACCATTCTGGTGGAGGACTGTACTTATTATACTATATGCAATGGGTTTTACCAGTCTGTCCTGCCATACCGCAGTTGACTGTTACTGTTATTCTGTTCGCTTTTGGACTCTCTCCCTCGTCCATAGCCATTAAGGTGTGGGCATCCAGTGGACACTAGCCTTGGGAGACTCTTCTCCTAATTGTTAGGGTAAGCCAGGCACTGCTTTTTAATTTGCTTTTTTGATAACTTTTTTTTACATGAAAAGCATGGCTCTGACCCACTTATGTAACAATCAAGGATGAAATGAGACCACAACTACGGTGTTCATCCTTGGGTGGCGACTGTTGGACCCCGAGCATTATAGCCATGCTTTATGGCCATTCTCGCTGGCATGGTGCATCTGAGGGAACTCAGCTCGTTTCTACGGGGAGATGGCTGATGACAGTTACAGGATATGACTCAGTCACTATGAGTCTGTACCATCATGTTCAATGTATATTGGTGTACTTGTGTCTGGTTACCATTCTCACTCCGTATCCCCATTTTTACGTGCACTACCATCACATCAGTTAGGTCCTGAAGAAACGCCACTGAGTATTTAGACAAACCAGGCGTGAAACATGTCGACCTTGTAATAGTTACACGGCCCATTAAGCCTCATAGTCTACCAGGGGTATCACGCAATTAAATGTTCTTCCTGTGGACACTCCTAGGCAGTTTTATTTTTTAACATTTTTCACTGCACGCACTTCACCACTTCTACTCCTGGATCCACCCGACACACCTGCACTCACCTGACAGCTTTTCTCCTAAAAGATCTCCGTGAAAGTGACCCTTCGGGGGACCCGTCGGGCATTGCAGCGCTGGCCCGACGAGAAGCAAAAGTCCAATGATGAAGCATGACATCCTTCAGGGTGTGTGAGGGCAACTAAGAGGCAAGACTTGGCCCTCCACTTCGGGATTGGATCCTTGATACTGGGGATGTACCTCTGCCTCTCCCTATTTCCTCTACCTCTTACCATCTACTCTACTCTCAATCTTTATTTTTGTTGAGTGGGTGATACTCTGCACCCTGATCTCGGAACAGTGTCCCCTATGGTTTAACAATACTGGCTATGGCCATGGCTTTTCACCCTTTAATCGCTGAGCCTTGCTTGCACTTCTTTCACCTATCCGTAGCGTCATGATGCCTTTGGGCATAGTTCATGCTTTTCAAGACTTATATTCATTCATTCAGTCATGGGTTCAGCTCGTGCTCCCTGCTCTGTTTGGTTTTAACACTCAGTCTCTCAGGCCTAGACCATTTTTGTCTCCGATCAAGTTCATAGATGAGGCTCTGGGCCGCATTCGGCACTTCGATGCAAGGAGGAGCTCAACAGTAGCAGGCAGTTTCCAAGCGGTACACAGCAGCCTTCCAGTGACCTGTGTGGCAGTTGGCCATGCAGAGTGTCGCTCGGAGGGTTACAGCTGGAGTGGAGGCTTTTGTTTGTGGCCCTCTTCTAAGCGGCTGGCGGTACATCTCTGCTCATTGCACTGCTAACTCAGGCACTCTGGTGAGTACTTGCCGCTTCTTCTTGAGCGTGGCAAGACCACACCCGGAGGTGATTGTTCTTTGGTGTGGCAGTCACCAGGCACTACCATTGGCACGTAGTGCCTCGAGGTGATGAGCTTGATTCTTCATGAGGCACCCTGGGACACCTCTCAGATCACTCGGTCTTCAGGATTGGTCCCACGCCAATGGCATTACTGTGGTCACACAGTCCACTTGCGGGGCACAGAGGCTTCCAGCAGGCATTTATCCCTATTTCAGTCAGGCCTACCACTCGGGCACACAGCTCCAGGTGTGGTGGCAGCTACTACGGGGATAAATGACGAAGACTGCACTGCCTGGCCCGTTACTACCGGGATTCTTTTGATGCAGATGCATAGTGAGTTTCTGTCAGATGGACCCTCTGCCGTGGTCAATTATGGCAGTCCCTTCCACGATCATCTCCTTCTGTAGAGTTGGTGCCTCCTCCCCTTGCTCACAGGCAGGATGTATTGGTATCCTGGACAGTCCAGTTATTCTTCCTTCAGATCTGAGTTCAGGCATTGTTTCTTCACCTCTGGGCAGTTGGCTGTCAGTGTGTCACCCACCACTAGCTGACACGTAGTTCCCAACTTCTCCATGGAGTGCCCCCTCCTCCATAGAAGAGATCACAAAAGCAAACAACCATGGGTCTTGGGTCCTAGTCTTTATACAGATTTTTCAGACTGAGGGTGTGTAATCCAGATTAGGTTTGGGTCAGTTTCCTTGTTATGTGTCCTGGGAAGGCCAACTTCCAGACCTGGCTTTTGTTTGCTATTTTCCTCTGCCCAACAAGACCATCACATGGTGGAGTGCCTTCCACCAAAGTATAAAGCGTTGTAAGCCAGCTGCACCCACCCTACTTACGACCTCGCTTCACAGAGATCAGGAACAGAGACAAGACTCCAAAGGACTCCTTTGCCTAACAACAGATATTGCATGCCTCACCCTGGATCAACCTAATGACAGCTGTCAGTTCTAAAGAAAGCTTGTCTCCTCTTTCATTTCTATTGCCCTCATGTAGGCTTCCAAAATGAGAACGCAGGCATCACTTGTGCATGACACACTATCAGTCCTAGCCCACATGCACATGTACAACACATAGGATGTCGGTGTACAGGATTCCATTTTCATCGTGAGCAGTGGAACTTTAGATGAATGGCCTGGAAGTGTCCATTCATGGCTCACAGGTAAAAAGGCCTGTCACTCTAATTTACTAACCATGGTATGCTCCCACCAGTGTGCTCCACCTCTGAAACCCATGACAGGGATGTTAGTCCTCTCTCACTATGAGGATGTGCTCGGTGTGCCCCTCTCGGCTCAGAACAAGGTCCACAACCTTGAATTGTCATAGACAGGGCCTTGATTAACGTGAGCATGACCAAAATCAAAATTCATGATTTAAGGGTTATGCTGTTCGGGCCCTTGGGCAGGGGACATGGCCATACATCTTGCAGGGGACATTCCTGTCCCTACAGCACTAACCATGTAACTCCCCAAGGAGTGGTGGTGTTCCCAGTGTGAGGGCCTGGGAGCTACGGTTACCACTGTAACATAAACATTTTCAGCTTGAGTAGTATCTGCTTGGTATTAGAGCCATGTGCCTATGTTTCTGCTGCAATAGTGACATCCCAGAACTGCAACTTGTCCATAGCATCCGAAGATGACCAACAGCTGCCTAACATGGATAAAGATAGACTGCTTGATCCTAAAACTGGCTGGTAACTTTCCTGCATTCACTTTCTGTCTCTCACCAGATGATGAATCCTGTTGTTTGCCCCATGTCTTCAGAAAGTGTTATACTAGCACCAAAGAGGCTTGAGTTAGAGGTGGAGTTGCGGAAGGCTAGGAATCAAAGAAAGATTCAGAGAGAGAAACTCAGAGTAGAGATGAAAGGGCTCATAATAAAGTTGGGGCAGAATTGAATAACTAATAAAACAAGGTACTACTGCAAGATAAGGTCATCATATGATTAGAGAATACTCCCATTCAGTGCTAACAAATATTTATGAGTGCTGAGAAGATGCTGGATGTGAAGTGGTAGACTTTTATGCTGGCATTCATAAGAGTCTGAGTGGGTATGTGAAGGAGAAGAAGGTAGCAACCTTTGACAGGTTGTTTAATCTGCTGTTGCCTTATCAACATTTGGGAGTTCAAAGTATGTGGCTGATTCACAGATTGTGGACCCAAAACACTTGTAGCAAATCCTGACAGGTGGGTGGTAAACCAGTGAGTCTACAGAGAAAAGGGTATTCAGATACTGAAAGACTATGTTGACCAGAGTACCTCTAAGCATGCCCATACATTTGAGAGTAGCAGCAGTAGTTACCAGGTAACTCTGCAAGAGAAAAGAGTATAACCAGCATTGGAATGGTGGAGGTAGCCAAGAGGCACCCTAGACCAAACGTGTGAGTGTATGATATAATTGTAAATCGCAAGGGTAGTTACCAATCTTAACTATCAACACTGCAGGTGTCTAACCTTCTGTTCATTTCGCATGAGGCATTTCAGAGTGGCCTGCAGAAGTAATGTTGTTACTTGTGGATGGCAAGTAAGACAAGAGATGCATCAAACCTCAAATCCCTTTACACATCCATATGTCAGTAATATGAAATGTGTCAGTTTAGGTGGCATCAAGTTCACACTTATGCAGGACCCCACATGTCCTAGTATAGTTGGCATACACTCAGTTGATGCTTCAGAGGTTATTCTTGAGGTTTACTATCCCAGTGGCACTGTAGATAACACGGGTTTCAAGTATCAATGCAGAGCTGAATGTAGGTCGTTAGACAAAGAAAGACTTCAGTATAGACATACTTCTGGAGAAGGAACTCAGAGGCTGGGAAGGAAATGATTACGAGAGCTTAGGCTGCCACCACAGTAGACATAGAAGAACAGATTCCTGAAAACACACTTCTTGCAGGAGACACAGACGTATCTAGGACTGAGTTAAGTAGGACAGAAACATCTATGCTGAAGTCTGTGCTACCTTCCTTTCTGGAGGAATCCAAGTTATAGACCATAGAATGGATACTAGACCAGGGGAGAATGGCAAACACTTCTCATTATAAATTTAGAAATCAGTGATGAGAAAGTTTCCACTGAAAAGGGGGGCTTAAGAGAAGGGCACTCTACGATCGATCACTGTTTTGCCCTAGGGGCAATAGCACCTAAGTCTATGGAACAAAATGGTAAGCTTTGCTGCTGCTTCGTAGACAATCGTGCAGCATTTGACTCAGTAGATCGGGATTGCCTTTGGGAAACTCTTGTAAATAATAATATACCTAAAGATCTGCTGGCCATAATAAAAGAACTGCATTGAGACAATTGGGCATAAGAAATTAAGGATACTGATGGGTCATTGACGCCAAAAATACCTATTGAAAATGGCCTGAGACAGGGCTGCGTCTTGGCCCCCAGATATTCTCTATATTTCTAGCTGATTTACCGTCCTGCTTAGAAGTTGAAAGAAGCGCAAGCCCAAGAATGGATGGTAAAAAAGTGTCCTGCCTATTGTACGCTGATGATTTGGTGATATTAGACCAGACTGAATTGGGCCTCCAAAGAAAGTTGAATTCTTTTAGACAATACTGTGTAAGGAGATTTTTAACAGTAAACCTGGAAAAGATGAAAATTCTATGTTTTAGAAAAAAAGACATTAAGTTTAATTGGTTTTTAGGTGACCTGAAATTGGAATCTGTCAATGAATATCGCTACCTAGGGATGTGGTTTGATAAATCCCTAAAGTGGAATACGCATCTTGAGGCCCAGAAAGTGAAAGCCCTTACATCAATCGCTGGACTCAAAATCTTTAACCGCGACTACGGTGACATGTCTCACCGACCGCTATTGAAGGCATTCAGCGCAATGATACCCCCACAGGTACTCTATGGTACAGAAGATCTTTATTTGTGTGTGTATGTAAATGTATGTATACTTGTAAAGCGCACTATCACCTGACAGGCATCTTGGCGCTGTATACCACTGTGGAACCCGTCCTGGCTTTCCCTGTGAGATGCTCCCTAGTGGGCACCCCCAAGGTGAAACCAGGCATCCCAGCGCTTTAGGGCCGTTGTGGAGATTAAGCAAGCTATTGCCCAGAGTTGCGACCTATGATTAGAGTAGGCACCAAGGCGAGAATTATCGAGTCCGTGGACATTGAGCCCAAGACCCTGCCGCGTCAGGAATTGAACCCTGGTCCCGGCCAGACCTCTGCATCAGGGTCTGCCGCTCTAACCATTGAGCCACACTTCTCCAATCTGTGACATGCATGAGTTGATGTCAATTAGGCATTGGCTGGAGAACCAAAGATTTCAGGACAGTCATCCTTGAGATACAGCTTTGTATCGTCCACGTTGTGGATGTGAAAGTTGGACGCCTGCTTTGGAGAAAATGTCACCGAAGGGTTCGACATGAAGGTTGACTAGTAAATGGGGAAGAGTGGGTAGAGGATGATTGCTTGTGATAGTCTAAAAGGAACATCACTTTGCCCTTTTTAAATACATTGAGTACTGTTTGATGGATATGCTTCGCACTTGCTTATTTATGTATCTTTGATACCCACCCTCTTGCATAAAGTGTGAACTTGATTACTCTGAAAAGAATCAGTTTTTCTTTTGATTTCCTCTAAATGTCCCAAGTTAGCAACAATGTCAGCATATCTGTTTAAGAATAGAAGGGCCATGCATTGCTTAATACGGTAACAGCAAAGGAGCCAAGTACAATTCATGCATTTTTGATATCCAGCATCAGGAACAATAGTGCATCAGCATATTCTCTTGCTAGGGATGAAGGCGAAGGTTCAGGGGAGTAGGATGATGGCTTAGTGCTTGAATGGCTCATTTTATATGAGATTTTGAAAGGCGTTAAAGGAGGGCGATAAAGCATAGAGTACCTTCTGGGTGGAGGGAAAGTGTTCATGTTCCAGCGGTCAGCAAGTGGTCTTTCTCATCACTGTCAGTCAGTCAAGATTATGTTTATTTAGACTACGACATTCCACCATCACAAGACCTGTGCGACTCCCTGGCCACCTTCTTTCACCGCAAGATCACCGACATCCACGACAGCTTCAACTGCGACACCCCCACACCCACCACCACGACCACCATCCCCGCGACCTCCACCCACACCAGTCGCCTGACCACCTGGTCCAACGTCAGCGACGAAGACACCATCAAAACCATGAACTCCATCCACTCCGGATCCCCATCCGACCTGTGCCCTCACCACATTTTCAACATAGCCAGCACAACCATCGCACCCCACCTCCGGAAAACAATCAACATCTCCTTCGAAACAGCATCATCCCGGAAAGCTGGAAACACGCCGAGATCAACGCCCTTCTGAAGAAACCCAAGGCCGACCCCAAGGACCTCAAGAACTTCCGGCCCATCTCCCTGCTCCCGTTCCTGGCAAAAGTGACAGAGAAGATTGTCAACAAACAGCTAACCCGCTACCTCGAAGACAACAACATCCTGGACCGCAGCATCGAGACCGCCCTCATCGCCGCCACCGACGACATCAGGATCCTGATGGACAAAGGAGAAACAGCCCCCCTCATCCTCCTGGACCTGTCAGCTGCCTTAGACACGGTCTGCCACCGCACCCTATCAGCGCGCCTCCATGACGCCGGAATTCAAGAGAAGGCCCTGGCCTGGACCACATCCTTCCTCTCCGGCAGAACCCAGAGTGTCTGCCTCCCACCCTTCCGCTGAAAAACCACCAAGATCATCTGCGGCGTCCCACAGGGATCCTCCCTTAGCCCGACGCTGTTCAACATCTACATGGCACCTCTCGCCCACGTCGCACGACAGCACAAACTCAACATCATCTCCTACGCCAACGACACCCAGCTGATCATATCCCTCACCGAAGACCCCCACACTGCCAAAGCCAACCTCCACAGAGGAATGAAGGCCGTCGCTGACTGGATAATGGACAGCAGCTGAATTCAGACAAGACGGAGGTCCTCATCCTCGGGCCCACCCCATCAGCCTGGGATGACTCCTGGTGGCCCACATCGCTAGGCACAACCCCGGAACCCACCGACCACACACGCAACCTGGGGTTCATCCTCGACTCCACCCTCTCCATGACCAAGCAAGTCAATGCTGTCTCAGCGTCCTGCTTCAACACCCTCCGGATGCTCCTGAGGATCTTCAAATGGATCCCTCCCGACACGAGAAAAACCATCACCCAGGCCCTCATCACCAGCAGACTCGACTACGGGAACACCTCTACTCAGGAACAACAACCAAGCTCCTGAGACGACTAAAACGAATCCAGAACGCCTCGGCACGACTGATCCTCTACGTCCCCCGATGCAGCCAAATCAAACCCCACATGAGAGGCCTTCACTGGCTCCCAGTCAACAAAAGAATCACCTTCAAACTCCTCACCCACGCACACAAGGCGCTACACAACCAACGTACCTCAACAACCGACTCAGCTTCCACACCCCCACCCGCAACCTCCGCTCTGCCACCCTTGCCCTCGCCACAGTTCCTCGTATCCGGAAGACCAACGCCGGCGACAGATCCTTCTCCCACCTCGCCGCCAAGACCTGGAACGCTCTCCCTACCAGCCGACGACAGACCCAGGACCTGCTGGCCATCAGAAGACTTCTCAAGACCTGGCTCTTCGATCAGTAGCAGCCCCCCCCAGCGCCTTGAGACCCTCACGGGTATGTAGCGCGATCTACAAATGTATTGATTGATTGATTGATTGACCATTTACTGCTGACTGCATAAACTTCCACTATATGCGTCACCGTGGCAATGTCACTAAAGGCCATTCCGTTTATTTTTGTTTCTTAGACATGATTCCCTCATCATCTCTATGCCAGCATACATTATAACACAACTTGATCCTTGCATCCTAAATGTAATTAGAATGCTGTTAAATGCATCACTGAGTGAAGCAGTGGTCCCAGAGGTCTGGAAGCACGCCATGGTTGTTCCTCTACTAAAATAAGCAAATGGAGATCCAGAGATCTTCTCAAACTTTCGCCCGGTCTTGCTCCTTTCATATTCTCCAAAATTTTGGAAAAACATGTGAACAGACAATTAGCGGAATTTGTGAATACCAACAGGCTGTTACATCCCTCTCAGTCGGGTTTCAGAGCTGGTTACTCCACCGAATCCACTCTGTTAGGAGTAACGGAAACTATCCGTCACGAACTGGATAATGGTGGAACGGTGGCACTCATTCTATTAGTTTTGAGTACCGCCTTTGACACCATATTCCATTAAACTTGATTCAGACTCTGGAAGGGATAGGGGTGAGAGATACAGCGCTGGAATGGTTAGAACATTTTCTGTCAGATAGGTCTTTCCAGGTTTTTCCCAAAAATAATACCTCCAATATTCTTACCTCCCCATATGGAGTGCCTCAGGGGTCAATCTTAAGCCCGCTACTTTTCAATATTTATATAACTCCTTTAGCAAAAATAGCAGAAGAAGCTGGCCTCACAATATTCTCTTATGCGGATGATACACAGCTGGTGTTCTCCTTGTCAACAGTAGATAAGGCCAAAACCTCCTCTCTCCACTCCGGGCTACAGAGAATGGCGAAATGGATGCACACCAAGAAATTAAAACTAAATGGGGAAAAAGCTGAGCTGCTCATTTTTGGAGAACAAAAAGAGCTCTGGGGACCAGCTCATTGGCCCACGGAAATGGGTCCTACCCCGATATAGGTGCAATCTGCTCGAAACCGGGTTTTCGCTCCGGTCACTCCACCGAAACAGCCTTGATCGAACTTGCTGATTCCATCAGGTTCCTGCAGGATGAGGGTAGGCAGGCCGTCCTCATCCTGCTTGACCTCACAGCAGCGTTCGACACTATCTCGCATGCCATCTTAATCAACAGAATGCGAGAGATTGGCGTGACAGACACAGCCTTGACTTGGATTTCATCTTTCCTATCTAATTGGTTCCAGACTGTGTCCCTTGGTCCCTATCTATCCTGCGAAAAACCTATCACATCTGGAGTGCCCCAGGGGTCTATATTAAGTCCTCTTTTTTTTAACATCTACATGGCACCCCTCCTCGCTGTGATAGAGTCACATGGGATTCTTGTCACGTCATATGCTGACGACACTCAATTGGTCGTCACCATCGATAAACAGTGGACGGATGCAGACCTTCGGTTCAAAAACTGTCTCTCTGATGTTTTCAAATGGCTAAACACTAACCACTTAAGATGCAATAGTGCTAAGACAGAAATCATTCCACTGGGTAAAAACCTGTCTTTTTGTCCGAAAGACTGGTGGCCTTTAGGATCAGAAGCCCCTCCCAGTGCAGTATCATCAGCCCGGAACCTTGGCGTGCAATTCGATTCATCCCTCTCTTTCGATGACCACGTTAGGATTACTGCCGGTCGCTGTTTTGGACAAATAAAATCCCTGAAGAAATTCTTCGATTTTCTTCCCATTGCAGCCAGAAAGTCAGTCGCGGTAGCCCTCATTCTTTCCCGTCTTGATTACTGCAATGGTCTAATGGCCGGAGTGAAAAAATCCACTCTCAGAAAGCTGCAGTCCATACAACACGCTGCGGCCAGATTGGTTTTACAACTCCCTAGAAGGTCATCTGCGTCTGCAGCACTGAAATCTTTGCACTGGTTGCCGTTGCATAAAAGAATCCTCTTTAAACTGCTTCTCACAGTCTTCAAAACCATGCAAAACACTGGGCCCCACTACTTTGCACATCGTTTTACGCGCTATATTCCCTCGCGCTGTCTGAGATCCTCCGGGACAAATCTTGTCACGATTCCCAGATTTAAATATAAGACTAAAGGTGGGAAATCTTTCACTGTT
Organism: Lissotriton helveticus; assembly: GCF_964261635.1. Classification (NCBI taxonomy): domain Eukaryota; kingdom Metazoa; phylum Chordata; class Amphibia; order Caudata; family Salamandridae; genus Lissotriton; species Lissotriton helveticus. The sequence goes on along the minus strand of NC_136065.1, from coordinate 1,630,847,349 downwards.
CTGGCAGCCAAAGCCTGGAACAACCTGCCTACCAACCTTAGACTTATAGAAAATGAGAACAGTTTCAGAAAACTTCTCAAGACATGGGTCTACCAACAATCAGACTCATCCGTCTTGGCTGCCATCTAATTTCAATCCTTCATCACACCCCATTTTTTTCAGTTATCCTCTGCAGTTAGCTCAGCGCCATGATGCTCCCTCGGGAGCGAACGTCTGCGCTTTACAAATACACATAAATATCAAAAATATCAAACCTAGGTGTGATAATCGCTGATAAACTGACTATGTGCTTGCAAGCAGCCAAAACGGCATCTATTTGCTTTGCCATTCTAAAGTGGCTGAGGAAAATCTTGTGGCAACTCCCTGAAGGGGCGAAAAAAACTGTAGTCCAGGCCTTGATTGGCTCTAGATTAGACTATGGGAATATTTTATATCTAGGTACCAACAAAGAGATCACGCGTCGGCTACAGGTCGTCCAAAATGAGGCAGCTAGGGTACTCTTCCACCTCCCTGGGCGGACACATGTTTCTGAACATTTACGCAACTTACACTGGCTCAAGATGGGCAATAGATCTAAATTTAAAGCACTGTGTTACATGTTCAGAATAAACACAGGGGAAGCCCCAGATTACTTATGTAAACTGGTTCATAAATACATCCCCTCCCATAACCTTCGCTCGCTACATCAGGCGAGATTTGTAGTCCCTAGTTTTAAACGGGTACGAATGGGCGGACGCACTTTCGCCTACCAGGCGCCGGTTATGTGGAACTCGCTCCCTCTGAAACTGCTTCTGGAACCAAGCTACAGAAAATACCGGAAAGGTATTAAGTCATGGTTATTTAACCAATAATATGTACTCCTCTTGGTAGAGTATGGATCCAAGGCGCCGGGAAACCCTCAGGGTAGCTGTTGCGCCATACAAGTTTAATAAATAAATAAATAAATAAATCTCTACAAGGCATGGCTAGAAAAAAAGATAGCTGTGTTCTTATTCTAGCATACTTTAGTTCCAGGTGTATTATTACAAATTCATATGAAGAATTTTTACATGTAATATTTGTATGGATCCCGACTGGATCTATGTGCCCATCATCTGCCTTAATATAGAATACTTTTAGATAGTTGTACCACTTTCTAAAAGTTCCGAATTTCCTTTCTTAATAAATGTATCTTTGTTGTAAAGCACTCACTGTCTTCACCTGTTGTTTAACAGTGGTATACCAAAAACAACTAAAGTAAAGTAAGTAAAGGCTCGAAAACATCCAGTTGTATTGTGTTATGATGAACTATGTACAGCGTGTACAGCTCCTTGTCGAAGCATGAGAGGAAACGTACACTTAAGTGCACAGGGGAAGGAAAGTGAAAGCAGGAAGGGAAGAGCTGCTTTTCGGAGGGGTATCCCAGAAGACACCGGAGGGGGAAGCAGCGAGCTGCGTGCGCCCGTCCGAGGGACGGAGGCGGAAGTGCGGCGAATGAATGTGTCAGCCTTAGGAGGACGGGGCTCGCGAGCTGCTCTGAGCGTCCCGCGCCTGACGCCCGACCCGGGACGAAGGTGAGTGCCCGCTCGCTGGAAAGGAATAGCCAGGAGCGGCAGAGTTATTAGTCTGTCACCAGCGGTAAAGACTTTTTGGAAAGTAATCGCTGTCAACATTAAGTGTTTTGATTTTCGCAACATTGTTGCCATGTAAGTGTATGTTAAGCAGATGACTCCATGTCACAGAGACACTCTTTTCACAGTCGGGTCACGGGCATTTCATTCACAAATCCTTCTGATCTGACCTACAGGTCCAATTGGCTGTTTGGAAATGAACCATAAATACAACGCCCAGGAATGCACGGATTTATTAAATTAAACTACTGTCTGGAAACATGATAGCCAGCGATATTGCATCATTTGATACACCGAGTTAAGTGCCCACGCGTTGTTTGTGACACTTCTTTAGCCAGTCCTGGCTTTTAAACCAACAGCTACTTGCCGGTGTGGATTTGGGGCCGCTAGTTACAGTTGTGTTGTACTAGTCATATGTCAAAAGCAGAACTCCAAGTCCCAGCATGCAACGTTCTGTTGTCTAAAAAGAAGTCACTTGTTTGGTGGCCTCTTTGTATCTCCTTATAGGCTAGGAATGAATGGGTATAGCATTAAACATCTTCATAACATCTGTACTAAGGAGGTTAAATGAATGGTGTGCTGAACATTTTATGCTTCCTATTGAACAAGCCGGTGTCCAGTGTGGCAATTCAAATGTGGATCATTGCCTCATACTCTGAAAAGTGGCTAAAATAACTTTGTGTTGTTTTAGGTAGTTTTAGGGCTCCTTTTGATTCGGTGGACTGTAGCACCTTTGGGACAAACTAAAGAGTTAAAAGGGCTTTTATCAATAATACAGTTGATACATGCCAAACAATTGGGCAACAGTAGAAGAGTATAGGTATTGATAAATGGTAGGGTATCACTTGCAATCTCATCCCAGTTAGACATGGCTTAAGGAAAGGATGCCTGTTTACCCCAAAATCAGAACACTTAAGTTACTCGGCAAATGCGTGAATAACTCATCCAGTCCAGAGGTTTTTTTACGTGTGTTTTTTGTGTGCATTCTGACATTTATTACCCTGTTGATTATATTAGCAAATAAGGACAATATATTCCAGAATGTCATGCCAAACCCCGGCATGGATGACCTAGTCAAGCATGAAACTCGGAAGCTAGAGCATCTTGTAATATTGTCTCATTTTGACAGATTTACCAGGCAAAGCTGCTGAAACACATTCCTTAACACCAACATTTGGGGGTATCATATTTGATCTGTTTTGAAGACAATCTAGACTTGATTGCTCAAACTGCAATTGGCCTACTAAGGAAAAAGACCTTTAATTCATATTGTGAGATTAATACATTTAAAAGTAAATACAGCTAAAAAAAAATGACTCATTTGTAAAAGGAAATCCAACTGTATTTTCATAGTGGCTTAATTAGAATTATATAGAAGTGGTAAAGCGGTAGCAGTGTTAGGGCATTAACTTATCTTGGATTCCCCATGGGTAAAGTATGAAGATAAGCAAAACAAGTATAAAGTCAACCTTCCTTTGTTTTAACAGAATGCTTTGTAATAAATCACTCTTCTGAAAGCAGTTGCCGGTAAGGTGGTACTCATGCTGTTATATGGTAGTGAAATATTAGTTCTTGAATTTTGAATTCAGTTATCTAATTGGGAGAGCTTGATGATGAAGGTGGCCATGACTGCCTGGTTTGGCAACAATACAATCTACAATATATGGGAGCCTACACTCCTATAAAAGCCACTCTATAATTTCCTCACTACAGTCCACTTGAGAGTTCTCACGTCATCTGTAATAAATTATATAGCTGCTCTTCTGTAATAGGTTATTACAGTTGAGTTCTGACGTCACAACGCATGCTGCCAGCAACCAAGGTGAAAGGCAGGTCATGCAGCCTTTTTTCCATGACCTTACAAACAAAATCTGCTTGTAGGCTCGTTACGGTCATGTAACTTCTTGGTGACTTGCTGTCTGCATATAATGTACAGCTGCAGGTACTTTATCCCACATATTAAAACAGAGATGGGGAGCTGCATAGCACACTTTTTTTTAGCAAAATGTCATGTGTATAATTTCATTGTAAGTGTGAAGGAATTTAATCAGGATTTTATTTTTTAAATATATGTTTGTATTGCAAATGCTTGTTTTCTATCCCACTTAATTCCTATTCTCGACTTGTTTATTAATATCCTGTAACCTAATGTGTTAAATTTTTAATCCTACTATTCAGAATAGTGCTATTTCAGACCATGCATTTTATGTCCCAGCTCCACTCAGCAAGTTCAAGTTTGATGGCGCATGAATACCAATATTGCTCTTTATGAGACAAATAAGCAAAAACTTTTGTCTGCAATTCATGACTATTTTTAATTTGATCCTTATGGTTCTGCGTCATTATTATCTGATGGGATGCATTCAGAGGAGACACAATATCTGTTATGGCACATGATATTAAATCATTTAATTCCAAAATTATAGACTTAGATAAACAAATAGCTATATACGTTCAGAAATCCGGTTCAAGTGCAGCCACTGATAAGCTTGCTACAAATCCAGAATAGTTCTAATCACGATGTGCATGTCAGTATGCTGACAACGGTATTGGGACGCCAAGGCTACGGCGGCGGGTTTAAATGTGAGGGGCATATTACAGCCCGGTCCGGCTTTTTAAACACTTTTGCGATTTCGCGAGCACTTTTTGGAGGATATACGGATTCCCTGGCATTGATAAATGGGCTGTATGATCACTTCTTGGGGACTACGATACCATTGATAATGTATTGGGACATCAGCCAATCTTACTGGAAATATGAATACTAATAATTCTGGATTTGTAGCAAGCTTATTAGTGGCTACACTTGAACCGGATTTCTGGTCTTTCTTTGCCCAACAAGTGAAAATCCTGTGGGCAATAAACAAAAAACATTGTTGGATCTGGCTGCCACAATCATGTCCAGTACTAGTTCATGAATTAACATGGTCGGTTACCATTACTACTATCAAAATAATTTTTGCGAGCCTTCAGGAAGTCACTGGATGTGACGAAACACGTGTCGGCTGTCCGTGTGAATATTGATCAGGACCGTGTAGTGCAACGATTCTTGTCAATATCTTTGTATTTGTATCTGTTGCAATAAGGGATACACACTTAAAACCATCTTTGTTGTATGCCTGTAACATATTATTTTTCTGGTTGTATGATACCAACTTATCAAGTTTACTTATTTTGATCTTCATTAACGTTTAGAATTCCGGGGTATAATGATATTGTAATCCCTCCTAAAGTTTATCAGAATATTGACAGATATTTCCCTAAATTTATTTGGAATAGCAAATCTCCTTGTTTAAGTTATAAAAAACTAAAATTAACTAAAAACAATGGTGGGCTAGGTTTGCCAGATTTCCTTGTTTATCATAAAGTTTTTATTTTAAAACAAACTACTTTATGGTTTTAAAATATAGAACATAATAATTTACCTTCCTGGCTTTGTATTGAAAAAAGTTTCATATCACCGTTTCCTTTGCCTGCTTTGCCCACAATATCCAATTTGACAACTTTTTTAAAGAAACTAGTAACATTGAAATCTACAAAATTGATATTACATGATTTGGATTCAGTTTTTCAGTGTCCTATTTCACATATGTTATATTTATCATTATGGTATAATCTGTCATTAAAATCAGCTCGCCACGCAACCTTTTGGCTTTTTTCAATTTAAAGCTGGTATTTTTTATTTAAATGATATTTACCATAATAATGCCTTTTAAGATTTGATGGATTTCAACAATTTGCAACAGTCATATATTTATAAATATGAATTGTTATGTAACTCTATCCTTGATTCATTCCTGAATGATTTTCCTTTAAGTGCTTCCTCTGATTTGGAATTAAATATTCGAACAATAGCTTCTTGATTCCATGTAGTGTCATTGTTATATAAAAAATAATTCTAATGGGGACAATATCAATTTTCTTTCTACATTTTGGAATAAAGAATTCGATTGTTCTCTTTATATATGTGGAGGAAAATGTAGTTGAATTCTGTTTCAGGATGGTTACCAGTATCTCTATTTCATACTAATTCCTTTATACTTTTTAATTGCCTATGGACCCCTTTAGGATTATATAAGACACAACATTTAAATTCATCTTATTGTTAGAATTTTTTTTTAAATACCGGTTCTTTGTGACATATGCTATATAAATGTCATTATGTTACTAAGTTCTGGAATTAAGGGACCTATTAGGACTTCCCTGCGGAGCTGGGACCATCCACCATAGGTGCGCCAGTCCCGCCCGCCGAATTAGGATGCGCCCGCTACACTGGTGGGTGCATGCTGGCAGTTTAACATTGCGGACGGTGCTGCTGGCTGCGGCACCGTACGCAATGTTAAACAACCATGTTTTGTATTGCGATGGACAACGTGGCAGGCACCGTTCGGTGCCTGCCACTCTGAGCATGGCAATGTAGGGGGGTACTGAGGTTCCGTGACGATTTTACTCGTGTTCATAACATTGTCGTAAATACATAATTTTGGTATCAGTGAACCGCAAATGATCCATTTAGTATATCCTGATGTTTTCGCTATGCTACGAGCAAGAGCACTCCTGTTACCAACACATTTGTGATTTACCCATGGCATCCATTTTAGAACACGGAAGCCATTTTGTATTCCTTGCCCTTACATAGTCAATGGACACGCAATGATCTCTTTCTTATTAAAGGACACGTAGGCTTTAACCGGCGATTCACCTTGCTAGTGACACGTGCACCTTAGGCCAGCAACGCTGTGGCAGCATGACTCGGCAAGAACTGCCTCCCCAGCCTGAGGCCAGTCCTGCTATACTGGTTCTTGTGTACGTTGGCCTGATCATGATTAGGCGGCCGAAGCTGGTAACCGTGCCCATTTACGACCCACAAACATTTCTTATCCTGTCTTTCTATCTTCCACACCTGGCTCTGCTCCTTTCCTTCTGGGCCTTTATGAGGGGGAGGTAACGAAATTTACGATGAGGCGGTCCGGGTCTTGAATGAAGAATTGACATGGGATTATGATGGACTAGTGGGAACCCCTCATTCGTAATGTTTTGACATCAGATACTGTTGACGATTCCTGTGCAACGCCAAATATTTATTGTTTAAGGCACGAATGTTTAGAACTGTGGTAACATGTAAAGAATTTGCCTGAAGCCCAATATTTAGTATATAAGGAGCAATCCTCTTTGTACAAATCGAACAGGCTCCTAGATACTGCCCATGTGTAGTTTCTGTGACTTCTGTGTCCCTGCAGTAATAAACCTTTGGTCTTTGACGCCACCATCGAGAAGCCCGTGTTTCTGTTTGTTTGTGTACCAAGACAGGTTGAACTCCGGGGTCTTCGGGTGTTGTCCCTGACACCTCTGGACGGAACCAAAAAGTCCAGAACTCCAATTGGCGCCCAACGTGGGGCGACGTCATTCGGTACCGGTCCAAAAGCCTGAAGAGTTCGAGGAGCTTCGTGTGAAGATTTCAGAGGGAGGCGCCCCACTTCATCGATCCCGGCATATCGCAAAAGTGGCCCCGACGTTCTCTTCCACGAGGGTTCCCGTTCAGACGGCTGCAGTGGTCCGTTGCCTTGACCGTCGCCCTGTCTTGGACCCGAGGTGCAGTCCTCAGTACGGCGAAACGTGACGGGTTTCTCCTTGGTGACGTCTTCAGTGCCTCAGTTAAGTATTCAGTGGTTGCTAGTTAAATATTTTGTGAGGATTGCTCCTGTTTGGATAATCCTTTTAGTTCTCAGTTCAGTTCAGTTCTGTAAGATTATCACTGGTTATTCTGGTTACGATAATCATTCTGTTCAGTTCAGGTATCGATACATTTGTCAGTTCTGGTAGGCCTAAGTTCGTGGTTCGAGTGCGCATCTTTTCTGTTTGTGTCTTGTTTGTCTTGTGTTCCGGATTATAAAATGGTAAGTCGGAAAAATTGTATGTTGTCTTGTTTTAGTTGCAACAGTGATTCCCGGTTGGAGGACTCGTGTTTGGTTCCTCCGATTGGAACTCCCCTTTATGATCTATATTGCAAATTTGGTGTGGGCCTTATCTCTTATAACGAGGTATGGATCCGCTTCACAGAAAAAGATGGTGTCCTTAGTTGGCCACTACATGGTAGTTTTGAACCTAAAGTTCTCGATAATCTAGAAAGAAGGTTGTTTAAGAAGAAAGCCCGGCCGGCAATGTTTGATTCTTTCCGTTATTGGCGAAAAGAATCTAAACAGAGAGAAATTAAAAAGTTGAAGAAAGAACAGAAAGAGCAAGAGTTGACTTTAGAACAGTCTGCTAGGCAGCTGCAACTCAACGAGTCTGAGAAAGCGATGGAGGTGGCCGATAGAGAGCGTAATTTAACGATAGACAAGTGCTATCCTGCTTTGCCATCGAGTACGGCTAAGATAGTAGAGGACCCTGAAAAGGATCCCCTGTTGTCTTACTTGTTACGATCACCCCCACCGTATGCACAGGGTGCTACGGCTCCACCTATACCGAATGTTCAATTACCGGTTGCTGGACAACCTGGTGTCCCTGTTCCCGCTCCCCTGAATCTAGTTCCTGTACCTCCTGTGGTCAATATTAATGTTCCTTCGACAACCCCTCTTCTAGGGTTGCCGGCTTCTTTTCCTATGCCTGTGTCACTCACACCTGCCACTTCACAAGCTATTTTGCCTGCTACTCCTACTGCTCCTGATCTATCTGTTCCCACTGCTACTCTATTTACTGCCTCTGCTAATATTATGACTCCGTTTTCTGTTCGTCGGAGAATCACTGATTCTGTCTCTAATATTCTATCTCCCTTCTATAAAACTCTGATTAAGACTCCTACCTCTGACTCTGTGCAGAGACGTAGTCAGCTTCCCAGTATTGAAGAAAGAGGAATACTAGATTCCACTGCTCTTAGATGGGTTTCGAAAGTTGGAAGATATAATATACAAAATGTATTAGATACATTTATGCAATGGAACGAACCGACACAACGATATGTGTTCGATGAAATGTGTTTCCTTCTACGTGAGGAATTGGAAGAGGATGACCCTGAATCAAATCTAGGAGAATTAATTAATGTTCAGAAAGAGTTTGCTACAGGTATGATAGTTGGACAAAATATAAAAGAAGCGATGGAACTGGTTCTAAGTTATAGATCCGACTCATCCCTTCTTTCACCGAGAGAGTTAGAGAAACGTAGTACGAAACGAAATCGTCAATATCCAATGAGAGAGGTTCCACCAATTTGGCGTGAAGCTGTGCAAGCTAATGCACCGCTTGGTATTGCAGCCGCTCCGGCCCAATTCCAGAGAGTATGGATACATATTCCATGGAAGCGAGCTGAAGTGTTAGCAGTAAAACAGGCCTTGCCAGATCCGCGTAAAAATCCTGCAGGGTACTACAAAGAGTTGGCTCAAACAGTTGACGCTTGTGTATTGAATCTTGCTGACATAGATCTGCTATTTGGTAATGTGGTACCGCAACCAATTTGGGCTAAAATTCGTAAAGAGAATCATCCAGTTGCCCTAGGTGGTGACTGGGCAGCTATAATTGCAGCGGATGGTCAACAAATAGGTGGTTCCAAACCAGAACCCCTAATTGCTAATTTGCCTGGTAGAATAATCGATTTAATGAAAACCTTGATGCCAGCATTACGCGTTAACTGGGATAAATTGTCCGCGTGCAAACAAAAGAAAGACGAAAGCGTCTCCGACTTTTTCACAAGATTCGAGGAGACTTTCGTGGATCATAGTGGTCAGGATATGAGCACAGAAGGAGGCCAGAGATTATTTGTCGATAAATTTGTGCACAATCTGTTGCCAGAACTTAGTAGTAAATTAAAGAATTCTGAAAGTGCGTGGGCTGTCTCTACGACTGCGCAAATACTTGCGACTGCTCAGTACTATGAAAATAGGGATAAAGAAGAGAAGGAAAAATCAGATAAAAAGACGAAAGATTTAAAAACTAAAGTACTTTTACAGCAAGCTTATCCGCCTCGCATGAATCAAACTAATATGCAGCAAGGGTCATATCAAAGAACGGATTATAATTTTCAAAGGCCACAATACCAATGGAATCAATGTGCTTATTGCAAAAAGGAAGGTCATTACAAAAGTGATTGTCCAGTTCGGGCGCAAAATAATGAGGCGGCCGCTCAGAGAGGTCGTGGTAGTTCTATGCAAAACTCTAGAGGTCGAGGACGAGGTGCTATGCCTCCGCAGACAAGTGATCGCCCCTCTAATTATTTCGACCAGCGTAATGGACAATCTACCCAACAGAATAGGTCTCCACAGTATCATGTTGAAGACTATTATGAAGCTAGTGAGGAAGGTCAGCAAAGTGAATACTAGGACAGCCATGGACAAAGAGAGGGAGTAGTATCAGTACCAGTAGATCAGAGTGGGCCTTATGTCGCGGTAGCAACATCAGGTATAGTCGAACCGTTTCTGTTGGATACTGGTGCAGCAAAAAGTTCTATCATACATGCGAAACTCCCTGGCGCACCTTTGTCTGGCTCAACAAACGTTTCAGTAGGTTTTTCGGGCGCCCCTGTTCACAACCCTGTTTCTGGTCCTTTGTCTATTTCTGTTGGACCCCGTCAATTGAAAGCACCCCTGATTTTGACGACAGGTTGTAACGAAAATCTGCTTGGTTTAGACTTGTTAAAACGCCTGTACGCGACATTGTACTGTTCTCCAGCAGGAGTACAGCTTACGTTGGGTAAAAGAATAATCTCTCCGATGTACTTGTCGATGGATGCGCTCCCACCAGAGCTGCGTTCACTCCCTGATACTCTTTGGGCGACTGGTCCTAATGATGTAGGTCTATTGGAAATTCCACCCTATGTAGTAACTTTGAAAGCGAATGTCAAACTTCCACGAATCCCACAATACAGAATCTCTAGTGAAGGTGAGCGTGCGCTCCTACTGATAGTACAAGACCTGATCATGAAAGATGTTGTAGAAGAAACTAGAGGTAATGTCTGTAATAGTCCTGTACTGCCTATTTTGAAACGAACTGACCCTACAAAGCCTCCAGTATATAGGTTCGTAATTGATCTCAGAGAGGTTAATAAAATTGTGATCCCACAGTTTCCTGTGGTTCCAGACATTACTGCATTGTTAACGTTGATTCCTGCTACAGCAGCATGGTTTTCGGTTGTCGACTTGAAAAATGCCTTTTTCAGCATTCCGATAGCCGAGGAAAGCAGAGATATTTTCGGTTTTTCTCTAGGAGGACGAAGTTTTAGATTTAAACGCGCTCCACAAGGTTATTGTGAAAGCCCATCCATTTACAGTCAAGCATTAAAAAGCCAGTTAGATTCCTTCGTACTTCCTAGTGGTTCTGCTTTAGTACAGTATGTCGATGATCTTCTAGTAGCTGCCGATGACAAGGAAACTTGCAAAACAGCTACGATTTCTTTATTGCATCACTTGTCAGATTTGAATCACAAGGTGTCACCTTCAAAAATGCAATACTGCTGCCAAGAAGTGACCTACCTAGGTCATCTCTTGTCAAAGGAGGGAAGGAAGTTGACCCCAGAGAGAATAAAAGCAATTACACAGATGAATGTTCCTAGCACGCAGAGAGAAGTGCGTGCCTTTTTAGGTATTACCTCATATTGTAGGCAATGGATCCCAAATTTTTCTCTTCTAGCAAAACCATTGGTAGCCTTGACTGGGAAAGGTGTCCCGAGTCCGGTACCATGGTCTGCTGAATGTCAGCAGAGTTTTTCTGAGTTACGGAATGCACTGTGTTCAGCACCTGTATTGGGTACACCCGACTACAGTAAGCCATTTACGCTCTATGTCCACGAAAGAGAAGGTTGTGCATTGAGTGTTTTGATGCAGAAATTTGGTGATAAACAACGCCCTTGTGCGTATTTTTCATCAACATTAGATCCAGTAGCTAGAGCGTTGCCTAGTTGCTTGAGAGCTACAGCCGCAGCTGCAGCCTCCATTCGACAATCTGCTGGTTTAGTAATGAACAACATGTTAGTAGTTATGGTTCCGCATGCTGTGGATACACTCATGAACCGAACCAAGACGCAACACCTTACCAGTGCTAGATTATCAGGTTATGAACTGACACTGTTAGCTAGTCATATTCAGATCAAAAGATGCAATGTATTGAATCCAGCAACATTGTTGCCGACTAGTCAAGAGTCGAGTGATTCCGAACCACACGACTGTTGTTTCAAAACTGAGGAAGAAACAAAAGGACGAATCGATCTGAAGGACACTCCATTAACAGATCCAGATGGCACGTTGTATGTTGACGGGTCTTGCTTCAAATTGGAGAATGGTGATGTGACTGCTGCTTATGCAGTAACGACTTTGAGTACGATTGTGGAGACTGCAAGAGTGAGCCAGAATTCTGCCCAGGCTGCAGAATTGATCGCGCTAACAAGAGCGTGCGTTTTAGCTAAGGGAAAGAGAGTGAATGTGTTCACAGATAGTCAGTACGCGTTCGGCGTGGCCCATAGTTTTGGCCGTTTGTGGAAAGAGAGAGGTTTCATTACGTCCCATGGGACTAAGATTCAACATGGTCAGCTAGTTAATGACTTGTTGGAATCTCTAACCTTACCGACTGAAGTTGCGATTGTGAAATGCAGTGCTCATAAAGCAATCACGGATAATGTTGGTCGTGGAAATGCTTTTGCTGATGAGATCGCAAAACAGACAGCCAGAAATATGATGAGTAGAATGTATGTTGCAACGTCTGCAAGATGGATTTCTGAGTCTGGAATGTGTGAGAACACAGTGGAAAGTGTGAAGGAAATTCAGAAAGAGGCGACTGAGGAGGAAAAACTTGCATGGAGAGAGAGCACGGGTAAATTGGACTCGAGTGGGTGTTGGATTGACTTGTCGGAACAACAGCGTTGGATGTTGCCTGATGCATATGTGCTTGCAGTAGTAACGATGGCACATGGAACAGCGCACATCAGTTCAAAAGGGATTTGTAAGATGTTGGCTCCGGTCTGGAAGAATGACGGGATTAGTAAGTGTGCAGAGAGAGTGGTGAGAAATTGTATGGTATGCTTGATGCATAATCCTGGCAAGGGAATCCCCACACCTGCAGGTCACTTCGCTCCTCCTTCCTGCCCTTTTGAAGTGATCCAGCTAGACTTCATTCACATGGACCGTTGTAATAACCTGAAATACGTCCTAGTGGTAGTTTGTGCTTTTTCCAGATGGATCGAAGCATACCCACTCAAGGACAATACTGCCTTATCCACTGCCAAAATTCTTCTTAAAGAATACTTCCCCAGATACGGAATGCCACGGATTGTATGGTCAGATAACGGAAGTGAGTTCGTAGGGAAAGTTATGCAGAGTGTGTGTGCCGGCCTAGGGATTAGGCAAAAATTTCATAGTGCGAATCATCCCCAGTCCGCGGGTTTAGTCGAGGGTTACAATGGCACCCTTAAACTGAAACTCGCTAAGATACAAGCATCCACGGGTTTGTCCTGGCCAGACGCATTGCCTTTGGCTTTGCTATCAACAAGAGCAACTGTACATTCTAGAGTAGGGCTTAGTCCCTACGAAATAGTTTTCGGTCGTCCTGCAAATGTTTGGGGGGTACCTAGACCGAAAGAATTTAAGCAGCTGGAATACCCAATGTTAATTGATTACCTTTTCGACTTGACTGCTAAATTGAGTCTTATTCACCAACAGGTTTTCGATGCATTGCCAAAGCCATCGGAGAGTCCAGGCCATCAGCTGAAACCGGGTGATCAGGTGGTCATCCGAAATTTTGCAAAAACGAAAAATCTTCAGCCCAGATTTATTGGCCCGTTCCAAGTCCTGCTAGCAACGAGAACTGCTATTCGTGTGGCCGGAAGAAGAAATTGGATCCATACAACACACGCTAAACGTGTGCCTCTGCCACTTCCTTACGACAACTGGGTAAAGAAAGGAATCGGTGCCTCTGAAACGGAACAAGTCCCCAGGTTCATACCTTTCAGCGATGCAGAACTGATCACGGATTCACCAAATTCTGACTCTCCTCCTGAAACTGCTCTTTTGAACCCTGAACATTTGCTTTCTGCACCAAAAGAACATTTGTCGTCTACGAACGTGAACATTGCAACGTCAGCTGAAAATACATTGTTTCCAGATCAGACAACTCCTGCAAAACTGAGATACAACTTACGTTCTCGCAATATGGACAAATAAAGCAGGAAACTGCCTATTTTCAGATTTGAATTTGCTATACATTGCCTCCAGCCAGGAAGTTTGCTAATACCATGTATTGTTTCTTTTTGTTTTAAAAATTGCCTTGCCGTCTGGGTAGCCGTAGGGTCGTGGCTGTGTGCCTAGTTGAATCTGCAGGGGTCTGACACAAGGTCGATCTTTCTGTTAGTTCTGGGAACTCCCAGGGCTGATAGAGGCATTTTCATCTGCGTACACATCATCAGTGGTCGCGAACGGTCGTAGAAGATGGAGCTTCCTGAGCTACAACGAGAAAATGTAATTTATGCTCGCAGAAATAGACTGAACAGAATACTACACAGCAAATGCTTTCTAATGCAATGTGCAGTTACATTTTTAATTGTTTTAATAACGTTGGTGGGTGGAATCGTCTTTGGTGTACATTTGATTTTTATGCCAGTAACTACAGTACCTTCCCTTGATCCTGCTACTTCTACGGTTTCTTCTATGCATTCTTTTCACTCATTTCCTGAACACGAACAAGCTCGACGCTCAGAATTTATGAACAATACATTTGTACAGCTCTTGCATCAACACCAACTGATAGTTAATACTACAGACTGCTGGGTGTGTGGTTTGATACCTCACACTATGGATAAAGGCATTCCCTATCTAGTCTTGCCTTTTAGCTATAATGGATCATTTCAGGCCTTTCAGACCATTTTTTCATATGCCCTTGAGACCTATCCTCCGCGTCCACCACGGTCCACTAAATACAACTCAGCCAACAAAGCTTTAGTCCAGGGAATTATTGATATGATTAAAGACGTCAATAATACTCCATCTTATCCTAGAGATGAATTGCTGGTGTATTTGACTTGGAACTCTACAGAGTACCGCCTTGGTTTGGGAGAAAGCAAGCGTAAAAGCTCCACTTCAGTTTGGGTCGTGCCTCACCGAGGTCAGGTCTGTTTGCAAGGAAATGGGAGAAATCCGAGAGCTCAGCTAGGGAGCAGTGAGTGCGTTGAGACTTACGTATTTCCGTCTAACTCCTCCCCTGCCTTTCTGACTGCTAGGGGTACCTACTTCATCTGTCAGGACAGAGCATATACATGGCTGCCTGCTGACTTTTCAGGTTCATGTTATATTGCTCGATTGTTACCCCCGACATACACTGCTTCTTCAGATTATCACAAAACCAGAGTAGCAAGAGGTGTCTTCAGCAAGGAAGATACCGCTGGTCAAGAAGCTGGAGACTTCTTCAAAGGTTTTCTTCCGTTTTGGGGGCCTATGGCCAATAGTAGAAATCTTCGTCAACTAACACGGGTAGTTGAATCTACAATCACAGAAACTGCAGGTGCCCTTAGTAACCTAACAGCTGAGCTTCAGGCGGATCGTCTCATGACGTTGCAGAACCGTATGGTTCTAGACGTAATACTTGCAGATCGAGGTGGGGTATGCAGAATGATCCAATCGAGCTGCTGTGTCTTTATTCCAAATAATGCTCCAACAGTCTATGAAGCAATCTCTAAGCTACATAAGATTTCCGACTCCATACACGTAGACAAGGGAAACTGGTCCTTCATGGAGTGGTTTTGGACTCTGGTATCAGCGTGGGGATGGAAGGTTCTGATGGTCATTGGTGCCATCCTAGTATTTCTGTTCTCGTGCTGTCTTATTATCCAATGTGGTCCCGCTTTGTGTAGTCTCTGTGCTGCAACCTGTTTCAGAAAACCACCTGCATTTGGAGAAAAAGTACGAGACAAGATGATGGTGCAACAACATGTCACTGACCTAATGAGCATAGAATTAGACTCTGACTCTGATATAGACTGAGTAATTGCCTATGTAAGGGCAAAAGGAGGGTCTGAGGTTCCGTGACGATTTTACTCGTGTTCATAACATTGTCGTAAATACATAATTTTGGTATCAGTGAACCGCAAATGATCCATTTAGTATATCCTGATGTTTTCGCTATGCTACGAGCAAGAGCACTCCTGTTACCAACACATTTGTGATTTACCCATGGCATCCATTTTAGAACACGGAAGCCATTTTGTATTCCTTGCCCTTACATAGTCAATGGACACGCAATGATCTCTTTCTTATTAAAGGACACGTAGGCTTTAACCGGCGATTCACCTTGCTAGTGACACGTGCACCTTAGGCCAGCAACGCTGTGGCAGCATGACTCGGCAAGAACTGCCTCCCCAGCCTGAGGCCAGTCCTGCTATACTGGTTCTTGTGTACGTTGGCCTGATCATGATTAGGCGGCCGAAGCTGGTAACCGTGCCCATTTACGACCCACAAACATTTCTTATCCTGTCTTTCTATCTTCCACACCTGGCTCTGCTCCTTTCCTTCTGGGCCTTTATGAGGGGGAGGTAACGAAATTTACGATGAGGCGGTCCGGGTCTTGAATGAAGAATTGACATGGGATTATGATGGACTAGTGGGAACCCCTCATTCGTAATGTTTTGACATCAGATACTGTTGACGATTCCTGTGCAACGCCAAATATTTATTGTTTAAGGCACGAATGTTTAGAACTGTGGTAACATGTAAAGAATTTGCCTGAAGCCCAATATTTAGTATATAAGGAGCAATCCTCTTTGTACAAATCGAACAGGCTCCTAGATACTGCCCATGTGTAGTTTCTGTGACTTCTGTGTCCCTGCAGTAATAAACCTTTGGTCTTTGACGCCACCATCGAGAAGCCCGTGTTTCTGTTTGTTTGTGTACCAAGACAGGTTGAACTCCGGGGTCTTCGGGTGTTGTCCCTGACACCTCTGGACGGAACCAAAAAGTCCAGAACTCCAGTACCGTAGGTACCCCCAAGTGCAACCCCCTACCTCCACACCCCGGGGGGCCCGCAACGGGCCCGGTATCAGAACCCCACCATGGGAAGGCCAGTGTTTGCCTGCATCCTAATCTGGTGGACAGTGCCTGATAGGCACTGCCACCGTTTTGGGCTCCATGGACCGTCCGCCAGGCAGTTGGGACGATTGCTGGCGGCGGATGGTCTTTGCGTCCGCTGCAGACGCATTCATGTTCCCACCGCCATCCTAATCTGGCGGTGGGAAATATCCGTTTGATGGAGAAAAGACCGCCACCGCAGGGCGGTCCTTCTGCCATCATAATCAGCCCCTAAGTTTGGCAGGTTAATACTAAAATTTTGAATATCACAGATTCATTATCATATACAGTAGTAATATGTAAATCCACTTCACTCTCCACCAAACTGTCTATTATGAACAACAAACTTTTGTATTTCCTAATATCTGCAACTTAAAAATCAATTACTGCTAATTGGAAAAATAGCTCATTATTATCAATTAATGCATGGTGATCATGGGTAATTTTTACCAGGGGAGGTACTAATTTGTCTTTATCGGTTATCATCCATAATACTCTAAATTATCACATTTTTTGGACACCAAGTGATGATTATTTAGGTTGAAATCACTAAGTACGTTTTATTATAGTTATTATCTGTCAAATGTATACGTTTAATACTTAACTTTAGTAGCTCTCTACATTTATATGTATAGGTTTTGAATTTGTCCCCTTTATTTTTTATTACAAAGTTACAATTTTATTATTATAGGTACTTTTATTAATTATACTTGAAACTGATTTGTAATAGTGTTTTTTCACATACTGTTTTAATGTATATTTGTACATTTTCGGAGCTCTTTTTTGTATGATTTTCTTGTCTTTAGTCCAAATGTTATAAAATGTCTGGAACATTAAAAAAACTGCATACTAAATACCCATGCCAACACATTGTGAAGCATTCCTGAGGACGCCTATTCTCCAGAAACAGTGGGAAGACACTTGATGCGATTTCACTAAGACATACAGGAGCATCCGCCATTGAGCATCTGTCTATATGTTACAGTATCAATGATATCTCAGCCTGCTGCGCTTAAGCAGAATGTTTCCCTTGAGGATGGCACTCAATTTGTGATTTCTTACACACATGGTGGTATTCTTGGAGGGATATACTGCTTCACATTAAAGAAACTTTGGTCATCTAATTCCAGCAGATCCCTCCACTGTACTCTTGGGGTTTTGACCTTCAACACTCAAAGTTATGACACGTGTAGACTGGAGATTGTTATGCCACATGACTGGAGCAGCCAACAGTCATTGCACTGTTTTGAAGAAAGAAAGAGGCCCCCGCTGTTGCACATTGGTTTAATTGTTCCCTGATGAGAAATATATAACATTTGGAAACCACTTATGAACTATCTTGCGAGGGTGAAATGTTTTAGCCTAACACCCACTAGATTAAGAGCATTCCAGCTCTTTGATAAAATGTTGCAGTACATTGATTTGGGGTCGTTGAGGACCCGTACTGGGTATTATGGCACTGTACAAATGTTTTACAATGACATTAACATCCCCCTTGGAGAGATCCACTCCTGATGAAGTGTGAGACATCTTCATTGGATAATATACAACGCTGACTAATAGCACTCTATCATCTCTCTCAGGTTCAATCTACCAGTCCTTCTCTCTCCTTCAGAGCTTCTTCTGGACTTTTTATTTCTTTAGTTTTTCGTGTTGCTATGTGCATGTGTTGGGTAGGGGTTTAGTATAGGGGTTGTTAACTGTCGTGGTTACACTTTCATCTCACTTTCCATGTTGCATACTGAACCAGATCACAATAATATATGATCCATAATGTCAACCATTGCCTGGTTACCTCTTGCTACTTCATTGCCATTTTGTTGCTTTTGTATGCAAAGTGCTAAGTATGCCTCATAGTGTTCATTGAACATTTTCACTAGAAAGATTTGAAAGAAAAAAGTGAATAAAACAATGAGAGCTCTTTCCTGGAACGGATAAATCAGCAGCCTGCATCATAACCCCGCTATCACTTGTTACTGAAAGGATCGTAGCTGGAAGCAACATTTGCCACGAGCTACAGAAGCAAACTAGAGAAAATTAATATACCTGCCCTGTTATATCCAGCACTTTAAAAAAATATATATATATATAACATAGGGAATACAGAGAAACTTATTGATTTTGTAAGATGGCTAAGTGAGTTAAAACTCGTTGTTGACATCTGCAGTGATTTTACTATCACAAATTTGGATCCTATAAGGCAGACTCATCCTTCCATCTTTCTGATGTTGGTAAATTGAGTACTATTACATTTGGAAATAATACATATTTTATTTACAGGGCTTCACTCAGTAGATGTGTGGTTACTATAGAAGATGGGTACGCAACGTCCAATTGCTAAGCTTTATGTAGGTGCCACAATTCTTAAAAGAACAAATTACAACTCACAGTTGTGTAGCTTAAAGCATTCGTAAAGGTTAACACGTTACCCACAGTCTCCATTGTTGCAGAATTTAGTGCTCAGTTATTGGATGTTTGCGTTCCTTAATCAGTTGCTATGTGGGTGGGTTACGGATTATAAAGGGGGTACCTATTGAGATCACAAAGGGGGTACTTATTGCGGTCCTAATAGGGGTGCCTACTGAGCATACAGAACCACTTCCGTCTGAACCGGAGTAGAAAACCCTCCTGATATCTTAAACCGAGTGTACGTTTTGTGGACAAAGAAGCTAATATGAACATGAGGGAGGGTTTTAATGCAGCTGATGGTAGTACCAGAAGTAGATGGGAGATGAATGTGTATGGGCAAGTCATTCCATATGGGCACAATGCTGAAGAGAATTTCTCTTCTTAATGCCTGGGTTTTTCGTTCTTTAGAGTCTTAGATGGACGATGGTGAGACTGACTGTTGTAGGCAAGATCGTTTTTGCTGGCCTTGAAGGCTTTGTTGAAGACCTGTAAGCCTTTGGGCACGGAGTGTGATTTTAATCATTTTAGATACAGGACGCACATGCTCGTTAGATAATAAAGGCGCTGGCTCATTGGGTGTTGGCCTGATTTCTCTCTTATCATCAGCCACTAACCACAGTAAACTGTGCAACGCAGAATGTTCTTGATCTCTCAAGCACTCTCCCAATGGCAAGACCAGGGTAACCATCAGGCTAGGACACACTTCCTGCATTATATGAACACAGATGACACAACTCTTTCCTTACAAGGAAGGAGACACAGAGAAAAGTCTCTCTCATGCTATGGTGCTCTAGGGGCTGGTGTAATTTACAGCTACCTGAATGGGCTCTCAGGTAAAGATTTCACACAAGTGGCCCGGCTCCCTAGGGCTTGGCTCATGGTTGATATTCCGTTGCCCAGCACCGCTGTGTGTGCATGCGCGGCTGTCACTGGGCGACAAGTGCAGCTTGGATTGCTAAGGCTTAAATCACGTTGGCATGTCTGTACCCTTCAGCATCATTGACATCTGGATGCCAGCACATCCCATGTGACTCAACTGTGTTCACATTAGCACTATGTTTAGGCAATGCATTGCCACACCAGGAGTGTGTGCTTTGAGCCAGGAAGCGTGAGGTGGTCTGTTGTACATCCAAGAACCTATTGCTGAGCTCTCCATGCTCACTGTATTGTTTCTCGCCATCAGCAGTGTTCAGTAATCATGGCACAGGTGATCTTGTGAGCGTTTACAAGGTACCTACCTGCACACGCACTTTTTATCACATGACAAATGGAGTGTACCCATACTACATGTCTTATTGAGGCCAGCAGTTCGTAAGGACTTAACTTCTACTTCTGTCATTACATTTTACAGTTTACAAACCAATTTTATTTTAGCTGTTCTGTCCTTGCAATCAGTGTCCATAATATATATATGTAACTACAGTGGCTTCAGTGTGAAAAGGTGAGGTTTACCTCATTCTAAATATTTGTAGTAAGAAGGTTCAAGAAAAGCTCTTACCTTCTGAATACCCCACTTAAGCCAGATGACTAACTATATATGAAATATTTTGGGTCCAATAGTTCACTATCTCACTACTACCATTAGGGGAGCAGTAAGTTTACATTACAGTAGCACAAATATTTGAACTGAGATTCCCTATGGACTAGATTTTGCAATAGGGACTCGAATTGGTTGATCTCGCAAGGACAGCCATGTGTGTATCAGTGCAGATTGTTTGTTAATTACAAAATAAATGTATGCTGTGTGGTTGCAGATGTTAACATGGGGTATTATTTGATTTTCGATATACTGTTTACATAATAATGCCCTGATAAATGTTGTATTTTGTGAAACGCATAGTGCTTACGTTTCTACACTCTGTAATGGCACTAGAAACACAATAGCTAATATATTTTTTCGATTTAAATTTATGGAATTTAGGGCCAGATTTAAGACTGATGCATTTTGTGACTTCCTAATTGTGACATTTTGTGATTTGTAATTAGGAAGTCACAAAATACGATGTACTAATGTGCCTCAGACACATTTATCAATTCCCAATGGGGTCTCAATTGACCTGCCTCGTTAATATTCATGAGGCATGTCGCAATGTGTGACCCATAGGGAATGGCCTGTAATCACAGGGATTCTGGCCTGCAGGGGTCAGCAGACCACCATGTCTTTGATTGCTTTTTAAATAAAGCTATATATTTTTTTATTGAAATGCAACGCATTTTCCTAAAAGGAAAACGGGATGCATTTCAATAATGAAAATGAAAACCTACCTTTTCATTCTTTAAGAGTAGGCAGTGGTCTGTGAGACTACTGCCTGCTCTTAAAAAATGTTGGTGCCCACAATCACAAAGGGGAAGGACCCCTTCCTGTTTGTGAATGGCTTCCCACCTCGTTCACGGAGTCTGTAAAATATGAATGTTTCATGACCGCATTCCGGTCGCAAAACATTATACATGCCCCTACGACTCACTATTAGGAAGGGGTGCCCTTGCCACGCCTTTTCCTAATACCGACTCGCAAACCCCATTTTGCAAGTCGGCAATAGGTTACAGACTCACAAAATAGTGTTAGTACATGCTGAAACCTGATTCTCCGTTTGCAACCTCTAAAACTGGTCTCACATCTGGCCACAAGTTAGTAAACTGAACCAGTGGCTTCTACACTGTTTAAGAGTGTAACACTTGGAATGTAGATTAACATTATCGCTTTCTATGACAAAACACAAGAACATGATACAACTCCCTTTTTTTTCAAACAAAGATGACACTTTGAACCACACATGTTATACAAAATAATCAGAAAGAGGGCAATATTGGCAGTCACTCAAAACAAATAAAACATTTTCCGAGTAACACAGTTTGCACAAAAAGTTTTGGTTCAAGAGTATTAAACAATAATAAGCAATAGAGAGCATGAAGGAGATCACAGTTTGTACCACTTGTGAAGCAAATACCTGACATTGAACAGAACTATACGTTTCTAATATATCTGCAACAATAGAAACAATGAAAAGAGTTGCATCCAGGTACAGAACCATGAACAATAAATAATAAGCATTGGGAAAGCCAGAAGGTGTCACCTTTGGGAACCTGTTAGCTTTGCTAGCGCCTTCTGAAATTGCTGTACAGCTGCTAAGCCATGCCACTCTGCTGCCACAACCCCAGTGCTAAGCCTTTTTTTGGCTATTCGCAGTAGTTCATACTTAAACCTTTACAAGTTTATCCACAAAAAATATCCTTGCCAAGCTTTAATCATTTTTGCCTCAACATCTTGGGCATACTAGATATACCCAAGGTTTGTGGATGTCCCCATAAAAATTGGCTAAATAGGGCACAAGTTTCTTTTTTGAAGAAAATGGGAATGGGAAGTCTATATGTCGTACCCTAAAGTAACTATAACTCAACCTTTTGCGATGCACTGTTAATTACCGCCTATATTGCCTCACTCATGGCATGTTCTATGATGTCATTAATAGCATCACTGCAACATTTGATGTGACCTCAGATATGACAGCATTGTGCAAGGGGGAGGCACAAATGTTAGTTTCGGGCACAATGTATAGTTACTTGAGAACTATAACTGGTGAAATTCAGTTGTTTTGTTTGTTTAAAATGATATATTTTAGCTGACATTTTAACCTAACTATACCATCCATTACACCTTTGTTTTTTCAGTGGAAATCTTTCTATCTATCTACTAACTTTAAAAACATAAAAACAATATGGACAGTAGGAATGTTAGTAACATGAAGAGCGTTCTAGACGTACAAGCTAAGCTGCAGTAACTATTTCAAAAGCTGAGCCTACCATCACAGACTTTTACACAAAACTGTAATAAAATTGGAACATATATAGCCTTTGCTCATTGAGGCCAAACATTTGATTAGCATATAGTCTAAATAAAATTTATGACACAGTGAGACACTCGCAGTACCTTAAGCCTCGACTCCAGAGCTCTTAAATGATGCCCATTCATCAGAACCTGAGGCACTTAGTTCACAGTAGTAATACATGGGTTGCATAAACCGTATTGAAACACACCACCTAGATTAAATCAAAAGTTTTAGAAAATGCAGGATGACGTAAAGCTTGACATTTAGTGCCCAATGACAAAGGCTGACTCTCAGCTTGACTACTGCAGGCACTCAGTTAACAGTGCCGCTATGCAGGAGTGTAACCACATGCGTCATGAACAGTACTGAAACACCATCAAAACAACAAAATGGGGAGGGTAGAGGTTATGGATAGAACCTACCTCCTGTGAATCTATACATAAACAATAAAGCTCTATCCTTAATTGGTTGTGGTTATTTATGTTTTTTTAAATATATATATTGGGGTGTGTTTGTTAGTAGCTATCCACCAAATGTGGGGAAAGCACTATGTGTTTTTAAAATACCCCTCACACTATGAGTCCCATAGTGTCATGCTTCATCATGGGGGTCTTCCCATCCCGCTACAGGGCGGGGCGTGCTACGACCTACGACTACGCGGGAGCACTAGATTTTGTGAAAGTAGACTATGTGTGTGATTCAGTGATGGTGATCGAAGTGATACTTCAAAGTGTGCAATAAAGAGGAAATAAATAGATTAAAAATTCCCTGGCTGGTAGAAAAAAATAACTTTATTAGTATCTCTGGCTGGGAACGTTAAAAAAGGGGGGAGAGAAGAGAAAGAAAACAAACTAATTAAGTTGTACTTCCTACTTGGTCGACATGTTTCATGAGCAGTCCCCTACTGCTGCATTCATCAGGACCTATTGTGATAATTATTACACCAAGACTAATGGTTGTAGTGAGCCTATTTCACAACACACTGACCGCAAAAATAAGCTGGTCAGTAAAAAGAAAAAGAGAAAAAGATCTATTCTATATTATTGGAGGATAATTGTCCTCTAAAAATTACCTTGGCCGTATCTGTGGAAAGATAAAGAGACATAAAAACACATAAAAAACATATGACGACAGATATTCTAGTGTAATATGAAGTACACAACGTCAATACGTGAGATCATAAATGCGCGCCAACAGTAAATTTCTGGTTGCCCTATATTGAGGAAAGAACTATGATATATTTTTCTCGACATATTATTAATGCCGTGTTTCACCTCTGTCTTAAAGGAAAACTGATATATTTTTCACGATACACTGCGTGCCTGGGTATCCATGACATAACCATGCGTACAATTATGTATATAAACCACTGTTCTGTGGCCTTGCTTTAAATCAACATTAAGTAGACACAAAACATGCATACACACACCTACGAAAATGGAAGGCACAATCACTGTCTCCTTGTTGACCTCATGGCTGGATGTATATGGGATACTTTCATTAAAAAGAATTAAACCAAGGAGCCGATAGTAAATGCTCCCGTTTTTAACTACATACATACTTTTTTTGCATCTAATCGTGCCCCATGAGCCAGCGTCGGGGTGGGGGAGGAATCTTTATGACATTTCAAAATAGCTGTAACAAAACGTAAAAATGGTTTTGGTGAGGTGGTCACAGAGTTAGATATTGGCAGCAGGGCTCAAGTTTCAACAGGACTTGGTTATCGTAATTAGCCAGGTGGTTTTAGTGACTTGGCCAGAGTCAGACTCACGTGAATACCAAAGTTCCTTGCTCCATCCGTCACCCTCCGTGCTGCTCCGTGGTGTAAATGCAATACAGGTAACTGAAACTATTTATACCTTCGCTAATTGAGGGGATGCCAGCCTAATTGCGCTGATTGTATATATCTGCTGTATATCCAGCCCCTTTTACGTGTGGCGCCTAGTGATGACCTCGTTTCTATCATGGCAATAATTCCAGCACTAGCCGGTAACAATGATGGCCGGCGTTAGTGTAACAACAGTAT
Organism: Lissotriton helveticus; assembly: GCF_964261635.1. Classification (NCBI taxonomy): domain Eukaryota; kingdom Metazoa; phylum Chordata; class Amphibia; order Caudata; family Salamandridae; genus Lissotriton; species Lissotriton helveticus. The sequence goes on along the minus strand of NC_136065.1, from coordinate 1,630,822,445 downwards.
TTGATCGTTCAGTTTGTTTCCTGTTTGCCTGTTCGGGAAACTAGAATTACAACAAAAATGGCCGCCCCCAGTGGCGCTTTACCAGTGTTTAATATTCTACATTTCCTTTTATCTGTTGGGTTTATTAGCTGGTTGCCGGTAAAGAAACTAGACCTGCAACAAAAATGGCCGCCCTTGGTGGCGTTTTTGCAATGTAAATTCTCTACCCTTCTTCTGGTTATCGGTTTTGGTCTTCGCAGATGTATTTATTATAAATTTTGGGACCAGCGTTGCAGACTAATGGTATAATAAATAATTAGCTACAATGATAGAGTATACATGGAAAAAACGAAGTTTTTGAGGTGCAAGAGAACAAGGTACTCACAAGTCTCTTCCTATTGTGGTGATATTCGGGTAGCGAAAAAAAGTGTTTATGCCACAGTATTGGTCTCATGATTAGGAGCTGTAGATGAGGGAGGGGCCAGGTGAGTCTTCTCATATACCTCGTGTCTGTCAAATCCAATTTCTAGATAGTCTCTAGCTGGTTGAATATGACTATAGTCTTACAATTGACTCCAAGGGATATCATCATTAAGTTCTTTCTCAATGCTTTTGATGCGATGTACCCAGCGTTGCTCTTTTTCAAAGAGGTGGTTCTTATTTGGCATCTGTTCGATCACAGTCCAGTATATGTCGTTGGCAGAATGATTTTTTTCAAGAAAATGTGACGCCATTTTAGTTGTACTTCTCTTGCAGTTGATGTTACTTTTATGTTCGCCAATTCTTGTTTTCACAGGTCTTGTGGTCATGCCTACATATTCCATTGAGCATGGGCATCTGATCAAGTATACCACACTGGCAGTGTTGCAAGTCGTCTGGAATGGCGACGAGAGTCCAGCTCAGCGGTTCATCTCTTGGCTTAATTGCCAAGATGATTTTTCTGAAATTCACGAGTACCATCACCAAGGAACTCTTGGTTTTCCTGGATCTTAATATTACACTCAGTGATGGCAGATTCAAAACAACCACTCATTTCAAGGAAACATCAAAAAATTGCCTACTGATGTACCAAAGTTTCCACCCCAGACATCTCAGGGATAATCTGCCTTATGGACAGTTTTTGCGCTTAAGAAGAAACTGCACTGATGTAACAGATTTCAAAGAACAATCCAGTGACCTCAAACAGAAACTACAGGCACGACAATACCCAGAGAGGGTGATCAATAAAGCCTACAAGAGAGCACAAAACAACTGTAGAGAAAGCCTATTAGAACCTGTTTCTCATAAACCAGAGGAGTGACGCCCATTCTGTATAACCACATACAACACAAAATCAAATGAAGTAACTAAACTGATAAACAGACATTGGAAGATTCTCAACAGTGGTGGTCTAAATGTCCCAAAACCTGTCTTTTCACACCGTAAGTGACGGAGTATTAGAGATATGGTCGTGCACACAAGACCGAGGAAACTAATGCCATCTGGGCAATCTTTGGCTATGAGTAACATCCATGGTCCTCACCCCTGCGGCAAATGCAAGGTTTGCAGTCTAACCACCAAAAGCAAAGAAATAGTGTTCCAAAACGGCACAAAGTAGGAACAAAGGAATTTCACGACTTGCAACACTGCCAGTGTGGTATAATTGATCAGATGCCCATGCTCAATGGAATATGTAGGCATGACCACAAGACCTGTGAAAACAAGAATTGGCGAACATAAAAGCAACATCAACTGCAAGAGAAGTACAACTAAAATGGCGTCACATTTTCTTGAAAAAAATCATACTGCTAACGACATATACTGGACTGGGATAGAACAGATACCAAATGAGAAACACCTCTTTGAAAAAGAGCAACGCTGGGTACATCGCATCAAAAGCCATGAGAAAGGACTTAATGATGATATCCCTTGGTGTCAATTGTAAGCCTATAGTCATATTCAACCAGCTAGAGGCTATCTAGAAATTGGATTTGACAGACACGAGGTATATGAGAAGACTCACCTGGCCCCTCCCTCATCTACAGCTCCTAATCATGAGACCAATACTGTGGCATAAACACTTTTTTTCGCTACCCGAATATCACCACAATAGGAAGAGACTTGTGAGTACCTTGTTCTCTTGCACCTCAAAAACTTCGTTTTTTCCATCTATACTCTATCATTGTAGCTAATTGTTTATTATACCATTAGTCTGCAACGCTGGTCCCAACATTTATAATACATACATCTGCGAAGACCAAAACCGATAACTAAAAGAAGGCTAGAGAATTTACATTGCAAAAACGCCACCAAGGGCGGCCATTTTTGTTGCAGGTCTAGTTTCTTTACCGGCAACCAGGAAATGAACCCAACAGATAAAAGGAAATGTAGAATATTGAACACTGGTAAAGCGCCACTGGGGGCGGCCATTTTTGTTGTAAGTCTAGTTTCACGAACAGGCAAACAGGAAACGAACTGAACGATCAAATACTGTTGTTACACTAACGCCGGCCATCATTGTTGCCGGGCTAGTGCTAGAATTATTGCCATGATAGAAACGAGGTCATTACTAGGCGCCACACGTAAAAGGGGCTGGATATACTACAGATGTATACAATCAGCGCAATTAGGCTGGCATCCGCTCAATTAGCGAAGGTATAAATAGTTTGTTACCTGTGTTGCATTTACACCACGGAGCAGCACGGAGGGTGGCGGATGGAGCAAGGAACTTCGGTATTCACGTGAGTCTGACTCTGGCCAAGTCACTAAACCCACCAGGCTAATTACGATAACCAAGTCCTGTTGAAACTTGAGCCCTGCTGCTAATATCTAACTCTGTGACCACCTCACAACACCATTTTTACGTTTTGTTACAGCTATTTGGAAGTTTCATAAAGATTCCTCCCTCACCCCGATGCTGGCTCATGGGGCACGATTAGATGCAAAAAAAAGTATGTATTGAGTTAAAAACGGGAGCATTTACTATCGGCTCCTTGGTTTAATTCTTTTTATTGAAAAATGAAAGAACCCCATATACATCCAGCCATGAGGTCAACATGGAGACACAGTGATTGTGCCTTCCATTTTCGTAGGTGTGTGTATGTATGTTTTGTGTCTACTTAATGTTGATTTAAAGCAAGGCCACAGAACAGTGGTTTATATACATGATTGTACGCATGGTTATGTCATGGATACCCAGGCACGCAGTGTATCGTGAAAAATATATCAGTTTTCCTTTAAGACAGAGGTGAAACACGGCATTAATAATATGTCGAGAAAAATATATCATAGTTCTTTCCTCAATATAGGGCAACCAGAAATTTACGGTTGGCGCACATTTATGATCTCACGTATTGACGTTGTGTACTTCATATTACACTAGAATATCTGTCGTCATATGTTTTTTATGTGTTTTTGTTGTCCCTTTATCTTTCCACAGATACCACCAAGGTAATGTTTAGAGGACAATTATCCTCCAATAAGATACAATATATCTTTTTCTCTTTTTCTTTTTACTGACCAGCTTATTTTTGCGGTCAGTGTGTTGTGAAATATGCTTACTACAACCATTAGTCTTAGTGCAATAATTATCACAATAGGTCCTGATGAATGCAGCAGTAGGGGACTGCTCGTGAAATATGTTGACCAAGTAGAAAGTACAACATAATTAGTTTGTTTTCTTTCTCTTTTCTCCCCCCTTTTTTAACGTTCCCAGCCAGAGATACTAATAAAGTTATTTTTTTCTTACAGCCAGGACATTTTTAATCTATTCATTTCCTCTTTATTGCACACTTTGAAGTATCACTTAGATCACCATCACTGAATCACACACATAGTCTACTTTCACAAAATCTAGTGCTCCCGCGTAGTCGTAGGTCGTAGCACGCCCCACCCCGTAGAGGGACGGGAAGACCCCCATGATGAAGCATGACACTATGGGACTCATAGTGTGTGAGGGGTATTTTAAAAACACATACAGCCTGATTCATCAAGCCGAAATCGGCTCGCAAAGGGCCAGATTCTGAGAATCTGGCCCTTTGCGAGCGCTATTTTTGCATTTGGGATTCATCATCCCAAATGCAAAAATCGGTAATAGCGATTTCGCTATTTTGCGAGGAATTACATTTAAGGAATCTCTATTTGAGATTCCTTAAATTCAATTCATCATCCATTTAAAAATTGCGAATTCGCAATTTCGGCCCGCTATTTACCGCGAGGTCAAACCTCGTGGTAAATAGCGAAAACTTAGAAAAATGCTTTTAAAAGCATTTTTCTAAGTTGCATGTTGCACACACACATGTCCTTTGGACATGTGTGTGCGCAACACCTGTTTCAATTTGCATTTAAGGGGTGCTACAGGGTGTCCTTTGGACACCCCTGGCACCCTTCAAATCGCTATCTTATTTGCGATTAGCTAATTGCTAATCGCAAATAAGGAATACTCCCCATTCATTCCTATGGGCCTTTTGGCCCATAGGAATGCATGGGGAGTTATTCCTTATTTGCGATTAGCAATTTGCTACTCGCAAATAAGGAACATGTAGGAATCGCAATATTTTTTGCAATTCCTACATGAATCCCGTTTTGCAAGTCCTTAATAGCGATTCCTTATGAATCGCTATTAGGGGCTCGCAAAACGGAAGAATGATGAATCAGGCTGATAGTGCTTTCCCCACATTTGGTAGATAGCTACTAACAAACACACCCCAATATTTATATTTAAAAAAAAACATAAATAACCACAACCAATTAAGGATAGAACTTTATTGTTTATGTACAGTACTGAAACACGCCATTTGGAAAAAAAACTCAACGTTTACGTAGGGCAGGATCACTTAAAGCATACAAAAATGTTAAGCACCAACACCCAGCAATAAACTGACCGCTGCAGGTAACCAAGTACACCATATCCACCATGCAGGGGTCCCGCTTGATGTGAGGGTTCTAACTCGGTTTTTTGCTTCATTCTGTGTTGTTCGTGTTCTACTTGGACTAATGCCTTCATGCATTGTAAATACATTTTTTTCCTAATTCGCATTGGGTAATTGGTCTTTGTCTTTTGCTTTCCATATTCGCTGTTTCTAAACATTTTCTTTGGTACGAGCACGTGCACATTCAGGCCTCTCCTTATCTTTTCTCTTTTTGTTCCGAGGAATTACGATCATTATGTCCGCATGGTTTTGAAGATACACATGTTCATATTTGTCTAACTATTGCAGCCTTGTAAAAGTTGCTTTGTGACGAAACGTCTGCCGGCTGCCTTTTTGTTGCAAACGAGTTTGCAATCAAGGACTATGTGAAACTTTGAATTGCTATGGAATAAAAACTTTCGAATAAAACATCCACGACTTCCTGCTGAAAGGACTATATTGTGCGTGTTCTTCGGTATCATTTGTTCTTTATTTGTGGATTGTTAAAATTATGGTACATGATTAACGCACATCATAGTGATTGCTGGGTGTGGGATGTCATGTGAACACCTGGATTGATACTTTGACCCTAGGTATGTGGAGTTGTGCAATTTCTTATACCACAGCTACCAAGGATTTATATTCAACTCTCAGATGAGGCAAGTGAATGAAGGCAACACAGAATAACTTCTGGCAATGAACATTAAAAGACGTCCGTCGTGGCTACGTGAATAGACTCCCATTGCAAGTAAATTATAATCAGACAAAATAAACAATTAGATACATTGAACAAACATGAGTCGGAATGAATGAACACTTGGTGAAATCAACAATATGATGCTATTAAGGGCACGTTTTGAAGGGTTACAGGTGTGTATGACAATAAAACATGAACAACTCTTTACAGGAAAAACGTAAAGAATGATGGAAGAGCAAAATGGATGACTTAGCAAAAAGCGATATGAGCGATGCCACAAGAAAGAACAGTAACTTGAAATAAGCATTGGAAATGCAATAGGCCTCGCAATAGAAAAGTTTGATTTTTGGTGTCGTAAATTTAAATATTATTTACATTTTTTTTATGTTGTGCAAATTATAAAAGTTTTTTTTTGCTATTATAAATGCCAATAGTTATAAAATTATCAAATGTGACATCTATAGCATTAGTAAAGGTACATGTTTAGTTTTCCCCTGTCTTACATGTATTGATCTGACAAATCACAATGTTTCAAAAATTAATAGCTTTGTTATTTGCAATGCCAATAGTTTTATCTTTCGCAAATGTGACACCTATTGTAACACAATATGCGTTGTAGCACTGAGTGGTATTTGGAGTGTATGTTGCATTGAGCGTAGTGTAATTATGTGGCACTGAGTGGTATTTGGAGTGTATGTTGCATTGAGTGCAGTGTAATTATGTGGCGTGTAATTATGTGGCACTCAGTGGGATTTGGAGTGTATGTTGCATTGAGTGCTGTGTAATTATGTGGGGTGTAATTACGTGGCACTGAGTGGTATTTGGAGTGTGTGTTGCATTGAGTAGAGTACAATTATGTAGCGTGTAATTATGTGGCACTGAGTGGTATTATGACCAGTGTATGTTGTATTCAGTAGAGTGTAATTGTGTGGCTTGTAATTATGTGGCACTGAGTGGTATTTTGTGAAGTGTGTTGCATTCAGTCAAGTGTAATTATGTGGTGTCTAATTATGTGGCACTGAGTGGTATTTGGAGTGTATGTTGCATTGAGTGCAGTGTAATTATGTGGCGTGTAATTATGTGGCACTGAGTGGTATTTGGAGCGTATGTTGCATTGAGTGCAGTGTAATGTGGCGTTTAACTATGTGGAACTGAGTGGTATTTGGAGTGTATGTTGCATTGAGTAGAGTGTAATTATGTTGCGTGTAATTATGTGGCACTGAGTGGTATTATGAGGAGTGTATGTTGTATTCAGTAGAGTTTAATTGTGTGGCGTGTAATTATGTGGCACTGAGTGGTATTGTTTGGAGTGTATGTTGCATTGTAATTATGTAGCATATAAGTATGTGGCACTGAGTGGTATTGTTTGGAGTGTATGTTGCATTGTCATTATGTAGCATATAAGTATGTGGCACTGAGTGGTATTGTGTGGAGTGTGTGTTACATTCAGTAGAGTGTAATTATGTGGTGTGTAATTATGTGGCACTCAGTGGTATTTGGAGTGTATGTTGCGTTGAGCGCAGTGTAATTATGTACAATATAATTATGTTGCACTGAGTGGTATTGTGTGGAGTGTATGTTGTGTTCAGTAGAGTGTAATTGTGTGGTGTGGGTTCATTGACATTAAGTAAGGCAATGGCTGAAGAAGGCAGAAACACTGCCCCTCTAGATATATATTGTGGGGTCATTAAAATGTGAGTGACACTTCAAACAAGAGAGAGAGGGGGAGAGGGAGAGAGAGGGGAGTGCAAGAGAGAGAGGGAAGGGAGAGATAGGGGAGTGCAAGAGAGAGAGGGAAGGGGGAGAGAGAGCAGAGTTCAAGAGAGAGAGGGAAGGGGAGAGAGAGGGGGGTGCGAGAGGAAGGGAAGGGGGAGAGAGGGGGTGCGAGAGAGAGATGGGGAGAGAGGAGGGTGCAAGAGAGAGGGGAGAGAGAGGGGGTGCAGGAGAGAGGGAGAGAGAGGGGAGTGCAAGAGGGAGAGAGAGAGAGAGAGAGGGGAGAGGGAGAGAGAGGGGAGTACAAGAGAGAGGGCGGAGAGGGGAGTGCAAGAAAGAGGGAAGAGGGAGAGAGAGGGGAGTGAGAGAGGGAAGGGGGAGAGAGAGGGAAGGGGGGAGAGGGGAGTGCAAGAGAGGGAAGGGAGAGAGGGGAGTGCAAGCGAGAGAGGGAAGGGGAGGGAGAGGGGGTGCAAGAGAGAGAGGGAAGGGAGAGAGAGAGAGAGAGAGAGGGGAGTGCAAGAGAGAGAGAGGGAAGGGGAGGGAAGGGGGAGTGCAAGAGAGAGGGGGAAGGAGAGCGAGAGGGGAGTGCAAGAGAGAGGGAAGGGGGAGAGAGAGGGGCGTGCAAGAGGGAGAGGGTAGTGGGAGAGAAAGAAGATGAGAGCGCTGGAAGAGGGAGAGAAAGAGGGAGTGTGAAGAGGGGAGAGAGAGAAGAGGAGGGAGAGGGTGGGAAGAGAGCAAAGAGGGAGGGAAGGAGAGAGAGGGGTGGTAGAAAGAGTGGGAAATAGAGGGAAGAGAGGGAAGTGGGAGGGAGAAGAGGGAGGGTGGAACAGAGAAAGAGGGAAGAAGAAGAAAGCGTGGGCGAGAGACAGAGGGAAGATGGAGAAAGGGAGGGAGGGGCGATGGAGGGAGAGATGAGGGAGTTATTGAGTGCGTGTGTGTGTGTTTTTAGTTAAGTTATGCTGAGTGTTTTCACGGCACTTTCTGCACTCTGTAGTAAGATTAACTCGAAGCCTTCAGGAGGAACAGGAGAAATGAAACAGAGGCTCAGAGACAAGGGAAAAGAACAGATATGGGACTGAGGAAGAAAGTGCAACCTTTAGGGATGGAGTGGTTTGTCTCCAAAAAAGGTATGATCTTGTCTGAAGCCTGGGTGTTGCTGAGAGTTTTGTTCTGCGCATGTGTTTGCCTAGATCTCACATAAAGTGTTTTATGTCTGTTAATTAGTCCTTCTCATTAATACACTTAAAACGTTTTAGTGAAAAATAAATTATCATTTTATGAATCAGTTGTTTCCTAATAGGCAGATACCCCATTAACATATGTGAAATAAAATACATACAATATTGCACGTGAGGTGATTGCATATGGAGGAAGGAACTACACGTACCCACAGATGTCAGTGAGAAAAGTTTACTCGTGTGCATTAAATGTGGGCAGATCTATATTACAAGGATAGAAATCTGACCACTGTGCTATGGTTTTACTCCGAAATATTTTTCGAGGGGGCGGTGTGGCGAGCAGTGAATTGCAGGGGGCAAGCGTGATTAAGGACAGCTGGAAGCCGTGCCACAATGTAGGGTTTCCTCTGGTTTAATGTTGTACCTGATTAAGTGAGACAGAGAACCCAGCCGCAGAGCCAAGCTAAGCCCACCCCCTCCTCACCCGGGCTGTGCCCACTGGGCGGATATACTTGGACCACGACATCGGTGTTTGTAACAGAGACCGGTCATACACTCGTCACACACCGGCTGCCATTAAAATGCAATTAACCCACCTTGACCAGCACTTATCAGCACGGCACATGCTTCATTTTCCTAACACAAAATATAGCGCTTCCGCGTCTAGTCAAGGCTGCCTAGCGCTACATAACTGTAATTTCAATGCAGTTCAATACATCGCCTAGGCGGATGCCATCTTATTTCAGGAAGATTTGGAAATAGATGGTATTTCCAGGAAACCTGTTGTAAGCATATCGATGTCAACTATGCGTGCGGATCCCTTTAAAGTAGCTCATGGCCTCGACGCCGTGAAAGTGAAAGCAAAGCAACTAGGGGGGAGGTGGGAGGGAGGCTGATGGCTTTGATGTGTGAGCGCACGCTGATAAGCTTGTGGGAGGGAGGCTGGGCTGCCTTTGGTTTGGTAATGCGAGGCAGGCAGGCAGGCGGCTGGTGGCGTTGTAGTGCTCAGAATGAGAAGCAGGAGGAAAAATAGGCAAATGCTGAGAGAAGAAGCAAAGATGGAGATGGTACAAAGGGATACAAGAGGGCGAAGATTAGGAGAATTGGTGCATAATGTGGAAGGAAGAGCATCGACCATTGAGAAGGCAGAGTGTGTGACAAAGAAAACAGAATGCCCAGAGTGAAAGATGACATAGAAAGGCACTGCTCAGGAGAGCTAAAATGAAATAGAAGGGTGCATACACACCGAGATAACAAGGACAGCAGAGCAAGACTGGAGGTGACACAGCACTAGAAAGGCTACAGATTTGGACAGTGGGCACGAACATGGACAGCACAGGGAGAGAAGAACAATACTAGCAATAAGGGCAAAGAGTGTAAGTGTAATCCTGGGAAGACAGTTTGGGAGAGAGTGTATCAAATGATGAAAGAACACAGATAGGAAAAGGGACACCGGACTGAAGGATGGCCACCACAAAAGGCACAGCATGGCAAGACTTGTAACAAGCAGACTCCAAGGGGCTGCAGGTTGGCTCTGTCCGTACGAGGCACAGAATAGCGGCAATGAAAGTGCACAGAAAAGTGCGGATTAAATGGGAATAACTGAAACGATAAAAACCAAAACAAGACGGAGGGCATTGCTGTGGGGAGAGGGGAGGAGAAATGCGACACGGCTGCAGCAGGGGGCGGAGCGGGGAGAGCGGCGATGAGGGACATCCCCGGCCTGGCGGCCGTGAATAGTGTGAAGCAGCAGGGGCCTTTGAAGTGAAGCTTCACTTCAAAGGTGTGGGAGGAGTGCGTCTGAGCCAGAGCGCACACTGGGGAAGGCTTGTGGGGCGGAGCGGGAAGAGCTGCTGGGGAACAGATGGCTGGCGATTTAATGCTGTCCACGCGCATTTTAGGTCAATGCGCTTGCGCATTGACCTAAAAGCGCACGGGCACAGCATCAAATCGCCAGTTAGTTAAAGTCTGTTTAAGCCCCTATAGTCTCGCTTCGCTCAATGCGCATGCGCATTGAGAGGCGAGACCTAAAAATGACCAGTTTGTGCAAGACCACAAACCCAATGAATTTAGTGCCACCTCAGCCTCTAAAGATGTCTCCTTTGAGCTTGTGAGCTACAGCGATAAACAGATTTTAAAATTTTCACACTTGTGATCTGAAACCTAAGAGCACCGCTTTCTGAGCATGGACATATGAGCTGTTAATATGTGTAACCAACACAAATCAGGCTGACCACTTGAGGCCTGTTCCTAACAGACAGGTTGCACAAACCAATCCCCGTCATTCACCATGTAAAGGTAGCATCTAATTGGCTGGGCAACCACAATAACCTGGGCACTTGGCCAGTCAGGTGAGATGCCTGGATAATCTGAAAGTGTACTAATCTAATCAATCAAGGAAAAGGTAAGGTGTTGTATCTTTTAGCATATTTTTTGCAAATTCACAGAAGATGGAGTGTTCTTGACTTTCCAAACAAGTGATTAATTTTCAAACGGAAGTTTGTGACATAAACACTAATAGAGGGAGGCGTCGCCAAATCACAGTAAACATCCTGAGAAATTTTAGCACATGTTCTGTTTGCTTCACTAAAGGAACAATTTCAAAGATTTACCACCTCTAGTATGAGACTATAGAGGCGAATCTAGAGATGGCCAATCATTTAATTGTATTGCTAATTATATAGTGATTTCTTACACCTTGCAGAAGTTAAAATACAATTTCTCTGGTCACTGACGCTTGGTGAACATAAGGTTTTGGCAACAAAAACTATTGCCAGGAGCTCCTTCTACACAAATGTCTTCATTTTTAAACATAAAGACAATATATAAAGGATACGCTGACAAGTAAGTTGAATGACCTATGATCCCTTTAAGGAACCCATCTTGGGTGTCTTCAGAGAGGGGGCTCACCTCTACCAGCCTCCTACAGGCAAATTGATTTGAAGTCTAGATACATTTAAGATTATGATTAGGTTTGGGACAATAATGGCAATAAGTTAGTGTTCTAGTCCTTGAGGAAGACCGAGGCACGCTAATCAGTAGCAGCAATCAAAGCAAGGTAACATGTAAAACGATAGTCGACAGATAGACACTGTATGGACCTGCAACCAGATGTATGTAAAACTGGTTGCAAAATACTAGTTTATATTTGCGACCATTGTAGTAATTTACGAAGCGGACTATGTACTAATAGGTCATTTTGTAAATTACTAATCCGTAATGGGTTGCAATCCGAGGTATCTCATGAATATTAAAGAGGAAAATTGTAAATTGTGACCCACTAGGAATTGCAGCCATCACAGGGATGGCAATATGCTGAGGTCAGGAGATTACCCTGTCTGTGATTTTACTTTTAAATAAAGTAATTTTTTTTCCGTTAATAGCAACCTGTTTTCCGTAAAAGAAAATAGGATGCAAATTAAAAGTGTAATTGTTATTTATGTTATGTTATACATTTTATAGAGCGCTCAGCTGCCACAGCAAAGGGGCGTCCCATTAGTCCTAAGAGTAGGCTGTGGTCCATCTGGATCCTGCCAACTCTTTAAAAATCTTATTTTTTTTAACATTTACAAAGGGGAAAGGGTTGCCACCTCTTTTGAGCTGTCGGTAAAATATTAATTTTTTGAACCCACATTTTGGTTGCAAATCATTAATACATACCACTGCAATTCGGAATTTGGAAGTGACATCCCAAACACTTGCATCTGTATTTGGTCACAAACCTAGATTGCGATTTGGTAAGAACTTACTGAATTACAATTTGGTGTTTGCACATTTGAAAAAAAACATTTTTGCGCTTGCAAACAGCCTGATTGTACCAATCGGGTCTTTTGCGACCCCAAAAATGTTTTCTACATTTTGCACCAGGACTCTCATCTGGACCTTGGCCTTGATCTACTTCTGCCCTTTACCACTGACCTGCAGGTCACTCTGTAGATGGCACCTGGGCTTTCCCTGACTGAATTACCACCCCCATATCAATTCTGCAAATATGAACTGACCACTTTTTAATCTGATTAATTTTCAGATATCTCCCTCCATGTTGAATACCACTCTCACACTCAATAAATGGCACACAATATCAGATAGTATGCTGAATGTCACATTTTCTCCTCCTGATGTCATCTGTCCTAGTAAAGGCTGTGCTACCTACTTGAAGTGGCCAACATCTATTGCAGATACAATTGCTGCAACAATAGTCCTACGGAACTTGAAAAGCATTAAACTCTCCCTCTGGTCGTCCTTCAAGGCTCCATTCTCTTTCCACTTCTCATTAATATCTATGCCCTTCCTTTGGCGCGCTTGATTAGAATATATGGTTATTCTTAAGACCCATCTTATTATTCAACTTAATGAGGACAGCTCCCAGCATGAAACTTAATAACTACCTATGTGACATCAAAGACTGGATGCACTGCAACTGGTTGAAAATACATTTGGTTAAAATAGATGCACTGATATTGGGGAAGCATCATTCTTTGTAGTCTTCTTCCTTTAGGTCCTTTTGCTATTTCGAAGCCAGCAGGTGAATTCTTGGGAGTCATACATGACTGCAATTTGAAACAGGAGAGCCAAAGGTTGGCCGGAGTGTCTTGCGGTGTTCATCTTCATAAACCCTGGCTGATTCTTCCTGATCTTGCAGACACATGGCTCTTTCATACATTTTCTGACTGATCGAAGCTGAATTATTGCAATTTACTTTATTTAGATCTATTAAAGAATGTAATTCACTGGTTACAAGTTGTACAAAATTAAGCAGCTAGAGCAGTGGTATGTGCTATTCCTCTGGTAAGCCCTTGCTCCACAAATAATACGGGCTTCTCTTCCAGAAATTAAATAATTTCAAGGCCTTATGCATAATTTTACAAATTTCTAAATGGTTCGCCACTCTTCACTGGTCTTATATTTTGCCAACAATAGGCCCTCGTATACTCTTTGTTCATCTTATGCCACGCTTCCTGTTCTACATTTCAAGAAATCACCTTCCGTAGACAATTCTTTTGCTGTTGTTTTTTCAAAGCTAGACTCCAAAATAGCCTCTCTTTCCATCTAAAAGTGTCTACCTCATACTCATTATTCAGGAAAAATCTCTATACTGGACTTTACTCAGTTTTGCCTTTTCATCTTTTCTAGCGCTAAGAGACCCGTGTGTGTATATCCTGCGCTTTATAAATTCTGTTTAACATAACATAACATAACAAATAACATATACATTCAATTAAAAAAAAAAACAATGAAGCAGGACAGCTAAGTATATATTGCAATAAAACATCAAAGCAAACATGGCCATTAGAATTGCACATTGCACTGAACGAGCCTTTGAGTATATCTTGAAATACCTTTTGAATAGCTATTTGCAGTACCTCAGTTCGAGATCTTCTGCTTTTTTCCACAGGCCACTCCATCATCCATCATGCATTACATCTCGTCACCCTAGCCACGTCCTGTGCTCTGCTACAAAATCAGAATGGCTAAGGAACTCCCAGACTGTGAAACAATACCGGAAGACAAACTGTCCGGCTGGCAGCTGATTGGCGGAGGCAGCTTTGGCGACATCTACAGAGTTCGGCACATGGACTGGTGCTTTGATGTGGCAGTCAAGAAGCTGAACAGGTGAGAAGGAGGTGCCAGGTGCACTTATGGAGTATTAAAGTGTATGCGTGGTTCCAGGTAGCCTAATAGTGTCTGAGGGATTTATACAGGGTTTTGAAAGCTTCTGGTGTGTTGGAAGAACCTGTTGGTATGCCCTAGAGTGCTATCATGCTCAACGCTCAGCCTTTCTGATGAATTTATTTGCGGTCTGTAGAGTGCAGTAATACTGAAAGGTGTTCTAAGGAGAGAACTGTATGGGAGAGTTGCCATAACACAAAGGCAATAGGTCTAATTTTTTTACAGGGCAGGTTAGACAGGCGCCACTACAGGCACACTGAGAGAGCATACTTGTAGGGACGCAAGCTCCCACAAGAAATATACAGACAGACGCACATTCACCCAGATGCATCACTGTCAAATGATCATTTATTTTGTTGTGTGTAATTTACAAATACAGACATAGTGCAGCCCTTAGATACATGTGTAACACTGGTTCTGGTGGCTGAATAAAGAAGACTATGATGAACATTTAGGATATGTCTCATGTAGCCCCACATAGAGTAGCCACACGTATGAAGCATAGTTTTGACTATCAAAATATCTACTTTTTAAAGAAATTGTAATTTATCCAACATAAAAACACTCTTCTAATTTCAGTTCCACTTACCTTTTTGGGTCCCTAAGCTGGCAAACTACAACATGGATAATGTACCTGCTTCCCAAATATCTGTGCAATTTGCAAATTACAGGTTTCTATCTCTTTAGGAAAAAGTGGTTCACACCAAAATAGTAATTCTTACATCTGAAATGTACAGCATTGTGAAGCCCCAATACCGCAACTGAAAACATTGCAGGTAATAATATAGTTCTTCCAAATCGTTGCCGTGGAGAATAGTTTCATACTGCAGAACGTTGTAGTTCTAAAAAAAAAAAAGTACATCATCTAAACAAGACTCTAGATCGCAGTTCTGTGTGAGCTAATTCTCGTACTCTTTGTCTATGTAAGCCAAATTAGACAAAGATAAGATTACACAAAATGCAGACTAAACGAGACCCCTCTAAATAATCTTATATAAACCTGTAAAATTGCATTTACAAAGCTTTACCCACACTTACTAATGTTTGCACCAAAGTACCTGATTGCAGATTAAAGAAGGATAAGTGAAATGATAAGTATGATAGGAGGGACGTTTTCAAAAGTTCGCAAATATTCTTACCACCTAAAAGAAACAAAAAGCCTACCTGTCTTATCTGTATATCCAGATAACTGCTCTGTCAAAGTGACGCCCATGTTCCATAGTGTAATGGTCAAACTCCATGCTTCATGAATAATTAGTCATTGGCTGACAGGTGATGAATGACAACCAGTAGCTGAAGGGGCTGATCTCATGTCTGTGGACAGCGTTGGCTGCCTTTGCCAGACATATGAAGGTAGGGGTAGAGCTAATGTAACCTAGTTGATCTTGTTTGTTTAAGAGGCCTATTGCACCAAACAAAGAACGGCCATTTTATAAACAATGTAAAGTGCTATCATTGACATGAAGAGCACTCAATATAAGATGCAGCACGTTTGTGAGTGGAAAGTTAAGTAATCCATATTCTGCCATGCTGGTACAAAGATATTCTATCTAGTAGTCTGGTATGTGAATTTAATGGGGAAGAAATTAGATAAATCCCATTTTTTAAACTGCCGCTTTGCATCCTATGTAATAAGTTTAAGATTCCAGTGAAGAAAACACTGGCTCCCAGAACCCCAGGTTTTTGCAGAACAAGGCAATGTTAAGAAGGTAGGAATCCTTTCGTAACCACTTAGAAAGAAAGAGCTGTTAAAAGAAAGAGAAATGTGTCATAAATACTTGGAGTGCTTATGATTTCCAAATGCCTGAAATGCAGAAGATAAGTTGCATCACAGTAAGTATGTGTCAGAGATTGGACGGGCTTCCTTTTGACTTGATTGTCCAGGGAAAGGGCAAATCTTTTCAGTTGTCACACTGTCATACTAGCCATTATAACAGACGTGGAAGGTGCCAGGTGTCTCAACAAGAGGGTCCTAGTTAGATGTAAAAAAAAGCACAAAGGTAAAACACCTACTTTGTAATCAAATAATACTTGATTGAAAACGCGGATTAATGTAGCAGTTGATAAACCATGCACCAAACTCACCACAGCATCCTAAAGAGGGAAGGGTAAGTTCATAAATTTCACAAGAGGAATCCAAATTAATCCCGCTGCAAAAATTAAAATCACAGAAATAATGGACTATAAATGTGATTAAAGAAAATGGGGAATGATCTCTTCCTCTTCAGAATGGCTTCTTTATATATTGTTCACACAGGAACTCCCATTGTCAGAGAGATTTGAGCTTTATTTTGGGTTGGGAACCTCCAAAAGTGTTCTCTGCACAATCTACCATCTTTGGAGAATAGTTTATAGGCTGACCATGCCTCTTCCCGCAGAATCATGACGTTCGCTAAACATGTGAGGAAGAAGAGCAAATTTGACATCCAGTATTCTCTGCCACATTCCGTAGTTCCACCATTGCCTGCAGCGACTAATGCCTCCAACGGATCATTCCTCCAGTGACCATGATCGTAGAACCATCCGCAAGGCCCAAGCCTCAAGGACACTGAGCTCTGTGATTTGCACGCCATCTTGCAACATGTACTGTTTGTGTGTGGTGCTTCCACAGTCTTCCCCTGACCACAGTCTCTGGTGATCTCTGGGCACAAAGGTGACAGTGTAAATGTCCAGGTTTTGTAAAGCGCAAACAATTACCCGAAGGTATCCAGGCGCTGGGGGCCGTCGTGGAAGATTAAGCGAGCTATTGCCCAGAGTCCCATGGTGCTGGGCTGATCTGCCGCCGGGGATCGATCCGTGATCCCTGGGTTCCGGAAGTCGCTCTGGCTGCTGCGCCACATCTTTTCCACTTCCTCAAGTGTGTAAGATGGACAGCTTAATTGTTTTGTTGCATTGGGTTTTGTTGTGTAAGCTTACTCGCGTTCAAATAATAGCAAGCCCAAGACATGCAGATACATTAACCCATGCTTTGTGTGTAGGTTTATGTGTGTGTTAGTCAGAGAAATGGGAAGCTGGAGGTTATTGAAGGCAAGTGTGTTGTGCAAAGACATTTAGGTGAGTGTCTACCACACTATTAAGAAAAGAAGCCTTGATGTGGTAAACTTTCCCCCAGTTTATTGCTCGGAGCCTGCTGGCTCTGTATGAGACGCATTCCACAATGATTTTACCCATTTTTACGTGCAAGGACTATACTTGATGTACTGTGATCCTGTTGCAGGCTTCCTATTGTATGTAGAAATCTTCAGGAGTCGAGGTAAGTTGAAGAAAGTGATTTATTTATAGTCAGGGAGAGAAGTACCAGTTATCCTGCCTCAGCGGTTGCTCCGTGTCTCGCGGTTTTTCCGTGTCTCATTCAACAGATGTGTAAGTGGTTTGCCCATTTTTCCACTTAAACATTTTTAAAAAATTGGACGGAAGTCCATTTGGGCTAGGTGTTCTCCTACTTTTTAGGTTGTTACGTGACCCCTACTAATTGTGTAGATTCTGTCCTTCATTTCTTTTGTGTCCTGTCCTCCCTTGAAAGAATAGGGTTTGAGATATCGTCCACAGATTTAACCACCTCCTCAGTTGATCATCTTTGTTTGTTTGGTTTGCAAAAGCTTCTGCAACCTCATTTGCAGAACCAAGTTTTCCATTTCAGTCTTTTTAATTCTACACACCCACCTCTGGTCTGTCTCTCAATATGCTAGCCAGATCAGCCATTTACCAGCTATAGTTCCAACTTTATGTAGCTTATGTTGCTGTGCACGATGTAGTGTTCTCACCTCTTTCCACTAATTGTCTGTATTGCTCTCTGGCCATGGTCTCTTCCCTGACGCAGCTGTGCTCTAGGGTCCTGCATACATTCTGTTTCCCATTGACATAACTGTTCTAGGGCTGTCGTATCTTTGGCTGCTTCCCTTGTTTTCCAGGAAAAGCATCCATTCTTTGGAATACTCTTCCTACAGTCCTACGCCACACTCAGGAGATAAAATGTTTTAAAAAACTTCTCAAAACTCACCTCTTCGGCCAGGCCTATTAATGCATTTCACTCGCCATATGTGTACTATTGCTTCGCGCCAGGATACTCAGGAGTAGTTGTGCGCGCTATAAATATCAATATAACATAACATAATGCGACCCCTAATGACCATTTCATATGCTGCCAATAGGGTCACACGGAGTTCACTTTCCCTATATTTTTCAATAAAGTATAGGCCCATAGTGTGCATCAGATACTTATTTTGTCTCCCAGTTTCTCCATTCCCAAGGATGCAGTCCTCCATTCCATCTCCCTGCAGGAGGATAACCTGTGCCTCTAGTCTCATGGGCAGTGGAGTATGGTCGAATATACTACTTGGTATGTAGTGTGCATCACTATATTTGGCTCCCTGAGTAAGTGGTACTAGAAACTAATCTAATCTGCTAAGCTAGAGCATCCGACCAGCCGCATTAAAATATTGTCATTCAGTGGAGTACGCCTCTATCATTAGATCTACCGGATCATGGCCATTTACAAAATCAAAAAGTCTTTTATCCTTCCTGCTTGGTTGATTGGTCCCTGTGACTCTGTCTTGGTCCTTTTGCATTGTGAGCTTTAGGTCCCCTGCCAAGACAAAAATCATGTTCGGTGAATGTACGATCTATTTCCCCGTTTTTTCCATAATCATCATTTGTAGCCTAGGGAGAAGTACAAGGATATTAATATAATTCTTTCACTGTTCTATACCTCACATATTGCAGCATAACTTTCCCTGGGGTCTGGCAATGTCTGTGTGACTGTTGGGGGTAGCAATCTATGAGCCAGGTGATCAACCCCATGGGAGTCAGTAATGAACCCTGAGTAACCCTGGACTTTGACTCTCCCCTTGCTTAGGATTCTACAGTTGTATTACAGAAAGTGCCCGCTTTGCGCACCTTCGGGGCACTTTGGTATTCCAGCTGTGGCCCCTTCTGTAATACCGATTGTTCTGTCACATATGAAGTGCCAGCGCTTATCTGCAGAGGCATTCCATCATTTGCATGGGGCGTGCCCTATCCAAAGGAGGGAATCACCTTGCCTCTGTGCTCGCGCCATATTACAGACATGGTCGCAAAGACAAATAATCTGTCAGAGGGCTCACTGAGAGCAGCCTTCTGGCGGAGGGAAAGGGGATCCCATGGATCCACTCCACACATGCCCTTGTAGGCGAGTGCAGTCACCGCCTGCAAGGGGATCTCTAATCCCCCGTCGAAGTGCAGGCGGGTTGCCACCTGCACTGTGAAGACATGAAGCGATGTAAAGCAGCTGGGGGCAGCACGAGTACGCTATTGCCCTGGGGGCAGCGCATTCATCGTAATATGGCGCATTTTCATTGTGTACGCCGAGTGCACCTTTTTAAAGGTGCCCCTGGCGCAAACAGTGAAAATGCACTTATTGTGTAATGTGGCCCCTAAAGTGTTTCTTGTAGTATTTTTAGATCAAGGTCCTGTCTGGCCAGGAATTTCAGTGCCACCCCTCATTTTAGTTAGTGACCCAATCCATTCACATTCCATGGTAATATTTAAGGACTATTTTTACCTACCTTGGTTTTGGCGCCATATTCTTAGTTTTAAAATTTTTGGAATGACCGGGACACGCCCCTCTGTCACTTATGCAGTCAACTATGTCCAAAGAAGCCAGACCTCCACCCTCACACCTAATTAGAACCTCACCCTACTGCCAGTCTAGAATGACCTGCTGCCACAGTGCTTTGGGGTGCCTGTTCTGCAGCCCTTCTTTCCAACTTTTCTAGGAGGCCCACTAGTTTGATGTCTTTCCTTTTGGACCTTCCTTCGGCATATTCTGCTATGACATATAAGTGTTGGGCAATTTATTTAAGGTGGATGACCTCTTTTGTAAGTGCTTTGAGGGAATCTGGGTATTCTTCCAAAGTATGCTCTGCCATGTTCACCCTAGCGTACATTTTTTTTTAAGTCCACCTGCATGGGATTTTGGGGCCGATTACGATGGCGTGAAGTCCGCCACCGCTGGCCCGGCGGTGAGGACCGGCGGTGTCGGACTTCCCGCCATCACCCTGAATATTCCCACCGCCAAATTAGCATAGCGGTTGGAATGGCAAAGGTACCACGGTGGACGGAAAGACCGTCCGCCGTGGTCCCGCAAGGCGGGCCTTTTCCGCCCGCCTTGCAGGACAAGGTACAATGGGGCTATGTACGGCACCGCCATGGGCATTAGGATGCCTGTCTTTTTTGGTGGCGATGCAGCTGCAAAAAGACAAGCAGTGAATGCCCTTGGGGGCCCGTTGCGGGCCCCGGGGAGGTGGGGTGCTGCACGTGGGGGTACCTATGGTACCCCCCTACATATGCATGTACAAGGTGGCAGGCACCGCACAGTGCCTATCACGTTGTACCTACATATGCAAAACATGTCTTTTTACATTGTGGCGGGTGCTGCCGCCCGCCACAATGTAAAAATACAGGATGCGCCCGCCAGTATGGCAGGCGCATCGTAATTTGCATTGCGGGGCCGCCGCACGTATCGCGGGCGGTCCCTTTTGACTATGCGACAGTGGGCGGACTTTGTCCGCCCGCCATCGTAATCGGCCCCCATGTCCGTCTGTGTGTTGTTCAGATACTTCCCTTGTGGGGTCACTAATTAGTACATTTTTATCTAGTTAGGCTGGGTAGTTCCATGACCTCTGTCAAAACCCGTTGTGAATATGATATCTGAAAGCTGGTTTAAAATACCAGTGACTGATTGTATCTGTGTTGTAGCTGATTACCTCACATGTTTGGTAATATCTAGTGTGGCAGTTATGCCTTCAACTGACCCTATCGAAGCTCATCAGTTCTTAGTTATAGTTTTCAAGTAGTAATGTAAGGAGGTAGGGATAGTTTGGCCACCAACCCAGCCTGTATCACCTAATGTTCCTGTCTTAATAGCATTGTTATGTTTTCTTGAGGTGTATCTCTGAGGTCACTCCTGTTGTTTCTCACTGCTATTTTGCTACAATCTCGTTCAACACCAGAACAGGTCTACCTTGCAGGACTGTGTCCCTAGCCTCTCCTCGCTTCTGTGTGGGTTTTAGGTCTGCCACCCCATAAGCCACGTTGGGGCTGATTTCAGGAGGAGGACCACTCCACCGCAGTCTCTCTCTTTTTGGCGGGCTCACAAAGCGCTACGCCACAGTCCAGCAGCCAGTACCCTCAGGTATGCAAGCAGTCCCCTCGCTGTGTCGTTGGCCCTGAACTCAGTGGCGTGGGAGGCAGCCACCCAGGTCCTGAGCAGATTCGTCTCCATATCAAGTAGTGTTGTAGAGTGAACTGGCATGTAGTGTAGTAGATTGTTGTAGAGTCAAGTTGCATAGAGTAGAGTATGCATGGTGTGGTAGCACACTATCATTCCAGACAACACACTTTCAATTGAAATGGCCATTACATTTGGACACAGTTTAACTGATAAAACTATACAGTGCACAAAGAATGATGTGTGGAAACTGCTTCACCAAGTGTTTTCATTTATTTGGGTAGTATTAAAATGTTTGTTTCCTCCACACTTCAGAATTACAGACACATGTTTCTTTTGTGCTAACCTAATTCTGATATATTCTGAAATATTTACACAGTTTATTTACAGTTATTTATATTTTGTTAAGTGCTAGAGTATATAACATCATATGGCCTTTTCTTTATATGGGTAGCCAGCAGGGTTTGACACATAAATCCTCTGAGTTTGAAGTCAGAGAAAGAAAAATGAACACCAAGCTCCCTGGAAGACAGAACCTGACATTTGATATCTGTCTTTGAATGCACAGCAAATGTCACAAGATAAGAACATAATTTAAATTCCTGAATACTGAAAGCAAGTACTCTTGGAAGAATGCAAAGAGTGATGGTAAACCGGCTATGCTAAACGGGAGGGCGGGAGGGACTAACTCAAGCTGGACAGCCTAAAACAAAAAAGCCAGCAAATTGAAATCAAGCAAATCTGAGTTAAAAACCACAAAGTCAAAGGTGAGCGATGGGCAGAATGCCTTCCCAGGGAAGCTTTTTAGAATGTCCCTAAGATGTCTTTGCAAATCAGACAGCTGTGCTGTTTGCTAGGCTTCGACCTAAAAACTCTTGATTAAGAAGACGCTGTTCGCTTCACAGCAATGTGCCTTCACAGATGGAGTGCCAAGTGCAATTATTCTCAGTACCTGAATGAAAGTAGAGAGTCTTTCTGCAGCTCAAATGCTAGATGAAAATACCTGAAATTTCTTTGAGGCTTGACAAGCTTAGAAAAAGACGTTGATGATAAATCTTCTCAACACGCATCAGAAACAGAACCAAAGCTTGATTTACAGCTTGTGTTCGGCACTAGTATTAGATTCAGCCCTTCTGACACCAGTGAGGCTTGGATTTCAAATTCTGTTGCACTGCAATGAAAACGAGGCTTGTTTTCCAGCTTAGTTTCAAGGAGTCTCTTCACAGCAAGGCTTGGATTCCAACCTGCCTTTTACGGTGGGAGACCATACAATAGTTTAACAAAAACTTCAAATGGGTTTGTTGATGCCTGATAAGGACGCACCCTCTATGCTGTTTACTGTGAGGATAACTTTATGCATGCATTGGTCTGGGTTAACAGTCAGCGAAGCTCTGGTTACTGCAAAACTTTAGCACACATAGGGTGGATCCTGTAGTGGTGATATCGACCCCAATGTTTTTGCGCCCGTCGCCAATATAAACATATGACAATGAAAAGAAGCCTTAATGTGGTAAATATGGCTCCAGTTTATTACTCATAGCCAACTATACAGAGCACACAGGCGTGTCTGCCAATCACTCCTCGCCAACTGCCTCTTAAGACTACACCAACTGTAAACATTCTAAAAACCCTCATGGGTCAATATTTGTAAATTAACATGGTCCTGAAATACATATAAGACATGTAAAACATTACATCTTTCTCTGACCAGGAACATTCTCAGCATATGTATGACAGCATGAGAATGCATAACCATGTGGAAGATGAACAGCGCAATTCCTCTGTTATGCTATTTTGTTGTATTAAGCTTAGCGCTCTATTGGATTCAGGAAGTTATAGATGCCAGATATGCAGCTACACTTACAAATTCTTACTGTGTCAGTTTATATGTCTGTGAAGCGGGGAAGATGCAGTTCGAAGTTATTGAAGGCAAGTGAGATGTGCAAGGACATTAAAGCACATTTTCTGTATGTTAACATGTACATGGGGGAGAGATGTTCCGAGGTGAGATTTAGGGATGACTAAAGGTGCGAAAAATGTACATCCAGATATTGTGATGCTTGATAATGAAGGCCTATTATGAGAGGGCATGTTACTTCTAGATATCCTTGCCTGCACGAGTTGCTGGCCAGGGCAATGCCATATGACAACCACTAGCAGTTCAGAAAAAGAAACTCTTGGGGTACCTTGTCCCACTTCCACTGATATGAAAGCAAGTCACTTGAACAAGACACTCTATTGCCTGTAGGAGACCGGAGCTGATTATGTGAGGAAACGTGGGCACATCTATATGGTTTCAATGTCGAACGTGCATATTAGTCGATTCGATTCGATTCAAAAACTTTTATTCGATTAACATTCAGTTGAATCATAAAAAGTACATCATAAAAAATCCAGTGGATTATTTAAAACACAGAATTATAATACAGATAAAAACGGGGTAGTGTTTAAAACAATTAGTAAAAACCTGATTTACAAGTTGATCTATAAAACATCAATTCACATCAAATCAAGGAGACGGTAACCCGATTTTACAGCGTGTTCTCAGACATGATTTTAGAAAAAGAGCTACACATTTGGCTACATATTGTGAGTCTAACAGCTGAAGTGCCAGATAAGCTGGCCGGCAAGTTCTCAACCCCATTGATCGAAGTAATGGGATGATCCAGCGCTTGCGAGATTGCTCATAATAGCGACAGAACAAAGTAAGGTGGATAGCCGATTGAGATGATACACCATCACACGGGCATTTTGCCAGGTCATGTGACCAGTTTAACTCTTTGGGGAAGGTAACAAGGCGGAAAAAGGAATTAAAACGAAACCTAGTCAGAACAAATTTTTCGTGATTAGTTCAAAAGAATTTTAAATAAGGCTGGATACCAGGGGAGGTTTGAACCATGAGAATTTGCACATTTGTTGGCTTTGATACTTCATGGGTAAGGCGTAGATCTCTCAGATGGTTTAGACAGAGGTTTTTCAACGCCTTTCTACTGATGTCAGATATTGAAGATGGTTCAATGAAGTAAGATGTGCAATTCAAATCCTTTAGGAAGTTGGAAACATACAGTAACCAAGGTATTTTTTTCCAATTTACCAAGGATAGGCAATCTTGTATTAGGGAACGAGTTAGGTGGCATTGGGGTTTGTTCCATATACGGTGCCATAAGAGAATCGGCTGGCATCTGATGTTGTCAATTATGTAGTCGATACCAAGCTCGATGTGGGAACCGTATATTGGAGCACTTTGGGGAAGTGCCAGAATGTATTTTAAAAACCCGTTTTGGACCGTTTGTAAGTCGTCTACGGGAGCATAGCCCCAGACGCCAGCACCATAGGTTGCTATGCTGTGGCATTTTGCGTGGTAGATTTTAAGCAACTCATTTGGGGCTGGTTTACCCAGTTTTCTTGAGAAGGAAACAAGAGCCGAAGTTGCTCTCTGAAAGAGCATTTTTTTACTTGCCACTGCTTGCTTCCAAGATAGCTGGTCGTCCATTAAAATGCCTAAGTAGGGATATTCTCTGGCACGCTCCAATCTAACTTGTTCTATAAAAACGGACTTAGGGTTCTTTGCCTTAGGACCGGTGTGCATGACATAGGTCTTACTTTTGTTAAGTTTTAACCCAAGAGAGAGCATGAACTGGCAGTATTTATTTAATTGTTTTTGTAACTTGATTAATGTCCTTGCTAAAATGACGGAATCATCCGCGTATAATAAAGCGGGAATAGGGCGATGATTGATGGATGGGAGGTCCTGGCTCCCTTCCAGCATGGCCATTTCCAGCCCGTTAGTGTAGAGCTCACGAAGGAATTTTATGAGGGGGGGGATCTACCCCCAGTTCACTAAGAATGGCCCACAACCTAGAGTGTAACACACAGTCGAACGCTGCGCTGAGGTCGACATACACTAAGTATAGATTGCCACCTTTAGCCCCGGCATATTTGCCTATTAAAAGAGTTAAATTTAGTGCCTGTTCAACTGTGCCAAGTCCCTCCTGGAATCCGTACTGGAGGTCAGTCAAGATGTTGTTCCCCGACGCCCAGTCCTGGAGACGTTCCAAGATCAGACGCCCCGCAACTTTCCCCGGGGAGTCCAGGAGAGAAATGGGCTGGGTTGTTGCGGTCCCCCTTTTTAAAGATAGGGAGCAAGATTGAAGAGGACCAAGAATCTATTAGGCCAATTTTGGAGACTGCCGCCATCACCTGGGTGATGATGGGGGACCATAGCTCTATATTATGTACAAAAATATCTAGTGGGACTCCATCGGGGCCAGGCGCCTTACCGGTTTTGGAGGACGTTAATGCGCAAATGACCTCACTTAGGCTAAAAAAAAGTTCGATAGGATAAACTTGTGCCTTAGTAGGATCATTTACTGGCTTGACCGTTTTTGTGGTATCAACTAGGAAGCCCCCAAAAAATTTTGAGAAATGGGTCACCCACTCATCAGCGGTCACGGCCACATCTAGATGCTGGGGAGTTTTGGCGTCAACTAGAAAAGGTGATTTGACTACGCGCCAAAACTGGGAGCTGTCTTTACTTAGGCAGCTCTCATGCAGTTGGGCCCATAAGTTTTTCTTTAGTTCCTTTTTACAATTTTGTTGTGCCGTTTTGTAGTCCTTTCTGAGTTTGGCTATCTCAACTTTATTTCTGTTTGGATTATGTAATGCCTTTTTTAGGGCAGATAGCGCTTTTCGACATGCTGAATTAAACCACCTTAGGGATTCCTGAGTACCGGGTTTATGGTTGCGGAATAATTCAGACCGCATAACTTTTAAAATCTCCAAGAAACTGGATAGGATCAACTGAGGTGGGGAGTCCTCTGCCAGGCAATTGTTTATCCAAAGAAGGGCTTTGGATATAACGTTGCCGCTGATAGCTACAGGGTCTATTTTAGACCATTTCACAGAAAAGCCGTCGACTTTATCCATGGCCAATGATTGGTGAGTTAATTGGCTAATCCTAGTAGGGTGAAAAACATCTATATCAATTGACAAAGTAATGCTATTAGGGAAATGGTCACTTGAAGCATCAGTACCTGTATTAAACTGTTGGAGTTTGCCCTTTAGCGCTTGTGAGCATAAAATGTAATCAATAGTGCTAAACAAGCCCCTACCGTGGAATGTGGGTTTAAATTCAACTGAAGGGTCCACTAGGTCATTTGCAGATTCTATTTCCAATGAGAAAAGACTGTCATTCAAGGCATTGCCTAAAAGCGTGTGCGTGAAATGAGTCAGTGGACAGTCATTTTCGTCTAGGAGACCACAGATACCTTTCTTGTGGTTGGTACACAGAGGAACATTGAAATCCCCCCCCCCCCCAAATCACATAACATACATATGATGGGTGCTTATTACGTTGTTCAATTATAACTGTGGAGATTTCATTTTCAGCCTTAACACAATCAGCGGGGCAAAGGTTGTTATAGAAGGTGATAAAGAGATGTAGCATACAATTACTAAATACAACCATGATAATTTGAAAGTTCGTAGTGGTATATAAAACAGTTGTTTTCTTAGAAGGTAAGCTGTTTGAGATATACACCACTAAACCTCCCTTAGATCTGCCATGAGTGGTAAAGGCGGCTGGGGAGTGGAACGTTTTATAGCCCTGCATGTTTAAGGGATCAATAGCCCAAGTTTCCTGTAAACAGACTATTTGATGAGTATTTACTATGTCCAACCATGGTTTAAGGTTTAACTTTGAGCGAAGACCCGCTACATTCCAAAATAGTACGGAAAGCTGCTGGATGGAAGGGATAGACTTTCTGCTGTTCGACAAGACGTAGTCAGACGAAATTCCTGGGCGGGGAGAGGTATGTATTAATGGGGCAGCGAAATGAGTTGCGATATGATCGTCTTTCTTTGAAACAGGGAGTTGTGTTAATAGAGGTATTAAGGTTGGTACTTCTGGTATAAGTAGGGTACCAGCTGTGGGGGATGAGGTCAGAGAGCAGTAGAGTTGTTCCGGCGGGTTAGACCTTGGGGAAGGGGGATCAATACATTCCTGTTTACTGTCGGATAATGGTCAATCCACCATTTCCAGGCAGTCATATCTGTTAGTCAGTGGCACGCCTCTCCATCCGAAGGTTGGAGCTGCGTCTCTGCCCCCATGACTCGGCCAATCAGCCCAATCACGTCTTCTATTCCAGTTTCCAACTTGAGTCCAGTTCCATTCTGGACCAGTATTGTAGTGATGGACTGGGGGATAGAAGAAGGAGAGTCTTTTAGTGCCGATCCCGTCAGATGTAAATTGTGAACCCCAGGAGCAAATATGCTCCACAGTGTGGGGATCCTCAAAATTGACGATGACGCAATCTCCCTGGATAGATTTTGACTCTTTCCCTATCCAGGGGACTCTGCGGACCATTGTAACTCTGTTGTCAGAATAGGGGGGAAGGGGCCTATTGGCAGATAGCCAATGGAGTACCTTATTTCTAAGGGACCAGCCCGGTTCCTCCAAATTTGTATTCAACTCGGGGACCCCGGTCATGATGACTACATAAGGAGCAGCTTCTGGGGGTAGGTGAATAGAATGACCACCATTCCTCCTGGTCTTATAGGTGGTGTTTTGGATCCCTGGTGTCTTTGTTTGAATAGGAGGCTGAGTAGATGGGGGGCAGGAGCTTTGGTTAAGGTAGGGCCATTTGTCACCCGTATGGGTGTGGGTTTATGTTGTGCGGCCACTGCTGTAGTGGATGGTTTTGTTACTAGCACCCCATCGTTGGTATTTTTGGGTTTTGGTTTTTGGGCCGTGGTGTGGCCGGGGGCAGAACCCTTGTTAGTTTTTAGGGCTGAGGTCAGCTCTTCTAACAGCTTTTCGATTTTTAAAAGGGTGAATTCAATGGGTTGCATGTAAGATTTCATTAATGCCCCTAAACTATCTAATAGTTGGTTGTTTAAACCGCAGGTTTCACTGTCTCTACCTACATTACTATTAACACTGAGGTTAGCTGAGGTAGTGAGAAGGTTAATTGTATCTATGGGTATTGGATTTAGCTCTTGCCGAGAAGGTGCAACTTGGCTGGGGGACTGGATAATAGGTAGGGGTTGGTGATTGAGTTGCGTCGTTTTTTGGGTCTGTCTGCGAGATTTTCTTTTTTTTTTTGCTGAGGGTTCTATTTATTCTTATGTATTGCTCCCTCCCTTATGCCCCGAATTGTAGTTGCAGTGGAGTCGTCCCTACTCGGGCTAGTGAAGAGAGCTGGAGTTCTCTCCAGAGACAAAGATAGCTGTGATGTCTGTAGGGCTGATAGCTCTAAAGAAACTGACAAGTCCACAGTACCTGGGACTGTGTGGGGGTCAACGTGATCGTCCAGTAATGTACCAGGTTCTGGGGGGCGCAGGGGAGTTTTGTCAGCCGCCAATAAGCCCAACGAGGAGCGTTTAGCCGCAGTCAAATCCTGTGAAACCATCCGTTCCAACAAAAGTACGCCTTGGTTAATGGCGTCATTTGCTCTAGCAATAAACTGATCGATTGGGCCAGTTGTTTGAGCCACACGGAGTGCCTTGTTACTCCTGGTCCCTCTAGGTGACATGCTCAAAGTAGTAGGACCCAGATGAGGGGATTACTCAATGACAACAGAAAGCAATGATAATATAGCAATTATATGATACGGATAAGCAAATGTCAGTGGGGTGGCCCAGTCCAGTCTTACCCGGTCTTGAACGGGCTTAAATGGGCCCGCCCTTTGCCCGGGCTTCGCCCGGCGTCCCGCGAAGCGGGCCTCTGCGCCGCTTTTGTGCACCTCCTGGTGCGGGCGCGTCGTCAGCGGTGCGCGCCGCCGCAAAGCCTGCCGGGAGTTGTGGTCCCGGAGTGGCGGAGCGAAGGATGGTACAGCTGACTCTAGGCTGGTGGCGGCGTGGGTTCTGCCCTCTCGTTTTGGCTCCCAATTGGCTCTCAGCGGTGGCGGCGTCCCTGTGCTGCCCTCAGGTAAGGTAAGTGTAAGTGACACCCTCTCCGCCGGCCTCTGCGCCGCTTTTGTGCACCTCCTGGTGCGGGTGCGTTGTCAGCGGTGCGCGCCGCCGCAAAGCCTGCCGGGAGTTGTGGTCCCGGAGTGGCGGCGCGAAGGATGGTACAGCTGACTCTCGGCTGGTGGCGGCGTGGGTTCTGCCCTCTCGTTTTGACTCCCAATTGGCTCTCAGCGGTGGCGGCGTCCCTGTGCTGCCCTCAGGTAAGGTAAGTGTAAGTGACACCCTCTCCGCCGGGCTCTGCGCCGCTTTTGTGCACCTCCTGGTGCGGGCGCGTCATCAGCGGTGCGCGCCGCCGCAAAGCCTGCCGGGAGTTGTGGTCCCGGAGCGGCGGTGCGAAGGATGGTACAGCTGACTCTCGGCTGGTGGCGGCGTGGGTTCTGCCCTCTCGTTTTGGCTCCCAATTGGTTCTCAGCGGTGGCGGCGTCCCTGTGCTGCCCTCAGGTAAGGTAAGTGTAAGTGACCTAAGTGCATATTAGTCATTGTTCGAAGCATCAGTTCATGAATCTGCATAATTGTGGCCATAAATAGGATACTGGCGAGTATTAGCGGAGTTTAAACAAAATATAGGACTGAGGATGTTATTTTGACATCAATAGATTCAGAACTTTTCAATTATAGGTTTTGTTCCAGAATACCAAATCATAATCTAACTAGACCGTACTCTAATTATTTTGTTAATTTATAGTAATTCTTTTAATCCAATGCAGAATACTCTGTAGGTGCACATATTTTTACCCGTTAGTGATGTAAGGAGTAAAAGCTGGTCTGTCCTGCACAGGTCTTCATTTAAGCTCTTCTTTATCCCATGTGACAGTTAGCAGCACTCTCCTGAGAGACACAGGCTTAATCTTGTGGCCCACAGTTGGACACTCAGGCTGAAGGCATCTGCTGAGCGTCTAGTAGTGTTTCATTCTGCTCCAGTTCATCTGACTCTAAGCCTTTAACGATAGGGAAGTGTATAGGATGTTTGTCTACGTTCCTGATTCCATGAGGTCCCAGTAGTTTTGATCTGGCAAGGGTTTGAAACTATTAAAAGAATCATGGAAGTATCAGTTCGGAGCAGTCGCCCAGACTGCCACATCAGGAGACTGAAGATTAAGAGGTAAATACGATTCGATTTAGGAAGCCACACAATGTACAACGAATAAGGACTGTACGATCAATTGTATTTGGTTCAGCAGAGCTTGCAAATTTCAGACCAATCATGGTCGTATAAGAGGTATTTAGTGAGTTATATAAAGAGCCCCCTCTTGACAAGAAGTAGCTGCTAAGAACACGTATAAGTCACTTGAGAGATTCAGAGCCTGAAGATTAGCCCAATGTGCCCAGACAGCGGTTAAAGTTTTCTGTGGCTTTTAAAGAAAAATATAATGAAAGTTTGTGGCTTTATCGCTATACTTTTCCCATTTAAAATAACTATTTTGCCCAACTAAAGCAACCAAGCAAAGAAAATGACTGTTCAGGTTTAGGAAAGTAAAAAACCACATTAATTGTCCCAGACATGAACCGGCTCTACACAGCTCTGCAGTCTCCTGGCTTTTTTCTTAATATTCAAATAATTAGTGGGGCTGTTTTCATAACTCTTTTTCCAGTATTTATATCTTCCTGTACATGATATCTATGCTTCTATTTAGACTATCGCTGGAATAGACCATTGACTCTTTAAGTGCAGAACAATCCAACCTGCTTTGTCTTTAAAAAAAACCAATAAAAAAGAATCCCATTGTTCTCAAAATGTTTCTCCATGGCCTATCCTTCTCCCCAACTTTGTGTTCAATAATATCCTATTAGCCAACCAGAAATCTAGAGCAAGACTGCAGAGGATCATTCCAAATCCCACTTAGATAAGAGGGATTTACCTGCTCATGTAGTTTATGCTCCACTGTTGTAATATTTTGTGTGAAATTTCTCTCAAGGCTGGACTTGATATTACTGAATAACGACTGTGTGAGAGGAAGGGTTAACCCAAGAAGCTGTACTCGATCAGAGACAAAGTGTGTGACAGGAGGTTCCTTACAGTATTGATTGGTATCTATTGGAAGAGTCGTGTAAGATGGTGGTCACTCTAGGACTAGTTAGAGTGCTTATTTGGAGATCTCTCTTGGGCTGGTTAAACCTGCAGTGGGATGTACGTTGTTACAACGCGGGTTGTAAAAACGCATACCATTAGCACGCGGCCGCTACAACGCAAGTCGTTACCACGACTTGCGTTGGAGGGCGCGGATTTAGGGTTTTTATAATTTTATATTCCAACACCAGTCCCCGTGGATACTAGGGAAGGTGTTGGAATATAAATTTATTAAATTCCTTATCCCACAGCGCCCTCCAGCGCAAGTCGTGGTAACGACTTGCGTTGTAACGGCCGCGTGGTAAAGGTACCGCGTTGTCAAAACTTCGTGGTAAACGTTGTTTACCCCTGCAGTGTGATGCATAGATGAAATGACTATGCCTCTTTTTGTCCCTACAGTAACTTCTCTCAAGGACTGCAGGAGCTCTTATCGGAGGCCAGAATGATGGACATGGCTTCGTCGATCACGTATGTGATCAAGCTTTATGGCATGTATGAGGGCAAGACTGATGATGGGCGTGTCTGTCATGGCATAATCATGGAGTACCTGGAGAACGGTAGCCTGGCCTCTCTGCTACACCGTGTCCACCCACTGCCTTGGGAGCTTAAGATCCGTATTCTGCATGAAGTAGCCCTAGGCATGAACCGCCTTCACAGCTTGAAGCCACCCTTACTGCACCTTGACCTCAAGCCCAGCAATGTACTCCTGGACGATGACCTTCATGTTCGAGTAAGCACTTGGAGCTTTAATAGTTAGTTGGCTGGACCGATGGATGATGTGGATGGATTTCTCATAGTTAAACTGTTTTTTTTGTATACGTTACTAGTCATGAACAAGATCAAATTATTTATTACCTCGGAGTTTCTTGTAAAGTGCAGGACATCTAGCCTGGCAGCTTCTACTGTGCATTGATAGAATGAGAAGAGGTCTAATGTGGCAGAGAGTCTCATTGATGTGAGGGGATGCATCCCTATTTGGTATTCTGATAACACTACTCTTGTTGATGCCAGAGATCTGGTGAATTCTAGGAGTTCTTTGAACTATAAGTTATTGGAATGTTCTCTCCGACTGGAGACTGGGGTACAAGGCATTCCTGAGTTTAGGCCCTACATGGCTTTGTTCTTTTAAGGTTTTTTGCTGGGAAAGGTGTACATACGTCAATTGAAGGTCCATAACTGGACTGGAAACATCACAGGACTCTAGGTAAAACTGACATCTTAACCACACTAATTCATTCAAGCTAGGAGATGAATTTCACATACCATCTTGACAAATCCAGCCTCAGGACTGCAAGTAGATGTGGGAAATTAGCCTAGTATAGGTAATTCTCTGAATGTGTGACTGTAACCTGGGCTGGTGGACCAGGGTTGATGGGAGCACTTGTAGTAGGGTCGGGGTCAGGTCTAATGGTTGTACCAGGTTGCACGTTAGGGACGAGATGGACACCAGGTCTTGCAGGCAAAGAGGGTTTTATTGTGATTGCACGTTTTGAATTGAGCATTAAAGTTCTCCTGGTTCTAAATGTGAGTCTTTCCCTGGCAAACTGGCTGGGATCCGTTTTGGCAGCAGGGGTGTTCGCTTCTCCGTTTTCAGATCCCCGGGCTTTTTCTTCTAGGTCTGGTCAGGGAGGACGACTCGCCGCTCCGGATCCCATGAAAAGGAAGACCAACAGAGAGGGAACCGTTAGTTCGGCTGTCTTCCGGGGAGTGCACCTTTTGGGACCGTGTGTAGTGAGGTAGGGAGGGGGTCACCAGTGTTCAACGTGCAGCTCAACTACTGTCGGTGACGTGGGGAGGCTACAGGAGGTGAGGGTTAAACGCGGGGTAAAGGAAACAGTAGGAAGGGGAAGACGCGGGAC
Organism: Lissotriton helveticus; assembly: GCF_964261635.1. Lineage (NCBI taxonomy): Eukaryota > Metazoa > Chordata > Amphibia > Caudata > Salamandridae > Lissotriton > Lissotriton helveticus. The sequence goes on along the minus strand of NC_136065.1, from coordinate 1,630,789,217 downwards.
AAACGAACACGGGGTTATTTACTCTATTTACACAAGCTTTCTTCCCGCCCACACCGCCATACGCTGCCGTACCTGGGTCAGCCACGCTCCTCCCCTGGGAGAGTGGCACGGCGGCTCACGGGGTCGTTGGCCTCCTGGCACACCTTTGGTCTCGTCTTCTCCTCCTCCGGGATGTTCCTCGGGGTTTCTTCGTTGTCCTCCGCAATCGCCTTCTTCTCTCCTTCCAAACCGCTCTCCGTCGCCGCTCCTCGCCTTCTCCTCCTCCGGGGTGATGTCACACCCCTCGTACATTACTTCCTGTGATTTAACCAGTCCGAGCTCACTGACGTACACAGGAGGAGTGGTCTCCTCCTCCTCCGAGAACGCCCACTTAAAGGCGCCGTGTTCCTCATCCAGGTCGTCCAGTCCGGTCTCCCAGGGGTCCCTCTGTAAGGAGGGAGGCACAACAGGGTCATTTCCGGGAGCCCACCACTCCTCGGATACATTCCGCCTCACTCCGTTACAGTGACCTTTACCGTCAGACAGACCGTCCCAGTCCATCTTAAGAGGATGGGGCTCTAGAGCTTCAAGGCAATGACCTAGCTAAGCAAATGGTCACATTTTTTCCTCACATTGATTAAGCTACTTACTCAAACTGGTTCAGATGTAATTAGATGGCAGCATGTGAGGTTTCTAGGATACTCAAGGTGAGTAAATCATCATCTGGGAAGAACATTCATTTATTTTTCTTGCCTCCAAATCAAAGTTCCTTATGCCCTGATCTGTCCAGATATGATTCTCCATGAATTCTGTACAGATTGGCTTACTTAGCTGAAAGGTAGCTCAGGCCTCCCCGTTAATTGGCCATTAATAATGTAAAAGACTGGCGAAAGTCCACCCTCTTAACTGCTTTCTCCAGGAAGACCCATTCAACTATATCGGTGGCGTCTTGGCATTGAGAGACACAAGGATTACAAACACTTTCCTCTGCTTTCTCTGCAATAGGGATCACCCTCCTCATATCGTCTTGGGTCTCTTTCTCCTTGATAATTCCTGATTGGTTATCCCTGGAATTAGATCACCAGGACACATGGCATGATATTGAGAAGGGCTTATAGGCCTGTATCAAGCCTACAGACATGGGTTATTCAGAATATAGGTAATATCCTCTTCCCTCACAAAGAAAGTAGTAGTGCCAGAACTACTGAAGGAACGTTGATACAAAGATGGAAGTAAACCAGCTGTATAAGTTCCCAGATAAGCCAAGTGGGCCAGGAGCGTTATTAGCTTTATGAACACTTATGTCCCTGGTAACTGCCACTTCTACTATAGACTTGAAATTCAGCACTCTGTTGGTAACACTAAAGGTCAGTGACTATTATATATGTGGCTCGGACTACGAGGAATTGGCCCCATATACTTACTCGTAGAAAGTTTGAATCACCCAGCTTTCTCTTACATCTCTAAGGACTTTGTCCCACGTCAGGGTGACAGTCTCCAAAACATATGTCCTCTCATTCAGTGTTTTCAGTTATCTTGCTAACTAAGTAATTGATTTGTTCCCCTGGGTCCTAGAACTTCCTCTTGTGGCACCATTAATATAGTCTTATCCATTACACAGATATGGTGGCCTGCTAAATTGCAACCTACCTCATTAATATTCATTAGTCAGGTCGATTTGCAACCCAAATGTAATTGTAAATTAGGAAATAAACATTTTGTACATTTAGAATACCAATTACCAAAGAGCGATTCAATCAAAGCTAGTTTAATCATGCCGTTAGTACACTCAAGTAACCCGATGGACTCCGCTCTAAGCAGGTTTGCAATATCACAGACAAATTCCCAGAGCAAACATAGTATCCATGTCAGCCATTGAACACAAGACCATTATCTGAGTGAAATGAATTAACTGCTGTCATCGCTACCAGACACTGCAAATCCATTATGACTAATGAAGCACTTGCATTTCTCTCTGGCTGCATCCATACAATCAAGAATATGAATCAATAGCTATCAATATATAGACTTACATTGGTCAACAGAATTTATTGCGCCAATATAGTACAAACAAATCCCCCTGAATGGGATGTTGGAGATTGTGAGAGAAGCTGGCAGGGGTCTCTTAACAGTAGATGGTTTGCTCTGTTGAAAATGTCACATTTTCTAAAATAGTCTCCAGTTTTTTTTCTTTAAACAAGGCCACATTTGGCATTGATGTAGCATAGCATTAACCCCAGCATGGACAGATACCGACCCCTCATGTATTTCTCTGAATACATCTAATCTGGATAGCTTATTAGGAATAATACCCTCTCCCACTCCTGGTACAGTGATTACAGGAGTGTGGTCTGAATTAAGGGTGTAGGGCTATCTAGGAGGAAAGCCTGTGTCGATCTTCTTAGATCTGGTTAAGGCTGCTACTCCGACAGTCTGAATTGCAGCTTTGGCAGCAAAGTCAGCTGCACATTTCCCTTTGCCATGAAGTCCATCATGCTGATGGCTCAAATTGAGCCTCACATGGGCCAAGCTTACCTAGTAAGACAGCTACTTTTCCTGAAATCTGTTTTTTGTTGAAAAGTTTTCCATTTGAATCCTTGAATTAATTCAAGCTCCAATGTTGCAAGCCAACATTGTATCCTTGCTCACAAAAGGATGAATCAGACAAAGTGAGTGTGGGAACTGATAGATTTGCCTTCTGTTCTACAAGCAACAGGGCATGAAGTTCTGCATGTTGTGCAGTGCTATTGCCTAAAATCTTAGTGTGGGTGCACTTCGGACAGAATTCACCTTCTTACACTTCACCTTGCACTGCCGCGCAGGCTGCTGAGTAACTTATATTTTGTTCCTGCAACTGGTTAAGCAGAGCAATCCGTCAAGAACACCTTCTGATAAGATTCAATGTGTATGGCTTTTGGCGTTCGAGTAACAATCTGTTCGTATTGTAGAAAAGCATGTTTACGAAAAATTGGACCATCCACTGCACTTAAAGAAAAGGCCTACTGCACCCACCTCATGTGAAGGGGGCGAGCATTAGAAGAAACCACAATCATGAGTTTTCCTTGTGCCGAAGGGCACGCCTTGAAAATAGCTCTTTGTACAGTTGTAAGAATTTTTTTAATGGAAGCAAAATGTGCTTCACCTGGAAAATACAAGTGAGACGTGTATGCTATAGGAACTATCTTTCCCTCATTGTAGGTCACACAAGTATAACAAGAGTAGCTTGATATGACTGAGAACTAGGTTGGTCTTACTGTCTCTAGTTTGTAAATATTTTGTCTCTACCATGTCTGCTTGCAGAGCACACAAGATATCAGTCTGTCTGTCCATTGTTGTGCTGGAAACGTGAAAGAAATCGAGTCATACAAGGAATTTATTTACTCAGCATTGTGAGGCAAGTAGGTGCATCCAAAAGTGGGGATTACAGCTATTTATGTGTGTCTAGAGGCTGTAAGGTGGTACAAAAGGGGGTGGTGATGGACGGAACATCTGAACCAATCAAACACTCACACCCAGTCAATAGATCTGGGTTTAATCCATCACAGTTCTTAGCCCTCTCTGCCACCCCAGTTCAGACATGGCCATATGCAAATCAGTCTGACCCTGTGCCTCATGGGAACAGTCCAGCCCGAACTGCCAAGCCATGCCTTCCCTGGACCGGAAACGAGCTTCCGAGGACCGGTTTCTGGCATTTCAGCCGTCTTCAGCCCGGCTTGCTTGAATCCAGTGGCAAAGTAAGCAAGGGACTCACGTCTGAGCATACCCTGCCAACTTATGGCGAACAAAGTGGTACAAAAGGGGGTGGTGATGGACGGAACATCTGAACCAATCAAACACTCACACCCAGTCAACAGATCTGGGTTTAATCCATCACCGTTCTTTAGCCCACTCTGCCACCCCAGTTCAGACATGGCCATATGCAAATCAGTCTGATCCTGTGCCTCATGGGAACAGTCCAGCCTGAACTGCCAAGCCATGCCTTCCCTGGACCGGAAACAAGCTTCCGAGGACCGGTTTCTGGCATTTCAGCCGTCTTCAGCCCGGCTTGCTTGAATCCAGTGGCAAAGTGACAAGGGACTCACGTCTGAGCATACCCTGCCAACTTATGGCGAACAAAGTGTTACAAAAGGGGGTGGTGCTGGACGGAACATCTGAACCAATCAAACACTCACACCCAGTCAACAGATCTGGGTTTAATCCATCACCGTTCTTTATCCCACTCTGCCACCCCAGTTCAGACATGGCCATATGCAAATCAGTCTGACCCTGTGCCTCATGGGAACAGTCCAACCCGAACTGCCAAGCCATGCCTTCCCTGGACCGGAAACAAGCTTCCGAGGACCGGTTTCTGGCCTTTCAGCCGTCTTCAGCCCGGCTTGCTTGAATCCAGTGGCAAAGTGAGCAAGGGACTCACGTCTGAGCATACCCTGCCAATTTATGGCGAACAAAGTGGTACAAAAGAGGCTGTAAGGTAGCACGTTTCTGCTAAACCCTTGCCCTCATTGGATCCCTCATATCTGAGGAAAGTCACTGTAAGGTATGCAATCTTTGATTTTATAAAGTTAATCCTGTATCATGTGATGAACCTGAAATCAGTGCGGGAAAGCCAGCTGTATTTCCTGAATGTTGTAGTATATTTTTCCAATTTTACATTGCTTCCAGCCTTTTATAAAAGTTCTTGTACATTCATTGGGCGTTCTTGATGATATTCCTCACATCAATGGGCTATTCCACATCTCTGGATTTGGGCATCCAATTCTGATTGTCTTTGGTAAAAGGCGCTCTTCCCTGTATGATAGTAAATAGATTGTAATCTGTGACTATGCAGGTCATTTGGTATATACAAACAATTTCCCAGCCTCCCCCCTACTCTTAGTCATATGCATTGCACCTTCAATAACACAATCTAACCTCTCAAGCTCACGATTTCCTTCATGATGATAAATGTGAACGTAAGTTCCACCCCAGTCTGTCTTAAAACTTTTTGGGCCATTTACTGAGCTGTGTCTATAAACAATCTCTAAGGTACTCCTTTTCTCTGAAAGACCTCATCCAAGAAACACATAACAGAATCTAATTCTAATTAGGGGAGAGGGGTTGGCCTAACGGCTAAGGCGCTCGACCTCGGACCTGGGGATCTGGGTTCGAGTCTCGTAACGACGCCAAAAACCCCCTGTGATTCTGGGCAAATCACTTAATCTCCCCGTGCCTAAAATGAAAGTGTGTCCTCATGTAACGTAACTGGTGCTATGTAAAGCGCTCTGATAACTGATTCGGTTCGGTTCCAGTTCGCGCTATATAAAACTCTGCAAAAAAAAAAAAATTCTGGCCATTTTGAAAATAATAGTTAATAGTACTAGCTGCTTCAACACGTTAAAAAAAATCTAATTCTGGCCATTTTGAAAAATTGATAGCCACTAGAATAAATGTACATCTACCATTCTACTGCACCATATGATCCATCATATCAATCCCCATCGTCTCCCAAGTCATGTTAGGACTTTAAAACTACCTTTATGTCCTGTACAAAGTCATGTGCGACTTAGCAAGAGTCCCACATTTCTCACCTCAAAATCTATATTGGGCCACCAGTAAAATTAACTGACTCACTTCTTACGTTCCGGTATTCCTAGATGTCCTTTGTGACAGAAGTTAAGAACTTTTTTTAACTTAACCTAACCGGTAGAGCCACGCTTGCACCATGTAACAACTTATTATCTATTACAGAAAGATCATCAGGCACTTCCCAAAATTATTTACACCCATTTGCCATTTTTTATCTTTAGCCGATTTTCCACCCCTCATCTTTTCATCGCTGTAATTCTTAACATTCAGAGCTTCCCACTCTTTTGTCATAGCCTCTATAATTACTACCCCCCATCACCTCCCCCCCACCACCCAGGCATGCCTCTCGGTAATCCTCCCAGTTACGTTTTGGCACTTAATCTGAACGTAGAGGAAGACAGCAAACAGTGAGCTACTCTGTACTCCTCAGGAACATATTATGTTTTGAATTGGAATCCATTAGTCTCATTGAAAACCGAGCAATATGGGGGCTGATGTCAAACCCTTTATGGTAAGAAGTTTGTTAGTGGTTTATGAGCACATTTAAATACAACCTCTAAGCCCATATAGATTGCCTGAAGTGCTTGAGACCACATACAGCAGCCAGAGTATCTTTCTTTACCACAGGGTAACCCTCTTCTCTCGGTTACAGTGCTCTTGAAACATAAGCTACAGTAAATTCCTTGGTATCCCGATCCTTCTGTGATAGGACTGCCCCAATTTCTCTGGAACTTGCATCCATAGTCAAAATGCAAAGAGCATTTGGATAAAACACGTGTTTTACCTAAATGCTCCAGTTAGCAGTACAAACGTCAGATTTAATATGTATAAAGTCTTGTTGGCAGCTTTTAGACCACAGAAACCTGCATTCTGTTTTTGAATATTTGTCTAAACATAAAAGATTTTTTTCAAAAAGTTGCACGCAGCTTTTGTATAGAATTCATCTAAGAACCTTAATTCATCTTTACTGGGATGAGCTGGGACATCTCTGATTGATTTTACTAACTCTTTCTTGGGCTTGATCCCTTCTCTACTAACTTTAGACTGTGGACAGTAAATGTACAATTACAAACTCTGATTTCAGAGCATATACGTTAAAAGTATTTAACTACTTCTACAAGCATCCATTATACTGTTTGCTGTTAGCTTGCGTCATAAAAAAGTCATCTTGTAAAAACACAGCGCTGTCAAATCCTTTACATTAACTGTTGAAATTCTATAGCAGCCGAAGTCAAACCTGAATGGCAAACTTAGATAACGATAACCCATGAGCGTCAGGAGTGTAATCAAACCCACCCTCTACGAACCTCAGACACTTCCAGAAGATAATCCTCTACATCCCTTGCTCCATCTACCCCTGTGGTACTTTTCCTGCATACCTTTGCTGAATGCCCCTTCATGCCAAATGTGGATCATTTTCGATTAATCGCTGGACAACTCTTACTACATGCGAAGTGACATTGACTTCTACACCTGTAACGTTTTTCCCTTTCTAATATATATGAACTGTATTTCTTATTCTTTACCCAGTTATCCCTTGCGCATCCATGGTTATCAGGGAGGAGTTGAATCTTAGCTATATGGCTATTATTGGATTTTGCTCTCCCAACAACAGCCCTTAACACTGTGGAAGAATTTTCTATTGCACCTTTTGCTTATTTGTTTGAAATCTCCGCCTTGTGTACAACAGCCATTACCTCACTATGTTGTGAATCCTCATAAGCCTATAACTTCTCCTGTGCAGGCCCGTTATTTGCATGCATTATAATTCGGTCCCCAAAAAACTTTGTAATATGGGGAACCAAAGTTTAATAGCTAGTTTTTTCAGTGATGACATTTGCTCATCGGTTCATTCAGTCTTCCTCTTCAAATAAATTAAATCTTTCTATTAGAATACATAAAGATGGTGAATAATTGAAGTTAAAGAAAGCTACTATGGTGTCCTGCTCCGCTTAACTTTAGAAACACATTCATTTTGAAAGGCATCGTGCAGCACGCTGTAAAAATATGACAAGAAATCTTCAAAATTCAAAAAGAATACTTTATTGATATGGAGAACCGTTTCACCTTAGTGCATCAGATTATATCAGTGAATTGAGAAGTATTTTTTAAAGTTACAGTTTTCAAAGATAAATTAAGAAACATTCATGTCCCCCACTACCCCACCCTGATAACAATGCCTGTAGTAAACTAAAGACAAGTCTATTGTTAAATGCACCCTTTGGTGTCCTGGGTTGCTATTATACATGAACAACATTAAAATGTATTAAATCAAGCACAGGAGAAGGCTTTTTAAAGCCCTCATACTGAAGTAATGCATTTCAAGGGCCTCTTATATATGATAATGAAGAAAATGGAGGAAAAATTGAATGAAACAATTGCCTAGAATCACACAATTTGATCAGGTGGGAAAGCCAGGATTGATCCTGAGTTTTCTGATTTCATATTGTGCAATACTTCCCCACCCAACTTCCACCCTGCGGGCATCTATGTGGCCCTCGGACACACAACAGACGAAAGTTTTGACCCCTCAGAAAAAAATTGCAAGTACCCATGCTTTAGAAAAACATTTCCCTGTGTAGATAGACTTAATATCTTTTCTATACAGTTATACACTTTGAGATCCCCAGGAGTAAAAGAATTGGAGAAACAAAATTCTTTCTTTCCAAAGTAATTTCCTCATCATCAAAAGTGTTATGATTAAACAACTTTGTTACTCTCCATTGGTTTACTTACAATTGGAGATCTTTGTCAAGTTGGTTTTGACCAGACACATTTCCATCACATCATTCCACAATCTGTCCTTTGTTGCTGCTAAAGCGGCATCATTTGCAGTGCGCTGTTGAAGGCAACTGCATTTATCCACCAATCGGTCTTTAACTTCACTTGATACTACCAATAAAAACTCCTGATTTCCACTTCGAACACCGTTTGCAGTTCTTCACATTCAGTACCATCATCTGTTTCAAATACTTGCAAGTTTTTACATACTGGTGATATATAGCGCGTACAGGAGTCCCTTCTGCAGTTTACATTTCTCCTACTGCAGATTTCTGTCAGAGTCTTGGCACTCAGGCCTATCTTCCCCTTTCCATACTCTTTCTAGAGCTCACTTACTCTGTCGTCGGTTTTACCTACACATTGATGTTTCTGTTAATGAATCTACACTAGTACCTACACAATCAGTCTACTGTAAAAAAAAATGTATTGGCATTTTATGATAAACAATACATTTGAGTCATGGCATGTCAGAACTTGAGCAACCAACAAACTTAGTGTTTCAGATATATCTTCTTGTGTGATCCTGTCTACTGTACCTCAACACTCCAAGGAGCATGTTACATGACATCTAAAAGGCAATAAAAATGTGTTTAAAAAAAGTCAGAACTTGAACAACAACATGAAGAGTAGGGCACATCCAGGAAACCCAACAAATGTACAAACAGTGGTCAAATAAGCTCAAACAGCCAAAGCTGCCTTGTAACAGGAGTGGGAGACAGCCAAGTAGTCTAGTACAGAAGCAATAACAGAATCATGCCTGGCAATTCTCCTTAAGAAATGTCCCACCCAAATCGTGACCCAGAACTCAAAATCTGTGAGGCCGCAAAGGTGTACCCGTTCATTCCAGTCTATCTTATCATGCATCCTAAAACTCATGGGGATGGAGAGTCGCAGAAGCCAATATGTAAAACATAAATAAACAGGGTAACCAAACTGTCTTGGGAATCACACAAGCCAGTCATTAAAGAGGAAACTAATACATCACAACCGCGAGGGAGAGGTAGGACAGCCTCACAGGTTCCAATGGAGATCCCGGTGACAGGAACAATTTATCGGAATTCCGGAGAGAGGGAGAGTGGAGTGGGGGGTACACCAATAGGGCTACCGCAAAAGTAGGCAACTGTGGACACCCAGATCACAGCCAACAGGCATACCTAGTGCCCTTCCCTATCACTTTTGGCTGTCCCAGCTTGTCTGTCGGGGCTCCCGCTTGCATCACCCTCTGGGTGCTCCCAGGCCTCCTCCACCTCTGTCCACGACCCCATAATTGGTCGTCGCCGCACCTCTCTAGCATCTTCTCGAATCGGGACCCTCTCTTCGGCCTTGGTCCACATTGTGACCTCCGTCACCCATGTATCTGGCACTAGCGCCATCGTGGACTTCCATTGCTATCCTTCTATTAGCAAGCAGCAGGGTCAAATCTAAGAATCTAGAGCCCATCTTCCACATCCTAGGTCTTTCAAATATTCACAATAGACAGACCTCCAAAGTGCAAATGAGAGTCCGGCACAGGATGGCATTCAGTATACAAATCACTGTATCTCAGTATGGATGTAACTGGGGACAGCTGCAGGTCATGTGGCAGAAATCTGTATCCAAAAGCATCCATCTTTGACAACCATGTGATTCACCACCATAGATGACCTGGATTCTGTGGGGTGTCCGGTAAGTCACATGAACATAATTAAATTGTGTATCTCAATCTCATGTTCCTGGAGACCTTTTTAGGATATTCCCAAACTCTGCACCATGTTGGATCTGTAAAGTATCCCCCTAGTATTGCTTCCCATCTATGCTGAAGTGTCAGCCGGTGTTTCAGGACCATTTTGGACAGTCATTTATAGAAATCACCTCACCAAGTGGCTCGCCATGCCCATGGTCACCAGTAACTACAGTATCACATGGGTCATCAGTTCATCATGCCCTCTGGCCCACAAGTCTCTAAAGGTCCATGTCAAGGCCCCATAAGTTAGAAATTGACCAGGAGGCAGGTCGTATTGGGCCACCATATCTTATAGTGGAAGCAAGGCTCCCAGTTGATAAGTCAATACACTGTCACCAGGCTGGCATCCATCCAGGCCGACAACAGCACAGCAGTGAAAAATAAGAGAGGGTCACCATGTGCGAGACCCATGAACGGTAGGACAGGGGTATAAAGGGGCATCCTCAGCACACACCACCTGAAACATTTCAAGGCCACCGCTAACAGCACACCTGGTCTGGGAATTGTCATTGCTGGGCAGAGCAGCTTTGCCAACAGTGCACTCTGATGGTTAGCTTGTTCTATTGGGCGTAATTCCACTGGAGTTGTTCATCTAAAAACACATCTCAGTCTTGAGCACCCAGGCCCCCCTCATTAGGTGGGAGCTGAAGAACTCTGTGACGGCCCCTATCCCATAGCAGGGTGTCTAATTGCCGGAACCAAGAAGCAAGCACTCCCAACTGGCAGATTAATAAAAAAGAATAATAATCTTGGGAGCATGACCATTTTGGACACCGAAATCCTGGATATAATTGGCAGTTTATGAGATCTCCAAAAGGGAACGCAAGTATTGGCTGATCTAGGCGCCCACCCCAAGTTGCTTTCTCATAGATCTTCTAGTGAGTGGAACACTTGAATTCCCAGGTAGTTGAGCGTTGTGGGGGCTCAAAGTCAAATCTGGATGCCCGGTGATACGGGGAACAAAGAAGTCTTGGTTTTATTGATCAGCAGGCCAGAAAGCATCTCAAATTCCCCCAGAAGGTGTAGCATGGTCGCAGCACCTGTAGGGTTATCAGACAAGTAAAGCAGGAGGCCGTCTGCATATAGAGAAATATGTTCTTGGCCACCACTACGCCAGAGCCAAACCCCTCCCATTGAAAGGGTGCGATGGCCAATGCGAAGGGAAGGGGCATAGTGGGCATCCCATCCCTACCTGGTGCCTCTACAGACGTTGTATTGCGGGGAGATGGTTGTGCCCGTTCAGATCTGCGCAGAGTAAAGCAACTCAAGCCAATTAATCCAACGCTCCCCCAGTTCCATCCGACACATAGCCTCAAACAAGAAATCCCACCACACCGAATTGAAGGCCTTTTCAAGGTCCACAGACATAAGCCTGGCCCTCGGTTGAGACTGCACTTGTGGATGATGGAGGATGTGGTATAACCACAGAAGATTGAGGGAAGTACTGCGAGTTGGGATATGTCAAATCAGACATATGGGGAAGTAGCTGGAGGGCCAGTGCTGGCTAAGAATTTTGAAATCCATTTTGAGCATGGACAGAGGACGAAACTCCATGTTAATGATGCCCTGAACATTAGTCTTGGGAAGTGGGATCCCAACAGCGTCCCATGTGAATTCAGTCTGTGCTCCCTGTTGTAAACAGTCAGCGTATAGTGACTCCAACTTTGGAGCCAAAGTCCCTGCAAAAGTGGAGTAGGAGTCCTCAAACAGGCCATCCCATCCTGGGGTATTCCCCATAGCCATTATCCTGATGGTGAGCCGAATCCCCTGGGTTGTCACCGGGCCTTGCAAGTAAGTTCTTTCAGTGGCAATGGTTGCAGGAAAGCAGCCTGCAGCCCCGATAAAAGAGCCTCAGGAGGCCTATACAATTGTTCATAATATTCTTGAAATGAGGTGTTGATGGCCCTGGGAGAATAGAGTGACAAGCTGTCCTCTGTTAGGAGTTGTGTGATATGGGCTCCTTGGGACTCCGGCTTAATGAGCCAAGCTAGGAGTCTACCCAGCCGTCCCTGTTAATCGTGTACCTTAGCAGTACAGTTCTTATAATCAGGACATTTCAGTCGCTCTAAGATGGTATTACACCATTTCCGAGCCTCCTGGAGTCTAGATACTGCTGTCTCATCTGTTTCCAGAGCATTAACTATCTCATGCAACCTGTCATCCAGTGTCTGAAGTTCCCCAGTCAGCTTCCTTCGAAGTCCGACCTGAATGACTTAAACAGTGACCACGAACTACCACCTTAAAGGCTTCCCACTCGAATAGGCCAGAGGATGCTGAACCCTGGTTACGTTTGAAGTACCCAGTTATAGCCTGCCAGAAGGAGTCTTGAAAGCCAGCAACCTTCAGGGACATTGGGTTTAGTCTCCACATAGGAATCGCCGGGCGCTCCTCAACCTGTGGTCTGAAAGGGTACACCCCAGGTACTCAGTGTATGTAACATATTGGTTGGGTCTGTTTGATTAAACAAACTAGTCTAACTTAATGTGAAGTTAGTAAATGTGTGAATAATAGGAATAATCTTGTGTTACCACATGCTGGGTCCTCCATGGTTCTGACAGCTCCCATTGATCCACTCAGTCCCTGATACTTCCTGCTGTCATGTGAGCTGGTGTACTGGGCAGTTTGGGGGAGGAGGGCGGGGATACAATGGTCCAGCAGAGCATTTGTTAAACAATTAAAATCCCCAAGCAACAAAAGGTCAGCTTTCACCAATGGTGCTAAAGGAGCTTAAAGTGAGCGAAAGAAGGTCATTTGTACCTGATTTGGGGCATAAATACTTCCTACAGTAATATCCCAGCCCATCAATCTACGCTTAAGTAGGACATTGCACCCCTCCTTGTCGATGGTGAAGTGGATACTCTCAAAGGGCGCCCTGCTCTAATCCAGATAAGTGGCCCTTCTTGCATATGCAGATAGGAGGTAGCATACAACTGGCCTCACCATCTATGTTGTAAGCGCTCAATTTCTCCCCCAGCAAGATGAGTCTCCTGCAACATAGCCACCTGCACCCCCCAACTCCGCAAATAGCTGTGAATATTATGGCATTTAGAGGCTGTGCCCATCCCTCGGAAATTACAGGACCAGAACGTTGGCATACAACGCTGGTCTTTCATCCGATCAAGCAGTGTGTGTCCATATAGACCCTCCTGTCACCCCCCTGTGACCAACCCTCCCTTATCAACAGAGTATGCAATCTTGAGACAAAACAGAACTGTGAATTCCCTGCCCAAGAGCAGCCCAGCAACGGCTGGCCACACAAACATGTAAAGTGAAAACATTGTCAGTAGAATGCCACTTCTAGTCTCCTTCAGAAAAAACAAAGGGTGGCTGGGCCCAGTGGGATGGAGGGTAGGCAGGGCCACAATATTGTAAATAAAGAATTGTTTGCCTATGCCTCCAAATTTTAATTACACACTGATTCGGGTGAGGATAAACAACAATTTATTAGTTTACCCAGACAATGATTTATGTCTTTTAATTATCACTTAGTTCACACAAAGTTGTGTTCATTTTACAAAAACAGACCTAAGATCACTATCAACCTCATGTCTAGCCATATACAATTTGAAAAAACAATTCGTGCATATATACAGTGAAAAAGAACAACAATTAACGTTTTTACAGATCAAATTTTGACCGTGAGTGCATATTCAAAACATGGACAAATTAGTCATACAAAATGTGAGTGAAATGAAGCTATTCACAATACAAAAATCACAAACAAAGGGAGAAAGGAAGGAAAATTCTTTTCATTTTTTGAATTTTTTGAACAAAATCAACTCCCAAAAACCTGAACCAGGTTAAATCATTTTTGTTCAGGAAAATTGCCCAATTTGGCATCAATAGCGTTGACCTGAATGTCAAGAACGAATGCCGAGGCGTTTCGAATCTTGTTTGGTGACTCACAGGACTCTCATCATGGCGGTACAATTCTAGTCCATGGGAACTTGTGTTGTTTATGCCCAAAGTAGCTCCTACATTGATGAAGTAACGTCTATGCCGTGGGGTTTGGACTTCAATGATTCTGACCCATCGGCCAGTGTGCCGGTGTCTGGAAAACACTCAGATAGTTGGCTCGTTTACATTTTTCTGGGTGACTCCGCGGGGCGGGGAATTCGCACCGCGCTTGTAAAGCTCACTGCAAAACGGCACACTCAGGTTGTGAGTGTGCCGTTTTGCAGTGAGCTTTACAAGCGCGGTGCTCCACACGTATTCACGATTTGAAAAATAAAAATAAGAAATACAGGAGATCAACCCACACCGACTAAGAATTCCCCGCCCCGCGGAGTCCAAACCCCACGGCATAGACGTTACTTCATCAATGTAGGAGCTACTTTGGGCATAAACAACACAAGTTCCCATGGACTAGAATTGTACCGCCCTGATGAGAGTCCTGTGAGTCACCAAACAGGATTCGAAACGCGTCGGCATTCGTTCTTGACATTCAGGTCAACGCTATTGATGCCAAATTGGGCAATTTTCCTGAACAAAAATGATTTAACCTGGTTCAGGTTTTTGGGAGTTGATTTTGTTCAAAAAATGAAAAGAATTTTCCTTCCTTTCTCCCTTTGTTTGTGATTTTTGTATTGTGAATAGCTTCATTTCACTCACATTTTGTATGACTAATTTGTCCATGTTTTGAATATGCACTCACGGTCAAAATTTGATCTGTAAAAACGTTAATTGTTGTTCTTTTTCACTGTATATATGCACGAATTGTTTTTTCAAATTGTATATGGCTAGACATGAGGTTGATAGTGATCTTAGGTCTGTTTTTGTAAAATGAACACAACTTTGTGTGAACTAAGTGATAATTAAAAGACATAAATCATTGTCTGGGTAAACTAATAAATTGTTGTTTATCCTCACCCGAATCAGTGTGTAATTAAAATTTGGAGGCATAGGCAAACAATTCTTTATTTACTTCTAGTCTCCTGGCAGGAGCCAATCCAGGAGGGGTAGGCCATGATGTGCTGGCCAAGCTAGTTTTGCGCTGGCCCCACATTTTATTACTGTCTGGGCACTTAGCCAAGCTCACACCCACATCCATGACAGCTTTGATCCAAGGTCTCAAAATAAACAGCAGAACCACACATAGACAGTTTTCCCTAACCTTCAACTTCCACAAACTCCTGCCCAGCAGTGGAAAAACACCATCTGTCAGGCTTTTTGCCAGTAATCCAGCACTTAAGATCAGATCATCCACTGACTGCAGAATTACCAAAGTTAGAGCAGCACCATCCACCAGCGAAGTTTCAGACTCTGAAACCACTGACCGTTGGTCCGAAGCGGGGGGTGCCAGTCTCAGTCAGACTCCCACATTGCTGTAAACTCAGCCTCTGACTGGAGTGCGGCCACCCGCTCCCGTTTGTCTGTGAAGGGGACGGCTTCTTAAGCGATCCGCCACCCAGGGCCACTCGTGAGTGTTTCCGGGACCTGTTTCTAGGCAATCCTGTCCTGGGTCGGGTCTCCAGCAGAGTGGACCCAACCCTATTGGCCTCCAACCTGTGTCTTGCCATGCCTGGATCTTCTCAGAAGTGAGTAGTCCCATCAAGTATGATTCTGAGTTTGGCAGGAAACATGAAAGAGTTTTTCTAGTCTTCCCCTCTGAGGACCTTTTCTACTTCCAGGACAGAGGCACGCTTAGCCTGCACTGCCGCCGTGAATTCGTGGAACACTGATGCTTTATTATTGTCCACTGTGACAGGGTTCCTGCTCGTGCCTTTTGAAGTTTAATGCAACTGTCCTTATAATGGAGTAGCCTTGCCACTAAAGGGCGGGTTGGGCGATCCAGTGCCAGCAGGCGGGCCGGCACTCTGTGGGTGCGCACCAGGGTGCAGAAGGGTGTAAAATTATTTTGGGCAGCGCCTGATTAAAGCCAACATGCGAGATACTTCACCATATCGTCTCCCTTTGTACCATCAGGAAGTCCAACCACCCAAATATTGTTTCGGCGATTGCATCCTTCTGCCCGTTGTTCCAATGTGCACACCCTATTGATCAGATTGTCTATTCGGTAAGACAGTGTTTTTTGGTGTTCCGACTGTGGTATTCCCACGGAGGTCTCCACTTCCTTGAACTGGTCAGTTAACTTGCGGTGTTCAGACCACAGTAGGCCACGGCCCAGGCCCCCTGATACCGCACTAATGCCTTAGTGAAGGGTGGCCTTAGTGTCTGCTGTGCTGGCAAGAATCTTGTCTAATTGGAGATGAATGAGTTTGTCTGTCCCCTCAGTCTCCATGTGCGGGAGTGGGGAAGGCTCCCTTGGTCCAGGCTGGGAGTCCACGACCTGGACTTCGGCTTACCCATAAGGACAATATAGCCAAGCCCCCAGTAATGTTCAGGGCCATTAGCCCCAGGTGCGTTCAAGCCAAGCTCAGCTGTACAGTAAAATACTTTTCCCCAGGGAGGGGGGACAACCCCGGAGCCCTGAGTACCAGCAAGCCATGCATCCGTTGTACCTACCCAACCAGTCTAATCCAGCAGCCTCCTCACCAGACGACTGATTGCATTTTTAGGATGAGCATGGAGCACACCTAGCAATAAAAAAAATAAGCATGTTTATAGTTTCACAATCCGGCTGCACTAATGCTGCCTGGTCTGATTAGAGCACGTCCTGCTGGGCTGTTCTCCACCCCAATTCCATGGAGAAATCATTTCCTTAACTTTAGTGCCTGGAGTACAGTCCAGCTCTCTTCAGGTCAAAAGTAGGCAGTTCCCATCCAATGCACCATTTTATATACGAGAGAAATGTAACAAAGAAAGGTGTTTTTTTCACACAGGAAGTAATTTTGTTGTAACTTAGGTGTGGTTCATAAGTGGTACCCATCCACAGTCAGTCTGAGTAGCTTAACTTCAGCGCCTCTCACTGACCACATTTCTGATGCCCCGCCCCCCATTCCACTATAGAATCACTTTACATCAGAGCATCTACAATATAACGAAATGTCCATGTCTTCACACCTCCGGAAGTCTACAACTTGTTAATTAAAGCAAAATTATAAAGGTAAGCTCTTTCACTACCCTAGCTAATGACTATATAATGCTGACCTCTCAATTCATAATAAACACTAATGGAAAATATACCCAAGACAGAAGCTAAATCTTAGACAGGACCCAGGTTGTGTCTTGGTATGAATTGAGAGAACCTTCAAAAGATTCAGATAATGTACATTTCTCAGACTTTGAGCTTGTCATTTATGAATCTTCAATTACAAGTGGCAATATGAAAAGGAGGCTATAAACATGAGAAGAGCTATTGCAGTGCAGGCCCGGGTATAACATGACCTACAAAATGGCTGTGGATAAACCAGATGAAATTTTCTTTAAATCAGCATAAATCATTGAAAAAGGCATACCGAGTTTATCCTACATTAACCATCAAGCTACTCTGATCCCAAATCATTGCTTACCCACTAAGTAAGACTCAGTATGCAATTGTTGGAGTGAGGATTTGTTTAAATCAAAGCCTCTGTTTACGATCATCAGGGCTAAATCCCCGATGTTTTAGGCCTTTGGATCTTTGGCGTTGTTTAGAGAAGATCAAGAGCTGTACATTATTATTACAGTTCTAAATTATCTCAGTCATTAAAGAGTTTTTTTAATGAGTTAAGTTTATGTGGAATTAGGAATTGTACATCTATTTTTCCCTATACATTTTTACTTTGATGATATGCTGGCATTTGATAATCTGGAGTCGATATAAGTGCAGGTTAATATTACTGACCTTGCTATTTTCACATATGCCTTTTTCATGACTATGTTGACTGTATATTTCCCAGATTGCTGATTTTGGCCTATCCAGATTTAAGCGGGGTGTATCGGCCGCCGCAGGGGCTGTCGACGATTATGGGGGCACCCTGGAGTATATGCCACCAGAGAGCCTAAAAGATGATGTGAATTACCGGCCAACACAGGTGTTTGATGTTTATAGGTAAGTGCATTTGAGACAGTGTTTTTGGACTTAAATACAACTATGTGTTTATCTGTTCCAAAGCGGTCCACAATTATCTATTGCTGTCACAGAAGAGTGTACGATTCAGTGTAAATTACCTTGGCAAGCTTTTCATTCTCCTTTGTCAATGGTAACTTTAGAATTCTTTCCATACCTGTCCACAATTTTTCTGACCCTGTTTGCTGATAACCATTCCAGTGGTGCCCAGGAATCTAGGGTGGGATTTCTACTCACTGTCCTAGAGGGGTAACCAATGCTGTTCTCAATATCCATGCTACAGACATAAGGGTACAAGTATGACTGTATCCGTTCCAAGGGTGCCCTGGAATCCCATTCATCACTTCCTTCATTGTGATATTCTAATATTCTGATTTGTGGTATATTATGGTATGTTCACCATTTATGCTATCTTTTGGCATTGTTGGCTGTTTGCATTAATAGAGACGTGTCTTCAGTTGTGGATTTCGGTGAGAGAGGCAGGGCTCTCATAGACGGTCTGTTCTTGTGCTTTTAAAACATTTTTAAACTCATTTTTATTTTTCACCAACAGCAGCACAGGCAGTTCTCGAAAAGCCAGGGCAGTGGGAGAATACCTAGAGAACCTGCCCCAAACAATTTCCAACAATAAAATGCAGTGACAATAGTAAATCACTCCACTTCTAAAATGTTCATTATTGTACATCCTTTCCATAGTAGATCAACTCGTCCCCAGGAAATCCCAGCCGATGATCTATGCGGGCTCTGTAAGGCTATTCGATACTTTAAAAAAAATAAAAAAATAAGAGAATGTAGTGTGGACACAGTGAACATATATGTATATATAGATATATATCAGCCCTGCAGGGCGTTTCGACGCGAGGAGCTAGGGCCCTGTGTGTGGATAGGGGCATAACCTCTAACTGAGCAGGACCGGTAAAGTACAAAACAGTTAGCAATCAGTGAAGCACTAGGCAACTAGACCTTCGCTGTAAGTGTGTAAATCAGCCAGCAGCGTTTCCCAGTCCGCTGCGACTGGACATTTACACGGTCCCTGAACCTCTCATGAGCGCCGCCACTTCTGCGCACCCCCCACTTGAAAGTCGCCCTACACCAGTGCAACAGCCCTGGCAATGTCAATGCCTTCCAATGCATGGCAATAAGTCCGCAAGTGATCAGCAGGACTAAATTAATTAGTTTGGCACTCGCTTTTGCCCCCTCAAATGTTTGAATAGGTCCAGAAGGGCTCCTTCCAGTGTGCACATATCCAAACGACCAATCACTTCCCCCAGCACCTCAAAAACCTCCCTCCAAAGAGACGCCACTAAACAGAACATATGCAAGAGGTCCACTCCCAATTATGAACATCTGGGGCACATCGAGGAGAAACCAAATATGTGAGGTAGGTTAGCGGGAGTGAGATAGGCCCTACTTAGTATATTATGCTGGATATATTGGAACTTTGTGTTCCGCGACACTTTCCTAGGGTAACGTAACACACTTCTCCCACTCCTTCTGTGTGAGCTCTCTGCCCATGTCCACCTCCCAAAAATCCTGGGTTGCTGCCAATGGATTGCATGTGATGTGTGTCAGTGTGCATACAATCCACGTAATAAGTTTGCAACCACCTCCCATAATATACAGTGTGTCTATTAAGGGGTGTTGAGAAGGTTCTTTAATATCTCAATGTTGCTCCAGCAGCACCAGGAGACCACCATACGCCAGAAAGTGTCGCATCTGAAGATCATACTCCTCCCTAAGCTGCTAGTAGGGCAAGAGGATGCCATCAAGGGGCAAGTTGCCTAAGGTGCACACTCCCGCTGCCTCCCAGGTATCCATCCCCCTGCTCAGCATGCATGTGAAGGTTTCAAGTGAACTTAATGAAATCTCGTGGGAGTAACTGGTGATGCATGGCATAAGTTGCAAGCTGAGGTGGAAGCTGAGAAAGTCAATTTGAAACAGACTATTCGCACTATGTGGGAGCCTGGCATGTGGTAGATAGGTGCAATGCATAACCTGCCATGCCTGGGAATTGTCAGGAAGACCCAGTTCTTCCTTAAGAAGAACCTCCGCACAGGGTATGGGCCTTTGCAGTTTTTCCTCTAAATAATTAATCTCAAAATTGACTCCTAACCCCTCCTGCTCTGTGGACTATAGCAGTTTGCAGAGCGCAATGCACCTCCTCCCTTTATTCCAAATAAAGCTCCCCAACTCTGCGTGCAATGTCCGAAGGTGGATTTATGGATGTGGACTGGAAGGTTATGAAAACAGTATAAGAGTTTTGGCAATACCCCCATCTCTGCCAATGAGCCTCGGTCTTGCACAGTCAAGGGTAACGTACTCCAGAAAATCATCTGAGGTCTTAGCAAAGCTATAGCTCTAGTAAGAATACCATCAATTATGTCTTGCGTCTCATGGTACATGTATATCCTGAGATATCGGAATGAACGATGTTCCCTTAGAACTGGACAAGCATTGACCTCATAGTGCTGCTGGGGACAGTCCAGTTGCAATGGAAACAGGCAGGATTGAGCCCAATTCACTGCTAAGCCTGATGTCTCCCTGAATTCTAAGCAGCACTGCATGTATTCCATCAATGCCCTCCCTTATGCTTGGTCAGTGCTGGCTGCAGCTTCCAGACCACTCAGGGACTCCTCAACTCATATTAGATCCTTCTGCAGGGTCGCCCTCACCCCCACTACTGCGCGTATGCAATGCCTAGTGAAAGTAACTGTCTGGTCTTGTTATGATCCCCATCACCTAAGTCATTGGAATGTGCATTTTGATGTTCTAGATTTTCAACTGAAGTAGCCTAGCCTTGGTTTCTGTTGGTGCATTAGGCTGCCTCCGATAGCAGAGAAATGTTGGGTAGTTGCAGATTTTTCAGTTGCATGCAACCTGCAGAATGGTTAGGTGTGTAGGTCTCCACCACATCAATCTAAAGGGACTGATGAAGTGTGTGCTGAAAGGTTATGGGCTTCCTGTAGGGAAATAGAGTGTAGGTTCTGGTGCTGAGTGTGTCTGTAACATAGGTGCTGATTCTTGGTGTATGTATCCATAATGTAGGTGCTGATGCTGAGTATATGCATCTATAACGTAGGAGTTGATGCTGTTTGTGAGTCTGTAACACAGGTGTTGATGTTCCTCATTGTTAGCTAATGAACTCCAGTAAAATATGGCAATTCATATTCAAGCAACACCAAAAGGGTGTTGTGCTTTCCAACAGTATGTGACTTAAATAATTGTATGTAAGGGGTTCACAGTGGAAGAGGCTTGTTTTTGTATCTCGATCTCATTACGCCAGTGACTGTTTGTCATCTGTGGGATGTTGGAGGAGGTTACTCAGAGGGTGTTTTTGTTTTCCTGGGGACTTCATTTGCTCCACCTAATATATATCATAGGAAGAAATCAAGTGGTGTTAATGCTGCTTTGCCGCAGGTCACGGTGTTCAGTGCAGGTCGAAGAAGACTGGATGTATTCAAGACTTTCGGGTTAACCTCGAACAATGTAAATGAGTTCCACTGAGATTTATTGTATATAAATGTATCCTATGTGAACATTCTTAATCCTCTTCGACTTACGTTGGACAGCTCTGGTCTCACTGGCCTGAATTTTATGCCAATATGTTCCCACGAGAATGATGTTGGAACATAATTCACCAAATACCAGGCAACAGTGTTGTGAATTGGTATTCATATCAGTGCCTTATAGGGGCATTACAGCCAAATGATTAAATATGTTTATCCTTTTTGTTTGCAGTTATGGAATCCTGATGTGGGCAGTGCTGACTGAAGAGGTTCCATATTCTGGTCAGTGCCTAAGTACCTGATATTTCAGTGATACTCTGTTAATTGCAGATTAATTAAATGTGAGCTTTTTTAGCCTTCTTCAACACCGCTCCTCCAGTGGAGGTGTAGGTCCGCCCATCAAGTCTTAACTAGTAAGAACAATAAACCTATGGATCTAAGCACATCTTTACAGTCGCTGTTCAGAAATCGATCCGTTGTTTTGCCAGTAAAGCTAAATACATGAATTTTGAGCCCAGAGGGACCTGTTTCAAGCACAGTTTTTAATAACTGACGGCTCTGAGACTCTGCAGGGCAAGGTTCACTTAAAACTCGAAAGCTGGGTGTCAAGCTGGCTGACATTTCAGATTGAACACCACTGGAAAAGAACACAATAACAAGAGAGTAAAGAACATTGAAAAATCAACACAGGGAAAAACAGAGAACTTGGTAAAAAACAAAAGGAGCACAGACAAGGAAATATGAGGAAACCAAGATATAACCACAATGTGCCAATTTTTTTTTTTTAAATACCACAATAAAGAAAAGGGATAACGAACACAGGAGAGAGGTAACACAAGACAAGTATGTGTGAGAAAGAAACGGGAAACGTTAGGAGAAACAGCAAGGCCACATTGAAACAGACAATGAAGCAATATTGTAGTCTGTCTTTATATGACAATCCAGCAAACCCAGGGCTGAAGAAAGCTGAACCAAAAACCTTTATGATAAAGACTATTGTGAAGCAGTATTTCAGAAAAACCTTGCAGACATGAAGTCTTGCTGACATTTGTTATGATAGGTCATAGTTTAAATCCCAGAAGGGCTAATCAGACTTCTGTATGTCCATAGGTGACAAGCTGTCATTTACAAGGCATAGAAAAGGGTGAAATAGTTTTATGATGTTCTGCATAAAAATAAAAATAAATTCATACTCTACGTTTAGAGTCCTAAGATCCTCTAACAACAAACTTCTACAGATACCTAAAATTAGGTTACAAACTTGAGGTGGTGCATCCATTTCCGCACTGGGGGCTGAGGCTTGGAATTAGCTTTCCCCTTTCATCAGATCAGCTGAAAATGAAATGACTTTCAGAAAGCTCCTTAAAACTTGACGTTTCCCCCAACCTTAATTAGCTTTTCCATTGGACAGATTGTATAATACTGTGCATTACAGTTTTTTAGCGCCAAGCTGCCCTGTTTCAGGGTGTTGTGTGCGCTCTATAAATACCTTTTTTCTTTTAGTTTAATTTAATTATTTCTTCTTCAAAGCAGGAATCCACTGATGTACATTAAACAGTGGACCTGGATAGAAAATCTTACCTTGGTGTTGCAAAGATTCTGTACTAGAATGAAAACATAATTGACATAATTTTTTAGGCCCTGGCAAAATTGCACATGTTATTCCCTTACTTGCGATCAGTTCTTAATGCTGCATATAAAGAAAACAAAGTAAGGAACTACAGGCATCAATATAGCTTTGTGACTATTGTCCATTTGTGCTGTTCTCTCAATTAATAGTCTGTCATAATGAAATGTGTGTTTGCAGTCCTTACGCTAACCAGAAAGGCAGTGACAGTGTGATAGAGACCTACATAAAACCAGCCACTGTTTTCTCTTTGGTGAGACTTCCTAAGTGACCTCTACTTTAGGAAACATGACAAATATTGCAGGTTATATGTTTTCCTATTGGAGACGTTGTTCCCCACGGCACCCACTGGATCCTCCTGATATCTGACGTGAGAGAGAGATGGTCTGAAATAACAATCCGGGGTGACTCCTGACCTGCCTGCAGGCCGGATCGCCCCCCCCATACCAGCTCCTCCTGCTGAGGCCTTGCTGCTGCCCCCAGCGCAAGTTCGCTGCCGATGTGACCACTGCCTCTGCCTTCTGCCTCCTGTAAGTGTTCTGACTGCCTGCTTGTGCTTGTTCCCTTTCTTAGATTGCCTCTGTTATTATTGTATTTTGTGCTCGTGTTACTCCCGCCTTAGTCGCCAGCCCCCCACCACCCCTCTATTTCTTTCTATTTCCCCGGCTTCCCGCCGCCTCCTTCTAAGGCCACGCCCCCTCGCCGCCCCGCTCCCGCCTCCCAGCTCCTCCTCTCTCCCTACACGCCTTAAATGGCAACCGCTGCCCGGATGTGCAGCGGACTCGTGCAGCGGGCGCGCCGATTGCGTGCCAAAGGCAAGCCCGTCTGCGCCTGGACCACGCCCAGCGCCAGAACCCTTGGACCCCGAAGCCACCACAACACCAGACTGCACCACGACTCCAGCACCCTCCACGAACTCAACCCTGGACGAGACCACTCCTGCTACCGGGCCACCCCATGGCACACCCAAGGGCCCTTCACCTGCCGGAACTGCAGCTTCACCAGCTTCCGGCCCGCCAAACCATGTACCAGAGAACCCAACCACCTCCGATGCATCCTCCTTAACACCCACTCCACTCGCAAGCACGCCGCCGAACTCTTGGACCTCCTAGACTCAACCACCCCCGACGTTGCCTTCCTGACGGAGACCTGGCTGGACGCCACCTCGGCACCAGACATCGCCATAGCCATCCCAGAGGGCTACAAGATCTCCCGCAGGGACCGCACCAATGGAGTGGGAAGGGAAATCGCCATCATCCACAAGGACACCCTCAGAGTCTCGACCAACACCGACGACACCCTCACCACCACCGAGCACATGCACTTCCTGATCCACACCGACCCCAACACCACCCTCAGAGGAACACTCGTCTACAGACCACCTGGACCCCGACCACAGTTTACCGACACTATCGCCGACCTCATCAGCACCCATGCCCTCGCCTCCACGGACTACATCCTCCTCGGGGACATGAACTTCCACCACGAGAACAACGACGACCCCAACTCCACCGCCCTGATCGACAACCTCACCAACATCGGACTTAAACAGCTCGTGACGACACCCACCCACGCCGCTGGACACACACTGGACCCTATCTTCTCTGCAAGTCCCCATGTCTCCTTCAACCACAACACTAAACCCCACTGGACAGACCACAGATGCGTCCACTTCACCTTCAGGAAACCCACCACACACCATCGCACCCAACAGCTGCCACGCCGCTGCTGGGGCAAGGTCACCAAGGACCAACTAACCACCACCCTCGCCCTGAAACTATCAGCCGACCCCACCGACCCCGACACCGCCGCCACCAACCTCAAACAGTGGATCAGCGACTGCGCCGACACCCTTGCCCCACTCAAGACCTCCGCAACCAATCACACCAACAAGAAAGCCGCATGGTTCACCGAAGACCTCCGGACCTCCAAGCACACCTGTCGGAAGATGGAGAAGAACTGACTCTGCGACCGAACACCAGACAGCTACACAGCCCACAAGAACGCCACCCGCAGACACCACCAACTCATCAGGACCGCCAAGAGGAGTGCCTTCAAGGACCACCTTGACAACAACGCACACAGCAGCAAAGAGCTCTTCAACATCGTAAAAGAACTCTCAAACCCCAGCTCCAACACCAACGACATTCCACCATCACAAGACCTGTGCGACTCACTTGCCACCTTCTTTCACCGCAAGATCACCGACATTCACGACAGCTTCAACACTGACAAACCCACTTCCACCGCCGAGACCACCACCCCTGCGACCTCCTCCCGCACGATTCACCCTACCGCCTGGTCCAACGTCAGCGACGAAGACACCTTCAAGACCATGAACTCCATCCACTCTGGTTCCCATCCGACCCATGCCCCCACCACGTCTTCAACAAAGCCTGCACAGCCATCGCACCCCATCTCCGGAAAACAATCAACATCTCCTTCGAGACAGCAACCTTCCCGGTGAGCTGGAAACACACCGAGATCAACGCTCTACTGAAGAAACCCAAGGCGGACCCCAAGGACCTCAAGAACTTCCAGCCCATCTCCTTGCTCCCTTTCCCGGCGAAAGTCACGGAGAAGATCTTCAACAGACAGCTGACCCGCTACCTCGAAGACAGCAACATCCTGGACCCATCCCAGTCTGGCTTCCGCAGCAACCACAGCACTGAGACCGCCCTCATCGCCGCCACCGACAACATCAGGATCCTTATGAACATAGGTGAAACAGCCGCCCTCATCCTTCTGGACCTATCAGCAGCGTTCGACACGGTCTGCCACCGCATCCTAACAGCACGCCTCTGGGACGCCGGTATCCAAAAGAAGGCCCTGGCCTGGACCACGTCCTTCCTCTCCGGCAGAACCCAGAGCTTCCGCCTCCCACCCTTCCGCTCCAAGACCACCGAGATCATCTGCGGCGTTCCACAGGGATCCTCCCTCAGCCCGACGCTGTTCAATATCTACATGGCACCACTCTCCCACGACGCACGACAACACAGCCTCAACATCATCTCCTTCGCCGACGACACCCAGCTGATCATATCCCTCACACCGCCAAAGCCAACCTCCACAGAGGAATGAAGGCCATCGCCGAATGGATGAAGGACAGCAGGCTGAAGCTGAATTCAGACAAGACTGAGGTCCTCATCCTCGGCCACACCCCATCAGCCTGGGACGACTCCTGGTGGCCTACAGCGCAAGGAACAACCCCAGAACACGCCGACCATGCACGCAACCTGGGAGTCAGCCTCTACTCCGCCCTCTCCATGAGCAAGCAAGTTAACGCAGTCTCCGCGTCATGCTGCAACACCCTCCGAATGCTCCGCAGGATCTTCAAATGGATCCCCTCCGACACGAGAAAAAACGTCACTCATGCCCTCGTCACCAGCAGATTGGATTACGGGAACGCCCTCTACGCAGGAACAACAACCAAGCTCCTTGGACGCCTGCAACGCATCCAGAACGCCTCGGCATGACTAATCCTCAACATCCCCCAACGCAACCACATCACACCCTACCTAAGAGGCCTGCATTGGCTCCCCGTCGACAAGCGGATCACCTTCAAACTCCTCATCCACGCACACAAGGCCCTACACAATGCCGGACCTGCATACCTCAACGACGACTCAGCTTCTACACCCCCACCCGCAGCCTCCGCTCCGCCAACCTCGCCCTCGCCACAGTCCCACGCATCCAGAAAACCACCGCTGGTGGCAGATCCTTCTCCTGCCTCGCCGCCAAGACCTGGAACACTCTCCCTACCGACCTATGCCTTACCCAGGACCTGCTGGCCTTCAGAAGACTTCTCAAGACCTGACTTTTCGATCAGTAGCAGCCCCCCCACCCCCCACCCCCAGAGCCTTGAGACCCTTACGGGTATGTAGCGCGCTTTACAAATGTAATGATTGATTGATTGATTGAGAACACTTGCACCTCGTTCATGTAATTCAGGCATTCAATCTTGACGTTTTTTCAGCCGAATCTCATTGTGTGTTTTCTTACTGCCCCTTTCCTCTAAAAGCAACACTACATGGCGAGAAGTTAAAACAAACATGTAGTGTGTAGTAAAATGTGTACACCACTGGTAATCTAATTAATATGATCATAGATTCAGCAGCTGTGAAGTTCAAGCCTTTAAAAATGTGCTTTGTCTCTGCCAATTACATACTCTGCCTATGCATAATGGAGCTGTTTTAAAAAATGAAATTGACTGCAATCGGCTCTAAAACAACAGAAAATAAGGAACAGTTCTGAAAAAAAATTATCACCGTAACCGCTACCTTTTTTGGTCTCCATTGTCTGTAGAGATATTTTGTTAACTTAAAAAGGGCTTACAGCGCGCCCATTTCTTATCATTGGTTGGCTGCCTAGTCACTCATTTCCTCGCTTCTCATTGGTAAGCGCCTGTGGCCTTTGCTTCCTATTCGTCTGTTCGTCCTTTGATGGAGCATGGACCAAGTACATACCCATGTCATTATTGCTGCCCTTCCACTGTTCATTCTCAAGGTAGATTGTTTTTCTTCCACCATAGTTGATTGTTTCTCTGTCTTTGCTGAATGTGTCACCAGCTTCGTCTCCTCCCACCCGCCCTCACCCTTCCAAATTCTGTTCCAACTGTACGGCGTGCTTTACTGCCCACTTGACTTGCTTGTTTTATTTATGATCGAACATGCCACTGTAATGTTGCTTCTGTGCTATCAGATTGTTTGCTTGACCGTGCCAACTGAAAAGTGTGCTTTATACTGCTCCCTTGCCTTGGTAACAGCTGCACAAGTGAAAGGACCATGAAGGCAATGCACCTCTGCCACACAAGTCAGATTTCAATGCACGCTCTTTAGGTCTGATTGATGACCAAGATATGATCGCATCAACAATTTAAACTTCCATCAAGGATTACAAAACTGCACGTTTTGTTGTGATTTTTTTTATAGGTGTGTGCAATGGAAAAGCTTTCCTCCTACTTTATTAAAGGCTTACCTCTTTACTGTTCCCCTATGCTTTCTTTTTATAAACGCTTGGGGAGGATGTGGCTTAACTGCTTGATCTGCTGACTATAAAGCTTGGTGAACTGGGTTCGAGTCTTGGTGACGGGCTCAACATCCTGTGATTCTGGTCAAATCCTGGCTCATTTTATACTTACAATGTCTGCTGCTTGCCATTGCCCGTATTTATTTTCACTAGCTGTGTGCAGTGGAAAAGCTTGCCTTCTAATTTGTAAAAAGCTTTCCTCTTTACTGTTCCCCTATGCTTCCTTTCATAAACACCGGGAGAGGATGTGACATAACTACTTGAGCGGCTGACTTTGAAGCAGGGGAACTGGGTTTGAGTATCGCATTGGTTCAATATCCTGTGACTCTGAGCTGATCACTTTCTTCATTCCTAAAAATGAATGAATGCAGCTTGTGCTCATGTACTGCTCTCCGATACCTTCGGGTTGAGTTTGCTTTATAAAACTGCAAAGAACAAAAACGTAGTTTCTTGCTCAATACACTGGAATGCATTTTAAAATGGGCATGATCTTTTCATTTGTTGTAACGATTTTGCAATTAAAACATTACTACGCACCCAGTTAATTCACACACTCACACCTACAGCTATTTTACACATCTGCAGGCTCGAGCTTCATTCATTTTTACTTTGCTTTCAGCCATGCGGAACAGCAGGCATGCTGCTATTCAACATGGCTAAAAGACATTAACATTGACCGCGCCAATAGCTCTCGGCATCTGTTGGCTTTGCCAGAGCTTGTTTGTGCCTGTTTTTAATAATTTTCGGTGGCTGTTTTCACCCGGTTTTAGGTTAAAGCCTACCAGACAACTAAAATCATCTTGGGGACATTTAGAAAGCTTCTCTAGGAATGCATTCCACCCATTGCTTACCGTTTGCTTTCTGGTTTGTAACTCACATTTGCTCAGTTTCTATTGGCTGGATTTATTTGTATGAGGCTGTCCAGCTTGTGTTTGTGCCTTTCCTTGCCAAAACCTTATTTACTGTATTTTTCCACCAGTAATAGATTTCTGTAAAAAAGCCTTTAAATCTTGTTCTTATCTTGTCACATTTGCTGTGCAGTCAAAGACAGAAGTCAAATGTCAGGCTTTGTCTTCCAGGGAGCTTGGTGTTTACTTTTCTTTTTCTGACCTTAAAGTGAGAGGATGTATGTGACAATCATGCTAGCTACGGGGGATGTGCAGGACGGACACTGTACAATGTTATTTATATCCTAGCACACAACATTTCTGTAAATGAACTGTGGAGATATTTCAGATTTTATAAAAACTAGTACAGTTGTGGAACATGAGTCTTTTCTTTGGCAAGGAATAGGAATCTAATCTACAAGGGGGCATGAGTTTGAGCCCCAAATCTCCTTTTACACCAGTTCTTTTACAATTGCCACCAGATATTGCGGTATTTGAGTAGGCAGTGATCCATGAGATTGATTTGATGAATAAGGCAAAGAGAAAACCTTTTTAATCTGACAAAACAAGAACGACGGGCATTCCAGGAACTCCAGGGGGACCCCCGTATAATCATCAACCAAGTGGACAAAGGGGGTGCTATTGTAATTCAGACAATGTAGGCCTACGAGATGGAATGCCTTTGTCTGCTAGCAGACCTCTACCACTACAAAATATTAGGAAAAATCCTACCCCAGAGTTAGAGGATTATCAGCTCCCTCATAGATGAGGCATTAACGAATGGTTGGATATACCAGAATGAAGCAATTTTCCTTTGTAGAAGGTTAGCTGTCCCTTACTTTTATACGCTGCCAACAGTTCACAAACCCAACAGACCCCCACCCGGAAGACCAATATTGTCAGGGATAGGTTAAGTATTAGAACCTTTATCACAATTTGTGACTTTTCTTAGGACCAATTGTGGAGAAGATGCCGTCCTATCATAAGAATATGAGGGAAGTGTTGAATCTCATCAAGGACCTGTCATTCGACCCTCAGACGAAATTTCTAGTAGGGTTGAATATCGAATTCTTGTACACCAATATTCCCCAAGAAGAAACTTTGAGGGTTATGGAGAGTAAATATCTTGTACTTGGAGAAGTGGGAATAACAAACTCTGAGGTATTTTATTCAGAGCCTAGCTGAAGTGGCCCTTACTAGGAATGTTTTCCAACTTGATAGAACGATGGGGCTTCAGTCACATGGCACTTCTATGGGGAGTACGTTCATGCTGAGCCTTGCGGGCCTTTTTGTTTTCAGAATTCAAGAGAGAACATATTTACTCTCCTGAAAATCCCTTTTCAGATCCTATGAGTATTTGGCGTTGTTATATTGGCGTTGTGCTTTGGATCTGGTGAGGTGACAGTCGGTGGAGGAATTTCTCAGATGGTTGAATAGTAGAAACACTTTCTTATTCTTTACCTCAACCATCTCCACCTTGTCCTTGCCATTTTGTGGATTTGTTGGTTCAATCAGAGGCCGGCGGGTTGGTGAGTGAAGTAAATCACAAACCGACAGATAAGAACAATCTGCTATTCTTTCAGAGTTTCCATTCTAAATCTCTGAGAGAGAACTTGCCCTATGGGCATTTTCTTCGCTTGCAAAGGAACTGCTCTGAGAAAAGTCACTTCGAAATGGAAGCAAAAAGGTTCAGTGCAAAACTGCAGGAAAGAAATTACCTCCGACAAGTCATCAAGAGGGTTTGGGAGAGAGCAAGTAACAACAACACAGACTACCTCTTGAGACATTTGAAAAACCTAAGGTGGATAGGAATATATGTGTGACCACTTTTAGGACGGCCTCTGACTGTGTGAAAAGATTTGTGGCAAGAAATTGGAGTATTCTGAATTCCAATGGGTTGAACCCAGGAGGTGGAAATGTGGCCCCATACATACATTTGAAGTGGAGGTAGGTAACAAACAGAATTTACATTTACTGCATAGATGACAGAATTAATGGTAAAAGGCAACTACCCTTTTAAAAAGATTGTGACCACTTTAGAGGGGGTAACTTTAAACATGAATTTTGGGGTTCTTTCAAAAGCTATTTATGTAGATTCACTGTCTCTCCACACATCTGTTTAGCGTTTGACTGTAGGATGACATTCCCACTCTTACCCCAGTTTTGGAATAAAGACTGGGGTAAGGGACGTTTTTATTATTTGCCACAGGTGGTTGGGAGAATGTGTGTGTGTGTGTTTTATGCTTATGCACTGCGAGGGTGCACACATTGAATATCTGGATTACACTGGTTCACTGACTGAATGGTTTTGGCAAATGGAGGTATAGAAGGAGGGGAACCTTCAATCCTTTAAGGTTCTTGGAATAATGATGTTTTATTTGTCTTTTAGGTATTTCTTTTAGTGTTACAAGTGGCAAGTAGGGCCTGTTAAAAGTTGTTCACCTCCAGATAGACAGAAGGGAGGAGGGACTTCTTTAGAGATACTAGCTACAGGATCTTTATCCTGATGTAAGCCCATAACCCTCAGTGGCAATGCCATGGCTGAAACATGTTGATATTAGCAGATAGGGGACAGGAATATTTTTTCCAAAGTGTACCCCGCCTTTAAGATTTTAACCCTGCCAAGCAAGGTCCATGAGAGAGTACCTCCTTAGACAGTTTTATCTTCACTTTTTCTGCACATTGTTTGATCCTTTTTGAGTCAGTTTCTTTATATAAACAAGCATTAGAAATGCAATCGGGCTCGGATTTATTTGAGTTTTAGCTAATGGCATTGTAAATGCCAATGTATTGTTGCTATGTGTTATGGAGTGTGTTCATGTGGTGTGTACTGCCAGTGATCTCCTTGTGAGTGTGAGAAATTGCACCGTTACTGCCTGTGATGTCCTTCTTGTGAGTGTGAGAAGCTTGCACCTCTGCTGCCTGTGGTCTCCGTGTGAGTGTGAGAATATTGCACCGTTACTGCCTGTGATGTCCTTCTTGTGAGTGTGAGAAGCTTGCACCTCTGCTGCCTGTGGTCTCCTTGTGAGTGTAAGAAGCTTGCACTGCTGCTGCCTGTGATGTCGTTCTTGTGAGTGGGAGAAGATTGCACCTCAGCTGCCTGTGGTCTCCTTGTGAGTGTAAGAAGCTTGCACAGCTGCTGCCTGTGATGTCCTACTCACTACTCTACTCTACTCACTACTCTGCACTCACTACTCACTACTCTACTCTACTCACTACTCTACTCACTACTTTGCACTCATTACTCTGCACTCACTACTCACTACTCTACTCACTACTCTACTCACTACTCTACTCTACTCACTACTCTACTCACTACTCTACTCACTACTCTGCACTCACTACTCACTACTCTGCACTCACTACTCTACTCACTACTCACTACTCTCCACTCACTACTCTACTCACTACTCTACTTTCTACTCACTACTCTACTCACTACTCACTACTCTACTCACTACTCACTACTCTACTCACTACTCACTACTCACTACTCTACTCACTACTCTACTCACTACTCACTTCTCTACTCACTACTCTGCACTCACTACTTTACTCACTACTCTACTCTACTCACCTCACTACTCTACTCACTACTCTACTCACTACTCACTACTCTGCACTCACTACTCACTACTCTACTCACTACTCTACTCACTACTCTACTCACTACTCTACTCACTACTCACTACTCTGCACTCACTACTCTACTCACTACTCTACTCACTACTCTACTCACTACTCACTACTCTACTCACTACTCACTACTCTACTCACTACTCACTACTCACTACTCACTACTCACTACTCTACTCACTACTCACTACTCACTACTCACTACTCCCTACTCTGCTCACTACTCACTACTCTCCACTCTACTTTCTACTCACTACTCTACTCACTACTCTACTCACTACTCTACTCACTACTCTACTCACTACTCACTACTCTACTCACTACTCACTACTCTACCCACTACTCACTTCTCTACTCACTACTCTGCACTCACTACTTTACTCACTACTCTACTTTACTCACCTCACTACTCTACTCACTACTCTACTCACTACTGACTACTCTACTCACTACTCTGCACTCACTACTCACCTCACTACTCTACTCTACTCTACTCACTACTCTGCACTCACTACTCACTACTCTACTCACTACTCTACTCACTACTCTACTCACTACTCACTACTCTACTCACTACTCACTACTCTGCACTCACTACTCTACTCACTACTCACTACTCACTGCTCACTACTCTACTCACTACTCTACTCACTACTCTACTCACTACTCACCTCACTACTCACTGCTCTACTCACTACTCACTACTCCACTCACTGCTCTACTCACTGCTCTACTCACTGCTCTACTCACTGCTCTACTCACTACTCTACTCACTACTCTACTCACTACTCTACTCACTACTCACTACTCTACTCACTACTCTACTCACTACTCACTACTCTGCACTCACTACTCACTACTCACCTCACTACTCTACTCACTACTCACTACTCTACTCACTACTCTGCACTCACTACTCACTACTCTACTCACTACTCTACTCACTACTCTACTCACTACTCTACTCACTACTCTACTCACTACTCACTACTCTGCTCACTAACTACTCTACTCACTACTCTTCACTCGCTACTCTACTCACTACTCACTACTCTGCACTCACTACTCTACTCACTACTCTACTCACTACTCTACTCACTACTCTACTCACTACTCACTACTCTACTCACTACTCTACTCACTACTCTACTCACTACTCTCCACTCTACTCTCTACTCACTACTCTACTCACTACTCACTACTCTACTCACTACTCTACTCACCACTCACTACTCTGCACTCACTACTCACTACTTTACTCACTACTCTACTCACTACTCACTACTCTACTCATTACTCACTACTCTACTCATTACTCACTACTCTACTCACTACTCACTACTCTACTCACTACTCTACTCACTACTCTACTCACTACTCTACTCACTACTCTACTCACTACTCTACTCACTACTCACTACTCTGCACTCACTACTCACTACTCACCTCACTACTCTACTCACTACTCCACTCACTACTCTACTCACTACTCTACTCACTACTCACTACTCTACTCACTACTCTACGCACTACTCACTACTCTGCACTCACTACTCACTACTCTACTCACTACTCTACTCACTACTCACTACTCTACTCACTACTCTACTCACTACTCTACTCACTACTCTACTCACTACTCTACTCACTACTCACTACTCTGCACTCACTACTCTGCTCACTACTCACTACTCTACTCACTACTCTCCACTCACTACTCACTACTCACTACTCTACTCACTACTCACTACTCTGCACTCACTACTTTACTCACTACTCTACTCACTACTCACTACTCTACTCACTACTCACTACTCTACTCACTACTCTGCACTCACTACTCACCTCACTACTCTACTCACTACTCTACTCACTACTCTACTCACTACTCTACTCACTACTCACTACTCTACTCACTCCTCTACTCACTACTCTACTCACTACTCTACTCACTACTCTACTCACTACTCACTACTCTACTCACTACTCACTACTCTACTCACTACTCACTACTCACTGCTCACTACTCTGCACTCGCTACTCACTACTCTGCTCACTACTCACTACTCTGCACTCACTACTCACTACTCTGCTCACTACTCACTACTCACTACTCTACTCACTACTCTCCACTCACTACTCTACTCACTACTCTGCACTTACTACTTTACTCACTACTCTACTCACTACTCACTACTCTACTCACTACTCACTACTCTACTCACTACTCTACTCACTACTCTACTCACTACTCTACTCACTACTTTCTACTCACTACTCTACTCACTACTCTGCACTCACTACTTTACTCACTACTCTACTCCTGTGTCAGTTTTCTGATGTTAGTGTGAGCCTCCCTTCTATGTCAGTGTACCAGCCTTCGAGCCCCATGTGATGGGATTGTCTCCTTATAAACTGCTTATTACATACTAAGTAAGCTTAGAAGAAGTAACAATATGGATGACCACTGGGGGTGGGGGAGAAGGGGTAAAGGATAAAGATGGAGAGTTCTGGTGATCTAAAAAATGGACCAGGGGTGATGAACATTTTAGGTAAGAAACTTGAAAAAAAGTGGAAAGTAAAGGGCAAATTTACTAAATGTTAGCGCAACTGATCCCAGCAATCAATGGTTCAATTGAGAGAGAAATATTGGCGAGCTATATTTACTAAAAAAAGGCCTGTTCCTGCATTCTCCCACTGCACTGCTCCATGATGCACAAGCAGGCACCATTGTGCAAAGGTGTGTGTGTGTGTGTACGTGTGCGTGTGTGATGGTGTGAAAACTAGATCTGATGCATGTGATTCTCTACATTGCTGCCCGGCTGTTCACGCGCGCACAGAGCTGAAGGGAAAAAAAACACAGCAGTGCACACGCTCCCAGCACCATCTGCCTTCAATTACCGGCACCTCGGACAGCTGGTAATTGAGGATTTATGTATTCTTCTGCGCGTGTCCGAACACTTTATGCAGGAAGTGAACATTGACAAATTCCTAAGCCCTATGGCGTGCTGCCTTACTTAAACACAGCCTTGCCTGGACCAATTACCATGCACATGGCAAAATACCACTCGCAAAAACCGCGCGCTTTCTGGAATGTGGCAGCCCGGGACCCCTTTTAGAATTCTTTTTTTTTCTACTCCATAAGAGCTCGGAAGCCCCGCCCCACTTCGTGGTGACGTAGGCCCGAGCCCTAAAAACACAGCACTCCACTCTGAATGTTGGTCTGCGTCAGGGTGTTTTAACAGCCCAATGGTGAAGCATGCCACTAATGAGTGAGTAAGGGAAATTTTAAGAACCTACAGGGTTTACCGGGTCATATGCGATATATCTGTGTGGGGGGGGGTGTATGTGTGTGTGTGCGTTAGTTAAGAGGTTTGGATGGGCCCGTCCATATTGTGTGTGTGTGTGTGTGTGTGTATATACATCAGAATTAGGACATCACAAATTAAGCCAATTTGTTGGTAATTCTGGTGGTGTAAACAAATATTTTAATATGATCAAAACAAATCAATACACTACGTGATGACATTTCCACACATTATCGTTTGTGGGCTATATACATTCAACATTAAAACTGTATGTCTGTGCAAATGTAATGGTCATTTCAATTGAATGGCAGTGTGCTAACACATCATGCATACTCCACTTTACCCTACTCCACTCTACTCAGCACCACTACACTCTACTCTGCGCCACTACACTCTACTCTGCGCCACAACACTCTACTCTGCGCCACTCCACACTGTCACTGCATTCTACTCTGCACCAATCTGTGCTAATGCACTGTACCCCACACTACCCCATTGTGCACTACTCCACTCTGCGCCACTCTACTCTACAACACAGCACTCTGTTCCACAGCACTCTGTTCCACAGCACTCTGTTCCACAGCACTCTGTTCCACTGCACTCTGTTCCACTGCACTCTGTTCCACTGCACTCTGTTCCACTGCACTCGGTTCCACTGCACTCGGTTCCACTGCACTCGGTTCCACTGCACTCGGCTCCACTGCACTCGGCTCCACTGCACTCGGCTCCACTGCACTCGGCTCCACTGCACTCGGCTCCACTGCACTCTATGCCAATGAACTCTACTCTGTACCACTGCACTCTATGCCAATGTGCGCTACCAATCCACTCACTCTACTATGCACTTCACTCCATGCCACTGTACTCTTCCATGCAACTCTCCACTTTACTCTGAAACAATCTACTTCACATTACTGCACTCAGTTTCATGGCACTCTGTGCCACGGCACTCTACTCTGCACCACTCTACTCTACGCTACTGCATTCTACACCACTTTACTCACAACCAATCCTCTCTACGTCAGTGCACTCTGTGCCAATTTACTCTGTACCACTGCACTTTATGCCACTGTACTCTACAACACTCTGTGCCACTGCACTGTAAGCCAGCTGCATTCTATGCCACTGTACTTCGTCACTGCTCTCTACACCATTCTACTCTACATCACTCTGCTCCATGCCAGTGCACTCTACTATACATCACTGCACTCTGACAGTCAGTCTGCTCTGCAACACTGCACTCTCTGCCACTGCTCTCTATGCCATTGAACTCTACTCTGTTCCACTGTACTTTACACCACTACACTCTATACCACTCTACTCTGCATCACTCCACTCTACACCACTTACTCAACCCTACATCACTGTACTCTGCACCACTGCACTCCACGCCACTGTACTCTTGTGTGTGTTGGAGTGAGGAGGATGACGATGTCAGCGGTAGTGGGAATGGGGCACGTAATTTTTGTAGATGGTGGAGAGCCTTTCATGGACGAAGTCTGCCAAGGTATCGCAGAGTTCCAGGGAAGGGGTGATGATGTTTTCGGTGGCTGAAGGGTTTAAGAATTCTCTGACTAAGTTGAAGAGTTCTTTGCTGTGGTTTGAACTGGCTTCAATGCGGTTGGCGAGGGCACTCCTTTTAGTCTCTTTCAGGAGTTGGTGGTATAGGTTCAGGGAGGTCTTGAAAGAGGCACGGCCTGTGGACTCTTTGCTGGTATGCCATTCCCTTTCGAGTCACTTGCAGTTTAGTTGGTGGTTCTCAATTCTGTGGTGTACCAACTGCCCTATTTGGAAGATCTCATGGGTTTAGTAGGTTGGACAGGGGCGGTTCTGTCGGTGCAATCGATGATCCATACAGAGAAGTTCTTATCAGCCTGTTCAAGGTTAGTTGCAGTGCCAGGACAGGCGATGTTGAGGGCGTCAGACCACTGGCTCTCAGATTCTTTGCTCCACTTTTGGTGGGTGGTTCTGGGCAGCTTGGTGGCAGTGCCGGGGTGGGGGGGCAGAGGGGGGTCCTGGAATGGTGAAGTGTCCGGTGATGTGGTCTTTCCAGGTCAGCTTGGTGATATGGCTGAGCTTGACTCTGTCGCTGACCATGAAGATAGAGTTGAGTGTGTGTCATCCGGTGTGAGTGGGATTGGTGACAAGCTGGGTGAGGCCGATGTTGCTCATGCTTTCGAGGAAGTTGGCAGTGTTGGTGTTGTCCAGGTGAAAATTGAGGTCACCGAGGAAAATCTAGTGTTTGGAGTCAATGGCAAGCTGGGCCATGAATTCAGGGATGAAATCAGAGAAGCTGGGGTGAAGTCCTGGTGGTCAATAGGCAAGGGTGCCTCTGATGGTGGTATTGCCATCGGTCTGAAGTTAAAAGTTGAGGTGTTCCATAATCGGAGTGGTGTCATCCGCGGCGGCAGTGGTGGAGTGGATGGTTTCTTTGTGGATTATGGTGATTCTGCCTCAGTGTTAGTTGAAGTGGTCTTGTGTGCTATTTTGTAGCCTTGTGGCATTGCTGAGGCGATTTTTGGTGCGGATGCTGGTTTGAGCCAAGTCTCGGTGAGGAAGTGATGCCCGTGTGATGGAGGTGAGGGTATCCCAAATATCAGTGGTGTGCATGCAGAGAGATTGTGCTTTGAGGAGGATGCAGTGGAGTTGTGTTGAAGCAGTTGGGATCAGCGTGGTGGTGATTCTCTTTGTACTTGCGGTTGCTCCTGTGCTGCAGGTGAGGTGACAGTTCCGGCACTTAAAAGGTCCTCCTGCGGTTTGAAGAGAGGTGTGGCAGCAGTTGTTTGTGTGGGGCCTGTTGTCCAGTGCTCTTCTATTCACTTTTTACCAGGATGGAGTGAGGGGAACAGCCTGCTTGCTCTCCTGCCGCTGTGAAGGGAGCGGCTCTTGGTGTCAGTGCGGTGCAGTGAGGGGAACGGCCGGTGGCGTGCCTGAGCGCCTACATCTCCCAGCAATCTTTGCGGGGTGCAGCCAGTCTGCGTCAATTACAGCGATGCCACCAGAGTAGAGAGCGCTCCCGCCCCCCATGCAACGCGGGACGCGCCGGGCAGGGCGGGCCGTCTGTGGCCGTCAGGGGCCAGAGGAGTCCGGACCGGGCCACCCATCTAAGCACTGCAAATGGGTAAGCGCAAACAACTGAGTAATGGTGGTCAGGGGGGCCAAAAGGCAAAAGTACCAAGGAAATCGGATTCTATTATTTCATATTTGACCTCAGCTGTGGGTGCCATAAGTAAAGAGATCGCTAATGCAGAGAAGGAGTTGGGATTGGGCCTCCCCCTAACTGCGATCGAAGGGGCTGTGATGACCGATATGCCTACTCCTGGAGCACACTTGGAAACACTGGCAGTGTTAACTAACGCCACAAATGCTATTGATGAACGGAATATTATAGTGGAGATGGCTGGTGAGGGAACTCTGGATGTCCAGTCTCTCCCAGAAGACTACCCTGGAGCAAAGGTATAACAAAATGTAGGAAAACGAAGTACTAAGAAATGTACAAGGAAGACAAGGAAGATAAAACCTGCAACTGATGACTCTGTTATATTAAAAACACTGAGTGATATGGTAGAGGATATGTTTAGTTCACGTTTAGAGCCTGTTTTAGTTGGTATCGATAAAGACATTGTGGATACTCTTAATTCATGTGCTGCACGTCTTTTAAAGAGATGTGACCTTATTGATTCCTTTGTTAAGGATTATAGAGGGCAGCACGGCTCAGCCACACAAGTCCAGCAAGCGCACACAGCTAATGCAGGGCGCAAGGAGAGTTATTCCCTCAATGTCAGGCCAACTTTAATTCAGGATCAATCTACCCCTACACCAAATAATAGTGGTTTGAACGTGATTGTTAAACAATATGACTCTGGTAATCTTTCCTCTCCTGCTGTCCCTGTAGATGGTATTAAAACAGAGCAAAATAAATTTACAAGGCGCCCTAATCCTGATAAGAAGTCACTAAAGCCCTGTTGCATCTAGATTGCATCTCCCTCCTGAAGCAGCCCCTTTGGTGGCCGTACTTATAGGAGTACCCCCACTCAAAGAAAACTGCATAGAGTCTACACAGGAGCTTTTAAGACAGTCTAGACATTTGTGCAGGCAGTACTCTAGTGGGGACATAGATATCTCCTCAAGTATCATCATGGCTAAAAGGGTAGGATGGATTGGACATAAGTGTATGGAAGGGATTGTATTGCTGTAAATGTTAATAGGCGTGATGTGGCAGGTAGACTGTTCTGGGACGCATCTGACCTAACGAATATTGGAATTAGACCAATGCCTTTGAGCTATTTCTATCCACCTCTAGATGTACGGATAAATGCACGTTCTACATTTCCATCTTTGCCGATATGGAAGAGGAAGCTGACTCCTAGTACTGCCCAAAGTTCTGTTTCTTCTCAAGCTGTGGGTCAGCCTCGTCAGAGCTCTAATGGCCTACAAGTGGTTCCACAAATACATTCTGTATTCTCAGGTTATGGATATAGCCCTGACTAATCACGTATCCCAATTGGAGGAGAATGACTGACTAGAAGATACAATTCAGCCCCCAAGGGAGAGAGCTATCGAGCATAACCAAGTTACCCCTTGTAAGATTCTTAGCTGGAATATTGCAGGAATAAGGTCAAAGAGAGATGATGAGAACTCTACTCTACTCACTACTCTACTCACTACTTTGCACTCATTACTCTGCACTCACTACTCACTACTCTACTCACTACTCTACTCACTACTCTACTCTACTCACTACTCTACTCACTACTCTACTCACTACTCTGCACTCACTACTCACTACTCTGCACTCACTACTCTACTCACTACTCACTACTCTCCACTCACTACTCTACTCACTACTCTACTTTCTACTCACTACTCTACTCACTACTCACTACTCTACTCACTACTCACTACTCTACTCACTACTCACTACTCACTACTCTACTCACTACTCACTTCTCTACTCACTACTCTGCACTCACTACTTTACTCACTACTCTACTCTACTCACCTCACTACTCTACTCACTACTCTACTCACTACTCACTACTCTGCACTCACTACTCACTACTCTACTCACTACTCTACTCACTACTCTACTCTACTCACTACTCTACTCACTACTCACTACTCTGCACTCACTACTCTACTCACTACTCTACTCACTACTCTACTCACTACTCACTACTCTACTCACTACTCACTACTCTACTCACTACTCACTACTCACTACTCACTACTCACTACTCTACTCACTACTCACTACTCACTACTCACTACTCCCTACTCTGCTCACTACTCACTACTCTCCACTCTACTTTCTACTCACTACTCTACTCACTACTCTACTCACTACTCTACTCACTACTCTACTCACTACTCACTACTCTACTCACTACTCACTACTCTACCCACTACTCACTTCTCTACTCACTACTCTGCACTCACTACTTTACTCACTACTCTACTTTACTCACCTCACTACTCTACTCACTACTCTACTCACTACTGACTACTCTACTCACTACTCTGCACTCACTACTCACCTCACTACTCTACTCTACTCTACTCACTACTCTGCACTCACTACTCACTACTCTACTCACTACTCTACTCACTACTCTACTCACTACTCACTACTCTACTCACTACTCACTACTCTGCACTCACTACTCTACTCACTACTCACTACTCACTGCTCACTACTCTACTCACTACTCTACTCACTACTCTACTCACTACTCACCTCACTACTCACTGCTCTACTCACTACTCACTACTCCACTCACTGCTCTACTCACTGCTCTACTCACTGCTCTACTCACTGCTCTACTCACTACTCTACTCACTACTCTACTCACTACTCTACTCACTACTCACTACTCTACTCACTACTCTACTCACTACTCACTACTCTGCACTCACTACTCACTACTCACCTCACTACTCTACTCACTACTCACTACTCTACTCACTACTCTGCACTCACTACTCACTACTCTACTCACTACTCTACTCACTACTCTACTCACTACTCTACTCACTACTCTACTCACTACTCACTACTCTGCTCACTAACTACTCTACTCACTACTCTTCACTCGCTACTCTACTCACTACTCACTACTCTGCACTCACTACTCTACTCACTACTCTACTCACTACTCTACTCACTACTCTACTCACTACTCACTACTCTACTCACTACTCTACTCACTACTCTACTCACTACTCTCCACTCTACTCTCTACTCACTACTCTACTCACTACTCACTACTCTACTCACTACTCTACTCACCACTCACTACTCTGCACTCACTACTCACTACTTTACTCACTACTCTACTCACTACTCACTACTCTACTCATTACTCACTACTCTACTCATTACTCACTACTCTACTCACTACTCACTACTCTACTCACTACTCTACTCACTACTCTACTCACTACTCTACTCACTACTCTACTCACTACTCTACTCACTACTCACTACTCTGCACTCACTACTCACTACTCACCTCACTACTCTACTCACTACTCCACTCACTACTCTACTCACTACTCTACTCACTACTCACTACTCTACTCACTACTCTACGCACTACTCACTACTCTGCACTCACTACTCACTACTCTACTCACTACTCTACTCACTACTCACTACTCTACTCACTACTCTACTCACTACTCTACTCACTACTCTACTCACTACTCTACTCACTACTCACTACTCTGCACTCACTACTCTGCTCACTACTCACTACTCTACTCACTACTCTCCACTCACTACTCACTACTCACTACTCTACTCACTACTCACTACTCTGCACTCACTACTTTACTCACTACTCTACTCACTACTCACTACTCTACTCACTACTCACTACTCTACTCACTACTCTGCACTCACTACTCACCTCACTACTCTACTCACTACTCTACTCACTACTCTACTCACTACTCTACTCACTACTCACTACTCTACTCACTCCTCTACTCACTACTCTACTCACTACTCTACTCACTACTCTACTCACTACTCACTACTCTACTCACTACTCACTACTCTACTCACTACTCACTACTCACTGCTCACTACTCTGCACTCACTACTCACTACTCTGCTCACTACTCACTACTCTGCACTCACTACTCACTACTCTGCTCACTACTCACTACTCACTACTCTACTCACTACTCTCCACTCACTACTCTACTCACTACTCTGCACTTACTACTTTACTCACTACTCTACTCACTACTCACTACTCTACTCACTACTCACTACTCTACTCACTACTCTACTCACTACTCTACTCACTACTCTACTCACTACTTTCTACTCACTACTCTACTCACTACTCTGCACTCACTACTTTACTCACTACTCTACTCCTGTGTCAGTTTTCTGATGTTAGTGTGAGCCTCCCTTCTATGTCAGTGTACCAGCCTTCGAGCCCCATGTGATGGGATTGTCTCCTTATAAACTGCTTATTACATACTAAGTAAGCTTAGAAGAAGTAACAATATGGATGACCACTGGGGGTGGGGGAGAAGGGGTAAAGGATAAAGATGGAGAGTTCTGGTGATCTAAAAAATGGACCAGGGGTGATGAACATTTTAGGTAAGAAACTTGAAAAAAAGTGGAAAGTAAAGGGCAAATTTACTAAATGTTAGCGCAACTGATCCCAGCAATCAATGGTTCAATTGAGAGAGAAATATTGGCGAGCTATATTTACTAAAAAAAGGCCTGTTCCTGCATTCTCCCACTGCACTGCTCCATGATGC
Source organism: Lissotriton helveticus (assembly GCF_964261635.1). NCBI lineage: Eukaryota > Metazoa > Chordata > Amphibia > Caudata > Salamandridae > Lissotriton > Lissotriton helveticus. The sequence continues at coordinate 1,630,745,444 of NC_136065.1, read as the reverse complement.
ACAAGCAGGCACCATTGTGCAAAGGTGTGTGTGTGTGTGTACGTGTGCGTGTGTGATGGTGTGAAAACTAGATCTGATGCATGTGATTCTCTACATTGCTGCCCGGCTGTTCACGCGCGCACAGAGCTGAAGGGAAAAAAAACACAGCAGTGCACACGCTCCCAGCACCATCTGCCTTCAATTACCGGCACCTCGGACAGCTGGTAATTGAGGATTTATGTATTCTTCTGCGCGTGTCCGAACACTTTATGCAGGAAGTGAACATTGACAAATTCCTAAGCCCTATGGCGTGCTGCCTTACTTAAACACAGCCTTGCCTGGACCAATTACCATGCACATGGCAAAATACCACTCGCAAAAACCGCGCGCTTTCTGGAATGTGGCAGCCCGGGACCCCTTTTAGAATTCTTTTTTTTTCTACTCCATAAGAGCTCGGAAGCCCCGCCCCACTTCGTGGTGACGTAGGCCCGAGCCCTAAAAACACAGCACTCCACTCTGAATGTTGGTCTGCGTCAGGGTGTTTTAACAGCCCAATGGTGAAGCATGCCACTAATGAGTGAGTAAGGGAAATTTTAAGAACCTACAGGGTTTACCGGGTCATATGCGATATATCTGTGTGGGGGGGGGTGTATGTGTGTGTGTGCGTTAGTTAAGAGGTTTGGATGGGCCCGTCCATATTGTGTGTGTGTGTGTGTGTGTGTATATACATCAGAATTAGGACATCACAAATTAAGCCAATTTGTTGGTAATTCTGGTGGTGTAAACAAATATTTTAATATGATCAAAACAAATCAATACACTACGTGATGACATTTCCACACATTATCGTTTGTGGGCTATATACATTCAACATTAAAACTGTATGTCTGTGCAAATGTAATGGTCATTTCAATTGAATGGCAGTGTGCTAACACATCATGCATACTCCACTTTACCCTACTCCACTCTACTCAGCACCACTACACTCTACTCTGCGCCACTACACTCTACTCTGCGCCACAACACTCTACTCTGCGCCACTCCACACTGTCACTGCATTCTACTCTGCACCAATCTGTGCTAATGCACTGTACCCCACACTACCCCATTGTGCACTACTCCACTCTGCGCCACTCTACTCTACAACACAGCACTCTGTTCCACAGCACTCTGTTCCACAGCACTCTGTTCCACAGCACTCTGTTCCACTGCACTCTGTTCCACTGCACTCTGTTCCACTGCACTCTGTTCCACTGCACTCGGTTCCACTGCACTCGGTTCCACTGCACTCGGTTCCACTGCACTCGGCTCCACTGCACTCGGCTCCACTGCACTCGGCTCCACTGCACTCGGCTCCACTGCACTCGGCTCCACTGCACTCTATGCCAATGAACTCTACTCTGTACCACTGCACTCTATGCCAATGTGCGCTACCAATCCACTCACTCTACTATGCACTTCACTCCATGCCACTGTACTCTTCCATGCAACTCTCCACTTTACTCTGAAACAATCTACTTCACATTACTGCACTCAGTTTCATGGCACTCTGTGCCACGGCACTCTACTCTGCACCACTCTACTCTACGCTACTGCATTCTACACCACTTTACTCACAACCAATCCTCTCTACGTCAGTGCACTCTGTGCCAATTTACTCTGTACCACTGCACTTTATGCCACTGTACTCTACAACACTCTGTGCCACTGCACTGTAAGCCAGCTGCATTCTATGCCACTGTACTTCGTCACTGCTCTCTACACCATTCTACTCTACATCACTCTGCTCCATGCCAGTGCACTCTACTATACATCACTGCACTCTGACAGTCAGTCTGCTCTGCAACACTGCACTCTCTGCCACTGCTCTCTATGCCATTGAACTCTACTCTGTTCCACTGTACTTTACACCACTACACTCTATACCACTCTACTCTGCATCACTCCACTCTACACCACTTACTCAACCCTACATCACTGTACTCTGCACCACTGCACTCCACGCCACTGTACTCTTGTGTGTGTTGGAGTGAGGAGGATGACGATGTCAGCGGTAGTGGGAATGGGGCACGTAATTTTTGTAGATGGTGGAGAGCCTTTCATGGACGAAGTCTGCCAAGGTATCGCAGAGTTCCAGGGAAGGGGTGATGATGTTTTCGGTGGCTGAAGGGTTTAAGAATTCTCTGACTAAGTTGAAGAGTTCTTTGCTGTGGTTTGAACTGGCTTCAATGCGGTTGGCGAGGGCACTCCTTTTAGTCTCTTTCAGGAGTTGGTGGTATAGGTTCAGGGAGGTCTTGAAAGAGGCACGGCCTGTGGACTCTTTGCTGGTATGCCATTCCCTTTCGAGTCACTTGCAGTTTAGTTGGTGGTTCTCAATTCTGTGGTGTACCAACTGCCCTATTTGGAAGATCTCATGGGTTTAGTAGGTTGGACAGGGGCGGTTCTGTCGGTGCAATCGATGATCCATACAGAGAAGTTCTTATCAGCCTGTTCAAGGTTAGTTGCAGTGCCAGGACAGGCGATGTTGAGGGCGTCAGACCACTGGCTCTCAGATTCTTTGCTCCACTTTTGGTGGGTGGTTCTGGGCAGCTTGGTGGCAGTGCCGGGGTGGGGGGGCAGAGGGGGGTCCTGGAATGGTGAAGTGTCCGGTGATGTGGTCTTTCCAGGTCAGCTTGGTGATATGGCTGAGCTTGACTCTGTCGCTGACCATGAAGATAGAGTTGAGTGTGTGTCATCCGGTGTGAGTGGGATTGGTGACAAGCTGGGTGAGGCCGATGTTGCTCATGCTTTCGAGGAAGTTGGCAGTGTTGGTGTTGTCCAGGTGAAAATTGAGGTCACCGAGGAAAATCTAGTGTTTGGAGTCAATGGCAAGCTGGGCCATGAATTCAGGGATGAAATCAGAGAAGCTGGGGTGAAGTCCTGGTGGTCAATAGGCAAGGGTGCCTCTGATGGTGGTATTGCCATCGGTCTGAAGTTAAAAGTTGAGGTGTTCCATAATCGGAGTGGTGTCATCCGCGGCGGCAGTGGTGGAGTGGATGGTTTCTTTGTGGATTATGGTGATTCTGCCTCAGTGTTAGTTGAAGTGGTCTTGTGTGCTATTTTGTAGCCTTGTGGCATTGCTGAGGCGATTTTTGGTGCGGATGCTGGTTTGAGCCAAGTCTCGGTGAGGAAGTGATGCCCGTGTGATGGAGGTGAGGGTATCCCAAATATCAGTGGTGTGCATGCAGAGAGATTGTGCTTTGAGGAGGATGCAGTGGAGTTGTGTTGAAGCAGTTGGGATCAGCGTGGTGGTGATTCTCTTTGTACTTGCGGTTGCTCCTGTGCTGCAGGTGAGGTGACAGTTCCGGCACTTAAAAGGTCCTCCTGCGGTTTGAAGAGAGGTGTGGCAGCAGTTGTTTGTGTGGGGCCTGTTGTCCAGTGCTCTTCTATTCACTTTTTACCAGGATGGAGTGAGGGGAACAGCCTGCTTGCTCTCCTGCCGCTGTGAAGGGAGCGGCTCTTGGTGTCAGTGCGGTGCAGTGAGGGGAACGGCCGGTGGCGTGCCTGAGCGCCTACATCTCCCAGCAATCTTTGCGGGGTGCAGCCAGTCTGCGTCAATTACAGCGATGCCACCAGAGTAGAGAGCGCTCCCGCCCCCCATGCAACGCGGGACGCGCCGGGCAGGGCGGGCCGTCTGTGGCCGTCAGGGGCCAGAGGAGTCCGGACCGGGCCACCCATCTAAGCACTGCAAATGGGTAAGCGCAAACAACTGAGTAATGGTGGTCAGGGGGGCCAAAAGGCAAAAGTACCAAGGAAATCGGATTCTATTATTTCATATTTGACCTCAGCTGTGGGTGCCATAAGTAAAGAGATCGCTAATGCAGAGAAGGAGTTGGGATTGGGCCTCCCCCTAACTGCGATCGAAGGGGCTGTGATGACCGATATGCCTACTCCTGGAGCACACTTGGAAACACTGGCAGTGTTAACTAACGCCACAAATGCTATTGATGAACGGAATATTATAGTGGAGATGGCTGGTGAGGGAACTCTGGATGTCCAGTCTCTCCCAGAAGACTACCCTGGAGCAAAGGTATAACAAAATGTAGGAAAACGAAGTACTAAGAAATGTACAAGGAAGACAAGGAAGATAAAACCTGCAACTGATGACTCTGTTATATTAAAAACACTGAGTGATATGGTAGAGGATATGTTTAGTTCACGTTTAGAGCCTGTTTTAGTTGGTATCGATAAAGACATTGTGGATACTCTTAATTCATGTGCTGCACGTCTTTTAAAGAGATGTGACCTTATTGATTCCTTTGTTAAGGATTATAGAGGGCAGCACGGCTCAGCCACACAAGTCCAGCAAGCGCACACAGCTAATGCAGGGCGCAAGGAGAGTTATTCCCTCAATGTCAGGCCAACTTTAATTCAGGATCAATCTACCCCTACACCAAATAATAGTGGTTTGAACGTGATTGTTAAACAATATGACTCTGGTAATCTTTCCTCTCCTGCTGTCCCTGTAGATGGTATTAAAACAGAGCAAAATAAATTTACAAGGCGCCCTAATCCTGATAAGAAGTCACTAAAGCCCTGTTGCATCTAGATTGCATCTCCCTCCTGAAGCAGCCCCTTTGGTGGCCGTACTTATAGGAGTACCCCCACTCAAAGAAAACTGCATAGAGTCTACACAGGAGCTTTTAAGACAGTCTAGACATTTGTGCAGGCAGTACTCTAGTGGGGACATAGATATCTCCTCAAGTATCATCATGGCTAAAAGGGTAGGATGGATTGGACATAAGTGTATGGAAGGGATTGTATTGCTGTAAATGTTAATAGGCGTGATGTGGCAGGTAGACTGTTCTGGGACGCATCTGACCTAACGAATATTGGAATTAGACCAATGCCTTTGGGCTATTTCTATCCACCTCTAGATGTACGGATAAATGCACGTTCTACATTTCCATCTTTGCCGATATGGAAGAGGAAGCTGACTCCTAGTACTGCCCAAAGTTCTGTTTCTTCTCAAGCTGTGGGTCAGCCTCGTCAGAGCTCTAATGGCCTACAAGTGGTTCCACAAATACATTCTGTATTCTCAGGTTATGGATATAGCCCTGACTAATCACGTATCCCAATTGGAGGAGAATGACTGACTAGAAGATACAATTCAGCCCCCAAGGGAGAGAGCTATCGAGCATAACCAAGTTACCCCTTGTAAGATTCTTAGCTGGAATATTGCAGGAATAAGGTCAAAGAGAGATGATGAGAACTCGGTGGCATTTTTAAAATTGTATGATATAATAGCCATACAGGAAACATGGGACATAACAAACAATTTTTTTCTAGACGGGTATAGTCAATTTGGCATACCAGCAGTCCCAAGGCTGGCTGGTAGGGCAAAGGGAGGCTTAGTTCTCCTTTTTTCACTTAAATTGAATGGTACCTTTAAGCAGCTGGAGTCAGGATCCTGTAATTGTTTAATAGTTGAGTTGTCCGTGTCCAAAATATCAAAAACGCTATTTATTAATTTTTATAACTCAGGAGAGAGTGAGTTTATGAATCAACATTTAGTTTCCCTGGAGGATTTTTTATTGGAATATAGACTTAAACAAAATACTTTATTCAATGTCATTTTGATGGGCGATTTTAATATACACCCTTGTAGTTTGGATTGTAACATAGAAGACCAGCAAGGGCCCCCCTATTCAAGTCAAAGGAGCTTTATTTCGATACAGTTATATCTTTAAAAGCGGACAGAGTAAAAACAGTAACATTTATCTAAAGCAGCCCGCGGTTTAAAAACATTAAAAAAATGTAAGAAATTTGGAAGGTTTAAGAGATTTAAGAAACTCCCCCGTGAGCATATTTATCTATGTAAATGCTACAAAACGGTTGGAAAATAAATTAACTAAGACAGTCTCTAAAACGAGACCTAATTAAACAATTTGTTTAAGCCACTTTGACCTTATGCGCCAAGTCCACCATAGGAACTTGGCTACAGCACAAACATTTAAAACACAGGTATCAGTTTGGAGAATCCTTAGTGCGTCAGCACACCGCCTAGCCCCCAATATTGAGCATACCGGCTTAATCCATATGTGGCGAGGCAATTTATAGGCGGGGCATTCGAAGAACATATGTCCAATGGATTCTGGCCTGGTGGGGCAAAAAGGGCAGGACAAAACAGTTTGGTAGGGCGGCTTCCAGCGGGAGGTGAATTCCCTGATTGGCAAGGAACCAGTTCTAAATTTAAAAAATAACGCTCTGTCCCAGGGAATTAAAATGACATCTAAGTAGATCTCACGTAGTGGGGCATCTTTAATCAACAGAAAGGACCTGGTTGCTCTACACAGGTTCGTTTTGCTGTTCCTTTTCTCAGTAATCCAGGACCAATATATTTTCTTGAGTATTGACTTAGGTGGGGCAGACCTCTGTTCCCATGACTCGCCCAATCCTAAGTTCAAGAGAAGGGCCTTAATGTCTCTGAGCCACCTGATTTTGGCCCAACTCGGTGAGTCCAGAATTTCCCGTAGGCCCTCTGCGTAGCTAGTGAGCGCCTTCACCCTCCAGATGCGGGCCCACAAAAGAAGGGGGCGAAGCCTTGCTTGGTCCTCGATGGAACGACAACCCAAGTCCAATTGAAGCGGAATAGTAGGGGCAGATGCTTGGAGACACATGAGATTTCTGAAGAAGTTATTTTCCGACAGGGTGAGCTTACTCATGTTCAAGGCTCCCCAGAGTTCTGCACCATAAAGCGCAGAACTGACTCCTCTTGCAGCATAAATCTCAAGAACCGTAGCTATTGGCTTCATTGAGGATGCCCTCTGCTCTTTCAGCAATGTTCCAGCAATTCTCTTGTGATTAAGGAGCATTTTGTTTAAATGGCTATCCCACTTCATGGAGTCAACCAGACGGATCCCCAAGTAGTCAAACTCCCTAGTACGTTCCAAAGGGACGTTATCCAGTAGTGGGGGCGTACCCAGTTTTTTGGGGGGATTTAAGATGAGATATTTAGTCTTATCAGTGTTTATTTTGAGTCCCCTCAAGTTACAGAAAAGCTCGAAGCTGGACAACAGGCGCTGTAGACCAACAGGTGACTTTGAGATCAGCAGAGTGTCGTCCGCGAATAAAAGGGTGGGTACAAGCTGCCCAGCTAAACGGGGAGCGTCAGCAGGAGCTGACAGCAGATGGTCAACTACCCCGTTTACATAGAGGGAAAAAAGAGTGGGAGCAAGTACGCAACCCTGTCGGACTCCTCTGCCGACCTCAATGCGCCCGGTCTTCTGGCCCTGTGTCCCCCAACGCACCTGTGCAAAATTAGACGTATGGAGCCTGACTATGAGGGACAGAAGGTAATGAGGCATACTCAGCTCTTGTAGTACCCTCCAGAGTTGATGGCGTGGAACTAAATCGAACGCAGTGCGCAGATCGATGAAGGCTAGGTACAAGCTTCCCTTCCCTAGCACTACCACCTTCCAATACAACATCAATAAGCGCAGTGACTGTTCGATTGTTCCTGTACCTGCCCTAAACCCAGCTTGGAAGACAGACAGAATGTTATTGTCGTCGATCCAGTCCAGGAGACGGCCCAATACGACTTTTCCAGCCACTTTTTGTGAGCAGTCGATAAGACTAAGTGGCCGGTAGTTCGCGGGGTCTTCTCGACTTCCTTTTTTATAAATCGGGACAACCTCGGCGCCCATCCAAGAATCGGGTAAGGGGACACCTTCGGCGGGGGCATTAAGCAAGGATGCAATTAGGATTCCCCATTCAACAGGATTCTTCCGGAGTAAGTCTCCCGGTATGCCATCGGGTCCTGCAGCTTTAAAAGGGACTAAACTGGTCACAGCCCTTTCTACTTCCTTGGGCGTAAAAGCAGTCTCGCCACATTGGGTTGTGTCGGGGGAGGAACCATTACCTGCAGGGTCTGGCTCAGACCCTTCCCCGGCATTATACAACTTGGAGAAGTGGGTGAACCAGGCTTCCTCATGAATGTTACAGGTAATAAGGGAATCAGTGGGTCTCAATTTCTCCCTTATGAGGGTCCAAAAGCCTCTGGCATTCTTTTCCCCACTAGCTGTTTTTAACTTGGCCCAAAAGGCATCCTCCCACTCCCTGCGTGCCTTGATTAACGCTGCTTTGTACAGTTTCCGCTTCAAGGTTATGATAGCCCCATCCCCCAATTTAACCGCAGTAATAACAGCTTTTTTGGCCGCCCGACAGGCCGGTGTGAACCAGCCCTCTTTGTTTGCTGCACGAGATTGCCCATTCTCCTGTCTCACTTTCCCAGACACAATAAACAAATCTCCTATTAGTCTAGTGGTTTTGCAGAATAGGGTTGAAATATCCCCTGGGTTCAGTGTGCCTTGTCCAAGTTCTAACATGGCATTCAGCATAATCTCCCCAATGTTAGTAATTTTGAGGGGATCAAGCGCTACCCTATCCCACTTTAAGCGCCTCAAACAGTTAGCAGGGATTACCTCATTGGTTTCCCTCACGGCTGAGGGAGTGGACACTCTCGCAAAACATCCCCTAGATTTCCATGCGGGGGTAAGGGACAGACATAGGGGATTATGGTCGCTGTCAGTTGTTGCAGCAACCTTCATATCAGCAAGATGGGCCCATAAGTTTAGACTAAGAAGTATATAATCAATTCTTGAGGTGGATCCTACCCTGTTGAAGGTGTGAGCCCCATTGGGATCTGAGGTTGTTCTCCCATTGCTGGCTCTCAGCCCGAATTCAAGTGTGAGGGCGTTTAGTTGCACTACTCTAGGTGTCCACCTTTTTACGGGGGATAGGTTGAGAGAAGGAATACCTTTCCTAGAGTCTTCCTCACTGAGGTCTAAGATATCCTCACGTGACAAAGGCTCATAGGTGCAATTAAAGTCCCCCATTAGAAGAATGGGAGAGTTGGCAGAGCAGTCCCTTAGCTCTGACTCTAGGACAAGCAATGTAGGGGATACGGCACTACCTGAGGGCCCTCTGGTGTAGATATTAAAGAGCTCTAAGCTAATGCCACTCCCTGGACTCTTAAGTGAAAGCCTCTGTAGATCAGGGGAGTTCGTGCAATGGACCTTAATTTGAAGACCCAACGCAATATCTACCCAGATCAGTAGCCCACCCGAAGGCCGTCCTCTGCCTGATTCAGAGATACTTGCAGGTATAAAGTAAGAAGTAGAACCTACTCTATACTGGGGGGTTAATGACCACGTTTCTTGGAATGCACAGATTGAAAAAGCTTCCATGAAAGTGGTCCAGTCGGGAAGGTCAAGGTTGCGGCTTAGTCCCGCAATATTCCAGCTTACTATTTTCAAGACAGGGGTTAGTGGATCGAGAGTACCTGTGGCTCTGGTCAAGAGTACTTCATTCCTTTGTTCATCCAAACCGGAATTGGAGGGGCTCTTAGGGGCTCCCTCATTGGCCCCTACAGCGATTACTGGTCCCACTGAGTCACAACGATTAAATCCTAGGTCAGGAAAATGGGGGAAGAATCACATGAGGCTGGATTGGCGAGTCAGTATCCCGACCCATATGGACTATAGGTTTGAGGGTAATTCCCAACCATTCTGTCAATGCCTAGAGTCGCATGACGAGGCTGCCACACCCCTCTTCCCCCTTCTATAGGTAACTGGTTTGGCCACATAGTAGGCAGGGGACGATAAAAATATCCCAAGTCCCTTGTCTGTATGCCATTAGAATCATATTGATTAGCTTGTTTATTAATCAGCCCTGCTGCTCTTGGGTCCCTAAAATTCACCAGGACACAGTCATCCTTGAGGTTTTTGTGCCTATTTCCAACCCACCCCACCCGTCTGACGTTAATGATCCTCCCATCAACAAAATCTGGGAGGGGTCTATTTTGCCTAAGCCAGAAGGTAGTTTTGTTTTTTAAATTCTCAAAAGACTCATTTTCCCCTGTTTTGAGGACTGGGACCCCTGTTAAGACGACAACAAATGGCTGGCACCCCGGGGGAAGGCTTGATGAGAGAGCCTGCTTATTTTTCCGTACTTGTGTCTGAGCTAGGGGCCTGGCTACAGGAGTCACCGTGGGGGCAACCAAAGAGGGAGCTACTACTAGGGGAGCTACTAAAGGACTGGATGGCACAGACTGGCTATTGGGTATAATCAAGGGGAAGGGATTTAAGGGATTGTTGTCCGATACAACCTTCCCGGGTGATCAGGAAAGGGGGCTCGCAGTCTTAGGGTGCGAGTGGATTAGAGCTGCTGTAATCACCTGGTTCCTGGTGGCTGGAGGGATTGAAAGCAAAGGGCCGGGAGAATGAGCTTGACGGCCCGAGACTACAACGGGCACCTGGGTAGAGGTTACTGGCTTATGGGTGGTGCCACTACCTTCCATTTCTGCCCTATCTTCTACACAAAGTTTCGAATGGAGCTTAATCAATGATTTTATAGAAAAGAAGCCATCCAGCATGTTTTGTTCTATAGAGTCTACCCGTTTAGAAAGCCCCTCCATCTTGTCCATAATAGGTGAAACCAGTGATTTAAGTAGACACTCAATGCTATTCAAAAGTGAGGGATCACCCAGGGGAGTCTGAGGCAGTGGGTTCTGAGAGGGACCAGAAGTGTAGCCCCCCTTAGCTACGGCTTTCCTTCTGAACTTGCAACAGGGTTTGGAAGTATTGCCCTTTCGTGGGCTTAGAGGGCGTTTCCTTTTGTAGGGATTTGTGAAGGGGGATTTACCAAAAACCGCCACACCCTGGAGAGTGGTGTCAGGATTAGTACCAGCCCTGGCCGCGGTCCCTATATTTACCACGGAGTCTACACTAGCCCCATTAATATTGGTAGGGGTAGAGGGCTCTATGCTACCAGTAACCAGGGGGGCAGGAGTAGGTGGTGGAGTTTTGCCACTAACAACGGAACTAGGTGACAATCTATCGAGACTAGCCCTGATCCTCGAAACCCGTTCGTCAATCTCATCATCAAGTGATGTTTCTTCTATAAGCAAAGGGACTGGTGTGTGGGCAGGAGAAGGGACCAGAGCCAGGCTACCCATAGAGGAGCGTTTTTCTGGCAAACCTAAAGAGTTTCTAGATAGTCTGTGATCTGTAATGGCGATCTCCTTTTCCACTATGGATAACGCCTGAGTGAGGAATTGTTCCATAGTTCCTGTCACTTGGTCCCCTTTAACTTTACGTGATTTGGTCGATCGCGTACCTGTGGCCATGGTCAATGCAACTGAAGAAACCTAGTTCCTACGACCAAGAGTTGTGGCCCGTCCCGGCCTCTTCTGGCCCCTGATGGCCACAGATGGCCCCACCCTTGTCCCGGGCTTCTCCCGGCGTGCTCCCGCGCGCTGCCGCACAGCGGGGCGTCTCTTTAATCACCGTGAAGCGGCTTGTGGGCGGGGCAGCAGAACAGCACGCGTCAGGTGTGCTGATAGAGCAGGGACTCCTGGTAGAGCGAGTCCCTGACCTGCGCCGCCACTAGTGCTTCGCCCCAGATCCTCCTGTGACCGCAGTGGCAGCGGTAAACAAAACCTCATGGGCAGCGAGCCGAAAATGCTCCCAGCAACCTCAAGGTCTCTCACGGCGACGCGGCACCCGCGGAGCGGGTGCGGCTAGCAGTGGTTCCAGGCAGGCAGGCAGGCAGTGGTTCCAGGGAGTGTCTGCAAACGCCCAAGGGTCCAGCAGGTCCAACAAACAGCCGGTAAGTACACACGGCGTTTTCAAAAGGGTCCCACCTTCTTCACAAAGCACTGCCGCTTATCTAGAGCGCAGAGCGGCTTGTGGGCGGGGCAGCAGAACAGCACGCGTCAGGTGTGCTGATAGAGCAGGGACTCCTGGTAGAGCGAGTCCCTGACCTGCGCCGCCACTAGTGCTTCGCCCCAGATCCTCCTGTGACCGCAGTGGCAGCGGTAAACAAAACCTCATGGGCAGCGAGCCGAAAATGCTCCCAGCAACCCCAAGGTCTCTCACGGCGACGCGGCACCCGCGGAGCGGGTGCGGCTAGCAGTGGTTCCAGGCAGGCAGGCAGTGGTTCCAGGGAGTGTCTGCAAACGCCCAAGGGTCCAGCAGGTCCAACAAACAGCCGGTAAGTACACACGGCATTTTCAAAAGGGTCCCCCTTATTCTGTGACTCCACACTTTGAACATACGAAACAAGGTGAGGCCTTGGAGAATTTTTTGGCCATTATGAATCTCTTTGAATCAGGGTGTGATGATGGTGAGGTGAAGGCCCCCACATTTAAAGGGAAAGACACGGGTACTGTTATCGATTATGTTTTTTTGTCATCTTTTGTTTTATCTAGGGTTTTGTCATATAAGGTTGTAGCGTCCGTTTTTAGTGATCATAACCCTGTGATTTTAGAGGTAGATTCAGGGGCTGCCTTGGGTTTCAAGGAAAGTTTGGTTCTGGGAGTCAGTTACCTGATTACTAAAGAGCTGGGGAGGAGGCTTAAATGGTCAAAGGTGGTCCCGGAAACCTTCCTACAGGACCTGTTGACCAAGGTTGAAACTAATGTAGCCATATGCTTAGATGATTCCGCACCAAGTTTGAAGATGTTTGACGCTTTTACTGCCATATGTAGCCAGATATCAAATGATTTGAAGGTTAAAACCAAATCTAGACCTTGTCAAGGTGAACAATGGTTTGATAGTAGGTGTTCCCGGGCACATTCCTCCCTGCTTCAAGCCTTAAAAGTAAGTCCAAGAAACAGGGAACGGATCGCTAGTTTAAGAAAATTGTATAAACAGGCTATCTTGCAACGTAAACAACAGATTAAAGATGAAGCCTGGAACAAACTTTTATCAGATGAAGTCCTGCGGGATCGTGAAAAATTTTGGTCAACTGTTAATCATCATTTTTTCTCTGGGTCAGAGAATACTCCTCTGGAATGTAATATTCCAGATGAACAGTGGTTAGCACATTTTAGGGCCATTTATGGCAATCGGGCCAGTAGACTTCTTTAGTTGACATACCTTCTATACAGTCAGTCTCCTCTATAATTTTTGAGGTGTCTGACGTAGAAAGAGCAATTTTAGAGATGTCAAAGAACAAAGCGCCGGGCCCGGATGGGGTGCCGGCAGATTTGTATAAGAGTGCTCCCAAATTTTGGGCTAAGATCCTGACAAATGTTAATAACGCGTCAGGATCAAATGGGTTTCCTGTATCATGAGCTACATCAACCATCAATCCGGTTTTTAAAAAGGGGCAGAGAGGGGACACATCTTGCTATAGACCAATCTCCTTGATAGACTCAGCAGTTAAAATCCTGGGCAGAGTCATCTTGCACAAACTTATGGAGTGGTTTAATGGCAGAGGGGTCCTCTCTAACCTCCAATATGGTTTTAGACCGAAGCGAAGTACTCTTGATCAGTGCCTGAATCTACAACTTCTAATAAGTAAATATACAATAGCCAAGGAGGGGTCCCTTTACATGGGTTTTATGGACCTCTCCACAGCGTTTGACCTGGTTAACAGGTCAAAGCTGTGGCAAATCTTATTGGATTTGGTTATTGATCTTTCCCTGGTTAATTATTAGCCGACCTACATCGGGGTCTTTTTAGCGTCAGTTAGGGTTACACAGGAGGGTAGATGCACCAGTCACTTTAGCTCAGAGAGGGGGTCAGGCAAGGGTGCATTTTGCCCCCCCCCCCTTCTCTTTACACTGTATATAAATGCCCTGGAGATATCTTTAGGATGTTCCTCGTTTAGGAGCTACTGTAATTCCGGTTCTCCTATAAGCGGACGATGCAGTCCTATTGGCACGTACCGGGCTAGGATTACAAATGCTTCTGGATTCTGTTGGCAATTTTATGGCGTCTTTGGATTTGAAAATAAATACAAAAAAATCACACGTTATGATTGTAGGGGAAAAAAGTAGAAAATTGAAAGTGAAATCCTTTTCTTGTAGCGGTGCTGAGGTCAAGAGGGTGCCCATCTTTACATATCTTGGGTTATTTTTCGATGAAAGAGGTATGTGGGGTCCCCAGCAGAAGTATAAAAGTAACCTAGTAGCTAGGTCTACCTCGGCCCTTATGGGATTTGCAAAACGGTTGGGGGCTAGACCAATGGAGGCACTCATAAAAGTTTATAAATCTAAATGCTTAGCATTAGCTACATATGGCTTCCCTATTTGGGGTCATATACCGCAAGACAGGATACAAGTTGCGGAAAATAAGTTTCTAAGATCTCTTTTATCAGTGCCCCAGTCCACCCCGACTTTCTCAATTCACACTGAACTGGACTGGGTTACGTGACAGACTTATTGAAAATTGCCCCTTTGATTTGCTAGCTAAAGACCTGGCTTAACAAGGAAATTACGCTGAATCATCTGATCTTAGAGGATTGTTTATCCTTGGATAAAGCCAGCAAGATCCCTTGACTGACCTATATCAAAACCATGTTTACAAGACTAGGGCGCCCTGAGCTTTACTCTTCCCCGGATTGTATCAAAAGAGGATGTGAGTTGGACTAAAACTAGTTTTTTAAATATGTTAGCACTGGAAAGGGAGGAGCAGGAATTGAAAAAACCTCTTGTAAACGCTAATTATGTATTAGTAACCTCTCCTGCACTTGAGCCTTATTTAAAAATAGTAACTAGACCTTTCCATCGGTATCTTTTGATTAGATTTCGTTTCAATTTAATCCACTTAATATTGGTTTTTTTCCCAACATGGGGTAAACCAGATAATTCTAACCCCTGCAAGTGTGTTAATTTTTCAGCACAGGACACCTTACATTTTATTATGTTCTGCGAGTACTACTCAGACATTCGGAAAACATTTATGTTACCTATTACGAGGGAGGCGGGTTTTATACAGGTTAGGCCTGCCCTCATTCATCTGCAGATGCTAAGTAGTGCTCATGACATATTCCATGTTGCAAGTTTTTTTATGGCTGCGGTGCGGATTAAGACTAAGAGTTTATGTACCCTGAATAACCTTGTCTGATCTTATCCTTTTTATATGGAGATTTTATTTTAATCTCATGATTTGTTCCCCTGTATTAGATGGATTTATAGGATTTTAAATTGTGACGCTTATTGTTGACTGTATATATGATATGAATTGTTTGTACTTGTGTCTTTTTATGATTTTAAATAATCAAATAAAAGTGTTTTTGACTTGACAGTGCTCTGAGTTGGGTGGCGGTGCATGTGTGAGTCATGGGAGGGCAGGGTTCCTGGCGCTGGGCATGGTGCAGGCACTGAGCTTTGTCCAGGTGTTTGGCGCGGTCTGCGTGCAGACAGGCTTGCATTTGGGATACTGGCAGAGCTCCTGCTTTGTGGCTGTGCTGCACCTCCATTAAGTAAGTCCTGGGAAGAGGAAGGGGTGTTGGGTGGCGGGAAATGTGCAAAAAACAGGAGGGAGGCAGCCAGGGGCTAGGCTGTCCGGCTCTGAAAAATAACAAGAACAGTAATACAGAAAACAGTGTATTAACAGAGAATAGCAACATTGTTTACAACAAGGCTTTTACTATATTAAACTATGTTACAACAAAGGCTGTTACTATATTGAACAGCAATGATGACTGCAGTGATATAAAACAAGGCTATATTGGTTACAATAATGAGTACAACAAGAGTTTTACAAGGAGGCTATTAAAACAAGTAAAGCACAGTAAACTGAGGCGGGAGCTGCAATGCGAGAACAAAAGTGGCGGCAGAGAGAACGTGATTAGCAGAGTCAGGAAGGCCTGCTGATTGTACAGCGAGAGGGGAGCTGGCTCAAGGACCTGCTCGAATCAGACTGCCATTCTACACCATTGGAGATTAAGAACCTGATCTATGGAGTCCCCCAGGGATCGGCTCTCAGCACAGTTGTGTTTGTCTACATGACACCGCTTGCCAACATCATCCGATCCCAAGGCATCATCATCATCATCTCCTACGCTAACATCACCTAACTCATCCTCTCCCTGAACACAAGACAGCCGCCACCAGAACCATCTTCACCAACTGCATGACCATGGTAGCAGAGTGGATGAGAATCAACTGCTTGAAGCTCACTCCAACAAGACGGAATTACTGATCTTCGGAAACAAGACCACCCCATGGTACTCCATCTAGTGGCCGACGGAGCTAGGACAACACCCACTAACCATTCCAGGAATCTGGGGGTCATCCTGAACAAGCTGCCTGCTTCCACTTCCTTTGTATGCTACGAAAGATCTTCAAATGGCAGCCACACCACAGTAGATGAACTGTCACTCAAGCACTAATCTCAAGCCGACTTAACCCCGACAATGCACTCTACACCGGAATCTCCAAGCAGCTTCTAACTAGACTTTAGACCGTCTAGAAGTGGCCACAGGACACATACTTAACCTCCCAGGCCACACCCACATCGTGCCCTACCTCAGAACTCTCCACTGGAATCCCATTCACAAATGCAGATGATTCAAACTCCTCACGCACATATACAAAGCTTTGCACTACACTGAACCAGCATACCTGACCAGCCGCATACACTTTCACCAGCCGACCAGGCATCTATGCTCAGCCTCACGCTCACTCACACACATTCCCTGCTTTCACACAAACTGAGCAAGAGGTCGCTCGTTCTCATATGTCACACCCAAATCATGGGACTTCCTCCCACAAAACATCACTGCCTCCTTCTTGCTTCTTGAGTTCCCCAAAAGGCATAAGACCTGGCTCTTCAAATAACTCTGCAGGGACCACATGCTTACACATTTACTCAAACACCTGATACCGTCATGGGTTATTAGAGTGCTATTACACATTAATATAACATAACACGCTGCTAAATTGGTGCCTAGTTTGACCAAATAACGCTAAAAACTTGGTCTAAAGAAAATACAATGCTGGTATGTGTGTGCAGATACTCTGCGTGCTGACTCGTCTGGCTGCTTCTATGCACTGTGTACCTACCAGATGCTGCTGTTAACACTGCTCATACAAACGTCTGGATGTGAAAGGCTGAGTTTGCCTGGGCAGCCAGCGCGTTAACTCTCTGAAGGTGCTTGACACATATCAGTATGCTATACCAAAGGCCGAAGCAAATTATGTTCAAAATTGTGTCACTTTCTCATGGGGAATGTATGATGCACTTTGAATACTGTTATATCAATGAGAAATATTTACAAAAAAGAAGAGCATAACTTCTAAAAAGAAAAAAAAAACTGTAGATTTTGTGTGCATGTGCCTTTTTTTGGTTTCCTCTTTTGCCATGCTACAAAGCATTGCTGAAAACCATTGGCAAAGCCAATAGGTCACAAAGACAAAAGCTATGCCATTAATCATGAAAGGACAGGAATGACAAAAGTACAGCTAGCATGTTCTCAGCAACAAAAAGTGCTCTTCATATGCCTCTGTCCGGTGTTGAGCACAGTGAGAAATTGGGTATTGGTTGACTGGGATGTGAGCCCTGGTCATGCAACAGCCCCGGTCAAGCAACAGCCCCAATCCTTTGCAGGGAAAACCACAAAAAGTCACAAAATTAACCCCTGGGTAGCTTGGCACAAAAATCAGTCAGGGTTAACTTTCAGGCATTGTGTAAAGTATTTATGCAGCACATAAACAGTAAAAACACAACACAAGAAAAATCTCACACCCATATAGAAAAATAGTCAATTTTAATAAATCATTTGACAACAAAGTGACACAAATCCAATTAGTAGAACTAGAGTTATGAGTTTAAGTTTTTAGTAAGAACTAGCGTCTAAAAGATTTAAGCGTCAACCACGAACATCTGGTCGCACAAGACTGGCTCAAAGTCAGAATATATGGCTGACTGCGATAGAGCACGCTTCGCATACAAAAAGTGGATTGGGCCCAGTCAGCACTTGCCTTAGGATATAGAAGAAATTTTGAGGAAAACATTCTGAGAAGGTAAAGTTAAGTGGGGCAAGGCTGCAGGCGGTGTTCGAAGAGGGAGCGTCATCGTCGGAGAGTCTTTGGTTGAAGCCACAGTAAAGATTTCTAATTTTGGACTTAGTCTCTTTTTTGGGAAATCTCCAACAGGGTGAGGCAGAAGGCTGTAGCAAGAGACCGTTCCAGGGCTCGGATACTCCTTTGGCGAAATTCAACCGAACAGGATTGGCTGCTGCATAGAAGAAAGTAGCAGGAGCAGTTGCAAAGTCAGGCTGACCCGTAATGTACCTTGAGCGGATAGATGAGCAGTTGGTCCTGGTCTCCCCTCGGTTCCAGACTGGATTTTAGCCAAAAAAAGTCTGTCCTCAGTTTTAGATTTAGGTTTTCTGGGCACCTTTAGCACCACAACAAAGGGACCAGGACTAGTGGGACACCACTTGGGGGTTCAGGACTCACTGAGGCTGGGTCCAGGTACGGGTTCAAGATGGTGGACGCCTTTTATGTCCCTGTGACTCTGAACAAGAGGCCTGAAAACTAGCTTTTTGAGTCACTCTGGTAGTCCTGGGTTCAGGTGAATGGTTAGGGCTCAAACAGCATGGCTGACCTCTGAGGGTTCAAGGCAGACTCCAGGCAGCAAAGCAGTCCTTCCAGGTGCAGTAAAGCAGTCTTGAAGCGTGCACAGCATGTCACAGCAGGAGGCGGACCTCTGAGTCCTTCCACAGGTCCAGAAAGTGAACTGAGTGGGTATGAGGGCTCTACTTTTGTACCCAGTTCTGCCTTTGAAGTTGGGAGAAGTTTCTACTTTGAAGTGCATGGAATTTCCTGACTCCTCTACCCTGGATCCAAACTGGCTGCAGTGGCAATGTAAAGGTGATAAGTCCTTTTTGTGAAAGCATATCACAGCCTATCCAGTTGCAAGTGAGGATGTGCTCTGCTCCAACCCCCACCCCATCCTGCCAGCTGATGGCCAAATCAGGCACACCTAATTTCTTTATTGTGTGACTGTCTGGGAGTAATCCACAAAGTTTGTCAGTTACACCCAGTCTTGTGACCCATGACTTACAGGCACCACATGGCTATGGATAGGAACATTACATCTTTCTAAGGGTATATGTACCAAGTACAAGTCCTTTTAAAATTGATATTCTATGTATTATGTTCCCTCAATAAACAATCCTCTTTCAAACAGGCTCTCCACCTGTAGTGACGCGAGCCATGTCGCAGCACCGCAGGGGTCCTTCAGACGCAGCTTCAAATTAACTAGAGAAGCCTCGCGCTGCCCTGTTACGAACATCTTGCCACTTGACGACTTCAGAGGAGAAGGGTGCATCACCTTCCTCTCTCTCTGTATCGACCAGCTGAACTCTGCAGCCACATCTTGACATCGCTGAAAACAGAACGTGTTCCCTCACTTTGGTGAATTTTAGAATATCTCATACTAATAAGTAGTACACACGCTAGATTTGCGCTTCATATTCTTGTAACCTTGGTGAGTTGCGTGTGGAGAATTTTTTATTAGGTTATTAAGCAGTCATGTGCTTTGAAATAGTTCTAGCAGGATGTTTTCTTATCGCATTTGTGAACAATTAGGTAGCACGCGCTTTTGCACAACGCGGCTGACCGGCTGTTTTCCTTCTAATACATGGCAATTAACTTGGTGAATTATAAACCAGTAGAGATCAGTATCTTGGATCTTGAATCCCGGCTATCTTTGGCAGCCTGTTGGAATTACATATATGGAATAACTTCTCTTGGATCCAGGCTATCTTTGGCAGCCGGTTGGAGTTACATACATAGAATAGCTTCTCTCTCAGTCGGGTGAGTTGAAAGAAAAAGCCTTAACAACAAGATTATTATTATATTATATTTTTTAACACTCTGCGCTTAGATGGAATCCTGACCCAACAATCCTCCATTAACTAGTTATTTGCATGCCGTAAAGTATTTCTGGACTGTTAGTCCTCTCTTTCTTCTCACATCGGGGTGAATTATCAATACGTCCAACAAGCCTTATAACACAATCTTAAAATGGAAGTATATCCTAACTGTTTCCTTGCCTCTCTCTTCTACTGTTGTCGCCCGGCTTGGCCCCTCTGAGTACACAATTTTTTATTTTTTAGCTCTTGTCTTGACCCACTATTTTATTGGTGTGCACCTTTCACACTGACACTCAATTGTTCTTACTTCAGGTAAATCACCCATTTGGCATCATTCTGATAGAGAGTTTCTCTATGTTTTGTCAGATTTAGTTATTATATTTGTTACTCTATTTCAGGTGTTACATATTGTTTAATCCTGATAAGACCACTTAATTGCCCTTGGGGTCGAAACACCGTCAACACTTATTTCGAACAAACCACTTTTACAGCCTCTTTTATTTGTATATACATACCTGTGGTTGTCTTATACAAACTGAAACCTTTTATATGTCAGAAAACTGTCACTTTTAGGTCTCGCATAGGCAGCGCATGCGCTGCCTCTACGAGGCATCAAGTAATCTGTATGTTGGTGTGTGAAACTCCGCCTATTGGCTGTAATGTCTTCTGCCTCTTGTCATTCGTCAACTCTGGCATTTATTTGTTAGCGGGCTTATTATTGGCTTGCAATCCGATGTGGCACTTCCGTTTTGCTCCCGTTTGGCAGGAAGCAGCACCGACCAACTACAGTTTCGTTCCACTGCTCGATGTTATGTATTTATGTAGGGACTGCTTCCTTGTTTCCTACTGCAGGTAGGACGACGTGTGCTGCCAGGACAATGACGGTCGCTTGTTTTATTTGTGAACACTCGAGCAGCACTCGTGCTCAGCTGCTATTTGGTCCTTTTCTCGGCTGCCTGTTCCTTCCCCACTGCTTACATTTCACGTGCTTTACTCAATCTTTTTAACCCAGCAGTCCGCGCTGCCACTGAGGGCGTCAGACACTCTAAATTCTTAGCTCATTATCGCCCAACTCCCTACCCTGTCCTTGCATGAATATGGCAGCTGCCTACTTTTGTTTGGTTCCGCATATTAGCGCGGCATGCTGTGTTTTGTCTCTGCATGTATCAGTGTCTTATTCTTGCTCTGCTGGCCCGATTGGAGTGCGTTAAAGTAACTATGTTATTGATGCTTACATTTGAGGTGCTTTACTTTCGTTCTGTTATTTAATCAACTACAAATGCACACATATGTATGCGTGCGACCCACTGTAGTGCCGAAGTCTGCCTGGGTGCATGTCTTTAGGTTGAGGAGTAAGTGCACCAAGGCACTCGGTGAGGAACGCACCTTTAAACAACACTAGAGCAGCACTCGCGCTCAGCTGCCATTTGCTCCTTTTCTCGGCTGCCTCTTCTTTCCCCACTGCTGGTAATTTGGAGCCTGCACGCATTATAACAACATGCAGTCCACAGCAAATAAAAAAAAAAAACAGGGAGTGCCATATATCCCCGTGGGGTGCCCTCCCTTTACCACCAGCCCGTTGCATGTCATCATTTATTGTGAAATGGCCAGGTTTGAGTATGTTAAGGTAACCGTGTTGTTCCTGCTTACGTTTCACATGCTTTACTTAATCTTTTTAACACAATTCTTAGCTCATTATCGCCCAACCCACTACCCTGTCATCATTGCATGAATATGGCAGCTGCCCACTTTTATTTGGTTCTGCATATCAGCGCGACTTGCCGCGTTTTATGTTTACATGTATCCGCATCGAATTTTTGCAATGCTGGACTGGTCGGAGAGTGTTAAGGTAACCATGTCGTTCCTGCTTACATTTCACATGCTTTACACAAGCAGTCCACGCGGCCCCGGAGGGCTCCGGACACACTACAATGCTGGCTTCAATATTGCCCCATCTCCACTCCGTCCTTGCAAGAATATGGTGGCTGACAACTTTTGTTTGGTTCTGCATATTAACGCGGCGTGCCGCGTTTTGTCTTTGCATGTATCAGTGTCTTATTCTTTGCTCTGCTGGCCCGGTTGGAGTGCATTAAAGTAACCAATGTTATTCCTGTTTACAGTTCAGGGGCTTTACTTTCGTTCTGTTATTTAATTAATCCACTACAAATGCACACATATGTATGCGGCGAACCACCATAGTGCCGAAGTCTGCCTGGGTGCATGTCTTTGTGTAGGGTGAGGAGTAAGTGCACCAAGGCACCCGGTGAGGAACGCACCTTTTAACACTGAAGCAACACTCACGCTCAGCTGCCATTTGCTCATTTCTCGGCTGCCTCTTCCTTCCCCACTGCTTGTTATCTGAAGGCTGCATGCCCATCCCCACTGCCCAGGGCCTTTAAACCCAACAAGCTGAGCATTCTTAATTCATAGCCCCCACCCCCACAGAAGAATGCCATGGAGGTGGAGCCCCAGGCTGGGAGAGTCCAGTAGTGGGGCCGGACCATGGGGGCTGGGAGGAGGACTTTTGTGCCAGAAGCGAACACGAGGCAGTGTCACGTATTTTGTTAGAAAGGGTATCTTTAGAAAATATTTTTTTTATTGTACCTTGTTGTGGTTACAAAATTCTAATTAAGTAGCGGAAGTACTTTTACTGTTTTAGCTAGGCTTCTCTTGAGTGGGACTTTGGACAGCTGTTAAATGGGTTTTGGCACTTTACAGACAGCTCTAAATTTGGCAGATCGGGAATGTAAATTGCGCTTAAAAGAATGGCACTACAACTCCCGCCCACCTTTCCGGCTTCTAGTGTAGTAACCCATTGAATGAAAGGTCTATGGTCCCTCATTTGATCACTTTGGATTTAAAGGATAGCTGTTAAAAACCTGCGTTTAGTATATTTTACAGCATGTTTCATGTGATCTTGGCAGCGACCCGACGTCCACCGGCTGTGCTTGTTCAGAGATATTGTAATAGGTGCGTTGGGGTCGAATGAAGCCGTTCAGAGGCGGAGCTACACACTTTCCTTTAACACACCCTCTTGTGGTTTGTTCGTGTGCTGATCCTTTTATATAGAAAATTCTCCTAAAGTGCGAATGTTAACACCCGGAGGCTGCTTGTCAAAGTCATAGGCGCTATAGATGTTGGGTCCAAGCTGTATTAGAAACAGCAGGAAGGGATCTTTGGGTGGGATATAAAATCCACGTTGGCCTCTACAGCCCCTAGTGGGCGGGCCAGCTCTGGGGCTCCAGTGCTTGGCCTGAAGTAATCAAAATCCTTCTATGGGGTCTCACTGATACTTGGTCCTTTTAAACCAACAAAGAAAAAATTGGCACAGAAGCTGAAATATAAAAGATCATTTTTATTAACCTCAAATGAGGTGAGACTACGTCACACAGAAGCCTTAGCAACTGAATGAGGCAGTCTAATGAATACAGAAAACTGGGGCTTCATATATATATGCTTTAGAGTTACATAGTAAGCATAAATGCAAGGGGCAGTCCTGGCTCATGAAGGCATGCAAAATGACTAAGTTGGGCATACAAGATCTACTTTCTCAATAAAGTGGGAGGAGAGTTACTTCTCCAGACAACAGCAAAAATAGCCTGACAGTTATACTAGAGAAGCAGGTGCATTCTACTAGCTAGGCCCTTCTGGGCATGTGCGAAGTGGAGGATGCTGAATATAGTTTGTCTCTAGGCAGATTACAAGAGCAGTTAACAGAAAGGTAGGACAGAGCACATGGCAGACAAAATGGCTGCCAGAAATACAAAATGGCTTTCAGCTCATGCTAACAAACCTGTCCAATATTTAACAGGTCTGACTTCTAGGCGTTGCCCCAATGATGATAGGAATGCTCCCCCGGCAGCAGGGCAAAATGTATTCAGCTAATCAGACCTTCAGAGTTTATAAAAGGTGAGGCGGGTCACCCCTCGAGTCTCATTCGTACATCCTGGCCTCTCCCTGCTAGCTTCAGCTACTCCAGCTCTTCTGTGCAGCTCCCTGACGTCTGATGCACACGTTTCAGCCTCTGTCCTCTGTTCCCTTCCCCTCGGCACCAAAGTCTGATCCAGTCTCTGAACAAAATTTAAATATTGGCGTACTCATACACATATATATGCAAATGCTCTATAGGCAAACTCATCCGAGGCTAATCATAATTTACACTTGTCATTTGCTGCTTCATATTGTGTGAAATTTAATTACACAGCTTAAGTTGTCACCAGTGTTTGTTTATACTTGAAAAAGAGCAGTTTGTAAAAGTGCCCTTATTTTAAGTTATAGCCTAACCAAACAAGCATCTGCAATGCAAAAGGTCTTGCATTTTGGAAACGTTATCCTATTGGCATTGTAAAACACAATACTATGTGCACTTTGTACTTCTAGTCGTTCCTTGCAGGTTTTCAAAACACATAAATAAAAGGCATTGCCATTTACAGTACCAATAGCGCAAAAGTTCGCAAATGCAAGACCTATTGCATTGCAAATGCTTGTTTAGGTTCTAGCTCACTTGGGACACTGAACACACTGTCTGTTTGACTCTATGACACAAACTGAAAAGATTAAGTAAAAAATGTTTGAAACCCATGGTGTGTATGCTTTTGATTCTCTCTCTGACAATCCGTTCCCACTAATATATGCCATTGAGCTTTTTAAATGATCAAATATTGTATATATCGACCAAAGGAACCGTTGTTCTCTGTTGCTTATCTTTCTAAAGGTGGCATTTTCTTTACCATTGAAGAAGATTTTTAATTTCAATGTCATAGATCCCAAACATGAAATGCTTATTCACATCTAGTCAAACATTAGCACTTATTAAATGTAATAAGGCAATTCTATGGTATCCTATGTGGCAGAAATGCTTCACAGTAGTGAAAAACTAATTTAGGATTTGTTCACTCTTAGGACATGTAAAACCTAAAATCCAAATTTTAATTACAATGCACCATGTCCTCTGGGCTACCAAGGGCCCACCTTAGAGGTGACATGTCTAATACAAGGGGAGTTCTAGGCTTGGCAAGGGAGTTATATTGCCAAGTCCAATTGGCTGTTTAAATCTGCATTCAGGCTGGAATGGCAGGTCTGGAACATGTTTAAGGTGCTACTTAAGTAGGTGTCACAGTCAGTGCCAGACCCACTAGTAGTATTTAGTTTACAGGCCTTTGGTAAATGATATACCTATGCAAGAGCTATACTGGCTTTACCAATGTCTTTTAGCTTTGTTGTACAGTAGGGCGACTGCCTGCGCCACTGTGCTTTTTTCCTATGGTTGGTGGGCAACAGACAACGGGAGGGGCTGGGATGGGAAGGGGCATCACGAACAACCGTAAGGAAGACAGGAGGGAATGGGTAATGGGGCAGTTTAAAAAGAGCACTCTTTTTCTTATGGAGGGTAGGGAGAAAAAGCAACACAAACAGCAGGAGGGTAGGGATTGGAAGGGGGAAGAAGCAACATGAAGAATAAATAAAAAGAATGAAAATAGTACCTCGATAAGTGGAAGGACCCGCAACCAAGCTGAAAAGCAAATTGCACTTAGTCCAAGCTCCAGTCGAAGAAGAGAAGCCGACGCTGGCACATGCTGCTATCTTACTATACATAAATAAGAATGACAAAGAAGGCTGGTTAGCAATGAGCGGGCTGCAAGCCCCTTGTTGTAGAAGATACATCTCGAAAGCGAAAGCGCATAGACAAGCAGCCCATGCACAGTCAACCCATGCACAGTCAGACCATGCACAGTCGATACCTAACCAGCTGCTTCTGACGAATGAAATTAGAAGAAACGAGTAACAAGACAGCCAAACAATGAAAAGAAATAGGTGTGCTCTAACCCCTTTTTAGATTTTTTTCTAGCTATAGACTTGCAAGCAACAGTGCATGCGCCGTCTTAGATGAGACCTAAATGTGCTGTCTCAGACCAGAACTGAAAAAGGAAGTCAGTTGTATATTTTTTAAACTGCATTTTTTTTTAAGTATCACTGTATTTTTTTGATTTCTCAACTAACACTGTAAAAACAATTCATGTGGTCCATGTCAGCTTTGCAAAGCGTGTTATCTTGTCACGTTTTACTTCCCTCAGAGTATTTGCTTTTTCTTGAAGTTGGTTCTGTTATTTTATTTTTATGCAACACTGAACTTTTGTGTAGTGTAGACTCTGCTCTGAGTCACTTCGATGTACCTGGGTGAGTACTGGTTGTGGGTAGGTGTTCATTATGGTACATTATTAAGAGCTTTGAAGGTGCGGCTCCAGCAGTGCGGGTTTCTGACTCCAAGTTTCTGACTGTGCCTGTGAGTGGGTCATAAAGATGTTCACACTGCATTTATTTATTTGCTTATATAGCGCCAGAATCGACTCCCGTAGGAGTATCTCCGCGCTTCGGACAGGTAGCATAGGTATAGTGCAATTGCAGCTAAGATCAGAAACCGAAAAGGGTAGTCTTGCTGCATTGGCCTCTCTGCAGAGCACACACTCTGCTGTCCCATTTGAATTACGCTTTCTTGTGAAAGTGTATGAAGGAGGTATACACAGTTGTGAGATATGGACAGCGCCCAAGGAAAAGAAAATGCTGTTTTCAAAGGTGAGGAGATGGCATGTTTGTGTGTGAGAGAGGGTGCATGGTGAAGGGAAGTTGTTGCATGGAAGCGTATGCCTGAAGAACAGATTGAAAATACAGAGATGAAGGGGCAGGAGAAGAAGTGTGATGGGTGCAGAAAGAGGATCCAGAAAGATGTTGGGGGGTGGGGGGATGGTGGAAAGCGCTTACGAGCCTAAGAGTCGGAGATTGCAGAGAAAAGTGGTGTGATGGAGAGAACGGTAGTGACTGAGTCACTCCGCAGACCACTACCCCTTCCTCAGACCCCGGTCATGTTAAATTTACAGTCTCAGAATTTCAGACTTGAAAGATTATCAATTTAACTAATTCACAGCAAATTAATTGTTGTTGCCGGTACAGATAACAAGCATTGCCAAAGCCAAAAGCTGTGGTTTGTTTTTAGCACATGTTCATCGTTGTGTGATTTGAAAACTGATGGAGAGACCCCCAAATCCTTGTTAGGTGGCACACTGCGTGGAGCAAAGGATATTAGTGTATGTGTATCAAGCCCTGCCCTTAATTACATATACCTGATCGGCATAAAATGTTTCCTAGTTACACCTCTATGGCCACGCCCTTTCAAGAGATCCTCCACCACGATTTTTGTTCCAGTTAAAGCACTGGCGTATTCTTGTGCACTGCACATCAAGAACTCTTTTCAAATTAGTTACCTTTATAAACCAAATCTGCCCAAGAGACCCTTTCTAATTACAGTAACTACAGTATGGCGCGAGACTTCAAGCGACCAACAGATTAGTTTTGTTTATCTTTGAAAACAACATTTCTGAGTTTAAACCTTTCTGGAGACTGCAAAGAAACTGGTTTACCTTTGAAACTGCACTTTTTACATGTTTTCTTGCTTAGCTAATCATAACTGCCCAACTTCACTAAGGTCAAGTAAGGGAATGTTTATTTATCCTCCTAGATCAACAGCATTTATATATAGGATTTAATCAATGGTATGGTTTTTTTAACTTCTGTGTCGGTTTTCATGATTGATTAATGTGTATATACCAGTTTATAGTTGTTTTCACTTAACATTTTCTACCTATGTGGGAATTACGAGCTCTGTCTTATGCAGCACGTAACAGTAAATGGATGGGATGGAGAAACTACTATTGTTAAGGTTGTTTATGTTTTTTGATGTAAGTTTATGATCTACATGGTTCTCTTTTATGCTTGGTATTCGAGACGGTAAATGTCAACTAAGCTTTAAGCAACTAAGCGAATGTCCCAGCTATTTTTCTGACGTCTCTATGTCCATTCTAATGTTAATTAAAAAGGGGAAAGGCGTAGACCAAACTGGGGGAAGAGAAGTAGTAAAACCTGCTTTGGAGAAGTCTTGCTCCTGCAAACACATCTCCGAAACAAGTGGTCACCTCTTACCTTGGGGCACTTTTTTAGTAGAGTGTAAAATGTGGTGTGTGTCATCTGCCAGACTCCATCCAATTAGCGAAGTTGACCTTTTCACACAGGACCGGTACGATAGTGTGGGTGGTCTTCAATTGATGATCTCACCCAGCATTTCAACCCAATTAGGTTCCGGTCCTCGGCTCTTGCAAGAGCCGAGGACCGGAACCTTATTAGGTTGAAATGCTGGGTCTGAGTCTGGCAGATGACACACACCACATTTTACACTCTACGAAGAGAAGCTACTCTGCCCTCGCTTCACTGATAGGGTTGAGACCTCCCATCCTTTAAGTTCCCTCAGATAGGGGGTCAGTCTTGCCCTGAAGAAAGTCCTGGACCTTTATGGCCGCTTTGGACTGAAACATGTCGGCACTACAGTCTTAGGACCATAATATTCCCAAAAAAGTCCCAATTTTAGAATTTTTAATTACCCAGACAGACCCAAGAATAAAGGGAAACCGGGGATCTGCCTGAGGTATTTTATCTTTAGGACCCCCTTCTCTCTTGTCTATCCAAAGAGCTCCCAACACTGTGGTTGAGCCCACCCCGACTTCTAGGGGTCGCGGTGACCCGATGATGAAGCATGACACCGCTAGGGTGTGTGAGGGTAATATAAACAAGAGTTTTTTTTCCCTACATTCATGGTTGGGTTAGGTACAACCTTTCACTTGAGAGTTTTCCTAACCCCCTCTACCTCTGTCCTCTACCTCGGGTACAGTTTACTTGCTTACACAACTGACCACTACGCGGTTAATTGGAGTATTTTTTTGTGATTAGAATTCTACTTAGGGAGGATATACTCTGGTTATATTTACCTCTCAAACCCTCTAGGCACTGGGATTTTTCCCAGTACATGTACGTGTTTATACAACATTGTTGGATGTCATGGAATGAACATCATATCCTATGCAGACGACCACCTCTCACTATCAGAAGACAACTCTACCACCAGGGGCAACTACAGCAACAAACAACTGCCTATGACTCTATACAGACAAAACAGAAGTGTGGAGTGACTCCTGGTGGCCCGCAGAACTGGGACCAGAACCCAAATTAACAGACAACGCATGCAACCTTGGCATCATACTAAACATTTTTCGTGGAATGAAATGTGTTTTAAGATGTATTTTTATGTGGAATTCTGCGGAATTCTAAATCATAATAAATAAATTATAAAAATTAAAAAAACAACAAGCTCACCATGAAAAATCGGATCAACCCAGTTTCTTCCACCTGCTTCCTAACTCTTTGCATGCTCCGTAAGATCTTCAAATGCCCCTCCTCCAACACCAGACAAACAGTCGCTTAAGTTCTACTGAGCAGCTAGCTCATCGACTCCAATACTCTCTATGTAGGAATCACAATGCAACTCCTGAAGAGACTGTAGACAGTACAGAACACAGCAGCCAGACTCATCCTCGTCTTCCCGAAATGGACCCATATCACCCCCCACCTCAAGAAGCTCCACTGGCTCCCCATTCAGAAGAGATGTCAATTCAAGATTCTGATCCACACCTAGTAAGTTCTTCACAATCAGGGACCAGCATACATCAACCACCGCCTGAACTTCCACCAACCCTCCAGACTCCTGCTCTCCACCTTCCTCTCCCTCAAGCACACACCCCCATCCGCCAGACAAAAAGCAGAGGATGCTCCTTCTCCTGTATCAGGGCAAAATTCTGGAACGATCTACCCCTTCACCTATTGACTTCATCCCCTCTTTCATCCTCTCTTCTTGAGTTCAGGAAAGGACTCAAGACCTGGCTTTCTGACTAAACTGAGCAGCTTGCTCTCAGCGCCTGGAAACTCTCTAGGGTGATTTGCCACCCTCTAGAGTTTTGTATTGTATTGCATTGTACCCAAAATTGCATACAATAAAAATTATGTATACATCTATGTGAACATGTCCCAGATGTTAAGCAAGGCAGTTGACATTTTGTCTCTCTCTCTCCCTGTAAGGGTTCGACTGGTGATTCATTACCTTCTTTGAAATGGAGCAGATTGGCCACCAGATGATAATTCAGTCTGGTAAGGCCATGTAATTTCCCCAAATAGGCCAGTTCTTTTCTTAAGTTTCTAACTTTGCTATCTGTTCTTTAGTTCTTCAACACCGCCCTAAGGAGATCATTATTGCATGGTGGGAAGTAGGGCAACACATTTTCTTGTCATACCGTTTCAAATGTGGAAATCAGTTGCTAAACTTCTATTAACCTCCCACCCAGCATTTTCTCAGTTCTGATCTTACCTCCCTTTCACCCAGCAGGAGCCAAGCACGATCTCATCAAGTTGCGCATTCCGTTGGGTGACAGACCAGACCTGAGGCTGCTGGAGGAGGTGGGCTCTGTGGAGAATATTGATGAGCTGAAGGATCTAATGCATCGTTGTTGGCACCACGAGACATCCAAGAGACCAACTTTTAAAGGTATCCCAAACTCTGTAATTTCTAATTTTAGACTGCATAGAGCTGGGCAAATGGTATGTGAGTGAAAATATGCTGAAACTTTTGAAAAACTACGGGGCATGATTACAGCAGAGGAAGCAACCTTCTTCCTCCTGGAAAAAGGGAACACCAGGGGAGTTTGTCACCGAAGGATGTGCACCTACCTGACTTTCCATAGGAGTCATCAGTGCAAAATTGCTTTGGAATTCAGCAAATTTGGTACAGGTGAATAGGGTGGTGTGGGAGACTAACGATAGTCTGCGGTGGTACAGCAGACAGTTGTAGATTTCTATTTGCTAACCCACCCTTACTGTTTGTAGTGCCTGGTGGTGCTTCAGGAGACTTTTAAGGTATTGGATTTGGCTCATGTGTCGTAATATGCATTTTCTGTGTGCGAATCTCACCAACGGGAGTTGGAATATTAGTCTCACAACTGACTATATGTAATATAAAATATTATGTGAAACCTACTGCTATACTCCTCCAAAACAATATGAGAGAGTAAGGGTATTAGACAATGTGTAAGGTGGGAACTCCTGGTTCCCTACTTCAGTATTAAACAACAAATGGAGGAGTACCCCCTGGCAGCGTAACACAGAGAAGCTCTGTACCTGGAGCTTAAGGCTCAATGGGGCACAGTGTGCCCAACCTTATAGCAGGACAAAGCATGTCCTTTTTGAAGACCCCTCCCTCACCAACCTGGTTGGTGACATGCTTCATCATCGGGGTCCGACCCCGAAGGCCGAGTGCCAACAGGGTGTGCTGCGACACCTGACTACAGTGGAGCGGGTTTTCTCTTTTTTATATGTGCAATGACTCTACAAAGTGATAAGTGGTTTAAAAAGGGGACAATACTACTCACTGCAAGACTTTATTCTTGAGTGATTGAACCCCCATAAAATAAAGTGTGACACCTATGTCTAATTAGGTAGACTTCGATGTCTGAGACGTGTAGTGTTTAAAAAAAAAAAAAGTGACGTGTGCTATGTGATTTTAAAATTAGGTCTACATGTTTCAACCTTATTGCGATTGTGGGTTTTCGTCAGGACCAATGCAGGTGACCTGGGCGGTACGCACACGCTAAGGTGCGACCTGCCCTCGATCACATGAAAAAGATGGGCCCACAAACTTGTGGACCTAAACAAAATATAAAAGTCTTCTCCCCACTCCGGAAGAAAAACTGAGAAAGCGGTCCCACGGGGTGTACCGAACAGGAACCAAGTAGGTTTCCAGT
Source organism: Lissotriton helveticus (assembly GCF_964261635.1). NCBI lineage: Eukaryota > Metazoa > Chordata > Amphibia > Caudata > Salamandridae > Lissotriton > Lissotriton helveticus. Next base: position 1,630,714,137 of record NC_136065.1, on the reverse strand, counting down.
CCGATGAGCAGAAGCCACTAGTGACGTGAGCATGACTCTTGGAACCCGGACGCCCATGTAGTGGCTTACACCGCTTTCTAAGTTTTTCTTCCGGAGTGGGTAGAAGACTTTTATATTTTGTTTAGGTCCACAAGTTTGTGGGCCCATCTTTTTCACGTGATCGAGGGCAGGGCGCACCTTAGCGTGTGCGTACCACCCAGGTCACCTGCATTGGTCCTGACGAAAACCCACAATCGCAAGAAGTTTGAAACATGTAGACCTAATTTTAAAATCACATAGCACACGTCACTTTTTTTTTTTTTTAAAACACTACACGTCTCAGACATCGAAGTCTACCTAATTAGACATAGGTGTCACACTTTATTTTATAGGGGTTCAATCACTCAAGAATAAAGTCTTGCAGTGAGTAGTATTGTCCCCTTTTTAAACCACTTATCACTTTGTAGAGTCATTGCACATATAAAAAAGAGAAAACCCGCTCCACTGTAGTCAGGTGTCGCAGCACACCCTGTTGGCACTCGGCCTTCGGGGTGGGACACCGATGATGAAGCAAACCTACTGCTATACCTTTAAATATAAATAGAGCACAGTCTTACTGACAAAGGCTTAGCTGTGTCAGATGTGTTTACAACTGGGATGTTTGATGGAGATAACTCCTGGATTTCTTACTTCTAAACATGTCTGTTTAAAATGTTTGTTTTGTGATGAGCTTCCTTGGTTCCCTTTCCTCCATGGTTATATCCTACCCTTGCCCGCTGCCCCTCGATCCTCCTTACCTTTGGTCCGCTCCTTCAGCCTTGGAGTTGGTTGACTGTTTTAACAGTTTTTCCCAGCTGTGTGGAGAGGTTGTGAAGAAAACGTCTTGCTGCAATCCATTATCTGCACTTTAATTTACCAGGGTCATTCTTAGCATAACATGGTGCTTAGCATAAGATGGTCCATACAGCCCCAATCAGGGCACATTTCTCAACAAGCATTGGCAAAGCCAATAGGTCCATTTAGTGTTCAATAAGTCTTCAACAGACATTCTATCTCTCTCCACACAGCTAGAGCCAACTGTTAAAAACTATCCACATTCTACAAGATTTAAACGTATAGCTGTATTTTTTCACATTATATTTTACATGTATTCAGAGACTGAGATTCGTACTCCAGTTGATGATATTAGTACACACCTATTTTGGATTTCTTTGTGCATCCATAAATTGAGTAAAAAAATTGGAAGACTATGTATACTTTACTGCAGCACTGGGGGGGATAATGTCTTCTTGTATGAACAGCAGTAACAAGAATAGCACTCACATAACTGATTTAAGTTATATCAAATTAGAAATGTATTTTATAAATAAAATGGATGATAAAACACTCACATTGCTGTGATGGAAGATGGATATCACTTCGGAAATTCCTGCAGCCCTGGATCTCAAGCCATATAAATCCATACTGGTGCTTCAACTTTAGCTTATGGGCTGCTCTTGATTTTATAGTAATTGGGAAATACTCTGTACTTTTGAAGTAATTGCGGCGTTCAGTTCTTCTGCATATGGCTGTGCAGTATAAAAACTAAGTTCCTCTGTGCCTATAACACTCCACGACCCACTAGATACACTTGCTGGCTTCTAAGGTTCCTCACATCTTGATTCCAGGACTGGCCTACAGATGCCTTCCCTTGCTCATCACCTTATGCCAAGTATCAACTCCCGACCACGCAGAGCTCGTTGAGGTTCGGCAGAGTGCTCATGTGTGGCGTGACTTATCTCATGTTTTTCGGTGAAGTACCACAATGGATGTCTCTGGATTCTATACAATACTCTACTTCTTCCAGACTGGTTTCCCTACAGGTCCCTGGTGATTGAAGTCATTGAGGCATGCTTTTGAATGACGTTGCACCTTTTTGCATTTCACCATCTGTGTGAAGTGCCCACTAGATTAGATTGTTACTTACTGTTAAATTGTTTCTATTTTGCTATCCAAGACCAGAACACCACCTACTGCACAGAGCTGCGTGAGCTATCTTTTGGATTCTCTTTTAATCTGCTCATACCTCAATCCATTATTTGATCACCACTACCAGGCCTTTGGGGGGTTTAGCTTGTCTGCATTTAGTTTCAGTTCTGGAAGGGACCGTCACGCATGGGTATCTGAACGACTCTCAGCAGCTTCTTCTGAATTATCACCATATTGAAATCACTGTAAGTTATCTGGTATAGGACATGTTTTTATCTGCTAAATTTGATTGGTCTTGCATATTTTCTTCGTGGTTCCTGTCTTGGAATAAGGATGATAAATCTGCTGCCTGAAAGAGACTTTCTACCGCACACCACCCTCCAGGGGTAATCACTGACTATTTGACATTACCACTTCCTAAAAGTCCAAGGCTAAAGAGAGAAGGTGCTTGTCAATTCACTGAGCTCGCAATATTCTGTGTTTGCAGAGACAGAAGCAATACTTGTCACAAGGATTGGACAACTAGACTGACATCAGTGGCAGCAGTGAGAGTCCACCCTAGTTCTCTGGAAGTGCTTCAAATAATCACTTCAAGCCATCATTTTGCTTTAGTAAACATGGACAAGAAGCAGTTCTTTACGGCTGATCATGTCTGTGGTTTGTATAAGGCAAAATCAGTGGCTGAACCTACAAGACTGCAAGGTATCCATCCTAGGACGTTGGCGAGACTGCGGTTAGCGCTGGTGAATCAGAAGAGGATTCCCTTAGCCACTTCTGTATGTTTCTCTGTGCCCCCGATTTCTCTTGCTAGCCACATTCCTCTTGCTAGCCACATTCCTCATCCTGTTGTTCATGCAACCATAGTTAGCACACATTTAGCGCTTAGAATGCTGGAGCTTGAGATGAAGGCACAGTAGACTACAGAAGGCAGAGAATTTTAGGAAAAACTTAGGCTAGAAGAAGCTATTGAAGGAGCAGGAGAGGTCAAAGAAGAGTAAGTCAGACTTCCAGGAGAAGAAACATGCTAGTGCTGTTAGGCAGTTTACTTAATGGTCTCTCGCCTGTCAAATATTGTCATTTATTACCACTTTCCGTCAAGTTATATGACTCCAGCAGTTTAAGCATCCTCCTGCAGTGTCATGACTTCATTCTATACTCATTAAGATCCCCTGTAACATCCTCTAGCAGTGCTGTCAAATGCTGCATCATTTGAGCTTCCTTCTGTAGTATGTGGGTTATGTGTTAATTTGTTGGCAAATCATTCTTCACCCGTACAAGGGCATCCCGGCGCTAGAGTGGATGACCAATGATTAAAAAAAGAAGCAAGTTCTAATTAGCAGAGAGAAAAGGCTGGGGTATTGTGCTCTTCCTGAAAGCCAGGTGGTTGTCATTTAAACCAAAAGCATTCCAGGCTCTGTATGGCATTAATTCAGGGGAACGATTCCACTGGTTACTGTGTATCTTGCAGACAACAAGGAGATGTCTGGTGAAAGATTGTAGAAATTAAGTAGTAACATGATGAATGAAGAGATTTTGGGCCCAGGCATTGGAAGGCGTAGTGGACTAAGCAGAGAGCTTTAAACTTGGCATGAAAAGTCAGTGCAGAGATAAAGTGAGGAGGAGAGATGGGTGCAACGAAGGAGCTGAAAGATGATAGTCCTCAACGTTTTGGATTTTCGAAAGTCTGGTTTAAAGGATTAAGATTAATCAATTGCACTACATTTTGTCTGGCTGAGAGTCTCAGTAGTGAGAGATTATGAGCAGCAGATGGCTAAAAAGAAGAAACTTGACTAATCCGAAAGAATGGATAAAGAGTTATGAAAATGGAAACTCTGATTCCTCCGGGGGGGGGGGGCACTAAAGAGGAGAAAGGGGCAAGGTCTGTGGGCCAACATTTGGTAGACAAAATAATAGGATCTTTGCAGATTATCAAAATCCTAGTTTCTTCGGAGTAGAATTTGAGTGAATTGAGTTGCACTCAGAGAACCACTGCTGAGAGCCAGGAAACAATCACAAGTGATACTGTCACTGTAGAATCAAGGTACAGCGGGATCACAGTGTCATCAGCATAGCTCATAAAGAGAGGTTCAATTATAACAGGACAGAAGGAAGACACATGCATTGAACAATGTAGGACTGAGAGAGAATTCCTGAGTAACACCAGGAGTGACTGGATTTTGATCGGTTGGCCAAGGAGGTGAAAATCCAATTGAGTGCCTGGTCTTCCGTGCATACTGTAGAAAGACAAGAAAGCAGAATATGTTTCATCACCATGTCAAAGATGGTCAGCAACGCAAGGCGGATCAGGGTGGCAGTCCTCCCCTCCGATCCACCATAACTCTCCGGTGATACAAGATTGATATTAGGGTGCACTCAGTGCTGAGTTGAGATCAGAAACTGGATTGATCGAAATAATAATATTATGATTTTCCTAAAACTCTGAAAGCAGACTGTTGATTTATTATTCAAAGATCTTTTTGTGTGCAGGGAGTACAGCTATGAGATGAAAAAGGCTAAAATTCTTGTAATATGGGACAGACTGCACTGGGAAAGATGAACAAGGTTACAAGAGAAACCTGGATTTAATAGTAAATACATGACGTAAAGTTGTCCCAAGCGAGTGGAGAAAAACGTATTGAAAACTAACCATGAAACATGCCAGAGCGGACTTTCCTCCTTTCTTGCACTGTCAATATTAATGTAAAAGACCCCAGTTGAGTGAGCTTTCCCACGCCGTGCCTGGTCGGTGCCACAGTACCATGTTGGTGTGAGTGTCCTCAAAGAGTGTTAATCTCCTTCTGCATTGCCTGCTCAGTGCAACAGAACTGTAGTAGGGCAAATATTCCCCTGCAGTGCCAGGTAAGTGGTATAATACTCTTATCAGTTAGCACTTTCTACAAAAGTGTCATCCGACTGCTGCAGTGTAAACTTCCTTCAACAGGTTGCCGTATTTTGCGATCTAACAGCCTGATTCATGAAGCAAAATTGCGCCCGCAATAGCTGCGAAAATGCTATTGCGGGCGCAATTTCCCTAATCGGCATTCACCATGAAAATAGCGAAAGCGCAAACAAAAAATAGCGAAATCGCAAATAGATTCGCAGAATCCCAGCAGGAGTGCGACAAACCACGGATTCTGCGAAAAAAATTGCGAATTCGCTATACCATCGCAATCGGTATTCATGAAAAATCGCAAATAGCGGAAAAACCCCAAAATCGCTGTTTGCGAGGCGCAAATTAAGGACAACCCAAAGCAGGTGGTAACCATAAAAGCCATTGGAATTTTTTTTTTGAAAAACCGTTGGCCAATCAGGAACAGGTGCAGGCCTGACCAAACACACATAAGGAGAATCAGCAGCAGCAGTTGGAGTCTCACAATGCCAGGAATGTACATGGTGGTCAGGCGGCGAAGGCTACAGCGAGCAGCACGGAGGAGACGCAGAATCCAGGACAGGATATTCCGCCAGCGGGTCACCCTGCTGGGCCAAACCAGAGAGCAGATATATGCAAAGTACCGCCTGAATGGGGAAATGATAATCCAGCTAATACAGGACCTTGACCCCCAGCACTCAACAAGGCGGACCAATGCCGTGCCTACACATGTCCAGGTATTGTGTAGCCTGCACCTCCTGGCCTCTGGGAGCTTCCAGGGGATAGTAGCGGTTGCTGGGGGGATATCCCAGCCCACCATGTCACGCTGCCTCAGGAGTTTCGTTGACGCAATGCTGACCCAGCTACACCGACACATCAAATTTCCCACCAGCCAACAGGATCTGGACTTGACCAAGCTACAATTCTACAATGTGGCCCATTTCCCACATGTGATAGGATGCATAGACTGTACCCACATCGCCATCTGCCCACCAGCTGCAACGGAGTACATGTACCGCAATCGCAAGTCCTACCACTCCCTCAACATACAGATGGTCTGCAATGCTAAGACATACATCACGGACATAGTGGCCCAGTACCCAGGGAGTACCCATGACTCATTCATATTCCGGCACAGCGGCCTCCACACACGACTGGCCAGGGGAGACTTTGGGAAGGACACCTACTTGGTAAGTACACTTTGTCAACAATGTCACATTGCAATGAAGTAGCTGCGCAGCACAGGCACTCACCCTCTGCTCCTCTCATTCAGGTGACAGTGGCTACGCCCTCCGTGAATACCTCCTCACCCCATACCTCAACCCTGCTAACCCACAGCAACGGCGTTACAATGTTGCACACATACGGACAAGGAATTGCATTGAACAGACTTTTGGGCTACTGAAGAGCAGGTTCCGCATACTGCACAAGACAGGTGGGGCCATGTACTACAGTCCTGAATTGTGCTGCCGCATTGTGGCTGTCTGCGCAATACTACATAACATTGCTACCAAGCGCAGGATACCTGTTGACATCTCTGGCAGTGAGTCGGAAGGGGACGACCGGCCACCTGCACATGGGCGTCATGCACGCGGGGAGAACCCAGCTGAAGGCCACAGACGCCGCAACCACATCACAATGAACTGTTTCTAGTGCACCCTCTCCCCTCACCCAACAAATCACAATTGCATGCAAAATTTAATAATGACACTACGCCAATGTGTGATGCCAAATTAAATCTTATTGTTTGAATCACAATAATGTTTCCAGTTGCCATCCTTCCATTGCAAACAGAATTTCAGCATACTGCTGCGTCCAATACACAGGGCAGGCTTATGTTCAGCCTGTGCCTGTACAAGTACTATTCAGTCAGGTGCGCCTCCGGCGCGAAGCACCCAAGCGCCTCGCCGGCTCCTCCTCATCCACCGCACGTGTCCCTGCATTGGGCCTGGTGCTGCGTCTCAGCGCCCCTACGTGTGAGGCAGAGTGGCTGCTCACACTTGATGTCCCCTCACTGGCATCGTCACCCCCGACAGTGGCAGGTACAGCAGGGTGAAGTGCCATCACGGCAGTGGTCAGGCCCTCAAGTACCCTGGCCACATCCTCGCAGCATTGAATGAGCTGCTGCTGCTGCGCCAGGCACCGGCACGATAGCTGCGAGGTGGCATTGCCAATAACATAGTTTGACCGGGTGTAAGCCGTCAGCCGGGTCAGTAGCTGACGGTGGCGGCGGCGGTCCGTGTTGCGCTGTGAAATCATTGCAGCTGTGTTGGCCTCCATGGCTGCAGTCATGCGGGCCATCCCCTCCCCCACACCAGCCATGGCTGCCGTCATGCGGTCCATCCGGTCCCCCACACCTGCCACATTGCGGCCAATGGTATGCAGCTGCAGCTGTATGGCCCCTTGCCGGCGTGCCTGCAGCTGGTGAATCCGGAGCATGCGACGTTCGACACTCATGCTCGGCAGCCGCTGTCCATTCCCCCTCCTGGTGCTGGGAGCATTGGTCTGCAGGCGAGCCCTGCCACGCCTGCTCTGCTGGCCTGCCACAGTGGGTGGCCGCTGTGTCCCTGCTGTCGCGGGACCTGATGTTGGTGCGCCAGCTGCTGGTGGAGTCAAGCTAGGCATTGCTCGTGCGGCAGAGGCTGGAGGCACAGTGGTAGTGTGCCGGGCTGCAGGTGTTGGTGCTGCGGCAGAGGCTGGAGGCACAGTGGTAGTGGGCCGGGCTGCAGGTGTTGGTGCTGCGGCAGAGGCTGGAGGCACAGTGGCAGTGGGCCGGGCTGCAGGTGTTGGTGCTGGGGCAGAGACTGGAGGCACAGTGGCAGTGGGCCGGGCTGCAGGTGTTGGTGCTGGGGCAGAGGCTGGAGGCACAGTGGTAGTGGGCCGGGCTGCAGGTGTTGTTGCTGCGGCAGACGCAGGAGGCTGTGTGTGTAACGGCACCTCCTCGTCATCCTGTGCATCCTCATCTATGTGCAGCCTCTCGCTGCTGTCAGCGCCACCTGTGAGGGGAAGTGGACGTACATTAGTTGCATGTATCTGTCACACGTGCAGTTGCTACATGCATGCTGGGTGACATTCCCTGACTGCCTATAGCATTGCGTACTTTTGAACCTGTCTGGCTGCATTGGGGTACTTGTACATTGTGGCCACACTACATGTCCCACAATGCTTTAGGGCATTAACTGATGTGCACCGATGGCATGACTTTGGAACATTATGGGAGGCTATAGGGTCATGGCCATTCATAGGGGACAGGGTCGCAGTCGCATGCCACTTACCTTGGCTCTCTTGGGTGGGGCGGGATGAGTCCATTCGGGTGACTCCAATACACGCCTCTTCCTCCAGCGTGTCTTCAACGCGATCCACCAGGGGGGTGTTTGGAGGGACTGTAGGTCCTCCCCCTCTAGTGCCCAGGGACTCGCCCAGCCTCTCGGCGACCCTCTCCTTGGCACGACCTCGGAGGTCGTACCACCTTTTCTTCAAGTCATCCAGTGACCTGTCGGCCACACCCACAGAGTTCACTGCGGCCGCTATCCTGAGCCAGATCCTGCGCCTCTCCTGCTCGGGCACCCTCCTTGAGTCTTTCCCGAACAGTTTGGAGTGGTTCTCCACCACCCCTTCAATTAGGTGCTCCAACTCTTGTTCTGAGAACTTGAGTTTCCTCTTGCGCCCGGGGTTGCTGGGCCCAGGTACTGCCTCCTCAGCCATTGCTGCAGTGGTATTGGAGGTGGTAGTCCAACTTAGCAGGTGTCCTTGCAGGAGCTGTCTCTGTTGCTGCCTCGAGGTCTGCCTCACTGTGGTGAATGGGGGTGGGAACTGGCTGCTTCCTGGTTGTGATGTCATCACTGTGCTCGAAATGCGACTTCCCGTTTTCCCGATCTCGCGATTTTGCGATCTCGCTTTTTGCGATCTCGCTATTAGCGATATCGCTATTTGCGATATCGCTAATCCGACACGGATGTTGCCGGAAATTGCGATTTTTATGCGATTTTCGATGTTCGCAAACGGTTTTTGCGGCCGCGTGTGATTCGCATTTTTTTCTCGCAATACATCATGAATACCGTTTTGCGAGTCCTTAATAGCGATTCGCTATGAATCGCTATTAGGGGCTCGCAAAACGGCCCGTTGATGAATAAGGCTGTTAGTCTACTCTTGGAGTGTAAATCTCCTTTTCAAGTACCTGCTTAGCACATAGGATCCATTCAATGTGAACTTTCCATGCATAAAGCATCAAGATTATAGTCTGGAAAGTGATTAGCTCCCCCTACTGGATTGCCGTAGAGTAGCATTGACAGAACACTGCTAGATGTTTGGGCAATAATTCTACCACTGAAATGGTGTCATTAAGTAAAGTGGTGCAATCTCCTTTTATCCTCTTTAGTACAAAACTCCAAGATTAAAGATTGCATGACATGGCGGTTCTAGGTGGGAAAACAAGTGGAGACCACTTTATATAGAGCAGGGTAACTGTCACTGTGACCTGTGACCCTGTGAAGGACATGTCGTCAATTCACTTTATGCTGGTGTAAACCCATTATAACCCCTCAAGCTAAATTGAGCGATGGAACCGAAAGTTTGGTGGGATGGTCCCCCACTTTCTCTAACCATCCCCTTATCCCCTTTTAGGTTTCATCTAGACAGGTCATGTGCTGTCTATAAGGCATCAGACCTCCCGTAGGTTTCCCATTTGCTTGCTCCATCACTAGTCTCATATCAATTGTCCCCATTTATCCATGGCCTGCAGGCATCATCTCTTATCTTGTGTTTAGCCCTCCCCCAGAGCATGGACCTAGTACTTGTGTCCATCCACTGCTCTTGTTTTAGGAGCTATTTCTTGATTTGTGTTTCAGCAGTCCCCACGACTGCTCATGTTTTCACACGCTCAGTATTCCTCCCTCCCTGCCCTGTCCCATCCCCATCCCCATTCCACCACATCTGAACGCGAAACAATGAGCGCCAAGTGCGCGTCTTACTAGAAGCATCTTGGCATCATGGGCACACATCAATTGCATTTTTTCCAACTTTAATATAGCAGGACACGCGACTGAAAGTATTGGAGCATCTTACATGAGCACAAGTTACATACACAAGAACACATTCATTCTTTTTTTTTGTAGGCACAGGGAGAAAAAGTGATTTGCATGGAATCAAAAGGCACTGAGACTCCAAGGATCGAACCCTGTTCCCCAGTTCTAAAGTCGGCAGCTCTGGCTGTTATGCCACATCCTCCCTGGAGTGAAGGGACTCAAGGATCATTTTTTAAGTCTCGCTTAGTGTTGCAGCGTGCTGTAGTGTAGTTCCTATATCCCTGATAGGCTCTGCACATTGGAATAATATACACTATTGTTTTGACATAGGGCTAAGGTCAGTATGCCTCTATCGAGTACATTAAACTTAATTACTTGTGTGTGCCAGGTAACTCAGTAACACTAGAAACGTCTTGAATGAACAAGAAGGGATTAGTCTCTGACAACCGTATAAACATGACAACTTTGTTTCCCTTAGAATTGGAAAAATATCTTCAGAGTCATGGAAATAATAGATTACCGTTTCACTCAGTCAATCGTGCATGCTTAGTTTCTACAGAGTTGCATAGAATTAGAGAGACAGGCGTTTCAATAAAAGGGTTTATTGAACAGTCTTATTTCTCATGCAAGAGATATGAAATGCTACAATCGTAAGACCGAATGTGAAGTATAAAACGTACAGCGTTATCAGTAAGATAAAATATTACTGTAATGGCATGGTTTTGTGGCTATTACATATTAATGAAAATACATACATAAATAACATAGGCTAAAATACTCATCTGATGCTTCTAGAATAATCCTACCCCAGTGTATCTAACCTAAGTGTAGTACGAGGGAAGGAGTAGGTGTTGTTTTAGCTATAGTCTAGTTTAGTTTAGTTTTGCCAAGAATTGCCAAAAGTTTCTCTAGGTTCTAATCAGCTCCATACCTTAGAATGAGAGAGGTTGGTATCTCTTTCCCGGGATTCTATCTCTAACACCCCGCGAGGGAGTCAGAAACACTGGAGCTGGATTCTCGGCGAGGAAGATGACCGCGTCTGGTCAGTGCGTCAGTTGGGAACTTGACTTCCTTCGGGACTTGCTGTGGTGAGCCGCGTCGTGAAAGTACGTAGCCGAACCGCACCGTGTCTTGCCATAGCAAGTGAAGGTATATTTATACCTTGAAGGTGTTTAGGAATGCCAGTATTGACGTACAAGTCGGACATAAGAACGTCATGAATGAACCCCTAAGGAATAGATGTTAATGCATAATAAATGAGTTCTTGGAGAAATCAATATCCAGGCACGGGGAAGTGGTAAAGGCTTAAGAGTCTGGTTTTCCGAAAACTCGTTTTGACGAAGATGAACGGATGTATTTGACCATGCCTGTATTTGGTTAGTATGAGCAATGCCTAAATAAGGGCTGGATTTCTATGCCTGAATAATGGCAATGTGAATTGTACCTATATAAGGGCATGATCCGAGAAATCTATATACGGTATCTAAATCGACACACAACACCCACTCCACTTTCGTATGAACGACATTACTAAATCCTAAACATGTTAAACATATCTAAAATATAGCTACACATGAAGTGCTAAAAACATGTCCAAAATACATTGTAAAAAAAATGCATTAGAACTGCATTGGTGCTGTACATTTCAAAGCAATTTTTCATTCTAAGCATATGTTGACATTTGAATGCGAACTGAATGAATCATGAAAATATATATTTATCAAATGGCTCATAAATACAGAAGAAAAAAAGGCTGAAACCATTTCATGTCAGATTACATAAAACTGTTTATTTCGTGGACAAGGTCCCATATTGTCTATGGAAGTTTTCAAAGAATTATGTTCTCTATGAATAGTTCTACTATAAGCAGATTACTGTGCCAAAAATGAAAAATACAAATTTAGAAAAAAAAAGTTAATCATAGGAAAAATGTTCCAAAGTTAGTACCTTGTTTTTGAACATTGAAGGTCAAATTCATAGTCTCTCAGTACACTGTGTGCCAAAATCAAAAGTCAGTGTTAGGGCTTGGAGAAAACATGAAATCTTCTATTTTTGTAGACAAAAAGTCATCTACCGTCGTAGGTGAAAGTTGGAATACCTTGTTTAGAAGACTAACCGCACATAGATGTGAACTATCGCTTTCAGCATTGGTCGCATCAGCAATGTTCGTATCGGATGTTACCTGCGCGCCTGTTGTTTCCTCTCGTACCTCAGCAGTTGCAATTTGCGTCTGTGAGATCTCAATGCCGTCATCAGAATTGGTAGCCTCTGGGGACAACACAGAACATGGGCCGTTACAGGGTCCAGCAGAGTATTGACATCCATTGGCATGACTGATGGGAGTGTTAGACAGCTGTCTAGCACGCATTCTTCACCGCATAGCAGGCAGTGTAGAACAGGTAAGATGCAACCTTGCCAGATTGGTCTGAATGACAGAAACCATGTGGTATTTAATTCTCGTAGACGAGGTAAACCCAAAATTTGAACGATGCGCTCACGACACTTCATCTCCAATATAGCTCTCTCTATGGTGCTTGGAGTGACGCTGGTGTTTTGGCTTGCCATATCGGAGCAGTTGGAGCAAAAATAGGATCCCTGCAACAAGTCCAAAAAGTAGTGGCAGTCCTCCAAACACAGAGTGCACGAAGTTTGGAATTATTCCGAGCACTGCCTGAAAAGTTGCTATCAGTCCTGCATACGCGTTCTTAAGTACATGTACAATACCGCCCGTATCAGACATGTTTAAGATACGTCCAAGCATGGGAAGAGGTGGGGCGCCACGGCCAGGGCGACGGACGCTGGGGATCACGGTTCGATCTCTGGCTCCGGTGGCAGGGGTCTGCCCAGCACTATGCGACTCTGGGCAATAGTTCACTTAACCTTCCCAACGGCCCCAGCGCCGAGAGACCCCTTCGGGAGTGATTAGTGTGCTATATAAATACTGGATTTACATATATTTAAATTTCTGAGAAATGTATTGGGCAGTTTGTATTCAAAGGGGCATGTATCTCAGCAGACAGAAGTCCTTGCATCTTGAAGATCATAGGTTTCTTTGGCCGAGGTCAGTGGCACAGTTTCTTGTAAAAGAATGGCTTTCATCCTGCTTGGAGTATCAATTCGTATAGAAGAGATGTTCAGGGAAGGCCATAAAGGTGACTCCCTGGCTGTCTTGGTTTGTGGAAACAATGCTTGCATACAGCAAGTGACCCTGGATGTAACAGTCACTAGATATGGGATACCTGGCAACATGCTACAGCAGCTGTGATCGTTCAACATGAGGTAACTTTCATTTGAAAGTTGGCCAAAAATTGGATCAATCACTGCAGATGGTGAGCCTTGCAGGTGACAGGATAAGTTGGTAGTGGAACCATCGCAGGTTCCGTGTAAAATAATACCCTGACAAAAGAGAACCGCGTTTTCACAGTTAGTAACGCTAAGAAACACTTCACACCCCCCACTCAAACATCTATGTGTGTATGGTAAATCCAAGGATGTCTTGATGTATTCTTTACCCAACCTTTCATGTTTGCCTACTGGTATGTGTTTTAGGCAATACTGAAAATGGAAAATTGTAACAGGCAGAGTGATTTTACCATGTATTATCCACTCAGTAACTGGTTTCTCTGCTACCGTGAATGGTCATTTTTTCCAGTTCTTCAATGCTCAGCACCGTATAGTCTGCTCTCTTTTGTGCCAGTTTGATCTGTTTACAGTGAGATTAAATTCTGAAAATAGTGACGTAGTGTTGATTAAACGCCAAGGCACATAGCCTGCATGCAAGTTTTGTAGCATCCAGCCTAATAGCATGATAGAACGTAATAGAGACTGACCATGTTGCAGCATGACCAAGTCTTGTTCCATGATGTCTATGGCAGAAGACACAATGCTGTCCAATGAATATATCCTGAATGACAGTCGTTAACCCATTGTCTACTACAGAGAGAGATTTCTCTAAATGAGTATGATCAATTTCTCGTATTCGTTCAGCAGTCTCTGCTTGGGTAATCTTCAATATTTCGTTATATGCAGCATAGATACCAGCATATATAAAACATTTTTGGCGCAGTTATCTTGGTCCTAGCAAGAATTCTATTCTTGTAATTGTGGGAAGATGGCCGCCGGGTGGGAGCTCTTGGTAGGAGCTCCGAGTGCTGGAGATCCCAATTTGGACTATATCTCCGCTAGCACCCAGCTGCATCCCCCACCATCCTATGCAAAGCTATTACAAAGTAACTGGAGTACGAGTAACTGGATTGGAGTACGAGTAACTGGATTTAAATGAACTTTAAGCTTCTTACCAGTCTGACGGAGGACGAAGCCTGCGGATGATCCCCATCCTGCCTGGAGGCGACACATCGCGGGAGAAGACTGAGACACCCCCTCCTTCCTCATCGGACCCTGGGCCCCCCCTGGTCTGAGACGAAGGACGACGACTTGATGATTCCTGCCTGGATCCCGCGGCGGATGGCGGATGCACATTGTGATTGCCCGTGACTGCCTGCGGGAGGAGCTGGCTGGCGTTGCTTCGGAGGTGTCCGACCCACCGGCGAGCACTGCTGCCGGTGACGGTCTGACCAACAGAGGCGCCCGGTGCGCTGCTACGGAGGCGCCGGACGATCCCGGAGGTGAGCTGGAGGGACAACACAGGGTCCAGAAATCGAGCGGAGGTGTGCTGGCGCTGCCGCAGGAGCAGCTGAGTGGAGCCCTGGGACGCGCGGGATACGGAGGAGCAGCGACGCATTACAGGAGCCTGCACTGCCCTGCGACGGGAGCCGAAGGTGACCGGAGGTGGGGCGCCGCCGCCCAGAGAGCAGCAGGAATGGAGCCATGAGGCGCTCGGGTTATTGGGAGAAAACGGGGGACGGTCCGACCAGAGCCTGCCCCGTCTGCATAGGGAACTGAGGTGACGGTAGTGTTTGCGCTACCGACGGAGGAGATGGCTGTCTCCTGAGCCCTGAGGCAGACGGGAAAACACACGCCGCGCACACACATCAACCTGCCAGAAGGCGGTGCAACAGCGGTGTGCGTCCTTTCCTTATTTCTAGAACAGAAAAAAGGCTTCTCTTTGCACCACTCCGCTGGCAACATCGTGGGTCTGGATGGGCAGAACTACAAGAAGGTATTTATCGACCCTACACACATTTCCCTTTTTTTCCTTTGTTCCTTTACTCAAAATGGCTGTGGCCATAAAACGGCAGTAATAAATCGCCTCCTGCATCCAAGAGGCCCACGAGGCTCCCAGGTCTGACTCCCCCACATAAGACCAAATTACAGATAAGACTCCCTCCCAGCAAGAGAGGATCTGGGCTTGCTCAAACAGAAACTAGAATCTGACTCTGCCCTTCCCTATGCCTAAAGCAACAGCAACTAACAGAGGACTGCCGTAGCTATCTCCCCTACTTTGTCGGCCATTTTGGAGTGGTCTGACCCTCTCTCTCCTTGGTGGCCATCATGGACTGGTCTCCCACAATTTATGACCATACCCTAAGAACTGGCCTCCTTAGGCTAATCTCGAGTACCGAGTGTCTACCGTTTATTGCAGTATTATACCTCTACGTGTACTTAATGCACTGACTGATACCTCATTTATTTCTGGCTGCTCACTAGGGTCATTTCTGACTCCTGCTGCTTTTGTTTGCACATGTATTCTGTATATATACTCTGACCCGGTATATCATTAATATTTGTGTATATTACACCCTTCGCACTTTCAATATAGTATTGCACCGTTAACTACCTCATGTTTCTAAAACTCCAGATCTCTTCACTGTATCTTGTTCTAGTGTATCACTAGTATTACACCTCTAGACTGTCCACTGTTATAAGCTGGACCCTTTTTCCTCTATTTCTGTACTGCACCGACTGCTACCTCATACTTTTATTATTACTATTACTATTTTTATGCTTATTTTATTTTTATTTTTTATCTTCCTATATATCTTTTATCTCCCTATATATCTTTCTGTCTCTTTCCTTTGTTGTAAGGTGAACCCATTCCACTCTTCTCCTTGGACTGCACCAATTACCACCTCCTATATTCTGATATTGTTGTATCTTGAGTCTGATTGTGATTATTGTATTTTAGATTTTGATTTTGACTATGTTTATATCGACTGCTGAGTCTGATTGTGATTATTGTATTTAGATTTTGATTTTGACTATGTTTATATCGACTGCTCAATAGTATCACGTTTGGCTCCATGTAACGTACTGTTTGCATTTGTTCTCTGTTTTCTGATGCACACGGGTACCACTTTAGTTCATCCTCGCCATCCTAACATGGATCCCATCGGCGAGCACACTTATAGAATAAACTACCCACCCACACTCACCAAAAAAGCCGCTAAACGCTATAAACACAACTTCCTGAGATCTCACCCTGAAACACCCTTTGCCGACACCTACTTCTCACCGGTCAATGGATCCCTGAACACTGACATCATCTTCCACACCACACGCAGAGCTCAATGGAGAAAAACGTTCCACACCTTACTCACAGTCTCCACCACCAGAAAATCCGCTCATGGCCTAACTCTCTCCATCACACCTTCACTACTATTCCCAGGTAGAGCCACCATTACTATTTACAATAACGGGATGGTCCTATCTCAAGCCACAGACAGGAACTTGGAACTACTAGACAACCTGTTCCCCACTTTCAAAGATCACCTCTCCAACCCGCGGTCAGACACTCACATTGCCCTCAGTTCCACCACCCCTGACCTCACCCCTGACCCCATAGCTCCCATCACACACAACACTTCTAACCTAGCACAGCTCCAGGCAGCTGCTACACACTCTGCATTCAGTGACACACCTACCACCCCAGACTTCTCAGCTCCCACCCATAACACCTCTCTCCCAATTCAGCACCAGGTAACAATCACTCACGCCTCAAACACAGACACAGCTCCTTCCAACTCTCACAACACTCGCACCCCCACCCCTCCTTCCAGACCCAGGACCTCCACACATACCATTAACATGCCTCTCTCCCAGAACATCACAGCCAACATTAACACAGCTAACCTAGTTTCGCACCAAAATGACACGCACAAAGACAAATCCCACCCTCTATCCCCCCCATACTCAGCCCCCACCCCCTCTAACTAACTACGCAGAACACACCTCTTCTCTTATTCTAACTCCCCCCCTCACAACAGGACCACCCCAATACCATTTCCCCATCCACTCTCAGCCCCCATTATCCTTCCTGCATCCCCAGCTCCACTAACATACACCCAACCTCCACCTTGATCTCTAACATACACCCATCCTCCACTTTGATCTCTCCGCCTACCAACAACGCCCACACTCACGACCACACTCATACCCATACCACCAACCTCCTACCCACCTCATCCTCACCCAACACGCCCATACACTCTCCCCCTCCTAATACCATCTCGTACACTAACTTAACGGAGTCCTACACCAACATTAGCCCACTACACCGCCTGCACGACAACTCCTTGGTCAGTCAGCCACCCTCGACCTCCACCACCACCTCCATCACCCACCCCACATTGGACTTGATTATGGCCACCCTCATCCAGATTAAAGGAGACATACACAGCATCAAAGATCTACTCTCCACACACCCCGTACATCCCTCACTCACCTCCACCTCCACCCCAAAGATGTCCCCTACCCTACCGGCTGACACTCTCACTCAGCACTCCACACACCGGAACTCAATGCCTGTTCGTAATCGCTACAACCGCCCCCGTCGCCCCTGCAAGCCTTCACCCACCTCCACCTCCCCTCCCAATGAGTCCCGCACCTCTTCGGGTAACTCTCTCACTCGACACCCCCCACACTGGACTTCAATCCCTGCCAGCAATCGCAACAACCGCCCTCGTCGCCCCTGCAACGCTCTTTCGGACCTCGACACACTCACTCTCCTACGTGAGTATGACCCAACACCCCAAAATAACACATCCGCCACACATCTCACCATTCCTACGATACACTCAAATGCCCTTAGACCCCCCTCACTCAACAGCAGAACCTCCAACCCCAATAACCTTAGAAAAGTCCCTCTCTCTTGAACCCTCTACCGCCCCCAACACACCCCGTCTCAAATGCACTCTCCTTAACTGCAGATCGGCCTCGAAACATTCCGCCGCCATCGCTGATCTCCTCTTATCGCTGGACCTTGACCTAATCATTCTGACTGAAACTTGGCTAACTGAAGCCTCCTCACCTATAATGGACATTCTGGTTCCACCTAATTACCACATAATTAGACTTGACAGGCCAGGCAAAATAGGTGGTGGAATTGCATGCATCCACAGGAACAACCTCTCCGTTCTGAAAGGCAAGTCCACCCCTATAACATCCCCGACATCCTTTGAATACATTTGCCTAGACATTATCAGTGGGGACAAACCGATATGCTCTCTACATTGCATTTACCACCCACCCAGAGACAACCTTACCTTTTCTCAACAAATCATGGATATGATCTCAACCAACTCCGGACGGCAGCTCACCGAAATATACCTTGGCGACTTCAACCTCCACTGGAACGATCACAATGACGCGATGGTAAATAGCCTTAAAAGTTTCCTCAATGCCCTTGACCTCACCCAAATATGCAACAGCCCGACCCACAAGAAAGGCTCCACCCTCGACCTTATCATCTCCAAAGAGGACTCTATCCAACTAGAGTCTATCCAACCTTGTGACTGGTCAGATCACCATACTGTCACATTCTTCATCAATGTAAAAGTTAAATCCAACCCGTCTCAATCCGCTAAGCCCAAAGTCTGGAAAAGAGGCCTGAAAAAACTTAACCCAAGCTCTCTGTCTCCTAACAGCTGCAATCTCCTACTACCACCGCCCGGCGTTGAGGACGTTCAATCATTGACTGACCACTACCTCAATGCTATGTCCACAATAATAAATGAGGCGGCACCTATGCAGTTAAAAAGAGTCTCAACTAAAATGTCCAACCCATGGTATAACGGAAGTCTCAATGAGGACAGACGAGACATGCGAATGGCAGAACGCACCTGGAGATCAGCTCCCTCTGCACTGCACCTAAAAACTCTGAAGAAAAAGAGAAACGCCTATTTCAGGAAAATAAAACGCTCAAAACTAGATTTCTTCAGCCTCCAGCTTGACCAAGCAAAAAACCGTCCGAGAAAACTGTTTGAGCTAATCAAAACACAATCCAAGGAACAACTCCAACCACTCAGCACTGTACGCGAAGCTCCCTCCTGTGAAGACTTCTCCGCTTTCTTTATCCAAAAAACTGACAACATAAAGAGCGATCTCCTCGCGGACGCAAGCCTCTATTCCAAACCTCACTGCATAGCACCCACTGAACCAAAAAACAATGCTACATGGTCATCCTTTGGCACATACTCTGAAGAGGAAATTGGCAAACTGCTCAGCACCTTGAAACCATCCAATCACCTAACAGATCCCCTTCCTGCTAACGCTGTAAAAGACTTTGCCCCTTTGCTTCTCCCACTCTGGACCAGAATTATTAACGGCTCACTTCAACAAGGAACCATACCCGACTCCCTCAAAGTTGGACAAGTCACACCCTTACTAAAGAAACCTACAGCAGACCCCTCTGATCTGAACAATTATCGTCCCATCACTAATATCCCCACTCTCCCCAAACTGCTGGAAAAATGCGTACAACTACAATTGACTAAACACATTGAACAATTTGATCTCCTCAATCCTCATCAATCAGGTTTCCGAGCAGGACACAGTACAGAAACTGCTATGACTCATATAATTGACGACGCACTTCAAATGCTAGACCAAAACGACACATGCCTCCTCATCCTTCTTGATCTCTCTTCAGCATTCGACACCGTTAAACATGATAACTTACTCGAACTATTAAGCACTAGAATGGGATTATCTGGAACTATTCTCAAATAGTTCACTTCCTTCCTTCACAACAGATCGCAGAAGTTCAAGAGCAACAATCTGATGTCATCGCCAATACCGGTAACGCTGGGCGTCCCCCAAGGATCCTCTCTATCCCCAACTTTGTTCAACTTAGCGATGGAACCTCTAACCACCTTGCTACAAGCATCCAACTTACACTTTCACATGTACGCCGATGACACCCAACTATATCTCAAATTACAATCCCCCAAAGACATTCTGCTCCTGATCTCAACGATCAGAAGCACCCAATCCTGGCTAGCCGATAATCATCTCAAACTCAATGCTCTGAAAACAGAGTTCCTTCTGATATCACCTCCAGCAAAGATCTCCACCACTCAAAGTTGGCTTAAACACCTTACTGCACTCAATGTCCAACCCACCATCGTGGACTCAGCAAAATCTCTAGGCATAAACCTCGACACCAATCTCAACATGCAGCAACACATCAACAAGGCTACTAAGGGAGCGAATTTCCAAATCAATACCCTGAGGAAACTTAAAGCATTCCTCCCAGCCAATGACTTCCAAACCGCAGTACAATCACTAGTCATCCCTCGAATAGAATATGGCAGCGTCGCCCTCTGCGGACTCCCGCTAACTACTACCGCACCTCTAAGAGCCTCTCTAAACGCTGCAGCGAGGCTCATAACTGGGTCTAAAAAGCACTCTCATATTACACCTGACTTGAAATCCCTGAACTGGCTGCCTTTTGAAGCCAGAAAACATCTGAAAATAGCCTGCATGGCACACAAGGCGATACACCTGAACTCTCCTGGCTACCTCACGCAGAAGTTGACAATTTCTGGCGGCGCTAGAAAAACTAGAGGCACAAACAATCTTCTGCTGAAACCTCGTAGATTCCGGAAGGAAAAAACATATAAACGCTCCTTCTCAGGAATGGCACCCAGAATCTGGAACTCACTCCCCCCCGAAACTAGGCTCATCTCTTCCACTACACTGTTTAAGAAAGAAGTAAAAGCTATCCTCATGGCAAAAAACACCTGAACTGTTAAGTAGGTCACCTTAAGAAAAGGCACCGATCTGTATTATTTGTCTGACCTCCGTTGCACATATGCATTAATTGTATTAGTGATTCACTGATTTACATGCTGGCTGTGCCCTCATTTATTTGTATTGTATGCTCCCCTGACGTAATTGTTTTGATTATGTTCCCTCATGTACCCTTTCTGTGTAAAGCGCTCTGATATCTGCAAAGATCTTGTCCGCGCTTTATAAAACTTTCAAAATAAATAAATAAATAAAATAAATTCCCTAAGATCTGTGCCATCTTTAAGTAAAGATAAGTGTTGTTCTATATCCTCAAGTATAGATTTCTGTAGCCTATCAAGGCAGAGTTTCCCTACACTGTATGTTGTTACTATCCCTGGATGCTGTCTTTGAACATGTCTTGGGTCTGGCCTATTGATTTTAAAACCTTGTGTTTTATTAAGGACTCGATCTCGACAGTTGTTTGTGTCTGTGGGCCAGATCAACCATTTGTTCCAATCGGGATCTGTTCTGTTGTGATGCAAAATAGTATGTACGTCGACCTCACCCCGCGTAGTGCTATTACTTGTAGGTATAGGTATGGTCGGTGTGTTCATTTCTTTGATCTTGGCTAACCCAAGGCAAGACGTTTGTTGGACAGTATCATTCAAAAACATAATTTGCTCAGGGATGATACAGGCTCTAAACATAGCTTCTATCCCCTGCACTTGCCAATCTTTTGTACCCCAGACAGTTTTTGTTTCAATGTTGTCTTCCCAAAAGTCGAAGACCTGTCTAGACATTTGGGCAATAAAGGCTGCAGAATAAATCTGTTTTGTATTGGTTAACATACTTTTCATTCCCGTTTTGTTCACATTTTTAAAATAAAATGATTCTGGATTAGATACATTAAACCCTGAAAAATATGGAAACTTATTCGCAAAGGTTTTTGAGCTACCCTTTGGAGGTGTAGGACAATGTTCCCATTGGTTATACATATATTCATTTCTAGGCATTGCAGATTTGTGCAAGAAAGGATGACCATAATGGTTATAACAATACATTTGTTCATAGTCTGATGAACCTTCTAAATACTCATGATTTGTGAATACTGCAGACATCTCTAGATCGGACATCATGTTATTAACAGTCTCGAAGTCCCAATCATCAGAAAAGGTACTAGATGTAACAAAGTCACTTAATGAATTCTTGAATAAGTGTGGAATCTTCAAAAGCTGCGAGGGGCCAAAAATGCCATATTCTGTTTTGTCCCAAACTATACCATCCTGTATAGGAACGGCTGTGATGTTCACTGCTGACAAGTCTTTGTTCACGATGGGATGATTTGTGTGGCTGGAGAAGTAGGTTTACTCTTTTACTTGCTGTGTCCATTTGAATATATCTTCCATTTATCAGCATTCCCAGAGTTAACCAAAGTAGAAAGAAAAATATTCCCAAAACAATCCATTGTTCAACCCATGGTGAAACTAGATAAGTCTTTTTCAGGTGAAGAAAAAAGTCTGTTGCTTGTTCTTTGTGCTGGCGTCGTTTCAGTTTCGCTGGGATCCTCAGAAAACATAGCAAAGTTAATGAAATAGCCAGAGGCAGTTCTGTCAATGGTTGGAATTGCATCAGGATTCGTTGAAATCGCTGGAACCACTTGGTCACTTGTTACTTCGTTGTTGACAGGTGTATCAGGACGAACTATTATGTTCGAGGCATGTGGGCTGCTGAATTCATATCTGTGCATAGATCGCCGCCTAGTGTTGGGTCTGGATGATTGCACTTTGTTGTCCTGGAAGAGTCTTCGAAGTATCCACTGGACTAGAGTGCGCATGGGCATCTTCTCCATCCTCACATTGTTTTTTTCCGCCATTAGGGTCGGATGTTACTCCTATACTCCAACTTCGGAATCGAAACAAAACTTTTCTAAAGGCCAAAAGGCCTAAGCCGGTATTGTTCTCGCTCGGTACCTCTTGACTCGATCAAGCTTTCCATCTCGACTCTGTCATCGACGCGGGCCGTTGGGCCTTTTTGACGACACGTGAGCCTGCCGTCGATGGAAAGGAGCCCGTTCTAAAGGTGCACACAATGCCACTCCAAGTTCCCGCATACTGACAAACACTCAGTATGCAACAAGTGCCTTTCACCAGACCATAAGGAAGGAACCTGCACAGCGGTCGAAGAAAACCATACGGATTCGATGAGCCGCTAGGCAAGAGATGCAGCGACAGGCACCGGAACCGGACAACATCTTCGATGATGACCAAGAACTTCCAGAAGCACCAGACTCGGACCTAGAGATCGTCACCGTTGAGGACTACTCAGACTCCGATGACGAGATCCCACCGGGGCAAATCGTGAGTACACTGCCCTCGACACCAATTACCCCGTTACCTAAGGCTCCGGTCGAGGCATCGCCAAGAGGCCTTAGCCAAGATCCGAAAAAACATTCGACAGCCCCGCCATCCGGCTCGGCTCCGAAACCGAAACCTAAGCCTTCAGAGACCCCAGGGCCAAGTAACGTCATCCCTAAGAAGGTTCCAGAGCCAAAAAAGGTTGTTGACCCGAAGGGCGTCGACCCAAAGAAGGCCGTACAGCCCAAAAGCGTCGACCCAAAGAAAACCGTTGACCCAAAAAAGGCCGTTCAGCCAAAAGGCGTCGAGTCAAAGACACCGTCCACCCGAAAAAGGTCGTCGAACCGAACAAGAGCACCCAGCCGAAGGGCGCCGAACCAAAGAAGGTCGTCGACCCGAACAAGCCAGCTGTACCAAAAGTCGCCGACCCAGCAAAGGTCGCCGACAGAAAGGGTGCCGTACCGAAGCTTGTAACCGGGCCGGAGAAGGCTATCGACCAAAAGACAAGTTCTCGAAAAACACCAGTCGATCTCAAAAAGACCATCGACTCGGCAAAGGACAGTCAACCAAAAAAGCCTGTTGAGCACAAGAAACGTGTCGAACCGAAAGACCCGGTCGACCCAAAATCACTCGTCGACTCGAAGAAAGGGCCCGAGCCGAAGAAAAGCACAAAGGCACCAAAAGTCATCGAATCAGAAGGTGTTATCGACCCAAAAAAGTCAAAAACACAACCAAGGACTGTAGAGGAAGAACTCTTCCATCCAGATCCATCAGACGACCAGGCAAAAATATATATTAATCCTGACACTAGTAAAGTCACAATCCTGCACAGGAAGAAGAGGCCACTGGACACTGGCTCTCATTCCCCTATTCCACTAAAGAAGAAGGACTTTGGGACTTCTCCCTCTAGACCCTTCATTCCTTTCTATCCCATTATGCCTACTACACCTTTTGCTCCTTACTCTCCTTCTCACTATGGGGACAATGAGGGGAACACAGGGGAGGATCCACAGCCTGAATATGATTATCCACAAGATCCTGACCCCAAAATGAACCATGGGAGGAGCCACTGACCCTTATAACACCCATCCCATCACTGATGTATCCTCTTTCCCAACTAAGCCGTCACCTACTGATGACACCATTGTTTTCAACCAACTAATAGACAGGGCAGCGCAGTACCACAATGTAGACATGCATAATGACCATGTAGAAGAAGACTTCTTGTTTGAAACCTTCCCTACTTCAGAAAAAAGTGTCAGAACACTTCCTATGTTAAAGGGAGTGTTAAAACACGAACCTGACCTATTTAAAGATACAGCCAGGGCAAGGGTAATCAATCCCAGGATTGAGAAGAAGTATAGAGCAGCCCATACAGACCCTACCTTCATCAAAGGGCAGTTACCATTAGACTCACTGATGGTGGCTAACGCACGCAAAAGGGCTAACTCACAGACAACGGGTGAAGCACCTCCCCCCGATAAAGAATCAAAGATACTAGAGGCCTCAGGTAAAAGGGTAGCAGCACAAGCCTCCAATTCATGGAGGATTGCGAATACACAAGCTCTGCTAGCTCCTTACGACAGCGTGAAAGCTTAATGCAACACCTACCTGAGCCTTTTAAAGCCCAAGCTAATGACCTCATACAGGAGAGAAAATTCATTACAAACGCCTCCATCAAATGTGCACTTGACGCAGCCGACACCGCAGCCAGGTCTATTAACACTAGCGTTTTACTACGCCGACATGCATGGCTGCGTATTTCAGGCTTTAAGAACGAAGTGCAGTCCACCATTTTTAACCAGCCAGTCAATCAGGACTTTTTTTGGCCCTGCTGTCGACACCATTTTAGATAAAATGAAAAAAGACACAGAAACCGCAAAGTCAATGGTCGCATTGCAGTTTCAGCAACATAGAAATTCCTTTTGACGCTCCTCATACAGGGCAGCTACAAGAGGCAATACCTCGCAAAATTCATCTTCATACAACACACAAAGTTCCTTCACCAAAAACTCCAACAGAGGAGGTTATAGGGGCAACAATAATAAGGGAAGAGGAAGTGGAGGCAATAACACCAGAGCCTCCACTGCCACAAAACAGTGACTTCATCACGCTACCTCCAGACCACCTAACACCGGTCGGAGGCAGACTCCAACAATTCCTACCTGTCTGGAACGCAATTACCACGGACAGGTGGGTGAGACAAATTATCCAGTATGGTTACTGTAGGAAGGTGGATATCTGACTATGGTTACCCCAACTTTTTTCCTGGTGTTTTGCTGGTTTTTGACTTAGTTGGCCTGGGATCCTGCTGTTCAGGACCCCAGGCTTCCTGCTCTCCCTGTTGAAATGGACTCCATGTACCTTAGGTACATATCCAATTGGATACTGGATCACCTTATCAGACCCTGTACAGTGTACCTTAGGTACCCAGGGCATAGGTGCACCCAGGGCCTACCAGGGGTTGCAGCATGTATTATGCCACCCCTGGCTGGCCACCCAAATCTGACACAACTGGCTGCACGACAGCTGGGGCAAGGTGGTGTAATCACCCTTTGCTTTAGATATAGTATTACTATATCTAACCCTAAAATGGACACATATATTCCTATCAGTCACTCCTATGGCAGGCCTTATCAATCCTGAAGGCAGAGTGCTTGGAATTATGTGAGATGGTGCTCTGGCATGAGCTGAGCCCGTTTGCAGCTTGCGGAACCAAGTCCTTATAGCTGTTCCATGATAACGCTATACCATATACTCTTAAGTGCATTATGTACCTCGCGGTCAAATGCTAACTTTGGCATAGCATTATCAAAACATGTCGAGTAAGGTGTCATACGAATTGGAATACTAACCCCTCGCCAATTCTGGCGACGGGGTTAGCATTCCACCCTTCTAGAGGGACACGACATGTATGTAACTGTGAACCCCGGTTAAAGTTAACTCAAGCCTCAGCATCACAAAATGGATGCTGCCACCACAGACACAAGTCTGACCTCCTGCTGCTGGGAGTCCTTCCAGCGAGGGAGGCCTGGACAAAGGGTTTCCTGTCGGGGGCGGTGCCAGCACCATCCCAGACAGGATTTTGTGTATCCCAGGTAGGCAGGGCTGAGAGGAAGGTGACTGCAAGTGGCACCCCGGTGCTCACTGTGCATATGCCGGCTCAAACCAGTTCCAGGGGCACACCAGCCCCTGAGCTGGGGAGAGACCGGACAAAGGAGAGGGGTGTAACCACCCCCCTCCTGATCCCACCCATGGGCAGGACCTAGTCGCGTGCCAGCCCCTTTTCTTAGAATAAAGGTAGGAGCGGGCACCCTTCCCAAATTAGACCATATTGAAACTTGAACTACTTTCCACGAAAGGAACTCTTGTCATTCTCTGAAGACTCTCCCTTGTGGCTAAGGAGTAGCCACCCTGCACCAGCAGGCACCATCTAAGCGCTTGCGGTTTGCTGCACGTCCATCCTCCGGATCAAGACTGCCCAGCTCGACGAGACCCGGATTCCCTGCCATCTCTGACCTCTACCTGCATCATCAGCCCAGCTGAGATTCGTGGGTGCGACGAGACCCGAGGCACCGGCTATCTTCAAGACCTGCACGGCGCTTAACCAGCACGACCACCGAGGGACCCTCGAGTGAGTGCACTGGGGTTTGAGAAGCCCCAACCCTAAGCAGCTCCAGCACCGAAGTCCAGCCCCCCAGCATCCACGAGATCTGCGTGGGGCCCTTCTGCTTCTTTGCTGCTTGCCACGTTGTCCGGTCACTTGTCCGTTGGCTAGTGACCCTCCTGACGACGTACCACGACGTTTTCACCGCTGGTCTAGGTCCTCTAGACTGGCCCTTGCTCCTTGTCCAACAAGAAGTGCCCTGGACCCTCCTGGTCCACTCCAGACGCCATTTTGACTCCACCGCGTGGGCTTGCCTTTGCCAAGGGTTGTTGCTCCAATCGTGGATCCAGCATCGCCGACAGCAGACACCATCGTGGGACAGCTCGCACCTCCAGCCTGGACGCCGACAACGCCTCCTGGCCCGTGTGACTGCAGAGTCCAGCGTCACCCACTCACCTGATCGCGGTGACTTCATCCGGTGCCAGCCTGGTGCCCACACAATCACTGGCTAGTGATTGAGAACTGAGTCCCCTCTGCTTTCAGGTCGTCTCCTTCACTGATCCAGCCTTGGATCACACCAAACATCTTCACTGGTCGCCTGCCAGCAACATCTTCTTTCAGGCTCCATAGACTACAACGAGGATTCCCGACGTCTTTTGAACCCTATGCAGCCGCAGCCCCTGGGCTAGGTAACTCAAGCATTTCGGTGCTCCAGCACAGGTTCACTATCCTAGTGTCCAGATCCTTTGTCGTTTTTAGTCTACCTAGTCGGATTCGTCCGGAAACAGTAACTTTAGAAACTGCTAGCATCCATAGACTTTGTCCCGCATCCCGCGTAAGAGTTCCCAGTCGGCACCCGGGTTCCCTAGGCCTCCTGCTCCTAACCTAAGGGTTCAGTAAGGTAGTCCTAGCGGTCCTGAAGCCTCTGGATCGTGTTACTTACCGGCTAGTATTTCGCATTCCACTTTTAGAGTATATGGTTTTTCATGCCCCTTGGGCATTTGTGTAAATTGTGCAACTTGTAGTATTTTCGTAAGAGTTTTGTATTGTGCTTAGCTCCCTGACTCATAAAGAGTTGAGGGTAGACTTGTTATTAATAAATATCCTTTATTTTTATAACAACTTGTGTGGTGTCCTTTCACTTGGTGTTCAAGGGGTATATGTGATGGTAAAACAGCTGGCTTAACACGCCCTCTAGAGTTTAGCCTAAAGACTGCTCTTGTCCACGCTACTAGGATAGCTGGTCTAATAAGGTTGACTTACAACCAATCATCAATAAGGGTCGTTTGGAATGATACAAAGTGATCACTAGAATAGTGAGCACTATATATCAGGCCAACTTCTCACAGTTACTGCCTGGAACTCACTTCTACCCCACCAAACATAGCACCCAAACACCGTCCTATGTCCAAGGAACACATCACCCTGCTACAACTGTCATGTATTCCTATAGGTTCTGAATCGATCCCCCTATTCCTGACCCTATTCTAGTTAAACAAACCAACAAGTTAACTAGCAGTCAGCCCATGAGGCAGAAAACCCCCATGATGCAGATACCGTTATCTGACGCAGTCACACTACGGCACAGGAACGTGTTATCTGATTAGGTCATAACGCTTGCGATCTAATTAGACAAGCGATATTCCTCCAGCCCCTGATAAGGCATACGGAGTTCTCATAACAAATCAAACCTATGACAACCTGGGCAAAACCCTGCGGCCATTGTTTTGATTTCACCGAGAACTTTAGTAAAAGAATGTGCTAACGAGCAAATCGTATGACATCTTTATTGACGTATCTATGTCCATCCTTACGTCAATCTCGGCACCTTAAAGGTATAAATATTACCGATCTTGCCATATGCAAACACACGCGTGGTGACGAGACGGAGCAGCCATACTTGCCGAAGCCAAGAGCAGAGCAGACCCCGCTGGCAGCAGCCCCGCCTTCCTGACGCGCTGAGAGAAGCTGCTTTCTCCTGCCGAGAATCCAGCACCGGCGTTTCCGGGTAGCCCTCGCAGGCAGCCTGGAATATCGAGACCAGAGAGAGAGATACCATTCCTCATTCATCCTAACTTCCAGGTACAGAACTGAATAACCCCTCACAGAGAATTCTTTAGTTATTCACTTGGCAAAAACAAACTTAACTTAAACTATAACTATCTATTCCCGCCCTCGTATTAGACTTAGGTCAGGTACACGGGGTAGGCGTATCTAGAAACACCAGTTGAGTACGTTTAGTCAAATGTATATGTGTATGTAATATATTTTATTCATTTTAAACATCTTATGGCTTAGAAACCATATCAATGTTTTTACAGTATTATTTTATACTGCTGCTCTTAATGTATGCACTTTACTTAACTATAAGTATTGCAATAATATCGATCCATTTCTCTTGTATGAGAAAAGAGACTGATCAATAAATAACACCTTTTTATTGAACACGCCCGTCTCTTCCTTTTCTCTACATTCTGATGAGACTAAGAATGCACGTACTGACTGAGTAAAATAATTTGCCTTTTGTTCACACGACTCTCGAGATTGACTCTTGATTAGGGGAGAGCAAAGTTGTCATGTTCTATGGTTGTCAGAAACTAAATCCCTTCTTGTCTAATCAGGGAAGTTAAGTCCTCCTTGAACATTCGAGAAAGTTTCTAGTGAACTCTGAGCTAAGCTGGCAAACCCAAAACTTTAAGTCTAGTATCGACAGTAGTAGACCTAGTTAACGTCTGGCCTAGGCCTTTACTGCTGTAGGTATTATTCCAATGCGCAGAGCCTATTGGGAAGATAGGAACTACACTACATGGCGCCCAACGCGTTTGGAAAGGGCGATAAAACTAACGTAAGACATTTAGAGTAACTCAGTCGTGCTTTCTCACTCAGACCCCTTTTCCCAAAATACTCCAAAGACGTCTGGAGTGGGTGAAAGGTTATATCCGCCAGACCTCGCAGGAGGGAACTCCTATGTATGGTTCTTGGTATAGTCAACGTTGAAGGATAAACAGTTCCAAAATATTGTGCATCTAATCTTTGTTTCCATAAGAAACCTGATCTGCAAACAAACAAAATAACCATCCTGTCGGTAAAATGGCAGACAGTGATGAAGAAAGAGAGGCAGTTAGATTAGCAGCTGACATAGCAGAAGCTGATACTGCACTACAAAATGCAGACCCGGAGATAATACTCATCCCGGTCATTAAAAGAAAATCTATAACCTTAAAACTTATAGAAAATGGACTGACACCTAGAGGTGGGACAGTCATATTCGTAATTGAGGCACACGAATATCGGCAGACAGAGGTATACTATTCATGGATACATTTTCCAGCAGCAAATGCTGTAACAAAGTACTTTCACTATTACAAAATAGAGGAACCTCCTAATGAGTACACTCCTTTCGAGGAGGTGGAAGTACCACTCAAATTCCAAGAGCATTTGCTCTTATTTGATGGCGCCCTAAAACATAATAATCATATCACCAGGCTCGGTCCTTTAGGTAGACCAGGAGCAACGTGGCCGGTCCTAGCCGGATACACACCACATCCAGACATCGATGGGATGTCTGCACCAAACCTTTTAACACAGCTAAAACAATTAATAAAAATTCATAGACAATTAGTTCAGTATGTGATGCGGACTTCAACAATTCAGCCAGCGATTAAACTTCCACAGCTGACCCCTCACCAGGGGAACACAAATAAAATTACACCACAGAACATCCAATCCTGCCTAGGTAAAGTACCGGCTAAACGGGAACAAATACCATTCTGGTTGGCACAGAAAATTACCCAAATAGAGGCGGTGTTTCCTGACACCACCCCGCTAGAAAAACACAGGATTCTGACTATCTGTCTCCCAATGGGAATCGCACCACACATAGAGGACTGTGACACTTGGGGTACAGTCTTTTCTTCCATCTACACAAAAACGCACGGTGTTCCATCCATTTCGGTGATACCAGATGTGCTAAAACAAATTCAAGACGAATACGGTCCAGAACCTGCTTTAACTCTTGGTATGAAATTACTGAAAGACTTCAAGCAGGTCTCGGCTATATTATTAGCCAACATAAAAGGTGAAGCAGCAAACGTGGCGATCCGCCAGAGGTTAAAAGAGACAGATATAGCAGACCAACCAGCTGAAATTGCCAGAATCATAGAAAAATCCTATGAGGAACTAGGTAGAGATAGTTTAGGTGGAATACCAGTAAAACCGCAACTGACTGAAAGTCCAGAAAAAATATTTTTTAATAATAATTCTCCAAAAAAGAACTGGGATGGAAACAAACAATCCAATCCTAAAGAAAAGAAATTCCAGTCCAGAGGAAGGTCTCCTAGGCGAAGAGAGAAATCTCCGAACCAAAGACACAGGTCACCCCAGAGTGACCCCTCTGGGAAAAGATATAACCTTAGAAATAGGGATAATATAAAAAAGCCTGATAGATATCAAGACATTGATACACGTCCCTCTCAATCTTTTCAGACTTCCTCGCTGAAATCGGAAAGAAGAGGACGATCAGAACAAAGAGAAGAGCACACCAAGTCCAAAGACAAGGAACCTGCTCAGCTAAAAAAGAAATTACAATTTCCAAAAAAGAAGGTAGCCAGTATCAAGGTAGTTAACAATGCCGAGAATACTGAGGACACAACTGAAAAACGGAGAATGGGCTCAGACAATGCTAGACAGCGCAGCAGAAGTGAGCATAGCTCGCAAAGTCCTTATGAATCATCTGGAGACAGTGGACACGAATGAATATCTTCAAGTGGAAACTGCAGACACCAGGGTTAGCAAACCTCACAAGATATACGAGATAACATTACGTATAGAGGGAGATAAGACTAGGAAAATAAGGGGACTATTTTGGGATAACCTCTCCAAGGGTTATGACATCCTTCTAGCTGAAAAAGACTGGCCACCAGAGTTTGTCAGGGAGTGCCCTCATGGCGAAGAAGTAATTATGCCTGCCTTCTCAAATCAAATTCCAATTCATAAAAAATACACACTTGCCAGAAAGTGGGCAGTGTCTCTAGCACCTGCTTTATATAAAAATCATGTAGGATGGGATGAGGACTCCCCTCCTCACAAAATCCAGTTAAAATCACAACCTACTGCACAAAGGCAGTACCCAATTAAGCAAGAAGCTAAAAAACAGGTAAATGAAATACTAGATCAGCTAGAATACCAGGGGGTGATTGAAACTTGCACCTCACAAATGAACAACCCTTTGTTTCCGGTCTCCAAACCAGACAATTCATACCGTCTAGTTTTGGATTACTGACACCTTAACACATGTTGCAAAACTTTTGCAGTGCAAAACTCACACAGTGCTGCACTAATGAATAACATAGTGCGCAAAAAATACAAAACAACCTTAGACATCTCCAATGGATTCTTTTGTCAAAACATAGCACCAGAGAGCAGATATTTAACTGCATTCTCAGTAAATGGCACTCAAAAACAATTCTGTCGGTTAGCCCAGGGGTACAAGAACAGCCCGGGGGTATTCTCAGCGAGAGTAACAGAATTACTTCATCTATATGATGATGAAGCATTATCTTATGTCGATGGCATTTACTTAACAGATGATGACTTGGAGACTCACTTGAAAAGAGTGAACACCATAATACTTGGGTTCGCTGCAGAGGGTTACAAATTCAACTTTAAAAAATCCAGAATTCCCCATCTGACAGTCCTGTTCTTAGGATATGAGTTATCAAGTGAAGGCAAAAGCCTGGCTGACAATTTCCTAGAGAAATGTGCCGTACTCCAAGCACCTAGAACACTAAAAAACTTAGTCGATTCTAGGCTTCCTAAATTTCGGAAGAACATACGTTGCAAATTACGCAGAAAGGGTCAAACCCCTTTATGATCTAATTAAACCAGATTTTAAAAGATCCAATTGGACTCAAATACACACAGAAATTTTGAGATCCTTACAAACAGACATGCTAATTAAAACAAAATTAGAAACACGTGATAACACACGCAATCTTGTGATTCGAGTCATCCCAGGGAGATGTGGATTCACATACCTGACCTCTAATGAGGGAGAAAAGGTACCAATTGCATTCAAATCACACTTGTACACTAAGGCTGAAATGAAATTTAGCCCAACGGAAAAAATTCTTACGGCAACACAGACAGCTATAGCAAAAGAACGAGCCCTGGCACAAGGTAAACGAATAATAATCGTGACACCAATACCAGCCTTAGAGGCGGTAACAAAGGCAAGCATTCCAAATGCTAAAGCACTCCATCCGAGATGGATACAATGGGCTAATTCTCTTGCTGCAACAGAGGTGGCGTACGAATTTGATCCTTACTTAAAAACACAAGAATTTCTCCAATATGAATTTGAATGTCCTCCGCCGACCGAAATTCTGCCTCTAGACCACTACGGCTGTATAATATATACAGACGGATCAGCACAACCCGCAGTGGGGGGTAAGCAAGCTTACAGTGCTGCGTGCGCGATCGTTAAAGGTCGCTGGCACGAAGGAAAATTTAAACCAGCAATCACTAAAACACAATCTTTAGGAGATTGTACAGCTCAGCGAGCTGAACTACTGGCGTTCAAGATGGCGCTTGAAAATACCGATCGAGAATTCCCCACACTCATAGTGTGCGATTCGTATTATTGCGTTCAATCTTACAATGAATACTTGCAGATCTGGCTTCAGAATGGTTTCAAGGATGCGAAAGGTGGCACAATCAAGCATAAAATGCTCTGGGAACAAGTAGTTCTTTTACAAAAAGAACTACCAAAGACTCACGTGATACATACACTGAGTCATCAACGTGATGGCGTTCACGTTGCAGGGAATTCATTGGCTGATGAGGCCGCGAAGGCAGCTGTGCAAACGGCTTCCGTAGCTGCCGTCACCCGGTCAAAAACGAAAATAGACAGCGAAATATTACAAGCTGACAGCGCTTCAGAAAAGGATTCGATAGAACCACTCCCTAAAGGCTTTCCAGTAAAATACTCATACATAACTGATGCAAACAATGTTCCTTTTGCTCGAATCCCTGGAGTGGGGGATAGGGCAATTCCAAACATGGAACATAGGTTAGGACTAATAATAGCGGCACACGAAGGGCTTGCTTCTATACATGCTGGCGTCTCAGCCACAGTATCATTATTAAAACAGAGATACTGGTGGCCACAAAAGAGAAGACAAACAAGGAACTATGTTCTAGAATGTGAAATATGTCAAAGAATGAAAGTATCAACGGTGAGACGTCCAGCTCAGACGCCCCTTCTAATCTCGGATAAACCATTAGCATGTGTTTATCTAGACCACTGCGGTCCCTTACAAAGGGATGGTAACTATAAATATATCTTGGTCGCAGTGGATTCGTGCACGAGATTCATATGGATGTGGCCCCAGCGAACGGCTGACGCCAGAACTGTTATAAAAGATTTGCGAGTCTTTATCGGCACATACGCAATTGGCATGCTGCATTCGGACAATGGTCCTGCTTTTAGCTCTCGGGCTTATAAGGAGGCCATGGTCAGCATGGGCGTGCAATTGCGGTACTCTAGTCCATTTCACCCTGAGGGGAACGGAATTGTTGAAAGAAAAAACCGTGACATAAAGCAATCTATAACGGCGAAGGTATTAGGTTCGGGAGCTGGGTGGGTCAAACATCTAATAAGTGTCCAACGTAGTCTCAATAACTTGCCAAGAAATTCTCTGAAGGGATTCAGTGCGTACGAATTATTATTTGGAACTAGGATGATGATCTCTGACATTGATAGTCAGACTTCAGTGGTGAAAGAAAAAACCTTTGATATCAAAGACCGTTTGGCTATTTTGCAGGACTTAAACAAAACAAGAAAAGACCTGAGCAACATAAAGTTGAAACAACAGCCAACAACCACTGAAGAACCACCACCTGTCCCAGCAAGACCTGTCTGGATTCCAAAAGTCGGGGATCTAGTCAGGGAAAAGATCGCGGTAAAGAAGGAATTTGGGCCTTCTTACAGAAAAGCAGTTCCTGTCTTGTCTGTCAATGGGACAAGATCAGTTGTACTACCGCCACTTGCTGGAAAAAAGGAGAACCGAGTTGTATCAATCGACCTGGTAAAACCACAACATGTGGCCGATAACAAACAGTAGGCCAAGTGGACTCCCAATAAGTAGCAGAACACCAAGGTTTGCTACCAGTACAGAGGTCCTAACAAAGAGGCTCATCACATTCGAAACGCCTACAGAAGAACAACAAGGACTATGCAGCAATGCAATAGAACTCAGACCTCTGAAAACCCAAATAAAAACATTTAGCAGAGACACACCAATCTATAATGAAGTAACAAGTGAAAATGCAAGAAACAGAAATCCTGAACCAATTGGAACAATTGACAGAACTGCATCCGGCTACTTCATAAACTTCGATGATTCCTCTGAAGGCTTCAGTGAATCAAAGACACAGCCATCATCAAAAACCTTTAAAGATAAAGCTAAGGAACTTTTGAAACAACTGAAAGAAACATATCTGATTTCTCCATGGATTGAATTTTGGGTGGGTTTTGGTGCATTTATCCTCATACTTTGGCTCATCATGGTACTTACTTTGGGACGCTTCATTGAGGGAAAATATGCTAAAATGGACACAGCAAGTCAGAAAATCAACTTGATCCTCAAACCACACACATCCTCACACGTCGAGAAAAGAGAACTTTCTTCAGCCAACTTCACAGCCAATCCGATACCGGGTGGGGTAGCCTGGGACAACACTGACTATGAAATTTATGGTCCGGTCGAGATCCTGAAATATCCACACCAAATTAAGATCTCATTGAGTGACTTTGCAAAACCAAACTCATTTGCTGATGATTGGGACTTCGAAAGCATTAATAATATGATGTCTGACTTAGTAATGTCTGCTAAATTTACCAAACATGATTATTTGCAGGGTTCTACAAATTATGATAGTATGTATTGCTATAACCACTATGGTAACCAGTTTTTACATAGATCTGCACAACCTAGAAATGTTTTAAATTATAATCAATGGGAACATTGTGCAACACCTCCAAAAGGGAGCTCAAGAACCGTTTACGACAAATATTCATATTTTTCAGGTTTTAACACAAGTAATGCTGAAACATTTTATTTTAAATTGTCAAACAAAACAGGGACCAAGACCATGATAACCAACACAAAATTGTTATATTCAGACTCATTCTTTGAAAAAATGAATACTTTTGGTTTTGAATATTGGGACAAAAATGTTGAATTGAAAAGTGTTTGGGGTACAAAAGAATGGCAAGTACAGGGTATAGAAGCTTTGTTTAGAGCCTGCATGATCCCAGAACAAATTATATTTTTAAATGACACTGTTCAACAAACCACCTGTCTTGGCCTAGCCAAAATCAAAGATTTAAATAAACCGTCTATTCCAAAGCCAACAATGTTTAGCAATAACTCTGATACAGATGAAGAGATAGACGTAAACCATATATTAAACCAAAACAGAACACATCCTGATTGGAAACAGTGGTTGATCTGGCCCACAGATACTAATAACTGTCAAGACAGATTCCTGAACAAAACACAGGGGTTCAAAATGACCAGGCCAGACCCTAGATATCCTCAAAGACATCACCCAGGGATAATAACCACCTACAGTGTGGGCAAATTATGCCTTGTACAGCTTGGCTGGACGTTACAAAATCTGCGTTCAGGCTATGTGCCTTGGCGTTTAATCAACACAACGTCACTATTCCAAATCTTTAACCTTACTGATAGACAAATCAGTATGGCACAAAAGGGTGCTGATTATACAATCTTGAGCATTGAAAAACTCGAAAGATTACCAGTGACAATGTCAGAACGACCTGTCAGTGAATGGATAATACATGGGATAATAAATATTCCAATCTCAACCTTCAGGTTTCAATACTGCCAAAAATATATACAGGCTGGCATGTACGAAAAATTGGGAAAAGGGTACATAAAAACAACATGGAACCTGCCCTATTCACATGCATGTGTCAGTAATAAAGGACAGAAAGTGTTTCTTAGTGGCAACAATTGTGCGATGTCACTAAGTGGCACACTTCTGTGTAACGGAATTAGTTTGCATGGAGCCTGTGAAGGGAATTCATACAACCTTTCATGTCACCAGCAAGGCGCACCTGCAACAAAAATAGAACCATTCTTTCAAAGACTCTATAATGGGAGTTACATTCTTATTGTAGACCGTAGATGTTGTAGTCTTATGCCCGGGACTCCTTATCTAGTAACTACGACTGCGAAGGTGAAGTGCTGTGGACGCTCATTGTTCCCCAGCTCCTTCCCAGACAGGGAGGCAAGGGCATGGCCAGATTTGAAAATTACTTCTATTCGAATAGATACTTTAAGCAGAATGAAAACAGTGCTTCTTCAGACGCCTACCAGGCTCTCGTCATCAAAAGAAACGTATGATCTACAAGTCGCAAGGACGACTGCAGAGATACATACATTATTATCAACTAATTCCCCCGTACATTTCGCGGAAATCCTGAATGAAATCTTAAATATTTCTGATACCAATGGGGTCTCAAAGGTATTTAAGACAGTATTTTCGATGGCATTAACACCATTCAAAGCCATACTGGGTATTTTTCCAGATTTCGTCCATTCGATTTTTGGCGGACTTCCCCTGATCTTGGGACTAATTGCAGGAATCCTATTCTTAGTCCTTATTTTTCGTTATAGCAACCCATGTCACAGACAAAACTCTTGCGACAAGGGAAGAAACAATCCTAGCCATTGGATACCGGGACCGGATATCAAAAATCCTGGGACTCTCCCGGCTTAGAGACCTGAACATGACTTGGTTTCTATCATTTCGACCAATGTGGCAAAGATGTGTTTTACCTGTATTGAGGTGTCTGCTATGCGGAGAAGAATGCGTGTTAGACACCTGTCTGACGCTACAATCGGATGCGCCGATGGATGCAGAAACATTGTTGAGCCCGATCAAGGTTCATGCTTTGTGCTGCCCTCAAAGGCTACCAATCCTGATGACGGCATTCGTGGAAGCTTCACCACTACGATTGATGGGTAGTGAAGTTCAAGATGAAAGCAGCATCGAACAGGTACGACCTTCTGTCAGCAATGCGAATCAGAATGTCAATGGAGACAATCATGCACAAGAATGCATGATTACACCTATTTCCGAGTTAGTGGAACTTTCCCAGGAAGCTGTTGACAGTTTTTTCGAAAGCCTAAATGATATGATGTTCTCACCCGAACAGGAATAGAGACTTTTGAACAAGCCCGCACACGGCGTTCCCTGAATTCGGCCTTCAACTTTAAATAATAAAGTCACATGAACTATTTTTCACTCCAGTTCACGGACAGCAACACTTTCAGAAGCCCCAATTCATTTTTTCGGTTTTTCGGGACACTTATCTTCTGCTTAAAGTAAGAAACTATTCCTAAAGAACTAAGATTTCTAATTTTTAGATACTTTATAGACTTTAGCTGCCCGCTGGTATGTTCATAAATATTTTATTCTGTGATGGAATGGTCTCGAATCTTTTTTCTGTATTTAAGAAACCATTTCATGTGTAATTCTCATATACCAAACGAGCAATAATGTATACAAATGCGATTACTTTGGCATTATTCTACAGCTTGAGTGCATACAATATATATGTCTGCAATTTTTCAGTATATTTGAAGAATTTCAAAATGCATTTATGTATTTTGGGGTGGTAAGGTATACACACTACTCTATAGTATGTTGTACTATGTTATACTATGCCTAGATTAGTAAATATGTCCATAGTTAGCGTGGAGTGGGTGTCATGTATTCCTATAGGTTCTGAATCGATCCCCCTATTCCTGACCCTATTCTAGTTAAACAAACCAACAAGTTAACTAGCAGTCAGCCCATGAGGCAGAAAACCCCCATGATGCAGATACCGTTATCTGACGCAGTCACACTACGGCACAGGAACGTGTTATCTGATTAGGTCATAACGCTTGCGATCTAATTAGACAAGCTATATTCCTCCAGCCCCTGATAAGGCATACGGAGTTCTCATAACAAATCAAACCTATGACAACCTGGGCAAAACCCTGCGGCCATTGTTTTGATTTCACCGAGAACTTTAGTAAAAGAATGTGCTAACGAGCAAATCGTATGACATCTTTATTGACGTATCTATGTCCATCCTTACGTCAATCTCGGCACCTTAAAGGTATAAATATTACCGATCTTGCCATATGCAAACACACGCGTGGTGACGAGACGGAGCAGCCATACTTGCCGAAGCCAAGAGCAGAGCAGACCCCGCTGGCAGCAGCCCCGCCTTCCTGACGCGCTGAGAGAAGCTGCTTTCTCCTGCCGAGAATCCAGCACCGGCGTTTCCGGGTAGCCCTCGCAGGCAGCCTGGAATATCGAGACCAGAGAGAGAGATACCATTCCTCATTCATCCTAACTTCCAGGTACAGAACTGAATAACCCCTCACAGAGAATTCTTTAGTTATTCACTTGGCAAAAACAAACTTAACTTAAACTGTAACTATCTATTCCCGCCCTCGTATTAGACTTAGGTCAGGTACACGGGGTAGGCGTATCTAGAAACACCAGTTGAGTACGTTTAGTCAAATGTATATGTGTATGTAATATATTTTATTCATTTTAAACATCTTATGGCTTAGAAACCATATCAATGTTTTTACAGTATTATTTTATACTGCTGCTCTTAATGTATGCACTTTACTTAACTATAAGTATTGCAATAATATCGATCCATTTCTCTTGTATGAGAAAAGAGACTGATCAATAAATAACACCTTTTTATTGAACACGCCCGTCTCTTCCTTTTCTCTACATTCTGATGAGACTAAGAATGCACGTACTGACTGAGTAAAATAATTTGCCTTTTGTTCACACGACTCTCGAGATTGACTCTTGATTAGGGGAGAGCAAAGTTGTCATGTTCTATGGTTGTCAGAAACTAAATCCCTTCTTGTCTAATCAGGGAAGTTAAGTCCTCCTTGAACATTCGAGAAAGTTTCTAGTGAACTCTGAGCTAAGCTGGCAAACCCAAAACTTTAAGTCTAGTATCGACAGTAGTAGACCTAGTTAACGTCTGGCCTAGGCCTTTACTGCTGTAGGTATTATTCCAATGCGCAGAGCCTATTGGGAAGATAGGAACTACACTACACAACAAGAGGTGAAATGCATGCTGAAAAAGGGGGCCATAGAGCCAGTCCCTTT
Organism: Lissotriton helveticus; assembly: GCF_964261635.1. Lineage (NCBI taxonomy): Eukaryota > Metazoa > Chordata > Amphibia > Caudata > Salamandridae > Lissotriton > Lissotriton helveticus. The sequence continues at coordinate 1,630,674,204 of NC_136065.1, read as the reverse complement.
CCAACACCAAGGGGCAGGAGTATACTCCCTATACTTCCTTATTCCCAAGAAGGACGGTTCCGTCAGACCAATATTGGACCTCAGCCCCTAAATCAATACATACTGTCGGAGCACTTCCATATGATCACACTACAGCAAGTGCTCCCGTTGCTACAGCAAGGAGACTTCCTAGCAACATTGGACCTCAAGGAAGTGTATTTTCACATACCCATCCACCCAGCTCACAGAAAATATCTCCGGTTCACAATAGAAGGTCAACACTACCAATTCAAGGTTCTCCCCTTCGGGGTAACCACGTCTCCAAGAGTGTTTACAAAATGCTTAGCGACAGTAGCTGCACATCTCAGAAGGCAACACATCCATGTGTTTCCGTATCTAGACGATTGGCTAATACAAGCGAAATCGTACCAACAGTGTGCAAGAGACACGTCTCAAACACTTCAGCTGCTACACAGCCTAGGGTTTTCGATAAACTACCCAAAATCGCATCTGCAACCGTCCCACACACAACAATATCTGGGAGCCACTATAGATACCTCAGTGGCAAAGGCATACCCAAACTCAGCGAGGATAGCCAGCATGCAGATGCTCATTCGCAAATTTCTGCCACAACTCTCTCTGCCAGCTCGAGTCTTCATGCAGCTCATAGGCATGATGGCCTCCTGCATATTCATTGTCCCCCATGACAGACTTCAAATGCGTCCATTGCAAGAATGCCTAGCAGGGCAGTGGAACCAAGCTCAAGGACAACTAAAAGACCTAGTGTCGGTAGACAGTCGCGCTCACAACTCTCTGCAGTGGTGGAACCCACAAAATCTTTCCAAGGGGCGACTGTTCCAAGAGCCAGTTCCACAACTAGTACTAGCAGCGGACGCATCACTGACAGGCTGGGGAGCCCATCTCCTTCAATTCACAGTACAAGGGCTCTGGACAACCAAACAAAAGAAACTGCATATCAACCAAATAGAGTTGCTAGCGATATTCCTAGCCCTGAAAGCATTCCAAAAATACTTGTACAGCAAGACTTTGTTGATCCGGACAGACAATATGACCGCAATGTACTATATCCAGAAACAGGGAGGAACACACTCTCCACAGCTGTCCCACCTGGCACAGAGCATTTGGAAGTGGGCAATTCCAAAATAAATTTTTCTCCTACCAGAACACCTTCCAGGGAAAGACAATCCGATAGCAGACCTGCTCAGCAGGCACAGCCAACAACTACACAAATGGGAGATTCACCCCCAAGTTCTCCAGCCATTCTTCAAAGAGTGGGGTCACCCAGACATAGACCTGTTTGCCACAAAAGAAAACTCGAAATGCCAGTACTTTGCCGCCAGGTTCCCACATCCGTTGTCACAGGGCAATGCGATATGGATGAACTGGTCAGGCAAATTTGCGTACGCTTTTCCCCCAGCACCGCTGATTCCGCTAGTGGCACGCAAACTGCGGCAACAGTCACTCACACTAATCCTAGTTGCTCCCACATGGGCGAGACAGCCGTGGTACACAATGTTCCTGGAGCTTTCAGCAGTTCCTCATCAAAGGCTGTGCCTCGCACCCCATCTTCTAACTCAGAACCATGGAGAAATCAGACACCCAGATCCCAATCAGATGAACCTAGCGATTTGGCTCCTGAAATCTTAGAATTTGGATACCTTGACTTGCCCCCAGACTGCATGAACATAATTAAGGAGTCAAGACGACCAACTACAAGAGCGTGCTATGCAGCTAAATGGAAGAGATTTGTTCTTTACTGCAACAATAACCAAATCAACCCATTAGATGCTTCCATACAAAACATTGTATGTTACCTGCTACATCTTCAAAGATGCAACCTAGCATACTCTTCGATAAGACTACACCTCGCTGCTATAGCAGCATACCTTCAAAACAGGCAACACCTTTCACTGTTCAGGGTAACAGCAATCAAAGCTTTTATGGAGGGTCTTAAAAGGGTGATCCCTCCAAGACACTCTCCTTCCTCAGTCTGGAATCTAAATATAGTACTCACCAGACTTATGGGTCCTCCTTTCGAACCTAAACACTCCTGCGAACTGCAATTCTTAACGTGGAAGGTGGCATTCTTGATTGGCATTACCTCACTCAGGCTAGTTAGCGAGTTAAAAGCACTAACAATTCAAGAACCTTTCATGCAAGTACATGCTAACAGGGTGGTTCTTCGAACAAACCCTAAGTTTATGCCAAAGGTCGTATCCAATTTCCATATTGATCAATCAATAGAACTGCCAGTGTTCTTTCAAAATCCACAGTCTGTAGCTGAAAGAGCCCTACACACACTAGATGTAAAGAGAGCTCTGCTTTATTACGTGGACAGAACGAAATCATTTAGAAAGACAAAGCAATTATTTGTTGCTTTTCCACCACAACATAAATGAAATCCAATATCAAAGTCAGGAATAGCTAGATGGATAGTTAAATGCATTCAAATATGCTACCAAAAGGCAAAACACACTTTAACAGTCCCCCCAAGAGCACACTCTACAAGAAAGATGGGGGCATCCATGGCTTTCCTAGGGAATATTCCTCTTGAAGACATTTGTAAGGCAGCCACATGGACTACCATACACACTTTCACAAAACACTACTGTGTAGACATGCAAGCAAAACAGCAAGCTGCTGTAGGCCAGGCTGTCCTCAAAACTCTTTTTCAAACTGCTGCAGCTGGCACAGGTAACCACCGCTAGAGGAAATACTGCTATACAGTCTATGCACAGATATGAATTCAGCAGCCTACATGCCTCGAACGGAATATGCTACTTACCAGTATGCATCTGTTCTTGGCATGTAGGGCTGCTGACATTCATATCGCCCGCCCTCCTTCCCGGTGCCTGTCGCAGTTGCAGCATTATTTTTGCGTAGCCATCTCTTACTTTACTATCTCCATCTCTGCCACAATGGCGAAAAACAATCTGAGGATGGAGAATATGCCCATGCGCACTCTAGTCCAGGGGAGGAGTCACCTATCTTGTGATACTCGACCACTCTTCCAGGACAACAAAGTGCAATCATCCGGACCCAACACTAGGCGGCGATCTATGCACAGATATGAATGTCAGCAGCCCTACATGCCAAGAACAGATGCATACTGGTAAGTAGCATATTCCTTGTGTCTCAAGAGGAACGAGTTCCATAGCAGTGTTGCTTAGTCCTTCATTTCTCAGTTTAGAATCTTCAACGGTGATGAGTCCTTCAGTTTGAACCTCTTGGATTGTAGCTAGAGGAGTGCGTCTGCTACATTGGCGGAGTCCACTTGGCCTACTGCTTAGTATCGGCCACATAGTGTGGTTTGATCAGGTCGATAGACACAAATCTTCTCTCCTTTTTACCAGCAAGGGGCGGCAGTAGTACTGTTCTTGATCCGTGGATCGCTAGGACAGGTGCTGGTTGTCTGTAAGAAGGCCCAAATTCCTTCTTGTCCACAATCTTTTCTCAGACTAGATCACCAAGCTTTGGGATCCAGACAGCCCTTGCTGGGACGGTTGTTTTTTCCCCAGTGGTGGTTGGCTTCAGGAACACGTTGCTGTGTTTCGATCTTAGTTCATTTAAGTCATGTAAAACAGCCAAACGATCTTTGATATCAAATTTCTTATTTTCCACCACTGTTCCATGAGAATCAAGAACCGGAATCAACATTCTTGTCCCAAATAGGATCTCATATGGAGTGACACCCCCTAGAGAACGTCTTGGCAAATTGTTAAGTGCACGTTGAACCCCAATAAGATGTTTGACCCACCCATTACCTGAACCTAATACCCTAGCTGTTATAGACTGCTTTATGTCCCGTTTTTTTCTTTCCACAACAGACTTTCCCTCAGGATGGAATGGAGAAGAGTACCGCAATTCAACGCCCAAACTGGCTATGGCTTCTTTGTAAGCTTGAGAGCTAAACGCAGGGCCCTGGTCAGAATGTAGCATGCCTATTGTGTATGTGCTGAAAAAGACTCGCAAATCTTTTATAATAGTTTGAACGTCAGCTGAGCGCTGAGGCCACATCCAAAGGAACCTTCAATTAGTGTTTGTGGGACTGCATTCGTCCAGAGGGACGCCTGCACGTAGATAGTCTAATGCTGTCTAACAATGGTGTCTGTACTGGGCTGGCTACGCTGTAGTTGGGTATCTGGTGGCGTTCTGTGCTGCGATCTCGAACGCAGTTTATGCAGTTTATTACGAAGATGTGAATATGTGCATTCATCCCTGGCCACCAGTACATCTCTTTTTAAGTTAGTATTGTTTTAGAGATCCCCTGATGTATCAGGCCCTCTCCCGGATGTGCTTCATAAATCAAAGCTGCTCTACGTTCCATGTTTGGTATTACCCTATCCCCCACGCCAGGGATTCAAACAAACGGAACGCTGTTCACATCAATTATACATGAGTATTTGAGTGGAAACTTTTTAGGTAACGCTGCACTGCTGCCTTTGCTTGTAACATTGACAGCCAGTATTATTTCACTATCTATTTTAGTTTTTGAACGAGTGATTGCAGCTACCGAAGCCGTTTACATAGCCCCCTTCGCGGCTTCATCAGCCAATGAATTCCCTTCAACGTGAACGCCATCACGTTGATGTCTCAGCGTGTGTATCACATGAGTGTTTTGTAGTCCGTTTAGCAACTGAACTACTTGTTCCCAAATCGTTTTATACCTAATTGTGCCACCTTTAGCATCTTTGAAACCATTTTGAAGCCAATTCTGTAAATATTCATTATAAGATTATACACAATAGAAGGAATCGCACACAATGAGTGTAGGGAATTCGCGATCTGTATTTCCGAGTGCCATTATGAATGCTTGTAGTTCAGCTCGCTGAGCTGTACAATCTCCTAGAGATTGCATTTTTGTGACCATAGGTCTAAATTTGCCATCGCGCATACGACCTTTAATGATGGCGCATGCCGCACTATAAGCTTGCTTACCCCCAGTAGCGGGTTGTGCAGATCTGTCAGTATAAATTATACATTCATACTGGTCAAGAGAGAGAATTTCAGTAGGCAGAGGTCATTCTTGTTCGTATTGCAGGAATGCTTGTGTTTTCAAATAAGGATCAAAAAACGTATTCAACATCAGTTGCAGCAAGAGAATTAACCCATTGTATCTATCTCGGATGTAAAGGTTTTGCATTTGGAATGCTAGCTTTTGTAACTGCCTCTAAGGCTGGTACAGGAGTTACGACCATTAAGCGTTTCCCCTGTGCTAGTGCTCTTTCTTTTTCTAAAGCAGTTTGAACTGCCTTCAGAATTTTTGCTGTAGAAGTGAATTCATTTTTGCTTTTGTGTACAAATGGGATTTGTATGCAAATGGTACTTTTTCACCCGCGTTAAAAGTTAAGTAGGTGAATCCGCATTGATCCGGATCACTAAGTTGCGTACGTTTACGCGTGTTTGTAAGTGTTTAGTTGCTAACATGCCAGTTTGAAGTGAACCCAACATTTCTGTGTATTCTTGTGTCCAATTTATTGTTTTAAAATCAGGTTTGATTAATTTGTAGAGAGGTTTTACCCTTTCTGCGTAATTAAGAATGTAAGTTCTTCCAAAATTCAGGAAACGTAGAATCGACTGTAAGTTTTCAGTGTTTTTAATGGTTGGAGCAGCACACACTTTTCTAAAAAGTTGGCTGCCAGGCTTTTGCCTTCACTTGAAAGTTCATATCCTAGGAAAAGGACGTTGAAATGGGAAATTCTTGATTTTTTAAAATTGAATTTGTATCCTTCAGAGGCGAAGCCCAGTATAATGGTGTTCAACCTGTTCAAGTGCCTATCCAGGTCATCATCTGTCATCGACATATGACAATGCCTCGTCTTCATGAGTTTGTAGTAACTCTGTTACCCTTGCGGAGAATAACCCCGGACTATTCTTGAATCCTTGAGGGAGACGACAGAACTGACGCTGTGACCCCATTAATGAGAAAGCGGTCGAATACCTACTTTCTGATGCAATGTTTTAACAAAAGAAACCATTTGATATGTCTAATGTGGTTTTGTATTTTTTACGTACAATGTTATTCATTAATGCTGTGCTGTGTGCATTTTGCACTGCAAATGTTTTGCAACAAGAGTTTAGATGTCTGTAATCCAAAACTAGACGATATGTATTGTCTGATTTGGGAACAAGAAACAAAGGAAGGAAACAAAGGATTGTTCATTGATGAGGTGCATGTTTCAATCACCCCTTGGTATTCAAGTTGATCTAAGATCTCCCAGACCTGTTTTTTAGCTTCTTGCTCAACTGGGTACTGCCTTTGTGCAGTTGGTTGATTTTTTCAACTGGAATTTATGGTGAGGAGAATCCTCATCCCATCCTTCATGATTTTTGTATAATGCTGGGGATTGGGTCACTCCCCATTTCCTGGCATAAGTATATTTTAAATGTACTGGAATATGGTTAGAGAAGGCTGGCATGATGATGTCTTCGCCACGTGGGCACTCTCTGACAAATTCCGGTGGCCAGACCCGTACTACTAGAAGTATATCATAACCATTAGAAAGTCGCTCCCAAAAGAGTGCTTTCACTTTTCTTGGTAAGTCTCCCTCCATCTGGAGTGTTATTTCATATAACCTATGTGAAGAACTAACCCTGGTATCTGCAATTTCAACTTCAATGTCTTCATTCAAGTCCACTCTCTCCAGAAGTCCCTTCAGGTTCTTGCAAGCTATTGATACTTCTGTTGTGCTGTACAACATTGTCTGAGCCCATTCTCCGTTCTTGAGTTGTGCCCTCAGGATACTCGGCATGTCTGATTTTTAGACTTGCTACCTTCTTTTTGGTGTATTGAGGTTTTGGTTTGCTTTTCGAAACGTGTTGATCGTCTTTGGACTTCACACGTTCTTCTTTGGTGTCTGACCGTCCTCTTCTTTCGGATGTCTGTGACGATATCTGAAAGGTATGAGAGGAATGTGTATCAGTATCTTGATACCTGTCAGGTTTTCTCAAATTATCCCTATTCCTGAGGTAGTACCTCCTTTCAGAGGGCTCCTTTTTTAGGAGACCTACCTCAGGAATGAGAACGCTTCTCTTTGGAAGGCTGTTTGCTATTTTCCCACTTCTTTTTAGAATATATAGGATTGTTTTTAGTAAAGACCTTTTCAGGACTTTCTGACAGTTGTGCTTTAACTGTATAATTCTATGCATTTTTGTATGTTATTAAGTAATTCATTGTCCGACATTGCTTCAATGTCAGGATCAGTTGTGTAACCGGCTAAAACCGTCCATGTTGCTCCTGGTCTACCTAGTGGACCGAGCCTGGTAATGTGATTTCAATGTTTTAGGGCGCCTTTAAACCAGAGCTCATGTTCCTGGTATGCGAGTTGAATTTCAATATCCTCAAAAGGAATATATTCCTCTGGCGGATCATCTTCTTTGTAGAAGTGAAACACATGTGTTTTTGGATTTTATTCTGGGAATACTATCCATGAGTAGATGACCTCTGTCTGGTGAGATTCATGTGCTTCTATCACAAAAAACTGCTCTACCACCTCTTGGTGTTAGGCCATGTATTATGAGTTTTAGAGTGATGGCTCTCCTTAAATTAATAGGATTGATTATAGCATTCTCATCGGTCTCCGTAAAACCTGTTAAGTTAAACGTTGGTACAGCGTTGTTGCCTGCAGCTCCACCGGTTTCAGTGTTTTTGCCTTTTTCGGTCATTGTTTAATGAAAAAATGCAGAGCAAGTTTCAAGGGAACAAAGATAAGGGGCACAATATTTTGGAACACTGTATCCTTCAACGTTGAACAAACCAAAAAAGCGAATACATACGATTTTCGTCCTACTCAGCTTTGGTGTATATTATCCCTTACCCACTCCAGACGTCTTATGGAGTATTATGAGTAAAAGGGTCTCTGAGAAAAGCACGACTGAGTTACTTCAGTATCTAGCGTTAAATTAGTGCCTTACCAAACCATTGGGAGCTATGTAGTGTAGTTCCTATATCCCTGATGGGCTCTGCGCATTGGAATATTATACACTATAGTTTTGACATACGACTGAGGTCAGTATGCCTCTATCGAGTACATTAAACTTAATTACTTGTGTGTGCCAGCTAACTCAGAGGTCACTAGAAACTTCTCGAATGAACAATAAGGGATTTGTCTCTAACAACCGCATAAACATGACAACTTTGTTTCCCTTAGAATCGGAACAATATCTTCAGAGTCGTGGAAACCATAGATTACAGTTTCACTCAGTCATTTGTGCATGCTTAGTTTGTACAGAGTTGCATAGAAATAGAGAAACGGACGTTTCAATAAAAGGGTTTATTGAACAGTCCTATTTTTCATGCAGGAGAGCTGAACTGCTACAATCGTACGACAGAATGCGAAGTATAAAATGGACAGCGTTAGCAGCAAGATAAAATACTGTAACAGCATGGTTTTGTGGCTATTACATATTCATTAAAATACATAAATAAATAACATAGTCTAAAATACTCATCTGATGCTTCTAGAATTATCCTACCCCAGTGTACCTAGCCTAAGTGTAGTACGAGGGAAGAAGTAGGTGTTGTTTTAGCTATAGTCTAGTTTAGGTTAGTTTTGCCAAGAAACATGATGAGTTTCTCTAGGTTCTTCTAATCAGCTCCATACCTTAGAATGAGAGAGGTTGGTATCTCTTTCCCAGGACTCGATCTCGAACACCCCGCAAGGGGAGTTAGAAACACTGGAGCTGGATTCTCGGCGAGGAGGATGACAGCGTCTGGCCAGTGCGTCAGTTGGGGACTTGACTTCCTTCGGGACTTGCTGTGGAGAGCCGTGTCATGCAAGTAGGTGGCCGAACCGCACCGTGCCTTGCCATAGCAAGTGAAGGTGTTAAGGAATGCCAGTATTGGCGTACAAGTTGGGCATAAGAACATCATGAATGAACCCCTAAGGAACAGATGTTCATGCATGATAAATGAGTTCTTGGAGCAATCCATATCCAGGCAAGGGGAAGTCCTACAGGATTAAGAGTCTAGTTTTCCAAGAACTCGTTGTGACGAAGATGAATGGATGTAGTTGACCATGCCTGTATTTGGTTAGCGTGAGCAATGCCTAGATAAGGGCTCGATTTCTATGCCTAAATAAGGGCAACGTGAATTGTACCTATAAAAGGGCATGATTCGGGAAATCTATATACAGTATCTAAATTGACACACAACATCGCAAGCGCTGCTCGCTCATCGAGAGCTAATGTAATCGGGAGATTTCAGAAGGGGACTTGAAGCCCCACCCATAATTTTCTTGGGTCGCATCAGCGTTTATGCTAAACGCTGGCTTCCCATTGAAAAGGATGCTTCTTAGTTACCGCCTTGTTTCCCTTTTGGACGGCCCATCTGTAGTAGGTCGTCAGCTTCACGGCTGTCGTGAAGGAATTTCTTATCTAAAGGGGGCGTGTTATATAAACAAGCCATGATGCAAAGGATCCAGACCGGATGGGCCTTCCAAAAAGAAGACAGAGCGGTAGCGTAATGATGACAGTTTCCCCTTTCTTCTGTGTCTCTCCCCGAGCAGAGAACGCAAAAAGGGTATGATCGCTGCACCCGCGCTTTACTTTAATTAAGCCCGGGTGCAGCGATTGTTGAAAAAGCGGCACCCGCGATTTACCTGGACTTTTGTCTCTGGGGGAATCAGCGCCATTTTGCATCATAATAAAAGGAAAGTGCGATGGGGTCCATATTTCACTCCCTGATCAGAGCACGCAAAAACTGTATGATCGCGGCACCCGCGCTTTACTTTAGTTAAGAGCAAGTGCTGCGATTGTTGAAAAAGCGGCACCCGCGCTTTATCTGCTCTTTTGTCTCTGGGGGAGACAGCGCCATTTTGCAGCATATTAAAAGGAAAGTGCGATGGTGTCCATATTTCATTCTTGCTGCAGTTGGGGTTAAAAAAGAAATTTACTCAGCATGAGTGCCTGGCCGAGCCGTACCGAGCAGAAGAAACCAGTCCATCTAGAGCACAGATGCATTTCCCTGAGGAGAGTGTCACGGGAAGCATGATAATTAGATATCCAAAATCAATGGTGGTGCGTTCATCAGACTAATTACATGAGGGCCAGACCGGTCAAATGCAGAACAGGAAGCCCTTCAGAAAAGTTGTGTATTTATCGGTCAAATCTGTTAGATGTTACTTTTGGTCGTGCATAGACAAAAGCAGCTGTGAAAAGTAAGGTTTATTTTCGTGTTCATTGTCTATAACATACATCTCACAGTAATTTCAGGCCCAGCCGGTGTAGGACCGTATAAAGTTGGAAATAAGTTTGGGAGACCATTGAGAGTAGCACCCTAACCATGAGGAAATGTAACTGTCCACTCTGGGATAGTTACGTCCACAATAAAATGCCTGTAGGAGCTCCGTGACCATACAGGGCAGTACACACGTGATTGTTGGGTAACAATGTGCTCTTGGGGGGCAGTGCACTTTTGTTTGCCCTAGCTAGAGTAGGACTGCCCCTGTATTAGGGAGTACAGTGACTGGTGTGGGTCCGGCACGCTGAAAGGCAGTCCAGTGTATGTAGTTAAAGCCCTCTCCTGAGCAATATAATGCTCCCAGTCCAGATCGGTAGGAGAGTCCCTCTGGTGGGCAGTGCACTCTCTGCCTGTGCTGCGGAAGTGCTGTTCTCGAGAATGGAAATGTTATTGTATGGCTTGGAGAGGTGTGTTAAGTACACTCATTGAGATATTTCAGCCCCTTTGGTGAGCAGTTTAGATGGTAGCTAGGGCCCTCTGTTGGGCAATACACTTTGTGTGTGTGTTGGGGTACAGAGAGTTAAGGGACTCGTGCGGTCTGTGTGGTTAGGAGAAAATGCTGCCTCCTTGGAGTTTTGTCAACCCTCTGCACATTGTGTCTAGGCTGGCACAACCCCATGTGGTGAAAAATACAAGAGCCATTTCTGGCTTTGCTAAGTCCCTTGTGCCTCACTCCCTCTAATGTAAGAACATGGGCGCTTGTAAACAACAGCCTTTGCAATGCAATAGGTCTCGCATTTTAGAAAGTTTGACCTATTGGTATTAAAAATAACAATGCCTTTTTATTAATGCAGGTTTTTAAAACACAAATAAAAGGCAATGTCAATAGCTCAAAACCTCGCAATTGCGAGACCTATTGCATTGCAAATGCTTGTTTTCTATTATGGTTTGCATCTTTGGAGTTAAAAATCTCTTTCTAAGGTAAACAATTGCATAATCACAGTTTCTACCCATGTCCTCATTCTGAAGTGAAGTAATTACGTGATAAGACACCCACTTCACGGCAACAGTACTACTGGCAAAGCAAAAAAATGGCACCACCTAGGAGCTTCTCCTGTCATGTGGTCACATTAGGCCCGGGTAGAAACACCACCATTTTAAATGTTCAAATTTTTAAGTTGCCTTCTTTTCTAAAACATGATGATATTTGACACGCATTCCTTTGTGTGCCTGTGCAGGGTATTATTCTCTAAACTAGCTGTGCTTACATTTCCACTTCGTTGGCACATTATCAAATACCTTGAACATTCTGTACAAGGACTAGGTTCACTATGCAAAATGTTATTTGTTATTGTCCGTATATTAAACAATAGTGGCCTTACTTGGGCTTCTGCAACATCACTCCTTGTTTAGACTGAGGAGCATTTTGCTGGCACTGAGGGGTCACCGCCATGCCGGAATTTCATCCCAGCTGATTCCTGTTTACCTCTTGCAATGGATGCCAGGCTCTCCACCAAGACAGGCACCTTGATGACACTTACCCACATGAAACAGGGATTTACATTACCCTACAGGGATTTGGCAGATTCACCCACCCTAGGCACACTAGGTTAGGAAGCGCTAGGTAGGAGTACAATATCCTGCAGTGCTTGTATGCATGTATATATTCTCAGTAAAAAACAACATGGTTTAACTGTTTATCTTTTTCACCATTGTCGTAATACTAAACACATTATTCGGTTTCCTTCTATTGATTATTGCAGAGCACGTATTTTATTCAAGATTCGCAATGCTTCAATAAATATTGAAACTGCATGATGTGTATTTCTTGTATATCTCTTTGAGTTTCAATGAGTAACCACCAAAAGGTTTTCTAGATCTGTTACCACGATTTCCTTGTGGAGTCAGGGCTCTCATGTTCTGAGGTGCCACGATCTATTCGTTACCTTAGGGGTACAGATAGTGCACTGTCAGCTACCAGGACTAAGGCCAACATATCCTGATGGTGTGCTCAGAATCAGTCTTGCACATCTCTAATGTTTATGTTGCCTAACAGACGCACAGTTTTACTTGGGAAAGTATAAGCTGTATAACACTCTTTAACTCTATGTCTCCGAATCTCCTTCCTGGGTTGGGAAAAAGCGCTCTATGCCACCCAAATGCAGCTGAACATTCAGCTTCTGGTTATAAGCAACACAAACCGCTCCACATATAGCTCTGGTCATTATGCTTTTTCTAGTGGGCAATACTGCCAGACTAAGTGCTTCAAAAATGCACAAGCTGGGTTTGAACCGATGTGCATATTAATTGCAGAAGGGATAAAGGTAATTCTTAACAGGCATTGACTCTTCCACAAAATCAGACTTTTTTTTTACAATGGAAAAAGTGAAGCTTTGTAAGGTGAATCTGAAGAGGGTGCACAGAATTGTCTCATGAATAGGATGTGGCTGGCGATGACTGTACATAGTTTTTTTTCTCTTTACTTCCATGCAACACAGCCGTGCTGCACAACATGGCTAGAAGGTATGGTCAAAGCCGATAGCTCTTCCATGGATAAGACTATTTGTCTTTGGCAATGCTTTGTTGTGTGTCCCCCCTTTTTTGTAATATATATATTTTTTTACTTTTGCCTTTCATGCCGACTATTAAATTTTCTCATGTGACTACAGCATTTTGCAATTATTTAATACACTGGTGCTTGCCGCTCGCAGTAAGATCTCTCCTGAGGATGGGCAGAGAGGAAAAGTATACAGTGTGAAACATTTACAGTTCTGGCACTGAAACCCAGAAAATGAAGATAAACCACAGCTTACCTGCTTACATTCTGTGCTCTTGGGCTACATTACTCAAAGTCATTAACAAAGCCAATAGCTCTTGCATCGACAAGACCTATTGGCTTTGTCAATGCTTGTTAATTAATTTACTATGTTATGGTATACAAAACTGTTCCTCACCACCTGAATATGATTATCATTTTGAATAAAAATAAAAGATTTATATTCAGCAAGGTATTACGCTGATGATGGAGGGTCCAGTCTCTGACATGCATTGGAAGAAAAGCGCCTGGGCATCAACTCCATTTTTAGATTTAATTCTTTCCGCTATCTGGTTTGGCTGTGTATTGCGGCACTCTGATTCGAAACCCTTCAGTGCGCAATTAACTCTACCCTTGTCGGTTTTGTTTTCGATCGCATCTTCTACCTTTTCTTGTCAAAATTGATAAAAACGTTATCTAATTTGGGTCTACATCTTTCCTCGGTCGGCTTCTACTTCAAGAACCAGCATCATGCCTTCCTTCGATGGACTTTTTCAATTCTGTCCTTGATGCCATTCTACATATCTGCGCATTGACCAGCATAAGGTCTGTAACCTCTGTCTTTCTCCTGAACTTTAGGAGGAAGTCTGCGACGTGTGTCAGTCATTCCGATCCAAAAAAAAGACTTTACGGGACCGTTGGGCCCGATAGAGAGATATGCACCGACAAGGTATCGAGGACACGCCTGATATCTTCAGTGAAGATATTGAGCAGGACGAAATGGCAGTGGAAGAAGAGGCCTTCTCTCCCAGGGCTCCGATTCTGATTTGGATATCGAACTAGAGTCCCACGACGTTCCGCTGGACAGGGTGCTGTGAGTACCAAAGCCCCTTTGCCCACCAAACCAACTCCAACAAAATAAAAGGCTATTGGGCCTCCAATGCCAACAGGCCATGGTCAGCCCTGAGACTCTGAATCCAACTCCCCACCTTCTGACTCAGCACTGAAACCGCAAGTCAAGCCTTCTGGCTCGGCCCGAGCCAAGATGACATCCCTTCAGTTCCGAAACATTTCGGATCGAAAGAGAAAAAAATTAAATCCAGCTTGGCACCAAAACAAAACTACTCTCCTTTACAACCACTGGAGCCAATCTTGGAAAAAATGAAAGAAAAACTGGATCCAAAACAAAAGAAAATTCACATAATTCTTGATACTAGTCAGATAACAACAAAACCAGTAATACCTTCAAAAAGAAAAGCAGATACAGAATACAACATTCCTCTCAAGTAGAAAAAGGTGCAGCTACAAGCCCTATTCATATTCTCCAAACCCATCCACCTTCTTCACCAATGCTCGTTTTACCACATACAAATCCTCTAGTGGAGAAGTGTGGCTCAATGGTTAGAGCAGCAGACCTTGATGCCGAACTCTGGCCCGGGACCAGGGTTCGATTCCCGCCTCGGCGGCTCTCGGGCTCAAAATTCCTCGGACCTGATATTCTCGCCTCAGTGCCTATTCTAATCATGGGTCCCACGCTGCAACTCTGGGCAATAGCTTGCTTAGTCTCCACAATGGCCCCAACAGCGCTGGGATGCCTGGTTTCAACATGGGGGTGCCCAGGAGTGGACACTTCACAGGGAAAAACCAGGAAGGGTTCCTACAGCGGTATGAGTACAGCGCCGAGAAACCTCTGGGTAGCTGCGCGCTATATAAGTACAAAGTTTACGTTTTTTTTACACATTACACCATCAGGTTCTCTTAACACAAACCCTGATATAGAAGAGGATGATGTCATTTATAATCGGCCACCACCAGATCCTTTGGATGAATATAACATGGATCCACCTCAAGATATAGATCCGGATCTGTACCCAGCAAAACCTTCCCCTCCTGATGATAATACTGCATATCAGGAATTAATTGCTATGGCAGATCATTACCACGGAGAACCTGCACACAAAGGAGCAGTGGATGATGATTTTCTATTTGAAACATTAGGAAACACACAGAACAACACAAATGTTGCCTATGCTTAAAAGTATGTTGAGAGATACTAATGATATTTTTAAAGACCCAGTTATAGCGTGTATATTAACGCTGAGAATGGACATAAACTATACAGCCTCTCCATCTGAGCCAGTTTTTATTAGGGGTCATTTGCCTTTGGATTCGTTAGTAGTCTCTAATGCCCGTAAAAGAGCAAATTCACAAACATCAGGGGAAGCACCACCTCCAGATAAAGAATCCAAATACATAGATGCATAAGGAAAAAGAGTGGCTGCTCAATCTGCCAACCATTGAGGTATAGCTAATACACAAGGTCTCTTGTCCAGGTATGATAGAGCTCACTGGGATGAAATGGAAGAACTGTTAAAATATCTCTCAGAAGAACACAAAAAGAGGAGACAGGAAATAGATGAATTAGAAATAAGATTACATTCTTGTACTATCAGGCGTGCATTAGATACTGCAGATACTGCAGTTAGAGGAATCAACACTGGCATTATGCTCAGGAGACATGCATGGTTCAGAATTTCAGGTTTTAAACCAGGAGTGCAACAAACCATTCTTAATGCACCTTCGATGAGGAACATCTTTTTGGGCCTCAAATAGATTACTCCCATGAAAAAAGATCCTGAAGTAGAAAAGTCTTTGCGAGCACTTCAATCTCCTTCTACTAGAGGTTCTTTGAGTCACTCCTTATATAGAGGAGGCTCCAAAACTAATACTAACACCTCAGATGCGGCTGCATCTTCATTTAAGACACAAGCCCTATCATCCACCTCTAGAAGATACTACAGGGGTAACTATAGAGGAAACAATTTTAAAGGAAGATGGAAAGGTACACCAACACGTACCTCCCAGTCCTCTAAAAAGCAGTAAATTGTTACCACTTCCCCGACCATTCATCACCTGTCGGGGTAAGATGACAACCGTTTCTTCCCACTTGGCAATCCATCACAACAGACAAATGGGTTTTGGGTATTATACAACATGGTTATTGCCTGGAGCTTACCAGCAATCCTCACAATATTCCACCTTGCATTCACAAACTCTCTCTACATCACTGACAGCTTCTCAAAGAAGTACAAGCTCTTCTAAGAAAAGGAGCTATAGAACCTGTTCCATTAAACCATCAGGGGTCAGGAGTTTACTCTTTACTTCCTAATCCACAAAAAAGATGGGTCTCTGTAACCAATCTTAGATCTCAAACCGTTAAACCTATACATACTGTCAGAGCACTTCCACATGCTCACCCTTCAACAAGTGCTTCCACTTCTACAACAAGGCGGCTTTATGCCCACACTAGTCTTAAAGGATGCATACTTCCCTATTCCTATCCACCCAGCACATCGCACATATCTCAGATTTGTGATAGCAGGAAAGCACTATCAATTCAAAGTACTTCCATTTTGGGTGACTACTGCACCCAGAGTATTCACAAAATGTCTAGCAGTAGTAGCAGCTCATCCTAAAGACAACAAATTAATTTCTTTCCATATCTGGACGATTGGCTCATCAAAGCCAACACAAAAGAAAAGTGTCCACAACACACTCAAGATACTATAAACCTTCTCCATCAATTTGGATTTACAGTCAATGCACAAGAAACCCATTTTCAACCCTCACAACCACAAGCATATCTGGGAGCAACGCTAAACACGCACACAGCTCTAGCCTCTCCCAATCCAGTCACAAATCATAACTTTCAAACTTTATTACTACAGTTTCAAAATAACCAATACCTAACAGTAAGAACCTTCATGCAACTGTTAAGAATGATGACATCATGCATTGCAATTGTGCCTCATGCAAGATTACAGATGTGTCCTCTACAGGAATGCTTAGAACGTCAGTGGAATCAATCACGGGGTCAATTAACAGATCTAGTGTTGGTAGACAGCCACACTCATCGCTCTCTGCAGTGGTGGAACACACAAAAAGGGCAGCCTTTCATCGACCTCATTCCACAAGTCGTACTAACAGCGGATGCCTCTATCACAGGTTGGGGTACCCAGCTCCATCATCTAACAATCCAGGGGTTATGGGACACCAAGCACAAAAGCCTCCACATAAATTACTTGGAGCTTCTAGCAGTTCAACTAGCTCTAAAAGCTTTTCAGCCTCACCTAGTAGGGAAAGTTGTCCTAGTCTGAACAGACAATATGACAGCCACATACTATGTACAAAAACTGGGGTAGGGGCTCACGCTTCTCTCAGTACATTTGTCATTGGGCAATACATCACAAAATTCATCTCCTGGCAGAACACCTTCCAGGCATACACAACCAGTTTGCCGACCTCCTCAAAAGGATGCAGCAACAAGTACACAAATGGGAGCTTCATCCCCAGGTTCTGCTTCCATACTTCTAAAAATTGAAATTTCCACACATAGACCTCTTTGCCACAGCAGAGAACTCAAAATACACAAACTTCGCCTCTAGATTCCCACACCATCTATCCAAAGGCAATGCCCTATGAATGAACTGCTCAGGGATATTTGCTTACTCTTTTCTGCCTCTCCCTCGGATTCCATATCTGGTTCAGAAACTCAGGCAGACATCACTGACACTGATTCTAGTGGCTCCCACATGGGCTTGTCAACCGTGGTTCACCACACTTACTAGAACTGATAGTGGTCCCACACCAAAAGCTGCACCTCACTTCCAACCTTGTCACACAGAGCCATGGAGAACTCAGACATCCAAGCCCCAAAGAGCTCAACCTAGTGATTTGGCTCCTGAAACCATAGAGTTTGGATAACTAAATCTACCACCAGATTGTATGACCATTCTTAAATAAGCAAGGAAACCTACCATTAGGGAATGTTATGCAGTAAAGTGGAAAAATTGTGTTCTATATTGCAATAATAACACAATTGATCTGCTAGATGCAGCTATATAAAATAATATTTATCTTTTGCATCTACAGCGAGTTGGCTTAGCCTGCACATCTATTCGACTACACCTTGCTGCAGTAGCTGCATATTTGTAGAACAGACAACATTTATCCTTATTCAAAGTTCCAGTAATTAAAGCTTTTTTGGAAGGTCTTAAAAGAATAATACCACCCAGGGTTCCACCTGCACCTGTCTGTAACCTTAATATTGTTCTCACGAGGCTTATGGGTCCACCTTTTGAGCCTTTACACAATTGTGCATTACAATTTCTTTCAGGGAAAGTTGCCTTTCTAATTATTATAACTTCATTGAGATGTGTTGATGAGCTACAGGCATTAACCTGAGACAAACCTTTCTTTCAGCTTCACAAAGATAGAGTGGTTCTTAGTACAAACCCTAAATTCCTTCTAAAAGTAGTTTCTGCTTTTCATATCAACCTATCAGTTGAGGTACCTGTGTTCTTCCCTCAACCTGATTCAGTAGCAGAAATGGCTGTACACACACTTGATGTCAAAAGAGCACTATTGTACTATATTGAAAGAAAAAAAGATTTCCGTAAAAAAAAAAAAAAAAATTTTGTTGCATTTGCACCACCTCGTAAAGGAAATCCTATTTCTAAATTTGGTAGTTCTAGGTGGATTGTTAAATGTATTCAAACTGGTTATGTTAAAGCTAAAATAATTTTAACTATTCCTCCTAGAGCACACTCTACACACAAAATAAGAGCATCTGCTGTCTTTTTAGGTAACATTCCCTTAGCTGACATATGTAAGGCAGCTACATGGTCTACACCGCACACATTTACAAAACATTATTGTGTGGATGTATTAGCACGTCAACAAGCTAATGTAGGACAAGCAGTGCTAAAAACACTTTTTCAAACAACTGCAACACCCAATAGTTAGCCACCGCTTTCGGAGGGTGCTGATATACAGTCTATGCAAAGCATGTGTATCTACAGCACACATGCCTCGACCGGATTATGTTACTTATCCTGCAAGCATCTGTTCTTGGCATGTAGAACTATAGATTCACATGTGCCCTCCTCCTCCCGTACACCTGTGGTTGTTGCAGTTCTTATTATGCACACCACATATGCATGGACATCTCTATGCTACACTTAATCCATTCTGTCGATGCCTATGCGAAATCTCACCGAAAGAGGAGTCACCTTACCTTGTGACTGGAAAAGACTTCTTGCAAACATCCGGACCCAACACTAGATGGCAGGAGTATGCAAAGCATGTGACTCTATAGATCTGCATGCCAAGAACAGATGCTTACAGGGTAGGTAACATAATCCTTTAGAAACTTTAAGAAAATTGAGAAAAAGGGGCAAATTGGATTAAACCAATACATTTTAAGAATAAAATGAGCATTTGGAGGTGAAATAAATGATGCTAAGTAGTTTTGATTCAAGATACTGTAGAACAGAGGAAAAACGTTTGCAAAAGTTCAATATCTTGAGTACTGGAGTATTCCAAGAGGCAGCAAATACATGACTTGTTGACCTTTCTTGAGGGGTAAGAAAAGCTTAGTAAAGATTTCTCCAGAATTGTTTAAAACTTTAAAATATTAGCACATTAGGAGAGTGATATAGGACACAAATAAAATGTTGGACAAACCCACCTTACAGTCAGCCTCTTCCTGTTCTGTCCCAGGAACCTCATTCTGGCAGACCTCCCTGCCACTGCAGCAGGCTGCTGATCCACCTGGTGCAATGGCGAGAAGGGAAGCTTTTAAGGGGGTGCTTAGCTGACTGATGCGTGTACTGAAGTCTGCATTGGTAAAATGTTCTTTACAATAAGAAGTAGGAAAAGAACTTTGAAAACTGCTTCACAGACTGTGATGGTCAGGGGATTATGGAAATGTAGTGCCACTACTTTACTTACTTAAGGGCCATCAAAACATTCTTGCCAACTTTGTTTTAATAGAAGGGACCGTGTAGAAATGATTTTGAATATGGTGTTTTACAAACTGGTTATTGTTAGGCACACATATGAACCGCCTCCTTTAAAAAAAAGACAATGCTCATGCACTCTGGCAGACCTTAAGTATTGTAATATGTCACTAGGACCTCTCCAGAACTGCCTGCAAAATCTCCAGCCTTTATTGTCTTTTAGATAATATTAC
The DNA here is from genome assembly GCF_964261635.1 of Lissotriton helveticus. Taxonomy (NCBI): domain Eukaryota; kingdom Metazoa; phylum Chordata; class Amphibia; order Caudata; family Salamandridae; genus Lissotriton; species Lissotriton helveticus. The sequence continues at coordinate 1,630,654,236 of NC_136065.1, read as the reverse complement.
TATACAATCTATATCTATTTCGAACTACTGTTGTCTAAAAAATTGAGATTTTATGATTTTAATTTGAAAGCAACAATTGTGAGTGTGGATATACTGTTCTTTGGCATTTAGATGTAATTTTAATATTTGGAGTGACATACAGTTTTTGCATATAAACGCAATTTTTAATGTTTGTATTGCAATGGTTTTAATTAATTAACTATGCAAATAAAAGCTATTACCTATCCAGCCTAAGACAGGATAACTGAAAAATTGTGTTGTAAAATGTATTACTTAGCAGTAGGTTTTTCCCCTAAGGCACGTTATAATGTTCTGGTTGTGCATTTAGAGCTCGTAGTTACTTCACTAAAGAAGTACAATCTCCACATTGTGGAAAAGTAAATTTTGCCATGTTCTGTGTCCCTACGTGTCATCCATCATATGTTATGTGTGCATGATTAAATATGCATATGCATTCCCCATGTTCGATTAATGACGCAATTACAGTTGTGTCCACCTCTAGTATGCCAGTTTCCAGTCCTCGTGAATACTACGAATATCAGGCCTATGTAAAGCTACGTTGCCACGTTTCTCAGTGTGCACGTTATTCTATTATAAAGTCCCCGTTTCTAGGCCTCAAAAGGGCCTGGACACCAGATTCAGCTCCTGTCTCCTGACACCTCGCTGAGGAGCGATACAGCCCCCACCTGTATCCTCGACCCTTCACTTACTTCCTGCCTCGCAGTGCCCGGCCCAGCCTGGCTCAGTCTCTGAGTCTGCCAAGAATATGTTATGATTCCAGTTATCAGTTCAGTCCTCCTTCTCTGCATTCCTAAGCTACTGAACTGCATCAATAGTTTCCGTCATTGTCTAGCCTTCACGTCTCCACGTTAGAGAAATACTGCATTTAATGGTCATTTAATATTCTTCATCACGCACTACATGTAGAATAATGCATGGTCCAGTCTTAGAATCAAGTTAGCCTTTCCTCTCCTGACTTCTAGTTTATATCAACATGTTCTCTAAACATCAGATACTAGATACTGTTTAGGTACATGTCGCCCTGACTCTCCAGACTTCAGTCTCTGCTCCTAGCACAGAGTTCATAGCCCCCAGCTTCTCCTAGTGATACGTCATTGCTAGTTTGCGCGCACCATCAGGTTAGAGGTCCCGGCTCCTTAGGTAGCCCCCTCCATGGTTTCCGCCCCATTCATGACATATTCTGTTACGTTTGCATCACATGTCTATGTATACGCCCAGTTACACCTACTTTCGCCCTTATCTTTCGCGACTGCTACGCGTCACGCCTTCTGCTCCACCCACTGCTACGCCTACTGCAATGTAATGCTATGTGTTTGCGTTATGTATATATGCTCATGTATTGTTATTAAAAGTCAGCGCGCTCATCCCAGACCCAGCCCCAGCAGCTGCTGGGCCCTGTCATCCTATTCCTATGCAGGTTGTCCTGTTCCTGTCCTTATGCTGTAATAAACCTGCGAAACTCCTACTACCTCGAATCTTGACTCTTATTTATTGAGCTATCTGTTATGATATATGTCTAGTCAAAAAGAGAGGTATTATTTATTTATTTACCACATAATGGCGCCCGAACAGGGACTTGCCCTTTCCCCATGTGTCGGTGAAGCCACGCCGACCCCCTGACCCTCTGCAGTCGTGACGGAACTCTTCTGTGCACCGGCAGATATTTCTGCTTCAAGTATCCCTCAGGCCCACGGAGGAGACGGAGGAGGCGGTCCAGCATCCAAACGAGACGGTGGAGGAACGCGGCGAGTCCCGACCAGAGCCCAAGCCAAGAGTCCAAGGTCCGAGGTATCCGGAGGTCCACCCGTAACTGAAGTCCGAAGTTCGTCGTCCGTCGTCGTAGCAGTCCAGTCCAGTCCGAGGCTTTCCGTTCTTGCTGCCCGGTGAGTACCATTACTGGGGTAGTATCTAGACAGGGTCAATCTAAATTGACTCTGGTCCGTGGGTTGGTGGTACACAGACTCACAAACGAAGTGTTCACCTAGGTGGATACGGGTCTTGATGCGTCCCTTTATGGGACCGGTATGTTCCGTACTGTTTCAGCAGTGCATCCAGTAACTCTAGTCTGTTCCGTTCTCGAGAAATTCTTGTGTTTCTGTTCTCAGTATTCCAGGTAATATTCTGTCCGAACTGTTATGTTATGATGTTGTTCAATGTATTTCCAATGTCGTGGTATGCCTGAATTGTTCTCCAAATTGTTATTGTTTCTCGTGTATTGTATTGTGTTCCGATTCAAGTTTACAATGTCTCTCTTTTCGAGATTACGTCAGCTAAAAACTAGAAAGGGTTTGTTAGAAGAAGCAGTTCCTGTTCCGCCGAGGGACAGTCCAGGTCATTTTATGTATCAGAAGCATGGCATAAGCGCCATATTGTATCTAGATTTATGGGTAGAGTATACCAAACAGTTAGAAGAAAAGTATAGATGGCCCGTATCGGGTACATGGGATGCCGAGTGCATCATGCGAGTAGAAGAGGCATTATGGAAAAAGAAAGCCAGACAGTCACAGAAAGATGCCATCGAGTTATGGCGTAAAGAAGCTCATAAAAGAACTGAAAAAGAAATCAGAAAGTCAGAATTAAGTAGAGAATCCTTAGAACGAGCACAAGAAAAAGAACTAATCGAGATTGGTGAACAAGTCAAAGCCGAACAGTCAGACAGACAGAGGCATGCCCTTATTGGGGGTATGTATCCTCTCCTTGCCGAGGGTTTGCCAAAAGCGACCCCAGAGGCATCCAGTAATTTCCCGCCACCATTAGTTCCGACCAAGCTACGTCACAAACAGACCGCAGCTGATATTTTTATTTCGTCCTATTTGGACGACACAGTCCCAGAATATGCAAATCCTGTTCGCGCCCCGCCAGTCCCTGTAAATCAGGCACTTCCCGCTTCTCCAGACACCGGAGTACCTGTTACGGTACCCCCGGTCCAGTCCGTCATACAAGTCCAGCCTACATTTCCATTTCCCACTCTGCCAGGACGAAGAGCCTCAGTAGACGACTCCAGTTTAGGGGCCGCAGGGGGAGGTACTCCTCAAACCCCGCCGCCACACAAGCGTTTAACGTTATCCGAATTACATGCACAAGCGTCACAGCGTACGCCCAGACATCAGACTGTAGCAGAAATAAGAAAATCCCTTGCCGAATGCGGCTATGATCCAGTCCCAGGCGAGGATAATATGGTTTTATATTCATTCCGCGTAAGAAAGGTGGCCGAGTATCTAGTCACCTTACCGAATATGAAAGAAGATCTAGACAGAATATATCGTTTCATCCGTACAGGAGATGATCCAGAAAGTATTAGCGAGGCCATGTCTCAAAGGAAAGCCGAGATCCAGCTCATGATATTAAAGTTTCTGATCAATTGTCTAATAAGAGAACAAGATTACCCGTCTAAAGATCCGGGCGAAATGAAAATCCTGACAAGGTGGAGTGATAATATAGCCGAGGGTAAGCACAAGACCGTCGGTGCTATGGAGAGTATGTACAAGAAAATCCGTAGAGAAATAATAAAATTACACGAACAGCGTAAAGCAGCACAAGTAAGCGAGAAAGAAAGTAACTCTGATACTGAAGAGGTAGAGGACGAGAATCCCGCCAGAATAGCGTATGTAGGAAAATCTAGATTTCCAGATCGCCATTTACGCCTAGAACACAAGTCTATTTTTCATTCTCCAGCACCAGAACAAGGTTCACTAGAACAAGTATTCCAAGCTACCGATCACATTCTGAAATCACGAATCGGTTACAGTGAGTTAAGTACCATGCATGAACAAGAACTAGCCCGATCAGCAGTCCGATGGATTACTGATTCTACCACTTTTCCAGACGAAATAGTGGCACAAATGTTTCTGAAAATGCCCCCAGCCGAACAACGACTGGCGGGTATGTATATGATCCAGCACCTCATTACATTGTATGAGGGTCAGCACTCTGATCCAGGCCCGTTACATGATATCCTGAACGAGTTACTCCAGTATAGATGGAAAGGTTTAGGTACCGATTTAATTAGTGTCATTCTAGAACAGCGTCACAAATATAGAACGTTTCTGAACCCGCATTTTGTTCATGTCTCACCTCCAGAAAGTAAACCATTTTACATGGAGAGACAGAATCCGTTACGAGAAGTCCACCCAGTTAAAGGAACGGGTGGCGAAATGCAGCGAGTGTTTGTATACACTCCAATAACAAAGATGGAACTCCTCGAGATGAAGAAATTAATTCCCTGTCATGACAAAGATCCAGCAGGGTTCCATAGAGAACTAAAAGACATGCTCCGTATGGGAGAATACACATACCCAGATATAATTAAAATGTTAAAGGTTCTGCTGCCCGCAGGGGTGTATGAAAAGCTCAAGGAAAAAGAATGGGAGGTGGGAGAGAAAAAGATCGATTGGGCAGTTCTAGAAGCTGAAGATAAGGCACGAGTACCAGGTACCGGTCTTGGAGATAAATGTAAAGAATTACCAGAATTATTGATACAAGTTTTACCTAGATTATTGACAACTAGAAAAGAAGACTGGGATGCAATCTCAGCCTGTAAACAAAAGCAAGATGAGGATATTAGTGATTTTTATTCTAGATTTGAAAAATGTTTTAGCATCAACAGTGGCCTCAAGACAAGTAGTGAGTCATACCCTCACCTTTTTGTTACTAAATTAGTCGAGAATTCAAGTCCACAAATTAAAAATCGAGTTTTGAAAGTCGAAAGTACCTGGCAAGCTAATACCCCGTCCCAGATGTTGCAGATGCTTCAATACCACCAGAATAGAATCAGAGAAGAGCAAGAACACGAAAGAAAACGTATGAAAGACACGAAAATGAAAGTACTAGTTGCACAATCTGTTCCTCAAGACAGTCAGAAGAGGGGTCCGAATCAAGCCAGTCATCCTGCAGCTCCCGTTAAAGGGAACTGCAATTATTGTAAACAGCCAGGTCATTTTATAAATGAGTGTGCAGTTCTGAAACACAACATAGCTACTGGTAAGACTAAAGAAAGACCACGTCCGCCTAGACAAGAACAAGTTTCCCAGATTCCTCAGTCACAGAATGCACCACAGACAGTTACAGCACCGCAGCCTATCGCTGCAACACAGCATGTTACATCGCAGATGTACCAGTATGCACAGTCTGAGTATCCAGAGTACCAGCAGTATTCATGAAACAGCCTAGAGAGGGAGGTAGGCTTGCCTCTCATCGAGATACCTGTAGATCAAGAAGGTCCCTATGTTCACAGTCAAGTATTAGGGAAAGACAGAAAGTTTTTGATCGATACAGGGGCAAGTAGGACCACAATTAGTCATGCCGAAGTTCCAGGGGCTCCGCTCTCAGGCTCAAGAAATGTTTCCCTTGGATTTTCAGGAAAACCTATCGTAAATGAGATTTCAAAACCAGTTACTCTAGAAGTAGGTCCATTGTCCCGCACTACTGATCTGTTACTTACTAAGTCATGTCCAGAAAATCTATTAGGCATTAAAACACTGAAAGAGTTAGGTGCAGTTATATGCTGTTCCCCAGAGGGAATACGATTGTTCCTACGTGACTTTAAGGGTCACTATGTATTACGAGATTTTGATTCAAGACTGTCTAATGTTCCGCAGCACTTATGGGCGCAAGGTTCAACTGATGTAGGTTACATGCAAATCACACCCTATCGTGTGACTCTCAAGCCAGGTGTAGTGTTACCACGAATCAGACAGTACAGATTGCCACCTGAGGCTGTAGCAGCCTTATCCAAAATTATTGACGAGCTCATGGCTCAAGGAGTGGTTGTAGAAACTGACTCCAACGTATGTAATTCTCCGATCATTCCAGTCATGAAACGTACTGATCCAAATGCACCCCCAGTATATCGATTAGTGATTGACCTACGAGAGCTTAATAAATGTATTATTCCGCAGTACCCAGTTGTCCCAGACATCTCTTCCCTATTGACAGCCATTGATTCCGAAGCCACGTTCTTCACTGTCATAGACCTCAAGAACGCATTTTTCAGTGTTCCTATTCATCCAGACAGCCAGTTTCTTTTCGGATTTTGTTTAAATGGAAGGAGCTATATGTTTACACGAGCTCCTCAAGGTTTCACAGAAAGTCCTAGTATTTACAGTCAAGCACTCAAGAGACAACTAGACAACATTCACATGCCAACTGACACTGCCCTGCTCCAGTATGTCGATGATCTACTGATCACAGCCCGTTCTGAACGTGCATGCGAGCGAGCATCCCTTACAGTTTTGTATTTCCTAGCCGAGATGGGGCACAAGGTGTCCCCTTCGAAGCTTCAATTCTGTGTCCAGCAAGTGGTCTACTTAGGACACTTACTGTCCAAGAGGGGTAGGCAGTTGACACCAGACCGTATCCAGTTAATAGCGAGTCTTCCTCAGCCCAAGACCCAGAAGGAGGTACGTGCTTTTATCGGCCTCACTTCTTACTGTAGACAATGGATTCCTCAGTATGCATTTCTAGCCAAACCACTGATACAGTTAACGACACAGGAGGCAGCCGTATCGACTGTCCTCCCTTGGACATCTGAACATACACTAAGTTTCAATGAGTTAAAGAAAGCTTTATGCCAAGCTCCAGTTCTAGCTACACCGAACTACAGTAAGCCTTTTACACTTTTCGTCACTGAACGCGAAGGTACAGCATTATCTGTTCTCACACAAGATCAAGCAGGACAATACAAGCCCTGTGCTTATTTTTCGAGCACATTAGATCCTGTAGCCCAGGCTCTGCCTGCGTGCCTCAAGTCAGTTGCAGCCACAGCACTAGCTATCAGACAAAGTGATTCCATAGTCTTAGGACATACCTTGACAGTACAAGTTCCACACTCTGTGGAAGTTCTTTTAAACCGAACACAAACTCAGCACTTGACAATTGCACGTTTAACAGGTTATGAATTGACACTGTTCCAGCCACACATAGAAATCAGACGCTGCAACATTTTAAATCCTGCTACACTGTTACCATCAGTTAATTCGAATCCTGACCCACATGACTGTGTGGAAGTAGTTAACATTACGACAAAGCCAAGACAAGATCTGACAGATATTCCGTTACCAGATCCCGACCTGACACTTTATGTGGATGGTTCATGTATGAGAACAAGTACAGGAGGACTAGTCGCCGCGTATGCAGTGACTACTGACACCGAAGTTATTGAAACACACCGTATTGATACCCTGTCCGCTCAAGCAGCAGAGCTAGTTGCTCTGACACAAGCCTGTATACATGCCAAGAACCAGAAAGTTAATGTTTACACAGATTCACGTTACGCATTCGGAGTTGTACACGACTTCGGAGTGCTCTGGCAGGAGAGAGGTTTCATGACTTCTCATGGAACCAAGATTCAGCATGGTTTCCTTATTCAAGCTCTGTTAGATGCCATACATTTGCCGACATCTATCGCTATCATGAAGTGCAAAGCACATACCAAAGTTACTGACATTATTTCCCAAGGTAATGATCTAGCAGATCGCACAGCCAAGCTTACAGCACAGACTCCAGACATTCAAGTTAATCAGACACAGACACATGCTCCAGATCCGACTACATGTATGACAGTTAAGGACCCTACACAAGATGTCATAGATATCCAGTTACATGCTACTCCCGAAGAAATCAAGAAATGGTCCGAACAAGGAGGGGTCCAGACAGATCAAGGATGGTTAACGAAGGGTAGAGCCACATGGTTTCTCCCCGACTCTATGGTTCAAGTCATTATTAATACCGCACATAGTCCAGCACATTTAGGAGAAAAAGCTATGTTAGACAGTATCCAGAACATTTGGTTCAACAAGCATTTACGAGCTGCAGCCAAGCAGAAAGTCCGTACCTGTATGATATGTTGTCAGTTTAATCCAGGTAAAAGTGTCCCGGTGGAACAAGGTGGATTCCAGCCCCCTGACCACCCTTTTGAAGTCCTCCAGATGGATTATATTCAGATGGAGCGATGTCGAGGTTTCAAGTATGTCCTTGTAGTTGTATGCGCTTTGTCCAGGTGGACAGAAGCATATCCAGTCCCAGATTACACAGCCGCGACCACTGCCAAGCAGTTGGTTCGTGAGTTCTTCCCCCGTTATGGACTCCCTAGAGTCGTATATTCTGACAACGGCCAGCCATTCTCATCTGAACTCATGAAGCATGTTTCCCTGTTATTAGGGTACCAGTGGAAGTTTCATTGTGTACGCCATCCTGAAGCAGCCGGTCTCGTAGAGAGACATAACCAGACCCTGAAAATCCGTATTGCAAAAGTGTGTAAAGAAAAAGGTGTGGACTGGCTAGTAGCTCTGCCAGTCGCTTTGTTTTATATGCGCATGGTCGCACATTCCAGATCAGGTCTGTCCCCGTATGAGGTCGTTTTTGGCCGCCCCCCTAATATGTGGGGTACTCCTAGACCCCGAAGTATTACCGATGTTTCAAGTAATATGCTGACAGATTACCTAGCTTCCTTGATGTCTGCCCTCAACTCATGTCGTTCACAGGTTGCTGCCGCATTTCCAGACAATACCGAGGTGGCACCGCACGAAATCGTTCCAGGATCCATGGTGATGGTCCGCAACTTTGACAGATCAAGTCCGCTGGAACCTCGTTGGAAAGAGCCCCGACAGGTCCTCCTCACCACCCGTACAGCCGTGAAGTTGGAAGGACGCAAAGGCTGGGTGCACCTTTCTCATGTCAAACTTTTTAATGGACTGAAACCCGTCTTAAAGAACATTTCCCAGGATTTGAAGGATTGCCAAAATATTGTTCTCAAGGACTGTCCCGCAAAAGACATTGCTACAACCCCTCCCCTGTTAGAGAAAACTCCACAACAGGAGTACAAGCTAAAACTCCGGTCTAGTAAAATAAGTCAGTCAGTTTGATTGTCTAAGTCCTCCCCTAGGTGAAACGGTTAGACTGTTTCTGACATGTATAAAATAGACCCCCATAATGAGAGAGTTAGTCAAAACTCAATCCGATGTATCGTTTTTCTATGTTTCATATTGTTTCTCAGCCTTATGATTTCCTGCACCAGTTATGCATTTTTCTTGTATTTCCCAGTTCTTCATGTAAATAAGTCTGCTAATGCTACAGTAGAGCACACGTTTAGTGATCTGCCTCCTCATGAACTCTCTTACCGCCTCGCTATGCGAAATAACTCATTTATCCGCATGTTACATTACTCACACCAGTCCAGCAATGCCACTAATTGTTGGGTGTGTGGTCGACTCCCCCCTTTCCAGACACCGAAGGGAGTTCTGCCACTTTTTCCTTATCCATTTTCACATAATGGTTCGTGTGGAGCATGGTCCACGTTAACGTCATCCTCAACAGATATGTCTTTTCTTAACAGTACATGTTTTCCAGACAAGCAAGGTCTTCCCCACAGAACAGGTTTAGATCTAGAAAATGAAGTATATAATCTAGGAAATTATTCCTCGAATTTCATGGTCCTGAATGTTCAGTCTGATACTACTCCAGACTTACCTGCTATTTCAGTACTACCAGTCAAAGGCGAATTATGTGTCCGAAATTATGGTTCCATACACGTAGGACATAGTGATTGTACTACTATTGTCAAGTATAGTGACAGTGGGAAATCTATCTTCAAAGCTTCACGTCATTCTTATTTTATTTGTGGTCAAACCGCATATGTTCGTCTGCCCCTCGATTGGGAGGGAACCTGTTACATTGCCTTCCTACTGCCACCAGTTTTTCTAGCCCCACCTGATTATCATAGAAATACACATCTAGTACACATTAGACATAGAAGGGAGTCCCCAATTGTCGATTATACTGAAACTGCTCTAGAACAGTATACAGATTTCAACAGAGGTTTCTTCTTCTTTATAGGACCTATCCAGAATAGTAAACTGATCCGTAGGTTAACCAGAACCCTCGAAGCTGTAGTAAATGAGACTGCCTCTGCTCTAGGTAACTTAACCGAAGAGCAATCTGCTATGAGATTTGTCGTTTTACAGAATCGTCTCGTCCTTGACGTCATACTGGCCGATAGGGGCGGGGCCTGTAGAGTCATCGGATCTAGTTGCTGCATTTTCATTCCAAATAACGCGCCGTCTGTTTATTCAGCTATAACCAGACTCCATAAAATTGCCCATCTGATACACCAAGATCCAGGCACCTGGACATGGTCCGGTTGGTTCTGGAATATAATTTCCGCATGGGGATGGAAAGTCTTGTCCTTTCTAGGTATTGCAGTAGCGATCATATTCAGCTGCTGCCTCTGTATACAATGTGGCCCTGCGATTTGCGGCATTTGTGCTACCTCTTGTATTCCTAGTCCCAAGCCCCGTTCTAAATCCCGTTCCAGGATAATTCGAGACGAGCAAATGATACTGTATGAAATGATAGATGGTATCATGAATATTGATGTTTCCTGATGGAAACGTAGTGACAAGGAGGGAATGTGGAAAAGTAAATTTTGCCATGTTCTGTGTCCCTACGTGTCATCCATCATATGTTATGTGTGCATGATTAAATATGCATATGCATTCCCCATGTTCGATTAATGACGCAATTACAGTTGTGTCCACCTCTAGTATGCCAGTTTCCAGTCCTCGTGAATACTACGAATATCAGGCCTATGTAAAGCTACGTTGCCACGTTTCTCAGTGTGCACGTTATTCTATTATAAAGTCCCCGTTTCTAGGCCTCAAAAGGGCCTGGACACCAGATTCAGCTCCTGTCTCCTGACACCTCGCTGAGGAGCGATACAGCCCCCACCTGTATCCTCGACCCTTCACTTACTTCCTGCCTCGCAGTGCCCGGCCCAGCCTGGCTCAGTCTCTGAGTCTGCCAAGAATATGTTATGATTCCAGTTATCAGTTCAGTCCTCCTTCTCTGCATTCCTAAGCTACTGAACTGCATCAATAGTTTCCGTCATTGTCTAGCCTTCACGTCTCCACGTTAGAGAAATACTGCATTTAATGGTCATTTAATATTCTTCATCACGCACTACATGTAGAATAATGCATGGTCCAGTCTTAGAATCAAGTTAGCCTTTCCTCTCCTGACTTCTAGTTTATATCAACATGTTCTCTAAACATCAGATACTAGATACTGTTTAGGTACATGTCGCCCTGACTCTCCAGACTTCAGTCTCTGCTCCTAGCACAGAGTTCATAGCCCCCAGCTTCTCCTAGTGATACGTCATTGCTAGTTTGCGCGCACCATCAGGTTAGAGGTCCCGGCTCCTTAGGTAGCCCCCTCCATGGTTTCCGCCCCATTCATGACATATTCTGTTACGTTTGCATCACATGTCTATGTATACGCCCAGTTACACCTACTTTCGCCCTTATCTTTCGCGACTGCTACGCGTCACGCCTTCTGCTCCACCCACTGCTACGCCTACTGCAATGTAATGCTATGTGTTTGCGTTATGTATATATGCTCATGTATTGTTATTAAAAGTCAGCGCGCTCATCCCAGACCCAGCCCCAGCAGCTGCTGGGCCCTGTCATCCTATTCCTATGCAGGTTGTCCTGTTCCTGTCCTTATGCTGTAATAAACCTGCGAAACTCCTACTACCTCGAATCTTGACTCTTATTTATTGAGCTATCTGTTATGATATATGTCTAGTCAAAAAGAGAGGTATTATTTATTTATTTACCACAACATCTACAGTGGTGTTGCTTTTTGTATGCACTTTGTACATTTCGGTTCACTGAGCAGGTCTTCTTGTATCTTCTTTCTTCCACTTCAGAATGTTCCATGGAGGTGGAAAAAATTTGGACGGTTCACAAGTCCGGGATCATCTCAGCAGTGAGAAAGGTGCAAGACATTCTGGTAAGATGGGATCCCAATACTTGTGTCATTGCCTCTCCATATTATTCTGATAATAATAGGGCCTGTGCTTCAACCTGCCATTCTGAATTCCTCATGCTCTGCTGGAGGCATACAATATGTATTTGTAAAGCACACGTTCACATCTTCGGGCATCTTTTCACTGTATAACAGATTTTTTTTACATAATTTGGAGGTACGCTTTGTCAACCCTGGGAGGATGAAAGGCCGAATGGACTCACCTGGATTTGAATCTGACCACTAGGTCAAACACAGATTCCTGGAGTGGATGCATTACTTCACTTTGCATGAATGGGGTGCACTTGCAGGCCCCGAAAACCCGGAATAAGTTGGCCTTGATGTAGCAGTGATAGCATGTGGCTGTTCAATATTTCCCATAGCTAAGCTCCTGGAAGAAGAAGCTAGTCAGTGAGACACTAATACAGCAGTGAATTCCAGTGGTAAGACTAAAAGACAGGCTGAAGCCCCGGATAGGGCATATTAAGAGACTACACCCGATTGAGGAGGAATCCATAATGGAGAACGTCACTCAGAAGACCCGACACTGATGAAACTTCATTTAGACTTCCGAAATTACAAAAAAGGGTACACAAAGGATAAGATAATGACAAAAGAAAACAGTTAAGAGGAAAGAGGGCCAGATTATTCTATTGTGCTTGCATTTATATAGTTCTTCAACCCTTGACTAGACACCAAAGTGCATTACGGATGGTTAGTACGTTGCCTAAGAGAGTGCTATGACTGAGAGTGTAGGTGTGGGATATTGCCTATCTGTTTAGAGTTTTGGTATCGTGTGTGAGGGCCAGAGTTGTGCTCTTAGTGTTTTGATGCCCCTAATGTATTGAGATGCATACATTTGAAACAAAAAAGGAGTTAGATATGGATTGCTTAAGCAGTCGATGAATTGTATGAAAGGATATATAGAGTGCAGTGTGGCCTATCTGAGAAGGGTTTTGGTGTCCTGCATTTGTGGCAGACTACACAACTGTGTAATTGCACGCGTGTGGCTGTGCTGAGGTATGGTGTAGCAGAACTGTGTGAGACTAGACCTCACTGGCGGCCCTCAACATTTTCAACAGATTCAGCACCAAGTATGGGATTGCACAGCATCTGGTGCACACTCATTCAAAACCTTTTTGAACAGGTTGCAACCTATGTGACCGTATAGAGCATAGCGATCTAGTGGCTACTTCTCAATATTTTCAAAAGTTGGGACGTTCAGGATGTTGAGTGGAATATCAAATTCGAATGATTTCATACCTTGCATCACTCACTGTATAGCTCACCAGCTCATGAGACCTGTCTCTAACGTGCATGCCACTCATGCCTCAACTGTACATTCTGTGAGCCATGACAGTTTGTTTTGTGCTAGTCTGCCCTGCTGAATCTTTTCTGCTGGGCATGGAAAGAAGTGGGAAGCTTTGTTTGCTACTGCCATCTTGTACCGATTCAGTGAGGAAGCAAAATATGCACGGCTGCTGCCTGATTTGTATGCATCATGTGATGGGCAAAGCTTGCCCTGCTGCTCCCTTCCAATATTTGCCCCATGCAGGAGGACAGCCTGCACTATTTCTGCCCAACGTTTACCTGTTCAATGAAGGAGAGGCATTTCATTTGCTAAATGAAGGTGCTTCCACTGCTTATGAAGATAACAATGAAAGATAGATTGGACCTGCATAGCATGCCCTTTCAAAAGGGACTTCTCCGCTATATTTGATGAGAGATGCCTGTCTTCCTGAGTAAGTTCCTAGCCCAAAGTGTGGATGTTTAAGCAGCATAACCTTATGACAGAAAAAAGAAGCTGGGTCCATTGCCTTACCGTCTATTTTTAATGTTATGGATGGAAGAACCCACTAACAGAATTTTGATACAAAATAAATGTTGACATAAGGGATATATACTTATGAAAACTAGGGAAACCCGTAACAAGGGGATTGCCCACCTAATGAACAATAGTGCTCCCAGATAATGTTAGATGTGGAACGCACTGATGAACCATACCACACTAGCTAGGTCATCATCTTAAGAGTGCATGAATCAATGGTAATTCTGTTAGAGACTTGGCTCTTTCTTCCAGGTGTTTTGTGCTTCTTGTATGTTTAGATGTGTTTACAGTGAGTTAATAACTGCCCTTAAACTCCTCTCATGGGCCCTTTAGAGTGTTGGCTATTTGTGTTGTACCTGTCCTCTATGAGTGAGAGAATTGTGTGATGTCCCTCTTTGCACAACCACCTATCCTGAACGTATTCTTTGTGTTTGGTAAAGCTGTGCTGCTACTGTCCATGTTGAGACTTTGTTGTGTTATAAAGCTCATAAACAAAGTGATGGATGGAATACTTGCAATCATTTCAGCCATGGGCAATCACTCGGGCTGCATCCCAATCCATGTTTTTTCACTCACAGTGCCACTTCAATTTTGACCCAGCCATGTGCAAATCAATCTTGACCCTGCTCCAATGAGAACAGATCAGCCAGAAATGCCAGGCCAGGCCCTCCTTGAACAAGCAACCCAGGACTAGTTTCACCCTTATTAGGGCTCATGAACCAGTTATAACTTGGTTCCAGTGGCACAGTAAGCACGCGACCCACGTCTGGGCGTACCTGTCCCACTTAGGGGATCTAAAACAAAGTGATGGATGAAATGCTTGAAATAATCTCAGCCATTGACAATCACTCTGGCTGCATTTGAAGCCATGTTTTTGTGTCCACCATGCCACTTCAGTTTGGCCCAACCATATGTAAATCAGTCTTGATCCTGCTACAGTGAGAACAGTCCAGCCCGCACTACCGTGCCAGGTCCTTCCTGAACCGAAATGCAAGCAAGCCAGGTCCGGTCATGCTCTTATTAGGACTGTATTTCATTATTAAACTGATATTAATGAGGTGAAAGCTTTGCCAGTACAGTGTTAACATGTGTAAAAATGCAAAAATAAGGAATTAGTACCACTACAAAATGCGCTGCATTAGGCTGCATAATTTACCTTTTTTGACTCATGATTTATTAAACCCTGCCATTTCCCTGTGTCAGGCTGCCACCACTGCAAAAGAAAGGAGACCCTCACCTCCCACAGTGATCCTGAGTTGCACTTGGAATACCTTGTCAAGGAGAATCAAGGTACGGAAGAGACTGCAGACCGGATCCGTCTAAGCACACCTACTTCCACTCCCATCCACAAAATGGCTGACGCGCTTGTGAGAAGATGCCCAGTCCTGCAGACAGGACCAGACCAGCCAGTAGTTCAGGACGAGAGAAGATATGCAGTCCAACAAATGCAACGGAGCAGGCAAGTGGTACCATTGAAGAGAACTGACGACACGGGACAGGACACCACACTGCAATCAAGAACCAAGGAAGAAAGAAGAGCGTGTGAGTGACCAGACCTGTCACATTGAAGGACCGGATGACCACAGATGAGCAAGAGCACAAGATCACATGGTAAATCAACTGAGGTCTCATGCCACTACCAGTGAGTGCCCCCAAAGAGACAGGCCAGCCACCGAGGTGGAGCAATGTCCCTTGCAACAGCACGGTGGGAGAACTAAATGTAAGCCGCCTGCAGGCACAAACTGTGTCTCTAGCCCATGCTTCCCATCACGACCGTCTGTTCCCAAGCATTGGCTGCTTTAGACAGATGGCATCCCCGCTCGCAACAGCACATGCCAAAGGGGAACAGCACCAGCAAAGTCACTGAGCTACGTGCTGCAAAATCCCTCCAGTCACCCTTACTCCATGCAAATCATCACCACCTGTCATCCAGGTCATCAAAAAGCAGCCACGCCATCTTTGCTATGTGCATCACCCAATCCAACAAAGGAGCAATTCATCTCCAGGGTTGAGCCGTACACCCGTAAAGCACCAAGAGACCAAGGTGCCCCTGGCAACGTGAGAGGAACCAAGTGTCCAGAGACTATGTGAAGGCCCACCCGCACCTGGGGCTAGTTGGTAAGCACACCGACCATGTATCCGCCTTACTTGTGGTTTGCATGAGTGACTCCGCCATGATTCTGTCAGCGATCCTGCAGCGGCGCCCAGGCAGCCCACAAGCCATTCTGCACCGTCTGTGCGGTCCCAAGGCAACCCACGAAAAAGTGCCTCATGAACATTCCTGCACAAAGGTATCCTGGCATAAGAGGTGGTCTGGAAGCTGCCCCACTGACAAGCTACTGGGAGGCACCGGAGCTTCAGAGGAAAACATCCCAAGCATCGTCAACACCATTCCAGTACTGGCAAGACTTGTCATCACAGTGTCAAGACGCCCCAAGAGTACGCTCTGATGTGGGACTCCCATCAACGCTCCTGATGCACCAAGTTTAAACTGCTGACACCAGCCACATCACAGCCAGATCAAGCAGGACCATCCAACAGTGCGTAAGTGGACATTGACCCAACTGATATGCTGCCAAAGAATCTGGACTACATCTACACAATGTTCATGCCCAGTGGTAGCTGGTTGAACTATGGATGCATGCTGAGATGTCTGGATGTTCCCAGCTGCACCTTTCCTCTACTGTCCTGCGGACTGCCTCTAGAGGCTGTTCGATGTAGTAATGTTTGAGTTGTTTTCATTCATAAGTATAACTCGTATACTGCTGTTATCTTCTGTCTGTCTCTAATCAGAACAGTGAGGAAAACGTGAAAATCAAGGCACTCTGATAAAAGCGGCTATGATTAAGAAAAGTGAAGAAAAAATGAAGAAAAAAGAGGGATAGATCATGCCCACTCTAGGATGTTTTGGTATCCCATCATTGCACACAGAAGGGTGCCCAGTGTCATCACCTGGGTTTTACCAAACAACTATGTCTGGCTCTCTCTTCAGCAATTGAGAGAACCTATGACTATAGTTGTATCCTCTTGTGGGTGCAAGATAAGAAAACTATTTTTCGAAATTACAGTGAGAAAGCAGTGCATCTATTGAAAATTGTGGAGTAAAATAAGATAAACCTAATACCCCTATTTACACAATATATATTCCGTGGAGTTTCCCAAATTAAAAGTGCAGGTGGAGGACAGTTATGACTTAATCACTGTCCATGTGGTCAACATGTTTCAGCCTGCAGGACAACATTCCCATGGCTTTCGAAAGGACCAAAATAGTTGTAATGTCACTGCAACATTAAATATAGGATATATACATACTTTATATCCAGTTTCAAACTCTTGGAACAAGTATGAAGATTTGTTGAAAATCTAAAAAGCAAACAAAAATTACAAAGAAATAGACTCCGCATTCAACATTGTGCCAACATGCCTATTTATAGAGGCATATAATTTGTAAAAAAGTAAACATAAGGTGCTTACCAGTACTTGTTCATATCTGTACCTCACCTCTCAGATCCCGCTCGAGTATATATATGTGAGGCCCCGCTCTGAAAAAGTAATGAAAGTCTTAAAAGCAGACTTACTCACTTATTTGGGCTTTAAAAAATATTCAGCCTTTTCACTTTCTGTGAATTAATCCGCCTAAAAAAACTCTCATTCTTCAACCTAAGGCATGAATTGGAGGTAGCAGGCAGCCTACATGTTATTTGTACTATGTGTTTACAATGAACCTTCTCTGTGGACAGTTCGACTAGAAAGACGTTTTTTGTTAATTTATATACAGTCGACATTGACAGTCAACTACAATGTCCAGACCTTTTGTCTCCGTGTTATTTAGAGACCTTCAATCTCTCAACTTGCGCAGAGTAGTGCTTTATATCTTCAGTCGTGCTTTTACAATAACAATGTTCAGTGAGCAGTTCAATCAAGCAAACGCAATTTTATGCAAACGCAGCAAAGCCGGTATGATCAGACCACCATATTTTGTTGTTATTGTGATTGTTAGGTATTAGGGGATTTACATTTGATTGGTCTATAAATATCTTTCCCTTGGGCCCCCTTTTGGAGTATTTGTTTTCATTCATCCCACAGGTTGGTCTTTGTTTTATTTTTAATAACATTTGGGAGGAATGTCATGTCCTGCTGGACACATTCTAGTGCTTGCTACACAGCCACTCCTCGAGGAGCCTTACACCCATACCACACCAATCCAACAGAGGCGTTGCTGGTCAGGTGACTCTGCCAATAAAAGGCTCCGAGCTCATGTGCTCATGGCCAGTTCCAGTTGCCATAACCGTGCCCCTGTGTCTTTATTACATCTGCATACAGGCCTAGGGCCCAAGACACCGCACTCTTAGATGATGGTGCAGGAGTGACATCTGGTGGTTACTAGTTCAAGTTCAAGTTTAAAATTTGTATAGCGCACTACTCACCCAGAGGGTCTCTAGGCGCTTGAGGGAGGGGGGGTACTTTACTTATCGAATATCCAAGTTTTTAGTTGTTTTCTGAAGGAGAGGTGGTTCTGTGTAAGGCGGAGGTGGGGTCTTGGCCGCTAAGTAGGAGAACGATCTTCCCCCCCATGGTGGATCTTTGGATGCGTGGAATTGCGGCGAGGGCTTGATTGGACAATCGAAATTGGCGGGTGGGGGTGTAAAAGGACAGGCGTGTGTTGAGGTATTCAGGTCCTAGGTTGTATAGGGCTTTGTGTGCGTGGGTGAGGAGACGGAACGTTATTCTCTTGTTGACGGGGAGCCAGTGGAGGTATTTCAGGTGACCGGAAATGTGAGCTTGACGGGGGACGTGTAGGATGAGTCTGGCTGAGGCGTTTTGGATGCGTTGGAGTTTTTCTGTAGTTTGGCTGTGGTTCCGGCGTAAAGGGTGTTTCCGTAGTCCAGTCGGCTTGTGACCAGTGCATGGGTGACCGTCTTTCTTGTTTCGGTGGGGATCCAACTGAAGATTTTTTTGAGCATGCGTAGGATGTTGAAGCATGATGATGATACGCCGTTGACTTGTCTGGTCATCGAGAGGGAGGAGTCCAGGATGAAGCCCAGGTTACGTGCGTGATCCGTTGGTATGGGTGCGGTTCCCAGGGCCGGTGGCCACCATGAGTCGTCCCAGGCGGAGGGGGATGATCCTAAGATGAGGACTTCCATTTTGTCCGAGTTCAGTTTTAAACTGCTGTTCTTCATCCACTCGGCTACTTCTTTCATCCCTTCGTGTTGGTTGGTTTTGGCGGTGTTTGGGTCTTTGGTGAGGGAGAGGATCAGCTGGGTGTCGTCTGCGTAGGAGATGATGTTGAGGTTGTGTTGGCGCGCGATGGATGCGAGGGGACTCATGTATACGTTGAAGAGGGTGGGACTGAGAGATGATCCTTGTGGTACGCCGCAGATGACTTCGGTGGCCTCTGATCTGAAAGGAGGGAGGCGGACTCTCTGGGTTCTTCCGGCGAGGAACGAGATGATCCAGTCCAGTGCTTTTCCTTGTATTCCGATGTTGCTGAGGCGTTGTATAAGGGTGCTATGACAGACTGTGTCGAAGGCTGCGGAGAGGTCAAGTAGGATGAGGGCAGCTGTTTCTCCGTTGTCCAGTAGAGTTCGAATGTCGTCTGTTGCTGCGATGAGGGCGGTCTCGGTGCTGTGTTTGGCTCGGAAGCCAGACTGTGAAGAGTCGAGGGATTTGTTGGATTCGAGGAAGGCGGCGAGCTGACTGTTGACGGCTTTTTCAAGGACTTTGGCAGGGAATGGGAGGAGCGAAATGGGGCGGTAGTTCTTAAGTTCAGTGGGGTCAGCTGTGGGTTTCTTCAGGAGGGCGCTGAGTTTGGCATGTTTCCAGCTTTCCGGGAAGGTAGCGGAGTTGAGGGAGCAGTTGATGACTTCTCGGAGAAGGGGTGCGATAATGGAGTCTGCTTTGTTGAAAATGTGGTGGGGACATGGGTCGGTTGGCGATCCTGAGTGGATGGTGTTCATCAGGCGGATGGTGTCTTCAGTGGTGATTGGGTTCCAGGCGTAAAGGTTGTTCGAGGGGGGTATTAGTTCGTAGGTGGGTGGGGTGGACTGGTCTCCAAAGCTGTTGTGTATGTCAGCGATTTTGTTGTGGAAGAACGAGGCTAGAGAGCCGCAGAGGTCTTGGGAGGGAGTGATGTCGTTGGTGCCGGCGGTGGGGTTGGTAAACTCTTTGACGATGTTGAATAGTTCCTTGCTTTTGTGGGCGTTGTTGTCGAGTCGATCCTTGAATGCTGATTTCTTGGTGGATCGGATCAGTTGGTGGTGTTTGCGGGTGGCGTTCTTGAAGGTGGCCAGGGTGTCAGTGGTAGGGTATTTACGCCAGGCTTTTTCGAGGGTGTGACAGATCTTCTTGGATTTCTTAAGGTCATCATTGAACCAGGGGGCTTTTTTGCTGCCTTGCTTCATTTGATGGTTTTTCAAGGGTGCTAATTCGTCCGCGCTGTGGGTGATCCATTGTGTGAGGTTGGTGGCTGCTTGGTTTGGGTCCGATGATTTGGCAGGAGGATTTTGGTGGAGCGATGTGAAGAGCTGGTCGGTGGTAATTTTGTTCCAGTTTCTGCGGGGAATTGGTTGTGGGTGGTTGTGGGTCGTAGTTTTTTTGTAGTTGAAGTGAACGCAGCTGTGGTCCGTCCAATGGAGAGCTGTGGTGTGATTGAAGGAGATGTGCTTGCTGGAGGTGAAGATTGGGTCGAGCGTGTGTCCGGCATAGTGGGTGGGGGTTTCAACAAGTTGTTTGAGTCTGAGATTGGCGAGGTTGTCCAGAAGGGTGGTGGTGTTGCTGTCGTTGTTCTTTTCCAGGTGGAAGTTGAGGTCTCCCAGTAGAATGTAGTCCTCAGAGGGGAGGGCGTGTGGGCTGATGAATTCTGTGATGTCTTCGCTGAATTGTGTGCGGGGTCCTGGTGGCCTGTAGATGAGGGTGCCTCTGAGTGTGGTCTTGGGGTCGGTGTGGATCTGGAAGTGAAGGTGTTCGGTGGCTGCGAGGTTATCGTCGGAACTGGTTGTGATGCGGATGGTGTTCTTATGGATGATGGCGATGCCTCCTCCTGTTTGGTTGATGCGGTCCTTTCGGATGATCTGGTAGCCGTCCGGGATGGCTATGGCGATGTCGGGTGCTGATGAGGCGTTCATCCAGGTTTCTGTAAGAAAGGCGACGTCCGGCGAAGTGGTGGCGAGTAGGTTCCAAAGTTCAGTGGCGTGTCTGTGGACCGAGCGGGTGTTGAGCAGGATGCACTTCAGGTGGTTAGTGTCGGAGCTCTGTTTGGAGTGTGTGGATTTGGTGCGGGTCCCGATGCAGTCGAACTTGCAGGAGTGGCAGGTGAAGGGTCCATGGGTGAGTCCTGGGGCGGCTTGGTAGCAAGTTGGGAGTCGGCCGGGGTTAAGTGCTGAAAGGGTTGCGGCGTTGTACGTTATGCGGGAGGAGTGGATTTTGCAGGGTCCAGGGGTTATGGCGCTGGGCGCGGTCCATGCGCGGACGGGCGTAGACGGGCTTACCTTTGGCGCGCCTTCGGCGCGCATATAGCGCGTCCGCTGCGCGTGAACGCTGCGCGCAAGTGCATCTGACATAAGTGGATAGTGGGGGGGGGGCGTAGCGAGGGAGGGGCAGCTGGGAGGCGGGAGCGGGGTGGAGGGCCGGGCTGGGAGGCACAACAACAAACAACAAAATGGCAGCAAGCCAAAGGCCAAACAGGATGAGACTGGGAACAATCGCTATGAAAAGGGAAGCGTCTCCGGCACAATCAGGCACAGATTAATCAAGCAGGTAAAGGCAGCAATGCACAATCGAGTATCAATTAATGCGCAGCTCAGCAGTATAGCGCTACGATACAATTACATTCAGGCACAAATAAATGCAGGAGCAATGCGAGCAAAGCGCAACTGATTTCAGAGGTAAAGAGCAATTTCAGAGGTAAAGAGCAGTCTGGCACTATAGCGCTACGATACCAGATCCAGGGCAGGGAGCAGCGTGAGGAGCGACCGCTTCTGAGGAGCTCAGGACGGTCACCAAGAGTAGGACCTATGGAACAGTCATTGTGCATGAGCATTGATTGATCCCTGACGAGCATAGTCTACCCCTTGTCCGTTAATCACTATGGGTTTGCAAAAATAGTGTGATACTCTCAATTGAAGTCGATTGAGCTACGTATGGGAAATACCTGCACAGTCAACGGACATTTATAGGTGATATTGAGCTGTCATGTTTTCAGAAACCATCCTGTACAGTCAAACCCATGTATGTACCTGCCTTTTTCTCCTCAGGTGAAGATGGTAGCTCCTTCCCGAGAGGATCCAGGTACCCAAAAAGCATATGGCACCTCGAACAGAATCCGGCATAGCTCAATGCCATCCAGCACCGCCACCTCTGACAGTCACATGTCTCAAATGATGGAGGAGTTCCTGACCATGCAATTCACAAGTACGCCCATCCAGGAACTTGGTGAGTGCTGACCCTGGAGGAAAGATTTGTTATTTTGCCACTATAACCGAAAAGACCTCTAAGGAATGTCTGGAGGATTAAATGGAGGGTCAGTGTTTCTGAAAGGCTAGGATTGTTGGATCAGACCTAGGTACAACGTTAATATGTGACACTTGTCTCTTCCAGTTCGAACATTCAGGTACAGAGACTAGTCACTAAATTTGAGAACTTATGAAGTCTCAACCTCTTCCTTGGACTCTCTCTCAGAGAGTTCATGCATAGATTGGGTGTAAATCCTGTACTCTGCTGCTCTGGTTGGAGAAGATTTAAAAGGATTATGTGACAAATTAGTAAGCCCATCATTCTGAAAAGGTGTGCCTTTTTTTAAGGAAGAAAGATGTTGGGATGGTAATGTCACTTACATGGTAATTGGGGCTTGTACCCTGCTCTGAACAATCTGAGAGCATATGAAACTGATATCCTGACATTTTGTTTGACCCTACCATCATTCTAATCTGGCCTGTGCTCAGAGGCCTCTCCCTGCTAATTGTGGTCCAGAACCTGATATAGGACTTGGATGCATTCACCAAACATGCCTTTGTGTAGTAGGCACAGGTCTGCCCATGTCCTTGGTAAGTCACATAAAGCAGTGGTGGCTGCATAGAGTTTTTGTAAATCTTTAATATGAACGTATCTTTGTCTCTGTCAGGAGAGAGTGCAGTCTACTCACCCCTCTTGTAAAAAGTTATTCTGCAATGTGAACCACAGACCTTTGCACTGACATCCTATGTGTGTCAAATGTATGTTTGTGCAGTGGATGTGTAGCAGATACACATGGTAATAGGACTGTGTGTGTGGTGAGAGTCTTAAGTACTGGGGCCAGTGGGAGCCACTTTGGATGGTCCCTGGTTTCGCATGGCACAAGATGGAGGGTGAATACAGCTTCCCCAGACATTAGAAATGTATTGTCTGCAGTAATGTGGCTGGATGGGGGCGACATCGACACTGAAGTGAGGGCAGATGGAACAGGGTGATCTAGGAATTCAGCAAAAGACTGATGAATAATTCTTCCTGAGCACTGCCATTTGGTGGATTGTAAAGGTGAGGAGTGGGAGTGCAGTTTCTGTTGCTCCACGAGTCTGTCTCTGATTACTGTTTCAGGATGACTAATAACAGCCATATGCAGAGATCTTGTACTCTGTTGTACCCTTGTTTTGGGTATTTCTGCCTGGAAACCGCATCATTGAAAAACCTGCCGTGAGATCCATCAGCTTGTACTAAGTCGGTGTCTGAGAAACAGATGGAAAGTGTCACTTGAAAGAGAACCAAGCCAGTTTGGAAACCCCGGAGAGTGGATTTACATTTCCTGTCTGGAAATGAATATAAAGGTGGGATCCAAATCAGATTATTTTCATTCCAGTTTCTTCTTGACTAAGGAAGGGAGTATTCTGCAGAGTGCTTGAAGGAAGTCTGTGTGATTCGAGCTGGTCTCTGTATGACCGCTAGTCCCCCAGAAGTGATGGTGTGAGGGACCATCAGTTGAAGCCTGCACTTCTCCTGGAGCTGTGGAGGGTCTGGATAGAGTCTAGATGCTTGCCTGTAGAGAGAGGGAAGGATAGTGTATTTCCCAGCAAGAAGAGACACTGTCCAGGAGGAGAACACCCAGAGGCAGCTGACTGCCAAACAGGAGTGAAGCCAGGAGCGATCTATGTTTTGAAGGGGGCTCTGAGCAGATCCTACTGCGTACCGCACTAAGTCTTTTAAGTATTGAGCATCATCATGATGCTCCTCATCCTGCTGTGTGCCCAAGAGACTGAAGCTGCCTATGTTTGACCCTGATTAGGACAGAGGCTGCAGCTGACAGACTCACAGCTTCTGATGACCCAGCCTGGAGACCATACCTGTGGTATTCCAGTCCCTGTCTGCACCTGGCCTAGGAGGCTACTACTGCAAAAGACAAGTGTCGCTGTGTTAGCATGCCATGATGTTCCTTCCCAGTGGCTTGTATTGTGAGTGTGGTCACCACTGCAGCCCTTACAGTTAGTCGCTAATAGACCATTGAATGGAACCACCGGAACTGCATGTCCATATGAGCATGTAAAAGTTTTGCCTAATGGTTAGTGTAGTGAGTGCTTACAATCATAAAGACCTGCCATACAAACCTAAAACTCATCTCCATGTGAACTAAAATTGGTGAAATGTATTTGAACTGATGTATCCATCTAGCCATTGTGATACTTCTGCGCGAACTGCACCTAATCTGTGCTTACACCCATGCTATATGTCTGGGTTGTAGACATTAGAAAAACCCAATAAAAGGTGGAGAGTACCAGACCGGATGATCACTGAAGATTGTAAATAAGATTACGACCCTTTAACTTGGGAATTCCTGTTGGCCTGTATGGTGTTTCATTTTGTGATGAGATTAAAGTACCTTCTTTTAACTAAATCATAGGCACTCGACATACACAATTGTGTCTGTGGGTCGACTGTTGTGTACTGAACTTTTGTCTCTGATACTACCTCACTGAAAAGCCTTTATCCACCATGGATAATGCTTAAATACATTTTTGTGCTACAAAATCTCTTCAGGAGAGATGAAATGATGTATGTTAATATAATCAGTGTGTGTATACGTGTGAGAAGTCCAGATTTATTCGCACTGGATGATTCTGTCTCCATTTCAGAGATATGCAATATATTTTTCCCTCCATTTGTGGTTGTTTTTTAATTTTCATGTTTTTTATCTTTTTGGTATCCCCTCTTTAGGCTACATATATTAATCATTTTAAGTCTGACTGACAAAAGTAAAATGCGCGTTTAATAATGCCACTTTCATTGCAATGTGAGGATCAAGTCTGCTCGAATGTCCACAGAATTAAATCTGAGTTGTGTTCTAGAACAATTATTATCGAGTTATGAGCAAAGTATAGTTTTGAAGTGGAATTAGGCCTTCTTTTTGGCGCTGCGTTTTGCTTAGTAAGACAGATATATGAGGGTAGGGTTGATGTAAAGTTGAACAGGCATCATGTTGTGATATTTTCTGCTGTTCACATTACTCCTAAACGTTGCAGCTCTTACTCTGTTTCTCTTTATAATCGTTACTCCACATAGCTAGGATTTTGATTTTAAAGTAAGTCTTTTAAATATATCCATTGTTTCCTAGTGTTCTTAAGTGCCTTTCTAATGTGAAAGGGCTTTGGGTTAAACTATCGCTGTGATACTTTGTATAACTGATCATTACCTAAAACACATCTCACTCAAGTCCTGCTCAGTCGGTTGTGGAGTGGTTGCAGTGCAATTGACTTTCCGTCTTGCGTTGGTACATTGACTAAGCCCTTAGAGCCAGGGATCGCGAAAGCCTTTTCCCGGATCATGTTCTAAAGGATGTAGAAAATGGATCACTTGGTAAAAAATGAGGATGGGTATGATCCCCTTCTCTCAGTGCCCCCCAACGTCAGTGCATGTGTGCATCTTACGAGCTCGAGGGGTAAAAAGACATCACAGATCGGAAATTAACTGTAACATCATATGCAGGTTCCTCTGAAAGCACTATGTTGGGTTACGAGTAACCAGTACATTCAGTGGGAGAAACGAACTGCGACTTATAGCCCAGTCTATTGTGTCCATTTTGGCTTTGCAGGCCTTTTCCAAATTGGAGCGAGTTTTCTTGTGCACCATATGCTGTGAGTTGAATTGCCTCTAGCTTGCCTGGTAATTTAGGGTGTGCATCTGGTTCTTGTGAAAGGTGCGTGGTTGAGAGCACTCACCTCTGAATTCCTACAGAGGTGGCATCCACTCTTCAAATCCACAGCAAAGCGATCGAGTGAGTAATGGATACGGGTAATAATTTGCCAGGTGGCATTTGCATGGTGTGTTTCTACAAATATATCCTAAGAAGAAGAGTTTACGCTCAAGTATGTTTGTGCTTCTTACAGGTGCAGTTCCCGCAGGTGCCAGCACTGATCAAAAAGCACTACCCATCAGAGAAGAAGCCTGCGCTCCAACACCGTACCCAGACCCCAGCTATTCGAAGGGCAATAAAACACCACAGCAGGTTAAGAAGGAACACCCCATTGTTATAACATGTCTCCAGTGTTGTGCCTGACCGCAGCTTAGAGGGCCAGTTAGGTCTGTTATATATTGGAAAGGTCCCTTGTCATTTGTTTTTGCCTTTTTTGAAGGATTGTATTTCTGTTTCTCTTTGATTTTTCTTCTTCAAGCCAGGTGTTGACTTTAACATTAAACCTAATTGTAAATACCATCCGCTTTCTAAGGTTCCTGGGGTAGTGAGTGGTCCTTGGGCAGCATCCCTGATGGTTACAAGTGTTTAGCACTGGTGCCCTAAAGCTACAAGTATTATTGATCTCCATTGGATAATGAGATGAGTCCCTGGATATAGTAGAGAGGGGGTCAGCAGTGAAGGCTTCCTCTATAAGAGAATGGGGGTTTGCCACACTGTATCTGAGCACCAAAGTAAGGCAGGAACATGATTTGAGGGCCCTTTAGCCACGCTTTACTAGGAAGGGTGGGTCCTCTGACCAACAGAGGTTTGTACTCTACTATGGTAATGTAATAAGTGCACAGACTATCTAGTTCACGGAGGGTAAAGCAAAAGGATTGGTCAGGAAAAAGTGGAAAAGGACAGGGTTGCACAGCTGCCTGTACATTGTAGGGCTATCAGTTCTACATCCATGTGAAAGGCTGATAATTACCTCTATGGCCTGTCCTGAAACTCATCTAGAATCCTTTTTAGGCTGAGCTCTCCAGATCACCAACACTAGACTTTATGGTGAAAAATGTAGAACAAAGTGGAGCAACTAAATAAATAAATAAGAGGAAAGGAACTTTAATAAAAACTGCTTACTTTCGAATTGCAATTGTGGTGCAGTCTCCCTCTGCGACTCCACTGTGATAAGTCCAAACTGCAAGGCATGGCCCAGCTGAACGGAAGCATATGTAACACCAGGAAGGCCACCTCGGGAGGGTTTCATTCTTCCCCACCACTGGGCAAACTCTATGTCTAACCAATGATTACGAAGCGAATGTGCTACCCAAATGTTTGTTTTTATACTTAGAAAGATGGATGTGGAAGACACTCCATTATACTGTATTACTTTACTGTATTAACTGCTGGTTAAAACCAAAACGTATAGTACCCATATATGAAGATGTATTACAGGTTTACAAAAGGCCGTCGACAGAATTTCCCAAGTGGTCCAGTTCTTAAGTGAACTGAAAATCTATTGAATCACTTTTCATCTTTTGATTTGGTGAGCTTATATGGATGATATAAAGAAAAAAAAACACCCCATTGGCTCAGACGTATCGCTATTGAAATCAGCATTGTCACATTGATTATATTTTATATCAACATGCTCTTTTGAGCTGGCTACTTACTTTAAGATTTTATAGTGTCATCTCTAAATCCTGATTCCCTCCTTTCTATGTTCTCTCCATTCCTACCCATCCATTTGTTTTCGTCTCTTTCCCTTCCTCACATGTTTGTATTTGCTTTATTTGTCAAAGAAAAGTGGCAATGTATGCAGTGGCGGCTGGTGAGATTTGAAAGTGGTGAGCCGTAAAATAATTATTTACTGCAGCGAGCGAGCCTGAACAACCTACGTAACAGCCTACGGAGGGTTCAATCGGGTTTTTTTTTCCCCGACAACATTTTGAAAAAAGATTGGACAAATGGTGCATTTTCAAGAAAATTACTAGTGTCTACGTAGCACACATTAGAATTCAAATTGTCTTTAGATGCTCGACTGAAACGTATTCACCTCAAAAGTCAAAGGGCCAAATATGGTTATCATAATTAGGGAATGCCCAAAACAGAATTGCAAACTGCAATTGTAGTACAGTTGTGTGAAAAATATATTCTGAATTTAAAAAAGGAAACTGAAACAAAGATACTTGGGTGACAAAGCTTGGTGTGCAGTTGCCAGAGGTATTTAGAGGAGGATTACATTGGAAGATAGTTTTTACATGATATTTTGACAAAACTGGGTCAGAAGAATTTCATTTCAGAAGATTGTTTCACTATTTTTCTGTTCAGCGCTTGGATGACTATCTCTAGGTGTATAGCATTTCGAACTGAAAACAGAGAACGCGAGATTATAAAAGTGGAAACTAAAAAGAACAAAAAAAAGTGTCTATACAGAAAGACAAAACTTAATAAAATG
This sequence comes from Lissotriton helveticus, assembly GCF_964261635.1. Classification (NCBI taxonomy): domain Eukaryota; kingdom Metazoa; phylum Chordata; class Amphibia; order Caudata; family Salamandridae; genus Lissotriton; species Lissotriton helveticus. Next base: position 1,630,625,991 of record NC_136065.1, on the reverse strand, counting down.
TTAGCCTTGGAAGTATTAGGTGATATAACTTGTGCATGTGCTTCACACAAGACCAACCTGAAGTGTAACTCAGTGATCCTGCTGCCTGCCAATTTTACATAGTTTTTACCCAGTGAGCGTTCAGCACATTTTTCTCTTTCTGCCATGTAAATACCATCAACTCATGAATAAAAATATACATCAAAAGCAGAGCCTGAAAACACACTTACAGGTCAGCTGGGGCCCCAGGGGTCGCTATCAACACAACCAGAGCCTGAAGCTGTGATGCAGATCGCACATGTTCCAAGTGTGTGCAGTCAAAGCGGAATGCACAACTGTTTTGCCAAGTTAGATAAAAATGCCTGCCAGCTTAAATCTTTAAGTTTTCCACTGACTGTGAAAATTACAGTACAATTGGCTTTCTAGTACAGACGCTCTCATAGTTGAAACTGATTCCAAACGTATCTGCTGACGCTGCACATCGCTCACAGCCTGGTTTTGAAATGCATATTTTAATTCGTACCAGGCATATAAAACCTGCACAAATGTTGCTTTCTCTCAGCACACAAACATATGCATATATCAGCGCATTCTCATTTCTCTTTTACATACAGAAACATATATCTGGGTACACACGCACATACACACTCATTCAGACAAACATTTGTCTTGCTCAGACACACACATATGAACACACATATATGTATACAATAGAAGTACAATAGAAGCAGATTGTATGAATGTCTCCACACGCATGGACACACACTACTGTCTCTCTTTCATACACACAAGTGAAAACACATGCACGCACACTCAGCGAGCAAACACTTGACTTACACAGACAAGTAGTACCCATTCCCGGCTCTCCAGTCCATACACATACGTGGACACACGTGTGCACGCTCAAACAAGCACACACTTGTCTTACAAATAAATTACTGTCGGTCTTCAATACACACTTGTACAATCAAGTGCACATTAAAAGCAAGCACACACCCACATATCCACCAACACAATTTGTGTTAACTTGCATTTGAAAACGGTAGCAGCCCAACAAACCATTTATGTGCAGGTCTTAGAAGAGCTGGGTATGGAAAATACTTTGGCCAGAGGAGGACTACCCTTCTGACGTATGGAGAAAGGCATTCGCCTATGAAAGGCCTGTCCTGTAGTCGACTTCAGTAGACTATCGACTACTTGGCTCGGCACTGACCCCTAGACATCGGACGGACATCGTACCACGAGGGACTTGGACACATCCTCAAAGAAATAGTTAAACCTTGTAAGACCTGAGCTAGGCAGATGCCTCGACAGGGTTTACGCACCCTCAGTACTCTGACATGGCGACGAGACAACAACATAACAATGACACACAAAGCACCGAAATCAGTACATAACTATCACGATTCAAATGGAATGAATCTACCAAACCATGTAATGAAATTGATAAATACACATTATATTAAACCTCAGTGGACACAGTTCTCTGTGAAAATAAAAAGCTAGTTTATAAGGAACAAACATAATTTCACTGCGAGAATGGAAGGGGTTTTTCAGCACACCGGCCGCACAATTAACATGAAAAAAATATAGGGTCATGAATGACTAGACTCAGAAAATAAATACATTAGCTGATGTGATGTTAAAGTTGCCCAACTAGAGTCGCGGGTCGCAATACTCGCGGAGGGTCTCTCGCAGGGGGGGGTGGTCTGTCGCGAAGGGGGTGGAGGAGGGGGGACTCGCGAGGGGGTGGGGGGCCGCAGGGGTTGAAAATAAAGTACAAATAAGTTTAAACTTAACTGACCGGGTCCGCCACCTCTGCTGTCTGCTTCTGGGCCGGGTCCGCGTTTGGCGCCTTCACTGTCCGTCGTCTTCTTCTGAGTGAGTGGCTACTGGCTGGCAAGCCCTCTCAGGCTATCAGCCAATCCAGACGCTGCTCCAGAGTCCAGCAGCGCCAGGATTGGCCTGGAGCAGGGTCACTCTCTGCCCATTAGGAGACCGGGGGCTGCGAATGAAGCAACCCTCGCTCTCCTAAGGGGAAGGCTTTGTGCGCATGTTCGGGCTGGTATTAAAAAAAGACCTGCCCAAAAATGAACATGCGCACAGTGTGTTGTCACTCACCTTGGGCCTGAGTGCTGCTGCAGCAGCCCCACCCCCTTCAGCGTCCCTCCTCCTCGTTGTACTTCTGACGCCAATTCCATTCCAATCAGGAGTCTGATTGCTGGAATTAGCGTGAGAAGTAGACTGATGTCTAAATGGGGCCGTGGGCCCGTGGCATTGGTGGGGCAACATTCATTCATCAGAGAGGAGTTGAAGTCCATTCAGTTCCCCTGACTAGATACTGCAATAATCAAAAATAGAATGGACACTGGTATCTACTATAACCTTTGGTTATATAGTTATCTCTGAAAAACCCTCATAGACGCTCAGATCTTTTTCGATGCGGTGTATGGTTTTCATCCGCCCCTTATCAAGCGTCATGGCATAGTCATTGGGTTTTTCAAAAGTGCTTTATGCCTGCCTCGCCCGAGGCAACCTCTGGTAAAAGTAGAAGTGTCCAGAGATATCCGGAACATCAACAGAGGAGTGATGTGAAAAGCAAACAGTATGAGTAGTTAAAAAGCAGTGTCACACCAAAATCTGAATTTATTTTAAAGAGGTGGGCACTGTTGGATAAAAAAAAATCTGCGATCTATGTGGTAATCAGGTTACTGGATTACCTGATCTATCTTGAAGAACGTCGACATGTTTCAGCTCCCCTTGGCCCAACAGGGTCTGTGGAGCTTTCGTCAGGACAATACAAACAGTAAGTGGTACTTACACAATTTGTGTAGTTTTCCTTGTTAAGACTGAGAAAACCTGCATTGAGGGAACATAAATCAACAACACACTTTTCGTTGAGGAAAACACATGGGCATATAGCACAGGTACAAACACTTTTTGTAATTTAGCAGAAATACATTGTTTGCTGAGGTGCAGAACGCTGTGAGCACAGGAACACGGTAGAGCTAAGAAGAGAAGTATAAGTGGGTCTATGTCACTTCGCTGTTCGTGACGTACAAAATAAAATCGTGAAAGGACTTAATAAAGAAGCGTGTTTTGTAGACTTATCATAGGGGTCTAACTAGAGTCTATCATACGTGTTTCTTCACAGCTTAATGGAGCATCCAATCAACCTGGTTATATTGAATACTATTTACCTGTCGTGCCGAAAGCCGTAATGATACAGCTGCTATGGTCTATGAAAGCATATTCAAACTGGAGAATATATCATTCAACAAACTAGGGATTGTAAAATGTAGCTCATACTAGGCTAATCAGAAAGCGGGGTTTTATTAAGTGTCTCCTAGTTGACACAACAAAATGGTAACACAAGGAAACAATGTCATACATCCTATCATCGTTGCACAAAATATCGTGTTTGGGTTTCTACTTACCTACTCATTATGATAAAGCAAGGAGACGCGGTGTTCAGGAATAATTACAAAAATCATACCTTATTTAAGGGCTTGTATTTCTTCCTCAGGGTGCAGACGGTCGCTATTAAGTAGTCCGTGCTGCAGTCATGGGGATATATAGAATACGTTTAAATAGTTGCAAACGGAGAGAAACTCCGTGGGAGTAATACTTAGACGAAATTCTTACCCACGTGTAAGGATCCTTTCCTCCTTGTGCTGACTCTGCCCCTGGCAGTAGGGGGCGGCTACTACCTCACGTCTTTTCACAGACGGCAAGAAGGTAGAAAAGGGACTGATATTGTACCTTACAGATGGATGCCTCCATCATAAATATCGTTTAATGCACACAGTTGGTATAGAGCCATCAGGATTTTAACCGGCTCGAAAAATATAGAAATAAATGTGTGTTATTTTGCGATGCCTCCGGTAATGTTTTTTTAATTATTTTAAGAAGTCATACTCGGGACAGTGGTTGGTTTTTCATTAGTTGCCAATAGGAATAGTACACATGTGGATAGAGTCCTTTGGACCCCACTGTTGTTTTTGGTCAAGCATTCGTACTTACATCATGGTCAGCGAGACATATGCAAGTACTTATTCCTGTATAGAGAAACATTGCAAAACACTTTTAGGGGTTCACCTAAAAAAGGAAAGGAGAAGAGAAACAAACTAGGTTCTCATGTCTGTTAGTCCTGTTTTTCAGTGGGGGGATAGCATTGACTCATATATTTCCATATCAATAAAATTGGTGCCAAGGGATATTGTCATTCATCCCTGACATATGAGTCCTGAGGCGATTCACCCACCTTTGTTCCTTCTCGAACAGTATCTGTTCAGCATTCAGTTTCTTGTCATAAAGCATTTCTAAAATTGTCCATCTTAAATCATCGCATGAATGTCCCGCATCTACAAAATGAGTACAGAGTTTAGTTGTTTTCTTCTTTAGTCTAATGTTGCTCCTGTGTTCTCCTATACGTAGTTTGACCTTTCTACAGGTCATGCCCACGTATTGTAGTTGGCAAGGGCACGTGACTAAATAAACCACATGTGTGGAATTATAGTTCGTGTGCTGTCTTTGAGTCCAGACCAGGTTTTCCGTGAGTTGTAATGTTTTTGTAGTGTTGGTAAATTTACAAATCCCGCACGTTCCACAGGGATAATGGCCAGTTACGGGGGCCTTATTCACATCTCTTATGGTGGATTTCATTTGACTTTTTCTTGGGCGTGTGTGGACTAACACATCTCTAAGATTCTTGGTCCTCCTATTAGCGAATCTTGGCTTAGGCCAGTTGAAGTTGCCTGATGTGATAATACGCCAGTTCTTCCTGATCAGTTTTTGGACATCATAAGTTGCCGGACAGTAAGTGGTAACACAGGTCACGCCCAAACGCCCCCAATGGACGCACCACCACTGTATGTATGTACAAATATATAAATACCCAAGTACAAAAATAAATAGAGATTTCTAACCCCAAATGAAATGGGTTACAGTTCAAGCCAGAGCTCTGCCACTGAACATTTAATGTCACTGTTGACTAACAACCCATCATGGAGAGACACAACTAGATCAGTTAGTACAAATACAGGGTTATATAAATCTGTCTCCAAGGAACGTAAAATGATATGCAATGCATAATTAGTACTTAATTTAATTGAGGTGCTTGTCTGAAAGAATTGAGAAAACCTACTGAGAATGAAAGTAAATATAAGGACAGTGTACTTTTAGTAGGGGCTGGTTTGATTAGTATTGTCAGGATGCTGTGGAAGATGAGGTTAGAGGTTGATGGAACAAAATCATGAAGCATCTGAATGTAACAGGTCTTTATGGTCCCAATATAGAGCTTTGAATCCGAAAAATAAATTGGAGCTTCAAAATAAATGTCAGTAGAAATGTCGGCTGATGTAGCCTCCCGTGATGCATGATTTTAGAAGTTAGCACAACAAGGTTCTTTAAAGAGTCACCTGTCGATTGAATGCATAATTTCAGAGAAAGCATTGATAGCTTTTTTTTTTAGGTTAAGTATATTGGAGCAAAGACACAACTATAATCTCCTTTCAATACACAAGATTTTGCAGTGTTACATTTATTCTTATTTGAGGCAATAAAATAAATGCTCTGCACCTTAATTCTTTCTACGATTGCCTACCCAGCTAACCTTCCAGAGGTTATCATAAAAACCAAAATAGATTGGTGGGCAAAAGGCTTTGCACTTACCTTTCATGGATCTAAATAAGTAGTTTTTTTCTGATAGCTGTAAAGGAGCTATAATAAAACCAACCATTCTTATTTTTATTACAAAGGAAATTATAAGCTTCTGAATCTGCATAAAAATACAAGTGTTGCTGTTGTATCCAAGTTCTCGTATTGTTTACTAATGTGCTTGCATTTATACTTGTTTCCTCGTTATCCTGATTCCTTCCTTTCTATCTTCTCTCCATTCTTACCCATCCATTTGTTTTCCTCTCTCTTCCTTCCTCACATGTTTGTATTTGCTTTGTCAAGGAAAAGTGGCAACGTCTATACAAATATATAAATACCTAAGTACAAAAATAAACAGAGATTTCTATATTTTGTGTCAATTCCCCAAGGCTTCAAACCCTAAAGGTCAACAGTGACATTGTCAAGTTCAATTTTTTCTAGATTCATATGCTACACAATATTCTAACATCTAGTGATTGAGTCTGGAACAACCAACTTGACCTAGTAAATTTTATATTGGGAGTCAGTCAAATGAGGAGCCTGTGTACTCCTGATGACATTGATCGCAATACCCCAATGAATCATAACGCAATGACCAGTTTCAGATTTCTTTGTCTGTATTTTTGGCTTGGCTTCATACATGAGTTAAGAGCACAATGCTGAGGAAAACTAATTTGCAATTTTGAAACTGAGAAAGGTTAAGAATGTATATGCATCTGTTGACAGTCAATGTATATAACTGGCTCACTATATACTGAATAAAATATTAATATGTACTTTGGTATAAATTATTACTGTTTGCTCGATATCTTTCACCCACATTTAGTATTCTCAGAGATTTCTGTGCCGCCTAGACACATTTTCACCAAACACTATTGGATTGGTGTGTCGTCAAGCAAAAACTCTGCCAACCGCCGCATGGCAGATCTTTAATCGTGAGCGGCTCGCCAACATTAAGTTGGCGAGCGAGAAAAGACGAGTGCTAGAGCACCTACATTTCTCAAGATTCCGCAAGCTTTCTCAAAGCAGGTGGCTGCGGCATGTCTCTACAGCTCTCTTTGAGAAAATTGCCGCTCACGTTGCAAAAGCTGCCACTTGATAAGAAAATCTGCTTGAGCGGCAGAAAGAAGCAACGCCCTCTGGCATGCTGCGTGGTGCCGTTTCCGCTAGTTTTACAGCGCAGGACAAGTTCCCAGTGCTAAAAATCAATAAGGGCAGCCCGACGGATCAGAATTCCACCACTCAGAGTTTTTAGGTAACTACGGAAATCTACCCACTGCTAAAAAGAAATCAAACTGCGTAACAAACCAATCACTTATCTGTAACAAAGGTTTGCCAGCTTAAGGCTGTTCTGCAATCACAGGCCTACCTCTCCTGACAATGTGAATAGATAGTTTAGAAATAGAAAAAAAAATCTTGTCCCCACTTCAAATCATCAAAGCACAGGCAAGTCTGAAAATTGTTGCCAGTAAGGGGCATTATAAGGTTACGGCCAACTTCATCAGGAGAACATAGACTATGTCTAGGCTCGATGTTCAAAATAATAATTTTGTTTGGACTAGCATGTTTTCCAGACCCAAACAGAAGATGGTTGAATAATGCACACAACATGAGAAGCTTGAAAAACCTCAAGCTTCAAAATTGTTTTTACAGTTAAGCAGCTTGTTTCTTTAACTCCCTATATATTCTTAAAAACTTCCATGTAGGGGGAGGAGCCTAGCTCGCGAGCGTGATGGTCGCCTTTTAGCTCGGCTCCCGCAGCCCTCCGGCCTGATCGTATATCCTGTATCATATCCTGACCGGAGAAGACACATTATCGGAGAATTGGAGACGGAACACCTCACTTGTACTTACCGTTTGGCCCGGAGGTTTCGACGTGCTGCGGTTCCGAAGTTGTGCCCTCCGCAAGACCGGGGCCTCCGTGAACCCTAGACCGGGACCTAGCCTGTGGGATCCGACGACTGTCGGCCCCGGTCGAGAGAGTGAACCAATGATGAGAGCCGTTGTGCGAACATCCCGGCGATCCTGATCCGGGCCTGCCCTGGTGGCCGCGAGGCTGATGTGGGGGAGATGCACCGGGGTCTGATTCTGTGAGGGGGTCCCCTCCGCCGCTGCAGTGTCCGGCGGCCCTGGACCTCTTCGCCCGGACTCTGCTTGTTTGGGGCGCCGGTGCTGGTGTAGGCGGAGACCCGCATTGGGCAGACATCCTTTCTGCACCAAGGCTGCCATTGCTGGGAGCCCCCCGGAGCTCTGTAAAGTCCTACATTTTTTAACTGTTTTTTGAGAGTCGCGGAGGGTGGCGACTGGGCTGCCTTCGCGAAATGGCGGCCGACCATCTGGAACTTGTATCGCCTCGTGGCGGCGGGCTTGGGTTGCCTGATGGCGCGGGGGTCTGGTATGGTGAGCCGGAGCTTACACTCAGAGATATCCTGGAAGCTCTGCGATCCCTGCGCGCATTCCTGGCCCCCGATGTCCCCGGGAGCCCGCCACGATCTGCCGCCATTTTGAGCAGCCGTTTCTTCTTGCCTCCCTCTTGTGTCAGAGACTCCATTGCCTCGCCCCAAGTGTTGCCGCCGCAGATCGCCGATCATTTTGTGTGCCGGTGACTTTGGAACTCCCTGCTTTTCGAGATTCTGACCCCAGGGACTTGGACATTGTGCCGCGGCCCTGTTCGGCTGGGATGCCCGGGAATATTGGTGGACTACCGCTTGCGCCTGCACCGATGGCTTCGCATTTGTCTATTACAGAGAACCCCTCGCTTTCCCAAACGGCGGAACTGATCTCCTGCTCTTCATCACCCGTGCCGCGATTGCTGATGCTTATAAACTCTCTACTCGGACTTTTGCTCACTTGCGTATCGATTGACCCCCCTTTTCTACATGGCAGAATTTTTTTTTTTCGATTGTGTGCTGGTTTTGTATTGAGTAGCTCACTTTACATTGTCATGTGGTGGGTGGGATTTGTTGTTCGGAAGGGCTGGGGGTGATATGCGCGACTCCTGGGGATTATTGCGGTACGACTTTGTGGCGCAATTGTTTGTACCCATTGCGAGGTGTGAGGTCCTCTCCTCTGTAAGTTTTATGGCGCTTGAAATGGTGTCGTCCTGGTCTGTTTTTTGCTGAGATTGTCTGGTTGGGCGGAGGGCTGCAGCCGATCGTATTGATTTCTGTTCTCATGCTCCTCCCTCCTGTTTCCTTTCTTTATGTTTCTGTTTCTTTTTGTCTCGTTCTTCTCTCTTTCTTTCTTGCTATATTTCGGGTTCTGGTTTAGGGCAACAGGCACGCTGTCTGAAGGGTAGGCCATAGCCTTCTACAGGGGTGCAGGGTGGGATGGGTGGGCTGGGTTCTATTTGTTGTTTGTTTTATGGTTCTATGGCCCTTTTGTGTCTCTTTGTAGTAATGCCGCGTCTGTCCTTGCATCCCGTGGTATGTTTGGGGGGGGGTGTGTGGCTTCGTCGATCCTCCTCTTCTGTGTTGGTTACTTTTCGTCTCGATTGCTGTACCCCCCTTGTTACGGATGCTCCTGTTCCCTCCTGTACTCTCGCCACGGGACGCCTGTTTCGGCGTGGTCTTCTTTCTTTCGTTTTTGTGTTTCATTTCCTTTTCTCGTTTTTCCGCTTTGCCCTCCTCCCCTCCCCCTCCTTTCCCCCTCTCTCCCCTTTTCCTCGCCCCCCCTCCCTTTTTTTCCTAGAGGTCACTATGACGGGTTAGTTTTGATGTAATGTTTGTCCGATCCCTCTGTCCTGGCTCGGCTGTGGTTTGGGTGGTGGCATGTGATGATGATAATGAACACGTGTAGATTATGTCTAAAATGTCCCTGTCTCCCGGTGTGTATTGTGTCGCCTCTCCTGTATTACGGCCCCTTGCCCCCTTATTGTCGCTGAGGATGGTTTTGGGAATTCGGACACCTCTATATTGAAAGTGAGCCTATCGTACTCCTCATCCCCATATTATAAAATTAACCTTTTTTACTCCTGTTTTTTGGCCGTCTGGTTCCTAGGTGTTTTCTCCCCTTTTTTATGATTGTTTTGCCGCTGCTTTTTGGTGATTGAATCTGTACTGTTTGCCTTGGAACCTTTGACCGCTTTACATATTGATGCCGGCCGATTTGGTTGTAGGCCTAGACTTGTATATCCTTTTGATGCTAATAAACGTTTTAAAAACAAAACAAAAAAAAAAAAACTTCCATGTATTGATTGAGAGACTCCTGCTTTAGGACAGGTAAATTTTCATCCTCTTTTCTTTTTTTTTTAGGCCATGCCTACCAGCCACTTCCCTCTTCCATCCAATGATCACTACAGAGGTACCATAAGATAGTTCTCTCTTACTGAGTGCCATTGGTGCAAAGCATACATCAGCTCGTTTGTGACCTAACATATCTGTATTTTCTCCCTTAGGGTACCCATATCATCTGCATAGACCCATGCCCCCACAATATTACCACCCATCAATGCACCTATATCAACCACAGGTAATTGATAGAATCATCTCAGAAATTTTGAAGAGCTGGACATGTATTTGTTGTGCAAGAAATGTCGTCCTAAAGTAGGCATATATTTAATTATAGATGCATGGTTGTCAATATCAGGGTTGTTTTCCATGATGGAGGGATTCCAGGTGGCATCTAAGTGACTAAACTAGAAAACAGTTGTCTATTTGATGTCACGTGGAAACCCTCAATGGTAAACAACCCTCTTTTTTTATTTTTTGTCAACATATTGTATTTCCTTTGGTACAATGCATGTTCTTACACTTACACCTTAGTACATTACAGTGCTTTCCATTCGCATAACTACCTTCTGTTATACTGTCATCGTTCCTAAGTCTCCAACTATGTTGTAGGTGTTTTCTGATTTGGTTACTCAAGTTTGAACCCCCCCACACCCAACTCCCCCCTCCCTCTCCTGCCCTGCAGTCCATTTAGGAGCTTAGCTTCCGATAGTTGTCGCTTTCCTTTTATGCTAGTTGGCTATCTGTGTAGCCTATGTGTTTTCTTCCCCTTATCTTGTCTTATTCTATCCACCTTGATAAACCTATGGGTTAGTCTCTGGGGGCTCCCTTCCTAGAGTTCACCGTTGGGGGTAGTATTACCGGATCCCTGGTCGTTGCGTTTCATCTCTTCCACCAGTGTCTCCCATGCCTGGGCACTCTCTATTCTGCCTAGGACCCGTCTCTCGTTCCTCATCAGAAGTGTGCTCTTGCAGCTCGCCGACTTCTCTAGTTCCCCCTTCCACCTGGTGATGCTAGGGCCATTTGGTTCTTTCCAATGACTGATGATTTCCCACTTTTCTATGATAAAGGCCAGGTCCTGAAACTTAGCAGTGACTTTGGTCTTGGCTGTGTGTGGGAACATGTTGTGCAAGCAGTGTGCTGGTGTGCATGGTACTACTCTGTGATTCAGGCCGTTTCCGTCGTCACCTCCTGCCAGTAGCGCGCCAGTGCCCAGCAGTTCTACATCATGTGTAGGAAGTTTGCTCCCACTTCCTTGCATTGAGGACATTCTGCGTCTTCCCTGTTGAAAGGTTTATTCGTTCCGGGGTAATGTTTGCTCGATGTAGTGTGTAGAAGCTTATCAGCCCAAACCATGCGTTTCTGGACACCTTTGGCATCCTTTGCAATATGTTTTCCCAGTCCTTGTCCTCAAACCGGGCGTCCTAGATCCTCCGCCCAATGATTCCTTAGCTCATCTAGCGGTTTAGCAGAGTCTCTCCCTATCGCCCTGTATAGGTATGTGACTGCCTTTATAACACCCCTGGCTATCCCAATGTACTCGCATGTGGAGTGCTGTGGCGGTTCGAGTGTGCCCCTCTCCCAGTGTTGTCGCATCGCCCCCATGACCGCTCAGTGAAGCAAAAACTGGCCCTGTGGGATGTCCTAGTCAGTACTGACTTCCTGGAGTGGAAGCAGTTCTGCTCCAGCATCGCTGTATCACTCTATGCTCATTGGTATGTATGTGTTGTGGCTTTGCAGTCCTCAGTGTACGGAGTAATTCATCCCTCCCCGAGGTGAAAGGGGGTACCCCCCTATCTGGTATAATCCTCCCGCTATTCATCAAGTGAGTCTCTGCAGCTGGGCCTCTCGTCGTCCAGTCCCCCATAGGATGGCTATAAGGCACGTGTCCAGCTCCTGGCACCATGCTCTGGGGATCCACACGGTCAGCGTAACAAAGAAGTACAACAGTCGGGGAAGGGCCACCATTCTTAGCAAGAAGATCCTTCCCGCTACTGAGATAGGGAGTTTCCCCCCCGAATCCCATTTTGTCTTTTAAGGCCCTCAGTGCCCCCTAGGCTTATTTCCTGTACATCCTGGGGCTAGTGGAAGATCTTCACCCCCAAGTATTGGAAGCATCAGGGCTCCCACCTCGGGTCCCCAAACAATCAAGCGGCTGTAGATCCATTGCCATTGGGAACAGCTGGGATTTTTTGTTAGTTTACTCTTAGGCCCGAGAGAGCCCCAAACTCTTTCATCATATTCCTGGCCCCTTGCAGATCCTCCCCTGAGTCTTTCAGGAATAGCAGGAGGTCGTCAGCGTACAGTTCTATATGATGTACTTGTCTCCCAGTGGTAACCCCCTGTTTCTGTCGCCCATCCGTGCCACACAGGCCAACGGTTCCACGGCCAGTGCAACAGCAGTGGGGATAGGGCGCACCCCTGACGTGTGCCCCTCTCCACCCGATACTGCTCGGAGATCGTGCAGCCCGTGCGCACCCTAGCTGTCGGGCTTGCATACAAAAGTCTCACCCAGCGTATGAATCCCTGGCCCAGTCCCATCTTCTTTAATACAGCGTACAGAAATTCCCACTCCAGGCTGTCTAAGACCTTTTCTGTGTCTATGGTGAATAGCACCCCCTCCTGCTCTGCTCTGCTGCCCGATTCCAGGATAGAGAGGAGTCGCCTTATGTTCAGAGTCGTGTTTCTGCCTGATATGAAACCCGCCTGGTCTGGATGGACCAGAGAGGTCATGTATGGGAGCCGTCTGGACGCCAGCAGTTTACTTATAATTTTAAAGTCGAGGTTGAGCATTGATAAAGGCCTATAAGCCGTGCAGTCATGGAAGGATTTGTCTGATTTAAGTAGTGGGATCACCACTGTCTCCCGGGTAATCTGTGGCAGGGTTCCCTTCTCCCCGGCCACTGCGTATAGTTCCACCAGTCTGGAAGCTAGCTCCTCTGTGTAGGGGGCATAGAATTCCGTGGGAAGTCTGTCTGAGCCTGGAGTTTTGCCTTTTGCCAGACCCTTAATGGCTGCTCTAATCCCATGTTCTGAGATGTCAGCTCCCAGCTGGTCAATGGTAAACAACCCTCTTATTCACAACTAGTCATCACCAATGCTATTTTGAAAATGCATCTCCACCCCCACCAGCAAATGAAATGCCTCTCCTTAGCTGATCACATTATCGGCGGCGTGAGAGCAGAGGAGTTATGCTGTAGTCATGTAGAACATGGCCCGAGCCGCCTCCTTTTAATATACTTTGCAAATAATATATACCTGTTGTACAGTTACACACGCCACCTTCTGGCTAGCTTTCTCCACCCCACCCACATATTTTATAGGTCTATCCTGCATCTCTCCCTAACCATCTTTAGCAGCGTCTTGCACAGATATATAAAAAAAAAAACACTGTCGAGCCACTCTTCCCCACCACCCTTGATAACACCCCCATCACATTGCAATATTTAAAAACGCAAATGCCTGGTACTGCCACCCTCCCTTACTGCTCACCATAACCCAGTCCCTCAACTCGACTCAGTATTAAACAATTGAAAAACCTGGCTTCCAGCCCTTCTTCCATGCCACTATCATTGCATTTCCTTCTCCTCTCCTCCTGAATTAGCACTCTCTTCTCTTGATCCGATAAGAGAGATGTGGTGCCATGCTGATAATGACTCTGTGGAGCTATTGTCATGGTGAACTGGAATATGTGAAGAGACCTGTGGCTGAGTGGGCAAGTGGAGGTTGCCAGCACAAGACCACCACACCCATGCCACTGCCTAACCCCGGTCTACGGAGGCCATAGAGAAGTGGGAGAAGGAGGGCGAGCTGTGGATGGTCATTCCACTGCCTCCCTCAAGTCTCTGTAGACCAGAAGAGGCAGAGAATCAGTGTCTGCCAAATCATCTGCTTGGATCGTGAGTTTTCACTAATGTCAGAAACGTGAAAAAGTCAAGTCCTGTTTCACTTCTCTGGTATAGGAGTATGAATATACATGGTTCGAATCCAGTGTTGATGATGCAGTAACATGTTTATAGATGATGCCTCTGGTACTCTAAGAGAGGTCACCACGCTCTGGTTGTAAGTTACTAGACACCAGGAGTGCTGGCTCAAATCATCTTATACTGGAGAATACAAACACTGAGTGCTGCCTCAAAATATTTTACAAAGAAAGTTAAACAGTGCTGGAGCTGCCACGTTATCAACTTACAGTGAAAGTTAAAAGACACAGTGATTTCTTCCTCTTAAAGTGTAGAGGCTAATGGGAACTGTGTGTGCTGCCTTTTATACGCTAAAGTTTAATGGGCACTGTGGGTCTAACACTGGAAATGACTCAACATCGCAGGGGCTACTATCTTTTTTGTAATACTTTGAATTCACAATATATCTACATGTACAAGGTGACACTGGTAATTTCTACATGCCCATGTGCATCAGAGCTAAAGCATACCTTTCTTACATTACACAACCCATCAAGAAGATATCCAGCCTTAAATAAAGTTCCACCAATGTTCGTTGTCTTCCTTTTAAAGTACAAATTGCATCTATCTACAATCCACGTGAGACAGAACTGTACAATTCCAAATCCGAGTCCTCATCACAACACAGTAAGTAGGAATAAAGAGCTGCTCATAAGACTTTTGGGGGCGTGGTAGGATGAGTGATATCAGCATATTCTTTTATCCAAGCAGAATAAATAGGGACAAGGAGCGTGTTATGTGGGTCCAGCACCCATACTACATGAATGTATCGGAAAACGCAAGAGTGGGCTGTTCCTAGACAGACGAGCAGAGGGAGGGGAGAGGCTGTAAGTCGGAAAGAGCCAATCAATTGGATTGGAGGGATCTGATTAATCAAAAGCAATATCCCTTCCACACCCACCAGGCAGCTCCTTGTTGGGCCGGTGATGCAATGCCCAACGTGCCCCTTTATGGGTTTCTTTGCCAGAGATCTTTAAAATGATATGCTGTGATGAAGTATGTGAGTGAGGGTGCTGCAAGTGTAGATTGGTTAATGAGTGATTAAAAATTATCAAGAGGTACATTATTAAATTTAGTATTTGGGTCCTCTTGACATGATTAAAAGAAAAGATGGCCGTCCCGGGAACTATGACCCTTGACAGTACAAACAGTGATGTAATTAGAGGTCAACATGTTTCTTGCCTTATGTGGTCCACCAAGATATTTGGCAATCGTCAGGACTGAATGTTAAACTTAACTTAGAATTGCTGGTTAAGTATTGTTTTGCAACCGGAATTTGGTTGCAAAACATTAATACATAGCACTATGACTTGGTATTTGGAAAAGACACCCTAAACACAAGTTTCTGGATCGCAATTTGGTATATGTACATTTACAATACAATTTTTGCAGTCGCAAATGACTCGATTCTGCAAATCCTCCCATTTGCAACCTCAAAAAATGCTTTATACATCCAGCCCCAAGTCTCTCAATATATTTGAGGATCTTTCAAGGGTGGAGGGAAAAAGAGGATTGCCGATCACGGTCAATGGGGGAAATATGGTGTTGTGGCTCTAATACTTTTGGTCAGTACCCACTATGCCCGTCTGGCCATTCCCACTATGTCTACATCCCCCCTCTCCCTTTTTGAAGAGCAGGTGTCTTACACAAGGCTGACACCAACAAATGAGGTTCAACCATCCTACACTCAGGCCTCATGCGCCTAAGACAGTACTACTCATGAAACCAATATTCACCATGTCGTGCTTAGCCTACTAGGCAATATAAAACAGGGTCAGGTAGTGCCAATCCTCCTTGTGGCTTCGGCTGAGCAAGCACTTTCCAGCGAGCCCGCTGCTGTTAACTTTCAATATCAGCCTTAACAATACCTGTTTAGGTTATCTATGAAAAATCAGCTAGTATACAAATGGGAATATTTTCAAATTGGTATTAAGACTTCAGTATCACAGCTATTTTGATCAAGGATATTCACCAATGAGATCGTAGAAACCATCCAGCCCTGTCCTCCTCACCTCCTCTCTTTCTTTTTTGGTCCCATAAGGGTATAGACATCCCTAAATATGTCTGTACTGCCTATAAGTGGGAATATGTCCGATTTGTCCCAATTAATCCGCTACCTGAAGTAACTGTTAAATGTAATAACATCTCTGATAATGGGTGCAAGGCTGTCATATTTCTTTCCGGCTTTCGGGTGTAGAGTATAATATCCTCAGCATATAGAAATACCAACAAGTATCTGCCTCCTACATAAATATCATGATGCAGATGATTCTCATGCAGCAAGCATGCCAAGGGTTCATTGGACAAAGGCAAATATCAAGGGCAATAGCGGACAACCTTGGTGAGTGCTCCTCCCCATGCAAATGAGCTACAGGTCCTGTGTATAGTATATATGTTAAATCCAGGAAATACCAGCTGTTTTCCATGCATCTCAAAACCTCCTTCATCAAGGTCAGTCTAATGTGCCAAATGCTTTTTCGGCATCTAACAGGGCAGCCACCTCAGGAGCATCATTCCCAATGCAAAATAGCCATCAATGATCGTATTTTTAAAGCAGTTGAATAATTCCGATCCTCTCAAATTCCAATGTCTATCTCTCTGAGGGGAGGAAAGGCCACCAAACTCTAGCACTACTGGTAAAAAGTTTTAGGCAGAACACTCGCTCCTAGAAGTTCCATGAAAGTGCACAATGCTAGCCATAGGTCTATGTGGAGGTAGTATTGGGTCCAAATTCTCAGTGTCAGCTCCTCCCACCACTATCCTAACCCATCCTCCACATGTTGCTGTAACTTAAAGTTAACTGTTTTACATATTAGAATTAATCCCCACTCAGGAATAGGAGGATAATATATACTCATGCCTTTTCCTTGCAAAAGCAAATGTGTAATGGGTGGATAGCAAAATGGGTCTCCTGGAGCAAAGCTGTATCAGTTTTATTATCTAGATCGGTTAATGAGTGGCAGGATTTACAGGGATTATTAAATCCACATATACTTTTATATCATGAATCATATACTATTCCTTAGTCGTTTTGTGATTTTTTTTTATATATATATATATACACATATATCACTCACTTTCTTTCTCTCTCTCAATTTTGCAGCATAGCATGCACATCTAATCCAACATGTATCAAGTCACATTCAACACAAAAACATTTAAAGAACTCACTAATTTAACATATCGCCCCACACCAACCATAAACATCTCACTGGACCTACGATAACAAAAAGTAATACAGTGATGCACATCGTCCACTATTATATGAGAAGAACAGAATACTTTCCTAATGAAAAGGAGAGACACTAAGTCTGATGAAGAGTTAGCATCCTTTTTTGGCCATGATGAAGTGACATATATAATTGTACAGGTCGCAAAACAGGTTTTGACCAGTTGTGTTTACCAAGGACATCTGAGGAAAGAATAAACGAAATATGAAAAAGGCATAAAGAGACTAATAGATGTTTAAAGATTATGGCTTCATAATGGTCAGACTGATGTTAACTGGCATGTCTCCCTACGGCTACTCAATTTTGCTAATCATCAGAATCAATGGAGTGCTGAGCTGGAACCATCTGAAATACACTAATTTGTTTGCAAATAGTCACACCGACATGAAACTGTGACTGTGAAAGTTCTGCCTCTCTTGCGTTCTTTATGAGCCTTTCTATTGACCTACAGACCTCAATTTGTTACGTCTTAACTGCCACCTTCTTAGAGATGGATGTTGAGGCGACTGAAAATAGTAATTCTGGGGGATTTCAATACTCACTCTAAAAATCTGACCCACCCTTTAATTACTAATTTTAATTTGCTATTTGACTCTTAATGTAGAGAGTACACCTCCCACCTCCTCAATCACACACTATGATATGATATGATATGATAAAAATTTATAATGCGCATAAACAATAACCCGCAGGTATCAAGGCGCCTAACAATACAATCAAAATTGAAACAGACGTCCTTACATATAGGCTTGTCGAAAGAGACGAGTTTTTAGGGCAATGCGGAAATTCTGTAAAGACGGAAGGGATCTCGGATCAAAAGGAAGATCATTCCACCATTTGGGGGCTGGCGTGGAAAAAGCCCTGCCACCCCATTTAGCTCTTCGTACACGGGGGGGCTGTCAAAAGCAATTTCCCGGAGGAACGCAAGTTCCTACCAGGGGTGTAATGGGAGATAATAGACCCAATACCCGTGTCGTTATTTTTAGCGATGGCTCTGTAGGTCATGCATAGGACTTTGAACCGGATTCGAAGTTCTACCGGTAGCCAATGCAGCGATTTCCTGGCCGCAGTGGCTGAGGAGCATCTGGGAATATCCAGGACAAATCTGGCTATGGCGTTTTGGACCACCTGTAAGCGCTGTAGGTGGCTCCGGTTTAGCCCAGCATACAGCGCATTACAGTAGTCCAAACGAGAGCCAATAAGTGCAACGGCTATTTGCTTTCTTGCCTGCAAGGAAAGATATTTCCTGATCCTTCGCAGGGTGTGAATCAAGCCCCAGCAGGTGGAGACAGTTCTACTCACCTGACTGCCCATATCAAGGGCTGGATCTATCATCACCCCAAGATTCTTAGCAGATGTTGTGGGGGAGGGACATATTCCTAGTGAGTCAGGCCACCAATTGGCTGACCAGATGTTTTCTTTCCCCCCGAACACCAACACCTCAGTCTTCTCCCCATTCAGTTTAAGAGAGTTCTGAATCATCCAGTGACCAACAGCCTCCATACAAGATCTAAACTTGGAGGCGATAAGCACATCAGAATGGGGGATAGAGACGAGTATTTGGGTGTCATCTGCATAAGAAACTACCTCCATCCCGAAAGATCTTATTAGCCTGGCTAGTGGGGTCACATAGATGTTGAAAAGGGTCGGACTAAGCGCCGACCCTTGAGGGACCCCACACAGCACTGGTCGGGATGGAGATAGGAACTCCCCCAACTTGACTCTTTGTTCCCTCCCAATAAGGAAGGAGGTCAAAAGATCCAAGGCTGCGTTCCTCACCCCCACCTCCCTCAGGCGAGATGTAAGCACTGAGGGGGAGAGGGTATCGAAAGCCGCTGTTAGATCTAGCAGGACTAGGAGGGTGGTCTGGCCCCCATCTACTGTCGTGCGGATCTTGTCAAGCACGATGGTGAGGGCTGACTCGGTGCTGTGTTCCCTCCTGAATCCATGCTGGGAGGAGTCCAGGCATCCCGAGCTTTCCACAAAGATAGCGAGATGCTTGTTAAGATGTGCCTCAAGCATCTTCGCTGGGGCAGGAAGCAACGAGATGGGGCGATAGTTTTTTAGGACCTCCGGGTCAAGGGAGGCCTTTTTTAACAGGGGTTTGACTACCGCCTTCTTCCACTCCATAGGGAAAATGCCATCTCTGATGGCTAGATTCATTATTTCTAGCAGCGGTGGTAAGAAAGTCTCCCTACACTGCTTGATAATTTTCAGTGGGCAGGTATCCAGGGGAGAGCCAGATTTGATCTTATTGAGCAGGATCTCCAGATCTTGTAAGGCCAGCGGAGGAAAAGAGTCCAAGGTGCACAGTGGGGAGATGTCTGTAGTGGTCATATTCATCTCAACCCGAGTGATGAACGCACTGACGCAGACTCTTTGTTCCTCGAGAGCCAAGTGGATATCCTGTATTTTGGTGTGGAAAAAGGAGGCAATCCTGTCACATAAGTCCTGCGAAGGAATAACAGGATCAGGGGCTTGCAAGTTGACTAAGGAGTCAACAGTTTTAAAGAGCTCCTTCGGCGAAGAAAGCGAGGTGGTCAGGGTTACAAAGTAATCTTGTTTGGCCTGTGTAATCTCGGCTTTATATTTCTTAACAAGGAGTTTATGAGCTTCCTTGTTCTTGAGGTCCCAGCTGGCGTGCCAGAGCCTCTCCTTTCTTCTCACTTCTTGCCTGAGAAGTCTGAGGGAATCAGAGAACCAGGGGGCAGATGGTCTCTTTCTGGCTCGGCGGCGGGACTGTACTGGGGCCAGTTTGTTCAAGGCCTCAGTAGTGACCTGTTCAAAATGGCCGACTGCGGTCTGTACGCTGTCCAAGCCAGTGACAGAAAGGCTTGCAGCCCAGGGCACAAAGGAATCACTGCTGAGATTCCTGAAATTTCTGGCAATTTCCATAACGTGATTCCCTCTTTTACAAGAGTCCACCCTATGGTATTCCAGAAAAAAAGGAACCGCCAGATGATCAGACCAAGATAGGTGCATCGGATCCTTGATGGTTAGCCGAGAGTCATTAGAGAAAATGCCATCCAGAGTATGGCCTGCACGATGGGTGGCTCCGCTAACTCGTTGCGTGAGTCCACATGACTCCAGAGCCTCGATAAGACATGATGTGTCAGATAGATCATGTCGTTCTAAGTGATAATTAAAATCACCTAGGATAGAAAAGTTTTGTTGGCCAAAATAATGTTCCAGGGCCTGGAGAAGGTTGTGCGTGAAATGAGTTCTCGAACCAGGTGGTCGATATATTAAGATCCCATTAAAAAAGGGGCATTGCGCTTCCTTTATTGTGAAATAGAGTGCTTGAAAGCTATCCGGAAAGTCGGGTATAGGTACAAAATGGCATTGCAAGTGGTCTTTGTGAAGGATCGCTAACCCCCCTCCCACTCGACCCTGTCTATCAAGTCTGACCAAACAGTACTCTTCTGGGACCGCCTCGATTAGGTCAGGGTCAGAAGAATCCTTATCCCATGTTTCCGTAATGAACACTATAGTAGGCGTTTTATCCAATACCAGCTCTTTAAACATGTTTTTATTCTTAACAAGTGAGCGGGCATTAAGCAAGATGCCCTCTACTCCTACTATCTTATGGCTGGAAATGGCGGGGTGGCCAGAGAGAGGATTTTTAGGGATGGAATTGGGAAGCCTACGCGTGGAGAAGCAGCCGCAATGGAGGGGGAGAAGAAGATCATCCGGCTCATAGGAATGCGTGCATCGCAGTCGGCGCGGTTTCAAACCCAGCAGTTGCTGGAGAGAATAGCTATAGAGGGCGGGAGGAGTATCGCCGGAGTCCAGAGTCCAGCCATCCAACGCGTCCTCAGCGCGGACGGGCGCAGACGGGCTGGACTCTGGCGTGACTCCGGCGTCACTATGGCGTCCACGCTGCGCGCCATATCCTGCTGTCTATGTAGGGCTCTAGTCAGACCACGTGTCTGCTTCAGCCAATGGCTGAGTAGCGCTAGTGACCCACCCAAGATGGCGTCCCAGACAAACAAAGCGCGGGGACCGGGCCGCCCGAATGGCGGAGAATGCAGACCTGTTAGAGGGCAGCAGTGCGATCCGTGTCTAAGGGCACAGGTAGGGACCTAGTAATCTCTAAACAATATTCTAACTATTAAAATCAGGGAATAACAAGCGCAAATCAGAAAAGTAAATACAAAACGTTTTTTTTTTTTTAAATTCAATTACGAGCTTTCAGCGCATAGCGCTATATGCAGGACGGGAATCAGGCAAGAGTGAGAGACTCTCCTACCTGGTTTAAGTACTGTCGCCAATTACAGCCTCTAGTCAGACCACGTGTCTGCTTCAGCCAATGGCTGAGTAGCGCTAGTGACCCACCCAAGATGGCGTCCCAGACAAACAAAGCGCGGGGACCGGGCCGCCCGAATGGCGGTGAATGCAGACCTGTTAGAGTGCAGCAGTGCGATCCGTGTCTAAGGGCACAGGTAGGGACCTAGTAATCTCTAAACAATATTCTAACTATTAAAATCAGGGAATAACGAGCGCAAATCAGAAAAGTAAATACAAAACGTTTTTTTGTTTTTAAATTCAATTACGAGCTTCCAGCGCATAGCGCATAGGTCACACTGTAGATATGTTCTGCTTAAATTCTTCCTTATTTACCTATTTTGCCATTCTCCAGTTTCTGCGGGCGATCACTTTCATATCCCCTTTCTTCTTGGTATCAGCTGGTATGTGCCTGATCCTGCTAACTAAACCTCATAAGTGGAAGGTTGTTTTGGCGGTAGCCTTACTTTTCCACTTGTCTGTTGAATCTTGTGGCGCTATTGATGACCTCCAAGAGTGTGTTCTGCTTGGCTCTGCACTAGATCAGATTGTCCCACTCTTGAAAGAAGAGTTAAAACTTCTTGTCTATCCAGCAAATTATATATCACTGAAGTAGTGGCCCTGTGTCTTGACCTGAGTGTTTTGGGATGTCTCTGGTGGCACCTGTATGACTCTTCCGTTAAACTTGCATGGAGATTAGATTTGATTTATAAGTGCTTCATTCTTAACTAAAAGCTAAACCAAATGTCTACTCCCTGCGTATTTTCTCTCCACCTAACATGTAGGTGGCGATAAGAGACGCATGATTTGCACCAACTGATGTGGTTTCGTATGTTAAATTTTATTTTAAATCAGATTCTTTTTCTTCTTTTTTTTATTATTATTTTTATATACTGTATACAATCACAAATACTTCTGCAGGGTTAGCCACAACTGGCTTAGAACATTAGTACAGTGCTGTTTATGCGGTTACCCTCTTGCTGGTTAGATTTTGGTAGCGAATGTATGCAGTCATACTCATTTTCTCGTCCGTGCTTTCTGCCACCTGACATGCACTCTGAGCCTGGTAGCCATTTAATGACAGTTTGCTCTGTTATCTAACAAGGTTAGGCTACATGCTGGAATAAGAGTTGCTGCATTTCGAAGAAACTTTTCCTAATGCGATTGTTAATGCCTCTGAATGTCAAGAGTTCCCACTCGCTTCACATGTGTCTCTGTAACTCCCTCGCTAAAGAAACCATCCTCTGACCCTGATGATTGGTCGAATCACTGCCTAATCTGATGGCTCCTTGCTTAAATTGTTGAAATTAGCAATATTTTATCTAGAAGTCCTCTTTTGTCGAATGTATCAACTTACTGCACCCTTTCCAAGTAGGTTTCAAGGCCAGGTGGCAGCACTGAGGTAGTGGTTGCTTTTGTCCTATTACTTACCGGTAATCTTCATTACTCCTGGTCCTGTGTTCCTCATCCCATTCATTACTTATGGAGATCTAGTATCTCCCGGACAAAAAAAAGAACATAAGGAATGCTGGGTCCCTCTATCCCACCCTCTCCCACTGGGAGTGAATAAAATGTACTACCCAGCAGTCGGTCTTAACTACCAAGTCACCCAGGAAGGCCGGCTGTTCGGGAGGGAGGGAGGGGCGTAATGAATGGAATGAGGACTACAGGGCCAGGAGTAATAGGACATTACCCCCAGGTCCCCACCCCATTAATTACTTATAGAGAATACATAAGCCAGACAACCGGCCTTCCATTCCCAAGAAAAAACACCCAGAGCACCATCTGCACTGCAGCACCCAAGTAAATTTTTTCAAACCAGGTACAGAAAAGAAAACAAAGTGAGGAGGACACAGCCTGCAAAACACGTAACCTAAAAATTCACATCCTTCCACAACTAATTTTGGAGACAATAATGGCGAACAAAAGTATTCGAGGAAGCTCATGTCTCCACCCGACTCACCTTAGCAATAGACACCCCACGTAGTTCAGCCCAAGAGGCCACCACACCTCTCGTGGAACGGCCCTGAACCCCAGCTGGAGGAGGAGCACCCGCCAGGGAATAAGCTAGTGCAATCACCTGCTTCAACCACCGGCAAATAGACAGGGAGGAGGCCTATCCCTTTCATAGCTGACCCAAAAGAAACAAACAAGACCTAAGACTTCCGAAAAGGCTTAGCGCGATCCAAATACAATAAGAGAGCCCGTCTCACATCCAACAAGGACCAATCCAAGTTTCTATAGGAGCCAGCAACCTCCACCAGAACCAGCTCCTGAGACGTATGGAATTGAGACACCAGCACAGGCACAAAGAAGCATCCAACCTCAAAACCACAACATCCTCAGAAAAAGATAAGTAACGTTCTTCTGGCCACGAGAGCACCCAACTGCCCAAACCACCGAGCCGAAGTGATAGCCACTAAAAAATCACCTTAAAAGTGACAAAATTAATGTCAACCAACTCCAATGGCTCGAAGAGGGCCAACATCAGAGCCTTCAACACCAAAGGCTACATAAAATTAAAAAAAATGTTAATTAAAAAATTTAAGATAAAAAAAAGTAGTCCCTTGGAAGTAGCGCCAGCCGCGACCTGCGTGCTGACATCAGGAGCGCGGGGAGGAGCGGCGTACACGAGCGCGAGGAGGAGCGGCGGGCATCATCGCGGGGAGGAGCGGCGGACAGGTGGGGAGGAGTGGTGAGAAGCAGCGGAGGACAGGCGGTGAGGAGCAGCGGACAGGCGGTGAGGAGCAGCGGACAGGCGGTGACGAGTGTCGGACAGGCGGTGACAAGCGGCGGACAGGCGGTGACGAGCGGCGGACAGGAGCGGCGAGGAGCGGCGGACAGGAGCGGTGAGGAGAGGCGGACAGGAGCGGTGAGGAGCAGCGGAGGACGGACGGTGAGGAGCCGAGGACAGGCGGTGAGGAGCAGCAGACAGGCGGGGAGGAGCGGTGAGAAGCAGCGGACAGGCGGTGAGGAGCGGCGGACAGGTGGGGAGGAGCGGCGGCAGAGGTAGGTGAAGCCGCCGCGGGTGCGCTCACGGGGCGGGCGGGGGCCCTGAAGCCTGATTGCTCCCGGACAAGGTCGGGATGGGCTGTTAGTCTATTTATAT
The DNA here is from genome assembly GCF_964261635.1 of Lissotriton helveticus. Taxonomy (NCBI): domain Eukaryota; kingdom Metazoa; phylum Chordata; class Amphibia; order Caudata; family Salamandridae; genus Lissotriton; species Lissotriton helveticus. The sequence continues at coordinate 1,630,601,540 of NC_136065.1, read as the reverse complement.
GGTTACTGCACTGGGTTGTCCAGCCTGATATTTTATTTCCAGTTCATCGTCCTGGTTCATGGTTCATGCATTAGGTAATATACTTGGGAGAGTTTCAGGTGGGAGCCAGCCTTTGAACCCCCTGTGGACCCAGAATGTGGGTCTGTGTGGACTAATCTTGCTTTGCGCTGGGTTGTGTTCCAAAATCCCACTGGTGTACTATAGCATATGCTGCTTTTGCAGTTCTTCTCTTGCGAGGCTTTGTACTTTCGCCATCTCCAGTAAATTTGTTTTCTTATGTGGCCAGCACAGGTAACGAATGAGTAGAAGAAAATATTTGTGCAGCGTCACAGGCACCCTTCTAAATTTCTTGGTGCTTTGGATGTTTGCTTGCATTCACCTGTTTTACAGCCAAAGGCGCTACAGCTCAAGGCCGACGATATTCTGGCCACACTGGCACAGTGCCTTCAACTGCTCTGAAATCTTGGTCCCACCCGTCTATGAAGTATCACACAAAAGGCAGAAATCATTAAACGATCCCCATGTGTTGCAGACTGGTGTGGAAACAAAATCAATGTCCTGTGGTTGTGTTTTGCAGCTTCTTTATTGTGGTCAGCACGTTCCACTGGTTAATTTTTTAATTTTTAGGTCTTGCCAAGTAATGCGCTTTGACGAGATCTATTGATGTCGATGTCGATTTAGCTTCGAAGGGGAACAGGAGCTGTGCACTCGCCCGGACAGTTGATGTGCACGTGTACGGCTCGGGTTGTTTCAGCACAATGCAGGCATGGCATGCTTTCACTTTCCCTCCTTTTTCCCATCGGCTCCAGATCATCTCGGACAGTAGATGGGCACGCGCCTGGACAGGACATGTGCGCGGGTATGGTGTGCGGAAACTGCGCACTTCCACATTTTTTTTGTTTGTTGCATTGCATTCTTCCGAGGGGAGAACAACCATGTTGGGGAACAATTGTACTAAAAAAATATTTTTGTTCACCATTACATTCAGTTCAAATACTCCTCATTCCATGTCGGCTGCTGCTGTTTTTCACTCTCTGCATTCCACCCAAGCACCATCCTCCTCATCCTGCTGTGACGCCGTCCTTTGCCAATGTTTGTACAAGAGAGCCCTCTGCAGTGGCCGGGCCTGCAGACAGCCCCATGCACTGATAAAGCGGCACGTTAGCAGCAGTATGTGTGTGTGTGTATGTCGTTTTACTTACACACTAAGGAAAGGCTGGCACATTCACAGATGTATGCTTTGCATTAAGAGCTTTCGTCCATACCTGCACACAGGCATCCTCCCTGTGAATGGGTGCCATGTGCTCTTCAAGCCCTCTGCAATGGCAGCCATACAAATAAAGATGTCCTCTGAGAAAGCTCTGTTGGCAGTCCTACACACAGAGAAAGAACCCTGTGCGTCCACAGCCTTAGGGAGGGCAGCTCTTGCCCAGTCAGCCCTGCTGGTAGAGGTGCACGCTGGCAGATGCGTGCACAGGTAAACTGGTGCACCAACCGCCAAGATGATTCACTGCCCTCACACATACAGTCCTAGGAGCAGCCGTGCCTTTAGCCTGACAGAACTTCATTATGCAGCAGAGAAGCCGCATGCTGTGCACCAAGGCCTGAATACCCTCCGTTCTGTAGGTGTAAGCACTGCCACTTCTGTCTACTGGCAACCACAAAGTAGCTCACTGCTCAGCCCGCCATGCTGTGCTCTGCCGCCTACCTGGCACTCCTCACTTCTGCATACTACCAGGCTTGCACTGTGCACGCACTTTGCACAGCCAGCCCTGTACTCTGCATGTTATCTATACATGGTACCAGCCCCACAGAGTGTCAGACCGGAAGTCAGCCCAGCGCCTGCTTCCGCTGTGCACTGCCAGCCCTGTGTTTGGCCTGCACCGTGCACTGCTACCTTGCCCACTGCCAGGTCTATGTCTAGACTCTAGAGAGGCTGTATCAGGCACACGCAGAACTGCACTAAACATGATATTGTCAAAGTGAATAGTATAGAAGGGTCAGGAGAAATGACACATCGGGTGCTGCAGCACAATGCGGGGCTGCGGGAGTCAAACAACCCTAGTCATGCAAATAAGGCATTCATGCACTGTTGGAGCGCTTAGAAAAAGAAGCAACTCCAAAGGAAAACTGTGGAAGTCTTTAATGAGCACCAAAGAGCGACCAGTAGCCCTGGCAGGGATCAGCAACTGCCACCTTTCCAAAGGAAACATTCGAATACCACTTTTGTAATTCATAAACGTTCTAACATTCTGTTCCCCTGGCACTAAGAACCCAGCACCTTGGATGGGAGGGCACGAGAAGCGGCAGCCGGAAGGCGTTGGAGCAGCTGACAGATCAGGCAATGGTCTGATCAGAGGGGTGGCTTCCCTCCCCTGCCCTGGGCTCTGGCTGCTGATCCTGTCCTTGCCTCTCAGGAGCAAGGCAGGGTCGGATTGGGATCACAATTTGGCCCGGGCACTGTCAAAATAAGCATTTGCAATGCAATAGGTCTCGCATTTATGCGGGTTTAAGCTATAGGCATTGTAAATGACAATTCCTTTTATTTTTGTTTTGAAAACCAAAACATAAATAAAGGGCCTTGTCATTTACAATGCCAATAGCTTAAACTGCATAAATGCGAGACCTATTGCATTGCAAATGCTTGTTGTCTCTAGTGTGTGTTAGGGGATCAGCTCAAGGTTTCATGGGCCTCTCTGAACTCAAGCAATAACCATGAATAGTTTGCATGGTAGACTGGGGAACCTGAAATCCGCTTTGAGGGTGTCCAAAAACAGCCTCTGCAATCTCCGTGATTTCTCGGACTTTGCTTAGCTTAAAAGAGGTGCATCTCTCCTCCTCAAACTATGACGAGGATAGCAGTGCCATAGTACCCACTCACTTCTCCTGGCCGGTCACTTCTCCTACACGGTCACTGACCTGCCCGCCGACTACTCCTGCTCCGTCACTTCTCCTGCCTGCTGACTTCTCCTGCCCGGTCACTTCTCCTGCCCGGTCACTTCTCCTGCCCGGCCACTTCTCCTGCCCGGTCACTGACCTGTCCGTTGACTGCTCCTGTCCCGTCACTGCTCCTGCCCGGTCACCGACCTGACCGTCGACTGCTCCTGTCCCTTCACTGTTCCTGCCCAGTCACTTCTCCTGCCCGGTCACTTCTCCTGCCCGGTCACTTCTCCTGCCCGGTCACTTCTCCTGCCTGGTCACTGACCTGCCCGTTGACTGCTCCTGTCCCTGCTCCTGCCCGGTCACTGACCTGCCTGTCGACTGCTCCTGTCCCATCACTGTTCCTGCTCTGTCACCGCTCCTGCTATACTTAATACAGTAGGAAAAAAAATACGAACTGAAAAACCAAAGTGATCCAATAGTAACATGCAGATTTATTTTGTCAGCACTGGGGCAAACGAGATTTGCTTTGCTCGGATGTGGGTGGTATAGTGATATTTAGGATACTGTGATTTATCTACGTTGGGCTCAATGAACAACAATGGCAAACTGCACAAGGCCCCTAGTTCCCCACAAGTTCGCAACAGTACGCTGAATGGGGGAAAGCTTCTCTGTAATCAGTAATTGCAATCTATGGGCTCCAAGTGAGTCACTGGACTCCAAGGCACTCACTTGCCACATTATGTTAAAGTATGTTGAGTGGCTGCAGCATCCTGGCCCCAAGAACTTGCGAGCTGGCCCCAAGAACTTTTAAACTCTTGGGGCTTCTAGCAGGGGAACAGCAGTTTGCTATAATGAATCACCTAAATTACGGACAAAAGGCGCCCATAAAGGAATAATGATGGACAACGGACAGGCCGCCAAAATTACGGACCTCCCATGAAATTTACGGACGGTTGGTCACCCTACTATAAATATGAGGATTTGTTGGCGCTTTTTGTGATGGTTTCTCTTCTGATTTCTTGTTTAGGCTTTAGTCCATGAATTGCCTGTACTTAAATAATTGTTCTTTTTTTTCCAGTATTCATTCCCGCCTCACCCTAGCCAGAGATACGCTCCTCCAGGTGAGTTGATATTTCTATAACGTACAGCTTTACTGCCCACTGAGTGGCTCTGTGCAGGTCGGTGATGACAATAACACGAGCACTGGGGAGAAACACGCTGAAAACCACACAAGGAGTCAGTGGCAAAGCTGAGATTTCTTAGAAGAGGAAACTTAAATAGTAACTTGTCTAGGTCTGGTATGACAGCACAGGTTTGTTTCCTGGTGTTAACAGTCTTTTAAATATACAGAGTGGGCTTTTACTCGCCGTAAAGCCCCCTCATGCTATTGGCTGTTTGAAGTGTTTTTTCGCTTCTTATGGAATGCTTGCATTGAAAGGCATGATGGACTATTTTACATCACACGTACATTTTTATCTCCCCCATTCATTGTATACAGAAAGCAATCTTTTGCGTGTTGTTTTTTTCTTCCACAGAAGCCTGATTTAAAAAAAAAAATAGCGAGGGCTCTTTCGTGAGTCATGTCTATTTGCATATATAAAATGTACCCACACACATTCTAAAGGAGACACAATCCAGCTGCTTAATACTATATAAGCATTAGAAAAGCCATCAGGTCTGGCTTTAATGTAGAAACTCATGGGAGCATGCATGGCTAAATACCATTTGAATGCATGACCACATTAAAAACCAACCTATTGGCTGTGCCAATGCTTGTTTTATATAGCTCCAAATATCTACCACCTGCTCGAAAGGATGCAAGGCTGAGTCTGCCTCTGTACTATTCAAACTCGTACACATGCTGATCTGGCAGAGCCGTTCTGCCAGCTCCTCATGGCGGCACACTGCTGATCAAAGGCCATGAGTTAGGGCCTGTGCTGAGCATGCGCCACCAGACGAAGAGAGGAAGCGCCCAGTGTGAGGCACACAAAGTCCAAGCCAGAACAGAACAGCCTGGGTGATAGACATGTAGAATTAGGAACGTATAGGCCTGCTATAGGAGGGGAAGCGCAGCATAAACTGTGTCAGAGTGAGATGCTGCACTTCTCACAAGGTCAGGCTTGTGCCGATTGCTGTGGAGGGCCAGGTCGGGTGCCATCTTTGGTGAGTCCCGGACCCCGGCTGGTCTGGAGTTAGCGGTCCAGCTCGGGGAGGGGCTTGGGCCTTAAATAGAATCTGATTCTGCGGGCCCGTGCGACTGATCAGGGTGGTGGCAGCACCTTGCTATATCGTTTGGGAAAGGCGAGCAGACTGCGAGAGATTCTCTTCTGCTCACTCGCTCTCCGCAGCATTATTGCAGTAGCTTATTTTAAAAACAGTATTTTATACCCAATTGATTTAATAATTGTGCTGTGTGCTGTATAATTTATTGTACCGTTTTTAATACTCTGTACGCTGCTTCCCGGTCCCCCTGTGCCCCGTTCCACCGCGGCTTGCTTGTGCCGAATGCTGTGGAGGGCCAGGTCGGGCGCCATCTTTGGTGAGTCCCAGACCCCGGCTGGTCTGGAGTTAGCGGTCCAGCTTGGGGAAGGGCTTGGGCCTTGAATGGAATCTGATTCTGCGGGCCCGTGCGACTGATCGGGGTGGTGGCAGCACCTTGCTGTGTCGTTTGGGAGAGGCGAGCAGACTGCGAGAGATTCTCTTCCGCTCACTCGCTCTCCGCAGCATTATTGCATTAGCTTATTTTAAAAACAGTATTTTACACCCAATTGATTTAATAATTGTGCTGTGTGCTGTATAATTTATTGTACCGTTTTTAATACTCTGTACGCTGCTTCCCGGTCCCCCTGTGCCCCGTTCCACCGCGGCTTGCTTGTGCCGATTGCTGTGGAGGGCCAGGTCGGGCGCCATCTTTGGTGAGTCCCGGACCCTGGCTGGTCTGGAGTTAGCGGTCCAGCTCGGGGAGGGGCTTGGGCCTTAAATAGAATCTGATTCTGCGGGCCCGTGCGACTGATCAGGGTGGTGGCAGCACCTTGCTATATCGTTTGGGAAAGGCGAGCAGACTGCGAGAGATTCTCTTCTGCTCACTCGCTCTCCGCAGCATTATTGCATTAGCTTATTTTAAAAAAAGTATTTTACACCCAATTGATTTAATAATTGTGCTGTGTGCTGTATAATTTATTGTACAGTTTTTAATACTCTGTACGCTGCTTCCCGGTCCCCCTGTGCCCCGTTCCACCGCGGCTTGCTTGTGCCGATTGCTGTGGAGGGCCAGGTCGGGCGCCATCTTTGGTGAGTCCCGGACCCCGGCTGGTCTGGAGTTAGCGGTCCAGCTCGGGGAGGGGCTTGGGCCTTAAATAGCGATGCCCCATAGAACGCGCAGCGGTCTCGCGCAGCGGGCGCGCCGTCTGCGTGCCGAAGGAGCGCCAAAGGAGGGCCCGTCTGTGCCCGTCCGTACCTCGGACGGGCCCAGGGCCAGCTATCATGCCCATCATCCCCTTGGTCGGATTGCGCATGGTAGGATCAGGTATTCTCGCAATGACCTTTTGAAGCTAAATCCCCCAGCTGGAGGGGGTATCTGTATGCGGGCGGGGCGGGACTGCACGATTGCGAAGTGTTCCAACTGTGGTTTTCTGCCCCAGCCCTTCTTACCTTCACGGTCAGGTAGCGGAACTGGCCCTATGTCGATTAGGGCTGGGCTAATTAATGCTAGATCCATGGTGAAACACGCAGCTGACATTTTTGAAATACTTGTGGATGGCCAGCTTTAGCTCCTTTTCATCACGGAGACGTGGCTTACCAACACGTGCGCTCCGATTATGGAACTCGCTGTCCCTAGAGGATTTAAGATTGCCATAGTTGATAGGATTACAGGTAGAGGGGGCGGTCTGGCTGTAATTTTTAAGGAGGGGTGGCACTTCTCTATTGAGCAGTCCGATGCAGTGGCTGATGGAGAAGTTCTCCACTTCTCCCTTATTATTAATCCTCACTTCACCTTGGGAGGATCATTGATCTACAGGCCTCCAGGCCATGTTCACCACTTCATTGATACTCTGGAGGAGTGCATAGTGCCACGGGCTCTGAGCTTCCCGAAATTCCTTCTGGTTGGCGACCTCAACATCCATGTAGATGTCTCTGACTCTACGGAGGCCCGCCGATTGGAGGAAGTTTTCGATTTAGCTCAGCTAAAACAGTGGGTGGTTTCTCCGACCCATGTTGGAGGTCACCTCCTGGACTTAGTCTGCTCTAATTTCCCCATCAAGGCATTAAACTTAGAGAAAGTGACGTGGTCTGATCACGATCTCATTAGGTTTTCATGGGAGGTGGAGGGTGCAGGTAGATTAGCTGCTGCATTGCCCAGTAGCCATCCCCAGAAGGTCAACCTGGGTGCGTTCGGCCAGGCCCTATCTAGAGCTCGCCCAACGCTTCTCCCTGAGTTAGGTGAAGCGGTCAATGGCTTTAATGGGTGGGTGCTGCAGGCGGCCAATGTCTCTACAAAACATACTACCTTGTCCAGGCTCCGTCGCACCCCTTCTCAACCCTGGTTCTCTCCCGAGTTAAGGGAGCTGAAATTGGGATGCAAAAAGCTGGAGCGGGCATGGAGACTTGAGTACAGTTTGGAGACAAAGTCCGCCCTACGCACAGCCCAAAAGAACTACTATTCCGCTATTAAGACAGCCAAAGGTAACTACTACGCAGGGAGAATCGCTAAAGCGGATAATAACAGTAGAGAGATTTTCTCTATTGTTAAAAGCTTCCTATCCCCTGCTACCGACTCAACCATACTCCCTTCTTCCATGCAATGGTGCGAGGAATTGTCTGATTTTTTTATTAACAAAATAGCCAAGATTCAGAAGGACCTGTTCTCTGCGCTGCCAACGGCCAGCTCAGCGGCTGGCCCCCCCTTTTTGCCATGCCACTGCGACATTCAGCAGTTCACGGACTTTTCGCTAGCTGTGGAATGCGACATACTGCCTCTTCTCCAGTCCCTTAAATCGGGCTCAACTTCAGACCCTTGCCCTGCCCGGGTACTTGCAGAAGTGGCTAGTATTGTCTGCAGCGAGGTCACCCAGATAGTGAATCTCTCCCTATCATCAGCAGAGGTTCCTATAGGCTGGAAACAGGCAAAGCTTTTGCCGCTCTTAAAAAAACCAGGGCTGGATGCTGCTGTTCCCGGGAACTATCGTCCCATATCCCTTCTGCCAGCATTGGCCAAAATCTGTGAGAAAGTGGTTTTTCGTCAACTCGAGAGCTTTGTTGAGACCTCTAATGCTCTACATCCAGCTCAATCAGGTTTCAGGGAGGCCTACAGCACGGAGACAGCTCTGGTTGAAATGGCGGAGTCAATCCGGGAGTGCTTGGACGGTGGCGGCAGAGCGGTCCTCATTTTGTTGGACCTCTCTGCCGCATTTGACACCGTTCCGTACAAACTCCTCCTCGCCAGGCTGTCTGCAATTGGTATCGGTGGGTGCGCCCTGGCCTGGTTGTCCTCATTCCTATCAGACAGGTCACAACAGGTCTGGATGCCGCCTTATGCCTCAGAGCCCAAACCACTCCTCAACCGGGGTCCCTCAGGGATCCACTCTTAGTCCCCTACTGTTCAATATCTACATCACTCCCCTGGTATATCTGGCAGAACAGTACGGGGCTAAGATTTTCGGATATGCTGACGACCACACAGTTGTTGTTCACCTGGCCAGATGACCATCTGGATACCACAACAGTCCAGCTCTGTTTGTCCTCAGTCTTTCGCTGGCTGACTATGGCTCAGCTGAAATGCAATGAGGACAAGTCGGAGGTCCTCTTCTATGGTTCTTTCCCTTCCAGCTTTAAAAACTCGCTGTGGCCACCTAACATTCCCAGTCCCAAGGTGATGGGAGGTCCCGCAAAAAATCTCGGCGTATGGTTTGGGGAGGACCTAAGATTCGAGGACCATATACAGAAACTATCTGGGACATGTTTTGCTACTCTGAGAATGCTACGAAGATTTTTTCCGTTGCTTCCCAGGGAAGCAAAAGAGACTGTTGCCCGAGCTCTCATCCTAGCAAGGCTGGACTATGCGAACGCTCTGTTTAGCGGTATCCCTGCTTATTTGGTTAATCGCCTGCAGGTTATCCAGAACGCCGCTGTCCGCCTCCTGTTTAACGTTCCGAGATGGAAGAGCGTTCGCTCTCACATGTGCTGCCTTCATTGGCTGCCAGTGTCACTACGCATCCTGTTCAAATCCCTTGTGCTCCTGTTTAGAGCAACTCATGACCAAGGGCCTGCCTATCTGAAGAAACGGTTCATCCTCTATGCCCCCACACGAGCTCTTAGATCGTCCTCTCTGTTCAAGATGACTCTCCCTCGCTTTAGGCGATCTAGACTAGGGGGTCAGTCAATATCCGTGGTTGCTGCCCAGGCTTGGATTCCCTTCCCCTCCATCTGCGCTCCATTCAGTGTGTAGCCCAGTTTAAGAAAAATCTAAAAACTCATTTATTCACTAGTCTGACTTAAGCTGGTCTCTGCCCTGTCTTCTTCTGCTTTTCCCCATCGCGCCAGGACACTCCCAAGTAACAGAGCGCGTTATAAAATGGTTTATACATACATACATACATATCAAGAGTCAGTGGCAGAACTGAGACTAGGCTGAAGCCCAGTTCTTGTCTGGTGCAGGTGTGAATGAGCTCAGACACTGCGGTTTAGGGGCAGAATCTAGATAGTTCCACCAAAGTATACTGCATTGAAAAACCGCTTTGAGAAGTATTTTATCCCAGAGGCTCACCAACAGAGTAGTCAGTCAACATCTTGCCCATAGTCAGTCAATTTCTAGCCCATTCTTACCCACCGCAGGGGAGCAAATGCAGTTCTCCACATTACCGGGATGTGAGATTTCTCTAGCAGCAAAGACCGTGGCATACGTGGGCCAGGGTGGGTATTTGTTGGCCCTGTATACATCTGTTGGTGTGCGATGTCTGTAGTCTGCAGGGAACCTATTCCAGCAGCAGACCCCTTGAGAGAGCTTCCGGTAAGATTGTCAAGAAAGAGACTCCCCTCCCTAACTCTGACACGATAATGCACTCTGTGAATGCTCTCACTGCGATACCTGCCTCCTTGGTGCTTGTAAGGTTAGCTTTGATACATTTTTAGAGGGGACAACGTTTTCGTGCGTTCTGTGTTATTGTTAGTCATGTCTTCTAACAGTAGTGTTTGATGGTGAATATACACGTCAAGTATAAATGTCTGTCTTCTATATTATATTTTTGTACACCATAAGATGCACACTTTTTCCAATCAATCCTAGAAATCTGCCAGAATCAAACAGTTTACCTAGCCCTCAAATTCTTAAAATCTTAAAAGTTTCTGAGGGCAGTAGATTACTGATTTTCTGAGAATTCTGCTGCACTGGAATTATCTCCTATGAGTATAAAATTAAACCTATTTCAGTGTGAATTGCTGATAAACAAATACAAGTGGGGCTAAAATGTACTGTCTTGTTATAAAATTACAGCTGGGAAAAATATATCTACTTAAAAATATAAAATATATGTTTGAGGTATGCGAGCTGTAGATCACATGCTTTGCCTACTCCTGCCATCTAGTGTTGGGTCCGGATGTTTGCAATTTGTTTTTCTTCGAAGAAGCCTCACGAGGTAGGCGACTCTTCCTTTCGGTGATAGTGCACATGGGCATGGAATCCATTGTTAGATTGTTTTTTTGCGCCATTGGGTTCGGAAGTGTATTACTGTGTTCCGGTTCGAAACCGTTCTTCAGGTTCACCTCGGTGCGCAATCCACTCTACCTTCGACGGTATTGTTTTCGTACGCGTATCCCACTTCTCCGCATATTGTATTAGTTGACAAAACTTTTATTTCCATCGGAAAACTCATGGAAGGTCATTGGGCCTCACCGCGTCGGCCACCTCACAGTCGATGGAACGTACTCCATTCAAATGTTGTCCTCGTGCCACGCGAAGTACCCGCGCACAACTTGTGCTTATATCCGCAGCACAACAAACAGAGCTGCGACACGTGCAAATCTTTCTGTTAGAAGATCATCAGGCTCAACGTCGTGAAATGCAAAGGCAAAACATTAAATTCACGCTGGACATCTTTGGAGAAGGTTCCTGAGCAAGAAGATTATGGCGTGCAAGGGACCGAAGAAGAACAGGAAGAACCTGTATCCATTTCGGAATCGGTCCCTGACTTGGAGGAACACGTGCAGCAAGGTCAAGGTATCGTGAGTACCGTACACCCCTCGCTCCAAATACCTATTCAGCCCAAGCAAAAGGCTCCATTCCCACCTCCTTCTTTGGGCCACGGTTGGCACCGAAAAGTTTCTGATACCTCACCTTCCGGCTCTGCACTGAAACACGCACCAGAGCCTTCCGGCTCTGCATCGAGTTGACTAAAGTCGGGCACCAAGCCGAAAACTTCCGACTCGAAACCCAAAACCGCTTTGGGCCAAAACATTTGACGCCAAAACCAAAAACGGCTTCTGAGCGTAAACCTTCGGCACCGTAAATTCATCTGACCCAGTCACTGAAAATTTCGGGCCCGAAACAGAAAGGTGATCCTCTGCAGCAGCAGGACCCATGTTTTAACATCCCACCCCCGAACTTGAACCCCAAACAGAAAGTACTCTATATTAATCCTCAGACAGGACTTTCTACCAAATTACCTCAGAAACATAAACTAGAGTCAGAGCATACTTCTCATATTCCTTTGAAGCAGAAGCAGGTTGGTACTAACCCCTCTCCCCCTCCTCCTCCTCCTCCTTCTCCTCCTCCTTCTCCTCCTCCTGCATCACCACCTTCCCCACAGTTGCATCAAATACCAATTACACCAACTAACTCTCCAACAACCTGATAATAATGAGGATGATGGGAATGGTGGGTATGATCCCTACCAGCAGATCCCTGGAAAGACTATAACACTGAATCACCCACAGATAATTACCTAGACCTTTACCCTACAAAAGCCTTCCCCACCTTACGGCAATGTGGGGTTACATAGAATTACTATCTAGAGCTGCAGAGTATCATGGGGTATAATTACATAAAGAATCCCTAAAAGAGGACTTTCTATTTGAAACCCTTAGTAGCTGACAAAGGTCCACTCGCACTCTCCCTATGCTCAAAGGCATGATGAGACATGCAGACGATATATTCAAAGCCCCCATTCGTGCTCGCATTCTCACCCCCAGGATAGACAAAAAGTATAAGCCTGCTCCCATCAGTTCCAGTTTTTAGGTCTCGCTAGCGAATGCAGTGCATGCCCTGCTTTGCGAGACTTTATTGTTGTCGCCTTGGTGCTGGAAGGCAGACAAACCACGTGCGCGCACAGACAGGCGATGTGCGCACGCATGGTGTCTCCTCTCTGGCTCACACCATAGCTGTGCTTGATGGTTTACTGACTCACGTTCCCCCCCCCCCCCACACACACACACACACAGCTGACCTAGACTAACAGCCAAGGCAAGTGGTGTCGCGAGTATATTAACATTAACAATGCAGCCCCCTGGGCCCCAGTAGAGGAGTGCCGAGCGCAGCAGCCACGCACCCACTTGATTTTTATTTTACTATAAAAAGCATACTGTGCAGAGAGAGTTATTATTATGATTAAAAGTTTAATCGCACTATTGTTTAGAGCGTAACGTATTTAAGGCATAGTAGATAGCGATGTGTCAGGCTCCCAAAATGTATAGCAACTGCTCCGTTCGTAATGAAGTTTCGAATTGCTTTCATTGCAGAGTTCAAGTAGAGGAGCAGGAACACAAGATAGCTATCTTTTAGGAGTTATAAAACGTGAACACGCAATGCAAGGGGAATGCAAGGAGATGGTGTGGAGATGGATAGGTGTCTTTAAAGAGCTTGTAAACGTTGTAAAATGCAGATAAAAGGAACCTGGAAAAGCAAATTGTCTGCTACCCGAAAAAGATAAAAACTACAGCAGCCTTTTGAAGGGTTTGATGCCAAGGCATTAAACTGATTACTCAGAGCCTGCTTCATGCATTCCACAGAGTAAACAACAACATTTTATAAGATCAGATTTGTGCTTGCAGTACGACGTCCAGTGTTGTTGTAGGCGCAAGCATTCTTTAGTAGAGAGGATGAATATTTTGAACCTTGCAGGTGGAAAACTTGCAGGTGGAAAACGAACAGATAATCCTGATCTAGCATTGTCCAATTAATTTATTTAAAAGTTCTTCCTCATCCCGGCCCTTAAAAACGTGAAGCGACCTTTTGTCACCAACAGAAAACTATGTATTTCTTTCCTCCCCTGCGGCTGCTTCCTTGTGTTGCATCCGCGGGCAGTGATCCATATCTACACATCAAAACTCCCAGATGAGCCATGTGTCAGCCCCAGCCCTGAGTGTCGAGGTTGCAGACCTCAAGCGTGGATTGTAATTACACTGGAAGAAGCTCCCGCACCGAAGCAAGGGCCTGCTAACGTGACGTGGGTCCCAGTATCATTTACGTTTGTTATTGACTGGGCCACTGCAATTATGCGGCAGGAGAGGGCCAAATTATGCGGCAGGGATGAGTAAATTATGTGACAAGAAAAGCAAATAAAACTGCATCATGTGACACATTTTGTAATTGTATTGCTACATTATTTTGTCATTTTCAAACTTGTTAACATTGTTTGGGCATTCGTTGCACCTCATTACTACCAGCTCAAAACCCAAATATAGCAATAAGCTACAAAAATGTAACTAGTCAACCTTTGCAAAGGGCCTTTAACGGCGCGACAATGCAGTTCAATGCATTTTAAGTAAATTTGGAACCGTTTGAGCTACAAACCATTTTTTTTGTTAATCTGCTGAATGTGGAAGGTGGATTATGTGACAAATGCAGCAAATTTATAGTTATGCAAAATATTTTACCACACATCTATTCCTATATGTGAACTGTAGGGCCACGTTTGAGAGTCCTGTAGCTTTCGGAGCCTTTCTGCCCTGTACACTATGTAGCACTACCTGAAAGTCACGCCGAAGTCCTGTAGAGCCAGACCCAACCTTCAAGACTGAGCCGTCACTTCTAGGGTGCAAGACACGCCTGGAAACTTGGCTGAACATATCGCGTCATCAGTTTATCACCTCCCAGCCCTAACATGTATCTTTTTCATGTACATGATTGGAAGTTCTCTGTGCCCGGAAAATAACCTGTTTCTAAATGCCCACTACCCTGATAACCCACTTTTAGCACCTGGTCTGTATAGCAAACATGCAGGACAGTGCTTAATGCATTATAGTTACTTACAACCCCAAACCCACCAAAAGCAGTTAAACTATTGATGAAGTCCTGTTTGTGAATGATGCAAAGTTAATCATCCTTCTGGGAGCCTGTTACTTTTGATAGCTTGGAGAAGTTTTGAGTGTACATTTTTATGGCCATTTTGCTAGTCCAGCACCCATGTCCTTTAAAGATGTAGGACGGTCATTGTCTCTGCCCTGTATATCAATCCCTGGCCACTAAGAACAAGCATTTGCAATGCAATAGGTCTCGCTTTTGCAAGAGTTTGAACTATTCGCATTGTAAATGACAATGCCTTTTATTTATGTGTTTTGAAAACTTGCAAGCAGTGCCTAAACATGCACTCTGTACTTATAGCCGTTGCTTATGACAAGCTAGGCTGGCAATAACTGTGCCTCTTTTACTGCAAGCCTTGCTTCTTTTAAGCAAGGACTATCTGTACAAAGTGCATGTTTACACACTGCTTGCAGGTTTTCAAAACACATAAATAAAAGGCATTGTCATTTACAATGCCAATAGCTCAAACTCTTGCAAATCAAATGCGAGACCTATTGCATTGCAAATGCTTGTTATTAAATGGCAGTTACCACTGGCCTCTTTAGTAGTCTCTAATGCCCGTAAACAGGCCATTTCATAAACTTCAGGGGTCGCACCTCCTCCTGGTAAAGAGTCCAAACTGATAGACACCTCCGGTAAAAGGGTAGCTGCCCAAGCAGCAAATCACTGGCGTATTGCCAACACGCAGGCGCTTCTAGCCAGGTATGATAGTGTACACTGGGACGAGATGGAGCAATTACTCCAATTGCTACCAGATGAACATAAGGCTAAAGCTCAAGACCTAGTCCAAGAAGGAAAGCTCATCTCAAATTCATCAATTAAGAGTGCTTTAGATGCTCCTGACACTGCAGCTAGAGCAATCAATATGAGTGTATTATTAAGGAGGCATGTATGGTTAAGGATGTAAACCTGAAGTCCAGCAATCCACTTTGAATACACCATTTGATTAACAGCAGATCTTAGGACCTGTAGTAGATACGTCCTTAGAAAAGATGAAAAAGGATATGGAAGTGGTTAAATCTATGGGAGCCCTACAGACTCCGTCTAGTCATGTCTCCTTTTGTCGCTCCTTCTACCGTGGGGGGGGGGGGGTCCCAAGTCCCTCTCTTCAGACACTACTGCTGCACCCTACAAGGGAAACAATCAATTCACTTCCTCAAGAGACTTCTTTAGAGGAGGGTACAGAGGTAACAATGGCAAGGGTAGAGGTAGAGGTTCTACAACTCGTACCGCCCCCTCTCCTATCAAACAGTGACTTGCCTACGCTTCCCCCGATCATTTAACACATGTTGTGTGACGCCTTTTACAATTCCTCCCCATCTGGCAATCAATAACTACAGTCAAATTGGTGCTAGAAATTATCCAACATGGTTATTGCCTGGAGCTTACCAACAATCCTCCAAACATTCCACCACATTCTCACAAAATGTCACCAGAACACTTACATCTACTTCAGCAAGAGGTCCAGTCTCACCTCTCCAGAGGAGCTGTCGAACCTGTGCCGTTACAACATCGAGGAACAGGGGTGTACTCCCTTTACTTTCTCATCCGCAAAAAGGACAGCTCCCTGAGACCTATTCTAGACGTCAGAGAACTAAACCTCTACATAATGTCAGAGCATTTTCACATGGTAACACTTCAATAAGTGCTCCCACTTTTACAACAGGGTGATTTTATGTCTACACTAGACTTAAAAGATGCATATTTCCACATTCCAATTCATCCTGCTCACCGCAAATAACTCAAATTCATGATAGCGGGTCAACATTACCAATACAAAGTACTCCCATTTGGAGTCCCCACTGCTCCCAGGGTATTTACCAAATGTCTGGCAGTAGTCGCAGCATATCTAAGAAGACAACACATTCATGTCTTTTCATACCTGGACGACTGGCTCATCAAAGTCAGCAATTACCAAATGTGTCTCTAACACACTCAAACCAATATTCACTTACTTCAGCAACTAGGGTTTACAGTAAATGTGTTAAAGTATCTTCTTCATCCTTCCAACACACAAACTTATCTGCCAGCCACAATAGATGCTCAGAAAGCTTTAACATCTCCCAATGCAGCCAGGATTCACAATGTTCAGTCCATTCTCACTCAATTTCAGCCAAACCAGTCATTACCAGCAAAAGTGTTCCTGCAACTGCTAGGAATGATGACGTCTTGCATTTTAATTGTTCCTCACACAAGACTTCACATGCGTCCCCTTCAAGAATGCTTAGCAAGTCAGTGGAACCAATAGCAGGGTCAGTTGACAATCTACCGTAGGTAGATGGCCACACCCATCGCTCTCTGCAGTGGAGGAACCTACAAAATGTATCCAAAGGGCTGCCCTTTCTCCACCCTGTTCCACAGACCCTGCTAACAGCAGACACATTGCTCACTGGTTGGGACTGTCACCTACAAACTCACACAATCCAGGGACTGTGGACTCTAAAGTACAAGAGCCTCCACATAAATCACCTAGAGCTACTAGCAGTGTTTCTGATGCTCAAAGCCTTTGGAATTCACCTAATATGCAAAACTGTCCTAGTCCGCACGGACAACGTGACAGCTATGTAGTATATACAAAGACAGAGAGACACACTCTCTCTCCAACTGTTCGCCTAGCGCAAGCCATTTAGAAATGGGCCATACATCACAAAATCTATCTCCTAGCAGAACATCTTCCATCAGTAAAGGTTAGGGGTGGGGTTTTTAGTTAAATCAGGAAAATGGCGCTCAGGCTATTGCGTGTACTATATATGGACCTGTGTCGGTACGGTGCTGCGAGGTCGGGGGAGTAACCCGCTAACCCCTGGAGTGTGTGAATCACAGGATCCACACTGTAAAGTAGGCGCAGTCCTGGGCACACGTGATGAGGATTAAAGGGTTGAATTCAGTCTCAAAGTGTTATATAAATGCAGTGGTCAACACCAGTATGATTTCGAAAAGTAATTTTTTATTGTGACAACAGTTAGGTCCCGTGACTCATCAGGGCTGTGGTGCGAATGGAAAACAGGTGTTGCAGGCCCCATATAACAGGTGATAATTCCAACCCGACCCATCTACACGGCTCCAGTGTCCTCCGTGCTTCGCTCTATACACACCACAGGTGCCGGTGCTACCCCTCTACTCGCACTGTGCGACTCAGCTTTAACTTTTCCTGCTGCTGGGCTCTACACGGCCCACTGCCCACCGGGCTCTCCTGAATACGCCGCCAGACACTGGATCTCCACTATCTGGAACCCCCAGGTTCATATGGCATCCACCGCCTCGGCTCCCATTCTATTCACGCCGATCGGCTTTATCCCAGCCCGCGCCTACTGCCATCCCTTTCTTCGTATCATCAACGTGGCATGCTCTCCAGTACTTTCATCATACCTTTAGTCTTCCTCACGCCCATTACCGGGTTGGAATTATCACCGGTTATGTGGGGCCTGCAACACCCGTTTTCTATTCGCACCACTGCCCTGATGAGTCACCGGACATCTCCCAGTGATGAAACACGTGTCGGCTGGTTTTGTTTTGTTCAACTTAACCGTTGTCACAATATAAAATAACTTTTCGAAATCATACTGGTGTCGCCCACTGCATGTATATCACACTTTAAGACTGAATTCAACCCTTTAATCCTCATCACGTGTGCCCAGTAAACAATCAAATTGCAGACTTTCTCAGCAGACAAAGACAGCAAATCCATGAGTGGGAGCTTCATCCCCAGATTCTTCTTCTTCCCTACTTTCAGGAATGGGGATTCCCTCACATAGACCTGTGTGCCACAGTTCAAAACGCAAATTTCCCAAGCTACGCCTCCAGGTTCCCACACCCGCTCTCCAAAGGAAATGCCCTATGGATGAACTGGTCAGGGATATTTGCCTATGCTTTTTCGCCTCTCCCACTCATTCGGTTAGTAGTTCAGAAGCTCAGACAATCATCCCTCAAACTCATTCTCATAGCTCCCACATGGGCACGGCAACCTTGGTTCACCACCCTGCTAGAGCTCTCAATAGTTCCACACCAAAAGCTGTATCTCAACTCCAGTCTCCTCACTCCGAGCCATGGAGGAATCAGGCATCCAAATCCCAAGGAACACAACCTGACGATTTGGCTCCTCAAGTCATAGAGTTTGGTTATTTACAATTACCACCAGACTGTATGAATATCCTAAAAGAAGCTAGGAAACCTATTGCTGGAGCATTTTATGCAGCAAAGTGGGAAAGATTTGTTATATATTGTAACAATAATATCAATCCCCTTGATGCTTCAGTGCAAAACATCATCTGTTATCTTTTACACTTACAGCAATCTGGATTGGCCTACACATCCATTTGATTGCATTTAGCAGCAGTAGCTGCATACTTACAAAACAGACAACACATATCTTTATTCAGGGTACCAGTGATTAAAGCTTTTATGGCAGGACTTAAAAGATTAATACCACCTAGAGCTCCACCTGCTCCACCTGCTCCAGTATGGAACTTGAACATAGTCCTTACCAGGCTAAAGGGTCCAGCTTTTGATCCAGTGTCAACTACAATTTCTCTCTTGGAAAGTTGTTTTTCTTATCACAATCATTTCCTTAAGGATAGTTGCTGAACTCCAGGCACTAACTATACAAGAGACTTTCTTTCAACTTCACAAAGACAAAGTGGTTCTTTGAACCAATCCCAAATTTCTTCCTAAAGTAGTTTGTTTTTCACTTCAATCAATCAGTTGATATACCCGTTTTCTTTCCTCAACCTGATTCTGTAGCAGAACGAGCTCTACATACACTAGATGTTAGAAGAGCTCTACTATATTATGTGGAAAGAACAAAACAATTTTGTAAAACAAAACAACTTTGTTGCTCTTTCGCCACCACGCAAAGGCAATCCCATTTCTAAAACAGGTATTGCAAGATGGATCGTGAAATGTATCCAAACATGTTATGTGAAAGCGAAAAGAGCCTTGACAATACCCCCTAGAGCGCATTTCACCCAGGAAATAGGGGCTACTATGGCCTTCTTAGTGAATTTTCCCCTAGCTGACATCTGTAACATGGTCACACATTCACCAATCACTATTGTGTAGATGTGTTAGCGACGCAACAAGCTAATGTAGGCCAAGCAGTACTTAAAAACACTTTTTCAAACAGCTGCAACAGCTACAGGTTAGCCACCGCCTTGGGAGTTACTGCTGTATAGTCTATGCAAAGGATGTGATCTACAGCTCACATGCCTCGAACAGAAAATGTTAGTTACCCAGTAAGCATTTGTTCTTGGCAGGTAGAGCTGTAGATTCACATGCGCCCACCCGCCTCCCCAGGCACCTATACCTGTTGCAGTTTTTTCCTACTTTACATACATACTTATGGACATCTCTATTCTACCTTTACTGATTCCATTCTCACCCTCTGCGGGAAAACAATTTAACAATGGATTCGATGTCCATGCGCACTATCACCAAAAGGAGGTGCCAGCTACCTCGTGACTGGAAAGACTTCTTCGAAGAAAAACAAATTGCAAGCATCCGGACCCAACACTAGATGGCAGGAGCGGGCAAAGCATGTGAATCTATAGTTCTACATCCCAAGAACAGATGCTTACTGGGTAAGTAACATTGTCCTTACTTTTTATTAGTTGGCTTTGGGTCCTTGAGGAGAAAACATTCTTTAATAAACATATGCATGTTCAATGACGCCATATAACCAAAGCTTTGCAGTTCTAAAGCTGGTGATGGGTGTTCCCCATTTTAAGATCGACGCTGAGTTGAATTCGTTTTGGGCCGTAAATGATATCTCTTCCAGGCAATAAACATTTCAGGAATGGGGATTGCAGGCAGTAATGCAAATATTGCAGCAGTGGTTTTATCACTAGTGGTAACCCAATAGAGTGAATTCTGTCTGGTACGCCATCATTCCTCCTTTTGTAAGTGAGTGGTATTTACACCAGTATTAATACCTATTTACCACTAGTTGTTTACCTGTGCCTTTTCAATTACAAGACCCCAGATGTACTAGCTTTATTCTTTACCAGTCTCTGGACACAGACTCCAAGGATGAAGTTCATCTCTGCAGGAGCAAACATTGAGCTATACCATTACTGACGTGCTTGTTTTTCTGTTTCTGCAGGTTCTATCTATATCAGCGGCAGCAAAATAAGTGAAATACAGATTGGGAACAATAACTCGATGAACATAACTAGCAACAGTCAACAGAAAGCAGCAAAGAAAAAGTGATTTGCTTCTGCAGATCTGGCAAACTGTGCAAACCCAGTCTTTATTCTATATAACTTTTTCAATCACACCTCTTCTGACTGCTGTTCTTTTTTTTATCCTACCCTCCCTAACCTCTGTTCCACTGTATAGTGAGAAGTCCTTTCGAGAGCCCCTCTCTCTTGCTAGGTGAGCTTAATTCATCCCTATTCTGCACTTTAAGTATCATATCCAGATCAGAGTTGGGCTACATTCTGCTGTGTTCCTGAAGTCATTCCACAATCCAGTCTATTACGCTTTTCTCCAACTCTTCCACGGTTCTTTCTCTCTCATTCTTGTTCTCTCTTTATGGAGATATCGCCCTTCACCAGGTTCCGAAATAACGAAGCCTGTTGTCGGATACGCCTCACAAGGAAAGCAATAAAAGGAAGCACAGAACACACTGCTTTAGAGGACAATGCTCGCCATGAACTGAAGTCGGTACAAGGAGCATCTTTTTCAATAGTGAACTCAGGGGACACATTTATATCTATTTTAAGTACATCCATTGGCGCTCAGGATGTGTGTATGGTCAAAAAACTATTTTAAATGTTTTGTTTGTTTATAATGTTCTCAATGCTCTTATGCTTCCAATTCACTGTGGGCTTTACATGCTGTAAGGAGAGATTCCAGCTTCTTGAATGCTGTTGTGTTGTAATATGTATCTACAAGCAAAATAATTACAATGAGTGACCGCAGGAGAGGATGGACCACCACATAATGCCTTAATACTCGCTTAGGATCTCATCAGAGTTTAGAGGGAAGCAACAGAACTTCAATTTGTGGAGTACAGTCCACCGACTGGACTTTCCTCCACCTTAGGGATATTATTGTGGATCAAATTAGGAGGGTGCGTTCTGCTCCATATTTGAATTTATTTCAGAAATTGAAGGATTTTTGCTTCTCTTCAAGCTCCAGATCATACCCATAGTGTCTTTTATCTGAACCAGACACCTTGTAACTTGCCATATGCATACAAACGTCTTCAACTTTGGTTCGCGAAACCTGAACACAGAATAAACTGTGGCTTCCTCAGCAAGGAAGGACCATCCAAGGCAGATTCCCAACATGAACGCCATCAGTGCAGGCAGTAAAAAGTACATCTGAACTTTGAGTGGCGGAGATCAGTTTTCAACTTGGAACCAACCAGAAGTAGAAAAGAATGATAGAACAGCCCAGAGGCGCCAGATCTCCAGCAAAGTTTCGGATTTTAAGTCTTTCCAATTAAGTTAAAGCAGCAAAAGATTATACAGCATTAAACATAGCATTTTATGCACTTTTTAAAAAAACTTTAGAAAAAGATGATGACTAGTGATACCTTTTTGAAATTTATCTCTTGAGAAGTTCAGTAAACAGAATATGACGAAGTGAATCTAGTGTAGACCTATCCTCTGCCTAACCGCAAGACCAAAGCATACAATATTACATCGATTCTGATAAACTCGGATTACATGTAAAAAGAGAATCACCCATATGACAGCATAGGAAATGAATGAAGCATTGGTCAAAGCAGGGAACTATTTTATAAGATTGAAAGATTGTTCATGCTCATTCAGAAGAGTGGCAAAAAGAATTATCTAAATTTAGGCATGATGAAAGAGGAGTTAGTACCAGTATGGTGTGCACTTGGTCTTAAGAGTGAAATGTGAACAGCTGAATGGAAACAAAGTAATTTAATTTTGGTTGTGCAGTATTCATATGATAGGATGAAAAACACGATTTAAACTACAGGGAAATAATTTAGCTCATACTTTGTTGAGGCTTTTAACCGAAATGTTCTCAACATCATAAAGATCAAAAAAGGTATAATCTGAATGATCATAAAATGTGGCTTGCCTCAAGCTAGACAAGCTACAATGTTTTAAATGGAGACATTAACAAGCCGTTGTTTGGTAAATAGCATAGACAGTTGGATCATTGAGTGTGTCTCCAAAGCAATCAAACCACAATAAAAACGTTCCTCTGTCAGCATAACAAAACAAAAAAAATCTTCTATTGACATACAGTTTCTGTTCGGAATATGGAAACATTTTTTGATAACATCACTAAGGTGCATGTCACAGGCTAGTCAGCTGGCCAGCCACCAATGGCTATGCTTTCAATCTTGATTAGTACTGTAACTTGAAAATATTGTTTTTGATTATCAGAAGCTCAAACTCTTAGCTCCACTGCTGATTTAAAAAAACAAAAAGGTAAAACACGTGCAGCAGAACTTATATCCAGGTCTGACCCTCGTTGGTGTTTACTAGCATAATGATGACCTCTTGGATCAGTGCTTAATTAGAGCTGGTGGGGGCCACCAACACTTATTTTTAGGGACCAGCACTTATTTTTCAGCATCAGTTATTTACCGTGGAGGAAAAACAGACAGAAGGAGAAAAAGGCATCCACACCATCACAAAGGAACCTACAGAGTGAGATAATGGGGTAGGTAGTTTCTGGTAGTGGATAAAGAAGCATGAGGTGGAATTAAGACTCTAGCGGCTTTGGTGTTGGGCGCACTGCCATTTAATTGAGCTAGCCATGGGCTTCAGCTCAGAGATTTAGGCACCGCCATTCTTTGTTTTACAGATTAAACACTGCCTTGGGCACTGCATTTATTAAAACTACCAAAATATCCGATGATCAATTTTAGGAAATCAGAAATGGTTGAAAATTCTTGTATTGCCTTAGCGTTGTAAAATCCTATTTGTATGTTTTTATCTGGTAACAGAAAATTCTTTGATGGTTAGCCCACTGAGCGCGTTGGAAAGTGCTCAGTTGTGGTTTTGTTTACATCTAATAAATGAATTAAAAAGGCAAAAGTAGAATACTTAATTCAGTGTTCAAAAGGTGAAAAATTGGAATCGAAAGCATGCTTTTTAATTTTGCTCCTGGCTTTTGGCATTGGTGTTTTAGAGAAACTAATGTTTTAAGTTTAAGATAAAAGACTGATTTTCAAGGAATATGAGCTGTAGAACATATGCTGTGCATAGATCGCCATCTAGTGTTGGGTCCGGATGTTTGCACTTTGATTTTCTTCGCAGAAGTCTTTCCAGTCATGAGGTAGGTGACTCCTCCTTTTGGTGATAGTGCACATGGGTATTGACTTCATTGTTATATTGTTTTTTTCCGCCATCCGGTTCGGACGTTTATTGTTGCAATCTGGTCCGATACCATTCCTTAGGGTTACCTCAACGCATAAGATACTCACGGTATTGTTTTCGATCAAGCCTCCCTTACTACCGTGCAAAGTAATTACTTAAAATAATCTTTCAAACGGAAAGTTTGTGGAAGGCCATTGGGCCTACCTGCGTCGGGTAGACCTGCAGTCGATGGAACAAACTTCCTTCAAGTTCTGCCCTTGGTGGCACCCGAAATACCCACGCACCGACTCACATGAAGTATGTAATCTGTGTTTGTCCCCCGAACACAGAGAACAAGTCTGCGATGTATGCCAGGCTTTCCGCTCCAAGTAGGCACTCAGCGACAGTCGGGTTCACGGTCACAACATGCAGAGCCAGCACATAAGCTCCATTCCGGACATTTTCGGTCAACAATATGACGAAGAGGCCGGCGAGGTCATGGGAACCAAGGAGGAGCAGGAGCCGGTCGTCATCTCTGAAATCCACTCCGACCAAGAAGAGGACATCCCACATGGTCAACGTACCGTGAGTACTGCTCCCCCTCGTCCCAAGAGACCATTCTAATTAAGAAGACCCTGGTCCAATCCACGCCTTTGGACCCCGGTCGGCACCGAGATCACGCATCTGATCCGAAAGGACTCCCTCCAAATCGAGTTCGGAGCCCAGACCTTCAGGGTTGAAACGCAAGTCCGGCGCCCACCCCCCCATCCTTCGGCCCGACAAAATTGTCAGAACTGAAGACATCAGCGATTTTGACTCCAGCATCGAAGATTTTGCCACCAAAACAGACAGAAATGCAGAAAACAACTACAAAACCCAGTTTCGATGCCCCAATTTAAAAACTGGATCCGAAACAAAAGATTTTGTATATCCATCCACAGACCATATCACCATTAAAGTGACTCTCAAAAGAAGGGCTGATGCAGAAGAAGAATATCACATCCCTCTAAAGAAGAGATCTGTTGGAGCTAACCCTTCCCCTCGTCCTCCACCTATTCTTCCTTCATCACCACCTTCATCTCCGCTTCAACCAACTTCACTTGAACATTCACCGCCACATACACCTGCCAACCAGGATGATGGGGATGATGATCAGGATGGGGATGATGATCAGGATAGGAATGATAATCTGCCATTACAAGACCCATGGGACGTTTATAACACCAATTTGCCCACAGGCAATGATCCAGACTGTACTCTGCCAAATGATAGTGTAGGCTACATTGAGTTACTGGGTAGAGTCGCCAACAACCATGGGGTGCAGCTACATAAAGAGTCATTAGAAGAGGATTTCCTCTTTGAAACCCTCAGTGCCACACAGAAGTCATCACATACACTACCCATTCTTAAAAGGATGGTCAGGCATGTAGATGACATTTTTAATGACCCAGTTAGAGCTCCTATTCTTACCCTTAGAGTGGACAAAAAGTACAAGCCAGCACCATCTGACCCAGTATATATATAAGGGGACAGTTGCCACTAGACTCCTTGGTTTCTCCAATACAAGAAAAAGAGCCAACTCCCACACAACAGAGAGCCTCCACCTCCTGATAAGGAATCAAAACTTATTGAGGCTTCTGGGAAAATTATAGCTTCTCAAGCAGCCCATTTCTGGTTCGTCTCCAACACCCAGGCACTGATGCCACAATACGACCGTGCACATTGGGATGAAATGGAACAACTAATACAATATTCACCCCAGGAACACAAATCAAAAGCACAAGATCTGGTTCATGAAGGGCAACTTATTGCTAACAATCAATAAAAATGCTCTTTAGATGCTGCAGACACCGCTGCTAGAGCTATAAACACTAGTGTCATTCTAAGAAGGCATGCCTGGCTCCCTATGTCTGGTTTTGAACCTGAGATTCAAGCCTCCATTTTAAATACCCTATTCGATAAGGATCATCTATTTGGTCCTGTTGTAGACTTTTCACTTGAGAAAATGAAGAAAGACCCTGAGATAGCCAAATCTATGGGAGTTCTTCAGTCTACACAGGGTTGTGCTTCCTTTCGACGCTACTTTAACCGAGGAGATTCCAAGAATACCTCATCAGAGGCTACCTCCACCTATAAGGGCAATAACCAACCTTCTTCATCTAGGGGTTATTTCAGAGGAGGTTACAGGTGTAACAACGGTAAGGGCAGGGGCCGGAATACAAACACATGCACCTCCCCCGCCAACACAAAGCAGTGACTTGCCTCCACTTCACCCCGACCACTCAACACCTGTCGTGGGAAGACTGTTAGATTTTCTACCAATCTGGCAATCAATAACAACAGAAAATTGGGTACTCCAAATTATACATTCTGGTTACTGCCTGGAATTGATCAACACTTCTCCAAATATTCCACCAAAGTCCTACAAATGATCACCAGACCATCTACACCTCCTCAAACAAGAGGTTCAGTCTCTACTTCTAAAAGGGGCTATAGAGCCTGTGCTGCCCCAACATCACGGGTTGGGCGTGTACTCCTTTTATTTCCTAATTCCCAAAAAAGATGGTTCTCTCAGACCAATTTTAGATCTTGGAGAACTCAACTGGTACATTCAATCAGACCATTTCCACATGGTGACACTTCAACAGGTACTTCCTCTGCTACAGAAAGGTGATTTTCTATCTACTCTAGATCTAGAAGACGCCTAATTTCATATACCAGTTCACCCTGCTCATCGCAAATGCCTCATGTTTGTGGTAGCGGGTCAACACTATCAGTTCAGGATACTCCTATTTGGAGTCACCACCGCCCCCAGAGACAACACAAAGTGTCTGGCAGTAGTAGCTGCTCACCTAAAGAGACAAAAAATTCCTGTCTTCCCGTACTTAGGCGACTGGCTTATCAAAGCCAACACGTGCCAACAATGTTCTGATTAACTCAGATACTCTGTCCATCACCACCCCCTTTTTGAAATTATTTGGCCACCATGAGTGTGGAAGGGTATGCTCAGACATGAGTCCCTTGCTCACTGCACCATCAGGATTCTAGCAAGCCGGGCCGAAGACGGCTGTAATGCCAGAAACCGGTCCCCGGAATCTTGTTTCCTTTCCAGTGAAGAATTAGCTTGGTAGTTTGGTCTGCCCTGTTCCCATGATGCACTGGGCCAGGGACAGACTAATTTGCATATAGCCAGGTTCTGAACTGGGATGGTGCAGTGAGCTAAAAAACGGTGATGGATCAAGCCCTGATCTGTTGACTGGGTAGGAGTGTTCTGATTAACTCAGATACTCTGTCCATCACCACCCCCTTTTTGAAACAATGTCTGCAGCACACTTTCAGGACAATTCGATTACTGCATCAATTAGGGTTCACAATCAATGTGCCAAAGTCACATCTCCAACCAACCAATACAAAGAACTAACTAGGAGCCACAATAGATACTCAAAAAACTCTTGATTTTTCCAGCTCAGCCAAAATTCGAAATATTCAAGCTTTAGTTCTCTGCTTTCAATCCAACCATTGGATTCCATCTCAAACTTACATGCAGCTACTGGGAGTGCTGTCATCCTACGTTATGATCGTTCCCCATGCCAGACTGCACATGCGTCCACTTCGAGAATGCTTCACGGGAACCAATCACAAGGTCTATTGACCGATCTTGTGTTGGTAAGCGGCCGTACTCGTCGCTCTTTGCAGTGGTGGAACACACAAAATTTATCAGAGGGAAGGCTGTTCATAGACCCAGTTCCACCAATAGTACTGACAGCGGATGCGTCCCTCACTGGCTGGGGAGCTCATCTACAACAGCACACAGTGCAAAGCTTGTGGAACCAATAACAGAAGTTGCTCCGCATCAATCACCTAGAGCTGCT
Organism: Lissotriton helveticus; assembly: GCF_964261635.1. Lineage (NCBI taxonomy): Eukaryota > Metazoa > Chordata > Amphibia > Caudata > Salamandridae > Lissotriton > Lissotriton helveticus. Next base: position 1,630,574,208 of record NC_136065.1, on the reverse strand, counting down.
TGCAATATTCCTAGTGTTTCAAACTCACCTAGTGGGCAGAGCTGTCCTAATTCGTACAAACAACATAAAAAACATGTATTACAGGCGGCGACAGACTCTCTCCAACTATCCTGCTTTGCCCAAGACACCTGGAGATGGGCTATTCAACACAAAATGTAACTCCTGGCGGAACACCTCCCAGGAATCAACAACCAGATTGCAGATCTCCTCAGCAGGCAGAGACCGCAAATATACAAATGGGAACTCCACCCTAAGGTCCTCCTGCCAGGCTTTCAATGTTGGGGAGTCCCCCACATAGACCTGTTTGCCACATACCAAAACGCCAAATGCCCAATCTTTGCGTCCAGGTATCCACACACTTTGTCCAAAAGCAATGCACTATGGATGAATTGTTCAGGGATATTTGTTTACGCTTTTCCGCCTCTCCCACTCATTCCATTAGTGGTTCAGAAACTCAACCAAGCGTCCCTAACACTAATCCTTGTTGATCCCACATGGGCACGTCAGCCTTGGTTCACAACTCTATTAGAACTCTCAGTAGTTCATCACCAGAAACTATGTCTCACACCCAGTCTTCTCACACAGAGCCATGGAGACATAAGGCATCCAGATCCCAGTCAACACAATCTGGTGATCTGGCTACTGAGGTCTTAGAGTTTGGCTATCTCAATCTACCGCCAGACTGCAAGAATATTATCAAAGAGGCTAGACGTCCTACCAAAAGAGCCTGCTATGCAGCAAAGTGGAAGCGGTTTGTGATGTACTGTATTAACGACCACATCAACCCGCTTGATGCTTCTGTACAAAACATATGTTATCTGATACATTCCAATTTAGCGTACACAGCCATACGTTTACATTTGGCTGCAATAGCTGCATACCTCCAGAATAGACATCTGTCTCTTTTTAGAGTGCCTGTTAAAGCCTTTATGGAGGGACTCAAAAGAGTAATTCCCCCGAGACGTCCACCTGCTTCAGTGTGGAATCTCAACATTGTTCTCAGCAGACTAATGGGTCCACTCTTTGAGCCATTTCACAAATGTGAACCTCAATTTCTCACATGCAAAGTTGCTTTCCTTGTTGCTAGCACATCACTCAGAAGAGTGGGTGAGCTTCAGGCATTAACTATAGAAGAACCCTTTTTACGAATGCACCAAAATAAAGTGGTTCTGCGCACTAATCCGAAATTCCTACCTAAAGTTATTTCTACTTTTCATATCAATCGATCTGTTGAGTTACCTGTGTTCTTTCCTAAACCAGATTCAGTGGCAGAACGTGCCCTACACATTGGATGAGAAGAGAGCATTGCTCTATTACATAGAAAGGACAAAACCTTTCCGGAACACAAATCAACATTTTGTAGCTTTTGCTCCGCCATACAAAGGCAATCCCATATCAAAATCAGGTATTGCAAGGTGCATTCAAATATGCTATGCAAAAGCAAAACAAACGTTAACAGTCCCCCCTAGAACACACTCTACACGCAATCTGGGGGCTTCTATGGCATTCTAAATGAATATACCCATAGATGACATATGCAAAGCTGCAACATGGTCTACACCTCACACATTCACAAAACACTATTGTGTAGATGTGTTAGCAAAACAACAAGCTAGAGTGTGACAGGCAGTTTTACGTACACTATTTTAGATCACTGCAACAGATACAGGTTAGCCACCGCTTTGGGAGATTACTGCTATATAGTCTATGCACAGCATATGATCTACAGTTAATATGCCTCAAAGGTAAAATGCTACTTACCCAGTATGCATCTGTTCTTGGCATATAGAGCTGTAGTCATATGCACCCACCCGCTCCCCGGGTACCTATACTTGTTGCAGTAATATCTTATTTATATACATGCATTCATGGACATCTCCTTTGACTACTCTCACTAACTCCATTATCACCCTGTTGCAGGGATTCTGCTCATGCACAGAACTATGTGCAGGAAACCAGGACCTCGGTGTATTGTGGTGTACCAAAAAGCCACCTCAGTGCCTAGAACCCCAATCCAACTAGCAATAGTGACTCATTTGTTCTCCGTACTACAGCGAAGCTACCAATGACTAGACAACCTAGAACATGCAACTTAGTAAACTTTCAGGAATAGTGGGAATTAAGAACACTCTTTAACTTTAACACTCATACGAGTCCACAACGTGAGTAATCAGAGGCCCTGCATAGTTTAAAGTGTTTATTTTAACTAACGTGCTCTAAGATGCAGTACCCCTGCCAATACAAGCAGAAAAATAAATAAGAATAATGCAATCAGCATTGTTACAATTCCAGAAAACACAAAAGGGGAAATCATATTACAATGACAGTGTAAACAAGACTATAGCGCCTTTACCACCCTCCCCATGCTGGGAGCTAGCTTATTATAATTATAGAAGACCTCTAGGCTATGTCTGGGGGGACCCCATACCTCCAAGATCTGATGCAACGAATGACATCCAGGACAATCACAGCTCTGCTTAGTTGGAAAGGTTTTGTTCAAGTGCCCTTTCATGCATGTAATGCCATATTTAAAAGCACCCGAGTGTTAGTTGGACAGCTGTGCCTCCTGTTATGTCTATGTGCGTGGGACTGACCAATGTGAATCAACAGCATACATTGTTATTCGACCTTGAACACGCTGTGCAGACAGAGAGCACACTGTACGGCTAGATATGTGAAAAACAGAAGGCTCTCATGTGAAGAAGCGCAAGCAATGTATTTATGAGAACAGAGCCATGTAGTGTCGTGTGCAAAAGTGGCAGAATGGTGTTTAAGCATGTATTTCACTCATGCTAACTTAGCAATGTCTGCAGTTAACCCCATATCCGCACTACAACCCTCTGTGGGAAAACAATCTAGCAATGGAGTTGATGCTCATGCGCACTATCACCGAAAGGAGGAGTTTCCTCCCTTGTAACTGGAAAGACTTCTTCGAAGAAAAGCAAAGTGCAAACATCCAGACCCAATACTAGCTGGTAAGCTATTCACAGCATATGACTCTACAGCTATATATGCCAAGAACAGATGCATACTGGCTAAGTAGCATTTTCCTTAGTCTCACAATCAGGCTTGATTTAGGAAGAGTTAATGTTAGTATTAGCTTACTTGCTCAACCAGAATGCTGCGTCTCATCTTTACTCTCGGCATACTCATTAAGGAGTCACATTTGACCTTGTGGATAGGAACATCTAGTGGGTTGCATGTGATAATTCTGCTGGGGTCTTTTGGAACCCGTGCTTAAATGTCAAACTGATGCACAGACTTTACATCGAATGGAGTTCAATGGATAAACCTGTAGAGAAATGAGGCTATATATTGGCCTAGATATCACCTACAGTGACGTGAAAAAAGAAAGTGCACCCTCCTAAGATTCTACATTGTTGCGTTTTATATAATCTGCTACTGAGGGCTATACTTGTAGTAAAAGACACTGAACCCGAGTTATAGGCCCGAGATGAAGGTGAGGATGAAGGCCTTTAACAACAGGTATAGCCTGAGGCATACGGGCTATAAGGCTTTTAGAACATTCCATCCACTAAGGGTAGTTTTTTCTAAATTAAATCGGGAGACACATGATGACAAACATTGGCATGTTAGAGCTATGGGCTTATGCCTGTCATTTTAAGCCTGGAGCTACTCCATTGTCCTCAATGGAGCTCTCAACATCCCAATGTCCTTCCTCTTGTCCACAGTAGTTTGTAGCAATAGAAAATACAACCTCTCATGACAGGTAAAAACAACATTTTGATTATGTAATCATTTAACCTCTTAAGTGCTTCCGTCGGACAACAGCCGTTGTGAGCACTACCTTCATAGTGCTGCACACGTCCGTTGGCCAACGCGGCCCCGCCCACTCATTAAAACCACCACACCGCGGTTAAGCTGTTACTAAACAGAAAAGTCAGCTAATGTACAGCCTTGTGTGAAAAAGTCAGTGCACTCTTACTGCTTCCATGTCAGTTAAGATGATAATTATAATTAGGTGCTACCAATCAAATGCACATCATTACTTACTCATTAGAAGTGCTACCACCTGTATAATCTTTCTTCCCGCATACTATCACTCCGCATACTTTTACAATGAATCTACCATGACTCCGCAATGCCATTATAACGCATGGCATCACATTTTATATGCTTTTACCACGCATACATTTACAACGAAATTCGTTGTAAATGCATGAATGGTAAAAGCATGTTTTTTTTATTATATGTTAGGATAAGGTAAGTATGGGTATAGGGGTATATGTTTTGGGGTTTGGGGTGAATCACACCGAAAGAGTATTGTATGTTCTGACTTGTGAACTCTGGGCGATAAAATTATTTTAGATAAAAACCGTATTGGGTTAAAAGGAACTTTACGCCCAACAGGAAAATAGACCTTTCCGAATTCTAAGTAACTAAAGAGTAAAGAAGCCCTGAGTGCTCATTTCAGCTTCTGGACATGTTCCAGACAGGGTTTCATCCAATGAGGCAGCTCCGGATTAGCTAAAGACTAATGCTAACAGAAGCACCTGTCCTGAGCCTGCTTTGCGGGTGGCATTCCTGCGGATAGCTTTCTAATTTATAACATCTTCTGTTAATCGGAGATGCTTCTTTCCACTCAGGCTTTTAGATGCATAGTGTAGTTCTGTGTTCTACATCTGTGTTTTTGCATATTCCCCAGTCGGTTAAAGTCTGCCTAAAACATTCATCGTTTGCTTGCAAAGGTGGAAGAGGCTCTATCTTTCCTTTTATGGGGAGTGTAAAAGTATGCTCACCTCATACCGAGCTTTTGACAACCCTGTGCGTAGAGACTGATCCTTTTACTCTGCCAGTAACCTTTTTCTTAACCTGAAACGCCTTAATTTTCAACCTCCTTGTCACTTGCTCAGTTGACAGCCATTTTCTAATTGTACTGAAGGTAGGGAATACAGGATGGGGTATTAGAGCTGGCCTCTTCCTAGCTTATGTAATTTCGCATTTGAGTGTAACCTGAAGTCAGTGTTACTATGGATGACTCGCAGTCTGGCTTTCACCACATGTGGTGCAGAGTTTGCTGTGTTTGATATCCGCTTGTGCTCTTTTTCATTGGGTAGACAATGTGTTTTTTTAAGGTTCTGGACTCCTTTAACGCAGTGGCCTAGTGAAGCCTTAGGCTGTTGACCTAAGACATGGATCCGCATCTCCAGGCTGTCCTTAGATTGCTTTTTCCTCTCTAATGATTTTTGCCAAACTAGCCGCTCTCCTGTTATTGTGTAGCATGTGCGTGCTAGCCTGGCTTATCAAGAAACCTTGGTTGAAGTTTCAGATCTGTGTGGTAGAAACTCACCTGATGGTTACAACGATTGGTGAGAACCTAGGGAACAGGAATGAGGTCACACATTACTCCACAACTCCATCTCAAGTGATACTTGACTGTGGTCTCGATGTCTGACTAGAGATGGTTGTCAACTGTCTACTCTAAGTAACGCAAGTAGAGATGATGAAAGTAGGTGTGACAGTTTTATCCTAGTCTTCCTGAGGTCATCGGTCACCAGGTTCAGCTCCAGTCTTGGCCCAAAGGTAAATAACCCCAAAGTTGCAATGGGGCGTAAACTTCCCTACCATCAGCAAGTATTACAACTCATGTAACAAAAGTATTCTTTTGTATATATAGTTTAAACAAGTTTATTTGAATAAACAAGGTACAACAAGATAACCCAGTCAAATCAAATTATAAAACATACAATTGAGGGAAGGGAAGAGAAAGCGAAGCTATACTAAGTGAGTAATAAATCTAATCATAATGAGATCAAATTTAAGCAGTTGAAAGGGAACAAACATGTGTATAATAGATAGGAAAATCAAGGGGGGGGTGACAAACGTCTATGAGGGGCTGACGTTGAAAAGAGGACCTGGCTTTTCGATCTAAAAACATGGTAAAAGGAGGCTATAAGGCATAACGTTTAAAAACAAGTGTGAGAGGGTGGACATCTGCTAAAGGAAGTCTATGATAAGAAGTCTTATCTGTGTGGCATACAAGGTCAATAATGGAACTACCCAAAGACAAGGCCTGACTCTCATCAACCGGCATGTCTCCAAAAACCAAGCAGCCAGACTAATTCTTCAGCCACCCAGTCAAAAACTTTCCAACAGGAGCCAGGGGCCATATTACGCACTGGCATTGTGTGTGCCAGGTGCATCTTTCAAAAGGTGCGCCAGGCGCAAACAATGCCAATGCGACCAGGGCAGCGCATTCATGTGAAAACACGGAGCAGCCACTCCGTGTTTTCACAGTGCTGGCGGCACCCGCCTGCACTTTCAAAGGGGATTAGAGATCCCCTTGCAGGCCGGTGCAGTCAATGACTGCACCCCCCTTGCAAGGGGATGTCTGGGAGGGGGGTCCATGGGACCCCCTTTACCCCCTCCCAGAGGGCTGCTGTCAGGCGGCGCACTGTCAGTGTGCAACCTTTTTAATGGCACACTGTCGGTGTGCTTCTTAAGGGCTTCTTTCACTCTGCGCCCCCATCTGTAATGTGGCATGGTCGCCTTCAAATGAATTCCCTCATTTGCATGGGGCACCCCATATGCAAATGAGGGAACACCTTCTGAAGGTATCGGTATCGGTATCGGTATCATAGAAGGGGGCGCACAAGCCTCTGCGTCCCCTTCTATAATAATAAGGTGCCCCGCGGGCGCGCAAATCGGGCGCAAATGCCTGTTGCGCCCCCGGGGCACCTTCTGTAATAAGGCCCCAAGTGTATCTCCGGTCTCAATGCTGATCATTCGGCGATGATTAGCGGTTGATTGTCCCCTCCTTGTATGGCAGATCTGTTACTCCTAATTATGAAAGTTTGGGAGAGCCACTTGCACTGAAGACCTTACAAGCATCTACTGCCATTAAAGAGTGTATCTCAAAACGGATGACTGGAAAAAATCTCAGGGTACCCCTGGGCAATAATGTGTTACAAACCTCATTCAAGACCATACCATCGATGGGAAATTCAGAGAGCTTGTGGCAAGGTTAGTTTTGAAACAGAAAGAGACGTTAGAAGTATCTTTAAGTCTACCCCTGATTTTAAATCCAGTGAGGATAGAGATATAACGCACAATCCCAATCTTTAGTTACCAGGGTTTACCATAACATCGACAAACACAGGGATCGCCAAGGGTGGCCAAAGGTCTAGTTATGTTATGTTATGTTATAACTACATATATAGCGCTCAGCTGCCCCAGCGAAGGGGCGTCCCGGCGCTTAACACCAGCGAAAAGAAAAGCTTACTACAGAAGGTCCAGTAAGGCTTGCTCAACAAGATTATATTATTTTAAGGGAAAGAGATGGGTCTTAACTGCCTACCTGAAGGTCAGCAGGTCGTCTAGTTTGCGTATGTGGGTTGGTAATGAATTCCACAGTTTAGCTGCCAAATAGCGAAAGGAACGACCTCCCCCTCTGCAATGTTTTATCCGAGGCACTGTGACCAAATGCTGCCCCGTAGAGCGCAATGCATGCGAGGGGACGTATGGGGTCAGCAGGTTCTCGAGCATTTTAGGCATGGCCAATTTCAGGATTTTAAAGGACAGGCAGAGCGCCTTAAACTGAATCCTTTGTGACATGTGGAGCCTCCGGATGGTGTTGGCAGCAGAGCAGAACCGTGGGAGGCCAACTAGGGCCCTGGCAGCTGCATTCTGAATATGCTGCATCCGGGTGATCTCGGCTTGATTAGCCCCCAGAAGCAGAGAGCTAGCGTAGTCCAGACGAGAGAGGATGGTAGACTGAATTATCAGGTGTCGAGTGGATGCGTCAACATTTTTTAGGATAGGTTTAATGCCTTGTAAGATGCAGAAACAGGTGGCGGCGTTTTTTTTTTGTGGGGCAGCGAAAACTAAGAGAGGAGTCTATCCACACCCCCAGGTTTTTAACTTCATTCCTAGGTTCTGGAACCTTACCTAAAGAAGTAGGCCACCACTGGTCGCCCCATAGCTCAGTGTTCTTACCGACTATCAAAACTTCGGTTTTGTTTGCATTCAACTGCAAACAGTTTGACACAAGTCCATTTTTAAACTTGGAGACGTTCAAGCTCGAGCCATCTGAAAGAGCAACCACCAGCTGCGTATCGTCTGCATATGAGACCATGGTGAGACCCCATTTTCTGGCGACAGCAGCCAGTGGCTGAACATAAAGATTGAACAAAGCGGGGCTTAATGCCGAGCCCTGGGGTACACCCTGTTCAATCGGATATGCTTGGGATAGGAATGGAGGAGTAGACACACAAAAAGATCTTCCTGTCAGAAAGGATCTGAACCATTCAAGGGCCAGATCTGAGATCTTATGCCACTGATGTCAGGTTATCTATAATTGCAATAAAAAACTTACGTCATTAGTAATATTTTTCTACAAGCAACCAGTGACTGTCTGTAGTAACCAAGTCCATGCTGGTAGTAGTATTTAGGAGGATCGATTCAGGTTGGTTACAGCATAGTAGTACAGTAGATATTAGCTAATACAAAGCCCCACCAGGAGCACCCAGCTAGGCACTCAGCCCTTCTCCAACTGCGAGTTCCCACTCCCAACATTCCATCTTGCATCACTCAGGCAGGGTTCCACTGGCACAGCATAAATCATCACAACCCAGGATACTACATATCCTCCCTTGTTCCAAAAATAAACAAAAAGGAACGTACATATAAGAAACAATACAATGTTGAAAGGCGAAGAAATGGACGCAGATTAGAAGAACAAGGAAAATGAAAAACCAGAGGAAAAATAGAATACAAGTGAAGATGTGACAAGAACAAGAATGCAAGTGGAGCGGAAAGAAGATAAAGTAGAACACACAAGAAGGTGTGACCAGAACACGAACACAAGAGGGGAGGAGGAGAGGAAAGAATCATAGAACATATCTTCTATCGTTCCAAAAGAAACAAAAAGAAGAATCCAAGTAGGAACAAAATTTGTTAAAACGAGAAAACACAAATAAACACATATCATCCTTTCCAAAGAAGAAAACAAAACGAAAGGACAAAGAATACAAAGAGGAACCATCAATGGCAGCCCTCCGCAAACTCACTGGCCATGTAAGTAAGCAAAGAGACAACTCACATCAGGAGAAATCAAGACGACAGAGAAGAATAGGAGTGAAAAATACTCAAATTTCCCCATTTAAATTTTAGGAATACATAACAAGTAGAAAATACAACTGGGCTACAGTGTAAGAAAACAGAATTGATATCATAAAGACAAACGCCCAGAGTAAAACACCCCATGTATTATGGTAGTTAAAACCATACACCCACTAGGGTAAAATAATGTATACATGGGTAAATATTGTGCACAGTACAGAAGGGACAAGACCCAGGAAACAGACCCCATGAGGACATGGGAAACTAGTGCACTGCATAAGAATTTAATTACCTTAAACAAAACCAAACAAACAAAAATCTATCACTCCGGAGAGATCAAGATAGAGTACTTAAAAGGTGTGGGACACACGTCCACGCAACACACCTCGAGTGGAGGTCACTAGAAATGCACAAGACATTGGGGAATACCCCAAATACACCTCACGGAGAGGAAAAACACACCTTGTGGGGAGGTCAAGAGACTATGTGCATAATAAATGCGGGAAAAACCTCGCAACATGAGACACATGAAATAGGGGATGACCCCACAACACACCTCGCGGAGATATGACTAAGTTGTGTCAATGTGAGTGGGACACTAGTCCACACCACACTACTTGAACTTAATGAAAACAATATGTGTCAACAATAGACTGTAAGAACCAAAACTCTCCTCAATAGAGGTAGTATCGTTGTGTACATGTTGTGAATGGATTGAATGCGAACAATAGTACGAAGTACTGTATCCATAGAACAAAAATCTTCACAACACCCTAAGTAGGGTATTCATGTGAAACTAAAGATTGTGCACGTGAAGAAAATAAACACTGTGGTGTACTACAAATTATTGTGAAAACATGTGAAATGTGAGGGGAAAAAATGATTATGCACTGTCCCATACCAAACAGAACAAAATTAAATATTATTGTGCAAAATCATTCCTCAAACCGACATAAAGTAAGGATAATTACAGTTTTCACACACATACAAATATTGATAAACAATAAACGCAAGTTATGCAGATATAGATTTGCCAACTTGAACACTAGATGAATTACCTTCACTTTTCCCAAATTACACCATTGTAATTGCAAACAAATGGGACTGGAAAGGGACTATAACAAAAATTGAGAAAATACAAAACACCAACATGACCCAGAAGATGGCAGTATGGCACAGCGCAATGAAATTTGTAGAAAAACAGAAAAACTATATTTCAATTTGACGAATGCAGATTTCACTTATGGTTTGTAGATATGAAGTAGTACAGCACTGGGGGTCAAGTTCTCATATGCGCATTCACATTAATTTTACACGCCGGAGCTCGATCTTTACCCCCGAGCAATATATTCCCATTATAACGAAGAACAAACTGCCACCAAGAGAAATTGCAGATCCACAGTACCTTCTAGTCGGATGTCCCTTAAAAACAAACTGCAGATCCACACTTCCAAAAGTACTGTTGCACTGGTTCGTAATATGTTTAGAACGACGGAAAACAAACTCCGGTGGTGACAGGACGCACTAGCTGCGAAAACACAGACTATTGTAGCTTTGGTCACAGCACAACCAAAGATGGCGGCACGTACAGTGGCGCAAAGCTGGGTGGCTTACGGCGCTTCTCCACACCAACATGAAACGACAAGGCTTTGGCTATAACGCAGTAAGGCCGCGCCGTACAAGATTCTCAACAAAGCAAAATGCCAGTACTGCTCACTGTTATCCCAAATTTTGCTGCATAATGATTGAAACAATTATAGCATTACCACACACTTAGTTGTGACTGTATTAATCATTTTTTTATTTTATCAAGATTTTTCAATTATTTCAAAACACTTTTATTTCAGAATTTTTACGTGATGGAGAGGGATTATAAAATCTACGAAAATTTAGATTGAAAAAGTGTTGAAGCTACAATCGCGCATCACATTCGTCATCTGTCAACAAATCAAGGCAAGCATCCTATTCATTCATTCGCATTCAAAAAGAGTTGTGTCATGTAGAAAGAATGAAGAAATTGAAAAAATAGAAGAAAGAAATGTGAGTCACCTCACCAGGTTTTAAAGGACCTTTTCTTACTCAATGTGGTGAGGTGCTGTTTTTGTTATTAAATACATATATCTAACAATTATCTATCAGGCCATCACCATTTTTTACAATCTTGATATTTTACAGTATTATCATTCCAAGATTAGCCTGAAAAACAGAAAGAGAGATGGTCGACGCGTTTCGAAACCCCTAAGTCACAGGGATTCTCTTTAGGACCTTGGGGGATCAGTCCTGCAAAAGAATGAAAACAACAGTTCTTACTTAACTAACACATGAGAGCCACCTTCAACTTATCAACGGACCAACGTGCTCAGCTGAATTACCTTGTCTTCAACACACTCCTGTGTTATTTCTAATTTCACTGCATTGTGACACATTTCACAAGTACCAGGTGTAGTTCCATTATCAATCCACAACACACTATCAATTGTGCGAGGTTGCCGTAGTCGTCTGTGAGACAAAGGCAAACTGCTATGTGATTTTTTGTGATATATCCAATGTCAGATAACCCAATATAAAAGCAAATGAATATCAGTATATTGCTCGCTCATTCGCATAAACTTACCTTCCCAAAAGAGGCGGCCTTCTTGTGGTGGAAATGGTGCTCACTCGACCAATATATGTTTCTTAATTCCTGTATGAAATAGAAACAGATATGGTTGTTGTCGATGTTCGGAGAAACTCGGGTGTTTATTTCGCCATGATTATCTCCTAAGCTCTCTAGAGCTACGATTTTGTATTATTTCAGCGTGAGCGATTTGTCGAGGTGTTGAGATGGAGATGACCTATCGCGCTGTGCAATCGCGGTCATAAGATCCTCGCGGACCGAAGTCAACTTTTTAGTATAAATACCTTGTTCGATGGAATCTCTCTCCTCTCAACTGGCACAGCGTGTGTTCATCCGCTGTTGCACTGACGATCTGTTCCTCTCTCGGCGCTGGTCTATGGCGTTCGTTTAGCGCCTGGCCTTCTGGGAGTTGTAGTATCATGTGTAAAAATTCATTTACTTTTCAACAAAACTTTAAGTTGTTGTTTATTTTAAGGACATTCTTCGGGAAGGGTACACTGTAGATTTTGTATAGCAGCATCGTTCAATCACTAACAGAAGGTAGATATTTTTGTCGAATAGGAGCCTAAAATTCGAGTAATGACAGACTTTGCAAGCCATTTATGTGATGGTATCTTAAAACTAATGTATTCTGGTCCATGAAGTTTCAATTTCCATGTCCTTGTGTTTGTCCTTTGAGTCATCCAGCGTGATGTGGAAAGGTACTTTTTTTTAAAAGGCGGTATAATTCTGACATCTCGTTGAGTCCTGTGACAGCGGAATTATATTTCAGAATTAGACTGGCTTATCGAGAAGAAAGTTTTGCTTCTAGGTCACCCCCACTTGGGTCGGGTTCCACCTTGGAGATTACAGTCCATTTCAAATCCTTTTCTGTGTGTGAATGTTCTGTCCAGTGTTGTACGAGTGGTGCTGTAAGGACATTCTTTTTTATCCGCGACTTATGCTGGATTATTCGTTGTCTCGCCTCTTGACTTGTTTTGCCTATGTAGAGTCTGTTACAGGGGCATACAATTCCATAAATAACAAACTTGCTTTTGCAATTTGTAAATTTTGCATGCCTCCATGAAATGCCATTATGTTGGAACAGGTCTCCCTCCATTGTCAGTGGAAAACACACACATGTACCACATTGATGGTGGCCTGTGATAGGCGGCAAATTGATGTATTCTCCCAGTGATGGGGGCATTTTCATTGGCATCGCTGCTCTGACTATGTGGTTAGCCACACTCTTATCTTTCTTGAACGCGAACAAAGGCGTATCTTTGAGATGTTCGTCCAAATCATTCACAAGGTGCCAATTCTGACAGATCTGTTTTTTCAACCAATTCGACGTGGGACAGAACGTTGAAACACAAACTATTCTGTTTTGGTCTTTCCTTGTATTTTTTGTAAGGAGGGTGTCTCTTGGTGTCCACCATGCTCTTTTTAGTGCCCGCTTCAAAAGTTTACTTGGATATCCACGAAGTAGTAGTCGCTGTTTTAGGGCATTCACATGAAACATGTATTCGTCTTTGAATGTACAATTTCTCCGAATACGTAAAAATTGGCCCAGCGGTAGATTTGTTCGAAGACTTCTTGGATGATAGCTTGAAAAATGTAAAGCTTTGTTGCGATCTGTCTCCTTTTTATACAAAGTAGTAACTAAATTTCCATCTGAACAGTAAACTTCTACATCCAGGAATGGTAATCTATGTTTTGAATGTTGTATACAAAATTTAATGTGTTCCGTCCGATTATTTAGCCACTGGTGAAAAGACAAGAGTTGTTCTTCACTCCCTGACCAGGTGAAAAAAATATTGTCTATGTATCGGAGCCATCCTCCGATCCATTGGAGGTATGGATTGTTCTCGTAGATAAACCTCTCTTCGAAATGGCTCATAAACAATACTGCCAGTTCTGGGGCAAATGGACAACCCATCACCACGCCACGGGTTTGGAAGAAGAAATCATCTTTAAATTTAAAGAAATTTAGTTTGAGAGCCAGTCTAGCCAAATCTATGATAAATTCGGTTGGCACCTTCATAGGTCTTTCTCTTGTGTTTAAGACCAATCTTAGTACCTCCAGTCCCTCTTCTTGGGGGATCTGGGTATATAAAGATGTAATGTCCATGCTTACTAAGTAGTCTTTGTTCGCTTCAAAAGATAAGTCTGTCAATTTGTTAATAAAGTCAGTAGTGTCTTGTAAAAAAGACTTGACTTTAGTCATGCAAGGTTTGAGGAAAAAATCAATGAACTTTGAAACAGGTTCAAAAAGGGAGTCGCAGCCCGACACTATGGGTCTGCCAGGTGGTTGTTTCTCGTCCTTATGGATTTTGGGTAATACGTAGAACAAGGGAATGCGTGGATGTTTGTTCTGCAAATATTCTAGTTCCTTTTTGCCAAGAAAACCCTGTTCAAAACCCTGATTAATGATAGCGAATAGTTCTCTTTGTAGTTCTTGAGTGGGATCCTTGTCGAGCTTCCTATAACATCCTGGGTCCGATAATTGTTTGTTAATTTCGGCCGTGTATGATTCCACTCCCCAAACAACTATGGAACCGCCTTTGTCAGCCTGTTTGATTATAACTTCTTTGTCGTTGGCCAGAGTTTGTACAGCATTCCTTTGGTCTCTCGATAAATTAGGTTTAATGAAACCTGCTTTTCTCTTTTCTTGTGATGAAATTGCAGAGAGAATTGTTTTTTCAAAGACTAGAACTTCTTTAGGCACCTTGCTTGCGGGGAGGGCAAAATTTAGATTTCTTTCTAAGACCAGTAGTTTCTGGGCTCTGTAGCGGAGCGTTGTCAGCAAAAAATGAAGTTAGCCTTATTTTCCTACAGAATTCAATAAATTCTGACTTGAGCCTGATAAAGTCTGTGTTCCGAGTGGGCACGAACGATAATCCTTTTTCTAAAATGCTACTTTCTGTTATTGACAGGACTTTATCGGAAAGATTGAAAATTGGCGATTTTAGCTTTTGTAATTGCTGTAGTTCTGCCTCCGTGTTGACATTTCCCATGGTTGGACAAATCTGGTTTTTGCACGTGATTTTGGTTGGCCGCGGCCTAAAAAAGGCTGCTGTTGTTGCTGTTGTTGTCCTCCTTGTTGGTAATTTTGTTGTTGAAAGTTGGGTTGAAAAGAGCCTCTTTTTGCAAAGCCTGGTCTGTAGTTTGTGTTGTCTGTTTCGCTACCACTAGAAGACGATGTATCCGAAAAAGTAATAAAGTTGTTTCGGGATCTTCCCTGATTTTCTGGGAGGAAGCGTCGGGCTTCTGGTCTAGTATAAAAGTCTTGTTGCAAGTAAGGATATGCTTTATCCAAAGAAAAATTCTTCTTGTCTCTTTCAAAATTATTTTCTTTCTGGCTGATTGTGTAGTCCTTAAAGACAATGATATCTTTATCTACTTTGTCCAGCAGAGCTTTTGAGTCCGTGATATGTTGATTGTTTTTTATTTCTGTCCCCAAAGCCTCGATTTCTTCTAGTTGGACTTTAGAGAGACGCAATGCTGTTTCCACTGTCAATACCATCAAGTCTCTGCTACATTTGGTTTCTATTTGACTGTAGCCTTTTTTGTAGATAGGATCCTCTGTGAATACTACTGGGATGTTTCTGATAATCAATCCTCCAGGGATAGTACCCGATCGCAGATGTTGTAGGAGGAAGTGGCCGTGAAGGTCAGATCGGATTTGTTTCTTTTTCAGCCGAATGAGTTTCTCCGACTCGTTGTTCACTATAGCTGAACTGCTGAGTGTCGCTGATCCGAATAAAGGAGGGTTACTCAAGAGTTCTTTTATATGATCCTCTGAATAAGCCAAAGTGTCTTTTTCTGTCATGGTTTTCAGGAAAGTTTTAGCGTGAGGGATCTCTTCGAATTTTTTTTAATTCTTTCTATTTTCTTTTTAGAAAAGTTTGGTTCTCTGCCTGTTTTGCTAAAAGGTATACATTGGTGGCTAAACAGTACAACATTTTTTTTTTTAATAGACAGAATGAAATCAGGAAACAAGAGGATTCACACCTCAAACCGTGATTGATGAAAGTGAAAAAAATCAGCCTATGTATGGACCTACTTTAGTGTCCTGCAATAGACCTCGCGAGCCAGCGCCAGCTAACAAAGCATGAAACGACAAGGGTTTGGCTATAGCGCAGTAAGGCCGCGCCGTACAAGATTCTCAACAAAGCAAAATGCCAGTACTGCTCACTGTTTTCCCAAATTTTGCTGCATAATGATTGAAACAATTATAGCATTACCACACACTTAGTTGTGACTGTATTAATCATTTTTTTATTTTATCAAGATTTTTCAATTATTTCAAAACACTTTTATTTCAGAATTTTTACAAGTTTTTACGTGATGGAGAGGGATTATAAAATCTACGATTTTTTTGAAGGTGAGTGAATAAGGGTGTGTTTTAAACACCTGAAGAAAAAAAAAAAATGAAAATATAGATTGAAAAAGTGTTGAAGCTACAATCGCGCATCACATTCGTCATCTGTCAACAAATCAAGGCAAGCATCCTATTCATTCATTCGCATTCAAAAAGAGTTGTGTCATGTAGAAACAATGAAGAAATTGAAAAAATAGAGGAAAGAAACGTGAGTCACCTCACCAGGTTTTAAAGGACCTTTTCTTACTCAATGTGGCGAGGTGCTGTTTTTGTTATTAAATACATATATCTAACAATTATCTATCAGGCCATCACCATTTTTTACAATCTTGATATTTTACAGTATTATTATTCCAAGATTAGCCTGAAAAACAGAAAGAGAGATGGTCGACACGTTTCGAAGCCCCTAAGTCACGGGGATTCTCATCAGGACCTTGGGGGATCAGTCCTGCAAAAGAATGAAAACAACAGTTCTTACTAAACTAACCCATGAGAGCAACCTTCAACTTATCAACGGACCAACGTGCTCAGCTGAATTACCTTGTCTTCAACACACTCCTGTGTTATTTCTAATTTCACTGCATTGTGACACATTTCACAAGTACCAGGTGTAGTTCCATTATCAATCCACAACGCACTATCAATTGTGCGAGGTTGCCGTAGTCGTCTGTGAGACAAAGGCAAACTGCTATGTGATTTTTTGTGATATGTCCAAAGTCAGATAACCCAATATAAAAGCAAATGAATATCCGTATATTGCTCGCTCATTCGCATAAAATTACCTTCCCAAAAGAGGCGGCCTTCTTGTGGTGGAAATGGTGCTCACTCAACCAATATATGTTTCTTAATTCCTGTATGAAATAGAAACAGATATGAGTTGTTGTCGATGTTCGGAGAAACTCGGGTGTTTATTTCGCCATGATTATCTCCTAAGCGCTCTAGAGCTCCGATTTTGTATTATTTCAGCATGAGCTTTTTGTCGAGGTGCTGAGATGGAAATGACCTATCGCGCTGTGCAATCGCGGTCTGCTTTGAATGCTGCTTTTATCTCATCCTCCATCTAGCCATAAATATTTAAAGTTTGTGCGGTTCAACAGTGTCATGCCATAAGATCCTCGCGACCGAAGTCAACTTTTTAGTATAAATACCTTGTTCGATGGAATCTCTCTCCTCTCAACCGGCACAGCGTGTGTTCATCCGCTGTTGCACTGACGATCTGTTCCTCTCTTGGCGCTGGTCTATGGCGTTCGTTTAGCGCCTGGCCTTCTGGGAGTTGTAGTATCGTGTGTAAAAAATTCATTTACTTTTCAACAAAACTTTAAGTTGTTGTTTATTTTAAGGACATTCTTCAGGAGGGTACACTGTAGATTTTGTATAGCAGCATCGTTCAATCACTAACAGAAGGTAGATATTTTTGTCGAATAGGAGCCTAAAATTTGAGTAATGACAGACTTTGCAAGCCATGTATGTGATGGTATTTTAAAACTAATGTATTCTGGTCCATGAAGTTTCAATTTCCATGTCCTTGTGTTTGTCCTTTGAGTCATCCAGCGTGATTTGGAAAGGTACTTTTTTTAAAGGTGGTAAAATAAAAAAATGATTAATAAAAAGTGTGTGGTAATGCTATAATTGTTTCTATCATTATGCAGCAAAATTTGGGAAAACAGTGAGCAGTACTGGCATTTTGCTTTGTTGAGAATCTCCACATCAACAGCATCGGAGGATCCGGCAGGGAAGGCAGCACGTCATAGGAGCTCCGTGAAAGACAGCAGGCGAGTGCGCACATCAAAAGGCACGCGCTGCATTTTTAAATGTGGAGAGGCAGTTGAAATGACACTGGCTTTAGTGGCATGATATTCCCTCAAATAGAATAAAATATTGAACATATAAGAGAATCACCGCAACTGTATCTAAACCTTGGCAGAAGAAACAGCGTGTGAGCACCACTTTAAAACAGTAAGGCTTGCGCTGTTGTAAATGAAGACTGAAGAAATGACAGTTTACATTTTGATATGGCGTAGATACAGTATGTCAGAAAGTTCCCCAATTCAGGCATCTAAATATGAGAGACAGCCTCTGTGCAGAACTCTCCAGGCAGCCAAGTGAGATCGTGGAAAAGTCAAACAGATTAGTCACTAGTGCTCAGGTACACTGGTACATACTTGAATAGATACACTTCTTGACCAGACAGTGCGTGAGCGTGAGGCATTGGCAGGCTTGATAGATGAGTGTCAAAAAGTGTATAAATGTGATGATATCAGACTCACCACAGGAGATGCAGACACTTGTAGGCATAGCAAAAATGTAGGTAGGCTCACCCTGTTTTGTAGATTCAGCACGTAAACATCATAGTTGAGGAGTGGCTTCTTACCCTCATAGAAACCATCGCTGAAGACAGGGGTTGTGGAGTGTCTTGCTTACCCTGACTGAGGGCACAGCACAGGAACCAACTTGAAGGCTGATGAGGGCGACCGGTGCAGAGGTCACTGGTGGGGCTAACTTGACAGTTGGTAGACAGCAGTGAATAAAGCTTGAGGTTCCCAGACACAGCCACTTGAACTTGAGAGGTAGATATTGCAGGTTCTTTCTTAAAATCGTCGCCAAGAAAATGTAGTAACCAAGTCTATGCTGGTAGTTGTATTTCAGGTAGATTTATTCAGGTTAGTTACAGCTTACTAGTACAGTAGATATTAGCTAATACAAAGCCCCACCAGGAGCGCCCAGCTAGGCACTCAGCCCTTCTCCCTTCGCCTGCTGTCTTTCACGGAGCTCCTATGACGTGCTGCCTTCCCTGCCGGATCCTCCGATGCTGTTGGTGTGGAGAAGCGCTGTAAGCCACCCAGCTTTGCGCCACTGTACGTGCCGCCATCTTTGGTTGTGCTGTGACCAAAGCTACAATAGTCTGTGTTTTCGCAGCTAGTGCGTCCTGTCACCACCGGAGTTTGTTTTCCGTCGTTCTAAACATATTACGAACCAGTGCAACAGTACTTTTGGAAGTGTGGATCTGCAGTTTGTTTTTAAGGGACATCCGACTAGAAGGTACTGTGGATCTGCAATTTATAAAAATGTAGTAACCAAGTCCACGCTGGTAGTAGTATTTAGGAGGTTTTATTCAGGTTGGTTACAGCATAGTAGTACAGTAGATATTAGCTAATACAAAGCCCCACCAGGAGCACCCAGCTAGGCACTCAGCCCTTCTCCAACTGTGAGTTCCCACTCCCAACATTCCATCTTGCATCACTCAGGCAGGGTTCCACTGGCACAGCATAAATCATCACAACCCAGGCCAGCTCATCCGTCTGCTGCAGATTCTCAAATATGATTGGCTGGTCACGCTAGGATTATTACACTCAGGCTCACACACTGAAGCAGGAACAAGGGCTCTTGGGAGTACTCATACCTGTCAGACAGGAAAGACCTAGGAGCAGAGATACACTGCATACTCTACTTATTATCCAACACGATGTACCACCAAGTTGGCACAATCTAGGAATATAATGAATACTAATTCCTTGCCCCGCTGAATGTGGGGGGTCCCAGCCATGGCAGCCCCTTTTAAACCTAAAAAAACATCTCAAATGTATACCTGGCCATCCATTGCCCACTGGTGTTTCACACTCTTTCTCTCCAGTTTGGCGCATCTTGATGAGTGTTAAAACCCTGAAACTAGTCCCAGGATGCTTGTTTCCCGTCCAGGAGGACCTGGCCTAGCAGTTTCGTCTGAACTGTTCCCATGGGGAACTGGATCAAGACTGATTTGCATATGGCTGGGTCTAAATTAGAATGGTATGGAGAGCAAAGAAACGATGGATTTAGGCCCTGATCTCTGTACTGGGGTGAATGTTTGACATTGTTCAACATTCTGCCAATCAATTGTTCTTTTTGTAGTAGTTGTTATTGGCAGCGCAGGCAGGGGCAATGGTGCAAGCTGCAGTGGCTTCCTAACGAGGGCCCTGGCACTTCTTTTTAATTTTTTTTATTTATTTAAAAAATATATCTATTTTACAAACTAAGCACTGTCAGAGAGGGTTTTTGCAGGTAGAGCTGTGAGTGAGATGATCCTGTCTGTGAGCATCAGGCTTCATGCTGCCGTTTATAGACTTTTTGAATAAATTCAATTGATCATATTAATTGGGTTATGTGCTTATGGTTCGAATGGTTGAATGAATAGTAATCAGTATTGCACTTTTTTTTTTTTTTTTTTAATTTTTATTGTTGCAGCAAATAAACATATATGGCAGTGTAAGTAGCATGAGACGTGGCGTCAACATTCCGCCAAAATCAAATTGAAGCGCAACTTTTTCTTATTTTTTGAAATATTGAACCAAAAACAACATTCAGGTGTACAGATTGAGCTTACAGAGGCACATTAATTGTACAGTATCTATCCTAGGTATGTCAGGCCAGCTGGCCAGATTGCACCATCCACAGGTAGTCTTACCACCGGCTAATTCTGACGGGCAATGGAGGACCCAAGCAGCCCGCCCCCGCGCCACCCCATCCCACCCGCAATCCCATTGCTATTCTACCTCATCCTCCCCCTCTGAACTGTCCACTTCTTCTTCTTCCGGTAGTGGTTCACAAAGTTCCCCCCTGTAAGTGTTCCATGGCAACCATATTCTGTTCCATTTACGAGGATTGGCCCGCTGCTGATAAACCGCCCGCTCCACCATCATGAGCAAATCCATATTCCTGCACCACTGTGCCAAAGTCGGTAACTCTGATGCCCCCCACCTTTGCGCTATATCCCGTTTCGCTAGCATCATCCCAATAACCACCCATTTCCGCCCATGTGGTGTAAGGTCGGTTGGGCCCCATACATTTAACAAACAAATCCTTGGGTCGGGAGTGTATGAGTTCTGTAATGTTTGGGCGACTGTGCGTGCCACTCGCTTCCAGTATTCGATTATGTACGGACAGGACCAAAGGGTATGGAACAGCGTGCCCTCCTCCCCACAATTTCGCAAACAGGATGGGTGGTCTGCCCTGTGGAATTTGTGGAGGGTGGTGCGCGTGTAGTAAACTCGGTGCAATATCTTGAATTGTACCAAACGGAATCTTGCTGAGATTCCCGCTTCTTTAGGCGATGCCATTGCGGCATTCCAATCTGCCTCATCCATGTCTCCAACCTCCTCCTCCCATTTCCCTTTCAATTTCTGTAGTGGGTCAGGCAGGTTATTCACCAATTTTCGATACGTTAAGGATGTAGCGCTAGTTTCCATGTAGTCAGTGAGCAGCCTATCTTCCAAAGGGGCCGAAGCCGGGATCTGAGTACCTGGTGTCAGCGCTCCCAGTAAAGCATGTCTAATCTGTATGTATCGATATGTCTCAGTGGTGCTCAGCTCATACTGTTCTCGCAGCGTGTCAAATGAAACCACTCCCTCATTAGTCCAGAGATCACCCACCGTGGAAATCCCTATTGTGTCCCAGTGATCAAATCCTTTACTACGTCTCAGGTTACCAAGCGATCTAGTGTCCCATAGTGGTGTGAGCTGTGTAATCACCCCCCCCCCCCATTTCAGACGGGATTGAGCTCTGTGCCACAATGTGACGGTGTGTTTAGTCGGGCCGATCAGTTTTGTCATAAGTCCTTTGTTGTAAAGCGGGGCCAGAAGTGTAGTAGTGCCAAGCTGCCGTCTATCCGCTAAGTATGCCGGGTCGTCCTGCGGTGCATGCAGCCACTGGTTGATCACCTTAAGGTGTGCCGCCCAGTAGTACAATTCCAGGTTTGGAAGCGCAATTCCCCCACTGTACCAATCTCTAATCAGTTTTACCTGTGCCACCCTCGCCGGTCTGCCTCCCCACAACAGGCCCGACAATTGCCCAGCTATCTGTTTGAAAAAGGAAGGCGGTACTATCACCGGCGAGCTTTCTAAAACATAGAGGAACCGGGGCAGCGCCATCATTTTGAAAAGCGCCGCTCTGCCCAACAGTGTCAACGGGAGCGCCATCCAGTGGCGCACGTCTGCTTTCAATCTGTCGAGCAGCGGTCTCAGATTCAAGTCTTGAAAGGTTACAGGGTCTCGCGCGATCCGAATCCCTAGATATCGAAAGGAAACAGCCTCCAACACCAAGGGGCAATCCTCCTCTAGACGCGGCGGGGTGCCATGCAGCATGAAGAGCACCGATTTCATCCAGTTAATCTTGTAGCCAGAGGCCACACCCTGCCGCTCACACAGTGCCAATAATATTGGAATCCCCTCTGCCGGGTTCGTCAGGTAAATTAGCATATCATCGGCATATAAGGACACTCTGTCCTCCCAGCCATCCCCCCAGTCAATGCCCCGGAGTAGTGGCGTAGTCCTGATGATAGTTGCCAACGGCTCCAGTACCAGGGCGAACAGTAGCGGTGAGAGCGGGCAGCCTTGTCTCGTGCCCCTTGCTAATGAGATGACTCTCGAGACATGTCCGTTTGCAGTCACTCTTGCCATTGGGGATGTGTACAGTAGCTTGATCCACCCTATGAATTTCGGGCCGAAGCCCATATGGTGCAGGACTGCAAAGAGGTACCTCCACTCCACCAAATCGAACGCCATAGTGGCGTCCAATGAGAGGACAGCTGCATCGGTCGTCAACGTCGGAGCTCTCGCCATAACACCATGCAGGCGTCTGAGATTCAGCGCCGTGCTCCTGTGTGGCATGAATCCCGATTGGTCTGGATGGATGAGATGACTAAGGTGAGGCAACAGTCTGTTGGCTAGTAATTTCGCTAGAATTTTGCTTTCGGCATTAAGGAGGGAAATCGGCCGGTAAGAGCCGCAGTCCTCAGGGGGCTTACCAGGTTTTGGGATTGCCACGATGGTGGCCATACATTGATCAGGAGGCAGGCACCCTTGTTCCAAGCTGTCCAGGTACATATTGAGTAGCGGTGTTGCGAGCGTTTCCGACATGATCTTGTACCATTCAATCGGGATTCCGTTGGGGCCCATGGCTTTCCCCGGATGCAGCGCTGCGATAGCCGATTGTACCTCCTCAGTTGTTAAGTCTGAGTCTAGGTCGTCAACCCCGTCCTGTGTCAGGGTGCGGGTGGGCACCCCCGCGAGTGCCCCTTCCGCCATTTCCCGGGAGACCGCGATGTCAGGGGTATACACCGCCTGGAAGTGATCAGCTAAGAGTTCGACTATCTGGGCAGGGCGGGTGTGCATTGCCACAGCAGAGTCCCTCAGTTGTAAGATGGTCCTCTGTCCCTCACGTTTTTTCGCCAGCCAGGCCAGGAGTTTACTCGCCTTATCTCCCACATCGTATACCCTAGTTGCTGAGGCCGACATGCTGTCAACCACTCTACGGCGTAGAAGATCAGTATGACTCTGTTGGCACAGCCGTAGTGTGTGGAGTGTATCTCCGGTCGGGTCAGCCATGTGAGCCTCGTGTGCCCTGGCAAGTCTGTCCTCTAGATCAAGTAGTTCTCCCGTCTGAGTGCGCTTATAACTCGTAATAACGGAGATGGCTTGGCCTCGGAGGACCGTTTTATAAGCCTCCCAGAGGACCGATGGGGAGGAGACCGAGCCACTATTCTCCGTAAGGTAACACCTTGTCGCTGTTTTAAGAGTTTTGGTCACCTGTGGGACCCTGAGGTATCCCGGGAATATCGGGTATATGCGCCCTCGGGACCGTTCTGGGTTGGAGAGGGTCAACATCAACGGGGAATGGTCCGAGACGCCCCTGGGTTGAATCTGAACGTCATCGACA
Organism: Lissotriton helveticus; assembly: GCF_964261635.1. Lineage (NCBI taxonomy): Eukaryota > Metazoa > Chordata > Amphibia > Caudata > Salamandridae > Lissotriton > Lissotriton helveticus. Next base: position 1,630,550,458 of record NC_136065.1, on the reverse strand, counting down.
GTGAACCTCCCGTGTCCCGGTGCAAGGAAGTAGTCGATCCGCGACAGGCTGTCGTGGACCGCCGAGTGGTAGGTGTAATGTCGGTCAGTCGGGTGCAGGCGCCTCCATAGGTCTATCAGGCCTTGCGCTTCTAGGAAGTCATTGAGCCGGGAGGGCCCTGCAGTCCGTGTTCGAATCGGAAACCTATCCAGTGTATTGTGTACCACTGCATTGAAGTCCCCCCCTACAAGAAGGTCACCTTCCGGGAGGTCCAATAGGAATTGTCCCAAATCTGGGAGAGCTATCGTGTGTAGCGCCGGTGGAATATACACCGAAACTATATTCAGCTGTCTCCCTTCCCACTGCCCGAGTGCCGCTGCGAAGCGCCCTTGTGTGTCTAGCTTCGTGGACTGAAGTATAAATCTGGAGGACCGGTGCATCAGTATCCCTGTCCCACGGGACCCCCTCGTGAATTCGGAGTGGACGATCATATTGTAGCCTTTCCTGTCTAAGGCGCGCGTGGCTGTGCCCGTGAGGTGCGTCTCTTGCAATAGGACCAGGGTCGGGCTGAATCTCTTAATACTGTGTAACACCAGACCTCGCTTGACCTTGTCCCCCAGCCCCCTCACATTCCAGGACATTATTTGCAGAGGTGTCATTCTCCCTGTCCCCAGGTCCCCCCTACCTCTTTCATTCCGTGAATCGCAAGCCATTGCTTCTGTGGGTGAGAAAATCTGTACAACATAGAAAGTGCGAGCCAATCTCTGGACACGAGCCCATCATACTAAGTGCGTGTGTCTCGTGTTGCCAATCTACACCTGGAACACCAACCAAAACAAACAAACATCCCCCCTTCCCAACTTCCCCCCTCCCTGCCCCCCTGCTAGACGGACCCCGAACTGCCCGCCCCCCCAACTTAGCAGAGTGCCTGATCCAAACCCCAAACATAGTACTTGCTCGTCGGGGTGAGGGACTCTCCGGAGTCGGCGGCCTCCCTTCATGTCCACGGAGGACCTCCGCCCGGCGTCCTGGACGGCCCGCCCGACCAGCGTTACCTTTAGTTTAGTCTAGTGAGCCTGGGAAGTCATTGTTCGTCGCCGTCGTTCTCAGATTCTTGGGCTTCACTCAGCGGGGAATGCGGATCCACGTTCCCTTCGGGCACGTGGGGACCTGGTCGGGATCCATTTGTACGGTGTTTATTCGGTCGCGTGGAGCGGCGGGGTAGCCCTGCTGGTCTCCATCCTTCCAGCCAGTCGTGTGCAGCCTCCGGAGTGTCGAAGAACCACGTTCTGTTGTCAGCCACCACTCTCAACTTGGCTGGAAAGAGCATGGCATAGGGAAGTTCTCTCGCCCTTAGCTCCTTTTTGACTTCAAAGAATGTCCTCCGCCTACGTGCGACCTCCGCCGTGTAGTCCGGGAAAAACGCAATGGTGGAATTTTGAACCCTGACTGGGGGAGAGGTCCTCGCCGCTTGTAAGATCGCATCGCGGTCCCTAAAATTAAAGAGTCGTGCAATGATCGGCCGCGGCGCCACTCCTTGTTTTGGACGTCCCCCCGGGACCCGATGCGCCCTCTCCACTGAAAAGAAGGCGGATAGTCCCTTGGGTTTGAGTTCCTGTTCGATCAATTGTTCCACATAGAGATCCATCGCTCTCGTGTCCTCCGACTCCGGAACCCCAATAATTCGGATGTTGTTCCGCCTCGAGCGTCCCTCCTGCTCGTCCAGCTTTGCACGTAGGTCCTTATTTTCGTTGGAGATCCGTTCCACATTAATCTGGAGCTCCGAGACGTCCTCCACCAAGGATTTGGTCACCACCTCCATCGAGGAAACTCTTTCCGACATCTTGTGGAAGTCGGCTCTGATCAGTGTTATTTCCGTCGAGATCGAACCCACTGTAGCCTGCACTTGCGCCAGGGCCCGCATGACGTCATCAAGGGTTGCTTTTTTCCCCCCCGCCGGGTCTGCCGACTTGCTGGCCTGCGATTTAGCGTCTGGTGGGGAGGTGGACGCTTTGTCGAATGCGTACTTCTCAAGTCGTGCCTGCGCATTGCCACCCTTCGGTCCTTTGCCCGCCATGACAGATATGCTTGTGCCGCAGTGAGGGTATATGCAGGGTCGCGAGGGAGCCAAGACTCTTCAAAAGGAGCTCCGGTAGCAGCAGTCCCCGAAAGCGGTTGGATCAGGGGACCAATTGTCGTTGCCCTCGTCTCTTGGTCCGCCGACTAGATCAGCGGGTGAGGTCGGCTCGCTGCGCAATTCGGCGATCCAGGTGGCCCTCTGCACCGAAGGAGAAGAAATAACCAGTGATCAGGGCGGCGTGTGAAGTTCAAGTCCCCAGGGGCCCACGAGCCGACTCACTCACCCCCTTAGCAGGTGCGTCGCAGATCTCGATGTCCCCAGGCCCTCGCCTGGTACGGCGCTGCTACACCCCGGGGGGGCGCCTGTTGGTCCGAAGGGCACAGGGTACACTACAGCGCCCACAGTGGGTCAGGATCTGCCCCCTTAGCGGCGGGGGCTCAGCTGTGCCTCTCCCCAGCAGACGGAGCGAGGACTCAGAGCACTGCGGATGGGGAGTGTGTGTCCAGGTTGAACTGAGCCGGCTGCGCGGTCTCCGCAGGATGTGGTCGCGCTGCCAGCGCGTCAATATCTGCCCCCGCGTCTCACCCCCAGGAGTCTCCGCGACAATCTTTCTGCAGTCCGGGTGTCTGTCACTGTTGATCTGTAGCAGGCTGTAGCGCAGTGCAAGGCTGGGCCCCGGCTCCTCCGGCTGGCCTGGAGTCAAGATGGCGGCCGCAGGCCCAGATCAGATCCCGTCGCCGCAATGCGGAGGTCCGGAGCGCTCCCAGCACTCACCGGGTAGCAGACGGTGGTGGCCGGTCACTCTCATGCAGGTCTCAAGGGCGCCGGTGGCCTCGCCGGGTCTCGAGCACTCACGTCTCCGGTGCTCCGGCGTCCGCCCCCACTTCCGGCTCCCTCACGCCCAGTCCGGAGCACTTCCCGTCGGCTCCGTCATGCCAGGCAGGTCCCCGGCTGCAATCGCCCTCCAAGGCCAGTGCGAGTGGCGCGGATATCTGTACTTCCCGCAATCGGATTCAAAATCTGGTTGCTGTCGGGCGTGCCGCCCGGCCCCGGGCCTCAGTCCCAGCCCGCAGGGCGAAATATATTAGCGGATTCGTGAGCGGATATGTCTGGAGGCCGCTTCAACCGCGGAGCTCGCCCTCTAGGCTGCCACCATCTTAGGCTGCTAGCCACGCCCCCCAGTATTGCACTTTTTTTGATGTTTAGTATTTATGGACCAGCCTTACTGATTTCAGAAACCCTTTCTTGGTGAGAGGCTTGATGAGAGCCAGCAGCACTCCGGCAGGCCCCTGGCTGGACCACTGCCTACAGGAGGGGAAGTTTTAAAGGGGAGCACTCTTCTTCAGAGATCGGTTGCTTCATGGGACATGAAATGCCATTTGTGCACCCTAATCAGACAGCAGTCTCTTGTCATTGGGGGATGCTTTTGTAATCTGCTCGGATAATAGACCTCTTAGTGCACCCCCTTTTCTGCTCCTTGTGCCCCGATCGATTCGCAAGGAAACATGAAGCAAGAAAACATGGCATCCCCGCATCAACCAAGTGATGCTGGTGTTCAGGTCTGCCTGAATGGATTAATCTCTGGCCCCTTCCATCTCTCCTCCAAAGGGAAGGGTGAATATTCTTCCACATCCGGCAGGGGTGTTGACGTGCCATCCTTCCCCCTAGTCGCTGAACTTGACTTTGTGATGAATGAAGAGTTACTCTTCGCAGGGGCCATGCCGTAAGCCTTCGGTCACATCCCATCAGGGGAAGCCCATTCAGCCCAAGGCCAGTGAATATATACAAGATGCCTGGAGACTCGGGGGTCCCTACTCCTATCCTGCAAGGGATGGGGGCGAGGCGGTTGGTGACAGTTTGCTTCATGCCACTAACTTTACGGTCACTTTTCTCTGCCTCAGGGCATTATAGACGTCTGGCTTGTATCTAGCAAGACTTAACTGAGAAGCGATGCCATTGCAAGTGGCAATGCTTTCACCCGTAGACTCTGGAAAAGGAGGTCATTTGGCCCTTCTGTTCCTTGAGAAAATGTCCTTTCATTTCCATCCTACCTGGTAAGGTAACGTATCTATGCATCTAGAGAGAGAGAGAGAGAGAGAGAGAGAGAGGGAGAGACCTCCAGGATCCTTGCAGCAACATATTAGCTGTTCAATAATGCACTTTGACACCTTATAAATGTTACAATAGATGCTTGACAGATAAATTGTGTTGTCTACAGAGTACTGGATTTGTTACCCCCAATTCACATGTTCACATGCTACATCCAATTGTTGATGAAGAACAAACACGTATAAAGTGCTTATACACCGCTCCGTTTCTTTAAGTAAACAGGTTACTGACATCAAAAAGAGCCAATCAAGTGATAGAAATGTGGTCTGACTGTCACAGCTTTCCACCTTGGAACTTGAGAACCGGATTCGAGCCCCGGAAGGTGAAGGGTATAGTTGACAGAACTAACATTTAAGACCCAAGGAGGAACCCTAAAGATTAGAGGAGGAACCGAGAAGGAGCCGCTTAAATCAGGATTATCTCATGAGCTACCAGTAACTCGACATTTACCAGTAAATAGCACTAGAGCATAGGTCCAGCTCAATGTGTACCGGTGTTGTGCTGCCTCTTGCACTTTGCAATGGTGCTCAGCTTCAGACCCTCTTCAGTGGCTGCCATGCCTGATGATCATTCACTGCCACACACAACCCACACACCTCCACCAACCTCCCACCATCCTAGAGCCAACAACACAAACAAAGCCCTGTGATTATATGGCAGCCCTCTGAACCTTGAGTCACACTGGGTGAGAGCAAGGAGCCATGAAAGGAGATTGTCGCTGGTAATCAGAGTGGTTTTGATGGGTAACTGTGGGAGCTGGAGTACAAATGCCCAAGCAGGGTGCAGGAGCTGCCTAGAAGTAAAGAAAAGCAGGGGTGGCAGGAGAGACAGGTAAAAGTCTCTCTTGTTGTGGGAAAGCTTGTTGTGTAGTGTGTCACTCCCCTTGAAGTCATTGATGGATAGATGTTGCCAAACCCAAATGTTCTGATGGCTACTTTTACCTGCAGATTCCTCACCTGAATCTTGCCACGTGCCAGACCGGATCCAGACAGATAAAATATCTCTCCTATGCCAGCAGGTGGGGCATTGCTCCTCCCTGGTCATGATGTCACAGAGCCATATAATGCAGCACAACAACAGTCCTTTTTATCTTATCCTTCAACATAGACCCGGAGTCCTCCCTTGGATTTCCTGTACTTGAAATGGCAATGATTTGTTAATGGACACACGATTTGCACCTAGTCCTGTTACAGACATTCTGCTTAACCTCATCTTGTCATCGTCTTCCTCCATTGCGTGTCCAGATGTCTGTGATGGACCACTTAGGTCAGGAGGGGCTGTTGCCTTTCCAAATTCTGTTATGAGTCCAGCTCCCTGAGTGATTCTGGACCAGCATTACTCACAGAAAACACCAAAATGATTCACCACGACGCCAATGATACACAACTCTACTTGAAAGTCTCCTTTGCTTCAGCCATCCAACACATCATACTCTGCCTGCACAACATCCAGCTTGAAGGAGCAGAGCCTACCTGAATATCAAACCAACCAAGACAGAATTGTTATCTGCCAAGAACACCAAACAAGAAACGGCAAAAGCCTGGCTCAATGACATGAGTGACTTGAGCCTTGATAGATTCCAACCCCAACTTTATCTGAATGCCAAGTCACTTGGATTCAACCTGGATACCAACCTCACACTCAAGGAACACACTGCCAGTTAAATAAAGACAGCCTGGTTGCAGCTCTCGCTTCCAAAGATATTGAAGCTAGTCTTTCTAGAAAGCAACTTCACAACTGCTGTGTAAGCCCTGGTGCAGTTGCCTATAGATTGTAATAACACCCTGTTCCATAGCCTCTAAGACTCCACACTGGCACCCCATCAGGGCATGCTACACTTCACAACATGTCTCATCCAAGGCCTGAAGAAATATGATCAGACAAACCCTAATCATAATGGAACTCCAATGGCTCCCTTGGCTGGCTGCCACCATCTTCAAAACCAGCTGCATCATTTACAAAGCCATCACGATCAGCACCCCCTCTTATCTTTAAGACACAAGCACCATCTCTGGTGGTTGTTCGTGCACCTGCAGCCATAACACTAAGTGGCTGCAGACTAAGAAGTGTAGAAAAATACAAGAACTCGAGCCTTTTCCATTGATGCACCGAGGATCAGGAACAGATCCCCTAGTTTGTCAGGACTGCCCCCACACTGCTCTAATTTAAGAAACAGATGAAGATTCACCTTTTTAATAAAAACAATATCACAATGCACTAATGCACAATGCATCCACAACCCCACTTGATAAAGATCAATTTACAATGGTCAGGCGATTTCAGTAGTTGTTTCCTAAGTTAGATTTGCCCGGCGTAAAACGCCTCTAATACCATACGAAGTTATTCAATAAAGAGGCAGGCGCTGGAGACTGGAAGACAGGAAACAAGTTTTATTCCGACGGAGTAGAACACGTCAGATCGGACAACAAGGTATCGTCTCGAGGTGCTCTCTCAACCTCTCTGAGACCTGGTCTTTTATACACTGGTTTAGGACATGTGAACGTCCTTTATTACAACAGGGACATTGTAGAGCATGAGAATGACATCAGAACGATATCCCCGACACCCCCCAGTTCCAGCCCAATCCAACACATGACAACAGTAGAGACTCTTTCCCCTCATATGATTGGGAGGGGGCTATCACGCAGCTGAGGGTTCTGCCGATTCCTTTGGAATGTGTGCGCCTGATCGAATCTCTGGGGGTGGAGGGTCGTGATCAATAGTGGCTTCTTTCAGGAAAGGCGAGTGCATACAGTAATGGGCAATAAACTGTATCCTCGGGCTAAAGGATGACCAGCGGTCCGTGCTGACGTTCAGGCTCAGTGGAAGGGGTCATCAAAGGAGGGGTATTCATGGACGGAGAGGAGGTGTTGGTCAAGCGCGGGGTGCAATTCTCTGGGACAGAGTCATGGGAGGGGAGGGCTCATGACTTGTGCATGAGAGAGCGGGGGCAGTCAGGGTGCATGGGGCGCGCTTGCCAGGTCAGGGAAGTGTGCTGACGGGGCGATCGTGAGCAGGGAGACCATGGTACCTTAAATGGCTGTCGTGTATGCTTGTACGTGGTGTTTGCAAGATGGCGTAGATGATGTTCAATACACGAACTAAAATTCCACAGTCCTCCCTTTAACATGTCTCGCCAGCTTGTCAGTTCGGATCAATCCCCATGAGACCACGCACCTCTATTTCGTACAGGGGACTCATGTGCTCATGTTTAAAGTTCAATGTCTTTGGGCACATACAGTTGGAAATGAGTGCACATAAAGATGGTAAACATTGAATACCTAAACAACACCCACATAGTATCATGATTGGTATTAGCAAAAACGTGAACAGTCTCCATCCCCAGTTCTTTAAAGTGTCCCAGAACCAGCCTCCAAGCGACCATCCTTCCTGTTCCTGGTGAACCTCCGAGGACAGTCTGTGGAGGTGTTCGATTGCTTTGTAGACTGAAGGTGAGTTATCTGGCACGTAGGTGCAACAGCTGGAGCCGATGATGCGGCATGCACCTCCACGGTCGGCCAGAACCACATCTAGGACAAGACGGTTTTGAAGAGCCACAAGGCGGACTGCCTGCAGCTCAGCCGTGTTGTTAGCAAGGATGCCAGCGGTGATGTTAATGGTTGTTTCTAATGCCTGAGTCAGGTGTCGGATTGCGCGGCTATTTGCCATTGGTCCCCACAGAGGAACAAGTCCCTTTGCTGCATCCAGGAACTGTGCTCCGGTGGAGTCGGCTTGTTCAACATCTCCAGCGCGCTTTTGCCGGTGGTGGTTGGCTGGAGCCACATACGTGGGAGGAAGAATGAAGGCGATGTAGCACGTACCCTTCCAGCCTTTTGGGAGCCACGTGTAAGCTTTGGTGCCACAAACAAAGTACATATTCGGGGAAGCAACAAAGGAGGGGGGGTCAGCTGAGGCCAATGTTTTGGTGATGCGGCAAGAACTGTGACCCATCAGTTGCGTTCCTTGTCCTTCGAGGCATACGAGTCCTGTGACATTGATGACAGACAGGGCCGTAGTCAGAGTGGCAGCCGTTTGTTTCCGCAGGTGGGAGAAGGTGGATCTGGCTGGATTGTGGAGCACCTGCGTTTCGACCCTCTCTTTGGCAGGGATGTTCGTAAGGAAGGTTGAACCTGAAATTGCGGGACAAAAGGGCTTTCCTGTGTTGTTCGGCCAGAACCCATAGTAGAAGTGCGACACTGTCTGACCAGAAGTGGCGTTGTCCTTGTGGCTTTCTTGCATGAGGATCAACCAGGCGAGGCAAGAGCCGTGAACTGAGAAAGGTGAAGGAATAAAGGGGATGGAGTGTCCGGTAGCATGTGGGAGCAACCCACAGATCCAGCAGTTGGTGGCATTTGCAGCAAGGTTGTGCTGGTGCAACAGTTGTACAAAGGAATTGTTCCAGAATTCCCTACGCCTTTCTCGAAGCTGAGGTGAAAGGGTGATCAGGTGGTGCTCTTTCACGGTGGTTGGCTGGACAGTGGTTGGCAACATTTGGTGAGCGGGTGTGCTTTCCTCCAGGATCCAGAAGGAAGTCATGAGGAGGAGACAGAACAGGAAGACAATGAAGAAGGCGATTGTCTTTGATTTGTGCAAATTGTCAGTTTTTGGATTTCTATAGTGGGTATTTCCTGTTGCTTTCGACGTCTTCTTATCTGGCGCTTCCATCATCTTCTTATCTGGCGCTTCCATCATCTTCATCTTCAAGGTGCTCGGTAGTGGGCAGAACCACAGACTTAGTTTAGCTTCTCTCCAGGTAACCCTTGGTTGCTTTGGGTCACCGTTCTGAGATTTTTAACTTAGTCAGTGGCCTACTTAGCCGAAGCTCCCTCCTTTCGACGCAGGAAATACCCTTCTCGAGATGGCACAGTAGGATCAGAGTGTTTTGCAAGTTCAAGTGCCTCGGTATCAGGATAGCAGTTCAGTGATGGTCGGTCTTTGTTCAGGAGCTCTTCTTGGGTGCTGACGTTGTCTGTCGTGGCCAGGGTCGAGGAGATCTTTTTGCAGTGATGGGCGTGCAGCCAGTGCTTCTTCCCCTCCACTCGAAGAGCCGTCCGAGTGGTGATCAGTACTTGCCAGGGGCCCGTCCACCGGGGTTCCAGACTCTTTGCTCGTTGAAAGTTCCGGATCAAAATATAGTCGCCCGGTTGGATATCGTGACCGGGACCCCTGGAAGCATCGGGGATGGCCTGCTGCACCTGTTGATGAATGACAGACAACGTTTTAGTTAACTTGTACAAATAATCTGACAGCAGGACGTCGGGGACGTCATGAATGGAGGTTGGTTTGGGGGCAGTCCAGAGGTTCATAGGCCGTCCAAACACAACTTCGTAGGGGGTCAAGTGGTGCTTAGTGGGGGTGGAGCGCATCGATAGTAATGCCAGTGGAAGGGCATCTGGCCACTTAAGTCCTGTGGTGGCCACTATTTTTGACAGTTTCAGTTTCAGTGTAGCGTTGTGTCGTTCAACCAGGCCAGCGGATTGGGGGTGAAAGACCGCATGGAACCTTTGTTTGACCCCCAACCCCTTCAGGATAAGTTGGATAACTTCAGCTATGAAGTGGGGGCCATTGTCGCTCCATAAAATTCGACAAAGGCCGTAGCGAGGGAAAAACTCCTTCAGCAGTACTTTGGCAGTAGTCATGGCAGTGTTATCACGGGTCGGATAGGCTTCCACCCATTTGCTGAAGGCACATACAATGACTAATACGTACTTCAAGCCTTGGCACCTCTCTAATTGGATGTAATCCATCTGGAGGACCTCAAAGGGGTGGTCGGGGATCCCAAACCCTCCCCGGGGTACCACAGTTCCTTTCCCGGGGTTGTGTTGTAAGCAGATAAGGCACTGTTGGACTAGGCGTTTGGCTGAGTCGGGGATCTTGCCGTTATGCCAGACTTTGGAAATGAGTTCGATCATGGGGGCAGAACCTATGTGAGCAGGGGAATGTGCCATTGTCAGTATGGGGATCAAGTATGCATCAGGCAGCAACCATTTGTTTGTGTCCTTTGTCCGCCAGCAGCCTTCATCGTCCCTTAGACCCACCCGTGCCCACTCAGTCAGTTCGTGTGGTGTGCTGGTCGATTGGATATCCCTGATCGTTTCCCTAGCGTTGGTCCATTTTTCTGCTTGTGACCTGGTCACATACATGTGTGTCGTGGCCCTATTCTCAGCTGTGGTTCGGGCAGTGATGTCGGCTAGTGCGTTTCCCTGTCCAACTAAATCTGTCACCTTCTTGTGTGCCTGACATTTGATCACTGCTAATCGTGTGGGGAGAAGGACTGCTTCAATCAGGGCGGAGACTAAATCTCCATGAAGGATGGGTGTACCATGGGACGTCAGGAATCCCCTTTCCCTCCACATCCCAAAATGATGAACTACCCCGAAGGCGTACTGGCTGTCCGTGTAAATGTTCGCCGTGGTTCCTGCTGCTATGATACATGCTCGTGTGAGGGCAATTAGTTCTGCTGCCTGTGCGGATCGTTGTGTGATGCAAGCTGTTTCAACTACTGTTCGAGCAGTCGTTACCGCATAGGCAGCAGAAGTGGTGCCGTCTGGGAGTTTGATGCAAGAGCCATCTACCCATAGTTCTCCGTCAGGATCTGTGAAAGCAATGTCTCAGAGGTCAATTCTACTCCTAGTCTGTTCGTCCGTGAGAGTCACACAGTCGTGTATAGGGGGCACATCGGGGTCATTTTCGGGCAAGGGTAACAGTGTAGCAGGATTCAATGTCGTGCATCTCTTCAGAGTGATGTGGGGCGCAAGTAAAGTCAATTCGTATCCTGTCAGTCGTGCACTAGTCAAGTGTTGAGTCTTGGTCTGGTTCAAAAGGGTGTCAACTGCATGGGGTACTAATACCGTGAGAGAGTTCGAAAGTACAATTCCCTCACTCTGTCGGATAGAGACAGCAGCAGCAGCTACTGCTCGAAGGCAGGCTGGTAGAGCTCTGGCGACTGGATCAAGAGTGGCAGAGAAGTAGGCACAAGGGCGCTGTTTGGCGCCGATGGGCTGAGTTAGAACAGACAATGCGCATCCCTCCCTTTCGTGAGTGAAGAGGGAGAAGGGCTTGGAGTAATCTGGTGTTCCTAGAACGGGTGCCGAGCAAAGGGCATCTCGCAACTCCTTAAAGGATGCTTGGCATTCGGGGGTCCACGGGAGTGGGAACGGAACATCTTTGGCCAGCAGGGAAAGTAGGGGTTTTATGATGAGACTGAAATTTGGTAGCCATTGTCGGCAGAAAGAAGTAAGGCCTACTAATGAACGGACTTGCTTCTGTGTTTTTGGAATAGGGGTGTCTAGGATGGTTTGGATTCGGTCGGGTGTAAGTTTTCTCCCTTCTTTGGACAGGAGATGACCTAGGTAAGTTACTTGGGACTGACAGAACTGCAGTTTCTTTTTGGAGACTTTGTGGCCATTCTCCGCGAGAAAGTGAAAGAGTTGGATAGTGGCTGTGATTGCAAGTGGAGTGGTGTCGGCCGCCAAAAGGATATCATCGACATATTGGATCAACACTACTCCATCTGGTAGCTGGACGGCGTCCAGCTGCCTTTTCAGGGCTTGGCTGTAAATGCTGGGACTTTCAGTGTAGCCCTGGGGAGCTCTACAAAAGCGGTATGAATGGTTCTTTAAAATGAAGCCGAAGAGATAACGGATGTCTGGATGGATGGGGATAGAGAAAAATGCATTTTTAAGATCTATAACGGTGAAGGTGGTGGCAGTGGACGGGATGAGGGTCAGAATGGTGGCGATGTCTGAGACTACGGGGTACTGTGGCACCACCACTTTGTTGACTTCCCGCAGGTCGATGATGAAGCGGTACGCTTTCTCATCCCCCTCACCTTGCTTCTTAACAATGGGTAGGATAGGACTATTGCAGACATTACTAACCACTTCCTCTACCACTCCTGCATCTACCAAGGACTGAATAATCGCTACCAATGCCTTCTCGCCTTCGGGCGATATCCGGTACTGTGGGAGTTTCGGGAGTATTGCATCTGGTCGAACAGTTATGTGTACAGGATCGATCATCATTCGTCCTACATCCGAGTCGTTTCTGGCCCATAGGTGCAGGGGTAGCGAATCGAGCAAGGATAGGTCAGCATCTGTTATGGCGTACATATGTCGTGCGGGGTAGGGTCTGGACATGCTCGGGTTGTCGTACAGGATGACTCTGACTCCATCCGGGGAACACCTAATAGTAGCTCGGAAATGTTTCAGTAAATCAATACCCATAATAGCGTCAGGGGAGTTGGAGGAGAGCAGAAACGTCGTGTCAGTGGGATTGTTTTCTAGGTCAAAGGAGATAGGTACAGACAGGGGATTAGTGGAGGGCGTCCCATCGAAACCTATCGAGGTAATGTGTGAGCCAGACAAGGGTGCCCTTGGAATCAGTCGTTTTGATAACACACTACGTGTCGCTCCAGTGTCTACCAAAAATGGAGTCTTTGTACCCAGGACCTTAGCAGTGACATAAGGACCTTGCTGGTCAACACAGAGCTCGACTGGATCCCTCCCTTGCCCCTGGCAGTCCTATGCAGAGTCGTGATCATTGTAGCCATCGGACTGTTGGCACTGGTTCTGTCGGGGGCGGTCAAATGTGTTTGATCTACCAGATCGGTCATTGGTGGTGTCGTGAGTCTGTCCTCGTCCCTGCCCTCCAGTTTTGGGGCCATTTGCCATGTCCCTTGTCTCTTTATTTTTAATCAGTTCCCGAAGGGCTAGGCATTGAGACTTCCAATGTCCAAATTCTTTACAAAATGCACATTGGTTCTCATCAAGGTCGGTTCGTGGAGCGCCAGGGGTGGGGTTGCGGTCTCTAGGGGCCGAATTCCTAGGGGCATTTGACTGGTAGTTTCCCCTATACCGTTCCCTCCCTGTGGTCACTCCCTGTAGTTGTGCAATCATTACTCGTTCCTTTAGGTCCTTTTTCTTTTTCTCAGTTGCCCTTTCGTTCTCGTTCTTTTGGTGTTCGTAATACTGAGCCATCTGAAGGATAGCTGCAGGTTTAGAGGCTCCCCAACTACTTTCGCTAGTCTGTAACTTTTGGGAGACCTCTTGCGATAGCCCCTTTACGTAGTTCTGCACAAATAGGTGTTGTCCGGTTGCGGTGGTCATGTCTTGGCCACTGTAGTCGGAGAACACTGTTTCAAATCGTGAGAAGTATTCTGATACGTCCTCCTGAGGTTTCTGGCGGCAGGCCGTGACTATCGACCAGTCTACCTTCTTTTCTGGGATCAACGTTTTCAGCTTCTGCACTATTTTGTCGGGGAGTTCCAATATGTCCTTTACAGGTTTCTGTCCGGGCTCTCGCTGCCTATCTAGTTCATCGAGTTTTGTCCAGGTGTGTCCGAACAGATCTGTGTGGTCGGCTCTCCGGATTTGCTTCCACACATCAGCCGGCAGACACAACCCGAAAAACAAATCCATGTCCGCTAGAGTCATTATGGTTGAGCCCAAGGCTGTGCCTAATTCGGTATAGAATGCTGTAGGGTTCTTTCTTAAATCGGGCAGGGTTTGTCTAAAAGTTAAAATATCTTGCCGATCCCATGGTTGGTAAACCCAGTTGTACACAACCCTCCCTTTGGCATCTGCATGGTTGATATCATCGTTTGTTCCCTGACCTCTTGGGGGAACCCAATAGGGGGCGGCTTCTCTGATAGGCATCATGGTGTTGGCTGCTTCTAGTGAGGGTTCAATCGTCTCAGGGACTGTGATCTTGACCTCTGGTTTCTGTTCCGCGAGGTGGCGGAAGACCTCAAGCGTTTGCATGAAGAGGTCCGTCACATCACTTTCAGCCCCATCTCCGACATCAACCCTTCTATATAGAGCCGTCACTTTAGCAGGACCCTTAGTCTGGTACCTATCCTCATACGCGTTCAGGGTGTGGTAGCTGAACCGTAAAATAAAATGCCGTCTGTGACTACCGGCATGCGAGTTGTGCATATTCATCGTATATTCTTCGCTCTCTTTTCGTTCTACCAGGGTTTTTGCTATTTGGTCGATTCCATCCCGCTCATCTTTGCTCAACCTGTTTGGTCTGGCTGTTAGATGCCTGCTGGTCTCGTGCTCATCTGCTGTTGTTACCAACGCGGTTGGTGCGAAGGCCGTAAGAGCCGGGGCACTAGCGCTATGGTCACCTATGCCTGCACTTTGAACTGGTGAGTGTTGTGCTAGAGGTTGGCTGGGATAAATAACGGTGATGGATCAAGCCCTGATCTTTGGACTGGGTAAGAGTGGTCTGCTTAATTCAGACACTCTGTTCATCACCACCCCCTTTTCTGTATCGTTTTTGGCCACTATAGGTGTGGCAGGGTATACTCAGACATGAGTCCCTTTCTCACTGCTCCATCAGGATTCAAGCAAGCCGGGCCGAAGAGGCTGAAATGCCAGAAACCGGTCCCCGGTAGCTTGTCTCCTTTCTGGTGAAGAATTGGCTTGGTAGTTTGGTCTGCCCTGTTCCCATGATGCACTGGGCCAGGGACAGACTGATTTGCATATAGCCAGGTTCTGAGCTGGGATGGGGCAGTGAGATAAATAACGGTGATGGATCAAGCCCTGATCTTTGGACTGGGTAAGAGTGGTCTGCTTAATTCAGACACTCTGTTCATCACCACCCCCTTTTCTGTATCGTTTTTGGCCACTATAGGTGTGGCAGGGTATACTCAGACATGAGTCCCTTTCTCACTGCTCCATCAGGATTCAAGCAAGCCGGGCCGAAGAGGCTGAAATGCCAGAAACCGGTCCCCGGTAGCTTGTCTCCTTTCTGGTGAAGAATTGGCTTGGTAGTTTGGTCTGCCCTGTTCCCATGATGCACTGGGCCAGGGACAGACTGATTTGCATATAGCCAGGTTCTGAGCTGGGATGGGGCAGTGAGATAAATAACGGTGATGGATCAAGCCCTGATCTTTGGACTGGGTAAGAGTGGTCTGCTTAATTCAGACACTCTGTTCATCACCACCCCCTTTTCTGTATCGTTTTTGGCCACTATAGGTGTGGCAGGGTATACTCAGACATGAGTCCCTTTCTCACTGCTCCATCAGGATTCAAGCAAGCCGGGCCGAAGAGGCTGAAATGCCAGAAACCGGTCCCCGGTAGCTTGTCTCCTTTCTGGTGAAGAATTGGCTTGGTAGTTTGGTCTGCCCTGTTCCCATGATGCACTGGGCCAGGGACAGACTGATTTGCATATAGCCAGGTTCTGAGCTGGGATGGGGCAGTGAGATAAATAACGGTGATGGATCAAGCCCTGATCTTTGGACTGGGTAAGAGTGGTCTGCTTAATTCAGACACTCTGTTCATCACCACCCCCTTTTCTGTATCGTTTTTGGCCACTATAGGTGTGGCAGGGTATACTCAGACATGAGTCCCTTTCTCACTGCTCCATCAGGATTCAAGCAAGCCGGGCCGAAGAGGCTGAAATGCCAGAAACCGGTCCCCGGTAGCTTGTCTCCTTTCTGGTGAAGAATTGGCTTGGTAGTTTGGTCTGCCCTGTTCCCATGATGCACTGGGCCAGGGACAGACTGATTTGCATATAGCCAGGTTCTGAGCTGGGATGGGGCAGTGAGATAAATAACGGTGATGGATCAAGCCCTGATCTTTGGACTGGGTAAGAGTGGTCTGCTTAATTCAGACACTCTGTTCATCACCACCCCCTTTTCTGTATCGTTTTTGGCCACTATAGGTGTGGCAGGGTATACTCAGACATGAGTCCCTTTCTCACTGCTCCATCAGGATTCAAGCAAGCCGGGCCGAAGAGGCTGAAATGCCAGAAACCGGTCCCCGGTAGCTTGTCTCCTTTCTGGTGAAGAATTGGCTTGGTAGTTTGGTCTGCCCTGTTCCCATGATGCACTGGGCCAGGGACAGACTGATTTGCATATAGCCAGGTTCTGAGCTGGGATGGGGCAGTGAGATAAATAACGGTGATGGATCAAGCCCTGATCTTTGGACTGGGTAAGAGTGGTCTGCTTAATTCAGACACTCTGTTCATCACCACCCCCTTTTCTGTATCGTTTTTGGCCACTATAGGTGTGGCAGGGTATACTCAGACATGAGTCCCTTTCTCACTGCTCCATCAGGATTCAAGCAAGCCGGGCCGAAGAGGCTGAAATGCCAGAAACCGGTCCCCGGTAGCTTGTCTCCTTTCTGGTGAAGAATTGGCTTGGTAGTTTGGTCTGCCCTGTTCCCATGATGCACTGGGCCAGGGACAGACTGATTTGCATATAGCCAGGTTCTGAGCTGGGATGGGGCAGTGAGATAAATAACGGTGATGGATCAAGCCCTGATCTTTGGACTGGGTAAGAGTGGTCTGCTTAATTCAGACACTCTGTTCATCACCACCCCCTTTTCTGTATCGTTTTTGGCCACTATAGGTGTGGCAGGGTATACTCAGACATGAGTCCCTTTCTCACTGCTCCATCAGGATTCAAGCAAGCCGGGCCGAAGAGGCTGAAATGCCAGAAACCGGTCCCCGGTAGCTTGTCTCCTTTCTGGTGAAGAATTGGCTTGGTAGTTTGGTCTGCCCTGTTCCCATGATGCACTGGGCCAGGGACAGACTGATTTGCATATAGCCAGGTTCTGAGCTGGGATGGGGCAGTGAGATAAATAACGGTGATGGATCAAGCCCTGATCTTTGGACTGGGTAAGAGTGGTCTGCTTACTTCAGACACTCTGTTCATCACCACCCCCTTTTCTGTATCGTTTTTGGCCACTATAGGTGTGGCAGGGTATACTCAGACATGAGTCCCTTTCTCACTGCTCCATCAGGATTCAAGCAAGCCGGGCCGAAGAGGCTGAAATGCCAGAAACCGGTCCCCGGTAGCTTGTCTCCTTTCTGGTGAAGAATTGGCTTGGTAGTTTGGTCTGCCCTGTTCCCATGATGCACTGGGCCAGGGACAGACTGATTTGCATATAGCCAGGTTCTGAGCTGGGATGGGGCAGTGAGATAAATAACGGTGATGGATCAAGCCCTGATCTTTGGACTGGGTAAGAGTGGTCTGCTTAATTCAGACACTCTGTTCATCACCACCCCCTTTTCTGTATCGTTTTTGGCCACTATAGGTGTGGCAGGGTATACTCAGACATGAGTCCCTTTCTCACTGCTCCATCAGGATTCAAGCAAGCCGGGCCGAAGAGGCTGAAATGCCAGAAACCGGTCCCCGGTAGCTTGTCTCCTTTCTGGTGAAGAATTGGCTTGGTAGTTTGGTCTGCCCTGTTCCCATGATGCACTGGGCCAGGGACAGACTGATTTGCATATAGCCAGGTTCTGAGCTGGGATGGGGCAGTGAGATAAATAACGGTGATGGATCAAGCCCTGATCTTTGGACTGGGTAAGAGTGGTCTGCTTAATTCAGACACTCTGTTCATCACCACCCCCTTTTCTGTATCGTTTTTGGCCACTATAGGTGTGGCAGGGTATACTCAGACATGAGTCCCTTTCTCACTGCTCCATCAGGATTCAAGCAAGCCGGGCCGAAGAGGCTGAAATGCCAGAAACCGGTCCCCGGTAGCTTGTCTCCTTTCTGGTGAAGAATTGGCTTGGTAGTTTGGTCTGCCCTGTTCCCATGATGCACTGGGCCAGGGACAGACTGATTTGCATATAGCCAGGTTCTGAGCTGGGATGGGGCAGTGAGATAAATAACGGTGATGGATCAAGCCCTGATCTTTGGACTGGGTAAGAGTGGTCTGCTTAATTCAGACACTCTGTTCATCACCACCCCCTTTTCTGTATCGTTTTTGGCCACTATAGGTGTGGCAGGGTATACTCAGACATGAGTCCCTTTCTCACTGCTCCATCAGGATTCAAGCAAGCCGGGCCGAAGAGGCTGAAATGCCAGAAACCGGTCCCCGGTAGCTTGTCTCCTTTCTGGTGAAGAATTGGCTTGGTAGTTTGGTCTGCCCTGTTCCCATGATGCACTGGGCCAGGGACAGACTGATTTGCATATAGCCAGGTTCTGAGCTGGGATGGGGCAGTGAGATAAATAACGGTGATGGATCAAGCCCTGATCTTTGGACTGGGTAAGAGTGGTCTGCTTAATTCAGACACTCTGTTCATCACCACCCCCTTTTCTGTATCGTTTTTGGCCACTATAGGTGTGGCAGGGTATACTCAGACATGAGTCCCTTTCTCACTGCTCCATCAGGATTCAAGCAAGCCGGGCCGAAGAGGCTGAAATGCCAGAAACCGGTCCCCGGTAGCTTGTCTCCTTTCTGGTGAAGAATTGGCTTGGTAGTTTGGTCTGCCCTGTTCCCATGATGCACTGGGCCAGGGACAGACTGATTTGCATATAGCCAGGTTCTGAGCTGGGATGGGGCAGTGAGATAAATAACGGTGATGGATCAAGCCCTGATCTTTGGACTGGGTAAGAGTGGTCTGCTTAATTCAGACACTCTGTTCATCACCACCCCCTTTTCTGTATCGTAGAGGTTGGCTGGGAGCATAAGGAGGAGGCATGTAGATAATTGGAGGACCGAGCAGTAACTCGTCATTTGCTCGCTGTTTGGAGGGAATCTCCGGGTAGAGCGTAGAGGTGGTCCTGACAGGGCATTGGCCTGTCAGTCCTGATTCTTGCGTTTGTTTAACTTCCTCTCTTCTTCTTATTTCTTCATCTAGTTCTTTTGCGGCCAAATGGGCTGCTTTTCGTAATTCTTTCACTGTTTTTACTTCCTCTCTTTTCCTGCGATGGTCTGCTTCTTTGCGCCACATGCCAATACTGACGAGCATAGTGGGTGTTACCTTATTTATTTTTACAGCTGCTTCTAGTGTTTTTATTTTATTTTCATCAAACGAACCTATCAGTGGCCACTGGTTTTTAGGATCCCTTTTTGTATATTTATGCCATAACTTACTATAAGCTATAGCGACTAGTCCTTGCTTAGTAAACATGTCCTTATTAGGGGTGCCCTCCAGTGGAGCTGGATGGTTCATCTCTAGTAAGCGGTCCGGGTTGACCCAACTATGAGCCAATGGGGAGAAGATAGGCATGACGGATTACAATGGGGGGCAAAAGCCTGCACTACCTATCCTTTCCCTATTTGCAAAGACTGGACAGAATATTCTATTCTACGCTATTTGCAAACAGGGAATACCTCCAGAAAGAACCAATTCCCAAAACAGTCAATGTTTGGGCAAACAATCAATCAATGAAGGAACGAAATAGGTACGACGTGTTAAAGTTTTGCGTTACCTACCCTTCACTAGGGAGAGAGAATATTCCTATTCTTCCCGTTTGCAGGCAGAGAAGATTCCTAAGAGAACCAACTTCGAACAATTCAATGCTCGATTCAATCAATCAATCAATGGGGAGAAAAAAAATAGGCACGACGTGTTAAAGTTTTGCGTTGCCTACCCTTCACTATCTGCAAAGACTAAACAGAGTATGGCGATTCTGTGTTTGTTTGCAAATAGAGAATCTCCCAGAAGCAATCAATAGGAAATACTAGTATTTTCAAACAATCAATCAATCAATCAATTTCGCAATTTGTCGTGTATCACGACCTTACCCGGACCGCATGGACAGTTTCTCGTCTTCCGCTTCCAGCGCCCGATCGTCCTCTATTCTCTGTTGCTATTGCGGCACTCCTGGTGGTTCCCAGTCAGGACACTCGGGAGAGGTCTGCTCGGAATCAGTGAAGTTGAGATGATCGGCTGTCAGACGAGGGTCTATTGGACAGGAGCTCTTCCGATCGTTGCAGTCGTTCACTCTGTCGTCGGGACCTCTCCCATTGGATCCACGTGTCGCTGATGGGCCCCGCGTTTGGGACGCCAATTGATAAAGATCAATTTACAATGGTCAGGCGATTTCAGTAGTTGTTTCCTAAGTTAGATTTGCCCGGCGTAAAACGCCTCTAATACCATACGAAGTTATTCAATAAAGAGGCAGGCGCTGGAGACTGGAAGACAGGAAACAAGTTTTATTCCGACGGAGTAGAACACGTCAGATCGGACAACAAGGTATCGTCTCGAGGTGCTCTCTCAACCTCTCTGAGACCTGGTCTTTTATACACTGGTTTAAGACATGTGAACGTCCTTTATTACAACAGGGACATTGTAGAGCATGAGAATGACATCAGAACGATATCCCCGACACCCCCCAGTTCCAGCCCAATCCAACACATGACAACAGTAGAGACTCTTTCCCCTCATATGATTGGGAGGGGGCTATCACGCAGCTGAGGGTTCTGCCGATTCCTTTGGAATGTGTGCGCCTGATCGAATCTCTGGGGGTGGAGGGTCGTGATCAATAGTGGCTTCTTTCAGGAAAGGCGAGTGCATACAGTAATGGGCAATAAACTGTATCCTCGGGCTAAAGGATGACCAGCGGTCCGTGCTGACGTTCAGGCTCAGTGGAAGGGGTCATCAAAGGAGGGGTATTCATGGACGGAGAGGAGGTGTTGGTCAGGCGCGGGGTGCAATTCCCTGGGACAGAGTCATGGGAGGGGAGGGCTCATGACTTGTGCATGAGAGAGCGGGGGCAGTCAGGGTGCATGGGGGGCGCTTGCCAGGTCAGGGAAGTGTGCTGACGGGGCGATCGTGAGCAGGGAGACCATGGTACCTAAAATGGCTGTCGTGTATGCTTGTACGTGGTGTTTGCAAGATGGCGTAGATGATGTTCAATACACGAACTAAAATTCCACACACTACCTCTCCTTTCACTTGTTGACTGCATGCTTGTATTTGACCCTGTAAAGGGCTCCACTGCCTTTTGGCTAGGTCTGTGCTATAAACCTACCATATACATCCTACCTCTGGTGTTCATTTTGCATCTATCCCCTTACAGGGCCTTCCCCTATCCAATGCTGCTCATGTTGCGATCCTCTCTGTTAGCTGCTCTCCTCACTTATTTTGGCCTAGGTTTTTGTCCTTTGACTTGCTCCTACCCAGCTGGGTAGAGGGCGGGTGCTCAGTTCCATTCTGGTTCTATGTCTAGTGATGCTGTGTAGTCTTCTAGCCATCCCGGTACCCGCTAACATGGCAGCATTCAATCAGGCTTTGTTGCACTGCTCTGCCCCCCTTTAGCCCCTTCAGGTGCACCTCTGAACCTCCAGGTGCTTTCATATCTTTCATCCTCATTTCTGCTAGTGACTCCTACACAGGCATTGTTCGACTTTGCTTGTCTTGTCATCATTGGATCAACCTCAATGGCTCCCATTCCACCACAGGAGGCCCTGTCTATTTGCTCGGGTGGGATGATTATCTGCAGGCAATTAGAAGTCTAGTAAAGTTTGTTGTTAATTATTGTTACCGATGGAGAGGCTCTATGTGCTTATCAATCTGCATTCCTAATTGTGCCTCTATGATTAAAGGGAATGTGCATTACTCTATTGCTTGGGTGTCCTAGAAAACTGTGTTATTGGATGTCAGTAGCATTGCTAGATATTGCTTATTTTAGGTCATGCATATACAGGCTGTGTCTGGGTGTGTTGGCGGGAAGAGTTCAGTAGAATTTAGTTTGGAAGCTCAAGAAATATTGGAAAAAATGTAACATGGACTGCAATGGATACATTTAGTAGGAATGTGAAATAACAATTGTGCAAGTCATGCACATTTGGGTGATGGTTCACATGGTGGGTACATCAATACATTTTTATTAATGAATGGCTTTTACATAGCGCTCAGCTAATCAGAGTGTCCCGGCACTTGGCATCCAGAGATGGTGAAGGAATAGAATGGCAGGCTTTGCTGGGTATCCCCCAGTCCCTACACTTTGAATAGGTTCGTTTTCAGCACTTTCCTGAACATATTGCCCACATGATTTCTGCCCTGCCCGTGAAAGAGGAGCCCCCTCTCTGTTATGTTTTTAAAAGGGGGACTGTTAGAAAGTCCGCATTATTGCACCACAGCAACCTCCCTGCCCTTTACTTTTTGAACCTTTCTATAAATTAAGAGGAACCGTTGTTGTGGAGGATTGATAGGTCAGTGTTTTGAACATGATGCACTTTTCGACCAGTAAGCAATGCAGTGTTTTCTCGAAAATAAGATATTGAAGAGTGTTTGGGTTACTTATAGAGTAGGTGGACCAACATGTTCGGATCACTTGCAGATGCTGAACTAAATATTCTAGGAGACCTAGGTACAGAACATTAACATAGTCCGAGCATGTGTAGAATCCGGAAGCATGATTTGGCTACCGCCGACAACTAGTTACTAAAGGATAGTTGTGAGTCAAAGAATGCCCTGATTTCTGTCCACTGCCATTGGTGAGTGTGAGAGAGTGCTGTTGGGCCGGGCTCCTGTCCACTTAGTGAGAGGGTTCAACCTAAATAGGATCTCAGTTTTTCCTGAGTTGCATTGTAACTTGTTAGCTCTGTTCCAGTCAAGTCCAGATTTTTCTTTTGTGCTCGCTGAGTCCCCCTTGTAAGAGAGCCGAAACTGCATATTGTCCGTGCATAATATGACCTTAATGCCAAAGGGTTTGCCCAAAAATGCCAATGGGGTCATATATATATTAAAAAGAGTAGGACTTAGGGAGGAGCCCTGAGGGACCCCCATTTCAAAGATTGGGCTCTGGAGGCAAAGGGCTTCATCCATACTAGCTGCTCCTGCCTTTCTAGAAAGTAACCCAGCCAGCCTAAGGCTAATACCATCTCCCACAGGTTTTCTAGCTAAAGAAGCAAAATGTTGTGGTCTACCATGTAAAATGCTGATGACAGGTCCAACAGCATCAGAGCAGGATTGAGTCCTGAGTCAAGGCTGGTCTTATTGGATTCAGAGATCTCCTGTAATGCCTTCTCAGCGCTGTGACGTGCTCTGAAGCCAGATTGGTGTGGGTGAAACAACTTGATTTCCAGAAGAAAAGTGATGAGCTGGCAGTTCACCACCTTTTCCAGAATCTTAATGACCGCTGGGGAGAAAGTCCAGTCTGAATTTCGCTAATATTTTAGGGTCAGCTTTTGCCATTATAAGCAGGGGGATTATGCACCTTTTACAGGCATCTGGTAAAATGTCATAATGGAGAGAGATAGAGAATAACACCTGGTATATGGGGGCGATAATATCTGCAATAGGCTTCAGGACGTGGCGGCAAAGGGTTGTCAAGGGACCCTGATCTGCGGTTAACAAACTGCATCTTCAGTTCCTCCTTCGTGGGTGCGCAGAAAAATGTTGGCTTAGATTCTGCTATAGACCCGCTATGTCTCCAGGCCCTAGAACATGGACCAAATTGTTGAGACCCACCAGGTTAGCCTGAATTGTAGAGATCTTATCATCAAAATGTCACTGAGTCTGGAGCATAAGACTTGATTGGTATCGGGTTGTGGGGCCATGGCTTTTGGGTCCAGGAAGTTAGACACTATTTTTAATATCTCTTTACTATTGGTATCTGCCTCTTTGATGCATTGGGTAATCCTTCAGATTACACAAATGCTGAAAGGTATTGGAATTTCATTGGAACTGGCCAGCTCTCCACAGTGTGTATGACTGAAGCAGAACTTCGGCTTAATTTCTATATGTAACCTGGTATTCTATCTTAGTTGATGAAGTGTTACTCTGTGCACATCAACATTTTATATCATCATCAAGAGTATGTGCTTCTTCAAGTTTCTTGGAGTTACACTACATACCCAATTCCATTTGACAGTGAGATCCTTACTCTTTTTTATACTCTGAGGTTCAGTTGGGGGATAGTCCAGTTTTCACCATACTTTTAAACTCCAGGTGATTTGCGAGAGCCAATGACCTTGCTGGGGTGAATTCCATAGTTTAGCTGTTTGGCTGGAGAAGGATGTACCACCAACAGTTTTCTTCTTACATGGTAGACTAGTTAGTTGTGGGCCCCACATGGAACACATTGTCCTTTTCTGGGAGTATTTATTGAGTTTTATCTTTATAAATATTGGTCCTTTTCCATTGTTTGTCTTTGCATTATTCAAAATAGTGTGAAAGGAGTTCTTCTACCTACTGGCATCCAGTGCAGAGTTTTCAAAGCCAGTCAGATTTGGTTGCAAATCTTAAAGTGCAGAAGTTTTCATGCCTTTGCATTTTGAATTCTTTGGAGTTGCCTCATAGTAGATAGTGATATTCAATGTATAGTCAATTGGCATAGTTCAGTCATGCTAAGGTAAGTCAGGTGTTTGCTTAAACCTTTTGCGGATATGGAAAATGAGGGAAGATGTATTGGAGTGTCCTCATCATGTGTAATGGAGATTTGGTCAATTATTTGACTTGTGGGATCACTTAAGGGATAAATCCATGATAATTCCAAAGCTCCCTACCTTGTAGGAGGTTGGGGGTGTCCTACTTTTTCGGGGCACTTTGTAAGTGGGTTGTATTTTTTACTATTCTACATTACGCATTACGTTTGAGGTGACTATTAGCCACTGGTCTACCAAAAACAAAATAATGCCTCAGGAAAACTCAAACAAAGATAGGACGGACAGATATCTAAATTACCTCTCCCAAATAGTTAGTCTTTAGATCTAATCTAATGGTTTAACACAAATCACTCACCAAATGTTGCCTCAAAACAAATATCAAATGTTTCAGATTAGCAAGTGTATATTTATTATCACTTTGCTTTTTTTATTATATCTATTCTTCGGAATCAAGGCACATAAAAGTGTAACATTTACATACATATACAAACATTTACATACATATATACACATTTATCACAATAACCATATATATACAACCTATTTACACAACAAATAATGATAGAAACACAAAGTTATACACTTCACTTGTTGTTTCTCGTAGCCCTTATCATTCCAATCAGATGCTCTACCAAAGTTTTCAACTGAGCATTCCTTATACGTAAGATCACCCTACAGAATAGAGCATTCAAGGTTATCAATTTTGTCCTTATTTTTTCACAAATGCTCTTGTGAATATTTCTTGTATTTTTAAATGTATTGAGTGTCTTCCATTATATTGTCGACGCGTTTCAGCCCATCGACTTGCGGGCCTCATCAGGACTAGGGCTTCAGAGTAACCATTCTTTCAATAGTACCTCTGGTGTTAGGACAATCTTCCTACCGCTATTGGACTTCTTTGAAGTAGCCAAAAAACTGGAATATATAATTTCCTCAAGAAATGATGTGGTAGGTGGACAAGGGACTAACTCGTAACCCCTCTGTATATCGTGTTCTCACTCTCCCTCTCGTTTGTGTCTCTTGCAGCACTAAATTTTTACTCGCATCTGCAGAATGTTCGCCATAGCCGTAATCATCGCACACTGGTCAGCAGCTTCAAGGCAATCATCAAATTTTGAGAACAAAAGGTAATTTATTCAGTTTAAAGTTCTTCTGGCAGTCATCAGCATAGTGTTGGAATTTGACTTTGAAAGAATTAATGAGCTCCAGGAAGAGGTTGATGTATATATGGATCGAAGCACTGAGATAATTGCTTCTTTTGGAGCTCCTCTTTTGATGTAGTATGGTGTGGACGGGATGCTTGACCTGACTTTTAGGCAGGAGGCAACCCTGCCAAGGGTATTTCCCATATAATTAAGTTTGCTCAGCAAGATTTCATGTTATGCAGTGGTGAATGCTGTTGATAGATCCAAAGAGAGAATTAGTCACCCCAAATGGAGATCAGGGCACAGTCGGTGCCTATTGGAAGGCAGTTTAGTGATCCGATTATAAGATCTTTTTCTCCAGGTGATTTGAGGCCTGAGAGATGGCAGCCCTTTTTATCAATTTTCCAAGAAATTATCTGTTGCAATTGCTTCTGTAGTTGGGGTCTGTTTTGTCCAAGTTATTCTTCTTAAGTAGCAGTTGTATGTATGATGCTTTGAGTTCTGAAGGTAACCTGCCTGTGTTTGGGGGCTTGTTGATACTCAGTGTTGTGTGTTTGTGAATGTCAATTAGTGACAAAGTTGTTAGGGTGTGCCAACTGGACCACCCAGTCTCACTAGTTCATTGAATTCATTCATGGTTCCTTGAAGGAGGGCAAAGTGGGTGTATTTTTCTCCATTGAGCTATGTGGGATTGGTGAAACATGCATGTGTTTCCTTGATTTAATATGTATTCTGTAAGTGCCTTAGCTTTAGAAATGAATTGATCAACATCTTGCTTGTACACGTTCTGAGACTGAAGCATTGATGCTGTTCTTGATAGAATCTTGTATAGTTCCTTCAAGGATCATTTGGCTGTGGGAATTCTGTTTGAGTACTATGTCTGCTTTGATTTAAAAAAAAAAAAACTTTTATTTTCTTTTTATCATAGTTGAACATGGAAATATAACAGAAATAATTCTTTGTGTAATCTAGTTGAAATTTTGATTTACTGTAAGACTAGTCCTCAAAATTCCCAGTCGAAGGTATATCATGCAACACCTTCGACTTCTCCACAGGCTCCAGGTCAACAAGAGAATCACTTCAAGCTCCTCACACATGCCTACAAAGCTCTCTACCACGTAGGACCAGCAAACCTCAACCACCGCCTCACATTCCACGTACCCGCCAGACAGCTCTGTTGTGCCCAACGTGCCCTAGCCTCTGTCCCCGGGATCCACAAGACCAGAACCGAAGGAAGCTCATTCTCCTATCTCGCCGCCAAGACCTGGAACAGCCTGCCTCTCCACCTCAGGCAATCAGCGTCGCCGACCCAATTCAAGAAGGACCTGAAGACCTGGCTCGTCAAATGATCCACCACACCCAAATGGACCAGCAGCTCCCGTGCCTTGAGACCCTCACAGGTGAGTAGTTGCGGTTTACAAACCCCTGATTGATTGATTGATTTTGCATGAACAAACACACCATCCCACTCTCATTTTTACTGTCGATGAAGCAAGGATTCAAGAAAATGAAACTTGCTCGGAGCAATCCCTCATTAACAGTACTAATCGGTAAAATAGTAAAGAAAACAAAATTAAATATATGCACAACATTAACATATGGGAAAACAAGCTTTATGCACGCTTAAGTATTGAAGAATAAAATAAAATGCAACTCGACTAAAACCCGCTTTAAACTGGAAAATGCTTTTGCGCTTGTGCAAACCAGAATTACGTAGATAACAACCTCGCTAACCCATTTGAGTGGGAAAACTTCCACGCATGCGTAGGAAGTACTAACATTAGGTTTTGGGGCACCACATCCTGGCATATGCTTGCCCGATTTTAAAGAGAGCAGTTGCTGCTAATGCTTTTGCTTAAAGAAAGAGATAATAACATGGGAAGTGGGTGGTGAACAGTGAAAATCACAAATTTGAGAAATTAACGTCTGAATATGATTCCTTTATTAATAGTGTACATTTGGGCCTGTTATTACATGCAAGAGAATAAGATGGCGGCGAAAATGGAGGCATACTGAGCATGCACAGTAGAATCATGATATGACCTCGCTGACAATGTCGCTACAGGATGCCAAGAGCCAAGAAAGAAAGATGTGTGAAACCTCTTCTCAACTGTGGAGCTGTATTCATTATGTTATTTGATTTGCAACATTAGATATATGGGAAAGGAAATAAGACAGAATAATGAATGAGCTAAAGGGGAAGGGTTTGTTAAACAAAAGGGTTAAATAGAAATTAAACATCTCAGTATGCAGTGATGACAACTCCCCTGTCCTGCCCAATCACAGTTCGTATTTCATCAAGATTTGTAACTTTTGAGGGTGGGACATGCAAAAATGAAGACTATCACTAGAGAGACTTAAAGATAAATAAAGAAAAAAAAAGGAACAGATTGCAAGCAGAGAGAGAGAGAGAGGCGAGAGCTGCTGTTGATGAGGAAAGGAGATAACAGACTGGGAAGATTCATACCTGAATGAGAACCTGATTTGATTGAAGATTCCATACGAATATCTAGGAGGAAGAGAGTGTAAGAGAGGGATGCGCCCTGGTGTCGAGTCTGTAGAGAAGTTTAGTAAGTATTGCCCTGTCCTGGTCCTGTCCTATAGTCTTTGCCTCCTGATTCTTAATCGGGGGACCTCCACCAGTCCTTTGGCCAGAGGGTTGGTTTTCTGTTATCACCATTGGGTAATTATTATTCTGTCTTAAATTTGAATATCTTTTGCAAATGTATGAATTATTATGCTTTTTGTCTCTTCATCTATCCACTCTTACTGCATTGATTTGTTGAATGAGTCTGTGAATTAAATGGTTTGCTAAATTAATTTTCTCTCCCATGAAAGTTGATGGAGTTTGTTAGACATTGAATAAGAATTCTTGGGAATAATTTTGAGTCTGCAGTGAGTTAACTAATCAAGATCAAAGTGAATTACAAAACTTGACCCCCAGCGAAACAGCCAGGAAACTTGAATGTGTATATGGGCCCATTTGAAAATGTTTGCTGACTGTGAAGTGTTCACCCCTTGCGTTTCGCTGGATCAGTTTCTCGGTAGAAGAGCAATGGTTATTATTGATTAGTTTGGTGATTATTGATTATTAGTTATTGATAATTGACTATAAGTTGAACACTAAGAGTTAGCGTTGCACTCTATGTTGTCTGGAAGTACAGATACAGAGATACCTGGGAATCTCGGTAACGGAATTTAGAAGAGTGTGGTAATGAAATCACACTGCAGAAGGTTACTCATCTGTTCTCATAATACCTACAAGCTACAGAGGGCTTTAGGTGTCATATTAGGGACTATATCGTATAGATTAAGTGAAGGGTAAAGAGTGGTTTTTCCTTGTAGTAACAGGAAGTATTTTCTCTTTGAAGCGAGTGAAGAAACTATCTTTGATTTAGCAGAGCAGACAGTAGCGCTGTTTTTATATTGTTACTAACTAAAAATTATAAAGAAAAGTTATAAAATATATTGTTGTATTACCTTGTCAAGGGAGGGTCAGTAGCAGGGGTCATACTCTCGTCACAAAGAGCTGCGCCGGTATGGTTGAAACAGCGGGTGTGAGAAAACTGCAGATTATAAAGGGAGGGTAGATAGCAGGACCAATACTGACGTCACAAAGAGTTGCGCTGTCATTGGTCAGATGAGTGGGTGTGTTGTAAGCTCCGATTGGCCAGGAGAAAAGAACTGTGCTAGTATTGGTTGAGGAAAAGGATACATAGTGAAATCTAATTGGATTATTAGTGTGAATTGCGCTGGCATAGGATCAGTGTTAATAAACAGGATTTGTGAAAATACAGAAGAATTTTGGGATTTTACCGATTGAATTAGTTAGTATAAGAAATGGAAGAATAAAGCTGATTATTAAGATTAAGAACTTTTTTAAGAAGGAGAATTGTATAGTAACTAGGGAGGGAATTCTTATGCCACCTCCTAACATGCCTGCTTCTTTTATGATGATGGAAAGTGGATATCATACGTGTGTGTGGTTGGAAAATTGGGTGGAGTATACGAAAGGTGATGGTGTTCTATATTTCCCAGAAAATGGTACATTTAATGTGAGGATTCTTCAGAATTTGAGAAACGGGATGAATTCATTAGAACCAAATCCAAGGTTAACACAGTATGAGGCTTTGGAGGATTGGGAAGTTGAGGCATTTCAACAAGAAAAATACAGAGGAGACAGGAGACTTAGTACAGGATTTTTACCCAGATACCCGTTTGACACTCGAGGCGATCAAATGAAAAGATGGAGAAGGGCTGTAGTAACCGAGGGTTTGTATCCAGTGTTAATGGCTGAAGATCAGGAAGGGAGTAAATGTAAGAAAACAATGAAACACATAGGTGTGACAGGAATAGGATGTGATGAATCTGATGATGAAATGTTGGAGGATATTCTAGACAAAAGACGGCCACCTTATCAAGTAAGTGCTAGAGATACAACTCCAAGTGCCCGTATGATGGTAACACCATTGGTTCCTGAGGCTCACCCGAGAACGTGCGCGAAAGCTCTGCCAGAAACACCAGAAATGCTCCTGATTTAATAGGCGATCTGTGCGCTTGATTCTTTTAATTGTGATCCATTTGAATTTTTTTTTAAACTGTGAATTATTCTTACCTTTTGCTCACTTTGTCTAACGCTGCTTGCAGGCAGGACGCCATTTTGGGAGGAACGGGGGTTAGCACGCTAGTCTTCAGCGCTTCCTTGACTCACTCACTCTTCCCTATTGTAGTCAGATGCCTCCGAGGACGCACAGCGGACAAGCGCAACGGGCGCGCCTGATGCCCGCTGAAGGTGCGCCAAAGGTAAGCCCGTCTGCGCTCGTCAGCGTCCACTAGGCGTCAGGGGCAGGCCACGCCGACGGTCCCTTGGCCACTACTCCTGATTTGTATAGGTACGACTCAGACTTTTTAAAAACTGCGGGTAGAGATATTAGCTGTCAGTGCTCTCTGACCCAAAACAATCCAAATGTTAGTCTTCATTGTTCTGGTTGCGGCTGGACCCCCTGCACTATATTACCCAGAAAGGAGGGCCCTCTTCCATCATGCTCTCTCGCCTCTGAGAAGGTCAGTGCGACCCACCATAACAATTACCTATGCATGTTACTCAACACGCGTTTGCTGAGTAAACATGCCCTTGTTCTTGCGAAGTTTCTTGCCAAGATGGCCCATATTATCAATCTCATCATCAACCCTGTACTCCATTCTTCGCTTAAGTCAGGTATTGTCCCTTGCTCATGGAAAAAAGCCCATATTCTTACCCTGCTTAAAAAACCTAACCTGGACCCTCACGCCCACTCTAATTACAGACCCATCTCCTTACTTCCTGCATTTGCTAAGATTGTGGAAAAACATGTACATACCACCATCTCGGACTTTCTCGAAACCCATAATATTCTTCATAACACTCAATCGGGGTTTCGCTCAAACCTTAGCACCGAGACTGCTCTGCTCGACGTAACTGAGTCCATCAAAGAAGTTCTGGATAATGGTGGGAAGGCTATGCTGGTCCTGTTGGACCTCTCTGGGGCGTTCGATACCGTCCCTCACAACCGTCTTCTTTCAAAACTCCAGGAGATTGGTTTGAGAGGGACGGTATTCAGTTGGTTTGCAATAAGAATTCTGACTTTTCCGGCGACAATATCATGAGCTGCTCTCTGCTGTTTTCTCATGGTTTCAACAGAATCAGCTTAGATGCAACTCCGACAAATCAGAGGTCATCTTTTTTGGCTGTCCTCTCAATGCCAATTGGAAATCATGGTGGCCTTCTGATATGTTTATCCCATCATCGGCTACTTCACTGGCAAAAAATCTGGGTGTCAAAATTGATAATGGTCTCATCTTCAAACCCCATATCCTCACTGTTGTAGGCCACTGCTATGGCCTTCTAAAAACTCTCAAGAAATGTCTTCCTTTTCTTTCAGTTGCCCATAGGAGGATTATTGTTCAAGCTTTGATTAGCTCCCAACTGGACTATGCCAATATACTCTACCTGGGCTTGCCGGATTATTTACTTACCCGTCTGCAATCAGTTCAAAACTAGGCAGCAAGAGCTATTTTTGGCCTTAGCCGAAGGTCTCACTTCTCTGCCCTGCTGAACTCTCTTCACTGGCTCCCAGTGCGTAAACGCATCCACTTTAAGACGCTTATCACAGCGTTTAAATCTCTCCACAGCATCAGGGCCTCCTACTTAAAGAAAAGGATGTGCTTCTACCACCCTGCCCGATCTCTGTGCTCTGCCTCTCAGGCACTGGCTATTGTCCCAGCAGTCAACCAAGCTCATATTGGAGGGCACTCGTATAGACACTTGGAGCCCCAACTGTGGAATAAATTGCCACTATCTCTCAGAAACCAGAACAATCTCCTCTCCTTTAGGAAGGAGCTTAAGACGTGGTTGTTTGTGCAGTAATCTTGTGCTCTCTCTCTGTTCAGCCACTGCAGGTCTCTTTTTAGCACTGGGACACTCTGCACGAGTAGCCGAGTGCTCTACAAGACTATTTTTAACATAACATAACATAGTGTGGCTCACTGGTTAGAGGAGGCAGACCTGGAAGCAGAGGTCAGCCCGGGACCAGGGTTCAATTCCAGGCTCGGCGGGGTCTTGAGTCCTAAAATGTCCATGGACTCGACAATTCTCGCTCCGGTGCCTACTCTATTCACGGGTTGACACTCTGCGACTCTGGGCAATAGCTTGCTTAATCTCCACAACGGCCCCTCGCGGCGGGATGCCTGGCTTTCACCTTGCAGATACTTTGCCGGGGTTATCTCACAGGGGAATACCAGGACGGGTTCCCTAAGCAAGCGCTTAGAAACCGCTCAGTGATTTGCGCTATATAAATTCCTGTACATTTACATTTACATTTACATTTACAACATTGGTTCCAACAGTCATCCGAGCATCACAAGAAAAGGAAAGGGGTGCATTGAATAAAACAAAAGAAGAGATAATTCAGAAAATAAATCAGTTAGGTCTAAATGCTGAAGCACTGAGAGTGCCAGTAACTTTTGGTCCTGTTATGCCATATATGGTGACAAACGAGGTACACCAAAACCACAAAATGTGGCAGTCTCACAGAATGGTGTTAGAACAGAGATAGTGATGTTAGAAGATCAAACTAGTGAGAGTGATTTGAATGTCTCGTTATTAGATCTCCTAAATATATAGACTCTGACTGAAACTCCAAAGAGAATTTCACCCATAGATGCAAGGAGAAAAGTAACAACTGTTACCCCAGTGGCAGAAAATGTTACTAGATTTTCACCAGACCATCTAGAAGAATGGGCAAAAGGATTAAAAAAGAAGAAACCCCAACCAAAATCCATAGATGTAAGCACGTTGAGAGTGGATTTGGAGGAAATGAATATTGGTACGATAAGTCCAGACAGATTAGGTTCATATGGAGATAAGAATTGTTGTTTTTGTGCAAAAGTATAACTTTGAGAACGAAGAATCTTCAAGAGAAGATAGTGGAAGCAGCTTTAGAATTTGGAATAGATGTAGAAAAATTGAAAATATTGCAAAAACCTGTTAGATAAGAATTTACTGAGAAGGACTTAGGAAGTTTGAATGTGTCAGGAAGGAGATTGCAAATAAAAGAATGAATGCACATTTTGAAGAAATGTGGGAGACGTAGATCGATGGAGAAGTAGATGGACAAAAAAGAGAGATGAAGCAGCTACAAAGGAAGTATCTACTTTCCCGTTAAGGGCAGTAGAAAAGGTTGAAAGGATGTGTCCAATGAGAGAAGTTCCTGGCCGTGGATATGTTTACGTTCCATGGAGTAGACAGGATATTTTGTCCTTTACGAATGACTTCCCTAGATTGAGGGAGAAACCAATTGAATGGTACAAGCAGGTAGAGAGATTTGTAAAGGTTTCAAAGGTTTTGTTGAAACATTTGGATGACCTGTTTGATATAGTGGTACCAACAGATTTGTGGACAGAATGTAAAATTATAGTGGATTGGCCAACTGAAGAGTATCCTAGAGAGGAAAAGACACGTGCACCTTAAGAGGATGTGATGAAAAGTATCAGTAGGTGATTACTTTCTTGAAAGGCAAGATTCCTCCAAAAGAAACAGATTGGGTTAAAATAGATAGAACAACTCAAGAACCAAAAGAGTCAGTGCATGCGTATTACGAGAGGTTATTGCAGGTATTTTAAATGTATGACGTTACAACACATACATTTACATAGCATGCCATTGCATCGCATTTTCAGAAACTACCTTTACAACGCAGTCCATTACATTGCATTATACCTTTACAACGCATACCATTACAATGCATACACAAACACACTGATACAAGGGTCAGAGCTATGCAAGACCAGCACTCTTAATCACTCCTATGTTCAGCCTATATGTTTGTTGCTATTCTCTGTGCATGGCGTCTGGGATTTGACCATTAAACATCCCCAATTTAGTGATCAGAAGATCACTTATAACTATAACACACAAGATGACCCAGCACCAGATTACTTATATCAGAAGTAAATAGAAGTATTTTTGTATCATAAATTTCAATGCCCAACTCAATGCCCGGAGTTTCACGACCAGAGGATAGCCGTACACTCGAGGGGCCATACACGTCGGGAATCTCACTAATGGACCACACTATGGTCATAAAGATACTGTGATACTAAGATACCAGGAGGAAAATGTGATGATTTATCAAAAAGGAACCTGTTTCTGATTGTTGAAATAACTTCTTTTCTCATAATATACACTTTTATGATCACCAATAAGAACATTAGAAGAACGGCGTGCATTTTGTGTTACAATACTATAATAAAGACCTGAAGAAGTCCCGGGTGGGATGAAACGCGTTGGCGACAAGCAATCCTGTCATGTTTTAATGAATTTTGAGAAATAAAGAATGAATTAATCTACAATCAAAGGAGAACAGCCATTACAACGTGGGGATTACAACGAAAGTCGTTACAACAACTTTCGCTGGAGGGCGCTGTTGGATAGGGAATAGTTTAATTTTCTATCCAACACCTTCCCTACTGTCAACGTGGGCTGGAGTTGGAATAGAAAATTAAACTATTCCACTATCCAGCACCCTCCAGCGAAAGTCGTTGTAACGACTTTCGTTGTAATCCCCGCATTGTAATGGCACGCGGGGTAAATGCAAGCGTTGTAATGACATACAACCCTTTGAAATTGCTTATCCTTAAGAAGCCATTTTTTCAATATTGTGTTGGGCATTGAAATTTATGATACTAAAATACTTCTATTTACTTCTGATATGAGTAATCTGGTGCTGGGTCATCTTGTGTGTTATAATTACAATGCATACCATTACATTGCATTTAAGGTAAGTGTTGGATAGTGTAGGGGTAAAAATTACTATTCTAACTCCAGTGAGTGCAACAGTAGGGTAAGTGTCGGATAGTGTAAGGGTACTATGCGTTTTAATGGTATGCGTTATATTGACTTGCAATGTAATGCCTGGGTTGTAATGACATGCATTTTAATTACATGCATTGTAGTGACATGCAATGTAATGGCTGCGTTGTAATGACATGCGATGTAAAGGATGTTGCGATGTAATGACTGCTATGTAAAGGTAGTGCGATATAATGACTGCGTTGTAAAGGTTGTTTCCCTTTTAAACAGTATAGTGGATTTGAAAAAATTATTAGTGATAAGGATATGGGATATTTTGTATATAAATTTGCGTATGGATTGAGATCAGAAATTAATCAGATGATTCAGCAACGTAGGCTTTGCTGACAAAGTAAGCCCATAGATGATATCTTAAAGTATGCAAAGTATTGTAGTGTTGGTACTAAGGCACAAAATGTTAAAAGAGAAAATGATGCGGGCACAAGTGAAGTTGGCAGAACACCATGAGGCAACTTCTGCTTCTCGAAATGATAACCAGATGAATGGGCAAAATCGGAATAGTTAGGTATCAAATGGAAATAAGGGGAAAGGACGAATGAGTAGAGATGAAGCGAAAAAGAAATATCCTTGTCATGGATGCGGAAAGCTTGGACATTCGAAGAATGAGTGTAGAAATATTCAACAGAATAATAGGGTAAATCAAATTTTAAACCTGCAGGTGCAGAATGAGGTGATTGCGAACCAACAACAACAGCAACAGGTAGTTACTCGTCAGTTGCAGGTGCCACAAGCCCTTATTCCCAACAATGTGAGCGCTCAGGTGGAGCGATACAGTGTGAACACCGGATTTCATGGAGAAAGCGGTAAGAATACACAGACGGTTCAAAAATATTGGATGCAAAGTAATGAGAGTGATTAAGAGATGTCCCAATGAAGGTGCCTGAGGGGGGAGCAAGAGTGCGTGCTTGGCACATCTTTGACGGTTGATTAGTCAGGTCTATTTGTTGATGGAAAGGTTAAAGGAAACAACATCACTTTTCTAGTGGATACTGGCACTACCCATTCTGCTGTGAAAGCAGCAGATATTCCAAACCTACCCCTCTCGCTGAGAAACTATCCAAGTTGCAGGGGTTTCAAATAAACAAAAAAGGACCCCAGTCACAAAACCAATAGAAGTGAATATCGGGACATGCATCGGTTTGTAGTTTGTGACTCAAGTCCAGTGAACCTGTTAGGCAGGGACTTATGTACGATGAACTGTACCATTTTCTGTATGCCTGATGGTGTTGCTTTCCAAACACCTGATGAAGACGTTACTTTCAAAATGATGTTAGCGAAATAAGGAACAGAAGTGGATGAGATGTTTTCAATTCTTACTGATAGCGATTTGCCTGATGAGAACCACAGTGAGTTCAGATGTGTTGGATTTTACAGGAAAAGAAATTGGGCTAATGGCAAAGGTCGATGCAATTAAAATCTTGGTAAAGGAAGGTGCAATATATCCAAACACACCACACTACAGAATGAGTCCTGAAGTAAAGGCAGGAGGTACCCAGTAATTGATCAAATGATTGAAAAGGGTATTTTAAAAGAACGATTAAGCAGTCCTTGTAATTCACCAATCATGAGACTTAAAAAGTCTAGTGGAAAATATAGAATAGTGCAAGATTTGAGGGTAATTAATAAATAGCAGTACCCTGTTGTCCAGTAGTACCAAACCCAGCAGTAATTCTTCATCAGATACTGTAGGATGCCCATTGGTACACTGTGATTGATTTGTGCCAAGCATTCTTTTCAATTCCATTGCATCGGGATAGTCAATATCTTTTTGCGTTCCGGTTCAGAGATCGTGTTTTGGCATTTATATTTATGGTGCAGTGTTCCTCAAGGGTACACAAAGAGTTCTTCGATTTTCAATCAGATTCTGAAAAAATGTGTGGAGACTTTGGTTAATCCAGGAAATATGGTCTTGGTTTTGTATATTATTGACCTATTGGTGGTATCAAAGACACTAGAAGCTTGTGTCATGGACACAATATCTTTACTGAACCATTTAGCAGAAGGAGGACGCAAGGTGTCACCAGAAAAATGACAACAAGAAGTTCAATATTTAGGACACAAGACAGAAAGAGGAGTCAGAAAAGTGACGCCAGAAAGAATGAAAGTGATTCGACAAATGAGTCTGCCCAAAACCAAGAAAGAAGTGCAAATGTTTTTAGGAGGGATTGGATATTGTCACCAATGAATCAGTGGTCACTGCTTGCAAAACCTTTAATAAGGTTGACACGAAAGGATGTGATGGAACCGATTGAGTGGGATGATGAAAGTGAAGAAACATTCATAAAACTGAGAAGTTGTTTGTGTCAAGCACCAGCATTGGGAGTGCCAGATTTACAAAAGAATTTGCTTTGTTCTGTTGTAAAAGAGAAGGTTGTGCACATTCAGTGTTAACACAGAGACATGGTTTGTCCCGATGTCCAGTAGCATACATTTCTGCTACTCTGGATCTAGTGGCTGCAGCATGACCTGGCTGTGCGAGTCTGGAACAGAGTGAATCTTTGTGATGGGACATCCCATAAAGGTGAATGCGCCACATTCTGTCGAGATTATTTTAACAAGGACTCAAACTCAACATTTGACCCCTAGTCGGCTGACTAAGTATGAAAGAATAATATTGGGTGCTGAGAATGTAAGCGTGACGAGATGCGCCATGATGAATCCAGCAACCTTGTTTGCCGAATTCGATTGTGAAGAAGTGAAAGAGGAAGTTGATCATGATTGTTTGGATGTGACAGAAATGTGTACAAAGCCCGGATCTGACCTCCTTGACGTTCCCTTAGAAGATTCAGACTTTGTATTGTTTGTTGATAGGTCATGATTGAGAAGGGAGAATGGAGAAATGATGTCTGCTTATGCTGTGTGTATTGTGTCAGGTATCATAGAAGCTTCCTGTCTAAGAGGAGACAAGTCTGCACAAATAGCCAAATTGTTCGCTTTAACCAAAGCATGCAAAATTGGGTGGAAATTGAGAGTAACCATATTTACGGATAGTCAATATGGTTTTGGGGTTGTGCATGACTTCTGCCAATTGTGGCTACAGAGGGGATTTCTGACTTCTTCAGGATCTCCCATCAGAAATGGCAAAAATGTTAAAGAACTATTGGAAGCATTGCAATTCCCAAAGGAAATTGCAGTGGTCAAATGTGCCGCACATAAGTCAGGAAATGATTATGTGACACTGGGTAATCGGTACGCTGACCAAGTTACACAATTTTGTGCTTGAAATACAATATCTTTGAACAGAGGGTTGGAAAAAAAGTTACCAATTGCCAACTAATGATTTTCTCTGTTTTTAAAACATGGGACAAAGTTAGACAGTTACAGGATGAGGCAGATGCAAGAGAGAAAGAACACTGGATAAAGTCAGGTTGCACAAGAAACTCAGACAATGAAGTATGGGTGTGTCCAGATGGTAGACCAATAATGTCAGATAGTTTGTTGTCACAAATGGCTAGGGTATATCATGGAACTACACACATTGAGAGGGACGCCATGATTAGACATTTCAAACAAACATGGTATAATCTCAAGTTTAGGGTCATTGCAGAGAGTCTCTGCCAGAGATGTTCAACCTGCCAACAGCAAAGCCCAGGTAGGAAGACAGTTGTCATTTGGGGAAAAATTGGAAGAGTGGAGGGACCATTCACAAGATTGCAATTTGACTTAATTGAGTTGCCACCGTGCAACAGCTTGAAGTGGTAAACATCCTTTACAACACGGTGTTTACACCGCGCGACCTTTACTACGCAGCCATTACAACGAAAGTCGTTACTACGACTTGCGCTGGAGGGCGCACTTGTTAAAGGAATAGTTAATTTTCTATTCCAACACCTTTCCTATTGTTACGTGAGCTGGAGTTGGAATAGAAAATTAAACTAATCCACAATCCAGCGCCCTCCAACGCAAGTCGTTGTAACAACTTGTGTTGTTATGACTGCATCGTACAGTACGTTGATCATTTTGATCGCGTTGTACTGACGTACATCCGCTTGAAGTATGTCCTTGTCATTGTGTGTCTATTTTCTCGATGGGTAGAAGCCGATCCCACAAGGAGGAATGACAGTCTTACAGTTGCGCAATTACTGTTGAGAGAGCTCATTCCAATGTTTGGATTTCCAGTCACTTTGGAATCAGATAGAGGACCTCATTATAATAATGAGGTAATCAAATTGATTTGTACAGCTTTCAGAATTAAGCAGAAATTGCATTGTGCCTATCGATCAGAAGCCTCTGGAGTGGTTGAGCAGCTCAATGGGACAATAAAATCCAGGTTAGGGAAAGAGTGTGCATCCACTTCACTGAAATGGCCTGATGCTTTGCCCCTTGTATTGATGAGCCTTGGAAGCATTCCTGACCGAAGAACAGGATTAAGTCCACAAGAGATCCTCATGGGAAGAGCAAGGAGACAAGCATTTGTACCTGGAAACAAATTGATGACTATAACTGACATGGGCGTCCGCAAACATTTTTCCAGGGGGGGGGGGGGGGCAAAGTGTTATCGTCATCACCATCCTCCGACAAGATGTGTGTCAGGTGGTGCACAAGAAACACTGGGGCACAGAACTAGGATAGACTCAATTAAATGCCAGGAATCCAGGACATGTGACTGTCCCTGCCACAGGCCAACAAACACCACCTGTAGGGAAAACGCTAAACTTTCTGACCAGGTGCTTTATCTCTGTCTGCTAGGTGTGCAGACTTCTGGGTCCTCGATCCAACACCAATCAAGGCTGTCTTCAGCACAATACGATTTTTAGCAGAATACTTTAAAACAGCCTATGATTAAAGCACCAGATTAAATATTTGTATGCACAGTGTATGTTAGGGATTATTTGTAGCACACATATTTACCAATATTGGCTTCTTGGTGCTAGAATTCATGATAACTTTTATCCAAAGTTAAAGCACAATGTCAAAGTTAGTAATAAATAATGCAGCAATCAGTCACGCTAGTAATTTGCCAGTGGGTGCTCCCTTTACTAGAATTCCCCGGGCATTGCTTAATTTTACACACATTCAATTAATTTATACAAAATAAAATGTATAGGACCAAATGTTAGCTATATTTTTTTAAAGAAACTTAGAGTCCCTCTATGTGTGGTCAATGTCAAACTGACATTGTGCGCACGTTTAGGGATACAATAATGGCCAGCTCCCTTATGCGGAAATCCGGCACCGTAAATGTGTGGCACATGCGGCGCCCGCAGCTGTGCCACATCACAGGTCCAGGGATGCTGAGTCTTACACAGTGGTCGAAGTGGGGTAAAAAAAGTTGGGCGGAGAATCAGAGGGCGGGAATAACCCAAGGATTGGATCTGTGGGAGGAGCCAGAGGTGTGGCTAGGATGCTCAGACATCCCAATTTTTAGTATTTGTTTGGCATTTCACTGCCCAGTTTATTCAACCAATGGATACACATGATTATTTAAGGTTATAATGAGTTATTGACATTAAAATATATTTACAAAGTGGGATATGCTTCTAATCACAGAATATACCAAATACGGTAAAATGTGGAAACACAAGCCATTTGTCTCCGAGCCATGGAGTTTCTGTCATCAGCACTTCACCCTTTTTCAACAACAGCAGTTCAAACATGAATGGCAAAATATCCTAGTTTGCAAATGTTTTCTCTAAAACTATGGCTCTGCCATATTACCTCATAATGTAAGATCTGCAGCATGATCTGACCATTTAAATTAATAAATTGTTTGTAGCTCAAACATATCAAAAGTTAATATAAAATGTGACTTGTGTTGCTGTGGAGTGGATGGCCTATTGTAAAGGTTGACTGGTCACCTTTCTCACTGCTGCGTTTGTATGTTACGCTAGTACTAATAAGGCAAAATCTTTCCAGAGACTGTTAGCATGTGTACACACGTCAAAATAATAAAATATCTGAAAATATGCTGCATTACGCTGCAGCCTTTTTTTAATGCATAATTTAGTCAACACTACGGCATTTTGTTGTCATCCTTTGATGCATAATTAATTCCAGTGGCCCTACAGCAGGCAGCACATGTTAAAAGTGCTTGTGAATGAAGCAGGGAGACTGTGAAGTTTGCAAACTTATTTTGGTGTGCGTGCAAATCCTGCATTGCCAATCCCTGGTGAGTTACAGGTACTGCTGCTGAGACAAGGCCAATGGAGGTACCTGTGGGTGAGGCAGACTGGCCTCAAGGGCAGGATCAGCCATAGCACTGGTGGTGTCCTGTGCATTAATGTTTGTTTAGTGCCCCCCTATGACCACCTCTGCCATGGATTCCCTCACTACCACCCTTTAACTGTGCCCCCCAAGTCTCCATATTCACTATCTCTCAGATGCATTTAATTGGATTTACAGCGCCACTCATACCATTGTAGGGTGTCAGAGCACTTTACATCACAAACATTACACAGATACAATCAATATGTGTGTAAATCACTGTATAGAAAATGTTACATAAGACTAAGGACTACAAGGTGTAGGAGTCACATGACAACCATACTAGTAGCCCGTATAGTTTAATAGTGATTGGTCTGGAGAAATACAATACCCGGAATTTAAAACGTAATACCATGGTTGTGGGTTCTCCTTAATAATCAGAATTGATTTCTGTCCAAAAGACACTTTTTGGGACATTAGGATAATCCAAGACTGGGGGGCGGGGGGTGGGGGCGGGGGAATAACGGTCTAATTTATTACTTGCAGTTTGTATGCAGCTCTCAGATGACAGTTAATAGCTCACTGTTCTAAGTTAGGATTTTAACTTATAAACTGCAAGTAACAAAAGGACATCTCTGACAAAAGCAGTAGCCCACTGACCTATTACAAGACTGGAGGTGAACTTCAGTAATGGATAGTGGTGGACAAGCCTTGAAGGTTAACCTACACTTGTCATACTAGGGTCCACCTGCTGGTGCGAAGACACCAGGACTTCTAAGGTGTTGCGAAGCCTTCTAAGGTCTAGCATGTGAATGTGCTCTCGCAGGAGAGTGGTCTGGTGGGCTGGTTATTAAGGCTGAACCTGGTTCCCAGTTCCAAATTCAGCAGCTCTGACCATGGTGCCACATCCTCTCCTCCACTGAACACCGTACTGCCCCACTGAGAAAAACTCCCGCTGTTTTCAACTACAAGCCAATTGTTGCCCGCTATAAACACCTGGATGCACAATTTAAATTACGCACTAGACAAGAGCAATATGCGGCCAACAGAAAAAAAAGTAACAACATCCTGGAAAAAGCAAACACTTATAGGGAATGCAAAATTTAGCACACCATGGGAAATGTAAGCAGGAACAACATGGTTACCTTAATGCTTTTACACTCACTATTCAGAAATCAGTGAGTGCTTTTGCCTGAAAAGTTAAGGACACAACTACAGGGCCCTGAATGGACCCATTTCAATGGCCATTGCTTATATCCTTACAAAATGTAAGCAGTATGGTAAAAAGACCACATCCCTGGACGCAGAGTCGCAGCACACATTTTGTTTTCCAATCCACACATTGCAGTACCTCCAGGATTGGGGCACTAGTTCCAAGTCCAGGGAAAACAAAGACAAGAAAATAAAAATAGCGCTTCACTGGCAAACTCTGTAAAAGTGGCGCTAATGTGTTTCAGTGTGAATAAAATCAGTTTGGCCAGTTTGCTACCACTCTATCTTACTTTATTTAGTTATTTATCTATTTTTCATATTTTTAGCCTTTTATTCCCAATGCTGCACTTTGGAATTAAAATGTCAGAAAAATACGACATTTCCAGCAAAAGCGTCTTTCTTTTTTGGATCCATTTCACAGGGAAGCAAATAAAAGAAAGGAGAGGAAAGCGAGTGAGAACCCCGTCGTGAAGTCACGGTTTTCATGGGTGTCCGCAGGTCATGGGCATCCGCAAGGGGGGCAAGGAGGGTCGCTTCAGGGGGGGGGCAAGCGCCCCTCCTTGCCCCCCCTGCGGACGCCCATGATAACTGATGATCTAGTGTTGGACTATTGTAAAGGACTAGCTGATCTGGTACTTTCTGTGTCTCACCAGGTTGGAGAAGATGCAACCACAGCACAACCGAACCAAGCTCATGATTTGTGTCCTGGAGATTGGGACATGGTGAAGAAGCACACAAGAAAATTGTCACAGGAACCCAGGTTTGGACCACGTCAAATCATATTGTTCACAACAACAGCAGTGAAGTGTGCTGGCTTGCCAAATTGGATCCATGCCAGTCATACCCAGAAAATCCCAAGTCCACCTGAACGACAAGAGCAGCAACTGGTAGAACTAAGTAAAGAACCAGAAACTGAAAGTTGTGAAGACTTAGAAATCAGAGAAACAGACTCTGAAGAATACATTGACGATGAACAACCAAGTACAAGTCAAGTAGAGTGGGCACCAGTTACTGGGACTGAAAAAACTGCTGTAGAGGCCGAGGAAAAGCCAGAGATTGAAAGGCCAGAAAAAAGTGAACAAAGAATAGAAGAATCTACTAAAGAAAATCCAGATCAATCTCAGTCAGATGAAGGAAAAAAAAGACCAGAGGGTCCAGAACAAATACAAACAACAGAAGAAGAAAAAGCAGAGAATTCAGAATAAATCCAACCAAAAGAAAGAGAAAATAAAAGGACGCTTGAAATAGGTGAAGAAGGTGAAAAGGCAGTACAGACAAAAAGGGTTATAAAGGGTGATCACTGGCAGAGTGGAGTAAAAAGACCGAGATACTTTCTAAGAAGAAAAATAGGGAAAGAATTAGAACAAGTAAATGAGGTGTCAAGTCAGGTTGAGCAAGAGCAATCAAGAAGAAGATCATTAAGGTTGTCTATTTTTAGAAATAGTTTTAGATATTAAAAATGGCAGAAATTAAAGTGTCTGAACATCTGAAATCTAGTTTAAAACAGGGATATGTTAATTGTTGTTTGTGTAGTATTACAATACTAATGTTGATGTGGATATTGTTAACTGTTGTGATACCTATTCTAATGGTGACTAATAATCAAAATAACACAAATGCTAGTGAAAGAATGAATGCCGTCACTAAGAAATCTACTACAACAGAATTAGAACAAATGCATAAGAGCATGTATTGTCATGACACATCAAATAGTAAATCCTCATTAAATTTATTTAGTAAACTCCTTTATCAATATGTTGATACAATGGATGTGAGTGAAAGTTAAGTCTGTATGAAAATACCTACCTCTGTCTCAGAAGGGGTGACATATCACCATCTTTTGTTAACTTATGGTGTGTCTTGTAGCGTTGTGTCTAGTTTCTTCTAAGTTACCGGAAAGTTGTAATACACCTACTCAAATTTCCATTTGGTCTTTTCAGAAATCCCTATTCGTAGAAACTTGAATCCAGTGCTTAGTAGTAAAGATGCAGTTTGGTAGTGAATTTTTCCTAACAACTTATATGATCGACGTAACCCATGCTCATAGAAATAACTTAACGTGTCTTTTGCGTGATGAAGAGAAAGATTTTCTACATTTAGTAGAGGAAAGAAGGCAGGATTTTCAAAAGAAGGCAGTTGAGGAGAAGTCACATGTACCGCCATGGGC
This sequence comes from Lissotriton helveticus, assembly GCF_964261635.1. NCBI lineage: Eukaryota > Metazoa > Chordata > Amphibia > Caudata > Salamandridae > Lissotriton > Lissotriton helveticus. The sequence continues at coordinate 1,630,506,135 of NC_136065.1, read as the reverse complement.
TACTCTAGAGGGGGATTATAAGAAATGCGAGACTCATGCTGCAATGTCCCTAGATTGTCAAAATTGGGGAAATTTTGTCTACATAGACTAAAAACAGAGTATAACAGTATTTTCATTGGTACTAGCGAATGTGAACATAACTTCCTAATAATGGGGGTTGGGGACTGAAAGGAGTAACTTATCCTGTTTTCCCAGGTATCTATTACGTGTGCTGTAAAAATGCCTATCATAGGATGCCACAAGGGAAGGACAAGGGAACCCTACTCTCAAAGGAACCAGGGCGCTTAGTTTATCCAGAAAACAGTGGTTCCTGCGGTATAATATTTGTACAATGCAAAGTCAGTAAATAGCATAATAGCAATTTTTAAGAAAAAGTAGAAGGTTTGACAGGGGATGCCAAGGGGAGAAGCAAGGCTCAAGATACAGGGTGTTTTTATCATCAAGATTTTTGTATTTCAAAACAATGATTTCATCATTTATATGCAGTTTGTACACATAGTCAGTTGAAACAGGTGCAGGGTGTCCCAAGTGTTTTTGTGAGAACCAAAATATAATTCAGTGACAGTAGGTGAATATATACAGGTTTCTACTGGGGATATTTACAAGAAGAAGGAAATTGACCAAGAGCAATAATACAATCAATGGTTAACAAAGTGGCTATCTATATTTCTAGGCACTGTTTGCGTGGTTCATTTCCAATAGCGTCGACGGCGTTTCGACCCAGAAGAATAGGGGTCTTGTCAGGACTGGTCGTTGTGGGACATTTTACGGTGTGTAGATACACATCTTTCGCAACTCATGCGTGATAGGGGAAAGTAAACTCAACTTACAGTGTGCCCAGCCGGGTACACTGTGGTGGTAATCTGATTCTGGAAGCCTTTGGTTAACAGCTTCTCGGATTTTTGTAGATTAGAATTAGTCAATGGCGGATGGTGCCGTCAGGGTATGAGCCTTCAGCCAGGATAATGCCTGAATGCTGGAGCAAAATTGCACGATCACGTCTCTCAGTATGCCAAAGTTCGTCTGGAGGGTAGCGGTCACCGCTACCCTCCAGACAAACTTTGGCGTACTGAGAGATCACGTCTCTCAGTACTCAGAACTAGCTGTTATTTTGGCATTGTATTCCCGAAGGTATATCATATAAATAAGAACAATGAAATGGATGTAATAAGTAAAGGACTAACAAGGAGTAAAAGAGCAAGTTTTTCAGAAATAGTAGGTGACATATTTGGTGCACTGATACCGTCAGTTGGAGTCGTATTTAATTCACATAAAATAAGTCAATTATCAACAGTAGTGGCTCGTTTATCAACAGATACTGCTGAAGGGTTCTTAATGATAATACCAAAATGGTTGCAATCAGATCTATGGTTTTACAAAATAGACTTGCCCTTGATATTTTATTGGCAAAAGAGGGCAGAGTATGTGGTATGTTGAAAGTTCAACACTGCTGTACATATATCCCAGACTAAAGTAAAGGTTTTGAGGTATATATTAAGAATATTACAAAGATTCATAAAGGTTTGACCCAACTGGAAAGACTTAGTAAAAGTATTTCCACTATAGGTAGCTGGTTTTCCACTTTTGAGAGTAGCTTATTACGGGTAATATGAATTCCTGTAATTTTACTAGCATTAGTAATTTTGATGATAATAATGACCTATAAGTGTTGCAAGGGAAAATTGAGAATTGGATTGATGATTGAAACCAAAAATAAAAGGATGGGAAGAAAGAGAAAAAGGGAAGAAATAGAGTTAGAGGAAATAAAAAAAAATCTATATTGGTAAATGAAAGAGCTCAACATGAAAGAGAAAAATAACGAATGTATAGAGAACAATGAAAATACTAAGATTAAATAATAAAGTTGGCACTTGGTAATGATGGGCATTTTATGATCGCTCTAAAATGCCATCAGAGGGGGGAATTGAGATTCAAGAAAATGAAACTTGCTCGGTGCAATCCCTCATTAACAGTACTAATCGGTAAAAATAGTAAAGAAAACAAAATTAAATATATGCACAACATTTACATATGGGAAAAGAAGCTTTATGCATGCTTAAGTAACATAGAATAAAATACAACGTGACTAAAACCCGCTTTAAACTGGAAAATGCTTTTGTGCATGTGCAAACCAGAATTACGTAGATAACAACGTGATTAACCCATTTGAGAGAGAAAACTCTCACGCATGCGCAGGAATTACTAATATTAGGTCTTGAGGCACCGCATGCCTGTCATATGCTTGCCCGATTTTAAAGAGAGCTGTTGCTGCTGATCCTTTTGCTTAAAGAAAGAGATAATAACATGGGATAGAGTAGAAGTGGGTGGCGAACAGTGAAAATAACATATTTGAGAAATTAACATCTGTTGAATTATTCCTTTATTAATAGTGTATGTTTGGGCCTGTTATTACATGCAAGAGAAAAAGATGGTGGCAAAAATGGATGTAAGCTGAGCATGCGCAGTAGAATCATGATATGACCCGCTGACCGTGTCGCTGCCAGGCTGCCAAGAGCAAAGGACGAAAGATGTGTGAAACCTCTTCTCGGCTGTGAAGCTGCATTCATAATGTTATTTGAATTGCAACATTAGATATATGGGAAAGCAAATAAGACAGAATAATGAATGAGTTTAAGGGGAAGGGTTTGTTAAACAAAAGGGTTTATTAAGAAATTAAACATGTCAGCATAAGGTGATGACAACTCTCCTGTCCCTACCCAATCACAGTTCGTATTTCATCAAGATTTGTAACTTTTCAGGGTGGGACATGCAGAAAAGACGACTATAACTAGAGTGACTTAAAGATTAAAAAAGAAAGGAACAGATTTCAAGCAGCGAGTGAGAGGCGAGAGCTGCTGCCGATGATGAAAGGAGAGAACAGACTAGGAAGATTCATACTTGAATGACAACCTGATTAGATTGAAGATTCCGGAAGAATATCGAGGAGGGAGTGAGTGTAAGAGAGGGATGCGCCCTGATGAGTCGGGTCTGTAGAGTAGTATAGTAAATATTGACCTGTCCTGGTCCTGTCCTATAGTCTTTGTCTCCTGATTCTTAATCGGGGGACCTCCACCAGCCCTTTGGCCAGAGGGTTGGTTTTCCGTTATCACCATTGGGTAATTATTATTCTGTCTTAAATGTGCATTTATTTTGCAAATGTATGAGATATTATGCCTTTTGTCTCTTAATCTATTCACTCCTAATGCACTGATTTGTTGAATGAGTCTGTGAATTGAATGTATTTGCTAAATGAATTTTCTCTCCCATGAAAGTTGATGGAGTTTGCACTGTTAGTGTGTAATAATGAGTGTTCATTTATGACTGAGATTTACATAAAATTCATTGAATCTTATCCAGAGTCTGTGGTTATTTCACTAAGATAGTTAATTGTTAATATCACCATCAACTACACAACTAAGGAAGAGTGTTGATCTGTGAAGATTAGTTAGACGCTGAATAAGAATTCTCAAGAATAATTTTGAGTCTGCAGTGAGTTAACTAATCAAGATCATAGTGATTCGACTTGACCCCCAGCGAAATAGCCCGGAAACTTGAATGTGTATATGGGCCCGTTTGAAATTTTTTGTTGACTGTGAAGCCTTTCGCTGGATTACTGTTCTATAGGCACATTAGCAATTTACTGAATTAATGGGTAATCGTAGTTCTGAACAAATCATTGTGATAGGGAGTGTTTCTCCCTCCCTATCACAATATCTTGACCATGTCACCTAATATTTGGGAGTTTTTGGGGGCATCCTCTAGCCTTGTATATTGAGAGTTCTAGAATGGAGCATGTGTCTAGACCTGTCTTCTACTTCTCTATCCACGGTGTATTAGGTTGTGGCATTTTTGGTTTGTCAAACTAAATGTTTAGGTCACTGAGGAGGCATAAGCAAGGGTATTTGATGATAATGTCTGATATGATGTTTAGAAAGGCATCTGGGAATGTTCTCTTCTTTTTTTGGTGGAGGTCCGCATATTAGTAGAAATGTGTCTGTGAACATTGGAGTTGGGTGTTTCTTGTCAGTAGCACATCCTGATATTCTTACCTTCCATTTTGGTAATGGGTGCATGTTCCTTGAATGACACCACTAGACCTCCTCCTTTTCTGTCTTGCCAATTCTTTGTGAGGCAGAAGAAGCCTTATAGAATTACCTGGTGGAGTCCATTGAATTACCTGAGGGAGTGCAAGAGCCATATTCTCTCCCAGCTATGTTTCAGTGATAAAAAGACCGTTTTGTACTTTTTTTTATCAGATAGTAGGTCATAAGTGTATTCTTTTTTTTAATACCAATCTGGCACTGATAGACATACAGCTTAGGTGAAAGGCAAGGCATGACCGAGGTAGAGGGCCAAGGGACCAAGAATAGGTTTTAACATTTAGTGTGTTTGTGAGCTGGGTTCCTTGGTACAAGAGAAACTGTAACATTGCTGTCCTGATCAAAGACTTCACAGTGATTACAAGGGCTTTCGTGGGTGGGAGAGTATGAGGATATGTGCTATTTGGAGATTTGGGGGCTTCTGCTGTATTGTTTACTGTTGTTGTGTTCATAGACAGTTGACCTGTTGGGATACAGCAAAGCTGAGGTAAGAGCGCTGCTTTAGTATTAGACGTTATCTCTTTTCCCTGTCCTTCTCTCAGGTGGCTGGAGTAAGTGTTTTTGATGGGGAGAGAAAGGGTTTCCTCATTAAGAGCTTTGAATCCAGCAATCGATGTTCAGCCTCGGTTTGTTGTTTTATTTGATTGTGCTAGGTAGAGGCTCAACTAATGTTAAGTGGTGTTCTATTGGTGAGCTTTATGTAAAGCTGTGAAGACAGACTTATTTGGGGATGCTTGGATTGATGTATGTGATTGTAATTCCTGTCTGAATGTGGTTGTGGTGTTTCTCACCTCTGGTTTGGCCTTTGCACCTTCAGCATGTGGTGCCTCTGAGTGAGGTGGGTGGAGTGTATTAACATTGCTTCACAGATTTGCATGCATAGGAAGTTCCATGAATATGGGGTTGCGGGCTGAGAAATCTCCAGGCAAAAGTATCCACAGAAGATAAAGGTACATATCTTTGATAGCGATCTCTCTGGTGGATGCTCTATTTTTTCAGATTCCAAGTTAAAGCAGTCCACTTTTCTGCTCTGAGGTTTGGTTGTTATGTGTTAGCTTGATTTCTGGCTCATTTGCTGCACTTCCTTGCTGACTTTTCCATAAGTCCCATCTCCACCAGTAAGAGGTGCCGGTGGGGTGGCATCTTGAAGTATATGATTATTGTTGGTATTCGTATAAAAGTGAAATCTATGGGACCAGCTGAGGCAAGTCAGATACTCAACATAGTACATTCAAAAGGCTGGGGGTAATGACCATCTCTGAGGAACACCATAAGAAATGGAATCAAGGTCCAATGTCAAAGGAGACTGTACTGGACACTGGTTTCAAACACAACACCATCATCATGAAGGCTTTGACACCAGCTGTGGCCCATGCAGATAAGAGCGGTGGGACGATGCTGGGGAGGAGATTTTGATGGACGTTGATGAGGGAAAATTAAATAAATAATTAATTTTCCCTCGTCATGTGTCAAATTACTCCCCCGCCCCACCCGGCCCCACCGCCCACTGCTCTTACCTGCACGCTCAGCGGCTGTTTGACACTCTCTAACTGAAGACATAGGACTACTGTTAATGGTCATCCTGTACAGATTCAGTTTTGCTTTGGGGACGCATCCTCCCTGAAAGGCTTTTTAGCATTTTCACATCTCAATGTAGTCTTGAACATTTATATATGGTATATTCTAAAGAAGCGTAATAGGTGCTGATGAAAAAAATATCATTGGCCAAAACGAACCAGGTCTGAATGAAGCGATGAGGGCGTTTTCAGAAAAAATTCCCTTTTCAGGAACTGAATCTAATAGGGATATCCAGAGGAGTCAGTGACCTTAGGATCCTGGTTTAGCTGGGATCAAAGAGGGAAGATGTTTTGATGCCAAGATCAGGAAAGCCAAGAGAGTGGTAAAAGTAAGGGTAACCATGCCCCCAACCTCACCTCAGAAATACGTGGAATTTGTCAAAGAAATGTTCTGTAGGATGTTTTAGCTCATGTATAGCACTTGCCTGAGATCATGTAAAAAAACAATTCTTCCCTTTATTGTGTGCAGCTTGGATGACCCCACACACAGTTCGAGATGTAAAATGTCGGTAATGAAAATGTGTTCTTTACATCTACATAATACCCCCAAGTGCACTATATTAATATCTTCTATGGACCTCCTTTGTTAACACAGTTAGCTTTTAGAATGCAAAGTGATCAGTTCGTTAAGCCTGATTTTAGTGTGCAAATTTAAATTTGTATTTTGCCTACTTGGATAGGCTTCATATTAAAGGTGTGAATTCATTCATTCCATTTAAATCATTAAATCCATATTAACAGTGCCCCAGTGAATTTCGGGAAATCTTTGTTGGGGCTAGGGCTCAATATTCAAATTTAAGGAATTTACATCTGCGAACAAGAAAGATAAAAACTGACCTCAGTGGATGATGAATATCACAGGCACAAATATGGTGACAATCACATAGAGATGCTGCAACATGCACCTCCAGACAACAAATGGCATCAGATTTCACGCGAAACATACAATAAAACTGACCTCAGTGGATGATGAATATTTCACAAAATGCAATCGTTTAAAACCCCAGATTTCGCAGGGAAATGTTAAATATGGGAAACATTTCACAGTTTCTTGTGAATTGCGAATTTCATCATCATAATGACAGACCCCAAACCACTCTGCAGGGCTGTAACATTGTTAAGGCTGCTAGCATTATGCGTCATGAAGGACTAAATTTCGTAGCAAGTGTACGAAATTGGGTTATTTAGTTGAGGGGGTAAGTTAACACCTCAAGTAATAATTACAATCCTTGTCAGTATGAACCAATAAAGTCACTGTATAAACCTGTGCTCAAGCCCCTGGTAGCTATAGCACAGAGCAGGCAGGCAGGCTTAACTGAAAGGCAATGTGTAAAGTATTTATGCTGCACTCAAATAGTAATGTATTTTTTTTTTCTCTCTGCCCCAACTGCCACGACGATTCGTGAAGCCTCAGTGCAATTCTGTGTTAGTAGTCAGAAAAAAAGCCAGAGCATTGTGGTGCTGCAAGAGCATAGGAGTTGGCCTGCAACTGGGTCTTGCCCGCACCTGTGGGGCGGAAGGGGGCTTGGGTACTGCTGTCACCAACCACACCCCATACACGGTCAAAGTCTGTGGTAGGTTGGGGTTTCTATCGGGGGGATGGGTGCAGGTAACAAACCCTATGTGGAGCACCCCATTGCTTATTACCTCACATATTACATCACTTGTGACATGTTCTATGACATCATTGATAACGTCAATGTGACATCTGAAATTACATAATTGATGACAACACTGTTCATGGCGAGAGAGCAAGTTATACTTACTTCAGTTGACTATAGATGGTAAATGTCATATATTAGTTTAAAATGTAACGTTTTAACTGACATTTTCATCTAACTATAACATCGTTTTTTTCACTGAATGCCACATTTTAAAAAATGTAGAGTAACATAACCATACCCACCCATAACATCACTTCAACTTTTGATTTTATCAGTTAAAAAAATAAATATATATATATATATATATATATACACACACCCACACACACACGCACGCACGCACGCACGCACGCACGCACGCACACACACACACACACACACACACAACGATACAGAAATACTCTCAAGGTGAACACAATGTTGCAAAGCATTTTTAATTAAACAGTGCCACTCTCTATCAGTGTGTGCTTTACAAAGCCGTAGGTGCAAAGCAGCCCAAGTCTTTTTTCAATGCTGATTCAAAGCAGAAATATGCCACTTTCTAGTCTAAAACCCCGGAGAGCTTAACACACAATTCGGTAGAAGGAGGCATAGCATCAGAAGAACGGCGGGCCGGATAATCCCAGAACAATGTGAAAAGCCTCCTTTTGTATATCTGAAGCTGACAAAATCCACTCGGAATAAAAGGAAGTTCTTACACAGCACAGAGCCTATTAGCGTATTAATAGAAACCGATTTTAAATTCGTGCAGCTCTTCGTCAGCAGGCTGCTAGTTTCAGCGCTACATGCCTTCAGCTGCTTCGGCTGTGGGAGCAAGCTGAGAGCCAAAACATGGGGCATGCTGTCTGTGTTTCTGTTCCATCTTAAATATTGCTCTGCCGCCTTACTGGTTGCGTCAGACTTGCAGGAAGATGGTTGGCAGGCAGGGCCTGCACCAATTCCCAAAACAAGCAAGAACTGGCTGTAGAGGAAGATCAAGCCTTGGCACTGGCAGTGAGAGACCGCAGACATGGAGGAGTACTTGAGACAAAGACAGTGCCACAGGAAGCATCAGGGAGTGGGCAGATATGCTCTGCAGTCACCCCCCCCCCCCCCCCCGAGTCATGATCAGGACACGAGGAGTAAACCAAGCCAATGGGTGGGTGACATGCTTGTTGGGATATGCGCAGTGCTTCCAGACTTTAAGCCTTAAGGCCATACGTTTTGTAGGACAGGTCCAGAACCCAAAGACAATCCAATAACTTTTGAAAAGGAGAGCGCCTGAGATGCATCCAAATGGCAACTAGACCTCCATCATACATGTGTATATGTTAAAACACCATGATAAGCATGGTGAGCTCAGACTTTTAGAAGTTCAGGAAGAAATGGACCAGGATTTGGGAGGAAAGAGCCCAATGTTATCCTTCACAGTCAAAGCGATGCCTTTCCTAAGCATGGCAGAAGCTGATCGTGGTAGAAAGGGTTCGCACGTGTGAAGGGTGGCTGGAGGTGTTTCCTAAAACAGCTCTCGGTAACTGCTGCAATGAGGTTGGCATGCATAGCCATACTGCAGACTTCAAAGGCATGGCATAACGTAGAGTGAAAGCATCAATAAAATATAGCAAAAGCAGGGCAGAGGAAGCTTGGACTCTGGAATGAAAAGACTAGAGCATGGTTGTCACAGCCAGGTTCCTGAGCAAGCATCAGAAGGATGAATCTAATGGGGCCGGACAAACAAGGAGCTCCGGTGATGTATAGTGAACAACGTGCTTCAGAAAAAGTATGAATGGACCTGCGAGACAGAAGAAAGGAGGCCAGACAGTGTTGTGCCTTGCGTAGCGATGGCAGCATCCTGCAGCTTTTGTACTCATGAATGTGCCACTGGCACCCCTAGCCCTTAGCATCGGCTGAGACGATGCAGCTATGTCTGGACAGCATCCGGCTGAAGAAGGACAGAATAGCAGACCCTCAAAGAGCCCCCTTCATGGAGACCCTGCCACCAAAAGGGTAGAGTGGGCGTGGCCAGAAAATGACAGGAGCACTCACAAGAGAAACCAATCGAAAACATGCTTTGGCAAAGCCAGTAAATCAGGCATTGGCTGCCAGCTTTTTAGCTTTGGCAATGCTTGTTTTGTCATGATTTTTAAAAAAATGTACTGTTGGGGCAGCTTTCTGGGCCTTTAGCAATCTAAATAAAAATAGTGACTAAAGGCAAAAATATTTTTTGTCTCAAAAAGCATACAATGCTGTATTCATCCTTGGCCCTTAAGGGAGCTACTTTGTGTGTGGATGTGCTCCTAGTGAAAGGGCAGAATGTGTCACTCAGTGAAGTTAGCCTGTGGCTGATCTGGGTTGACCCATTACCCCATGCTGTATATACATGTATAATTTTTGTAAAATTAAAAGGCCCTAGCTAAGGCCAGACCTAATCAAAGCATGATAAAAGCAAGGTAACAAAACCACACAACAGCTAATTCGGAAAAAGAAGGATGAAATACAAAAATACAACAATAAAGGTGTCCGCAACAAGCAACGCATATATTTAAATATTAAGTAAGGGAAATACGAGAGCAGGATAGGGTATATCTGTAATGTACAAGGAAGTAACAGATTGGTAGAATCAGTAGAAACCTATTATTAAGGATGCAGGCGCCCCACTGCCAGAATCGGTCCTTTATCTCCCTGGCATTCTCTGGGCAGCATCATAAGCCTGCGGGTAGACGGGGGCCACATTAGGAAGGGCTCCATCATACAGACTAGGGGTGGGTGAAGAATTCCGCTTCGCTGGCAGAGTTCGCTGAGTTTTGCCCACTCTGCACTCCACTGCGGATTTCCAAAAACGTCTGCGAAGTCACGCGGAGCGGATTTATTTTTCTCAAGCGGCTTGCCACTGGTAAGTTGGCAAGCGCTTGCAAACAATCACGCTCTAGACCTTCTCCGAGCGAGATTTCTCATTGTGGGTGGTTGCGACCTCTTGCGTTGGGAAATCTGCCATTTGCGTTGAGGAAGCTGCTGCTTGGGTAGAATGGGTAGAGTGTTTACTCGAGCTGTTAGAAAGCAGCAGCTTCCTCTGGTGTAACACGTAGTGCCGTTCGTGTTGATTTGAAAGCATGGGGCAAACTCCCAGTGCTTAAAATCAGTGTGAACAGAGCGACTTGACAGACTCTGCCACTGGCTGATCTCCGTGGAGTGCGGCGAAGTTTTTCTGGCAGTTTGCGGAGATCCACAGAGTAAAACTGTGGGAACTCTGCCCCGGCTTAAACCAGACCCCACACACAGAAAGGCTTAACGGAGGTAATTCCATAAACCAGTAGAGATTACAGCAGTAGAGCCAGGCGCGCAACACCCATTGGGTTCACCGGGCTTCAGCCCCCCCCCCCCGTCACCTCCTCTGCCCGGGCTAAGATGACACGCACTGAAATGATGCAAGAAGGCTGCGCATGGGAGCCGAGAATGTGATTTTTATTATGCTTTCTGAGAGCAGCCCGAGCCAGACAGCCAGCCTCTGAGCAGTTTCCTCGAGTGAATCCCCCTGCCCCCACCTCTTGATTTCCTTTAGAGTGGCGCCGCCGAGGTGAAATCCTTTCCTGAAGGCAGGGATTTCACCTAAGCACTTGATGGGTTGTAAGCATGGGATGTGAAGATGTGCACAGCAGGGGGAAGGCATGGCCAGTGCAGGTGACGCTTTTCTTTTGTATGGGAATTTCTGCTGGTGTCATAGCCCAGGGTTTGCTGTCTGTGCACTTGTATAGATGTGTATTCCATACAAGTGCACATACAGCACACCCTGGGCTATGACACCAGCAGAAATTAATTTTCAAAGGAAAAGCATCACCTGCACTGGCCATCCCTTTCACCCTGCTGTCTGTGCACTTGGATGGAATTCACATCCACTGCACTGCTCACTAGATGAATAGTGAACAGGGCCATGGAGCTTTCTATTTTCGCATCCAAGGGCAGCAGCGAAGAAGCAGAGGAGACCCAGGCAAGGAGAATCCAGGAGACCTATCTACTCTGAGACCTTCGAGGGGCTGGATGCCAGGACACAGTGCTGCTGATCTACCAGTATTACACAGTATAGCATTAGAAGAGCAGGCAGCCGTTTTTTATGGAAGTTCCAGTAACTTTAATGCATTTTTCAGCACAGCATTACCTACTGCCTGCATATTTAGGTTACTGTGAATGTTGTTCTTGACTTACATGCATAGAAGTCAAAGAGGACAGTCCCCTCCAAATATACAACTATAATGTAAGTTTGTAGTGTTCATTTTTTTGGGGGTACTAGTGGGTAACTTTAGAGTTCAGGGTGGGTGTGGGTTTTAGGTGCCAGTGAGCAATTTTATGGTGGGTTACAAATTGGAGTGCCAGGGGTTAATTTTAGGGTCTCGAGCGGGTATGGGTTTTGGGGCTCCAGGGGGCAATTTTAGGGTTTCGGGTGGGTATGGGTTTTGGGGTGCCAGGGGTCATTTTAGGGTTCATCGTGGGTATGTGTTTTGGTGTGCCAGGGGTAATTTTAGGGTTCAGGGCAGGTGTGGGTTTTGGGGAGTCAGGGGGCAATTTTAGGGTTCAGGGTGGGTATGAGTTATGGGGTGCCAGGGGGAATTTATGGTTCAGCAAGGGTATGGGTTTTGGGGTGCCAGAGGGTAATTTTAGGGTGTGGGGTGGGTATGGGTTTTGGGGTGCCAGGCGGGGGGATACTTTTAGGGTTCAGGGTGGGTGTGGGTTTTGGGGTGCCATGGGATTAATTTTAGGGTTCAGCGTGGGTATGTGTTCTATAGTGCTAGGGGTAATTTTAGGGTTTAGGGCAGGTGTGGGTTTTGGGATGTCAGGGGGCTATTTTAGGGTTCAGGGTGTGTATGGGTTATGGGATGCCAGAGGGGAATTTATGGTTCTGCATGGGTATGGGTTTTGGGGTGCCTGGGGTAATTTTAAGGTTCAGGGTGGGTATGGGTTTTGGGGGGCAAGGGGGGAATTTATGGTTCAGCATGGGTATGGTTTCTGGGGTGCCAGGGGTAATTTAAGGTTCAGGGTGGTAATGGGTTTTAGGGTGCCAGGGGGTAATCTTAGGGTATGGGGTGGGTATGGATTTTGGGGTGCCGGTGGGGGATAATTTTAGGGATCAGGATGGGTATGGGCTTTGGGGTGCCAGGGGTAACTTTAGGGTTCAGGGCGGGTATGGGTTTTAGGGTGTGAGGGGGTTAATTTTAAGGTTCAGCGTGGGTATGTGTTTTGGTGTGCCAGGGGTAATTTTAAGATTCAGGGTGAGTATGGGTTTTGGGGGGCAAGGGTGTAACTCTAGGAATCACTGCGGGTATGGGTTTTGGCATGCCAGGGGTAATTTTAGGGTTCAGGGAGGGTATGGGTTTTGGGGTGCCAGGGGTAAATTTAGGGTTCAGGGCGGGTATGGATTTTGGGGCTCCAGGGGGTGATTTTAGGGTTCAGGGTGGTAATGGGTTTTGGGGTGCCAGGGGGTAATTTTAGGGTGTGGGGTGGGTATGGGTTTTGGGGTGCCGGGGGGATAATTTTAGGGATCAGGATGGGTATGGGTTTTGGGGTGCCAGGGGTAATTTTAGGGTTCAGGGCGGGTATGGGTTTTAGGGTGTGAGGGGTTAATTTTGGGGTTCAGCATGGGTATGTGTTTTGGTGTGCCAGGGGTAATTTTAAGATTCAGGGTCAGTATGGGTTTTGGGGGGCAAGGGTGTAATTTTAGGGACCACTGCGGGTATGGGTTTTGGGGTGCCAGGGGTAATTTTAGGGTTCAGGGTGGGTATGGGTTTTGGGGTGCCAGGGGTAATTTAAGGGTTCAGGGCGGGTATGGGTTTTGGGGCTCCAGGGGGGTGATTTTAGGGTTCAGGGTGGTAATGGGTTTTGGGGTGCCGGGGGTAATTTTAGGGTGTGGGGTGAGTATGGGTTTTGGGGTGCCAGGGGGGGATAATTTTAGGGATCAGGATGTGTATGGGTTTTGGGGGTGCCAGGGGTACTTTTAGGGTTCAGGGCGGGTATGGGTTTTAAGGTGTGAGGGGGCATTAACCGATCCTGATTATCTGCCATTTTAGCTCCGCCCCATTGATTAACATTAGCCATGCCCCTTCATTTGCCATGTTAACCCCCCCCCCCAAAATTAAGACCTAGTTGCGCCCCTGAGTAGAGCATAAAAGGAGACTCCAATGGTGCCCCATGGCTCATAAGTCTGATGAAGATCCGCCCTTGGAAGGGAAAGAGAATGGTGTGGCCGGAAGAGAAAATAATACATCAGAGAGAAGGAATGCCATTGGGAACACTAGAGCCAGAGAAGATAACTTAGAAAGAGGGGTCTGGAAGGAATGACAAATGAATGCAGAACCTGGAGAGTACAACCAACTGCTGGCTGCTGACATATTGCGGAAAAGCATTCCGCACCGATTCAGTGATTAGACTCCGCTCTTGGGGAGCCGCGGTGCCGAAGCCGGACAGCGCCATAAGGCCATATGGCTGTATTTTGCTCCTGTTTTCCATTTTCTCCATCATATGCTCACATGGTGACAATGTAGAATTATGTTCTGTGACACAAGTCTAATTTAAAGGGCTAAAATGATAAACTATAAGCTAATGAGGGTGAGAGTGCCTGGAAACCTTCTTGGGTTTTTGTTTTATACCACCATTTACTTATCTTGTCATTGTTCCTCCAAATCCTTTAAATAGCAGGTGGAAGTGGTTAGAGCATTTCGAAAGGACTGATATCCACCTTGCTTTTCTGTTATTTGTAGGGGGTTGTATACGTGTAGTAACGTAGTCCATTCTGGTAGGATGTTGATCAAGTATATTTATTCAAGTAGGCAACGTGTAGCTAGATCTTGTACAGCAGATAGTAAAGTTACATAAAGCAGCCCTACCAGGAGCAGCCTGCTAGCTGCTCAGCCCATCCACCAACTGTCATCACTCACACCAGTCACCCAAGCATTCCACTCATGGCCCACACACCAACATTCCAGACAGAACTCTCACACAGGCTGAGCAGATAGGAACAAGATTACATAGAACATTATAACACAATATGAAGATACAACATTATCTCCTTCCTATGAAATAGAATAATGAAACCAAACGTTTTTTAAACTATAGACAACAATGTACACAGAAGTAAAAGTCCATAACTCAGGGATGAACAGTAAGAAACCACATCACTAGAGGGATAAGGACTATACAAGAAGAAGAGATACATACAGTATACCCATTATCCTTCTTTAATAAAAAGTATCCAAAAATTCAAACACAATGTGAAAACTCCCTATGTAAGGAGAAAAAATGTGTAAAAAGGGACTGAAACCCCAATTCTTGCCCCTAAATAAGGGACCAAGAGGACAAAAACCCCATAGAAAGGTAATGAAAACACCCACTACAACAAAAACGAATGTGCGGCACAAGGTGGCTTATGCACACAAGGAACAAAACCTTGCAACAAGTTGCCAAAAATGTACATGGGACTGACACCCAAGACAACACACTCTGTGGAATATGAATGTGGGGCACATGGTGGCTTACACACACAAGGAACAACACATTGCAACAAGTGGCCAAAATGTACATGGGACTGACACCCAAGACAACGCACCCTGTGTAAGACGAACGTGCGGCACATGGTGGCTTACGCACACAAGGATCAAAACCTTGCAACAAGTGGCCAAAAATGTACATGGGACTGACACCCATGGCCAAAAGAGTACATGGGACTGACACCCAAGACACCACACCTTGTGTAGGGATTTGATGTATATAATGTGAATGGGACTATAACCGATAACCCAACCCTGATGTAAGGGTGTAAACTAAATGTGCATGGGACACGACCCATGAAGACCTACCTTGTGTAAGTGTTATCGACAATGGCAGCTGGTGACATTTGAAAGTGGTGAGCCGTAAAATGAATGTTGTACTGCACTACGGCGAGTGAGTGAGTCCGAACAACCTACACGGAGTTCGGGGGTACTCACCCGAGAAAATTGTGAAAAAAGAGTGGACCAATGGTGCATTTGCAAGCAAATTTGAGAAAGCAGGAAGGTTAATAAAGCAATTGTGAAGGTGCAGGTATTACATCTTTAAAGAGATGTCACTCAACAACATAGGTACTGAGAGGAAGGGGTCCCAGCTTAAGTGTTAAGTAATGTGTATAATTTCAAACAATAAGTTACACAGACAATAAATGAGTCCACATTATTTTATTCACAACGGGACTAGATATATTCAATATATACAAGACTGAATCAATAATGTACTTGGTTGTACAGTGCCCCGAGAGAAAGGGGGAAGGTAGGTGCTCTGGTGAGGATAAGGTGATAGAAAGAATTACGTGACAGTAAAATCAATACATTTCGAAGACTGTATTTCTGAATCATATACAGTATAGTGGACCAAAAGGTTCAACACAGTTAGATTACGGAGTCATACTTCACAAATAACAATACATGAAATCAATGTTGGAGTGAAGTTGATGGTGAAATGGATAGTTGTCGACGTTTCGACCCTCTAATGCAGGGTTAGTTGTGCCCTTGCTGCGGGGTCTTCATCAGGACCGAGAGGAGGGGAGGGGCAGGCAACCTAATTTAATAGATAAAATTGATAGGTATATTCTAGATAATGGGATCTGCCTCATAACACTAGTACACTTAGTACACAATCAAGAAAGTTAAAGTTAATTATTGAGACTGCTGGGATTATCAACACATTGATTCGTTAACTTGGTAACCGGGCTGGAAGTGGGACCAGTCCCGTATAAAGGAATACATCATGGACGTGGAAGCGAAATAACGGAGAAAAAGGCTCAGAGGGGAGGTGGGTGCTAGCGATCCCCGTCATGACACAGTAAAAGTTGATATATTACCGTGAAACGTGGTTCGAAGGGTGTGGTACACAGACACCATCTAGTAGGATCTTGCCAGGAAGTTCTTGCCTGAAATAAGTAAAAGTGGGCGAATTCATTCACCGGGTGCCCATCATAGGATTGTACATGCACAGTGACGGTAACACGGGTAGAGCTAACTTACCACGTGGTCAAAAAACCAATAATGCCACGGGATTGCTGTGAGCAGGTTAGCGCGATTTCTGAATTCCCCTGTGGGTAGAAAGGAGGGGCCGATCAATTCAGGGTGCAATTACTGGTGACCGTAAAAACAAAGAACGAGGGCTCAAGAATGAACAGCTTACCCGGGGGTCGGGAAGACGCTGTCAGAACCGGCACTCATTCGGTAGTCCGGACAACCTGTAAAGGGGGAGAACCGGCGTGGATTATCAGTTACAGAGTCTAAGAGAGACAAAAGTTCGTGTTGTAAACTCGTATCAGTGATTAGGACACGCTAACTTACTTGAAAAAGCCGACTGAATCGGACCAGGAACACCGCTATACCTCGCAATGGCGAGCTGCAGTTCCTGTTGGTTAAGTTACTATGGAAACCGTCCCACGTGATGCGTAGTCGGTGAGGGAAAATAGAAAAAGGACTTGGTTGTTGGGAATCTCGCTCATGAGCGAGTGAGATTACAGGTTATTCGGCAAAATATTCAACAAAAGGCATAATGAGATTTCATTAGATGTGATTGTTGGATCCTACATTGTTTAATACTCAACAACATAGGTAGCTGCTTATTCAGTATACCCAAGGTCATGCCGCCCACTGCTCCGAGCCAACGTGCCCGTGTTTCTAAAACTAAAATGCTGTAAAATATGTGTGTGACGTGCAGCCTCACATACAGTCAGTTGCACACTGTACTATCTATGTAATGTGCCTAGTGCAGCAAAACAGATATAAATACATAAGGAAGTCAGCCATACAGACTGAAAACCGTTCCCTTATAAGTTATATGTATCATGTGTTTGGGGTACATAAGATTCAGAGCTAACAATGCACTATTAATGCATTTTTTTTAACATAACTGTCCCTTCCATACCTGGTCAGGGGTGTAAAGGCTATATATATATATATATATATATATATATATATATATATATATATATATATATATATATATATATACACATACTTACAATTAAAAGCACACACTTACTTTCCAGTTCAGTTGTTAACTCTGTGCACTGATGCTCAAAAACAATAAATATTTGCCACAAACCGTGGAGTGATTTGATCAATAAATGCCAATTTCCCAATATCCTGCTCCCAACCACCCTTTACACTTACAGATTAACCGTAACAATTGCAGATTAACTTGTTGTAGTGTACATTTGAATTTCTTTCAGTGTTCCCATACAACAGCACTCAACCTCTCTACACAGCACATTCAAAGCACGGCAGCAAGAACATTACTTAAGTTGGAAAAGAGTGAAAGTGTTCTGCAGTAAAGCCGGTTGGCTGAGCTCGAATCTGGATTTATTCTCACGGTCTGATGATATCATGGAGGTGATTTATCTCAGCCTTTCATCATTTTGTGTTCCGCACATTCCGCTCAGTATAGTGTTTGAAAAATGGGTTCATTTCAGATCGCCGCGCGCAAGCAGCTATTACGAGCACACTCGTGCGTGCTCAGAGTTCACCAGTCTATGATGAACAATCTGCATCTGTTAACGCCAGAGGTGCATGAGTGTTTCGGCATTACCCCCTGGCTGATAACTGAATCCATGTGAGTCTGTCATGACTAGGAAAAGTGGACGGCAGTCAGCCATGTTTGAACTGGAAACAAACCACCAGTCTGTGCCCTTTCATCATTCAGAACTCTTGTTCCGCACACCCTTTGTTCCCTTGCCTTACCCTTCTGCCCTCTTTCGTACTGTTCCCTCCCTGTGCTTTTCTATGTGCCATTCACTTCTCTTTGCCCTCATGCTTCAGTTCTCTGTGTCCCCCTACACCCTTGGATTCTCCTGGCATCTGTAACATTCTATTCTCAGCGTCCTTGTACCTCTTCCTGCTCCATGCGATGCTCTGGGTTTCTGGGCCCTTCAGTTCTCCTTGCCCCTGCACCTTCCTTCTCGGGACCCTTTGGCCCTCTCTCCCTGCGGCCTCCAGTTCGGTCTCCCTCCTGCACTCTCTGTTTCTCAGTGCCCACGACCCATTTGTCTCTCTCTCTCTCTCTTGCCTTGCATCCTCTGGTACGCTAGGCCCCTTCACCCTTGGCCTAGGGTTCTCGCACCCCCTCCCTCTGGTTCCCTCTGCATCTTGCGGTTCTCTTACTTGAGCCTTCGGATCTTCAGTCCCTCTCTTTCTCTGTCGCCCCACTCCCTTCAGTACAGTGGGCCCATGCAGCTTTCGGGCTGTCGTGTATTTCTATAGGTTCTGAATCGATCCCCCTATTCCTGACCCTATTCTGGTTAAACTACCTAGCTAGTCAACTAACAGTCAGCCCATGAGGCAAGAAATCCCCCATGATGCAGATACCGTTATCTGACGCAGTCACACTACGGCACAGGAACGTGTTATCTGATTAGGTCATAACGCTTGAGATCTAATTAGACAAGCGACATTCCTCCAGCCCCTGATAAGGCATACGACGTTCTCATAACAAATCAAACCTATGACAACCTGGATAATCCGTGCGGCCATTGTTTTGATTTCACAGAGAACTTTAGTAAAGAATGTGCTAACGAGCAAGTCGTATGACATCTTTATTGACGTACCTATGTCCATCCTTACGTCAATCCCGGCACCTTTAAGGTATAAATATTGCCGACCTTGCCCTATGCAAACACACGCGTGGTGACAAGACGGAGCAGCCATACTTGCCGAAGCCGAGAGCAGAAGCAGACCCCACAGGCAGCAGCCCCGCCTTCCTGACGCGCTGAGAGACGCGCTGCTATCTCAAGCCGAGAGACCCAGCACCGGCGCTTCCGGGTAGCCCTCGCAGGCAGCCTGGAATATCGAGAGCAGAGAAAGAGATACCATTCCTCATTCATCCTAACTTCCAGGTACAGAACTGAATAACCCCTCCTAGAGAATTCTTTAGTTATTCACTTGGCAAAAACAAACTTAACTTAAACTGTAACTTTCTATTCCCGCCCACGTATTAGACTTAGGTCAGGTACACGGGGTAGGCGTATTTAGAAACACCAGTTGAGTGCGTTTAGTCAAATGTATATGTGTATGTAAATATATTTTAATCATTTTAAACATCATATGGCTCAGAAACCATATCAATGTTTTTACAGTATTATTTTGTACTATTGCTTTTAACGTATGCACTTTACTTAACTATAAGTATTGCAATAATATCGATCCATTTCTCTTGTACGAGAAAAGAGACTGATCAATAAATAACATCTTTTATTGAACACGCCCGTCTCATCCTTTTCTCTACATTCTGATGAGACTAAGAATGCACGTACTGACTGAGTAAAATAATTGCCTTGTGCTCACACGACTCTTGAGATTGACTCTTGATTAGGGGAGAGCAAAGTTGTCATGTTCTATGGTTGTCAGAAACTAAATCCCTTCTTGTCTAATCAGGGGAGTTAATTCCTTCCTTGAACATTCGAGAAAGTTTCTAGCGAACTCTGAGCTTAGCTGGCAAACCCAAAAATTAAGTCTAGTATCGACAGTAGTAGACCTAGTTAACGTCTGGCCTAGGCCTTTACTGCTGTAGGTACTATTCCAATGCGCAGAGCCTATTGGGAAAATAGGAGCTACACTACATTGGTAGCAGAGGATGGTTACGCTAACTATGGTCATATCTACTAATCTATGCATAGTATAACATAGTACAACATACTATAGAGTATAGTGTATACCTTACCACCCCAAAATACATAAATGCATTTCGAAATTTTCAAATATACTGAAAAATTGCAGTCATATATATTGTATGCACTTAAGCTATGAATTAAATGCAAAAGTAAACACGCATTTTATGCATTATTGCTTGTTGGTATATGAGAAATACACATGAAATGGCTCTTAATATGGCTATACAGAAAAAAAGTCGAAACCATTTCATCACATAATATATTTTGTGAACATACCAGCGGGCAGCTAAAGTCTATATAAAGTCTATAAAGTATCTAAAAATAGAAATCTTAGTTCTCTAGGAATAGTTTTCTTACTTTAAGCAGAAGATCAGTGTCCCGGGAAAAAATATATAGAAAAATATTTTAGGGGCTTGCTGAAAAAAGTTGCTGTCCGTGAACTGGATTGTAATTGTTCATGTGACTTTATTGTTAAGGTTGAAGGCCGAATTCAGGGAACGCCGTGTGCGAGTTTACTCAAAAGTCTCTATTTCTGTTCCGGAGAGAACATCATATCATTCAGGCTTTCGAAAAAACTGTCAACAGCTTCATGGGAAAGTTCCTCTAAGTCGGAAATAGGGGTAACCATGCATTCGTGCGCATGATTGTCTCCATTGACATTCTGATTTGCATTGCTGACAGAAGGTCGTACCTGTTCGATGCTGCTTTCATCTTGAACTTCACTACTCTTCAATCGCAGTGGTGAAGATTCCAGGAATGCCGTCATCAGAATTGGCAGCCTTTGAGGGCAGCACAGTGCGTGAACCTTGGTAGGAACCAGCAGTGTATCTGCATCCACCGGCGCATCCGATTGTAGCGTCAGACAGGTGTCTAACACGCATTCTTCTCCGCATAGCAGACACCTTAGTACAGGTAAAACACACCTTTGCCACATTGGTCGAAATGATAGAAACCAAGTCATGTTCAGGTCTCTAAGCCGGGAGAGTCCCAGGATTTTTGATATCCGGTCCCGGTATCCAATGGCTAGGATCGTATCTTCCATTGTCGCGAGAGTTTGATCTGTGACATGGGTTGCCATAACGAAAAATAAGGACTAGGAATAGGATTCCTGCAATTAGTCCCAGGATCAGGGGAAGTCCGCCAAAAATCGAATGGACGAAATCTGGAAAAATACCCAGTATGGCTTTGAATGGTGTTAATGCCATCGAAAATACTGTCTTAAATACCTTTGAGACCCCAGTGGTATCAGAAATATTTAAGATTTCGCTCAGGATTTCCGCGAAATGTACGGGGGAATTGGTTGATAATAATGTATGTATCTCTGCAGTCGTCCTTGCGACTTGTAGATCATACGTTTCTTTTGATGACGTGAGCCTTGTAGGCGTCTGAAGAAGCACTGTTTTCATTCTGCTTAAAGTGTCTATTCGAATAGAAGTAATTTTCAAACTGGGCCATGCCCTCGCCTCCCTGTCTGGAAAGGAGCTGGGGAACAAAGAACGTCCACAGCACTTGACCTTCGCTGTTGTAGTTACTAGATAAGGAGTCCCGGGCATAAGACTGCAACATCTGCGGTCTACAATAAGAATGTAACTCCCATTATAGAGTCTTTGAAAGAATGGTTCTATTTCAGTTGCAGGTGCGCCTTGCTGGTGACATGAAAGGTTGTATGAATTCCCTTCACAGGCTCCGTGCAAACTAATACCGTTACACAGAAGCGTGCCGCTTAGTGACATACCACAATTGTTGCCACTAAGAAACACTTTCTGTCCTTTGTTACTGACACATGCATGTGAATAGGGCAGGTTCCAAGTTGTTTTAAGGTACCCCTTTCCCAATTTCTCGTACATGCCAGCCTGTATATATTTTTGGCAGTATTGAAACCTGAAGGTTGAGATTGGAATATTTATGATTCCGTGGATTATCCATTCACTGACAGGTCGTTCTGACATTGTCATTGGTAATCTTTCTAGTTTTTCAATGCTCAAGATTGTATAATCAGCACCCTTCTGTGCCATACCAATTTAGCAGACATTACTAAGTCAGACATCATATTATTTATACTTTCAAAGTCCCAATCATCAGCAAATGAGTTTGGTTTTGCAAAATCACTCAAGGAGATCTTGATTTGGTGTGGATATTTCAGGATCTCGACTGGACCATAAATTTTATAGTCAGTGTTGTCCCAGGCTACCCCACCAGGTATTGGAATTGCTGTGAAGTTGGCTGAAGAAAGTTCTGAAGAAAGTTCTCGTTTCTTGACGTGTGAAGATGTGTGTGGTTTGAGGACCAAGTTGATTTTCTGGCTTGCTGTGTCCATTTTAGCATATTTTCCCTCAATGAAGCGTCCCAAAGTAAATACCATGATGAGCCAAAG
Organism: Lissotriton helveticus; assembly: GCF_964261635.1. Classification (NCBI taxonomy): domain Eukaryota; kingdom Metazoa; phylum Chordata; class Amphibia; order Caudata; family Salamandridae; genus Lissotriton; species Lissotriton helveticus. Next base: position 1,630,483,783 of record NC_136065.1, on the reverse strand, counting down.
TATGAGGATAAATGCACCAAAACCCACCCAAAATTCAATCCATGGAGAAACCAGATATGTTTCTTTCAGTTGTTTCAAAAGTTCCTTAGCTTTGTCTTTAAAGGATTTTGATGATGGCTGTGTCTTTTGTTCACTGAAGCCTTCAGAGGAATCATCGAAGTTGATGAAGTAACCAGATGCAGTTCTGTCAATTGTTCCAATTGGTTCAGGATTTTTGTTTTTTGCATTTTCACTTGGTACTTCTGTATAGATTGGTGTGTCTCTGCTAAATGTCTTTATTTGGGTTTTCAGAGGTCTTAGTTCTATTGCATTGTTGCATAGTCCTTGTTGTTCTTCTGTAGGCGTTTCGAATGTGATGAGCCTCTTTGATAGGACCTCTGTACTGGTAGCAAACCTTGGTGTTCTGCTACTTATTGGGAGTCCACTTGGCCTACCGTTGGTTATCGGCCACATGTTGTGGTTTTACCAGGTCGATGGATACAACTCGGTTCTCCTTTTTTCCAGCAAGTGGCGGTAGTACAACTGATCTTGTCCCGTTGACAGACAAGACAGGAACTGCTTTTCTGTAAGAAGGCCCAAATTCCTTCTTTACCGCGATCTTTTCCCTGACTAGATCCCCGACTTTTGGAATCCAGACAGGTCTTGCTGGGACAGGTGGTGAATCTTCAGTGGTCGTTGGCTGTTGTTTCAACTGTATGTTGCTCAGGTCTTTTCTTGTTTTGTTTAAGTCCTGCAAAATAGCCAAACGGTCTTTGACATCAAAGCTTTTTTCTGTTACCACTGAAGTCTGACTATCAAGGTCAGAGATCAACATCCTAGTTCCGAATAATAATTCGTACGGACTGAATCCCTTCAGAGAATTTCTTGGCAAGTTATTTAGACTACGTTGGACACTTATTAGATGTTTGACCCACCCAGCTCCCGAACCTAATATCCTTTCTATTATAGATTGCTTTCTGTCTTGGTTTTTTCTTTACACCATCCCATACCCTCAGGAAGGAAGTGAGAAGATTCCCGCTGGGCTGTGCTCATTTGGCCATTCTTTCCCCCCCCCCAGGCTGGATTGCCTGAGAAAAAGAAAAAAATGGTCGAACGTAGCATGCTCTTAGCGTATATGCCATTTAGACTCGCAAATCTTGTATAACAGTCCGGACGTCAGCCGAGTGCTGTTGATCTACATTATAAGTGGAAACTAGCCTGTATATGTTAATCGCAAGCCATTCTTTTTGTTGGTAATATTATCCGCCTTGCTACGACGAGGTATTAAACTGCTTCTCTCCCCACTGCGATCTCTGTTGCAGTTTGGGCAATTTTTTACAAACATGGTGTAGTGCAGGCTCATGCCTGGCCACCAGTACCGTGATTGTAATTCTTCCAGAGAATTTTTTAATTTATGGTGTCTGAGACCCTCGCCCATGTGTGCGTCTGCGATTAACAAGTTTCTCCTGTCCATGTTTGGAATCACTCTATCCCCCACTCCAGGGATTCGAGCAAAAGGAATGGAGTTTGCATCTATGATGTATGTGTAATTGAGTGGATAGTTGATCGGTAACGCTGAGCAGTCGCCTTTTGATGACGTTTTCACCGCCAGCAATGTTTCGCCGTCAATGTATTTTAATGTACGCTTTTTTCGATCTACGGGAGCCGGTTTACTGGCTGCCGCTGCGGCTGTTTCAGCCAATGAATTCCCTACAACGTGAACGCCATCACGCTGGTGACTCAGTGAGTGTGTCACGTGAGTCTTTGGTAGTTCTTTTTTCAAAAGAGCTACCTGTTCCCAGAGCAGTCTCTGCTTTATTGGTGCATCCGTGTCATCTTTGTAACCGTTCTGAATCCAGGTCTGCAAATCCTTGTTATATGCTTTGACGCAGAAATATGAATCTGACACTATAAGTGTCGGGAATTCGCGATCCGCATTATCTAGCGCCATTTTCAAAGCTAATATTTCAGTTTGTAGTTCTGAATTAGTTTCTACTGAGTGTGATTTTGTTAATAGAGGTCTTAGTTTACCTCCGTGCCACACTTCTTTTGTAATCTCACATGTGGGATTGTATGCATGTTCTCCCCAAACTGAGGGTTGAGCATGTCCGTCTGTATATATTACACAGGCGTAATGTCGTAGAGGCAGAATGTCGATTGGCAGAGGATACGTCTTTTCATATTTTAGATTTTTCAATTCTTCTAGTTCTTAAAAGACTGTCAACCAGGCAATACTTGATAATTCATATCCTCCGTACTGGATTTTCAGATGGGCAATTCTGGATTTTTTGAAGTTGAATTTGTAACCCTCTGCAGCGAAACCAAGTATTATGGTGTTCACTCTTTTCAAGTGAGTTTCCAAGTCATCATCTGTTAAGTAAATGTCATCGACATAAGATAATGCTTCATCATCATATAGTTGTAGTAATTCTGTTACTCTTGCTGAGAATACCCCCGGGCTGTTCTTGTACCCCTGGGCTAACCGACAGAATTGTTTTTGAGTGCCATTTACTGAGAAAGCTGTTAAATATCTGCTCTCTGGTGCTATGTTTTGACAAAAGAATCCGTTGGAGATGTCCAAGGTTGTTTTGTATTTTTTGCGCACTATGTTATTCATTAGTGCAGCACTGTGTGAGTTTTGCACTGCAAAAGTTTTGCAACATGTGTTAAGGTGTCGGTAATCCAAAACTAGACGGTACGAATTGTCTGGTTTGGAGACCGGAAACAAAGGATTGTTCATTTGTGAGGTGCAAGTTTCAATCACCCCCTGGTATTCTAGCTGATCTAGTATTTCATTTACTTGTTTTTTAGCTTCTTGCTTAATTGGGTACTGCCTTTGTGCAGTAGGTTGTGATTTTAACTGGATTTTGTGAGGAGGAGAATCCTCATCCCATCCTACATGATTTTTATATAAAGCAGGTGCTAAGGCCACTGCCCACTTTCTAGCAAGTGTATATTTTTTATGAATCGGTATTTGATTCGAGAAGGCAGGCATAATTACTTCTTCGCCATGAGGGCACTCCCTGACAAACTCTGGTGGCCAGTCTTTTTCAGCTAGAAGGATGTCATAGCCTTTGGATAGGTTATCCCAAAATAGTCCCCTAATTTTCCTAGTCTTATCTCCCTCTATACGTAATGTTATCTCGTATATTTTGTGGGGCTTGCTAACTCTGGTATCTGCAGTTTCCACTTGAAGATATTCATTCGTGTCCACTGTCTCCAGATGATTCATAAGGACTTTGCGAGCTATGCTCACCTCTGCTGCGCTGTCTAGCATTGTCTGAGCCCACTCTCCGTTTTTCAGTTGTGTCCTCAGTATTCTCGGCATTGTTAACTACCTTGATACTGGCTACCTTCTTTTTGGGAAATTGTAATTTCTTTTTCAGTTGAGCAGGTTCCTTGTCTTTGGACTTGGCGTGCTCTTCTGGTCGTCCTCTTCTTTCCGATTTCTGCGAGGAATTCTGAAAAGATTGAGAGGGACGTGTATCAATGTCTTGATATCTATCAGGTTTTTTAATATTATCCCTATTTCTAAGGTTATATCTATTCCCAGAGGGGTCACTCTGAGGTGACCTTTGTCTCGGGTTTGGAGATTTCTCTCTTCGCCTAGGAGACCTTCCTCTGGACTGGAATTTCTTTTCTTTAGGATTGGATTGTTTGTTTCCATCCCAGTTCTTTTTTGGTGAATTATTATTATTAAAAAATATTTTTTCTGGACTTGTAGTCAGTTGCGGTTTTACTGGTATTCCACCTAGACTATCTCTGCCTAGTTCTTCATAGGATTTTTCTATGATTCTGGCAATTTCAGCTGGTTGGTCTGCTATATCTGTCTCTTTTAACCTCTGGCGGATCGCCACGTTTGCTGCTTCACCCTTTATGTTGGCTAGTAATATAGCCGAGACCTGCTTGAAGTCTTTCAGTAATTTCATACCAAGAGTTAAAGCAGGTTCTGGACCGTATTCATCTTGAATTTGTTTTAGCACATCTGGTATTACCGAAATGGATGGAACACCGTGCGTTTTTGTGTAGATGGAAGCAAAGACTGTACCCCAAGTGTCACAGTCCTCAATGTGTGGTGCGATTCCCATTGGGAGACATATAGTCAGGATTCTGTGTTTTTCCAGCGGGGTGGTGTCAGGAAACACCGCCTCTATTTGGGTAATTTTCTGTGCCAACCAGAATGGTATCTGTTCCCGTTTAGCTGGAACTTTACCTAGGCAGGATTGGATGTTCTGTGGTGTAATTTTATTTGTGTTCCCCTGGTGAGGGGTCAGCTGTGGAAGTTTAATCGCTGGCTGAATTGTTGAAGTCCGCATTACATACTGAACTAATTGTCTGTGAATTTTTAGTAGTTGTTTTAGCTGTATTAACAGCTCTGCTGCAGGCATTCTTTCGATGTCTGGATATGGTGTGTATCCGGCTAGGACCGGCCACGTTGCTCCTGGTCTTCCTAAAGGACCGAGCCTTGTAATGTGATTATTATGTTTTAGGGCGCCATCAAATAAGAGCAAATGCTCTTGGAATTTGAGTGGTACTTCCACTTCCTCGAAAGGAGTGTACTCATTAGGAGGTTCCTCTACTTTGTAATAGTGGAAGTACTTTGTTATAGTATTAGCTGCTGGAAAATGTATCCATGTATAGTATACCTCTGTCTGCCGATATTCGTGTGCCTCGATTACGAATATGACTGTGCCACCTCTAGGTGTCAGTCCATTTTCTATAAGTTTTAAGGTTATAGATCTCCTTTTGGCGACCGGAATGAGTATTATATCCGCGTCTGCTGCTTGCATGGTAGCATCAGCATCTGCTATTTCAGTAGCTAATCTAGTAACCTCTCGCTCTTCATCGCTGTCCATTTTGCTGACAGGATGGTATTATGTTTATTTGCAGATCAGGTTTCTTTATGGAAACAGAGATTAGATGCACAATATTCTGGAACTGTTTTATCCTTCAACGTTGACTAGACCAAGAACCATACATAGGAGTTCCCTCCTGCGAGGTTTTGGAGGATATTATAACCTTTCACCCACTCCAGACGTCTTTGGAGTATTTGGGAAAAGGGGTCTGAGTGAGAAAGCACGACTGAGTTACTCTAAATGTCTTACGTTAGTTTTATCGCCCTTTCCAAACACGTTGGGCGCCATGTAGTGTAGCTCCTATTTTCCCAATAGGCTCTGCGCATTGGAATAGTACCTACAGCAGTAAAGGCCTAGGCCAGACGTTAACTAGGTCTACTACTGTCGATACTAGACTTAATTTTTGGGTTTGCCAGCTAAGCTCAGAGTTCGCTAGAAACTTTCTCGAATGTTCAAGGAAGGAATTAACTCCCCTGATTAGACAAGAAGGGATTTAGTTTCTGACAACCATAGAACATGACAACTTTGCTCTCCCCTAATCAAGAGTCAATCTCAAGAGTCGTGTGAGCACAAGGCAATTATTTTACTCAGTCAGTACGTGCATTCTTAGTCTCATCAGAATGTAGAGAAAAGGATGAGACGGGCGTGTTCAATAAAAGATGTTATTTATTGATCAGTCTCTTTTCTCGTACAAGAGAAATGGATCGATATTATTGCAATACTTATAGTTAAGTAAAGTGCATACGTTAAAAGCAATAGTACAAAATAATACTGTAAAAACATTGATATGGTTTCTGAGCCATATGATGTTTAAAATGATTAAAATATATTTACATACACATATACATTTGACTAAACGCACTCAACTGGTGTTTCTAAATACGCCTACCCCGTGTACCTGACCTAAGTCTAATACGTGGGCGGGAATAGAAAGTTACAGTTTAAGTTAAGTTTGTTTTTGCCAAGTGAATAACTAAAGAATTCTCTAGGAGGGGTTATTCAGTTCTGTACCTGGAAGTTAGGATGAATGAGGAATGGTATCTCTTTCTCTGCTCTCGATATTCCAGGCTGCCTGCGAGGGCTACCCGGAAGCACCGGTGCTGGGTCTCTCGGCTTGAGATAGCAGCGCGTCTCTCAGCGCGTCAGGAAGGCGGGGCTGCTGCCTGTGGGGTCTGCTTCTGCTCTCGGCTTCGGCAAGTATGGCTGCTCCGTCTTGTCACCACGCGTGTGTTTGCATAGGGCAAGGTCGGCAATATTTATACCTTAAAGGTGCCGGGATTGACGTAAGGATGGACATAGGTACGTCAATAAAGATGTCATACGACTTGCTCGTTAGCACATTCTTTACTAAAGTTCTCTGTGAAATCAAAACAATGGCCGCACGGATTATCCAGGTTGTCATAGGTTTGATTTGTTATGAGAACGTCGTATGCCTTATCAGGGGCTGGAGGAATGTCGCTTGTCTAATTAGATCTCAAGCGTTATGACCTAATCAGATAACACGTTCCTGTGCCGTAGTGTGACTGCGTCAGATAACGGTATCTGCATCATGGGGGATTTCTTGCCTCATGGGCTGACTGTTAGTTGACTAGCTAGGTAGTTTAACCAGAATAGGGTCAGGAATAGGGGGATCGATTCAGAACCTATAGAAATACACGACAGGGCCTTCCCTCCCTAAAACCTTTGGTTCCATTTGCTCTCTTTCAAGTTTTCTAAGCCCCTCTAGCCTTCAGTTCTCTAGACCCCTCCACCCTTCGGTTCTCTGGCCCCTCCACCCTTCGGTTCTCCTCACCACTGGGCCCATCAGTTCTCTTGGCCCCTGCACTCTTTGGTTCTCGGGGCCCTTGCGCCTTTCGGTTCTATCTCTCTCCCAGCACCATGCGCTTCTTTGGGCCTCTGTTCAGCTCTCTTCTACTGCACCCTTCTGTCCTGGGACCTGTTATGGCTGTCTAGCTCTGCTCCCACCAGCCCTGTCTCCCTTCTTGCACCCTATGGTTCTTCTGTGGCCCTCCTGTACCCTACGGTTCACTCTTTCCCTCCTCTCTTCGCCTCTCTCAGCGCATCCACTCTTCTGTTCTCTCTCTCTCCTTGCAACCTTTGGTTCTCACCGCCTTCATCTTTCGTTTATCTTGCTACATATTTCGGTTCTCACGTCCATTTGGGGCTATAATAATAATAAATAATAAATGGGGTCTCTCTTTTTCTCTCCTTACATCCTTCAGTTCTCTGCGGCCCACAGGGGAAGTAAGGTTGGCAGACCAGTCTTCCCCTGGGGAGTTCGCACAAGAGGGACAGGGTGTTAGGTAGTGTAGGGGTTGGGCTTAGAGGGAGGGGTTTAGGTTAGTTGATAAAAGGGGGCAGGAGAGGAGGTTCTTCCTCTTCCTGTCCCCAGTGCCTCAGGGATTAGTCAGGAATAGTTTTGAGGATTAGTAGAGGAAAATAGTGTGTAGGGAGTAACGCGTTATCCCCCAGTCGGTCGGCTGGTGAGGGAGTGCAGCTACTAGTTCCCCAGTGTGCTTTCTGGCGGAGGGCATTTTTCGGATGGCGGAAGGGGCCTCACCAACGGTTTTTGGGCCTCAGGACGGTGCTCGGCGCAGGGAGCGTAATGGGGCACCCGGATTCGGGGGCGGTCTGTGCCTCGCTTCTGGTACTGTTATAAAGTACAAGGGATACCCAAAGGAGCAATAGGTAAGGGCCCTTGGGTGCATAAACTATTTCAAAGAACAATGGTCCCCAACAAGTAAATGATGGTTGGCGGAAAATAAATATAGATCAAGATTGAACAAGGTTTATTAACATATATTCAAGTATAGTCAGGCAGTCTGTACAATATCAAGTGGGACACGGCCTGTGTCCTACTACTGCATAAAGACAATTGTGACATACAAGAAAGGTGTGAGGCAAGAACGGGCAGTCTGCATATATTCCAAGTTTCGCAGACAAATAATTCAAGAAGTACACTATTGTGATTTAACATATAATACAATCAAATCATCAAGTTTAAGGTGTCGACGGCGTTTCGATCCCCATTTAGACATAATGGGATCATCATCAGGACATTTGGATTCATGCCTTTACATATTCGAAATGGTACGAGCTGTTCAGGTCTGAGATGATGAGACCTTGGAAATTTACGAATTAAAAATAGACCGCAGATACAGTCCTGCTGTGGAGCAGGGGACACAAGTATAGCCCCGGTGATGTGTATCAGTCCAGTTCCTCAATGGGGTTCCTGGTACAGTGTGGAGCCGTTGCACGCTTCTGGTACTGGGCCGGGCAGGGAGGGCGGACATCCTATGTCCCGGCGTGCTGGACCAGGCGTGGTTCAGCATGACCCGCACGCCCAGGTCCGCGTCGGCTGGAGTGGCCGCGGCCGTGGTGACGTGTCAAGGGGAGTCACCACCGCCCAAATCAGGTACGTCGGGGAGGGGGCGGGGAGAAAAGCAAGTGGATTTTGGCAGGCACGGGGGCACAGGTGTCAGAGCCTCCCCGCGTGTATCCAGGATCCCCAGCCTCGCTTAGTAGGCCGGACGTTGCGGGCGGGGCCGCCCATGTTTCTTTGGCAGCGCAGGAGAGAGAGGTTGCTGGCGCGGCGTTTGGGGGCTACAGGCCCGATGGTGAAAGGAGAGGGCCTGGAGGGCCCATATGAGGCATCCAGTGAGAGCAGTGAGGGAGAGGGAGAGAGCACCACAGAGGAGCCGGCAGGGGATGACTTTGTCCTGGTATTATCGGCAGGTGAGTCTGGGGATGAAGTGGGGGGGCCTGGGGAGAGCAGCCAGTGGACCTTTCCTGCAGAAGGAAGGGGGTGAGCAGGCCCCACAGTAGCAAGGGTAAAGGGCCGTTGAAGGTCCCCGGGCCACAGGCCACCTGGGGAGCGCAGGGGGGAGTGCCCCGGCCCCTTCACAGGTAGGGGGGCAGGCCCTGGGCGTGCAGGACATGAGTCATGGGCAGATAGGTGGGATAGCATGTCCCTCGAGGAGCGCATTCGCAACCAGTGTTGTGTCATTAAGGAAACATAGAAGAGGTGGCAGGTCCTGTATGCGGCCAGTGAGGCTGGCTGGGGAGGGTGGGGGTGTGCCCGGGGGATGTGGGCACCCAGCGCCTTGTCATGATACAGAAGCAGGGCCTGGGCAGGTTTCTGGGACCCCAGGGTCTCGTGGTGAGTGGGTCTGGGTAGAGGGGACAGGGACTGCCTTGACGATGCAGAGACCTGATGGTGCTGGGGCCTCCTCAGGCGCAGACGGCCTGGGGGGGGTGCAAGCCGGCGGTGGAGGCTGGCAGAGGAAAGGGTGGGCCGGTGGGGCGCAAGATGGCCTCCAAACGCCGGGGTGAATCAGCAGGGCGGTCCGCGGCGGCCTGCCCTCCTCCGAGGGAGTGGGCACGGCAATTCTGGAGTGCGAGTTTGTGCCTGGTGTGCAAGGGAAAGGTGCAAAAAGAGTGGTGAGTGAAGTGCAGAAAGCATCTGTGGGGGTAGTGGATGAGGAAAAACTGGACTATGATGAGGACAGTGAGGAACTGGAAGAGGGTGTGGTGCAAGAGGAAGTGAGTTGGGGGAAGATCAAAGCAGCAACAGAGAAGTTTGGTGTTTTACAGGCGACACAGGCCAGCACCAGTGGGACCAAAAAGGTGTGTCGGAAGACGGCGGACGCCAGAGGAAAAGACAGGGAGGTGCCCGTGAAACTATCAGGTGAGGGTGCCTGGTGGGAGGTTTGGGGTGACGGCCCAAAATGGGGGTGCAAGAAGGCCTGCCGGTCGGTGGGTGTGGGGGAAGGGTCAGTCAGGGACAAGGGGCACCGGCAGAGTCGGCGGTGGCCAAAACGGGGGGAAGCAGGTGGTGGGAGCAAGTGTTCAGACTGACAAGACGGAGGACTGGGGGGAAAGACAAAGGGGGGACAAACATCGGAAGAAGTTGCCGTACATGGGTCTGGCGATGCCTCTTGCGTCTCATTTGTCGGAGAAGACAAGGTCTAGGATATGGAAGCATGAGTACGTGGACGTGTTCAAACTATTGCACAGGGAGATTCAGGCAAAGGAGGGTTTGAAGGAGGAGGAATGGGAGTTGACGAGGCAGCCGAGGGTGCGAGTAAATATGGAGAACTGGACGTCGGCGTTTTTGATTTACGCAAGCATTTATTGCGAGAAGCATCTGGATAGGGCTATAGCTCTGCTTAAGTATATGGACATTATCAGGAAAGCCCAGATGCATTTCGGCGGGTTTTCGTGGCTCAGTTAAGATGAAGAGTTCTGGGCTAGGATTAGCGTTAACCCGGATAAGGCCTGGGGGGGGGTGGACCAGGAACTCTGGGTGCAGTGGATGTCATCTAAGCAGTTGGCGGCATCCACACATACGGCCAGTGGCCGCCCGGTCGCTTACCGGTATTTTCAGTCACGTCACGCCCAGCCTGGGACCGAGGGGCAGGGAGCCTCCGCTGGAGCAGGAAGTTAGCCCACCTATACTGGGGCGACTGGTCAGCCGCCCAAGCCCACAGGGGCTACAACAGGGGCCTGTTGGAACTTTAATAAGGGTTTCTGCACGCGACACCCTTGTAACGCAATGTTTCACCTTGACCACGCCCTCCGAGCAGTGGCAGATCACCAAAGGATGGGGGAAGGCTGGGCCAAAGGGCCCCTACACTGGTTTATGTGGAGGCCATGGGTCCATGGCTCTCCCGGTACCCTGATGGAGAGGCGGCGTTGAAAATCCACTGGGGGTTTACGGAGGGGTTTCCGGGTTGGTTATCAGGGTCCTCGGGAGCAGAGATGGGTGGAAAACTTGAAGTCAGTGAAAGAATTGCTGGGGGTGGTGGCAGGAAAGCTGCGGACAGAATTTTGAAAGGCAGGATTGGGGGCCCGTTTGAAACTTGGCTGGTCCCGGACCTCATTATCTCACCTCTGAGGGTAGTACCTAAGAAAGAGCAGGCGGAGTTTCGTCTGATTCATCATTTGTCCTGACCGGAAGGGACCTCTGTGAATGATTTCGTAGCGGAGGAGGATTCCAGGGTGTAGTATGTGTCAGTCGACGATGCCATCGGTCTGGTACGGGCGTGTGGGCGGGGGTGGGGGTGGAATAAGCAAAATGTGACATCAAATCTGCGTTTCGTCTCCTTCCCATTCATCCTGCTGATTTCTCCCTGCTGGGAATGCAGTTTGCCTGGGCCATTTTTGTGGACAAGGTCTTTCCTATGGGTTGTGCGATTTCCTGTGCTTTGTTCGAGACGTTCAGTTAATTTCTGCAGTGGGCCTTTACGGACAGGAGTGGGCATAGGTTGGTGTCTCACTATTTTGATGATTTCTTGTTTGTTGGGTGGGGGGAGTCATGGGATTGTGGGGAGGCCCTGGAGCAGTTCCAGAGTTTGGCACGGGATTTTGGTGTTCCTTTGGTGCCTGAAAAGACAGCTGGTCCCAGTTGTTATTTGACATTTTTGGGGATTGAGCTGGATTCAGTGGCATGGATGGCACGTTTGCAGGCACAGAAAGTGACTGAGATGCAGGCTTTTCTGCTGCATGTGATTGGGGAGAAGAAGATTGTTCTGAGGGCGGTGCAGCATCTCTTGGGGTTGCTGAACTTTGCGTGCCGGGTTGTCTGGGCTGGGAGGACTTTTTGCAGGCGCCTCGGCATGGACATGTCTGGGGCGGTGCTCCCTCATCACAGGGTCAGGAGTACACTGGGGGTCCGGTCGGATCCGCGGGTGTGGCAACGTTTTTTGTCTGACTTAAACGGTGTGTCACTGGATTTTTTGTAAGATAAGATGGTTTGGCAGGTGCAGCTTCATTCTGACGCAGATGGCGCATCTGGTTTTGGGATTTTCTGGGACTGACGGTGATTCGCGGAACAGGGGCCGGTCCATTGGCTGAGGCAGGGCAGGAGCATTGTGTTCCTGGAATCGTTTCCGCTGTTGGTAGCACTGATGGTGTGTGGTCCATAGTTTCAGAACAGGTCGGTCTTGTTTCACGTGTACAACAGGACGGTGGTGGACCTGGTGAACAACCAGAAGACGAGGGACCTGCGATTGCTGTGTTTGCTGCTATGTTTGTGTTTTAATGTGCTGTTTCGTGCGCAACATGTACCAGGTGCAAGTAATGACATTGCGGATGCGTTGTCTCGTTCGCAGTGGCAGCGTTTCAGGAGGCTGGCGCCAGGTGCGGAGGCTTGCAAGACCAAGGTGCCGGAGGGTATCTGGGCCTGGGGGAGTGAGTAGTGGGCTCGGTGGAGAAATCCATAGCGGACTCAACAAGGCGTTCTTACAGGTTGGCGTGGTCAGAATTTGGTGCCTTTTTGGGCTGGAACAGTGAGACATGGTGTATGCCCCGGCGCAGCTGTGAGCAGGGAGTTGTTCAATATGTTCTGGATTGCATGGATAGGGGTCTGTCACAAACGATGATCTCAGGAAAGCTGGCAGGGATCTCCTTTAACAGCATGGTATATTTAGGTTTTGATCCAGCTAGGAGTGACTTGCTGAGCAGAATGTTGAAAGGTTGGGGCCGAGAGAGGGTGAGGGTGGGGGGAGCGCTTAGGCCATTACCTTTGATTTGTTGCAGTGCTTGTTGGTTGAGTTGCCGCATTGCTGTTATAATGGCCACGAGGTGGCATTGTTCCGTTTATGCATGATTTGGATATTTTTCGGGGCTTTTTTGGTGTCAGAGTTAGTGGGGACGAGGGGTAAGCTTGGTAGAGTGTTTGAAGATGTGCGAGTTGACGGGTCGAGTCTGGGTATCTGGTTGGGTCGTTCTAAAATGGACCTGGTGGGTAGGTAGAAGTGGGTGTGGTTGGGGGAGAGTGGATGTGCGGGGGTGTGCCCAGTGCGTCAGTGGAGAGAATTTTGCCTACAGGCACGAACGACAGTGGGAGAGATATTTTGTCATGCCTCCCAGAAGCGGGTGACAGCTTTTCAGTTGCTGACGGTTTTGAGAATGGCGCTGAGGCGCGCAGACACGGACCCTGCCTGCTTTGGGACGCATTCTTTAAGGATAGGTGCGGCTAGGAAGGCGACCAGGCTGGGGTGGTCGTGGGATGAGATCAGGAGAATTGGGCGATGGAGGTCTCGCTATGCGAGCGCTATGTGTGCAAATAATGGTGGGGAAGGAGTGTTGGGTAGGCGGTAGGGATGCTGGAGCGGTGGCAGTGTTTTGTCAGTTGTGCTAATCTCTTGTTCCTTTGTAGGTTGTGTTGGGGGTCCAGGAGCCAAGATGGTTACCTGGATTGTTGGCCATTCTTTTGTTCACTGGGCCTCAAAATATGCGGACAGACAGGTGTACGGCCATAGCCTGGGACTGCGCAGCAGCCACCATGAGGTCCATTGGTGGGGTAAGAGCGGGATGCGCTGGGGTGCTTTGTTGCCCTGGTTGACGAAAAAGGTGGCTTAGCAGGGCTGCCCAGACATGATTGTTATCCACTTGGGAGAAAATGACTTGGTCAAGCAGTCAGGAGTGTCTCTCCTACATCTGATGCAATGGGACTTGGAGGCAATGAGGTGCAATCTGGCTGGCGCCTGTATTGTTTGGACTGAGTTTGTGCCGCGGCAACTTTGGAGAGGGGCAACGAAGCCTGCCGCTATTGAAAGGGCAAGGGATAAGAAGAATCGGGCCATGAGACTGTTTTGTGGGGACCATGGATTCAAAGTCATTGCTCCTGTGGGCTTACAGCTCGAAGAGCCCCTTCTCTTTCGGGACAACGGAGTGCACCTTTCATACATGGAGAATGCTTATTATTTGATGGAGATGAGGGATACCATCAGTAAGTTGTGAAACGAGTCCATCTGGTCCCGAAGGGTGTGAGGACGAAAGTTGCACTAGAATTAGGTGGGGCAGGTAACCGCCCTCCGGGGGTTCCCTGGTTGGCAGTACTTGGGAGGGGTGGGAGTCCATGAAAGGCATACTCACCATTCCGGGGAGGGGGGATACACGTGCAGGATGGGGGTGCGGCAGGCAGTAGTGTGATGGCTGGAAATGCTGGAGGAGGTTGAAAGAGAAGTGAGGAAGCGAATGGTATAAGTTAAGAGGTCGTGGGGTGAAATGGAAATGAGTAACTGGCGTGCGGGAGTGGATGATGGATGAAAGGCATGAGGTTGGGGATTGTTACTGTTTATTGGTGTTTATGTTTTAAAGTTGGTTATCAACCCTGTCCTAATAAATGGCCTTTTACGTTAAAGCTAACAGCTTGGAGTGGTTATTGCGCGATGGGCCCCCAGGGGAAGTAAGGTCGACAGACCAGTCTTCCCCTGGGGAGTTTGCGCGAGAGGGATAGGGTGTTAGGTAGCATAGGGGGTGGGCTTACAGGGAGGGGTTTAGGTTAGTTGATAAAAGGGGGCAGGAGAGGAAGTTCTTCCTCTTCCTGTCCCCAGCGCCTCAGGGATTAGGCAGGAATAGTTTTGACCACCCCCCCACCCTACTAGTTTAGGGATGAGGAAAGGGTGTTGTTTTGAAAAGCATGCCAGTTTAGGACAGGTTGAAGGGGGGCGTTTGCAGTACTTGGGGGGGGGGGAGTCCATGACGGGCATACTCACCTTTCTGGGGATACAGGTGCAGGATGGGGGTGCGGCAGGCAGGAGTGCGATGGCTGGAGATGCTGGAGGAGGTTGAAAGAGAAGTGAAGAAGCGAATGGTATAAGTGAAGAGGTTGTGGGGTGAATGGGGAGTGAGTAACTGGAGTGCGGGAGTGGATGATGGATGAAAGGCATGAGGTTGGAGATTGTTACTTTTTATTGGTGTTTATGTTTTAAAGTTGGTTATCAAACCTGTCCTAATAAATGGCCTTTTACGCTAAAGCTAACAGCGTGGAGTGGTTATTGCGTGATGCGGCCCCCAGGGGAAGTAAGGTCGGCAGACCAGTCTTCCCCTGGGAAGTTAGCGCAAGAGGGACAGGGTGTTAGGTTGTGTAGGGGGTGGGCTTAGAGGAAGGGGTTTAGGTTAGTTGATAAAAGGGGGCAGGAGAGGAAGTTCTTCCTCTTCCTGTCCCCAGCGCCTCAGGGATTAGGCAGGAATAGTTTTGACCACCCCCCCACCCTACTAGTTTAGGGATGAGGAAAGGGTGTTGTTTTGAAAAGCATGCCAGTTTAGGACAGGTTGAAGGGGGGCGTTTGCAGTACTTGGGGGGGGGGGGGAGTCCATGACGGGCATACTCACCTTTCTGGGGATACAGGTGCAGGATGGGGGTGCGGCAGGCAGGAGTGCGATGGCTGGAGATGCTGGAGGAGGTTGAAAGAGAAGTGAAGAAGCGAATGGTATAAGTGAAGAGGTTGTGGGGTGAATGGGGAGTGAGTAACTGGAGTGCGGGAGTGGATGATGGATGAAAGGCATGAGGTTGGAGATTGTTACTTTTTATTGGTGTTTATGTTTTAAAGTTGGTTATCAAACCTGTCCTAATAAATGGCCTTTTACGCTAAAGCTAACAGCGTGGAGTGGTTATTGCGTGATGCGGCCCCCAGGGGAAGTAAGGTCGGCAGACCAGTCTTCCCCTGGGAAGTTAGCGCAAGAGGGACAGGGTGTTAGGTTGTGTAGGGGGTGGGCTTAGAGGAAGGGGTTTAGGTTAGTTGATAAAAGGGGGCAGGAGAGGAAGTTCTTCCTCTTCCTGTCCCCAGCGCCTCAGGAATTAGGTTGGAATAGTTTTGACCACCCTCCCACCCTACATGTTTAGGGGTGAGGAAAGGGTGATGTTTTAAAAAGTGTGCCAGTTTAGGACGGGTTGAAGGAGGACGTTTACAGTACTTGGGAGGGGTGGGAGTCCATGACAGGCATACTCACCTTTCCGGGGAGGGGGATATAGGTGCAGGATGGGGGTGCGGCAGGCAGGAGTGCGATGGCTGGAGATGCTGGAGGAGGTTGAAAGAGAAGTGAAGAAGCGAATGGTATAAGTGAAGAGGTTGTGGGGTGTATTGGGAGTGAGTAACTGGAGTGCGGGAGTGGATGATGGATGAAAGGCATGAGGTTGGGGATTCTTACTGTTTATTCGTGTTTATGTTTTAAAGTTGGTTATCAACCCTGTCCTAATAAATGGCCTTTTATGCTAAAGCTAACTGTTAGAATTGGGGGTCTCTGGTTGGCACAGGTAAGAACTTGTGACAAGCAGGGACCCTCTCCTCTAGTCAGGGCAAGGGACTTACTCTTTAAAATAACCCCTGCTCACCCTCTAGGCTGTGTGGCGCGAGCAGACAAGGCTAACCTCCGAGCGTTATGGGTTAAGCACTTGTAAATACAAACAGTAACTCAGTGACAACACCACACAAGGACACCAGTCTAGTTTTATATCAAAAATAGGTTTTCTTTATATAAGGCTTAGCACAAGGCCCAAATAACGTTTGTAAAATGAGGCCACATTACTATTTAGCAAAAATAAGAGTTATGTTAAAAATGCGTAGTTCTTGGTTCCTGTGCGCATTGCGCACTCTTGTCCGACTCTCAAAGTGTAACAAAAACTGTCAAAAGGTACTATGCAAGCGTTGCGGACTCCTTGGTCCGTGACGTACACACAGGGGTACGAGGTGAGTGACAGTACCTTTTGAGATGATGAGTCCGGCTCGAATGAGGCGTCCGGGACGGGTAGTCAACACACAGATGCTGGCGGCTCCTCTGCGAGGCGGGCCCCGGCTGTGGTAGGCGTCTCGGTGAGAGGCGTAGATCAGGAGGGCCTCGAGGAGCGGGGTGGCAATGTTGGTCGTCTTTGGCGTTCACGGCGTTCGAGCCGTACCTTCGGTTCGGAGCTGCTGAGTAACTGCGGGCGGCGCGACACGAGGCAGCCAGTACGAGGCGTACGGGCCAGGCTCTCTTAGTGCGGCGCGGCCCCGGTGATCAAGAGCGCGATGCGAGGCGGCTGGTACGCTTCGCGCGTACGGCCGTCCTTGGCTTTGTGAGGCACTCCGGTCGGGCTTCCAGTGGTGGGGGTGGCGAGGCAAGCAGTGCGGTTCGAACAGGGGGGAAGAGTGAGGCAGAGTGCGGGTGGCCCTGGTGGGACGGTGCGAGGGTCGGCTCGTAGCGGAGTGGCTCACACGGTGTGGGGGCTGCCAGGCACAAGCGTCACAGCAAAGAAGGGGATGAGGCGCACTGGGATCGCGGCTCCAGCGCTAAGGAAGGGCAAGGTTCAGCAGATCTGTCAGCGAAGGCTGGAGGAGTCCAATAATCCTGGGACTCCGTTCAGGGGGCAAGCTCACCCACAAGCCCTTGGAGATTGTTGAAGCACAAATTTTCAAAGTCTCTTTAGTCTTTTCCTCTCCTTTCACAGCATGGCACACACTGCAGGCCAATCCACCAGGTTAGGGACAGTACTCCTCCTTCTGCTTTTCCAGGTCCTTCTTGTCGGGCAGAGGTTTTTCGTGGTTCAAGCAGGATCTGCTTTTCTAGGAGCATGGCTCCTATATTTATACTGCATTTCTTTTGTACTTTCAGGCCAGGGGGCCTTTGCCTTGTTCAGTCCAGTTCTTGAGCACTTTGTTGACATGATGCTGACTTTTGCTTTCAGTGTGCAGAGCAGAGACATCAGACGCTCCACATGAGGTGGAGCCAGCATTGTGGTGGCAGAGCACAGCCCTATTCAGAGTCAAGAGGCACTCCTCCCACCTATCCTGGTGTAATCTTTCTATTCACCACCTGGCTGCCCAGCCTGTCTCCTGGAATTCCCCAGCCCTGTCACACACAGAAACCAGACAGCAGATACACATCCTAGCAGAGGCGGGCGGAAAAGGTTAAGCAAGCAAATACCAACTTTCTAAAAGTGGTATTTGCAAACACAGAACATTAAACCAAACTTTACTAAAAGATGTATTTTATTATTCTGAGTTCAGGCATACTAAACTCGAATTTCTACCATGTTCCCTGAGTCTGTTAGGAATTTAGAACGTAACAATTCCATCAGCCCATTCTGGCCTATGAGAACAGGTAGCCTTACAATAGTGAAAAACGAAAATGGCTGTAATTCACTATTAGGACATGCCACACACATGAGGGTTTGTCCTACCTTATGCTTACAATGCACCCTGCCCATGGGCCTACCATAGGGGTGACTAATATGAAGTTAAAGGAAGGTTTAGGGACTAGCAAATAGGTGCACTTGCGCGGTCAGCATGACAGTACCAGACTGCACATAGGTTCTGCAATGGCAGACCTTAGACACATTTTACCAGTCCGCTTCTGTGGGTGGCACAACCAGTGCTGCAAGCCCACCAGCAGCATTTGTATTTACAAGCCCTGGCACTCCTGGTGCATTTTACTGGGGTCTGACAGTAAACCAAATAAGCCAATCATGGAAACCAATCAACATATACACTTTCTATAGGGAGCACTTGCACTGTGGCACTGATTGGCAGTTTGATATCAAAAGGAAGGAGTAACGGGCTGTTGCTGCTCTAGAAGCCCGGTTCCAGCGGCGAAGGGTAGGTGCATTCAGCGAAGCCCAGGCAATACCAACCTTGTGGTGGAAGAACTCCCTGGAGCTTTACCCGCTGGACACTGTTGTTGTCTGATTGTTTTTAACTTTAGGTACTGACAATCACAACTAGAAGAAGGGTAATATAATATTAATTTTACCCTTACCCACCAACGTGGTAGCCTACTAGAGAATAGAAGCACCACACTCTAGGATACTAGCGTAGACAGTTTTACACCATTAGATATTTGCTAATAGTCAACCGGGTCCTGAAGAATCGCTAGACAATTTGCACAGTAGCGAGAAACATGTCGACCGGACTACACAAAATCTAGATGACAGTTGGAAACATCATTTTCCACCACTCTCCTCTAGAATAATTGCTTTTAACTAGAGCAGTGGCCCTTCTGAATAAAGTATTCCTGGTACCACTAGCTTTATTTTAACACACAACATCACGTCTACCCCATTGTTCTGGCCCCACACCCGCACTTCATCTATACGGCTGTTGGAAAAAGATCTCCGCCAAAGAGCCCCTCTATGAGGTGTTGCCCGTTGGGTATTGCACCGCCGATCCAACGAGGAGCAGGCCCAGATGATGAAGCATGACACCCGAAAGGGTGTGTGAGGGCACTAAATTCAACAAAATGGATTCCCAGGGCTACTGTCTGGTTACCCTGCCATAAATCATCTGCATCACTGACTGTCATTCTCTTCTGTTTCCTAGGAACAGCACGACAATCTTGTGTAGACTGATTGGCAGTGGCACAGTGCTCTGAGCAGCTTACACCAGCAAAACACATGAGGCAACAGCAACAAAAATGGAAGGGAGACCCACGCCAATGGTGCCAGGTCTAACACTAACACAGTGAAGTGGTTATTGCACGATGGGCCTCGGAGTCCTTCGTTCCAGGGGCCCCGTCGCGGCCGGCAAGACGGGGGGGAGGGGCTCACGCGAGTGTGGGGGGAGCGACACAGTAATGTAAATAAAATTAAAACTAAACTTACCTTAATACGGGGGGCGTGGCCAAGACGGCGAACATGGCGGACGCAGCCTAACCGAGCTCCGTCCCGCCAGCCACACATCCTGCCTGCATCCTACGTCGCCCCGACCGCACTGCGCCCAAAAACCTGGTGGCAAGCGGCGGATCCGACGGCGACGCCTCGGCAGTGACTCCGGTGTCCCGGCGGTCTGCGGCTGGGGAGATACAGCCGCCGAGAATTCTGACGGCGAAGGGGCCTGCCTCTACAGCACGGCCGGGACCTTGATTTTGGGCTGATCCGCCCGGAAGTGTATGGCAGCCGGGGCGCGCCGGCCGGAAGGTGCCGCCTCAGTGGAAGTCCAGTGGCGGAGAGGCGACCGGGACTGATCGAGCCCCGCTGACGCCTGGACACTTGCTGCGGTGGCGGCTGCACCGGCTGGGGAGGACGAAATCGACGCCCGTTCTCCAGCGGAGGTGGGGTAAGGAGAGGTGACTGGGTGTAAGGCCTAGTGGGGGAGGGGACGCCCTGAGACTGTGCCTGGCCCCACTCGGCGGCGGGATCGAGCCGCGGGGCTCTGAGACACTGGCACACTAGGGGGGTAGCGGCCCCGCCGACCCCCTACTCGTCCCCCCCCCCCCCTCCCCCCTCCATATTCGGACTGCGACCCTGCCGGGCTCTTCCTGGGGCTGGAATACTGCTACACTCCTGCTCGGTGGCCGCCTCGGGCCACGGTGGGGGGAAGGTGCCTTGGACAGACCCCCGCAGTCTACTGGCACGATCCTGGGCATACAAGAGGCCCCCCAAATTGTTTTGCTACTACAACTGGGAGGTGGGGCACGGATGTTGAGCTGATAGCTGCGGGCCCGCAGCGTAGTGAACGGTTTCGATACCGCGTGACACCATCCCCTGCCACCGCACGTATAGCACCTTGCGGGAGCTTCACGGGGGTGCGCTCCATCTCCGCAGGCTCACGGCGGTCAGGGAGACGTCCATAATCAGAGGCCGTGCACGACGTGCGGAGCACATTGGACTGCTGGTCCCTCGTGGTCGGAACCATCACTCTATCCGCGCCATGACGAGAGGGAGCAACAGCAGCAATGCTTCGAAGCAGGGCCCAATGGACAAGTTTGCAGGACCCAGTGGGACGGCCGGAGCATCTGGGGGTCCCCAGGGCGCGGGACCCGACAACGCGGCGCTGATGGCGGCGATCACGCAGTCGAGGGACATGTTGGATGCGAAGATCGGGGCGGTCGGTGCCGACGTGACCTTGCTCCGACAGGACCTACGCAATGCGGTGGCCCGCATCACCGAAACGGAATCCAGGATCACGGAGGTCGAGGATGATGTGGCCGTCCTCAAGAAGAAGGTTGCCGCCATGGAGGGGATTCAGAAGGGACTTGCGCTGCGGGTGGAAGATGCGGAAGGGAGGGCCAGAAGGAACAACCTGCGCTTCGTTGGCTTCCCGGAGGACTGTGAGAAAGGAAATATGGTGGCCTTCCTGACCCAATGGCTTGAGGGATGGCTCCCCCCAGACACCCTATCGCGCTGCTTTGTGGTAGAGCGGGCGCACCGAGCACTCCTTCCAAAACCACCTCCTGGAGCTCGCCCCCGCTCGGTGATTGCCAAGTTGCTCAACTATCACGACAGGGATGTTATCCTGCGACAGGCCCGCGCCCTGGACCCTCTCATGTTTGAGAACCACAAAATCCTTGTGTTCCCGGACTACACAAAGCTGGTCCAACAGCAGAGGCAGTCGTTCACCGCGGCAAAAGCACGTTTGCGGGAGCTCAAAATTCCCTACGCTCTACTCTTCCCGGCCCGCCTCCGTGTGGTCTTCCAGTCCCGCACCCAGTTCTTCAACTCTCCGGAGGAAGTATTTGAATGGACGGACGAGACTGTGCGTGTCAAGGTGCATACCCCTCCCAGGCGGAACTCGGACTCGTCGACCACCGGGAGACCTCCGAAACCACCCAGAAGGTCACGCAGCAGAAGCAACTGGAGGGCGCGCTCCCAGAAACGCCCTCCTCCCCGCGACGAGTCGGCCGAGGCTCCGGAGGAGACGGACTCTTCCCCATCGAAATCCTGACGCCCTTCTCTTCACACTGACTCCGGCGATGGATCTACAGGACTATTGAAGAGCTTGGCAGTATAGTATAGGCCAGGCGCTGCTCTCGGACATGCCACTCATTGATGGACTACACAATTTCGTACTCATGGGTGGACAGTGGGTCGGGTGACGCCTCTCCAAGGGCGGGCCTACTCCCGGAGTTCGTTCCCAGGTGTTGAGTGGGAAGTAGTTGGGCACTTTGTGGGTAGTTGGGTGGGATCCATTGGTGCAGTGGGTCTTGGGCCTCCCGTTGGAGGGCTGAGATTGCCTGCATCGCGACAGGTACTTCAATGTTGCTGAGGTATGGGGTGGGGGGTTGGAGGGGAGGTTGTTGGGGTGGTTGGGTTCCGGGGGAAGTTTGCAGGGGGAGGGACGGGAGTTTGGGGGTTCCGGGGACGGTGGGGAGGGAAGTTGGGAAGGGCCTTAGCACGGTGTACATGGGAACCTGGAGACGACTGAGCATGTGTGTGTGGCCTCAGTGGCCTGACGATTTCGGAATCTGGATGATTGATGGCGGCTGATGTACTGGGGGCGAGCCCCCCGCTGGCCTCCATGCGAATTTTGAGCTGGAATGTGCGAGGGATGCTCGACAAAATTAAACGGAGTGCAGTCCTACGTCTGGGGAAGACTGAAAGAGCGGATGTGTTGCTCCTTCAGGAGACTCACCTCTTGGGCACCAAGGTTCTGAGCCTACGCCGATACGGGTATGATCAGGTGTTCCATGCTGGGTTTACACGAGGGTCCAGAGGAGTTGCAATTCTCATACACCGTAGGGTCTCCTACACCCATGAAACACAATGGCTGGACGTGCATGGTCGGTATGTCTTTGTTAAGGGGAGTCTGGGGAGTGAGCCGGTGGTTTTCGGGAGTGTGTATGCTCCACCCCCACTCCAAGATGCCCTGATTGAACGACTGTTCGAGGTATGGACGACTCTTCCGCATGTGTTGACAGTAGTGGGTGGTGATTGGAATGATGTGATGGATGGGAGACTGGACCGCTGTAGGCCTGGGGGTGGTCAATTGTCAGATGCCTCTACGAGGCTGAGTAGGATGGCGCAGGGGATGGGATGGATCGACGCTTGGCGCCACCAGCATGCATGTGATCGTGAATATACATTTGTCTCTGCGGTCCACAAATCCTTTTCGCGCTTGGACTACCTATTCGTCCCGCAACCCTGGTTGGGCAGAATTGACTCCACCTCCATACTTCCGAGGGGCCTGTCGGATCACTCCCCGGTCGCCCTGACGTTGAGCCTCGGTGTGCGGCGACAACCGTTTCGCTGGCGCCTCTCTGTGTGGCACTTGCAGCGCCGCGACTATCAATCGCATATGAGGGAGGCTATCTCGCACTACTGGTCAGAGAATGAGGACCCGAGTATAGATGCCATGACCCTGTGGGAGGCCCTCAAGCCAGTCCTTCGGGGCGTGGACATTGCGTGGTGCGCTGCGAATCGTAGGGCCCGCAGGCGGGAGGTGGAGGAGGCGGCCGACCGGGTGCGGAACCAGGAGACCAGATGTCTCACGGGGGAGGATGGAGTGGCCGTGGACCGGCTCCTGCACCTCCAGCAGTCATACACCTCGCTATTGTTAGACGAAGCCCGACAGGCCTGGCTCGCTACGCAGAGCAGAATCTATCAATGGGGGGACAAGTCTGGCACAATGCTATACAGGCTATGTCAAAGCACTTATCAAGCCCAGCCCTTGCCGGGTCTCCGAGATGCCGCGGGTGGCCCTGTCTCGGCCCCTGAGGTCCTGGCCCAGATGTTTGCTCAATACTACGAGACCCAGTATGCCCCCCGAGAATCTCTCCCAGCGGAGGAGATTGACAAATTTCTCGCAGACCTTCCTCCCCGGGCGCTCTCGGATGAGGCGAGGGCCCGCCTAGACCTCCCACTGTCGGCGGAGGAGCTTGGGGAAGCACTGGGTGGCCTGAACACGGGCAAGGCCCCTGGGCCCAATGGGTTCCCCTGCGAATTTATGAAGTTGTTTCATCTCCAATTGGGGATGCGCTATAGGAAGGCACTGGAGGCGGCTCGGGAGCTTGGCAGATTGCCAGCGGACTGGCGACACGCTGAGATCGTAGTTTTCTGCAAACCGGGAAGGCCCCAAGACAGCCCGGACTCTTATCGGCCGATCTCTTTGCTGAACTTTGAAGCGAAAATATTGGCTAAGGCGTTGGTGAACCGTCTTCTCCCTTACATCACGGACTTGATCCAAGCCGACCAGGCAGGCTTCATGCCTCACAGGGCTACAAGACACAACATACGTCGCGCTCACCTGGTGGTGGAGGCGGCACGAGCAGCGGGCATCCCCGCGGCCCTCCTGCTGGCGGACATGGACCGGGCCTTCGATTCCCTGAGTTGGTCATACCTCCGAGCCCTCCTCCTCCGGCTCAATCTGGGCCCACGTTTCCTGTCGTACATTCATCTGCTCTATACGGACCTGACGGCGACGGTCAGAATAGCGGGAGCCACCTCTGACACATTCCTCATCGGTCGTGGCACCCGACAGGGATGCCCTCTCTCACCTTACCTGTTCGCCCTGGCTATGGAACCGCTTGCGGCCTGGGTGAGGATGGATGCCCAATTGCGTGGTGTGGAGTGGGTTGGGGGCCCATCTGACAGGATTGCGCTATATGCGGACGACGTCCTGTTCTTCCTTACAGACCTCAATAAATCGGGGCCGAGGGTCCTTGAAATAATGCGCATTTTCGGTGAGGTGTCGGGCCTCCGGCTCAATCCGCAGAAGTCGAAGCTGTGGGTCCTGGGCGACAGGGGGACTTTGGGTCCCTGGGCCTCGGCCCTTCAGGAGGCGGCGGGAGGCCTTAAATATCTTGGTGTCTTTCTAACCGATGTGCAGGGAGTGTCATGGTCCCGTAATGTAGTGCCTGTTTGGGACAGGATCCGCTCAGACATGCAGATGTGGTCCAGGATGCCTCTAAATGTCTATGGCCGTTCGGCCATTTTTAAGATGGTGGCCCTACCCCGAATCTTGTACCAATTGCAGAACTACCCGTACCCAATTCCGCAGCAATGGTTTCGTCAGGTGAACTCGGCTCTGGGTCGGTTCCTATGGGCCGGTGGAGCGATAAGAGTGGCGCTCCGCACCTGCTTCCTGTCGACCTACTGTGGGGGACTGGCCGCATCTGATGTCCAGTCCTACTATCAGGCATCGCACCTACTTGTTCTTAACGAATGGTGGTACGGGGATCGCACTGACCCGACCTATGCCCTAGAGAGGTATATGATGGACCCACACACGCTCCATACTATCTTATACTCGGCGACTATCCGGAAGAGACTTCCGAGGGCCACGCAAGTAATCTTCAAAGTGTGGCGCGATGCGCTCCGCCGCATGGGATGGTGGAACACGCTCACGGGCGAAACCCCTCTATGGCACAATGGGAGACTGCCCAGCCTGGCTGCGCTCCGGGGCTTTGAGGGCTGGGATGCCATAGGCATCTCGGCGCTGGGCCACATCCTGAAGGGCACAGTCCTCAAATCGTTCCAGATGTTGCAAGATGAATTCGATATGCACCGGTCCCAGTTCTTCAGGTACCTACAGCTCCGCCACGCCCTGACCCCCGCACTAGCGGACTTATCGTCCTTGCCGGAGTTTAGTCCCCTGGAAGCAAAAGTCTTTATGGGGGAATTGGAATCAAAAAAAATCTCAACCATCTATCAAACGTTAGTTACGCATTGTTCCCCCTCTCTTGATAAATTGCGGGCGGTCTGGGAGGGCGATCTGGGAGACTTGGAGGAGGAGGACTGGAGAGAAGCCCTGGAGGCCCCTAGGGGAGCTGCGATAGCGGTGCGCCTGCGCTTTATTCAATTTAAATACCTGCACAGGGCATACTACACGAGGGAACGATTGTGGAAGGCGGGGCTGATAGCCTCCCCGGATTGTTTGAGGTGTGGCAGTGAGGTAGGCTCCTTCTTACATACAGTATGGGGATGTGCACGGCTGCAGAGGTTTTGGACCGGTGTATGGGAATGCTTGGAGGAAGTGTTGGCATGGGAGCTCCCTCGCACGCCGCAACTTGGCCTGCTCCACGTTATGGAAAAAGTGGGGGGTAATCTGTATAAACGACACTTGCTCCTTCTGGGTCTTACAATAGCCAAACGAGATATAGCCCAAGCCTGGAAAGCCCCCAAGGCTCCGTTGGTGGGGGTGTGGAAGCGGGGCATGGACTTTAGCATGGGTTTGGAACGCCCGATCTTTGAGGCCAGAGGCTGCCCCAAGAAACATTATAGGATTTGGAAGAAATGGGCTGATTATAGGGGCCTATTGCTGGACCCCCCAGCGCCACAAGCCTCTGATACAGATCACGTCTATACTACCCTCATGTGAACTGTCCACTTGTCGCTACCATGCTGCTTTGGCTCCTGTTTCTGGACATTATGAACACCGTGCAGGGAGGGGGGTGGGACCCGGGTGGGGATGCGGGGAGGGGGGTGTTGGATAATGTTGACTGAATTTCTTGAACGCTGTTGCTCTTCTATGCTCACTGTCTTTCTGCAATCTTGGGAGCAGTGTTTCTTTTGTATTCTGTCAACTGCCATAACACTAATAAAATTTGTTCTGAAAAAAAAAACTTACCTTAATACCTTCCTCCCACTGCGTCCTTCGGATCACCGCTCCTGCTGCTCCTGGACGGGCCTGCCTTAACCTAGGCAGCCTCCCTCCTGCTCCCCTAAGCCAATCACAACGCTGCAATAGCTGTGTGATTGAGGCGGACGGCTAGTCCAGGGAGCCATTTTCTCTATGTAGGCTGCAGCCAATATAGACCACCACTTGAATAATTCAGGTTTTTTTCCATACAATGTCATCAATAAAACTTGAGATTTAATCAGTCACTTTCATTCCTCGTTTTCTCATGGGTGAGGTGAGTGACTTGAAGTTTCGTGCAGTGGTAGTTGGTTTTCATCACTGGCTCCACCCTGATAGACCCTCTCTGTCCATGTACAGCACCGAGTCCGCCCTCATCGCAGCCACCGACGACATCCGGACCCTGCTCGACAAGGGGGAAACAGTGGCCCTCATCCTCCTGGACCTCTCCGCTGCGTTCGACACGGTCTGCCACCGCACCCTAGTCCAGCGCCTCAGCAACATCGGTATCCAAGAGAAGGCACTGGAGTGGATCATCTCGTTCCTCGCCGGAAGAACACAAAGAGTCCGCCTCCCCCCGTTTCGCTCCGAGGCCACCGAAGTCATCTGCGGCGTCCCGCAAGGATCTTCACTCAGCCCCACCCTCTTCAACATCTACATGAAACCTCTCGCAGCCATCGCACGCCAGCACAACCTCAACATCATCTCTTACGCCGACGACACCCAGCTGATCCTCTCCCTCACCAGAGACCCCGACACCACCAGAACCTGCCTACACGAAGGGATGAAAGACGTCGCCGAGTGGATGAAGAACAGCCGCCTGAAACTGAACTCGGACAAGACGGAAGTCCTCATCCTGGGATCTTCGCCCTCCGCCTGGGATGACTCCTGGTGGCCCCCAGCCCTGGGCACCGCACCCAAGCCAACCGACCACGCACGCAACCTGGGCTTCATCCTGGACCCCTTCCTCTCGATGACCAGACAAGTCAACGCCGTCTCCTCATCGTGCTTCAACACCCTGCGTATGCTTCGCAAGATCTTCCGCTGGATCCCGACCAAGACCAGGAAGACTGTCACCCAGGCACTCGTCACCAGCCGACTGGACTACGGAAACGCCCTCTATGCCGGAACCACAGCCAAGCTACAGAAAAGACTCCAGCGCATCCAGAACGCCTCCGCCCGACTCATCCTGGATGTCCCCCGACGCAGCCACATCTCCAGCCACCTGAGGAACCTGCACTGGCTCCCCGTCGACAAGAGGATCACGTTCCGGCTCCTCACCCACGCACACAAATCTCTCCACGACCTGGGCCCCAAGTACCTCAACGACCGCCTGACCTTCTACACGCCCACCCGCCAGCTACGGTCCACCAGCCTCGCCCTCGCAGCCGTACCACGCATCCGAAGAGCCACCGCCGGAGGAAGATCCTTCTCTTACCTGGCTGCCAAGACTTGGAACTCCCTCCCCATCCACCTTCGGCTGACCCAGGACCATCTCGCCTTCAGGAAACAACTCAAGACCTGGCTGTTCGAGCAGTAGCATACCCCTCCCCCCAAGCGCCTTGAGACCCTCCCGGGTGAGTAGTGCGCTATACAAATGGCATGATTGATTGATTGATGGTGTTTGGGGATGGTGGGTATTTCTGAAACAGTGCATTTGGTTTCTAGGCTGCCAAAGATAGCAATGATGCTGGATCTATTTTTAGCGTGTGGGTGCTGGAAAATAATGTCACATTTGGGAAGGCATAGGGAATATTTGATAGTGTTTCTTTAAAAATACAAAAAATGCAGCCAGAAGAAACACAGAAAAAAGCCCCTCTTCACTGTTTTTTCTCATTTAAACTCTTTACATTTTTATGGGGGTGCTGCAGCACCTCCCGCACCTCAAAAGATAGATGCGCGTAGTTATGCTCCCAAATAATGGCATATCTATTTTGGGATAATTTATGCTATAAATACTACTCTTTGTGTCTTCTACTGGGGTCTTTGTTGCCGCCGTGTCATGGAAAAGGAAAAGCTGAAAATAGACGCACACAGATTCAATGCAATCAATCATGTTTATTTGAATTAATTAAAACCATTCACATAAAGCCGGGCATTTTTTAATCCGATTCGAATTTTTAAAATGAAAGAGACTACAAAATTCACACATTATATGTCTAGACAAAGTGCATGAAAGTGCCAGTTAACAATTGATTTTGCATGTCCATTAAATGAGATGTTGCTATTAGGATACATTCACGAAATAACAGTTTCCTCTTGATGCAAATCTGGAATCTTATGGACAGTAGTGATTGTCGCGCAAGCAATCCACACAGTTAATAAATGTTTAAAAATCAGCCAACAATTGTGGGCGATCGCCTTGCAGACAAAATATAATGGTGGATGTTAAACCAATTAAAGGAAAGGGTAGGCCTGTCCTACGCTCAGAAAGAAAAGTGCATAACGTATGAGCCAGTGATCCCATGACCCCTGCAAAGCCCAGTACATTGCTGCGTAGCAGGGTGCTCAGTCCATTATGGTAAGAAATCCAGGGAGGAGTAGAGAAGCCAAAACCGAACTGCATTCATCCTGTTTTATAGTGCGTGCCAGAAAAGAGAAAGCTAGGTTTGTTTGCGGGCGAGGGGCTCTGTAGGTATTAATTACCACCCATGCGTGGCTTCTGTTTCTAAATGTTGACGTGTCTACCCAGGTGGATAGTTGTTTCCCTGTTTTATTAAGCGCACCCTTGAATGAGGCAAATGGAAGGTCTGAGTCCCACAGTCCTCTGGCCCTAAGAGCCGAGTTCCAAAAGTTCTTCCATGAGTTGGTTGAGTTGTCAGGCCCTGACTTCATGTCTAACCAGATGTAATATTTGAGGGAAATGTCTGTAGCTTGCCTCAATTTAAAAGTGTATTTAAAGCAAATTTCAGAGCCAAGTTCTGGTCCATCAGACCTAATTCCATCGGGCCTGCGATGAGGTCTGCTGTAGCTTTAAAAACAACCCTATATATATTTTACATTGTGATGTTAAAAAAGCGATCACTTTCCCAGGAAAAGATCCATACGCAAAGGTGGGAGTTAATTTTGATTGTGTCACTCTAAGAATGGGAGTTTGTGACTGATTTCTATTTGATCTTATAAAGGCATTAAATGCAAAGCGGAGTGAAGACATGGTTGGTTCCGGGAAGTTCACATGTTGTTTATGGCCTCAACGATCTTTAGATCAAACTCCCAAATATTTATTTGTTAAGGGTTTCGCTTGCCTAAATGCCATATAATTGTTTTGTGAACTTTTCTCCAAAAAATGACACATTTTGTTTTGTTTAGGTTTACAGTCATGAAATTTGCTTGGCACAAAGAGGCAAGCACTTTAGTAGCATGCTGGAGGCCCTCAATGCATACATTTAATAATACTTCACCATAATATGCCGGTGACCAACTTTGGGTGGATGAGAGTTGGCAGTGTTGAGTTGGGTACTTATGTCGGCGACGTATAACTTCAAAAGCAGAGGAGAAAGAATGCCACTTTGTTTAAGACCTCTGTGTTCATAAATGTTGGCTGACATGTGCCCAATTTCACCTTGACCCATGTGTCTGAATATAGTAACATGTAACCGATATTGCGGGATATGCCAAAAGTATTTTCCAGAGATGATTTCTGTTGACATGGTCAAAGGCTCTGCAGAAAGCTACAAATCAGGAGTACAAGAGCCTTTTCTTAGGTGTGGACTGAAAGGTGATTATAGATAGGGCAGGTAGATTGTCAATGGTGCTTGCTGTGGCTTGAAAGCCTGATTAGTTCAAAGGAATCAAATTAAGGCTGCTCGCCCA
Source organism: Lissotriton helveticus (assembly GCF_964261635.1). Taxonomy (NCBI): domain Eukaryota; kingdom Metazoa; phylum Chordata; class Amphibia; order Caudata; family Salamandridae; genus Lissotriton; species Lissotriton helveticus. The sequence continues at coordinate 1,630,454,082 of NC_136065.1, read as the reverse complement.
AGCCTCTAGGTCCTGCAGCAAACGGTTGGCAACAAATTTAGACTCCACATCGAGCAAAGCTATCAACCTGTAGCTTCATGAGCTCGAGGATGGGGCTTTTTTAATGCGGACTGTAAAATGCAACCAAGCCAGGAGGCTGCAATAGACATCAAACTTGTCTAATGAAATTTGCAGCCTATGAATCGGAGTCATCTTTATATAAGGCTTGAGGCAAGCTGTTCGGGTCTGCTTTTCTTTATAATTGCATTTATTTGTCCTGTGGAGTACTCCGTAAGGAGAAGCGGGTGGTATGGTAGCTTTAAGCAGCACCACTGTTTAATTTCCCACTTTAAGATACGTTTCTTTTCCCCCTCTGTATCATCAAATACAGGCAGTTTGAATGATTGAAGAGTATCTGTTGCCACCTTTTGAAGTACCCATTTTCCAAGCTCTTGCTATGTTAGACTTACAGTTGCTAAGTGCAGCAGATACACTCTTCCATGTGTTACATCGTCTGATGGCCTTAAAGTTCCATCTGATTCTTTACCTCGAGTCGTGGTTATTAAGGTGCCTGCTCCGTACTCCTTTTCCATTATACTGTTTGAATCAGCTATGACCATTATCTGAGAGACAAAACCTGATTTTGTACAAGGGACTCTCACAATTGTGTGGCATTCTTATTCATCGAGTCCTTGCATGGCTTGCTAGTCATAGCCCGGCAGGCTCTCCCCCACTTTTGGACAGAGTACTCCATGGTGTCATCATGACTGACTATTTAAAGGCAAATGCTGTGTGATGAGGACTGATAGTGGGTAATGAACGAAGGATGTTTCTTGATGATTCAGTTTTCCGGAAAAGGGTGGTCATTGTTTGTGTCCATGTAGATGCGACTGGTTAATCCTCATAATTAAAACAGCCAAAAGACTTCCAGATGCCCTACTCATCAAAATACAGACGTTCGAGAGTAGCCTGAAGACAACTGTGCAGGTAACTCTTTACAGGAAAAGACTTGATGAAATCAATAAAGAGATGGGTGATTTTAAAGAGTTTCCCAACCAATCTAAAATTCAAAAACTACAAAAAGACATTACAAAATGTTCACATGAAAAGGTGTACCGATATTCTGTGGAGGACTATATCAGAACAGGATGGGACTTCACCCAAAGAGAGGATTATTTGAGCTCAAAGGGATGTTTCTTAGGTTTAGAAAGCTGGAGCAGTGGGGATGAGCAAAGGAACAGGAACAAAGGGAGATATAGTTGGCTTAGAGGGAATCACCAGAACCCACCGTATCTCAATGCTCTACCAAACTTCCCATTGTTTTACAAGAATACGCCACATCCTGTGTTCTTCCGATGGAAAACCCAAATGCATCATACCCTAGTAATGGTTTTCAGGTACCTCACAACAAGCTCTCTTTTTTACGCAGAGGCTGGAGAAGAGTCAGAGGAAGAAGGTAACAAGAATCAAAAGTAGAGTGGGAGGACCAGACAATGAGGTTCAAGACCAGGAGTGTGACTAAGGAAGCAACCCCAAGCTTGAGTACAGTGACCAAGTGGTGAACCTATCCATTGAACAACTCATTGGCTCAAAGATTAAAGTGTTCAGTAAAAGATTAGGATATGTTTCTACCCCAACAAAAGATAAATTCAGGTTGTGGTGTGAAGTAGCGGATTTATTTTTAGGAAGATCAAACTGAGAGCCGTTTTTTTTCCATAACAAAGAAAACGATGGTGAAAAGGCGGACTATGGTTCAATTAAAAAAAACAGCTTTTACTCCACCAATTAGTGTCTTCCCAATTGAGGTCCAGGCTTTTGAACAGGCTCATGCGAAGGAGGTGGAGGCAATCGATGTTTTAAAGGTCCGTAGATTTCAGAATATGAGTAAGGAGGCAAAGACGGCCTTAGCCTCATCGATGCTCATGACGAGCTGAGCTTGTCATGAAGCACGGCGCTCCAGTGCTCATGACGAGCTCAGCTCGTCATGAGCCGTGGAACGCTCACACTCAGGGATAATTCCCCTGCTGTGCTGAGCGTTCCACGGGAACGGGTGTGGTCATGACAAGCTCAGCTCAGCATGAGCACACGAGCGCCGTGCCTCACGACGAGCAGAGCTCGTCATGAGCATGGGGGCGCTGTGTGCGCCCCCCCGCCCCCAGTACAACAGGGCAATTACCCCCGCACGGAAGGGGTTAAGAACCCTGAGAGGAAACAGCGGCATCATAATAAACCCAGCAGACAATGGTGGGGCAATTGTCATACAAAATGTTAAAGTTCACAGCAAAGAATGTCTACATCTCTTGGCGAACAGGCAGAGCTATAAGGAAGCGGAAGAAGATCCAACTGAAGAATTGAACACAGAAATTAGTAACCTGGTGGAGATCCTGGTGGAGAAGCTAACAGATGGAAGTTAAGCTGATTTCCTTGTGGCAGATTACCCCATTACCCTGAGTTTTTATACGCTGCCAAGAATACATAACAAGGGAAGGCCCATTGTCTCAGGAATTACCTCTATTTTGGAACCAATGTTGAAATTCATTTTCTGAGACCATTAGTAGAACACATTCCCTCATACATATAGGACACAAAAGACTTGTTATGTGTATTGAGTAACACCCAGTATAATTCTGAAATCACAAAGATTCTACCGTTATTTTACTTGATACTTTGATACCCTAATAGTTCTAATCAAAAGGATGGTGTGGAAAAATCAAGCCCCTTCTCATTGATCTTAGAAGGGCAGTCCTTTTGAAGATATAATATACCCCTCACACACTGAAACCTGATTCAGTGTCATGCTTCATCATTGGCTGACTGCTGACCCCACCTATGCATCGTGTGGCAAAACGCTGGGGTCTGTACAGCCTTGGGACTGCCTGTGGTGCCTCTTGATCTGAGAGCTGGTAATCACGAAATAGCCAGGTCATGTCCTTGTAAGTCCTACTTAGTCTTGCAGTCCTTGCAGAAGCCTGCGCTCATTGACTGTTCGTCGTATCGTGACAGGTTTGGAGTATGAGTGTTCTCACCCTGAGCAGTAAGCAAGTCTTGCTTTATAAGTGTGATGTTGTGTGTGCAGGTCTTGGCACCTCTGAATTCCCTGAGTCTGCTGTAGGATGTGACTGTCTCCCACGCTCTAAAAAAATATTTTCTTTTTTCAATGATAATTCTTGTAACTGAAAACCTATATATTTGGTCCGTATTTGGATAGCTCTTTGAGTTCCAGTAATACTTGCCTCCTCAAGCAGATGAAGCGTAAGCCAGTTTGCAGGGATATGCTCATGACAGAAGATATGTGTGTGGATAGGTGTGTGCATAGGTGTGTGGCTAGGTGTGTGCAAAGGTGTGTGGAGAGGTGTGTGCATAGGTGTGTGTAGGTGTGTGTGTAGGTGTGTGCATAGGTGTGTGGGTAGGTGTGTGCATAGGTGTGTGTGTAGGTGTGTGGCTAGGTGTGTGCATACGTGTGTGCATAGGTGTGTGCATAGGTGTGTGGATGGGTGTGTGGATAGGTGTGTGAATAGGTGTGTGTATAGGTGCGTGAATAGGTGTGTGGATAGGTGCGTGAATAGGTGTGTGGATGTGTGTGTGAATAGGTGTGTAGGTGTGTGTGGATAGGTGTGTGGATAGGTGTGTGCATAGGTGTGTGGATAGGTGTGTGCATAGGTGTGTGGATAGGTGTGAGAATATGTGTGTGGATGTGTGTGTGAATAGGCGTGTGCATAGGTGTGTGCATAGGTGTGTGGATAGTTGTGTGGCCAGGGTATGGATCAAGTCTTTAACAATGGCACATAGTAGTAGGCTTGACTCGTTTGGTTTGTTTGTGATTTTTGGGATGCTGGCTGGAGTCAGCAGAGAAGGATGTCACGGAACTGTCAATAATCGGGATGGGTTAGCTCGCAGCAGGAGAGGGGTCCACGCTTTCTCTTTATCATCAATCAGCCTTTTGATGCTCTGCTTGAAGAGACACCATCGATCCTTATGGCTGGTGTGACGTGCTGAGGAAGAATGTTATAGATTTGGGAGCAGTCAGATGCCTGAAAGTTCTTTGAAACGTTCAGTCAATTGGATTGCTTTTCCTCTTATGTCCATCCTAAGAAGTATGACGTCCTGCCCTCCTCACTGCTCTCTGGTGCCGGATTTGAGGGTGTGCTGGGGGCATTATTGTCTTTCTGTTTGGATTACCGCTGGTGCTGTTAGCTGCTGGCTAGGTCAAGGTTGAATCTTGTGTTTTGGGGGCTCTTCTTCAGCGAGTGTTGATGATTTCGTGGGGCTGTCATTCCTAAAAGCCGACAATAGTACCTCCGGAGTTTAGTTAATGGTATCTTGGGCAGGGCCGGACGGGGGCTAAAAGTGGCCCTTTTAGATGTTTTAATACCAGACTCTTACGGCAGACAGAGTTGGGGTACCGCAATCGAGTATGCCCTTTCCAGAGTATTTTGAGGGAGGGTTCCCCTGTAAAAGAAGTTAATGGATTTTTTTAAATTACCAATCCATTAACAATGTGTAGTTTGCATGTACACTCGCAATTTCCAATATGCAGACCGAATTTAAACACTTGCTTTTGAAACGAATATCCTATGATGTGTTGAGGTGTATATTCTTGCGTGTTTTAGTAAGGTCACATTTCTGTGCAAACGCCATGTTTAACTAAGATGGAAGTTATTCCTGTCACTCATTCAGTGTCCCCCCCACCATGCACATCCTGTCCGACAACCACACTCAACTTGCAATGTATGAGAATAATTTTCAGTGTTGTTATTGTTCTGCTCATGATAAACTTTTCGAACGTTGTTGTATTTCGCAACAAATTATTATGTCATCCACTTCTGTGAAATCTTTTGGTTCAAATAGTGTGACACTCTAAATGTAACTGGTGTGTTTGAACATCTCCAGATAGAATTAGCTTAGATGGTGCTGATTTAGCATTCACAATAGGGTTAGTGCTTAGGTCTTACGGTAATGAATTTTATTGATTTTCCTGTGCTCCGATTTGCTGAAGAAATGATACATTTGCTCACACCACGATGAATCTGCAGAAATGTGGATTTCTTATGAAAGAATAAGTTTTAATAATCTTCGATTTGTGGGTGACCCAGATCTTTCCTTATTGCTGTTAGGGATGCTGTCGGATTCCTTTCAGATTCTGCCGCCGATTGAAACTTAGAATATATCCTGATTTTTATATGCTCTGTATAACACTGCATTTCAAAGCCTTCATGGCATTTACTCTGTACCTCTTATTTTGGATTTTCGTAACTAAACCCTTTAATTTTCAGTGAACTCAGTTATTGGGTGTGCCCACATTTTTCTTAAATTGGAATTATTTAATTAAATTGTACTTTATTTGTTCTGATGCTTTGGGTGGTGCTTTAATTGAGGACACATTGCCTCATAAAATTGAGGTTTAGCGCCTACTTCAATCCAGTTTAATGTGAGAGATCTGACTTCGGTAAGTTTTGAGTGTCTTGATTTTGTAGTATCCTGTTATGCTCCCACACCCTCACCCCCAACTTGATTTTAATCGGATCAAATTCTTATTTTCACAGCACAAAATATTGATTAAATATGAAATGTGTTACCATGCTATGGCCCAGCATAGTCCACAAGTAAACTTTTTGCCCACAGTAAAAAAAAATAGTGTAAGCGAATGTGAAATCAGTGCACCACTTCATAGGGACTGCTCTGAAGGCTTGAGCACTCCATTCACCCCACCTATCAAGGGGCTCCTATAGTCCCCTCTTTGAAGTCAGGTTGTAGTTCTCATTGAGGTGTGTGCTGTGTTTTCCTGACGGCTTTTATGGTGATTTGTTGAGGGACGCATTTGCTGTGAATTTTAGAGGTGAAGGCTATTTTCGTATTAATTAGTGTAAAACGCAGAGAACAAAACGTGAGTCTGAGACGCAGGTTAAATCTGTTAGAATCCTAAAAAAGATGACTCTTCTACTGCTTGATGTACATTGCCTAGAAAAGAGGCAGCCTCAAAGGGGCCATCCGATAAAAAATGTCACAATAGATCTCAAAGCCCTCGGCAGATATAATCTAGCAAGGCAACATTCTTGAATGCCTATTGTTGTTAGATATGCTTGGCTGGGTAAAAAGAACTGTGCTTCTTTTCCTTCACTAGATGGCCACTTTAAAGAGTTTTCCAAAGTTCTGACCGCATCTGTAACACCTGTTGGATAAGGCTTCTATGGCCACATATTGAGGATAAAAATATTGTGATACAAAAATATTACACCACAACATATTGTAGACTAAAACATCTACTTTACATACTTACAATGTAAAGTACAAACATATGGAGTGCGGAATACAGTGGACAAAATATTGACATTACATAGGGAAGTAGATATATTTAAAAATATTTAGCAATATAATACATTTTAAAAACCGATTAACATTACAGTTCACATCAAAGATATATACCTGATACAATAAAAGATCAATACATAAAATAAAACAAATGTAATAATGTTAAATGACAATTAAATAATATAAAATAAACATATAATTTATTTAAAATGCTAATAACTAAATAAGAAATAATTATTAAATCATTACTAATAAATGGGACCTGGTTCACAAAAGTAATCTGAGACAAAATCCTAACTTTACAACTTTCGGTATTCACAAAGGGCATTTAGGAGTAGTAAAGTTAGGATTTTGTCTCAGTTAAACTTAAGTTTTGGTCTAAAGTTAAACAAGACCAAAACTTAAACCTAATACCAAAACTCTGTCTCAGTTAAACCTATGTTTTGGTCTTAGTTAAACTTAAGATAGTATTTGGGTTTGATCATAACTAATCTCTGTTTGATTGTGTATTAGTGAAGATCTTTAAATGTATTTTATAATCTTATCCAAGTTTGACCTAGAAGAACTTTGGGGCAGATTTATGTTAACTGGCGCATCCCCAGGGATGCGCCAGTTAACATGCGCCACAGTGCGCCACTGCTCCGCCACCCATGGTGCGCCGCATTTATGATGCGGCGCACCATGGTGCAAGACAGTGAGGATGCGTGACGCATCTCTCGGCGCACGGGCGGCGCATTGCAGGAGTCATGTCGCAAGTGCGACATGACTCCTGCAATGCACAGGAGCCTCCCATTCAATGCATGTTGCGTCACCCTTACGCCTGCTTCAAGCAGGCGTAAGGAATTGACGTAGAAAGTGACTGAGTGAAATCTGATAGATTTCACTCAGCCACTTTTAGGAGGCGTTCCTGCGCAGGAACGCCCCTCCCTGCGCAGGAACGCCTCCTTATGGCGCAGGGCTTTCCAACGTGACGCATCTCTTAGATGCGTCACGTTGTAAATAGGGCGCATTGTTTGCGCCGCCGTTGCGTCACATTTAGTGACGCACTTGCGGCGCAAGGAGGCGCAAGGCCTTCATAAATCTGCCCCTTTATGGGGGGATTCTTTTTATTACTTAACTGTGGAGTTGGTATAGAGGCAAACGTTGCCAAGACAGTGGGACAGATCCTATGTTGTAGCATCTCTCACAAAGACTTTTTGGAGTTTCAAGCCAATGCTCAGGTTTTTACTTGAAATTGGCAGTTCTACTTTGTCTATAGGTTTAGTTGATGTTCATAAATGTTTGCACTATACTGATAATTCTGCATTTTGATTGCCTTGCACATATAAAGGCCGCTTGCAAACCTGAATCTTGGTAGCTGGGATACTATCACTCCTTCTAATTGTAGTCATACCTGATGTTTTATTAATATGCGTCCAAATGTCCGTAGTGTTCTTGCTGTTGCAATCTATTAATAATTATAGCCACTGAGCAATCTATTAATAATTATAGCCACTGACTGTTCTTGTTTGAACATTTTGCTTCCCGATTAAGTCTCTAGTGTTGTTTCATAAGTGCGGTGTAAACCATGCTTTTTGTTGTCCTTTTAGGCAGTGAACTTTGTTTTTATTTTTTTACTTTTATTTTATAGTTGTCTCATCATATTAGTTCATGGGGAACATCTTTCCTTTTCAGCACTTATAACGGGGTGGGTGCTATAGCTGGTGTTCATATTTCCATTTTTGTTTCTAGAGATGAGGAGCATTTTATTTGTGTTAGTTTATGTGTTCCCACATGGTTCCATAAAAGGAATTATTTCATTAATAGCCAAAGTTAAGGATTGGGGTAAGTGGTTACTTTTTAGCTTGAGATGAATTTTAAAGAAAGCTGAGCGATTGACATTTAGTCAGTGGATGAGATGGTATAATCTAATATTGCTTTCCTTGCCTTTGTGATTGATATTGGATTATCTGCGGCTGTACACCCACTGATTACTCTGAGATTCATTTCTGATCATAAAGTGACATCAGTAGCGGCCCGTGGAGGGAGTTCCGCGGGCGGTGGGGTGGGGTGGGGCTGGGAGGGGGAGGGATAGGGTGTGGGTAGTAAACTCCGGCTCACGAGCCGACAGGAGTAATGTAAATAAATAAATAATTAAAAGAAATTGCATTGCATTACGCACACTGAATAATTTTATTTATTTATTTATTTACATTACTCTGGTCGGCCGTGAGCCAGAGTTTACTACACCCCACCCTGCCTCTCCCAAACCCCAGCCCGCCTCACCGCCCGCGTAACACTCACCACAGGTCGCTACACAGTGACATATTTCCCAGATTATCTATTTTTTAGTAGAATTGATTAATCTTGGATGTTCCTAAGTTGATTTTGTTTGTTGTAGATCATGTTCTCTGGATCTTGAGACATTCGGTTATTTTTTGTTAATATTATGCCAGCAGACTTAATTTTCTGTATTACTGATGTAATTTGTTAATGAAAAGAGCATTTTATATTCCCTTTTTGCTCGTCTTGGTTGTAAGTATATGTTTGCTGGTATTAGGAATGTGTGGCCGCACAGTTCTGTCTGAAATTTCACTCTAATAGAAGCTAAGATAAACCTGTCTCAATTTTTTCCATTTGAGCATGTAGTTTTGTTGCCACCAAAGTTTCCAGACTCCCTGATGTTATTCTTTTTAATGATTTTCAAATTGCTGGCTTGTCTAAAGTTTCGAATTCTGGGAGATTAACTGTATCGATTTTCCAGGTTTCTTGGAGCCCTCTTTTGTTTGGAATTTGTGTTCCTCTCAGATACATACAATCATCACGTTTTGCTAAAACCACTTATTTGCAAGTCGTACGTAACAAACTTGACAACATGTCTACAAGCTGTCAAAATACATTTACTCAGCTTTCTTCATCATTCGGCTCCTCGCTCTGATTGCCTGCCAGTTCCTGGACAAGAGAAAAAAAAAGAGAAGACATGGTTAAAAGCCCCTCTGGGTCTTCACAGCAAAGCTCTGGGACCATTTCAGAATCTCAGATGTTCTCGTTGCTGTTGTCATCCAATCCATCGATTAAAGCATGGTCACACAGGAGGCTGTGGATCATCTTCTGGCAGACCAGAGTTGATGTCTGCTTCTTTCCTATTGCCAGGCGGTTTCTGAAAAACAAAAGAACATCTTTAAAATAGCAAAGGGGCCTCCAGCAGCCCAGGAGGTCTTCAAGCGAGTGTGTCTCTTGGAACAAACCATGCATTACTGAGGCTGTAGTGATGCTCCTTGTGGGTATCTGGCCCCAAGCTCTGTTCTTAGGGCCCTCAGCAGGTCCTGGGCATAGGTGCAACCAGATACGTGATGGTGGGTTGTCTTGTCTGCAGTGTACCCTCTCAGGTCTGGACCTAAAGGGGGTTGAGCCCTTCTGCATGCCTAAAGGCTCTCACTGGCAGAACTCCTGGATTTCCATCATAGCGATGTCATTTGGCTTGTTGGTCAGGCGTATGGAGGTGATATTCTTCCACACATTGTCCGCTGTTGCAGAGGGGAAGGCACCGATCTGTTTGCAGTTTGAACTGATCTATTGCTGGGTAATCTTCGGGATCCCCTGGGCAGGATCCTCCAGCATGAACTCATTCAGAAACGTATTCACTACTCTGTAGTCCCATGGCAGTTGTAGGGGATGGCACTCACCCATTCTGCCCATCCGAGGCACCTTCACATCGGCAATAGAAAGTAGCATGCCTTCAGAAAGATGGTGTGGCTCTCAACTTCGTTTCTCTGGTGTTCCTCACGCAGTGGCACACGAAGATCCCCATCAGGATTGTGCAATGTTTAGCACACCTTTGCTTCTCTTGTCAAGGGTCTTGAACAGCAGAGTGGAGACATAATATATCAATTGAGTTAATGCTATTGCATCCAACCAGCTATATTCCAGGAACATATCTTTATTTGGGTCATAATTTCATGCTCGTAGTTACATAACAAAATGTTAGGAGGTAGAAGTAAAGAAAGTGATGGGTGAGATGCTTGAAATAATCTCAACCACTGGTAATTACTAGGGCCGCATCTCAGTTCATCATTTGTTTGCTTACAATGCCACCTCAGATTAGACCCAGCTATATGCAAATCAGCTAAGGTCCTCCTCCAATGGGAGCAGTCCAGCCCGAACTGCAAGCCATGTACTCTCCGAACCGAAATACAAGCAACCCAAGAACGTTTGTGCCCTAGGTGGGGCTTTTCATTCATTTGCAGCTTGATTCCAGTGGCAAAGATAGCACAGGATCCATGTCTTGGCATAACCATTGCACTTAGGGAGCTGTACTGGAGTAAGCAAAGAAACGTAATGGGTGGGATACACAAATTAATCTCAGCCACCGGTAATGCACCCTGTGCTGCATCCCAGCCCATTGTTCTTTTGTCTGCAATGACACTTCAGATTAGACCCCTCCATACACAAATCAGCCTTCATCCTGCTCCAACTGAAACAGCCCAGCCCGAACTTCCAAGCCAGGTCCTCTCTGAACCAGAACACAAGTAACCCAAGACCGGTTTTGCCCTAGGTGGAGATGTTAGTTGGATACAGCTTGCTTCCAGTAGCAAAGTGAGTACGGGATTCTTTAATTAATATTCACCACTGGTAATTACTCGGCCTGCATCCCAGTCCATCATTCTTTTGCCCACAATATCAACTCAGATTAGACTCAGCCATATGCAAATCAACCTTGATCTTGCTCAAATAGGAAAAGTCCAGCCTGAACTACCAAGCTAGGTCCTCTCTAAACCAGAACTCAAGCAAACCACGGCAGGCTTTGCCCTAGCTGGGGTTCTTCAGTCAGCGGCAGCTTGGTTTTAGTGCCAAAATGAGCATGGGAACCATATCTGGGCATTCCTGTTTCACTAGGGTGTGGCCCTGAAGTAAGCAAAAAAATGATTGTTGGGCTATTTCAACTAGAATTGTCTGTGTGTCAGCAAGAATTATCTGGGTGAATGCAGTGGCCTTCTTTCAATGGTTGCTTTTACAATCACATTCCTGCTGGACTCATATTTTTTAGATAGGAATGCTGGTTTCTGAGCCAATTTGAATCTTTTGTGAATTCCGTGTCTAAATATTTTGATTGTTTCAGGACTTTAGGTGACCCACAAATAATCGGTTTTCTTTCCTTGCTTCTCGCATGGATTATATTTGTCCTCTTTTAGCACAACTTTATTTCGTGATAGCTCCTCATGTTCAGTATAATTTTAAGCAAAATATGTTTTGACTTCATTAGTGTTTTTCTCATCACTCTAACCTTTTTAAGGGTGGGTAAATATAAGTGGATATCTTTACAGTTGTGGTATGGAAAACATTTTTTAGTTTCCCTCCATTGGCTATACGATTTTGAAATTCAGCAAGCTTGTTTCATTTCATTTTTCTCCTCTTTTGCTGCTGGCAGAAACAGCACATTTAGCATGAAATCAAAAACTCAATTGAAAGGAAAATTGAAAAAGACAAATAAATGAAAAGGCAACATTCCAACTTCAGTATGAAAAGTTTATAAAAAAAGTGCTAACATTTGGAGGAATAGAATAAAATGTACTATTCTAACCTAAGCAACAGTAAGGAAAGTGTTGAACTTCAGGGGTGTCATATTTAATATTGCCACTCCACTCTAAGTAATACTGGAGAAAGTGTCGAACCTTTGAAGGGTACAATTTACTATTCATTCTTCAGCTTAAGCAATAGTAGGGACAGCATTGGAATTTGGAGGTCAGATTTACTATTTCCACTCCAAACTAAACAACAGAAACAAAAGTGTTGGACTTTGGATGGGTCTGAGTTAGTAATCCTGTTCCAACCGAAGCAATAGTAAGGAAAGTATTGGACTTGGAGAGGTCAGATTGACTATTCCCAATCCTAAACTTTAAAGAATACAATCCAAAAAAACAAAATATATATAAGATATGTATAAACACAACATACATAAAAAAAATTCAACTAATATATAATAAAAATCTAAATTAAAATTTTAAAATATGCAATAATTCATATAAAGAATGTAAAAAATAAAATCACAAAGTAAAAGGTGTATTATAAAATGATCAATTCAAATACTTTTTATAAATATTAACATCTATCTGTCTATCTAGCTATCTAGCTATCTTACATGATAGAGGCTATTTATCTGGCCACCGGCTAAATAGTAGAAATTATTTACTATTTAGTCGGCAGCCTTGAAAATAGCAGAGTAGATTTACTATTTACCCAGCCGCTGGCTAAATAGGAGAGATTCTGCACTGTTTGGCAGACAGGTGTGTAAATAACAAGGAAACTTCTCTATTTATCTGCCCTCTGGCTAAATAGCAGAGATTTTGTCTTATTTGGCCAGCAGTCAAGCAAAACCGCAGACATGAACAATTAGGACAGCAGCCATGCAAATAATTATTTACTGCTGGTTAAATAACAGAACTTTTATATTATTTGACCAGAAACCTGCCGGTAAGCGAATAAGTGTCAATATTTACCCAGCCGCTGGCTAAATAGCAGAAATGATATACTGTATTGCCGGTGCCCTTGCAAATACCTTGATAAGAAACTTCATGATTTATGTAATGGCTGGATAAATAGTAAGCAGTGTGCATAACTTGACCAGTTGCCCTGCAAATAGCAGAGGAACTTCACTATTTATCCGCTGCCTCAAATTTTGTTTTATAATGCTTTATGCAGATTTCAACAGGTACTTACACCAGGCAGAACTGTAAACACAATTGGCATCTAGCTCCTTATGAAAGTTAAAGTCCTAATGTATTGTTATTTCATTTGTAAAAAGTAGTCACAAATTATGCACACAATATTCGCAAATTGAATATTGCTTTTGCAAACCTACCATGGTAGTGTTCAGGCGGTTCACAAAATACTGAAGTGTAGGGGGTTGCAGAACAATCAGCCTAATTAATATGCATTATGCAGGTGCCAATTAGCAACCCTCAGTGATTGGCTGTAATTACAGAGATTGTGGCCTGCAAGAGAAAGAACATAATCATCTCTGACTGCAATCCAAAATGGAAAACATTTTTTTTCTAAGCAGCCTGTGTTTCTTAAAGGAACCTGTGCTCTTTAAAGTTTTCGGTTTTGGAAAACTTCTGCTCCTCTGAGGATGCCAATATGATTCCCAAAGGGAAAGGTGCCTTAAGCGGACCCCTTCCCCTTTGCAAGTTGGTTACCATCCCAAATCGGGGGTCCTTAGCACGTCAATGGTTTGCGACAGCAATTGATTTAAAAACTGTCAATAAATTACTTTCTGAATTAAAAAAGCAATGGTGGAAATCCCTTTCATGAACTCTCCTATGTACAATTCAGAAATGATCACAAAAGGTCTTTTACTAGTTGAAATAATTTTGAAACTCATAAAAAGGGTTTTGTACATAATGATAAGCACTTTTGTGATCGCAAAGCCTGTGATTTTTGTGACTTGAGACCCTTAGTGTTAAAACTGGCTCAGGTGCAGGCCCTAACTTGTAGGTCTAAAGGTCACTAATGTTTGAATGCTTCCAAGTTATTTTGACAGACATGACGCAGACGGCTACTCCATTACACCCTGGGTCAAGACATACAGCCAGATTCATCATTGTGAGGTTCTGTAAAATTCTGCCTTGTCCTGTGAGGTTATGGTTCCGTCACGATTTTGGTGATGTTGTACCGTATTTAGTAAGTACGGCTAATATGGAATGAATTCGTCACGTTAACTAGCAAGTTCATTAAGTATTCAGAGAATTTGTCTCGAATATGGGATCCATTTTGTCCGTGCCTCCATTTTGTGTTGCTATCATGTAGGCCCGTGGAGGTAACCAAATGAACAAAGTTGCATGGGCTTCGTTGTTCATGCACTTATTAACTAAGCCTTTTCTTGACTCTAAGGTGTATTGTAAGGAACTGACCCCTTTATCTGAAACTGAGCTCGCTAAGTCAATTTCCTTGGTTGATCGTTATCTGAGATTGCCAGTCAATGTTTAGGACATCGTTAACTTTTAGCTTCTCTACACATGCTTTATCTTGTTCGTTATCTGTCATTGTTTCCTTTTTATGTTTCTTCATTACATGCATTGTGCTTTCAATTATGGGTTTGTCCGGCTTGTGGAGATTGCATTTGGGACATTCTTAATGATTTACTTTGGGTGGGGTTATTGCAAACTGAGGTTTCTGTCATGTGATACTTTGTTTGAAAATGTACCTTATTGGCTAGAATCTTGTGCAGTGGGTGTCCCTTTGTAACGTGAATATTGGGTATAAAAAGGGATGTTTCTCCTTACAAAATTGAACAGTTTCTTGAGTTGTACACCATGTTGTATTGCTGGGATTACTGTTACTAACTGCAGCTAACAAATTTGGTCTTTGACGCCACCCAGAAGTATTCCGTGTCTCTGTATACCAAGACAGATGAATCCAAAGACTTTGGGCGTGCCCCTGGCGCCGCTGGGTTTAAAACCTGGTTCTTCAATTGGCACGGCCAACGTGGGGCGACTTCAGCGGTACCGGTCCAAGCCCGAAGATTGTGAGGAGCTTCGTGAGGAAATTCTGGAGGAGGGCCCCCACTTCATCGACCCCTGCATGGCGACTGTGGACCGAAGGTCTTTTCTGCGAGGCTTCCCCTTTCCGACGGCTACGAAGGACTGCTGCCCTGACTGTCGCCCTGTCTTGGACCCTCTTGTGATGATTTGTAAGGCGAGACGTTAGACGGTCTTCTGGTGGTGTGACAGATATTTTGGTTAAGTACAAGTGGGTCGCTCCCACGACTTTGTTTGGTTTCTTGGGTTTCTTTGATTTGGTTATTGCAATTGCCAAAGCCGAGGGGCACGTATATTTGCGAGTATATCATTTTGATAACCCCTTGAAGTTTTGAAGCTAGATTAGTGAGCTATAAGATGCCTGGTCTTAGCAAATTTAGGAGTTTTGTTGTAGTTGTAACAGGGATTCCCGATTGGAGGACTGGTGTCCGATACCTCCGGTTGGAACTCCGACTTATGAGCTCTATTCAAAACACGGAGTGGGTCCTATCTCCTATAATGAAGTATGGATCCGCTATATGAAGAAAGATGGTGTCTTACGATGGCCCCAACATGGTAGTTTTGAATCAGAGATTTTAGATAATCTAGAAGTTGCGCTATTTAGGAAGAAAGCCCGGCCGGCGATGTTTGACTCTTTCCGCCTCTGGCGTAAGGAAGCCAAACAGAGAGAAATTAAGCAAGCTAAGAGAGATAGGAAAGAAAAGAATATATCGATACTACAAGCTGCTAGGCAGTTTAAGGAAGATGAAGAAGATCGTGCGATTGAGGTGTCAGATAAACAACATTGCATGGCCATTGATAAATGTTATCCGGCTTTGCCACCTCTTCTTCCGAAGGCGACAAATGACCCTGAAAAGGATCCTTTGATGTCGCATTTGTTGAGATTACCACCCCCTTATGTGCAGAGTGCTACGGCACCTCCGCAACCCCCAGTTGTTCAACCCCCTGGTGTTGTTCAGCCACCCGTTCTTCCCCAAGTGGTTTTTGCTCCATTGGCGCAGCCTCTTCTAGGGACGCCAGCTTTGCTACCAGTTCTGCCTCAAACTCCTTTGCCTTCCTCCCCTTTACCTTCGACTTCCTTTACTACTGACTCTACGTCTGTGTCCCCTCAAAACACTTTGTCTCCTGTCCTTATGGCAACTTCTTCTCCTTCTGCTCGAAAACGAATGACTGAGACTGTTGCTAGTCTTTTGTCTCCACTCTTTGGGTCACTGAATATGACCCCGGTTTTGGAACGTAAGCAGAGTCGTAGTCAGCTTCCTGGTCCCGAAGAGCGGGCAGTGTTGGATCTTTTGGCTCGTAGATGGGTTTTAAATGTTTCTAGGTATAATTTACAAACGGTTATGGATGTTTTCTTACAGTGGGATCCGCCTAAGCAAAGGTATGTTTTTTTTTTTTTTTTACTTTTTATTATTTGAACACAAAAGAAACAATACAGCAAACAAACAAGCAAGGCAGCATAGTACCAATACAGTCATTAGGTCTGTGCTCAAGGAGGACGGGAGAGCATGGTAGCAGGAGAAAAAAGTCTATGAATACAGTTGGGGGGGGAGGCAGAGGCAGAAGTGCAGATGAGCAGTACGATATACCACAGCTGGAAGGAAAATAGGTCAGGGCGACGGGGAAGGGCTCTGAATGGCGGTGAGCGGGGGTGTACAAATATTGCCACGGTATGAGTTCCAGGAATTCCAAATCTTCCCCCATTTCTTGGGCCTGCCTCTTGCAATATACACTGTCTTCTCACGAAACATGCACCAGTCCAGACTCTCTTTCCAAGCAGTCACTGTAGGCGGTCTCGGGGATCCCCATAACTGGGCAATATCTCTCTTCGCAACCATATTGGCCAAAGTTACCCACCGAAGCTGCGACACATCATAGTCATTCGGACCCCATACATTCAATAGACATTGTCAGGCCTCCGGCCTCATAATAACACCCGTGACATCATCCATAATCTCATGTATACGTTTCCCGAAGCGCACCACCTCAGGGCATTCCCATATGATGTGGAGATAGGTGCCAAGGAGACCACACCCACGCCGACACATACCATCACTAGAAAAGCCCATATGAATTAGACGGGGACCAGTGACATAGATTCTATGGAGGATCTTGAGTTGGACCAGGCGGAGGCGGGCCGGAATTACCACCTCCTTGGGAGAGGAGATCGCGGACTGCCAGTCCTCATCATCCAGTTCAATACCATCAGCAATCCAGGCCTCACGGAGGCGATCAAGCAGACCCGATCGGTCATTGATCATTTTCTTATAAAACAGTGAGATAGTGCTATCCGGCACATAGCCATCTAGTATACGATCTTCGAGGGGGGAGGAATCCGGAACAGCACTGCCCACTGGCAACACAGAATTCAGAGCGTGACGTACCTGGATGTAACAAAATATTTCCCTGTCGCTCAGTTTATACTCCATTTGCAGTTCGGAGAAGGCCTTAACCCTTCCTTTAACCCAGAGATCACGCACTTTACCAATACCGATCATGTCCCACTCATCAAATCGTCCTCCATAGGCCACCCAACTTCGCAGAGGCATAGAGCGGTGTCGCACCTGTTAATTTATCACTCCAGCCCATAGCCGCCGTCGCGCTATGCCACACCCGCACAGCTATAGCAGTGGGTCCCGTAAGTTGTGAACGGGAAGGTCCCGAGAAACGTGCCCTATAATAATCACCACCCGGGAGCAGCCACTTGTCCATTTCGAATGCTGGATTCAACGCCGGGCCATACATCCCGTGGTTGATAGCAGCAAGTTGGGAAGCCCAGTAATACCTACGAATATCCGGGAGCGCTATACCACCATCGTACCAAGGGATTGTCAATTTCGGGAGAGCTATGCGTGAACGTCCGTCCCATATTAGTTGCCTCTGCAACGACTCTACTTCCCGAAAATATGTCGACGGGATAACATCAAAGCTATTCTGTAGGTCATATAGAAACCGAGGTAAGGACATCATCTTAAAAAGGGTCGCGCGTCCTAGGGGAGACAACGTTAATTTACGCCAACGTACCACGTCGGAGTGTAACCGCTGAAGTAGAGGGAGTAAATTACGCTCGTAGGGAACCGCCGGGTCCGTGGAGATAAACACACCCAGGTACTTAAAGCCTGATTGCGACAACTGGATGGGACAGCCCCGTGGCAAACGAGGAACATCACCCGCCAGTACATAAATGTAGGATTTCGACCAATTAATGATGAGGCCCGAATTCTTCCCAAAGGAGGTAAGTACGTCAAACAACTCATTGAGCGATTTTTGGGGAGAGGTAAGGTACAATAAAATATCATCCGCATATAAGGAAATGCGATCCTCAAATTCTGGCGTCCAGCGTATACCCTTCATCGAGGGTTCCCACCGTAACCAGGCGGCAAGAGGCTCCAACGCCAAAGCAAAAAGGAGTGGGGACAACGGACAACCCTGTCGTGTTCCCCTACCGAGAGTAAAAGGCACGGAGCCGCGGCCATTAACCACCACTTGGGCTAGCGGTGTTTCATACAGGAGTTTGACCCAACCGATAAAACCCGCGCCAAATCCAAACTTGGCGAGTACCGCCCAGAGATAGGACCACTCGATTGTATCAAAGGCCATCGTGGCGTCCAAGGACGCGAAGATGGCCAGTTCACGCAGCGTTGGGGCCCTCGCGAGAACACCATGCAGACGTTGCAAATTTAATGCCGTGTTATGGTGCGGGATAAAGCCGGATTGATCCGGATAAATCAGGTCGCCAATAACTGTAAGCAGACGATTGGCGAGCAATTTGGCAAGGATTTTGGGTTCCGCATTCAAAAGCGAAATGGGTCTGTAAGACGAGCAGCTATCTCGTGGTTTACCCTCCTTATGAATCACCACAATGGTCGCAAGACGCTGATCTGGGGGGAGGGAACCATTATCTCGCGCAGCCAGAAACATAGCACGTAAATGGGGAGCCAAAGTATCAGGGCGTAACTTATACAGTTCCACAGGAAGGCCATTGGGACCTGGAGCCTTGCCGGAGCAAAGGGAGCGCAGCGCAAGAGCCACCTCATCCACAGAGGGCGTGGCGTCCAAGCAATCACGCTCCGATTCCGACAAACAGGGCAGCGCTATATCTCGAAGCAACAAATGCGAATCCTATTCAGGCCTGTCGGACACCGAGGTATAGACCTCTCGAAAATAATCAGCAAAGCATTCAACAATGCCGACAGGATCAGTTACACTCACACCATCACATGTCACAATCACCGGAACCACTCGATTCGCTCTCTCTCTTCTGTCCAGCCAGGCAATTAATTTTCCTGCTTTATCGCCCACATCATAGAGCCGTCCCTGTTGTTCCCTACTCATCGTCTTTGCCGCATCAGTAACCAAAGTTTTATATTCCAATTGTTTAAGGTGGAGGGCATGTAATGCTTCTCGAGACACCCCCCGCTCCAATGCAGTCTCTAGGTCTGTGATTTCAGTTTCGAGCTGAACAATTGCCTCATTCTTACATTTCTTGGCAAATCCCACCAAAGACAATGCCTGTCCCCTGATCACAGTCTTAAAAGCTTCCCATAACGAAACAGGTGAGGATACAGAACCAACATTTTCAGCAAAGTACAGATCAAATGATTTGATTATTCAGCGCATGTCTTGGGGTTGAGGACATACCATGGGTTAATCGGAGCCACTCTGCCTTCAGCCCCGATGCTAAGATTAAAATGAAACCAAATAGGGGAATGATCCGATATGCCCCGGGCCAGGTGTCTAATCTCTCCAATCGAGGGGGACAGTGCGGCCGGTATCAGGATATAATCTAATCGAGAAAGACTGCCATGAGCACCCGAGTGAAACTTAAACTGTGTTTGCTCTGGGTGCATTAATCTCCAGCAGTCTATGAGGCCCAGTGTTTCCAGAAAGTCGCCCAACCAGGTCTGTGCAGCAGGGAGATTTCGGGGGGGAAAGCGGTCTCTCCTGCCAGAAATGACGGAGTTAAAATCACCACCCAGTATCAAAACACCCTCAGGGAGACCCAGTACCATCCGCCCCAGGTCCATGAATGTCGTGGATTGCAAGCCCGGAGGGACATAAACTGACACCAACGAGACTGGCTTTCCCTCCCACCGCCCGACAAGTGCAACATATCGACCCCTGGCATCGAGGATCACATCATCAACTTCGAGGGGAAGGGAAACCCTAAGCAGAATACCCACTCCTCTAGAACTAGATGTAAAACCAGAGTGGGCAGCAAGACGATAACCCCTTCTATTAAGAGCGTGACTAGTGTTCCCTATCAAGTGTGTCTCCTGAAACAGAACAACATCAGGCGAAAGGCACCACAACAGCTGCAGGACCACCCCTCTCTTTATGCGATCACCCAACCCATTCACATTCCAGCATAACACCTTCAACCCTCTACCCCCCCATCCAGGTCCGTGATGAACTCCCATCGCAAAACGAACATCACACCAGTGTCAAAGATAATGAAAGTACCTTGCCTTGAAAAAGAAAGAACAAACAATCCCAGAACTCGTCCCCCCCCCCCAAGGTTCCCAACACAACTCCCCCCCACCCTGCACCCCTGCACCGACTCAAAAGCCACCCCAATTTGCAGTGTGCCTGTCACCCTAGCAATTACAAACATGAACTAATCTACACAAAGAAAACCCCAGAGGAGGAAAGGGTCCCGCCTTCCCTGCTACCTCTGAGGATACAAACGGAATGATCAATAAAGGCAGTGAACTCCGGCCGATCGCGCTGAAAATTGTTCCGGACACAGGCACCGAAATCATTCTTGGTCCATTAGTCCCCCTTCCGCACCGCCAGCATGTTCCTGGCCAGCGCGGCGAATCGGCAAAGTGTCCAACCAGTCACTCACGTCCTCAGGCCTGGTAAAGAAAAATGTTCGATTGTCATATTCAACACGCAGTCGGGCCGGGAATAACATAGCATATTTTAGTTCCAAGTCTCTTAATCGCCGTTTTACACCTTGAAATCCCATGCGTTGTTTCTGGACCGATTGAGAAAAATCTGGATAGAAATTCACAGCGGCATTCTGGAACTGCGTAGGGCCACTTGTCCGTGCCGCCTGCAAAATAGCGTCGCGATCTCTGAAGTTGAAGATCCGTGCAATGATCGGACGGGGGGGAAGACCGGGCTTCACCTGTCCCCCTGGCACTCTGTGCACACGTTCGATGGCAAAGAATTTGCTCAGGCCCTTCGGTGCCAGATGATTAAGAATGAGGTCCTCCACTCGAAGATCAGTGGCGAGTGGACTAGAATCTTCCGGGACCCCAATAATACGCACGTTATTGCGCCGTGCACGGCCTTCAAAATCCTCCAAGCGACGAGCAAAAAAGTCATTAGCAGTTCGAAGATTGTGCACTTCTGTTTGCAAGTCGGACACGTACGTGGTAAGGCTGAATGTTTTCAGGTCTAATGACTTTACTTTCTCATTCGTCTTGGCCAAGTCAGTGCGAATAAGGTTAACATCGATAGCCACCGTGTCCAGTTTCAAGGCCAAGGCTTCATATTGTTGGCCAATAGAAGACTGAATGCCAGCGATGGCGCCCATCACGTCTTGTAGTGTTAAGTCCGCCAACACAGCAGGATCTTCGACAACCTCCTCCCGGGTCTTGGGTGCTCCACCAGGGGATCCTTTAGGAAGTGTATAGCGATCCGTGACGTTCGCCTGGGTAGAACCTCCACGGATGGTCTTGACCTTCCTTTTCTCACCCTCAGGTTTGCCTGTCATGGCGGGTCCGGTTGCCCCGAAGGGATGCTTGGGATCTGGTCCAAATGGCTCCGTAAGGTCACACACGGGAACACAGCAGACAAAGTTGAGCCAAGTGGAGGCCACAGCCAAACAGTCGCCCGCCCGAAACTCAATGAGCTGGCATCGGGGCTCGTCCGATCAACAGACACACCACGTATAGGAGGCAGTGCGCCGGAGAAACGAAACCGAAAGTGAAGTGAGGCCGTGGCCTGATCCCCGCAATCCGTTGTTGTTGAATTACGACCCGGGCACTGCCACCACTCGAGGTCCAGGCTGCTCCATGGAGAAGGCCGCAAAGTTCAAGACGGCAAAACTCGGGGACTCTGTGTCCGAATTCGACCCAAAAACCTGCTAGTACATCAGCCGGGTTGTGTCTTCAATGATCTTCCATCAGATCAGGATATTGTACAGGATAAATGCGGGAGGCAGCGAGGGTCCTCGGGAGCCCTGTGCTCACGCGGCCATCTCGGATGCGCGCAAAGCTCCTCCCCAAAGGTATGTTTTTGATGTAATGTGTACTTTCTTCGTGAAGAATGGGAAGGGAATGGATTGGGTCCAATTCCATTGGAACTACTTAATGTTCAGTCTGAATTTTCTAAAGGGACGATAGTGGGTCCCGATCTTGAGGAAGCGGTAGAGACGCTTCTTGCGTTTCGGTGTAGACTTCCTTCTCAGTCATTGCTTGAACCTGATCCTTCTGTTAGGAGGAAAGTGAAGCAGTATCCTATGAGAGAAGTTCCTCCTGTATGGAGAGAGGAAGTTGTTGCTGATGCCGTTAATGGTGTTCAGGGAGTACCGGCTCCTTTCCAGAGAGTATGGGTACATGTTCCTTGGAAGAGAGCTGAGGTCCTGGTTCTTAAGCAGACTTTGCCTGACATCCGTAAAAATCCTGCTGGTTATTACAAAGAGTTGTCTCAGACAGTTGATGCGTGTGTTATGAATTTAGCTGATATAGATATGTTATTGGGTAATGTAGTTCCACAACCTTTGTGGGCGAAGATCCGTCACGAGGATCATACGGCAGAATTAGGAGATACGTGGGTTAACATTGTTGCTGCAGATGGTCGACAGGTAGGAGGTGCAAAACCTGAGCCTTTAGTTGCAGATCTACCCGGTAGGTTTATTAATTTAATGAAAACCTTGATGCCTCCTATGCGAGTGAATTGGGACAAGTTAGCAGCATGCAAACAAAAGAAAGACGAGAGTGTGTCTGATTTCTTCACTAGGTTTGAGGAAACATTTATTGATCATAGTGGTCAGGACATGAGTACAGAAGGTGGCCAAAGGTTTTTTGTAGATACGTTTGTTTTTAATTTGCTCCCTGAACTTTGTAATACGTTCAAGGACTCTGAGAGTTCATGGGCTGTTTCTTATTCGGCCCAGATATTGGCTACTGCACAATACTACGAGAATAGAGATAAAGATGAGAAGGATAAAGCAGAGAAGAAGACTAAAGAATTGAAGACGAAGGTTCTTTTACAGCAGGCGTATCCGCCTCGCCCTATTGAGCGTCAGTTTCAGCAACCTACCCAGTTTCAGCAGCCCCCGCAGTTTCAAAGATTGTTGCAGAAGCCTGAGTCTTTTCCTCCGAGACTTCCGCTAGGCCCTAATTAGTGTGCTTATTGTAGGGAAGAAGGTCATTTCAAGAGTAGTTGTCCGATTTTGCTTCAGCGGGCGAATGGTGTGTCTGGTCTGAAAGGTCTGCAGTTCTAGGGACGTCTAGGACGCCTGGACACACACTTAAGTGAAGAAGGAAAATTGCCGTGAGCAGCACGTTAGAGGATGGAGCTTTTTGTAACTGAGAGAGTTGTTGAGAAAATGGACTTTAAGACAAAATTCTATACATTAATACGTAGCAAATGTTTTATTATATTGTGTTCTTTAATAATTTTAAGTATCACATTAGCTTGTGTGGGTTGGATTGTTTATGCTACACCACTGAACTCTGCACCCACTTCTCAACCTATGCTTTCCTTTACTACTGTTTCTTTGCACCAATTTTACACGTTGCCTGAACATGAACAGACAAGGAGGTCAGAATTTGTCAACAATTCGTTTATACAACTGTTGCATCAGCATCAGTTGGTAGTAAATACCACTAATTGCTGGGTCTGTGGTCTTATGCCTCATACGACAGATAGAGGTATGCCCTATCTGGTTTTGCCTTTTTCTTTCAATGGGTCTGTATGGGCTTTTCAGACTATGTTCATTTATGCAAATGAGGTATATCCCTTACGTTCCGTGAAAGACAATCCGAGTAATAGTGCCTTGATAAAGGGAATAGTGGATATGATTCGAGATATTGATGCATATAATACTATCCCTAAGGATGAGGCGCAGGCTTACGATGGTTGGAACGTGACTGGATATAGTACTAGCTTGACAGAGAAAGAGAGACGAAAAAGGTCTCCCCCGATTTGGATTGTACCCCATCGAGGCCACTTTTGTTTGCAAGGTAGTGGTCGGAATCCGAGAGCTCAGCTCGGTAAGAGTGTGTGTGCTCAAACCTATGTCTATTCATCTCAGACTTCTCCTCCGTTCGTACCAGCTAGAGGCACATATTTTGTTTGTCACGACAGAGCCTATACATGGTTGCCACCTGATTTTTCAGGAACTTGTTATGTGGCGTTTCTGCTTCCCCCTACATACACTACTACTACGGACTATCATAGGACAAGATATGGTAGAGGTGTCTTCGATCAGGAAGATACTGCAGCACAAGAAGTAGGAGACTTTTTCAAGGGTTTCCTACCATTTTGGGGTCCTATGGCTAATAGCAGGAATATACGACAACTTACGAGAGTGGTTGAGGCCACTATAAATGAAACTGCAGGTGCTCTTAGTAATGTTACAGCTGAGCTTCAAGCGGATCGTCTTATGACGTTACAAAACCGTATGGTTTTAGATATCATACTTGCAGATCGAGGAGGGGTATGCAAATTGATCCAATCTAGTTGCTGTGTTTTCATACCAGATAATGCCCCTACAGTGTACCAAGCCATATCTAGACTGCATAAGATCTCTGAGTCTATTCATGTGGATGAAGGAGACTGATCGTTGACTGGATGGTTTTGGGGACTACTGTCCAAATGGGGATGGAAGATTCTGATGTTCTTTAGTATGATTTTAGCTATCCTCTTCTCCTGTTGTTATTGCATTCAGTGTGGTCCCGCCATTTGTAGCCTTTGTGCTACCATGTGTGTGCGGAGACCTGTCTCGAGAGAAGTGGAGAGTAGTAGGATGATGCTCCAGCAACACCTTCTGATGAGAATAGATATAGACCTAGATTCAGACTAACATGAGTTTGGGTTATTGCCTATGTAATGGCAAAAGGAGGGGCTGAGGTTCTGTAAAATTCTGCCTTGTCCTGTGAGGTTATGGTTCCGTTACGATTTTAGTGATGTTGTTACCGTATTTAGTAAGTACGGCTAATATGGAGTGATTCGTCACGTTAACTAGCGAGTTCATTACGTATTCAGAGACTTTGTCTCGAATATGGGTTCCATTTTGTCCGTGCCTCCATTTTGTGTTGCCATCACGTAGGCCCGTGGAGGTAACCAAACGAACAAAGTTGCATGGGCTTCGTTGTTCAAGCACTTATTAACTAAGCCTTTTCTTGACTCTAAGGTGCATTGTAAGGAACTGACCCCTTTATCTGAAACTGACCTCGCTAAGTCAATTTTCTTGGTTGATCGTTATCTGAGATTGCCAGTCAATGTTCAGGACATCGTTAACTTTTAGCTTCTCTACACATGCTTTATCTTGTTTGTTATCTGTCATTGTTTCCTTTTTATGTTTCTTCATTACATGCATTGTGCTTTCAATTATGGGTTTGTCCGGCTTGTGGAGATTGGATTTGGGACATTCTTAATGATTTACTTAGGGTTGGGTTATTGCAAACTGAGGTTTCTGTCATGTGATACTTTGTTTGAAAATGTACCTTATTGGCTAGAATTTTGTGCAGTGGGTGTCCATTTGTAATGTGAATATTGGGTATAAAAAGGGATGTTTCGCCTTACAAAATTGAACAGTTTCTCGAGTTGTACACCGTGTTGTATTGCTGGGATTACTGTTACTAGCTGCATCTAATAAATTTGGTCTTTGACGCCACCCAGAAGTATTCCGTGTCTCTGTATATCAAGACAGGTGAATCCGAAGACTTTGGGCGTGCCCCTGGCGCCGCTGGGTTTAAAACCCGGTTCTTCAATTGTCCCGTTTTGCGAGTCCTTAATAGCGATTATTAAGGAATCGCTATTAAGGACTTGCAAAACGGGATTCATGTAGAAATCGGAAAAAAAATTGCGATTCCTACAGCTTCCTTATTTGCGATTAGCAAATTGCTAATCGCAAATAAGGATGCGATTTCAAGGGTGCCAGGGGTGTCCAAAGGACACCCTGTAGCACCCCTGAAATAAAAATGTAGACTGATGTTGCGCACACACATGTCCAAAGGACATGTGTGTGTGTAACATACAACTTAGAAAAATGCACAAAAGTTTTCGCTATTTACCACGAAGTCAGACTTCGCGTTAAATAGCGGCCAAAAATTGCGAATTTGCAAATTAAAAATGGTTAATGAATTGCATTTAAGGAATCTCAAATAGAGATTCCTTAAATGCAATTCCTTGCAATTTTGCGATTTTGCTATTAGCGATTTTTGCATTTGGGATGATGAATCCCAAATGCAAAAATTGCGCTCGCAAAGGGCCAGATTCTCAGAATCTGGCCCTTTGCGAGCGCAATTTTCAATGATGAATCTGGCTGATAGTGACTTTGGAAGCCCTTTATGGAGCTGTCTCGTGCTCCACAAATGCTCCTATTTCTTTACGTTTACCTGCAGAGGTGACTAAAGATAAAGATTATTAGAACCTTTGCAAGACTATTCAAAGCTCTTTACTCTGTTAAAGCTATGTGCTCGATCTTACTCACAAAGCCATGGAAATGTACCGGGGCCACATATCGAATTAGCAAAGGCTCTATATAATCAGAACACCTCTTTTTCTGCTGCAAATCATTGCATTTGGAATTATTAATTTTAGTTGAGTTCAATTAAACACATTCGACTAAAACACCTGAAAACAATGATTTATGAAAGCAAAAACCAGAACTTGAAATGTTGTTTCCCAATGACATAGAACCATCTAATATTTAGGGTGCTTTTATCAAAATAGAAATAATTGCACAGGGTCCCTTATGAAGTGACCAACATAGAATTGAGAGGTTTCATTCCAATCTCATGACAGAAGGAAGAAGGTGGAGGACAATACCTCTACCATCCTCGGCGTCCTCTGCCCACCAAATTTAGAGTTGTCTGCTGGCCCTGTGGACTGCTCTCTATATTGACATGAACTGCTGCCATGGTGGTTAATGTCTATGCATGAAGTATTTGAATGATAGTACTGTCAGACATGATGGCCGGCCGGCAAACTTCAAAGGTTTTTTGTTTTTTAAAAACAAACTTCTAAAGCAGGAGTTTGTTTTTATAAAACAAAAAAGCTTCTCACAATTTCTTTGGGTAGCCTCTTTTTCTCCATTCTCCCTCACTTCAGTACTGGGTCTCTACCCTCCACCCACAGGGATAGTCAATACATGCTCACTGTGTAGGGAAGCTGTAACTACCCTCAATCACATCACACTTCCCACTGGTCCACACATTTACACTTTCATCACACAAGGAGTCTTACTACTACTATGTAATTTCCACATATCCACCACACATACACACACAGGAAATTTCAGCGCAAAGAGTTGGGGTCGCACACAATCCCTCTTTGGGACAACTGAGATGATCCATCTGGAGTTTCCATCACCACCTCTCTGCTCATTAGAGCCTTCTTATGATCCTGAGCTTCCTTTTACCTATTGCCATAGCCCTTTGACTTCTTTGTTAGCCATTAGTCATTTTTCCTGACTTCAGCCCCCTGAGTTTCTCAAACCCTTTCTGCCATCCTTCACAGACCACACTCATTTTCACTCATCCACCTTTAAAATCCTTTGCCACGTTTCAGTCTCTATGCCTTCAGATCCACCCTCATACTACTCTGCCAGCATCAGACAGCATCTCCTACCACTCAGATTGTAACAGTTGCAGCTTTTTATTCACTTTGATGCTCTGCTTTTCAACAAATACTTACCAGTTCTATTGTGGTGTAAGGAGATTTCTCAGGGTTGGCAGCATAAGAAGCATGAATACAAACCAGTTGCAAAAGGGATATCCTAATACATGTGGCATAGGCTCACATAAGTCTCCTTCCGCTCCCTGTTTTCTTCCTTCTCTTCCAGGTCCTTCTAAGGATTTAGGCATTGGTCCTCCTCCCAGTCCTGCTCCAATTCCTCCGTTTCTGGGCTGTTTTGGTTCTTTTGCTTTTCATCCTGAACCTAGTATAACTAGTTCTGGTGAACTTGGTACTGGTTTCCTGAATCTGGTGCTCTTGGTTGTAGTCCCTCCTGGCCCCTACACCTGTCTAATCATTGTATTAGCCCTTCCTGGGACTCCTGATCCTGGTACTTCTGAGCCTCACCTTGATCATGTTGGTCTGCTGAGTCCTTATCCACCAAGGTCTGTTGTCCTGGCTCAGCTTGGGCTGGCACTCCAAGTCTTCCTGGTTTGGGACATCCTGATTCTCCTTGCTTGGGCCTTATCCTTTTGGCCCACCTGGTAATGTGTCCACTGGTCCCGGTTCTTCCTATTAGGTCCTCTTAAGGTGGGCTTAGACATTTTGGGTGTGGTCTTGTCTCATGGTTCTTCTGATCCTCACCAGCCTGGTCTTAAAACCTTAATTCCTATTCCTCCTGCTCCATTTGGATCTTCGGGTCCTGGCCCCCTCGGTTCTGACCTCTCTGCTTCTCTTAGACCTGTTCCTGCTTAATCTGACCTTGCTAGTCCATCTAATCCTCTCCCATCTGGTCCCTGGTCTTAATGCCTCTAGTCTACCTGCTCCTGGCCTGACTAGTTCTCCCGGTCCTCCTCCAACATGTCATGATACTTTTAACCCTGGTCTTCCTGCTCCTTGTCATCATGGACTAACTTGTCCATTTTGTTTTGATCCTGGTTGTTCAGGTCATCCTGTTCTTAGCCCCCTGGCTTGGTCAGTTCATCCTGGCCTTCCTTGTCCTATTGTCCCTTTTTCTTCTCGTCCTGGTTCTGCTTGTCCTGGTATGCCAGGTCCTGGTACTCCTGGGCCTCTGTAACTTAAGCTTCATTTTCGCTTTGGTTGTGGTCCCACTGGTTCTCCTTACCTGTGTCCTCTTAACTCTTGTCCTGCTGGCTCGGTTTGCCTTGCCATCTCCTCTTGAGGTTCTGTTCACCTAGAGTCCATCTTTCTCAGTATAGTTTGCCTAGCAACAGTCTTGATATTCCTGGGCCTCACAGTCCATATTCTCTTCCTGGTCTTGTGCCCACTAGACTTGATTCTTTTGTTTGTGGTCCTCCTTTTTTGGGTAATTCCATGCCTAATCCTCTTGGTTATGTTCCTTCTGGTCATCCTTGCCCTTTCAGGCTCCCTTCTCCTAGCTTTTCTTTTTCTTTCCCGATCCTATTGACCTTCATCCATTTGACCTTGTCCTTCTGATCCTTCTCACCCTGCTCATCTGATTCCTAGTACATCGGTTCCTAGTACTGCTTGTCCCTTTGGTCTACCTTTTGTGTCCTGGACCTCCTAGGCCTTGCCCTCTTATCCCTTATTTTCCTATTTTGGATCATCCTTCTCCTCCTGGCCCTGAGATTTGTCCTCATGGTCCTTCTGGAACTGCATAATGGTCTGAGCCCTCTAGGTCCTAGTAGTCTTTGTTTGGACCCTTCTGAGCCTCGTCATTTTGGTCCTGGACCTCCTGGACATCAAGGTCCAGTTCCATTAGTCATGCTCTGGCTGTCCTGGCCCTCCTGATCTTCACCATGATCCTGCTACCTCCAGGTCCTGGTCTTCTGCTCCAGTTGGTACTCTGGGCCCTGGTAATATGACCATTGTCCCCTTGGCACTCCTAGACCTGTTTCTGATCCTCTTGGTGCTGATCCTTCTAATCCTTCTTGCTTTGGTCCTGGTTCTCCTGGCTTTGGTCCTCCTGGCTTTTTGTCTTCCTGGTATGCCAGGCACTGCCCCACTCCTCCCCCTTTCTTAACTTGGCCCCATGGTCCTGTTGGACTGTGTCTGGACTTCCTGGATCGGGTACTGATCATCTTGGCCCTCGTCTTTCTGCTTCGACACGTGTGATGATTATTATTATACGCAATTTATATGGTGCATGGCTAGTTATGAAAGGTTTACCAGCACTAGGTGCATCATGATAACATGTGTCAAACCTATTTGCTATCAGACAATTTATACCAACCAAGTTTTTTTGTAGTTTACAGAAGACTACGAGCAAGCTATAAGCTCTCAAAGTCAGGGCAGGGTGGTTCCAGAGCTTAGGACCCAGATAGGAAAGCACTCGACCTCTGTGATGGGACTTCTTTGCTCTGGGAATTACAGCCAATTCAAGACTGCTTGAGCTCATTGAGCTCTTCGGTGAATACAAAGACACCAGGTAACTCAAATAAATCAGGCCGGAGTTGGATAGGTATTGTAAATGTAGCATCGAGCTTTGAATTGCGCATGGTGTTCAATTAGCAGCCAGAGCAGGTCATGTAGTAGGCTGTCTGTGGAAGTAAATTTAGGGGGATGAAGTAGGAGACGTGCGGCAGCATTTTGCACTATTTGGAGCCGCTTAAAAGGTCCTGGTAGAGGATATTACCACAGTCCAGCCTGGAAAAAACCCAAGGCCTTCATTACAATTCTCTGGGCTGAGCTAGCAAGGCAAGCAAGAATTTTCCTGAGCCATTTAAGAATATCAAATCAGGTGTCGGAAACCGAGGCAGTCTGCTTGGTAATGGATATGTTATCAAGCTAGACCCATATGTTCTTGCCAAAAATTACTGGAGTAGGAATATTGCCCATGGTCACAGGCCATTGATGGGGTTCCCATAGGTGGGAGAGGGTGCCCACCAATGGAACCTCTATCTTATTCTCATTTAGCTTTACGGAATTAGCATTCATTCAAGACGGAACCTAAAAAAGGCAGATGTTTAAAGTTTCTGCATTTCGATTCTTCTTAGATGACAGAGATACCACAGTCTGGGTATCGTCTGCATGTGAGAAGAATCTAAGACCACATGTTTCACAGTCTCTGCCAAATGCCTTGCATAAAGTTTGGAAGGGAGCATACTAAGGGTGGAACCTTTAGGCACCCCAGGTCCTAGAGGGTAAGGCTTCAAACGATGCTGATGCATATGTACCTGGAAGATGCGGTCTTGCAGCAAAGACCTCAACCAAGACAGGGCTGTACCCTGAACACCCAGTTCCCTTAATCTTAGGAGAAGAGTGGTGTGGCTTACTATATCAACTGTTGCACTGATGACGAAAAGGTTCAGTGCAGCAGTACCCCATTGTCTGGCTGAGGACTCAGATATACAGAAACACTGAGAAGGGCTGATTCTGTACTATGGCCAGTTTTAAAGCCTGATTGTGAGGGGTGGTGTAAGCAATTTAGTTCAATGCATGACGTACGCTATTTATTCTCATGTTTTCTAACACTTTGGCCAAAATAGGCAAGAGAGTGATTTGTCTGTAATTAGACCATAAAAATGGATCAAGATTTAGCTTCTTCAACAGTGGCGTGACCAAAGCATGTTTCCAAGATTTAGGAAAGAGATGCATTCAAAAGTTGATCCATAGATTGAGGATCAAGGTTGCCAAACACAGAAGGTGGACAAGGGTCAAGAGGAAAACCTGATTTGATGGTGGCAAAAAGTGAAGAGAAGTGAAGGTTGGAAGGTCAATGGGGTGAAACACGCTCAAGGCGCAGGCGCCAGATTGTACTAGATGGGTGCAGGAGTCGGGTACGTCAGAGAAAGAGGCCAGACTGTCCTCTACTTTTCTTACAGAGAAACCAGCTGAGGTTGTGTGATGGGGGATAACTGGAGCAATTTTAGCGGGATCTGAAAGTGGTTTCTCTTTTCTCTACCTGAAAAAGAGTTTTAGGACAGTTTTGATCAGAGATTATTTTATCAGAATAAAAAGAGGCTCTTGCGACGGGGCAATTTTTTTGATAATCCTTCAAAGGCGACTTATACTTCTGTTTGTCCTCTTTACTATAGGATTTGCACCAAGCTCTGTCCAAGCATTTACATATCTTTTTGTTTTCATGCAGCGAATCATTATACCATGGGGCATAGTGCCAATAACAGCCCATACCCCAGGCCGCTCCTCGGCCAACTTTCCCAAATAACAAACACCACACCATGAGTTGTTGGAGAAATTTGTTGCAGCTTTATTAGCATGTACATTATGCCAACATGTTGGGTTATCATATGGGCGATCCAAGGACAGGCCGCCCCTCGCGACCAGCCCACCTGATTGTGGAAAAGTAAATTTTGCCATGTTATATGTGCCTACGTGTTCCCCATCCTATGTTATATGTGCATGATCGATATGCATGTATCCCCCTATGATCGATTAAAGACGCAATTACAGTTGTGTCCAACTCTAGTATGTCAGTTTCCAGTTCTCGTGAAAGCAACGAGTATTAGGCCTATGTTGCCATGTTTTACAGTGTACACGTTAATTCATTGAATTGTCCCCGTTTCTAGGCCTCAAAAGGGCCCGGACGCCAGATTCAAGCTCCAGTCTTCTGAACCCACTCCGAGGAGTGATACAGCCCCCACCTGCATCCCTGACCCTTCACTTACTTCCGCGCAGCGCGGTGCCCGGCCCGGCCTGGCTCTGCCTGCCTGTCTGCCAAGAGTATGTTATGCTTCTAGTTATCAGTCCAGCCTCTCGTCTTTGCATTCCTAAGCTACTGAACCGCATCAACAGTTTCAGCTATGGTCTAGTCTTTCTGTCTCCATGCAGGAGAAATACTGTATTAATATTCATAGCACACGCATTACACAAAGAATAAATGCATGCACCAGTCTTAGTGTCAAGTAGCCTCTGCCCTGATAGCTTTTAGTTTCTATCAACATGTACTCCAAACACCAGATACCAGATATGCTATAGGTACATGTCGTCCTGACACCGCAGACTTTAGTCTCCTCTTCTAGTGTAGAAGTCATAGCCCCCAGTTCTCCCTGGTAACACGTCATTGCCCGTTTGCGCGCACCACTAGGTTAAAGGTCCCAGCTGCTCAGGTAGCCCCCTCCGTGTTTCCACTCCAGTTATGACACTTCTGTGACGTCTACATCACATGTCTATGTATACGCCCTGTACACGCCTTCTTGTTACACCCATTTGTTCTTATCTTTCGCGACTGCTACGAGTTACGCCTACTGCTACGCCTATTGTATGCAATGTAATGTAATGTATTATACTATATATATGCTGCACTGTCGATGAGGCAGTGCAGCTGCCATCCATTCTATTTCCGTGCAGGCTATCCCGTTCCTGTCCCTTCCCTTATGCCTGATTAAAGCCTGTTAGACTCAGATACCTCGAATCCTGTCTCTTATTTATTGAGCTATCTGTTTTATTCAATGTATTCAAAAATAGTACCGGTAATTAATTATTTATTTACCACATAATGGCGCCCGAATAGGGACTTGCCCTTTCCCCACGCGCCGGCGAAGCCACGCAGCCCCCCTGACCCTCTGCAGCCGTGACGGAACCATACCGTGCACGTGCAGATATTTCTGCTTCAAGTATCCCTCAGGCCCACGGAGGAGACGGAGACTGCGGTCCAGCATCCAGACGAGGCGGTGAGGAATGCGGCGAGTCCCGACCAGAGCCCAAGCCGAGAGTACAAGGTCCGAGGTATCCGGAGGCCCATCTGTAACTGAAGTCCGAAGTTCGTAGTCCGACGTCGTAGCAGTCCAGTCCAGTCCGAGGCCTTCCAGTTTCTTGCTGCCCGGTGAGTACCGTTGCTGGGGTAGTATCTAGACAGGGTCATTAATTTGTCTCTGGTCCGATGGGTTTGGGTACACAGATCCAGTCCGAAGTATTCACCTAGGTGGATACGGGTCCGACGTGTCTCTTTATGGGCCCGGTATGTTCTGTACTGTTTTAGCAGTGCATCCAGTAATTCTAGTAAGTCTGTTCTCGAGAAGTCCGAGTATTATGTTTTAAATGTACCAGGTAATATTCTGTTCGAACTGTTATTAATGTTATTTAATGTGTTCTCAATGTCGTGGTATGAGTGATTTGTTTTGCTATTCATTACTGTGTTTATCGTGTATTGTATTGTGTTTGGATTCAAGTCTAGAATGCCTCTGTTTTCCAAGTTACGTCAGATAGGAACCCGGAAAGGGTTACTCGAAGAATCAGTTCCTGTCCCGCCTAGGGACAGTCCAGGACATTTTATGTATCATAAGCATGGTTTAAGTGCCATATTGTATTTAGATTTATGGGTCGACTATACCAAGGATCTAGAAGAGAAATATAGATGGCCTGTATCAGGTACATGGGATGCCGAGTGCATCATGCGAGTAGAAGAGGCATTATGGAAAAAGAAAGCCCGACAGTCCCAGAAAGATGCCATCGAGTTATGGCGCAAAGAATCTCATAGAAGAACCGAAAAAGAAATCAGAAAAACAGAGTTAAGTAGGGAATCCTCAGAGAGAGCCCAAGAAAGGGAACTTCTAGAAGAAGGTGAACGAGTTAGAGCAGAACAGTCAGACAGACAGAGAAATGCTCTTATAAGGGGCATGTATCCTCTTCTTGCCGAGGGCTTGCCGAAGGCAACCCCGGAAGCATCCAGTAATTTTCCGCCACCATTAGTCCCGACTAAGCTACGTCATAAACCGACCGCAGCTGAAATTTTTCTTTCGTCCTATTTGGACGATACAGTCCCAGAATATGCAAATCATATTCCGCCTGTTCAACCTCAGCACCCTGTTAATAATGTAATCCCTGTTCCTCCAGCCACTGGTCCCGGGGACCAAGTTAATGTACCCCCGGCCCAGCCTACAGTAAATGCACCTGTTTTACCAGTCACGTTACCAGCACCCGCACGTCCGGTATTACCTGACGACTCTAGCCCAGGAGGGGCGGCGGGAGGCGCTCCTACCACCCCGCCTCAAACGAAACGAATGACGCTGAGAGAAGCAGCGTTACAACGTACACCGAAAGTCTCTACTTACGCAGCCCTCAAGAAATACCTTACTGATTGCGTATATGATTCAGTACCAGGTGAAGATTACATGATACTGTATTCAGTACGTTTACGACGAGTTACCACATTTTTGGTTACTCTGCCAGACATGAAGGACCATCTAGATAGAATATATCGTTTTATCCGTACAGGGGAGGATCCAGAAAGTATTCACGAAGCTATGGCACACAGAAAAGTTGAGACTCAACATCTGATTTTACAGTTTTTGATTAACTGTTTAATAAGAGAACAAGACTATCCTGAGAAAGATAAAGATAAGATGAAAGTCCTGACAAAGTGGAGTGATAATATAGCCGAGGGAAAACACAAGACACAGAATTGTATAGACGCTATGTACAGAAAAATCCGTAAGGAAATTCTAGACATACACGAAAAAGAGAAAGCAAGGAAAATAGCCGAGAAAGAGAATGACTCTTCAAGTGAAGAGGTAGACAGCGAGAATCCCGACAGAATAGCGTATGTAGGTAGAACTAGACTTTCCGACAGACATTCACGTCCAGATTACAAGAAAAGTTTTCCTCCTCCAGTGCCAGAACAATGTTCTCTTGAGCAAGTATTCCAAGCTACCGATAAAATTATGAAATCACGAATAGGTTATAGTGAACTTAATACCATGCATGAACAAGAACTAGCCCGATCAGCAGTCCGATGGACTAGTGATTTTACCACATTTCCAGATGAAATCGTGGCACAAATGTTCCTGAAACTGCCCCCAGCCGAGCAGCGTCTGGTGGGTATGTATATGATCCAGCACCTCATCACACTGTATGAGGTTCAGCATTCTGATCCTGGTCCTTTACATGATGTATTGAACGAGTTACTCCAGTACAGATGGAAAGGTCTAGGTACCGATTTAATTAGTGTCATTCTAGAACAGCGCCACAAATACAGTACGTTCCTGACTCCGCATTTTGTTCCCGTTCCACCCCCAGTAAGGAAGTCATTCTACATAGATAGACAGAATCCGTTACGAGAAGTACATCCAGTTAGGACAACGGGGGGTGCTCTAGAACGAGTATTTGTTTACACCCCCATCGCGAAAATAGAACTCTTGGAAATGAAAAAGTTAATTCCCTGTCATGATAAAGATCCAGCAGGGTTCCACCGTGAACTAAAAGACATGCTCCGTATGGGAGAATACACGTATCCTGATATCATTAAAATGTTAAAGGTCTTGTTGCCTGCGGGCATATATGAAAAACGTAAAGAAAAAGAATGGGAGGTGGGAGAGAATAAGATAGATTGGTCCGCATTAGAAGCCGAAGATAACACACGAGTACCAGGTACCGGTCTTGGGGATAAAGCTAAGGCTTTGCCCAAACTGTTAATACAAGTCTTGCCCAGATTACTAGCCACGAAAAAGGAAGACTGGGATGCCATCTCAGCCTGTAAACAGAAACAAGATGAAGATACTAGTGATTTTTATTCTAGATTCGAGAAATGTTTCATTATTAATAGTGGTCTGAAAACAAGTAGTGAATCGTATCCACATCTTTTTGTTACCAAACTAGTCGAGAATTCAAGTCCACAAGTTAAAAATCGAGTACTGAAAGTCGAGAGTTCTTGGCAAGCTAATACTCCGTCACAGATGCTCCAGATGCTCCAGTATCACCAGAACAGAATCAGGGAAGAGCAGGAACATGAAAGAAGACGTATGAAAGACACGAAAATGAAAGTACTAGTTGCACAATCTGTTCCGCAAGACAGTCAGAAGAGGGGTCCGAATCAAGCCAGTCATCCTACAGCGCCCGTTAAAGGGACATGCAATTATTGTAAACAACAAGGTCATTTTATAAACGAATGTGCAGTTCTGAAACACAACATAGCTACTGGTAAGACTAAAGAGAGACCGCGTCCGCCTAGACAAGAACATGTGTTACAGACTTCCCAGCCACCGCAGAACGCACAACAGACAGTTACAGTACCGCAGCCTATCGCTGCAACACAGCATGTTACACAGCAGATGTACCAGTATGCACAGACAGAGTATCCAGATTATCAGCCGTATTCATGAAACAGCCTAGAGAGGGAGGTTGGCTTGCCTCTCATCGAGATTCCTGTAGATCAAGAGGGTCCCTATGTACACAGTCAAGTATTAGGGAAAGACAGAAAGTTTCTGATTGATACAGGGGCAAGTAGGACTACCATCAGTCATGACGAGGTTCCAGGGGCTCCGCTCTCAGGCTCAAGAAATGTTTCCCTTGGATTTTCAGGAAAGCCTATTGTTAATGAAATATCGAAACCAGTTACTCTAGAAGTTGGTCCACTGTCCCGAACTACTGATTTGTTACTTACGAAGTCATGTCCAGAAAATTTATTAGGCATTAAGACACTGAAAGAATTAGGTGCCATAATTTGTTGCTCCCCAGAGGGAGTAAGACTGTTCCTGCGAG
Source organism: Lissotriton helveticus (assembly GCF_964261635.1). Taxonomy (NCBI): domain Eukaryota; kingdom Metazoa; phylum Chordata; class Amphibia; order Caudata; family Salamandridae; genus Lissotriton; species Lissotriton helveticus. The sequence goes on along the minus strand of NC_136065.1, from coordinate 1,630,417,000 downwards.
ATTTTAAAGGTCATTATGTATTACGTGATTTTGATCCAAGATTATTGAATGTACCACAGTATTTATGGGCGCACGGTCCAACTGATGTAGGTTGTATGCACATTACACCCTATCGTGTCACTCTGAAACAAGGTGTTGTATTACCACGAATCAGACAGTACAAATTGCCACCTGAGGCTGTAGCAGCCTTATCCAAAATTATTGACGAACTTATTGTTCAAGGAGTGGTTGTAGAAACTGACTCCAATGTATGTAATTCTCCTATCATTCCAGTCTTGAAACGTAATGATCCAAATGCACCTCCAGTGTATCGATTAGTGATTGACCTTCGAGAACTTAATAAATGTATCATACCACAGTACCCAGTAGTCCCAGATATTTCTTCCCTATTGACTGCCATTGATTCTGAAGCCACGTTCTTTACTGTAATTGATCTCAAGAACGCATTCTTTAGTGTCCCCATTCATCCAGACAGCCAGTACCTTTTCGGATTCTGTTTAAATGGAAGAAGCTATAAATTCACACGAGCTCCTCAAGGTTTCACAGAAAGTCCTAGTATTTACAGTCAAGCACTTAAAAGACAACTAGACAATATTCACATGCCAACTGACACTGCCCTGCTCCAGTATGTCGATGACCTACTGATCACAGCCCGTTCTGAATGTGACTGCGAACGTGCGTCACTGACAGTCTTGTATTTTCTGGCCGAGATGGGGCACAAGGTGTCCCCTTCCAAATTGCAATTCTGTGTCCAGCAAGTGGTATACTTGGGACACTTACTGTCCAAGAGGGGTAGGCAGTTGACACCTGACCGTATCCAGTTAATAGCGCATCTTCCACAGCCCAAGACTCAGAAGGGGGTACGAGCTTTTATCGGCCTCACTTCTTACTGCAGACAATGGATTCCTCAGTACGCATATCTAGCCAAACCACTGATACAGTTAACGACACAGGAGGCAGCCGTATCGACTGTCCTCCCTTGGACCCAGGAACATACACTTGTTTTTAATGAGTTAAAGAAAGCTTTATGTAATGCACCTGTTCTAGCAACACCAAACTACAGTAAGCCTTTTACACTTTTTGTTACTGAACGTGATGGTACTGCATTATCTGTTCTCACACAAGATCAAGCAGGACAATACAAGCCCTGTGCTTATTTTTCTAGCACATTAGATCCAGTAGCCCAGGCTCTGCCTGCGTGCCTCAAGTCAGTTGCAGCCACAGCTCTAGCTATCAGACAGAGTGATTCCATAGTGTTAGGACATTCCCTGACAGTACAAGTTCCACACTCCGTGGAAGTTCTTTTAAACCGAACACAGACCCAGCACTTGACAATTGCACGTTTAACAGGTTATGAACTGACACTGTTTCAGCCACACATAGAAATCAGACGCTGCAACGTTTAAAATCCAGCTACACTGTTACCGTCAGTTACTTCAAATACTGCCACACATGACTGTGTGGAAATTGTTAACACCATGACAAAGCCAAGACAAGACTTGACAGATATTGCATTACCAGATCCCGACCTGACACTTTATGTGGATGGTTCATGTATGAGAACAAGTACAGGAGAACTAGTAGCCGCGTATGCAGTGACTACTGACACCGAAGTTATAGAAACACATCGTATTGACACCCTGTCTGCTCAAGCAGCAGAGCTCATCGCTCTGACCCAAGCCTGTATACGTGCCAAGAACCTGAAAGTTAACATATACACAGATTCACGGTATGCATTCGGAGTCGTACACGACTTTGGAGTGCTCTGGCAAGAGAGAGGTTTCATGACTTCTCATGGAACCAAGATTCAGCATGGTCTCCTCATTCAAGCTCTGTTAAATGCAATACATTTACCGACAGCTATCGCCATTATGAAGTGCAAAGCACATACGAAAGTTACTGACATCATTTCCCAGGGTAACGACCTGGCAGATCGTACAGCCAAGCATACAGCTCAGACTCCAGACATTCCAGTTAACAAGGCACCGACACACATTCCAGATCAGACAACTTGTATGACAGTTAAGGACCCTACACAAGATGTAATAGATATACAGTCACATGCCACTCCAGATGAAATCAAGAAATGGTCCGAACAAGGAGGGGTCCAGACAGATCAGGGATGGTTGACGAAGGGAAAAGCCACATGGTTTCTCCCCGACTCAATGGTTCAAGTCATTATTAATACCGCACATAGTCCAGTACACCTAGGAGAAAAGGCCATGTTAGACAGTATCCAGAACATTTGGTTCAACAAGCATTTACGAGCAGCAGCCAAGCAGAAAGTGCGTACCTGCATGATCTGTTGTCAGTTCAATCCAGGTAAAAGTGTCCCGGTGGAACAAGGTGGATTCCATCCTCCCGACCACCCTTTTGAAGTCCTCCAGATGGATTATATTCAGATGGAGCGATGTCGAGGTTTCAAGTATGTCCTCGTAGTTGTATGTGCTTTGTCCAGATGGACAGAAGCATATCCAGTTCCCGATTACACTGCCACGACCACTGCCAGGCAGTTGGTTTGTGAGTTTTTCCCCCGCTATGGTTTACCAAGGGTCGTGTATTCAGACAACGGCCAGCCATTCTCATCTGAACTCATGAAACAAGTATCCCTTCTGTTAGGGTACCAGTGGAAGTTCCATTGTGTACGCCACCCCGAAGCAGCTGGTCTAGTTGAGAGACATAATCAGACACTGAAAATCCGCATTGCAAAAGTATGCGCAGAGAAAGGCGTAGATTGGTTGGTAGCACTGCCAGTTGCCCTTTTTTATATGAGAATGGTTGCACACTCCAGATCAGGTCTGTCCCCGTACGAGGTCGTATTCGGCCGTCCTCCAAATATGTGGGGTACACCTATGCCCCGAAAGATTACAGACGTTTCCAGTAATATGCTGACAGATTACCTTGCCTCCTTGATGTCTGCACTACAATCTTGTCGTTCACAGGTCGCCGCTGTTTTTCCAGACAACACAGAAGTGAAACCGCACGAAGTCATACCAGGCGACTTCGTCCTCGTGAGAAACTTCGATCGTTCAAGTCCGCTGGAGCCCCGCTGGAAGGAGCCCAAGTTGGTGTTATTAACAACAAGGACCGCAGTCAAGCTCGAAGGACGCAAGGGCTGGGTGCATACCAGCCACATCAAGAAATTCCATGGATTACGACCAAAGACATTTATCAAAGGCTGCCCCGTTCTTAAGGACTGTCCAGACACAGACTCTAAACTTCCCCTGTTAGAGAAAACTCTGCAGCAGGAGTATAAAGCCAAGTTGAGGTCTAGCAAGTCAGACAGTTTAATTGTTTAAGTCCCTCTCGGGTGAAGCAGTTAGACAGGTTCCTGACATGTATGAGATAGACCCACATAGTGAGAGAGTTAGTCAAAACTCTAAGAGAATACGCTATCAAAAGAATATTTGCAGTAGATGCATCGTTACTCTGTTATTTTTTATGTTTCTGAGTCTTATGGTTACCTGCATAAGTTATGCTTTTCATTTATGTTTTCCTATTTCACATGTACATATGTTTCCTAATGTTACAGTAGAGCACACATTTAGTGACCTGCCTCCTCACGAGTTATCCTATCGTCTTGCTATGCGTAATAACACATTTATCAGAATGTTACACTATTCACACCAGACCAGCAATGCCACTAATTGTTGGGTGTGTGGTCGACTTCCCCCTTTCCAGACACCGAAGGGAGTTCTGCCACTTTTTCCTTATCCGTTTTCACACAATGGTTCGTGTGGAGCATGGTCCACGTTAACGTCATCCTCAACTGATATGTCCCTTCTGAATCGAACATGTTTCCCAGACAAGGAAGGTTTTTCCCATAGAACAGGATTAGATCTAGAAAATGAAGTATATGATTTAGGTAATTATTCCTCGAATTTCATGGTTCTGAATGTTCAGTCCGATACTACTCCAGATTTGCCTGCTATTTCAGTACTACCAGTTAAAGGCGAATTATGTGTCAGAAAGAATGGTTCCGCACATGTAGGACATAGTGATTGTACTACTATTGTCGAGTATAGTGACAGTGGGAAATCTATTTTCAAAGCCTCACGTCATTCTTATTTTGTTTGTGGTCAGACCGCATATGTTCGTCTGCCCCTCGATTGGGATGGAACATGTTACATTGCCTTCCTACTGCCACCAGTTTTTCTAGCCCCATCCGATTATCACAGAAACACACATCTAGTACACGTTAGACATAGAAGGGAGACTGAGTCCCCAATTGTCGATCAAACTGAAACTACTCTAGAACAATATCAAGACTTCAATAAAGGTTTCTTTTTCTTCATAGGTCCTGTCCAGAATAGTAAGTTAATACGTAGGTTAACCAGAACCCTTGAAGCAGTAGTGAATGAGACTACTTCCGCTCTAGGTAATTTAACTGAAGAGCAATCTGCCATTAGATTTGTCGTGCTCCAAAATCGTCTCGTCCTTGACGTCATACTGGCCGATAGGGGAGGAGCTTGTAGAGTCATCGGATCTAGTTGCTGCATTTTCATTCCTAATAACGCACCGTCTGTATATTCAGCTATAACCAGACTTCATAAAATTGCCCATCAGTTACACCAAGATCCAGGCACCTGGACATGGTCCGGTTGGCTCTGGAGTATAATATCTGCCTGGGGATGGAAGGTATTGTCATTTATAGGTATAGCAGTAATGATCATATTCAGTTGCTGCCTCTGTTTACAATGTGGCCCTGCGATTTGCGGCTTGTGTGCTACATCCTGTATTCCTAGTCCTAAGTCCCGTTCCAGGACAATTCGAGACGAGCAAATGATGCTATATGAACAGATAGATGGTATCATGAATATTGATGTTTCCTGATGGAAACGTAGGGCACAAGGAGGGAATGTGGAAAAGTAAATTTTGCCATGTTATATGTGCCTACGTGTTCCCCATCCTATGTTATATGTGCATGATCGATATGCATGTATCCCCCTATGATCGATTAAAGACGCAATTACAGTTGTGTCCAACTCTAGTATGTCAGTTTCCAGTTCTCGTGAAAGCAACGAGTATTAGGCCTATGTTGCCATGTTTTACAGTGTACACGTTAATTCATTGAATTGTCCCCGTTTCTAGGCCTCAAAAGGGCCCGGACGCCAGATTCAAGCTCCAGTCTTCTGAACCCACTCCAAGGAGTGATACAGCCCCCACCTGCATCCCTGACCCTTCAGTTACTTCCGCGCAGCGCGGTGCCCGGCCCGGCCTGGCTCTGCCTGCCTGCCAAGAGTATGTTATGCTTCTAGTTATCAGTCCAGCCTCTCGTCTTTGCATTCCTAAGCTACTGAACCGCATCAACAGTTTCAGCTATGGTCTAGTCTTTCTGTCTCCATGCAGGAGAAATACTGTATTAATATTCATAGCACACGCATTACACAAAGAATAAATGCATGCACCAGTCTTAGTGTCAAGTAGCCTCTGCCCTGATAGCTTTTAGTTTCTATCAACATGTACTCCAAACACCAGATACCAGATATGCTATAGGTACATGTCGTCCTGACACCGCAGACTTTAGTCTCCTCTTCTAGTGTAGAAGTCATAGCCCCCAGTTCTCCCTGGTAACACGTCATTGCCCGTTTGCGCGCACCACTAGGTTAAAGGTCCCAGCTGCTCAGGTAGCCCCCTCCGTGTTTCCACTCCAGTTATGACACTTCTGTGACGTCTACATCACATGTCTATGTATACGCCCTGTACACGCCTTCTTGTTACACCCAATTGTTCTTATCTTTCGCGACTGCTACGAGTTACGCCTACTGCTACGCCTATTGTATGCAATGTAATGTAATGTATTATACTATATATATGCTGCACTGTCGATGAGGCAGTGCAGCTGCCATCCATTCTATTTCCGTGCAGGCTATCCCGTTCCTGTCCCTTCCCTTATGCCTGATTAAAGCCTGTTAGACTGAGATACCTCGAATCCTGTCTCTTATTTATTGAGCTATCTGTTTTATTCAATGTATTCAAAAATAGTACCGGTAATTAATTATTTATTTACCACATGATGAGCCATAACCCCCGTGGTGTTAACCGCCGGGGCGTTGTCAATTTTGGGGGAGGGTCTAACCCCTCCCCCCGGCGGACCTCCAGTCCGCCCCTTACTCACGCCCCTCTCCCTCCGGGGGCCGGAGTGTCGTCACTCCTCCAGGATCCCACCGTGGATCTCCCTGGGGATAAATTGCTCTCGCACCCTTCCGGTGCTCCTGTAGAGGGTACCCCTCTGTACCTTCCGGCATTGGATCGCACTGTAACTCCGCCATGGCTCTGGGTGCGGCCGCCGCCACCCCAGAGTCCCCCCACATACTAGCTTCCTATTAGTTGCAACCTGCTGCTACCAGGGCTTCCGCTACATCCAGCAGAAAGCCGCCATCCCCACTTCGGATAAATGAACACCGTCTTCATAAAAAACACCCAGTGCATTTAGTATGTAACAACCCAGGTCTTATGAAACAAAATCCCCAATGGTTCAAGCCACTCCAAAGTATGTCGGGCGACACTATCCACCTTATCTTAGTCGCCATAGACCGATTGAACTACAGACTGTGCATTCACCGGACTCCCTCGGCTCAATCAAGGACATGTCCTCTCCTCCCCGGGAACGCAGTGCTGCCCCGCAACCAAACTACCTTCTCAGTTCTGCCGCTCCTCTGGACAGGGAACTGTAACAGTAATGTCCCTGAACTTCTCAACTAACTGCAAACTGTGCTCTGAGGATGTCCTTATAGTGCTCCACCCCCCCCGAGTCATTTCCTACTGTGGACAACTGGCTGACCAGCAACCAACAATCCCCTATCAGGTCAGCCACTCTACTGGCAGTGGCATTGTGTCCCCTGTCTGGCATCTGGCCACACAACCCTTACACAGACCTACCAGGGATATAACCTCCTACAAAGGGCCAGCCAGGCAGCTCACTCCCACAAAGCCGACCTGTTAGCTGACAATCTCCCCATAATGCTTTGCCCAACTGTAGCGACAGGTAACATTCAATCCATTTGATCAGGGAAATAGGGAAAACCTATGAGTGAAGTCCCTGAACCTCTCAACTATGCCTGCAACAGCGTTCTGGTGTTGTCTGAAGGGAACCCTATCCCCTCCATTTCTGCACTTTGAAGGCAAACTTGCCCACTCCTGGAAATAACTTTCGCAGACCCCTAGATCCAAAAAGGCAGATATTATGTTTAGCCCATAACTGCATATATTCCTAACCTTAACCAGTGTTCTGCATAAAATTTAGCATCCTTGACTGCTGGGTGTGCATAGTACCTACGCGGTTAAGCAATTCTTCCAATCCGTATCCGGCCGCCAGCTGCTGACCTTGCCCGCCCAATCCGTGGGCAAACTAAACAGAGCCACACCGTTACCCATGTGCCCAGCCGCCGCTGCTAATGATGGTTCCCTACCGAACCAGTGAAAAGATGCTGTACTAAGCCGTTACTCATGGTGCAGCGCCTCATAAGCCTGTATATAACATGACAAGCTCCGGAGCAAGCCTGATCTGGTTAACCCAGGTCCCTTCTGCGCCCGCCTTACTCCAAAGAGCTCTCTAATACATCTCATTAACCATCAGAACTGACCCATCCCAGAGTAAGTAGCAGTGTGTCAGAAGGAGCAAACCCGGCCCCCCTAAGGCGAAATGTTGCCCTGGGCAAAAGGCCGATGACCACCATCCTCTGTACTTAGAGCGGGCCCTGGTCGTGCTTACCCAAAAGACCCATGGCCCCTAAGATTACCAAACCAGTCTGCCCACTACCCCTGTGGGTCCCTATGCGCTGAGGCCAGTAGCTGCATAAGGTAATTGAGCGCAATTAAGACTGAAGTATATGGATGTCCCAGTAGTTGCGCAAGCTCTGTACTTAACACTGCTTCTACTCTCCCCTACCAGAAGCCAGAACCTTGTTGTCACCTTGCCCCCCAAGAGCAATTAACCAGGAACAGCATTCAGGTTCCGAGCCCGGGGCACGCCTTGGCCATCCTGCTTCCATTCCCACCTAACCTACTCAAGGTGATGCCAGCCCGCTAGGCGTGGACTCACCATTCTGGCGCGAAACTTGTGCATTAGTGAAAGAAAGAACAAATCCAGGAAAACAGCCCCCAACCAGGGACGACAAGTAAGTCATTGCTTATTTGATCACCAGGATCAGCGCCCCTTAGTTGCGCAACCGTCGCTGGACTAACGAACATATTCCTTTATCGCACATGGGGTGCATGATATGCACAAAACAACCAGTTGTATAGATGAAAACGCATTTCCCATTATCTATCACATGAAATGCATGATTAGCCCTTGTTCTGCCACTGCGTCCAGAGAAAACACCCCATTTATTGCACCGTAAAACACATTGTCCAGGCTCAACAGTAAGAGAGAACATCCAAATACTGCACAGGGCTGCCTAATATGTCCCGTCTCCCAGCTAACTATCCATGTATTTTTTTTTATGAGTGAAACCAGCACGCGTCCCACACCACGGATAGTAACGACAGCTGAGGAGAACATGGGAATCCCAGACCCTAGCACACTACCCCCCAGTGTGCTATGATCCTTATACCTGTTGATAATTCATGCGGCCCCCCATGTGGGTCTGCGGTTCTCCTGCGCTGTTCCTGCATTAGAGACAGAAAACATTCATTAAAAGCTCTCCCCCCGATCCACCAATCTGCATTCTCTGCAATGAGACATGGCCCTTAAAGCCCCACACGCTACCCAGGCCAGTTGTGAGTTACGAGCACACTTTGTCCGCATTACCTGCGCACTTCAACAATTAAAGTTGTCCTCTCTATTAAATGAAGGAAGACCATTCATTAACGAAATCCTCCTCTCCTTGACTCTGGGGGTGTCTACCCAAGAGTTCTGATGCCTTGAGAGTCTACCCATTATTGCAGTATTAGCCCTCTGACTGAGAATAGTTCTCTTTTGCCGCATGCACCAGTCACCAGATCTGGTAACACACAGCTTGCTACCTCTTACAGTCTGTTTTGATCCGGCGCATGCACGAATTGCACCAATGCCTCCATAACGTTTGTTCTTACGATTGACTGTCTGCCATGAATGTACTAATGTACCTCACTTGTACTATATATGCTATGGTGAATAGCACACATGACCCATTCCCCTCCTGTAATGCCCAGGTAAAACCTCTTCTACTGTCCGCTCATATAGTCACTTTGCTTTGCGTGACTTCGCGTCAGCGTTTGTACTGACATCATCTATCGGAGTATCTGATCAGTCCCCCCTGTGAAACGTTCTGATCCCATTGGGCAAAGTCCGTGCTAACCAACTCCAGGAGCATTGAGCTGCAGAGACCTGCAAACCAAGTTCCTTTCACCTCTGCATAATAAACTAACAGACTAATCGGCTGTGGGCCTCTGGACTTGAAGATTAGTTCAGTCATTCATCGCTTTACTGATTGGTTAAAAACTATGCTCTTTCCCCAAGAAATCAGCCTCCAGATGATATGAGTTCATACACTAATATCCTTATGCAAAGCCAAATCATCCTAGTAGGCCCGCACTGTTCCGGTTAAACTTCTGATTCATTGATAGCATGGTTACCATCGGCCCAGCACTTCAAGCCAGAAATGATGGACTAAGGCACCATTTCCGACAACACCAATAATGCGCTCTTAACTGATCAATGATGATAATAACCATCAGTATTAACAGATCTAATTCATAGGATATGTTATAAACCCACCACCTACACAGCGTATGTGTGGACCTTACACGCCATGAAAACCCTTGACGATAAAAAAATTGCAATACAAGGCATGCAACACCATCAATTTACTACTTTGTACACATGCCAAACCACAACACGGGGCACTTTGTGGCCTGCCATGAAGTCATCAACGACGACCTCCTCTGACCGATACCTGCATTAATAGAAAGCAAAAACGACATCCAAGCCCAGACCCCTCCCCTCCCCCTCAACACAGCAGTCCCTGGGGGAGGCAGGACGGGCTCGAGAACATGCATAGGATTAAACCTCATGGTGTTGTGTTACCTTCGGCATGTAATCGTATAATTGACACGACATCTCCCCATAAATATAGATTCCTAAGGCATGACCAATGCCTATTCGTTCAATACGATGGGAGAGCAGCAGTGTGTTGCCCGGTGTAAAGAGCTCTACCTAGTGGCAGTAAAAGCTATGTCACCATAATAACCCTGCAATTAGAGGCTCCTGACGTCCTACATGTGTTGTGGCAGACGCATGTCGAAAAGAATACTATTGTCCTCCCCCCTATCTCGCCAATAAAGAATTATTATAAAATTGTACATAGTCAGCCCACAACGTGGTTTCTGTATGCATTGTGTAGCCAGACTTATATCGCAGATTAAAATCCATGCGTAGTGGGGGGGGGGGGGGTATGGCTGATGGCAAAACCTGCTCGATATGGTTGTCTAACTGCAAGTAAAAGTTACCCTTGCTCACATAACCACAGCTAGATTAAGAACTCCCTGGGTATGTGTAGACATGGTATGGGTGAAAAACACAGGCAGACTGAGGAAGCAAAAGGATATAAAGTTGTAAGTATAGCCGGCTGCCCTGCGTAAATAAGGTATGTAAATATAAACTCAAAAGGAGCATAGATGTTTACATCAACTCAACCTTATAGGATAAGCTCCCTAATTTACTCCTGACCTAATACTTGACTCCCTGACCCCTATAGAGCCCCGTCGCAGCAAGAAGAATAAATTATGTTCAACTCACCCATCAACTACCTCATCCGAGACCTATACATGGGTGTACCGCATTAGCTATGCATAAAATAGACCCTACATATGTGCAACTACTTGCGGTTGTACCAATAATATTGCCCGTATTTAATTTATTTGTATTTAATATTTAGTGTACCTTTTAAAATTCAAGGATTTTACCCAAAAGTGTCGGAGCGCTGTACAATATAACCAGTTTCGATTCATGATAGAACTGTTATAGGAATAGAACAAACAAAATTAGCATGCCCTAGCGGCAAAGCAACGCAGGCTGAAGGCACACAATCAGAAGCACAGCAAGCACACACTGTACAAGCAAAAGTAAGATAAATATGACAAAATTTACAATGACAACAGAACTTCCTGGCGAACAATCATGCAGCAACTGTTTCCCTTATTGCCGGCCCTCTGACCACAGTGGGAAAATCCAATTTACTCATATGATTTCAACCACGATGTGTGTTCCTCTTGCTGAAGTCCTGCAGTGATAAAAACCAAAAGTGATCAATTCATTATGCAAGCCCCCCCACCACTGCCCCGTTCACTTCGTGTTTGTCGGCCTTCTCTTTGCCGCTCTCCTGCTGTAAGACAAAACAAAACATAATATTCCCTCAAGCCCTCAACCCCCCTCACACTATCGTTGACATATAATAGGTGCTCCCTGCAGTAACACAATGAAGGGGGCATCGTACCCATGAAGTGACACTGTTGTCCTACTAATAAGGCTAAAACCTAAGCGAGTCCGCGAAAAAGAAGGTGGCCATAAGCGCCCAAAAAGAAAGTGAAGCGCACTGACGGCTAGGGATACGGTGCTTGGAGAAAGGACCCATAAACTTAAATGAAAGCGATAAAAATGCCCCTCCCCGCCGCCGCGCTCAGAGCAAGGAGAAGGGGTGGTGGGGTGAAAGTGCCCGGGAGACAGCGCAGACCTCCGGCCACTTGGCCACGACGTACGACCAGCGGCAAGCCCAGCGGGGACAACGACCAGCGTAGCGTGTCTACTGACCGCCGGTGCGTCGCGAAGCGACTAGGACAAGCGCAGAGGAGGCAGCGGAGACCGGCCCACGCCGCGGACTCCCTCTCCCGCCGAGAGGGGGAAACGGGGGCCCGATGCCAGACCAGCCCCCCCCCCCCCCCCTGAGACGAAGGACGGGAGCCCATGAATGGCACCAAGGAGCCACCCGAGGATGCAGGCAAGCCCCCCGCATGAACCGGGAACCGGCAGGTAGGCACCGACTAATATTCCTGCTGGAGCGCGAAGGAACAGCACGCCTCCCGCATGCCCGAAGGACGCGCCCCCGCCCGCAGCAGGGAACAGTGGGACACAGACCTGCCGCCGGGCAGAGGAAGCCCCCCGCCCGCTCGCCAGGCAGATGCAGCCCCCCTAACCCAAGGCCCTCTCACCACTGGCGCGAGTGACAACAGCCCCCCATATCCTGCGACCCCAACGGCAGACCCCGCTCCCCCACCCCAACCTACCTAAGGATAGAGGAGACACACAGCCCCGGAGGGCGTTAAACAAGGAGAGCCCAGCGGAGGCACAGCAGAGCGGGAGCAGCAACAAGTCCCCCTCCCCACCACTCGCAAGCAAGGGCCGCAAAATGACAATACACCCCGACAAGGACCCGGGAAGGACGCGGACCCACACACCCTAACGGCGACCCAGCCCATGTAACACGAAAAACGCACCTCCTCACCCCAAAAACAGCGCACGGGCAGTCACCAGCTCGGGCTCCGGGCGGGGGAGGGCGAGGGTCAGCGCGCCGCAGCGACCAGGAACAAAGAGGGCGCTTGACCCTCGCCCCCTTGGTTATATACCCCCCTCGGACCCCTCCCCAAACAGGAAGTGACATCATTGGAGGACCATCCGGTCCCCCCAACACTAGACCGCACCTAAGGTCTGTGTCATCCTATGGCACTAAGGGTGGCCGCCCTCGTAGGTGACCACCTTTGGTGGCCCGGGGCAGCCAGTCAGAAGGGAGGGTTTTGTAGTGCCTCCTGCTTGTAACCTGAGCCAGGCTATCAATATTAGATGTGTCTGATTCCGCTGAATTACTCAGTGTAGGGCGGTTGGACTCTAAAATGGAAATTAGAGCAGGGACGTTGAGTTTTGCCCAGCTCCTGCCTAAGGAGACTGACTGATTCTCCCAAGTGAGGGGTTCTATGGAGTTAGCGAGGTAAAATGGGACTGCAACATGATATGACCAAGATAGAGGAGTTGTCTGGTCAGCCTACAGGCTCTTCAGATTGGTAAATAGAGGATCCAGTAGATGTCCATCCTCATGGGTGGGAGCGTTATTGATGAGCTGGATAAAGTCCTCTATCAGAGAGGAGGCGCCATTTTGCAGGCTGGATTATCAAAGGGTATACTAAAATCACCAAGAATGGTGAAGGTGGCATATTTGAGGATGAACAGGGATAGGGCATTGGTAATACAAGAGCTCCAGCAACCGCAGATCCAGGGGGCGATAAATTAGGGCTCTAGACATAGTGACGTTCTTAGCTAGAAACAAAGAGAAAAGTAAGGACTTATAGTCAGGGATTGTCTATATTACAAACAAATTGTGCTTTAAAGATGATTGCAATGGTAAACAACCTTTACAACGCAATTTTTCCCACGCAGTGCCTTTACAACGCAACTTTTACAACGCAAACCATTACAACGCATTGCGCTGGGGGGCGCTCTAGGATAGGGAATAGGTTTAATGTAGTATCCAACACCTTCCCTACTATCCACGGGGACTGGAGTTGGAATAGTAAATTAATCAGTTCACTATCCAGCGCCTAAAAGCACTATGCGTTGTAATGGTATGCGTTGTAAAAACCGCATTGTAAAAGCATGCGATGTAAAAGCATGTGTTGTAATGTCATGCATCCGATTGCAATACCACCTCCTTTATTGTCTAGGCAATCCAATTCTGTGAATGCATTTGTCTGAGGGCAGTGCCGTAACAATGTCTGGCACTGAGGCCTCATTAAGCCACAATTTGGCTAGGAAAATAGTGGCCAACCCCCCACAGGCAGCCAAACTCCCCTCCATCCTTCATATCCAACATCCACCCTTTACATATAGTAGATTTATCCTTTTTCTAAAAAAAAATACCAATCTTTGTATTCAAATATGTATTTCAATAATGACTTAAAACATATTTTATAAAGTTTTATTAAACTACATGTTTGTGACTTTCTTTTTACATAGTTTTTATTATTACATTTTGGTGGTGAAAAATATGAAAATAAAACAACAAATAAGTCTCTGTTCTACTTTTTAACATTTTACACCCCAAAAGAAGCGATGGTTAAAATAACTACATAAAGGCCTTGTAATTTACGTGACACATCTTTACCGCATAAAATACAACTATACAACCAGCCCCTAGGGAGCATGGTAATTCCAGTTGTAGAGCAAATGATCCAACCTGGGAAATGCATTTGAAAAATATGGTAAGTTCTCCTGTGGTGATGGGTTTTTTCACCAACCCAAGAGAAATACATTTTTTTTACTCGTGTTGCTGGAGGGCTGCAAAACTCCCTACAGCCTCTAACAACATTTTAAAATAATGTTTGTGATGCCCCAGCCCCTTCTAGGGACATCATCAAAAACGAAATATATGTTAATATCCCTCCCAGGGCATTATGGGGCGCTCCTTGAAGGAGCAGTGGATAATAAATGAGCGGCAGTTGCTGCTCATTTATTAATCGATTTTTAAAAATACTTCTTTCTGTATATCCCAGTCCCACCGGGGCACTCGAGTTTTTTTTTTATATGAGGGGCCGTAGTGGGGATGGGGGGGTGGAGCCCCGGGACCCACGCGGCGCCGCCGGCTCCCTGCAAGCTTGTACAGGAACTGCCATTTCCTTTTATCTATGGAGTGCTCCGGTGCCCACCTGGGAAACCCACACAACTATAATTCTTGGGAGCTGAAGAGGGTGCTCCATGGCCCCACAGCTCCCTGTTCCTGCAGACACCTGTATTAAGGTTTTTTAAAATATATAGGCATGGCCCGGTGCTAATCTGGGGCACGGGGCTGCGGGGAGACCCAGGTCTCCCGCAGCCTTGCTGATTCACTGCTTCTGCAGGAGCCAGCACACTTGTTTTTAAAGTGGCATACTCCGGTGCTACCCACCTGGGGCACCCCACAGCTGTTATGTTCTGGGGGTATGGTCCGCCCCTGGCGCCAGGGGCGTGCAGTGTTGAAGTCATGTGACCTTGGATAATAAAGAGAGGCCCCGCACGCACGTACGCAGTTGAGAGACGCGCGCACGGAGAGCCACCAAGTTATTCCCGGACTCAGTCTCAGTTATTTCTAGGGCCACGTGTCAGGCCTAGTTAGCCTTAGATGCCCCGAAGTGTAGGTCCCGAGTTGTTACCCCTAAGGCTATCTTTCCCTACCTTCAGGACACAACAACAGCCTCTGCACTCCCGCCGGTTGCTTTGTTCGTGTTGTGGGAGAACATTTATACTTTCATGGCCCGCGCCCGTCGACAGAGAAATAGGTTGGGGGGGGGGTCCGGGATACCCTCACTGAGCTGGCCCAGAGGGATGGGGCTCCTGGGGCCTCTTCTGGCTCAGGAAGGGGGGCTGTGGTGCTCCCCTTCCCCATACTTAAAACATGGCTCTGGTGGAAGGGGTTCCCAGGGCACTCTCCTGGCTCCGGGAGGGGGGCTGCACGCCCCCTTCCATTCATTAAATTATTAGCCCCTGGGGATGGGGTCCCCAGAGCCTTTTAAGGCTTCACGATCCCCTCCCCTTCATTTGTTACATGGCCCCAGGAACTCTTCTTGCTCGGGAAAGGGGCCTGCCCAACCCTTCAATAAAATGTCAGCCCTGGGGATGGTGTCCCCCCTAAATATACACCAGGGGAAGGTTTTTGAAAGGTGCAGAAGCATGTGCTTTTTCTTTTAGTTTGCCATTTATCCTCTGCAAATTCTCAGCAAAATTAAAAAAAATCTAGATTTTTGGTCCCTCTGAGACCCCATCATTAGGCCTAAGGGTTCAGGGTATCGCTACCCTGCCCCCTATGTCTTTTTTTGCGCTTTTATTAGAACTCGGGACAGAGTCCGAGACCTAAGATGGCTGCACCACTTCCTGGTTGAGGTGGTGGCAGCCAATCATATGTCAGGTTGAGCTCTATCGGTTTCATGGATCCTCTGCAGCGTGATATATACACATTTTTTAACATACATTTTTCCAAAACTACTGAATGGATTTACACCAAAACACAAAAGCACTTTTTTCTGGAGCAAGACCTAGCTTTCTGCCACTTTAGTATTAATCCGTTCAGCGATTTTGCCTGTAACTGTGTCTAAAGTACCTATTGATAGATGAATAGGGAAAATTAGTTTTAGTCTCCACTTGACAGATCACCCTGAAACTTACCATGCGGAAATAATCAAAAAGTAGCAGTTTACAAAAAAGTTTTGTTGAGGTTTGTTAAGTGGCACCAAAATGATTAGCAACACAAAAAAGGCATTTCCTGTGGAAACGCGGTCCTAACGATAACTAACCAGCAGTGACCACCTCTGGGTAATAGAGAGAGATATGTATATGTATGTGTATGTATATACATAGATACATATAAAAAATATATATATAATCAAAAATGTGCATTTACTGATTGCAGACGTCTTGGGTACTTCATATATAAATCAAAATATACAACATTCAGAAAGGCACCATAACTCTTACCTGTAATTTGTAGTGCAGAACACCCTCGTGTGTCCAGGAAGAAAAGGTTAGGGGAAGCCCAGGCTGTTTCTGTCTAGATCTAGACAGAAAAATGTCAAGAGGTCTGAACATGCAGGAAGAATTAAGGGTACATCTAGAAGAATAGTAACCTTGGCTGCTTTCTTTGGGTTGTCTTGATCGCAGCAGAAGCTATAAGTTTTCCTTCTTGTTAATTCTTGTTTTTAACTTGCGCATATTTCCATTTTATTGCAGGAGGGAAAGGCAGGGTATACCAACATCCTGAGGTGGATCTGTTTATAGGGATTTCCCTACCCTGGTACTGGCACTTGTGGAAGTTTGAAGGATCAGGTGTTGAGGGTCGTGTGTTGAACTGACTGGACAGTTTACATTTTCATTGAGGCGGGTACTACTGTGACATTCACTGTTTGTCCAAACTCAGGCCTTGCCCTCCAGAATGAGGAGAATTACACCTTCCTACTCCATCGTGCAGTGTGATGTGCCAGAGTCTTCCAGTCTGAAGCCACCATGCCAGTGTGCCAATGGGGGTGGGGGGAGACTCTCATGCAGTATCCTCCAGTGTTCGGTATCTGCATCTCTTGACCTGTACCGCCAAGTCTGATATGCCACACGCACCCCAATCTTCTGCCACCAGAATGCCTGTCCCCATCCTTGATGTGTCCTCCTGTGTAATGCCCATGAACTAACACGATCTGTCACTGGGTCCTCGATCTAAGACCAAAGCTTTACTTTCACCACCATTCCAAAGTACTCCTTCTTCAAAATGCAGGCTGACTCCTCATTGGCTTTTGAAGAGAGAACCCATTGCTCCTTATGGGTGATACCTCCATTGGGAGCAGCGAGGGCAGGGGCTACATTCAAGTAGCTAGCATGGCAATCCATTAAAAGAACATGCCACCCTCTGGCGTACCTCTGCAACCAAGAAACCCAGTGACCCAAGATGAATCCTCTGACCAGACAATTTCCACATGTTTATATTCCTCCACACAAGATTCACTGGAAAAGCTGATGGATACATCTCTTCTCTGACCAGGATCACTCATTTTGGATTGAACACTAGCCCTTCCCAGCACCACTACCCTGAACTACCCTATAGTTTTAAAGATAAAACATATAATACTTCTGTTACTAGTCCCATCCAACGTAATCACCTCAGATAGGTCAGAATTTGTAGAAATTGTGTCTAGGCTTTTCATTTCCTGGTCAGATTGCACCTATCTGAGTTTTGCCCATGGGTATGGTTTATGCTGCTGATCTGTTAAAATCGTGGGTAGGTTATGCTCCGTAAGAAGCCGTGTCGTGCTTGTGTCCAGGATAATGTTTGCCTCTGTTAGCTAGGTCACCTGCTGCTGTTGATCTGTCACTCCCCAAAATGTGGGCATCCTCTGTGCCTGCCTAGAGTGCTCAGCCAGAACCTGACCTGCACCCCTAGTTGTTTTGGTGTCACCAGTGCATACTCTGTAAATTGAAGCAGCAGGAAAAGGGCTCTGAGCCAGCAGCAGCTTTCGCGGTAGGAATTGACAAGTCAAATCAGATCAACAAACGTTCTAATGAAATATTAACCTCATATGAGGATTTCTCACAGTGATTGCTATGCTAAGACACTGGTTTTATATATGAATTGTTGTTATCTTACTATCCTGTTTACCATGGAGAGGAAAAAAGACCCAACTTCCAAATTTCCTTGCCTCAAAACTTCCTTTATTTTTCATTTTTTGTTTTGTGCCTGTTTCCTTTATTTACACCGTTTTCTTCACAGGCCTCTGGTGTGCTGACAATTCGAATCACATGTTTATAGCTTTGACATAGCTGCAGATGTGAAATTAGATCCTACTTTTTGACCTCTTAGGTTTTGCAGCAGTGCTGCCTCCCTTGAAATATTTATCTCCTGAAGTGGTTGATAATCACAAGCTTGGCTTGTGCCGGAATACCTTTTTTTTCGGCCAAATTGGTAAATATTACATTCATCGCGCTCCTTAGCTGATTTTGTGATTATTTCGTGAATCGCGAATTCGGGACATGCTGATGGGTCTGCTAAGAGGGCTTTGTGCTTGGGATAGTGTCAGGAGTGTGAAGGAGCAGGATTTTTTGTAACTCCAACATCAAGCATTACCAACATATAACTCCTGCCATTGGTCGTATGGACCTTTGTTAGTCGACCAGGTGAATAGATAAGGAGCTCTCATTTACATTAGTTATCATAAACAGCAAAGACGAATTGGGGCTTCACAAGAAATGACAGTGAGAATTGGAATGAGTTTAAAAGGAATTTACTAACAAATGAGTTCAAATCAATCATTAGTTCAGTGAGTATTTAAAGTTTTTTTCACAATTATTGCAAACTCAAATAATCTAAAAGTCAATAATTCAAAATAAGATAAAATAGCACATTGGCAAGAATTGCAAATAGAGTGCAGAATTTGCAACAAGTGTGTTCCATGAAGGAAAATCCTTAATCTAAATTAAAGAAGGTTGGGTCAGAATGTCATTTTATTTTAAGCATAGTAAGGTAAGGTGTCAGCTTCAGAAACACAATTGAAGGTTTCTGATGAGAGCATAGTAATGCACAGACATGAAGCCTCAGTAGTCAGGCAGTGGAGATAAGAAAAGCCTGGAAGGGTCCTCTCAGCTTTAAGCAAGCTTCTCCAAGATTTGCTCTTTAAATTCTCTCGCCTAGCATCTGCTCTAATGTAAGGAACACACACTATTATAATTCTATAAAACACTAGTAACATTCCTCTTAGTTCTCACTCCTGCGAACCAATCAGTGTTCCCCAACCTCTGGGAGGAGCTAATCTCCCCAGTTTCACATGTCTTTATAATGGCTCATACATAACCATGTCCTTGATTTGCTAATCTGAACTGAATCTTGTGGTTCAGACAGTTCTTCCCAGGAGTCGGCCTTCCTGGAATCTTCCTCCGTCCCTGTTGAGAACCATTAGCTATCTAATACATAACAAATGTACCTATTCATTAGCCAACAGAAGACTTCTGATAAAATACAGCATCTGCATTGGAAAGAAAACAAATTGTGCAAAACAGTTGCTTAAATGTGTAAACACGTCTCTTAGCCGTAACCGTATAAAATCGACACTTAAAATGGCATCAGTATTTAAACTAATGGAACTATTTACAATGTATTAATTTGAATGTTTGTTTATAATGGCTTTAGTGTGATTACCTGTTACAAATTTTGAGTCATATGTGCATGTTATTTGACATTTTAATTTGCACATTACAATTAAATGCTTTTAGTTGGCAAAATGCAGAACTTCACTTTATTAAGGGCTTATGGATTCATTTTTATATTTAGACAACAATCAACAAACCACTCACATATTCACTGGTAGGTACTGTGAAATTAGCTTTATTGTTCCATTAAACTACAGTTTTAAATCTAGGGTCACTCCTCCTGTAAGAATCCGCTACATAATTGTAGACTTTCTCTGGAGAGAGCTGGCAAGAGCGAGTCCTGATGTATCACTGGCGATCTCAGGGCTGTACAATGTGAGCAGGCCTGCAGCTGGTGTCTGGACAGTTAGTAATCGCCCGATCCCTATCCCTATCCCAAGCTTCAGAACTTGTCAAAGCGGCGGAGATGGACGTTCTTCTAGCTCGAGAGTTAGAAAACGCACAGGGGGTGCCTTGTCATTGTTACACATTGCTTGGCCCTGACCCTGGCCTCAAATTCATTGGAGACATCCATTCATTGTGTTCCAGACGAGTGAAGCAATGTGTGCTTAGCAGGATCCTTACTGGACCTGCTACAGGTGCATTGATGTGTCCAGTGATTGTAGGAGCACAATTATCTGGATTATCTTTCACTATGCTAACAAAAAAGAAGAAGGTTACTTGGGCGCCTGATCACTTCGGTTTTTATCATAAATTAACAATACGGAACGTTAACCTGTTTCCCAGTTGAGGCGTGGACAGAAAACATTAGGGTTTCCTAGAATGCGAGTCACGGGTATATTTCTACTGCTTTGTTTTTAATTTTGATGCTTATTATGTATGCTATTGTTTATTCAGTTATCTTTTGTTTATTGACTGGAAGTCCACATTACTGAGTGTTGCAGAAGCGCCACCCCCCTCCCCCCCCCATGGTAAGTTAGTGGTAAAACATTTCTTTGTTGTAGTTCTGCAGACTACCACCAGAGGGAGAGATTCACTAAAGAATCTCATCATCTTCCCTGAAAACTGAGATTGCAAGGTACTGATCCCTCAGTAAAACAAACATTCAGCGCCAACGAGTTTGCCACGCTCACGCGTTATAAAGATATGTACTCACACGATTGTGAGCCCCAGGGTTCCGTATAGAGCATTGGGGGGTGAGGGGGGGGGGGGGCAATGTTGGCTTTGGGAAAGCGAAGCATGTACATTGTGTAGTCAGTGAGTCATGGAGCTATTTCAGGTTTTCATTCCATACTGCCCTCCGAAGTAAACCCGTAATCTGGAGAAGAGGCATCGTTTTGATCATACCGTGTTATGCAGTATGTGAATCGCTATCCCTCTACCGCACCTTACCGACTTGCGTTTGCTAGAGAGTCAAGAGTAAAAAATAAGTAAATTCATTATTGATTGGAATGAAATAGTTAAAACAGCAGTGAAGTAATTTTTGTGATAATAAACTATTATAGCATCACTAGTGGGTGCAAAGGGTTTATTATTTGGAGCTTCTTAATTTCTTAGGGGCATATTATCAAGGGGGTTTATCTCCGCTTTTTTGGCTTTAAAAGCCAAGAAAGCGGATATAAAATTATCTCCCCATTACCTAGCTGTCTCTAACACCAGTTAGCGACAGCTAGTAGGAGATAGCGACCATCTTGGGCCCCACTTTGCATGTCAGTGATATTTATCACTAATGACATGCAAAGTGGGCGTGTCAAGATGTTAGCGACTGGAAACAGTCGCTAACATCGCTATCTCCTATTACCAACTTTTGGAGATATTCGCGCTAAGCGCGAATATCTCCAAAAGCTAACACCTGCTCTGAGCAGTTCTTAGCCATGTTATCCAATGGGAGGTGGATAACATGGCTAAGAGCATTAGCTCGGTAATGCATGAATATCGCTGACTTTTCAGCGATATTCATGCATTGCGGCCGTTTTTTATCGCATTTGCGATAAACCTTGGTAATGCCAAGGTTTATCTGCGATAAAAATCGCCGCTGCTTTGCGGTAAAATATTGTCTCTAACCAAGCAATAGCGATAATTATCGCTATTGCTTGGTAATATGCCCCATAGTCCGTTAGACTAGGACGAAGAAGATATATGTGGGGGGAATGATTTCATTGCTTACTGATGAACTTCATCATCCTGATTCAGGTCCTCCTCCTCTCATCCAGGAGCTGTTCCCCCTCCTCCCGTTGTTTTGCACGTCTGAGATTATTTGTCATTTTTCGGAGGTTGGAGGGGGCGGAGTCTTTTTGTAGTCCAGAGCACTGAAGTAAAACAAGCATTTGTAATGCATCGGTTTCGCCCGTGTAATGAAAAAAGAGCTGTTTTCATCAATCATTGTCTGGGAGAAGGAAAGAGCACCCTGACAGATAACACAGGGGTGGAAAGGATGTGGTACAGGGGCCAGAGCTGCTAACTCGAGAGCTGTGGATTCTGGTTCGAGTCTTGGCAACATCCTGTGATTCTATGCAAATCATTTAATCTCTCCAGGTGATAAATTGTTATATAAATATGCTACAAGAGAAAAAGGCAAAACTTTATGAAAATATAGTTCTGCGAATGTTACCAGTATCTGGGCGGCAGAAAACTGATAAGAGAAGCAGCCGAGGAACAAGTATTGGTAAATGCAGGAAATATGCTACGGCCAATAAAATGGAGGAAAGGTAAGTGGCACGCACAGGAACCAACGAGAAGCCAGGAAAGAAAGGAGGCAGGATGTAAGTCCCTTTTAAGTTTATATTAAAAATAATAGATTTCTCAAGCATAGCACAAGTGCTGTGCAGGAGTGCAAGTGCTGTGCTGGCAAAACCTAAAAAGGACTAGTATTATATCTGCTTGCTGAGTGGGTGGGCCGTCTCATTCCATAAGACTGGGATGAGAAGGATCTGAATCAGGGTAATTAAGTTTATGGGTAAGTGCTGATTTAATTCACTAGGGCCTGATTTAGATCTTGGCAGACGAGTTACTCTGTTACAACAATGATGGATATCCCGTCCGCTGAAATATAAATCCCATAAGATCAAATGGGATTTATATTTCAGCAGACGGGATATCCATCACCGCTGTGATGGAGTAACCTGTCCGCCAAGATCAGGGCTCAAGTCACTTTCATATCCACATACCCACACAAACTCACACATATATAGAAATATACACGTCACAGAACTGACACACCATGACATAGGTGGCTCCAAAACTTAATACAGTAGACCAGAGGTGACCCCCAGAATTGAACACTCTACAGCTGGTTACCAGAACTGAAGACCATAAAAAAGATTTGGCCCCATAAATCTGGCCAAACACGCCAAAAGTGCCTTGCAGAAGTGGACATAGTACTCTAGGTGTGGGGCCTGAAACTGGGCACACAATGACAGAAGCGTGCCCAGAACTGCAGACACCGTTTCATGATGCAGGGCTGAAAGTGCTACTTACTGCCATGTCAGGCACATGTGCAAGGTGACTGTACCCAGACATTGTCTAATCTGAGGACCTTCCAGTAAAAGAAAGGCTAGCAGTCGATCAGTACAGAGTGTGAATGCGGAAGGGTGGGGTGATTGTCAGGATGCTCTCTCATGCATGTCAACACTTACTTTAGGTCAGAGAGCTCTGATGGTTTTGTAACTAAAACATGAACTTGTTTTAACATTCTTGGAATATTTAAATACCTGTTCTAAACTATAAAGCACACACTTGGCATTCCTAAAGATTTTTTTGCATCCTAAGTTACTTAATTTTTGTAGGTTGAAAAGTAACTGCGTTTAATCATGACCCCTGGGTTCTCTCTTGGCCATAAAGCTGCCTCTACGAAGGCAGTTTGGCTAGCGAGATGTCAGAGCCTAGTGGTGTCTACAGCACACAGCAGCAAGGCGGCCCAGGTGAGTGTATAAGGGATGCTGGTAGGAGGGCTGGTGTGAGACCCAATAGCACAAACGGCGGGTGAGTTGAGAGGTGTGTATTCTCTTTTTTTGCACAGGAAAGAAGGTAGGTGTTGCCCATTTTGTGTGTGTATGTATGTATGGGTATATATATATATATATATATATAGAGAGAGAGAGAGAGAGATATATCAATTCCTTACGATTGTACAGGAGGAAGTTGAACCTGAGATGGTTTTGTGTAGTGTAAGTATTGGGAGGTCACAGCTTTTGCCCTGCTGACGGCTCACACATGAAGAAGGTACACTATGGACACAAGATTATAGCAGTTGTGCGCAACAATGAAGACAAGTTGCCGGGATGAAGGACTGGAACCGCTGCACACTGTCTTGTGGAGTGCATGTGCGAGGAAACAGTATAGAGAGATAGTCTGCCCTGAGAGCCTTCCAGCAAAGGAAGAGTTTTCGGTAGGTACAGAGTGGGAACGCTGACGGGATTCAGGCTGCGTGTGCTGTGGTTGCCCTGCACCGTGCAGTGAACAATGTTGTCCGGTAAGCCACGGTTTCCCGTGCATCTAAAGATATGGCTGACATATTTGACCACAGCTTTCAAGATGGCCGCACAAGGGGAGCTCGGGAGATGAGCTCCGAAGGCTTGGGATTCAAAAACACAGTTTTTATATCCTAATTAAGCCTAGCGAAAACGGGAAGCAACAATAGACAAGAAACTGGAGAATTTCTGCAGAAAATAGTAATTCTAAGAAAGTTTAACTTACTTCTGCTCAGAGATCGTGAAGAAGATTGTAAACCCACGGTTCCCGTGAGCCACGGCCGCTCAGAAGGACTTCATCGCTGCAAAAGTGAAAAGCGGAGAACTGACGGAGGGAACGTGGACGTGACCCCCCAGCCGTTGAGAAACCGCGCTCTATTAAGAAAGAATAGCGCTGGGAGAAGGCGCTGGAAAAGGCGGAGGCCCGGGAACTTCAAAATCGCCTTCTACTGCAGAAGCCCATAACCGAGGTGAAATCGCGGGAGAGGCCCCTGCCCCACAGGAAAACTTTTCGCCGTCTCCAGCCTCGCTCGAAAACGGGGCTACAAAGAGAGCCGACAGCCGCCTGTATACGGAGCTGCAAAGTCGAACATCCAGCCCCAGCCGCGCTCGAAAACGGGTCTTCTAAGGGAACCACCAGCCGCCTTTAAACGGAGCTGCAAAGCCGAGCTCCAGAACCCAGCCGCGCTCGAAAACTGGACTACAAAGGGAGCCGCCAGCCGCCAGCGCTCGAGAACGCCCACAGAAGCAGCGGAGCCGCGGTGAGCCGTCCAGAGCCTATAATAACACGACGGTAAAAAACGGATCTACAAAGCGAGCCGTCAGCAGCAGGGAGACAATACCGAAAGGAAAGGGACATTCTATATGCCTGCGGGAAACAACGCGAGACGGGCAGGAAATAACTAACTAACTACCGGAAAAGAACCTGTATTCAACCCCACGCTAACGAGGACAAGCAGGAAGATCAGAGCGGTGAGGAGATCTGGACTGCCTGTTTTTGGTGGGAGGGGTAGGAAATAATCTGTAGAAGAGATGGAATTTATATAGGGAATATGTACTAGACTGAATAACACTTAGTTTAATTAATTCAGCCACCATTTTGAGAAAGAAATGTTGTTCTGAGCTGATGAAAGCAGTCTAGCACATCACAAAATGGTAGAGAATGAACACTAAGATGGGACTAGTGAGCCTAATATGCTCATGCAGCTAAAGGTTTTGTGCGTAGAGGTGAACATAGGACTACTGCTAGAGGGAGGTATAGAAAGCAACAATGGACTATGATCTGAATGATTAGAAATCAGCAAAGGACTACCTCGGAGACTGATACACTAACAATGACAAAGGACTTAAATCCTCTCCAGACTGATACTACTCTGGCAGCCATTTTGTTAGGGGCAAAATCTACTATATATAACTTAAATCATAAACGTAACCTGAGGGGCATAATTTTCTATTTATAATTTAAAACTAAAACATGAACACTTACTTTCTCACGGGTTTGGTCTCTCTAGGGAAAGTGTAATTAATTAAGTAATTAAGACACGCCCTATCCAGTAATTAAGACACGCCCTATCCAATCTGAAACATGGCAGTTCACCACCTAAAACCAGAAGGACTGAATTATTTACCCTACCAGCATGACAAAAAGCTCGTCAAAAACCTTTAAACAAAAAATTCTCAGAAGCAACCCTGAAACTTTAATCCTCGATCCTACAGTAAACATGAAAAAAGGCGTCTTCATTAATGATTTTATTCTCTTTACAAACAGAATGGCCAGATGGAGAAATACACTAAGCATTTCTCTAAAAATTCAGGAATCTAAGAATATTCCCTATGGAACTAAACTAGTCATTGCGCCATCTAGTTATCTACGAGCAACACTTAATATTACATGTTATAAAAATGGCACTATGCTCATCCAAGCTGCCAACAGAGACCTAGAACGCTCCGAGGAGCTATTCTCGACATTAAAAAACCAGGTTAACAGTAGTTCCATCCCGGGAAAACACAATCCACAAATGACCACTAAATCCACGGTCAATCAGGAGAACCTACCGGATATAAGGGAAACTGACAGAGAGAGTGCTTTACAACAGTCTAATCAAGCTAGGTCGGATGACCATATTAATACCAATGAGGAACCACCACCTTTATTGCAAGAAGCCACTAATGCACAACCTAGCATAAGTGATAGAGTAGGCAATCGGTCTAACACAAATGACAGGAGAGAACCTCTAATATCACCCCAAGTAATCAACTTATCAAGTGACACGGAAAAGGAAACAACCAGGACACTTGAACCGCAACAGTCAACTACTACCCAATCACTAAAAGACATGTCACCTAACGAGGAGCCCAAACAAGTATATCAAGAAGCCTGCAAGGCTAAAAGTAGAGACACCAACAAAAAACGACTAACTATTCCGGCCCGTCTCCGGCTCGTACAACTTAAGATCCTGCATCGGATTTATGTGACCGGCCCTCGCCTGATTCGTATGGGTTATTCTGTGGATGGGTTGCGTAAGCGTGGATGCGGTTTAATTGGTACTTTCCTCCACATAATTTGGGAGTGTCCGGGAGTGGTAGTCTTCTGGAATCGAGTGCATGCTGTGATGGAGGAAGTCACGGGTGTTGCGCTGTTGCCTGAAGCCAGGCGTTGTTTGTTGAATGTTTGGGGACCGACTGATTATGATGTGGCACAGATTCAGTGGGCGACCCTTGGGAATATGGTTGCCAAGAGAGATATTGCGCAATTGTGGGGTTCCCAGAGAACGCCCACGGTCTTGGCATGGAAGGAGAACATGGACTGGTGTATGTTTAGAGAGAAGACGGTGTATGTGGCGCGTGGCAGACCTAAGAAGTGGGGTAAAATCTGGGGCCAATGGAACTCTTACCGGGGTGATATATGTACACCTCCCCTTGCTGATATTCCGGATGTTCCTCTTTCCCCCTGACCCGACATTCCTAGTGCTGTTTAAGCCCCGATGTGTTATGACTCTGCTTTCCCCTCTGCCCCCCTCCTCACATTGATGATTTTTATTAAATTGTAATGCACTTTCCTTCCTCCCTGAACGCATATCCAGCTGTATTGCTTTTTATTGCCTTGTTTGTTTATGTTTTATCAATAATAAAAAGAGTTACAATTTTTTTTTTTTAAAACGACTAACTGTCACCTCACACTCCGACTCTCCTCCTGAGGATTGCTCTCTTCCTAACACTAACACCACTGCTAACCCTAAAAGGGACACACAGGGACACACCATAGGGAG
Source organism: Lissotriton helveticus (assembly GCF_964261635.1). NCBI lineage: Eukaryota > Metazoa > Chordata > Amphibia > Caudata > Salamandridae > Lissotriton > Lissotriton helveticus. The sequence goes on along the minus strand of NC_136065.1, from coordinate 1,630,389,695 downwards.
ATGTGGACCCGGCTCTAAGCTTGCTAACACAATCGCAGAAACTGCAGAGATAGTCAAAGCGAGCCATCACACAGGAACATCCACACATCAACCCGCCTGCCATGATCACAATTCAGAAGAGGGAAAAACTAGACCAGGACACAATAATGAGGACTCCACAATCCTCAGTTCGCTAACTAGCAAAACGTACAAAGCTATGCTATCCGCGATTAAAGATATGAAAAACCTGCTGTGCCTATCAGAAAAATGGCTTGCTAAAATGGAAATCCTACAGGCTACCTCGAGGGAAACACTAGATAAGCATAGGTCCACCCCCATGGCGACATCTAACAGAACTTACCGTACTCGATCTCAACTCAATTACCTGACAAATAATGAACTATTATCCATTCTCGCGTCAAATGAACTCACTCCCACGGCACTCAATAGGACAGGAGAAAATAACATCCAAACAATAGAAACAATCATAACGAATGGAGAACGAATTTCCCAATCCAAAGACAGAGGGCCCAACACCAACAACCTTAAGAATGTGACATTAATGCCTGAAAAAGCAGTCTTGGCTAGGATAAAGGAGCATGAACACTTACGGTGTATACTACTCAACTGTCGTTCAGCGAATAAACACGCAGCTGACATAGCAGACATCATCCTAAACCAGGAAACAGACGTTATCATATTAACTGAAACATGGCTATCGGACTCATCCTCGCCAAGCCTAGACTTGTTCGTCCCACCGAACTATCAGATTATGAGACAGGACAGAATTGGAGGAAGGGGTGGAGGTATTGCCTGCATTCACAGATCAAACATTTCCATCACAAAAAATTCATGCTGAACCGTTAGAATCCTGTGAATACATGGGCATGTCACTTAGATCAGTTGACAACCAAAATTATAAAGTTCACGCTCTTTACCACCCCCTAGGTACAAAGACTAAATTCATAGAAGAACTAATAGATATCATTACCACCAACTCCAACCTACAATCGAACGATATCTTCTTAGGAGACTTTAATATCCATTGGAAAGATCAGGCAGATAGTCAAACTAACATCCTTAAAACATTCTTGGTAGAACAATCGCTAGTCCAAGGATGTAATCTCCCTACCCATTCTAAAGGATCCACCTTAGACTGGATTCTAGCTAGAGAGAAAGCGATAGAGAACGTTGTAATCACACCATGCGACTGGTCTGACCACCATATAATCACATTCGAAATTCCCTTCAAGAAAACCAAAGCGTCCTCGCAAGCTACCAAAACAAAAAAATGGATGAGGGACACACGAGGAACAAATATGGATATGATAGCCGCACGCTGTTCATTAGATTTACAAGTACCCAAAAACATGGTTGACGTCAATGACCTCACCCTGCACTATAACAAGACAATGTCAAATATCATCAAGGACATAGCACCTCTAAAACTGAAAAGGGTCACTGACAAAATCAAAAGCCCATGGTTCAACGATGCCCTTAATGAAGAAAGAAGATCAATGAGACTAAAAGAACGCAAATGGCGGCAACATCCTTCCTCACCCCACTTAACCCTACTAAGACAATCGAGGAAGGCTTACAATAAAAGCATTATTAAATCCAAAAAAGGCTTTTTCAAGAAAGAATTAGACAGTGCAGTTAATAGACCCAAGAAACTCTTTGATCACCTTAAAGAACAATCCAATAAATCTGCTAAAGTAGCACCAGCCATCAACATTAATAGCCTAAATAGTGAGGATTTCTCGACCTTCTTTACAGATAAAGCTGACTCGTTGGAAAAGGAGTTAAAAAAAGCAGCCGAAGACACTGAAAATACGGCGGATTCGAAGGGCGAAGAACTGACTCAACAAGAAGTAAGGAAACCGAAAAACAATGCCAGATGGTCAGATTTTAAAGTGGTCAACGAACTAGACATATCAAAGATCATGTCGTCCACTAAACCCAACAACCACTATAATGATCCATTACCTGCAAAATGCTGGCCCTCCTTAAACCATCTTCTAATCCCATTGTGGACTAAGATCATAAATGCCTCACTGTCGCAAGGTCTAATTCCAACATGCCTTAAAACAGGACAAGTCAACCCGTTACTGAAAAAACCCACAGAGAACCCCCCTGTGCCAAACAGGACCACCTCGCCTTCAGGAAGCAACCCAAGACCTGGCTGTTCGAGCAGTAGCGGACCCCCCTCCCCCAGCGCCTTGAGACCCTCTGGGTGAGTAGTGCGCTATATAAATGCTTTGATTGATTGATTGATTGATTGAAACTATTTCAGACCTGTAACTAACATCCCCATGTTAGCCAAAGTCCTGGAAAAATGTGTCCAACAACAATTGAGTCGACACATGTCTGAGTTCAACCTGCTAAATGTTTGCCAATCGGGTTTCCGTCCAAACCACAGCACAGAAACTGCAATCTTACACATCGTAGATGACGCACTGCTGGCTTTTGACCATAATGAAACCTGCCTACTAATATTGCTGGACCTTTCATCTGCGTTCGACACGGTGAACCACGGAAAAAAATTATAGACCGGATGAAGAACAGAATGGGCCTAGATGGTACAGTCCTTAACTGGTTCAGCTCCTTTCTTAAGAACAGATCACAAAAATTCATGGTCAACCAAACCCTTTCTGGCCCAACAAATAACACAATAGGAGTTCCACAGGGATCAACGCTCTCACCGGCGATATTTAATCTTTACATGGAACCACTAACAGAAATACTACAAAAAGCAAACATAGCTTTCCACATGTATGCAGATGACACCCAGCTGTACATCAAGATCGCATCAACAGTAGAAATTAAGACCATGAACCATGCACTATCAAGAACCCTCCAATGGCTAACCAAGAATCATCTGAAACTAAACCCACAGAAAACAGAATTCTTACTAATCACACCACATAAAAGCAATCAAAACTTAACAGAATGAACCAAACGTATCACTGCTCTAAACTGTACCTCAAAGATTGTAGATTCTACCAAGACACTGGGAATTACCCTAGATAAAAACCTGAATATGTTAGCACATATTAATACAATGGCAAAAAACGCCAGGTTCCACCTGAGCTACTTGCGAAAACTTAAACCTTTCCTGAGCAAAACAGATCTTAAAACAGCAGTACAAGCACTGGTCATTTCAAGGATCGAATAAGGGTGCACGACCCTGGCTGGTCTCCCGAAGATCGCAACTGCTCCATTGAAAGCTTGTCTTCATGCAGCCACAAGACTGATGGCAGGTTCAAAAAAATTCGACCACATCTCACCTCACCTGAAAATGCTAAACTGGTTGCCATTAGAAGCAAGAATTCAATTCAAATTGGCATGTATCAATCACAATGCAATTCACCACAAAACTCCAGGTTACCTGGCCCAGAAACTTACACCATCAGGAGGTAACAGACCTTCCAGGAGCAAATCAGATGTTCTCTTGAAACCGGCTCGCTTCTGCAAGAAAAAGACATATGACCGAGCATTCTCAGGAGCAGCACTGAGAATCTGGAATGCACTCCCACCAAACATCAGAAGAATTACATACATTACAACCTTCAAAAAGGAAGCAAAATCGTACTATATGAGCAAATTTCTTCCATAAGGACCTCAGGGGAGGCCTGCTATCCTTAAACTGCCAAAGTTATTACTGAATGTATATATATCTATATACTATACCGAAGTGCTTTCTTTATGACGGATTAAACAATATTTTATAAGCTATGTCACTCCACACTGGATCATGAACAAAGATGTTCATATATTTTAACTGTGCCTGACAACTGTATTATTGAATGTATATATGTCTATATGCTAAACTGAAGTATGAAGCATTAACAACTGATGAAACTCTACTGTAAAGCGCTCTTACACCTTACGCTGGGTCTTGTTTGCGCTATAGAAAACTCTAAATAAATAAAAATATATATATATATATTTTATCTTAAGGCATAGTTTCCCTCATGGAACAGTTAATGCTACAACTCTACTGCAGCCAGACCTCGCTACATGGATATTCGTTTTCAATCAGTTATGCTCCTATATCTCGAACAATTGGGCTATGGGCATTTTGGCTCTCAGAGGCTTATTCTAAAGTTGTCTGTGTGTCAAACTTTGAACTATTTTTGTCTATTTGTTTTCCAGGGGTCTTCAACCTTTTCTGTAATAAGAGCTACTTATGTTCAATAGAAATCATCCCGACCTGCTAATATTATAGGGTTGTAATAGTCACCACATCAGTCAAGATTACATTAGTGGCCACCCTGTGCAGGATTACCAGCAGTGATCACCTCCAAGCATCAGGCATGGTAGCCAGCAGTAATGTACACAGTATTTTTCAATTTCGAATGCATCTACATGGGTAATATGTGATATTCACAGCTGTAATGCCCCTGGAATGTGTAATAACATTCCATTCTCTCTGAACAGCAGCTTATGAGTTCTGAAAATACACACATTTTTATCTCCATACATGCTTTTCAATTTTTGTATGCATATAATAATTCAATCAAACAAAAGCTTTTAACTCAGTAGGCTAGACTACACACAGTAGAGCTACTACCAGGTAGTTGGAGAGGTTCCAATAACTCCTGAGCTACTATTTGGAGAAGTCTTGCTTAAACTATATAGACTGGGGTTTATATGTTCTGCTAAAGTTGTTGTGATGGAATAGGACTGAGTTTAAAGGACATTTTCATATTTCCAAAAGAGAGATTTTCATACATATAGTTGTTTTTAAACAGCTATAGGACTGCCCATGGAATACATTGAAAAGTACATTTAAAGAGCGCAGCACTTGCTCAGAAAAGAGCCTCAAGACGCTAACAGACATAACCTCCAAACTGCAACACTGAAAGAACTGAGACTAGAATACACCGAGGGACTGTTGTTCTGACAGGGACAAGGACTAGACATTGTAAGTTAAAAGCCAAGTTTTCAACTGCTTGAGAAAGAAAACACGACTAGAAAAGGTCAACAGAAACAAAGGTAAATTGTTCTAAAGTTTAGCCCCATTAACAGCTGCTGAGGAGCCACACGTCTCTTTGGTTGAAACCTGGGGGCTTGTAGGACAAAAGAAGTGGCTGATTTCAGAAATGTCGAAGGAGCATAAAAGAAAAGGTGTTCTGTGGACTAATAGAGCCATGGTCAAAGACTGCTCTGTGAACATGAGAAAGGATTTTAAATTGAATTCTCTTTTCTACAGGCAACCAGTGAAGATCTTTGAAACTGCTGGATACCGAACTGTATCTGGAAGTAGCCTAGCATCTGCATTTTGTATGAGTTGCACTTTTGCTCACATTCTTTTTTGGTAGCCCATAACGCATTGGAGTAATCAAATCTGGAAGTAATCAGCACATGTATTACTGCCTTCCTATCTGTAAATGGTGGGAAAGGAAGAAGCTTACACACCATTTTTAATTGTCCAAAGCAAGTGACTGTAGCATTTTGAATTTGTGGATTGAAAGAAGTCGAGAGTCGATTGTCGCACCCAAATTTCATACATTCTGAACTGGAGAAGGAGAGGGGTCAAGCTCCTTTGGCCACTAGTCACTGTTCCAGGCCTGTGGATTAGGCCCCAAAAGCAGTAACTCGTTTTTGTCCGAGTTGAACTTCAAATGGTTTTGACTCATCCAAGAAGCTATGGCTATAAGGCACTGTCTAAAATTAAGTCTGGTGAAACCTTCATCATCCACCAGAAAAACAATTAATTGAGTGTCATCTGTATAGGATAATTGCTCAAACCGAAACCATGGATAAATTTGGCTAATGGGCCTATATGACTATTGACTAAAGTGTGATTTGTTAGTGTAGTATCCTCTCTAGCCCTGGAGCGTGCAAAGTAAATACGGCACATACAGAGCCCTGCAACAGACTTCTTTGTTCCTCAGCATACGATCACACATAGCACGCATTGCATCCCAATTTTAATAACCACACCTTCACACCTCTTAGCTGCTGACGTAAATCCTGTTTAAAATACTCCTAGAACCACAAGGGTCCTAGCGTTCATAATCTTATAGACTCTACATTTGAGACATGTAGAGAGGAAGCTGAACAACTTACCCCAATCTATTCATAAGAAAGTTGACAAACCATTGTAAGGCTGGCCAATCAACAGTAATCTCCTTCAAACGATGTATCAGAATATTGTGAGAGAAGGTGTTGAATGCCATCAATAGATCAAGCTAAAAAAGAGCCACAGTCTAGTGTACTTTTAAAATTTTTAGTTTCAGTGAGAAGAGAAGATTCCATGCTATGTGCAGCTCGGAAACCAAATTGAGAGATAGCTAGAACATTATGCTGTTCTAGAAATTTAGTTACTAATGACTTAAAGTGAGACTCTAACATGTTTTACCAGAGCAGGTAGAAGAGAGAAAGGCCTAAAATCAGCAGAGATGGAAGGATCTGCGTTTGCCTTCTTCAGGATGGATATCACAGAGGCTGATTTTCAAGAAACAGGTAGCCTAGCTGAGGCGATAGATGAGTTTAATAAAGTGGATAGCACCGTGGCTATTGTGTGGGAACTTAATCTTATGATTCATGGGTGGGGGGCAAGGAACATTTGGCGAACCCAATGAACAGTTATTTAACAGGGACACCATAACCAAATTCAAAATAGGAGCAAGCACATAAGCTTGGGGCCCTCATGAGATACAGCCAGTCAGAGGGTTGGAACCTACGAGGTCTCTAATGGTTAAATCTATAATATGTTTTCCTTAAAATAGCATGCCAGTGCATCACAACTAGATTGAAAAGAATTAGCTAATTGAGTACCCGCTTCAGGAGAAGTACTAGATTGAACCGTTTTGAACATGGCCTTCGATTAATGTTCTGTCTTCTCTATTTTATTGGTGGAGAAAGAAGTTTTGGCGTGTTGGATTTCTTTATGATAGATTTCTAAACTCTCTGAGTATTCCAATTTATCAGATGTAGTTAAAGATAAGCACCACTTTCTTTCTACATGTTAGTATCATCTTTTGAAGATTAAGAGATTGGAAGATAACCATTTATAGAGGTCGAGATTTCAAGAATCGAAAAAATCCAGGCTTCAAACCTGGTCCAATCTTCTGCAAGATCCATTGAAGAACCTGACTGAGCATGTATCAACAGGGCAATCAAATCCTGTTCTTTGATTTGGTACCATGGGCATTTCATGGATGATGCAGGCGTCCTCTGTCCCTAGTGGTTAATTCCCTGGAGAAAGGGTCCACCATGTGGTCTGACCAAACTACCAGTATCAGAGTATCACAATAGAGCTTATCCTAATGGAGAATATTAAATCCAGGTGGTTGCCAGCTTCATGAGTAGCACTAGAAATTAGGAGGCCTCATTTATGAGGAACCTTGCGCTGCTGGAACGTCACTTTTTGTGACGTTCTGTGGTGCAGGAACCTGCTCCATATTTATGAGGCAGCACTAAGCCACTTTTTTTGGCTTAATGCTGCCTCGTAAATATTGTTCCCTTTATAGCAGTTTTCTGCTTTAAAGGGGTGTTCAATGGGTGTTGCTTGGGGCTTTCCCAGTAATATCCATGGCCTTTTCACCCTGCCCCAGATTTACTAGGAGTCATAACTCTGAGGCAGCGCCGAAAACTTACACCTCCCTCGTTCTTCTCTTTTTTCTATATGTGCTGCATTCTGCAGCATACATAGAAAGAGGAAAAAGCCTCTTGTAATTGTTTTTGTGCAGGAAAGTTTTCCTTCCTGCACAAACATAAACATCCTTGCAACACAGGCACCCTTGCACCATGGTGCAAAGGTGCCTGTGTTGGTCCACGGCAACCCATTGTGCACCGGCGCATGCAAAAAGGACAGGAATGTGCTGTATCTGATAGATACGGTGCATTTCTGCCCTTTTCTTTTGCTGTAGGACAGTGCAGCAGGAAAGCATGCGGTGTGGCCCTATGGCAAAACCTCATAAATGAGGCCCTAGTTGTGTGAGTTGCAAAGAAGTCAGTTCTTCTAACATCACGCTGAAATTAAAAAGTTCTTTGATAAACACATTTACCCGAACTGTAGACACAGAATTAATACCTCAAACAAGGTAATTAGGAACTTTTCTTATCTGACTACTTTTCATTGATTGGTTGCTGAACCTGGGTGGCCTTAAGAAAGGGTTAAAAGAGGACCTCCAAAATTTACTAGCCCAGGGAATTAATCCTCCAGAGGATTGCAATGAAGTTATCGATTTAGCGGTTAAGTTAGGTCATCTATGGAAAACAAAAGAGTGATCGGAATAAATTAGTTCAGAAAGTAGTGATGATTGAGAGAAGAAATCTAAATCTAAAACTGTGGATAAAAGTGAGCCAATGCAAATTGGAGGGATCAGTGGTTTGCTTTTTAAAGAAGAGAGACTGAGACCAGAAACATTGTCTCTATTTTGGAAATCTCGGGTCATTTCCTTAGTGTGTATACTAGTAAACCTAAAAGTAAGCCTAGTGCAGTTTTGGCTGTGCTTCAGAGCTCAGGAGTTATTGAGAACCAATTTTTGGGTGAGCAGGGTTTAAAATTGTTTAAAGAATTGGGAAATTCCTCTATGGCAAATTCAAAATAAAATTTTCATTTGCCTGCACAGTTGAAATGGATGCCTGCTAACAAAGTCTCTCTTGACAAACTCATTAACTCAGGGCCAAAAGAGAACTTCATAAATTTAATATTTTGCTTATAGACTTGGGTATTCCAATCATAGAGTTGGTCAAGGTAAAAAAAACTTCGGACTGTACATGGTATGGAGATTATGTCAGAAACAGTCAATAACTAAACAATACAGTTAACCATCATGATTCAAATTGAACATAAAGAACAGGTCCAGTTTGATTTAATTTCTGCACATCAGTTTAGAGCAATTCATGGCTGTACCAACATAATCCAAGCATTTTCTGGGCAGCAAGAAGTTTAGATTTTAGGTCTTATTGTCTGTAGAAAACAGAATTAAATGAATATAGTTGTCAGTGTACTATGGGAGATGATGAATAAATGATCCCTGAAGTCTATAGGGAATTTAAAGACATATTTGACGAAAAATTACCCCGTCACAGACCTCATGATTGTCATAAAGAGCTCCAACTTGGGGCCCAACTTTCTTGTAGCTGAATGTATGTCCTAATTAATCTTGAGAATCTTCATATTAGATCAAATCTTGATAAACTTTTAGACACTGGATTCATTTGTCCTTCACGGGGTCCAGTCTCCTCTCCTTTTTTCTTTGTCCTAAAAAAGGGGGTGGAGCTTAGAACATGCATAGATTATCGAGCCTTAAATCAGGTTAATATAAAGAACAGATGTCACATACCATTGATTACATCTTTATTAGACCAAGTAAGGAAAGCAACAGTATTGCTCAGGAGTAAAGTGTACTTTATCCCCCAACCAGTAGTGCACCAGGAACTGCATTTGCAATGTGGTGATGAAAGGGCATATGCCCTCTGAACACCTCTTAGCAATCCCGCTGTGTGAGACTTACTGGAGGTAATAGGAGGTGTAGTTAGCCCCCAAGGATATATATATATATATATATATATATATATTTTTTTTTAAAGGGGAGGGGGGCTATAGGACCCCATTCCCCAGGCCGATTTTGGCCCGGGGACCACATCCCCCGTGGACTAGCCTCATATTTACAATTGGTTTTAAATAATCGCGAGGGTGCTCCTTCCCTATGTCAACTTTGGCCCCAGGTACACCATTCCCCGGGGCCTGGCCTCTATGATGGGGACCACCAGAGAGCCTCAAGCCCTTCAGGGGCCCTACCGGCTCCCCGCCGAGCATTGCTTTTGGACAGAGGGAACTGCTAACTCTGCTTTGCTTCGTGAAAGCAAGAGCATTTTTTTTTAATTATATATTTTTGTTAATTATAACACAAGAGTGAAAATATACATATCGGGCATCATTCGGAGGAACATAACGTAATGGCGGTCGGGCAAATCAATTAGTAAAATACACAACCAGTACAAGCATCTGAAAGACATCAATAGCAGTGTAGGACAGAGGTAGAACAGTACGTTACTGTTAACCTAAGCAAACATCGCCGAATCCCGCCCACCCAGAATACAGGATATGAACACCAGACACTCGATACCCGAATATGAGGAATAAAAATCAGGAGAATACGCCACATTTCTTGTGAAGAAGGGAAAAGGGAAAAAGAAAGGTCATAGAACAAAAGAAAGGAAAAATAACAAACCCCCCCTCAACCCCCCCCCAGCACCCCTGCGGATGGCTACGACCTAACCCACTAGCAGCGTGCCTGTCGCCCACTAAACTAACCCCAGGGAAGGGAAAAGATGGAGGAGGGAATATCATAAAAGCAAACACACCCCCGGTCTCCCATACCCCCCGCCAGCAGTGACCACCCCGAGATATAATCGAACCAACATTTGGCAAAATATACAAACCAATCGGGGGAGTATAACAAAGCACCACCCAGCTCCCAGCACATTACATGGGACAATCCCAGCAGTAAGTCAAGCCACACAATCAAGTCCAAGCCCTCAAGTTCAACCCTGACCAGTACGGCATTTCAGGAGAGTCTCTTGCACTCGAACCACCATCACAAAGGAAAAGGCAGAACGTTCATTAAAGTCCACATCAGTGTTGCAGGAGCGACAAAAGGAGAGAAGGTCATGATAACCACATAACGAATGAGGGAATGTGTCCAGAAATAGCAAATCTCCCCAACAGTCACTGTGGAACTTATTACAGCACAGAAGACTGTCCATATCTATCCGGGGCGGCAGCAGGATCAAGCAGGGAACGATAGCGACGATCACGGGCTCGCTGAGTGTACATTGGGGGCCGGCAAAGCACAGTGAAGCCAGGTTCTGCCCGGGGACCTCGATCTCAGGCGTACATTGCACCGCTGGTACCACAGATGTATCAGGACTAGACGGAGAGTTGTGTACCGGCCCCAAGATACCGTCCACTTGCACGATCAGTGTCCGGAATACAGCGGCGGATTGCGAATGGAGCGCCTCAATGGCGGCCATGACGGCCCGTAGCGATGGCGTACTTTCCGTCCGCCCCATCTCCTCTCACGAAGAGGCAGAGCTGGATTCGAACCCCGGAGGCCGGCTTCTCCGGGGTAACAGGCCACGCAAATCCGATGACAATAATGGGCGCTCCCCGTCGTGCCAGATCGACACCGTCGCCGGCAGCGATGGCCCCGGCCCGTCAACCCCGGGAAGGGCAGGGTCTCCGGGCGCCGGACCCCCGAACACGGCAACAGGCGCGGCACACTGTTGTCTCCACGGTGTATACAGCTCACAATGTCAGCATCAGACAAGCAGTTAACGATGCACTCCGGGGGACCGGGTTCAGTCCAGGTCCAGCGGCCGCTGTTGATCAACTCCAACCCGGATAGGCCAGAAATCGAGTCCCCGGCTTCCACACAATGGTAGGCCGAGAATGGGAACACGTCGTATCTTTGGCATCCGACAAGATAAAAAGCTCGGGATCACACCTTTAGAAGCAGGAATACTTCACGAACCCGGGAGACTGGTGCAAATTCAGGATTGAGAACAGGATATACGAGCTGCAGGCGGAGGTCAGCGGAGCCGAGAGCTTATGCGGCCATCTTGGTTGCTGGCGTAGCTCCTCCTCGCAAGAGCATTTTTAATGCTTTTGCTTCCATGAAGCGGTGCAGTGCTTGCTATGGCACTGCTCCCACTAAGCCATAGCAAACTGCAATGTCCCAGGAGTGGGCACCCCGGGACATTGATGGAGACAGCCCTGAGGGTTGGCCGTCCCAAGGCCATGAAGGGATCCTGGAGGGGCCACACAGCTCCACTCCTTTATTCAAATTAGCCCCAGGGAGGTGGTGGTCCCAGGGCCGGAGGTCGGCAACGGACCGCCTTAATTATTATATTTGTGCCCCTGGGAGGTGGTGGTCCCCAGGGTGCATGGGGGTTTTAGACCCCACATGCATTATTATTTGATATAGCCCCAGGTAAGTGGCTGTCGCCAGGGCTGTGGGGGGCGCTTGGCCCCTGCATTTGTGTGAATTAGCCTCAGGGAGGTTGGGCAATGTTTTTTTGAATAACATACATGCTCTGGGGAGGTGTCAGCCACCGGGGCAGTGGGGAGGCCCTATGGCCTCCCCCACAAAACTTTAAAAGAAAAAAGTGTGTCCCAGGGCAGGGGGGTTTGCGAGGGCCCCAATATTGTTTTAATTAGCCCCGGGGAGGTGGTGGTCCCTGGGGTATGGGGGGTTCAGTGAGGCCCTCGACATAATTGGAAATAGCCCCAAGGAGGTGGCGGTCCACGTGCTGCACGCATTCATAATGAAAAGTTCCCCAGGTAGGTGGCAGTCCCCAAGACTTTTAATAAGCCCTAGGAGGCCTCATGCGCCTCCTCCTATATTTATTATATGCCCCTGGGACCAGGCCTACCCAGTGTTCTTTTAAAAACAATTTTGCTGCAAATTTGTGAATATCATGACTTCGCAGCAACATTTAAAAAGGAAATGCTTTTATGCCGTGGCTTGAGGGTCAGGGTATTCCTACCCTGCCCCCTTTTCTTTATTTTCACTTTGGGGGGGGGGGGACTCGGTGAAGCCGAGTCCCAAGATGGCTACCAACACTTCTTGGTTGAAGTGTTAGCAGCCAATCAAAGCGGTGCTTTTCCCTGCACAAGCTTGACTTTTTCATGAAGGCTTCGTGACCAGACATATCATTATAATTTTCAACTTACATTCAACAACTACTGAACGATTTACACTAAATAAGCAAAGGCACTTTCTTGAACCAACATCTACCATCCTGCCAAATTTGGTGTAAGTCCGTTCAGCAGATCAGGCCAAACTTTCCATGACAGAACCTACCTTGACACTGTTTGGGGAACATTTCATGAAGATTGATCAAACGACGCCAAAGTTATAGCCAAGTCAAAAAATGCTTTTCCTATGGAAACTAGGTTCTAACTAGAGCCACCAACAGGATTTAAATATATATACATACATATATATATATATATATATATATATATATATATATATATATATATTAATTTGCCAAAGGACGCGGCACTCGAGGGAAGTTTAGATATTCAAGTTATTTTATTGACACAAGCTCAACCGACGCGTTTCAGCCTCCACGGCTTTGATCACGGTAGGTGAGTCCTTTCTTTACTGCACATATTTATACATCCACATGATCTTAAAATACTGCATTGTGGGTAATGTAGTGCACACTTTAAGAAAATGTTCTTATTGACTGGTTAAAAAAGGAAAAGTAATGTTATTACACAATATGGCAAGTTAAGTACAGAAAATTTGGATATAGTATCATCTGAGACATTTTCTGAAAATTATTGTCATGAAAATAATGGTATAGTACCCTTCTTATACATATCCATGTTAATATTTTTGCAGCTTTTGAGGAGGTATCAAGAAATATCAAGCAATGGAGAGCAAATTAGGCAGTAGAGTAGTAAAATTGTAAGAGCAAAAGAAAAAGAAGAAGAAAGAGAAAAAGGAGAGAAACAGAAAAAGAGAAGAAAAGAAAATATGTTTTTGTACAAGGGTAAATGTATACCTATCATTCTAGTCTAGGTTTTCAGAGCGTCTGAAACTCCTACACATTTTAGAATAATGTTACATCTTTGTATTCCCCTGATTACAAGTGAATTATGTACAACTGGAAGTAGTCTAATGAAGTCATCTCATTTTTGATTAGTATCAACATTCGAAATTTCTCCTGATGTCATAATTCTTGCAAAAAAACAAAGTAAAAAGAGGAAGGGGGGGGAGGGAAGGAGTGAAAAAATAAATAAAAAGAAAGAAAAGAGAAAAAAATAAAGAATAGAGTAAAGGGAGAGAAAAGAGTGGAAAAGAGGAAAGGTAATAAACAGTTATGATCATTCATAGGAACAAAACAACTTCTCATTGTAGATGGTTAAGATATATTTTTAAGGGAGTCTATCCATTGTCTATTCAAGGTGTACGGCAAGTTCCTCGTCAAAGTTCATCCCTTTCGGCATCTTAGTTTTTAAACGAATGATATATCGGGATTCTAATTGGCGTAGTTCCCTTTTCCGGTTCCCACCACGTTCTTTAGGTAAGATTGTATCAATCCCATAGTATTGCATAGCACGCCAATCTCCATTCTGGCATGCGATCATATGTTTGGCAGTGGCATAGGCAGTGTCTTTGTTCTTTACCGCCCGAATGTGCTCCAGGATGCGTTTCTCTAGAGGGCAGATTGTACTGCCAACGTACTTCTGGCCACATTTACATTCTATCACATACACAACATACTGTGTTGTGCATGTTATCCTCTGGTTCATTTTTATGATATTGCCATTAGGTTCCATAATAGATTTGGTGTTTTTGCCAATCTTGCAAGCTTTGCAGGAATTGCACTTTGTGAAGCCCTTTCTTTGTTCTTCCAACCAGTTTGCTTGTTCTTTTATTTCAAAGTGGCTGTTTACAAGTATATCTTTTAAGGATTTCGTCTTCCTATATGTGGTTGTAGGTTTAGGTCCGATCAGTTCTCCTATGTCTGGATCTTTGGAATTCAGATGCCAATGTTTCCGCATTTTACTCATAATAGCACCACTTTCTTTACTGTATGTTGTCACAAATCTGGGAATTGATTGGGCCTTTTGTTTCTCCATTTTAGCTTTCGAAATCAAAGTTTTAATCCTCGGTATACAGTCTATTTTTTTCTTGTTCTTCGATAGTATATGATATGATAAGTGGACATAGGAGAACTGATCGGACCTAAACCTACAACCACATATAGGAAGACGAAATCCTTAAAAGATATACTTGTAAACAGCCACTTTGAAATAAAAGAACAAGCAAACTGGTTGGAAGAACAATGAAAGGGCTTCACAAAGTGCAATTCCTGCAAAGCTTGCAAGATTGGCAAAAACACCAAATCTATTATGGAACCTAATGGCAATGTCATAAAAATGAACCAGAGGATAACATGCACAACACAGTATGTTGTGTATGTGATAGAATGTAAATGTGGCCAGAAGTACGTTGGCAGTACAATCTGCCCTCTAAAGAAACGCATCCTGGAGCACATTCGGGCGGTAAAGAACAAAGACACTGCCTATGCCACTGCCAAACATATGATCGCATGCCAGAATGGAGATTGGCGTGCTATGCAATACTATGGGATTGATACAATCTTACCTAAAGAACGTGGTGGGAACCGGAAAAGGGAACTACGCCAATTAGAATCCCGATATATCATTCGTTTAAAAACTAAGATGCCGAAAGGGATGAACTTTGACGAGGAACTTGCCGTACACCTTGAATAGACAATGGATAGACTCCCTTAAAAATATATCTTAACCATCTACAATGAGAAGTTGTTTTGTTCCTATGAATGATCATAACTGTTTATTACCTTTCCTCTTTTCCACTCTTTTCTTGCCCTTTACTCTATTCTTTATTTTTTTTCTCTTTTCTTTCTTTTTATTTATTTTTTCACTTCTTCCCTCCCCCCCCTTCCTCTTTTTACTTTGTTTTTTTGCAAGAATTATGACATCAGGAGAAATTTCGAATGTTGATACTAATCAAAAATGAGATTACTTCATTAGACTACTTCCAGTTGTACATAATTCACTTGTAATCAGGGGAATACGAAGATGTAACATTATTCTAAAATGTGTAGGAGTTTCAGACGCTCTGAAAACCTAGACTAGAATGATAGGTATACATTTACCCTTGTACAAAAACATCTTTTCTTTTCTTCTCTTTTTCTGTTTCTCTCCTTTTTCTCTTTCGTCTTCTTTTTCTTTTTCTTTTGCTCTTACAATTTTACTACTCTACTGCCTAATTTGCTCTCCATTGCTTGATATTTCTTGATACCTCCTCAAAAGCTGCAAAAATATTAACATGGATATGTATAAGAAGGGTACTATACCATTATTTTCATGACAATAATTTTCAGAAAATGTCTCAGATGATACTATATCCAAATTTTCTGTACTTAACTTGCCATATTGTGTAATAACATTACTTTTCCTTTTTTAACCAGTCAATAAGAACATTTTCTTAAATTGTGCACTACATTACCCACAATGCAGTATTCTAAGATCATGTGGATGTATAAATATGTGCAGTAAAGAAAGGACTCACCTACCGTGATCAAAGCCGTGGAGGCTGAAACGCGTCGGTTGAGCTTGTGTCAATAAAATAACTTGAATATCTAAACTTCCCTCGAGTGCCGCGTCCTTTGGCAAATTAATTAATGAAACACGGGTCTGGGTTCGACCCTTGCGCAGAGCACCCGCTGGTAGTGTGCGTCTTTAATCTTTGGACCCTTTTGGTTTTGGATATATATATATATATATATATATGTATATATATATATATATATACATATATATATATATATATATATATATATATATAAAACATATATCCTGGTGAGGGGGGTAGCCATCCACCATACTGGTGTACTTGGGAGCTGGAAGATTTTGCGTGGTTTCACCAACACGCTGAAAGCACCCGCTCGAGAGTGCAGGGACTGTGGTGAAGACCGAGGAGGCAGTTTGCAATTATCCCTGCACCGCCGCTGTCATCTCTTGACTTGGATTGTACTCCGTGCTGAGTTTCAAGCCGTTCATTTGGAAATTGAAGCGGAGACGATGTGTGTGTCACATTGGGAGTTTCTCCGCAATCATTGCTGACCGGAGCAGTAGTAGCATCCGAGCTCTAACCCGGCCGTTTGGTAACAGAAGCGGAGACGCTGTGAGCATTACATCGGGCGTTTCTCCGCAAGCAGTGCTGGCTGTAGCAGAAGGGGCGAGCTTCGACACGTCCGTTTGTAAACAGAAGCGGAGACGCCGAGAGTAAAACATCGGGCGTGTAACCGCGAGACCGCGATCAGTGCTGACCGGAGCAGAAGGTGGTATCCGAGCTCCAAGTTCCGACGCGGCCAATACAAACAAGCACACTTAGGCATCACGCAACTCAGTAAAGGAGGTAATCAAATTCTGGATAACAAGATAAGATTGTGGCGCGAGGCGTGCATTAAATGAAAAGCCGCATAGTGAGAAAAACTGTTTGACACACTTTAAGAGCCATCAAACGCTCGTCATCATGTTTACTAATGCGGCACGCCATGAGGCAGCAGCAGATATTTTCAAACGAAAAGGAGGCACACAGAGAACTGAAACCGGAGCAGTGATTAATGTTGGAGATGATCTAAAAGCGAAATTCCAGACATTAGAAAGGCTATATGAGAGAGAAACCCGCAAATGTTGGGAGACCACATCTCTCCAACAATATATTGATGAACAAAGAATACCAAGAGGGCTGAGGATCTATACGGTCACCAGCCTATGAAAATCCAGATCCCATGCTGCTTCAAGAATGGGCTGAACACACAGCCCACTCCTCGCAAGGCATGTTGCGAATTTTAGTTACATTCACATGGAGTGATCGTGTTCGATCCTTGGAGGAAATTGGTGTCCTCGAGAGCGAATTGGCTGCGCATACAAATAAAAACAAGGTGGATGAATTAACTGAAGCCATGAAGAAACGCCTTATAAAATATGAACAGAAGATACGACAACGCAAATAGGATAAGTTTGAAAGGGAGGCACACACAGGCTACGAATATGAACTCTGATACTGCTCAAAGAAATGACAGTGCAGTAATATCACAAGAGAGCCCGAGGAGTCCATTCAAACCAATCTCAAAGATTGTTCCCTAAATGCCGCACAACGCCATCGATCTGTTCACTGAGCAGGTCACAAAAGATCTGATGAAACTGAGATCTACAGTAGAGCCTAGACATGAGAACAACATAAGGAAACAGCAAAGGATGGCCATCAAAGAGTTGCAGGATGATTGAACAATTGTTTGTAAACCCTCAGACAAGGGGGGAACATTGTTTTGCTCACCGCTGAATACTATTGCAAGGAAGCCCTGCAACATCACAATGATGTATCCAACTACACACGGATTACCATGAAGGAGTACTCCAACAGTATTGAAATCTACGGACAACTGATTATGAAATGGAAGAATAAAGGTATGTTGGATGATAATGAGTATACATTTCTCAACTGTAAACATCCGGTTATTCCGACCTTTTACCATCTTCCAAAATTTGCACAAGGACAATGTGAACCCTCCGGGGCACCCAATTGTGTCCTCAAAGGGAGCCATAACTGAGAACATGTCTACATGTATTGATTTCTTTCTGTTTAATTTTGTAATTGAACTGACCTCGTACATTCAGGACACAAAAGACTGTTTAAAAAGAATTGAAGGCATAACCTGGGAATCAGATTTTGTGATGATCACTTTAGATATTTCCAGTTCATACATCAGTATCAATCATGAGAAAGGTTGGAAGCCATTGAATATTTTCTAAAAGGGCGCTCTATCAAATATATGGAACAAAGCTGCATGATCCTAGAATTTGTAAGATACTGTCTAACCAATAACATTTTCCTTTTTAAGGAACAGCTGTTCAGACAAACACAGGGCATGGCGTTGGGCACCTGCTTTGCCCCCAGTTACGCGAACCTTTTCGTTGGCTGGTGGGAGAAGCAGTTGGCCTGGTCAGATGCCAATCAGGAGTGGACTAAGGAAGTGGCCAGCTGGAACCGGTATATAGATGGTTTATTCATCCTATACAACGGAACAGAAAAATCTGCCAGGGACTATGTTAAGATTCTGAACAGGAATAATTTTAATTTGAAGTTCAGTGGAGAGATCAGTAAGATCTCAGTGAACTTTTTGGATCTGCAAGTTTTCGTTTCAGAGGGGAATCTATGTACAGTCCTACATAGAAAACCCACGGCGGGTAATTCCATCTTACATTCTAGCAGTTGCCACTTGGATAAACTTAGAAAAAGCATACCATTGGCAAAATGCTAAGAATCAAAAGGAACTGTACTAGAGAGTGTGACCTCCAAGCATCAGCAAACGAGAGCATAGCGAGATTCCACACACAAGGTTACTCTACAAAAGTTGTGCTAGAGGCCAGACACAGGGTAACATGAAAGACAGAACAGACTTGATAGGGGGGATCTTTAGAACTACCCAGAGAAGAGAGCAAGCCAAGTCAACTCAAAATACAGAGTGTAGATTGATCACTGATTACTCCAGTAACCATAATCAGTTGAGACAAAGTCTGAGAAAAAACTGGCATCTCCTCAAATCCGATCCAGTTATCGGAGAGGAGTTAGCAAAAATACCCTTACTATCTTTCAGAAAGGCAAGGTCCCTCAGAGACTATCTGGTCCAGAGCCACTACTCCTTACGAAAAGGCGATGCTCGTTTGGGCCCAATAAAAGGCTTTCATCCTTTCAAAAAGTGCAAGGCATGCAAAAACAGCAACACGGTCCTATCAATTGAGGTACCAGGGATCAAGAAACCCAAAATAATTTTAAAAATGTATGAATTGTAACACCAGCCACACGGTCTACTGCTTGGTATGTCCGTGTGGACTCAGGTACATTAGTAGTACCATACATCCTACCAAGATCAGGATCCTTGAACACATGCGAGCAATCTCAAATAGAGATGAGTCATATCCGGTCGCTCGCCATTTTGAGAGCCACCATAGTAGTAATAGGGACCTATTACCCTTCTACTGTCTGGACCATGTACCTAGCAACTCTTGCGGAGGAGATCAATTACTCAGACTCCGCAGATTGGTATCTCGTTACATCATCGGCATGAAAACCAAAATTCCTCAGGTACTTAATAGTGGTGAGGAACTAGCTGTGCACCTTTGATCTTGCATAAATGCTTGTAACACTTGTATATGATTGTAGATATTGGACATCCTGTGGGATAACTGTCATAACTGTCATACCTGGTATGAGTTCTATTGGAATTTGAATTCTCGATTTGTTCACAAATAGACTGAAATCTATTATAATTCTAATCCTTTTGTAAATAGCTGCTCCTTATGTATAGGTTTCCTATCTTCCAATTAGGAAGTTGTGTCCCCAATCGAAAAGTTGAGTTTTGAATTCCAAGCATGAAGTAATCCTTTATGATTTGTAAAGTTCATACAAATGTATATATTTAATTCATTGGTACAAAGTTTAGAATGATGAGGTTAATCATGATTGTCTAGGTAACATGGCCAATCAGGGCTGTATTTGGTTATACATATTCTTAATTCAATTACCACTAGACAAACCAAGGATGTAAACATTGTATAACTTGGGTCCATGCAGGGCGTCATGATTTTGTACATAAATTTGTGTAAATATGTATATATGTACATAGATGCCCTTTTTCAAAATGAAGTACCTCAGTATGAGCATCCAATGAATTACTCTAACATTTGATTTAAATATCGCTGTCTCGGGCTGCCATGTGAAATTGACAAAGGCAGTCGCCGAAACGCGTCTTTTGTGTTAAAGAAACTCAATAAAACTTTGGCTGAAAAGTTTTTTGTGAGTGCTGTACTGGTGTACTTGGGAGCTGGAAGAATATATATATATATATATATATATATCACCTACTGGTGGTCTCCAGTAGGTAGATATAGTTAGGACCTAGTTTCCATAGGAAATCCGCAGCAATCTATTTGGAATAACTTTAGTGCCGGTTGATGAATCTTCGTGAAATTCTCCAAGAAAATGGCCTGCTCCGCTCCGCTCCTTCCCTGAAAGTTGGGGGTGATTCGTGAACCGGGGGTTGAGGCAAAAGGGGGGTTCCAAAACGTGTTTTCCCCATGCAATTTTCCATAGGACCTTTAGCCAGGGCTACAGCTCGAACGGCTGAACGGAATTACACCAAATTTGGCAAAAAGGTAGAGTTTGGTTCGCAGTTTACGCTTTTTGTTAAATGGTGTAAATCCGTTCAGTAGTTCCTGAGAAAATCAAAAGTAAAATCATAGATATATCTAAAGATGAAGTACCATACTCTGTACTGTACTCTGTAGTGTACTCCGTACCTTCCCAAGCATGAGCTGCATGCTAATTGGCTGTCAACACTTCAAACCAGGAAGTGTTGGCAGAACCGAGGCACAAGAAAGTAGTGAAACAAGTGCGCGCGCAAAACACGCAAAGGGGGCAGGGTAGAAACACCCTGACCCCCTAGGCCTGTTCAGGGGGTCCCATAAGGACCCCCAAGGCCTCAAAACAAAACATATTTTTTTTAAATCGCGGGATACATGTAGGTACGAGTACCCCGTGAAAAAAAAAAAGTCTGCTTTTTTTCAAATTAGCCCCCGGGGGGACCAAATCCCGGGGCCATAGTGAAAAAAAGTGCGGGGGGCCCAATCCCCCCCGCAGCCCCGTGGACCGCCAACCTCCCGGGCTTGTATATGTATGTTGGGGGGCCTCTAAGGCCCCCCGAGCCCCGGGGACTGCCACCCCCGGGGCAAAGTAATTATAATAGCGGGGAGGCACACGGGCCCCTCGCAGCCCCGGGGACCGCCACCCCGGGGCTTTATTAAGTAGTATGCGGGGGGCTCACGCCCTCCTCCCCCACAGCCCCGGGGACCGCCACCCCCCGGGGCTTCGTTTTTGAAAAAAAAAACTGTGGGGGGATCAAACCCCCACCACCCCTGGGGCTTTTAACAGGTAGGAGGGGGGCCGCCCGTCCTCCCTCTTGGAGCCCTTGATGGCCCTGGGGACCGCCATCCCCAGGGCCGGCACCTGCAGTGTCCCGGGGTGCCTACCCCTGGGACACTGCTGTTAGCTGTGGTAGGGCGGGAGCCTCACGGCTCCCACCCTACCACAGCAAACTGCTTTGATTTTTGAAAGAGAGAGCAGGAAACCTGCTCTCTCTTTCAAAAATCAAAGTGTATTGCTTTTATGCATGGGGAGCAGCATGTTAGCTGTTCCCCAAGCAGAAAAGCAATGCCAGCTCCCGCAGGATGCAGGGAGCTGGCAGGGACCGTGGGGGGCTTGGGGACCCCCACACGGTCCCCAACGGAGAGGGCAGGCCCCGGGGGATGGGGTCTCTGGGGCCATAGGTTGCCCAGAAGGGTAGCCATACGGCCCCCCTGCAGCATTAAAAATAAATAAATAAATAAAAGGCAGGCCCCGGGAGATGGGGTCCGCGGCCCCCTTCCTGTAAAAATTAATTTTTCTAAAAGAATTGGGGGCAGACCCTGGGTGGTGGGGTCCCCAGGGCCCAAAGAAAAAGAAGGGGGACTACACAGCCCCCCTTCTTCAACATATATATTTTTTTAAAACCAGGATCAGGAGGAGGCCACGCCCCCTCGCTGCACCTCTCTGCAAACGCGCCCCTGGCGCGTTTGCAGAGGTGGAACTAATTCCACTTGCATACTTGCATACTGGGGGTTCCTGGGGGCCAACTAGCCCACCAGAAGCCTCCAGTATGGGCCAGGGGGCTCCCTTGCAGAGAGGTGTAATGAGGCCACGCCCCTTTTTACACCTCTCTGCAACACAGCCCCCTGGCGCATACTGGAGGTTGCTGGTGGGCTAGTTGGCCCCTAGGGACCCCCAGTATGCAAGGGGAATTAGTTCCCCCTCTGAAAAAGCACCAGGGGTCTGCGTTGCAGAGAGGTGTAAAAAGGGGTGTGGCCTCAATACACCTCTCTGCAACGCAGCCCCCTGGCGCATACTGGAGGTTCCTGGTGGGCTAGTTGGCCTCCAGGGACCCCCAGTATGCAAGGTGAATTAGTTCCCCCTCTGCAAACGCGCCAGGGGGCTGCGTTGCAGACAGGTGTAAAAAGGGGCGTGGCCTCATTACACCTCTCTGAAATGCAGCCCTCTGGCGCATACTGGAGGTTCCTGGTGGGCTAGTTGGCCCCCAGTATGCTTGAACAGAGAATTATGTACCACCCATTGTTTTTTCTTGTATCTTGGGATTTTGAGGCGAGGTGCCACTCGACAGTGGTGGTTCCTTTGATGAATGTGTTTGGTGATTTTATTCGTGATGAAGAGCGGTCCCGTTCCATGTATCGCTTTGTGGGTGATACAAAGCAACTTGAATGTGAATCTTCTGGCAACCGGTAATCAAAGCAGTGCTTTCAAGGCAGGGGAGATGTGGTCTTGCAGTTTTACATTTAAGAGTATTCTGACAGCCACATTCTGAATCTGTTGTAGTCTTTTCAGGGTCGTTAAAGGTGATCCGTGGTACAGGTCATTGACGTAATCGAGTTTGGCCGAAACAAGGGAGATGGTAGCCTGGACCTTGTGTGGAAATCCCAAATGGGGGAAGATTTGACACAGAGTTTTAATAGTAACGAAGCTTGATCTTGCTAGTTGCCCACTTGGGCATTTATCGATAGCTTGGAGTCCATGGTCATTCCGAAGTTTTTTACTCCCTTTGATATTTTAGGTGGTCTTCCCAGATCATCAGGCCGCTTGGAAATCTGAAAGTTTGGCATTCTCTTCAATGAATTGTGACATCTGGATGAAAGCTGCTCTTTCTTTCAGTTTGCTCAGCACAGATCCATTTGAAATCTGTCTGTAGTTGTCAGGGTTCAGTGGGGCCAAGTTTGTTTTTTTCAGTAATGGGAGTATCTTCTGGAAATATTCCCGTAGCTAAGGAGTTGTTGATGATTCTCCTTACTGGAGTGGCAGCAGAGGTTGTTAGAAGAATTGTCTTGAAGGCTTGTGGTGGACATGGGTCAGAGGGGCTGCCGGCAGGCCTAACTGCTTTATCCAGGTCCATAAATTCATTGTGTGAAATGTGTTGGAAGGAATGGAGAGGCTGAGTCAGAGTATTATTGGATTGTATCATTGTAATAGGGTTAGTGCTGATGCTTTGTCTCTGTTTTAACTATTAGTCCAACGCGTCTGCTTTGTCTGTGTAATGATTTGCCAGTTTGTCTGTGAACCCTTGAGTAATGGGAAGAGTTGCGTCTAGGCAAATTGGTTTACAACAGTTTTTGAGAATTTTATAGAATTCTTTATTTGAACATTTAGCATTTTGAATTCTATCTGAATAGTATTTTTTCTTCACTTTTTTGATAGCTGACTTGTTGAAAGGAAGTGAAGTTACACAGGGTTAAGATGAACTTCCTTTATTAGCGTCCAGACACCAGCTCTCCCGGCAGCAACTCCGTCCCGGGAATTCCACACACCCAGCACAGAATACTTCCACGAGCACAATCGCGCTCGTGGAGACAGCTCGTGTTATTAAAGGAACAGTACATCCCAACACATCCCCCTTCCCTCAATTAACAACAATAAACAAAATGAATAATCACAACTAACCCACCCCCTCCCTAAAACAAATAAAATACATGTTTTGGTTCAATAAGTAATAAAATTTAGCAGGAACAACTTTATGACTGAATTATTATGTATGATAAATACAATTGTTCAGTAAGTGACAAAATCTAGAAACTTTCCAGGAACTACCTTGCGCCTGGTGGAACATCGTTTAGTAATTGTACCATTGGGTTCAGCATTTGGGTTAGAAGCAGGCAAAACCCGAGGAATGGTACTAGGAGACAGTAAACTCGAGTCAGAGGTGGGTAAATCACAAGACTTTAAACCAAATTTGCTCTTCACAAACTCCACCTTGTGCTTAGGAACGATAGAAACACGAGATTTGTTCCAAATTTTACCATTCTCCAGAATTACTACATGGTCTTTAACTTCCTTGACCAGAACAGGAGGGGAAAATCGAGCCAATCCTTTACGCAAAAGTACAGGTTTCCTGATTCTCACCCAGTCCCCCGAGCGCACTGGAGATGATCTAAAACTACCCTGAGCATAGTTGGCTTGAGTACAAGCTCTAATATCAGCCACCCTGCCTAGCTTGACTACATCAATGTTTTTCCTCGACATCCAATCCTTGTTCAATTCCGAACCTGCTACCCTACCTCTGAGTAAAGTAAAAGGTGAGACACCCGTGCTAGAATTGGGGGTAACTCTCAACGCCCACAACATGTCGGAAATTACTTTCCTCCAATTCAAACCATTGATGTTGGCTAATTGTAACTGATCCTTGATCACACGGTTCAACCGTTCAACTAATCCATTACTTGAAGGGTGATACAAAGAGGTGAGAATGTGCTTGATCCCAAGAGATTTAAAAAAACTTTCCATTTCACTCGACACCAATTGAGTGCCATTATCAGACACTAACTCTTCTGGCAAACCTTCCCGCAAAAAAATGTCTTTGAAGAAATTGATAACAGTATCAGAATTCATGCACTCCACAAATTTAACCTCCGGCCATTTTGACATGTAGTCAATCAAAACTAGTGCATACTTCGGAGTCACTCCAAGATTGTAAAATGGACCGGCCACATCAAACGCCAATTTATGCCAAGGCAATTCCTTAACCTGTACAGGAATCACAGGAGAGGGACTAGTAACTTGGGACTTATCACTAAGAACACAAGCACTACAATCATGAACACAGTGTTCGATCGCCTTGTCCACTCCAGGCCACCAAAAATCTTCACGTACCCTTCTTTTCATTGCACGAATGCCCAAGTGACCAACGTGAGCCAAATCCAAAACCTTTTTGCAAAGAGCTTCCGGAACTACTAATAAACCACCCCTACGTAAAACACCATCAATTAAAGACAGCTCATCACAAACCCTCCTGAAAGGTACTAAATCTGAAGACAAGGACTTGTCGTCGGGACAACCATTGATCAAGTAATCCATTACGCAGCACAAATTCCTATCTTCAGTTACAGCCAACTTCCAATCAGTCTCCGACAGCGTAATGTCAACTTCCGATATAGAACTCACTGCACACACCATTTCCAAATCCTCACTTCTGTGCTCCAAATTATCATGAGGGAGAGGCAACCTGGACAAACAATCAGCCACATTGTTCCTTATCCCAGGAACATATTCCAGATGATAATCAAACTCACTAAGCCTGTATTGCCATTTAGCAATGCGAGGAGAAGCCCTCCCACCACCTTTAGTAGTGAAGAGATCAACAAGAGGCTTATGGTCAGTCTTGAGTATGATGTGATTTCCCCAGAGAAAATTCCTGAAATGTTGTACACCCCACCATAAAGCCAACGCCTCTTTTTCAATGGTTGAATATGTGCTTTCCGCTCCACGTAAAGTTCTGGAGGCAAAAGCAATTACTTCTACATTACCATCCAACCTTTTCTGTGAAAGAACTGCCCCAAGACCCACATTGCTGGCATCGGTAATTACAATACATTGGTCATTGATATTGAAAAGCTTGAGAGGACGTGCTTGTACAATTGCATTTTTCAGTAAGGTAAAATCATTAGCACATTCTTGTGACCAATCGTACTTGACATTTTTCTTTAGCAAATTCCTTAAAGACACAGTCCTATCAGAAAAATTTCGAACAAACTTGGCGTAATATTCAACTAGTCCCAAAAAGGAACGCAGTTGATCCTTGTTCAATGGTTCTGGTGCATTTTGAATGGCATCTAACAATTTCATTTTTGGTTCCACTCCCTTGGCTGAGATGTGGTGACCCAAATAATCTACACTATCCCTGAGAAATTTACACTTGTCTTTTCTTAATGTCAAACCAAATTTTCTTAAAATTTCTAAAACTGTTCTTACTCTGTTATTATGTTCATCCACAGACTTCCCATAAATGAGAATGTCATCCTGAAAGAAGACGACTCCCGCAGTATTTTTGAAAAGATTTCCCATAAGGCGTTGAAAAACTGCGGAAGCCGACGCCAGTCCGAATGGCATTCTCAAATAACGGAATGCACCCTCAGGAGTCACAAAAGACGTAAGGTGTCTTGAATCCTTGCTCAACACAACTTGGTGATATGCCGAAAAGATATCCAGGGTGGTAAAATACTTAGCACCCTCCAATGTAGATAGCATCTCATTAATATTAGGTAATGGTTGTCGATCAACCCAAATGCAAGCATTTAAGTCACGCAAATCCACACACATCCTAAGGGACTTATCAGCCTTGCGCGCTAAAACTATGGGAGACAACCATTCTGACGCCTCTATAGGTTCAATTACACCCAAGAGACGCAATCTCTCCAGTTCATTCTTCAATTCATTTCGCATGCTAAGTGGTACTTTGCGAACTTTGTGTGCCACCGCTTTAGCTCCCTCTTTCAAAATAATTTGGTGCTGAAAACCCTTGAGTTTACCCAATTTGTCGCAAAAAACTTCCGGAAACTTATGCACCCATTCACCATCACAAGAAACATTCAGGGAATGCACAGGCTCAAAATCAGGTAAGGAGGCATAGTATTGCTTAGCCTCACGTCTAGACAAAACCATATCTTCATGGTTGGGATCAAGGATCATACTAAGCTCACCCTGTTCGTGCCAACCTAGCAAATTGGTACCGTCTTTGACAACATAAATAATGGAAGATGTAATGTCACCTTTAAACTCGAGTTCACCTCTAAACTTTCCTAATACTTCCACTCTTTTGCCCCCATACGCAAACATTTTAATAAAGGACTGGGACAAAAGAATATTTCCTAGCATGTCTAAGTCTTTAACATTTACTATGGAAAAAGGAGAACCAGAATCCGCTAGAAAGTTGATACACACACCATTCACACTAATGGAACAAATTGGGGATTTTCTTCTTCGAGATCCATCTATAGATGCTATTTCAACAACACCATCTGCATCCATGGGAGAAGAAGATAACATTAGTAACTCATAGCGCTCATCTTCATCATCAACATACAGACGTTCATCAATGCTTTTCACCATGTGTGAAGATCCTTTTTGCACACTAGTGGCCTTGCACAAACGTGCCAGATGACGTTTCTTGCCACATTTGAAACAAGATTGGTTAACTGCAAAGCAAAATTTAAAGTTTCCTAAATGAGATCTACTACCACAGCGATAACAAGACAATCCTTGTGCATCATTCCTGGACTTGTTGGCAGGAACTGGAGGACGAAAAGAATTGGGATTCGATGTCCTGCGCTCCGAAGTTTTGATTGCCGCTTTAGTGGTGATGGCGTTGATCTCAGAGGATTCTGCTGGGGTCACAACAGTTGATGCAGGAGTACTCATTTCCTTTAAGCAGAACTGGGAATGTTCAACAGATTTGGCTAAAGTCAACGCAGTTTCTAAATCAGGGTCGCCAGAAGATAAAAGTTTTTCGCGCACCTTCTTGTCATTGGTGCGCTCAATGAGCTGATCCCTGATTATTTCATCCCTAAATTCCCTGTAGTTGCAATTGACTGCCAGGATCCTCAAGGCAGCAACGAAATCGTCGATGGACTCTCCTGGCATCTGCGCACGTTGCAAGAACTTATGACGTTCCAAGACAGTATTTTGTTTGGGACTAAATCTTTTGTCCAGAGTTTTTACCAGGGAAGCATACTCATCCAATACCTGTGCATCGCCATCATCACTCGAAATTGATATTCTCACTTCTTCAAGAGGTAAGGTTTCAAGGATGGACCTTCCTTCAGGCCCCAAATTGTATACTAATAGCGCCTTCTTTTTTTTAGATGTGAAGACATCACCATCAATGGCTTCAATGTAAGCGTCAAACGTAGATTTCCATTGCTTCCAGGGCATAGGAGGAGGCCCCGAAGACTGCAAAAAGGGAGGTGGCGAGGCTACCTTTTCCATTTGCGTGGGGAGCTGCTGCCACAAAATTCCTATTAAGAAATATTGCAGAACCCCCCAAATTTTTTTTTTTTTTCTGTGTGTCCTTGGAGATATTCACTTGCTTCAAATGTTTTATTTTTATTTTTTTTATTTGTATGAGTCAGTTCTTGAGAAATTGTCACAGATAAATACCTTGTCTTTATCTGTGTTTTATAGTGTCATAATGCCCAAGTTCCGTATTGATTAGAAGAAACAATGAAATGTGCGCAGGTTGGTCGTCAACACGTCACAATGCACTCTGAACAGCAGGAATAACAAGCATCACGATGTGCTGAGAATTCCAGTGACAGCGCGCGTCACAAAGGACATCCGAAGGCATAAATGCAGGAGCGCGGGTGCTAACGCGCATCAGAACTGAAATGACGTGACTGATCGCGCATGAGCTCGAGCGAAAAGAGCACGCGCTTAATCATTTAAATCTATAGTGTCAAAGCTCACGCTAGCGCTAGCGTTATATCATGAGGGCGTTTGAAGCATATGACAGCAATGAAGTAATGAATAATTAAAAGTCTTTCGTAACTCACAGTCCAAGGCTACTCTGTTACTGTGTGCCGCGCCGCTTTTATTTTCCGAAGGTTTCACATCAAACTCTGGCTGCTCCGTGAACACAGTAACTCTAGGAAGGAGCGAAGCGCTGGACCATCGTCGCCAGTGAAAGGAAGTGAAGTTACACAGGGTTAAGATGAACTTCCTTTATTAGCGTCCAGACACCAGCTCTCCCGGCAGCAACTCCGTCCCGGGAATTCCACACACCCAGCACAGAATACTTCCACAAGCACAATCGCGCTCGTGGAGACAGCTCGTGTTATTAAAGGAACAGTACATCCCAACACTTGTATAATCTGTTAATTTTCTGTAGGCGAAGTTTGTCTTGGTTGGCGTTTGTTTTGAGCAAGGTGCGTTACAGCTTTCTAATTTGTTGTTTTATCTCTTTTATCTCTGTATTTCTCAAAGGTGCTTGTTTCCTTTTGTTCTGTTGTGTGGTTTTTAGTGATATCAGGATATCTAAAGCTTCCTGTAGCCTCTCATATAGTTTTTAACAGAATTTATTGTTTATAGATCTCTACTGGATGTTAGTTATGTTTCTAAATGGTCCAAATTTAGTTTGGTTAATGGCCGATAGGTGGATGCATGTTAGGTGGTTTTAGGTGCATCGCTTGGTGTTGTTTTATGTTGGAAGGCAAGCAAATGATGGTCCGACCATGTGACTGGATTCATCGTTTAAAAGGTAACTAGTTCTGAATTTGCAAAAATGACATCTAGGATGTGTCCAGCGGTGTGTGTGTGGGTTTGTGGATGATCTGATGCAGGTTCAGTGCTTTTAGGCCAGCGATGATTGTTTTTGGATGGGACATATTTGGTTTGTCAAACCAAATGTTGAGGTCAGCCAGAATGCATAGGTTGGAGTGTAGTATTATCAGGTTTGAAACTGTGTCTAGCAAAGTGTCTGGGAATGTTGCCTTGCTAGGTGAAGGTCTGTAAAGGAGCAGGAAGTTACAGGAGGAAGACCGTGTAGGATTGCATCTGGTAAAATGTGCCTCAATATTTTTAATGGAGACATTGTCAACTTTAGTGATATGTAATGTTTGTCTGAACACAACAGCTTGACCACCTTCTTTTTTGGCTCTACAATTTTGGGTAATCGTTTGATAGTCTAGAGGAATGGCTTCAGGCAGGACTGGAGTGATATAATCTCCCAACTATGATTCAGTTATGAATAGTATGTCTGGTTTTGCGTCAGTGAGAAGGTTGGGAGCTAAGCTATGAGGATAGCACTTGCCTGTGCCAATAAAAATCAGCAATAGTGATTCAGACAACTGTACCAATTTTGCCAAAGAATTCAGGCCGCCACCAGCAGGAAAAGACTGTGGCTATGATTCTCAGGTTGGACTGCAAGGGAACTGCCACCCGACTCACCGCGGAGGACTGCCGGAGATGCCGTGGACGATGTCACATCCTCGCTGGCTCTAGTATGGAACTGAAAAAAGGATTCACCAACAGCCGCCCCATGCCACCCCAACCCTCCCCTTCCTCAAAGAGCAAAGTCAACTTACTTTGTCTTCATGAGCAGGAAACTGCTCTGACATCCGAGAGACCTCTGGCAGAGCCACTCAGGAGAGAGAAGCTGCGCTGCTGGATGCTGCTGCGGGGGATGTGAGCAGCCCATCTTCTCAGAACTGAGCAGGGCAAACAGGGGTGAATTGAAGGTGCTCGTTGCATCACAGAACTCTTCTATGCTATGGGAAAGTGTAAGATGTGAACTGGGCCTGTTGGGCCCTGGAGGACTCGCTGCTAATGGTGCTTTTGGAACCACAGACACTTTTGACTAAATTCCTAAAAAGTCAAAGTGAGAAATCTTGAGTACGGCCTAATAGTTTGCATTCCCTGATGCAGCCTCCAATAAAAGGGGAGTAACCTTGTACATGTTACACAAAGGAGGGTGGGACAGGGATTCACCTGGCAACTACTAGAGCCCCGACCTGAAGGGAGATCTTGTTGTTGCTTTCTGAATGTCACACATGTGTAGTGTGAGAAATGAAACATGACTTTTCTTATAAAAGCAAATATTTGGCTGGATATTGATTTATTGTTTGTACTATTTGCACTTTGAGGTATGAGTCATGTTCACTAACCTGTATCTACATCCCCCCAGGAAACCTTGACTGCTCGACCACAGCTACCACTAAGAGTGCAGAAGGAAAACTTGGCCTGGTCGAGCAAGTTCCATAGTAGGTTGGGCCCCGGGACATAAGGAGTAAAAGAGCCCTCTTCATCAGCAGTAATCCACTTGAGGCCTAAAAATCTGGAGTTAGTACTTCAAATGAGACATACAGTAGTAGACACTCCAGTTTAGGGTTCATGAAATGGACATAATATTCCACAAGAAGCCTTATGAGCGGGATACATCACCCAAGACATGGCTTCCATACCTACAACCATACCTCAGATGGATATTCCACAATTAGATGAAATACACCATAAATTGCCTTGAGAACTGCGTGAAAAGCCTTAGACAGGGCCTTCAGAACAGGACACCATACTTCATATGAGGCCTCCAGAGCAAGATGCAAAATCCCATAGAAGGCCTCTACAAATGGACAACACCCATATTCCAGATGTAGCCTCTATACTAGAACACAGCATCTCAGACGTAGCCTTTAGAAGTGTGCACAACTGTCCCAAAAAAAAAACACCTATTCAGAACTGAGCACAATACATCATAGGTGGCTTCCAAAACTAGGAACAACTCTCCATACACTTTATTTCCCCCACAGAAGAGATCACAGTACAGTAGATGTGGGCTCTTAAGCTAGTAGCATACTTCCAAGTGAGCCATTAGACAGTATTCTAGATTATGGGGCTTCGGACACTTGATACACTATTCCAGGTGATTCCTCCAATACTTGACACATTACTATAGATAGTGCCTCCAGAATCTGACATAATGCAACAGGTGTGGCCTCTAAAGGTTATAACAATACTCCAGTTAAGAAACAGAGAACTGGACAAATTAGCCCAGAGGTTGCTTCAGGCACTAGACACAATACTTCATGAAGTCTTTTGAACTGGTCACATTAAGAAAGATGTAGTCTTCAGAGCTGATCACAACATGAAAGAGATGAGATGAGTTATCATATGAAAGATGAGAAAAATGAGATGTCCAGACCTGGACACAATACTCCTGATGAAGGCTCCAAATGGACACAACACGCCACTTGAGACTGATATAATAGAACACAATAATCTAAATGAGGCCCCAAAATTGTGACACACCTCTCCAGATGTGGCTTTTAGAGTAGAATTCTCCATATATGGCCTCTAGAACTGGACACAACAGATCATATGTGACCGCCAAAATGGCAGAGCACTCAATTGCAGCCCTCAGAAGGAACTGAAGAAAATACTCCAGATGAGGTCTCCAAAACGGAACTGCACTGTTTGTGGCCTTCAGAATTGGCCACAAAACTTTGCATGGGGCTTCAAAACTAGTGGCAATAAGTCATATGTAGCATAAAGGACTGGACAGACCTCTTCAGACAGGGTTTAAAGAACTTGCCACAAAAAGCAGATGAAGCCACTAGTGCTGGACTCAATACCCTGAAGGGTGCATTCACAGCTGGACAAAATACGCTATAGAAGACATTCACAGGTAGAAAAAGGGGTGCAGACGTGGACTCCAGAACTGAGCACAGCTCTCCAGATCAATGTTCCAGAACTGCTCACGATACTTTAGCTAAGGCCTTCATCATTCCAGAATAAAACTCCAGAATTAAAAACAAAGGCCCAGACAAAGCCTCTAATATGTCAAACATTATTTAAATAAGGGATACAAAATTAAACAAAGTACATCAAATGTGAACGACACAGCACTACAGATGTAGACCCAGCTGGGCAGAGTACTCCAGACAAATCTTCTAGAACTACATGCAATACTTCAGATAAAGTCTCCAGAACTGGACCCATCATTCCACATGAGGACTCTAGAGTTGGACCCAACACCCCAGTTGAAGCCTCTAGTATGTAAAACATTGCAGATAAGGCCTCAAGAATTGGACAAAGTACATTAAACGGGGCTGGCACACAACTCCATATGTGGGCTCCACTGTCACTAAATATGCCAGAAGTGGCCTCCAAAATTGGGAGCACGTTTCTAGGAGGCAATTGAAAGCTGGGCACTATACTCCTCATGTGTCGTCAGGTATTTAATACCTCATTCCAACTAAGGTAGAGAGAACTCTGCGCTACATTCCAGATAAGACCTCCAAAACTGGACACAGTCCTCCATTATATACCTTAGCTTTGGTGTGTACACATTATACTAGAAACACAACCTTACTTTTATGCTACTTATATTTCTCCATTGGAACCCCAAATTTCCTCTTGTTCTCTCTGAGGCCTTGACCGATTGTTTACCTACTTTGAAATCATCCAAGCAGATGAATAACAAAGGAAGCATGTACTGCTGATGTCTGTGTTACAACTATACAATGTGTGATGGAGAATCTTGCACTGCTATAAGTGAAGCATACAGATTGCCCTTTAAGAACACATTTTCCAAACATATTTATTCTATATATGTTTAATAATATGCCCTATGTGCTCACAACTAGGTTTTACCCGATCTGCACTGCACACAATAGTGGTGTTTTGCGTACAAATCACTTGTATTTATTTATTTATTTTGAATCTTTAAAACATCTATTTAACATTGGTCAAATCTGCCGGTTATCCATCTTGTTCCTGACTAGTTTAAGGTATTTTGACTTGTTTAAAAGTGCAGTATACCTTTTCGACTACATTGGTGATTTATACCTAAATGCTGAATCAAATAATTAATTTCGGTATCAAAATGGCCTCCAGGGTAGCCCCCCCTTCTTGATTTATACACAGTGGGCTCACCCTCTCGGTCCGTATTTGAGCTCAGGACTCTTTTCTTTGAATATTCATTATTAACACGAAGCTTGGCATCTTGTATTCTGGCATCATTCTAATTAATGCAGATGATCCGCGTTTGCATATGTTTACCAGAATTGTGCTACAGCAGTGACTAAAGTGTGACATGCAAGGCTTTTCAGCATCAGAAGATTGGCCTATCAGGCTTCTCAGTTTAACAACATTTGTATCACAAGTACATTTTGGGACACTTGTTATGTACATACCTGAAAATTGGAACATCTGATACAGAAATGACTGCATGAAACACAATGATTATGCATCTGTTACATAAACAAATAAATGTAACTGAAGATTATAATACATAGAGACCAGAAAAGCCGGTTCTCGCGCTCAGTGGGCTAACACAAAGACTCCAGGATCCGTTTTTGTTGTGATGGTGACTGGTGACTGGTTCAAATCCTGGTAGGGCCAGCCAGCCTTTTGTTCTTCTGGAACCAGTAAAACCAGAACCGTTGGGGTGGGTAACAATTAACGTGTAACAGAAACATAATTGAGGTGAACGTGCACTGTGCAAACATGTCTTCCACGTCTATGTCAAAACAATGAAAAGTGTCAGAAATCCTAAAATCCAAGCTCCCTGTACAAGCAATAATTCCAGCAAATGTGCTATGTTCAGACAGAACAGACACACCAAAGAGCCCAACAGCAGAAAAAGCAAAAGCCAGGAAAATAGAGTTGTGATGGCATGGCCACCATCAGGCAGCATGCACCTCTCCCAGTACGTCAGTCAAATTCTCGACTTTGAGGGGAGTGTGGGACCTAAAATGCACTTGCAGTTTCTCTTGAAAGATCTGCCCTCATATACACATTTGAAGAACTACAGGGCCAGATCCAGAGCTGCAGGGATCATGTGTCTGTTCTTTGTAAAGAAGAAACGTAGGGAGGCCAGACAATATGTGGTATCCAAAGCAAGACAGGAGAAGGAGGTAAACTTAATGATTAAGTTTAATCAGGAATATCAAGTGCAGCATTAGATCCATCAGAGTGCACATCCATGAAGCTCCAGACTTCAACTGAAGATCAGGAGTAGAACATTCCACAATAACCTAGCAACCAAGGCACTAGGATGCAAGTACATGAAAGAACATAGATAATGAAGAATATGATAGAAAACAATTGAAATAAGAAACATTGGATATAACACACCTCCTTCCCTATAATAAACCAAAGAAAGCATATCATGTAAAATAAATAAGGCGAATAAAACAAAAAACTAAAATTCTTAACAGATAATAACATATTAGGTAATATAATCATCTAAATATTTAGGTGTAAATTTAATTCTTGTGGACCTTGGGCAAGGTGCAGAGACATCAGAGGACCCTGAGCAAGGTACAGATACATCAGAAGGAATTGTGTCACAATTGTCAGATATATCAGAAGATCTTAAGCAAGGTATAGACACATCGGAAAGAATTGTGTCACAATTGTCATTATTCAAAATGTCAGAAGACAGAAATAACTCATCCCTATTTACATTAGAATTGTCAAATAACAACAAGGTCCCATTATTTAGATTGGAATTACAAGCAGGAAGATTATCAGCACTGAGGTTATCAGCATCACCCATCAATGGAGACAAAATTTTAGAAGCAACTTCATTAAGAATAATGTTCGAGCTCTTTACCTTGTAAACAGCCCTTTTACTCCACCACTTACCACCAATTACCTTAACAGCATGTTTACTGATTTGAATAATAGTTGTTTCTGGATAAAATTTCGATCCTTTAACCTTACATGGTCTTCGGATTCTAATTCTATCGCCAATGTTTAAAGAAATTTCCTTCACATGTTTGTTTTGATCATACCTAATTTTGGATTTAAGCTGAGCAGATTCAACTTTATTTTTAACTTGATCAAGATCAAGAACATCCTTCCCATGAAAGG
Source organism: Lissotriton helveticus (assembly GCF_964261635.1). Classification (NCBI taxonomy): domain Eukaryota; kingdom Metazoa; phylum Chordata; class Amphibia; order Caudata; family Salamandridae; genus Lissotriton; species Lissotriton helveticus. The sequence goes on along the minus strand of NC_136065.1, from coordinate 1,630,353,879 downwards.
TTTTATTAACAAGCCATCCAGGAGATAATTCATTAAAGGACTGTCTCCCCCTCAACAAGAGGAAGGGGGTCACCCCAGTAGTTGAGTGTGGCGTGTTGTTATATGACCAAACTCTGTCACTGACAATATCTTGAACACAAAGGCCAGATGAAATAGCTAATTGGACTGCATCCTTCAGAACACGATTCACTCTTTCCACCAGGCCATTGCCTTGTGGGGAGTATAATGCAGTAGTAAGATGCTTAATGGCAAAATTGTTCAAAAAACTATTCATCTCATGAGATACAAATTGTACTCCGTTGTCCGACACTAAAAAATTAGGGATTCCTTCACATTGGAAAAGTTTTTTAAGACTTTTTATGACATTATAAGTATTAGGTTCTTTTAAAAACTCACAAGTAACCCACTTAGAGTGATAGTCGACTATCGTAAGTATAAACCTAAAGCCCTGATTGAATCCACCAATAGGTCCTAGGAAATCCATTCCTAGTTTTTCCCATGGACTGTCAGGGAAAACAACAGGACATAAAGGTTTGTTAACAGTACGCAAAGATTTCTCAGCATGAGAACATTCACTACAGCCATTCAAGAAGGTATCTACACAAATGTCCATACCCGGCCACCAATAATGAAGTCTCAATCTCTTCTTGGTGCTTGTGATCCCACCATGACCTTTGTGAGCAATATCGATAATCTTGTTCCGAAAAGAAACAGGAGGAATAAGAGAAAAACCTCTCAAAATGAATTCACCCTCCAGACTTAAATAATCCCTGACTTTGGAGAAAGGAAGAAGATCCTTATCAATCAGATTTTCCCTTGGCCAACCTTCAGCAATGTACTTTTTTAAAGTATGAAATGAAAAATCTTGTAAAGATGCTTTAACCCAGTCAGACTCAGAAACCACATCCTTTGCTAGAATCAGTCCATCCAGAAGGTTAACTACTACTTCTTTGTCATCAAGAATAGGAGAAAATTTCAAGGAACTTGAAGGACACCTGGACAAGAAGTCCGCCGTGAAGTTCTTCCCACCAGAAATATGTCTCATAACGAAATTAAAATCATAAAGCTTTGAGAGAAGACGACTTAATCTTGGACTAGCATTCCTTAAACCCTTGTCATTCCAAATAAAAATTAATGGTTTATGATCTGACACCACCACGAACTCACGACCCCAAACATACGTAGAGAAGTGTCTAACTCCCCAAACGCAAGCTAAGGCCTCCTTTGCGATTGTACTGTAATTTCTTTCCGAAGAGGAAAGTTGACGGGATGCAAAGGCAACAACATTTTCATTACCACCATTGGCTTGACTTAATACAGCACCTAAACCAGTATTACTAGCATCTACTGTAATGAAAGATAGAGAGTTCTCATCAAAGGGTTTGAGAGCTGGAGCACGTATAATTAAATCCTTTAAAGAATCAAAAGCCACTTTATGCACCTCATCCCACACAAATTTAACATTGTTCCTAGTAAGTGACCTCAAAGGCTCACTAACATGTGCAAAATGTTGTACAAATCTCGAATAAAATTCACTTAGACCTAAAAATGATCTTAATTGATCTTTGTTAATGGGCTGAGCACAATCACGAATGCCTTGCAAGAGATCATGTTTGGGAGCAATGCCTTTATGGGAGATGGTATGACCAAGATACTCAACCTCACTGATGAGAAATTTACACTTCTGTTTTTTAACAGTCATACCATGGTCACTTAAAATGCCAATGACTTGATCAAGTTTAATGAGATGTTCTTCAACAGTATTAGTAGAGATCAAGATATCATCCTGATAGGCTAATACATCACGAACTTCTCCAAACAACTGAAACATCAATTTCTGAAAAACTGATGCCGCTGAGGCAAGACCAAAAGGTAATCTTAGATATCTATAAAGACCAAAGGGAGTATTGAAAGCAGTTAAATCCTTGGATTCTTCACACAACTCAATCTGGTGGTAAGCTGCTCGTAGATCTATGGTAGAGAAAACTTTTGTACCTCTCAATTGAGCTAACATATCCTGAATACGTGGGAGAGGAAAACAATCCACTTGAATATTTTTTGTTTAGAGCTCTAAGGTCTACACATAACCTAAGCTCATCACAGTTCTTCTTAAGTGCGACTACAATTGGAGAAACCCATAACGATGAATTGATGTTTTCAATGACTCCCTCTTTACTCAACTGTTGAAGATGAGTTTTTAACTTTTCCATAATACTCAGAGGAACATGTCTGACCTTGTGTATCACTGGAACAGCATCAGGCTTCAAAATAATTTTGTGTTCGAAGCCTTTAACTGAACCAAGATTATCAGAAAAGACATTACTGTATTTATTAATGATACTCTCTAGTGACAATTCCTCAGTGATCAGAGCATTAATTGTGGTGGAACGATCTAAAGAGATAGGGTTTTTAGTGCCAGGTCTTAAAATTAACGGGAATTTTCCTTGGTCTTTCCAACCTAATACATTATAACCTTTCTTAGATACATAAATTTTTGCTTGAATAGAACGATCTTTAAAAGTTAGACTGTCATTGAAGAACCCCATTAAGTCAATAACTTTGCCATTAAATGCAACAGTTCGAATGTCAGGAGGTAAAAGTAAATTTTCTTCCCAATGTTTAAGGAAAAGAAAGTCAGCAATGATGGTAATTGGAGATCCCGAATCTACAGTGACCCTAACAAGAATCTCACCAATTTTTAAATCACATACTGGATCATAAATAGAAGAATCTTCATGATTATCTATCATGTCAACAGACAATAATATTTTCTTTACAATTTGTTCCTCATCCATATTAGATACATCTGAATCAGAGACTTCAAGGTACATTGTTTTGGACTTGAATTTGCAAACTGCAGCGAAGTGACCAATTTTCTTACAATTGGTACATTGTTTTTTTAAGGCTGGACAAGAAGTTGAATTGGCTAGGTGTAATTTAGATCCACATCTAAAACAAGTGGGAGGTTTATCTGATTTTTTCCATTCAAGTTTTGGAGATTGAATACGTTGAGTATTATTTTTAGAGGAAGTAGATTTCACTAAATCAACATGTGTAGGTTTACTACTGCTTACTTCTTTAGAGGCAAAAGCAGATCTTTCTATTCCTCTAGCTAATTCTAATGTTTCTAACAGTGAAGGATTACGACAGCATAAAATTCTTTCTTGAACTTTGTTGTTAAAACAATTCACAACAATTTGATCTCTGAGATATTGATCGATAGGACCTTCAAATTCACAAGTTGCAGCCAAGATCCTTAACTCAGCTAAAAATATATCAATCTTTTCGTACTCTCTTTGTTTACGGGTGTAAAATTTATGTCTTTCGACGATTACACTCGGTTCGTCTTTAAAATAGTTTTCTAAACGTGCAATGGCCTCAGTATACTCATTCCAATCATCCGAAGGAGGTCTAGTAATAGGGGGTTGATGATCAAATATTCTTTGACCCTCAGCACCTAAAGCACTATATAACATTGCATTTTTCCTAACAGCGGGAAATTTTACAGCATCAATAGCAATTATGTAACTGTTAAAGGCTTTAAACCAATGTGTCCATTTAATTATTTTGGCGTACCTGGTTCAGGAAGAAAGGAAGATGGAAGAACCGCAGTTTGTTGAGCCATCCTAAATTAGTAAAGCAAATAACGTGTAAATATAAGGAACATAAATTACAATTAACACAGACTTAAAATTTGTGTAACTTCAGTTGTGTATATCATTAAGGATAAATCATATTAATTGTGTGACAGATTGTTAATATTAATTACATCGTAGAAATATTAAATTCAGAGTAAGTATGTAAAGTCAGCTGTGTGTATCAGAGTGAATGACACACGTTGTAAATATGTAATGTCAGCTGTGTGTATCAGCGTAAATGACACACGTTGTAAATGTTGGTTTCGGCGTAGGTATATTAATTCCAGAGTACGTAGACAATGTAAGCTGTGTGTATCAGCGCTATTGACACACGTTGTAAATATGTAATATCAGCTGTGTGTATTAGCGTGAATGACACACGTTGTAATTGTTGGTCTCAGCGTAGATAAGTAAAGTCAGCTGTGTGTGTCAGCGTATATGACACACATATCGTTGTGTATCATCAAGAAGTAATAAGAATGAGAATAAATAAATACCTTGTAATAGGAAAAATAATCAGGATTAAAAGAAAGTTAACGATTGTGAATGTCGTTACTAGGCAACCTAAGATGGCTGCTGCCTGATGAGCGTCAAATCGTGATTACGTGGATCTTTGTGGAGACGCTGATGAAGAAGTCGGCAGATGGAATGCAGCGCGCCGTTCTCGCGCCGTTCTCGCGTCGTTCTCGTGCTGATTCAAGCCATCGATGAAGGAATGGCGACTTTTGAAAAATGAGGATTCTAACAAGTAAGGGCAGTTAGACAGTTATGTAGTTTATGTGAAAAATATTAAAGTTAAAGTAAACGAAGACATGCGGAGAGAAAGATCCATTGTGCTATGCACGCGTGGGTTCGTATCCCATCCTCGTCGCGTGGGTTCGTATCCCATCCTTGTCGCCAATTTATGTTGTATCCAAAGCAAGACAGGAGAAGGAGGTAAACTTAATGATTAAGTTTAATCAGGAATATCAAGTGCAGCATTAGATCCATCAGAGTGCACACCCATGAAGCTCCAGTCTTCAACTGAAGATCAGGAGTAGAACATTCCACAATAACCTAGCAACCAAGGCACTAGGATGCAAGTACATGAAAGAACATAGATAATGAAGAATATGATAGAAAACAATTGAAATAAGAAACATGGGATATAACACAATCCTTTTAGAAGGGGATGCAGCGTAGGCGATGATCAGAGGAAGGCTCTGGAATAACGTGTAAGATGAAGAAATGAAGGGCTGACTGGAGTAGGGCGGGGAAGAAGGGAATGGCCATGCTAAAGTGGAATGAATAAGGGCGATGGAAGGGCTGAGGGAGAAGGCCTGAAGGGTTGAAGAATATTGAGTGGAATAGGTGACAGAAATGGATAAGGGAATATTGAGTGGAATAGGTGACAGAAATGGATAAGGGCAAGGCCTTCCTGTTTTGATATACAACGAGGACCGGAAAAGGATCATAGAGAAAGATGAGGAGTAGAGAAGGCACTCTTGAGTAGTTCAGGACAAGAGGATGATGCACTCTGTGGTTTAGACAAGGGGAAGGAGATACGAGGGATGCGGTGTGTGAATACAGGCTGAGGAAATGAAGAACTGTGAATATTCCATGCTCCTTAATATCCTCTACACATTAACCCATTGTTTTTATCCTGCTGCTATGCACAGGCCACCATGGCGTGGATGAAAGACCAAGGGAGAGACCCAGACAGAAGACAGAAGAGACCCAGAGAGAGGGAGAGAGAGATGCACAGAAAAATTAAAAAAACAGGAAACAAACAAAACGAAAAGACCTAGAAAAAGAGAGAACGAACCAGAGACACCATAAGAGGAAGAGTGAGAACACAGGAGGCAAAGTGAGTAAGAGAAAGTCAGAGTTCCTTTAATGGGCCCATCAGGTAAATAAAGTCACAATAGATCTCAAACCTCTGTCCGACATCTTCAGGCAGACTAACAGCCTATGATTAAATTGGAAAACTTTCACTTGCTTGAATTATTATTCATATATAACAAAATGAAATTATACAACACTATTAATATTAGTGGCTCTCAATGCGTTTCCTTGAACATAAGTAGCTCTCAGTACAGACCCCTGATTTAAAGTAAAGAAAATAACTTAGAATGTCAGTGCAAAAGGCCTTTGATAGCTGTTGGTGGGTGTTGTTTCGAGATATGTTATGTTGCTGCTTTGTACCCATATTTAGTGGAAGGCTCACACAAATGAAGTCCGGGGGAGCTGAAGATCCGTCCTACCTTCATTCTACCACCAAAGGTCAAATCGGCAAAGATGGAGCCAGAAGTAGACATGATCTCTGGCATACGGTTAGTAACTAAGCTCATGCCCAAAAGAAACTTGCAGAGTAATAAAGTTTGCTGGATATTGTTTTAGTATCCTCTGTAAGTAGAGTTCCATTAGAAATAGTTCGATGTATTCTTATCTGCCAATGTCTCTTGTCTGCCACATGTACAATCAACAGAAAATGTCAGTCATGTTGGTGTCTAAAGGGGTGCCTGCGTTTTTGTCTTGTTTAATTGAAGGCAACTAGAACACTCAAAGGTGGTCTATGAGGCACATATTTCATCATTATTGGTAGATGGATTCGAATATTTACCATCTAAATATCAACTTTACAATGGTAAGATTTGGAAGTCTTTCCTGGCTGTAATAATGGCTTAACAATCAGGGTAATCCATTTGGAACTGGCTATGTGGAGCAAAGTGAATCAATGTTAGTCGCAGATAATTATGAAATATGAAAACCTTTGTCAAGCACTAATTTCAACTTTAAAATAAGCTTTCCTGAGGGAGCCTGAAAGAGATTATTGTTGTAAATAAAATAGCGTAGTCCTTGAAGTTCCTTGTCAGTAGTTTATTCATGCAAGATGGTAAGATAAGAAGAAGAGGATAAAGCCTAAACAGGAGCAGCCTCGTAGCTTCACGTAACTGGTGTGAAACACTACTTTACAGGTCAAAATCTCTCATCACATAACGCCAGTACTCTTACAGTGGCTAATGACCTTGAGCTTGACCTGGCACTCTCAGTTCTTAGGGTGACCGATTACGGGGTCACTGGTGGGGTCTTGTGGTGCCAGAAAGTTTAAACAAAACTTTAAATTGTAATTTAACTTGTTTCTTTAAGTCCTCTGTTTCTGTTCTGTTCCTTTTCTTAAATAATACTTTCATGTGAATTTCAGCTTCTTTTGAAGTGGTAGACGTAGGTTCAAAGCGTCACCAAAATGCTGTAAATAAAAAAGCGTAGTTCTTGAAATTCCTTGTAATTAGTTTATTCATGTAAGATGGTAAGATAAGAAGAAGAGGATAAAGCCCCACCAGGAGCAGCCTCCTGCCGCTCAGCCCTTCATCCAACTGACAGTCTTACACACTAAACATTCTAACAAGCTCTCACACCAAACATTCTAGGCTGAGCAGCAGGAATAAGTACAATTATTTTATGAATTATGAATTCCACAACATTTTAAAGAATGCTTTTATTACATTAATTGAAAAAATAAATGAAGTGCTTTGCAATTGCCCATCTAGGGTTTGAAGGATTTCCACAGCCTACGAAGAGAAAGGATGAAAGAAGACGCCCAGCACAGGAGACTGCAGACAAGAACTGACTAGGCCCCAGCCCTACCGGCCCATCTGCAGTTTCCAGAGATCCTATGCCAAAAGTCCCCTTGTCCTGCAGTCAGCGACCTCCAGAACTCCTAGAAGGATTGACTGCATTCAACAAAGACCGGATCACCTGTAATCAGAATCTCTGTTCAAAAGAATCACCAAAGAAAGACTTTGAGCCTGCTGAGGACAAAGAAACCAGATGCCTGAAACCACCATTGCACCTAATGCCTACGGCCTAAGTCCAAATGGCCGACCAGTCCCAGCGAGGTCCCCCAGCGCTCCAGAGTCCGAGTCCACCGTGTGTTAACCCTTTCAGGACTCCCCGACGTCGCCTGCTGCTCTCTACACAGGCCCCTCCAACCACGAGTAACCCGGTATGGTGAAATCCGACCTTAAAAGGTACCCCTGCATCCAGCTGCCCTGCGCCCTGGAGAATAGGACATGAGAGGCTACTACGTCCATAAGCCCTCTAACTTACCTACCCAGCTTTTGGTTCCTCCCAAAAGACTTCCTGGACCGAGCCTGCAGCTAAAAACCAAAGCCATCAATCTCCATTGATAACAACTGGGCACCTGACCGCCCCTGTGCTGCTGTGGGTGGTAACATGGATCCCCCTTTGCCCTAAGCTAAATCCTAGGAGCTTTGCTCCCACATCCAAGTGGCGTGCCCATGAGCAGCCACCAACCGGAGGCCCACTATACCCCATTCGATAACACTGGGCCTCAGCACTCTGCAACCAGCCGCCCTAGTGCTGCTGAGTGTGTTCTTTGAGTGCATCTCTGACCCTGGGTCTAAACCCAGAAATCGAACTCCCACAACCAAGTACTTACCTTTTACCAAATAACTTAATTTCCTCCCTTAGGATTGCATTGACTGCTTTTCTGTGAAAAAAGTTCTAAGTTTGGAGTTTGAAATTGTTTGAAAACCTAAGAAACTGTATTTTGACTAAAACTGACTTACTTACCTTTTATCAAGGAAATGTCCCGGTGTGATTTCTAGGCATATCACACTGAGTACAAAAGGATTCTAAAAAGTAATCACAAAAGTAATTGCAAAGTAACTGAAAAGTAATTTCAACAGTTTCTGAACAATTGACCTACCAGTAGCCAAACCAATTGCATTCAACTGCATTCAACTGTATTGAACTGCACTATTCTTGCAAAGTACTATTACACTTACCTGTACCAGGTCCTGCTTGGTACTAGAAATAAAATACAACTAATAATATTTTAATACAAAACAAATTTGTCAGAGTTCACTCTTTGAGTGTGTGAAATCATTTCTTGCCTGAGTATGTACAATAAATGTTTAACACTACCCTCTGATAAAGCCTTACTGCTCGCCCACCCTACCACACATAGAGAGTAAGGTATTATCTATTTACCTCTGTAAGCCTTTGGGGATCCACTAGCCTCTGTGCACACTATACCTTACTTTGGTATAGTATATACACAGCCAGTTTCCTACACCTGTTGGCAGTGGTAGCATTTCTCTTTCTGAATTATATCTGTAATACTAAAGGGGCAACACATGTTACATTGGTACCACTTCTATTGCTGACTGATCTGCAATATTTAATAAGCAACACATGTTATATTCCTGTTGGCAGTGGAGGCACGTATTACTGACTGCATTAAACACTGCTTCTGTACTAACTGATTGGTGAACAAAAACAAACCTGTGTTTCAAAACACGTGCACAAGTGGCACCAAGCAGCACTTCATTCCTGTACACATGGCACGTACAAGCCCCTGCTTTCTTTCATGTGCATGTCCAGCTTCAATGAAGAAGAGAGTCACTGCACTACACTCGCAAAAGTGCACCTATGCATCTAGCGGTTATTTTAACCGTGTCCCAGCTGCAATCCTTGGTTAGCCTTGTTTGGATCAGACCTTAACTGTCACTCTGGCGGGTCAGCAATCCCCGGCTTGGTGCTCCATATTCGTGCTTTTGTATTCCTCCTGACATCTGCATTCACCGCTTAACACCTTTCAAGGCATCCGCATTCAACGACTTCCTGCTGCAGAGAAACTAAACACAAGTAGAGAAAATGGACTAGCATGTCAGGTATTAGACTCCGGGCGAGTCTATCACCACTTGGGCAGCAACCAGAACCATGGAAAAATAAGTTGATCATCAATTCATTCTGTTCACCATTCTTGTCACTCTGGTAACATTGTTTTGCTCCATTCTATTAATCAATGTATCACACATATTTTACACAAGAGTACAATTGATTCAATAAATGTTTGAAATGCCAATCCGTGTACTTCTTGTGTCTCCCTTTGGGCATGCCTGAGCTACTAAAGAAAGGGTATGATCTGTATCCACGTTTTCCTTGGGGTAATTTGGGTTGTCATGTTCTGAGGTTGCAGGACCATCTGGTACCCTGTGAGGTTTAGGGATCCAGACGGTGCGCTGTGAGCTAGCCAGGATTCAAGTCAGCATATTCTGATTGTATAAGTGGACTCAGTCCCCATAGTTTTGATGCTTATGTTGTCCAAATGCACAGTCGTACTGAATTAGTAAGAACCGTATGACAAAAGAAGGCCGAGGTCTTGTCCTGCCCAGGCGGGGGTTGAAATGCTGCAAAAGCAAAATGCTCTGCACGTGATAAGTGCATGCCTGTTTGGTGGGTATCTTTCATTGAGTTCGAAGCGAAGCCAGATTATTGCAGAAGGCAGCAATCCCATGGTTAGAGGCACCCTGCCCTGCTAGTTTTGATCTCATGCCCGGCACTTCTGGAGAATTGCCAATTCATGACCTGCCTCGTCTGCAGGCCTGCCACCTTAGGTGTTTGTGGTTCTGTCTTGGCACAGACAGGCAGAGATAGCTTGTTATGTGCTCTGGGATTCCCCATTGGCCCAACCCTTGTCTCACTGCTACTGCCAAGAAATAACCAGTTTAACACATTCCTACACCACGGCTGACAAGGCGCTCACAACTGTAATTACAAAAATACCTGATCTACCGGTCGTCTCTCTGTGTTCTTAAAAACACACACACACACATACGTATGCCTGAATACATATGCAAAAACATGCTTACACATCCCTTTGACCCTTTTCTAAAAATAGGTGAGGTCTCCTCAGTGCACGTAGATACATATAAATGCCTTGTTTGGCCTCCTCAGTGATCCTATATCCACATAAATACCCCCCACACACGCCTGTTCTCAGTGATACTGTATACATTGATGCAATACCCTGAGGACTCCTATACATATGAGTTTCCAGTGCTCTTCTATGCAAGTGTTTACATACACACACATATCTTCTATGCTACTATATGAACGTGTCTCATGATATGAGGCCTCTTCAGCATTCATATACATATCGACCAACACTCTCAATGTACACATGCCCATAGGTTTTAATGTTCTGTACACATACATATGTGCCACTTCCTTTCTACTGAAAAGAAGCATCCTCAGTGATCCAATGCACGCCTTCTCTGTGCTACTTACTATTCACATATATAAGCTCCCCTCATTCCCCATATACAAGCTCTAAGTGTTCTGTTATACATTGAGGGGCATATATATAAGCACCTATCCCAATCAGAACATCACTTTCAGTGACGTTGTGGTGGAGATAGGGGCCTCGCCTTATTTACAAGGCAGCGTTAGATCACTTAACGTGGCTTACTGTTGCCTTGTAAATAACGGTACAAAAGGGGGTGGTGATGGACGGAGCATCTGAATCAATCAAACACTCACACCCAGTCAAAAGATCTGGGTTTAATCCATCACCGTTCTTTAGCCCACTCTGCCACCCCAGTTCAGACATGGCTATATGTAAATCAGTCTGACCCTGTGCCTCATGGGAACAGTCCAGCCCGAACTGCCAAGCCATGTCTTCCCTGGACCGGAAACAAGCTACCGAGGACCGGTTTCTGGCATTCCAGCCGTCTTCAGCCCGGCTTGCTTGAATCGAGTGGCAAAGTGAGCAAGGGACTCACGTCTGAGCATACCCTGCCACACTTATGGCGGCCAAAAGCGGTACAAAAGGGGGTGGTGATGGACGGAGCATCTGAATCAATCAAACACTCACACCCAGTCAAAAGATCTGGGTTTAATCCATCACCGTTCTTTAGCCCACTCTGCCACCCCAGTTCAGACATGGCTATATGCAAATCAGTCTGACCCTGTGCCTCATGGGAACAGTCCAGCCCGAACTGCCAAGCCATGTCTTCCCTGGACCGGAAACAAGCTACCGAGGACCGGTTTCTGGCATTCCAGCCGTCTTCAGCCCGGCTTGCTTGAATCCAGTGGCAAAGTGAGCAAGGGATTCACGTCTGAGCATACCCTGCCACACTTATGGCGGCCAAAAGCGGTACAAAAGGGGGTGGTGATGGACGGAGCATCTGAATCAATCAAACACTCACACCCAGTCAAAAGATCTGGGTTTAATCCATCACCGTTCTTTAGCCCACTCTGCCACCCCAGTTCAGACATGGCTATATGCAAATCAGTCTGACCCTGTGCCTCATGGGAACAGTCCAGCCCGAACTACCAAGCCATGTCTTCCCTGGACCGGAAACAAGCTACCGACTGGAGTCAAGCTATCCAGGCTGAATGAAGGCTGATAGCCAGAAACCGGTCCTTGGATGCTTGATTCCTGTCTGGGAAAGACATGGCTTGGTAGTTCGGACTGGACTGTTCCCATGAGGCACAGGGTCAGAGCTGATTTGCATATAGCCAGTGTCTAACCCAGAGTGGTGTGGAGTGCAAAAAAACGATGGATTTAGGCCGAGATCCTTGTACTGGGGTGAATGTATGACATTGTTCTACATTCTGTCCATCAACTGTGTTTTTTGCCTTGTAAATAAGGCATCCTTTCACGCTATACTTAGGGTGAAAGGGGTGGGCAGTGGGTGTTGCGGTGGGCGTTCCACCGCAACATCCATTGTTTTTGATGCTGCCACCTATTTACAAGGGCAGCATAAATATGAGGCAGTGCCAAAATTAAGACCAGGAAAAACCTGGTTTTAAGTTGGTGAAATGAGGAGAAATGCTTTAATTCTCCTTGTTTTAGCTTTTTCTATGTGTGCTGCCTTGTGCAACACACATGGAAAAAGCAAAATCCTTGGATTGTTTATGTGCAGGAAGGTCCTCCCCTGCAAGCAGACACCCTTGCACTGTTGTGTAAGGGTGCTTGCATTGGCACTACACAGCTAAGTGTAGCGCCAGTGCAGTGGGAAACGCAAGGCTGCACCATATCCTTGTAAATATGGTGCAGCCTATGGTGCAGCCTTGCGTTTCCCCCGTGGCAGAGTGAGGCGTTAAGTCATGACGGCTAACGCCTCACTCTGCCACTTACTTGTACATATGCCACTCTGTTTCTGAACATATACAAGGTCTCTTCGATGCTCCTACACATGACGTCTCTTCAGAAGTTGCATATCCATATGTCTTATCAGTGGTTAAACATAAGTGGCCCCTTCCAGACTCCTAGACTCATCATGTTTTTCGGCTATTTAATATGGAGATCTTAGCTGGAGCACATTAGATGGATTTACTAGAGAACCAGATTACATCATAGAAATGGGGAGATTAAGGGCCTGATTTATAAGTTGGTGGGTGACCTGTTCTCCCCCAGGGAGACGAGGTGCCACCTGCCAAATTATGAAACATCCACTGGCCTCAGACATTCCAAGCATTGACAGAAACAGCTGCCATGATGGTTCCTGCCAATGCATTGTATCTTTGCTGGACTGCTCCATCAAACATGGCACAGCCTTACATCAAAGTTGCATTATTTTATTCTCCAAAGGAAAATCCCACAGCATGAGAATGACAAAACACAATGCCTCCCATGGCGTGAGGAGTACTGAGCACTTCTCAGTGCCTCTTCCCACCAGATGTTTCCTGTCGTTCATGGGCATTGAAAAAAGGCTATATGTCTGCCGATCCAAATTAGATTGGTGGACATATAGTCAAACCTCTGACGGGCTTTAACTCTGTCGTACCATCGGAGGAGTCTGACTATGGTGGAGGTGGAGTAGTCTCCACTGTCATTATCAAACTACAGCCCACCGTCACTTACCACTGCAACAGAGTTACCTCTATGCCAGGATATATATCAGGCTCTAAGTGATTTTCTCAGAATCACAGGATGTTGAGCCTTGGCCAGGATTTGCATCTGGTTCCAAAGCTCTAACGTGTCCGCTGTAGCCGCTTAGCCACATTTCCTCACACCATCAAAGAGTATTCTAAATGCACACACTCACACATGAATATATCATATGCTGTATATCTATAGGAGGGCCTCCTCTTTGTATGTCGAAATGAGGGTGCCCTCCCTGCCGGTACATGTGCATATCTAAAAACAGCTTCAGTGTGCACACTCACAAATGAGGCTTTTCTGTATTGTATGTGTATATGAGCGCCACCTCTTTTTATACTCCAGTAGATTTTCTCTTATACACATATATGAGGTCTCTTGAGAGTTCCTATAAACAAACGTTATGTGTCTGTTTACACTGAAGTTAAACTCTGCTCACCTCTAACCTCAATTAATTTATTACATGACTGTGTAATTTGGAGGCACTTCCTGGCATTGTTCCTTACAGCTTACTGTGTTTGATCAGAGAAAATCCTGAGATTAGCTTCTGGCAAAGCTGAATCACTGGGGAAGACTGCACTGCTAAACTCCTATTACAGTTCACAGCCATCGCATCTATCGTACATGGGACTCACCGTCTGCGCTCACGTTAAACAGCAGCAGGTTCTCTGCATCACTGGTCCTTTGAGCCAAGATTCAGTAAAAGGAGACCCCTTCCCTAACTAGTACCCTGTAATCTGTGACTAATTCCTCTGAACTATGAATTTGAAAATATATCATGATTTCCTATCTAAAATAGGAATCAGTTATATTTGACAGATTATTTCTTGGAACCAGGAATTATTAATATGCAAATGATTTCATTTCTGAAGTATGAACTAGTATTATGTCTAATTCCTTCACGCGATTAGGAATCACTAATCGGCAACTGAGTTCATTTTTGATGTAAGAATCAGCAATATTTGACCAATTTACTCTCAAACTAGGAATATGTAATCTGTAATTAAATCCATCTCTGAAGTAAAACGCAGTATTTTGTACCTGATTCTGTGAATAGGGACTCGATAAAATAGAACTCTGGGGTATATTACCAATAACATGCGAAAAATATCGCAATCGATATTTAGCGGGAAAATTTTTAGCGCGAAGCATCGCCTGGAAATATCGCCGCCGTAGCGAGGTATTACCAATACCCCGCAAGGCGGCGATATTTCCCCCTATATGCGATAAAAGCATGCGGTTAAACTAGCGTGACGACGCTAACCCGACGCACGCTAGCGTGAAAAAAATTCACGTTGGGCCTATCAGCGATGATTATCGCTAAACCAATAGGCCCAAGGCTACCATATAACGCGTTAGCGGGACGAAAAAATGCCCGCTAAACCGAAAATCGTTGCTAAGAATGGAAAATAATGAAAATGATGGTGAGCAGCCAGGGACTAGTGCAGAGGGCACAAACAACACCCAGGAAGGCCAGGCAGACACCCAGGGAAAAGGCAAGAGGAAGAGGAACCCAAAGTTCACTCCAGATGAGAACCAGGTACTGGTTGAAATGGTGACGCAACACCAGCAGGAACTCTTTGTGAGTTCCACTGTCACCATGGCAAGGAAAAGGGACATATGGCTGGACATCATGTCCAAGGTCAATGCCGTGGGGGAGCGCAAGAGGACAGTGGAGGAGTGTAAGAAGCGGTGGCACGATACGAAAAGCAAAACAAAAAAGAAACTGGGGGCAAACCTAAGGGCAGCAAGTGCGACGGGAGGCGGTGGACCAGCTCCACAGGAGGAGCTGGATGAGCTGGAGGCGCAGGTGGCGAATGTCATCAGTGAGGAGACTGTTGTAGGAGTCACAGGCCAGGATTCTGCTGTACTGGAAGTCACACAACAACACCAGGGTGAGTGTCAACAAGGAACAGGTGGAAGTGGGTGGATGGCAGCCACGGCCGGTGGCAGGTGTAACTGCAGGGCGGTGACGTAGGGAGGTGGAGGTGCAGGGTGGGGGGTCATAAAGTATGGATTACGGACTTTGACAGGTAAGTAAACATATAAATTAATAAAACTATTTTTGTTGCGCGCACTGCATCGCATTTGGTGATGCAGTGCACACAACGAAATTCGTTAATTAATTTTATATGTTTACTTACCTGTCAAAGTCCGTAATCCATACATTACTACCCCCCACCCTGCCCCTCCCCCTCCCTACGTCACAGCCCTGCAGTTACACCTACCACCGGCCGGGCTGGTGGATGGGCACAGTGGCACTCATGTACCATGCAAGTCATGACATTGCATACCCTCATGTACTGTACAACAAGTCCTGGAGAGCCCTGGTCATGCTGGCATAGGGACACATCACCAGGAGGATGAGGGCAGAAGTGTCGCTGTTGCACAGTTGGCTCATGATGTCATCACTGGCGGACATGAGTTCTGGCAGGGTCCTGTGGACTTGTATGATTCAGGCCTGGGATGGGTACATGATGTTGTTATCTACCAGGTGTTGGGCCAGTTGCATGTTGAGCAATTCCCAGTGATCGGCCCTGGAAACAGGAGCAGGGAAAAACGCTGGAAGCACATGAGGTCCTTGTGACCTGGCTTCGGCTAGTTGAGGAGGGTGTAGATTTAGTTGTGTTCCAAGCACCATGGAAATGTTGTTGTACTGTAGTCAGCTCAGATAGCAGCATCTGCCATGTTATATACGTGGTGTGGGAATAGGTGTGACAGGGAGTGTGAGTGGATGGAGTACATAACCTTGTGTATCTTGTTGCTGTTGACATTGGCCTGGGAGGTCAGGTGGCATGCGCTGCTGGTGTACACAGGGGAGGGGGGCCCTGGCATAGTTTGGGTGGGTGTCGTGTTGAAGCTGTCATGGATATCAGCGAGCTAGCAGTGGAAGAAGATGGCTAGTGAGTAGCACTGTTCTACTCAGGGAGTCATGTTGTTGGTGTTGGTGCTGGAGTCCGAAAGATCCCTTACGATGCAGAAGAGACCCTTGCTCCCGTGTGTGTTGTCTTCCAGTTAGGCTTTCAAGGAGAAACCCTTGGCCAATCACAAGAGGTGGAGATGTATGTGTATGGCATCCCTGTGGTCTGCGTGGTAGTCTGGAGTGCATATGGTGACCAATATCCACTCCTGTTTCCGACATCCAACTCTGGATACACACCAGCACATTGGTGAAGGTGGCAGCTGGCCTGCTGGTGTGGGGGTTACAGGGTTCCTTGAGTGGCATAAGTGTGTTGTCACAGTTGCACATACACTGCCTGAGGTGGCGGCCTGCAGCGTTGGAGTTGGTGGAGTTGTTGTGTGGCCTGTGGGTAAGGGTGGTGAGTAGCTGGTCTACAGTCACTCTCCTCCAGCAGTGGTGAGTTACCCGTGGTGTGTGGTGGTCTGTGGACTGTACATTGAAGGGGGAATGGATGCAGCACGGTACTGTCCTGTGGAAACAGGTGGTGTGTACAGAAGTTACGTGGGTGCCTGTGTAGAAGGTGGTGTCCAATGTGTGACCAGCGGCGTGGGTGGAAGGGTGGGTGGGTGGGTGGGGGGGGGGGTGACGAGTTGGCTGAGGCAGAGGTTGGCTAGTGTGGCCGACAGGGTTCTGGAGTTGGTGTTGGTGTTGTTATTGTTCCTGAGCTGGAATGTCAGCTCCACGAGGAGGATGTAGTCTGTGGAGGTGACTGCATGGTTGCAGGCGACGTAGGTGAGGGATTTGCTGAATTGACAATGTGGTCTGGGGGTGCTGGACATGAGTGTACGTCTGAGGGTGGTATTGGGGTCGGTGTGGATCTGGAAGTGGAGATGTGTGGCAGTGTTGAGGAATAAATCTGTGTGGGTGGTGAGCTTGAGGGTGGCAGTGGTGACCCTGAGGGTGGCAGTGGTGAACTAGAGTGTGGCACAGTTGAACCAGAGGGTGGTGTGAAGAAAAAAATGGTGCCAGGTGTGAACCTGAGGGTGCTGTGAGGAACCAGAGGGTGGTGCAGCTAAACTGCCTGGGACACCTGTGTGTCTGAGCCCCTTGCAGCAGAACTGCCCCTGAGCCCTCCCAGTGTGATTATATTATTTAGCACAATTGCGGGTAAGCCCTCAGGGTGTGAGCACATATTGTGCCAAGGTACCCCCTGCCCCCAGTACATATATACCTGTAACGCACAGCACGATCATGTTCTTGCACCATGAAGTCTTGTGGCTGGATACTCCATATCTGTGTAGGTGGTACCACCGTCAGTCCAGTCAAAATGTTAAGTCACAACGACCTACACAGCACCAATAAACATCTGTCCCCCGTGGCACAAGTATGTGCATGTACCATGTGTGCAGCACCTGCATGCCACTGCACCCTACTGCCCAGCGCCAGCATAGTCCTGTATGGGGCATTTAAGTATGAGATGGGATATTGTCCAGCAGCAGCTGCATGTGCATGAACACACTGAGCAGGATCAGAATGGCTAGGTACCAACACGTGCAGCAGAGCAATCTTGGACATCCGAAGGATTCTGGGGTCCAGACCAAATTTATATTAGCATCCATTACTTTCCCAAGCGCCATCCCTGTGAAGCTCCTGTGACAAGGTGCCTGCACTCTCCGCACCTGATGCTCTGCTTGGTCTCTGACCCCTCCTAAACAAGATGCATGTGAACTCCCATAGAAGCTCTCCCTGTTTGGCAAACTCCACCACACACTAGCAGTATGAAACATCTTGTCGGCCGTCCCCACTATAACGTCCAGTTCACTAAAGGGACCTCGTTGCATTATGGTGTGCTGCCAAAGTGACAGCCACATGCGGGCACATATTTTATCAAATAGCTACACAAGTACGCCAGCAAATTTGCTAACATGTGGACTGTCTTGCCATCTAGTGCTAAATAGCAGATTGGCAAGTAGCAGATTTGGCCCATACACAAATAATTCTATGTAATCTGTCAACCATGCAAGTCAACAGATACCACAGCTAAGGTTTACTTAACACTATACATGCATCCCAGTAACTGGTTGCATCCAAAGTCACACATACAGGGATCACAACACTGATGACCTGAAAAACATACTATGTGTGAAGACACACACTCAGCAACCAACCTGACACCAATGCAAGTAGTAACAAATTCCAAAATATTTATTTTATAACAAATTACCTATCTAAAACTACACTAAACACTAAAACTAACACTATATCTAAAATCCCTACACACATATAAAACTAAACTACACATGTAATACTACCTAAACCCTACTACACAAACTAAAAAACTACATCAACCCCCCACCCAAAGAGAAAATAAACTTACCCCCAACACTATCTTAACCTAACAACATCTCACTACACTAAACTAACTATACATAATCTAACACTAATCTACATCAAAATACTATAATACAACTATCAACAACAAAACAAGTCATAACAAGGAGGGAAGGCAGAAGAGGGGTGTGGGGCAGAAGAAGTCCAGCTTCATGGAATGCCTAGTTTCTGGCAAATTTCATTTACCCGCCGGCTCAGGTTCAGATAATCATTCCTGAGATCCAGGAGCAAGTTGTTGTTCCTGCCCAGCTCCATGAGGATGTTGTTGAGAGTGTCTGCCATTGCCGGCGTTGTGGTGGTTGCCCCCAGATCCTGGCTTGGAGTGGCCAGGGCTGGTCCCTGGCTGGGTGCAGCTTGACCCGGCCCCTGGCTGCTTGTACCTGGAGTAGGTGCAGTGGATTGGACCGGAACAGGTGAGGCCATTGTGGCTGTGTGCCTGACTCGGCCTGCCTTGCCAGCAGCCTTGGAGCTCTTAGCTGCTGTCTTGTCCCCCACAATCTCTGGCATTGCGCGCCAGGTCCCGTCCTGTCGAGCTGCCGCGTATTTACGTGCCATGGCTCGGTAACCCTTCTTCACCCGGCGGATGTGAACCCACCGTTCCTTGGCCACATTGAACGCATGGGTCTCCTCTGCATTCATGTTGTCTGGAAAAAAATGGAAATGTCAATCCCAAAACAAGGACACTGGGTCATTTGCCTATCATCATATTACTTGGCACTAATCACATACCACATGGGAGGCAACACACATGTGACATCCTGTAACGTCTCAAAGTGACCTGAACACATCATTGACAAGCCCTACTTTCCACAACACAGGCCCTGGGACGTGACATGACAGGCCATGGTAGGTGTGACGTAATGAACAAATAGATGCCAAATGAGACAGTGATAACATGTCACCATTGTGCATCCTGAGAGTGTGCAAGTAGTCCAATTAACATCAGTAGTGTGGCACTACCCCTCCATGGGCAGCACCACCCTCATCTGACCCAGTGACACACTGCTGCTACTGCTGTACATTGCACA
This sequence comes from Lissotriton helveticus, assembly GCF_964261635.1. Classification (NCBI taxonomy): domain Eukaryota; kingdom Metazoa; phylum Chordata; class Amphibia; order Caudata; family Salamandridae; genus Lissotriton; species Lissotriton helveticus. The sequence continues at coordinate 1,630,334,244 of NC_136065.1, read as the reverse complement.
TGTGCAGACATGTGTGTCTATCTGAAAATCTGTACAGTTCATGTAGTCACTGACAAGACTGGCACCCTTTTACATGGTTGCCAGTGTGACTGTATGTATATGCCAATGGCAAGTGAATAGAAGCTCAGCCTACATGCACGGGAAGAAGACCGGGACACCCCTACCAACAACAGGTGTCAAGAATATCAAGAAAGTACTCCACAATATTGCAGCGTACATCGTCAGGAAACAGATGCAAAACACGCTATGAAATCCTTGACAATATGCACCTGAGAAATCACATAGCTGTCCTGGTCATGGGGTTAAGGATCTGTCCTAAGTCCAATGCTGTTCAATGTATACTTGAGCCTGTTGGGCAAAGTTGGGAAATAGTACGGCTCATCTAAGCGTATTGTATGCTGGCAATAACCAGTAACTGAGTACGTGTGGGACAAACAACACTGACACATGTCTCTGTTGTACAAACAGCATGTTTTACATTAGCAACTAGAAGGGCATCAACAAACTCTAACTAAACAGTTGTGAAACAGACATCATTCAGTTTGGCAGCCCTGAGGTATCTTGGTCACCTGAAAGGTGGCAGCTGGAACTGTGCTCCAGTCCCCCTTGCAAACATGTGATCTTAGACATACGAATAACAAAACTACGGGGCATATTACCAAGGGCATTATCGCGGCATTAGCGGGATTTTTCCCCGCTAATGCGGCGATAATTATCTCGCCCTATCACCAAGCAGTCGCTATCACCAGTTAGCGACAGCTTGTAGGCGATAGCGGGCATTTAGGGGCCCACTTTGCATGTCAGCGATAAATATCGCTAATGACATGCTAAGTGGGCGTGCCAAGATGTTAGCGACTGAAAACAGTCGCTAACATCTCTAACTCCTATTAACAACTTTTGGAAATATTCGCGCTAAGCGCGAATATCTCCAAAAGCTAACGCCTGCTAAAAGCTGTTCTTAGCCATGTTATCCATGGATAACATGGCTAAGAGCATTGTCACGATAAAGCATGAATATTGCTGATTTTGCTGCAAAATTCATGCATTTTGCTGGATTTTTACGGCTTCAGAGATAAAGCTTGATAATATGAAGGTATCTCAGCTGTAAAAAACCTCGGTGCTCTGCTAAAATATTTTCCCGCTAACCAAGCTATAGCGATAATTATCGCAATTGCTTGGTAATATGCCCCTACATTCCCTGTCCTGGACAGAGGTCGTCTGCCAGGTAATTGCCACCTGTTACGGGTTCATGTGTAAAATATGGAATGTCTTCAAATGCCATCCTATTGAAGCAAGGAACCCTTTGCTGCAGGGCGTGCCCATCAGCCACACCGATGACAGCAATCCTCAGATTTCATTAGTAAAAACAAAAATGTGTGTTAAACAGCAGACCCTGCTGAATTTGGCAGACACACTGACTCACAACCTCTCGCCTATAACCCCTTCCACACCTACATAGAAAATACACCACATGCTCATCATGTGGCAGAAAAGGCAGTGTAACAATCAGAGTTGCATTCATGACATCCTGTCTAACCCTGGACCTAAAGACCTCCTAAAAGAGAAGAACTGGGATGGGCCAAATAGACCCCTTAGATCCTGGTATAAAACATTCATGACCCAGTCTTTTGTTAGACCCTCTCAACATGGCTACGCTAGTTAACTGCTCCAGCCCCTTGGCGGTGTAATGAACTTCCCCCTCAACCATTATCCATCTATCAACACAAACTCTCCTGTGAAAGTTGGTAAACTTGACTGACCCAATATGTGGTGCAACATTGCCTGGAACCTCTATGGCACAGTTTCATTTGATTTACACTGCTAAAGGACCTTCAAACCTTGTGTGGATGATATGTGATAGATTTATACCTTACACATGACATGACCTTAACCTGGCATGATATGGGAATGTCCAGGGCATATTAGTAAACCTCTATGTCCGCTTCACTGCCAGTGTACTGCAGATGAAGCGTGGATACCTCTTCTGGCTGGTATTGATAATATGTAGCCATGTGTGAGAATCCTGTAATGATCCCTGGCTCATTGCCTATTTAGCTATAATCAGTGCTGGATGTCATGCACAGGAAATTGTATTGTATTGTAGCATACTTGTATAGCGCAGCCTGTCACCACCAAGGGCATCCTGGCGCTTTGACCCATGATCCAGCGGAAACAGTGGCTCAACCCATCCTGGGAAAAAGATGGGTTTTCAGAGCCTTTCTGAAGGCCAGAAGATCTTCAAGGCTTCTCAAAGATATTGGCAGAGAGTTCCAAAGTTTGGCCGCCGCTACTCTGAACGAGCGGCCACCCATTCTCACTCTCTGGAAGCGCGGAACTATCAGTAGCCTGGACGCCGAGGAGCGTAAGGCTCGAGGTGGACAATACCAGGCAAACATTCGTCGCAGAGGAATAGGGCCCAGGCCATGAATAGCCCTGAACACAATACAAGCTGCTTTATAGCGAACCCGCAGATGAACCGGCAGCCAATGGAGTTCTCGCAGCGCTGCCGTAGAAGAACTATGATAAGGGCGAGAAAGGGCGAGTTTGGCAGCGATGTTCTGCACCCTTTGCAGCTTGCCCAAAAGTGTTACCGGGGCCTCCAGAAGCAGTGCGTTACAATAGTCAAGTCGACTTAGGATGGTACAACGCACTACTTCTGGCCTGGCCTGCTCCGGGAGAAGGGGTAAGACCTTGCGCAGCATACGAATAAGCATCATACATGTGGAAGTGGTCTTGTTTACATGTAGATCTAGCTGCAGGTTGGGCCCAAAAATAACACCCAAATTGCGCGCCGATTGTGCGGCTGACACCGTCTCAGAAAAGGACGGAGGCCAAAAATCGGCCGGCAGATCGCGAGGAACTCGGTCTGTAGAGCAGTGTAAAACCTCCGTCTTGGTACCGTTGAACTGTAATGAGTTCAGACGGAGCCATTCTGCTGTCGCCTGCATACACCGGTGGAAAGTCTCCAATGTGACTGCATCCTGACCCTCCAGAGAAAAGACCAGCTGGGTATCATCCGCATAGTTAAATGTGGAGATACCAAAGGATTTAATGATCTGGATTAGAGGGCGGAGGTAGATATTAAAAAGTATTGGGCTGATGGCCGAGCCGTGGGGAACACCTTGTCCCACTCTCCGCTCCTCTGAGCTGAAGGGGGGTAGTGAGACCCTTTGCTGACGGCAGTCCAGATAGGAGATTAACCAATCCCTAGCTCTGTCTGTAACCCCGCATTCTTCCAGCCTAGTGATCAAGGTGGGATGACTGACCGTGTCGAACGCGGCCGACATGTCGAGCAGCACCAAGAATGCTGCCCGACCACTGTCGACTCGCGCCCGCAGGTTGTCTAGCACGGTCACCAGCGCAGATTCCGTCCCATGCGCAGGGCGAAAACCGAATTGCATCTCATCCAACCAGGAAATCAGAGCTGTTGCATTGTCCCTTCATGGACAAAGTCACTACTTAGATAGATAAGCGTCTAACCACACTCTTATACATATTTTCTGAATGATAACCGAACAATACTCTGCACCTTGTGGCCCCGTGACAGGCCAAACACACCAGCATTGCAAAACGAGCGTGTGTTGCATTAGTTAATGACATCCTTTACATCACACATGGCAATTTACATAACAATTACTCACCAGTGGCATTTGGGTCCCTGAATCGATCCACGTCACCCTGTGTGAGGGGTCGCCGACCATCTGCAGCTGAAGGCAAATAAAATATGTGTCATTGCATGGCATCCAGAAACGTTACATACACATGATGAACAACTTTTCTGTCTCAGGAAAAGCTACATCACTTTGTAGGGGATTCACACATTGAACTAATGACTCTGTGCACTTTGATTGGCATGCACACATGGGCTAGCTAATGCAGTGGTGGGCAAACATAACATTACCGCGGACATACATGCACATAACATTTGGATTATGCCATTTCTAAGACCCATGTCCACACAGGCATCATGTAGAAGTAGTCCTGGGTATGAGGGTAACTATGCATTTAGTAAGAGGCAGATACACAGTCCATTGCGATGTAAAACACTGTGCAGCTGGCAAACTCACACATTGCATAATCACCTGGCAAGGATATATCTACACATGACCCATGTACAAGGACCGTGTAGATACAGTCCTGCTGCTCATGGATTTGAGCATCTGTCATACTGTGTACTGTCCTGCACATAGGTCACACACACACAGGCGCTGCTCAGATATGTACAGTTACACATACTGGCCACACACACATCATCCTGCACACAGTCACTGCTCACATCTCTGACTGACTACAGCCGTGATGGTCTCCTAAATGCAAACATCCTCTGTGCCTTGCCACCCTTACTGCCATGTGGTCATTCACCATCACATAGTAATGTGAATGAAAGTGACACACAGAAAACCTCGTTCCCACATCTGGTCTGCATACTGCTAATATGTATTCACACCTCAATGATAATGTGACTACTCACTCCAACTGTCAAATCATGGAGCTATACAAACCGGCGCATTAGCATTGACTACTCACACACCTACTGTACTGTAGCACACCAAGGGACAGTATTACAGGTAATGGTGCATCCCACAAAAAAAGCATGGAGGCAAGAGTAAATGTGCACATTGGAAAAAATACCTATGCGTAGGGTGGGATTAAACACTAACACACTAGGGATGTGTTCGACATGCTAACCATATCTATGTGTATGGGGGGGGCAACACTATTTGTTTTTAGTTAACCTCACACACCCTAGTGGTGTCATGCTTCATCATTGGGTCACCCCCGACTCCTACAGGTCGGGGTGGGCTCAACCACAGTGTTGGGAAGCTCTCATGATAGTGAAGGCAAAGCAGCCACAATCCGGGAAGCGAGACTGTTAATTCTGGTAGTGAGCGTCCTCCAAATAACAGAGTATGCCCAGCGTCCCGCTTACTGAGGTGCCTGCGCCCAACATAATTTTTATGGAGCCTGGCATTTCTCACCAATATTACCACACATACACGAGGAGAAGCTACTCTTCCCTCGACATATTGATAGAGTAGGGAACTCCCCCTCTTTAGCATCCCCACACATAAGGGGGTCACTGAATCTTGCCATGAAGAAAGTCTGGGAGCTTTATGGCCATACAAGGACTGAAACATGTTGGCACTTCACTAGGGTAATAGGACCATAAAAATCCTAATTGACCACTTTTTTCACTCCTTCATTTACAACCCAACCACACCCATGAATAAAGGAATACCAGGGGTCCGATTGAGGTTTCTCATATATACCCCTTTGCCTTCACTATCATAAGAGCTTCCCAACACTGTGGTTGAGCCCACCCCGACCTATATGAGTTGGGGGGAACCAATGATGAAGCATTACACTACTAGGGTGTGTGAGGGTAACTAAAAACAACTAGTGTTGCCCCCCCCCCATACACATAGATATGGTAAGCATCTCAAACACATCCCTAGTGTGTTAGGGCCAGATGTAGGTAGGCGTTTACCGGGTGGTAACGGCCGAAATCGGCCGTTACCGACCGGTAAAAGCAATTTGATATGTAGGACCCTGTATTTTACAGACTCGGTAAATTTACCGATAGGTAAATTTACCGATTATGTAAAATACCGAGTCGGTATTATTACGGATTCCTGAAAATTGTTATGTAGGTGGGACTCTTCTGAGTCCCACAAGCAGGACAAAATCGGTATTTTACCATCAAATACTATTTGATGGTAAAATACCGATTCTGGTGTGCATGCACATGTGTGCATGCACACCTATGCCATATGACAGGCAGACCTGCCCTTAGGGCAGGTATGCCTGCCACATGGCACCCGAGCCTCTTTTGGGGGTGCCAGAGGGTGTCAAAGTGACACCCCCTGCACCCTTGTGACAGTCGGTATTTTCCGATGCGGTAAATACCGACCGGTAAATGCCCAATCAATCCTATGGGCTTCAAAGCCCATAGGAATGAATGGGCATTTACCGGCTCGGTATTTACCGCATCGGTAAATACCGACTGTTTCCGATTCGGTAAATGCACATCTGTATTTACCTACATCTCGGTACTTTTATTTTACCACTTCTGAAATACCGAGTCGGTATGATGCGGTATTTAAGAGGTGGTAAAAAATTTTTTACCTACATCTGGCCCTAAGTGTTTAATCCCACACTACACATAGGTCATTTATCTATGTGCGCTACCTACACTGAACTATCAGTTCTCTCTGTAGGTTTCCTTTGGAGTATTTTTAGTAGTAACCTATTCGCTGGGAGGACGTACTCCATATACCCTCTCATATCCCCCAGGATCTCTGGATTAAGTTACAGTGGTCCCTTGTTTAGCAAGAGTAAAAGTGCACCATGGGCCAACTCACATGATGAGCTGCATTTCCCATGCTGTGCACCATGCGGCAAAAATGGCACTTATGCTTCAGGCATCTGTGCTGTAAATGCAATGCAATGCAGGAGTTGCGACGCATGTGCGGCGCAGCTCCAGCAATGCTCCTGTTGGCCCTATCTTGGCAATGTTGCGTCAATCCTCATGCCTGCTTCAGGCAGGGCAAGAGTGAAGACGCAGCATTGCCATGACAGTGAATGACAGAAACTTGATATATTTCACTCTGTCACATTACAGAGGTGTTCCTGTGCATGAATGCCCTCCCCTGCGCCAGAACGCACCCTAAAGGTGCAGAGCTTAACAATGTGAGGATTCTCCCAGAATAGTGATATTGTACATACCCTGCACCATGGCGCAAAACCTGCACTGACGCTTTGACACATAAGTAATGCAACTGCGCCGCAACATAACCCCAAGTGGCTAGTAAATCTGCTAAAATGTGCCTGGAAGTGGGAGCCCAAATTAATCTTAACTGAAGCGAATCATGTGCAAATCACATTGGGACCAATGTATCAACATTCCGTTTAGCGATGACTAAATAGCGATTTAGAAGGATTTGCAAATTTGCAAAAGCTAAATGCAAAGTATGTAGGAAAAAGCTTTTTGTTAGGGATCCATTAATATTCCATAATTGCGATTAGCAAATTGCTAATCTCAAACTTCGCAATCATTTCTATGTGGCAGGAGGCCCATAGGAATTAATGGAAAATTAGCCAATAGCAAATTGCTATTTGCTATTTGTGAATATTTTCTAGGGTGCAGGTGTGTCATAAGAACACCCTGCTGCACCAGTGAAAATTACATGTGTGCGTATATGGCGCACATACATGCCCTAAGGGCATGTATGAGCGTCACATGGCACCTTTTGATGATTACAAAAAACCTACATTCTAATATTTTGCTAATTACCACCAACTAGAAGTAGGTGGAAATTTGTGAAACCTTAATGGCTATTAGGAATGTTATTAGCCTTGATACATTGCATGTAAGGAATTGCTAAAGTAGCCATTCCTCAAATGCTATTGCTAAATAAGGAAAGTAAAAAGTAGTGAAGCCTTACTTTGCACCAAAAATGTCTCATAAATACCATTTAGCGAAAAAGTGTTCGCTGACGCCGGAAATCAGCGAATGTCTGCGTTACCAAACACATGGCCCATAGGGAAATGGCATTGTCATCAACACTTAGTTACAGTATCACAGTACAGAGTCAGCATGTACATGCCATACTCACATGTCACACACGTAACTTACATTACATTTGAATATTGAAGTGAAATAATGGCTTTGAGACTTACCACCCTGGATGCCTGCCATCACTCCGGTGTAATCCATGAGGTCGGCCTCCCGCGCAGTCATGTCCTGCCAGCGGTGCTTCCACTGGTGCACGGAGCGTACAATTTCAAAGTAGTGCTCCATTTGGAGCCTCACACGCTCCCAGCGCACATTCCGTGCCCCCACAGCATACCCCTGCAGGATCCGCCCCCCCCGCCTCCAACATATTTGGCAGATAAAATTTTATCAGCCATAAAAACCCCCCCAATGCCTCCTCACTCATCCTCCCTGACCTCCCAACAGCAGGCATCTCCCTGAGCCCCGTAACCCACTTAAAAGTAAAAAATAAAACCCCAATTAACTAACTAACTATAGAAAAATACAAACTAACCCCTAAATAAACTCTACAAAACACAGGACACTAGACACTCAAACTGTGTAAAATACTACAAATACAACTAACAGACACTGCAGACAAACCAGAGGACAGTAGACACACAAACAGTATAAAATACAACAACAACTATTAAAAGACACTTCAGACAGGACACAGCACACAGCACCACTCTCTAAAACCAACTTTCAACACACCAACTACCATACACCTCCTTCACTCAGCCCATGCACCAGCAATGTGCTGAAAAGAGAAAGTGAAAGCAAAAACCACACCCATGTGACAGGAAGCAGTAATACACCACTTCCTGTGTTTGCTGCAAAAAATCCCGCCTTAGCGACAGAATTAATCGCGTTAGCGACGAATAGCGTGACATTAAACATCGCTATGGTATTTATATACAAAATCCATCGAAATGCGAGTCGTTTTTTGAATAGCGACGAAAATATACTCGCTAAATGTCGCTAAGCAACAAAATAATAATATTGGAAATCTGCAATTATAAAAGTGATGGATTTCATGCTAAATATATAAATAAATAGCAGAAAACATAGGAAAAAAATTGACATTATTTTTAACACAACCAAAAATTTTTGTATGATTAATAGGTGTAACCACAAATGAGAATATTTAATAAATTAGAAAAATAAATATACACAAGATATAGGGGTCAGGGAACGTGATCATGCACAGATTTCCTACAGGCAAAATATTAACCACTTGGATGCTAAGGGTATTTGCTCTTCTTCACGTAATTTCCATTGAAATCAATGGAAACTCCATGACGAGTTACCCTTGTCATTAGCACTGAAGGGGTTAACAAATAATGCTACAGTACTGTTTCATCATGGTTCTGTGGAAAACTATGGCAGGACGTTCAATGATTCACGTCAAAATGCATTTAAATAGACGGGAATGGTCCAAATCTTTATTTTGCCTCTACATGTCATGCATTGCGTGATAAGTGAAATGCCATCATGCAGACGTAGAAAGGCAACACACAATAGGGGAGATCAGCACACCACAAACCATACATCATGGTGCAGAGTTACTAGTTCCTTGCACCCTTGAAAGTTAGCATCACAGTAACTTTTAGTGCAGCTGCTGTGGCGCAATCCATGTGCGGCATATGTGGTGCAAATGATACCCAATGCTGCGGCAAATCCTCAAGGTCTTGCCTCATAAAGAGATGTGACATCACTAATGGATGCCACCGGGGGTGGCACAAATGCACAGGAGGTAGTGTACTGGCGTTGCTATGCGTCATTCCATTGGCTAATGTAATATAGAATGATACCAGCCACTCACTCTTGGACCAATGCTGCGTCCTATCCCTGCACTTGCTTTCAGCATGCGTGATGCTTCATGCAGGGCGGTTGTGGGGTCACATGGTGCAGTCATTGATATCCGTGTGGTAATGTACATGTCTTGGGCCTCTGGTGGCGCAGGCTCGCAGTGGTCTAGTGTGTGATTGTAGCCGAGGCCTCATGTATATCCCATGGTTGCTTAGTTTGCTCTGGGCTCTTACTGCCTTTGTACCTCCTGAGGATGTTGATGTTCCGGTCACACTGTGTGATGGTGGTGTGAAATGCCATATGTGTGCGTTCCCACAAATTGCACATGTTTTGTGGATCTTGCTGCAGGTTGGACTGGCTCGAGCCTGCTACGTGGGGAGGCATCGAGTTTGTTTGGGGCGGGTCTGACTCCCTACATTGTGTTTGGCAGTGGGGCCTTGCTGCCAGGCCCGGACTGACCGTTGTGGGCACCGGCCAATCCCCCAGTGCGCCGCTAGGGTAGTGGCCGGTTTAGGGCCCCTGGGGTCCGTTTTAGCTACAGGGCTGTTGATGCAGCATAGCTGCACACTCCTCCCTGTAAGGATTTTGGACGAATACCGGCCCTGGAAAGGAGCTCTGTTGCACCCCCAACCTCCCCAAGTGGGGCAGCCAAGCACTTTGCCTGGCCCAGTTTTGGTTCCCAGTCTGGCCCTGCTTGCAGCGGCTTGCCGGAGGTCCCTTGTTGTTTCACATCTCGGGGTGTCTGCTCTGCTTGTGGGGTGGCTGTGGTGTGTCTGGACCTCCTTGCATTAGCCTGTCCTCCTACTATGGGTGAGTTAGGACCTGGGTTTGGTAGCCCTTGGCCCCTCGGGTCCCATGCCAGTCGTGTGGTCATTTTACCTGGAGTGCTGTCTGACACAGGGTGTGTCCGCATTAGAATCCGGGATGTGTGTAGGATTACGTGGTGTTTGGCTTCAACTAGGGTTGGGCTCTGTCCTCCCTGCAAGCTCTGTGGGTGGCCGGATGGCCCTTTGCCGGTTTGTGGGTTGAGTATGTGAGCCCCTTGTTGTCCCGATGGACCTTGAGTAAATTCCTCCTGGGGCAGGATTTTACTTCCTTTGCACATTGTCAGAGTATATGGTTGTAATATTGGTCTGTCGTGTACTGCTTACTGATGTGTATGTGCAGGTGCTCAGTTTGGCGTTTGTGCACCCTCTGGAGGTGTGCCTCATTAATGCTGTGCCTTTGTTGTAGGGTGGTTATCCCTTTTGGTTCCCTTTGGCCTGGCTGGTCATTAACTGTGGTATTCTGTGCCTACTCTCCATCAGTGGCTGTGTTGGCTGTGGGGCCTGTGTTTGGCCTTGTGGTGTGTTGGCACATGGGCCATGTGGAGGTTGCTTGCGTTGGGTGTGGCAGATCATTGTGCTTGCTTCTGGAGGGATTCCCTGGGCAGGTTGTGCATGGATGCCGTTGGGTGTTCTCAGCACACTCAAATGTCATGTGGACATAGGGTGATGTGTGGGACTGTGTTTGCTGGCTTTGGGAACGCTGTGTTGTTTAATGCTTGCGTAACTTGCTGCTTGTACTGCTTCTGTCTGTTTTGCTAATGTGTCAATCAAAATCTTGTTTAGCTATCTGCACAATTGTAAGGACTGGTACGTGGAGGGCTATGACTCCGAGTAATGTTCATTTGCATAGAGTCACCGACAATACTACTCCCCAACCTGCATATGTCAACACCCTGCACGTACTACCACTTGCATCTGTACCTGGCTGACTTGCACTTGCAAACACACTCCAGCAATGCCACACATTTACGGCATAGATGGCTCACACATACTGTTATTTTACGGACCAGGCTGCAGGACATTAAATACGCATCACATCCATGCTGGATGTTGTGTTCTGCCCAATTACTGTGGCATCCCTGCAGACATGCAGGGAGCCAACAGGTTTTGGAATTCTGGACCTCATTGTCGGACACTGTGGGACATAAGCGACATGTCGTACGCCATGACGTTATGCAGCCAAGCATGGCATGGCCATTGTGGCTAGCTGGACACATAGCAACTCCCCTATTGGAATACTGATTTTAGAATGGGTGGTAGGTTTGCAGTAATTCATTATCACACCAGGACATGTATCAGCCTTCCATTACTCTGTCCACACTAAGGATGTGTCTGGTGCGTCGAGATAGGTATCTTTTATCCAAATGACACACAGCATGAAATAAAAGCAGAACTAAGATGAGCCACCCACTAAGGGGGAGGTGATGTCAGTGACAGTATTGTGTGGAATGATGAGCATATGAGATGAAGTCCCACAAGGGCTGCCAGATAGCCAGTGTATATATGCATCACAGTCCAAATAATCAAGCATTGTGTTAACATACACTCCACACTCATTAGTCTATTTCCTAGTGCAAAGGCAGAGCCATTTTTGTATGTCCCATTGAAAATAGGGCACTGTGAGACCACCATGTACCACTACTACTTCTCATGTGACATCTTCTCCGATCATTTGCCATTTGTCAAACACAAGTCCTTACCTCTAGACAAGTATGATCAGACAATGTCATGCTGTATCAAGGTGTAATGAACAAATGCATGATTGTATGTGACAAACAGTGATGTAATTCCTCTCCCATGTCACATTGCAGAGGTCGAGACAGCACCTCCTGAAGAGCAACCTGGCTTGGCACCCACTGATGACACAGACGCCTATCCTACCATCAACATTGACGACCTGCAACTCCTGTTCAATGTAATTGCCTCCCCAGCCTCCAGTGCAGGGCAACCCAGTAGCCCTCCGCAGAGCCCACACCCTGCTCACACCAACGAGCAGCAGGCATCCACCACCCCACCCACCACCCTGGGGCCAGATCCATTCCAACTGCGGATCATAGAGCTCCAGGAACGGTTGGGGGATAGGGTGGAGCAATTGGTAGCTGAAGTTGCAGGCCTACGTGGGTGGCTTACTGACACCCACGGCCCCCTCCATGGTCTCCACCAGTCCATGGCTGACATTGCTGGAGTCATGATCCAGAGGCAGCAGGCTTTGTCTGCTCAGGGTGATACCAGCAGTGTCAGCAAGGATATTCACGACATCAAGAAGACCCTGGAGACGATGGGGCAGATGCAGGCCCAACATCTGGCTGCCAGGGCTGAACACATGCGCCAGGTTACTGGGATCTACACTGCCCTGCACCTTCTTGTTGCCTCCTTACTGCCACAGGGTTTGGCACAGATGGATGCTGCTGCAGCCTCCACATCCTCAGCTCCAACACCAGGTGTGTCAGTGCCTCACATGGCTGCTGCCACAACACCCACTGACACCTGTGAGGCACATGACACCGATGATGATGGAGATGAGGATGACAGCGGATTTCTGCTGAGGAGAAAGCGGTAGTATCCCTCTGTGCCAAAGCCCCAGTTTCTTATGTTTTGCTGCACTCGGATTCGTGCCACCCATGTACTTCTTTCACTCACTTTCACTGTCCCCCGGAACATCCTTGGACCCCCCCCATGGACTGCCATATGAACCCATTCCTTGCCACTTCAACCAGCCTGTGGAGTGAACTATGCCTCTTCCCTTGGACCTGATAACACCAATTGTCTCTGTCTGGCCATCCAACGGCCACCCTCTGCACTAGCCCTATGTGCTCACCATGTGTAAATACTGTAAATAAATATATATTTTCTGTTTAATACGGGTTTTGGTCATATGTTGCTAAGGATTTAACTAGCTTTTTAGGGTCAAGAGACTGATACCTTAGGAATGTACAACAATGTCAATACGAGCTGTGTACATGTTGATACAGATCCTGAGAGGGTGGAAACTAATGTTGAGATGTGTAAACATGTGGAGCCAACATTGCACCAATGCTATGCTATGACATTGTCACAATGTAAATGGGCCATCAGGTAAGGTCATCTATTGGGACATGCCAGTGAACATACATTTGATAATTGTGATAGGAGAACGCCCCCTGGCCCATGTTTGGATGCAGCAAGGCAAGTACTACTGTCCTCATGTCTTGTTTGCCATGCACTGCTACATACCACTGGTTGACCTCCATATTGGCATCATACATTAGAAAGGATACACACTGTCTGAAAGAATATTAGTTCCTCTCCTGCATACACTGAGTATTCCCTGCCGTCACACTGTTATGTGTGTAGTCTGTGAATCCTGAGTCTGTGGCCCTTAGGTGCAATGAGCATGCCTTTCATCAACATCACATTTGTGGAAGGGTTGCAGCAGGTGTGTAGTTGGGCCACAACTTACCAACATGGGCAGCAGCTCTGCATCCTACAGGTGTAGGTACAATTAGAAAGGTAGCTCCAGGCAGCCCCAAGCACGTCAGTACTATTTGTACACTTAGCCACCACACATGCCACGTCATGTTGCCATTGCTCACAAGTGCTCCATGAGTGATGATAGCCTCGTCTAACATGTGCTACTCCCCCATGGTGGACACGTGACATAGGGTCATCACTTCCATTAAACATTGTGATGTGTGCACCTGCATGTGTAATGTCAGATGTTGATGTTACGATGTCACGTAGTGGTTGAAATGCAATTACAGAAGTGTCGAACTGGTATCTATGAATGACCCAGGGGTCTGTGGGGCATATAATCAACACAGGAGATAACATTATCGCTGCTTTTATCGGCAGAAAACTGCCGCTAAAGCCGCTTTTGCTGCAGTTTTCTGCCGATAAAAGCAGCGATAATTTTATCGCCTGTGTTGATTATATGCCCCGGTGTGTATACACATATACTAGTCTGTCCAGCTGTAGGAGGTGTCTTCACCAAGCCATGTAAAATATTTTGGATGTTGCAGTTATGCATGTCATGGTGATGGTTATGGTCCATCGATTCTGCAAAGTATCTGGTCAGCATAGTGATGTATGGCCTTGTGGATCTGTAGCTGGTAGTTGTTTCCAGGCTGAGGTCTTGTGACAGACAACCTAATGTTGTACCCACATGAGACGCAAAATCAACTTGTTACTCTAATTTGTCCCATTACTTTTAAAGTGGTCTAATTCATAGTCCCTTTCCCCTGTTCATATGGCGCCACTTTTCACCGGCCATAGCTACATTTCTGGCCATTACATGACCTTATAGCAGCTCTTATCACATTCCACACATGGATCTTTGAGGCATATGTTCATGAACCTCATTGACAGTATGGCCATCTGTGCAGATATGTACTTGACATTATACATCAACAATGAGCTTGGTAATATTCTGGATATGTAAGTTCTACGGGCCCTGGTTATTTATATGGCACTTCTTGTGGCTGCTACAATGGGAAAAGAAATTTGCTGGTAATCCGGAACATAGTTCACATCTTAAGGGTCAATTTACGGCTGCTACGACGGACATGGTTTGGACATGTGTCTTGATGATTGGCACCATTGTGTATTGGGATGTTGCTATGACTATTGGCATCCTGTACACCATTTCACACACTCCAAATTTGTGTGATTGACACAACATGCCCAATCCATCATACATGGATTGGGGAAATGGACTCTGAATAGGAATGAAATCCTCATCACACACAGCACCCTGGTTTGCTAGTATTTGAAGCATGTGACACAACCATATGACATAGTGTAGCCTACGTAGTACCTTCACAAGTAGAGTGTGATACATTAGACACAGTGCAGGGCATAACTGTACTGCGTACACATTCGCAAACTCTATTGAAATTAGTCTCATCTGACCACTCATTGGGACACGTAACTGTTTAATGGGTACAGTGCCCATGCCAGACACTAACACATGAACATGTTATTTATTTGACTATTTTATTTAACAGACACCACGTGACAGACTCAGACAAAATAATTGTTGATGATGCGGTTCCTCCGTGCAAGTCCTGCAGCATTTGGTGTGGGGTGTACAGCACCAGCCTCTTCTTCTTCCTCATCCTCATCAGGTGGGTCTGGCACTTGGATCCATGGTGCTTTGGTACGGACACATATGTTGTGCAACACACAACATGCCATGATAATTTTGTTCACCATTTCGGGACTGTACCGCAGGCTGCCACCTGTGATATCCAAGCACCGGAACCTGGACTTCAAGACACCAAATGTCCGCTCTACAATGGACCGTCTGCGTATCTGTGCCGCATTGTACTGCCTCTGGCCAGGGGTGGTGGGGTTTCGTACTGGTGTCATCATCCATGCTCCCAGTGCATATCCTTGGTCCCCTGTGACATACAAGGGAAAGCGGAATTAGTATTTGGTTGTGCTGGATGTGTTGTTGATGAGCATGGATTTGTGTGTTGGGATGGATGTCAAGTTGTATATCAAGTTGCCCATCTGTTTAAGCTGGATTCTGTAGTGCATGTTAGCATGTGATCAAGGCTCACTGCTGTGACTCCATCCAACATCATTTTAGTGTGCAGATGAGTTGCATGTGTGGCTCTTTTCCCATCTGCAACAGACAGTGATCCACCTACTGCACTGTAATTTACCTTAGCTGTATAGGTGGCAAGATTACACACAACACACACTTGACCTACTGTGCGGCAGCATACAGCAATCGAGCTGTAGAACATCATGGTCTGAACCGTCATGGTCTGAAACAAATCACCAGGCAGCTACCCGTTACATGCATGGACCATTGGGCCCTTGTTAGGTTCAACAACAACATCAACTCCAGCATGTGCTACACCATCCACTACCTGTACTGTGTGCTCCTTCCTGTCCTGGACTCAAAACCAAATGACATGAGTGCTCAACAGACATTATCAATGTTGCTATGTCACATCTCTTATGTTTCTGATCTTTTACTAATAAGACTTTTAGTTAATCTTAACACCATACTAAACAAAACTAAGGGCCTTTATGAATTAAGGCCATACGCTTTCCAAGTTAAGACTGGACAAGTATGCTATAAGTGATAAAGCTTATTATTCACCCTCAGTCTCCGGGAAGGTGGCGGATGCGAGGGAGCTGTTAATGATGTCCCGGAGTTGGGGTGCCATGATGGAGTAGGCTTTGTTGAAGATGTGTTGTGGACAGGGGTCCGTTGCCGAGCCGGAGTGGATGGTGTTAATCATGCGGGTGGTGTCTTCTGAGCTGACCGAGGTCCAGGTGCAGAGGGTGGTGGGGGTGGGGCAGGTTTTGTGGTTTGCTGTGTTGTCTGTGTGCTGATGCTGTTGTGTATGTCGGCAATCTTGTGGTGGAAGAACGAGGCAAGTGAGGCGCTGAGGTCTTGCGAGTGTGTGATGTCATTGTTGCAGGCGTAATGGTATGAGACCTCTTTGACGATGCTGAAGAGTTCCCTGCTGGTGTGGTTGTTGTTGTCTAGTAGTTCTCTGACTCTTGTCCTTTTGGTGTTTGTGATAAGCTGGTGTTGTTTGCGGGCGGCGTTCTTGAGGGCTGTCATTGACTCATGTTTCCTGTTGACTGGTCATGGCGCAAGGCTTTCTTGAGGGGGCTGCAGGTTATCTTTGGAATCAGATTTAGTAGTACAATGAGGATTTGTTACTGCCAGGTCTGCTGGGAGGATACTTCATCTGTGCAAGCTCATTTGCTAAGTTGTTGATCCACTGTGTGAGGTTTGGGTCAGATTATTTGGTGTCCGTCGTGTTGGTGGGAGGGTTCTAGCTAAGGGAGCTGGTGAGCTGGTCAGAAGTGATCTTGCTCCGGCTTCTATGGGGTACCTGTTGCAGGTGGTGGTGAGTCGTGGTTCTCCTGAAGTAGAGTGGAAGCATCTGTGATCTGTCCAATGTAGTACGGTGGAGTGGTTGAAGGGGATGTGCTTGTTGGAGGAGAAGAAGGGGTCAATCGTGTGGCCCGCATAGTGGTTGGGGGTGTTCACCAGTTGCTTGAGTCTGGGGTTGGCGAGGTTGGCCAGCAGGGTGGTGGTGGTGTTTTTGGCATTGTTGTTCACCAGGTGGAAGTTGATGTACCCAAGGAGGTTGTACTCTGAGGGTGTTTGGCCCAGCGAGCTGACAAAGTCTGCGATGGGTTTGCAGAATTGTGTGCGTGGTCACAGGGGTCTGTAGATAAGAGTGCCTCTTAGGGTGGTGTTGGGGCCATCCAGAATGTATATGGCGATGTGGGGGGCAGAGGAGGCATTCATCCATTTTAATGTGAGCATGGCAACATCTGGTGATGTTGTGTCCAGGAGGTTCCAGAGTTCAACAGTGTGCCTGTGGACAGAGCGGGTGTTGAGCAGGATGCACTTGAGGTGGTTGTTTCTGTGGCCTGGCCAGGCGGGTGCGGTGCTGGTCCAGAGGCAGGTGAACTTGCTGGGTTGCCAGGTGAAGGGTCCGTGTGTGCATTTTGGGCTGGCTTGGTGGCAGGTGTTGTTCAAGTTGGCGTTGAGTGTGTGGAGGGTGGTGGCATCGTTGTTCAGACCGGTGGCCTGGTGTTGTTGAGGGCAAGGGGTCCTGGCGCTGGGCACCATCCATGCGCAGACGGGCACAGACAGGCTACCTTTGTTGCCCCTTCGGCACAACAGCAGTGCGTCCGCTGCACAACAGCAATGGAGCAATAGTGTATGATGAATAATACCACTCAACACTCACACGAGGTACAAAATGAGAAGGGATGAGAGCAGGCACACAGGGACCCAGAAGGCAAGGGGCACAGGCACTCAAGGGGGTCCATGCAGCAATGACACAGGCGAATCAGCGTCGATCTGAGGAAGGGTCAAAGCTGGAAGTGCGGATAGGGCAGACAGAGCTGCAGCAGTGGGTAACCGACCTATCCAAGGGTCAAGGGTCGCTGTCACCACTGCGCAGCAGCTGCGAAATAAGGGGATGAAGGGAGGAGGGGTCATCTGGGAGGCGTGAGGCGTGAGCCAAGGTCAGCCAATGGCATCCAGGGTGCTATGTGGCACGGGTGGCAGCATGGGGAATGACAACCCCGGAGGCGCTAGCACCGCCAAAGTGTGCCATCGGACAAGCTGCCTCACCCCCAATGTCAACTTTCTGATCATTACTTTACAAACTGGGCACCAAACATGCCACCCACCCGTGGGGCTCCATAGATTGGTTCTCAGGGGAAATGATCATTGCAAGTGCTGTGAACAATCCGGGGCAGTGTTTATTATTTTGTCCTGGGTCTGTATTCATGGTCACCTATGCTGGGAGGTAGTATTGAGATACTTGAGAACCACGATGGCTTAGCAGTTTCCGTGTACACCTCTGTTTGACTACTTCATCATACTCAGCACATTAAGGGACAGTGGCCAGGTTGGTCAGATTTGCTCTCAGACTGGATATACGCCACATCCTATTTACATGGGATGGTAGGGCGTAGGCAGGTATGGAGTGCTGGCTGGAAGACTTGGATTACTGTAGGGACCCTGTCAACTTATGCTGTAGAACTGGCAAGGACGTCAGAACCCAAGTACAACTGGGGTCAACTGCAGAGTTGCCTTTCTCCTCCATCACCTGTAAGTGTCACCATTCATTCTTCCACGAGTCATACTTTCCATAGTTAATAGTCAACAGTGGTTGATGCGTCACCTATATCATCAGGCAAGCAATAATATGAGGTATGAACCTTATGTTTTTGTGCATGCCCGTGCTATATTATCCACTGACGTCTCTTGTTTTTCAAGTATGTACTGCCGTAGAGTGCAGTATTACTGTGTTATGTTGTAAATAAGTAAATTGACTATTTAATGAGGCAACAGTCCTGTATCAGATCCATATTTGAGGCTCAGTCTCCATATACCTAGAGGTGTACCAGGTAGTCTGCATCTGCCTCACATGTGTCGGCGTACTCCATACAGCCTTGGCAAATATGCACACATTGTAGTGTGCTACTGGGTCACGGACGGTAAGTGACATGCAGCAGTACTACACTAGCACACTAAATGGCAACATGTCAGTCTCTCCTGTGGTATTCATCATGCCTGTCCAGCACAGGACATGCACAGTGAGAGTTGTGTTGCAAGTTTGCTTGTGAGTGATGTTTCTCCGTCACACATGCATGTTTCACACATCTTGCAACTTTGGGGAGGGGGACAGGGATGTACAACTTGCAGTGATTTTGGTCTATGTATCTGGCAACAATGACCACAGTTCATGGTGTCAATGTGTCTGGTGTGGGCTGTTGTTTTTGGACATCTTGGGGCAGATTTAAACACCCCTTGCCTCTCATTTGCAACATCGTTGCATCACTTTTGTGCAGGAGTACTTACAACCTGAGGCATCTGGGAGATGCGTAACATTGTAATGCTCTGCACCACATGTAGGCCAAAGTCATCGAGTAAGCCGTCAACAGTCAGCTCACTGCCTTCCTAGAATCCAACAAATCCCTCGACTCCTCTCAATCAGGCTTCCGAGCCAAACACAGCACCGCAACCGCCCTCATCGCTGCAACAGATGACATCCTTACACTACTGGACAATGGAGAAACAGTTGCTCTCATCTTACTTGACCTCTCCGCAGCCTTTGACACAGTCTGTCATAGCACCCTCATACAACGCCTCAGCAACATCGGAGTACAAGGAAAGGCATTGGACTGGATCATATCGTTCCTCACCAGAAGAACCCAGAGAGTCCGCCTCCCCCCTTTCAAATCAGAGGCCACCGAAGTCTTCTGCAGTGTACCACAAGGATCCTCACTCAGTCCCACCCTCTTCAACGTATACATGAGTCCCCTCGCATCCATCGCGCGCCTACACAACCTCAACATCATCTCCTACGCAGTCGACACCCAGCTGATCCTCTCCCTCACAAAAGACCCAAACACCGCCACAATCAACCTACACGAAGGAATGAAAGAAGTAGCCGAATGGATGAAGAACAGCCGTTTAAAACTAAACTTGGACAAAACAGAAGTCCTCATCTTAGGACCATCCCCCTCTGCCTGGGACAACTCATGGTGGGCACCAGCCCTCGGAACCGCACCCATACCTATGGACCATGCACGTAACCTGGGCTTCATCCTAGACTACTCCCTCTCGATGAGCAGACAAGGCAACGCCATCTCGTCATCTAGCTTCAATATCCTACGAATGGTAAAAAAGATTCTTCCGTTGGATACCCACCAAAACAAGAAAGACAATCACCCAGGCACTGGTCACAAGCCGATTGGATTACAGCAACACCCTCTACGCCGGAACCACAGCCAAACTACAGGATTAGCTCCAACACATCCAAAACGCCTCAGCCAGGCTCATTTTAGACCTCCCTCGGCAAGCTCACATTTCCGACCACCTGAAAGACCTCCATTGGCTCCCTGTCAACAAGAGAATAACGTTCCCTCTCCTCACCCACGCACACAATGCCCTCTACAACCTAGGACCCAAATGCCTCAACACGCGTCTATCCTTCTACACCCCCTCCTGCCAACTACGATCGTCAATCAAGCCTTCGCCGCTAACCCGCGCATCCACAGATCCACCATGGGGGGGAAGATCCTTCTCCTACTTAGCTGCTGAAACCTGGAATTCTCTCCCCACCCACCTCCGCCTCACTCTGAACCACCTCTCTTTCAGAAAGCAACTAAATACCTGGATATTCGATTAGTAAATTCACCTCCGTCCCTCAAGCGCCTTGAGACCCTCTGGGTGAGTAGTGCGCTATACAAATTTCTGAACTTGAACTAGGCGTTCCTGTGCAGGGGGGGCCTTCTGCGGCTGGGACACCTCCTAAAAGTGGCGGAGTGAAATCCTAAAGATTTCACTCAGTCACTTTTAGGCCCATGCTGCGTCACAACCCTGTGCCTGGCTGAAGCAGGTATAAGGATTGAGGCAGCATTAACTAGATGGGGCCCACAGAGCATTGCAGGAGCTGCGTGGTGCTTGTGACGCTATTCCAGCTATGCATCACTTTGACGGCACCGTTGCGTCACACATCTGTGCTGTTTTTGCACCACGGTGCACGGCTTTGTAAATGAGGCACATTCATGATGTTGGGGCTGTGGCGCACAGTAACTGACGCATCCCTGCAGATTAACAGGAATGCGCCAGTAATTGTAAATGTGCCCCCTTGTATGTGATATGGTGACATTGTAATTGGTACATTTCTGTAATGCATCTATGTGCTGTAGATGGAAGTGGTATGTTGGATTACTACTTACCAACTAGGACTGCATTCCCATATTGTCCATCCTGGAAGTGCTGGTTGATGACTGACTGCTGGAAAATATACGAATCATGCACACTCCCTGGGAACTTGGCAATGACATTTGTGAACATTCCACGGTGGTCCACTATTGCATGCACATTCATTGAGTGAGTGTGCTTTCGGTTTCTATATATGTGTGCCCTGTCCGCAGGTGGCACTAATCGGATATGTGTGCAGTCTATTGCACCCAGTACTTGTGGGATTCCAGCTATGGCATAGAAACCCTGCTTGACCAGGAGCTGTTCACGCACAGTATTGGGGAAGTGTAGTTCCTGAGGTATCAGGCTGATTATGCCATCCAACACAATTGGGAGGAATCTTGAAAAGGCTGCCTGTGAGACTCCACCCACTCTGGATGTTGTGGGTTGAAATGTCCCTGAGGCCAGGAAATGCAGCACAGCGAGTAGCTTTGTTTGCGGTGGAATATTGGTTATCCGCTGGGTTGCTGGTGTGAGCCGGTGGCCAATGTGGTTAAGTATATAATCAATAGATGTCCGTTTGAGCCTGTAGTGGGCTATGATATCCTGGGGTTGTAGATCTCCAAGGACAAGTCGTGTGCGCATTGGCCGCCGTCGTCTTTGCCGCTGCCTTGGTGGTGGTCCAGGAGGAGGCGGTGGTGGTGGTGGTGGTGGTGGTGGTGGTGGTGGGGGCTGTGGCCTTTGTCGGACTCCAACCTGTGTGGTAAATAAATAATTAATTACCGGTACTATTTTTCTATACATTAACTAAAACAGATAGCTCAATAAATAAGAGGCAGGATCCGTGATATCTGAGTCAGAATGGCTTTAATCGGATGGCTCGAGCCTACAGACCATGAAGTGGCATGCAATGAAATGGAATGGCAGCTGCAACGTCTCATTAACATTACATAGTATATATAGGAAAACAGTACAATTGCATTGCATACAGTAGGCGTAACAAGTGACAAACGTAAGATAAGAACATATGGGCGTACAAAGAAGGCGTGCACAGGGCGTGCACGTAGACATGTGATGAAAACGTCACAGAAGTGTCATAAATGGGTGGATACATGGAGGGGGGTACCTAGGCAGCTGGAACCTTTAACCTACTGGTGCGCTCAAACGGGCCATGACGTGTAACTAGGGAGAGCTGGGGGCTCTGACGTCTGCACTAAAAGAGGAGACTAAAGTCTGGGATGTCAGGACGACATGTACCTATAGCATATCTGGTATCTCGTGTTTGGAGTACATGTTGATAGAATCTAAAAGTCATCAGAGCAAAGGCTACTTGACACTAAGACTGGTGCATGCATATATTCTACATGTATTGTGTGTGCTATGAATCTTCTATGGTTATTATTTCAGTAATTCTCTTACATGGAGACAGGAAGACTAGACTATAGCTGAAGATGGTTATGCGGTTCGTTAGCTTAGGAATGTGAAGCCGGGGAGCTGAACTGATAACTAGAGGCATAACATATTCTTGGCAGACAGGCAGGCAGGCCAGGCTGGGCACCGCGCTGCTTGGCAGGAAGTAAGCGAAGGGTCAGGGATGCGGGAGGGGCTGCATCGCTCCTTGGAGTGGTTTCAGGAGACTGGAGCTTGAATCTGGTGTCCGGGCCCTTTGAGGCCTAGAAACGGGGACAACTCGATGAATGAACGTGCACAATATAAAACGTGGGCAACATAGGCCTAATACTCGTTGCTTTCACGAGGACTGGAAACTGGCATACTAACGTTGGACACAACCATAATTGCGTCTTTATTCGTCAAGGGGGAACATATGCATATCGATCATGCACATATAACATATAATGGGGAACACGTAGGGACACATAACAAGGCAAAATTCAATTTTCCTCACCTGTATGATTACTGCTTCCATGACGTCTGCAGGTCCTCAGCTTTGTGGTGGGTCTGGGCTGGCCTATGTCTCCTTTTATGGAATTTTTTATCTCCAGTTTTGATGTTTTAGAACTGCTTTTAGCAGTTCTTATTTATCTCCTGCTTAAGGGCATTAGCGGGGATTTTTTCCCCTCTAAGCAAGCCCATGCGTTAGTTGTTATTAGTGCGATATCGTTTTAGCGGGAATTTAGGTGTCATTTAGCGAGGGTACGCCTACCTTGCATATCATTAGCGATATTTTTCGCTTCCGTGTATCGCGATAATTTTTTTGGTTGCTAACGCATGGTAACAGTCGCTAACAGTAGTTAGCGGCCGCTTGGTCATAGCGCGATAGTTTTATCGCCGCATTAGCGGGAAAAATTCCCGCTAAAGCGGCGATAAGGCCCTTGGTAATATACCCCTCTATTTCTTGACCAGGAATCAGTAATTTGTTTTGTTTCCTTCTCAGTTCTAAGAATTATTCATTTAAAATTGATATCCGAAATAGTCAAATACAACTGTTTCATTCTCTGAACTCATAAATAGAATTCAATGGCTTGGGGCATATTCTTTCACTGAACTAAGTATAAGCAAACCGTACTTAACTCCTTTTGTAGTATTCAAATCAATTTACACAACTACTTCTATGAGTTAGGAGTCAGTAATATGTAAGCAATACTTCTGTGAACCATCATTTCATACTGTGAAACCAATTCTTTCTTTGAGCTATGAATCAATAGTGTTTAACCAATGCTGTTTCTGAACCATGAATCAATAATCTGTAACTAATTATGCTGCAACTGTTTTCGCCCCTGAACTAGGAACCAGTAGTCTGCAACCAATTCCATCTCTGAAATTAGAATCTATAACCAGTTCATTGTGAACAAGAATTCAGTGCCCTTTAAACGATGCTTAGACTGAACTAAGATTCACGATTTGTAGCTAGCTCAACTAGACAGAGTAATCTGCAGCTCAACTAGAAAGAGTAATCTGCAATTTATTCCTTCTCTTATCCTGGAATCGATCATTTATAACTAATACATTCTAAACAAGCAATATTGTTCAACAGATTTCTTCCCTAAAATAGGAATCCAGATCCAACTGTTTCTAAACAAGAAATCAGTAATCTGCAACCAATGTTTAGCCTAATCCAGAGATATGCAATCTGTAACAGAGGGCGAGATGTACGGCACTTGGCTTTTGCGACTCGCAAATTGCGAGTTGCAAAAGCCAATGTACAACAGTGTCAGAGGCACTGTCAGCGATTCCCAAAGGGCTCGCAAAATGTGAGGCTCATGAATAATAATGAGCCACTCGCAATTTGCAACCCCATTGGGAATGGCTGGCCCTCCCAGGGATGGTGGCCTGCTGGGCACATCAGACCTCAATGTCTGGGACTGCTTTTCAATAAAGCAGATTAAAAAAAATGCATCCCGTTTTCCTTAAAAGAAAACAGGCTGCATTAAAAAAAAAAAATGAAACATTTTCGTTTCATTTTTTAAGGGCAAGTAGTGGTCCCTGGGGCCACTGCCTGCCCTTAAAAAAATATTTTTAGAGCCAGTCACAAAGGGAAAGGGGTCCCCTGAGGACCCTTTCCCATTTGCGACTCCATTACCACCTTTCTTGAAGAGGGCAGTAAATTGTGAGTGTTTTGTGACTGTAATTGCGGGCGCAAAACATTCATGCATGGCTTGTGAGTCGCTATTAGGAATGGAACGCCCCTTCCTATTAGCGAGTCGCAAAACATTAGACGCAATTTTTTGCGATTCACAAAATAGTGTTAGTACATTGGCCATGTAGGTTTTTGCATGCGCAAACGGGTCGTGAACCCGTTTGCGCATGGAAAAACTGGTCGTACATCTGGCCCAAAATCCTTCTAAACCACAAATCACTTCCTTAATATTCTTGAAATTACATTTCTTCTAATAATGTTTGCTTTCAAATTGTTAAAGAGACTATGCACACATGTCAATCGAAGTATAAAAGGGTTTATTAACATAAAAAATGTTATCGTTGAATTCACAGAATCGGCTGACCACAGAGTCTCCGTCGACCATAAAATACGCTCCCTAATTAAAGGCCCGGGCTAAACATACAGATTTTCATACACCGGGTTTTAATGAGAATGACGACTATCCAAGGTTTATTGATAGAAGCATTATGATTGTATTAACAAAACTCAGACTAGCATTATGCATAACTCTCTTTCAATGCTTCTGCGCCCCACCATTACAAAGTACAAACAAATGAAACATAGCAGCTATAGAAATGGCATGTTCCTTTGCATTCAAAACATTCTCCCCAACTGCTCCATTGTGATCCATGCTTCTTTTTCTTTCTTTCCTCGTCCTCCTTCAACTGCTCTTCTGTCTTTAACAAAATCAAGATTGGTTTATCGAAAAACCTTGAAGAATTGTCATTTTATGGAAAAATCTGTAGTTATTTTAAGCATGTTCAAAGCCCTTCAACACTCCCTCATCAACCCTTTATCATCAACACTTTAATCAGACTCAAATAAAACTTGATAAACATTTGATCAATCAGCAGCTTTCAACGTGTCTTCCAACCTAGCTCCTCTCGAAATCAGCTCACTTGCTGTTGCTCTCCAACTAGAATGTTTTTTAAACCTAGAGCTTTTCACACCAGCTTCTAGCATCACTAAACGAACCCACCTTGCTATGTGCAGATGAAAAAACACTTAAAAGGCAAAATATATAACAAACTGCCCTCCACCAGCTGGTCTACATCCATCCATCCTATTCTTGCACTCTAACAAACTACCCTCCACCAGCTGGTCTACACCCATCCATCCTATTCTTGCACTCTAACAAACTACCCTCCACCAGCTGGTCTACACCCATCCATCCTACGCTTGCACTCCTACAAACTGCCCTCCACCAGCTGGTCTACACCCATCCATCCTATTCTTGCACTCTAACAAACTACCCTCCACCAGCTGGTCTACATCCATCCATCCTATTCTTGCACTCTAACAAACTGCCCTCCACCAGCTGGTCTACATCCATCCATCCTATTCTTGCACTCTAACAAACTACCCTCCACCAGCTGGTCTACACTCATCCATCCTATGCTTGCACTCTTACAAACTACCCTCCACCAGCTGGTCTACACCCATCCATCCTACGCTTGCACTCTTACAAACTGCCCTCCACCAGCTGGTCTACATCCATCCATCCTACTCTTGCACTCTTACAAACTACCCTCCACCAGCTGGTCTACATCCATCCATCCTATTCTTGCACTCTAACAAACTACCCTCCACCAGCTGGTCTACACCCATCCATCCTATTCTTGCACTCTAACAAACTACCCTCCACCAGCAGGTCTACACCCATCCATCCTACGCTTTCACTCTTACAAACTGCCCTCCACCAGCTGGTCTACATCCATCCATCCTATTCTTGCACTCTAACAAACTACCCTCCACCAGCTGGTCTACACTCATCCATCCTATGCTTGCACTCTTACAAACTACCCTCCACCAGCTGGTCTACACCCATCCATCCTACGCTTGCACTCTTACAAACTGCCCTCCACCAGCTGGTCTACATCCATCCATCCTATTCTTGCACTCTAACAAACTACCCTCCACCAGCTGGTCTACACTCATCCATCCTATGCTTGCACTCTTACAAACTGCCCTCCACCAGCTGGTCTACATCCATCCATCCTATTCTTGCACTCTAACAAACTACCCTCCACCAGCTGGTCTACACTCATCCACCCTATGCTTGCACTCTTACAAACTACCCTCCCCCAGCTGGTCTACACCCATCCATCCTATTCTTGAACTCTTACATACACTGCAGCACACAGAACGTTGTGCTACCAAGATAATATGAATATAAAACGGTGCTACTGATGTCCTTGAACACCACTCCATCAGGCTTGTAATATCTCCAGTTCACATTCAAAGCATGTAAATTAAAAACCCTTCTGAAGGAAATCAAGCACACTAAAGAAGTCAAGTTCCAACTCAACGGCTTAATACTCTAATACTTATTCTCCAGCTATTGCTCAAACAATCTATAAATCTTATTAGCCTCCAAGTCTTGCTATCCCTCGCATTTGGCGCCCTCCGCAACTTCATAGCTTTTCACAGTCTGCAAACCAATGCATCCTTCTCTGTAGACCTACCATTTACACCCGAATTACCCGATGCCACTGCAGTTCTTTAACAATTGACAGTTCTATAACTTTAGTTTTAAGAACAAGTCCTTCAAGAAACTAACCAGGTCTGTGGCAGGCTTGCAGCCTCCTCTGAAAGGCCTGCTGATTAATAGCTCCTAATGTTACCAAAAAAGAATGTTAAAAACCCACCAGAGGCTGCTCGTCCCCATTAAATGTCAACAATAGGCCCTTGCGCACTAGAATCAAATGTGGTTTCTTTACTGCATGAGTACTGCAAACATTTTCCCTGGGGCAATAAAGTTTGGTCTGTGATATGACCAGGGCTACATTCATGCGAGCAAGGTGGCAGTTGGGGGCTTTAGATGGTAGGGGCGGTTGGCAGTGAGGTGGGTGTAGGGGAAACAAAGCATATACATCTAGTGGCTGAATTGTACAATGTGAAACCAGCAAACATGTGTGTGATGCTAGCTTCCCCACTTAACCAAATTGTGTGATCCTATGGCATGTTATTGACCTCGAAATACATGCATTCAGGATTTTCCCTGTACAAAACCTTCTCCTCTGTTTGCTTTAGAGAACTATAATGTTGTTCGTGTATAATTGGAACCCAGGCCAACCACAAAATGCACATAACTGACATGACTCTTAATTCTCTATTTGCGTTGTTGATATGTTGGGAGAAGGAATTAATGTTTCTACATTCATTTTTGAAAAACATCTCTTAAAAAAAAAGTTCTCAATGTGCTGATATAATCTGATGTACTAAGTTCAAATGCTGCATGGTAATGAAATAGACTTTTGGGAATTTTAAGAGACTTTATCACATTGTTACACTTCTGCTGCGAGATGTCTTTAAAAAGGGCGCTCCTAAAGCAAAGTGGTGTGGGACACTCTAGTTATTTACTTCCCTTAACTTCAATTAACCATTGAATAAATGTTTGCCTGTTTGACTTTTTTATGTTACTGCTGAGTCAAGTAAACAGCAGCCCGGTGCTGCCGAAGACCAGGGAGACAATTGTAACGGTCAGGAGGGCTGTATGCAGCCCCCGGGCCATACTTTGAGTTTTACTGCTTTACTGACACTTCCATAAACCCTACAAACCACATTTGAAGCACCTAAATGACACAACACTGCTGTCTCCGAACCATCATCAAGACCCCAGAAGCGGTTTATGTACCACACTGCCAACCCATTGTCCATATGCAGCAACACCACACTCTTTCCCATAGATTTTTGAAAACTCTTTAATGCAAATAAATCAGCTATAATTTCTAAGAACTTTATGTGCTGCATTCTCTTCTCTGCTGTCGATCATTTGCCTATCACTAATCGGTTTAAACAAGACCCCAACCAAGACCACTTGACCCAACTCCACTATGAAATCTGTACTCTCCCCAAAAATAGCTTTTAAATTTCATACTTCCATATTGCAACCACCTGTTCCAGTTCTTCTTCACTTCCTCTGTCAAAGTAATCAAATCCACAAACCACAGGCCCATCTGCAATTTGCTCACTCTGGGGCTGATTATGATGGCGGTCGGACTTTAGTCCGGCTGCCATCATATCGGAGACGGACTGCCCGACGGGTTGACTGCTGTCCTGCCATAGGCATTATTATTATTATTTATTATTATTATTTATTAATTTATAGAGCGTAGGCGAATCATCCCCGGGGGCATCTCTCGGCGCTTTGAGACAACAGGTACTGGTGAGTGTGCACCTCTAAAATAGCCATGTCTTTAAAGGTTTCTTGAAGCTGGATAGTTCGCCACAGGCCCTAATGTTCTGTGGCAGGCTATTCCAGTGGCTGGCGGCCAGATAAGAGAAAGCTCTCCCACCCGTCCTTGCCTTGTGTATTCTCTGAGTGCACAACAGGTTACCATTGCATGGTCTCAGTTGTCGGGCTGGTTGATACCATATGAGTTTGTTTCTGAGATAGGCAGGGCCTTTCCCCTGAAGTGTTCTAAAGACCACGCAGAGCATCTTGAAAATAGCTTGTTTTCTGACTGGAAGCCAGTGAAGCTGGTTCAATAGAGGGGCAGAAGGGGTCCGCGCCGACTTTTTGAGGGCAGGCAGACTCGTCCTCTGAACACCACGTCACAAGCACATGATCCAACACTTAAGAGACCGCCACTGGCTCCCCGTTGAGAAGAGGGTCACTTTCAAGCTCCTCATCCACACCTACAAATCCCTCAACAACATCGGACCCAAATACCTCAACAAGAGAGTCTCCTTCCACGCACCCAAGAGGAACCTCCACTCCTCTGACCTTGCCCTAGCAGAGGTACCCCACATCCGCAGACACAGAGGAGGAGGGAGAGCCTTCTCCTGCATCGCAGCCAAGAACTGGAACGAGCTCCTGGTGAACATCAGACGCTCCCCTACCCTGCGCACGTTCAGAAAGGACTTCAAGTCCTGGCTCTTCGACTGATCCAGAGCTGCCCCCTCCCTAGCGCCTTGAGACCCTCCTGGGTGAGTAGCACGCTTTATAAGCCCCCTGATTGATTGATTGATTGATATTTTTGTAGCTCAGCAAGATCCCTTTGACAGGATATGAAGGGCTCATACATACAAAGTGAACTCCAAATTGAGAGACAATCAGCCTTTTGTTAAGACCAATGAACAACACATCTAACAATAGCAATCATAGATGGCCGCTGAAGAACATCAAACAAATATTTCTACATAAGAGTCATTTTGAATAGGTACTCTAGCAGAAGTAAGCAATCGACATTACATCAATTGTAGTATTGTATAGTAATAGCAAAACTATGGGTCTGCCAAAATCAAAATATTGTGAACCCTATACTTACAATAAAATTAACAAAAACATAAATTCCCAAATATTGTCTTACAAAAATATCGGAAGTTTCAAAATATCAAATACAAAAATATTGATTACAATAATAGTGAGATTAGCAATGAGAATTTGAACTTAAAAAATGAAGTCCAAAATATAGTAAGAACATGTTTTTAATAATTTACAAATATTCGATATATGTAATAAAAATTCATTTAAAATGTTTTAAAGTTGCTGTACTTTTTTAAAATGTTATATAATTAAAATAAATGTATTTTATAATTCTTTATTGTATTTTTATTTATAAATAATAGAAAATACTCCAAGTTCTTTTCAATAAAATGTATTTAATTTAGATGACATAGAACAATTAAAAATAGTTACTTTTTTTGTAAGCATATATATGTATATATATATCCATCTAAAAATAAATAAGTTAAAAATTAAAGGTATACAGAAATCCATTTATGTGTCAAATTTTAAAACTATAAAATAATATGTTCAAAATCTATAAAAATGTCAAACCATGCCTAATAATGTTTAATAGATTTACTATTCCCACTCCATACTAGGCAACATTGGGGAAAGTATTGGATTCTGGGTTATCAGATTTACTATACCCACTCCAACCTAACCAACATTGAGGAAAGTGGTGTACTCTAGGAATGGGGGTTGTTGGGAGAAATCAGAGGAGAGTCAGATATACTATTGCCATTGCAAACCAAGCAACATCGAGGAAAGTGTTGGGTTCTGCAAGTGGAGTAGGCAATTGAAGTATTCCTAATCCAAAAATTAAAAACGTGAATAATATTTGTCCCTGGGGGTTCAAATGTACTATTCACACTCCAACCTCTCCAAAAAAGTTAACATTTAAAAAAATTAACAGAAACAAAAATACACAAACAAACCATTTTCAAAAAAAAGAAAAATAGATTTTTAAACACTAGCCTCTCAAAACCCAAATAAACCCCAAACCCAAAAACTGGGAGCAAATATATTTAAATTACTAATTAACAATAGACAATATGATATTAAAGACGTAAATAATTCAAATAATTGAAATCTTTATTTTAAGACGCTTCCCACCCAAAATTATAATAAAATCAAATATCCCAAGAAATAAATAACATTAAACTTAAAAAATATATATCTTTAGTTTTAATGAAAAATATTAAAATATTTACATATTTTAATATGTAAATAAATACATTTTTAATTTAAACCTCCCAGAACCCCGGTAAACCCAACTGCCTGAAAATTATTACAATCACAAATTTTATTAAATAACTTTTTCAAAATGTTAAACCAAATAAACATTTAAACAGACAATAAAAGACAAAGTTAAAAAAAATAATGAACACTGAAAAAAAAAACATTAAGCAAATAAATTAAAAAGTATTACATAAAACACAAAACCAATATTAAAAACTACAATGTTAAAGTGATATTTGCATTTAAAAATGCAATATTATTGGTACATAAAGAAAAACAATATACTTCTCACCATTAGTCAAAACTCCAATGTAAATGCACTCACAATATTATGACTTTCATATTCAGGTTACACACTTTTGCATCTAGAGAAGGCTGTAGTTGTGCACAACCACAAAGGCATACTTCGCATCATTGAATATTTTCGGTTTTGTAAGCTGCTAAATGCATGCATGCATGTGAGAGAGCAATCGTTCAGCTACTGAAGCGGAGTGGACTTAGGCAAACAATGGCTTTAAAAATATCATATAAAGTACACACAGCCTAGCCTGCATCCAATGGTCCTTTATCATTTCTAAGACATGAACATTGGTCATAATACGCAGGATAACAGATTGGCAAAGGTGCATCAGAGGGAAGAGTACAAGGTGGGGTGAACATAAGAACACCATCATAGTGTTTGCCACAGATGCGGTTGGGAAAAGAAAAGCAGGGTCCAACATGGTACATCCTACAAGTGGGATGAAGACACAATATTTCGGGGCAGATTTACAAGCCCCTTGCAACACTATTACGCCGCCGTTGCGTCACTTTAGAGACGCAGCGGCGGCGTAAACCATGCGCCACATTGCGACTTATTTACAACGTGACGCATCTAGGCAGATGCGTCACGTTGTAAAGCCCTGCGCCACATGAAACCTGCGTCAGGTGTCATGTGGACGTTCTGTCGCAGGGTGGGCGTTCCCTCGCAGGAAAGCCCCATAAAACTGACGCAGTGAAATCTACAAGATTTCACTGAGTCAGTTTTACGACGCTGCTGCGTCAAATCCTTACGCTTGCTTTAAGCAGGCGTAAGGAGTGAGGCACCATGTTGAGTATGGGCAGCCCCTGTGCATTGCAGGAGTTGCTTCGCTCTTGCGACGCGACTCCAGCAATGCGCCGTCCGTGCGCCTCAAGATGCGTCACGCATCTGCCCCTCCTTGCACCATGGTGCGCCGCATTGTAAATGCAACGCATCTGTGGTGGCGCAAGGGGGGGATTACGTGACGCATCTGTTCTGGCGCATCCCTGCTAATTTGCAGAGATGCGCCAGAAGACGTAAATATGCCCCTTCATATTTTAACTTTCTTGACATGCAAAGGAGCTGAGTGCTGATGGTCAGTAACAATGCCGCGGCAGCACGAGGCAGGGCAGCAGTGAGAGATCCCAGTGCAATTTTCCTAGATGCTTCAACTAAGTGGACAGCAGAGCCATCCGCACATGCAGATTCAATTGAAAGCGAGTAGTAGCCTATGGGTTTCTTAGTTGCACCATACTCCTGGACCAGAACTCCTCGGGCAAACCCACTCTCTCATGGCAATACAATGTGAAAGGCTTGGGATAGTTAGGTAATCCCAACATAGATGCATACAAAGCTGTTTCAAAAATGCAAATGATTGGTCTGCCTCATTGGACTAAGGCAAGGGTGAGGCATGTCTTTCCTGACAGAAACTTACAAGGGTTTGACAGTGTTAGCATAATCCAAAACCCATTGCCAAGGAGTCCTCTGTCCCACAAAGGGTGTGCTAACGCGGGATTACTGGTTACTAATTATCTTACCAAATCCCATTTCCTGTCGACTGAATCGTTGGTACCTGTCTTGAGTAAAAGGTAATCTCGCAGTAAAAATCAATTTAAGAACTTACACCACTCTAAATGACCACTGACCAAAATTAAGTTTTAAAGATTTAATATAAAGTCAAAGATAACTGAAGATACAAACTTCTCAAAATGAGATTCAACAGGTAGATCGGTATCACTATGAACATGAACTTTTTGAATAGTCTGAGTCTGAAAAACAGAATAATAAGTACAACTTCTAATAACATGAGCGTTGCCAAAATGAATACAAGTTGCAACCTCAAAGTCATTACAGAAAAGAAAATTAAGGTTAGTCTGTCCCTACACTATACTAAATGACATCCCTACTTAACAAGATCTTTACCCTCTAGGTGTCAGCCGTGGTGACTTCCTAAGAAGATCACGCACTTCTCTTTGTCTCTTCTCTGATAATGGGTCTCTCCTGATCAGCCTATCTGCCTACCCATCCGCTTCCTTAGGCTCCCAAAATCATCTGCTCTGCCCTCCTCCCGGGTCTCTTTCCCTAATACCAAATCACATTTCCAATAGAAACGCCCCTTGGGACGCCCCTCACGTGGTACATCTTTCCGCGGCAAACTCCATGATGGTACTCTTGAAGACCCTCGTTAAAGTTGGCCTTGGTTCCCAGGCGGCTTCTTCAGTGCGCTGATACCCCCTGAAATTCCTGGAAACTCCTACAGGCCTGCGCAAGGCGCCACTGAACAAAGTCCCTTTCATTCGAGCTGATTAGGACCCTCGCACCTGCATACAGCTCGTCCTGCAGTGGGCCTCAAATTCCAGACTTCACCATATCTTAGGCCATAAAACACTCTCAGAGCTCCATACTGGACACCTCACGACCTCTCCTCTAACGAGCACATGACGATTTAAACTACATGACATTATCTGCTCTGGCCTACTTGATTTACATGCAGCAGGTTCCTGCACTCTTAAAACGTTAACTTGATTTAAACAGCAAACATTCTTAACTAGCATACGTTTCTAAAATAACACATCTATAAAGCATATACTTTTAACCCTAAATTCAATAGTACATTTTGAAAGAACCATGTCAACCTTGTCTCACATTATTTTAGCAGCACGTTTAGATTTGCTTGTGAATTGCCATGAGGCCTACACAAAATACTGGGTTTTAGAGTTACATTCAACTCTTACATTATTCCTTTAACATGAGAACGTGAGGTTTTCATATTCATCCCAAACATTTCTACATTAGTCTCACACAGTTATGATTATTGTTACTCTACTTAAACATTCTATGCATTTCACCACTGAATATAAGACACTCGGTGTATTTCACTTCTAAATATAAACACTCTGGTGCAAAGTACATGTTAACTAACTACGCGCTTGTAAATATGGCGTACTTATACATTTTTTCAAACTTGTGCTCTCTCAGTCCCCCCTTTGATGACCTTTAGGGGTCATCATTACCAAGACATCAAAAATGTAGAACCTTTGAAGTGAAGACAGGGCAGTACCACTTCTTTTCATACTCTCTAATGCTTTCAGACTCTTATATTGAGTGTCCTGCATCGCTGTCAACTCTTCTTCCTGTTTCTTCATAGCTCTCTGTAACCTATTTGCTCTATACCATTGATACAAACGCACCAATCCCCACAAAGTGATTACACAAATCACTACTATGATGATGGGCTTCAATATGTACCAAACGATACCCTTTCCTAAGTTGGCAAACCAACTTCCAACTTTACCCATTCCATGGCCTACTTTTTCCCACACATTTACCTTTGCCAGGTCCTCAATTTCGTAGTGTATGGCAGTGATGTTTTGTATATACTTCTCTAGAGGCTTTGAATTGTCTGGAATGTAAGTACAACATTCCTGGACCTTCAAGGCCCTACAGACTCCTCCCTCTTTTGCTAACAGAACATCTAAAGCAAGTCGGTTCTGAAGAACCATTGCCCTAATCGATTGCATCTCCCCTTCTATCAGCATCAAGGATCTTGCAGTACTGGCAGACAGTCTATCTACGACTGTAGCTAACCTCCTGATCTTAATGTCATTCATTATCAATCCTAAGAAAGGGAATGCAGCACCTATTACATCTCCAACTACTTCTGCTGCACCCAGCCCTCGCTTCCATCTAGTTGATATTTCTTTCTTAGGCGTGTCTAAATTCTCAACATGGTATATTTTAGGGAAGACAACAGCCAGATAGCATGATCCGTACCAATTATCTGGTAACTTCACATAGGCATATCTTCCACATACAAAATATACATTTGGTATTGCTTGCATCCCTTTCATGAAGTTCTTAGAGTAGTACTCCAATTGAAAAGCATGTTCGCAATTGACTTGTCCTACATAAACGTTTTCATAGTAGGAGTAACTCCTGTGAATGCACAGTTTCCCCCGTTTCTCCTTATCCAAAGCAATTGGACCAATACTTCCTTTTCGTTGTTGTGCCCTTTCCTCCTTGGTCCAATCTGTTTCTCCTTGTCCTGATGCCTTCAATACCTTCTGCTTCCTGTATCTAGTATCTACCTGTGCTATAAACTTTTTCTCAACTTCTGATATTTGACAAGTCAGATTGTTTATTCGAGCATGTGAAGTATCTAACGTTCTCCATGGAATAAACCATTTGTGTAACCTGTCTTCGCTTTTGTAGTAGTCCCATTTGTTCAAATGCTTGAAATTCGGAACCTCTGGCAATGTCGAGTCGAAATTCGAGAAGTAATACTCAAATCCGTCTCGTCCATAAAACATACTTAACAATAAACTGCACGTTATCCCATATGTCAACGGGAGATGATGGTATTTGATACCCTCCTCCACCGAAATTGGTAATTGCATACAGACATAACAGTCCTTTACTTCCATGGCATCAACATATTCATAAAGCAACTTAGCATAAGCATTTGACTTGTAATTCCCCTGTGACTCATCCATGTGTAACCTTTTTACTTCTGCATCTAACAACGCTTTGTCTTTCTCATTGATGTTTCCCTTCTCCTTAATAATGGTAGTTCTCGGTGTTGACACTCCCTTATCCTCCTTAACTGTGGTTCCATCCCCTTCGTGTCCCGCTAGGAATGAAACAGTTACCACTAAAATTATAAGAGAAACCACTACTCCTAAAAATGTAACAGCTATACATTTTGCCCTGCGGTTCGGGTTGCCAGCCTCCATGTTCTCAAACAGTGTAGTTTTCGACTTTCTTCCAGCATTCACTTCCTCTTCTTTTCAAACAAAGTCTTTCTCTCTTGCAATGTCTTTCTTGGAACACTTGGAAGCTTGACAATTTATTTCCGCAAGACAATTCAAAGTCCAGTAGAAAATAGACAACCCTAGCCCTTCTCCATCCACTAAAATGAAACCCCTATCACTTTTCTTCTTCCACTCGGCGCTAGGTTATCTTGCAACAAGTTTACAATTTCTTTGCAACAGTCTTATTTTCGTCTGAAGTTATGTATGGTTCAAGGAGTGACACTACTTCTTCATAAATGTCCATTCGAAGTATCATTCCCTCAGGTTCTGGACAGTTCGTACCACACCATGGAAAGTCAACCTTTTCTAGGATTATTCTCCTTATTTCGCTCAAGACCAGTGGACGGACGAAATTGAGAGTTAGCGTTTTTCAATTTCCACTCCTGGTACTATCAGTTCTACATCCACAATTACAAAGGGGTCCGTTCTAATCAAGATCACTTTCTTCACCTTTCCAGATCTGCGCCCCTTTGAAGACATTCGCAATATGATATTAGTCCACAACAATAAGTGCTCCTAACATTTCTACTACTCGCTCAAGCATTTCCAAACGAAGAAGAGTTCCCTCCAATATTGGATATCGTGAACAGCAAACTGGAAACTCAACTGTCTCTAAAAGCAATTTTCTTATTCCACTCAGAAGAGCAGGATGAACGATGTTGAGTGTCAGCAACCTTTCGGCCTCCGCTCCTGGCAGTAGAAACTTTATTTGCACTGTGATGATCGGGTCAGTTCTGATCAGTTCCACTTCCCTGATCCTCCCTGTTCTGTGTCTCCCAGACATCTGCAACAAGGTAGGTCCAGTCGGGAGTAGAGTATCTTCTGCTAGGCACTCGCACCCTACTTGATCTTCTAAGACCCTCCTCGGCTTGATCCTGGATATCTTCTTCTGGATCTGAGTCTTCGGATATAGGAGTAAGCGTTTCTTCCTGGGCCGACCTCAAACTTAGCCTTCTTCTCCTTGTTGGCCAAGTGGCAGCTCCAAGCCTTATTCTCCTATTCCTTGTCCTCCCACTTGGTTCTTGATCGCTCCGATACGGATCTGAGTCTGAGTCGTATTCACTTCTGCTCTCTCCTTCGGTTGCGTCTTCTGTCTCACTGCCGTCCTGCCTTCGCTCTTCTTCTGAATCCGATGCGTTCCCAACTTCTTCCGACACCTCCTCAGCTGCCTCAATCCCTTCTTGCGACTCTTCTTCCACTTCCGGGCTTTCGTCTGGGATGGGAGCTGTTCCTTCTAGAGGTGCTGGAACTCTTCTAGTATGGGATGCATGGATCCAATTTGGCAGCCCCCCGCACTTCACCGCGGTGTTCGTTATCAGGATTACCTGAAAGGGCCCACGCCAGCGAACATCTAGGCAGTTCTTCCGGACGTGTTTTTTAACCAGGACCCAGTCCCCTGGGTTCAGGTCATGACACAGGTTCCTCGCTGCTGGAACTTCAGCCGCATGCACCTGAAGGGACACAGAATGGATGGCGTCAGACAGTCCTTTACAATAATCCAAGATCAGATCATCTGTAATATTCAATAGAGCAGTAGTTGGAACTGTAGGAAGTCTCATGGCCCTCCCCATCAGGATCTCGTGGGGAGAGAGACCTGTCCTCCTATCAGGTGTGCTGCGCATGCTCATGAGCACCAATGGAAGAGCATCTGGCCAACTCAAAGATGTGGATGCCACTACTTTAGCCAATCTATTCTTCAAAGTGCCATTCACTTGTTCCACAATTCCTGAAGCTTCTGGTCGATAACTACAATGCAGCTTTTGATCGATATTCAGTGTGGAGCACAACATCTTCACTATTTCGCTGTTAAAATGTTTTCCTCTGTCCGATTCCAAAGAGGCAGGCACCCCGAAGCGCGGTATCAACTCCCTGAGCAACAATTTAGCCACTGTGAGTGTATCGCACCTACGTGTAGGGTACGCTTCAACCCATCTGGAAAATACGCATACAATCACCAACACATACCGAAGGCGATTGACTCTTGGCATCTCGATGAAGTCTAGTTGCATTCTATTGAAAGGCCCCCCCGACCTCCCAATGTGACTCAGTGTGACTGGTGTTCGTTTGCCTACGTTCAGTTGTTGGCAGGTAACACATCGCTTACATACTGATTCTGCTGCTATTCTGAATTTCGGGCAATACCAAGTTTGCCTAAACACTCTCATCATAGCATCCCTTCCTAGATGTACTGGACCATGTATTTCTCTCGCCATGGGATTAGCTAATTCTTCAGGTAACACAGCTCTCCCATCTGCTGAAACCCAGAAATCCATTTCACTTCGCACACAACCTGCTATTTCCCATGCCTTTTTCTCTGTTTCAGGTGCGTTCTCCTGCATTATCCTTAAATCCTCCCAAGTGTCTACAGTTTCTAACATCATACTTAATTCAGTCTTTTCTTCTGCACCTTCTATTTCCACCTTTGAGAAAGAATAACTTTGTTCCGCACAATAGCGTGCGACTTCATCAGCATATCTATTACCTTGTGACACAAAATCTGTATTCTTAGTATGAGCTACACACTTCACTACTGCAATGTCAACAGGACCTTGTAATGCTTCTATCAGCAATCGCACAAATTCTCCATTTCGAATGGGCGAACCAGAGGAAGTCATGTAACCCCTCTGAGACCACAACTGCCCGAAATCATGAACCACACCGAAACCATATTGGCTGTCCGTGTAGATGGTGACTCTCTTTCCATTTCCTGCTATGCAGGCACGAGTTAGGGCAATAATCTCTGCTACCTGTGCGGAATGTACTCCTTCCAGGCAAGCGGCCTCTACAACTCCAGCAATGGTACAAACAGCATAAGCTGCTCTCAACCGACCAGTATCGTCTCTTAAACATGAGCCATCAACAAAGTAAATTTCATCGGGGTCAGACAATGGCTCATCCACAATATCTGGTCTGGGTTTCGTGCATAGTTCAGTCACATCAAGGCAATCGTGGTCTTCACATCCTTCGCCTTCTATTACCGAAGGTAATGGCATCAAAGTAGCAGGATTCAAGACAGAGCATCTCCTGAGAGTCACGTTTTCTGCGGCAAGTATAACTTGCTCATAACGCGTGAGCCTGCTATTGGTCAGATGCTGCGTCTCCGTCCTGGTCATTAACAATTCAACTGAATGCGGTACATACACCACTACTGGATGTCCCATCACAATACTCTCGCTCCTTTCAATGCTGACACCCGTTGCAGCAACGGATTTGAGACATCCGGGCAACGCTGCGGCTACTGGATCTAATGTAGCCGAAAAGTATGCAACTGGTCTACGGGCATTACCGTGGGTCTGTGCCAAGACTGACAAAGCACATCCCTCTCTCTCACAGCAATAGAGTGAAAATGACTTTTCGTAATCTGGCATTCCCAGAGCCGGAGCACGACATAAATCGTCTCTCAGCTGTAAAAACGCCACCAGACATTCTTCATCCCATGGTACCGGATCACTCACCTCCTTGTGCGTCAGTTTCTGTAAGGGCTTTGCTTTCAGTGAAAAGTTAACTATCCACTGTCGGCAGTAACCCACCATTCCTAAGAACATTCTAACTTCTCTCTGTGTTGTAGGCGCATTCATTTTCATTATCGCCTCAATCCTCTCTGGGGACACCTTACGTTTCCCTTTTTCTAACCTGTGCCCTAGATACTGTACTTCTGTCAGACAATACTGTAACTTGCTCGGAGATACCTTATGTCCATTTTCAGCTAAATGATTCAGTAAGGCAATTGAATCTACTTTACAAGCTTCCTCTGTTTCTGACGCAACAAGTAGGTCATCTATGTACTGTACCAGAACCGAGTTCTGTGGCAGTACTAGATTCTCAAGATTCTTTTTCAACAACTGATTAAAGATGGATGGACTGTCTGTGAATCCTTGTGGGATTCAACACCATGTTAAAACGCGATCTTCCATTTTAAACGCAAAAAGGTACCTGCTCTCTTCATCCAATGGGATTGAAAAGAAAGCCTGACAAAGATCTATCACTGTGAACCATTCTGCTTGACATGGTATTTGAAACAATATTACTGATGGATTCGGTACCACGGGACAACATGAAACGACTATGTTGTTAATTTTTCGTAAATCCTGAACTATCCTAAACTTCCCGCTAGGTTTCTGCAAACCCATAATCGGGGAGTTACAAGGACTGCCCACGATTTCCTTCAGTATTCCCTGCTGTATCATTGACTCGATCACAGGCTTTATTCCCGCAATCGTTTCCTGGGACAATTTGTATTGAGGCGTTCTTGGAAACTCAACATTTGGTTTTACCAGAATTTTTACCGGTTCTACCCCTTTAATCAATCCTATATCTTCTCCTGTGAAATCCCACACCTCTGACGCCACTGCATCTCTTAAGTCTTGTGGAAGATCTTCTACAGTCAGAGTAGGATATAGTTCTACACAGAATTTTGAATTGGCCACCTTAAAGGTAGCATCATCGTCGGTAGTCTGTACCTCCACTCCTTGTGGGGTGCAGTATATGGTGCAATTCAATTTGCATAACAAATCCCTACCTAACAGACATACCGGACTCGAGTCACAAACCACAAACTGATGTTCGTTCATGTGGTTTCCAATTTTCACAGACACTGGTTCTGTCAAGGGACTAGTCATTCTTTTATTTGCGACTCCTACCACTTGAATTGTTTCCCCTGACATTGGCAAGTCTGGAACTACCGCTGATCTCAGAGTCGAACGAGTAGCCCCAGTGTCCACTAAGAACGTAGTGGGACACCCTGCCACTTCTGCCTCAACAAATGGCCCTCTCTGATCCACTTCTAGAACTGCCCCGAGGGTACAGTCCTCTTCACTGCTCACCCGTTGTCCTGTCAATGGATCAATGTAATAACATTTTTCTTCCTCGATAAACAGAGGCATTTGTTTAAAGACCTTTCCTCCAGCTGTTATCTTCGGTGGCTGTGGGAATTGGGCCCGTGGAGCCGAAGTCCCCCCTTTGGCCACCTTACTGCTTGGGACTGTCACTTTTTGCACTGGGTCTTCTTGGACCTGCTCTTCTACTTCTTGCTCTCCGTTTTCAGGGTTAAAGGGACACTCGCGTCGCCAATGCCCCACCTGATGACACAGATGACACTTTGTCGTTTTCTTTAAAGTGGCAAAGTCTATCCTAGGTCTCTGCCCTTCTTCATTATCTTTGTTCTGACCATTTGGTTTTCGTCCCATCCCCTGCTTCTGCTGGCCACCCTTCCCAGCGGACTGCATTTGCACCACCATCAATTTCTCCTTTAGATTCTTGGCTTTAGAATCTATCTCGTCACTGCAGTACCTCGCATATCGTAAAATCTCATCTAGTGGTTTGTTCTGCCAACAGATTAAATGTTGCTGTATCATCAAACAAATATCAGGTCTCAACCCCAAGACAAACTTTGACACGAACTGCCCTATGTCTTTGGGATCCATTACATCTAGTCCACTGTATTGCTTGAATGTTTTCAACAATCTTTCATAAAACTCGTGAACTGTCTCCTTGGGTTCCTGCCTTGTTCGGTCTATTTTTACCCAATCTATATCCTGTGGTGGTACCTTATCTTTCAGCCATGCTATTACCCTTTCATACTTTCGCATGACAATCTCAGATGGTCCATTTGTTCGAGCATCCCTCAATGGTTCAGCATTTGGCCATTCGACACTAGTCTTACAAGGGGTCCATAGATCAGATGGGACCACGATGTCAAACAACGTGTTCAAATCTATCCACAGTACTTTCGAGATTTTAACGAACCTCTCTACCTGCTTATACCATTCGACTGGATTGTCCCGCAACTTCGGAAATGAGTTGGTAAATGCGGCTAAGTCTCCTCTACTCCAGGGCACATGTACATAATTTCCATTTGATATTTCTCGCAAAGGGAATGCCTCCATCTGCATTACCCTTCCCTCAGGGGTCATCACATTTGTACTTCGCCTAACTGTGCCCTTTTTCGACCACCTTTCTTCCCATTTATCCAGTTCTCTCCACACTCTTATCCCTGTTACCAACTCTCTTATGTGTGTTTTCAATCCAGTAGTTCTCTTCTCATCTAGATCTTGGTCTGCGTACTGTAATCTGTGGTTGCTCTGCAATGCCCTTGTCCTAGACAAATCCACGGCATACTTGTCTGCCAAATCAGTCAGTTTTTCATGAAACGCTCTAGCTTTCCTAGTAATATCCTTTGCCATGAACAATAACTCATCCTGTTCATACAATTCTATCCTTTCCAAAGGCAATGTTCCATCTATTATCTCATCAACATCTGATTTTAAACTGGTAACATCAAGCCTTTTTGCCTTTATTTCAGCTTTCAAGACACTCAATTTAGCTCCTCCATCCGCATCTCTCCCATCCCAGCTCCGAGATCTACGTTTAGGTATTGGTGAATTATAGGGAGTCCTCCCCTGTTCCCATCTCTCTAGATCCCATGCCTTTCCATCTTCTCGGGGTGGGTGGTGAAACACTCCTTCATGCCTCCCAGCCTCTCTCTCTCCATCCTGGCTAGTTTCACGGGATAGAGGGTAAGAGGTTCTATTACTCCCTCTTTCTTCCCTACTTCCCTGTGATTCCTGATTATTCGAGGCGTGGCGGGACCTATCGCTGTTCTCCTTTCTCCTATGTTGAACGTCTTCCCCAAGTGTATGATGAAGGCACCTAAACCTATTCTGAAAAGCCCGTACCGCCTCATCTCCTCCGTTCCCCCAGAGACGGGACATTTCCTCACATTCTACAATCTTAGTATTTTGTTCCGGCTGTTCTCTCTGATTTGTAGGACATGCATCCCCTCTATTCTCTTGACTTTGGCCTTCCCGGCTCTGACTGCTTTCGCTGGCCCCACAATGAGATACTGTCCCGTTTCCCCTGCTTTCCCACTCTGGTTCCGTTCTTGTCCTGTTACTCGGAGATACTATGGATCCGTCCCATTCCCTCAAATCAGCTCTTAACTCTGAAAAAGATCTTGGCCGCGGTCCCCTTAAATCCATTGGTCCTCTCGGACCTCCCTGTTCTGAATTGGGACCGACAGTTGTGTCTAAT
Source organism: Lissotriton helveticus (assembly GCF_964261635.1). Classification (NCBI taxonomy): domain Eukaryota; kingdom Metazoa; phylum Chordata; class Amphibia; order Caudata; family Salamandridae; genus Lissotriton; species Lissotriton helveticus. The sequence goes on along the minus strand of NC_136065.1, from coordinate 1,630,290,675 downwards.
GGGGTGTTCCACGTTACCGAACCTGGTAATTGTTTCCATGCATTCGTCACATTATTCCTCCTTTCCATCTCAATCCTTTCCCTATCCAATTGCCTTTGTTGTTCCCCTCTATCTCTCTCAGAATTATAGATCGAAACTATGGGTCCTATGGTAACAGGCACTTGAAGAGCGTCTGGCAATCCCACAGACTCAACCCTTTCTGTGGTTGGCGTTTTCTGCACCACAAACCTTCCCACTACACTCTGTACAGTGTTGTTTGGAGGTGTTTCTCCGCCTTTGCTAGGTGTCCATTCCGATATAGGGAGTGGTGTATATCCCTCTATCTCATTCCCATCTTCCCTTGCGAGCCCTCTATCTTCTATCAATCCCACTCTCGGAGGTGGTCTATCCATTAACAATCTGTTTATCAGATTGTCCTCCGACTCGCTTTCCTCGTCTTCTTCCATGAGGTTTCCTCCTCCTGACACCTCCCTCATCGGATACATTTTCTCCACCTCAATAGTCTGTACCCTCCAACGCTTTTCCTCCTCATCCCATTTGGAATCTCGCACTGCCCTTACCGATCGCGTCAGCCTTTGTTGACGCCTGTTCAAATTTCGGTCGTGTGCAGCCTTAATCCATGCATTAAGAGCCTCAAACTGTGTTGGTCTAGGTGAGGGTTTCAATGAGGACATGGTTGCTTTTAGCCGATGTAACACCTCTAACTTAAACGTTCCATATTTCGGGAACTGCATTTCCTCATTTCCTTCCGTAAGCTTATTCCAAGCCCCAATCCACAATATCGTATGCAGCCCTACATTCGTTGCCATATAATGAGCTGGCGTACCCTCTGGGGGAGCCTCTTCCCCGTAATAATGTTCACTTCGTTTACGTTTAAAAATCCCTTTCAAACACTTAAAACACTTCATGATTTCTCTTTTCTCCGCGTTTGTTTACTTCTTGATGATATTCCACCAATCTCGGCGCCGTTCTCACTAACTGGCCTATCCGTACGCGACTTTCCTCCGACGTCACTCTAGCCGCCCAACCAGAGCGCGGCTCTAGCTAACGTCACACCAACCGCTCAATCAGAGCGCGGCTCTAGCCGACGTCACCCGTCCCCCTTCGCAGCAGTTCCCCTCCTTTCTCAGCTCGTCTCCTCGGTCATGCACGCATCCCATTCATACTCTGAAAAATGATTACTTCCGTCCAAGCGATCACCTTTCTTTGACTGTACGCCCACAGTCTTTCTGTAGTTGTCACCCTAACTTGGCGAAATGTCTTTCCGTTTACTTCCAGACAATCGCCTTCTCCGATAGGTTACTCACACGCAGTAACTTTCGACCAGCGTCCGTTACTCATACACTCACTCTTACACTCCCCCTATCTTGGATCCACGGCGGTCAATGGTACCTCGTGACCTCCGTACTATGGTCGACAACTACCCTGGATGTTCGATACACCCAAAACCACTTAAGCTCTGGCCTGAACTTAAGATTTCACCAGTTCACCCGTTTACCAGGTTACCAGTTTACCAGGTTGCGCGCGCTCACAACCTTCTCTCTTTCACACTACAGGCATTCAACTCCGCAAGACATTACAATACAAATACAACACAAAACACCGCAATCTGTTCACGCATGACCCTTTTTATACTCACTCTCCGATACTGCTGCTTTTCTCGCACCGTCTGCACCTTTCGGCACACGATTCTTCCGCTGCTCGTCTCTCGACGTCTCGGGCCTTGGGGTAAACTAACCTCTCTAGATTACCTTCCTCAAGAAGATAACCATCCTCACTCTGCTACCAACTGCTAACGCGGGATTACTGGTTACTAATTATCTTACCAAATCCCATTTCCTGTCGACTGAATCGTTGGTACCTGTCTTGAGTAAAAGGTAATCTCGCAGTAAAAATCAATTTAAGAACTTACACCACTCTAAATGACCACTGACCAAAATTAAGTTTTAAAGATTTAATATAAAGTCAAAGATAACTGAAGATACAAACTTCTCAAAATGAGATTCAACAGGTAGATCGGTATCACTATGAACATGAACTTTTTGAATAGTCTGAGTCTGAAAAACAGAATAATAAGTACAACTTCTAATAACATGAGCGTTGCCAAAATGAATACAAGTTGCAACCTCAAAGTCATTACAGAAAAGAAAATTAAGGTTAGTCTGTCCCTACACTATACTAAATGACATCCCTACTTAACAAGATCTTTACCCTCTAGGTGTCAGCCGTGGTGACTTCCTAAGAAGATCACGCACTTCTCTTTGTCTCTTCTCTGATAATGGGTCTCTCCTGATCAGCCTATCTGCCTACCCATCCGCTTCCTTAGGCTCCCAAAATCATCTGCTCTGCCCTCCTCCAGGGTCTCTTTCCCTAATACCAAATCACATTTCCAATAGAAACGCCCCTTGGGACGCCCCTCACGTGGTACATCTTTCCGCGGCAAACTCCATGATGGTACTCTTGAAGACCCTCGTTAAAGTTGGCCTTGGTTCCCAGGCGGCTTCTTCAGTGCGCTGATACCCCCTGAAATTCCTGGAAACTCCTACAGGCCTGCGCAAGGCGCCACTGAACAAAGTCCCTTTCATTCGAGCTGATTAGGACCCTCGCACCTGCATACAGCTCGTCCTGCAGTGGGCCTCAAATTCCAGACTTCACCATATCTTAGGCCATAAAACACTCTCAGAGCTCCATACTGGACACCTTACGACCTCTCCTCTAACGAGCACATGACGATTTAAACTACATGACATTATCTGCTCTGGCCTACTTGATTTACATGCAGCAGGTTCCTGCACTCTTAAAACGTTAACTTGATTTAAACAGCAAACATTCTTAACTAGCATACGTTTCTAAAATAACACATCTATAAAGCATATACTTTTAACCCTAAATTCAATAGTACATTTTGAAAGAACCATGTCAACCTTGTCTCACATTATTTTAGCAGCACGTTTAGATTTGCTTGTGAATTGCCATGAGGCCTACACAAAATACTGGGTTTTAGAGTTACATTCAACTCTTACATTATTCCTTTAACATGAGAACGTGAGGTTTTCATATTCATCCCAAACATTTCTACATTAGTCTCACACAGTTATGATTATTGTTACTCTACTTAAACATTCTATGCATTTCACCACTGAATATAAGACACTCGGTGTATTTCACTTCTAAATATAAACACTCTGGTGCAAAGTACATGTTAACTAACTACGCGCTTGTAAATATGGCGTACTTATACATTTTTTCAAACTTGTGCTCTCTCAGGTGCACTTGGGAAACGGCAATGTGTTCCGGTAGGTTAAGAATTCCTAAAATGCCTCCCCTGCAAGGTGTCAATCACCTATGATATGTTGTGACTTAAATATTGAACATGGACTAAACAGCATTGAAATTTAATTTTAGACATTTTGAACCCTTTCTTATTTAATGTAGTGAGCAGATAAAGGGGCTCAACCCAGCGGCGACCTGCACGGATCTGGGTGGCAGGGCGGAGGGTGTGGGGGGAGAGAGATGGAAAGGAAACGTGAACATAACACTTACCTTATCTCCACATCCTGTGTCTCTGCTCCGTCTCTCCGTCGGACTCCGGCCGAAACAGCAACCAGGAAGCACACCTAGGCTATCCTAACCAATTGCAACTCTGCAATGCAGCGCTGTGGTTGGCATGTAATCCACGCAGGCTGTAATGCAATCTGCATGGAGAACATGCAAAGTGTGCTCTGCTGTTTGGCCGGCACTAGAGGGCCAGCCAAGCCTTCATGTGCACTTGGAGTGGACAAACCACTCCTCCCCTGCCCTGCTCTGAGAGCTGAGCAACCCTGCTCACCCGCCTGCAAGACAGCTGGAAACAATAAAATGATAATAACTACAAATTATCATTTTATTTTTCCTTTCGTCACCCTGCTTAAAAGCAGTGGGGTGACGCCTCTCCGCCTTAGTAGAAGAGCAGCCCCTGAATCAACCTTGCATTGATTCAATGAGCTAGAATCAGTCAACAAATCATCAATATTTTGAACTAGCGAAGATGATTCCAGGTCATTGAGAACATCCAGATGTTTCTTTAAGAGCCTGTGAAAAGATTTAAGATGACTCCGTGCCACCCTAAGGGGACAAAACACCACTTTAGTTGTCCCCAGAGAATCTAAAGCAAAAAGATATTGACTATAGGGATGGAGAGGGTTGGAGAAGAAATCAAAGCACAAATCTACAACGGCAAACCATGCAGCAGTCACCAGCATACCTAACAGAATTGTGGCAGGATTCAGCACTTGTAACACGATAGCAATAATAGCACATAAATCTTGCACAAATGATCAGTTTCTTTACCAGGCTCTTTAATCCGTAAAATGGGAGTGTAACAAAATGCTTACAGTGGGCGCTAAAAAGCCCTTGTTTTGGTACAGCCGCAATGCTTTGGCAGATCCCAGCTTCCGCTTTGTCACGTAATGGGTACTGGGGAGTTTGTGGGACCTTCTTCATGGGATTTAGTCTAATTTTTCATTTTGATTGGCTTACCATCAAGAGCATACTCTATGTTTGTTCAGGCTGTAAGAAATGTGGTGAAGGACATCAGATATTGATTGATTATCATTACTTTCACCTCAATCATCAGTTTGTGCATTCCATTAGACAACATTTCAATTCTGTTGTGAGGACCTCATCTGTTAACAATGCCAACTGCGTCAATAGTCTCTCTCAAAGGAGGCTGCGAGGAGGATTCAGAGGATTCCAGAGCGAGCCTTTTAGTGCCTAAGGCATGAGATGGTCTTTCCATCATACGCACCGCCACTTCTGATCTACAGGGAATAAGGCAATCACAGAGTAGTCGACTCTCCATGGGCTGTCCTAAAAGGTAGAGTATTGATTTTGTGAAGGCTGGGTAAATGCAGGTTGTTTGAGCATTGCGCTCTCTGGCAGCCGAGGACCTTCAAGTTTCAATTGCTCAAAAAGCTCGAAACAGAACATTGATGAACCATGAGACAGTGCATAATCTGCTTCTTATGCAGATGGTTTGCCACTGCCCCTCCACTTTGGGTAGTTGTCCCTGTACAAATGGTGCCCCAACAGCTTCTTCATCATTTTCAGTCGCATTAGGAACACCATAATAAATATCAAACTCATCTTTCAAGCGATCAAGGTAATCAGCAGGAGTGGCACCTTTGTTCAGTTTGCAGTTATTAATCGAGGTCCGATCATTCTTTACTAGCCACAATTTGATAACTGAATTCAATAATGGTTTTCTAGCAATAATAAGAGGACCAGGTGCTTGTCATGGACTATTGGCCTTTTCTAATAAGAAAGTTTTCACTTCACTTAGCATAATGTAACAATTCATGATTATCATCCCAGTTAGGTTGGTAAAATTCAACTATTGTTACCAATTCTTCACAAATGCCTTTTCAGGGTTATCTCGGGTCATTGGCGTTTGATATTTATTAAGTAAGCCAGGAACCAGTGAACATGAATGGTGGCCAAGGCTTCATTTCTAGGGCCTGGATATTCTCACATGGGCTGAAGGGAATGAGGCTGGACATTGGCAATATATAGGCAGTTGTCATTATTGTAATCACTACACAAGAAAAGATGTGGTTCTAATTAGGTCTGGGATAATTTAAATTGAGACAGTGTAAATCACATAATTTCAGGAATTTTGTGTCATGCTTGTTTTGCAAAATCCATGAAATTACGTATAATGCCACTTTTTGGAATTAACCGCCATTCCTTGAAAATGTTTACTGCCAACACACAGGACCATCAGAACGCGAATGACTGTTGTAAGCAGTGCTTTTTTTTTCTTCACTATTTCGTTTGATGGCAAAATGTGAACTTGCATCAGAAGCTGACAGGAGGATGAATTGCACTCTAAAATATAGCACCTAATGGCGGATTTGCATTTCACATAATTTCATGTAATTTAACAAAACTTTTGAAGAATTGCTCACAAGCAAATTGTGCAAATTCCAGACACCCTAGTTCTAGTCAGGGTATTCTTTCGATTTGCCTTGCTCTACGCCTTGTAATCTTTCTTGGACTGTCATGAGTGACAGATTAGCTGCAAGCTTACTGTTTCAATGCATTGCTTTGGAACAGTGGGGTGCTGAGTGAGACATACGTGTCCTGGAGCATCCAGATATCTATACATTTCAAACCTTAATTTCTTACAAAGTACTGAGCAGATTTACATCAAATCATAAAAAGCATGCTTTCTCTATGAGGATCTAGCCTTCTGCTAAATTTGGTGTAATTCCATTCAGCCGTTTTGGCTGTAGGAGTATCTAAAATGTCCTATCAAAATTGCATGGCAAATTTGCTTTTTGAGCCCACCCCACCCCTTTTTTCTCAGTCCCTGCTTGATGGATGACCTTGAAACTTTCCAGGAAGATGCTGAGGTGGATGAGCGTTTTTTTTTTTCAAGTTTCCTGAATGGCCGTCAAACAGCTCCAAAGGTATTAGCAAACCAAGAAATCAATTTCCTCTGGAAACCAGGTCCTAACTATAACTACACAGTGGTGACCATGTAGCTATGAAATATACCAAGCTACATTTATATAGTGAATATTTAACAGCCTTTTAAAAGAGAATCCTGCCCATTTCCTCCTGAGAACTAGACCAAAGGTTCCTACACAAATGAATATCTAACTTACTCAGAAATTCGAGAGTCAAAGTTCAAATACTTCAAAGTTTTTTCCCCCATTGCGATTATATTTGGAAAATGCTTCTCTGTATTCCCAAACGGTTCTCCAACAAGATCTCAAGGAAAATCAACTTTTCTCCAAATGGTTCACATATCCAAGTAGCAAAGTCCTGGCGGCAACAACATAGTATCATGAATACCTTCCTCGTGGCCACGTCCCACGTGGAACCTTATTCCCAATGATTCAAAATATTCCAAATTGTGTCAGCCATCTCGAAACAACATTAGAGTTCAAGTATTTATAGGTAATGTAATTGTTGTCGGACACTGTGATGCAGTGTGTTCTCCAGAGACGCAAGGTTTCTAGACAGCACTGACATTCTGTAACAACTAGCAACTTTCCATTCCTCAAAATAAGCTTAGCGTGTGCTGGGTTGGAGTACTGCACCCATGTGCTTGCAGAGGAATGAAAGGGGAGCCATTAATCCTTACAACTCCCACCTCACAGTTTTTGTGAAAGCAAACTGCCAGCTGAGAGACTTCTCTGGTCCATCATCCTTTTGCGCCAAAAGAAGTTATCAACATGCCACACAGACTCTGGTCATCTCCCACTGTAACTATGGAAACTTCCTCCTTAAGGGCTCTGAGCCAATCCAACCAAAACCACTAGGAGGCATGAAGAATGTGACCACTTGTTTCATAGGAGACATAAACAAATACCAACGCATACTACTAGTAGGAACTAGGAAGATCTCTCAGATGGCTAACGCTAGAAACTCTCTGTACCTTCAAAAGACTACGCATTGTATGAAAGACCCTAAAGCTGAATGCCCCCAGATATGCAAGCTGAACATCTCTGGTGAAGTTGATCATCCATTAAGATCTAGAATTTGCTATAAAAGCATCAAAAAAACTTTTTTTAAATCCAGTATTTCTTGCAAGATGGAAATCACAATGCACAATACCAACAAACGTTAGAAGGACTCAAAATTCAAAACAATCCAAAACTAAATCATAGTCATCAGATGTACAGAGAGAGACTGTGTGTGTCAAATGGGTGTAAATATGCTAATTGCTATTCTGGTACAAGTATTGTTGCCTATTCATTCCACTTTCCTCCCTGCATGCTCTAATCGTTAGTTAAGGCCCGTAATTTAGCGCTGACACTCATAGTCGTAAATGCTGAGCCTGCAGCAGAAAGAAATGCTTAATCAATGCATTCAATGTAATTTTGGGAGCGTGACAGCCAATCAGGTGATCCCACTATGGTCTACAACAACTGAGACACGCCCTCAGCAGAAGCTCTCCTGAGGAGTGGGACAGATGAGGAAAACAAGCATTTACAATGCAATAGGTCTCGCATTAGGAAAGTTTGAGCTATTGGTATTGTAAATGACACATTTTTTATTTATGTCTTGTTTTTGAAAATAGCTAAATTAATAGCTATGTCATTTACAATGCTAATAGTTATAACTATCGTAAATGCGACGCCTATAGCATTTCTAATGCAATATGCTTGAAAGACGCTCTGCTAAATTTTACTTATAAAAAAGCCAAGCACACGACACTGCAAGAGCAGCAACATTGTGGTAGGTTCACCTGAGCTTTAATTGGAATCGTTTTCAATATTATATGTAACAAGCCATAGTTGCAGCTAATAACCGTTGACAAAGCCGATAGTCCTTACTTGTTGTAGGTATGATGTTACTTGTTGCATCAAATATCTGGATGCAATGACAGAAACAGCAAAATACAAGTTGGGTGGCACACTATGCTAAAGACAGATGTTTAGCGTAAGTGTTTTAAAGCCACGCCCCAATTACACTGACCACGCCCCTTTGAGAGACCCCCCAGTTTTTTCAGTCCACTTAAAGCCCTGCCCCCAGGCATTCTTCACAGCAGGGCTCAGTGAGTGACGGCACCCACCTGTGGTGCGATCCTTCTTCTAAACTCCGGCGGTGCCCTTGTATGCAGCAAGATGCTGACTGGCGTCTTCAAAGATCTGGTCTGTCTTTCACCAGTGTGCTGCTCAGAGCCGGGACAGGCTCGCGCCCGCACTCGGAGCAGCACGTTTACTGTCATATGACGCATGACCCTAGTCTGTATGCACAACAGGAGTCACCATATGGAAAAAAATTTCAAGGCTCCACATAGTCTTTAATCTGTGTAACACACATGCAGTCAGATATACATACACGCAATGCAACACAAGCACACATACAACATGGAAACACAGGCAGCGCGTACTGGTGTCATTGAACACATTGTAATGCACAGGTGGGGTGCCTGTATGCATGCGGCACGTCTGCTACGTTGGTGGCTTTGTGCCTGTACATGTTGCCTGTGTGTATGTGCTTGGAGCATGTGTATCTCTGGCTGCAGCGTTTTCGGTCTGCGCATGCTTCTTTGGAAAGTCGGTCCTATGTGCTTTGCCAGTGCTTGTTTCCTTTCATTTCAGTGAACGGGCCATAGTTTTCTTTCTGTCGTTTGTTGCATTACAGTCAGCAGAGGTGCATCTTGACATTTAGCACTTCTAGTTACCGGTGCTGGTAATTGCTTTAAGGTTTATGCAACATTGCTGGAAACTTTGGAGCTCAACTCAGGAAACCTGGGTTCAAATTACTGTTGGGAGAGCAAGAATGTACTCGAATATTGTCGTAATACCAGCTGCTCATGAAATATTTACCGATTATGAAATACGATAAGGCTGATCTTAGAACTGCACTGATCCCTTGCATGTTCCTGCAATAAACTGAAAATACGAACTTCACTTGCATCGTTTTACTTTTATTTCCCTATTACAGTGAGCCTGTCACGTCCTGCAGGTAAAATGCCCCCCAAATTAAAGAGGCAGTTTAGAGCGCGTGATTGCATGAGCACCTGGGCGCCATGCCCCTTCTTTGAAAAGTGTTCCTCAAAAAGAAGTTGAGAAGACCGGACAGTTGCCCAATTGAAAACATTGACATTTACCGTACTGTGAAGAGCTCATGAGGGACACACATGGAAAACTACGGTATCCAGAATAGGACACATTAGGCTATACACAACACGTATAAACCCTGCTCAAGGGCTTCTAATTAGCAGGTAACCCAGAAATCGTTATGACCCCGCCCACCGGTCTTTTAATGTCGGCATCTCGCGCCACCTAACCGTTCTTTGATACTAGAACGCGCTTTTTGCAGCTTCACGTGCCACTGCTGGCACATCGTTGGGAACGTCCAGAGTGCGAGAATCGTGGGTCCCGTTCCCCAAATACTCCCACATAATGCCAGGGTCGTTAGACAGGATCGCGTGGCGTCTCTCTCAAGGTATGACCGGAGGCCGCACGTAATGGAGACGGTGGTATAGGTTTACTGTGTGGGCAACCGTTCGCGCTCTCACGGTGTTAACAGGCGGGGGTGTCACAAGAAAAATGCCGTTTTCTGTATTCGCATCCATGCCCCTGGCAGGAAAAAACACTCCAAGCACACATAGCACCACCCCCTGGTCGACGCACGCGATGTTAGCATGTCGGAGGTACACGCGAGGGCTGCATGTAATCGCACCCAAACAATACCACACATACGAACTATGTCTGCGGTGGCCATTTATGTGGACTACCACCCTTGCCATACCAGGGACGGTAGTGTTAACAAGTCCCGCGGCGACCCGGAAGCTCTTGGCCGGCCGGCCAATCCGGTCGCGGCCGACCGGAAGTCCCGCCTCCCGAGGTCCGCGAACTGCCGGCGCATGGAGCGCCCTGCCTGTCCGAATCAGCCCGGGTCCCCAGGAGGGGGCCGGGGAGAAGGAGGAGTGTGGCGTCTGTTGCGGGGCTCCTCGGACCTGAGGGAGCCCCGATTGTGAAGAGGAGACGAGACGCGCCGTGAGGCGCGGAGCGCGAGAGGAGCCCGCCGGAAGAGCGCAGTCGGTGAGTGGGGCCCAGGGCTGAAGTGCAGTGCGTGCGTGCCTGTGTGTATGCCTGGGAGGGGTGGGGGAGGGGGAGGGGGAGTGTGTGCGCGCGTGTGTGCGTGTGGGAATGTGTGTGCGCATGCGTGACTGTGTGATTGAGAGAGAATGCGAGGTAGGGGATAGTGTGCCTGTATGTGTGCCTGTATGTGTGTCGTATGCCTGCGTGTGCATGCGCGCGCCTGTGTGTGTGTGTGTGCGTGCATGCAGAGGGGTGGGGGCTGCCTGTGTGTGTGTGTGAGCAAGGGATTTGATTCGCGCATGCGCAGCTACCAGACGCTCGCTCCCGAGGTGAAATCTGACAACGTCAAAGCGCGCGTCTGGTAGCTGTCCACTCTCCTAAATACGGGCCACAAAAGGTCTGAAGCAGACACTCTCAATGCTCACGCATTGAGAGTAGGTCTGCTCGACCTAAAAAATGGTGACAACACTGCCACACTCATAATCTAGCAGTATTACTGACCTTTGAGTCAGTCAATAGTTTAATTTCCTTCACTGGCCTTCTGTGCATTTTCGACTCATAAATCGCTTGAAGGGCAATAATCTTTAATGACGCGCTCCACGGTGAATAATGCTTCAGTGTTTACCATTTACATCCTGCGCACTTTAAACTAAGCGGCTTCCTAATGCTTAATAACAGGTTTTCTAACTTCCCAACTGATTAGTCTCCATAGCACTAATCTCAGAATGATGAAACTGTGACCCTTGACCCCCAGTGTACACACTGCCTTTGCTCAGCCCAGTCAGTGAGCGTGGAACAGCAGCTGCCGAGACAGACCTGTGCCAGGAAAGACACTCTGCAGCAGAGCGCACGTCCTAAAGACATACGAACGGCGTGTACAGTGCCCACGAGCGCCACAGGAAGTGACGCGAGCGGCTCTATTTTTCACGCTGAGACAGTCTAGTGTTATGTTTATACAAGTCTGGCCGCGTAGATAGGAATATGTTTATATAACTCGAATACCTTTGTATTCAGGTCTCTTGTTTGTGAGATGTTAGCATCGAAATCCTTCATAAAGGTGCTATTAAAACTCAGTGGGTTAAGCGCTTGTTGCCTGCACATTACACGGCCGGCTGCTGCATATCTAGGTGAGCCTTTCATCCTAAAACATCCATGAAATGAGCACAGGTTCAAATGGGCGAGAACAAACGACTACAGAAATGTTCTTTTGAGCGCGCCGTGGTTAAAAGCCTGATCTAAAGAACAGGTTGTATGATTAGAATGCGTGAGTCATTCTCCCCGCTATGGGCGGCGGTGCTGCTAGCGGTTTCCTGCTGGTACTTTGTTTAACTGGAGTCAAAGCGGAGGAAAGCACATTTCTCAACCCATTAAATCTCTGGCAGTGGAGACTTGAGGCTTGCTCTTGACGGTAAAGACCCCGTGGCACTGCAGGGCTGAACTGTGGGCAGGGCCCCAAGACACCTGGACTGCAGGAGCCCCTGATCTGTGCCCGTCTCAGAGAACTCGAGAGTGCAGCCAGGGAGGTGAAGAGGCAGCGCGTTGAAGCCACATTAGGAGAGTATGCAGAGACATTTTGGACCTCCTGGGCCAAATATAATTTGGGGCCCCCTGCTCAACACAACTCTGAATTTATTATCCACTTTCAGCTCGTTTACGCACCCAATGACTTTGGTTGTATAATTGACAACCAGGGCACACGTCCTATATAAAGAACTGGGGGGATTGACCAAGTTGCAGGCAGTATGCAAGTGACATCATGACACCTGCCAACACAGCACATGCCCTCAGGACACGTGACATCTCACATGGCATCACAGGAAGTGACCCAGGCTGGACTGGGAACCAAAAGTGGCCCTGGCAAACTGCTTGGGCAGGCCCAGGGAGGGGAGTTGGTATTTGGGGGTACGGCTGAGATGTTTGCGAGGGCCGATTTTGTTACAGGGTGCTGATAATGCCGGCCTCCACCCTTGCGGCCCTCCGGAGAAATGCCCGCTATAGCCAGTCGGCCCCCCTAGAAGTGACCCCACTGAAAGACTCTGCATTAGAATGAGAAGCGCTATAAAATAAATAAAATAGCGCTATTTATATTGTTATATGTGTAAATACGGGGGCAGACCACCCCATCTGACATTCTTACAGTGCGTGCACTTATATATAGGGACTGAAAAAAGTAAAAAGCATGCATCTCTTAAGTATCTGTGAAGAGATAACAAGCTGTGTGCTTTTGTTTCCTCTCTTGTGTATTTGCATTTAATTGAGAGGTTCCAGGCCACCTCCCATCCAATACGCGATCAAAAGCAGGCCTTAACTTCTGTCTTTATCTTTGGCACAGCTGAAAGTATAAACAAGCATTTACAATGCAACGGTTTCGCCTTTGCCAAAGTTAGAGCTATTGGCATTGTAAATGACAATATTTTTATTTATGTGTTGGTTTTGAAAACAGATAAATAAATGGCATTGTCATTTACATTGCCAACAGCTTAATCTCTTGCAAATGTAAGACCTATTGTACCCTACTGGATTTCACTGAAGAAATTCAGAGTCTGGTCTGCAGGTGTCACGTGACAGATGCCCAATTGACAGCTGAGGGGGTTAAATCGTGCTGGGGTGGCACATTAAGGCAACGCTTGCTGAAAGCACTACACTACCCTACTGGAGTGTCAGTCTTTTTGGACATGGTTCACTCACTCATCTTGAAACAGGAAGCTCGCCACCAGTTCCACAAAAAATACCGTCATTAAATCTTTCCTTTTTAAGGGTTGGACATTTCAGTTGGCGTCTGCTCTCAGTCACGCTCGTCTTGTCGCCCATTGTCAATCACGCGCCTCTCTGTGCCTGGCTGTCAAGTGCCGGCGCCATCCTAGTGCGCATCTTCAGTCAGCCACGGTGTGCTAGCCAACCGAACTGCATTATGGGATGGCATGGTGGGTTAAAGAACCTGTTTTACAAACATGTGTCCGTGCTTGTGAGGAGGTAGTGCACCTGTTGAGGGAGAGAGAGTGTGTTTGCATATGTGCGTGCATGCATGTGTGTGTGAATAAGCACTTCCAAGATTTAGTGGGACTAGAGTTTTTATCTACAAATCATTGTTTTCAGCTGTGTTCTAATGGAATCAAAGCAACACTACACCCCCCATAATGCATAGTGTGATCACATAAAAGTACAGAACTGGAAAGAGTGTCCATAATGACCAGCAAGACGGTTTTCACCCTAAGAAGGATGTGCTTCAGTCTCCAGTGCCACGGGCGAGTGGAAACACACACTGTGCTGGTGGAAAGTAGAAGAAGTACAAGTGTCCATAGAAGAGAAGTAGAGGGGATGCACTCTCCATTCCCTATGCACTCTCCACTCTCCACTCCCTACGCACTCTCCACTCTCCACTCCCTACGCACTCTCCACTCTCCACTCCCTACGCACTCTCCACTCTCCACTCCCTACGCACTCTCCACTCTCCACTCCCTACGCACTCTCCACTCTCCACTCCCTACGCACTCTCCACTCTCCATTCCCTATGCACTCCCCACTCCCTATGCACTCTCCACTCTCCACTCCGTATGCACTATCCACTCCCTATGCACTCTCCACTCTCCACTCCATATGCACTATCCACTCCCTATGCACTCTCCACTCCCTACGCACTCTCCACTCTCCACTCCCTACGCACTCTCCACTCTCCACTCCCTACGCACTCTCCACTCTCCACTCCCTACGCACTCTCCACTCTCCACTCCCTACGCACTCTCCACTCCCTACGCACTCTCCACTCCCTACGCACTCTCCACTCTCCACTCCCTACGCACTCTCCACTCTCCACTCCCTATCCACTCTCCACTCTCCACTCCCTATCCACTCTCCACTCCCTATGCACTCTCCACTCTGCACTCCCTATGCACTCTCCACTCTGCACTCCCTATGCACTCTCCACTCTGCACTCCCTATGCACTCTCCACTCTGCACTCCCTATGCACTCTCCACTCCCTATGCACTCTCCACTCCCTATGCACTCTCCACTCCCTATGCACTCTCCACTCCCTATGCACTCTCCACTCCCTATGCACTCTCCACTCTCCACTCCCTATGCACTCTCCACTCCCTCGAGCTGCACTCCCTATGCACTCTCCACTCCCTATGCACTCTCCACTCTCCACTCCCTATGCACTCTCCACTCCCTATGCACTCTCCACTCTCCACTCCCTATGCACTCTCCACTCCCTATGCACTCTCCACTCCCTATGCACTCTCCACTCCCTATGCACTCTCCACTCCCTATGCACTCTCCACTCCCTATGCACTCTCAACTCCCTATGCACTCTCAACTCCCTATGCACTCTCCACTCTCCACTCCATCTTATCCCGGTCCCAAGGTTAAACTGATGTCAATGAGAAGACCTTATAGACAAAAAGTTTGGTTGGAGAAATCACATTATCAAGCAGTGCTATGGCATCGGTTATTAAATGCTAATATGTTCAATGACGTGAAAGCATTTTGGGATGTCCTCAATGAATTGGAAAAGGGAGGCAATAGGGCCTATACTGTTAATATTATGGAGGAATTTAAGTATCAAACATACGTTTTTTCAATAATAAATTACATAGGAATTCTAATTTATTTTTTCAATACTAATAGCTCTTAGAAAAGGCCTTGAATAGCGTCACAACCACTTAGTCCCAGTATAAAGTCTCCGAGTTATCAAGTATGAGGCAAACTGAAGGAACTGCAAGTTTCATAGGCTGATGTAGAAGAGTTGTCAACGGTTCGGTCCCAAACAGAAGCAATCAGTAAGACGATCCTCAGGACACTGTCCGTAAACAATCAAGGTGGATCTTTTGAGGAAGAATTATAGGTATATACAACTGTACTAAATAAAAAAAATTAATAGATAACATGCCATCTACAGAATACAGCCTTGCTTTTATAACTCTGAGATTTTATAGCTGGGCTACGTGATTGTTACATCATTCAAGCCTCTTCTATATACTATTATGGAATTCAATTATTGCTGTGCCCTTATTGGTGTGCATTGTCTAATGTGGCTGGTCATATCCCTCTAAAATTATTTCATAATTATTCAATTTAGTACTGAAGAAAACAAAATTAGAACTCCTATGTAATTGAGTACTGAAAAAAACTTGGATTAAATTGCTCATTGTACACGCCGTTAAGCCTCTTCATCAATTGAGCATTCATTCGATATATTTCTTTTCCCCCCAAAAATATGCCTATATAATGAAATTGATTGTGGATTGGAAATTATGCGACCACTCATGAATTTTTAGATTTCATTACACAAAATAATTCCTTCAGAAGGTCCCTTGTTGATGTTGTTCAAGAGCAATCTCCCTGAGGGAATTTTTGAATTGCGCTAGTGTTTTTATAGTAGTGGTTGTGTTAGATGTCAAGAATACACTGTATTTTCAAATCTGAGAGCATACAATCTTTCAATGACAGTTACTCACCTTTGCTAGGTCCCTCACTTATAGGGTTACAACTTGCTCGATGTAGTCAGGACATATAATGTTGTGCGTGTTTCTACAACTCGTTGCCTTCATCTTTATTAGTCCAGTTGGTTTGATTGTAGCAACCCAAAGCTAGAACTTTTAGAATTAATAAGGTTGTAAAAAAAAGAAGCCTAAGAGCTGAAACATATTTTCCTAATAACAGTTGGTAAACCCGCTGCCCTTTTTTATTGCATAGGGTACAGCTCTTATAATAATTATGCTCTTTAGATCACACCCCATAATAACTATTATGAAATTTTACGACACCCATGTGTCTGGCGCACAGATGCCTAATTGTGCCTGTCTTGCTCTATAACTGGTACTATAATATTGCAATTGTATCTATGTAGGTCTTACACCCCTTACGAGGCATTTAAGAATTTTGGGCCGGCAGGAAGCTGCTCCGGAACCTAAGGATAATGTTTAATTCAGTGGTTATGGAGATTAGTTACATGCTCTCAAGGAAACCATACATGTATTTACTTCAGGTTCTTTGTTGTACATTGATGGGAGTTCGGCGTGATCATTATTGGAGGGGATGGGGTTATGGGAGTTCATGCATATGGCTGGTAGGATTAACAAATTAGCTAGATGGGATTAGATACTGTTAATTGTCAAGGGTATGACTTTCAAAGCAGTGATCTTTGGATTGCGGTATGGGCAGGACACTTGCAAAAATACAATAATAGAATACAAATATTTAATAATAATAGCAATGAAGGCAAAAATGCATGTGATTTGGAGAATGTTTTGAGTCTACACCATTTTTTCTTGCAAAGATATAGGAATTGTTCATTTTTGAGACAGCATGCAATCTGATGGTGCAATCCGAGGGTGCAATCCTGCATGAATTTAGAATCTACAAAATACATAATTCTCACCCATCTAAGGCAAAAGTAGATCTTCACCCTGCATCCCAAAAACATTTTTCAAGCCAAGCTAAATATACCATTTGCAGTGTTTGTTCCTAGTCCACATAGTTAGGAGTGCTTTTGTGAATTCATCAAGACTCTGGGTTTTCAAGTGTTTTTCAAGGAGGAGCGGCGTGATTGTCTCACATGGACCATTAGTAATGGTTATAATAAGCAAAGACTGTCTCCCAGTTGGGGAGACTCCCTACAATTCAGAGGGGCCTTGACTGATTCCAGGCCTGTGCGGCTGTGCCTAAACGGCTTGTAAATCTTGAAATCTAGACAACACTAAGCTGTGCCCCTTACCTTCCAGGTCAAAAGCAGCACATTGATGATAGCCAGCAGAGGACAGGGTCCGTTTTCATTCTGGGTAACAATTGGAGTCTTCTGCTCCTTCCACAGTAACCACTTGATGTGATAGACAGACTGCCCAGTGCCGCGCTCCCGCCCCGCCGGCTCCTCCAGACCCTCGCTGACACTGAGGTCCGAACTGGGGTGGGAGGGCAGGTGGGAAGATGACTCTTGGGAGTCCAGGCTGGGAGAGGTGGCTGCAGGGGGAGAGCTGGAAGAAGGAACTTTATGTGGGGAGCTTCCTCCGGGTGTGGAGGGGGGGGTTGGGGACTCACGATGACAGGTGGATGAAGAGGCCCCGGGTGGCAAGAGGGTGGGTAGGGAAGCCACAGGCAGGGGCTTCAATGAAACATCTGCAGAGATTAAGTGGCTGGGCGGGGCAGATCCGGGTTCCAAGGGGTTTGGCGAGGTGGAGAGGGAGGGCAATGTGAAGGGTGGCGATAAGGGGTTGGGCAAGGCAAGCTCGGAACCTGACGAAACAGCCGTCGGGGGTAGGGGTAGGGGTATGCGAGGACAAGCCTCGGAGAACGAGGGGTCTTGAAAGGCAGTCTCTGCAGACTGAGAGGTTTCAACGGTGGTCTTGGGCTCTAAGTGGCTATGATGAGGAGAGGCCGCAGGTGGAGATGGGGTGTGAGAGTCCTCGTAGACGGGCAGTGGGACAGCCCTGAGGGGAAGGGGATTGGGAGAGGCGGCGCTGATGTTCAGCGAAGAGGCCCCGGACGGGGGGGCTGTGCTCGGAATTGTCCGGGGCTTCTTCGTGCTCCCGCTGCCTAGGGAGCAGGGAGCCGCCGCTGGCCTCGGGGCTTCCGGGAGGTGCCCAGTCCGGGGGTCCGGGACATTGTGCCTCGGGGGCCTCCCCCTGTGAAGGTGCGCTGATGGGGCCGCCCTGACTGTCGTCACAAACGGGTTGCGGCTTCCATGGCTGGGTGCTCATCCTCTCCTCCGGGATGTGGGCAGCTATTCCTCCTCCTCCTCCTCCAGCGAAGTCCGCTGCCTGCTCGCTCTCCATGCGGCTGATCGGAAGGTAAAAATGTCAAGCGGGAGGGGGCGGGAAAGGGGGAGGAGAGACGCAGAAGACGGCCGGAGCAGGAAGGCGGGTGCCGGCTCAATGCCGGACCAGATTCGGGGGCGGGAGAGAACACGGACGACGGGAGGGGGGCGGGAGATAACACGGACGGCGGGAGGGGGGCGGGAGAGGACACGGACGGCGGGAGGGGGGCGGGAGAGAACACGGACGGCGGGAGGGGGGCGGGAGAGGACACGGACGGCGGGAAAGGGGAGGGAACGGGAAACAACGTAACTCCGCCCAGGGAAAAAATCTCGGGAACGCCCCCGAATCTGGTCCGGCCTTGACGGACAGATCCGGCACTCAATGGCTAGCCTCCATTTATGGAGCTAGCCAATGAGAGCCGGGGGACGTTCCCGAAGTCCTTATTGTCAACAAAGGATTTCACCTGCGCTGAAAAGCTGCGCAGAGCGCAGCCTTTCGGCAGGCGAAACCCAAAAAAGGCCCTCCCCGCCTGCAAGTTGCTACTGAGAATGAAAAGCAGACAACGTGCAGGAGCTGCTGAACCTGTCCCGGTGTCTGAAAATGACACTGGGGCAAGATCAACATATTCTGTGGGGCCCAACTTCTTGGCAGGGGGGACGGCATCCACCCAGTGAAAATAGTGGGTGGACGCCGTGTACCCACGTGTACCCCCGACTCGTGCCCTGTTGACAACTCTCTTCTTTGGCCAGGGTACATGTGGCCAGACATTAGAGCAAACTGTTCCTCGTTGGCTGGCCAGCACCAGAGAAACAGAAACATCATCAGTCTGAACCAGCCCGGTGCATGTGGCTCTCTGGACTGTTCTCTGACAGTGGGTGTTTTCATGTTCACAGCACTTCAGTTCCTGCTGTGTGCTTTCGGGTGCCACTAAGCTGTGATCGCACGGGCATAGCAGCGGCTCCATGTGGCTGGTGCAGTCATGGAGAGAGCGTATAATGCCACACAGCACATTGTCAGTTGGCTTACCTGCCACATTTGCAGAAAGACTAGTGGTCGGACCAACCCTTCTACCCACAATCAATGTTCATTAGTTTGCAAGACTGTCATCAGGCCCCTAGCCCCTGATTATTAATCTCCAGGTCTCACTCACTGCATGTAGTGCAAGCTCCGTGTATGTTCTGAATTGTGTACATACTGTTTTTGTATCTGTTTTTTCTCTTTGGGCGTATTATTGGATGAGTGGAAATGCTGCTTTTGCTCGGTCTTATGCATGCGGTGCATCAGAGTAAAACCTGTACAAGTAAGGTATGTTAAGGTATAAGAACATGCTTTTGTTGCTTGTTTGATATACCAGTGGGTAACTTGCCCTGGAAGTGAACAACAGATTTTAGGTCTAGGCTACTAAACAGCATAAGTGCTGTCCGTTGAAAGACATAATGTGGCTTCCCAAGAATATTGAGGTGCCTTGGAGCGTGCACACTGCTTGCCATTGGTTGGCTTTCATGTCATTCTCATTTGCCTGCTTCTTATTCGTGTCTCAGCTTGTCAATCCTGTGTTTCTCCTACCCCAATGGAGCATTGCCTTTTACCTCTATTTTGATTGGCTGGTATCTCTGATTGCTTTTCAAGCACCACTCTTTTCTTTTGTGTTAGGTGCTCCTATTATACCATAAAAAATTAGAACTAGACTTGGCTATCCAACGGATTTTATGTTATTATTCTGCATAATATTTGTGATAAATCCAGGCTTCACACTTAGATTAGGTCTAGATCCCTAGCGGATGCTATGTAGCTTGCATTTCATGGGTGATATTTTACCTTCCCTGCCTTTATTTGCGATCATCTCTGCTTTTACTTGTAACATGACCTGATGTGAAGAGCACTGTCATAATTTAAATCTCGACAATGCGAATAAATAAGGTTATCCTTTGAAGCAGGCAGTTTTAAGTGCACCATCACTATAAAAGAGGAATACTAAGAGACTTGGGCCCATATGTAGGTCGGCAAATACCGGTCGGTAACGGCCGGTTTCGGCCGTTACCGACCGGTATTTGCCAATGGAGATGTAGGGGCCTCAAAACATACAGAATCGGTATATTTACCGATTCGGTAAATTTACCGATTCTGTAAAATACCGAATCGGTAAATTTACCGAATCGGTAAATACAGATGTAGGTGGCACTGAAAACAGTGCCACAGGCCATTACCGATTCGTTATTTACCATGTAATACTATTGCATGGTAAATAACGAATTCTAGTGTACATGCACATCTGTGCCTTAGGGCATGTATGTGTGCCACATGGCACACAAGTCAGAAACAGGGGTGCAACAGGGTGTCAAAGTGACACCCTGTCCCCCGTGTCAAATCGGTAACTTTACCGATTCGGCAATTACCGAATCGGTATTTGCCATTCAAGGCCCATGGGAATCAATGACAAATACCGATTCTGTAATTACAGAATCGGTAAATACCGAATCCTACAGATTCGGTATTTGATACAGAATAATTACCTACATTCGGTAAATCTAATTTACCTACATCGGGCCCTTGGACAGGAAACTGATCAGCAAGTTGCCTACCTGGGCCTCCGTCTAAAATACTTGATCTACATGAACCTCTTATATCTAATGTGTGTGAATTAATGGAAAACGGAAACTGTGAAACCACATTGGAGGAAACCAAACTATTGGAAAAACAATTTTAAGCAAAGGCAGTTTTAAGGAAATACAAAATATCTAAAATTAAGGGAAACTAGGGAAAGATAATTTAAGAGAAAAATCCCAAATTACAATAAACTTGGGTGGAATTTAAGGCTACTGTGGCATTTTAAGGTTCAGTAATGGGTAATGTTTAGAGGTTTTATTTAGGGTTCTGAGATGGGTATAGTGGTGGTGATTGATACTTAGGGTTCACCGATTAGTGGTATTTATGTGTGTGAGGTGTTTTTAGGTGTCAGGGATGGGTGGAGTGTAAGGGTGTTGAGGGGTTTTAGGGTTCAGGAGTAGGCAGAGTTTAGGGCTAATGGGGTTTTTAAGGTTCAATTATATGCAGCCGCTGGGTTAGTAAAGAGTTTTTAGGGTTCAAGATGGGTTGAAGTTTAGAGTGGTGAGAGATTTTAAAAATTTTGAGATGGGTGAAGTTTAGATGTAGAAGATGTAGAAAGTGTTTTTTAGGTTTCAGTGAGGAGTAGTTTAGGTTGATGAGGAGTTCTTATGGATCATGAATGTGTGGTGTTTAAGGGCAGTGAGAGTTTTTTAGGGTTCAGGGATGGGTGGAAATTGGGTGTGTTGGAGTGTTTTAAGGAGTATGGGATTGGTGGAGTTTGGGCGTAGAGAGGTTGTGAGGCTTTAGGAGTGGGTAGAGTTAGGGGTAGTGAGGGATTTTATGCGTCAGGGCTGGTGGATTGTTGGGGTAGAAATGGCTTTTAGGCATTAGGGATGAGTGTAGTTTAGGTATGGTGAGGGATTTTAAGTGACAGGGACTGATGGTGTTTAGGGAATGTGAGGGGCTATCGATGGATAGTTTTTACCCGTGTTAATGGAAGAGCGAACTAAAAGCATCCAAAGTAATTGTTTGACAATGTGAAAGACATAAATATGAGGGGGGCGGAGCTAGCAAGCGCGGAGAATGGCCGCTTAGCTCCCGGGCTCCGCCAGCGCCACCACTGACATCCTGCAAAATCCTGCATCGACCACGCTCCCTTCCCGCACCAGACACCCCCGCTGTCGCTGGCACCTCGGGTGACGGTCCGGTCCGTCCGCGGGGATTCAGAGTCGGCACAGACGCCGGCTGGAGACTCGCACGCCGGAGCGACAAGTGGGCCCGCAGACCGCGGCCTCAGGTGGGACTGCAGTCTGGGATACGTAAGGGGACGTGCGGCCGCTGGGGAAGCACTGCCCGCCGGCGGGCCCCCCTTATACATAACGGGCCACAGTGGACGCGGGGGAGAGGGAGGGCGCCACCTCGAGGATCCGGAGGCTTCTGCCCGCTATAGCAGACCACCCGCTATATGTTATTATTATTCTGCATAATATTTGTGATAAATCCAGGCTTCACACTTAGATTAGGTCTAGATCCCTAGCGGATGCTATGTAGCTTGCATTTCATGGGTGATATTTTACCTTCCCTGCCTTTATTTGCGATCATCTCTGCTTTTACTTGTAACATGACCTGATGTGAAGAGCACTGTCATAATTTAAATCTCGACAATGCGAATAAATAAGGTTATCCTTTGAAGCAGGCAGTTTTAAGTGCACCATCACTATAAAAGAGGAATACTAAGAGACTTGGGCCCATATGTAGGTCGGCAAATACCGGTCGGTAACGGCCGGTTTCGGCCGTTACCGACCGGTATTTGCCAATGGAGATGTAGGGGCCTCAAAACATACAGAATCGGTATATTTACCGATTCGGTAAATTTACCGATTCTGTAAAATACCGAATCGGTAAATTTACCGAATCGGTAAATACAGATGTAGGTGGCACTGAAAACAGTGCCACAGGCCATTACCGATTCGTTATTTACCATGTAATACTATTGCATGGTAAATAACGAATTCTAGTGTACATGCACATCTGTGCCTTAGGGCATGTATGTGTGCCACATGGCACACAAGTCAGAAACAGGGGTGCAACAGGGTGTCAAAGTGACACCCTGTCCCCCGTGTCAAATCGGTAACTTTACCGATTCGGCAATTACCGAATCGGTATTTGCCATTCAAGGCCCATGGGAATCAATGACAAATACCGATTCTGTAATTACAGAATCGGTAAATACCGAATCCTACAGATTCGGTATTTGATACAGAATAATTACCTACATTCGGTAAATCTAATTTACCTACATCGGGCCCTTGGACAGGAAACTGATCAGCAAGTTGCCTACCTGGGCCTCCGTCTAAAATACTTGATCTACATGAACCTCTTATATCTAATGTGTGTGAATTAATGGAAAACGGAAACTGTGAAACCACATTGGAGGAAACCAAACTATTGGAAAAACAATTTTAAGCAAAGGCAGTTTTAAGGAAATACAAAATATCTAAAATTAAGGGAAACTAGGGAAAGATAATTTAAGAGAAAAATCCCAAATTACAATAAACTTGGGTGGAATTTAAGGCTACTGTGGCATTTTAAGGTTCAGTAATGGGTAATGTTTAGAGGTTTTATTTAGGGTTCTGAGATGGGTATAGTGGTGGTGATTGATACTTAGGGTTCACCGATTAGTGGTATTTATGTGTGTGAGGTGTTTTTAGGTGTCAGGGATGGGTGGAGTGTAAGGGTGTTGAGGGGTTTTAGGGTTCAGGAGTAGGCAGAGTTTAGGGCTAATGGGGTTTTTAAGGTTCAATTATATGCAGCCGCTGGGTTAGTAAAGAGTTTTTAGGGTTCAAGATGGGTTGAAGTTTAGAGTGGTGAGAGATTTTAAAAATTTTGAGATGGGTGAAGTTTAGATGTAGAAGATGTAGAAAGTGTTTTTTAGGTTTCAGTGAGGAGTAGTTTAGGTTGATGAGGAGTTCTTATGGATCATGAATGTGTGGTGTTTAAGGGCAGTGAGAGTTTTTTAGGGTTCAGGGATGGGTGGAAATTGGGTGTGTTGGAGTGTTTTAAGGAGTATGGGATTGGTGGAGTTTGGGCGTAGAGAGGTTGTGAGGCTTTAGGAGTGGGTAGAGTTAGGGGTAGTGAGGGATTTTATGCGTCAGGGCTGGTGGATTGTTGGGGTAGAAATGGCTTTTAGGCATTAGGGATGAGTGTAGTTTAGGTATGGTGAGGGATTTTAAGTGACAGGGACTGATGGTGTTTAGGGAATGTGAGGGGCTATCGATGGATAGTTTTTACCCGTGTTAATGGAAGAGCGAACTAAAAGCATCCAAAGTAATTGTTTGACAATGTGAAAGACATAAATATGAGGGGGGCGGAGCTAGCAAGCGCGGAGAATGGCCGCTTAGCTCCCGGGCTCCGCCAGCGCCACCACTGACATCCTGCAAAATCCTGCATCGACCACGCTCCCTTCCCGCACCAGACACCCCCGCTGTCGCTGGCACCTCGGGTGACGGTCCGGTCCGTCCGCGGGGATTCAGAGTCGGCACAGACGCCGGCTGGAGACTCGCACGCCGGAGCGACAAGTGGGCCCGCAGACCGCGGCCTCAGGTGGGACTGCAGTCTGGGATACGTAAGGGGACGTGCGGCCGCTGGGGAAGCACTGCCCGCCGGCGGGCCCCCCTTATACATAACGGGCCACAGTGGACGCGGGGGAGAGGGAGGGCGCCACCTCGAGGATCCGGAGGCTTCTGCCCGCTATAGCAGACCACCCGCACAGCGAAAGGAGGACCAGGATCGCCGGGGCGCAGAGGGCCCCAGGCCGCCATCTTAACGCGATCGCGGCCGACACTGAGGGAGGCTGCAGCTCCAGCGCCGGGAGCGTGAGGCGTACACGGTAGGAGGGCGAGGGAGCGGCGGGTTACTGAGACTGAGGTGGCCTGCCCCCCCCCCGACAGTCCATCTTCTGGGGCGAGGAGACAGTACTGGCTACAGCGACGGCGGTGACCCCTATGAACCGCTCCACTGCTTGACCGGTCGCCCTCTAGGTGGATAGACCAACGCCACTTCATTGTTTGAACGAGGCTGTAATTGCGGCGGAAGGTGACGCATTGTGTCCTAGCTAAGAAGAGCGGTCCTCCTCTACACGCTATCTGGAGCCTGAGGGGGTGTTCTGATCCTTATCTAGCTGAGAAACTTGCGAAACCCCCGGGCGAAGGGACGAGTGTCTACGCCACGACAGCCCTCTTGTCACTGGCGCCTTCTTGCCAGCGGTGCGAAGCGGGCACAAATCACCGCCCAGCATGGGGAAAGGGGATAGGACTCAGAGCAAGCTCCCCTTCTCACAGAGGCGACTCCCCATGCAAAGTCCCTCGGCACCGCGTGATGAAGAAGAGACGCATGCGGGAGACGCACGAGAAGCTGACTCGGACATAAAGTCTATGCTCCGCTCCATGGAGCAGAATATCCAGTCGAATATAGCGGTGCTGGGAACCAAGATGGACGCCATGTCCTACCGCATGGACCGCATGGCGGAACGCCTCGACAAGCACTCGGAACACCACGACATGGCTGAACGACGGATCACAGAAGTGGAGGAAGACCAGACGGAGTTGGATGCGGCGAGACGGCGGGCAGAGACACTCATCAAGACACACCAGGACAAGACGGAGGATTTGGAAGCTAGGTCACGTCGCTGCAATCTACGCATCACTGGCCTTCCGGAGAACACTCAGACGGGGAAGATGGAACTCTTCGTAGAAAAACTGCTCATCACCCTACTAGGTGACGGAGTGTTCTCCGCAATGTTCGTCGTAGAACGTGCACACCGCACGCTGGGCCCACAACCTAAACCGGGGTTCCCTCCCCGTCCAGTCATAGCTAAGCTATTAAACTACCGAGACAGAGACAAGGCGCTTAGGCTGGCACGCACCAAAGGGGACCTACAATATGAGGGGTCTGCGATTTCCATTTTTCCGGATTTTACGGCGCGGGTACAGGAGGCAAGGAAGCAATTCGCCCCTCACAAGAAACGCCTCAGAGACATGGGTCTCGATTATGCAATGTTGTACCCGGCCAAGTTGAGAGTGAACAGACAGGGCCACTCACATTTCTTCACGGACCCAGCGGAGTTGCAGAAGGCCTTGAAATCGTGGGCCAGGGAACGGAAAGATGGCCTATCCGATAATCAACAGAAAGCGGACGGCGGCCCAATGGAAGAACAGGATTGAAATGCGTATTTGATGTCTAGGGAACAGTGAACTCAGGAGGTGGACTTTGCGTCTTGAGTTGGGACGGTTCTGGCATCGTGGATGATCCCCGCAGAGACGGTGTGGCAGATAAGTGGAGCTGGGGTTTAAGGGTACAGATGGTCAATTGTGCACTTACCTTAACACGTGCTCAGCTCACTCCTGGCACATTTGCAAGGTGGCGGATTGTGGATATTACATGTGGGGTGGCGGGGGGGAACGGGCACGAGATAGCTGGACGAGACTCTGCAACGGACTACGGGTCGATCCATTGATGCTTTATTGGTGGCGCTGGGTGAGGGGGGGGGAGCTGGGTGCCGGAGCTGAGGGTTGAGCACAGAGTACGAGCTGCCTTGCTACCATCGCCCCTGAGCGCTATGCACATAGGGTTGTTGACTTTGTTGTGGGGGAGGGCTGGGTGGGCTGGGGACATGCAAGGCCGAATTGGGGAGGGTCTGCTGTGGGAGGAGGGTGGGACGTTGGGGATTGTGTTTGGGTGCATGTTATTGCTTTCTTTGACTGCTGTTGCGCTACTAAAAGTCTCTTGGTTATATCCTGCGGTGCACACTACTGCCATTTACCCACTGCACTGCCCGTGCGACTCTGTCCCTCCGGGACACCAGACCCCTTTTCGACATTACTGCAATCCTCCATTCCCCAAACAAGGCTATGGCTGACGTTTCTAGTACACCACTGGATACCACGCTGGATCACATACGGGTGCTGACATGGAATGTCAGGGGTCTTAACGACTACAGAAAACTGCGTAAGGTTCTTAGCTATCTGCGTAGGCACCACATAGATCTTGCTCTCTTACAGGAGACCCATTTGCCCCTTAACAGCAAGATGTTATCACATAAAGGTTTGGCGGGTTGTAGTGTGGTGGCGGGCTTTACTACCCACTCACGGGGAACACTTACGTGGGTCAATCCTTGATCCAAACTCGTGTTGACACTCCTCGAGTCGGACCCTGAGGGTCGCTATGTAATATGCAGGTGTAGAGGAAAGGGACATGACTTATTGGTGTCTAATGTGTACGGTCCGAACTATGATTGCCCCGATTTCTACACTGAGCTGGCCCGGAAGTGCAAATCATATGACTACACTAACTTGCTCTGGGGCGGGGACTTCAACTTAGTACTGGACCCGGATCTTGATAGGTCGGCGGGACCCCCCCGGGCCCTGTCGGCTGCCGCAGCGGTGGTCCGGACTGAAATAGTGCAGTTGGATCTCGTCGATGTATGGCGCAGTCAGCACCATTCTAGAGGGGGATACACACACTACTCTGCTTATCATGCACTCCACACCCGAATAGATTACTGGTTAGCATCACATCATCTCTCTGATAGGGTTAGGGACTGCCTGATACTGCCACGTACCCTGTCTGATCACTCTCCTCTCCTCCTGATACTGGAGTCGCCGGTACATAGAATCCCCCCCTTCACGTGGCGTTTCCCCCCGTACTCCCTATTGAATGAGGTTTTTCGTGGGGAACTCGCAAAGGAAATTGATAATTTCTTTGAGACTAACTTGGGCTCGGTGGAGAGCATCCAAACGCTATGGGAGGCATTCAAGGTAAAGCCATTAGGCAAAGACTTAAACATCTTGAGACTTGGCTCTCAGAACTGGAAGAGAGGCAGCAGGTGGAACCTGAGGGTGATGCCCTGGAGCAAATTAAACAGCTGGTGACGGAATTTAACTCGGAAGCAGACAGGGAAGTGCATCATATGGGTAAATACGCCACCGCCCGCACTTATGGCGAAGGAGATAGACCTGGATCTCTCCTGGCCAGATTAGTCCGCTGCGAGAGGCGTCCATTGAGAGTGGGCGAGTTGGTGTCCAGCTCGGGGGAGACCCTAACCGATGAGGGGCAGATACTTGGGGAATTCAGGCAATATTACTCCACTCTATATAAGTCGAGGTCCATGGGGATGGAGGAGGCAATTGACGACTACTTAAGTTACATCGCAATGCCACAACTGTCCAACTCGCAGAGAGAATTCCTCATGATGCCCATACAAAGGGAGGAAATAGTGGAGGCGCTTGAGAGCATGCGGTCCGGAAGTGCCCCGGGGGCTGACGGGCTACCTGTTGGCTTCTACAAGGCCTTCAAAGACCAATTGGTGCCCTACCTCTCCATGCTCTTTGACGATATCTGCATGGAAGGCAGCATGCCTGCCACGATGCGGGAAGCTCTCATTGTGACGCTCCTGAAGCCGGGGAAGCCCTCCACTGAGTGCGGCTCATACAGACCACTGTCTCTGATAAATGTAGACGCGAAGCTCTATGCCAAAGTGCTAGCGACACGCCTCGCATTACTCGCTCCGGAACTGGTGGCTCCGGAACAGGCCGGATTTATTCCGTCCAGGAACCTTACGTACAATATACGCACGGTGCTAGGGACGATGCAGCATGTGAAGCCAGAGAATAAGGCGCTGGCAGTATTCCTCGATATGGAGAAGGCATTTGACTCCGTGGAGTGGCCCTTCATGTCGAGAGTGCTCAGGAAGATGGGGTTGGGCGAACCCTTCCTACAAATGATAGGCGCCTTGTACTATAAACCAGCGGCCAGGCTGCGTTTAGGTGATAGAGTCACGGAAGCTTTCGACATTTGCAGAGGCACCAGACAGGGCTGCCCCCTTTCACCGTTATTATACGCCCTGGTGGCGGAACCCCTGGCGTGTGCGCTGAGGGAATATCATAGTCATGAAGGCATTAGTTTCCCCACTTACAAGATTTGCATCTCCACGTATGCGGATGACACGCTCCTATACAGACCCGTAGCTCAACCTTTCCTCCGTGCTGAGGGAAGTGGTTCAGTTTAGCGCGCTGTCCGGCTTAAAGGTGAACTGGATGAAATCGGTAGCATTCCCTCTGTCCCCGGTGACACGCAAATTTGTTATGGATTATCCTTTACAGTGGTCGGAGAAACCGATTAGATATCTGGGCATACAGCTACATCCCGATCCAGACATATTGGTGAGGGAAAACTATGGAATCGCCTATAACAGGCTAGCCGAGGATGTGGACAGATGGTGTAAGCTCCCGTTGTCTCTGGCGGGTCGCATCGCACTCATGAAAATGATTGAAAAAAAGAAAAAAAAAAGTAAAGAAAAAAAAAGACATAAATATGAAATGATGTCCCCTGAAGTAGAGTACTGACATAAATATCTCTGACAAAACTGTTTCTGAAAGTAAGACCTGCAACCATTGCATTTACACGTAAAAAATAAGCATTCAAAAGCCAACAAGACATTGAATTGGTTTCTATGAAAAGGTAAATGTCATTCATTTTGAAAATTTCCATTGTACAGTTTAGATGAAATGGTTTATCGGGAATGGTATTCCATTAAATAGTTTTTTGATGAAATCATATACAACCCTTACAACAAATCCTACTAGATGTTTTAACTCTGATGATGAACATTTTAGACAAATTAAGGAAGATGACCTTGAATATATTGAATTACATATAGTTAAATCTTGACCTCCATAGGTAACAAATTAAAATATCATGGTGACTAATGTATTAGGAGAACTATTACAAGACGAATAAAGGCTTCCCTTGCTTTCGGCAGATATTTTGACACCATTACAAAGAGGTAGTCTGTATTTACCCAGTCCTGAAAGATTTGTAAGGCCGTCAGTAACAAATATAAACAAGCATTTACAATGCAATGGTCTCGGCATTGTTAAAGTTAGAGCTATTGGCATTGCTCATGACATTATTTTTATTTATGTTTTTGTTTTTAAAACATATAAATAAATGGCATTGTCATTTACAATGCCAATAGCTTAATCTCTCGCAAATGCGAGACCTATTTCATTTGCACCCACACACAGAGCCACACACACAATGCCACCCACCCACACATACAGAGCCACCCACACAGAGCCACCCACACACACACACAGAGCCCCCCACAGAGTCATTCACATAGAGCCACCCAAACACACACACACAGCCACCCACACAGAGCCACCCACTCTCACACACTGAGCCACCCTCACACAGACCCACCTACACACACACAGAGCCACCCTCACACAGACCCACCTACAGACACACAGAGCCACCCTCATACAGACCCACCTACACAAAAGCTACCCACACAGAGCCACACACACAGAGCCCAACACACACACACACAGAGCTCAACACACACACACACAGAGCTACACACACACACAACCACACATACACACACAGACAGAGCCACACACACACACAGACAGAGCCACACACACACACACAGAGCCACTCACACACACAGACAGAGCCACACACACACACAGACAGAGCCACACACACACACACAGACAGAGCCACACACACACCGACAGAGCCCAACACACACACCCACAGAGCCCAACACACACACACACACAGAGCCCAACACACACATAT
The DNA here is from genome assembly GCF_964261635.1 of Lissotriton helveticus. Lineage (NCBI taxonomy): Eukaryota > Metazoa > Chordata > Amphibia > Caudata > Salamandridae > Lissotriton > Lissotriton helveticus. Next base: position 1,630,260,184 of record NC_136065.1, on the reverse strand, counting down.
AGAGAGCCCAAAACGCACACACACACACAGCCCAACACACACACACAGAGCTCAACACACACACACACACAGAGCCCAACACACACACAGAGCCCAACACACACACACAGAGCCACACTAACCCTGGGCGTAGTGGGCGTAGTGGGGCTTCGCGAAGCTACGTGAGGTGGGCGAAAAACTACGCCCACCCACGCACTTCACGTAGCCCCACTACGCGCCACCCACCTCCCTCCCGCCCTCTCTAAATGCTTAAATTAGCTTAAAAATGAATTATGTAAAACCACTTACCTTGTCCGCTGCGTCCCCGGGGCTCTCTCTCGTCATCGCGCCGCCGGCGCCGCCGTCTTGGATACTAATGCGCATGCGCGGTCACCCGCGCATGCGCATTTCTCACGAGAAATGCGCAAGCGCGGGCGACCGCGCATGCGCATTAGTATCCAAAACGGCGGCGCCGGCGGCGCGATGACGAGATGGCGCCCCGGGGACGCAGCGGACAAGGTAAGTGGTTTTATAATTAATTTTTAAGCTAATTTAAGCATTTAAGGAGGGCGGGAGCGAGGCGGGTGGCGGGCAACTTCGTTACGCCCACGGAGTGGGCGTAGTGTTGCCTGCTACGCCTACTTTGCAAAGGGCGAAGTAGGCAACACTAGCGAAGTACTTCGCCCAGGGTTAAGCCACACACACACACACACACACACACACAGAGCCACACACACACATAGCCATACACACACACACACACAAAGCCATACACACACACACACACACAGCCACACACACACACACAGACATCCCTCAGTCTAGGTCAGCCACACGCCCATCCCTGCCCAGTAACGCCCCAGGGAACAGAGGCAAGAAAAAATGCTCACAAGCAGGGAACAGAGGCAAGAAAAAACGCTCACAAGCAGGGAACAGAGGCAAGAAAAAACGCTCACAAGCAGGGAACAGAGGCACTAAAAAAACACTCACAAGCAGGGAACAGAGGCACTAAAAAAACACTCACAAGCAGGGAACAGCGGCACTAATAAAACGCTCACAAGCAGGGAACAGAGGCACTAAAACACACACACAGAGCCCAACACACACACAGAGCCCCACACACACACAGAGCCCGCCCCCACACACACACACATAATCACACACACACAGAGCCAAACACACACACACACACACCAAGAGATACACACACACACACACACACACACACAGTGTCTCCCCCACACAGACACACACACACACAGCCACACACACACACACAGAGCCACACACACACAGAGCCCCCCACACACACAGAGCCCCACACACACAGAGAACCCCCCACACACACAGAGCTCCCCACACACACAGAGCCCCACACACACACACAGAACCCCCCACACACAGAGCCCCACACACACAGAGCTCCACACACATACACACACACACACACACAGAGCCACACACACACACACAGCCACATACACACCGAGAGCCCCCTCACACACACAGAGCCCCACACACACACAGAGCCACACACACACCGAGAGACACTCACACACACACACACACACACACACACACAGTCCCACACACACGCACACACAGAGCCCCACACACACAGAGAGGCCCCCACACACACAGAGCCCCCACACACACAGAGCGCCCACACACACACAGCCTCACACACACACATAGCCCCACACACACACAGAGCCCCCCCACACACACAGAGCCCCCCCACACACACAGAGCCCCACACACACAGAGAGCCCCACACACACAGAGAGCCCCACACACACACAGAGCCCCACACACACACAGAGCCACACACACACACACAGAGCCACACAGACACACAGAGCCACACACACACACACAGAGCCACACACACACACAGAGCCACACACACACATAGAGCCCCCCCCCACACACACACACACAGAGCCACCCACACACACACACACACAGAGCCACACACACACAGAGAGCCACACAGACACACACAGAGCCACACACACACACACACACACGCACACAGATACACACACACACACAAACACTCACACAGAGACACACACACACACACACACAGAGCCAAACACAGGGAACAGAGGTCAGAAAAAACTATCATAACGAGGGAACAAAGGCCAGAAAAAAACGATCACAACGAGGGAACATGGGGCAGGAAAGCAAGCACCCCGGGAACAGGGGGCAGGAAAGCAAGCACAACGAGGGAACAGGGGGCAGAAAAGCAAGCACAATGAATGAACAGCGGGCAGGAAAGCAGGCACAACGAGGGAACAGGGGGCAGAAAAATTAAGAAAACACGAGCACAGGAAACAGAGGCAAGAAAACTTACCGGCTCAGCGGGGGGAGTCTCTCTCTGTTGTGCGGCCGGTCTCCCTTCCTCGCTGGTAAACTCCCTCTTCAGAAGCGGCGGGGGCAGGCACCGGCAGTGTGCCTCACGCCCCCTCTGCAGCAATAGGCGGCGGGGCTCTATCTTCTTCTGGGGCTCCCTCCAGCGCATGGGAGCCCCCGGAACACTTGCAGCACTCGAGGAGGCGGGGTGGGCTCCCGACCTCCCCCCTTGAAGACTTCCTCAGCTGCCAGGGCGTGCGTGGGACTTCCGGCTCAGGTTACGGGGCAAAGAGGGGGTTGCAGGTAGTTTTGGGGGATAGAAGCGGTGTTCCCAGCAGCAGGCACCTTTGCAGTGGGCAGAAGCGGTGCTCCCGGTACCAGGCACCTTCCCATTGTGCAGAGTGGTGCTCGTGGGAGCAGGCGGCTATACGGACTGTACCCTGCCAGCAGATAGGCTTACAGAGGGCCTTGGGTGTCAGGGGGTGGTCGCAGCAGGCACCATTACTTACAGGGGCTTTATATTGGGGTAATCGCCAGCAGCGAGCCATACGTGGAGAAGGAGGTGAGGTACTGGGTTTTTCAGAACCGGTACCGAACCGGTAACCCAGCGGTGTCAGGGTACACCCAAAGACCTCGAGTACTTTCCTGATTCAGACCACAGAAACTCAGAGTCTTCTAGGTGAAGTCAAGGATCGATTTTATTGGCTGCAACCAAGAAACAAGCGTCCTAGAAGTACAACAGCACGGGATGTATATTCTCAGGAGACTGCTCAATCTTACAAAGCCAGGCTTCTCTTTTTATACAAAATATTAAGCTTCAGGCAAACATTCTTGGATTTATAGTATACTATTCACATATTTTCGTTACAAAGAAAAAGCAGAGTCATGATGACAAGCCCATATTTCAGTTTGTCCAGCCCACAACAAATCATCCGGCAAGGCCCAACATTTCATCAGATATCGGTGGACCCCCAATAAAAATGGGTACCTCCCCATCATAAAGCAAGTGAGAGAGAAAAGAGCAGGGACAGGTGTGAGCAAGATTCGGCAGGGTGTGTGCGATGAAATGGGTTTATGGCCTGTTGTGCCTTGATGCTATCTCATTCGGCCACTGGGAGAGGAACTGACCAAACAGGTTCGGCCTGGGGCAATGGTTTCAGCTTGCTCGGGTCAGAGAAAAGTCAATCAAGGTGCACGCGTCCTTTGATATCGAATTTAGCTGTATCATAAGCCTATGTAAAGGGCAACTCGCAAACTGGCTGCCGTATACAAAATGGAAGACAAGGGTTCAAGACGAAAACTGCGATTTCGAGGTGAAATCGTCACTCGAATATGACGAAAATGCTTGTACATAGTGTACTAGCCATTCTCGGTATTTTGATATAAAAATCGTCATGGTACGATGAAGTTTTATTCACGAGTTCAGAATTTTCAGAACTACAAACCCTCCTTTTGCCCTTACATAGCCAATTTAACCTAATCTCATGCTAATCTGAGTCCAGGTCTATATTCCTAAAGTCATTGAGATGTTGCTGTAACATCATTCTATTACTTAGTTCGTCTCTCGATACAGGCTTCCTTACACATAATGTAACACAGAGGCCACATATTGCAGGAGCACACTGCACGCACAGACAGAACAGGAAAAGAATGGCTAAGACCATCCAAATGACCATCAGAATTTTCCATCCCCAGGCGGATATCAGTTCCCAGAACCATCCCATTAACGACCAATCTCCTTTATCCACATGAATAGATTCGGAAATCTTATGTAGTTTGGAGATGGCCTGGTACACTGTTGGAGCGTTATCTGGAATGAAGACACAGCAACTCGATTGGATCAATCTACATACCCCACCTCGGTCTGCAGGTATGACATTTAATGCGACCCTGTTCTGAAGGGTCATAAGACGATCCGACTGGAGCTCGGCAGTCAAGTTACTAAGGGCACCAGCAGTTTCAATCACGGTGGATTCAACCACCCTTGTCAATTGCCTTATGTTCCTGCTGTTAGCCATCGGTCCCCAGAACGGCAGAAAACCCTTTACGAAGTCACCAAATTCTTGTCCTGCAGTGTCTTCTTTGCTCAAGACACCTCTAACTATCCTTGTCTTGTGGTAATCTGCCGCTGCTGTGTAGGTGGGAGGCAACAGGAACGAAACAAAACATGAGCCCGAAAAGTCAGGGGGCAACCATGTATAGGCTCTATCATGGCAGATGAAATAGGTACCCTTAGCTGCTAAAAACGAAGGGGAAGTCTGAGACCCAAAAACATACGTTTCAGTACAGACACTCTTCCCTAACTGAGCTCGGGGATTCTTGCCAGTACCTTGCAGACATAGGTGACCCTGATGGGGTACAATCCAAATCAGGGAGGATCTCTTAGCTTGCTGTTTCTCACTCAGAGTAGTTCCATATCCGGTTACGTTCCATCCTATGTATACTAGTGTCTCATCTCTAGGGATAGTCTCGTAGGAAATACCTTCCTTAATCATGTCTACTATACCCTTAACTAGAGCACTATTCTTAGGATTGTCTTCCACAGAACGTAGGGGGTGGACTTCACGAGCATATATGAACATGGTTCTGTATGCCCACACAGAACCATTGTGGCTGAAAGGCAGGACCAGATAAGGGATACCTTTATCCGTTGTGTGAGGCATAAGACCACACACCCAACAGTTAGTTGTGTTCATTACTAGTTGGTGTTGGTGCAAAAGCTGAACAAAGGAGTTATTAATAAACTCTAATCTCCTAGCTGATTCGTGTTCAGGAAGGGGTTGAAAAGAGTGTGGGGAAACAGTAGAAGGAGGAGGTATAGGCGATGTAGTGGGTGCAAATGTTACTCGAAAAGAGAATAACACATAACTTATTAAAAATATCATCACACTTAATAACATGAAAATGCACAATATCAAAAATCTTTTCTTTGTCATTATTTTACATATCTTGTGTTTAAAGTTCATTTCCTTGGCAGGTCTCTCATCTCGAAAAACTCCATCCTCTCTAAAGTGCTGCCCGCGATGGGAGGTTGTTTCTGCTAAGGAATGCTTCTGTCAGTCTAGGGCAACTCCTTTGGACCAACCAGAACTGCCGACCTAACGTCGTCAGCTGCACCCCAAAGACTTTGGGCAATCGCGGCCCTAGCAGCGGAACCCGGATGGCGGTTCGAAAAACAAAAATAAGCAAGTTTCTCAGATGGGAGAGCTGCACTTTCAAAAATAGTACTTGGAGGGGAAAATAAAGATTTTTATTTGTCCATAGGTCTTGGCCTCAAATTATAGCGCTTTTTCCCAAGTACTGTCTGGTCCTGAAACAGGAGTTCAGGCTCTGTAGTGTCCAATCGAATTGACGGTGTTATAGCTGGTTGCAAAATTTTATCACTCTCTTGTTCAGTCAGTGTTCCTTTTACACGTGCATCACTGAAAGGCAGGAAACGAGGCACGGTTTCAGTCTCTGAGTCAGCGACACCCTTCTGGACCTACTGGTCATACGGCAGAGGCAGAGGGATCCGCTTGCAGTGGATCCCGTGGATCCAGTTTTTCTTCCCTTCCACTCGAACAGCTGATCTTGTGGAAAGAAGGACGAGGTGTGGGCCGGTCCACCTGGGCTGGTCGTTCTTTGTTCGCTGAAAGTTCTTGACCAGCACCCAGGATCCAGGGTCGGTCTGATGTCCTGGAGCTTCAGAGATTTGAGGCAGGGTATCATGCACCTGTTGGTGTAAAACACGCAATTTAGCCGTCAATTCGTACAAATAATCAAGCAAAACAGGGTGTTCAACTTCGCTGAACTTTGTGGGCCTTGGCACTCCCCATATGTTGGCTGGGCGGCCAAAGACTATTTCATAGGGGCTGAGTTTCACTCGCGAATGTACAGTCCTTCTGGTGGATAGGAGTGCTAAAGGGAGAGCGTCAGGCCACTTAAGACCTGTGCTTGCTTGAATTTTGGCCAATTTCAACTTAAGCGTGCCATTGTAACATTCTACTAACCCAGCTGATTGGGGGTGATTTGCAGCGTGGAACTTTTGCTGAATGCCTAGCCCTTCACATACTCTCTTCATCACACGACCCACAAATTCACTCCCATTGTCACTCCAGACCATTCTAGGCATTCCGAATCTGGGGAAGTACTCTTTCACAAGGGCTTTAGCTGTGGATAAGGCAGTGTTGTCTTTTAGGGGGTAGGCTTCCACCCATCTTGAACAACAACGAGTACGTATTTTAAATTGTTGCACCTCTCCATGTGGATGAAATCTAGCTGCAAAACCTCAAACGGATACGTAGGAGGTGCAAAATGACCAGCTGGAGTTGGGGTTCCCCTACCAGGATTGTGTTTCAGACACACCATGCAATTCTTGACGACATTCTCTGCACACTTGGGAATCCCTGAATTTTGCCATACTGGAGCCAACAACTTACAAATCCCTTTCACACTGATGTGAGCCATTCCACGAGCCATTGTAACCACTGCAAGCACATATGCATCGGGTAACAACCATCTCTGATGCTCTGACAATTCAACCCAACAACCATTTGCATCCATTCTACCCGTACTTTCTCTCCTCATGTTCAACTCTTTCTCTGTAGCCTCAGCTTGAATGGATTTCACACTCTCTATCGTGTCTTCACACATTCCAACATCACCAACCCATCTTGCAGGGCCTGCAACATACATTCGGCTCATCACATTCCTTGCAGTTTCTTTCGCGATTTCGTCAGCAAATGCATTTCCACGACCAACATCATCAGTCACCTTCTTGTGAGCACTACATTTCACAATCGCCACTTGCAGAGGCAAGGTCAGTGATTCAAGAAGCTCATTCACCAACTGACCATGCTGAATCTTAGCTCCATGCGAAGTCAGGAATCCACGTTCTTTCCACAATCGCCCAAAACTGTGAGCCACTCCAAATGCATACTGGCTGTCGGTGTAGACATTCACTTTCATTCCTTTCGACAACACACATGCTCTCGTGAGTGCAATCAATTCTGCTGCTTGAGCTGAATTATGTGGAATACGTGCAGCTTCAACAATTGTATGCAAAGTCATGACAGCATATGCTGCAGTCGTATCACCATTCGGGAGCTTGAAGCATGAACCATCCACCCACAATGTACCATCACATTCAGCAAGAGGAGTGTCTAGGAGATCTATTCTCCCTTTCGTTTCTTCTTCTGTTCTAAGAAAACAATCATGCTGTTCAGAAGCATCTAGTTCCTCTACAATTGGCAACAACGTAGCTGGGTTTAGAGTGTTGCATCTTTTTATATGCACATGACTCGCTAACAATGTCAATTCATAACCTGACAATCGAGCACTAGTTAAGTGCTGTGTCTTGGTTCTGTTCAACAACGTGTCCACTGCATGTGGAACCATCACGACTAATATATTATTCATCACTAGACCAGCAGACTGTCGAATAGAAACAGCTGCTGCTGCTGTTGCTCTTAAACAACTCGGCAATGCTTTAGCTACCGGGTCCAAAGTCGACGAAAAATATGCACATGGACGCTGCTTGTCTCCAAACAACTGAGTCAAAACTGACAATGCACAACCTTGTTTCTCATGGATATACAATGTAAAGGGCTTACTGTAGTTGGGGGTACCCAACGCAGGAGCCGAACATAATGCTGTGCGCAATTCAGAAAAATTTTTCTGACACTCTTCAGACCAAGGAATGGGATTGGGTGTATCTTTACACGTTAATGCCACCCAAGGTTTGGCTAATAACGAAAAATTTGGTATCCATTGCCTGCAATATGAGGTAATGCCCAAGAAAGCACGTACTTCTCTCTGTGTTCTTGGCACACTCAATTTCGCTATTGCCTCAATTCTTTCTGGGGTCAGTTTCCTTCCCTCCTTCGATAAGAGATGACCTAAGTAGGTCACTTCTTGTCGACAATATTGCAATTTTGAGAGAGACACTTTGTGATGCAAATCACACAAATGACGCAATAATGACAACGTGGCTTCTTTACAGATCTCCTCAGTATCTGCAGCAACAAGCAAATCATCTACATACTGAATGAGGGTAGCGCCATCAGGTAAAACAATCGTATCAAGCTGTGTTTTTAAAGCTTGACTATATATTGATGGACTTTCACAGTAGCCCTGGGGAGCGCGTTTAAAGCGGAAGCTGCGACCTCCTAAACTGAAACCAAAAATATCCCTACTCTCCTCAGCGATCTGGATGCTGAAGAAAGCATTCTTCAAGTCAATCACCGAAAACCATGTTGCAGAAGCTGGAATCATAGTCAATAGGGCAGTAATGTCGGGGACAACTGGAAACTGTTGCACAACTATTTCATTCACCTCTCTAAGATCAATCACAAATCTGTAAACAGGTGGCTGGGAAGGGTCAGTTCGCTTCAAAACAGGCAGAACAGGACTATTGCAAACGTTTCCTCTTGTCTCTTCAATCACATCTTTTTCAATCAGATCGTAAATGATCGCTAACAACGCTTTTTCACCTTCACTAGAGATTTTGTATTGGGGAATTCGTGGCATTTTAACATTGGCTTTCAATGTTACAACATATGGTGGTATTTCTAAAAGACCCACATCATTAGGACCAGTAGCCCAAAGAATATCAGGAAGAAATGACAATTCTGTTGGAAGTTTATCCTTTGACAAATACATTGGAGAAACCACTTTCTTACCCAGTGTAAGTTGTACTCCAGAAGGAGAACAGTACAAGGTCGCATACATTCTTTTCAGCAAATCTAATCCTAGCAAGTTTTCACCACAACCTGTTGTCAGAATAAGGGGTGCTTCGAATTCACAAGGTCCAACAGAAAGGGACAAAGGGTCAGAAATCGGATTTCTAACTGGGGCGCCAGAAAAACCTACTGATACATTCGTTTTGCCAGACAAAGGTGCGCCAGGGAGTTTGGAGTGCATAATAGAACTCTTTGTAGCACCAGTATCCAACAGAAAAGGCTCTGACACACCTGATGTAATCACCTCAATGTATGGTCCACTCTGATCTACTGGAACTGAAACAACTCCCTCTCTTTGTCTATGGCTGTCCTAGAAATCATTACCTTCCAAATACTCATCTTCTGCATAGTAATCATCAGCGTAGTACTGAGCTGTCCTACCAGATGCGTTATTCTGCTGATCGAACCTATTCATCGAATTTTGAGGTGGAAGAGACTGTGTGTTCTGGGGGAAATTTCCACGTCCTCTACCTCTAGACGCTTGTTGAACACCTCTACCTCTTACACCAGAAGCAACATTTGCACGCTGTAATAAAATAGGACAACTATACTTGAAATGACCCTCTTCCTTACAATATGAACACTGATTGGGGCCTACAGGGACACGTGGTTGAGTATACTCGACTCTTTGCGAGTTCCTCTGATACTGTTGAGGCTGCTGATAATTATTCTGATAGTTACTCTGAGCACCACTATTTTGACCACCACAATTCTGGCCACCATCACCACGTGGCGGATATGCTTGCTGTAACAAAACCTTTGTTTTCAACTCTTTAGTTTTCTTCTCTGCTCTATATTTCTCATCTTTGTCTCGATTTTCGTAATATTGTGCAGTAGCCAATATCTGTGCTGAAGAGGAAACTGCCCAAGAACTCTCTGAGTCTTTCAACTTTTTACACAACTCGGGAAGCAGATTGTGCACGAATTTATCGACGAACAGTCGCTGACCACCTTCTGTGCTCATATCTTGACCACTGTGGTCGACAAACGTTTCTTCAAACCTGGTGAAGAAATCTGAAACCGTTTAATCTTTCTTCTGCTTACATGCAGACAACTTATCCCAGTTTACACGCATCACAGGCATTATCGTTTTCATGTAATCAATTATTTTACCAGGAAGTTCAGCTACTAAAGGTTCAGGCTTAGCACCACCAACTTGTCGGCCATCTGCAGCAGTAATATTAGCCCATGAGTCACCTAACTCCTGATCATGATCTGCATGACGAATCTTTCCCCACAAAGGCTGTGGAACAACGTTCCCAAACAACATGTCTATGTCTGCTAAATTCATGATACATGACCCAGCAGTCTGTGAAAACTCTTTGTAATACCCTGCGGGATTTTTACGGGGATCAGGCAATGTCTGTTTAAACTGCCAAAACTTCAGCATGCTTCCAAGGAACATGTACCCACACACGCTGAAAATGTGCTGGCACAAGTGGTGGAACATTACCAGGACCAGCTGCTACTTCTTCCTTCCATACTGGAGGAACTTCTCTCATGGGGTACTGTCGCGCCTTTTTCCTACCGGATGCGTCATGCTCAAATAGTGATCGAGAAGTGCCCCCCTTACTCCGATACGACAACAATGTCTCAACCGCTCTCTCGACATCGGGACCTACGATCATGCCCTCTGCGAACTCGAACCGTACACGACACAACTTGGGCGGGTTGTATTCCAGATCATTGTCTTCCAAATCTTCACAGAGAAAAACACACATTTGTTCAAAAACATATCTCTGCTTCGGTGCTTCCCATTGACGGAAGACTTCCATGACAGACTCTACATCATACCTTACAGCGTCGATAACCCATTTATGCGCTAAACGATTCAGTAAATCTCTCTCTCGATAGTCAGGCAGTTGACTCCGCAACTGTCTTCGTTCCGTGTTAGGGGTCGTATTAGGCGACCCGAAGAAAGGTGAGAAAAGATTAGTAACAGTGTTGGCCATTCTCTGTCGAACGGAAGGAGAAGCTGACGGAAGAACGGGTGGAAAAACAGGGTGAGATAAGGCAGGGGCAGAGGCAATAGCAGAGGGATCATTAGGAGAAATAGAAGGTGCACGAGGCAAAGTCGTAGAAAGCACAGATGAAGCAGATGTGATCGGTGGGCCTTGAGGAGGCTGCACCGAAGGAGCAGGAGCCAGCTGAAGAACAGCTGGTGGGTGCTGTGGAGGAGCAGGAGGCAATGCAATCACAGGTTGCGCAACTAAAGGTTGCGGGGGTGCAGTAGCATTTTGCGCATAGGGGGGTGGCGAACTTAATAAATGCGCCATTAACGGATCTTTTTCAAGCTCTTTTGCTGCATCTTGCTGAGGAGGCGGCAAAACTGGATAGCATTTATCTATTACCATTTTACGTTGCCTGTGCAACTGCTCACTCATCTGTTCTTCTTCATTGTCTTTAAACTGCATAGCAGCTTGCATTATCGAAATACCCCTTTCTCTCTTATTTTTCTTGGCTAATTTAATTTCCTTCTGTTTGGCTTCCTTACGCCATAGGCGGAAGGAGTCAAACATCGCCGGCCGGGCTTTCTTCTTAAAAAGTTTAACTTCGAGGTTATCTAAGATTTCTGTATCAAAGCTACCATATTGGGGCCATTTTAAAACACCATCTTTTCTGGTGTATTTGATCCACACTTCATTATATGTGATGGGACCTACGCCATGTTTTACATATAATTCATAAGTTGGAGTTCCAATCGGAGGAACGAGTCCTCCAATCGGGAGTCCCTATTATTACAACCAAGACAAAACAAATTTCCAAGTCTGCTAAGACCAGGCATCTTCGCTCTCTAGTCTAGCTCCAAACTTCAAAGGATTATCGATTACGATATTCTCGTGAATACACGAGTCCTTTGCCTTTGGCACTTGCAAGTTCCAAAAATGATCCCAAAGGATACCTAAAACTAAGAACCAACTAAGGACTGGGAGACGCTCCACTTATACTTAACTGAGATATCGATGATGTCACCAGAAGACTCGTCTTATCGTTTCACTCTACCAAACTTCAAGGGTCCAAATCAGGGCGATAGCCAGGGCAGCAGTCCTTTGTAGCCGTCGGGAAGCCGCGAACCTCGCAGCAAAGACTTTTGGACCACGTCGACATGCAGGGGTCGATGAAGTGGTTGGCCTTCCTCCAGAATTTTCACACGAAGCTCCTCACGAACCTCTGGCTGGACCAGAACCGCTGGTATCGCCCCACGTTGGGCGCCAACTGAGGTACTGGGTTTTTCAGAACCGGTACCGAACCGGTAACCCAGCGGTGTCAGGGTACACCCAAAGACCTCGAGTACTTTCCTGATTCAGACCACAGAAACTCAGAGTCTTCTAGGTGAAGTCAAGGATCGATTTTATTGGCTGCAACCAAGAAACAAGCGTCCTAGAAGTACAACAGCACAGGATGTATATTCTCAGGAGACTGCTCAATCTTACAAAGCCAGGCTTCTCTTTTTATACAAAATATTAAGCTTGAGGCAAACATTCTTGGATTTATAGTATACTATTCACATATTTTCGTTACAAAGAAAAAGCAGAGTCATGATGACAAGCCCATATTTCAGTTTGTCCAGCCCACAACAAATCATCCGGCAAGGCCCAACATTTCATCAGATATCGGTGGACTCCCAATAAAAATGGGCACCTCCCCATCATAAAGCAAGTGAGAGAGAAAAGAGCAGGGACAGGTGTGAGCAAGATTCGGCAGGGTGTGTGCGATGAAATGGGTTTATGGCCTGTTGTGCCTTGATGCTATCTCATTCGGCCACTGGGAGAGGAACTGACCAAACAGGTTCAGCCTGGGGCAATGGTTTCAGCTTGCTCGGGTCAGAGAAAAGTCAATCAAGGTGCACGCGTCCTTTGATATCGAATTTAGCTGTATCATAAGCCTATGTAAAGGGCAACTCGCAAAATGGCTGCCGTATACAAAATGGAAGCCAAGGGTTCAAGACGAAAACTGCGATTTCAAGGTGAAATCGTCACTCGAATATGACGAAAATGCTTGTACATAGTGTACTAGCCATTCTCGGTATTTTGATATAAAAATCGTCATGCTACGATGAAGTTTTATTCACGAGTTCAGAATTTTCAGAACTACAGAGGGGTGCTCAAAGGTGTAGGCAACTTTGCACCTGACAGACTGAGGAACTGCTACCAAGAGCAGACCATCTTCTGCGGAATAGACGTTTTAGACTACAGGCATGGACAGAGGGGTGCACCGGGCAGCAGGCACCTTTATAGGGGGTATCCGCCAGCGGGCACGGGTGGCTAAGTGGGTGCACGAGACTTCACAAGAGACACAGAGGGATGCTGCCCAGAGCAGACAGGCTCCCATGGAGAAGAGGGGTGGCACTCCCGGCAGCTTCAGGGAGCAGAGCGGTGGTCGCGGCAGCTGGACAGAAGGCGATCCCAGCAGCAGGCAGGTTTACAAGGGACAGAGGGGCATGGGGTGCCGCTGATCCCATGCACTGGGAGGGGGGTGTGAAATCACGAGACCAACACACATTGCTCAGCTTGACCAGTGAGCTCCCTACAGACCCAAGATATGCACACGGCCCCGGTTGACAGCACACAGGCGAGAAGCACAAACAATACAGAAATCAAAGGCCTGTACCCTCCGGTGGTCCCGGCCGTCCTTCGTCTCCCCGCTGCCGCCTCCCGCTCGGATCCAAATGCGGTTTTGTTCTTCACTCCGCAAAGCGCTTTACCACCTCATCAGGGGTAGTAAGCATTATAGAAATACAATTTAGAATTACAATTACAATGTTGTTACATTGCAGTTAGTCTGTCAGAGCAATTCGGGTACACAGTGCTGATGGGTGCTTTTGTTTATTGCACGGCCTGTGCTGTGAGAGACAGGTATTCAGAGCGGGCTATGAGAGGAAGGCGGGCCCGGGACCGCCTCCTCCTCCGCCCCCCGAGGACAGGCTGGGATCCCACGGCCGCACAGGCAGGCGCAAGGAGGAGCCGGCAAACTTTTCCGAGTCCTTCCGTGCCCGAGAAGAGGCCGAGGCTCCTCCCCGGGCCCGCACCGCCAGGGCCGCCTAGCCCGCTGCCACTCACGGCCACAAAGGCCCATTGTTCCGGGCTCCGGGAGGAGGGTGGGAGGGTTGCAGTGTGGAGAGTGGGAGGCTGCAGGGTGGAGAGTAGGAGGCTGCAGGGTGGAGAGACCCTGGAAATGGGGGGAGCAGAAAGAGCAGAGTGGAGGTAAGAGGTGTGGGGAAGAGACATTGTGTAGGGTGGAACGGTCACTGTAAGTGAAAAAAGCCAAATATTTGTGGCAGAGGCCGACGGAGGACAAACGGGTGAGAGGTCGGACTCCCAAAGAAAAGATCCATCTGGGGTTGAGTCAATAGGCATTTCAAGTAGATTTGTTAATATCGTCCAGTGTTCTCTCTCCTGTAGCGGCAGCTGTGGTATGAAGGTTACTGTTCCCTGCCTATCTCTGGATGGCAGGCACCCCGGATGGACTGTGAAGGGCAGGGCATGCATGGTGCTCTCTCCTACCCCATCCGGGCTGTCCTTTGAAGCCTCTACTCTTGGCGGCAGGGTGTCACATTTCACACAGAGGGCGGGCAGGGCCGTGAGTGATAACGAGCTCCCCAGCTTTAATCACTGAACTGTGGAGAATGGCAATTCCTTAAATGTTTACTGCCGAGCACGGGAGTCGATCTATCAGGGAATGCTGGCGGGGGAACGGTCGGGATTCCACATGGGGGACGGGGCTGCGAGAGGAACGGAGCAAGCACTCGCCATGACATTGTGTTTTCGCTGTAAGCCCCGTCCTTTTCAGACTGGGGGGCGTGTTTTTCTAGAGGAAGAAAGAAATGAAAAACACACGCCCCTCAACCCGAAAAGGACGGGGCTTACAGTGAAAACACAACATCACAGAGAGACTTCTTCTCCAAGGGCTGGCCACAGTTTAGGAGGCCAGCCAATGGAGAAGAGGGGCGGGTTCAAGCCCCACTACTAGAGTCATAAGATCTCGCGAGCGAGACTGCGCAAGCGCAGCCTACGCTAGCCGAGACCTAAAAACGTCTTTACCTAGTCCTTCATACTATGCTTCTTTAACGGCTATCAATATTTAAATATAAACAAATTGTACCAACCCTGTTACTCTTAGTGAGATTATATTAGAGAGCAACAAAATGTACAGAAGGCACACATCAGAAATAAATCTGATCAGAAAAAGGGGGGGGGAGGTCTAAAATATGCACTTAGATACACTAAAACCGGTCTAAGGGACATGTATTGTTGATTGTTGATGAACTGTTAGGGCACTTGCGTTTAAACCTATCCACTAATGTGAATTTCTATCCATTTCCATTGCATCACGTTATACTTGTGTCATTATGCAGTGAACTATGCTTCCTTTTATAAGCAGCCTCATTTATATGAGGGAAAAATGCATATTACACTGCAAGATACATGTGTATATCACACCATGCCATAATTACTGCTTCTATGTATATATTGGTGCATATATAAAGGGGTTTATGCCTGCTATTAAAACTTTAAGAAAAGTCACAAAACTATGTACATACTTCACCATAAGATAAATGTGTACATCAGACCATGTCAATATTGCTGCATCTATGCAGATATGGGTCTTATATAGAGGGATTTTCTCCAGCTATTAAAACTTTATCAAGTGTCACGGACATATAAGTATGTATAAGTTAATTTCAGTTGTTTGTCATATTAAAAGAAAGCTAATTTTAACCATTGTTCCATCCTTCCTCTTTCTGAGTCACCCCAAACCTTTCTGACTACTATGAACTTCCAAATATCAACTTCAAACTTCCGGCGCCTTTTTATACCCATCTCACACCAACTAAAAGGTTCACCCGACCACTACTTACAAACGCAACATACTTCTTCCCCATTGAAATCCATTGCCATCATTCTATCCCTACTCTAAACTCTACTAAACCCCCAAGAAATCAAGAGCACAGACCTAACACAGCTAATGCACAAGTAAAAAACTTATTACTGACCTACTAACTATTAACCTCTAATCTTGGTTTCCAGAGTGGTGTGATACTCACCGCAAAGCGCTTTACCACCTCATCAGGGGTAGTAAGCTTTATAGAAATACAATTTAGAATTACAATTACAATGTTGTTACATTGCAGTTAGTCTGTCAGAGCAATTCGGGTACACAGTGCTGATGGGTGCTTTTGTTTATTGCACGGCCTGTGCTGTGAGAGACAGGTATTCAGAGCCAGGAAGCAGCAAGCTGTGACAGCACAACCTAGCCGCAGCCCCAAAAGGACAATGCAATGACACAAAAACCACACCATGCCAGTCTTATCTGCACAGGAAGGGCCAGATTTATTAAGCCCTTGTGTTGTGTCATGCAAGGCGACACAAGGTCTTAATTCAGATTTACCAAGCC
This sequence comes from Lissotriton helveticus, assembly GCF_964261635.1. NCBI lineage: Eukaryota > Metazoa > Chordata > Amphibia > Caudata > Salamandridae > Lissotriton > Lissotriton helveticus. Next base: position 1,630,243,733 of record NC_136065.1, on the reverse strand, counting down.
GTGCATAGCTACCTTGCATTCCTTTGTAAATCCAGAGTAAGGAAAGGCAGTGCAAGTCGCTGCCTTGCAGTATTCTGCACCAGGAAGGCAGAGAGTGGGTTTTCCCATGAAGCCGCCCATGCTTTTTGCACATTCCCAGATTCGCAATGAATAGAAAACCTGAGAATGTGTCAAAATTGTACACTTCCCAAAAGAGGCGCAACGAGAAGCAATATCTTTATTTCTCCTTGTTTTTCCTCTTTGAGAGTGCTGTATTCTGAGGCACACATAGAGAAGGGTAAAAGCCTCTAAGGATTGTTTTTGTGCAGGAAGATGTTCTTCCTGCACAAAACAATTTTGCTTTTAAAATAGGCACCCTTGCACCATGGCGCACAGGTGTCTGTGTTGGCACTAGGCAGCACTCAGTGTGCCAGCACAGAGAAAGAGCAGGAATTTCACCGTATAGTAGTAAATATGGCACATTCCTGCCCTCTCCCTTTCCTGCAGTGCAACAAGTTGTCCTGCTGCGTTGCATGAAAGATTCATAAATCTGACCCTAAGCGTCCACTTGCTGAATATAGACAAAGGCCAGTGCAGCACGGCTGCACCTGAATTCCCTCTCGGGTGATTACTGCACTGTACAAATCAATATAACATAACAGAACAATGTACTTTGAAAATTAAGCATGCTTGCTCAATCAAACAAGAATAACACAGGTATTTTGTTTGAGTCTCTTTCTCTCAGGCAGGAGCTAGACTGGCCCGACAGCCCGGGCTGGCTTAAAAAACAGACAGTAGTTAAAGAAACTGGGTTTTATTTTTAACTCTACACCTGTGGTACTCATAGTACGGTCCGCGGGCCGCCAGAGGCCCGGTAGGCCTTCCTTGGCGGCCAATGGACCTTGCAGGTAATGTACCCATGGACCTCCAGAGAGAGAGAGAAAGTGAAGAGCGAGAGAGGAGAGAGAGTGGAGAGAGAGAGAGAGATAGAGAGAGAGAGAGAGAGAGAGAGAGTGGAGAGAGAGAGAAAGTGGAGAGAGAGAAAGTGGAGAGAGAGAGTGGAGAGTGTGGAGAGAGAGATAAAGTGGAAAGAGAGAGAGAGTGGAGAGAGAGTGGGGAGAGAAAGAGAGTGGAGAGCGAGAGAGAGAGAGAGTGGAGAGAGAGTGGAAGGAGAAAGACAGTGCAGAGAGTGAAGAGAGTAGAGAGAGAGACTGACTGACTGAGATACTGACTGACTTAGAGAGAGACTGAGAGAGAGACTGACTGAGAGAGAGAGAGGCTAACAGAGAGAGACTGACAGAGAGAGACTGACAAACAGAGACTGACTGACAGAGAGACTGACTGACTGACATAGAGACTGACTGACAGAGAGTGGGAGATAGATACAGCCTGATTCATGTACGGGCCGTTTTGCGTGGCCCTAATAGCGAATCATAGCGACTCGCTATTGAGGACACGCAAAACGGTATTCATGTAGGAATTGCTAAATAAATAGCGATTCCTACATGTTCTCTATTTGCGAGTAGAAAATTGCTACTCGCAAAAAAAGGAATAACTCCCCATTCATTCCTATGGGCCAAAAGGCCCATAGGAATGAATGGGGAGTATCCCTTATTTGCGAGTAGCAATTTACTACTCGCAAATAAGATAGCGATTTTAAGGGTGCCAGGGGTGTCCAAAGGACACCCTGTAGCACCCCTAAAATGCACATTTGAACAGGTGTTGCGCACACACATGTCCAAAGGACATGTGTGTGTGCAACATGCAACTTAGAAAAATGCTTTTAAAAGCATTTTTCTAAGTTTTTGATATTTACCGAGAGGTCTGACCTCTCGGTAAATAGCGGCCCAAATTTGCAAAATCGCAATTTTTGAAAGTGTCATGAATAGCATTTAAGGAATCTCTAATAGAGATTCCTTAAATGCTAATTCTCGCATATTAGCTAATTCTTCATTAGCGATTTTTGCATTTGGGATTGTGAATCCCAAATGCCAAAATTGCACTCGCAAAAGGCAAGATTCTGAGAATCTTGCCCTTTGCGAGTGCAATTTAGCTTCATGAATCAGGCTGATAATGACTGACTGACTGAGGGAGAGAGACAGAATGACTGACTGAGAAAGAGAGACTGACTGACAGCAAGAGAGAGATGGACTGAGAGAGACAGAGAGAGAGAGATACTGACAGAGAGACTAACTGAGAGAGAGACTGACAGAGAGAGAGACTAACTGACTGATAGATAGAGAGAGAGAGACTGACAGAGAGAGCGAGACTAGCAGAGAGACTGACTGACTGACAGAGAGAGAGAGAAACTGACAGAGAGAGAGAGAGAGACTGACTGACTGACTGAGAGAGGGAGAGACCGACAGAGAGATTGACTGACTGAGAGTGAGAGAGAGAGAGAGACTGACTGACAGAGAGAGAGAGAGAGATTGACTGACTGACTGACTGAAGGAGAGAGACAGAATGACTGACTGAGAAAGAGAGACTGACTGATAGAGAGAGAGAGAGATGGACTGAGAGAGACAGAGAGAGATACTGACAGAGAGAGAGAGAGAGAGACTGACTGACTAACAGAGAGAGAGAGACTGACAGAGAGAGACTGACAGAAAGAGAGAAATAGACTGACTGACTGACTGAAGGAGAGAGACAGAATGACTGACTGAGAAAGAGAGACTGACTGATAGAGAGAGAGAGAGATGGACTGAGAGAGACAGAGAGAGATACTGACAGAGAGAGAGAGAGATACTGACTGACTAACAGAGAGAGCGAGACTGACAGAGAGAGAGAGAGACACTGACTGACTGACAGAGAGACTGACACAGAGAGAGACTGAGAAAAAGAGAGAGAGACTGACTGACTGACAGAAAGAGAGATACTGACAGAGAGACAGACTGACCGAGTGAGATGGACAGAGAGAGACTCACAGACTGACTGACTGAGAGAGACTGACAGAGAGAGAGAGAGAGAGACTGACTGACTGATAGAGAGACTGACAGAGAGAGACTGACAGAAAGAGAGAGAGAGACTGGCTGACAGAAAGAGAGAGAGAGAGATTGACTGACTGAGAGAGACTGACTGAAAGAGAGAGACTGACTAAGACAGACTGAGAGAGAGACTGACTGAGACTGACTGAGAGAGAGACTGACTGGCAAAGAGAGAGAGAGAGACTGACAGAGAGAGAGAGACTGACTGACAGAGAGAGACTGAGAGAGACACTGATTGAGTGAAAGACTGACTGACTGACAGAGGGACTGACTGACTGACAGAAAGAAAGACTGACTGACAGAGAGAGAGAGACTGACTGACAGAGAGAGACCGACAGAGAGAGACTGACAGAGAGAGAGAGAGAGAGACTGGCTGACAGAGAGAGAGAGAGAGTGACTGAGAGAGACACTGACTGAGAGAGAGACTGACTGACGGAGAGAGAGACTGACTGACAGAGAGACTGACTGACTGACAGAGAGAGAGAGAATAACTGACAGAGAGAGAGAAACTGACTGACAGAGAGAGACTGACAGAGATAGACTGACTGACAGAGCGAGAGAGAGACTGACTGAGAAAGAGAGACTGACTGAAAGAGAGAGAGACTGACTAAGAGAGAGAGACTGACTAACAGAGAGAGAGAGAGAGAGACTGTGATGGAATTGGGGTCAAAGTGTGTATGAAGCTATGCAATGCCTCTTAAGATTGCTATTGTCTGCTAATAAATGTATTATCAATATATGCTCTTTGTAGTTACATCTGCTTTTGAAATACAGCACTGTCGCATTGTCTAATGTTTTGAAACAGGTTTGATGTTTTTTCACTCTAGCCCCCCCCACTGACCCTGCCCCCACTGACCCCACCCCCACCGGTGCGGCCTCTGCACCAAACCACACTGTAATTTTGGCCCCTACAGAAAGTTTGTGAGTACCCATGCGTTAGACAGTGTAGAAGCTATCCTGAAAGTTTAAAGATGGGGCCAGAGCCCACTTTGCCATTGCCTTAAAACGTCCCTGTGTATACAATTGTACAGCATGATGCCTAGCTGCAGGCCCAGGGTGCAGGTGGGCAGAAGAACCTGGCACAATAAAGCAAGTAGATGTGATTTTGTGAAAGAACAGATGCAGGTGCCCTTTATTTTTCTTAGGAGCTCCCCCTTCCCCCTCCCCGCCAGCGCTGCCAAATGCCAGGGTTGGTGACTCCCAAGGCCGCCCGGTGCCTCTTTCTTCCAGCACCCTACACTCCATGTTTCTTTACCTCACACTGGTGCAGGTTCTCTTTCATCCCTGTTTTCTCCATTTGTCACTGTTTTCCAATTTGACACTTTCCTCTATTGTCTCTCTCGCTCTGGATTACACTGTGATGATGACATGTTAGGTCCACTCTCATCCACCCTCCACTGGTGCCCTGTTATGTGGAGCACCTAACCGGGCATCAGTCCATCCAGAGATGAGAGGGAGAAGGGAACCCCGAGCTACGGCTCGGGGTATACACCTGTTACAACGCATTTTTTACTCCGCACTACCATTACAACGCGACTTTTACTCCGCATACCATTACAACGCATTGCGCTGGGGGGCGCTCTAGGATAGGGAATAAGTATAATTTACTATCCAACACCTTCCCTAGGGTCCACGGGGACTGGAGTTAGAATAGTAAATTATACTTACCACTATCCAGCGCCCCAAGGCGCTATGCGTTGTAACGGTATGCGGTGTAAAAGTCGCGTTGTAATGGTCTGCGGAGTAAAAGTATGCGTTATAACGTCATACATCCACGGCTCGGGGGTACATATTTGTGCAGTAAGATAACCTCACATTAAAGGGGCCTCCTAACTATTAAGGGAGTTGTTTCCCGCTGTTAACTATCTATTTAACTTTTTTATTTGTTTAGGACAGCTAAGTTTCCTGCAAATGAAGTTAGCCTTCTGAATTACAGAAAATAATTCACTGTGAAGACCTTTTACCTATGAAATCAAGCTTTAAAACCACTGGCAAGCACTCAATAAAAAGGTGTAAGACATTTTTTCATACAATCTATAAAGTTAGAAACAAGGTTTTTCTAATGTCAATTTTGCAAAGTGTCATATTAACCTTGAATTTGACAATTGCCTTGTAGTAATACATGTGTGAATCTGTGTTTATTAGTACAGGTATGCTAAGTAATATGAGTTGAAAGTCCATGTTTATTTTCACTGACATGCCATAAAGATATCTAAATTACACAGCGGTGCTTGCCACTGAGTAGTTATGGTACAGACACACTTGTCATTGCAAAGGCACTTATTATTATTTTTTTTTTAAACATAAATTTTTATTGAAAGCAGTGCAGAGTCAAAATCAGTACATAATTGGCATGTGCAAAATCATGATACATTTATAATGAGGAAAGATGTACAATTCAGCCCAATAGTCTAGTCCGGTTCATGGCCAGTTCCGCCGTGGGGGATTCACAGAGTTCGCCCCGGTAAATGTTCCAATGGCCCCATTTCTTGTCCCATTTCGCGGGGCAGCCACGGAGCTTGTAAACAGTTTTTTTCGGCCAAAATGCATCTGTCCAGTTCAGCCATCCAACCCACTACCAGAGGTCTTTCAGCAACACCCCACTTCATTGCAATCGAACGTTTAGCTATTAGGAAACTCAAAGCAGCCCATTGTAACTCTAGGTCATTCAGGTCTGTGGCACCCCAGATATTTAGGACGACTTCCTTTGGTGACAGTGAAATGGGTTTTCAACGAGTCTCTAATTTTTCGGATAACCCCCTCCCAAAAGCGCTGTATTACATGACATTCCCATAATATGTGGTAGAAGGTGCCTGTTTGTCCGCAACCTCTGAGGCATCTATCGTCCTACCTACTCCCGATTGTGGCTAACAGAGTCGCTGGCATTTAGGTCCGGTGTAGGACCTTCAGTTGAATCAGTCTGAGTCGGTGGTTAATCGCCACCTCCCGGGGGGACATCAAGGCCGCCTGCCACTCGTCTTCTTCCAGGTCACCTAGGTCTGTCTGCCATTTATCTCGTAGGGGCTGGAATGTATTTGGGAGGGTATTGCAGAGTTTACGGTATGTGTAGGAAATGGCTTTTGTCGGGAGGGGTTCTGAGAGTAATCTATCCTCCAGAGGGGAGGACTCGGGCATGGAGGAGAGATCAGAGATGGCAGAGAGGAGAGCGTGTTTGATTTGGAGGTATCGGAAGGCCTCCGTTTGTGCGAGTGCGTATCTGGTTTGTAAGTCTGCAAAGGTGAGGAGTTTACCCTTATGTATCAAGTCTCCTATCGTTGAAATGCCTATTGCGTCTCATTTGTCGAAACCCAACTGGAAGCAAAGGGATCCAAGCTGTTGTGATGCCCACAGTGGGGTGGCTTTAGTGAGTTTGTTTGACCAACCTAGGCGAGCCGTGGTCCGATGCCATAGTGTGACTGTGTGTGCCATAGGGCCAATGTATCTATTCTTTTTGGGCTTACTGTATAGGGCCCCGAAATATCCCTTCCGTCCAGTCTGGTATCTGTCAAGGTGAAAGGCAGGGTCATCGGGTGAGCCGTGTATCCAGTGGTTAGTAGCAACCAGTTGTGATGCCCAGTAATAGAGGCAAAAGTTGGGGAGTGCAATGCCTCCGTCATACCAGGACATTGTCAGCTTTTGCAGGGCAATACGAACAGCCCTTCCATCCCACAGGAGGAGGCGGAGATCGCTCTCCACCGACCTGAAGTAGGAGTCCGTAATCGGAAAGGGGCAGTTTTGGAGGGCATATAGGAAGCGTGGGAGAGCCAACATTTTGAACAGGGCTGCTCTGCCAGCGAGGGACAGCGGTAGGGATCGCCAATGTGCAACGTCGTTGTGTAGTCTGCGCAATGGGGCCAGTAGATTCCGGTAGTGAAAAAGAGTGTTGTTCGAAGTGACGAAGATGCCTAAATACCTGAAGCCCTCCTGTGCCACCGGTATAGAGAACCCACAGGGTAGTGAGGGGGGGGCCGTGTAGCATGTGTAGAGTCGATTTAGCCCAATTGATGGAGTATGTTGAGTACTTCCCGAAGTTGGTCAAGACGTGGAACAGACTATTGAGAGAAGATTTTGGGGAAGCTACGTAGATCAGGATATCATCTGCGTAAAGGGAAATCTTATCGGTCACTTCATTGTTCCAGCGAAGGCCTATAATGGAGGCGTCCGTGCGGATCCACTGGGCTAGTGGTTCCAGGGTCAAGGCGAATAAGAGTGGCGACAAGGGGCACCCCTGTTGGGTCCCTCTGTAGAGTGTGAATCTTCTGGACGTATGATTTTTGACTCGGACTTGGCCCTGGAGGTCCGTGTATAAAAGACGTACCCATTGGACAAATTTAGGCCCAAAGCCAAATTGAAGAAGGACCTCAAAAAGATACGACCATTCTATTGAGTCAAGCGCCATAGTGGCGTCGAGGGACAAGATAGCAGCGACCTCCTGGATATATGGTTGTCTACTCAGGACATTATTGACTTGGTGCAGGTTTAGGGCCGTGTTACGTCTTGGAAGAAATCCTGATTTCCTGGCGACATAGCCTTTAAGAATTCTATCGGGACACCGTTGGGACCCATGGCTTTACCCGATTTGATGGAAAAGATCGCCGACGTGAGCTCGTCTATTGTAATGTCAGCATCGAGCATGTCTCGGTCTGTCTCTGAGAGCATCGGTAGGCGCATCTCCGCGAGGAGTTGTCTAGATTCATCCGAGGTATAAATCGCCCCGGCAGTATAAATGTGCGCCAGGTGGTCTGCGAATGTCTCCGCAACCTCCTGCGGGTCAGAGGTCACGATCCATCTGGCCGCGTGATAGAGGAAACCCATCTCGCCCCCTGTTCACGACATTCTAGCCAGGCCAACATTTTCCCGGCTCGGTCGCCGTGTTCATATATTCGATGGCGCGTGTTGAGTAGTCGAGCCTGTGTCTTTTCTTGCGCTAGAGCCCGATAGTTGAGCTGTTCCGCGCGGAGTCTGCGGGCCGCCTCTGTCGAGGGGGATGTATTGTGGGCCAACTCTCTTTGGAGGAGGTCTGATTCGGCTTGTAGGATCTGCTCATTACGTTGCCGGAGATAGCCTAGTTTAAGCGATAATGATCTGCCTTTGATGACCGCCAGATACGCCTCCCATTTAGTTATTGCCGATTGAACCGAACCTACGTTCTCAGTGAAGTAGAAGTCGGTATGTTCAATCAAGTCTTCTTTGATGTCTGGAACTTGCAAAATCCAAGGATTAATGATTATGGGGCCGCGGGTGGTTTGACGATAGTATGTCAGTTCTACGCTGATGGGAGAGTGGTCGGAGATGCCACGGGGAAGACCCTTGGGGTGGTTAAAGAATCCGATATCCGCTGTCGGGCAAAAGAAGTGGTCGATACGGGACATACTGTTGTGTGCATTAAAGTAGTGTGTGAAGTAGGGGGTAGCGGGGTAGTGGGATCTCCATATATCTTCTAAGCCCATGGCATGAGCGAATTCATAAAGATCCGTGCAGGATTTATGTGAGCGGCGTGTGGGTTTTCTGTCGAGGTGGTTGTCCATTGTCATATTGAAGTCGCCCCCTACGAGAAGTGTGCCCATAGGAAAGGTCGCCAGGCAAATCCCTAATTCCCGAAGGGAGTCCCGACACAGAGTCGGCAGGAGGTTTACGGATATAAGATTCAAGGGACGCCCCTCCCAAGAGGTCTCGACCGACGCAAATCTGCCCAGAGGATCAGTCCAAGTCTTTATATCTGTGAGTGCCAGGGTTTTTCGAGCCAGGATCCCAACACCGCGCGACCCAGATGAGAAACCTGCATGCACCATCAGTCTATAACCCCCTCTTTGGAGTGCCCAGCATGTGTTGCCCACCAGATGTGTCTCCTGCAATAAAACTAAGTCGGGAGAATGGCGTCGTAGGAACTGAAGGACTGTGCCACGTTTTATTTTGTGACCAAGTCCATTCACATTCCACGACATGATGGTAAGGGACCTGGACAGGGTCTGCGGATTAATGGTGGACGTCATGATGGAGGTACATATGTGATAAAAGAGGCAGGATATTTCGTCTCAAGTGGACTTGAGCAGTAGGGGCAAAAGGCGTCTCGACCCTCGGGGGCCGCAAAATCGCTAGGTGTGGAAGGAAAGCGTGCCATGTCATCACTAAATCTGGCATAGAGCCTGGACTGGTGTAAGAAAGGACTCTGCTAAGAACGAAAGTTACAACAAACCAAAACAAGAACAACCCCTCACCTCCCCCATCCCCACCCGCCCTACTCCCCTGCCAGCGGATTTAAAACTATCCACTCCTCAACTAAGCAGAGTGCCTGTCGCCCTCCCAAACATGAAAGGGGTACTTGGTGAGCCGTGGGGGCCCTCGCTTTAGAGCATCATAGCATAACAAATGATCTATAACAGTTCGTAACCGACCTGTACATTGTGACATATCATAAAGGAACATGACATACGGTTTGGATGAGCGTCTCGTCCCGTGGAAAAAACAGGACCACTTGTGAAATCTAGGATCAGGAGTCCTAAGGCAGTTTCCACAACGTTACCGCCCCGATCAAGGCAGTCCGAGGCAGTGTTGGTCGCGAAGGTCCTTGTTCACCATTTTCTATGTGGATAGTCTCACTGATCAGTTGGTCCATCCTCCGGCGGGTCTTCTCTTCGGTCCGGGGGGCGGTTGCGACGTTCACTCGTTCCGGCGCCATCACGGCTGTTGTTCGGTTTTCCAACTTGGCGCCACCCCTCCAGCCATTCCCAGGCCATCTCTGGAGACTCAAAAAACCAAGTCTTGCCCTCTGCTTCTACATGGAGTTTCGCAGGGAAGAGCATGGAGTATTTAATGTCCTTATCGCGCATGGCTTTTTTTACCTCAAGGAAGCTACGTCGTCGGGCCTGTACCTTCACTGTGAAGTCCGGGAAGAACGTGATATGTGCATCGTCCAGGCGTAGAGGTCCTCCCGTGCGGGCTATCTGGAGGATGGAGTCCCTGTCGCAAAAGTTGAAGACTCTGGCTATAATGGGACGTGGGGGAGCTCCTGGCTTCGAGCGGCCTCCAGGGACACGGTGGGCCCGCTCGATGGAGAAGTATGTGGAGAGTCTTTTAGGTTTGAGATGTTTTTGGACAAGGTCCTCCACGAAGAGATCCGCCGCCTGCCCCTCCATCCGTTCCGGAACTCTTAGGATGCAAATGTTGTTGCGTCTTGATCTGCCTTCGTAGTCATCCAGGAGTTCTCCCATGAGGAGCTGTTGCTTTTTCATCTGGTCCATCTGTTGCTGAAGAGTCGACACGTCGTCAATAAGGGCGGTTGTTTTCACCTCCACATCTTTGACTTTAGAGTCCATTTTTCGGAGGTCCGCACGCAGGAGGGTGACTTCAATGTTAACGGAGTCAATGCGCGTTTCCAGGGATGTACGTACGCCAGCGATAGCCTCCATTACGTCTTCAAATGTTAGTGATTTCGTCGTAGGGGAGGAAGGTGCAGCTGATTGGTCCCCCTCAGATGGACGTCCCTTGCTGTCTGCCTTGGACATCCAGGTGAATTTAGTGATTTGTTTCTGGGTGGTGGGTCGATTATTCCTATTTCCTGCCATCCTGAAGTCTCAGGGTGGATGTGCGACCCACGAGCGCTTGTCCAAGCCCCACCAGTCAGAACTGGCCAGGGGGTCAATGGGGTGCAGCAGTACAGGCAGTGTCTGTATCCTTTGGGGTGGCACACACGATTTGGTGCACGTGTCTTGCGAGAGGGGACACGATCAGCGTCGTTATCGCCGGCACAAAGGAGCCACGTGGAGTCTCTGCAGGCAACGATCTGTTTCCCCCCGTCTACAACTGCGCAAGGTGGGCTCGGTGCGCTGTGGCTCAGGTCCAAAATCCGGAGATGGGGGCAATCACGCAACCACCCCACAGTTCAAGGGGGCCACAAGTGCGCACCAGTGGCCACTCGGTGCACCCCTGGTAGCCGGAGAAAGTCTAGTTAGGGTCTGGCGGTCTGACTCACCGGAGCCTGGCTAGGAGAGTGGAGTGGACCCTGGCGCGTCCCCCGTCTGTGGTCTCCAACAAGGGCCCAAATGCAGTCCTTACGACGTGATAGCCACCGAGGTCTGTACGTCGATATCGGAGGCACCAGAGGGGGGCCTCTCATTCAGCAAGGTGGGCAGCGGGTGTTCCTCGCCAATGGCATCTGGCCGGGGGCGGGAGGCGGGAGAAGAAAGGTCCACAACAAGGCTTTTGGAGCGAGTCCCGGTGGTAGGCCAAGAAGCCGGGGACTCGCGTAAGCACTGTGACCGACGGGAGGGGCTATCCAGGTCCTTAGCCCCGGGCCGTCACCACTCGGCGTAGGGCAGGTGAGAGTTGGCCCGATAGTGCCCGGGAGCATCCGGGAGCTCCGACGGCATCCAGGACTTGCGACTCACTCCGGTGGGCCGGGCAATGTGGAGAGTTCTAGGCCCCTCGGTGAATCACGGGCCGGGTCGCCATCTTCCTTCGTGCCGGTGTAAGCTCCGAGACGGGAGCGATCTCGAGGGTGGCACGGCAAAGGAGTCTGGAAATGAGCTCGGCGTCAGGTCGGTTCTTTCGTCGACCCCTTAGGTGGTCACAGGGGTTAAAATCGCAGCTTCCAGATTGAATTTAGGGCGGATTTACAGGCGAGGGCCGAGGAGCCGGTCTAAAACGTGGTCATTCCTCACGGCTGCAAGCCACGCCCCCGGCACTTATTTATTTTTGACCAGGTGGACAGATTTGCACCAAATGTAGAAATTGGTTTGCGTAGTCAGCTAAGGTGGAGTGCCAATTTTTAGTGCAGGACTCTACATGGGAAAATGTTAAGGGGTGAAAAAAGATGTGATTTCCCATTTTCAGTCCTATTGGAAATTTTGCTAGTGCTTACATTCAAAACCGTGAAGAGATTTACACCAAACGTGTATAAAAGTAAAATTGTACATAGAAAGTGTCTTTTTGGGGGAGGAGCCAAGATGGCGACCGGGTCGGACGTGTAGTCCCTCGGCTCCGAGGACCGTCTCCTTCCTCGCGACTATCCTGCCGGCGATCCTGTATTCTGAAGGCGCATTGCGGTGGCGGTTATGCTCCGACGACCAGTGGTGAAATCCTGAAGCCCGGGCCCCTTGGCGACCGGGAGAAAAGTTCGGCGGCAGTTTGGGGCCCGCAGTGACCTTGCGACCGGGGCCTCAATTTAGTGCTGGAACCGGCCGCGGAGCGAACAACATCGGACATCGTCAGCTATCCTGCTCCGGTCGGACCCTCTATGGTGGGTGCGGCCGACTTTGAACTGCGCGCCCCACTTGACTACTGGTGCAGAATTGTTTGTACCGGGTGAGTGTCGGTGGGGTTCTTTTGTGACGGTGACAACCTTTCCTGTACTTTGCCGAGTGCCCGCCTGTGTGCTGCCCCACTGCCAGCGGGGGACTCCCGAATTTTTCGCCCCACTGATCTCAACAGGGGCGGCTGCGTCTGGAACGCTGCCGGCGGCCGTTCAGATCGGCTGGGCTTTCCTTGAAACAGCAAGGCACATAATGACGCATAGCCTTGGGGAGCAGGGGCCATGGTGTGATCGAGGAAGCGTGTCGCAGTGGGTCACGACTGACGTAGACCGTGGAGGTGTTTGGGGCTACGACGTTTTGTTGGCCGCTATCGTCTCCCTTCACTATGACATAGTTTACTCTGCGCGAATCCTGATCAATAAGGTTGACGCACTATTGATTCCACGGGGGTGCTCCAACATGGCGGACCTACCTGACCACTGCATTCCTTCTTGCCCCGCTCCTGATTCATACAAGATGGCGGCCTCGTGTACTGCTGGTGGCTATGGTGTTCCGGTATTCGTGGCTGTCCCCGCAACGGACGATGTTAGCCTTGATCGTGATGTGACACATGGATCGCGACCGCGATTGGAATCCTTTCCCCACGTCTTCCCCCCTGCTACCCGAGGATCCTTCCAGAAGGGACGGGACATTGCGACTTTTTCCTTTGGTTCTGATTCGCTGGATGCTTCGAGGGTTATCTGCTTCTGGCTCAGCAAGGAACCGATGTACTCCAGTGCTCTTGGCTTACCTGTGTATTTACAGCAAAATTTCCTTTTTGGATTACAGTTCACGCCCGTTTGGGTTCCTTCTGCTAGGGGTTGGGGGTGCGTGAAGACGGGTCAGGGGTGACCGCTTCTTGTCGTTGTCCTGTGGTTCTCCTCGTTCTAGACCGGGTGTGGGGCGTATTGACTTTTGTATGCCGCAATGTGCCTCTTCTGTGACATTTATTCTGTAAGTTAGTAATGGTGTTGCTCACCGGACTGTGCATCCTGGATTTATGTTGGACTAAAGGAACTGTGATGCCGGGGGGCTGATGGTGGGCTCCTCCTCCGCTTCTCGCCCTTCTGGGGGCTTTGTATGGTTCCTTCTTTCTTCCTTTTCTTTCTGCTTAACTTTAGTCTAGGTGGGTGGTAGTTTCTTTTCTCTTCTTCTACATTTCGGGTTTCCTTACAGGGGCGACAGGCACTCTGCTGAGGGGGGGGCCGTAGCTGGAGGCAGGGCTGCAGGGTGGGGGGTATTCTTCGTTTTTCTTTCTCTTTTTCAGTTTCTAGGGCCTCTATTTCTTCTGTTTTGTTTGCCTTTTTCTTTTCTTTCTTTCCCTTTTCTCTATGGGTTTCTGCATGGCGTGGGGTTTACTCTTAAGTCTTCGACCAGTATGGGGGATGTTATACTGCCTTCCTTTTTTGGATCCTGGGGCGGGAGCTGCATGGGGGGGCGTACTGTATTGTTTACTGTTTATCCTGTTTTAATGCGCGTTCTAGCATGTGCCCCGCCTGCAGTGGTCCCTATCGTGCGTATCCTGATGTGACGTCCCCTTCCTCTGGTGTTATTATATTGTTTGCCATCGGATCCTGTTCTATTTTTGATTCCTTGCAAAGTAAAAATCAAACCTCTCTTATCCTAGTGCCGTTAGGGTGCGATAGTATCCTAGTTGTTGATCCGGACTTTTCGGGGCGGGCTGTATGTGGATTGACTTATTGATTTGTACTGCCCGTCTTCCGATAATAGCCGGCCGTGTTCTTGCTGGCTGGTGATTGTATCTGCCTTGTTTTCAAATAAAGGTTTTAAAAAAAAAATTTTTTTTAATATTAATATTTGCGCACATGCGCCAAAATCTGTATATTTTCAAGGTCTACTTATAAGAGATCATAAACAACTGAAAATTACGTCGTCTGCATGCTCAAAGTGCTGGGTGTGCGCACTACGTACTTTTCTGTTGTTTATGGACAATTTAAACAAAAAACTGAAGCAGTGCCTTGGGACTGCAGATGCTTGAATGATTAATTTGCCTGCAGCCTTGTCCCAGCCAGATTTAAATATCTCTCCCCAGCAAGTCACAAAGACAGGGGAGAATGAAGAATGGTCCTTCACCAGCCTCCCCCCCCATACATCATATCTTAGGATGCGCAGAGTATAATGAGCTGTTCATTACCATTGTTGAGGAGGGGAAGGCCATCATAAAGCACTTGAAGCACCACAAGTTGACACCCCTCTCTACACTCAACAATGATAATAAATAGTATACTTCTCTCTTTGTATCTGGGTGCATACTATACATAAACATATGCACCTGTTTGCCAGTGGTTTCAAAGATAGATCAAAGAATTTCACAGTGAATTCTTTTCTGTAATTCACAAGGCTAACTTTATTTGCAGGAAACTTAGCTGTCCTATACAAATAAAAAAAGGCAAATGGGTAGTTAACAGCACATTTCTTATGTCTTTCGGTGCTAGGAAAAAAATATTTTTAACAATGACAGTGCTGCTCTTAGAGCATTACTCAGCACAACTGACCAGCTTACCCTTGTTTTAACAAACGATATTTAACCGAAACGAGGGTTCAAATGGTTGAATATTTGTGCAGTAAGATAACATCACATTAAATGGTCCTCCTAATTATTAGGAGAGTTGTTTCCCTGTGTAAAGTAATTTTTACATACTATCTGTAAAGTTGAAAACAATGTTTTTCTAAAGTCAATTTGGCAAGTGCAGTAATAACCTTGAATTTGACCATTGCATTGTAGCAGTACTTAATTTGTGCCGGTGCTTTCAGGTGCTCAGCACCGGCATTTAATTGCCAGCACCGGGGCTTATGACTGTCTGCCACATGGTAGTGGTGTCTGCCAATTTAGGTACAAGCACAACAACTTTTGTTTATTATTTTAATTTAAATTTCCAATTAGTAGTATTGCCTCCAAAGCCATTCTTATAGCTTTGGGGCCTGTAATAATATGAATTGTCACACTTTTAAGAGTGTGAAGATTAGTAGTGTGTTGGTGCGTTCATTGGCAGTGCTGCCAGGGGCAACGGATGGTGCAAACTCCAGTGTCCTCCTGTCGAGGGCACCAGCACTAGGGGGCATATTAACAAGGGCGTGCGATAAATATCGCAAATCGCGCTTAGCGCACAATTTTTTATCGAACGATCTTATCGCTGAGATAGCGAGTTATTACCAATGTTTTTCTCCAATGTGATAAAAGATCCAGCGATAATGGTGAAATCCACCAAAAACACAAGTAAAACAGCGATACAACTTTTATCTCTAACGTAAAATAGGCAGGGGAGGATTCAGCCTTAGAATCCACCTCCCATTGAGAATAATGGCTAATTCAGGATTTTAGCAGGTGTAAAAATTCCTGCGATAACCCCGGTTAGCATGAATTTTTACAGCGCTAACCGGCGAAGGGGCCCCATTGCTAATAGGCGTTAGGTCTGTTAGCGGCTGTTTCCGTGGTCTTTTAGTCGGGAACGCCTACTTTGCATGTCATTAGCGATAAATATCGCTGACATGCAAAGCGGCCCCCAAGACGGTCTCTTTCGCCAGAAAGCTGTCGCTAACAGATGTTAGGGACAGCTTGCTGATAGGGCGATAAAAATATCGCCGCCTTAGCGGCAAAAAGTGCTGCTAAAGCGGCTATATTGGTTTAGAAAAAGGGGACCCTTATATTGTTAAATAGACTCACTATACATAGGGAAAGAACATTGTAGGTAAGAGTATATAGCTTAGTCAGTCATATTATTGACGAAAACAGTAACAGGTCGATAGGATATGCAGTATGTCACCCCATATACAGCATGAATCAACCAAAACTAGATAGCCAAATATTTAAAAAAACTTAAATTCTTTTATTTGATAATTATATTTTTCCACTATTTTCTTTTGATTTTTCCATAAATACAAAAGGATAATAATCATGGGAGACATGTTATCATTTATGATTACATGTCTCCCATGATTATTATCCTTTTGTATTTATAAGTTATATCCTGTTTTTATTTAATTTTCAGTGCAATAAGACGGTGACCTGATGAAGGCGATAACGCCGAAATGCGCGTAGTCTTTTCTACTGCCTTGCCTCCATCAACTTGTCTAAGTTTTGGTTGTACTGCTCTTTATGAATTGTTGCTTGCTGTATATATTGTCTGAATATTTTAATGGCAAAATCAAAAGAAAATAGTGGAAAAAATATAATTATCAAATAAAAGTATGTACGTTTTTTTGAATATTTGGCTATCTAGTTTTGGTTGATTCATGCTGTATATAGGGTGACATACTGCATATCCTCTCGACCTGTAACTGTTTTTGTCAACAATGTGACTGACTAAGCTATATACTCTTACCTACAAAGCAGCTATAGTGCCCTTGCTAATATCCCTCTAAGTTGTTTTACACATTGGGCACTGCATTGTAGTAATACATGTGTGAATCTGTGTTTATTAGTAGAGGTGTGCTAAGTAACATGAGTTAAAATACCATGTTTATTTTCACTGACATGGCATAAATATATATGATTATTATTTATTTATTCAATCTAAAGCATGATCATATACAAAGAATAAAAACACATATTAAAAGATCTCAGTGCATAATTTCATCAATAAAAATACAAGTCATGTACATGTCAAAAAGATGAAATTACATAGTGTGTGGCATAATCAAATATAAAACATTATAAAAGAGAAAATAAAAATGGATAGAATGAATTCTATAATGTTATAATAAAGGGTGGGTCTGCTGCGTTATCCTACATCAATTTTTTTAACTAGGCGCAGAAACTAAGCCCCCCCCCTCTCAATATCCCCATACTCCGGCAGTAGGGGATTATGTAGCCACTTTGGACCTCTGCCACAGGTGTAGAGGAGATATCTACAAAGGGTGAAAACAAGCCATTTGGTCATATCAGAACTAAATCCACGCAAAGCATCTGAAGGGCGTGAGCAAGACAGTACTCAACATGCAGGAATGATCAATTTTTTCCTCAGTATAACATATGCAGGACAAAAGAAAGCATATTGTTCAATGGTGTTAGTGGTAGTTTTACAACACAGACACGAAGGAGTAGTGGTGGAATTTACCCACCTACTTCTCGTAGCATTCAGAGGGAAAGTGCCACATCTAAATTGAATATAAAGTGCACGTGCTAGAGCTTGTTCAACAACATCTATGTAGGATTAAAAATTAAAAGAACTTTTAACATTTAAAAAAGATGTTGTTAAAGTGACAAATGACCTAGGCTCAGTGCAAACAGTATTACAAAAATTCCAATACATTATTTTTAACTGTGGTATCGATTTTTTGTAATGGAATGAGGATCATCCCACGTGTTCTCCATCCCTAATTTAATAAACCACCCTTTGACTTTTTTAAACCACAGCAAAAATCTGATTTCCTTTGAGTGATTAGTAATTTCTCCACAGCATCTTTCACTGGTACCTGGGTGTTACGTGCCCATAATCTAATCCAGAACATAAGCACCTTCAGGACAATACAGTGGGAAATAGATTTTAGCCCAAGGTCGAGACGTAAGGGTAGTATGTAATCTTTGGGAGATTTAAAAGAGCCCTTAAGAATGTATTCTCAGCGACTTCTAATTTGTCAATATGCTCCAGACCCCACAGTTCTGCCCCATAGAGGACTGCGCCCAGACCTTTGGCCCTGTGTATTTCTAGTGTGGGAGAGATTGGGCAAAAAGGTGAGCGCTTAACTCTTTTTACAATTGCGCTGGAGTGTGAGGACACTCTTCTCGATTTGGGGGGACCAAGCCAAGTTGTCACTAATTCTAACGCCCAAATAGTCAAAAGCCTTGACCTGTTCTAATAGTTGGGCTTCGAGCCTCACTTTCCCCTTGGTTGATTTATAGGGATTGAAAACCATAAACTTGGTTTTCGAGCAATTGATTTTGAGGCCCGGACTTTACATGCTGTCACAGATTTGGTTAACACATTCTGAATACCCATAGGAGATTTTGATATAAGAAACGTATCGTCAGCGAATAGGAGGGACGGTATTAGCTTCCCTCCCAATTTCGGTGGGTCACCTCCACAATCATACTGCTCTTTTATGAGCTCATTTATGTGTGGGGTAAGCATAGTAGGGGCCAGCACACAACCCTGGCGCGCTCCTCTCCTAATGGATATTTTCTCAGTCAGGCTCCCATCAGGGTTCCATCTGACTCTAGCATAGTTGGCATCATGGAGTCGGAGTAGGCCAGGGGAGAGACCCATGTCACTTCAAACTGACCAGAGCCTGAGGAAACTAAACACTTGACCTAGGGTGCTTGTATCTGCTCTGAACCAAACCTGCAGGTGTGAGAGTATGTTGTTATCCTCAATCCAATGAGCTGTGATAAAATCATTATGCTAAATAATTTCTGCGATACATCTATGAGGCTGAAAGGCCTATAATTAACAGGGTCCCCTTTGCCCCCTTTGCCCCCTTTTTTGAATATTGGGATTATTTCTGCACCCTTCCATGTTGCCGGGATATCTCCTCAATGTATGGTGGCATTAAAGACTAGCTGGAGCAAAGGGCCCTATATTTTGGGTTCAGACTTATATAGATCTCCCGGAAGTCTATCTAGCCCAGGGGCTTTACCAGTTTTTAGTGAGTTGATTGCATTCATGGTCTTCGACAGGGAGAAGCTCACTACCTCATGTGGATCAAATACTTAATTACAAGCCCCAGCTACCTCCTCTGCATCACCAACAAACTCACTATCCCTCACAGAATATAGTGCCTGAAAATACTCTTCCCAGATGTGTGGCTGGATAAAAAAATCATTTTCACTAACCTGATGAGTTACCCCTTTAGAGAAAGGGTGCCAGAATAGCCGACAGTCCTTTTGCCTGGATGCCTAAACAAGGATATGCCAATGTTCTACCTCCCAGCTCTGTTTAGCCTCCCCTTGCATAATCTTATGCAGTCTCCTTTTATTGTTTATATCAGTCCTTATCCCCTCTTTTACTGCCTTACTGCATTCCTCATTATGCCATGTGGCATTATTACTTTTGTGCATCGATGACCTTTCCTGGGTGCTAAAATAATGCGTAATATTATTCGACAGGTCTTGATAGCTCGCCAAGATAGTATCATCATTCCGGTTAGCATTAGACATCTTCACTAAGGTCTGTGCCACCTCTTTATACATTTTGGGGAGAAGCTTGCCAGCAGTGACTATGTTCGCCCATTTAACTCTCCTGTTGTTGTTGGTTGGTGCCTTCATTAAATTAAACTGAGGCTGTAAAACCTGGAGCCCATAGAGACTTAAAAGCAATGTGTGATGATCACTATCCTCACATTTGAGGATGGTCATATCACTTACTTGTGGCCAAATATCAAGATCAACCATAATATAATCTATTCTGCTTTTAAAGGTCTAGTCTGCGCTGGCATCTGAGCATGTCCTCCCGTTGCATGCACGGACCCCATGAGCAAGAGTAAGCGAAAGGACTTGCTGCACGACACAAGTGCATCTTTTAAGGGTTGGGATCTGAAGCCTACAAATGCCTCTAGTGTCTTCTTCCTCCTGGACTATTTCCTGAATGTATTCAACATGCTCGTCTGTGGTGCTAAAGTCACCGGCTATATTAAGGGGGCATTCATTCAAGGAAATGAGTTAGCTTTGTGACTGTGTCAGAGGGCTTATGGGGACTTTTAAACCTATTATATATATATTGATAAGCCTAACAAGGGTATCCTTTTTAAACGAGACCAGATCAATACCAAGGATCTCCTGGGAGTTTAAGTCTAGCGCTTAATTTTACAAGCTAATGTTGTCTTGACCCAGATCAGCTTTCCTCCCACTGGTCTAGCAGATGGTGACTATCTGTCTTCTATACTAAACGTGGATAAACCCACCCTGTGAATCTGTTCGGTGGACCAGGTTTCTTGGAAGAGACAGATAGCGCAGTTATCCACTAATTTACCTCCCTAAGGGCCAGATGTAGGTAATCCCAGATTACCGATTCTTAAATACCAAATCATACCGATTCGGTATTTAAGAACAGGCAAATGGGATGTAGGTAATTTTTCCTAAAAAATTACCGAATCGGTAAGTTTCGGTAATTACCGAATCGGTATTTACTGAGTCGGTAATTGCCATTCATTCCTATGGGCCTGTAGGCACATAGGAATGAATGTCAATTACCGAATCGGTAAATACCTATTCGGTAATTGGGGGAAACATTGAAGGGTGGCAGGGTGTCACTTTGACACCCTGTTGCACCCCTCAATTGTGCATGGGTGCACATGTTGCAGACATACATGCCCTAAGGGCATGTATGTCTGCAACATGGCACTGTTGGAAAAGCAAAAAAAATGCTTTTTTAAAGGTTTTCATTATTTACCACCAGTAAATAACGAATCCTTAACTGAGGAATGCACTAACTTGAGTGCTTCCTACATCCTGGATTCGGTAATTTACCGAATCGGTATGTTAAGAATTCGGTATTTTACAGAATCCTTAAATTACCGATTCGGTAAAATACCGAATCCTTAAAAAATGCCACCTACATTTCAAAAACCCAATACCGGTTGGTAACGGCCGAAATTCGGTCCTTTCGGCCATTATCGACCGGTATTGGGCCACCTACATCTGGCCCCAAGTCATTAAGTTTAGAGCATAGCCCTGCAATATTCCATGAGATGAGATTCAGCTGGGGTCGGTAATAGGCCCTCCCTTCAATAAATGTCTTGTTTGAGGGTTACCCCTTGTTATAGCCGTGGTTAGAGCCTTATTTACAGGTGGGCTGCCTGGTGTAGAGACCACTATTTCTTAAGGGCTGGGATGGGTCTGTTCTTCCATAGAAATACCATCCCAAGAAGTGACCTGGTCTGTCATAAGAAGGGTATTACTGGGCGCTCGTTAATCTAATTTATCCAGGTCTGTTAGTGCCTCATATCTATTGCTTGTTGCAAAGAGGGGTTGCTCCTTCCTCGACTGCTCATACCGTGATAGTGGCATTTTGTGGATTTACTAGTCACAGGGTTTTAGATGGCTATAAAAGAAACTCAACAGCATTATGCCTATCCCATAATCCTGACCCCAACTGAATTGGTTTCTCACACTCCTAATTATGGACCCTGCGAGGTCTGGGTTTCGACAGTTTATCACAATACATATCCCAAGAAGGGATGTATGACGTTATAACGCATACTTTTACTCCGCAGACCATTACAACGCGACTTTTACACCGCATACCGTTACAACGCATAGCGCCTTGGGGCGCTGGATAGTGGTAAGTATAATTTACTATTCTAACTCCAGTCCCCGTGGACCCTAGGGAAGGTGTTGGATAGTAAATTATACTTATTCCCTATCCTAGAGCGCCCCCCAGCGCAATGCGTTGTAATGGTATGCGGAGTAAAAGTCGCGTTGTAATGGTAGTGCGGAGTAAAAAATGCATTGTAACAGGTGTATACCCCCAAGAAGTGACCTGGTCTGTCATAAGAAGGGTATTACTGGGCGCTCGTTAATCTAATTTATCCAGGTCTGTTAGTGCCTCATATCTATTGCTTGTTGCAAAGAGGGGTTGCTCCTTCCTCGACTGCTCATACCGTAACAGGGGCATTTTGTGGATTTACTAGCCACAGGGTTTTAGATGGCTATAAAGAAACTCAACAGCATTATGCCTATCCCATAATCCTGACCCCAACTGATTTAGTTTCTCACATTCCTAATTATGGACCCTGCGAGGTCTGGGTTTTGACAGTTTATCACAATACAGTCACCCTCAATTGACTTGCATAGGGGAACAACCCTGCTTTCTCTTCTAACCGTCAAGATATCATGGAACCTGGAGTTGTCATATTCCGTATTTAGAGATAGCCAGTGACATACCTTATTTTTCAGTTGGCCTGTGGATTCTTGGAAACTACCCTGGAGTGGGGGGACATTAGTAAGGATGGCAACATAGGGTCAGCCTTCGGGTGGAAAATCCAGATTGACCTCATTTGATGGTTTATATGAATGAGCCAAAAGATTCTTCTGGCGGAGAGGCTGCCTCTCTGGACCAATACCATTAGGGTTGGGCTCTGGGTTGTGGACCTAGATCTGCTGCCAGCAGACTCACTGTTACCCATGCGGTCGGTATGCTTCGAACCCCCATTCTTAGTATAAGTTTCCCGCGGAGTGGTCCCAACCACCTCAGTTGGTGCAGGTAGTGGGTTTTAATTATTTTGGTTCCCCATCCTATTATAAGTCCCTGTAGATCCCTCCATGGTTGTACAAGCAGATTGTAGTACCCTAGCATTTCCTACCCCTTCCAGAAGACATGTAATAGATTTTGTTAAATTTCCCACATTAGACTCAAGCTTGTCAAGTCTAAACAAAATTGTTGAAAGATTTTTGATTAGTAGTTCTTCCAACCGGTTGAGTAACAAGTCCGTGTCTTGGCAAGGTGGGGCCAAGGGGGATTGTTGAGGATCTGGGACAGAAGCTGGTATTAAGTGGGTATTTTAGTCCCTATTAGAATCTCCTGCAAGTTTTTCTTGGACCTCGTCTTCGCATCCACTGTGGGTTCCATGTGTTTCAGTTTTCTCTTCCTTTTCACAGTTGGGACAATTGACAAAGGGACGTGTTGGGAAGGGTGTTGTTCTTCGGGGGTTAAAACTGTTTCACCTGAATGAATGAATGAAGATATTCTTATTATGCGCATACTTTGCCCAATGGGCGTCAAGGCGCCTACATCAAAATAACAGCTTATCACCTCATGGAGCATTCAATCATAGGTAGGCCCTCCTAAAGAACCAGGTTTTAAGTTCCTTTTTAAACAAATCAATTGATGGCAACCTTTTTATCTCAATTGGAATAGAATTCCAAAGCTGAGGGGCCACAACTGAAAAGGGCCTAGCTCCCCATCTAGTCAGCCTAACACGAGGCACAACAAGTTGGAGTAGCCCGGCGGATCGAAGGCCTCTAGCGGGAACACAACGAGCGAGTAAAGAACTAATCGCACTCGTTGATCCCTCCGCCAGTGCTCTATATGTCATACATAGGATTTTGAAAGAAATTCTATTCTGCACCGGAAGCCAATGAAGGTCTTTCCTGGCCTTGGTGACAGATGATGACTTGGGAAGGGCCAAAACAAAACGTGCAGCCGCATTCTGCACAATTTGCAGTCGATGTATGTGGCTCTTGTTAGACTCCATATACAGAGAGTTACAATAGTCTAACCTGGAGCCAACAAGAGCGACTGCAACTTGTTTACGCGCCTGGGGAGAAAGATATCCGCGGATTCTATTAAGAGTCCTAATCACACCCCAGCAGGTGGCCACGGTCCTGTTGACTTGAAGGGACATGGAGAGTAAGGTGTCAAATATCACACCAAGATTTCTGGCTGATTGGGAAGGAGTGGGGCAGGTGCCAAGAGAGGAAGGCCACCACTCGCTCGACCAAACGTCCTGGTTCTTTCCAAAGACCAGTACCTCTGTTTTTCGCCGTTGAGCTTCAGGGAATTAATAGTCATCCAGTCTGCCACATACTGCATGCATACCCTAAAGCTGGAGGCGGATGTCATAACAGAGGAATGAGCCAGAGACACCATAATTGGGTGTCATCAGCGTAGGATACTACCTCCATCCCCTGCGATCTTACTAGTCTAGCAAGGGGGGGCCACATAGATGTTAAACAGGGTCGGGCTCAAGGCCGACCCTTGTGGCACCCCACATTGCAAAGACTTGGCAGGGGAGAGGTAGTTCCCAAGCATCACTCTCTGCTCCCTTTCCAAAAGAAAAGAATTCAAAAGACTCAAGGCTGATCCATCAACCCCTGCCTCCCTAAGCCGAGATGTTAAAATGGCGGGAGACAGGGTATCGAATGCAGCCGAGAGATCAAGCAGGACCAAGACAGTAGTTTGGCCGGAGTCCACTTTGCGCCGGATGTTGTCGGCCACAAAAGTGAGAGCGGACTCTGTGCTGTGATGCTTTCGGAATCCATGTTGTGTATTGTCTAGGTATTCAGACTGATCAAGAAAGGAGGACAGGTGGAGGTTGAGATGCACCTCCAAAATTTTTGCAGGATCAGGGAGAAGGGAAATAGGCCTAAAGTTTTTAAGAAGGCCAGGGTCGAGGAACGGTTTTTTGAGGAGGGGCTTCACAATAGCCTTCTTCCATACCGTTGGAAAAGATCCCTGGGTAATGGATTTATTCATAGCCATGAGCATAGGAGGAAGAAGACTACTTCTACACTCTTTAAGTTTTTTAAGAGGTAGAGGATCCATGGGGGAAGCGGATTTAGTCCTGTCCAGTAAAAGATTCAATCCCTCCAAAGACAAAGGGGGAAACTCCGTTAGAAGTGAGTTAGGAGAATCTTTACATAGGGAATCAAGATTGGATATGGCAGGAAGAATATTCTGATCCAATAAATGGCACTCGGCTTCCAAGGAGACATGGATATCAAAGATCTTCTTATGGAAGAAGTCAGAGATCTTATTGCATAATTCCTGCGAACTAACTACAGGATCAGGGAGTTGGAGGGAGCATAGTGAGTCGGCGATTTTAAACAGCTCCCTAGAAGATGTAAGAGAACTGGTAAGATTGGAAAAGTATTCCTGCTTCTCCATTACCACTCTCTGTTTATACTCCCGTAATGCAGACTTATGTGCCTCTCGGTCCCTGGGATCCCATGATTTCCTCCAACTTCTCTCAGTGCTCCTACATCCCTGCCTCAAGAGTCTCAGCTGGTCGGAGAACCAAGGCGCAGTAGGCTTCCACCGGGCTACATAACATAGAGAAGCAGGGGCAAGTTTGTCAACAGCACTGGAGATGGAATCCATCAGATCCTGAGCTGCCTCACCTGCGTTTTTTCGGGCAAGAGAATCAGTAGAAGAAACAAAAGAGGCAAGAGCCTCATCAGTAATGTTCCTAAAGTTTCTCCTAAGAGTGCGTGAGGAAATAGTCTGGATACCAGAACTAGGGGCAGGAAGAACAAATTCCAACGAAACTGCGAAGGGGTCCGTCCAGACCAATGGCAGAGGGGGGCCAGTCGAGAGTCTAGGGTCATTAGAGAATACCCCATCAAGTATATGACCAGCCGTATGAGTGGGACTGCTCACAAGTTGATGAAAGTCACAAGCTCCAAGTGACTCAACCAAAGATAAAGTATCTTTTGAATTGGTTTCCTCAAGATGAAAATTCAAATCGCCCAAGATGGTAAGACAGGGCTTACCAAAATAGGGTTCAAGAATTCTCAGTAAATCCGAAGAAAAACCAGATCTAGGACCCGGATGCCTATACATCAGGATCCCTGTAAAAGAGGCCGATGGGGCACACGTGATACAGAAATAGAGAGCTTCAAAATGATCTTGAGGCATGGATAGTAGTTTAATGTTGCATGGCAAGGAGGATTTAGAAAGAATAGCAATTCCTCCTCCTCTGCGGAGCAGTCTATCCTGCCTATGCAGGGAGTAGCCCTCAGGAATGGCCATCAGCAGATCGTGACCGGAGGTATCAGAAGCCCAGGTCTCCGTAATGAACACCCAATCCGGCTGTCGCGCATCCACAAAGTCGTGAAAGGCCACGTTGTGCTTGATGAGTGAACGCGCATTAATAAGAAACCCAGTTCTTGAAGAAATAACTGGTCGTGTTTGAGGGGGCAAGGAAATAATCGGCTCGCTGGATAAAAAGTTAAAAGAAACGGAACACACGCTACAGCACGGGGAGTGCAATATCCCCTCAGGCGAGAAGCGATGTGAACAAGATAGAGAACATGGTTTAAATGAAAGGAGATTAGCCTTAGAATATTGCCTACTTGCCTCAGAGAAAAATAGTGAGGTAGAAGCCGGGTCCAGCCCGACCTGCAGCCCGTCCTCAGCGCGGACGGGCGCAGACGGGCTGAACTCAGGCGTAACTCCGGCGGAAGTCCGGCGATCCCGCTGCGCGATTACGCTGCGCGTATGCATGGCTCCAATTTATGTTGGTCGCGCCTCCTAAGTGAGGACTAGACCGCGCTGTAACTCACCCCTCACCCAATATGGCCACCGTCAAGACACTGACAGGGACCCGCGAAATGCGGTGCTTCACCAATTATTGTGCAAGTAGGAATGGCAGCGTGCAGGTAAGCGTATCCGGCCGATATTAAAAACAGGGGAAATAATTGCGCTAACACAAATAACAAAAGAGACAAAAAACGGGAGTATTAAAATTAGGAAGAGCTGCCAGTAACGAAGCGCTGCCAAGGAGTGCGCTAAGCTAATTAAGACTGCGCCTAAGATTTGCCTCCAATTTATGGTGATACCTGGAGATACAACTGTTAAGGAGCGCCACAGTCATCACCCTCAAAGACCCCACTGTGCACTAGGTCCTGGTTCAGAGAGACAAGGGAGCTTCCCCCTAGGGATAACCCTTGTTCGACTGCCAGGATTTCTTTATCAATGACTGAAGCAGCTTTGGTTAGGAAGCAGTCAAGAGTGGAGATTTTGAAGGATCTTGGGTGTCCCCTCCCTTTGGCCATTTTCAAGACCCAACTTTAATATGCAAATAATAAAGCACAGCCACTTGTAGAGAAAGACTTACTAAGTAGACGGGATCTGACAGACTCCCAGGAGTAAACTCACAGCGCCAGTGAGCTCTCACAGAAACAACAACAGCAGAACCAAGATAATAGTCCCGGGTTGGCCTCTGGCAGGTGCAGACGTATCCGCCCTCATCCAGGCACGCAAAACGGGCATCGGCGCCTCCTGGCGCATGGCACCCTGGGGATTGAAGTCCCCTCTACTGGCAAGTGTGGTCGCCCTGCTGAAATATATATATTTCACAGATGTGCTTGCCACTGTGTAGTTATGGTACAGACTCACTTGAAAAGGCATTTATTGATTTTTGGCCCTTGGACAGATTTGAACCAAATTTAGAAATTGGTTTGCGTAGTCAGCTAAGGTGCAGCGTTCTTATTTTTAGTGCAGATCTGTCCATGGAATTTTTTGTTAAGGGGGCGTGAAAAAAAATCTGATTTACCATTTTTGCTCCTATAAGAAATTTTCCTTGTGCTTACATTCAAAACTGTGAAGAGATTTACACCAAACATGCATAAAAGTAGAATTGTACACAGAAAGTGTCTTTTTGTTGACTTGGTGTAAACCCATTCAGCTGTTTTTCAGAAATTAATGTTGTAAAAATGTTTCCTTAGCATTTTTAAATGTTATCAGTTTTAGATAGCTATGCCATCTAAACTTGCTAATGATGATTTATGGCTCCTGATCAATCACATGTTGAATTTTTGACAAATTTGATTATCTAGGTAGAGCTCTGATTTTGTTAACAATTTTGATTTGAAATTTTTGTGCTATGTATACAAAAAATTCTACAGCAATGGGTGGGGGCTGGGGTCACCCTCAGAACCATGCAATACCTCGAGAGTAACCGGAAAATTGAAAACTCAAGTCCTACACAAGGATAAATGTACAATCTGGTGGGCTATTCGAGAATCCAAAACAAATATGATCCAGAAAGTCGCAGTTTTAGTGCCATTTTGTGAATGATTCGCAAAGAGTATGATTCACAGCTTTGTCAAGTGGAAAAAAAAATCGCAGGCAAAGAGAGAAACTAAAATCAGTGTCTGATGCCAGGGCACTGGAGATAAGGGCCTAGTGGCATGGAAACCACAAGACTGTTGGCACTGGGTTGAACGCATGCCCTGGCTACAATCCAGGCCCTGTGCACAACTCCCACTGTGCATCGCTGAAGCCTGCCTGCAGCAGGATTTGGGCAACTTTTAAGGCCATGCATGGGATAGGTATCCTGTCTTTGAATAGGCACAGGTGCTGGCTGCAGACTAGGCTCTGTGGCAAACCCCTGCTTCTCATGGTTGTATTAGCAAAACAAAAAGCGGGCTGCCTATGAAAACTCTGACTAACTATAACTACACAGTGGCAACAATCCCACACACACACCTACACTTATATATATATTATTCAGTGCAGATCGCCACTGTGTAGTTAGAGGTAGGCCAGCGTTTCCATAGGAAATGCGTTTTGTTGCTAATATGATAATGAATTTGGTGCCACAAAGCTTTCCAAAATGTTTCTCTTATTGCATAGTTTGTGCATGGAAAGATTCAGGGTGATCTGTCAAGTAGGGGGCAGAGAAAAGGGGGGGGGTCCCAAAATGCAAAATCCCCATGCATTTTCCATAGACTTTTTTAGGAGGTGCTATCTCAAAGACTGCTGAATGGATAGACACCAAATTTGTCAGGAAGCTTGACCTTGGTCCAGAAAGTGTGCTTTTTGTGATTTGCTGTAAATCTGGTTCAGTAGTTTTAGAGATAATAAGTCTCAAGTGTATCTGGATGGGTGGATTTGTGGGACTCCCGCGAGAGTCCCTCAAACCCGATTTTGAAAAATAGAGTGTTTGACTGAGGGAGCTTTTTTCCTCTTGGGCCATCTTGCTCCAGCAGGAGTGATCATTCTGATTGGCAGCTAACAACATGAACAAAAATGTTGCTGGCAGCCATTACAGGACTTAGGACTTAACCCCTGTCTCGCAATAAAAAAACTTAAAAACATTCCAGCCCTTGTGGGATGTTCCAGAGGGACACCTCCTGGGCTCAATAATGAAAAAGTTGCTGCCATTTTAACCACAATCCATCGCACAGTATAAGAGAAAATTGCCCATCTTTAAAAAAAAATATTTGGGGATGGAGGCGTGAGTGGAGTCCCCCTCCCCAAGCCCATTCTGGGCCCAAGAACCCCTTCCTCCTGGGCCAACATTTTAAAAATAGGAGGGGGTTGCATGGCCACCCTTCCCTCAGCCTTTAAAGACCCGGGGGACCCCATGCCCATTGCCAAATATTAATGAAGAGAAGAGGGGCTGAGCAGCCGGCCTTCCCGAGCTGATCGTGGTACCTGGAACCCCATCACAGGGGCCAATGCTTTAAAATGGGGAGGGCACACTCGGATGAACCTTTCGGATCGTGGCACAGTCCACACGAGCGGATCATTGAATTCGGATGACCGCCTTCGGCATTGGCCATCAAGCCCCTCCCTAACCCCTATTCGTGAGCGTAACAGCGGGAAGTGACATTTTTCGCACCGCCGCTCGCAACAAGAGGATTCAGATGCCACCGGTCCCACGCACCGTTCCAACAACGACGAAGGATACGTTCGCCCCTTCTATGCGCTTGTAATTTTACAACATTAAGCGCTAGTACCATTCAAGCTGTAATCTGCCATACACGCCACTGATTACTGATCCCTGGCGCTTTGAAACTCCCTCTCCTTTGGTGCAACTTTGCCAAAGGCGCAATACAATGATTAAACCAGGCAAACAATTTATTAAGTCCTGATGATGATCCCTTGTTAATTTGAGCGCGGGATCGAAACGTCGACTCCTTTAAGTGGGCATACAGTATATTCATTGTGTATTGTTTGTTTGCACCACTTCAGGATACACTGTTAAAAATGTTCTGACTCAAAACAGTGACCTGTCCGCTCTTCTCTTTTGCCTGATACACCCTTTCCTATCATCTTACTCTTCTTTCCTGTTTTCCACGGTACGGCACAGGAGTGTGTCGCGCTGCAATGACTTATTGCTGTGCACCAGTATCGAAAATAAGATTGTTGTTTATTTAACTATTAAAGTTTCCTGTCCGGCTGGACAGGAAAATAAATATATAGAGCCTATTGTGGTCTATATTACATTGTTGTACTACCAAACTGTTGCTTAGGACCTATGTCTTTCTAAATTAAAATGGGGAGGGGCATGTGAACCCCCTCCTCAAGCCACTTAAATCCCCAGGAACGTCATTCCCCCGTGCCCATCTTTCAGTAGAAAGAGGAGCCCTCCCCGAGCCACTTAAGAACCGGGGGACCCCATTCCCTTGGTCCTGGTTCCAATGTGTCTCGAGGAGCTCACTCCCGGGACACAGTTGCCCATAGGTTTCTCAGTTACGAGAAGAAGTCAGTTAAAACATACTGTTTTAAACCCACAAAATGACTGAAATTCACCGTTTATAGTCATCTCAAGTAACTATAAATTATGCCCTCAAATAACTATAAATCATGCCCCCACCTTGCACAGTGCGGTCATCAATTATGTCATTTCAGATGTTGCAGTGATGATATTAATTATGTCATTGAAGATGTTATGAGTAATGTAATATTCAGGCCTGGGTGTAGTTTGTGGAGTTTTTCTACGCAGAACTCCACCAAGTGGCAAAAAAACTCCAAGAAGTTCCGCAAGTGGCAGAGTGCAGTGCAAACTTCTACCCGAGCTGCAGCTCGCGCTCGCAAACTTACCAATCACAAGCGTAAGCAGGGAAAAACTCCGCTGCACTATGCGGAGTGGAGTTTTCTCCGCAAACTCCACGAACCGAGTGGAGTTCACCACCCAGGCCTAGTAATATTGAAGGCAATTAGCAAAGCATGGCAAGGGCAGGAGTTATAATTACTTTAGGGCATGAATAACCTTTCCTTTTTTCAGAAAAAAAAGATATACATACATACGCCCACACAAACAGACAGTGTCCTCACCAACAAATACCCCTCTGGCATTACTGGTGCATGACGGGGGCACAAGGTAACCAAATATATCTCACAAAGTGTCCACTACTCACTGGTAGGAACAGACATACACTCTACTACTGCTGCTTTTCAACAGATTTTAATCAGCAAGCTAACCTTAGGGGTTTCGGCCATTGCTTGGTCTTGATCACAAGTAGTGGACATAGCAAACCAACATGCATAAAAAATACACACAGAACAAACAACAGTAATACATATTGAACTGACATCAATTGAATTAATGCAACAATACATTAGTATCATACTGCTCCATACAATTCTTCTGTTTGGTACAGTGCATGTAAATAAACATACAAAATAATAATTCAAGTCATTATACAACAAAACAACGGAGCCGACTCAATTCCAATCTTATCCTCTCACATTGATATTACAATACGTGATCAAACAGTAATAGTTGTGTCACTGTGCGAAATAAAGTAAAATAAAATGAGTGAATTGTGTACCCAGAAACCTAGGTAAGCATGGTTGGTCGACCCTGTAACTAAATCTTAAACAAGCACCTATAAAAAAGTGATACAATCCAATTAGATACTTCAAGAGGGATCAATAGATCCTGATTTGTAAAATGCCACAGTAGATATTAATGGATTGGTCAATTATAACAAGGTACATAAATAGCATGGTTGATTCGTCACATCATAAACAGACCCCAGCAATCTGAGCCAAATCCTAGTGGGTAAGATTGCATTAGTAAACATTGCATAAATGCCAAACAGACATGATAACACGAGTTAATCAAAAACATCAAAGAAATAGTTTTAAAAAAATCACAGAATTCACCAAAAAAGCTCATTCAAAACCTCTGGCAGTATAAATACACTCATACATGGCCCAAGAGGGAAATGTCTATCAACAACGCAACTCAAAAGGCTTAGCTTCAGGGGACTCTTGAGTTCTACCATGATTTACCCACCAACCACCTGCATAAAAACATAAACTCTGTTAAAATCATGTACACATGTACATAAAATCTGTAAAAAACCTGTACACGCATGAAATGCATTGCACTAAAATACAATTTGCTGAAAGCATTCTGAAAGGGTCATCACATCTCACGGCATACCCATATGTGTACTCAACATTTCCTCTGTTGAGATCCTGTAGCACCTTAGTTTCTTACTCAATAATGAGATTATATTATAACCTCAGAAGGGACATGTCTGTATTCCTTCCCCTAGTCATTGGACAGATTTTTTAAATGTCACTTGCTATTTTGTTATGAGTGTAGTAATGAAATGTATTCTCACATTCATCTTGGCATTCTTCTTCCCATGTTTTATTAGCTCATCCCTGACTACTTCACTCATATGGAAACTGCAACCAGTACAGAGTTAGAGTATCTCCTCTCTCTGAACCTTGATAGTTTAACTTTTTGTTCCTTCCAGAAACCTTCCTACAGTTTCTCCCTGCCCTCAAAAGTTCACCAAAGGGGATGCTCTCTATCAGGTGTATTGGGTGACTGCTGTTAGTAGGTAAGAGGCTGTTCCCAGATGTGTGTTTTCTGTATTCACTAATCTTAAGTCTTTCCCCACTCACCTCTACTGAAATATCTAAAAATGTGATGCTCTTACCACTGATGTTCCCTGTGAAATGCAAATTCCAATTATTAAAATTCAAAGTCTCAACAAACATTGTGGCTTTACACACAGAGGCTTTCTGAATGACAATAATATCTTCAATGAACCTGATCCATAACATGACATATTCATTAAAGGTATCCATAGAGCCTAGGACCCTCTCACCCCGCCTGTCCATAAATAGGTTGACATAGTTGGGGCAAAGCTGTGCCCTGTACCTCTTTGTACAATTGGCCTATTAAAAAATAAGTGATCATTGGTAAGACAGAAATAGAACATGTTTAATAGCATTTTATTGTAGAGAAGGTAGAACAAAGATCTAGCTCACAAAAAGTGCAGATGGGTCCCCATTCCTACTTTGTGTGTAATGCTTGTGTTCAAGCTACTCACATCAAGTGTTATCTTATCAGGCCAAAATCTGATTCCCAACCTTGAATGCTAGCTAGGAAATTGTATGTGTCCTTAATATATGAAGGTAAAGAGGCAACAAAAGGATATAGACAAAATCCACATATCAGTAGGTATTCTTCAGAAGACATCTCAAGGCACATGCTATAGGTCTCCCTGGAGGATTAGTCTCGTTTATATGTACCTGTGTCAATCAGCACAGAATGGGGATCCTAGGTTAGTTACATCTCAAAAACAAAAATTCCTCCCATTCGAGAAGGACTCTCTCCCTCCAGTCACTGAGCATTTCATCATATTTCTTATTAGTCTTGGACACAGCCTCCTTTTCCGTTCTGACATTACAAGCGGATCACTGAGATGACCTGCACCTTCTGTTAGGTACATGTCCTCAGACAGAATTACCATGATCCATCCTTTATCAGACAATCAAATGACTAAATCCATATCATTGTACAGATTTCTCAGGGCCCTCAACCGGCTCCATGCTAAATTAAATATTTTGTTCTTTCCACAACATCTAAGGCTCCTAAGGTCCTGAGTCACTACTTCATGAAAGGTGTCAATTGAATCAAAAGGCATGTTAGGTATGAAAGTGGAGGTCGACTTGAAGCCACTGGGGCAGCTCATAGCAACCGTAATCCCTTAATTCATACCAACTGAGATAAGGATCACCCTCTACTCCTGGAATAGTTTACAACTCAAGCAGTGTTAGGAGGGTGTCTATATCACAGCTATTCAAATTCACAGGCTCAAGCCTACAGCTCTCCTCCTTACTACAGCTTCTCACCTTGGTGTTTTCACTTTCTTGAGTTTTAACTTGCGTACACATTAAAAAGGTAATTTCTTCTCTGTACATAGTCAAAGAAAGCTTTGGACCAAAAGAGAGACTATATGATAATACACTAATTTCATCTTTAACCAATGTTCATTGAGTAAACAACATTAAAGTTTTACCTTCCTTAGCCATTACTTGGAGTTCTTTTGACCTCTTGTTGCTATTCCTATGGGGTCTTGCTGCCATGCGCTGTTCCTTCTGCTTCTTCTTGCCGCCTCCTCTTTCTTTTCCTCTTTGACCTTTTGCTCATCCGTAATTGCTCACACTGGCACCTTCTGATGTGATTTCAAAACTCTGTTCTGTTGTAGTCTTATCATGTCTCAATAGAGTGACACTCTACTTCTCATTCCTCTGAAGCCCATCATATTTTCTGCTGATCATCAGGATCCTTCCACTTCTCTATTTCTTTAGCTTTATTTCCTCTTCCAATTTCTGAAGTTGCTTGTGTTTCGCCAGGCATATTCAACTAGCAGCTTAAGCATACCCATTGAGGAACTATCTGAATTAGCTACCCACTTCTCAAGTAATTCTGGATCAGGCTCCTCATAGGGTGGTATGACGACAATTCTTAAACCCCATGGTAAATCTGCTGCAGTCAATATATTTTTGTGCCTCCCACCACTTATTAAGTTCTTTATTTTTGATAATTTCTCAAGTCTCTCATACCTCTGTTTCAAAGTCACAATTGATACAATCTGCCCAGACTCTGACCCAGTAACAATACTTGTCATTGTCTGAGAAAAAAAGTAGGTCTGCTGCTTGCTTTTGCCTGCTTTCCCTTTCAGATGCCATTATCGTGGACTGATATCTCTGTACCACAGAATTTCCTCACAAAGACTTGCACGAAATGCTAGTGAGTATTATTTATACCCTGTGCATATCGGTATGCAGCTGTCCCAGTGCACAATTCAATGTCCAAAACAAGATGCTGGGTTTATTCGGAACTTACCGCTTGTGTTCTGTGCCTACCATGTCCTCCGTATCAGTCCGCGGTCATCATCTGATGCCTGCCTCTCCTCACTCATTGCAGGGTGAGTCATGGGGCACGTAAATGATTTATCCAGATAGCGTCCTCACAAACAAATAGCCCTCCTGCCCTGGCACTGCCGGTGTCTGGTTGGGGTGTTGGGTACCCCCATATACCCCAAAAAGCATCCACCACTCATCGGTAGAAATAGACACACACTCGGGAGCTACTTTGAACCATAATTTATTTAGCCTAGTAAACCTGCGCTTTTAGGCCATGCCTGAGAAGATTAGGGTTACCTTGCTGATTTCCTTCTAATGGCAGAAACTCTGGTGTGCGTCTGTTTGCACTTCAGCTCCTTCCTAGAAAGTTTTGAGGTGATCGGTCAAGCAGGTGCTGAGAAAAACAGGTCTCCAAAAACATGTTTTTCACATGTCAATTTCCATTGGAAATTTTGGGAAGTGAGGCTGACTCACGGCAAGATGGCCGCTGGCAGGCTGTAGGGAGAGGACGTGTCTCTCCTCTCTCCCTGATTTTTTGAGACAAAGATGGAAACGTGCAGGCAGACCGGCGGATGAATCTTCTTGATGTACACGGAGAAAAACGAGGATATGGTGTACTTGCTTGGACAAAAGAGCGAGAAAGATTTCTTAGTGTCTTCAATTATAGCGGAATATAAGCTATATGGACAAGAACCAACCGCCCAGACGGTGAGGACGGCGGTGGTGTGGGCACTGACACGCTCAAATCAGCTGATTGCTAAGTTTACTGGCTGGACTCGGTCATATTATCGAAGAGCACTAGCTGCATCGTCTAACTATCGGGTTATGATGGCTCCGAAAATAATGAAGAATGCGAGAGAGGAGAGGGAGAGAGCTACCTGGAGCGACTCGGATGCTCCGGCGGCTAACCTCAGAGCGAAGAAATTACTTCGGAGTCAGGAGGAGCGTGATAATCTTCGCGCTGGCGAGCAAGATAGGAATGCTCTTAGGAATGATGTAGATAACAGCGCGACCGAGAGGAAGAGGAAAAAGGAAAAAACCAAGGCGGCAACTAACAAGAAATGTAATGCGGGCGGTAAAGCAGCTGAACAGACAACCATGAGGCAATCTACGGTTTATGAGGCTTTTTTACCTGTTAGTGTCAGCGCCGGCACCCGCAGGACATTAGTAAACACAGCGGCTCCCACAGACCCTGACCCTGTTGTGGTTGAGTCAATCACTGCTCCTGCCCCAGAACATTTGGATCAAGACGGCGCTATGGACTCAGCTCTGACAGTACCGGTAAGCGTGGAGGCAACGGTCGCAGCAAACGAGCAAGGGGCGGGGCAATGCATTTCAAAGCAATTGGAAGGAGTAGTGCTGCAGGCGGATGGTGCGGAGCGAGGCAAGAATGAGAACGAGACTGATACACTGGAAGGGGAGAAACAGGCGGCGAGCCTAGTGCAAGCGAACAGTACAGCCCAAATGGAAGTGACACTAACTCGGCAGGAGCAAGGGGCGGTAAATAATGGCAACAATGACAATTGCCAGGATGAAGAGGGGTCTATCTCTGTGTGTGTGGATAAGGACATGGCATCAATAGGGGGATTAATAGGGAAAGCAGGAACAGAAATACAGGCTGAGGTTATGATTTTTCCCCCGGAAGACACTACGGGGTGGGGGTCTGCTCAAGGACTGACTAAATCTAGACCCACGATAATAGTGAATGACATGGCTATTGTAGACGCCGATGAACCTTATACAAAAAAAGGAGGCAATTCTAGCAGGCATCCTTTGGCAATTCCAGGCTCTCCTTCTGATGAATGTTTTTTTTCTGTAAATGAGGGTGAGGAGGATGAGAAAGAGGAGGAGGAGGAGGAGGACGGGGAAGGGGAGTTGGGGGGGGGAGCACTTCTATAGCCTCTTCAAGCTTTGTGGAGACGGAGAATGATCAAGCATTGTCTGGATTAGCAACAGAGGCAGTGGGCACGTCAGAATCTGGAGAGGGTTCGGTCCAAAAGCTACCTGTTAAGAGTGAGTCAAAAATTTTGACAAAAAAACGAAGGAAATCAAAAAGTATTATAAGTCCTATAAATGCTGATATTGCAAAGCGACTGGACTGGGATTACTTGGCAACGTCACAGATGCATCAAGAGACTGCTGGGGTGCCAGGAGATAAAAATATGGATATTGTAGAAATATCAGAGCAAGATTTAGAACAAAAGCAAAGGCCGAATCAGAGTCAGTCTCAGGGGGAGTCACCACCTAAAGGGTTTGAAATGATGTTTTCAATGTTGAAGCAAATACAGACTGAGGCAAGAGTGGAAAGTCGCAGAGCCAGGCAGGAAAGTAAAAAGATACAAGGATCTCTCCGCAAAGTGAATAAGTTATACGCAGATTTGTCAGGGAGAGTCACAGAGGTGGAGGAAAGAACCGGGTTGCTGGAGGATGAGATGAAGAAATGGCAGGAGTCAAGGCAGGAGCAAGAGAAGACTACATCAGATGTCTTATGGAAACTGGAAGAATTTGAAAATAGACAGCGTAGAAACAATATTAGACTCTTGGGCATTGCGGAGGGGAAAGAGGGGCAGGATGTGAGAGCATACGTCATTGAGTTACTCAAGGGTGCGCTTCCTGGCATAGAAGGCTGGGATTGGGAACTGGAGGTACAGCGCGCACATAGATTTCCATTTACACAGAGAAAGGGGAATGTATCAGGCAAACCTAGAGCAATACTTATATATGTGGGTAATTATCTGCTGAGAGAGGAGATAATGGCAAAGGCAAAACCACAGGCCAAGTGCAGGTATAAAGATGTTGAGTTTTTTGCTAGGCCTGACTTCTGCCACACAACTGTAGAAAGGAGGTGGAGATTGCGGGAGTTGATTGTGCCTTTTCAGAAAATGGGATGTGAGGCGTACCTGATGTTCCCTAGCAGGCTAAAAGTGGTAAGGGATGGACAGTTTAAAAAATTTTATTCTGAAATTAAAGCTCAGGAGTTTTTGATATGGCTGAAAGAGAATAGCCCACAGTCCCAGATACAGGCTGATAAAGAGCGAGTGGTAGCTCTGGTGGCGCAAGGAAGCAAGAAGCCGTAAAAACACACAAAATGGATGAGAAGTACAAATGATTATAGCAAGTAAGCTAGGAAGTTGTATATATATAGGTTATTTTCATCTTGTTTGCATAGGCTGGTATTAAGAAAGGGGGAGTGGGGGATACGGTGTTCCCAGACAGCCACAGCTGCCACACATAGGTCCTATGGACCTATTTGCCAGTAGGGGGGGTGGGATAGTCAGGGTGGGAACTCAGGGGGGGGGAGGGCATGGGGGGGGTGAGGAACAAAAAGTTTGGAGATACTGTAGAGGAACAAAGGAAGTAAGTCAGAAGACAATGACTAATAAAAAAAAAATGTATGATTTCTATATGGCTGTTAGTTCATCATGTATAAGGTTTGAGCTGTGTATTGATATAAGAAATGTTGACTCATTTAACAATCTAGAATGAATACTCGAATAATGACATGGAATGTCTGCGGGTTAAATGACAGACAAAAGAGACAGAAGGTGGCTATTTTAATTAAGAGTCTTAGACTAGATTTCCTAATACTGCAAGAAACACATATTCAGGTGTCTGAAATTCATCTGCTTGAACAACTGGGACTTTCTTTATTAGCGTATTCAAGACAGGGGTCTAGGAATAGGGGAGTGGCAGTGTTAGCAAGACAGAGAGACATCACTACTAGGAAAAAATGGGAGGATGTTTGGGGGAGATGGGCTCTGATAGAATGCCTGGTAGGAGAACAATGGGTAACTCTTGGTTCTATATACGGATCTACAGGGGACGATGCGGAAATTTTTGAACAGGTCGATATAGAGTTGGCAACTTGGGCCCCATATGTAGTAATAGGAGGGGATTTTAACATCAATGGCGCAGGAGGCCTGGGATTGGGGTTAGGACCCCCAGTTAAATACCAAGGAAGGAAAAGAAGAGTGTTTCAAGCAGTCTGTTCACTAGCCAGGAATAATGGGTCATTGGATGTTTGGGATACACTCAAACCAGGAGAGGATGGATACACGTACTACTCTGCACCGCATAAAGTAAGTGCAAGATTAGACTACTTTTTGGTTAGTAACCAGGGTGTTGAAGGCGCACATATTGAGAGATTGCCAAGATTATTGGCGGATCATAACCCCCTGATCATTAATCTAAAAGGATTATCATCGGCAAGGGGGGGGGTCGGTGTGGACTTTTGAAAGAGCACTGTTGGAAGATGAGGCATATATCCAACACATGAAAATTTGGATAGTAGAATACCTGACAATAAATAGAGATACAGCAACTGTAGGTATGGTCTGGGATAGTTTTAAGGCTGGAGTGAGGGGAGAGACTATAAGTTTTGGAGTAAGGAAAAGGAAGCAGGAACAAGAGAGAAGTCAGGCTTTAAAAAGGGAGATATTATTAGCAGAGGAAGAAGTGAGTAAGGGTCTAGATTCACCCAGCAGTAATGGATCTGTGCCAAACCCTGCTATAGCTAAGTTAGCGAAATTGAGAATGGAAGCAGAAGAATACATAACAGCTAAGGCAGCAAAACAATATGTGACTAATAGGGAAAAATGCTATGAGTTGAGTGATCGAGTAGGCAGGATGTTAGCGGTCAGAGCAAGGCAAAAGGCATCGATTGGGGAGATAAAGGCAATAAAAGACAGTTCGGGAAAGGTGGTAACGAGTGTGCATCAAATCAGAGAAGTCTTTAGAAAATATTATACAAATCTATATCAAGAAAGCGATGTAAAAGATTCTGGAGAGATAGCTGCATACTTGAATGATTACGCAGGGGTGGAATTGGATGAATCAGAGAGTAAGAGACTAGACAATCCAGTAGATCAACAGGAGATAGGAAGTGCTCTGAGGAATCTTCCATCTGGCAAAGCAGCTGGGCCGGATAAGATCCCGCTAGAATTTTATAAGGTGTTCTGGGAAGAGCTAGGGAAGGATACGGTATGTACAATGCAACAGGCACAGAGGGGTTTATCAATACCGAACTCTTGGTCCGGTGCAGAAATAGTTGTCATTTTAAAGAAAGGAAAGGCACCCACAGATCCGGGCTCATACAGACCAATAACGCTAATGAATACCGATACAAAGATCTACTCAAAGGCATTAGCAATAAGATTCGCTAGCGTAATAACACCATTAGTTACTATTAGTCAGCATGGATTTATACCTGGAAGAGGAACCACGCACCATACACGGAAATGAATTACTCTTTTTGATAAAATGGAAGTTATTGGCGAACCACTGGCGGTTTTATTGTTAGATGCCGAGAAAGTATGTGACCGTGTGTCCTGGGTGTATTTGTGGAGTGTCTTAGAAAGAGTGGGTTTTGGAAATGGCTTTCTTACGGCAATAAAGACTTTGTATAGGGATCCGGTGGCCACGATAAGAATAAACTCGGGAATAACTGAACGAGTGATAATTAAAAGGGGTACTAGACAGGGAT
This sequence comes from Lissotriton helveticus, assembly GCF_964261635.1. Lineage (NCBI taxonomy): Eukaryota > Metazoa > Chordata > Amphibia > Caudata > Salamandridae > Lissotriton > Lissotriton helveticus. The sequence goes on along the minus strand of NC_136065.1, from coordinate 1,630,203,691 downwards.
GTCCGTGTTCCCCATTACTCTTTGCTATATATCTGGACCCGTTAATACGCAGAATGGAAGGGAATGGGAATATACCTCCAGTTGTTACGCCCAGGGGGGACTGTAAGATACTTGCATATGCCGATGACGTGGCCGTTGTAACACCAGTACCCACAGAGGCTATCAGATATTTGGAACTGGAGGCTATAAATTTGGAAAAGTGTCAGGTTACTCTTTAAATACTGGGAAAACACAGATTATAAAAAACAGTAAGGCAATGTGTCAAGATCCACGAGTGGTGCAGACAGGAACATACCTGGGTATAACGATCACCGCAGACCTGGGAAAGTTAGTAGAATTAAATATAGACCCTATTATAAGGAAGGTGGGGAAAGATCTAGACAGACTTAATAATTTACACCTCACAATAGTTGGTAGAGTAAATATTATAAAGATGTTAATTTTACCGAAATTTCTATATATTTTTAGGACAATCCCGTTATGGTTTGATAATCTCTGGTTTAAAAAGATCGAAGGAATGATTAATAGATTTATCTGGTCTAAAGGTAAAACTAGGAGAGCAGCAAGATTTATGGTACTCCCAAGAGAGAGAGGCGGGTGGGCTCTACCGGACCTGAAACTCTACTATTGGGCTGCAGCTTTACAGTATATGGTTGGATTAATAGGTGGAGCAGAAGCAGAAGGGGAGGATGATTTAGGATCATTGGCAATATAAGGTTTATTGTTGGGGGAAGAGGTAAAAAATATATTCTTGAAAAACTTTGACACAGCTTACTTCAAAAGGACACGATTTAAGACCATTGTGGGAGCCCACAATATCTGGAAAGCTTTTACCAAGAAATATGGCTTGGGGAAAATTAATAGATATACGAGAATAAAAAATAATTCACTATTCCCGGAGGATATTTTTGGTGATCTAGTGTATATAGAATGGTATAGGAAGGGTATTATAAAAGCGGGGGATTTGATGGGCACACAGGGGATGAAACAATTTGTACAAATACAGGAGAAATATGATTTGGCAACAAGGCATTTTTTTAAGTATCTTCAAGTAAGAAGTTTTTTGGTGAACAAAAGAGGGGGCCCGAGAGGATTTGAGAAAAACTCTATACTTGAGGCGATACATAACGGAGTAAACTGTACTATTAAAAGGTTTTATGCAGAGTTAATCGAAACAAAACCGGACGACATGGCTAAGTGGGGGGAAAGCTGGTCGACTAAGTTGGATATAGAATTGGAATGTTTTAATTTGTCATTAGAACTGGGACAAAATATTTTGTGCTCTGCAACATTACAGGCTCAGCATTATAAAACTATTTACCGGCTGTATTATACGCCGGCAAAACTTTCACAATGGGGGGCGACTACTGGGACTAACTGTCCTAGATGTGGAAGTCTGCAGGCCGATGTAATTCATATTTTCGCAACATGTCCATGTCTATCAATATAACTGAATGAAATACAATTTTTTTTACAAAAAGCATTGAAAATATCTGTCAACTTAACCCCCACGATTGTGCTATTGGGAGTGAATTCAGGCAATGCATATGGAGAGGGCTACTACTTTATTTTTGTTGCAATTGCTGTTTTTAGATTATGTATTGCCTCAGCATGGCTCGATCAGGCACCACCAGTATTTCAACAATGGTTAGCTAAGGTTTTAAACATCTACAGTCTGGAAAAAGCAATATACTCTAGAACAGGAAAGAATGGGAGGAGATTAGGATTGAAAATATGGGGGCCGATAGCAAAATGGAGAGAAGAAACATAATGTATATAATGTATATAATATATAGGTCTGTAATGTTTATTGTGGTAGGATGGAGGACTCATAAGTGTTTAGTAGGTAACAATGTGTTATATGTTTTTTTTCTTTTTTTTTGTTAATTTTAGGTGCCCCATATGACTGGATTGATCAATTATTAAACTTATGCTCTTCCTGATGTATATGTTCCTCTATGTGTATTGTAATATAAGCTTTTTCTTTTCTTTTCTTCTCTGGAAATATGATTGAATGTATATAGTAATATGTTCCTCACCCCCGGTGCAGGGGGGAAAAATAATGTGTAAAAAAGTTGTCAATAAAAAGAATTAAAAAAAAAAAAAAAGGACATTTTGGGAAGTGACATAGGAGGAAAGGCTGAACAGAACTACACGAAATTTGGAAGAAAGTTACATATTTACTAAGAAACTGTGCTTTTTGTTATTTGATGGAAAGACATTTTTGAGAAATCTGGATTTAAATTAGAGTGATATCTGATTGGTTGGTTCCGCAGCAGGACTGTGATAACACAAATTATAAAAATAGAGCATTCTGATTGGCCAAAAGGGCTATCTTGCTGTCAGCCCCATTGGTCCTTCTGGACTGGTACACGTGCAGTAGGACCAAGTGATCTGATTAGCTTGCTGCAACATGAAGTGGAATGTAGTGGCTGCCATTAAATGGCTTGGGGACTCCGTCCATGTGTCCTTAAGGAAAAGTTAAAAACATATAAGGGGTCAGCATAGCGGCACCCTGACCCCTGGCGCATCTGAGGAGGAAAAAAGAGGGCCAAAATTTAAAAATATATATTTTGAGCATGGGTACAGCTGTACTCTTGCGACACCCAGTGCGGCCCACATGTGGTATCACAAGACTCTTGTGCGAACAAAGTACCATGATACCGCGTAAGCTCCACAAACTGAAGCTTGTCCGGTCTCACTATAGTGTGGGTTGCCTCTATAAAAACACTTTTAAAACAAATATGAAAGATATGGGGATAGGGTACGTGGACATGATTAAACAATACACACTTTTTTCTGGTTTTCAACCAGTACAGGTGGTTTTGACAGCAACCTATTCTTAAACTATTTTAGATTTTCTTTTTAATTGGTTTTGGATTGAACTGAAAAGGGAGTAAAATGAGGCATCCAAACTTGAATAAAAAAATTACTACTTGCACATTTTTTTATGGTCCATTGCATGCAGTAATCTGCTTTCCTTCAGATAAAATTTGCTTGCTGCATTTCCCTTCAATGTAGTGAAATGCTCTGGTACGACTCAGGGAAGCAGCAGCATCAGGAGTACTAGTGTCACCAGCCTGGACCATGGACGTAGATGTTTCTTCGTCTTCACCCACTTTCGCTTTGCAGAGATTAGCTGCTTGCTCTGGCAAGACAGCATCTGTTTGATCATGCCAGAAGTACCAAAAGAGTACTTCTTCTAGGTTCCGGTGGAGAATTCTCGTTCACAGATCTTGAATGTCAAAATCTGTGCAAAGACTTTCTTTTCCTCTCAGGAATTTTAAATCATTTCCCACACAAAGGATTCAGGTGTGGTCCATGGCTCATTCTGCTGCTCCTCCTCTTCTTAGGACTGTTCTTACCTTTCTTGTCCTGGTGATGCTCAATTCAAAACTAATTTTGGAAAAACAGAAAAAGCCAAGAAATACTTGAGAGGTGGTGTTTCTTCTCCAGTACCACTCACTAAAGAGGAAATGGATGGGAAGTACCTGGAAATACATCAAATTAATGACATTAGATAATGAGATGGTGTTGCTCTGTCTGTCATAGTTACCACAGTAGCACGAGACCTTAAAACGCAGAAATTTCACAAAAAATGTTCAAGACACTTTTTATTTGGGCTTGTGAGAAAACCACTAGACACAAAGTTAACCTACCCATTAATAGTAAACACAATCTTTTAGAAGTTCCAGGTCTTGCAGTGCTCCTGCGGGATCTGGAACTGCAAGGGACCCTGAATTAATGCTGTGTATACCATAGGAGTACACAGTACCTATGGGAAGGCAATAAAAATGAAAGCAGACATTGAATCGGCCACTCGAAAGACGGTACTAAAAAAAAATCCCACCCCATTTAGAAGTGATCACCTGTTATTTTGCTGACCACCATTACTGGGTTGGTGTTTCACAGAGACAGTTTGCATTTAAAGCAATCTGAAGTCATCAAGGCCTCAGAGAATACTGGAACCAGCAAACACCAAGTGCATCATGCACCAGGCCAATGCAAGGTACACCCTCTGAAGATGAGGACGTCTATGTTCTTCCAAGTACTTGAGCAGCGAAGGACTCACTGGTGCAGCAGATTTTTTACCTTCCAGCTTCTTGAAAAATAAATTAGTGCACAGGAGGTGATATACACTTAGCGCCCAAAAGGTGCTTCATAGGTGGATGATTGTGCAGTATTCAATGGGAACTACTGGCATGTGAAAGCATTTGAGAGCAATCCATCCAGAAGAAGCGAGTGGATAGCATTTTGAATTTTTGATCCTTTGAATCTGTGTTCTCTACTTGTGATAGTTTTTAGTAACTAAACAATAAAGTTTGAACTGAACTACTACCCCATCCTCAAAAAAAGTGAGTGGTAGAAAGAGTAGCAAAGGCCCAAGAGGAATTGCTGCAAAAAGAAGAGGAAGAAAAATGATGACAACATACAGCAGTTCAGGATGTACTGCAGACAATGTCATAAAGTTGAGCCAGTGGTGAATTAAAAGAAAATTGTATATCTGGGCCATGAAGAAGAATCTGTAAACAGAACACAAGGTGTAGTATAAACAATAAAAGAAGGAGCAAAAAAGTTTAAAAAGTTTAAAACAATATTAAAAAAATTATAAAAATTGTAGTTAAAAAATGTGAAAAAAAAGAAAAAATAATTAAAATGATATCAAACAAATTATAAAAGCAGACGTTGAAAACTGCAAAACAAGTGAATTTTTTTTTTAAATAGCATCCACTCTGTTCTACACGTGGGAATGGGCACCCAACCCCTTGCCTTGCATGACTAATCAAGGCAGAGGGTTTGCTGGTTGCGGAGGGTCCTGTGCTTACACCTGCCATCTGAAGAACTTGCGCAACAGGGGGTTGCCTCCAATAGAGGGTTGGGTGCAGGGCCTGCCCCTGTAGCCAACGTCCTGCAGTGCATGGCCAACAGCTGTGGTCAGTAGGAGAGTTGGATGAATAGGATTGAAAAAAAACAGAAACTCACTGAAAAAAACACTAAGGTTAAAGCGTGATGTTATAGTTAGGTTTGGTAATACAATCTTACTTTGCGATAAAAAAACATTACAAAGTCACTGAAAAACTAAAGGTTAAAATGATGTTATAGTTACGTAAAGTAATAAGACTTAAACGTACAATTAAAAATACCTTCAAATTAACTGATATAAACAGACACTAAAGTGATGTTTCAATTAGGTGTTCAAATAATAAAAAAAGACACAAAAACACTTATATTTACCAGTTATAGTGTACAGAACTAATTATAACTTGGGCCCCTGCCAGGACCTGCTTATGACCTCACATATAACATCACTTATGACATCTTAAAGGACATCGTTAATGACATCATTAATGACATCACAAATTACATCATTGATTACATCACTGATAATACCACAGTCAGTTTATATTTATTTGGCTACAATAGGAATAAAAGCTTGCAACAATAATATACATCAAATTATAAAAACAGATCCAAAATACACAATGAAGCGCAAATGTAAGAAGAATTTTCCTTAAATGTGAAAACATCAGAAACATCCATGCCATCCTAACTATAATCCTCAATCTACAGCTCGGCAATACAATTTGTGGGTTTTCAGGGCCCTTTGAATAAAATGAATTACCATCAAGCAGGGTTTTTTCCGATGAGTGCTGAAGTAAAGCAATCAGTGCAGGCCTGCGCTGTTTTACATTTAATGTGCGCAGCAGTGGCACCCAGTCGCGTTTCCTAGCAGCATAATAAAATCTACAGAAAAACATAAAGTCCAAGGTGCTTTGTTCTGATTGGTTATCACAAGTGCATCTAGGATGACCCACAGACCCGGTGCTATGGTTGGAAACGGGACGTGGAAGTGTAGTTTTAAGTGTGAATGTGGAAAGAGTCAAATAAATCTATGCTGAGTATTCTTCACAAAGACAATATAAAGCTCCAGGCCTTCTACTGTCAGCAGTTAAATATGGACTTTAAGAGGAAGTTTACATGATTCGTGCATGAATCTGACATTATCCCAATGATTAAAAAACAATTGTTGCACGTTTTCTTTAGATGATCCACTAATAGCTTCAGGATGGGTGAAAAGCTCCGGAATTGCCAGCAAGGGGAAAGTCTCCTTTAAATGAGCGAGCCGGGGATACGGAGAATGTTAACCAGAGACACACACTCCCTTATCACTGTCTGTGTAAAGCTTGCCTTTGATTTTACCCATATTGCGATTCACAGTAATATCAGCCCATCTTTAATTGGTTTTCAATATAGTGCAACCCCAACTCAGAATGGCATACATTACTAGGGCAACCTGGTGACACCACTTGCAGTCTTCGCAGAAAGCTGTTCTTGACCCTCTGCAAAACTTGAGCATCAGAGTAGCCTATAGCCCAAGTCTCACTTCACATTTTGCTCCCCAGTCAATTCCTGCTGGAAACAAACGTTCGACATTGGGCAATTACTTGGTCGCACAGTTTAGTAGCTTAGGATTCACCTTACTGAATGGGCGCTTCTCCACCGACATCCCTCCTGCATGGATCCGGTCAGATGGCAGATCCTTTTCGTTTTTGGACTTCTCTCTAGGGAGTAGAGAAACACTGCACTTGATCAAGAGTTACCAAATTGCACCACAAGGAGAGAGTGACCACCAAGGCACAAATTATAACACTATCCACCAGTACTCCACGCCATAAAGAACTAGCCCTTACTCACTCAGGCAGTTACACAGAAGACATAAAACGGATAAAGTGGTCGGATTCCGCTGCTCCTTCATTGAGGGAAAAATGCAGAGTCGTATTACATCAATCCCTAGACTCAAACACTAACATTGTTAGTGGCTGGTCTTCCCTCACAAACCACCTTCTCAATGAACAGCCAATCAGGAGGGGCCTGAGAAACCAAATCCCTCAATTTTGCATCTCTAAAACCACAAGGAAATTAAGATCTGAGAGGAACCGAGCACTCCGATTATCAAGAAAGAATCCCAGCAACAAAACCTTGTTCAATAACTATAAGCAAGCCCAAGTAGCTTTTAGGACCTCGAGACAAAAGGAGAAACTGGCGGCCTCGGATCAATTCTGTCTGAAACTCATCTACGAAAGTAAAAACCCTAATCCAAAGCAATTCTGGTCCCTAGTAAATAGGAGCACACAAAGCACAAGTGGGTACGACAGTGCAAATATCAGCGAAGCAGTTTGGACCGAGTTTTTATCGCTTCACTCTGGGGTCACTCATGCAAACGATGCTCAATTTATTTATTTCAGCCCAGGCCACAAAAGGTTCTCCCCACTGGGAATGGAGAGCCCGTGACGAGCTCGCTCAGCAAAAACTCCATCTGAGGATCCATTATATAAAGACCCAGCGAAAGCGAAGGATATACTGCTGAAGCCCACTGTGCCTCCGGATGTTTTAAAAAACAAGATCTCACGCCTCATAACGAAAGCCAGAGCAGGTGAAGCCCCAGGCCATGTTCAAATCCGACATCACCCTATGGTCTGAATACCTGACTCCTTTATTTCTTTATTGCAGTCTACACAGCACGGTACCAGAGTCTTGGCAAGGAGCAATCATTCACCCAATTTACAAAAGTGGGAAGAGAAAATAGCCAAAAAACTATAGAATGGTTGCACTTCTCGACGTGGAATCTAAGTACTATGCAGACATCCTATTGGAGGAGCTAAAGGCCTGGGCTGAAATAAATGCGCGCCTCCCTTTTAACCAGACGGGTTTCATGGCTTACTCCAGTACTACAACTAATTTGTAAAGCAACAGCCCAACAGATCCAGCTGCACTGCTGCTTTGTAGACTTCAAAGCGGCCTTTGACCGTGTGCCCAGGGGCCTGCTATGGCAGAAACTAAAATCATGGGGCATATCCCCGCCGCTTCTTCAAGCAATAATCCAACTCCATACAAATCCATGGATAAGAATTAAGCTGGGTGATGGCTCTCATGTCTCTAGGAAGAGCCGTACTGAAACCGGCGTCAAACTAGGTTGTGTATTGGCCCCACTCCTTTTTAATTTGTTTATATCTGACCTTTCCCCAGTACTTGACAACATAAACTGCCATCCTCCTCAATTAGATGGGACCCGTGTTACCAACCTGCTGAATGTCGATGACTTGGGTCTCCAGAGGCTACTGAATGAACTGCTGCCTTACACAACAAGAAATTGCATTGAATTGAACCTCACAAAAACCAAAACAATATCTTTCTGGAAGCTAAAAAAGTCAACAGAAAGGTGGTACTTCAACGACACAAAGTTGAATCAAACCCCAGTTATAAATATTTGTGCATCCTTTTTTAACCAAGAGGTACACTGAAAACTAAAGCTGTGTCGTTAGAAGCTGCCGCAGCAAAATTGGCAAAGCAGCTACTAGGTCCCAGCCTAACTCCCATGCTGCAAGTGATGAAGGCTAAGGTAATCAACTCCTTGACATATGGGCATGAGATCACTAAGGGCACAACCAACGTTTTGATCAATAAACTAACAACCAAAATGTTTAAAAGAGCTTTTCAGTTACCAAGATCTTCCTCACCAGCCCAAGTGAGACTCAAACTGGGTCTACAAGATCACCATGGAGTGGAGGCAGGCACATTTATCAAACTAAGTCATAGATTGCGCTGTGCCCAGGAGGGCTTCTTGGAGGCCCGAATTTGGCAGGAAATACAGAAAAACCAGACCTGCCATAAGCATCGGCAATGCCTAGACCGCAGTTTACAGTTACTAGGAGCAAAAGATCTCTGGGAATTAAACCCCTCCTTCCCAGTGTTAAAGACTGCTATTAAAAAAAACGTCAGATTGTGGTCCTTTCACTCGGACAGGGCTACATTGTCAATGAGGAAACACGCTTGGGCAGTACTCTCCAATTTTAAAGTGGGGGCTCAGCCACTCTATCTTTCAAGCACATACGCACTTTATTGGAAAAACAAGTTTTTAGTGCTGAGGATGGGCGACTGGCCTTTTCTGAAGAACCTCCCCGAATGGCACCGGCCAGGTTGCAGTACTGAATGCAGGTTGTGTGATTGCCATTACGAAACAATAGAACACATCGTCTGTGCATGCCCCACATTGCTTAAGGCCAGACGGTCATTGCTGCGAGGACAATTTCTTAAGTTGGGAGTTCGATCGTGCCGTCAAGCAATAATGACTGCTCTTAACCCGGACAACACCAAGCTAAACATTGGGCTAACGAAATTTATCTACAAAGCGTCAAAACAACTGGAAGCCATATCCACAGCGAAACCCTCCTCATCTTAGTATGGCGATTGAATGAACAGACTCAATAATAAAATCGGAGTCCAGAACTTCAGAAAGCCAATGCGATATCTTCCAGCAGAACATTACTAGCCCATAACGCTCAACCGATTTTTTCATAATTTTAAATCCACTGTCTTTTACTTTTATTACTGTCATAGAGTAGTGTGGCTCACTGGTTAGAGGCGGCAGACCTGAGAGCAGAAGTCGGCCTGGGACCAGGGTTCGATTCCCGACGCGCCAGGGTCGTGGACCTTGGTCAGCGGACTCGATAATTCTCGCTTCGGTGCTTACTCTAATCAGGGATCACACTCGGCAACTCTGGGCACTAGCTTGCCTAATCTCCACAACGGCCCCACCAATTCCGGGGATGCCTGGCTCCACCTTGGGGACTCCCAGCAGGGACCATCCCACAGGGAAAGCCAGGACGGGTTCCCCAGAGTTATACAGCGCCGGGACGCCCCGTTGCTGGGGCAGCTGTGCGCTTTTACAAGTATACTACATTTACATTTACATTTTATCATTCGATTTAGTTATGTTTTAAATGTTAAATGGTTTGCTAAACCAATCAACAAAGATTTAATAATCGATTAATATAGCCCAGCTCTATAAGAAGCAAAGGACAGACACTTGCTCTTATAGATTGTTATAATTTCTTTTATTGGTTTATGGCCCAACTTTGCTGCAAATCTATGTGTGTTTTCTACAGATCTAGAAAATTGCTGTGCATTGTACTGTGCAAATGTTCTCAAGCAAGAGATGGCAAAGTATGTACATTTCTTTACCCGCCCTACTACTGTGTCATTGATTTAATGGGACAACTTATTTTTATTCATAGTAAATGATTTTGTTAATTTTCTGTTGAAATCTAAATCAATCCTAAAAAATTTAAAATCATCAAGTAGTCCATGGAGCCCATTTGCAGTTCTGGCCAACAGCACTGCATCCCCCGCACATAGCTGGAAGGGTATTGGGCGTTTGCACAATTTTTACATATCCCTCCCAGTTTTCAATAAATAGTCCTCCAGGCCGTTTTTGTAGAGTGATAAGGAACGGTGCCAAGACACATTCTTTGTGAGCCTTGCTTTTTAATTGAATGCACTTTATAGATGTATGGTTCCGGCAATAGCGGACCTTCGCTGTAAAGTTCCTATGTATCTGCTTCAGCAGGGAAAGCAAAGGTTCCTCATCCCTTATCTCAGCCATAATGAACCAGAACTTTTATCAATTTACAGTGTCAAATGCACAGCTCAGTTCCGTAGATGCCAGATCCTTCCTGGCTTTGGTGTATTTCCCAATATGTGAATATAGATTTAAACATTGTTCCGCTGTTCCTAATCGATGGTGGAAACCATATTGCAGTTAGGACAGGATTGTATTTTTATCAGTCCAGGTTTCCAGCTTGGGTAACAAGACTCTTTCTTAGATTTTAACTGAAGAGTCGAGGAGAAATATTGGGAGGATAACGACTAAGGTAATTTCTTACACACTTTTAAAATATCAAAACAACTATAGCCTCAGACCACAGGGGAATATACTTGTGATGGTAGCTCTAATCACGTTAATTAGTACAGATGATATTACTTTTATGGACACCCATCAGACGCCATTTGGGCTGAGTACTTTGGGGCAGATTTACAAGCCCCTTGCACCTTTTTGCGCCGATATTGCGGCACCTTTTTTTGCCTCAGTGGCGGTGCAAACAATGCGGCCTATTTACAACGTGATGCATCTAGGGAGATGCATCAAGTCGCAAAGCCCTGCGTCACATTATACATGCAACAGATATAATGTATGCAGGGTGGGCGTTCCCACGCAGGAAGGCCTCGTAAAAGTGAAGCAGTGAAATCTACAAGATTTCACTGTGTCGGGGCGCTAGGTGGCGCTGCACCAAGATGGCTGCGCGCTAGAGAAGCTCTTGCCCACCTGAGCTTAATCACGATCCTGAAATCATCCTGAGTGCACGAACTTGTGCACAGACATCACCGCTGGATCCGCGGGGTGGAGAGGACCGCTCCGACACCAAGATCGCCGCTCCAGCTGCCCCACACAGCGAGATATCGTTGCTGGTGCCGCCCGGGGTCCCTAGCTGGAGCCTGAACTGCTGCGGGATGGGCCGCGGCGGGCACTCTAGTCCGCAGCTTTGAGGCCTATTCTTGCGGCACCCTCCTGGACTTGCCTGGGTGGCCCCGAGGCTGCCCAGGCCCTCACCCGCTGCCCCCAGCGGCTCCGCAGACGCTCCGGGGGAGGGAGAGCCAACTCCAGTCAGACCTTCCTGCGACCTGGCCACCCGGGCCTGAAATCACCTGTGACCCTCCAGAGGCGGGAACGCACGGCCCTCTTGGCGCCCGCCCCATCTCCTAAACTGCCGCTGAAGTCACCGCTGACCGGAGGGGACTCTGAATGGTGAGGCCCACCCCTTCCTGCTGCCTCGAGTCCGAGCTGCGGAGGGCTGTGCTCCGGGCCCCCACATCACCCGGAACCTGAGTCCGCCTTTGCCATTGGGGTCCTGGACGGGCGCTCTGTCCATCCTTCCACGGAGAGCCCGCCTCTCGCGGGAAGCCGCGAAGCTTACCACCGGACTGCCTGAGACGGCGTAATATACGCCCCCCCCCCCTTGGCAGTCACTCTACCGTGCTGGCTCAGCCCGAACCACCGATTCCAACAGGTACGCTTGCATTGTGGGGGGAGCTGATCTGGACCTGTGACCTCCCCGGGGCCTTTGCCCGGCGGCACCGCTGTGGGCCAGTACAACGGACACTGCTCTCCCCACCCAGCCCGTCACTTGCCCATCCACCTGGGCCGACTCGCCGGCGGACCTACTGGCACCCCGGAGCTCCTGAACTACAATGTGAGGCCTGGTCTGCCACTCCCTGTGCCATCTCTTCACGTGCTTTCGGGCCCTGCTCACTTCCGCGGGGTCGCCTGCGCTGTCCCGGGGCGCCCATTGGAGTTTGGGGGTGCTCCCTCGGTCTGCTGACGCTCGCTACCCACGACGCTGCCTGCGCTGACCCCCAGGTGTAGTGGATCTGGGCGTGCTGTCCCTCACCATTGTCACGAAACCCGGCCTCCACCTTCTTCTCGCCCTGACTCGCTGGCATCACCATTGTCTCACCCGCTCTGGGGCTGGGCTCGGGGCGCTGGGGGAGTACCGGTGGTGCCCCTAAGGCACTGCTGCGCTCTGCACGAAAGCGGAGACCCTGCTCGGCCCACGCCTCACCTTCTGACCGGCTGGAGGGAATACATACCTAAGCGCGCCGAAGCCCTCCCTGGCTACCATCGCTGTGACCTAGCCCAACAACCTCCTCTCCATCCCCTGAGATCTGCGCCAAGATGGGGCGCAGCGATGCCAGGCAAACTAAGCTGCCATACGAGTCCCGAAAAACAGTGGACACTCAGCAGGATGTGCGGTCGGGGCCCGGTGCCACAGCGCCAAAGGATGAAGACTGGAAATCTCTACTGCTGGGCATGAAAAACAGCCTCACTTCCATAGACTCCAAAATAGACGCCCTCAATTCCCGTATGGACTCAGTAGTGGCCAAAATGGACCAACATGATCACCGCTTAAAAGAGGCGGAGGGCCGCATATCCACACTTGAGGACTCCTCTGCCACGGCGAGCCGCCAGCTCACTCAAATGGACAGACTCCTTAAAATTATTGCAGACAAGAACGAGGACCTTGAAGCCAGGTCTCGAAGGAACAACGTCCGTATCGTGGGCCTTGCGAAGACGACCAACACTGGGCGGATGGAGGAGTTCATCGAAAAACTTCTGATTGATTTGTTTGGCAGGAACTCCTTTTCGGCACACTTTATCGTGGAGAGGGCCCATCGGTCTCTTGCTGCCCGCCCCCCCCTGGAGCTACACCGCGTCCCGTAATAGCTAGAATCCTCAACTATCGGGACAGAGACACTATTTTACGGCTCGCCAGGGAGAAACAAACTGTCCCTTATGAAAACACTTCGCTATCCTTCTACCCTGACTTCACCACGACCGTACAGGAGGCACGCCGCAAGTTCACAGATGTAAAGAAAAAACTGCAGAAGATGGAAAGTCCCTACGCCATGCTGTACCCCGCCAAACTCAAGATCACGCATGATGGAAAGCAGCATTTTTTCGGTGCTCCTCAACATGCGGAAGACTACCTTAAGCAGCACAGGAGAGTGGCACGTGAGGGGACGGCCACCAGAGCTCACTCCAGATCGCCCTCCCCTCTCTCCCAACCTGGCTGACCCTTGACACACACCCATGATCCGTCTGACTCCTCGCTTCTCTACACGTTGGATTGGTTGGCTGAACATTTTGGTGATGTATGACTTAACAGTACATTCTGAACCTTAGGTAGTTGTTGTGGCACTCACTCCGATGCTCGGACTTATCTCTCCGTCCCACTAACGAGCTCTTAGCCTTGCTGAGAGCCTGGTGGGTGCAAGTAGGGAGAGATATGGGCTGGTCCGGCGCACCTAGTGACTTCTCACCCCCTTATGTCGACGATCCCCCGATTTGCTCTTAAGACTTTCTTGGTATTTTCTTATGTTCTGGGCGACTTTGGGTGGGTTTTTGTACCCGGCGAGCTGGGGCAGCCGGTGTGGGAGGAGGGAGGGAATGTTGGAAACTGTAACACAACACAAGTATATAAACGCTCTGCGGCTAGTCTACACTTTCTGACACATACACGCCATTCACTTACAGTGTCAAGTGCACTTAAACTGCATTCCACACTAGAGACAGAGGGGGGATGTAGGTATGGCCACACCTAGCGAAGATAGTCTGCACCAACACGTCACGATTGCCACCTGGAACGTTCGGGGACTTAATGGCCCCAGAAAACGTCGACAGGTGCTGAGTTATTTAGATCGCCACGACATCAAGGTAGCCCTCTTGCAAGAGACGCATCTGAACCCGCGAGGGCCTGCACAGTTCGCCTCCAAGTGGGCCACTAGCCGCACCTTTTCTTCTTACTCCAGTTACCCCAGAGGGGTTACTATTGTCGTCAATAGAGGGGTAGCCTTTACACCACATGGGGCAGAGGTGGACTCAGGGGGCAGATTCTGTTTAGTATGGGGACGCCTGTATGCACATGACATCCTATTCGCGAATTACTACGGTCCTAATACGGACGACCCCTCCGTCATTCTCGCGTTATGGGGTAAAATCCAAACGCTAGGCATTACACACGTGGTATGGGGGGGGCGATTTTAACACGGCACTACATCCCCAAGTGGACAGGTCGAGGGCGCTCCCTTCGCACTACACGAACACGCAAAGGACACTCAGTGACATAATTCAGGATGGAGGCCTGCTGGACGTGTGGAGATTAGCACACCCCTCCTTGAAAGAAGGCACACACCACTCATCAGTCCACTCCACATGGGCACAGCTCGACTACATATTTGTCTCAGCGGGGCTGATTCCATGACTGTCTCGAACGCAACACTTAGCTCGCACCCACTCGGACCACTCACCAGTGCTGTTGGTCCTTCGACTCCCCCTCGCATGCTCCCCATATTTATCTTGGCGCCTTAACCCTGCACACCTTAAAGACACGCCCTTCAAGGCTGAACTTGAACAGGACTTCTGAGAGCTTTTTGAACGTAATATGTCCTCAGTGGACAGTGTGAACACGGTCTGGGAGGCTTTTAAAGTCACCGTCCGGGGTTGGTGCATCGCCAAAGGCGGGGGCATTCTCAAGTCACTACGCACCGAGCTCCGCTCCCTGGAGATGGAGTTGCGCCAGCTCGAGAGAGACATTTCCTCCCGCCCTGATGACCTAGCACTCCAAGCTCGAATGAGAGACAAACTCTCCAAATACACAGAATCTGCTGACAGGGAGGGCAAATTTTTGGGAAGACCGCACATGGCCTGTGTTTTTGGCGAGGGCGACAGGCCGGGTAAGGCCCTCGCGAACTCAATTAAACCCCCACGGTTCCAGTCCTATGTCTCTGAAATACAAGACTCCCGAGGCAACATACAGAGAAACCTCCCCGAACAGCTCCGCACCTTTCAGGAGCATTACAGAGCTCTTTACTCTTCCCAGAGGACTGAACCCTTAGACCTCACAAACTATTTTGCGGACACCGCACTGGCGTGGCTGGGTGAAAGCCAGCAGAAATTTCTCCATCACGAACTGGAGTTGGATGAGATAACAGACGCCATTATGAGCATGCAGTCGGGCAAGGCGCCGGGCTCAGATGGCCTGCCAATTGATTTCTATAAACTATTCGCTCCCATCCTGGCCCCCATTCTAAAGCAGGTCTTCTACTCGGCACTCGAGGAGGGCATCCTACCACGCACCATGCGCGAAGCACTCATTACGTCCCTATTGAAGCCAGACAAGCCACCCATGGTGTGTGACTCATACAGACCCCTGTCGCTCTTAACCTGCGACACTAAAATCCTGGCTAAAACACTGGCGACCCGCCTTAACCTCCTCATGGAGCTCCTGGTACTCCCAGACCAAGCTGGATTTGTCCCTGACCGTGCGACGGCACACAATCTCCGCACCCTACATGCCGTCCTTCAGGACATCAACCCCAGATGTGAGGCGGCAGTTGTATTCCTCGATGCTACCAAAGCGTTCGATTCCCTGGAATGGGACTACCTACTAGGCACTCTGCGTCACATGGGGGTACCATTCCGCTTTATGGACTGGGTTCGGCTACTTTATCACCAGCCGACGGCCACGGTACTACTCATTGGCGCTAGAACTGAGCCCTTCGCCGTGCAGAGGGGAACTCGCCAAGGCTGCCCCCTCTCCCCTGCCCTCTTTGCTATTGCTATCGAGCCCTTGGCTGCAAAACTGCACCAACATCACAATCACCGTGCCCTCAACTACCCCTCCCGTCCTTTACTGGTGTCCCTCTACGCAGACGATATCACCCTCTATATTGCAAAACCGAAAGAAAATCTCATCCCGATCTTGCGTGAGATCACTAAATTTGGAGGTCTGGCTGAAGTACAAATTAACTGGGGGAAATCGGCCATTTTTTCTCTGACCGATATCACACTACCTCACCCGCTTGACTACCCCCTGGTATGGGAGCAAGATGATCTGAAATATCTGGGCATTTGCATCTCCCGGAACAAAGAGGACATGATGCGTCCCAATTACGGCACCGTTATAGACAAAATTACTGACAAAGTCACTAAGTGGATCCATCTCCCGCTCTCAATGGCAGGTAGGATTGCCTTAACCAAGATGGTACTCCTCCCCAAACTATTATATTTATTCGTCAATATTCCCTATTACCCAGGGAAATTCTTCTTCAGCACACTGCGATCCCAGCTTACTAGACTGATATGGGGTGGGAAGCAGTAACGCGTCAGCCTGGACACTCTTATGCTCCCCTTCCATCTGGGTGGTTTTGACGTCCCTAATTTCGAGAGGTATTATGATTGCGCACAGGCCCACTTTGCGGCCTACTTGTACTTTCCCCCTCCTTACATGGCACACCTCGCAGTGGAGGATGGCTACATGTCTCCCACGACCAGCTCAGGCTACATACACTCCAATGTGAAGCCCAGGGAACGTGACCCGTCCACAGTGGACTGTACAGTGGCAGCTTGGCGACGTTTGGCGCACACCCTGGACTGTGCATTTCTCTACTCACCCAGGTTACCTCTAGCGTATGACCCCAGACTCCGAGTTGCATGTGAAGAGATAGGGCGCAAACTCCTTAGAGAGCTGGGTTTCGTCCATTGGGGAGAGTTATACCCGAACGGGACCTTTCTCACAACTGAACAGTTCTTCAGGAAGAGGTCAGCCTCAGTCATGGACACCTTCCTATTCACCCTATTGCGTCAAAATGTACGCACTATTACTCCTGATTTCCCCAGGGAGCCGGACACCTTTGCACCACTACATGCTATAGTACATGTGGATAACCCACGCCACGTAGTCTCTAAACTATACAAACATGTTCAGGACGTTCCGCATCCTCCTCCCCTAAAAGTCTGGCTGGAATGGGATGGCGACTTCATGGAACCACTCACCGACAACCAGTGGGAAACTAGCTGCACACAAACAAAAACCATCACCGGTAATAATAGACTGCGCCTCCTACATTACAAATTCCTGCATCGAGTATACCACACACCTGCACAACTATATAGATTCCAGCTCCGAGACTCTGACTGCTGCCTTCGCTGCGGCTCCGCAGGGGCGGACTTCTTTCATTTAGCGTGGACCTGCCCACAGGTGGCTGCATACTGGTCACAGGTGTTTGAAGGGCTCTCTGCCATGCTGGGTATCACCTTAGACCCCTGCCCTTTGATTGCTCTGCTGGGCGTATCACAACAAGTGGTCACCCCACACAGGAAACTTCTTGCACTCAGTCTCCTTATTGCCAAAAGGCGGGTGGCGTGCCGGTGGGGAAGGGGACGAGCGCCTAAATTTAAATGCTGGCTCCGGGACATGGCCACTTGGCAGGAACGCCTGCACGATTATGCCGAGCTAATGCCTGTGCGGTCTAAACCCAAAGACATCTGGGCCCCCGTGGTGACTTATCTGCTTGGCCGGCAAGCGGAGGAAGAGGACGCTCACGATCCTTCCATTACTGGCAGTCCTGTCAGTCCGTGAGGTTCCTGGGCTGCGTTTGGACCGAGGGCCCCCCCCCTCCTTGTTATACACAGTGAGCCTCATGCGATCATTACCTTACACTGGTACGCCTGCCCCTTGTGGCACCAAAAAAGGCCAGGTGGCGCGGACAGCCGAGGTGACTAGGCCCCACACCCCTCTCTTGAGCTTACCTCCCAATTGTGCACTGAACTGTGGATGAGATAATTTGTATATGAAACTACATTCATTGATAGAAATACTGTGCTAACTGTTTCCCTGGGATTTCTGTTTAATGTTTGACTTTCTTTTCTTGTTATATGCACTGAACTGTTCCCTGTGTCCTGCACAGCATGGGAATATGCAACGCATTGGTATCCCACTTGACATACAATTGCCCGATCTAACCGTGCTCCCTAAAGAACGCTAGAGTCTGTCTTGGGAAGTAGCAAGGAACAGCAAATAAGAAAATGTAAGACAATGGCATATCCTTAGCAAACTTGCATGACTTTAATTTACATTTCAGACTACGCTGCCGGACCTCTGGTTGTCGGCTTAACAGCTGTATAAAATGGTAGACAACTGAGTTGAGGTCCTTACCGCTGCCGGCCCAATGGGTTGTAGGCATCAGGCTGTGTCATGCTGGCAATTACCAATAAAGGTCTTACAAAAAAAAGTAATTCAGGAACAGAGCACTAGCCCTGGGATATGCTTCTTAAATGAGTTCCAGCCTTAAGCTTGAACACTAACTGATTCCCAGCTGTGATAGGTGTGGAGGAGAGAAACAGGTTTTCTTGAACAAGATCCTTGAGCACCAACATTCTCCCCTTTGGATATCTACTTTGGAAACTACTTTCATCATTGTCAAATTCTGCTTTATCTTGCTTCAACCTTTGATACTTTGACCACTCTAGGCTGCCAGAACAATCGGAGATAGTGGTGGTGAGGTCAGAGGCAGAAAAGACATGCTTGTCATCCTTTCTCGTAAATAAGAAACCATTAGAGGGTCATATATTGGAACAATGTTCTATGGGTTCCTTTTGCTGTTTAATGTTCAGTGGGGTACTTGATTTGAATTCGGGGTGTGCTCGGTCTGGAGGCTGGGCAGTTTTGCGGTTGTCGGACGGTGTTTTTTGGCATCATCTAATCACCGCGTCCGTCCTACTTCACAGCGTACTTCGGCGTCGTATGATCAATGCGTCCGTCCTCCTTCACTGCGATCATATACCAATGGTATTTGATCGCAGTGCCAAGAGCACAGTCCGATGGCTGGGGGGCTGTTTGGCTTCCGGATTGATTGTGTTCCGAGTTTGAATCAAGTGCCTCACTTCAAAATTGGACATCTATACTATGCAAATAAAGCCCTGATTGATCAGCTTGACGTTTTTTATCAACACCTTTATCTACGAGCACATAAGCATTCACAGTGTCATAACAGCAAGTAAATAGGATTGAAAGTTATCCACATAATCCTAAAAACAGGCTGCATATTGCCTCACCTTACTATATTTTAGGATATGACACAGAAAATTGCTGTTTTTAATCATTAGGAGGAATTATATATTTTTTGTTGTCCTGAGGAAGGTGGCTGTAACCCAGTAGTCCACGAAACGCGTTGACGCTTACTATTCTTAGATTTGTGGAACTGAGTGTTAGATATTGAAGGAATTTTTAATGCTATGCACTGTGTGTTGACTGCTACAAATTAACCCTTGTCAATGACATATGTATATGTCTTTATATGTTTCTCTTTTCCCATTTGTGATAAACTTTGCTCCTATTTGTTTCTAACTGATCTTTATAGATATATTTTATTAGGATGTATGAGTTATTTTATATTAAATTTTGACAACAGTAATGAGCATAAAAAAAAAAGATTTCACTGTGTCACTTTTAGGATGACACTGCGTCAAACCTTACGCCTGCTTGAAACAGGCTTAAGGAGTGACGCAGTACAGTAAGTATAGGCCTCAAAATACATTGCTGGAGTTGCGTCGTGCTTGCGACACAACTCCAGCAATGCGTGACTTTTGGGCCAACAGATGCATCAGAATTTCTGACACATCTGTTAATCCTTGCGCCATGGTGCGCCGTATTGTAAACACGGCGTATCCATGGTGGCCAAGGGTTTCTCAGGGTGGCGCAGGGAAAGTGACGCATCTCTACAGATGCTTCACTTTCTTGTAAATCTGCCCCTTTGTCGCTAGGCCTATTCTTAATGGCAAGGGCAACCTCTTGTGACCTCAATTGGGTTGCTAAAATTACAGAACCTAACTTCATCAACAACACCATCTGTTGCCATCAAAAAGGGATCTGGGTGACAGGAGGAATCTATTTTTTTAAATAGTCTACACCACATTCACTGAAATGTGACTTTCCACCCTGGGTGACTGGGACTAATTAAACAAGGAATATTAACAATCCTTTAAAATGCCACACTGTCTTTGTTTTCACCTGCTATCACAGTTGTGCACCAAGCATTGCCTGATGTCCTTCTTCCTTTCATCTACCCACTCCTTATATTCTTCCTGCACCCCAACGTACAAGGTTTCTGTTTTTAAGGCAGCCATGGAATTCCTGTGTGTGGCTGCACATGCTTGATCATACCACATATATGGATTTACCCCTTTTAGTGCAAAGGTGGAAGTCATCGATATAGAGGCACCATGTGAGTGAAAGGGATTCAAAATCACAATCATGCAAACACACTCAGCAAGCTTCTGAGTTTGAATGAAACGGGTCCTAAAGTAGGTGAGTTGGATCTATCGTGAGCAAGTTAGTTGTAACTACTTTGTTTTTTGAATAGTCAGTAATTAATTGATATTTAATACTTGATCAATAAAAAGACATTGCAATACAGTACACATTAAATGTATTAACACATATATTAAAGGAAGTATGTAAAACAGAATAGACACATGGTGCCATTTCCCTTGGCTTTTAAAAGATGGGACCCTAGGCACTTCCTGCATTGTAGATAACTGTGAAACTAAGGTGGAACTGCCAGTAGTCCCAGCCTGGGGGAGGGAGCGGGCAGGGCATAGTGAGTAAAAAACATAAGACGAGCCACTAGAGTGTGTTCAGTTTTCTAGGTGAACTCCTTCGCACAAACTGTCTTGCGCCCAATAATTTCTCTCAATTAGTGGCCTTGGGGTGCAGCCACCTGACAGGCTCTGTGGTTCTCCAAGAATTTGGTCCTGTCTGATTGTGAGTGAACCCCAGTATCTCATCCCTACACCATGTAATAAGTAGGTTATGACAACTATTACAGTTTGGCATAATATTAAAACCAGACATCCATGGTGAGGTTGCCTGTGAAAAAAAGAAGAAATTAATTGTGCTACCAGCACCAGAGTTAGTAACTGTGGAATCCTTGAATTAGTTAACCTTCATACCTCCGAGGCGATAACCAAGTTATGTTTCATTAATAAGTTATTTAGAGCCTCGTCATATGAGTCATGATGAAAATATGATTTCCCCTCCACATTTATATTAGTCACACTACATGATATAGCCAGGATTAAATTGCAAAGGGTTGTATTAAAATCACCCATGCAGATGAAAGCGGATAGGTTAGTGTATTTACCGAGATAACTATCAATCAATCAAGTTCATTGATTATTGCACTGCACCTGTGATCGAAATTGTTATGATACACATTTATCAATAATACATTGTGTAAGCTAGAGAACTGCACATGCACTTTGTGATAATATGGAGATGCCCTGATAAACCATTTAATTTGGCAGGGATTAGTAATTCACCATTAGTCCTCCAAGCACTGAAAGGAATGGCAGCGGTAAAAAAGGTACAATAATATCACTCTATATGAAAAGGATCTAATGCTCATATTTCCCCACAACAAAATATATCAAATCCCCTCATAAATGTCACCCGATTTAGGCTATTTCATCTCGAAAATACCCAACCAATATTCCACAAAACAAGGTGGTCATTTACATCACTAATTGTTTTGGACAAAATCAATTATGTATATATATATATATATATATATATATATATATATATATATATATATATATATATATATATATATATATATATATATATATATATATATATATATATATATATGTTCGTTGGCTGGTGGGAGGAGCATGTGCCCAGGAGCTATGACAAAGATGGTGAGAGTGGGGAAGTGGTACACTGGTACCGCTACATAGATGACTTGTTCATCGTGTGGCAGGGTACAGAGGAATCGGCCAGAAAATACATTGATATCCTTAATAACAATGTCTACAATGTGCACCTGTCCGGGACCATTAGTGGGGTGGCAGCTCACTATTTGGACCTACGGGTTCACATTGAAGGAGGCCGAGTCCAAACGTCTCTTTATCGAAAAGAGACGGCAGGAAACTCTATCCTGTTTGCAAGTAGTGCCCACCCACCGAAGCTTGTCAAGAGTATCCCTTATGGTGAACTCTTGAGAATCAAAAGGAACAGCACCCAAGATAAGGATTTCGAGGCGGCTGCCTCGGAATGTCTTTCTCGCTTTCGATCCAGAGGTTATGATGAGCCACTTTTGTCTAATGCATTGAAAAAAGTGAGAACGATTTCGAGAGTTGAGCTGCTAGCTGAAAAAGCAAGGCCGCCAG
This sequence comes from Lissotriton helveticus, assembly GCF_964261635.1. Taxonomy (NCBI): domain Eukaryota; kingdom Metazoa; phylum Chordata; class Amphibia; order Caudata; family Salamandridae; genus Lissotriton; species Lissotriton helveticus. The sequence continues at coordinate 1,630,181,283 of NC_136065.1, read as the reverse complement.
ATAAGAACAGTGGGAATGTCTTTAGAATGATTACCCCCTACTCTGCAGGTGCTGACAGACTGAGGAGCTTGATGCGCAAGAATTGGCACATCTTGCTCACAGACGAGGTACTCAGAGAGGATATGCCTGCACATCCCCAGGTGACCTTTAGCAAGGCGAGGTCTCTGGGAGATGTGCTAGTACACAGCCATTTAGAACCCCTACCCACTCAAAGTAATACCAACACTTTAAAAACCATGAGTGGTTTTTTCCCATGCGGGAAATGTAAAGCGTGTAGCAACAGCCGTAGGGTCCTGCAATATGATATCCCTGATGCAGGAATAACTAAGAAAATCAATAAGTTTATCACCTGCAGCACCACCTACGCTGTGTACTGTCTGATATGCCCATGCGGTCTCAGATATATTGGTAGTACCATCAACCAACTTAAACTGAGAGTGCTTGAACATCAGAGGGCTATCGACAAAGTGGACCCCACTTACCCAGTAGCGAGGCATTTTGCCGAGTATCATCAAAGGGACAGAACGAAATTGCGCTACTTTGGCTTGGATCATGTCCCATCCAATCCCCGGGGTGGAGACAGGTTAAGGAGGCTCAGGCGTCTTGAGTCCAGATATATAATCGATCTGTCTACTAAGTTCCCCAAGGGCATGAATAGTGGTGAGGATATGGTGGTTCATTTGGGGAAATAATAGAGCAGGAAATAAGTCTGTAGTCATTCTGTTATGCCTTTATACCATCTATATGCTAGAACATCTTGCATATCTATCCGAAAGCATGGCCAACTTATGAAAATGTGATAATGTTTAAATGTAAATATATGTATATATGTACATATTGTGCTTCGATTACATGGTATATTATATACTCAGGCTGATTAACAGTCTTTGTAAAGTATTGCGTGCATATTTATATACACATGGGTATATATATGTATATATATGTATATACTTTTCCATATCCAATAGCATACTGTGTGTACATATATCATATATCTCGTATCGAATCTCACTCCTCTTAGACTGTGCTAGTATCTGTATGTTTGTGTATGTAATTTGACTTAGATCATTTTCTACACTTATCAAACTTTGATTTAATGGACTTTATTAACTCGTCCATTCCTTACTGTGTAGTTATGATCATGTTGTATATAGCCTTTTGCTTATCTCCCGCCGGACGGACGTGGGGTATCTGTTTTACTGTGGTGCAGGACTGATCATTTAACCACTTTTTTCTATATTTCTTAATTATGGTTGAATCATAGTATTTAACACTGTCCACTTTGACTGCTCATATGAAGTAGGCCACTTCCTTTTTGCACATATTTATGTATAATTTTAGCACCTGATTGTATGTGGTTATGAATTTGTTTATCCTTCTCATCCAAGGGACCTTTGCCGATCCACGGCCATATTTCTTTTGTGTAATTGTTGGAACGCATTATTGAATTTTGCCCTCTGCGTATTTGATTTAACCAATCCATGGTTCAGATCTGTATGGTTTTTTGACTCTTAGAAAACCACTCTAAGATGGCGCCTTTGGTATTGCTGAGGGTTTAGTCCCTTGTTGATGTTCATGACTAACCACTTGATTGGATTTAAGGTGTGTTTTTGAATTGTGGGCTGTGACACCGACGAAGGCTTTTTGCCGAAACGTTTGTCTGTGCTGAATAAACTGCACGCTGATAGTAACTCTCCTGAGTGCTGCCCTCTTCTTTTTCACGGAGAAGTTTTTTGAGCGCAATATATATATATATATATATATATATATATGTATTTAGGTTAGAATTTGCATTATCTTTAGTTATGGAGGGAGTATCAAGATGTGTGATGCCCTGGGCTGCAGTGCCAGGGTGAGAAAGTGAATTATTTTCTTCTAATGTCCCAAGTGGTGCAAAAGATTTTCTAATTTCAACATTAAAAATCAGCTGCAACTCCCCATAAACACGTCTTTCTAATGACTTGTGCATTTGTGTACAACAATGGATCCATCTGTAAAAATATTCCAAAGGAATGGATAACAGGGTGGGAGTGTGCCGATTTACCGGCACGACAAAATATTTGATGGCCTTACAAGAGTAAATGTTATGGGGTTAGAGAACCTTCGGATGAAACATGGGAGTTTTCCTAATGTGAACATTTTTATAATATGATGAAAACATTAACCATGTGGCTGGACTTAAGAATTATGAAAAGTAATTATCATTATTGGTAGAATTCCTGAATATAATTAAATATGAAACAAATGGACATTAGGGGACACTGGGCCCGTTTTAGAGCAAGAATATGAATGGTTGAATGAGAAGAATACTAAGGATATACACCTACTAGGGTAGTATTGCAAAATAAGGATTTATTATTGTCACTCACAAAAAATGTAAAACAAAAAAACTGAAATGTGTAAAAAACTGGAGTATGAAAGGATGACTCAGTGCTCGACCGTAACAAATGACTCCTGCTAATGATAATTTTCATAAAAACATACCCATCCAAAATTTTCAAAACAAGACCCAAAACTCATTTTCCATTGCAATTTTCCACGGGAATATTGGACAGAAAACAAATGGGTGTACAAAATTAAACTATATTTGGTGGAAAGCTGGATCTTAGGGGGTCATTAGGATGGTGTACAGACTTTAGTCCGCCCGCAACCCTAGTGGTAACAGGACCGCCTGCCTGCCATGCGGCGGTCGCACCATCCCAATTATGATGCGACCGCCACCGTGTCGGTCACATCTGCCATTTTAACATTGCTGCAGCTGCTGCTGGATGCAGCACCCGCCGCAATGGTGCAATGCCATGTTATGCATTGCCATGCCCAATGTGGCAGGCACCGTGCCTGCCACCTTGTGTATGGCAATGCTACCCCCCAAGTGCAGCCCCCAAACCCCCACCACACCAGGGGCCCGCAATGGGCCCCCAAAGCAAATCCCCACCAGCCCTTACATGGCGGCATCGCCGCCATGGAAAGGCCTGCAAATGCTAGACATCCTAATATGGTTGGCGGTGCCTGCTAGGCACTGCCACCATATTTGTGCCACTGCTCCGCCCGGCGGGCAATCATAACGATTGCCGACCGGCGGAAAAGCGGTGTATGGGCTTACCATCCGCCCGATACCCACAGCCATCATAATATGGCGGTGGGTAATTCAGGTTACAATCGCAAGACAGTTACACCATCATAATCAGCCCCATAGTCCAGAAAGAATGCTTTCTGTGATTTGGTGTAAATCTGTTCAGTAGATTTTGAGAAATTAAGTTTGAAAATCTATATAGTTATGTTTTATTATGGGGAGGAGAGATGTGCTCTCCCCGCCCGTGCTGTTGTAAGGCCACAGGGACCCTATCCCCAGGCTCAATTACTTTATTGGGGAGGAATGCAACCCAGTGCTTAATTTGTCAAATATTAAGTGCCAGGTCTCTGACCCGGAGGCCACTGCAGCTTGCACCACCCATCGCCCATGTCATCACTGCCAAAACAGCTACTAACCATCTCTCTCGCATGTAAAAGCAACAGTTCAGATTATTCCAGGTCCCCTAAGCTAAAGGAATAGCTGTGGAGGCAGGTATTAGTAATTTGTTAATGTATATTGTTTTCCTAAAGAACTGTTATAATGCACATCTCTGAATTACATTATCAGCGCCACCTTGTGGCAGACTGCCCTAAGTGTGGTGTTGATAATTAGGTGCCGGTGCCCAGCACCGGAAACCAATTCAGAGCTGGTGCTCAGCACCGGAAACCTCTGGCTCAAATTAAGCACTGATGCAACCCCTCCCGAGACTCTTTAAGGCGCTGGGGACCCCATTCCCCAGGGACGATATAATATTATTTGGGAGGAGGCATGCAGTCACCCTTCCCGAGCCTTAGACAAGCCCCAGGGACCCCATTCTCCTATGGCCTGATCAAATTAGTGTCCCAGGAACTACATCCCCTGGATACTGCTGTGTTCCCTGCCCTGGAGAGTATGGGAATGGAATGTAAACTTTATTCCCTGTCCGCGCTCTCCTGGGCAAGGAACACAATTTTGCTCCTACCCGGTGGAAGCAGCTCTAGCCTGGGCGGAACGAAAGCAATGGAGCTAGCGCTTTCCGACACTCAGGATGGGTGCTAGCTGGGTAGCTGGCAGAGCCTGCAGAGACCTTGGGGCTCCCACCCTTGCCCCCATCAATTGGCAACTTGCGTGTGCCCTGGGTGGGACGTAGGTACTGGCTGAGGAGAGGGCAGGGTCCGCAAGGCCTTGCGGCTCCCCCATTATCTCAAAGATAATTGAAAGATGGGTATCCCTGGTGGGACCTGGACACTGAAAAACAATTAAATAAACAAATAAAAATAATAGTAAATTGAGATGCCAGCATTTATTATTCACTGCTCCATTAAAGGCGCACCCCATAATGTCCTGCAAGGGATTTTACATTTTATTTTTTGTTCCTGGTGATGCCCCTATAAGAGGCAGGGTACAGCAAACCATTCTTTTTATGCTGTGGAGGGCTGCAGAGAGCACAGCAGCCCCTCAACAACATTTTGAAAAACACAGTAAGTCTTCTGGGACTTTTACCATAGGATAGCTTAGCATATTTTTTAAAGCACTCTGAGCTGGAGCTGTATGCTTTTCAGCTGAAGTGCAAGGATCCCTTGTGAATGGAACACTGACATAACATCGATGTACAAAATATCAATGTAAAAAATATTGATAAAAAATATAGAAACCAAAAATATCGACTTCAAAAATATCAATTTGTATATCAGCCCCGGCCTGTGGAGGGAGTTGCGGGGGGGGGACGAAAGACTGGTTTCTTAGCGCGCGCTGCATCGCATTTTGCAATGCAGGGCGCGCTACGAAATTCGTTTTATTAATTAAATTGTTTACTTACCTCCAATCATCCATATTCCGGTTTTTAGCAACCCCCCACCCTGCCCCTCCCCCGCCTTTCTGGCCCACCGCAACTCCCTCCACGGGCCGCGGCTATATATATATATATATATATATATATATATATATATATATATATATATATATATATATATATATATATTACCTACTGGCGGTCGCCAGTAGGTATATATAGTTAGGATTTTTTCTCTATGGGTTTTTTGAAAATTCTATGTCTAATAACTTTGGCGTTTGTGGACGGAATTGGCTGAAATTTTCAGGAAAATGGCACATTTTGTTTCTGAGCAGCCCCTGAAAATTGGGGGGGGATTCGTCCAGGGGGGGTCGAGAAAAAAGGGGGGTCCCAAAACGTGTTTTTAACATTGAGTTTTCCATAGGGCGGTTGGCCTCACTTTTAGCCCGAACGGCTGAATGGATTTGCACGAAACTTGGCAAAATTGTAGGGACTGGTAGCCCGATGTGCCTTTTGTAGGTCTCAATATATGTGCTACAGTGGATTTTGAGAAATTAACATTTAAAAAAAGATATATATCTGTAACAGCGGACCGGGCAGCGCTCCAGGACGCGTACTTTTCGCGCAACGGAGCTTTGTGAAGCGAAGCTGATTGGTTCTCCGGCGTCTGTCAACATTCCAAACAGTCCGTAGCGGCCGCCATCTTGTCTCTCGGTAGGATCGAGAGACAAGAGGAGGCCAAAGCGAAGGGGCAAATGACCATAAGGGGGAATAGTAGATCCTCGCTGACCCCCTAGGTTTGATGTGGAGGTTTTAAAAGGGCCCCGTGGGGCAAAAAAACCCCAATAATAATAATAATTGAACGGCTGAATGGATTTGCACGAAACTTGGCAAAATTGTAGGGACTGGTAGCCTGATGTGCCTTTGCTAGGTCTCAATATATGTGCTTCAGTGGATTTTGAGAAATTAACGTTCAAAAAAAGATATATATCTGTAACAGCGCACCGCTTCGCGTACTTTTCGCGTTACGGAGCTTTGCGAAGCAAAGCTGATTGGCTCTCCGGTGTCTGTAAACATTCCAAACAGTCCGTAGCGGCCGCCATCTTGTCTCTCGGTAGGATCGAGAGACAAGAGGAGGCCAAAGCGAAGGGGCAAATGACCATAAGGGGGCATAGTAGATCCTCGCTGACCCCCTAGGTTTGATGTGGAGGTTTTAAAAGGGCCCCGCGGGGCAAAAAAAATAATAATAATAATAATCGAACGGCTGAATGGATTTGCACGAAACTTGGTAAAATATTAGGGACTGGTAGCCCGATGTGCCTTTGCTAGGTCTCAATATATGTGCTTCAGTGCATTTTGAGAAATTAACGTTCAAAAACAAGATATATATCTGTAACAGCGCTCCGCTTCGCGGAGATAAAATTATATCTGTATTACCTAGCTGTTGCTAACACCAGTTAGCGACGGCTAGTAGGAGATAGCGACCATCTTGGGCCCCACTTTGCATGTGAGTGATATTTATCACTAATGACATGCAAAGTGGGCATGCCAAGATGTTAGCGACTGGAAACAGTCGCTAACATCGCTATCTCCTATTATCAACTTTTGGAAATATTCGAGATAAGCGCGAATATCTCCAAAAAGTAACAGCTGCCCTGAGCAGTTCTTAGCCATGTTATCCAATGGGAGGTGGATAACATGGCTAAGAGCATTAGCTCGGTAATGCATGAATATCGCTGAGTTTTCAGCGATATTAATGCATTGCGGTCGTTTTTTATCGTATTTGCGATAAACCTTGATAATAGCAAGGTTTATCTGCGATAATTTCTGACGGTAAAAAAATCTTTGCAATGCATCGTTAGGGATAAATATCGCTTAACTTTGGTAATATGCCCCAACGTCTGTTAACGTTCGATTCGAAGGAAATCAGGAAGTGTTGAAAAACATTGTCTGCGCCATCTTGTCTTTTTTCAAATGCCACACTTTTGTCGTGCACGGCAGCCATTTTAGATGCCTTGACCAGACCCACTCTGTGCACGCTGTCGATCCTTAGCATGGCTCCCCACCCTCGCAAGCATCTCACCCAGGCAGTGGTCACCCCCGCTCTCTGTCTTATGCATGGGTAATAAACCTCCCCCCATCTGCGCTGCTCTTCCCTGAGAATCACACCCTGTGCCCGCCCGACACCTCCCTTTCGCCCTATTCACTACCGCACCCTCTGACACTCCTTTTCCTCTGTGTCCGATTGTCCAGGCCGGTCCTGGGCTATCAGCTAGCCCTGCAGATGTAGATTATGGCCACAGCTGTAAAGAATCACCCCTCTTCAAAGGAGTTATAGTAGATCAAGGCCCACACTCGATGAGATCCGTCACAGCAGAAGCGTTGCTATTATCTGAAAACCATCCTGTATTGTGATTGGGGAGAGGACCGAGCGTGAAGCGGAAGATTCCAGGGATGACTCTTTGTACATCAAAGTTTTTACAATTATGTGTCACATTAAAAATATATAGCACTCCGACAAAGTAGTAAGATTATAAAACTTTAATAATTTATAAATATATACAAGAAAACAAAAATAGTAATAACATATAAACATTTTTAGGGAAAAACAACGAAGTAGCGGTCGGCTGTGCGAATAGTCCCAACGCAGCACAACGTCCAGATTTCCGGCGTGGGGCGTCGCGGGGGGTGGGTCATCAGTAGCAAACTGTTGTGCGAATAGTTCCAAGGCAGCAGAACGCGCCGAAATCAGGATGACACGAAAGTGATGTCTAGTAAGTTGTCACCCAGCAAATAACGGCGTGGGGCGTCGCGGGGGGTGGGTCATCAGTAGCAAACTGTTGTGCGAATAGTTCCAAGGCAGCAGAACGATGGCACCAAGGTGATGTCCAGTAAGTTGCCGCACTGGTTTTGGTATCCTACAATGCTGCTCCGAATAACGGCGTGGGGCGCCCCGGGGGAGGCGGCGTGAACGGGCCTCTCCAGGTGGAGTGTCATCTGTTGTAGTGGGGCGCCCCTTTACCGTTTCAGTTGCCATTCCGTCCGTTTTTGGTCCACTGTGTCAAAAGCCGCAATTCAGCTGAGTTGCGCCCACTCTTGCGGTGCAGCGATAGGCGGCTGTCACAGGACTCTCAAAATGGCGGCAGGCTCTTTCCTTTTTGGGCCTGGTCCACTGAAATGGCCCTGGGACACCTTGGAAATCGGACGCTTGTCTGCTAGGTCTTGGACCCCATTCTCGAAAGCGTCCCCTCCGCCTTGAGAATTCATCAAAAGTTTTGGGGGCCCGACTCCTGCAGGCTTCTGGTGGGGAGCGGCTGCCATGATTGCTCGCGGAATGACCACGACGGAGCTACGAGATGGTGGTGCTCTCATGCTGACGCCAGTTTAGTCTGAAACATCCAGAAACAAGGTGGGGCTTTCATCGTTTGGGAAAAAAAAAAGTTTTCATCCAATGAAAAGTGTTGTTTTAAGGTCATATGATCAAGCCTTCCATCATTAGGAAACCAAAAGTAAAATGAACCAATGAAAAGTTTTATAAACAAGTCACATGACCTGTTATGCGGCATAGGGTATAAAATGCGGAGAAAATACGTTGGCACGTGAGGCGGCGTCAGTAGCGGACCGATGTGCGAATAGGCCGAAGGCAATACAACGCGCCAAGATCCGGATGGCACCGAGGTGGTGTCCAGCAAGTTGCAGCACTGGTGTGGCCATCCTACAATGCTGAAAGTCGGCGTGGGGCGCCCCGTTGGCCTGTGAGTTTGCGTCAGTAGCGGACCGATGTGCGAATAGGCCGAAGGCAGCACAACGCGCCAAGATCCGGATGGCACCGAGGTGGTGTCTAGTAAGTTGCCGCACTGGTGTGGCCATCCAACAATGCTGAAAGTCGGCGTGGGGCGCCCCGTTGGCCTGTGAGATGGCGTCAGTAGCGGACCGATGTGCGAATAGGCCGAAGGCAGCACAACGCGCCAAGATCCGGATGGCACCGAGGTGGTGTCTAGTAAGGTGCACTGGTGTGGCCATCCTACAATGCTGAAAGTCGGCGTGGGGCGCCCCGTTGGCCTGTGAGTTTGCGTCAGTAGCGGACCGATGTGCGAATAGGCCGAAGGCAGCACAACGCGCCAAGATCCGGATGGCACCGAGGTGGTGTCTAGTAAGTTGTCGCACTTCTGTGGCCATCCTACAATGTTGAAAGTCGGCGTGGGGCGCCCCGTTGGCCTGTGAGATGGCGTCAGTAGCGGACCGATGTGCGAATGGGGCCAAAGGCAGCGCAACAATATTTTCTGACTGACACCACAAGGCGCTGAGATGCCAAGATCCGGATGGCACCGAGGTGATGTCTAAGTTGCGGACTGATGTGCGAATGGGGCCAAAGGCAGCGTAACAATATTTTTTGTATGGAAGATACCACTAGGCGTTGAGATGCCAAGATTCGGATGGCACCGAGGTGATGTCTAGCAAGTTGCTGTACTGGTGTGGTCATCCTACAATGCTGAAACTCGGCGTGGGTCGCCCCATTAGCCTGTGAGATGGCGTCAGTAGCGGACCGATGTGCGAATAGGCCGAAGGCAGCACAACGCGCCAAGATCCGGATGTCACCGTGGTGGTTTCATAGTTGAGAGGCACTTCATCTGCAGTGGGGCGCCGAGATCCGGATGGCACCGAGGTGATGTCTAGTAAGTTGCTGTACTGGTGTGGTCATTCTACAATGCTGAAAGTCGGCGTGGGGCGCCCCATTAGCCTGTGAGATGGCGTCAGTAGCGGACTGATGTGCGAATGGGGCCAAAGGCAGCGCAACAATATTTTCTGAAGAGAAGACACCAAAAGGTGCTGACATTCCAAGATCCGGATGGCACCGAGGTGGTGTCTAGCAAGCTATGCAGTTGAGTTGTGTGCGCACTTGCGGCGAATAGGTCGAAGGCAGCATAACAATGTTTTTTGAATAGAAGACACCACAAGGCGTTGAGATTCGGTTACCACCGAGGTGATGTCTAGCAAGTTGCCGCACTGGTGTGGCCATCCTACAATACTGCTCCGAATAACGGCGTGGGGTGCCCGAAGGGGGGGGGGAGCCGGCGTGAATGGGCCTTCCTAGGTGGAGGCTCGTCTGCTGTAGTGGGGCGCCCCTTTACCGTTTCAGTTGCCATTCAGCTGAGTTTCGGCTGCTCTTGATGCTACAGCGACAGGCGGCTGCAAGAGGACTCTCAAAATGGCGGCCTGTTCTTTGGATTTGGGCCTGGTCCACTAAAATGGCCCTGGGACACCTTAGAACTCGGACGCTCGATTTTTTTTTCCTTTCCTGTACATGCAAAAAAAGGTAAATGCCCGGTACGTTACACGCTTCATCTGCCACGATGAACTCTCCAGAGGAACCGAAAAAAAATATAGTTGTGGTAACTATACCATGCATCGTCATATGGAGAGGTGGCACCAATTAATTATAGTGCTGCATAAAAGAGAGATTTGGAGGAGAACCCCTGACCTGCTAGTACATTCATCAAAGAAGTGGCACTGAGAGCTTCAGAGGCAAGGGAAACGGTCCCAAATATTTAGAAGAACTTTGGAAAGATTAAAATAACATGTTTAGATTGTGGCAAATTAATTTCATGTGGACAGATGAGTGTTACTCTAATAAATACAGCATATGAACATCATCATAGTCGATGGTTGGTAGAGACATTTTGACTATATCCTGGACCTGCCCGTCCTCGCCCAAAATGGCGCCGGAATAAATGGGACTCGTAACTCCTTGTTGTGTACTGGTTGCAGAACCTTGAAATCACGAGATACGTATGCAGTTTTGAAGCACATGGCGGGCGGGGACGAGAATTGATTGAATATTTCGACATCCCTATTGATATTAAGTTCTGATGTGTTATTGATTACTGTACTGTTGAAAGTTCGAATTAACGTCACCCATGGTACTTGCCCGCAAATGTATATCTAGATAATTTTATTGTAACTGGCCCTGTCGTATTTTAATTATAAAATGTACGTCCACCGATTCCGTAACTGTTAGACACCTTAGTTCTTGCAACCTAATGGCCCGCCCGTTACGTTCCTCTACAGTGTAAATGTCTATTCATCATATACGATTACAGTTTGCTCCGTGGCAGGCCCACGTGGTTATAGGCTCGTATTTGTATAATGAAATTTTCACAATAAAGGTTTTTAAAAGAAAACATGGTAGTAGTATATACATTGGTAAAGTTTTTAATAATAGTGACTGTTTTAGAATCATTAAAAGGCAAGTGAAATAAAGCAGACCAATTACATGAAGGGTAAAAGGTATAATACGAAGGAACGCAGTAAAGATAAATGGTCAAGGGCTGTTGTGTTTTCTATTCCTGCAACATAAAGTGATCGATAAGAATCTCATATTCAGGCGTATCGGCGACTAAGACAGCAGGTCGACCCTCTTTTGCCCAACGGCTCCGTCATGGGACGAAGAAACGCTCTTTTTCTCGAAAAAAGAATATATTTTACTTGCAGGACAGTTGTAAAATTTCCGGGAAAGTACATTAGCCTGGAACATTATAACATATATTTAAGAAAAAATAATGTTCGGAAGTAATGAAAAGCGTAATTTTTAGGTCATATGACCAAGCCTTTCATCATTACAATAAGAAAAGTAAAATGAACCAATGAAAAGTTTTATTAACAAGTCACATGACTTGTTATGCTTACGTTACGCGCTGCGCGCCCCGGATGACTTCCGGATGCGCTAACGCGGCGCGTCATATGACGCATTACGCGACAACGCAGGTACAGAATATAGTCAAAATGTCTCCACCAACCAGCGGTCGGAACACAACCCCTTTCCGCAGGCTAAATAGTTCTGTTAAATGACAACAGAAGGGACAGGCAACAAGAACCATCAGTCAAAGAGGGGAGGGCTAGTTCTTCTCTACCGGGTTACATTGGGGCGCTACCGGAACTGATCGAATTGGTAGTCTACAGTGTTTCTGGATGTTTCAGACTGAAGCTGGGGTTAGCATGAGAGCAGCACCATTTCGTAGCTCCGTCGTGGCCATTCCGCAACCAATCATGGCAGCCGCTCTTTATCGTTATTTTGGGCGGGGTGGGTGGCGGAGCCGAGCTGTTTTGCAGCCATCATTGTGTGGAGTTCAGTTCATCTCACTAGTTTTGTATTTGTCATGAGGGGTTGTTCCTAATGTTTCTATTTTAGCGAGGTCAAAAAGAGATCCCATTAGTGGCCTACTGATTTTGCTCGATTCCTTTTCTTTTTTTTTCCACGATTTTTCGTTATCTGCAAAGACTAAACAGAGTATTGCGACTCTGTGTTTGTTTGTAAATAGAGAATGAACCAAAGAGAACCAATTCTAAAACAGTAAATACTTGGATAACAATCAATCAAATGGAGAGAGAAGCAGGCACGACGTATTACAACGGGGGCAAAGGCCTGCGTTAACTACCCTTCACTATGTGCAAAGAGAGAGTACTCCTAATAGAAATGAGGGGGGGGCACCATTCAAAGCAGATCAGTGTGCATAAACACGAAAAAAATTTCACTTACCACGTACTTGACATTCGACAGCTTATGATATTTGCTATTAAAAAACCATTGAAATTCACTGAAAAAACCATAGGTTATAGACCATATATAGTTAGGAATTAGCATTTACAAAACCTTGAAAATTCACTGAAAAAACCATAGGTTATAGACCATATATAGTTAGGAATTAGCATTTAAAAAACCTTATTTTACTCACACAAAACCATTGAAATTCCATATATAGTTAGTTGCACTAACTATATATCGCGCACCCGCAATCCACTGCTGATGATGTCACATATTACATCATTCATGACATGGTCAGTGACATCACTGATGACATCACTGATGACATCTCAAATGACATCACTGATGAGATCACTGATGACATCTCATTTGACATCAATGACCACATCACTGATGATATCATTCATGTGACAATACAATGCATCTCCTCACATTTTAATATAACCTCTGTTTCACCCAGTGTTAAATACAGAGTATAATTTTTGAAACCATTGACACACCAATACTAGTTACTACATACGTACTCACTGATTCCTACGTCTACACACACATTCACTCATTCACCCATACAATCATTCATACATACAATCACTCATCTTTACAACACTATCATATGCACTCATACACCTATACAGACACTCACACTCTGCCACTCATCCATGGAGTTACTCACACACCTAGTCAGTCCTGTAAAGAATCAATCACACTTCCATTTTCTTGTCTATACAGTTAAACATAGAGCACCTTACATTTTCAAACATATACTAATACATACTTACTTTCTTATACAATCATTGATACAAGTACACATTGATCTGCACAGAGTCACACACCTCCCAGCCAGCCACACACACACTCAGTCTCCCATACAAATACTTGGACAATCAATCAATAACCCATATAGTTAATCATATAGCTACTGATCAACACATGCAGCAGTTTACAGAACAACAGACATAATGATGCACAAATTAAGACAGTTTAGTCACTAACCCATGCACTCAGTGAGACACATTTAATCACTCACTCATACATTCAGTCATGCACCTACTAAATCCTTCGTCCAGACACTTATACATCTACTCATTCTTCAATATGTAAAACATATTTAAACTTTACAGAAACACACAGTCACTGGATGATGTCATCAGTGATCTCATCAGTGATGTCATTTGAGATGTCATCAGTGATGTCATCAGTGATGTCACTGACCATGTCATGAATGATGTAATATGTGACATCATCAGCAGTGGATTGCGGGTGCGCGATATATAGTTAGTGCAACTAACTATATATGGAATTTCAATGGTTTTGTGTGAGTAAAATAAGGTTTTTTAAATGCTAATTCCTAACTATATATGGTCTATAACCTATGGTTTTTTCAGTGAATATATATATATATTCACTGAAAAAACCATAGGTTGGACACATTTTATAGTTAGCTGGACATTTCACTCATATAAAACCATTGAAATTCCCCCGTTATAGTTAGTTCAGCTAACTATAACTCGCGCGCCCGCAATGCACTGCTGATGACGTCACATATTGCATCACTCATGACATGGTCAGTGACATCACTCATGGCATCACTGATGACATCTCAAATGACATCACTGATGACATCACTGATGAAATCATCCATTGAATGGGTGTTTTTCTGAAAATTAAATATGTTTTATATATGTATATCTGAAGGTTGATGGAAGAAGAAATGGGTATATAAGTGTATAAATGGCTGCTTTTTTGGTGAAACATAGATTGTATAACTGACTGATTAAGTGTATCTTAATGAATACATGGGTTAGTGAGTAATGTTTAAATATATACATTTCTGTATCAGTCTCTCACTTTCTGTATAAGTGGCTGCATGTGTTGGTGAGTAGCTATATGAGTGATACATGAGTGTCTATATAGGTTATTGTTTGTTTGATTATCAGTAGGAGTGTCTGAGTGTTTGAGTGTCTGTATGCTTCGTTGGGAGGTCTTACGTAGTGCATAGATGCATGAATGAGTGACTTACTGCTTGTATGTGTTGAAGGCAGCATAAGTGCAGGACTGTATGGGTGGATGAGTGTGTGTGGTGAGTAGCTATATAGGTAATTTTTTTATTTCTGTATGGGTGGATGAGTGTATATATGGGTGTGTTAGGGAATGAATGACTGTTTTAATAGTGTATTTGTGAGTAAGTACATATGTTTTAAACTAGTACATATGAGTTATGTGTGAGTAACTCTATGGATGAGTGTCGGTGTGTAACAGGCTGATCAGGATGTATCAGTGTATGAGTACATATGATGAGTGAGTACATGAATGAGTGACTGTATATGTCTGTTGATGAATGAGTGGATGTGTGTATAGATCTTGGAATTACGAAATAGGTATGTTGTAAGTGGCACTGGTATGTCTATTGTATTGAAAATGTTATTTTCTATTTTTCAATGTGTGTAATAAAAGTTATATTAGGGTGAGAGAATATATGCCACTCTTCCACAAGGATGATGTAATCAGTGATGTCATCAGTGATGTCATTTGAGATGTCATGAGTGATGTCATGAGTGATGTCACTGACCATGTCATAAGTGATGTAATATGTGACGTCATCAGCAGTGCATTGCGGGCGCGCGAGTTATAGTTAGCTGAACTAACTATAACGGGGGAATTTCAATGGTTTTATATGAGTGAAATGTCCAGCTAACTATAACATGTCCAACCTATGGTTTTTTGAGTGAATTTCAAAGGTTTTGTAAATGCTACTTCCTAACTATAACGTGTGTAAAACCTGCGGTTTTTTCAGTGAATTTCAAAGGTTTTTTAAATGCTAATTCCTAACTATAACATGTGTAAAACCTACGTTTTTTTCAGTGAATTTCAAAGGTTTTTTAAATGCTAATTCCTAACTATAACGTGGCTGTAACCTATGGTTTTTTCAGTGAATATCAATGGTTTTGTAAATGAACATTTTTTAATGTAATAATTGTAAAAAAATGTATACTGATTCACTATATTATTATAAATTTTTTATTTTTAGATATATTATTTTTTAAATTACATTACATATTTTTAATATAAATTGATAAAAAAATGTTTGTACACCTCTCTGCAACGCAGCCCCCTGACGCGTTTGCAGAGGGGGAACTAATTCCCCTTGCATACTGGGGGACCCTGGGGGCCAACTAGCCCACCAGGAACCTCCAGAATTCCCCAGGGGGCTGCATTGCAGAGAGGTGTAATGAGTCCACACCCTTTTTTACACCTCTCTGCAGCGCAGCCCACGGGCGTGTTTGCAGAGGGGGAACTAATTCCCCTTGCATACTGGGGGTCCCTGGGAGGCAACTAGCCCACCAGGAGCCTCCAGTATGCGCCAGGGGGTTGCGTTGCTTTGCCCTGGAGGGTGGCGGTCCCCGGGTCAGTGTGGGGGGGATTGGGCACCCCCCACACTTCTTTATCACTATGCCCCCACAATTTGGTCCCCCTGGGGGGTAATTTTTAAATAAACATACCGGGTTTTAAAAAAAAAACATTTTTGGCCTTGGGGGTCCTTGTGGGACCCCATGAGCAGGCCTAGGGGGTCAGGGTGCTTCTACCCTGCCCCCTTTTTGTGTTCTACACGTTTGTTTTTCTGCTTTCTTGTGCCTCGGTCTACCGAGCACAAGATGGCTGCCAACACTTCCTGGTTTGAAGTTTTGAAAGCCAATGAGCATGCAGCTTGTGCTTGAGAAGTTTTAGAACTCAAAAAGGGGGCAGGGTAGAAGCACCCTGACCCCCTAGGCCTGCTCAGGGGTTCCGACAAGGAAGGATTTTTGGGAAAATCATGGGGTGCGCGCACCCCGCGATTTTTGGTTGTTTTTTTTTTTCGCCTTGGGGGTCCCTGTGGGACGCCCTGAGCAGGCCTAGGCGGTCAGGGTGCTTCTACCCTGCCCCCTTTTTAAGTTCTACACTTTTTTTTTCTGCTTTCTTGTGCCTCAGTCTACTGAGGCACAAGATGGCTGCCATCCATTTCTGTTTTGGAGTGTTGACAGACAGTGGCAGCCAATCAGCATGAAGCTCGTGCACAGCAAGGTGCGCGCACAGTGCGCGCACGGTGCGCGCTTATAGATATATAATTGATTTCAACTTTAATTTTCTCTGGCACTACTGGAGGGATTTATACTATTTAACCAAAAGCGTGATCTGCGTACCAGACTCTACCATTTTGCCAAGTTTGGTGTAATTCCGTTCAGCGGTTCGGGCTGTAGCCGTGTCTCAATCAATCAATCAATCAATCAATCAATCAATCAATCAAGCATTTGTATAGCGCACTACTCACCCGGAGGGTCTCAAGGCGCTAGGGGAGGGGGGTCCGCTACTGCTCGAACAGCCAGGTCTTGAGCTGCTTCCTGAAGGCGAGGTGGTCCTGGGTCAGGCGGAGGTGGGTCGGGAGGGAGTTCCAAGTCTTGGCGGCGAGGTAGGAGAAGGACCTTCCCCCTGTGGTGGCTCTTCGGATGCGGGGGACGGCGGCGAGGGCGTGGCCGGTCGATTGAAGCTGGCGTTTGGGAGCGTAGAAGTTGAGGCGGCTGTTGAGGTATCCTGGGCCTTGGGGATGCAGGGCTTTGTGTGCGTGGGTGAGGAGACGGAAGGTGATTCTCTTGTTGACCGGGAGCCAGTGCAGGTCTCTCAGGTGTCCGGAGATGTGGTTGCGACGGGGGATGTCCAGGATGAGTCGTGCTGAGGCGTTCTGGATCCGCTGGAGTCTCCTCTGGAGTTTGGCGGTGGTTCCGGCATAGAGGGCGTTGCCGTAGTCCAGTCGGCTGGTGACGATGGCCTGGGTGACAGTCTTCCTGGTCTCGTTGGGGATCCACCGGAAGATCTTGCGTAGCATGCGTAGGATGTTGAAGCACGACGAGGAGACG
Organism: Lissotriton helveticus; assembly: GCF_964261635.1. Taxonomy (NCBI): domain Eukaryota; kingdom Metazoa; phylum Chordata; class Amphibia; order Caudata; family Salamandridae; genus Lissotriton; species Lissotriton helveticus. The sequence continues at coordinate 1,630,164,007 of NC_136065.1, read as the reverse complement.
CGTTGACTTGTCTGGTCATGGAGAGGGAGGAGTCCAGGATGAAGCCCAGGTTGCGTGCGTGGTCTGTTGGTTTGGGTGCGCTGCCGAGGGCGGGGGGCCACCAGGAGTCGTCCCAGGCGGAGGGTGAGGATCCCAGGATAAGGACTTCGGTCTTGTCCGAGTTCAGTTTCAGGCGGCTGTTCTTCATCCATTTGGCTACATCTTTCATCCCTTCGTGTAGGTTGGCTCTGGCGGTGGCGGGGTCGTTGGTGAGGGAGAGGATCAGCTGGGTGTCGTCGGCGTAGGAGATGATGTTGAGGTTGTGCTGGCGTGCGATGGCTGCGAGGGGACTCATGTAGACGTTGAAGAGGGTTGGGCTGAGCGAGGAGCCTTGAGGGACGCCGCAGATGACTTCGGTGGCTTCTGATCTGAATGGGGGGAGGCGGACTCTCTGTGTCCTTCTGGCGAGGAAGGAGGTGATCCACTCCAGTGCCTTCTCCTGGATTCCGACGTTGCTGAGGCGCTGTACTTGGGTACGGTGGCAGACAGTGTCGAAGGCCGCGGAGAGGTCTAGGAGGATGAGGGCCGCTGTTTCTCCGTTGTCGAGCAGGGCTCGGATGTCATCGGTTGCTGCAATCAGGGCGGTCTCGGTGCTGTGGTTGGCCCGGAAGCCGGACTGGGCGAGGTTGAGGGATCCGTTCGTCTCGAGGAAGGCGGCCAGCTGCTTGTTGACGGTCTTCTCGATGACTTTTGCGGGAAACGGGAGAAGTGAGATGGGTCGGTAGTTCTTGAGGTCGGTGGGGTCGGCCGATGGCTTCTTTAGTAGGGCGCTGAGTTCGGCGTGCTTCCAGCTCTCCAGGAAGGTAGCGGTGTTGAAGGAGGTGTTGATGATGTCCCGCAGGTGGGGTGCGATGACAGCGTCGGCCTTGTTGAAGACGTGGTGAGGGCAAGAGTCGGTCGGAGATCCGGAGTGGATGGAGTTCATCGTGCGGATGGTGTCTTCGGTGCTGATCGGGGTCCAGACGTGGAGGGTGGTGGTGGGGGCGGTGGTTCAGTCGTGGCGTGCGTCGGTTGAGTGCTGAAGCTGTTGTGTATGTCCGCGATGTTGTTGTGGAAGTAGGAGGCGAGGGAGTTGCAGAGGTCTTGCGAAGGGGTGATGTAGTTGTTTCCGGCGTTGGGGTTGGAGAGCTCTTTAACGATGTTGAAGAGTTCCTTGCTGTTGTGTGCGTTGTTGTCCAGTCGTTCCTTGAATGCAGTTTTCTTGGTGGTGTGGATCAGTTGGTGGTGTTTTCGGGTGGCGAGCTTGAGGGCAGTCATGTTGTCCGGTGTTGGGTCTCTGCGCCAGGCTTTCTCAAGGGCCCTGCAGTCCTTCTTGGAGCTCTTGAGTTCGTCGGTGAACCATGGGGCTTTCTTGCTGCCGGGTCTGCTAGGCGGGGTCCTCAGAGGGGCGAGGTCGTCTGCGCAGTCGCTGATCCACTTCGTGAGGTTGGTGGCCGCTTGGCTGGGGTTCGTTGCGCTGGTGGGTGGGTTCTTGCTCAGGGAAGTCTACTGTCCTATGGAAATTAACATGGGGAAAACACGTTTTAGGACCCCCTTTTTTTCTCGGCCCCAGCTTGACGAATCTACCCGAGACTTTCAGGGAAGGAGCGGAGCGGAGCTGGCCAAAATTTTGGAAAATTACACACAAATTCCTCAACCGGCGCCAGAGTTATTCCCAATAGAATGTTGCGGATTTCCTATGGAAACTTGGTCCTAACTAAAACTACCTACTGGCGACCGCCAGTAGGTAATATATATATATATATTTATTTAATATATTAAATAATAATTTTTACCAAATAAATCAAATGTAATATACATTTTTACAAAATCTAACAGATAAACTTAATTTGAAAAAGTAAACACAAAAACATAATCACGTATATGTATATATTTACTTTGACATAATTAATAAACTATTATCTTTAATATATGTTAAAAGTTCTAAATTATATAAAATATATATAGAAATAATTTAAAATATAAAACAAATCTATAATAAATTAAAACATTAAACTATAAAAAATATTTAAACTTAAATTACCGAATACAATAAATGCAACAGTAGAGAACGTGTTGGATAGCAAAATAATAAAATGTACTAATCCACCTCCAGTGAATGAAACAGTATGGAAAGTGTTGGATAGCGGAGGAGTAAAAGTTGCTATTTCCACTCCAAAGTGTGCACCAGTAGGAAAAGTGTTGGCTAGCGGAGGGGTAAAAATTACTATTCCCATTCCAAAGAGTGTAAAAGTAGGGAAATTGTTGGATAGCTGAGTGGTAAAAATTACTATTCCCACAGCAATAAGAACAACAGTAGGGAAAGTGTTGGATAGCGAAGGGGTACAAATTACTATTCCCACTCCACTGAGTGCAACAGTAGGGAAAGTGCTGGATAGTGGAAGGGTAAAAATGACTATTACAACTCCAATGAGTGCAAAAGTAGGGAAAGTGTTGGATAGCGGAGGGGTAAATTGAAAGTTCCCACTCCGGTAAGAGCAACAGTAGGGAAAGTGTTGGATAGTGGAGGGGTAAAATTTACTATTCTCACTCCAGTGAGAGCAACAGTAGGGGTAGTGTTGGATAGCCGGGGTGTAAAAATTACTATTCCCACTCCAGTGAATGCAACAGTAGGGAAAGTGTTGGATAGCGTAGAATTTCTTTTTTACTATTCACACTCAAGCATTTAAAAATATATAAAAAATTAAATTAAATAATAAAACTAAATAAACAATATTTAAAACATGAAAAAATATCAAACATAAAAATAACACATATTCTAATATTAATTACATATAACATATAACAAAAAACATAAAATATAATATTAAATCCATTTACACAAAAAAAAATCTTTTAAACTACAAACAAAAACATTAATTAAAACATAAATGTATTTATTTTATTTTCTACCCTATAACACCACACCAATAACAAAACACTTGATCATGTTTGATTAACATTATTTACAGAATTAACATAATTAATAATCAATTAAAAAATATTATTAATAAAGAAAACTAATACCCATTAATTGACTACAAAAACTTTAACACAATAATATACACAACACACACCTACATTTAACTATAACATAATAAAACACAATTAAAACTTATTTTACAATTAGAAACTATTACTATTAATAACTAATAATAACATAATTCAAATGTATTTAATACCCAGCCTTTAAACCTTTAAAAGTAAAAACAACACACAAAAAATAAAATATTACCCAAAATAAATAACAAATAATTAACATGAATTAACAACTTTATATTAATCAATTAAACACAAATTACTTCCCACCCTTTATTCCTATGAACACCACAACACACACCTAATAATAATTACACAATTACCATAATTAATTATCAATTAATTAACAACCAATTATTAATTCATCAATTAAAATTAAATTACTTCCCACCCTTCCCATCCTTTAAACCTATAAAAACAACAACACACACCTAAAATAAATTACACAACTACCAAATGAATTACAAACTAATTAATTAAAATAATTAACAACCAATTATTAATTCATAAATAAAAAATAAATTACTTTCCACCCTTTACACCTATAAACACCACAACACATACCTAAAGTTAATTACACAAATACCAAAATTAATAACCAATTCACTAAAATTAATTAACAACCGATTAATAATAAATTACTTCAAACACAACATCTGAATTAAACAAATATTAATAAATAAAAATTAATCAATACATGTAATATAATTAAATTACTTTCCACCCTATTCCCCTATAAACCCACAACCTGCTTCTGAACTAAAATCACAAAATTCAAATAAAAAAAATTAAAAACTACTAAAAATGTAACACATATATTAAAAATACAAGCAATTCTTATAAAAAAATATACATAACATACATATACAATATGTTCTAGAATACATAACAATCGATATTACTTACTTTAATCGATATTCTTGACGACGATATTCTTGCTATCGATATTTCTGAACCACCACATTACTGACTCGATATTTGTGCAACTCGATATTTTGTACTCAAAATTCTGTCCCTGCACCCTCGTGAATGGTGCTATGGCTGCACGTGGTGGCTTGAAAAATGTTTTAAAATACACTCAGATGTGTTTAATATTTTTTTTAAATAAAGCTTTATTGAAAATATTGTGTGACAATGACTATTATCAAAACATTGCAATGTGTGAATTTATAACATATACATTTGATTATAGTTATTAGTAACATTTTGATAAAGCCAATATGTCTGCTTTATGTATGTTGATATGCTACCCCATTGATAAAACCAATAGGCCTGGCGCTCATACTTAAATTGATACCCTTTAAATTTTTACATGACACAGTCAGCTGCGGGGCATGGCGTATTGGCAGGCCTTGCACCCAACAACATGCCATGCACAGTGATGGACATCTTAATTTATACTAAAAAAAAGATTACAAAAGTACAGCAAAAGGCAACGGTAAAGTGGTGTTATAGTTAGAAATTCTAATAACATCTTCTTTACATTAACAAAAACTAAAGAATTCACTGAAAAAAACGAAGGGGCCAATTACGATGGCGGACGGACTGGATTGGTGTGCAGTGGAGTGGAGTGGTGGTGACATGCAGCAGTCCTGCAATCCCAATTAGGATGTGACTGCCACCATGGTGGTTGCATTTTGCACTTTAACATTGCTGCGGGTGCTGCTGACTGCAGCACCCGTTGCAATGTTCAAAATGCATGTTGTGCATTTCACTGCCCTACGTGGTGCCTGCCACTTGGTGCAGTGAAATGTAGGGGTGTACCATGGGTACCCCCTCAGTGCACCCACACCTCCCCCAAACACGGGGGGCCCGCAACGGGCCCCCAAAGCTAATTTCCACCAGCCTTTCAATGGTGGTTTCACTCAATGGAAAGGCTGGCTGAAGACAACATCTTAATTTGGTGGACGGTGCCTGCTAGGTGCCGCCACCATTTTATGGATGCTGACCGCTCGGCCAGGTAATCAGTACGATTGCCTGTGGCGGTTCCGTGGCGGACGTCTTTGCATCTGCCACGGTCGCAGTCTGGATACCCGCCATTGTAATGTGGCAGGGGGAAAATCGCGGTTTGATGGCAGGAGACCGCAAAGGTACATTATAGTTATGTGAAAATGTCTGTTAAAACATACCAATTTAAATTATTTAAACCACTTAAATTCACCAGTTATAGTTATCTCAAGTAACCATAACACATGCCCTAAAGTTACTATAACTGACACCCTCACAATCCACTCATAATTATGTCACATATTACTTCACTTATGGCAGGTTTTATGAGATCATTAGTAACACGATTGCAACATCTGAAATGTTATGTTATGTTATGTTATTGATTTTTATTATGCGCACAGCAGCTCCAGCGAAGGAGCGTCCTGGCGCAGTGACAAGGTAGCACACAACATAACAGAAACTAAACATTATGACCACTAGATAGCATTTTAAAACAAGAAAGTCTTAATAGCTTTCCGGAAAAGCATGAGGTCCTCCAACAGGCGGATTTCAACCGGGAGGGAATTCCAGAGGGTTGCAGCTTTAACACTAAAAGAGCGTCCGCCCGCCCGACAGAGCCTGAATCTGGGGACTACAGCAAGAGCCTGACCTTGAGTACGTGTGGGTACATAAAAGGACAGTAAGCTAGACATGATTTGAGGGCCTATGCCTTTCAGAATTTTAAAGGCCAGACACAGGATTTTAAAATAAATTCGCTTCCTCACTGGAAGCCAGTGTAAGGAGCGGAGGACGCTTGACACAGGGCAAAATCTTGGCAGGCCTACAATTGCGCTGGCCGCAGCATTTTGTACCCGTTGTAAACGGGTAATTTCTGCCAGGTTGGCCCCTACCAGGAGAGAGCTGGCATAATCCAGGCGCGAGATGACAGTAGCCTGTATGACCAGCTGCCTGGTTGGGGCATCAAAAAACTTAAGAGCAGGTCTTAAACCCCTAAGAAATCCGAAACAGCATGCTGCTGTTTTCTTAGTGTGGCCCACAAAAGTAAGACCGGCATCCAGCCAAACTTCCAGGTTTTTCAATTCCAATACAGGAGTTGAGAGTGGCCGTAGTCGAATCAGCTGTGGAAGATCTCAGTAAGAGAGTTGATATAAACCAGAAAGAAATAAGAAAACTCAAAGAAAATGAAAGAAGCATGAGCGAGAAAATGGAATCGCTTGAAAACCAAGCGAGAAGAAATAACCTAAGGGTCCTTAACGTGCCGGAGAATATGGAAGGTACGGACATTAAAATTTTTATTGTCTCTCTGCTTGAAAAACATTTCTTATGGTCCAAGGAAGCCAATCTTACTGACGACATACAGAGGGTACACCGAGATCCTTTCAGGAAAAACAAAGACAGGAAGACACCGAGAAAAATCCTGATAAACTTTAAAACATACACGCTGAAAGAAAGACTACTAAGTGAAGGTCTAAAACAGGGTATATTGAAAGAAGACAATTGGTCTTTTAGGATTCGCTCCGACATATCCAAGACTACCCAAGACAGACAGTGGGAGCTAGGACAACATATGCAGGAACTAAAATCTCTTGGAGCAAATGTCCAGTTGAAATTCCCTGCCGCATTAAGGATAATGTGGAGAAATAAGATGCACAACATTAGAGACCCCAGAGAGGTAGAAACCTTTATTGAGCAAATAAAAGATCAACTACGATCTGAAACAGAAACCCAAGCAAGATGAACATCACACAAATTTAGGCGAAGCAACGAGCTCGAATAGGGCGAAGAATACCGCCCAAAAAGAAGAAGGGAGGCTTCCTCAGGGTGGGTAACAGGGAACCCCACAAAAAAACACAAATATTTTTTTTAAAAAATGCACGGGTGGGGAGCAAAATAGGGAAAAAAATTGAAAAAAAGTCCTCTGCGATAACAGTAAAAGAAATTATCGGGACCCATAGAACACGGAAAAAAACAAGATACCCATAACAGGAATGGCGACAAAATATAAACATTTTAAGGTACTCTCTTGGAATGTCAATGGTCTAAGGACACCTAGCAGAAGGAGAAGGATTCTTGAATATCTAAAGGAAGTAGACTGCGAGATAATCATCCTACAAGAGACGCACCTCCTAAGTGAGGAATGGGAACAAATAATGAAGAATCTTAGATGGGTTGACAACTATGTTTGCACAAACCAAGAATGCAATACCAAAGGAATAATAATAATCCTTAAAAAAATACTTAAAGCCAAAATTGAACACAAGTCAGTTGATAACAAGGGTAGATGGGCTTTTATTAAAGTAAGAATATATGAAAATACATATACCGTGGCAGGATATTATGGCCCAAATATAGATGACCCAATCCCCCTACAAAAACTGTACACAGAATTACTATCAACAACAGCCCCGATAATATTAGGTGGGGATTACAATATCCTAATAGATCCAAGCCGAGATAGACATCCCCCAGGGAAACACTCAAATCTCCCAAAAATGAGAGAATGGCTAGGTAATTATAAAAATGACCTGGGCTTGCTTGATATGTGGAGAGAGAAAGGGGATAAAAAATATCCCTACACTTTTCATAACAAAAAACTTGGTCATAGATCACGAATCGACTACTTCTTAATAAATGGTACAATACGAGACAATGTCAAGAACATAGAACATTTACCAGAACATATATCCGATCACTCGGCAGTGAAACTAACCATGCAAATAACGAAAAATAATGTACAACCAAGATGGACGGTAGACCGCACAATATTATTAGATCCACAGGCAGTAGAAGAATTAAAGAAAACAACAGCTGACTTCTTTATTGAAAACCAATCTGACACATCTAAACAAAATATCTGGGACACATATAAAGCGGTTATTAGAGGCAAATTATTAAGTCTGGGCTCACATCGAGCCAGGACTGCAAAAATGGAAATTGGAGGTATGGAAAAGGATATTAAAGATCTTGATCTTAAGATAATGGTGAACGCTTCTCCAGAAATAAAAGAATCGTTAGAGAAACAAAGGCAAGAACTAAAGGAAAGTCTAGTAAATCTCCTGGAAAATAAAGTAAAGTCTCGATGGGAAGCCAGTAAGCTATCTAATCATGAATATGGAGAAGGATGCGGAAAACTGTTGGCCTGGAAGACGAAAAAAGAGCAAACTAGAAACAAAATAATCTGCATTCAACGAAATAATATAAACGAAAATGAGGACTCCATAATAATGCAGGAATTTGCGAGCTTTTTCTCTAATTTATATAAAGAAGATGTAAATCCTTCAGAGGAACAGATTCACAAATACCTAGAACATATATCCTTCCCACAACTAACCGAAATAGAAAAAGAAGAGCTAAATAAAGATATCACAATAGAAGAGGTTAGAACCATTATAAAAGATCTAAAAAAAGGTAAAGCAGCTGGCCCGGATACCTTACCAAATGAGTTTTACCAGATTCTAAGAGACTCTCTGACGTCACCATTAACAGAATTACTAAATCTAACGTATAAAAAAGGAGATAAAATCCCAGATTCCTGGAATGACGCAACAATTAGCATAATTTTAAAGCCAGGAAAAAATCCAGCAATATGTGAGTCATACAGACCCATCTCACTGCTTAATTGTGATTACAAAATTTATATGCAGGTCATGGCGAAAAGATTGGCAGTGATAATGACAAAACTGATAAATCCTGACCAAAAAGGCTTCATAAAGGGTAGGCAAATACAAGAAATCACTCATGAACTCTTTGCCGCAATAGATATAGCCATCGCAGAAAAAATACCATTAACCATAATCACTTTCGACGCTGCCAAAGCGTTTGACAGAGTAAACTGGTCATTCCTTAACAAAGTCATCGATAAATACAACCTAGGTGAGCACTTCGGCAACATGGTGGCAGAGATATACACCAAACCAAGGGCTAAAATATTAGTCAACGGGAATCTCACAAACAACATTGATATACAAAGAGGGACAAGGCAAGGATGCCCACTGTCGCCCCTGCTTTTTAACCTGTATATTGAAGCCCTCGCAATCTCATTAAGAAACCATGCCACAATAACCCCATTCCAGCATCAGGATTGGTCGAAAAAAGTGGCATTATATGCCGATGACCTAATGATTTTCACAAATGACTATAATAGTTCTTCGGACGCAATAGAGTCTACAATAATCAAATTCGGAAAAGTATCAGGTTATCTTACAAACCAAGAAAAAACCGAGGCAATGAGCTGGAACACTAACGTCAACAACCCATACACAAAAGAGAAAATAAAATACCTAGGAATCACACTGGTGAAAGACATTGAAAAAATACCAGAGATAAATCTGAATAGAATCGCCATTGAAACCACGAAACTACTCAAAGTATGGGATGGGCTACCTCTCAGTTTCCTGGGGAGATCAAATATAGTTAAAATGTCTATTGTGCCCAAATTCACTTATCTATTTAATACAATCCCACTAAGTTTCAAGAGAGATGCCTTGAAGAAGATACACAGGAAAATCACAAGTTTTATTTGGTCATCGAAAGGAGCAAGGATATCTTGGAAAAAACTAAGGAGACGAAAACATGAAGGGGGAATAGCAAGTCCTGATCTAATCGAATATTGTAAGGCTTTCCAATTTAAAAATATGAGACCACTTCTTAAGACCTCCCAGTTTTTCCCTGAATTTATGCAAATTATGACGGACAGGTGCGATCATTTCCTATATAAATTTGGACACCCAAAATACTTCAAGAAAATAAAATTGAAGATATTGACTAATGCAGTAAAAACATGGTATCAGGTTAGAAGCACCTTAAACATACCATACTATAGTTCACATGCCCCTATCTGGGATTCACCAGGCACCCCAGAATGTTTAAAAGACTCCTTGGCCCTCCCTTTAAAGGAAAATGGAATTGTGAAATGGGGTCAACTGATGACAGGAAGCATCATAATCCCATGGAACCAGTTAGCAATGAATACAAACGAAACAGTGTCCAAATTTAAGTATTATCAACTGTCAAGCTGGGCAAAATCGATCACAGATAAAAAAGAAGGAAATGAAAATATGGAGAAAGAAATGCTGAAATCCTCCCCAATAAAAAAGGAAATATCCAGGTGGTATTGGGCTCTAATCACAACAGGAGAAGAAGATGTACAGATTCCGGAAACATTATGGAGAAATGTCATTCTAGATGTAGATGTATATAACATTTGGACAAAATCACTGGAAAAATGTTGGTCTCACATAAAACCAGCCGCACTGAAGAGAAACCATCTTTTTACAATACATAGGGCATATTGGACCCCTAAGAAACTATCTAAATTCAGAGGTGCCACCGTCAAAGCTTGCCTAAAATGCGGTTTGGAAAGAGCAAACGATATACACATGTTTATAGAATGCCCCATGATAGACACCTTCTGGAAAGAAGTGGGTAAGATGATATCATTGGTTCTGGGAAAACAAGTAAATGTGAGTATAAATCTTATTATCTTTGGGATTGACTTAAATAATGAATTAGTTAAGTTAACTAAAAACCAAGAAAGCCTACTGTTTGTATTGATACTTCTGGCTAGACGTCAAATTTGTATAAATTGGATTAAACCAGCACCGCCTCAGTATGGGGATTGGCTAAACTCAGTAATAAAAACTAACAGAAATGATAGACAAGGGAAACCAAGTAAAAAGTTTAATTTTTGGGAAATCTGGGAAAACTTTTATAATTTGGAACAGGACTCTTAATGAGTAAATGTGGTCTCGAAATACAAAGTCCTATGATTAAAGCGGAGACAATAATTCAGACTGGATTTATTCCCGTCGAGTAGCCAGGAAGGCTAGCTCACCCCCAAGATACCAGAATTATTGACTATGGCAAAGGTTACAGGAGCCCACAAAATCCAAAAAACAACGGATGTGAGAAACACCCCTCCTCAGATAGACAAATATGGGGTCGTGAAGGTAAAAAATGTTTTGGATGGAACGGGCTCCCGAGTAAAACCTTAAGCATATATATCGCAAAATGAGGACAAAAAAAAAAAAAAAAAAAAAAAAAAAAAAAAAAAAACATAACAGAAACTAAACATTATGACCACTAGATAGCATTTTAAAACAAGAAAGTCTTAATAGCTTTCCGGAAAAGCATGAGGTCCTCCAACAGGCGGATTTCAACCGGGAGGGAATTCCAGAGGGTTGCAGCTTTAACACTAAAAGAGCGTCCGCCCGCCCGACAGAGCCTGAATCTGGGGACTACAGCAAGAGCCTGACCTTGAGTACGTGTGGGTACATAAAAGGACAGTAAGCTAGACATGATTTGAGGGCCTATGCCTTTCAGAATTTTAAAGGCCAGACACAGGATTTTAAAATAAATTCGCTTCCTCACTGGAAGCCAGTGTAAGGAGCGGAGGACGCTTGACACAGGGCAAAATCTTGGCAGGCCTACAATTGCGCTGGCCGCAGCATTTTGTACCCGTTGTAAACGGGTAATTTCTGCCAGGTTGGCCCCTACCAGGAGAGAGCTGGCATAATCCAGGCGCGAGATGACAGTAGCCTGTATGACCAGCTGCCTGGTTGGGGCATCAAAAAACTTAAGAGCAGGTCTTAAACCCCTAAGAAATCCGAAACAGCATGCTGCTGTTTTCTTAGTGTGGCCCACAAAAGTAAGACCGGCATCCAGCCAAACTTCCAGGTTTTTCAATTCCAATACAGGAGTTGGAGTAGGTCCTAACTCAGCCGGCCACCATTGATCGCCCCATAATTCCACTCGCTTTCCGATGATCATCACCTCAGTCTTGGTGGCATTAAGCTGGAGACAGTTCCCTGTCAACCAGGTGGCCACCGCCTTCAGTCCGTTCTGAAACCTGGGGGCATCATATTCCGCGTCCCCGCTGAGAGTAACCGCCAGCTGAGTGTCGTCGGCATAAGAGACCAAGGTTAGGCCCCACTGCCTAACGACTTCAGCCAGCGGTCTCACGTATAGGTTGAATAACGTGGGACTCAGCGAGGATCCCTGCGGAACCCCCATGGCCAGCGGCTGAAAATTGGACTTGAAGGGAGGGGTGGCCACACAGAAGGAACGACCATCAAGAAAGGAGCGGAACCACTGCAGAGCCTGGCCCCCGACCCCAATCTCCGCGAGCCGGTGCAACAGGATGCTGTGGGACACCGTGTCAAAGGCGGCGCTAAGGTCTAATAATATCAGCGCCGCCGTCTGACCAGCATCCAGCACCGCTCGCAGATGCTCTACCATCACAAGAAGGGCGGTTTCCGTGCTGTGCCCAGCACGGAAGCCATTCTGTGTGGGGTCAAGGGCATTAGACCGGACAAGATGTTCCGACAGGGCCAGATTAACATGAGCCTCCATTATCTTCGCCGGCCAGGGTAACAAAGAGATCGGGCGGTAACTTTCGGGCTTCGAGGGGTCCAAGGTGGGCTTCTTAAGAATTGGGGAAACCACCGCCTGCTTCCATTTCGTTGGAACCACACCAGACTCCAGTGAAAGGTTGACTAGAGAGCACACAACCGAGCGTCCCAAGAAGGCCTGATCTCTAAAAAGAGCAGATCTAACTGGATCCAACGGAGAGCCAGATTTGACCTTCGACGCAAGTTTGTCAAACCCTTTCGGGAGTAGGGGAGGGAAAGAATGCAGGGTAAGGTGGCTTAAAGCCCCATCCAAGACTCCCAGGTCGGTCCCTGTGCTGGGGAATGTCCGATAGATCGCCTGGACCTTTCCCAAAAAGTAGGAAGCCAGAGACTCACAGTGGGAGATAGACCCCGAATCCACAGCGGGAGTCCGCTTCGCCAGAAGATCTTTCCCGGCCTTGAATATAGTCTTTGACGGATTTAAGCTGTTACGAAATTCCGCAGCATAAAATGCCGCACGGGCCTTACAGATAGCCCGATGATAGATCCTGACGGAGGCAACATATGCGGCTTTCAAATCAGCCTCATAAGTCCTCCGCCATGCTCTCTCCATCCGTCTGCAGATTCCCTTCAAGGCACGCAAGGCACCGTCGTACCAGGGGCTCGACTCTCTGGTACTGATTTTACTCGAAACGATGGGAATCAGAGATCAAGGCCCTAGAGATCCAAGAGCAAAACTGGTCATAGCCTGCTTCCACGTCATTCAGTGGGCCCAGGGGCTCTACCGCTAGGAGACGATGGAAATCATCCAGCCTAAGTTTATTCCAGTGTCTCCTGGATACCCTTTTAACCGAGGGAATGGAGGGGATCACAGGTAGAAGGCAGTGGATGGTCACCAGAAAGTGATCTGTCCACCCAAGCGGAGAGATGGAAATGACCTTTGTCTCAGCCAGATTGGTAAAACAGGGGTCCAGAATATGACCCCCTACATGAGTGGGCTGAGATACCTGCTGGGTGAGCTGGAGAGCCTCTAGGTCAGCCAGGATGCTGCGTATCGTCGGGTTAGTTGGAATATCAAAATGTAGGTTCAGATCACCCAGGATGGAATAATTAGCACAGCCCATAGCTAATGTGCTAACAGCATCGGGGAATGAGTTTCTGAACACCACATCACTACCCGGTGGCCGATATACAATCATCACAGAGAACGTAAACTGGCGGCTGACCGAGATTTTAAACGAGGCGCTTTCGCAACCGGCGATGTTAAGGCTACTCCATACGCAGGCAAAACAGGACCTGACTATTAGGGCTATACCTCCACCTCTCGATGACCGATTTAAGGTGTGCATTGAATAACCTGGGGGGCAAGCTAGATTAATAATAGCTGCATCCGCATCCTGCAGCCAGGTCTCTGTAATGGCAAAAACATCAAGAGCTTCATCCTCAATGAGATCATAAATATCTTGATAGTGTTTCGATAATGATCTGACATTCAAGTTCAGGACCCGCAAAAAAGGTGGCAAGCCCTTGACAGGAGGGGCAGCTGGTATACTCCTCCGGGGGATAAATCCCGGACGGTCAAGCACCCAACCGTTACAAGGGCACTGAAACGGGCCACAAAGAGGATGAACAGGAGAAAACCTGCACCAATGAATGGCCTGTCCGATAGCGCACAAACTCTCTCTGGAGTATGTGAGCATCGCGGCGCGCGTCAGATGTACCGCCTGCCACAGTCCACTTACCCGCAGCGTCCCGCACGGCCTTAGCGCGGACAGGCGCAGACGGGCAGGACTCTGGCACGACTCCGGCCACGCAAAGGCGCGCCCGCTACGCGATCCCGCTACACTAGGCGGGGAGCTTTAAATAACTGTCCCTCAGTAGCACCTGCACACTAGAGCGCTCGCCGGTAGTAGCCCCTGAGCACACCACCACCACACCACTCCAAGATGGCGGCCAATACCAAAACGATCCCCACCCCAGAACCGGACCCGCACAAGCGGCGGTGAAATTACTATAATAGTGCAGGTAAGGGGGCAAGATAAAAGCAGGGGATAATAACCCAAAAATAAACACAAATAGCGAACAGGGATTTAAAAACAGCTTTCAGCAATAAAAAGCGCCAAGCGCACAAGCAGCGTAGCGTAGCGCTACCTTGTCAGGGCGAGCTCCAGGGCAACTCGCCTTAAATAACTGTCCCTCAGTAGCACCTGCGCACTAGAGCGCTCGCCGGTAGTAGCCCCTGAGCACACCACCACCACACCACTCCAAGATGGCGGCCAATACCAAAACGATCCCCACCCCAGAACCGGACCCGCACAAGCGGCGGTGAAATTACTATAATAGTGCAGGTAAGGGGGCAAGATAAAAGCAGGGGATAATAACCCAAAAATAAACACAAATAGCGAACAGGGATTTAAAAACAGCTTTCAGCAATAAAAAGCGCCAAGTGCACAAGCAGCGTAGCGTAGCGCTACCTTGTCAGCATCATTGATAACAACACTGTGCATGGTAAGGGTGCGGGGCTCATTTATTATTCCTTTTTGATAAATTATAATTTTGGGAGTCCCACCACCGCATTAAAAAAAGTTGGGGACTGCAGGTGGGGCCCAGGACTCCAGTGGCCCCGCCCACTCCCTAGTCACCTTTGTGATGGGAGACGCCCTTTTTAATTTTTAATTTAAGTTGGTGTACACCCAGAGCACACACAATGGGGTCTATTATAATGTCGGGTGAATTGCCACTGCCCGCATGGCGGTGGCAATCTGCAGATACAATATTTCAGAGGCAAAGAACCAAATCGTAGCTTGTATATGAGACTTTGGCTAATGCTGGTTTAGCTTCATCTATGAAGGTCCCAACTGTAGGTGCTGATTCCCTTGTTTAGAAAACCTCTGTTAAGCTCGCTTCAGTGGATTTTGAGGAAAAACAACTGCAAGAGTAGCTTTTTACATGCAGAATTTACATCACTAGCTAGTTCTGGGGTGATGGACTCGGGGACAGACCCAAGATCGGGCATGTCTGTCTGTCCTAGTAGGGCTCGACAGAGAAAAGAAATGACTTGCAGTGTCTCTATGTAAGGCTCCCACCCACCGGCAACCAGAATAAAATGAGTCTTAACATTGCAAGTCTGGAGTTGGCCATCATCCTGGGGTCGAGGAGCAGGGGTACCGGTGGAGTACTGGGGGGCAACATCAACTGATATTTTAGAAAGAAGAATTTCTCACCTGCTTGGTAGGTCAGAAACATTGGAATAAACGCATATTTCTGCTCCATAAAGAGTAGCATTCTGGCCCTGTAGATGGAGTGGGGGAAATAAGGTGGGCGAAGCGCATGGTTTCTCCTGCTGGCTGGGAGAAGGTTGCTGCTGCTGGTTGTCTCTGGCCTCCATTTTGCATCATGTGGCACTACTATCCCCAAATATATGAACTCAGGCACTCGCTTGAAGGGTGTGCTATCTAGCCTAAAGTTATTCTTGACCTCTTTGTGAAAGTGAACCTCATCAGTTTTACTTATGATGCGTTGATAGCCACCAGATTAGTTATGCAGAACTCGTCAATTTTGTCCAATAAATTCTGTGAGCCCGTGGGCGTTTTGGAAATGTATTGCAATTTTTGACCCTCCAAATGCTGTTTTGTTGTTCAGGCCTGCTTTGACATCTTCCATTTACCTGGGAAGCAGCAGAGCACTGCAGCAAATGAGCATCCCTGACATTTACCTTTGTTAACTGAGACTGGACTTGTAGTTCCGCCTGCTGGTCCCCACCGTACTCTTGCAAAACTTCCATTGTAGACTCCAAGCAGGATATTTAACAGGTCGGGTGGGGTACCCTGAGCGTTCAATGATGAACATATAAGATGCCTTGGGTACTTTTTGAAAAGTGAACAACAAATACCACATCAAATGGTTCTTTCCTCGGCACCACATATTTCTAGGGGAGGAAATAAAATCTGAATACCTGGTTGACGTTCAAGTTTTTCTCCTAAAACTAACCTGACAATGAGAGAGGACACTGTTTTTCTAAACTCAATTTTCCATTCTATGGAGCAAGGAGCATGAAAACATGGTGTTGATATTATATAAAAGAATTTTCAAGCAGTAGGTGACTGTGTCATTTTTATTTCCATGTGTGAGAAATTGGCTTGTTGGTTGAGGGGAACGGGTGTCCTTATCAAGCAACAGCCACAATCTTTGTCAGGGTGAACCACTAAAAAGTCACTAAATTAACCTGTGCTTAACCAGCTGTAGCTTCGCACAAAAGCATTCAGGCTCAACTTAGAGGCAATGTATACATTATTTATGTAACACACAAACAGTAATAAAGTGAAGATACAACACAAGAAAAATCCCAAACTAGTTTAGAAAATTAGAGTTAAATGTAATACATTATATTACATCAAAACGACAAAAATCCAATCAGTAGAACAGGAGACATGCTATTTCAAACATTTATGGTAAGCATAGCTCCTAAAAGCACAAAGTGCCACTGGCGGTTATCTGGTCGTGCGAGACTGGGTGAAAGTCACAAGTTCATGTCAGCAATGGAGAGCGGGTCACATAAAGGACCCAGGATAGTTCCACTGAAAAAGTTATCTTCTAAACTCCAGTGTGAATAGTTTCATTTTTTGTGGAGGAGGCTCCAAAGAGCATGGAGGGCAGGTAGATGGTCAACGCTGTAGCACAATGGACAGGCCAGGCATTGCAGGCAGTCATCGCTGTAGTGCAAAGATCCTGAGGGTGTCACAGGCGATTGTTGCTGGAGCTTCGTGTTGACGGTCACCACGGACTGTTGCTGCTGTTGAGCAAAGTGCAGATCTTCCTGTTGCCAGAGTCCGGTTCACCGGAGCTTCATTTTGGTAGTCGGCAAGATCTTGGTGTTAATGGACCCATTCGAGGCCATAAACAGCCCAAAACTTCAGGATTCACAAATGCAACAAAAAATATGACACTAGCAAAAACCTCAGGATTTCTCATTTTCGTTTAGGAGGAGCTCAACTACTGCCACACCAAGAGTACAGGACCTGAGGAGCATCTCTCCAGGATCAGGAACTCATTCCAGCAGATTCCAACAGGGCTCAGGAAGGTACAGTAGCAGATCTAGGCCGGTCCAGTACAGCAAGTCATCTGAGCATTTGCAAAGAGGCCTCTGAAGCTTTTTGCGTCCCTGCAACTCAAGCCAGGAGATCAGTCAGCCAGCCCTTGAAGTCACTTCAGCCTGGGATGAAGGGTGCGAGTCTAGTCTTCCTTCTCAGATAGCAGGGCATGCCTCAAGCAGCAGGGTAGTCCTCTGGCCGCAGGGCAGACCTTCTTCTGTAGTATCACAGCTCCAGTAGTGTACTGGAGGGGGGTCTGAGGGTCCCCTTTTTGTACCTGCTGCCCATTTTGAAGTGGAAGAAATCTCTAAAGGTTTTCCCCCACAGAGGAGTCTGTAATTTCCTGCCTCCCTCTCCTAGTCCCAGTTTCAATGCAGGTGCAATAGTCTAGTGTGAAGTCCTTTGTACGGAAGGTCATCAACATCTCCTTCGAAACAGCGACATTCCCGGAAAGCTGGAAACACGCCGACATCAACGCCCTCCTCAAGAAGCCCAAGGCAGACCCCAAGGACCTCAAGAACTTCCAGCCCATCTCCCTGCTCCCGTTCCCGGTGAAGGTCATCAAGAAAATCGTCAACATGCAACTGGCCCGCCACCTGGAAGACAACAACATCTTGGACCCGTCCCAGTCCGGGTTCAGACAAAACCACAGCACCGAGACAACCCTCATCGCTGCCACAGACGACATCAGGCGCCAACTAGACAACGGCGAAACATCAGCCCTCATCCTCCTGACCCTGTCAGCCGCCTTTCAACACGGTCTGCCATCGCACTCTAAAGACACACCTCCTAGAAGCCGGAATCCAAGAGAAGGCCCTTGACTGGACCACATCCTTCCTCTCCGGCAGAACCCAGGACATCCACCTCCCACCCTTCCGATCCGAGGCCACCGACATCATCTGCGGCGTCCCCCAGGGCTCATCCCTCAGCCCGACGCTGTTCAACATCTACATGGCCCCCCTCGCACAAGTGGCCCGCCAACACAACCTCAATATCATCTCCTACGCTGACGACACCCAGCTCATCCTCTCCCTCACCAAGGACCCGCACACGGCCAAGACCAACCTCCACGAGGAAATGAAGGCCGTCGCCGACTGGATGAGGAACAGCCGTCTGAAGTTGAACTCGTACAAGACAGAGGTACTCATCTTCGGACCCACCCCCTCAGCCTGCGACAACTCCTGGTGGCCGACCACACTGGGAACAGCACCGACACCCACTGACCATGCACGCAACTTAGGATTCATCCTCCACTCCTCCCTCTCAATGTCTAAACAGGTCAACGCCATCTCCTCCTCCTGCTACATCACCCTCCGCATGCTCCGCAGGATCTATAAGTGGATCCCGACCGAAACTAGAAGAACGGTGACACAGGCCCTCGTCAGCAGCAGACTGGACTACGGTAACGCACTCTACACAGGAATCCCAGCCAAACACCTACGACGACTACAACGCATCCAAAACGCCTCCGCCCGACTGATCGTCAACGTCCCCCACCGCAGCCACATCACCCCCCACCTGAAAGACCTACACTGGCTCCCTGTCGACAAGAGGATCACCTTCAGGCTCCTCACCCACGCACACAAAGCACTCCACAACGCCGGACCAGCCCACCTGAACAGCAGACTCAGCTTCTACACCCCCACCCGACAGTTCCACTCCGCCATCCTCGCCCTCGCCGCTGTTCCCCGGATCCAACGAACAATGGCAGATCCTTCTCCTACCTTGTCGCCAAGACCTGAACACCCTCCCTACCCACCTACGGCAGACCCAAGACCTACTCGCCTTCAGAAGACTCCTCAAGACCTGGCTCTTCGAGCAGTAGCGGCACCCCCTCCCCTCAGCGCCTTGAGACCCTCACGGGTAAGTGGCATGCTTTACAAGTACTCTGATTGATTGATTGATTGATTGATTTATGGGCGAGCTGAGGCAGTGTCGCTGTAGTGCAAGTGTGCAAGGTGACAGCTCTGCCATGCTCATCAAGTCAGGATGGCCCATCCTGCCAACATCCAGATCCACTACTATGTGGCTGTCTGGAAGGAATACACAAAGACCAACTGCCACCGACACCAAGCCATGGGACCCAGGAACAGTTTGCAGGCACTTAATAGTTAGGACAAGAAAATGCCAACTTTCCAAAAGTGAAATTTTCAGAATTGTGACTTGAAATACAAATTTACCATTAATGAGGGTTTTAAATTACAATGTCTCAGGCACCAAACGTGACATTCCTACCTGCTCCCAACCAAATGGTATCACCTATTAAATGTAAAAAGGTAACCCAATGTTATCCTATGGGGGAGGTAGGCCTTGCAAAAGTGAAAAACAAATGTTAGAGTTTTCCAGGATATTTAACACTTAAAGGTATGTGTCCAACTTTTTAAATACAACACCCTATGAGCTGTTTAGAGCCTATCCTAGGGGTGACTTATATGTATTAAAAAAAAGGTTTAGACCTGACAAAAGGTTTATTTTGCAGGTTGAAATTGCAGTTCAGAACTGCACACAAGGGCTGCAATGGCAGGCCTAAAACATGTTTTAAAGAGCTACTTAAGTGGGTAGCACAATAAGTGCTGCAGGCCCACCAGTAGCTTTTAACTTAACAGCCCTGCGTGCATGGTATACTGCTTTACTAGGCACTTAGCAGTAAATTAAATATGCAATTGGGTAAAAGACAATTTTACCATGTTTACTTGAGTAGGCACAACCACTTCAGCATTGGTTAGCAATGGTAAAGAGTGCAGAGTCCTAGAGCCCAAAAAAACAAATTCACCACAACAGAAGGAGTGAAGGCAAAAAGTTTGGGGGAAAGTACACCAAGGCTGTCGGATCTAACACCGTTCCTATTTAGGGGTACTATTTCTGCACCTAACCAGGTTGGGAAGATGGGAACACCACTTGGTATGGCATCACACATAAATCTAATGTATCTTTCCCATAGCACATGGTTTATCTGTAAGAGGCAGTTGTTCTTTTTATATGGTCCTGTCTTTTGTACATTGATTGTCTGTATGACTTTATTCAATGAAAACGGTTCCAAATTCCAAACTTCACCAACTGAGGCTAAGTCATAGGTGTCCATCCCAGTCTTGACACATGTGATGGTGAAAAGGGAAGAGAGATTTGCTAACCAACAATCTTCTGCAATATGCAATTCTGACCTAGTGATCGTTCGACTAGAAAATTCTGCCACCTATTATGCTCCCATATTACCTTCTTCTTTTTGGTAAAGTTTTCTAATACTTCCAATTTGAAATAATATCTTATCTTACATCACTCTTGATGGCTTGCACTAGTGAAACCCTGGACAATTTACACACCTTTTCAACCTATTGGTGTGGAAGTGCAGTTAATACCCCTCCTTGCAAAGACTGGTTTCATTAAAATGACCATAAGATGCTCTACTCCACTTCTATGCAAAGAATGAAGTCTATGAAACTAAGTATTATGGAAAAGTTGGGCCAAGCACTGCCTCATTCCACTTTCATCTCCTGCAACTATATATATGTGATACAGATATAAAAAATATAGATAATAATATCACTTTTGTTATTTACTGATGTGGGCATAAAACAGTTCACTTCAGGGAGAGGACTGGAGGATCATGGTTGTTCTCAAGGAAGATCTAGGTTTTCATATTGACCATAATGCTCCAGCTTAACTGATTTAACGTTATGTCATCAATTATCCTTTTATGAACCCATTATTGTAAGTAAAGTGTCTGGGGTAATTGGACTTGTACCATTATTACACAATGAGATGCCAAGAGTGAGTGTTGACCTGACTTCCCACATTGGGTATGTGTTAAAGCTAAAGTCCCGTCAAAGTGCAGATGCCCTCTACTTCACTAATCGCTGTATGCTCCTCACCTGGTTCATAAGGAGTGTTAAACTGCCCAATATTAAGGGCTTTCCTCTCCCCCTCTGCTGTAATTACCCATATGAATCCAAGCACCAAGACCAGATATATATATATATATTTTTTTTTTTTAAACTGTTTTTTATTGAAGTTGTGCACATAGCATACAATCTTAATTCACATTCCCACCCGTTTGTATCATATATAGTTATGACACTTCTAATAGCTAGTCGCAACCATCCCTATCCAAACCATCCCACCTCCCTCTCTACCCCCACCCCCCCTTGTCAGTGTGCCTCTGCGTTCCAACTAGACAATTCCAACTAATAGCTAGTAGACGATACTCCTCTTCAGCTCATGATCCCGGTGATGTCCGGGAGAATTATCCATTTCAACACAAGGCCTTCACTCCGGACCAGGGTTCCAGAGACCTATGCAATCAGTACCTATCATGCATCCGGACTCCCCTGCTAACCCTCCCCTCCCGCTGTGTTGGCCCCCACCTCCCCCTACTCCACATCCCCCTCCCGATTCGCCATCCCTCCAGTCGCTTCACTGTCATCACCCTCCAAGAGTGATTGCAAATCCGTTACTAGCGCGTTCCACGCCCTGGCAGTATCTAGCGCCTTATCGTTAGCCATACGCCTAGCTAGCTGCAGCCGGAGAGAGCCTTCACAAGCAGCCCATTGCGCCAAGCACCTCCTCCACCTCTGGAAGTTAGGGCCCCCTCTTGCTTTCCAATGTAGAGTAAGTTCCCTCTTGGCCATAATGAACCCGAAATCATAAAACTTACTAGTGATTTTAGTGGCAGGAGTATGGGGAAACCAAAGTAGCAAGCAAGCACCTGCGTCTACATCCACCTGGCGACCCGTAACTGTGTTCAGGCAAGCGAAAACCTCAGGCCAATAGGCGCTAAGCCCTGGGCACGCCCAGAACATATGCGCAAAGTCAGCGTCCTTCGCGGCGCAGCGCGGACATAACGATTGCGCACCTCCAAAGATCCGACGAATTTTGGCAGGTGTCCAGTACGCCCTATGAAGTGTGTAATATTGAACCATCTGGAACCAACATTACGGGTGCCCTTCCAGGCCCTGCGTACAAGCTGAGGCCAGGTTGTCTCCGGTATTTGTCGACCAAGGTCGACCTCCCAGCACTCCCGTAGCCTGTCCAGGGGGGGAGGATCAGCCAGCGCCAGCCTCCGGTACAGACATGTAACGGCCTTATATGTGCCAGCCGCCATCACGACATACTGGCAGCCGAGCGACGTGGGGGGTTCCACCAGTCCCATCCTCCAACGTTTCCGGATCCCCGCAACCAAAGCCGCGTGTAACAAAAAGTCGCCCCGCGGCAGACCGAAGGCCTCCTGCAGATCGCCGAACGACATCAAGGCGCCGTCCCGGTATAGATCCCCCAGCATGTGAACACCGAGGTCCTCCCAGCCGGCCAGCGCCGACCAATCTCCGCCATGCGGGAGGGCAGTACACATGCCCAAAGGAATCTCCGGCGCATACGGGACGCGACATCCCACCCGCCTGTGGCTACGCAGCCAGCATCTTCGTAGGGTACGCTCCTCAAGAGTCAGCCGCTCCAATCGAAGCTCCTGTTGGAGCACAATAAAGGATTGGACATGGCGCTGTACAATCCGCCCCCGCGGTCCGTCTGGTCCTCTAAACTCCCGCGCCACCGCCTGCGTGAGCCATTGAAGCTGGGCAGCCAAGTAATACCATTCGAAGTCTGGAACTGCCAGGCCGCCCTCCTCCCGGGATCGAAGCAAAGTGTTCAAAGCTATGCATCGCCTACCAGTGCCCCATATAAAACCTATCACCTCAGACCTCAAAGTTCGGAAAAAGGAGGGCGGAATCCACACCGGCAGCGTACGGAAAAAATATAGGAGGCGCGGCAGGACCACCATTTTCAACAACGCAATTCGCCCCGCCACTGACAGCGGGAGGACGCGCCAAAACCGCATGCTACCTCTAATGCCCCTCATGGCCCTACCCACATTCCCCTCATAAAGGAGCGAATGGGTGTGGTATATGTACACTCCAAGATATTGCAGACAGTCCGGTTCCCATCGCAGGCCGTCCAGCACCACCGGTGGGGCACAACGGGAATTCAAGGGGAAGAGGCAGGTCTTAGACCAATTAACCCGGAGGCCCGACAAGGTCCCGAATTCCTGGAGCAAGGCCCGTGCTCCCGTCAACGACGCGTCGACATCGGCCAGGTATAACAAAAGGTCGTCAGCATACAAGGAGATATGATGTAAGTCGCCGCCCGACGGCACCCCCTCGAAGTACCTCCCCTGCTGAGCCCGCGCCGCCAGTGGCTCGATCGCCAAGGCGAACAAGAGCGGGGACAATGAGCAACCCTGTCTGGTGCCCCGTCCTACCGAGCAGGCCGCGGATATTGAGCGCCCCGTCCGAACCCTAACAGTGACCGACTCATACAGCAGCCTCGTCCAACGGACGAAGCCCTCCCCCAACCCAAACCGAAGGAGCACGCAGAACAAATAAGGCCACTCCACGCTGTCAAACGCCTTCTCAATGTCCACCGACAGCACGGCCGCCCCCGCGGAGCCCTCCCCTTCAACATCCATGACCCTTATCAGACGCCGTATGCATGTCGAGGTGTTCCTAGTAGGAATAAAACCCGACTGGTCCGGGTGCACCAAAGAGCACATATGGGCGGTCAGCCGCGTCGCCAGGATCCTGCTCAGCACCTTATAGTCCACCGTTAGCATTGACAGCGGGCGATACGCCGTCCTAGCCGTGGGGAGGCCACCCTTTTTCAACAGTGGGACTACGATTGCCTCTCGCGCCGACGCCGGCAACCTACCCTCCTCCCAAGCCTCCCCATAGACCTGGTGCAATCGAGGGGCCAGGAGATCTACATACGCAGCATAAAACTCCACCGGGAGACCATCCCCACCTGGAGTTTTCTTCTTAGCCATATGCTTAATAGCCGCCCTGATCTCCCCCATCGTAATAGCGGACCCCAACGCGGCACCCAGCTCCGGATCCAGTCGTTGCAACTGGGCCTCTTCAAGAAAGGCATCCAGCATCGCCGGGCAAGTAGTCATCCTGCTCCGATACAGGTCTGCATAGTAATCCCGGAATTGAGTGTTTATCTCCTGCTGCGAATGGACCAGGCCCCCCGTCAGGGTGGCCAGCGACAAAATCGGCGTACCCCTGGTGTCAGGAGTGGCCAACCACGCCAGGAGCGAGCCGGCCCGATCCCGCTCCGCATGCGCTCGGACCATATATTCCCGGTAGTCATGGCAGCGGAGCCTCTCCACCTGAACAGCCACCCGCTCGCGGGCCGCCAATACCGCTTCTCTATTACCGCCCGTCTCGTGTTCATGTCTCTCCGTCTAACGTAGTGCGGTCTCCTCCCGCGCCACATCAGCCAGCAGTGTCCGGCGAACCCCCGACCAGGACGAGGGGCATGCACCGCGCACCACCACCTTGAAGGCGTCCCACTCCATCGCTCGTGTGGTCGCTGTGCCCGAGTTCTCAAGGAAATAACGTTCAATGCAGTCCCGCACTTCAGCGTGGAAGACCGGGTCCTCCAACGCTAGCGGATTCAGCCGCCACGTAGGAACCGGCTGTCGTTGCCTGGTCCAGAGGATCGTGAGCAGGCAAAGGTTATGATCCGATATGGTCCGCGCGAGGTACTCGCAGTCGCTCGTGAGCTCCTGAGCCCCGCTCGAGCATAGGAAGGTGTCGAGGCGCACATGCAAATCATGCGGTGCCGAATAAAACGAATAATCCCTATCCGTAGGGTGACACGTCCGCCATGCATCCTGGAGTCCCCACCGATCCTGCCAATCCCTCCGAGCCTTGGCCACTCTGCGCACCACCGACTGGGCGAGCGGAGGATGGGAGCGATCCATCTCAACATTGGCCACAGAATTAAAGTCCCCTCCCATATACACCGTGCCCACCAGCATATCCGACAACCGGTTGGATAACACGGAGAAGAACGCAGCCTGATCAAAGTTAGGGGCGTAAACACAGCAGAACGCAACATCTCGGCCATCCAGCTCCCCAACACTGCCACAAACCTCCCCTCCAGATCCACCTTAGTGCTCAGTGACTGAAAGGGGACACCCGCCCGTACCCAAATTAGCACCCCCCTGGCGTGCGCAGAGTAAGTAGTATAGAAGAGTTGCCCTCTCCAACGCCGCTGCAGCGCCTGCCCTTCCGCCAATGTTAAATGCGTCTCCTGCAGAAAGGCCACCTGGACCCCCCTCCGGACCAAATACGCATGCACTTTGTATCTTTTCCTCATAGAGTTGAGCCCCCGCACATTCCAGGTAATGCACTTCAAGTCTAACCTAGCCGCCATCCTCTAACATATAGTAAAGGCCAATCCCCCACAGTCCCTCCGTCACACTGACAATCCCCAGGAATTCAGAACCCCCAAAACAACCCCAACCAACTCCCGCCCCACCCACCCCCAGAACAGGCATCAAACAGCTGTCACCCATCCAAACCCAACCCCCGAGTACGGGGGAAACTCTGGGAATACCAGAGACTCACAAGTTATGTGAGATCGAGGGGGTGACTCACCGCCAGCCGGTCGGTGAGCCCAAACCCATCACACCAGAAGAGGTCGATCCCGAGTAAGAGTAGACCTCCGCCACCCCTCTCCCAGCAGCACCACCACCCAACAAGAAGGTCAGGAACCAGGCACCACCCACGCTGACCAGAATGCAGCCGCGGCCCCATCTGTTCAGAAAGCAAGTCCCAATCCGCCCACCATAAGCCACCCCACAGGTCCAGCACACCCCCTTACTGTCCAGAACGCGGCTGCCCGTAGTCACTCATCCAGCAGTCCATCAGCTGTTTGCGGGGTGATCGGAGGCAAATCCCCAGTTTCCTTGTCCGAAGCCTCATCCGAACCACCCGGCTCTGCCTCATCCGAACCCAACCTGGAGCCCGAGTCCGCCATCTGAGTCTCGGGCACTGCCCCGGAGATGGCCGACACCGCTTGTAGGGCATCCCTCCTCGCCTGGTCCGTCTGTGATGCCGAGGGTGACCTCCTGTTCTGCCCTCTCCTCCTATTACGCCTGCTCCTACGCGGCTGTGGTCGGGCCTCCGCATTCCCAGTCCAATCTCCCGTGCCATCCTTGCCCGCTCGGTACCGCTCCAGCCACTGCCAGGCATCCTCCGGGGAGTCACAAAAGGTCGCCACTCCGTCCACCAGCACTTTCAGGCGAGCCGGGAACAGCAGAGAATACTGCACCCCCTCATCACAGAGAGCTCTTTTTACAGCTACAAAGGAGAAACGGCTGCGTTGGACCTCCTGGGAGTAATCAGGGAATATCGATACAGAGGCATTATCCACCTTGTAGGGGCCAGCCAGCCGGGCCTGCCGCAAGATAATGTCCCGGTCCCTGAAGTGGAGCAGCCGAGCGATCACAGGTCGAGGTGGACGTCCCGGGGCAAGGGGACGAGCCGGCACCCTATGAGCTCTTTCCAAAGTGTAGAAGCGTGATAAGCCCTCCGGGACCACCGCAGCTCGCAACCAGGTCTCCAAATACGCGACCATGTCGTCTCCCTCAATGTTTTCGGGCAAACCCACCACGCGGATATTGTTGCGCCGGTTGCGCCCTTCCGCATCCGCCGCTCTCCTCTCCAACTGCTGCACCCTGCGGGTTAAGTCCTCCAACGTGGCATCTGACGCCTTCTGGGCCAGTTCCAATGTTCCAATTACCAGCTCCGCCGCCTTGACACGATCAGCCAACTTGTTATGGTCCGCTTTCAAAAGGCCAAGGCCCGTGGAGACCTGGGCGATGTCCTGATGCAGTGCCTCTCTCGTGTCCCCTATGGCCTTAAGAATTTGGTCCAGCTGTTGTTGTTGCAGCCCAGTCGCCCGTCTGCTGCAGATCATGAGCGTCAAGAGAATCCTCCGCTTGGTCCGGCGGCGCCGCGCCCGCCCCCTTCCGTGGCTTCCCCATGGAGGCCAGCCGTTGATTGCGCCGACGCCAATCACAGGGGGGCCGATATAACGTGTCCAGCAAAGAAGGCCACAGTCGTTACCAACAAGCCTGGCAAGGAGGCGGGGTCACGCTCGGTGAAAGAAGAGGAAGGGGGGAGGAAGCCAGCAGGCCTCGCTGGACCCCGGCCCCCGGCACCCCAACAAGACTATATCAGGCCAGTGACCCAGTAGAAATCAGCCCGAGCCACCAGCAACTCCACGCACTGCTCCGGGCCTCTCTCGACGGCCGGCAGGGCCCAAGGCAAAAGTCCAGGAGAGCGGCAGAGAGGGCCCAAGTCCCCACCTAGGTCCAGAGGGCCGCTCAGGGGGGGCCAGCAGCGCCGTCAGCACCCCACGGCTCACACTCCGCGGGTGGCCCCGAGATCACTGCTGCCAAGGTCAACTGTGGGCCACAGCGGGTTCCCCAAAGAGTCTCGGGCCCCCACAATCACCACAGGCACCAGGCTGCCCGATCTGCCTCTACTGCTCAGCCAATCCATGGGTGTGCCAGCACCCCGGGGACCAGGATGACGTCCGCCCCCGGGGACTTCACAGGAGCCGAGCGCCGGTGATCCGCCGCGCCTCTCACCTCCGATGGTCGCCTCCGTTCCCGGATTCCCCGTCTAGCCGCTCCGTGGCAGCAGCGATCCTGCACTCTTCTTTCCGGCGCCCAACACGCCACAGTCTGTCCGCCGGGCGCCATGTGGGGGATCTCCCGTGGTCGGGGCCGGGGCGCTCACCAGCACCGTGGTCTGGGCGCCTGCGGCGGCGCCGCCCTCGGCGGCCTCGCAGAAATCGAGGCCGGGGATCAGCCGCGAGACCCAGGCCCAATCAAGATGGCCGGCGGCTGGCACCGCAGCGTCCCCCGAAGTTCACAGGTGTCTGCAATCGCGGGACCCAGCGCACTCCAGAACAGCGCCGAGGTGTCCCGCGATGGTTAGGAAGCAATCCCGGGTGGCGGCGCCGCCAGGGGGGCCAGTAATCAGGATAAGCGCCGAGACCGACCCGGAGCTCAGGGCTCAGGCGTCCACACTCGGCGGCATCGTAGCCACGCCCCACCAAGACCAGATATGGTTGGGGATGCTGATGTATGTGTCCCCCTCTAGTGTATACTTTCAGGACCCTTAATTGCTTGCCTACTTTGAATGTCAACAATAGCTGTTGGATATTTTGATGGTTACCGTCGATTTCTTGGAACCTACAGATGAGTGAAATGTCTACCCAAATCATTAGCCCACCTTCGTGTTCTACCTCTTGGTTGACTGCTGAAATCCTGGTTCAAACTACATGTGACCTGATATGGATGGTATTGGCATTATTGTGGTAATTTATGAGGTCATCTTCAGGGGCTGGTGAAATGCTATTAGGTGGGTGCAACCTTTTATTCTCACCTGTGCCAGGAGCGATGCTGTGTTTTCCATTGAAAGGCTTGCACTAGCCAATCACCCTCTAAATGGTCTTCCATATAATCAGTCAACCTAGTCTCCCCTGCCAATCACAGTTCCCTTTCATGCTTGACCTATCAAACAGAATGTTAGCGACAGGACCTTGCATTAATCAGCCTCCCACTTAGTAATTGTGGCTTATCATAAAAAGAAGAAACCCTGTTACAGGTGAGCGGTTTCTGGTGGGGCTTGGCACAAATGTATATTTCTCAACCAGAACCTCCCATATTCGCGGGTTTTTAGGTCAAATCTTACCAGACAGTGCAGATGTCTGCTTTTCAAAGGATATCTTGGAAGCTGACCTAAGAAGGCATTCCGCTTGTTGCTTGCCATTGGCTTTGTGGTTTGTAACTCACATTTTCTGGCTTTCTATTTGCTGGCTTAATTTGCTTTAAGCTGTCCGTCTTCAGTTCATCCCTTCCGTTGCCCAAGCCTTGTTTACTGTATTCTTCTGTTGCCCAAGCCTTGTTTACAGTATTCTTCCATAGACTCACTTTTTGTAAAACTGGCCTTTAAATATTGTTCTTATCTTGTAACATTTGCTGTGCATTCAAAGACAGAGGTCAAATGTTAAGCTCTTTCTTCCAAGGGAGGTGGGTGTCTACTTTTCATTCTCTGACTTCAAAGTGGGAGAATGTATGTGACAATCCTGCTGAGTATCCATGTAAGAAGAGAGGGTTTTTGATGTTTTCTTTCTATCACTCAACAGAAATATGAACTGTGCTGATGTTTTAGTATATCTTAGAATTAGTACAAAAGAAGCACACATTTTTGTAATTCTGAAGTGTGGTGGCAGCAAATATTTGAATATGATCAAAACACATCAATACGCTAGGTAATGACAGTCAAACACATTATTGTTTGTGTGCATGACAACTGTATTTCAGTGCAAATGTAATGGTCGTTTCAATTGAAAATGTGATGTCTGTAATTTCAGTGCACTAATAAACCATGTATATTCCACACTACGCAACTCCACTCCTGCCTGGATTACGGGAACTCTCTCTTTTTGGGGTCACCCAAATACGTGCTGAACAGATTACAGGTGGTACAAATGCAGCAGCCAGACTACTCAGAAGCACACCAAGACATGAATCAGCGGAAAAGGCTCTGGAAACGCTCCACTGGCTGCCAGTCCAGATCAGGTTCAAGTTTAAAGTACTGTGCATCGCACACAGGTCCCTAAACGAAAAAGGACCAACTTTACTAAGGGCTCTGGTCACACCCTATACACCAGAAAGAGCCCTGAGATCCTCTTCTGATCGCCTGACCAAAACCACTAGGATTAGGCGATACAGATGATGAGGTAGATCGTTCACGCATTTAGGGGCCGATTATGATAGAGGATTTTCCGCCTCCTCCGGGCCGGCGGAAGCCACCGCCGGCCCGGAGGAGGCGGAAAATCCTCTGCGGAGTCACCAAAGACCCACCGCCGCATTACGATGGCTGGTGGGTCTTGGATTCTGTCCGCTGCTTTTCCGCCGCGGTCGGATTACAACCGCGGCGGAAAAGCTCTCCTTTGGCTGGCAGTGTCTATCAGACACCGCCAGCCAAATTAGGAAGCATTAGTAAACATGCTTTTCCGCGGTGGTTTTTCCGCCGTGGAAAAGCATGTGTACTTTTGCTTTTGGGGGCCTGTTGCGGGCCCCCATGGCGTAGGCGGGTGGGGGGTGCACATGGGGGGTACCTATGGTACCCCCCAGCATTTACATGCACAAAGCGGCAGGCACCGCACGGTGCCTGCCGCTTTGTGCATGTAAATGTTACACATGCACTTTTAACATTGCGGCGGGTGCTGCTTGAAGCAGCACCCGCCGCAATGTTAAATATCCAGGATGTGACCGCCAGGGTGGCGGTCACATCCTGATTTGCATGGAGGGACCTCCGCAGTCCATGCGGACGGTCCCTCCAACTCTGGGATGGCGGACGGACGCAAGTCCGTCCGCCATCCTAATCGGCCCCATAATACCAAAACTTTGGAACTCCATGCCTACAGATGTAAGACAGATGAGATGACCTTCAGAAAAAAACTGAAGACTTGGCTATTCCCAGGCTGATTCTCCGGATCATGCTCACTCCTGCTCCGTAGCGCTGGGAACCCCTGGGCAGCTATGCACTCTACAAAACTCACAAACATAAACATAAACACTCCTTTCCACTCTATGCCACGCCACTCCATTCTAAGACACTCCACTCCTCTCTACAACATGCTACTCCACTCTACGTCACTCCACTTTAAGACAGTCTACGCCATGCCACTTCACTCCACGCCACTCCAATTTATGCCGCTCTAACCACAACACAACATGCCACTCCACTTTATTCCCCTCCACTATACGCATCCCCACTCCACACCACTTACCCCAATGTACCCCACCCCACCCCACTTCACTACAATCTACTCCACTCCAATCTACCCCACTCCACCCAATCTACCCTACTGCAATCTATGCACTTCCACTCCAAACTACCCCACCCATTCTACCCTATCCAACTCCACCCCACTCCAATCTACCTCACTCCCATCTACCCCACTACAATCTACCCCACTCTAACCCAATCTACCCCACTCCACTTCACTCTAATCTACTCCACTCCAATCTACCCCACTCCACTCAAATCTACCCCACTCCACATCAATCTACCCCTCCCCAATCTACCCCACCTCAATCTACCCCTATCTACTCCACTTCAATCTACTCCACTCTACTCCACTCCAATCTACTCAACTCTACCCCACTCCACCCACCCCATTGCAATCAGCCCCACCCCACTCTACTACACTCCAATCCAACCCACTTCACTCCAATTTCCCCACCCCACTCCACCTTCCTCCACTTCATTCTAATCTACCCTACTCAAATTTTCCCAATCTACCCTACTCCACTCCACCCTAATCTACCCCACTCCACTCTACTCCAATCTACCCCACTCCACTCCACTCTTCCCTAATCTATCTCACTCCACTCCAATCTCGAGTCCACACCAATCTATCCAACTTCACTCCACCCCACTCCACTTTACCCCAATCCACCCCACTCCAATCTACCCACTCCAATCCACCCAATCTGCTTCACTTCACTTTATTCCAATCTACAACATGCCACCTGAATCTACCCTAGTCCAGTGCAATCTAACATACTCCACCCCAATCCACCCTTCTCCATCGCACTCCAATCTACCCTATCCCACTCCACCCTAAATTACCCTACTTCAATCTTCCCCATCCAATCTGCCCCACTCCTATCTACCTCACTCCAATCTACCCCAATCTACTTCACTCCAATCTACCCCACCCTAACCCAATCCACTTCACTCCACAATCTACAACACCCCATCCCAATCTACCCCAAACCATTCGATCCAACTCTACTCCATTCTACTCCACTTCAATGTACCCCACTCAACTCCAATCTACCCCACTCCAAACTACCCCACACCTATCTATCTCACTCCAATCTACCCAACTTCATTCTACTCCACTTCATTCCAATGTACCCTACTATAATCCATCTAATCTATCCCACTCCCATCTATCCCACTCCACCCTAACCAACCCAAATCCACTCCTATCTATCCCACTTGACTCCAATCTACCACACTCCAATTTACCTCGCTCCACTTCACTCCACTCTTCCACAATCTACCCCATTCCAGCAGTAGCGGTCGGCAGTAGGTGTTTCTGTAGGGCGGTGACGTGGGCAGGGGGAGGGGCAGGGTGGGGGGTAGTAATGTATGGAATCCGGAGTTTTACAGGTAAGTAAATATTTAAATAAATAAAACGAATTTCGTTGTGCGCACTGCATCACAAAATATGATGCAGTGCACGCAACGAAATTTGTTTCATTTATTTAAATGTTTACTTACCTGTAAAACTCCGTATTCCATACATTAATACCCCCCACCCTGCCCCTCCCCCTGCCCACGTCACCGCCCTACAGAAACACCTACTGCCGACCGCTACTGCATTCCAGTCTACCCGATATATCCCACTCCACTCTACCCTAATCTACCCTACTCCAGTCTACCCCACTCCAATCTACCACATGCCACTCCAATCTACCCACCCCACTTCACCCCAATGTACTCAACTTCACCCCAAACTACCCTACTCCCCTACTCCAATCCATCCCACTCTAATCTACCCCAATCTACTCCTCTCCATGCCAATCTATCCCACTCCACCCCACTCCTGTTTACCCCACTCCACCCAATCTACCCCACAACACTCCAATCTACCTCGCTCCCCTACACCTCAAACTGCCCAACTCCACACTACCCCAATCTACCCCACTCCATTCCCTTGTACCCTACTATAATCCATCCAATCTATCCCACTCTAATGTATCCGACTCTACTACACTCCTATCTACCCGACTACACTCCAGTCAACCCCACTCTACTCCAATCTACCCCAATCCACCACACTCCACTCTTCTGCAATGTACTCAGCTCCACTCCAATCTACCACAATATATCCCACTCCACTCTACCCCGATCTAGCCTACTCCTATATACTCCACTCCAATCTACCCCATCTAATCTACCCCAACCTACTAAAATCCAATCTACCACACTCTACCTCACTCCGCCCCAATCTACCAGAATTCCATCCAACCCACTCCAATCTACTATGCTAATCTACCCAACTCCCCCACTCAAATTTACCCCACTCCAATCTGCCCCACTTTATCCCTCACTCTACTACCCCACTCCACCCTACTCCAATTTACCCCATTCCAATCCCCCCACCACACATCACTGATCTTTAGCCATAGTGAATAACATCCACACTGATGTACATAATGGCTACAACCCATTGCCAAAACCAATAGCTCAGGCATAGGCAAGACCTTTTGGCTTTGCCAATGCTTGTTCCCTTTAGTTCCACATTGCTCTGCAGTGGCTCATGCCTCTCATCACACCCTGGTTGTCTGTATGCCCTCCTCCTTCCTACCCCCCTTCCCCGCCCTCCTTCTTAGGGCAATTCACAAATTCAACAAGGGATATGTCACTAGAAAAAACTATTATTATGCCCTTCCAAGTGGCTGAGTAAGCTTAGCAAATTATCTTCATTTAAAATGTCTTCTTGTCCGAAACATAAGTCGGGTACGGTCTAAGAGTCCTCAGAAAAAGGCCAACAGTCCTCAGCTAGACAGAACTGCCTTTCCACTTTCTCTCTGTTAGCGAAATCGTTTTTTACCCGCACATTTCGTTCAGAAACTGGACGGAAGGTGTTAGGAAGCTCAGACGTGTTCTTTGGGTTTCCAGAGCGGCCATTGAGTCCCCAGAATCGCCTGTGGCCCTCCCTCCTGCATATATCCTGTGCCTGTTGCAGGATCTATGTCTGGGGTTCTCATTATTCCAGTGACAGTCTTTCAGGCTGGGCTGTGAGGGGTCTTGAGGCTGAGGCGGCGAGTCCTGCGTTGCTGTCCAGCCCTCTGTCTGCAATAGATGACCCCTTCCTGTTGAGCGTCCACGGGGCACGGCAGTCTGTTGTTTAATGGTGCCCCTTTGGAAGACGGAGAAACCCGCCTTATCAAATCTAATCAACATCTAATCGAATCAAAAGCCACTCAAATCAAATCAAATCAAATGTATTAATGCGTGGTTGATTAAAAACATAGCAAATGTATCAAATAAACATAAAAAGATCTCAGTGCATTACAACTTTGATAATATAAAAATTAATACATCATAATGAAAACGACTAGGATTTCGAATAGTTTAGGGACGCATTTTTTCCAAAGTTAAAAACTTTTACCGGTTTAGCGGTTGGGGAATCTTAGATATTCGTAGGTATCCGCAATAGACCCAAGACCTACTCGCCTTCAGAAGACTCCTCAAGGCCTGGCTCTTCGAGCAGTAGCGGCACCCCCTCCCGTCAGCGCCTTGAGACCCTCAGGGGTAAGTAGCGCGCTTTACAAGTACTCTGATTGATTGATTGATAGCAGCCATTTGATTCAGATTTTTACACAGTCGGTAAACCTTCCGTTTGTCTTTCTTGCTATGTATGGTTAAGAAGACTTGTCTATTCAAAGGTATTTTGACAATTTGTCTTGCACCTTATTCGCCTTTTCTGATGCTCTTATACTTGTTTGGCCCGAATACGTGTGGGTACCTGTGTTCCAGGTCTGAATTTGAGCTGGTGTTACAGGTGGGGTCTGACAGCACGTATCTTTATGGATTCGACACTTATTTTTCCTCATTATACTTTGACCTGGAAAAGAGAGAGAAAAACACAAGAGGAGAAAAGAAGGAGGAAGAGAAAAATGGAAAAAAAGAAAGAAATCATTGATGAAAAAGAACCTGAAAGAGTGGGTTAAATGGGTAGGTGTGTCTGGTGATGGGTGAAAGATGCATGAAGTAGAATCAAGACTACATAGCCTTGGAATTGGGCATTCGATAGCACTGGCGTGGGCTTCTGAGCAAAACTTTGGACCCCATCACTTATACTTTTACAAATTAGGCACAGCGTTTGTGTCTGGTAAAGTTTCCTGCAGGGGGACAGTTCGCGTTTCACCACAAATTGCATCCCCTACATGCGGGTCATTTGTTGCAATGCCGCTACCATCTGCTGTACTCACAGGATAACTAACGTCTGCGCCTACAGCCATTGTCTTTCCAGAAAGTGAATCCATATTCTGCCTCCTAGCCAGCTGTGCTAAATGGCAGAAGACAGATGGGGTATGCAGAATATGGGCTGCGATTGGTTCCTCGTGCACGATTGTGCACAGGCATTAATCAGACCTTCTTTGGGACCCTAAGACATTTGACTAATTAGCCTGGAAATAATCGGATCTCTTCCATGATATAATCAGTTCTTTAGTAGGGGTAAGTGAGGGGGTTGAGGGGTAAATCCTAAACATTCCCGGAAGATTGCCACTGATTTTGTCCTAATTCTGTTAAGTAAGAAGGTTTGATCTTCTGAGAGATCAGCTATCTTGCTCAAGATTTCGTAGCGTGTCACTCTTTATAGGTCTAGCCTAGTGGCAGCACACATGCGCTGCTCACTCTGCGAGGCATGCTGTATTAGGATATGCACTAGAAGGCCCGCCCACTCTCCGCCCATATTTTTAATTGGCTTGTGCCATGGTCCTTCGTAAAAAATAGCTTCCAATTCATTATGAGGCTTGTTAGTCCCTCCTCGGAACCACCTTGTCTCCATTTGTTACCACCCATAAGGACTGGACCTTTTACTGGTGTTGTTACATGCTCTGCTTTATAAGTTGGTGAGCACTAATTTCCTTAAAGCTCTTCCCCTATGCAACCCACAACATGCCACCCACGCAAAATAATGATGGATTAAACCCAAATCTGTGACTTGGGGTGAATGTTTTGCTATTGTGCAACATTCCATCTATCATCTTGTGTGTTTTGCTGTTCACCCCATGTGGGAAGGGTATGCCCAGACGTGGGTCCCGTGCTCACTAAGCCACTGGAGTCAAGCTATCCTGGCTGAAGACGGCTGATAGCCAGAAACCGGTCCTAGGATGCTTGATTCTGGTCCAGGGAAGACATGGCTTGGCAGTTCGGGCTGGACTGTTCCCATGACGCACAGTGTCAAGACTGATTTGCATATGGCCATGTCTGAACTGGGGTGGCTTGGTGAGCTAAATAACAATGGATTAAACCCAGATCTGTGACTGGGGGTGAATGTTTTGCCATTGTGCAACATTCCATCCATCATCTTGTGTGTTTTGCTGTTCACCCCATGTGGGAAGGGTATGCCCAGACGTGGGTCCCGTGTTCACTAAGCCACTGGAGTCAAGCTATCCTGGCTGAAGACGGCTGATAGCCAGAAACCGGTCCTAGTATGCTTGATTCTGGTCCAGGGAAGACATGGCTTGGCAGTTCGGGCTGGACTGTTCCCATGAGGCACAGTGTCAAGACTGATTTGCATATGGCCATGTCTGAACTGGGGTGGCTTGGTGAGCAAAATAACGATGGATTAAACCCAGATCTGTGACTGGGGGTGAATGTTTTGCCATTGTGCAACATTCCATCAATCATCTTGTGTGTTTTGCTACCCACGACATTGCAGCACGCTGCACGCTTACTACTGTATTTATTTAAATTACTATGTGATCTGCTTTAATTATAGCGGCCGCACTTATTCAAATACTTAATTTAGGGCGCAGACGGCTTTCAGTTTAGTGGCCGTGCTTACTTAATTATTTATTTTACAGGCGGCCGCTTTCACATTAGCGGCCGGGCTTATTTATTTTATGAATTAATAGCGCTGGCCCCTTTCAATTCAGCGGCCATGCGGAACGTTTCTTAAATATTTTATTTTTGCTTTGTGTGAAAGCGCACCATATGCGCTTTCACTTTAATATTGTCTGTGCCCCTTTGTTTAGACGCTGCTCACTATAACCTGAATATGGTGAGGAGCATCTAAAAAAATGGGCGTAGCCAACATTAAAGTGCTCTTGCATTTGTGAGAGTTTGAGCTATTGGCATTAAAAATAACAATGCCTTTTATATATGTGTTGGGTTTAAAACACATAAATAACAGGCATAGTCATTTACAATGCCAATCTCTTAAACACTGGCAAAAGCGAGACCTATTGCATTGAAAATGCTTGTTTGACTCTGCCATAAGGAACATAGATATAGAGTCCATGTTTTTTGCTAAAATGCCCATTGCTCAAGAACTGCAAAGAGTGAGCGTCATCTCTGTGCTATTTGGGCCGGGTGCTATGAACGACACTGTCAATCAGCCCACTGGGATCCTCTTAGTTGTACACAGAATCCAGCTCTATTGTCCAGTATGGAGATTGTTAGATCTTCAGATAACACTGCTGGTGTCCAGGAGGAATGGGTGTGCCAATGGACAAGACCAAATTTAGCACCACTAACCTAGAGTTGCTACAGGCCAAAGCTGTGCATGATTTAAGAAAACAATATAGAGTTGTAGGTCCTAGTTTTTGACCATCGGAATTATCAAGAGCACTAGGACTACCTAATGCCTGGACACGGCCAGGTCAAGGGATTGCTACTCCTACCACAGTTGACACTGGAGGACTCTTTATGCATTTAGCTCGGATTGGAATTATCTGCAGTATTGGGATGGTCAACGGCCAAACAGGAGGTTTTTCCCCATTTATATTTCCTACTTCAGTATTTGAGATTTACGTTTTAGAATGGGACTGCAGATTTAAGGTCAAGGAAGAGGCTCACAAACAG
Source organism: Lissotriton helveticus (assembly GCF_964261635.1). Classification (NCBI taxonomy): domain Eukaryota; kingdom Metazoa; phylum Chordata; class Amphibia; order Caudata; family Salamandridae; genus Lissotriton; species Lissotriton helveticus. The sequence continues at coordinate 1,630,126,087 of NC_136065.1, read as the reverse complement.
GAAACTACTTATGTTTTGTGTGCTGTTAGATGCCCTTCTGTGTAGCACTAGGAGCTAGATTGGGTCAGAATCGGAATATCAAAAAACACAAGAGCCTTGCAATTTTGGGAAGATAGGTCAATGTCAAGATCAAACCAGTATCACTTAAATATTCTGTTATTGGTGTGCAGTCACAGCAAGCTATGATCCATCTCAGAATTCTGCTAGTGATGAGTTGGCGGCCTTTAGATGTGTCCACAGACATCACAATGTGTTGTTGCAACCATATAGCAGTCACAGCCGGAGTGGCAATTCTAATAGACAGTCGGCAGGTGGGCTGATTATGTTTCAGTGACGGATAGTGATTATTATGATTATAATAATTAAAGTAGTTAAAGTAGTAAAAAGGTACGAAAGTGCCCGATTCACAAAGGTAAAATTAGACCTGAAGTCTAACTAGGCCTTAAGTCTAACTTTAGACCTAAATTCTACAATTATACCCAAAGTCGAACTTTAGGTCTAAACGTAGACTTTAGGTCTAAACTTAAACTTTAGATCTAAGCTTAGACTTCAGGTCTAAACTTAGACATTAGATATAAACTTAGACTTCAGTTCTAAACTTAGACATTAGGTGTAAACTGAGACTTCAGGTCTAAATGTAGACTTCCGGTCTAGGTTCACCTTTGGGAATCAGGCCATACAGTTTAGGCCAGAGGCTGGCACGGGCACAGATAAGGAAAGCATTGCAAAAACTGCAGAAACTTCAAAAGTGCAAGAGTAGTGGGACAATGGCAGCACAAATTTGCAGAAACCTGAAATGAATAAGTCTCAAAAACTCTCAGATGTGAGGTGCACCATAGAAATACCATATGGCAAAATATCTCATTAACTCACAAAGCCTATTAGAGAAAGTCAGACATGCTTCTTTATAAACTTTATGTAAGAACAGGTACATCCCCTCAGGGATGAATATGCGCTTTATAAATATTATAAATGAATAAATTGTGTCCTCTTTTTCCTTATGATGACCTTGACTTTTCACAAAATTCTTGTGCTTCCTCCCCTTGTTGAATGCAGCCCTCGACTCACTGCACCTCGCCCCCATGCTCCCTAATGTTGTGGAGCGGAACCTGCAATCTGTACCAACCTCCGTCTTCTCACAGCCATCTGACAAACATCAGGAGCAGGCCGGTTGAGTAAGGCCCCACGCCCACCGCATGCTTGACACAGGAGAGCTCCGTCAGGGAGGATCAGCACTGTGGCAGGAGGAGAACAAGGCATCCTCCAATCCTGGGCTGTAAAAGAAGCATGTGCATGCACTCTAAGAGGTCATGAGCATGACTGGTCCTCACCACAGGAGAGGATGGAGAAAAGGCAACAGGAGAGAGAAAAGCTATCGGTTTGTTGCCGTACTAACACTCTGCTTCTGCCTAGTGGTACCATAGGATGTTATCATATTCATATTTCATATTTGTATTTTATTTATTTATGTTTTTGGTCAATAAAAACCATCACACATTCATTCATTGATTAGATTTCATAAGAAGTGAGGATGTTATCATTGTTGATCGTATCAGTGTACTCCTCAAATATGTAAATTGAAATTTCACCAGTAAGATCATTGATGTAATATGTGGGATCATTAACAGTGCACGGTGGGGGACACAAGTTCTGGTTCTGTTTTGTAATTGTAATTTCACTTTAACGTTTTCAGAGAATTTCTAAGGTATTTGACATATGTTAAGGCAAAGGTATTTTAACCAAAGCTGATCACGGATTCAGTAGGTACCTATTGTTACAACCATGTTTCCATAGGAAGAGCTTTTTTTGACTTGCCTATATCTTTGGCGCTGGTTGACAAATCTTCATGACATTTGCTACAAAAAAGTGCCCGGCTATTTTTGTTGTGCATCCAGAGTTTCGGGGCAATCAGACAAGCGGGGACCGACAAGAGGTGGAGGGGGGATAAAAAAACATGTGTTTTGTATGTTAATTCCCGTAGGAATTTTAGACAAAACTGCAGCCCAAACTACTGAACAGAATTACACACACCATATTTGGCAGAACGGTAGCTGCTGGACCAGAAAGCGATTTTTTGGTAAATTGGCATAAATCTGTTCAGTAGTTTTGGAAATATTAAGGAAAATCCAAATTTGGATATTAAGGGTCGTGGATCCTCTGAGGATCTGACAGTCCCTGTGCTCAAATCTGATTGGCTGCCAACACTTCAAATCAGGAAGTGTTGGCAACCATCTTGGAACTCAGTTTCAGCTGCGTCCCCCCAAAAAATGTTTAAAAAAAGAGAAGGGGTAGAGAAAGAGAGTGGGGTCCCAGAGGGACCAAGCAATGACCAAAAAGCATTTTCTGCATTGGATCTGCAGCTCCAGCTGAAAAAAAAGAAGTGCAGGCTCCCTTCGCTACACTAATGTTTAGCCCAAGGATGAGTCAGGGGTATCAGGGGAGTGTGGACACAGCACTCTATATGCCCAGGGGACTGCCATCTGCCTGGGGCAATTGTTTCATTAAATGCAGGGTGCCTACATGGCCCACTGCAGCACTGGGGACCGCCATCGTCCCAAGGCACTATACAAAATGTATTTGCGGGCAGGGACCGCTACCTCCATGGAGCAAAACTTAACATCAATATGTGGGGTCCTCACAGAACACCAGCAGCCTCTGGGACCACCACTTCCACAGTGCCTTGTGGAGCCATTTATGGCCCTGGGGACTGACGCCTCCCAGGGCCAGCTCCTACTACTCCCCGAGGTGCCCACATGAGGTAGCTGACAGTTCCCACCAAGTAAAAGCCAAAATAACTCTGCTTTCTGCAAGTTGGAGCTGTAAAACAGCTATTTCAAGCAGCTCCCTGCTTGTGGGAGCAATGCCGGGGCCCGCAGGAAGCGGAAGCCGGCTGTGATCTTAAAGCTCCCCCGCGGTCCCGGAATAGTAGAAAGATGGATAAAAAAGGTCCGAAACAAGCAGAAAGAGACAGAATAAAGGTCAGAAACTAGCAAAAATATGCAAAATAAAGGTCAGCAACGAGCAAAAAGAGGCAAGATAAATGTGAGAAATGAGCAGAAAGGTGCAGAATAAAGGTTAGAAACTAGCAGAGAGAGGCAAAAAAAGAGGCCAGCAATGAGTAGAAAGAGGCAAAATAGAGATCAGCAATGAGCAGAAAGAGGCAAAACAGAGATCAGCAACGAGCAGAAATAGGCATTATACATTTCAGAAATGAGCAGAAAGATGCAAAATAAAGTTCAGCAATGAGCAGAAAGAGGCAAAATAGAGATGAAAAATTAGCAGAAAGAGGTAAAACAGAGATCAGAGATGAGCAGAAAGAGGAAAAACAGATATTAGATACGAGCAGAAAGAGGTAAAAATAGAGGTTAGAAATTAGCAGAAAGAGGCAAGATAGAGATCAGATACGAGCAGAAAGAGGCAAAATAGAGGACAGAAACGAGCAGAAAGAGGCTATAAAAGGTGAGAAACAAGAGCAGAAAGAGGGTGAAAAAAGGTGAAGAAACAAGAGGAAAGAGGCAAAATAAAGGTGAGAAATGAGCAGAAAGACGCAGAATAAAGGTGAGAAATTAGCAGAATGAGGCAAGATAAAGCTGAGAAATTAGCAGAAAGAGGCAGAATAGAGGTCAGAAACAAGCAGAAAGAGGAATAATAAAGGTAAGAAACAAGCAGAAAGAGATAAAATTAGGGTCAGCAACGACTAGGTAGAGGCAAAAAAAGTTGAGAATAGAGCAGAAAGAGGGTGAATAACGGTGAAAAATTAGCAGAAAGAAACAAAATAAAGGGCAGAAACAAGCAGAAGGAGGCAGAATAAAGGTGGGAAAGGAGCAGGAAGAGACAAATTAAAGTTCAGAAACAAGCTTGTTGAGAATTTTGAGACCTTGTTGGAGGCCTTAACCCCCTTTCTCAACCACTCTGCACAGGGTCCTCCTTGTAAACTACTGGTTGGGGATGAAGTCCCCCTAGGCTTCTGAGGATCGTTGGGGGCTTAGAACTCCTATTATTGCAACAAGTAAGTCCCCCACAGATGGATTGCTTTGATGTGGTCAGTAGCCCCGCCTCCTTTCTCAGCCACTCTGCAAAGGGGCATCCTGGCACACTACTGGTTGTGGGATGAAGTCCCCTTATAGCAGAGGGTCGCTGGAGGCCAAGAACCCCTATTGTTGCCACAAGTGAGTCCCCCACAGCCTGATTGCTGAGACATCATCAGAGGCCCTCCCCTTCTTCAACCACTCTGCACAGGCGCCTTCTGGTGCACTACTGGTTGAGGGATGAAGTCCCCTTGGCTGCATGAGGGTCGTTGGGGACCAAGAACCCCCATTGCTGTTATAAGTAAGTTCCCCACAGCAGGATTGCTAAGACGAGGTCAGATGCTCACCCCTTTTGCAACCACTCTGTACAGGTGCCTTCTGGCAAACTACTGGTTGGGGGTGAAATTCCCTTGACTGCTAAGGGTTATTGGGGGCTAAAAACCCCTATTGTTGCTGCAAGTAAGTTCCCCACAGCCGGACTGCTGAGATGTCATGGGAGGCCTCGAGCCCTTTCTCAACCACTCTGCAATGGGCCCAGCCTGCCTGGCACACTACAGGTTGCAGCCGCCGTATGCCACAAAAAAAGTCACTCCATTGCAGAGTGCAGAGTTTATCAGTAACTCTGCATTCTCTGCAGAATGGTGAGTTTCTGAATTCCGCAAACTCCGCAACTGGAGCAGAATTTTACCCCCAGGCCTAATTACCATTTACAGAACCACTGAGAGACTCATGCACCCACTCCCAGACCCCCTCAGACACTTACAAACTAACTCACAGATCCATTCTAACTTTCACACAACTACTCACAGACCCACTCAGACATTCAAGCACCCATTCACTCACCCACTCAGAGACTCATACACCCACTGACCTACCTATACAGCCACTCACACACACACCCACTCTTAAAGTTTGCAGGTTACAGTTAGGAAATCAAATTTAAAAACCATTGCAATTTTTGGAAATATTTTTTTTAAAACATTAGAAATTCACTATAAAGACCACAGGTTACAGAGACGTTATAGTTAGTCTCACATTTCACTCGAAAAAAAACAGAGAAGTTCAGCAATTATAGTTACCTGGGCTGACTGTAACTAACGCCCACCCAATCCAATGCTTATGACCTCTCATATTACATCAATCAAGACGTGGTCAGTGACACCACTGCTGACATCACTGATGACATCTCAAATGACATCACTGATGACATCTCAAATGACATCACTGATGACATCATCTACACAACCACTCACACACCCATTCCCACCCCTATACAACCTCTCCCACACCCAGTCACTGAGCCACATAACCACTCATATACCATTTCACAGACCCACACACCCTCACTCACTCAAACACCCACTCACACAGCCACTCACTCACCCATACAGCTACTCATACAACCATTCACTCACTTATACGGCCACTTACACAGCCACACACTCACCCAAACAGCTACTCACACACCCACTTATTCAACTATATATCCACTCTCACACCCTCTCACTCACCCATACAGCATCTCAACACAGCCACTCACTCACTCGTACAAACACTTAGACACCCACACAATCACTTACATACCCATTCACACATCCATACAAGCACTGACATATCTCCTCACTCAACCATGCACCCATTCATACAGACACTTACTCTATAATACAGCCACTCACACACTAACTCACGTAACCAAACACCACTCACTCACCCATACAGCAATTTACACAGCTCACTCATACAGCTATTCAAATACCCACTCACTCACCCATAAGTCACTTACACACCCACTCACCCACCCATACAGCCACTGCCACTCACTAACCCATACAGCCACTGACACAGCCACTCACTCACCAATATAGTCACTCACACAGCCACTTAAACACAGCTACTTACATACCTATAGACACATAATATATGTTAGAAATAGTATCACTCATTAGTAGTACAGAAAATATACTATTTTAACTTTGTAGTACCTTGGTATGTTTGTTTAACACTTAAAACGTTTTGAAAACATACACACTCACTGAATGATGTCATCTGTGATGTCATTTAAGATGTCATCAGGGATGTCACTGACCATGTTATGAATAATGTAAAATGTGAGGTCATAAGCAGTGCATCGCGGGGGCATAAGTTATCTTTAGCTCAGGTAATTATAACTATCACTGGTTTTGTATGCGTAAAATCTGAGCATAACTCTAATGTCTCTGTAACCTTTGGCTTTTTCAGTGACTATAAACAGACAGACAGACAGACAGACAGACAGACAGACAAATAGATAGATAGATAGATAGATAGATAGATAGATAGATAGATAGATAGATAGATAGATAGATAGATAGATAGATAGATAGATAGATAGATAGATAGATAGATAGATAGATAGATAGATAGATAGATAGATAGATAGATAGATAGATAGATAGATAGATAGATAGATAGATAGATAGATAGATAGATAGATAGATAGATAGATAGATAGATAGTTAGTCCCAAAAAGCAAATTCTGCATAGATTTTCTGGGAACGCGACACTGGAAAAACTGCTCAATGGAATTACACCAAATTTGGCAGAAAGCTAAATCTTGGTTCACAAAGCCTGCTTTTTGTGATTTGGTGTAAATCCATTCATTTGTTTTTGAGAAATTAAGGCTTATAAAAATTGGATATTTCACGCTGCTGAGAATCCGCGGACCAGAAAGATCTCCAGATGAGATCTGATTGGCTGCCACCACATCAACAAGGATGTGGCAGCAGCCATCTTAGAACACGGGATGCAGTCTCAAATCTTAGAAAACAAGTTTAGAAAAAGACATAATGGGGCAATGTTGGGATACTGAAACAAATATGCCCTAGTGTGAGCCCTGGGGTGATTGAGCCCTAAGGGGGTACAAAAATGTTTTCCTCACTGGAGGGAGGCCCTTTGCCCCCCCCAAATATCTTAGAGGCCCTGAGGATATCATCCTCTAGGGCTGACAATAGCATAAAAGGCATGGGCTGCACGCTCTCACCTCCCAAGGCTGAAAAGGTCCCGGGTTTCCCATCCCCCCCGGGGGTGTATTTTTTTGGGAAGGGGAGGAAGGCCATGCGCCACCCTCCCTTTGCTGATATCTACCACAGGTACGCCATCACCCGGGGGAGTGTTCTTGGGGATCCCACCCCAGGGACACTAGAGTTCCCTGCCTAGGAGAGTGTGGTCATACCAGCAAACAGAGCCAGCATCATGGGTGCATCACATTTTTTTTAAAGCCTGGCCCCCAACCAAAATTGAAGCTGCGGGTGCCCCGGGTGGGCACCAGGGCACCCGCTGAATAAAACATATGCCAGCTCCCACCAGCACACACAATGTGTGCTGTTGGGAAGTAGGCTGAGGTGGCCCTAGTGTTAACCCCGCTGTCCCCATGTAAAAACACCATGTCGGTGCCTGCGGTGGGCACTAAGACACTCCTAAAAATTCTTTTGAAATGGACAAAAATAATTATTTGTCAGCGGCAGGAGTCTCTCATTTGTTATTCACTGCTCCATGAAGGAGAGCCCCATAATGCCTTGCATGGGCTATTTAATTTTATTCTTTTAGCTTGGTGGTGTCTCTAAAAGGGAATCATTTTTTGGGTGTAGTGGGAGGCTTCAAGGAGTGTAGCAGCCCCACAGCAACATAAAAAACCCACATCATGTCTCCTGAGTCTTCAATTCCATGACCCTCAGAGAACTTACCATATTTTGTTAAAAGACTACTAGTTCGGTGCTCTTCAGCTAGAGTGCAGTACCCATTTGAGTTTGTTTTTATGATTGCATTTTTTGGGCTAAATTTTCAAAGAAAGACTCACAGACAGTTTTGGTTTTATTTAAACAAACATCTATCTCTGAGTCTTTCTTGCTTGCTAATTTTAGTCCCATTAAAATACAAAATTAAAGCTATATTAAAAGGAAGACTCACAGGCATGTTTTTAATTAAAACATTTTACAATAATTACTATTATTAAACATTTTATTGAGTGAATTATTGAAATATACATTACATTTATAATATTGATGATTTTTGGAGACAGTTGATAGATCTGCTTTATATATTTTGATGTGTTCACCCAGTGAGAAAGCCAATTGTCTCACTTTTTATATTTTGGTCTTCTGACTCTTTGACAAAGTTAATAAGTCTGCCTGGGTGTGGCCAAGCCCTGCGATATCAACCACACGCTATGCATTCCAGAAGCCGTGCGTAGCGTGGGGTTTACTGCTCGCAAGGGCATTGGGCGCAGAGCCTGGCCAAAAGTCAGGCCCTGTGGCCACCCCCTCTCTGCGCACAGGCGTTGGCCTGTGAAGGGTTGGACAAAGGGCCTGGCTGCAGGCCAGGCCCTGTGGCCAACCCTTCGGCTGTTCGAGGCAAGGAGTTCCCTTTAATTACAATAAAATATTACTATAAATTAACTAAAAAGCTCTAGAAATTCACAGAAAACACCAAAGGTTTAAATGGCGTTCTAGTTACGTATTGTAATTTAATTGCAAATGTTGAAATGTTGCAGTGATATTATCAATGATGCTCCAGAAGCTATCATGAGTATTGTAATATGTGGAGTTATACGCAATACATGGGGGAGGGTTTTCTTCCCAGGATAGATAGATAGATAGATAGATAGATAGATAGATAGATAGATAGATAGATAGATAGATAGATAGATAGATAGATAGATAGATAGATAGATAGATAGATAGATAGATAGATAGATAGATAGATAGATAGATGGATGGATGGATGGATGGATGGATGGATGGATGGATGGATGGATGGATGGATGGATGGATGGATGGATGGATAGTTGGATGGATGGATGGATGGATGGATGGGTGGGTGGGTGGATGGGTGGGTAGGTAGGTAGATAGATAGATAGATAGATAGATAGATAGATAGATAGATAGATAGATAGATAGATAGATAGATAGATAGATAGATAGATAGATAGATAGATAGATAGATAGATAGTGTAACTGTGTTTTCTCAAGTCAGCTACACTATACTGCATTAACAACAAGGAATTCAAGGAAATGTACCTTTTATCTGCAGTAGTAATAGCTTGGAAATGTGTTTATTAGTACATTGATTCCAAATGATGTATTATTTAGACATATAAAACATGTAGTCTGTGAGAGGGCACAGCCCGGCCTGCCCTCTGAGGGGGCGTAGAAACCCAGGCCTGAAGACCGATGGAGGAGGACAGCCGGGGCACAGAGGGCAGGCACGTCAGTGGGGAGTATTATGGTAACATGCCAGAGACAAGCATCTTCAAAGACTGCCCACGGAAAATAAACGTCAGGGCTTAGCTGGAAGATCCAATTCAGGCCCCAGCCAATTATCCCACCAACAGCAATTAAATTTCCCACCGGGTGAAATAGAAGCCAGCCAGACTGGGATAGAAATCTGATTGTAGAGTGACTTCAATCTGAGGAGCGGTGGGGGGTGGCGCTAATGTGCCCAAAGCTGACTGTCCTCAGAGCAGGAATCACTTCCGCAGAGGAGAGGTGGGGGGGTGTTGTTATAAATGGAATTACCTTCATTGGGAGCGACAGGCTGGGGTTGTTCGCAAACACTGAATTACTTCTACAGAGAGGGATAGGCTTAGGCTGTGGGAGCATGTACTTTACGCCAAAGGATTTCTGTGGGGATAGACAGGGTGTGGTATGAGGAGATGCTCTTAAACTGAATTACGTCTACGAAAAAAGGACAGGCTGCGGTTATACGCATGCAAGTATTCAACAAATTGCAGGGTAGATTTACAAGCCCCTTGCGGCACTTTTGCTTCGCTGTTGCGTCACTTTTTGTGAAGCAGTAGCAGCGTAAACAATGCGTCATGTTGCGGCCCATTTACAGCGTGACGCATCTAGGGAGATGTGCCACCTTGTGAAGCCCTGCACCACATTATATCTGCGTCAAGTATTATGTATGCAAAGTGGGCATTTCCATGTGGGAAAGCCTCGTAGGAGTGAATCAGTGAAATCTACAAGATTTCACTGTGCCACTTCTAGTACGCCACTGCGTCAAAACCTGACGCCTGTAGGCATAAGAAGTAATGCAGTGTATTAGAATAGGCCTTCCCATGCATTGATGGAATTGCGTCGTGCTTGTGACATGACTCCAGCAATGTGTGACCTTTGCGCCGACAGATGCATCACAATTTCCGACGCGTCTGTCAATCCTTGCCCCATGGTGCACCGTATTGTAAATAAGGAGCATCCATGGTGGCACATGGGTTTAGCACGCAATTTCTTGTAAATAAGCCACTATGTATATATAGTGGGGCAGGGTGGGCTTATGTTCTTACAGAATTCGTTCTATGAAGAGGAACAGGCTGGGACTTCCTTCACAGGGACGCTCTCAAACATGGATTTTCTTCTGTGGAAGGGGCATGTTGGTCTCATAAATCGGAATGGCCTTCATGGGTCAGGATGGGGTGAGTCTGTGGGGACATCTTCTTTCCGCAGAATTACGTCCACGTGGCGCAGGAAGGAACATCGCGTTCATACTTCTCCCCAGTGTGAGATATGGCCATTCACATCACCAGCGACATCCCTGACTGTACCTTTAACTTGTAACCCATTGAGGTGGCACATAGCACTACCAGATGTATTGTGCCCAGCACCTGGCAACTGATAACTATCTTGCTTTCTCACCACAAAGGCGAGGCAGGTGGTACTGAACAAGGGCGCTCTTTGCTCTCTCCACTCCACACATCCGAATGTTAGACCCTCACCCACAGATGGATGGGTCAGACCATTTGAGGGTGAATGATCACCATGCTGAGCCATGCAGGCGCAGACAAGGATGGCATCACTCCATTTGGTGCCCCTCACTGGGGCTCTGCCCACTCCAGCTTCCAAGGTCAAATCACTTGCGTTCTGGTTGGATGAAAAACTCTCCCTAGATAAAATGAATCCTGTCTTCATTGCCTATTTATACCTCTCTGCCTCTTCCTCCCTATGTCCCTGCATGCCACAGCAGGACCCGCCTGTGTGCTTACTAATGGCCTGGTCAACCGTGGTTCGTGCTGGTAACAGCGACGGGCAGTGGTGCCGGGTAAGGGGGGATTTCGAGGGACGATGCAGAGGTAAAATTACCTGCATGGACTGTGGCTGGGCCTAGACAAAGTTATCCCTCAGGTGGCCCTAAGCAGACTTTAAAGAATTCAAAGTTTTGCGCTGGAACAGCCAAAGGGCTTCGAAAATGTGACTGTCTCCCAAGCTAATAACATCCCCTGATGTGGTGAAGCAAAGGCTACAGTTCAAAACCCTTTATATCCGACACCGTGCCCACCATGATCCTGACAAGTCCGTCCTCAACAAAAAGTTCCATAAACAGGAATCTATTCGTTCTTTTCACTTCTTGATGATCCTGATCAGGTTTCTAAGGTCACTGTCCAGTATGGGTGGAAGAACAACTTTTTCATAGTGATCCTACAATGTGGAATGCTCTTCTACCTCACTGCGGAAGCAAGCTACCACGCCCTCTTCCAGAAACCTCTCAAACCTCGCTTGATCTGGTGGCTCCTCTTCTTGTCTCCTCATGCTTCTTGGATCTCGGTTTTATCTCCACCAGCAGCACAGGGGCCAATGTCTAGGACTGGCTCTCCCGCCCAGGTTCACCGCGCAACTCCCAGTGACATCTCGCTCTATGTAATAAACCATTCACAGCATGTGGTATCTAATAACTAAGGTGAGGTGACATCTCCTACATCATGAGACATGATTCCCAGCCGGCACTTATCATGAAGGTGAGGTGTCATCTCTGACAAATTCAGAGACTTCACTGGCAGCGTCATACGACATCACTCACTGCAAATAGTTACCTATAACCAGGGTGAAGTGATATCATGTGCACCCTCAGAAATATCACCCACAGCACCTGGTAACTTATCAGCGGTGAAGGAAGTAATTCCTAGCACTACAAGACTTTGCTCTTATCACATAGTGTCGGAGCCAGCCACGCAAGTGTGAAGTGGCTCGGATTGCAGTACAGAATCAACAGTCGCTGGGGAACCCAACAATAAGCAGTTACGAGTGGGACCGTGATCTTTTGGCACGGAGTCCCTGGCGGTGGTGTGCGGGTACGAAGGACTACAGCAGCCACGCAGTTTGGGTGACCAACAAGCGAGGTGATGAATGGTCCCATACTAGCCCTGACCAAGTTGCCGGAATGAAAGTAGGCAACAAAACATGTTGGCCTGTATTTGGGGCACACCAGTAGGTGAGGGGGGGGGAGGAAGAATTGACACAGACCCCAATTGTGTGTGAAAAAGGCCGCTTTTTATTGGAATCAGGTGCACTTAAAACATTTCCCGCCTGGCCTGTGCCGAACAAAACTACTGCTCACTAAATAACAACTTCCTAACAACCCCGCACCCCCACCCCTAAAGTTTAATCCCAACATTGCACTGTCATACCACACGTCCGCTCACAACCTACCCCTCTACTGACTGCCACAGTGACCTCCATGACCTCACCCCCGTCTACCATACAGTCCCAGGCCTCCCGCAAAACCACCCTATCTCCTTAGGAAAGCGCCTCCAGCAACACACCTGTTCCAGCGACAACACAACTTGGACCCTAAACCAGTGCACCCTCACCCAACAAAGCACCTCATAACCAGGACCAACACCCCCCCCACCCCCACCCAGAAAGGACAGCAAAATAAAGGGAGGGAGGGAGGGACACAAAAAACTGATGACCCTGGCTGCTGTGTCACTGCTCCCAAACCGCGTGCAGTGACACGAAATGGCCGGTTAAATACCTAACCAGCCCAAAAGCAGCCCAAACCCCCCAACCAGCCCAAACCAGCCCAAAAACGCCAGCTACAGCGAGACCCGAGTGACATCTTCCTAACCCCCCCCCCCTCCCGCTGGTCGGCCACCCCCCCAAATCCCCATTGGGGCACACCAGTAGGTGAGGGGGGGAGGAAGAATTGACACAGACCCCAATTGTGTGTGAAAAAGGCCGCTTTTTATTGGAATCAGGTGCACTTAAAACATTTCCCGCCTGGCCTGTGCCGAACAAAACTACTGCTCACTAAATAACAACTTCCTAACAACCCCGCACCCCCACCCCTAAAGTTTAATCCCAACATTGCACTGTCATACCACACGTCCGCTCACAACCTACCCCTCTACTGACTGCCACAGTGACCTCCATGACCTCACCCCCATCTACCATACAGTCCCAGGCCTCCCGCAAAACCACCCTATCTCCTTAGGAAAGCGCCCCCCCCTTAGGACTCCTGCCTCCTGGGATACCTGAGCACCCCCAAAGCCGCATCCAGCGCCTCCTTCATCTGTATTATATACAATTCCATGCCATACCTGGACAGGTGAACCCCATCCTCCCGGAAAAAGTAAATTGCGCCATACCGCAACTCCGGGTGCTCCATCCGCCCCACCCCCTCCCTGGCACAGAATACCCGCATCTCCCGGTTAATCTTCCTTCGGGCCCTTTCAATGGCCCCCGGGCGCTCCGCCCCTCTCCACACCCGCCTGGGAACAAACTCAGACCAGATAATATGGCAGCCCGCCCACTGCTTCTTAATTTCCCTCAGGTCCCTCTTCATCTGCTTGAGCAGCGCCAACCCCTTGCACTGCACCAAATCATTCTCGCCCAGATAAATCACCACCACATCTGGGCACACTCCCCCTCTCACCACCGTGTTCAACAAAGGCAACAACTCGTGCCAACGCCTACCCCCTTTCCCCCTCCAATGACAACGGTACAACCCCACGTCCAATACCAAATTGAGTGTCCGATGACTGTCCCACTCCGCCTGTTCTGCCCTCTTGATGAATGAATGTCCCACAATATATACATTCAGAACAGCCACTGCCGGCCCCGCCACAGCACCTGTAAAGACACACATGTCAGAATCGGGCAACACAGCTATTCCTACAACCCCTCAACCTCCCTCAACCGCACATACGTCCGGTAACAATCCGACCTCCACCGCCCCAACCTCTGTATCTCTTCCTTGCCCCAACCCCTCCGCGCTGCCTCCGTCGCCGCCCCGATCCGGAAGGAGTGCGTCCCGAACGCCATAGGGTCCTCACCCATGTACCGCAGGGCGTGCCGCAGAACCCACAAAGCCTGAGACGCCGTCACACCGTCCCTCTCCCCACGTCCAAAAACCTCCCTCTCCGACTCGCCTCCGCCTGCCATCAACCTTCTACCCCACTCCGCCGGGCACACCCCCTCCCGTCCGCCCGGCCCCAGTACCACCCAGGTCCCGACCCCTCGCTGGTCCGTCTTCGAGCGTCGCAAACGCACCGCCACCTCCCGATCTCGCACCTCCACGTCCCCCCACAACACCCCCCGCCTCCCGTTCGCGCCCAGCAACTCCGACACACGAAAGGCCCCGAAGAAAAGCCAGGACATCAAGGTAGAAAACCGCACCATCTCACCTTCATCCCGGCACACCCGTGGCAGCGCACCAATTACACCTTCCAGCAAATCCACCGTGATCGGACGGCGCAGCCGCACCTTCGCACCCTTTTCTCTCGCCCACCCTTCCAGCAGCCGGGTTCCTAGTTCACCTGCCGACGGGGAATACCCCCACCACATCTTGCCCATGAATGCCACCGCCGACAATTTGCCCGCAATCGACACCCGCGACAAACCCTTATCCATGAGCGCCAGCATGAACCTTACCACCTGATCCTCGCGCCACCACCTGTCCCCTTGCCTCACCGCACCTGACCGCAGGAATTCCTCCCATGCCAGCTCGTAAGCCTTCCACGTAGACACAGCAACTGACCCCTTCACCAGCTGAAAGACCCGGCCTCGCCCACCGACCACATGTCCTCCGGCACCGGTGTCCTGGCTTCCTCCGCTGTCGTGGCTAGCCCATGGAACCTCTCCCACTGTGAACGAGACAAAGCATCGGCAATGTCATTGTCCACGCCCGGCACGTGGCGCGCCTGAAACAGTATGTCATTCTCCAAGCAGCGCAGCACAAAAACCCTCATCAACTTCAGCACCTGTGCGTCCCGCGCCGACTGCCTGTTCACCACCTGCACAACAGCCATGTTGTCCACTCGAAATAACACGCGCTTGTGCGCCAACGCCCCTGCCCACACGGTGACTGCCACCACCAACGGGAACAACTCCAAGAACGCGATGCTCCTCCCGCCTGCCTGCCAATGCGCCGGCCACTGCTCCGCACACCACCTTCCGTCCCAATACAGACCGAAGCCGCCGACGCCCGCCGCATCCGAGTACATGGTGACATCCCACTCCCAGTCCTCCGCCGGCGCCATAGGCACCGCATTGAACCTCTCCAGGAACGCCCGCCACATGCGCAGATCCTCCTTCATACCCGCGGAAAGGCGCACATGGTGATGGGGCAAAGGCAAACCGGACAACGCTAAACCCAACCGTCGGCAAAACGTTCGGCCCGCCCGTACCACGCGGCAGGCAAAATTCAAATGCCCCAACAACACCTGCACCTCCCGCACTGTCACCTTCCTCCTAGACAACACTCCATCCACCAAAACCAACATCGCAGCCCTCTTATCCTCCGGTAGGTGTGCTTCCATGGCGACCGAGTCGAGCTCGATACCGAGAAAGGACAACACCGTACTGGGACCGCACGTCTTCTCTGGCGCCAAGGGAACCCCAAATTCCCCCATCAACCCGGCCAAACCATCCAGCAGCCGCTGACAGTCCTCCGCACCGGGCCGCCCCACCAGGAAAAAGTCATCCAGATAGTGCGTCACTGACTCCGAGCCTGTGCGCCTGGAAAAGACCCACTGTAGAAATGAGCTAAAACGCTCAAACAGCGCGCATGAAATGGAGCACCCCATCGGCAGCGCCTTATCCACAAAGATGAGACCTTGGAACTGGATCCCCAGCAACTGGTGATCCGCCGGGTGCACCAGAAGGAGCCGGAAGGCCGACTTTACGTCGCATTTCGCCATCAGCGCGCCCCGCCCTGCCGTCGCAACAAGCCGCCTCGCCACGTCCACCGACGAGTAAGTCACTGACGCCAATTCCGCCGAAATGTAGGCATTTACTGACTCCCCCTCCGGCCAGGACAAGTGCTGTATCAGTCTGAACTGCCCCTCCTCCTTCTTGGGCACCACCCCGATGGGTGAAATGATTAGTCCCGGCAGCGGCGGCACCGCGAAGGGGCCCGCCATCCGGCCCTCCCTGACCTCCTTGAACAATTTCTCCCTCACCACACCCTTGTGCGCGTTCACCGATTTCAGATTGTCCGCCCAGCGAGCAATCCGAGGGCCCTCGTACCCCAGCCGAAAACCCTCCCGGAAACCCCGACGCAACACTGCAGCATCCTCCGCCCGCGGATACGCCGCCAACCAGGGCTCCATCCGCTCGATCCTAACCGGCGTACGAGCCTTTGCCCAGAGCCCCGGCTCCCCCCCCTCTGCCCCCTCCCCTCCCCCCACCCTGACCCCCTCTGGCAAGAGCACCTCCCTGCCCGGGCAGCTGTCCCGGAGGGCCCCCGGTCCCCCAACAACGCAGCACTGGGTGGTTCCGTCCACACGACGAGCATTCGTGCCGGAAACGGCAGGCCGCCCGCCCGCAGGCCCCCCTATTAAAGTCCCAGCAGGCTCCGACTGCGGTCTGGCTGCTCGAAGCTCCCTGACCCACCCCCCCTCGGGTGGGGCGAGCCGCAAAGGGAGGGGAAGCAAGCGGCAAACCGCTTGCTGTGTAGATGGTGCGGCCAAACTTGGCCCCTCCCATCGTCTGCTGATAAAGGTCCGAATCCAGCTCCCCCCATTGCGCATCCGGGTCCCCCGCCATGCGCGCCCGGAACTCCTCATCGTAGTGTGACCACGCATATCCGCCATAGGTCACCTGCGCCCTCCGCACCACATCCATGTATTTAAAGAGCGCGACGCACCGGTCCGGGAACTTCTCGCAATACACACTCGCGTATATGAGGAAAGCTGCTGACCAGTTGTCTAGCGTCAAGGGCACCTTCGGGCGCCTCGCCAGCTCCTGCTCTTCCTCCTTTGACCCCTCCTTAGACGTCAACTCCCTGTGCAGCAGCTTCAGCATATCAATGTATTCCCCCTTCCAAATCTTCTCCTTAGTCGCCGCCGAAAGGTGGGCACCCAGCGGCTTGGTCAGCCCCATGTACGGCAACTTCCGCACCGGAACCACACAACTCTCCTTTCCTCCCCCCGCCGCCACCTTTTCACCCGCCGCCACTGCCCCGTCGCCCGCGCTGGGTCCCCCCTCGCCCGGCTGCGCGCCGTCCGTGCCAACTCCCGCGTCCTGCACATACCGACCCCGCACCAGCCGCCACCCATCCTCCCCCTCGCCCCCCGACCCCACTGAAACCTGCACACAACGCCTCTTGGCACCCCCGCACCATCACTCGTCTTACCTGGCGTCAAGGTCGGCGTCCTTGCTGGATCCCGCCGCCTAACCAGTGGATCTGAGAGGGCCGTCACTCTGGGCGCTTCCTGCCTTGCTGGCACCTGCAATACACTTCCAACAACATTACCAGCCCCCCCGTCTTCCCGAAGCTCCCCTTCCTCCTCCGACTCATCAATAGCCGGCACCACACCACTCCAGCCCCCCATTTGGGGTTCCAGCCGGCTCAAACCCGCTCTTTCCCGACACACCCGCATCAACTCCATCAGGTCCACACTCGCCCTTCCATCCTCCGCACTCGCATTCGTATCAGAGACATGTAAATCCATCCTCGTTCCCCTACCCCCGGCGGCCGTAAAGACCCTTCGGGGCGGGGCTGGCGGAGACGCACCGCGCCTCCTGTCGCCATGGTCATGAATAAGGTCCCTCGCTGGAGCACAGCCGTCCGCACCAAACAGAGCTGGCCCATCCACTCGGTGGGTGGGAGCCGCATGCTGCTCCCCCGAGCGCCTCGCAAACAGCTCCTGCCAAGGAAAAAAGGTGGAGTCCAGCATGCCAGGCTACAAGCCACGCTCATCCCCCCCCACGCGCCGCCCCCTCCCCCACTCCCCCACCCCATCGCCCCACCCCTCCCCCAACCCGCCGAATGGCCCCCGCGCCGCGACGGGACCCCACCGCCCCCCATTTCCCAACCCCCTTCCCAGCCCCCCGACCCACCCCATCCCCCGTAGCCCCAACTCGGGCCCGCACTCCCCCCGCGTACCAGACCCCATGCCCCCCCCCAAGTTGCCTCCCTGCTCCCCCCCTCCCCGTAACTCGCCCACTGCCCGCCGCTGCCCCCCGCCCCTTCGTCGCCTCCCACCACGCCTCCACAACTCGACCTACCCCTCCCGCCCGACCCGCCGCCACCCCCCCGCCCCTCCCCGACTCCGCCCCCCACCACGCCTCCCCTACCCCCACTGACTCCCCCGCCAATGCCCGACTCACCCCTCCCCCCCGGCACGCCGCCACCCCCACGCCCCTCCCCCCCGCCCCCACTCTGCCACGCCTCTCCGCTCGACCCCTCCAGCCGCCCCTCCCCCGCACTCCTGCGAACTCTGGACCGCCCTGGCCCCCCTCGCCCCCCCTCCTCCGCCGAAGACGAGCCCCAGTCCAGCTCTGTGTCCTCCCCCTCCCCTCCCCCCACCTCCTCCTCCACGTCGGTCTCCTCAATCAATAGGGGTGAAGCCGCCCCCCCACCCTCTCCATCCGGCCGCCCCCCGCTGTCCCCCTGCCTCGGACCCCCTCCGCCCCCCACTCCCCCTCCCCCACCGATCACATGCTCCCCTAGAACCTCTGGCACCCGCCCCCCCTCACCCCTGCCCCCACCCTCCCCCGGCACGGCAGCCTGCACTTCTCCACTCACCCCCTTCCCCCCTCCCCCCGGCCCCCCAAGACCAAACCTGCCTCGCGGGCCGCCCCCGCCCCGCCCCCCACCACCTCCATAAACACCAGGGGCTGCTTCCTCCCCTTCCGCCCGGTCCGCTTTGCTCCACCCTTCGCCTTGCCCCGCGGCGCCGCCTCAGCAAGTCCCGCACTACCCTTCGCGCCCCCGCCCCCCCTCCCTCCTCCCGAAGCCGGCCGCAGCCGCGACCGCGGCGGATCGCAAGCCACCACAGCCGCAGCGGCGCCGTCAGCAGCGTGCCGCTGCGGCCTTACCTTAACACCGGGCCGCAAAATGTCCATGCGGCCCGCCTCCCGCAACAACCGCAGTGCCTCTGCCACGCGCGGGTCATCGCCCTCCGCCATCACGCCACCAAAAGACCAACCAAAAACACCACGCACGACGCGCACACTTCAGCAACCGCCTTCGCCCTTCACAAATCGCCGCCGAAGATCACGAACCGCCGTCTAATCCCTCTACCACACTTCAACAAACTACACAAAAAACTGACGACCCTGGCTGCTGTGTCACTGCACCCAAACCGCGTGCAGTGACACGAAATGGCCGGTTAAATACCTAACCAGCCCAAAAGCAGCCCAAACCCCCCAACCAGCCCAAACCAGCCCAAAAACGCCAGCTACGGCGAGACCCGAGTGACATCTTCCTAACCCCCCCCCCCTCCCCTGGTGCCCCAAAATTCCCCGGGGGGGCGAGCCTCCCGCTGGTCGGCCACCCCCCCAAATCCCCATTGTGTGAATGGCCAAAAAAATGCCATTTGTATTCGCTCCCTGTATTGAATAAAATTTCCTGCGCAAGTAAGCGGTATCTCATTTTAATTGAGGATTGCATCTCCTCACTTTATTGTGTCTCTGACCTGGGGGGTACTCAGTGACTCTTGCACTGGTAGTGCCATCTTTTCACTGATTTTGTTTTGTTTCTTTGATTTCTCACCTCAGAGGAATCTCTTTACTTTCACCTTTTTTCTGTTGGGAAAGCTACCGATGATGATAGTGTGGGCATACTGGTAAATATATGCCAGCGGCTGCCTTGGTGTTACTAACGTGAGGTGCTTTCCAACTTTACCACACATTTTTTTGTACAAGGTTTTCGTGGTGGTATATGCATTTCTCTTTAAAAGGCTTGTTGTGAACTGTGGTACATGATGGTGCTTTTTGGAAATTGTGAACAGTGGGACATACAGGCAAGTAACAATTGTACTGTCTTGGTAGGGTAGCTTTGTGATGAATAAGTACCCTTGGTCCTTTGAATTATAATACACTGTTCCTAGTATGTCAGGTCTTGTTGAGATAGACCCAAAATGTTAAGCCCTGTCTGCCCCGTCTCTCTAAAGAGGGAAAAAACAATAATGATGGGACTACCCAGGGTCAGAGGCCGGTAGCGTCACGTAAGAAGACTGATATTGAAAGGGGGTGGGGTTAAACTGTCCGCAAACCCTATGTGAGGCTCGTGCCCAGTAGCACAGCAGGTATGCTGGGAACAGGGTAGAGTTCTGGTCCCTCCTCCTCCTACTTTTTCATGATGGGTGTTACAGGGAGCAGGTTTGAGGAGAGGAGAAGGGGTTATGCTGAGAGCATGGTCGAGTGCTGGTGTCTGCTCCTTCCCCTTTTTCAGGCTCAAGGAGACCAGTAAGGCCAGAAAGTGGTGATTCTGTGCTGTATAAGTAGGAAAGAAAGGAAACCCCTGTGTCGACCAATAAACCCTAAAAACTTCTTGAGGGGAAAACTACTCCTCCAGACAGAGTACTCAGGAGGAGTTACCCAATGGAAATGTCAGTGGAACAAAGTATCTTGTGAAGGAACAATAGAAGAGAGGCTACGCAATAGTGACAGGGTCGGAGTGGCCTAATGGGCAATCAGGCAATCCCCCATGGGCTGGTCTGATAGGTCAGTATGTGGGCCATTCATTGTCTGTTTGTGGGCCTGTTTCATGGTCTGCTGGGCTGCTTTTTACTGTTGATTTCCTGATATTAAAGCAAACATTGCCTGCAGCATGCTCAAATCCATGCTGTCTGCCATTCCTTGCAAATCACTCATAGAGCATGTCTTTTCAAGTTCAAAACTTGCCTAAATTGCAAACATAAGCACTTTTTAGCCATTTAATTCACTAATGGAGGGCCACTTTTATTTGGTGTATGGACCTATTTTCTGTCCCAGTCCGACCCCGAGTAGCAACACCTTTATGACAGAATAAAGGAGTTAAGAAGCATGATAAGATAGTGAACTGTGTAAGGATAGCCTTCTCATGTGGCATGCTACACTAGAAAAAATAAAAGTAACACTTTGAACCCTAATTTCTAGTTCACAACTTGACAATTAGTCACAGTAACTTACAACCAGCATGAGATGTCATATTTTAGAGCATCAGAGACCTCACTCGTGAAATTTGTGATCTCATGAGACATCACGCACAGGGCCTAGCACCTCAGAGTCAGTTTGAAGTGCTATTGCTAATATCACAAGCCATCACATAGCCTCGTAACGTATGGCCCATGTGAGGTGCCTGTGCTTAATTTGTGCCGGTGGTGGTAGGCGAAGGGCACCAGGAACCCTTGTTGGGGACTTATTTTTCACCATCATAAGACCAAGCGAGAGAAATGTAGAAAAGGGAGAAAGACGAAGGGAGAAAAATATGGTAAGGACAGAGGGACAATGTAGGGATGGAAGCAATCTACAAGTAAGAGAGAAAGAAAGAGGAAGTGTACGATGGCAGAAGGAAAGGGCATGGGGTGGAACCAAAATTAGGCAGCCTTGGTATTTAGCAACCCCGGCCAGCAGTAGTGGAGTATTACGAAAAAATTGGCACCCCGCAATTCTTCACTTATTTATTTTTACAAATGTATCACTGAATAGTCGCCACCTTAGTTCCAAGTCTATTTGAGACATCAACCACAACAGTTTATATATATAACCAGTATGGAGTGATATCTCCTTCACCACCAGTCTGCCCACAGTTCCTCGGTAAGTGACGAGACTGGTTGTATCTCTTCTCTGGGGAGCGCCTCGTCGTGTCTTCAAGCACCTCACGTGGTCTTCAAGGCTCAGGGGTTTGGACACATTGATGTCTTAAGGCCAGAGGACATCGAGCACTTAGGAATGTCCCTGGCACAGGAAAGGGGAGCTCCGCGCCCTGCCCTGCCCGGTCCTCGCCTCTTTGTTTCAGGCAGACAGGAAAGGCCGGGCCCTCCACTACCTTTCATCAGCCCACTCCAAGGTCGAAGGCCCGGGGCCATCTTGTTCTGAGGAGGAGGAAGGAGCCTCGGCCAAGATGTCTGACAGCTCGAGATTCCCCTTCTCTGATTGCATGCTGGCTGGCTGCCACGGACGTGGAGGGGTGGGAGCCGCTGGCATTGGGGGAGAGACGCTCGCTTATCTCTTTCAGAAACACTTTCCTGTCGAGAGTGCAGCTCGTGGAAAAGGACATTACCGAAAAGAGCCACAGTGGCTGGCGCGAGACAGCCACGAGAACCTCAGACAATGTGTACCGAGGATGGATGCAGAACACCAGGCTCGCGAGCATTCTGTTGGACATGTAGGTGGGTAAGTCAGTAAAATCATAGGGCGAGCCGAGCTAGGCCTGTGCCGGGGCACGAGCCAAGCCTTCAGCTGATCACGAATGTGGAATGTGATAAATATGCTTTCAGATCATAAATATGTTATTTCCCATTAGAGCATTTATCATTGCACTCACATCTGTTAATAGTAATAGTGTTTAAACATATATTCCACTGTCCTATGTCGTTGATTCATCAAAATGTCAGGGGAAGCAGAAATTACATTACAGGGTGTGACATCATAAGATTCTTTGCCAGGGCGGTTTCGGTTCCCAGTCCAGTCCTGCCTTTATTCCAAGAATTATTCCGGTGTGCCAGTATTTTGCCACAGGTGTCTGTCACACGAAGGATTGCAGCAAGTAGGCCTGCAGAAGTATTTTTCCCTATGTGTCTCTAGGACAGAATATTTACATTCAGTCTGCCAGGGCCAAAGGCAAACTCGCAAGCATCACATCACACTCTGGTTCACACTCACATTCACTCACTCACACTCATTCTCACACTCACTCTCAATCTCTTAGACCCTCTTAATCTCATTTTTTGTGCAGTTTTATATAGCTCAAACTCAACCTGAAGATATTGGAGCACTTTACATGAGCACCGGTTGCATTACCCATGAATACTTTTATTTAATTTTTGGTAGGCACAGAGATATTAATCTCACTCATTCCAACTCACTCAAACTCACTGACACTCAGTCCCTGGTTTACTAACACTTTGTAATGGATTTGCCCCTCTTTTGTGACGTTGGTAGACAGGAACTAGTGCCAAAATCGTATATCTCTTTAGGGCAGGCATAACAAGAGAACTGTTGTCACTTCTCCTTGTTTTACAACTTTGCATGTGTGCTGCATTGTACAACACACATGCTTGATAATATGCTCTATGGAATTCAAGTTGGCAGTTTTCTGCCGCTAAAACAGCGATAATTTTATCACCTGTCTTGATAATATGCCCCATAGTTGTTGCACTGGAAGGAATCTCTTCCAGTAAATCGTAAATCAAACGTTCTTATATAGCGCCTTTTCATCGTAAGGTCTCAAGGCGCTTGCTTTGGGAACCCGTCCTGGCCTTTCCCTGCGAGATTACCCCTACTGGGCATTCCCAAGGTGAAGACCAGGCATCCCATCGCGGTGGGGCCGTAGTGGAGATTAAGCAAGCTATTGCCCAGAGTTGCAGAGTGTGAACCCACGATTCGAGTAGGCACCGAGGCGAGAATTATCGAGTCCGTGGACATTTTGAGCTCAAGACCCTGCCGCGTCGGGGATTGAACCGTGGTCCCTGGTCTGACCTCTGCATCAGGGACTGCCTCCTCTAACCGGTGTAAACACACTATGGTTCAGAGAACACACACAGACACCGCTACACTATGGCGCAAAAGTTTGTGCATTGGCACAATGCTGCCAAAAGTGCGAGAGCACACGGGGAGAGAAAGAACGCATCCTATCTTAGTAGATATGGTGGATTTTTTCTCTCTTCCTTTGTCACAAGTCAGCACAGCAACTTTGATGGAATGTTGCTTTGCGTCAAAGAATAGTAAAACTGGGGTTTATTCCCACACAATCTCACTCACTACTTGTCACTGACTTTCATTATTCACAATTAATATTATGAAAACTGGCAGAAAATAAGGAAGGTCAAACCGCCTCTCTGTTCTTGGCACTGATATCACCAATTATGTGGTCAGGGGATGCAATGACAGGGGTTGCAAGGGGAAAGACAGGGGTTGCAGCTGCAACTCATGACGACCCCTAAATGGTACCCATGTCCGAAGCCCTGAGAATACTGCATGGTTAAATCAAGATATATCGGTTTGTCATGTGCACTGCAATATGACCAATATTTTCATCATATGCTGAGCAACATTTTTGTTTAACAAACCGTAAATAAGCAGAGTTATAATACAGGGAGATTCCCAAGCGGAATTCCTTTAAGATGACATTTGACACTCATTCAAAATGAGGCACAGTGAAGTAAAGTGATTTGTGTAGGATCACACAATTTAGTGATGTGGAGAAGATGGGAATTCAACCCAGGTTTCTGGATAGACATTGTGCAGTTCAGCCACTGGCTTCTTACTCCCTTACAGAATCAAAAGACAATGCTTTGTGTTCAATTATTTTGTGACCTAAGTTAGTACACTGTGTTCAATAAATACAAGTATTACTACTGAATTCAATCTGACCCGAGATATACGAAGTGTCAAAAAGCCTTTCTTGAAAAAAGTACCAAAACCAATGTAAGGGATGGCAGAATGGTTTAAGTTAATATCACTACCTTCTGCAGAACTAGCAAACAGTAAAGATGAGGTGGGCCAGCTCCAATAAAGGCTATTGCATCTATCAGCAGAACTAAGAGGACAGCAACTGCCTGGAGCTGGCACCCTCATTACAGCTCTTCATGGAGACAAATGCGAATTGCAGCCCAGCTGCCCACGGGCAAGTACAGCAGAAAAGTACCTTTCAGATGCTGTCCCATCTTTCTTGCGTCTTGGTTTTTGCCTTATAAAATTGTCTTAAGAACGGAAAAGGCAGTGTCTGGAATACTTGTCTTCTAATTGGTTTCTCCATATCCATGGGTCAAGGTCAGAGCCAGGCCTTGAGATTGAGCCAGGCCGGAGCCTTGCTTGTCAGGCTTGGCTCGCCCATCCTAATTGGACATAAGGAAGGGAGGGGCTTGGAGTCAGCACTATACTGGACATCACTCAGGATAGACTTGGGGCCAGTAGTGAGAGGGACAGTGGGAAGGAAAGGCTTGGAGGCAGCACTGTGCTGGATGTCGGTCACGGAGAGGCTTGGAGTTAGTGATATGTCGGACATCCGGTTGAGAGATGCTGGAGTCAGAGGCATGCTGGACATTGGGTGGGAAGAGACTTGAAGTCAGCAGTATGTCTGATATCAGGCAGGGAGAGGCTTGGAGTCAGCCGTATGTCTGACATCAGGCAGGGAGACGCTTGGAGTCAGCCGTATGTCTGACATCAGGCAGGGGGAGGTTTATGGCGATTGGTCAGTTATGAATCGAAAACAGAGGAGGCTTGGAGTCAGCAGTATCGAGGATATCGGCTAGGGAATCGCTTGTAGTCAACGGTATGCTGAATATCAGGTAAGGAAAGGCTTGGAGTCCGCAGTATGTCAGATCTCAGCCAGGGGAAGCCTTTAATTAATTAATTGCGGGTTTCTAACGTGCTAGAATTGACTCCCGAATGAGTATCTCTGCGCTATAGACCGCTGGGGAACCCGTCCTGGCTTTCCCTGTGAGATGGTCCCTACTGGGTATCTCCAAGGTGAAACCAGGCATCCCCGGCGTATGTGTGGGGCCGTTGTGGAGATGAGGCAAGCTAATGCCCAGAGTTGCCGAGTGTGATCCCTGGTTAGAGTAGGCACCGAGGCGAGAATTATCAAGTCTGCTGACCCTGGTCTAAGACCCTGCCGCGTCGGGAATAGAACCCTGGTCCCGGGCCGTCCTCTGCTCCCGGGTCTGCCGCCTCCAACCAGTGAGCCACACCACTCCTTGAAGTCAGCAGTGCGTCCAACGTGGGAGGCTTGGAGGCAGTGGTCTGTTATACATCGGGCAGGGTGGGGCTGGGAGCCAGCAGTATGTCGGATATCAGGCTTGAGGTCTTGAGGTCAGCCGTATGTCAGCCATCGGGCAGGGAGAGGCTTGGAGTTACTTGTCTATTACGCATCGGGCAAGGGGGAGGCTTGGAGTCAGCAGTATGTCAGACATGGGGCAGGGGGTAGGCTTGCAGTCAGCAATATTGCAGACATCAGCAGGGAGAGGCCTAGTGTCAGCAGTATATTGGACATCAGGCAGGAACAGGCTCGTAATCAGCTGTATGTTGGACATTGGATAGCCAGAGGTTTGGAATCAACACCGTGTTGGACTCCGGGCAAGGAGAGGCTTGAAGTCAGTCGAACATCATGCGGGGAAAGGACTGACGTCAGGAGTATATGAGACATTAGGCCGAGAGAGACTTGGAGTCAGCAATCTGTCAGACATTAGGCAGGGGGATGCTTGGAGTCACCAGTATGTTGAACATTGGGAAGGAAGAGCTCTGTAATCAGTGGTCTTTTGGACATTGAAAAAGTGGAGGCTTGGAGTCAGCAGTATGTCAGACATCAAACATGGAGAGACTTGGAGCCAGCAGTACGTTGGATGTCAGGCTTGGAGAGACTTGAAGTCAGCAGTATGTCAGATATCGGCAGGTGAAGGCTTACATTCAGTGCAATGTTGGACATCAGGTAGGGGAGGCTTGGTGTCAATGGTACATCAGACGTTGGGTGGGGTGAGGCTTGGAGGCAGCAATATGTCCGACATTGGGCATGGAGAAATTTGGAGCCAGCAGTATTTTTAGATAGTAGGCATGGAGAGGCTTGGAGTCAGAAATATGTTGAACATCAGGCAGGGGAAGCTTGGATCCACGGTGTTTGGACATCTGGCAGGGGAGGCTTGATACCTCTGATGAGATGCACGTGGACAGGAGGTGGTGAAACATGTGATGACATGGGCAACATGGATAGGACACCTTCAGACAGGTAGAGTCGTTGAGTATCAGATACAATTCAGATAGAGACACTAGGACACGGTGTGTCATAGGAAAGATGGACAGGAAAGGCTTGATGCCAAATTTCCTCCTGGACCAGGGTCAGAATCAGTGTATGGTATTGTCCTTCCGATTCAGTGTCCCAGGGTGCGGAATTATGTTCTTGCAGTGGATAGCCAAGACTCGATTGTCTCTTCCAGACTCCAGTGGTAGCAGTTGGCACGCACATTTAACCCAGAGGAGGTGCATTGGTCTGAGCTGCAGAGTAGCACAGAATTTATGACACTCAAAGATCAATGTACCTCCACATACATACCTTTGAGACGGAAAACCTCTTCAATATACTAACAATATACAGGTAAAGCTGATCTAAAGCATAGAGAAGTACTCCCAGTTCATAACATATGAACTCAGGTGTAACCCAGTGTCAGCGATTGGGCCAAATACAACTGTTTGCAAGTCTATGAAAACACTTTGTGCACTTTTTGAAAAACTGAAGTTTTATAGCCAATGAATAGATATATTCGGAATTCACCTCACAATTCCAACGTAGCCTTCACTCACTCTTGGCACACACTAAAAGCATACCTGTTTTCCGATTTGCTTTGTTGGGGTACAAGACAGCTGGTAGTTTCGCACATTCAAAGGCCTTTCAGTCCACCTGCTTTCAGGTACTGCTGCCAACATTTCCCCTCTCTACTACAGGCAACAAACATTGCACTTATTCATTTACTCACTCACTCACTAATTATTCACTGACTCACGCTTTAAAAAAAAAAGATAATACGCTTTTAGAAATACAGACACGTTTGTTTGAACAATGTTTCTGCCCTCTCTCCCACAGTGACCCCTGCCATGTTCTCCTTTGAGACTTCACTTCAGTGCACTCACTCCTAGCAGTATAAAATCTTAAAGTTCTGGAATTAAACAGACAGGGACCTGCGCATTGGATCCTTCCACGTGTCTTGAACACACCCAAACACAAGGCCCAACCCATATTCAACCTAGAGCGTATGGACTCTACTAGAGCGGCCATCTTAAAAACCGAGAGTGATATCCTACAGTCTGGTATCCTAGCGTGGGCCACCTTAAGGCAAGAGAGCCACAATATGATCTAGATCCTGAGGATCCCTGCCCCTCAAACCCACAACACCTCTACCCTCTCAGAAGCCAGAGCACCGCAGGAAATGAAAAGCAGTGTACCAATCAGATTCATTTCCACCTACCATCATACAGGAAATGAGACAAAGGGCACTGCTCTGACCCAGATACACATCCCACCATCAGGAGAGTAACACAAGCCCCTGCAGTAATTGTGGTGCGGGTGGGGATACCGTTCAAGGGTCCCCAAACACTTAATGAATGTCTGTAAGATATGAGAGATTCAAAGGCCCCTCATCTCATCCTGCAAGGGGCCCCAGCATTTTACGTTACGCCAGTGGCTACCATCTCTTCTGGGGACTGCAGTGAATGTGTAGATCAGAGAGAACTTGGGTGTGGTCAGAGTGTGCATATGATTAGGGGTG
Source organism: Lissotriton helveticus (assembly GCF_964261635.1). Lineage (NCBI taxonomy): Eukaryota > Metazoa > Chordata > Amphibia > Caudata > Salamandridae > Lissotriton > Lissotriton helveticus. The sequence goes on along the minus strand of NC_136065.1, from coordinate 1,630,097,620 downwards.
GGTGGAATTTGCGTAGTCAAGCTCTGCAAAGCTCCGCAAAACGGTAAACAAATCTCTGCGAGCACGGAAAAGTTCAGCGAACACGCAGAATTGCTTGTTCAGCCCACCCAGGATGCTTTTTTCCTGTTCGCAAATGCTGTTTGCGTGCACGGGGAGAAATATCTTGTGAACACGCATTTTGAAAGCGCAAACAAGCAAAAAATTCCGAGAAGCCGCGGATCACGGAATTTTGAGGTTGAGCCAGGCTCTGCGGAATGCGAAATTACCCAAATTCCGCGAGCGGTACGGAATTTACCGCCCAGGCCTAGATATGATCACAACCAAATTGAGGGAGTGAGGAGGAGTTCTTTTGGGAGGAGTAGCTCAGTTCCCCAGGAGGATCAACAATAACAAAAGGGAGGTGACCTCCTAAACTGTCATTTTGATGCCAGTAGTGGTAGGGAATATTGCTGTTTCAAGGATTCTGACACATATATTCCTATGTGAATGCTTCATCATTGAGCCCTTGCCCGGTATAGCAAAAGAAAATACTGGGTAGGCTCAAACTTACTTTTGCGGGAAGCACTTTGAAGTTGTGAGGAATCACAATATTGGGGCCAGGAAAAAAACACATGTTAAAATGCCTCAGGTTGTCCCTTTCGTATTTGGGATGATTTATTCTCAGGGCACCCTGGTACAGGATAAAGACAGAATAGGATGTGTATGGAGAGTCAATATCTCCTACATCTGAGGTCAACATTTTCAGCTCATTATTCTATGCCTGTTGGGTCATTCAGTTTTCATCAGGACTTACCCGGTCCCTTGTGTTTTTTGTATCAAGCTACAGACAGTTAAACTGCACTCATACCATGTACACACAAACATTTACAAAGCTATCAGATTTGGGTTGTCAAAAAATACCCATGGTTGTCAGATCTGAAGAGCGGGAAGTAAAAAGAAGGGAACATTAGGTATGATACATGATTTTTGCACATGGGCGGATCACACACAACTGTGTAGCACATGTCCATGCAAAGCACCACATTCATCTTGACACTCTTACTCCATTGCAGTAATATCTGGTCTTTATCAGAAACCGAAACTTCACATGAAAACCCCCGTGCATTTAGAGTGAGGCTGACCCATTGTAACATGATATAAGTATTTACTTTGCCGTTGAATGTAGCACCGTGAGATGTTACAGGCAAGTAGGGCCTCATGTTATGTTTAATGTTATGTTAAATGTTTTTCTAAAGCGCACAGCTGCCCCAGCCAAGGGGCGTCCTGGCGCTACCAGATCCAAGAGACACAGTACCTGAAAACTTCACAGCTATGGTAAATCCCAGCTATGTTAAAGGAAAGAGGAAGGTTTTAATGGCTTTTCGAAAGATAAGCAGGCCCTCCATTCCACGAATGTGAACTGGCAAGGAGTTCCACAGCTTAGCTGCCATGTACCGAAAGGAACGACCACCAACTTGGCAGAGTTTAATCCGCGAGACATTCACCAAATGTTGTCCCAGCGAACGCAGCTGTCTACGGGGCACGTACGGGACCAGAAGATTGCTCAATAGTTCCGGACTCCCAGATTTTAGAATCTTAAACGATAAGCAAAGAGCTTTGAACTGTATCCGGGTGTTGATCGGAAGCCAGTGCAGCTTTCTGATCGTAGCCCTGACCGAGCATCGACGGGGAAGTCCCACCAGAGTTCTAGCTGACGAATTCAGTATGGTAGATTGCACGATGAGCTGTCGTACTGCTGGATCAAAAAACTTCAAGAGAGGGGTGACGCCCCTTAGCAAGCCCACACATGTGGCTGCAACTCTCTTAGTGTGGAGTCCATCCAGACTCCTAGATTCTTTACTAATGTCTTTGGCTTTGGTATAGACCCCAGAGACGCCGGCCACCAATGTTCAATCCAAAGGGCGATGTTCTTGCCTACCAATAAAACCTCGGTTTTACTCGCATTAAGCTGTAGGCAGTTGTCTGCCATCCATTTAGCCACTGCTGCCGTCCCATCTCTGAACCTAGTGGCCTATATTGATGGCCCTTCCGCTAAGGTGATAACAAGCTGGGTATCATCAGCATAAAATACCATTGTTAGGTCCCATTCTTTTGCCACTGCTACCAGTGGCTGTACGTAGAGATTAGGATTGCAAAAAACAAGGACCCCCTGGACACTGGTAACAGTGAACTCCTAGGGCAGGGACAATAGTGTGTGAGTAAACACCCTAGGCAGTCAATAACAGTGGCAAAACAAGTAGTATCAAATGACAGTAGAAAATAAGGAAATTATAAGAAATTAAAAAATAATCAATGCTTTAATATGGACAGTTAAAAATCATATAAATACATGACATAATCATAACCATAAGATGTAAACATAGGACTGAAACACATACATTTCATTAATACTTATACATTAAAAAAATACACTTAAATTATAAAAATCACACTGTGGCAAGTGCAACTCGACGCGCGTTTCGGCGTAAAGACGCCTTCTTCAGGAGCCACCAAAACGTGTTGATATTGTTGTCAGCAATTTATCCAAAACCATGTACACTAAGGAAGCGATCAGTTAATTGGATAATCAACAGATGCACAGGTCACCAAAACGAAAATGTTCCTGTCGAATATGTCTTCTGAGGGCTACAAGACGCTTTAAAAATAGAGATGCCCGCAGTAATGGTAGGTATATGGATCGATAAAATCTTGGGTTAAAGCAATCTTGCCAAAGCATATTGAGGCCCGCAGAAGAGTGAGGATATCTCTTCAGGTGAACCGTCTGTCGATCGGCAACTTAGAAAGTCAAATGAAGTTGTTAAATAGCGCGGAAGGATGAAGATATCCCTTCAGGCGAGCCGTCTATCGATCGGCAACTTAAAAAATGGAATAAGAGCAGGGTAATGCCCTTAAAAGTACGACATGGTAGCGTCCGTGTCCGCCGTGCCGTCCAAGTGCCGGGAAAATGATCGTACAGATATTTTCCTTAGTAAAGGAGCAGGTGTATTGCGCTTTATGTATTATCGCTATACCACCCCCCCTAGAGTCCCTGTTAATGGTACTGATCATGTATCCTGCAGGGAGAGTAAGGCCAAGTACCCCAGATATGTCGTCCCTCAGCCATGTTTCACAGACGAAAAAAACATCTGGGGATTCCTCAGCAATAAAAGTCTGAATCTCCATATGATGCTTAACAAGTGACCTTAAGTTCAGTTGAAAGATCTTAAGCTGCACTTGTTTGACAGTTCCCATTGCTCTTCCCACCCGGCAGGGCGCCGGTGTGGTAAAATCACATATGGCACATTTCAGACACGTCTCACCCATCTGAGATGGCAGTTCGCCGCACATCCCGACCTCATGCCTTAACGCCAGAAGAATCTCTCTATCATAGCGAAGAGAATCTGGCAAAACTTGGCCAGGGAGTCTGGCGAATGGCGATGTCCTGGCGCGGATGGGCGCAGACGGGCTTGGCTTTGGTGCGCCTTCGGTGCGCCGCCGGCGCGCCCGCTGCGCGGACGATTGATGACAGCCATTTATGAGAGCTGGGAGAGGGCGGGAGTCTTCCAACAACTATACCACCACCCGAAATTGCTCCCAAGTTGGCGTCTTGCCCCGCGATACTCCCACCTCAGCACCTATTCGGCTGCAAGGGAATCGGGGTAGCGCTGCCGGTGAAGTAAACACCGCGCGTAGTGCGTACAAAGCAACAAGAAATTAATAGTGACTTTAAAAAACACACAATTTTAAAATTAGGTACAAGCCTAACTTTCACGGCTGAGCCTCAGGAAAGTGCCAAGCAAATCTGTATGCAAATGTAACAAAGCAAAGCAGATGCTCCTCCAATCGCTAACCATAGCAGAATGTAGAGGGAAATGGAACCACGTCATTTGGGTGGACAAGTGTCCTACTTACAGCATCAGGAATCCTACCCGGCTCTCACCCGATTTTTGCCCCGTAGTTCCCGAATGTTGGAGTGTATAACGTGTGGTATTTCCTGTCACCAGTGGAATAGGACGGACAGTGAAGGTGGCCACCTCCCTTTTGTTGTTACTGAGTGCAGGCATGGCCAGAGATGAAGGAGGTGTCAGTCTCACTCGCCGTGGGCCCTCGCGCACCTGGTATCTCCCTAACAGACTCACTTAACTTTCAATCCCTTTTCTCTTTCTAAACACGCCAGCCTTCGTTTACTCTGCCTTTTCTGCTCCTACCTTATCTTCCTGAAGAGACAAACAGATGCTTAAGGTTTTCATAGAGCTGCCCATCACTATGCTATAAAGTTCACGCATAATTCTGAACTCACCCGTCTTTGGAGGGTGACACACCCGGGGGGAATGTTCACCTTCCCTCCCACCACCCTTCCGCCCTTCCTCCCTCATCCCCTGGGCGTCCTTGTTGGGGTATGTTCAGACTTGGGCTGCAGTCCTGGGGCTCTGACATTGCTCCGGCCAGACTGCCAGCTGACAGACAGTTTTACAGCCTGGCCTGAGGGATGCTGGTACCTTGGCATTGCAGCCAGAGGTCAAGGGATAAAACTCAGATGCTTTCACTACCTCGGAAATATAAATCGGTAGCTAAATCCGGTGCGGTTTAAACACAAGGCTTAAAAATACCTACCAGCTTAAATTAATATAATTTAGGGTTTTTGAAAAGTAAAAAAAAAATCAGAACTCTCCCACCTAAAATCTCCCCGGGTACGGACAAAAACACATACTGAATTCTCACCCAACAAACCGCTGCAAAAGGTTTAGCGCTATGCACCATCCGAATCCAAGACACTCCCCACAACCATTCAATCACTACACAATAGACGTGCCACCCACCCCCAACACACTTCAGGGATGCCATTGTCAGACACCCATCATACACCCCAACCGAATTTACTTTAGCGTGGATGCGCTGCCAGATCCGGCGCTTGTCTGCCTCTGGCACCCTCCGGGAGTCTTTGCCGAAGAGGCGTGCATGGTCCTTGGTGATCCCCTCAATCAAATACTCGAGTTCTAGTTCTGAGAACTTGAGTTTTCGCTTCCTCCCTTGCCCACTGCTCCCTGCTGCATCCTGGGATATGTTGAGGATTTGGGTTCTGCTGGGGTGCTGCACAGTCAAAGGTTTGGAGCTCTTCAGAATGCTGCTTCCACTCTCTGGCTCTGTGTTCTGTTTGTGGGTGGGAAAAGCCTACTTCCTGGTTGTGATGTCATCAATGGGCTTGAAATGCGACTTCCCATTTTTACGATCTCGTAGTTAGCGAGATCGCAAAAAGCGATATCGCTAATTGCGAGATCGCAATTTCTACATGGAAAAATGCAGATTCTGCGAAATTTAAGCGATTGTGGCTAAATCGCAATCGGCAATTGCGGCCGATTGCGATTCGCTTTTTTCAATCGTATTTCTACATGAATGCCATTCTGCGAATTTCAAATTGCGAATCGCTATTTATCGCAAATTGCTATTCGCAGAATGGCACCTACATGAATCTGGGTGAAAGTTTCCAAGCTTGTGTAATTTTACCAGAATAGTAACCATACCTTTTGTTATGCGACGAGTTGTCTTAAGCTGAAAGTCTTCAGCACTGTGAGGAAAGAGGAGGGACAGGGGGTTAAAGAAGAAATACACCTTCTCTCCAGCAGGCCTGCTATATGACAGCAATGTAACTGTGTGCAGTCAATGTCATCAAACCTATAGCTGCTTAGTAGCCAGTATAGGCTTTAATTGATAGAATCATTTGAAGATTCATGGTGTCAAAGAGTAATTCTTTTTTGGAATGTGCCCTTTTAATGGAAATCTACTAAAAATGGTTTGCACTTGGTTCAGTGTGATTGCATATTACTAAAGGTATAGCTTTTGTAAGCACTTAAAGTTTAAAAACGTCATCTTTTTGGAAATTTGTGGGAGCTAATCAAATAGTGTGCACATGTTATACAACTGTGGCAGCCTGTCTTATGGTGTGTGAAATGCATTGTTTTGAATGTATAACTTTCACATCGACAGTACTGCCTGCCACAGGTTGGTACATCATGACATACGTGTGCACCAACTAGGATTCAAAAGAGTGACCCTCTAGTTTCACACAAATACAGCTGAAGTGATCACATTTAGTGAGTGAGCTTTCCTCCCTGAACAGTGTATTTCACACGGGTCACTTTCGCTTGCATTTATTTTTATTGACGTGTCTGCGTAATATTTTATAGCTGCTATCTGTTGGTAAAAGACCAACAAAATAGTTATGGATTTTTTAGGTTTTTTTAGCCATGTCTGTGACTCACGCCTCCACACTCACTGACCCCAACCCCATTGTACTGAGGAACAGAATTCTCACACTTTTTTCATAGACTTCGACCACTGATCTTGACATGTTGCACCCCAGCACTTAGGTGACAATGCAGAAGCCTCTCCTCTGAGAGAAAAATATATTGACAAAGTAAAGAAGGACAACACTTCCAACCACGGACCCTAAACGGTGTTGCCTGCTACCCATGTAGACAAGCCAGTGCTTCTCACAGGGCTTAATTTGGGCTTGTGTTTTGCAGTGCTTGGCACCGGCCCAGGGCAGTAAACCGCGTGGTGGCGACGGCAGTCTACTTTAATAAAAAGCACGAGTAAAAGTGTTTAACAATGAAATATACAATTACAAAATAATAATTCCAGCGTGCTCAGGCCATTTTTACAGCTTCATGTCATCTAGTAAAGTCAAAATTGCAGCATTTGTAGGACTGTAATGGCAAGTGGTTCTGGTATTTGTAGAGGTGGCAGGGGCCTGATGTGGCACACGCAGCAGTGGCCTGCTGAGAAAGGTCTTGGTCCCTGACATTTACAATTTTACCCATTAAGCACTGGCGTTTCAGCGCCCCACATAGGTAGGGGCTGGGGGATGTACGCGCTGCAATACAATATAATTCTTCTGAAGGCCGAGCACAAACCCCTTCCTGACGTTCCCTTTTCTAACTACGCACCAGGAATAAGAACAGTTTTAAAATGTAATTATTCTGCGGGGAGGGAGTGAGGAGGCAAAAATGCTTCTGCCTTGGGCTCTGGAGTTTAATAATGTGTTGGAACAAAACTCCTTGCGTGCAGACGCATAATGAACGAGTCTGACGCACGGGGCCTGAGCAGCGAGGCGAGCACCCGTTCTCTCGCAGTATTACTACGACCCCCGCTCCTTCCTCGGGCTCTGTGCTCGCCGGGGGCGGCGGGGGTCTCGCGGTCTCCAGGTGAGGTGAAAGCCAGAGACACAGGACAGTTCCTCCTTTAATGAGCTCCTCGGAGAGTGCCGACTAATCACAGACCACCTGAAGACGTGGATGGGGGAGCGGAGGACGGGGGTGTCCAAGCGACTCGGCCACATCTTCTCCGGTTGCCTAGAAACCGCCTGCAAGGACAGGATGAGCTGGCGCTTCCGAAAAAACACATCTGTTGGACTAGTTTTGAAGTAAACTCCGTCTTTTTCTTCTTTTTACGTCAAACAGTACAAAGCACGTCTCTCGCTAGGTCGTGGCACATCTCTGCAGATCGGTAAACTTCTAGTTTATGCAACTCGGGAGATGGCTCAGTGAGTTGAAGCTCTTACTGCTGACATCTTTGTGGGCCACTGTACATCGCAGGGGCCCAGCTCATCCTCCCTTCCTACTTAGGTATTGGCGTATAAAACGCGAGCATGAGGTCTCCCTTTTCTTTGTTGCAGTTCCAGCAGGAATCGCTGCAGCAGACCTCCTTTTCTTTTTCTCTTCTCCTTTTTTTCACCCATGTATATGTTATGCTCCATGTAAATATATATTTTTTCGACAATAAAAAATTACGGAAATAAAAATAAAAAAAACGCAAGCATGACGTTCGTTTAGAAGTTTCATTTCTTTGGCCTTAGAACTAGCTGGGATTCGCAAATGAGTTGGTCCCTTCCAGGTGAAAGTCGAAGAGAGAGTCGCTAGTGGCGGCTCCTCTACTAATGCGAGGAGTGTTGCCCACTGCCCTTAGAGCCTTGTTATCATTTTATTTCCCCCCTTTCCACTGATCTTAGAGCAGTGAAAAGGGGAAAAAGAAAATGATTATAAATAACAGGGTTATTATCATTTTATTTTCTGTGGCTGCGGGGCTGGATTAGGGTGAGGCAGGGCTGATAGTTAAGGGAGGAGGAGGGGACTGTGCACACAAGGGGGAAGATTTATGTTCACTGGTGCATCCCCAGGGATGCGTCAGTTAATGTGCGCCACAGTGCGCCACAGCTCCGCCACCCATGGTGCGCCGCATTTACAATGCGGCGACCATGGGGCAAAAACGGCACAGATGCGTGACGCATCTGTGCCGTAAAGGTGGCGCATTGCTGGAGTTGCGTCGCAAGCGCGACGCAGCTCCAGCAAGGCTCGCGGGTGCCCCATCTTCACAATGCTGTGTCAAGACCTACGCCTGCTTCAAGCAGGCGCAGGGTTTTGACGCAGCATTGGCCTGAAAGTGACTGAGTGAAATCTTATAGATTTCACTCAGCCACTTTCAGGAGGCGTTCCTGCGCAGGAACGCCCCCCCCTGCGCAGGAACGCCTCCTTATGGCGCAGGGCTTTACAACGTGACGCATCTCCTAGATGCGTCACGTTATAAATAGGGTGCATTGTTTGCGCCACCGTTGCGTCAAATAAAGTGACGCAATTGCGGCGCAAAGAGGCGCAAGGGCCTCATAAATCTACCCCTAAGTGCGCATGACTGCTTGGCTGGCCATATTGGCCCGGCCAAACAGTCATGCTCACTTTGCATATTCCCCACCAGACTGTAATGGACAGCCTGGTAGGGAATATGCACAGGCTACCTGTTCCCATCTGAGAGCCTATCCACAGGGCTCAAACCAATCACAATGCGGCATTGCAGCCTTGTGACTGACTTAGGGGAGCCAATCAATATGCTGCATTGCAGCATTGTTATTGGCTGTGGGGAGCCTGGTTGCTTCCTGGTTCTGGGACTGCGGCGGTGAGACCTGGCGGGCGACCGGAGGTAAGAGTTTTTTTTATATATATTTTTTAACCCCATCCCCTGCCCCCCACTTCACCATCCCCTGTTCCCTAGCAGCCTCAACTAGGGGTATAATTGTATTTTGGGGACAAATAAAGATGGGAGGGATACTGAATAATGTAAACGGGCCTGTAGTGGACGCTAATATATGTTCTTGATGAAGGACTCAGAGCTTTCCCTGAAAACGACCTCTTTACGCAAGTTTCGCAAATTTGCTGTGCAACATAGGAGGTGGACACGCAACATGTGCAGCACATCAGCACTTAGATTTCTAGGACCTACATCATAAATAAATCTCCACGGATCAGGTAGTCTGGAAGTCCTAGAGAAAACAACTAGGATATTGTTATTGTTAATACTGAGACGTGCCAGGAGGTGTCAGTACTTTACAATGCGTTCAACTGAGGTTGAGGGGTTTTAGGGCCAGATCTTTCTGTTAAATTCTCTCTCCATCCTAAACTTCCCTACTGTCCATTTATTCGTCCTCTGCCTATGCCTTCTCAACCTCCCTCACTAAAACCTCATTACCTTGACAGCAATAGGGATTCCTAAACTCCCATCTTTCATTGGGCTGTGCCCCCTATTTCTGGTTGACCTCTTACCCCTGTAATCACTGGTGTTTTACAAAGTTACGTTTTACATTGTCTTCCACTGTTGCTTCTCCTAGTTGGACCCATGTTTAGGAGGGTATGGTCTGCTTCCTATGGTTACCCCCACATTTTGCTGTGTTTCACTGGCTTTTCGGCTTTAGTATGGCTATTGAGAGGGAGGACTTTGCTGTGGTTTGGGCTCTGAAGAAGCTGAGGCCATACTTGTTAGGTACTCACTTCACAGTTCAGACAGACCATAAGCCTCTCTTATCTATGGCTAACACAGATGAAGGGAGAATATCCCAAACTACTCAGGTGGTCCACTTCCCTACAGGGGATGGACAATACAGTGGAACATAGACCTGGGAGTAACCATGCCAATGCAGATGGACTCTTCAGATATTTCCACTTAGAACATGAAGACTCAACTGGTGAAGGTTAGTTTAATGTCCCTGCGTTTGGGGGGGGGAGGGGGTTGTGTAGGAGAGTAGGGTCAGTTTCCGATGGTTACCCACACTTTATGCTGTGTTTCACTGGATTTTCGACTTTAGTATGGCTGTGGCCCTGCTAATCAGGACCACAGCCTAGCTGTTCTCTCTCTAAATTGATACCATGTACTTTAGGTACATACCAGATTGGTTACTGGGTCACCCTTATGAGTCCCTGCATATGGTACCTTAGGTACCCAGGGCATAGGGACCCCAGAGGCCTACCTGGAATTCAAGCATATATTGTGCCACCCCTGTTTAGCCTTCCAAAATGACACTATAGGTCTGCTCTTGCAGCCTGGATAAGGTGGTGTAAGCAACCCTTACTTAGATATATAATACCTATATCTACCTTTACATATAGACACATGGTAACGTATAAGTCACTCCTATGGCAGTCCTTGACAATCCTGAAGGCAGAGTGCTTGGTTTTGTGTGAGAGGGTGCCCTAGCATGAGCTGAGCCCCTCTGCAGCTTTCGGAAATATCTTCTTATAGCTGTTCTATGATATAGCCATACCATATACTCTTAAGTGCATTATAATTAGGGCTCTCGGTTTTATGGTATTCTTTTTGCCATTTCCGTCTGTATTTATCCTTCTTTATTTTTTGGGCATTTTTTCTGTATTTATCCACATTTATTTTTGCCACAAGTAAAAGACGATGGTACAGCTAGTATTTTTCCACATTTATTTAAATTGACAATGCACACATGCGCTCACTTAAACTAGCGATTTGTTGTGGCTTTAGCAGTGCTTTAAATGGTTCGGTACTGAATAATTTGAAAAGGAAGGTACCTGTGCTTCTCAGTTCTGCTATAAAACACTTTAGGATAGAGTACAAGCACTTATCAGGAGCAAACATGTGCCAGCACTTCTGTATTTCCATCTAAAGCCAGCTAGAAATCTGCCTTCAAATGTTTATGGTTTTCACACAGAAAGTACGTAAGGTTACCTATATTGGTGGTGGTGTGTTTATGTGTAGATAGACAGACAGATAGATAGATCCCAAGCTACACGCCATGTGCCCTGAAAGTTACTATCTCAGTCTAAGGTTCACCAACTGAAAATAGATGCTAAACCATTCTAGGGTGATCCCAGTCAGCAGAATAAATTGTCTCTTATTCCACTCCATCCATGTTTTCTCATACCCACAGCAAAGTTCGAAGGGCATGAACATATGAAGCTGTGCCGAAAAAAGATCGTTCTCAACCCCAGACAGAATGCTGTGTGAAATTGGTATTCCACAGCAGATGGCCATTTTTTGACAAATTGAATCAGTCATGTAGTGTAGATTGCAGAAGAACTGCATTTGATCTGCCTCATGAAATGCTTCATCACATCAAGCTTTCCTTTCAAATTTAAAATATAGACAGAACTCCTCGGGTGAAAAATTAACTGATGCTGGTTAACAGAACAGATGTTGTCCTTACAAATCTATTATTCCAGGCATTTCAGATTTTACCTTTCTCTCAATACCTCTGTCTTGGGCAGTCTGACATTCCTTCCACCTCCCCCTGGTTCACCTCCCTGCCACCAGCAATCTGCCCCTCATTCTCCCTCCTTTCCCTTACAGGCGCGTCTGTGAACCGGAAGAACACAGAACACAGAACACAGCCGGACAGGGCAAGGAAGCCTTCAAGGTCACGGGGAGGTCTTTGTTTCTCTCCTCTTCAGTCACCCATCCTGCTGGGACACAGAAGGTTCACCATCTTTATGTTCCAGCATCTTGATGCCCTTTCTCGGATTGACATGAGCTGCAGCCCCGCCTAGCAGTATAAAGTGAAACAGCAAAAGGTAGGCTCAGTCTGGTGGTAAAACTGTGTCAGCTTTCCATCGTTCTTTCTAGCACACTGAAAAGTTATGCCCATGTATTCAGCTGTATGGGTGCAGTTTCCCAAATAGCTGGGCAAAATCTTGTGCAATTCTATTTTGTTTTATGTATATTTCGAATACTTTTTCACCAAATTCACTGTCCCAATTTTTCATGAAAATCTCACCGGCTTAAGACCGGCTCTCGATAAGACAATAGAAGACATGCACACCTGAGGTTTACCTGTGCCAGACATATTTTCTACTGAAAGCAATACTCCCGAGCCCCTGACATCTCACTTTACTTCTGTACGCCCTTGAGTACAATTTTCTTGTAGTTTAAAAAGCAGAGTGCCAGAATGTGCTGCTGCAGCACTGTGAATTTAAGTGCTTAAAACGTGCACTTTATGGGACCTGGCACAGGGTGAAAGAACAATAAAGCCTCATTAACAAGTAAATGGTCTTTCAAAAGACCTATGAAGTACTCTGGGGCGGCTGCGTGTGTGCCTGGGAAGGAATTTCCAGCAGCAGGAAGGGGGCCTGGAGAGAACCCTGGATTTGAGCATGGCTGCGCAGCAAAGTTTTCTAGTATTTTGCTGTTTCTAAATATAAATACAGACAAAGGAATTATAGATTTCCACCTGTATTTATATGTAAAAATACGTAAAAACGGAAAACCGGGAGCCCTAATTATAATCCTTGCGGTTAATGCTAACTTTGGTTTGGCTTTATCAAAACATGTCGTGTTTGGTGTCAAACACTTTGGAATACTACCCCCCCCCCACCCGTTCTGGTGGTGGGGGTAGCATTCCACCCTTCTAGAGGGAAAAGACATGTACACACAGGTATACCCGGTTAAAGTTAAACAGAGCCCGAGCATCACAAAATGGATGCTTCGGCCACAGACACAAGTCTGACCTCCTGCTGCTGGACGAAACTCTGGCAGGGGAGGCCTGGACAATAGGTTTCCTATCCAGGGAGATGCCAGCACCTCCCCAGACAGGCTTTAGTGTATTGGGGCAGGGTGGGTTGCATCCAGTGAATGCTTTTCAGACACTGCGTGGGGCATACAAGGTGCTCAAAGCATTTCCCAGTTCAAACCGGTTGCTGGGGCACTCAGCCCCAGCTCTGGCGTGAAACTCGACAAAGGGGAAGGGGTGTAACCATCCCCTCCCCAGGTCCACCCATAGGTGGGACCCTAGAGTTAGTCAAACCCCTAAACCTGCTATAAGAATAGGAACCCAGTCCCTAGGACTTTAGATTACCATGGACAAAACTCTGCAACATATATCATATATCTTGGACCTTCAACATTCCATATCGACTGGAAGATGGAAGATATCTCCCTTGTGGTCAAGGAGAGACCATCCTGTTCAAACAGGCACCAACAGCATCTTAGCCGGTCTGCATTTTCGAGGCTCCCGCCGGATCCGGAAGAATCTGCGACACAGGACACAGACTTCCAGACATCTCTGAAGCTGAACCGAGATCTCAACAAAGGTGAGACCCGTAGCTGACATGAGAGACGTGGGACCGGAACTCCTGGACATCCGCATTTTTGAAACTGCACCTACTTCCTGAGGTATCCCGAAGTAGAGCATTGGGGTATTTGAAGCCCCTGCCCCGAGCAGTGAGTTGTGACCCATGACCCGGTCACTCCACTCACCGAACGGCCCCCGTGTGCCCTGATCCCGCCTCTGCTGCTGCTGCCTGCTCTTGGCCTCTCTGCCTGCTGCCTATCCTTGGGCCCTGCTCGCCAGGCTTGTCCTCGCTCTCCCCGCATCATTTTTCCCGCTCTTTCCCACCCCCTCCGCTCCCCACCGCTGCTCCCCTGCGGGCCTGCCCCATTCTTCTCTCCCGCTCCCCATTCGCCGCCCCGCTCCCGCCTCCCAGCTTCTCCTCCCTCCCACTTCGCCATAAATGGCGGGGACCTCGCGTACGCGCAGTGGCTACGCGCAGCGGGCGTGCCAAAGGCAAGCCTGTCTACGCCCATCCACGCCTGGACCGCGCCCAGCGCCGGAAACCCTGGACCTCGCAGGAGCCAGCCAACCCGACGGAGATACGACGCCGCCACCCTCTTCGCAATCAACATCGGCCGACAGCCAGCCTGCTACCAAGCCACCCCGAAAGGCACCCATGGAGCCTTCACCTGCCACGCCTGCAACTTCACCTGCACCGAGCCAGCCAGAACAGCCACCAACAACAACCACCTCAAGTGCATCCTGCTCAACACCCGCTCCGTCCGCAAACACGCCGTCGAACTCTGGGACCTCCTTGACAAAACAGCACCAGACGTCGCCTTCCTCACGGAAACCTGGATGAACCCCACCTCAGCCCCCGACATCGCCATTGCCATCCCGGACAGCTACAAGATCATCTGGAGGGACCGCATCAACCAGACCGGTGGAGGCATCGCCATCGCCCACAGAAACACCATCCGCATCACGACCAACACCGACGACACCCTTACCGCCGCAGAGCACCTTCACTTCCAGATTCACGTCGACCCCAAGACCACCCTCAGAGGAACCCTCATCTACAGACCCCCGGGACCACGCTCACACGTCAGCGAAGCCATCGCAGACTTCATCAGCCCGCTCGCCCTCGCCACCCCCGACTACATCCTCCTAGGAGACCTCAACTTCCACCTGGAGAACGACAAGGACAACAACACCACCACCCTTCTAGACAACCTCGCCAACCTCGGATTCAAGCAACTGGTCAACACCCCCACCCATTACGCCGGACACACGCTCGACCCCTTTTTCTCCTCCAGCAACCACATCGCCTTCAGCCACACCACCGAGCTCCACTGGACCGACCACAGCTGCGTACACTTCAACTTCAGGAAAACAATGACCCACCACCGCCCGCATCTAACCCCCCGTAGATGCTGGAGCAAGATCACCACCGACCGGCTCACCACTTCCCTGAGCCATAACCCTCCCACCAACACCACGGACCCCAACGAAGGAGCCCGCAACCTCACACAGTGGATCACCGACTGCTCCGATGCCCTTGCTCCACTAAAAAACCCTCCTAGCAACCTGGACAGCAGGAAAGCCGCATGGTTCACCAACGATCTCAAAGACTCCAAGAAGTCCTGCCGTGACCTCGAGAAAGCCTGGCGCCACAACCAGTCAACGGAAAACATGACCGCTCTCAAGAACGCCACCCGCAAACACCACCAGCTGATCCGCACCACCAAAAGGTCATCCTTCACAGAACGACTGGACAACAACACCCATAACAGCAAGGAACTCTTCCACATCGTGAAAGAGCTCTCCAACCCCAACGGCAGCAACAACGACATCAAGCCTTCACAAGACCTCTGCAACTCTCTCGCCACCTTCTTTCACCGTAAGATCGTCGACATACACGACAGCTTCGGCGCCCAGAACTCGTACCCCGCCGCCGAACCTACGCCCCCCACCACCACCCTACGCGCCTGGACCCCGGTGAGCACGGAAGACACCACCCACACGATGAACACCATCAACTCCGGCTCCCCAGCCGATCCCTGCCCACACCACATTTTCAACAAAGCCGACTCCATCATCGCACCCAAACTTCGGGACATCATCAACAACTCCTTTGAGTCCGCCACCTTCCCGAGAGAGCTGGAAGCACGCAGAGATCAGCGCCCTCCTGAAGAAACCCACCGCACACCCCTCAGACCTCAAGAACATCCGCCCCATCTCGTTCCTCCCCTTCCCCGCAAAAGTCATTGAGAAAACCGTCAACAAACAACTGACAGCCTTCCTCGAGGGAACGGCTCCCTCGACCCATCACAGTCCGGATTCCGAGCGAACCACAGCACCGAGACCGCCCTCATTGCAGCCACCGACGACATCAGGACCCTGCTCGACAATGGGACCTCCTTGACAAAACAGCACCAGACGTCGCCTTCCTCACGGAAACCTGGATGAACCCCACCTCAGCCCCCGACATCGCCATTGCCATCCCGGACAGCTACAAGATCATCTGGAGGGACCGCATCAACCAGACCGGTGGAGGCATCGCCATCGCCCACAGAAACACCATCCGCATCACGACCAACACCAACGACACCCTCACCGCCGCAGAGCACCTTCACTTCCAGATTCACGTCGACCCCAAGACCACCCTCTGAGGAACCCTCATCTACAGACCCCCGGGACCACGCTCACACTTCAGCGAAGCCATCGCAGACTTCATCAGCCCGCTCGCCCTCGCCACCCCCGACTACATCCTCCTAGGAGACCTCAACTTCCACCTGGAGAACGACAAGGACAACAACACCACCACCCTTCTAGACAACCTCGCCAACCTCGGATTCAAGCAACTGGTCAACACCCCCACCCATTACGCCGGACACACGCTCGACCCCTTTTTCTCCTCCAGCAACCACATCGCCTTCAGCCACACCACCGAGCTCCACTGGACCGACCACAGCTGCGTACACTTCAACTTCAGGAAAACAATGACCCACCACCGCCCGCATCTAACCCCCCGTAGATGCTGAAGCAAGATCACCACCGATCGGCTCACCACTTCCCTGAGCCATAACCCTCCCACCAACACCACGGACCCCAACGAAGGAGCCCGCAACCTCACACAGTGGATCACCGACTGCTCCGATGCCCTTGCTCCACTAAAAAACCCTCCTAGCAACCTGGACAGCAGGAAAGCCGCATGGTTCACCAACGATCTCAAAGACTCCAAGAAGTCCTGCCGTGACCTCGAGAAAGCCTGGCGCCACCACCAGTCAACGGAAAACATGACCGCTCTCAAGAACGCCACCCGCAAACACCACCAGCTGATCCGCACCACCAAAAGGTCATCCTTCACAGAACGACTGGACAACAACACCCATAACAGCAAGGAACTCTTCAACATCGTGAAAGAGCTCTCCAACCCCAACGGCAGCAACAACGACATCAAGCCTTCACAAGACCTCTGCAACTCTCTCGCCACCTTCTTTCACCGTAAGATCGTCGACATACACGACAGCTTCGGCGCCCAGAACTCGTACCCCGCCGCCGAACCTACGCCCCCCACCACCACCCTGCGCGCCTGGACCCCGGTGAGCACGGAAGACACCACCCACACGATGAACACCATCAACTCCGCCTCCCCAGCCGATCCCTGCCCACACCACATTTTCAACAAAGCCGACTCCATCATCGCACCCAAACTTCGGGACATCATCAACAACTCCTTCGAGTCCGCCACCTTCCCGAGAGAGCTGGAAGCACGCAGAGATCAGCGCCCTCCTGAAGAAACCCACCGCACACCCCTCAGACCCCAAGAACATCCGCCCCATCTCGTTCCCCCCTTCCCCGCAAAAGTCATTGAGAAAACCATCAACAAACAACTGACAGCCTTCCTCGAGGTGAACGGCTCCCTCGACCCATCACAGTCCGGATTCCGAGCGAACCACAGCACCGAGACCGCCCTCATTCCAGCCACCGACGACATCAGGACCCTGCTCGACAATGGAAAAACCGCCGCCCTCATCCTGCTCGACCTCTCGGTTGCGTTCGACACGGTCTGCCACCGCACCCTGACAACCCGCCTCCGCCACGCCGGGATCCAAGGAAAGGCCCTGGAATGGATCACCTCCTTCCTCTCCAACAGAACCCAAAGAGTGCGTCTCCCGCCCTTCCTCGCAGAGCCTCCAAGATCATCTGCGGCGTACCTCAAGGCTCCTAGCTCAGCCCCACCCTTTTCAATGTCTACATGAGCCCCCTCGCAGCCATCGCACGCAAGCACAACCTCAACATCATCTCCTACCCCGACGATACCCAACTGATCCTCTCCCTCACCAACGACCCCACCTCCGCCAAAGCCAGCTTCCAGGATGGAATGAAAGACATCGCAGACTGGATGAATCTCAGCCGCCTGAAACTGAACTCAGACAAGACGGAAGTCCTCATCCTCGGCCCATCCATCTCCACCTGGGACGACTCCTGGTGGCCCCCTGCTCTGGGCTCCCCTCCCAAGCCCACGGACCACGCACGCAACCTGGGCTTCATCCTTGACTCCTCCCTCACGATGACCAGGCCAGTTAACACCGTTACTTCCTCCTGCTTCAACACCCTCCGCATGCTCCGTAAGATCTTCCTCTGGATCCCCACTGCAACCAGGAAGACGGTCACCCAGGCCCTAGTCACCAGCCGTCTGGACTACAGGAACGCCCTCTACGCTGGGACCACTGCCAAACTAAAGAAAAGACTCCAGCGCATCCAGAACGCCTCAGCACGACTCGTCCTGGACATCCCCCGACACAGCCACATCTCCTCCCACCTGAGGGACCTGCACTGGCTCACTGTCAGCAAGAGGATCACGTTCAGACTCCTCACCCACGCACACAAGGCTCTCCACGACTTGGGCCCCGAATACCTCAACAACCGCCTCACGTTCTACACACCAACGCGCCAGCTCCGCTCCGCCAGCCTCACCCTCGCCACCGTCCCACGGAGCCGCAGAACCACCACCGGAGGAAGATCCTTCACCTACCTGGCGGCCAAGACCTGGAACACCATCCCCACCCACCTACGACTCACCTAGGACCATCTCTCCTTCAGGAAGCAACTCAAGACCTGGATTTTCGAGCAGTAGCAGCCCCCTCCCCCTCCCCAGCGCCTTGAGACCCTAGCGGGTGAGTAGCGCGCTTTACAAATGTTATTGATTGATTGATTTCTTGATTTCTTGACCACAGCTCGAGGATCCATCGCGGTTCCTAGTCCCCCTGCCCCGAGTACCTTTTGCACCGAAGTACAGAGGCCAGCACTCCACGAGTGACCCGTGAGTCCCCTTTCTTCACCGCAGCTCGAGGCTCCTTTGCGGTTCCTAGTGCATTGGCTAGTGAGCGCCCACGAAGGGCAACATTTTTTGTTTCTTGAGCTTTCCTGGTTGTTCCAGACGTGCTCTGACTACCCTCCAAAGGAGGAGTCCTCCAGACCTTGCTGGTCTGAACCGAAGCCAATCTTGTCATCTTGCATGGGTTGCTGTTGCCAAGGCTTGTTGGGTCCAATCTGGATTCCGACGCTGCAGCACTCGACATCCTTCCTTCGTGGGACAGCTCGAATCCAGCTTCTGGTCATCGTCAACACCTACTGGACCTCATGGCTGAAAAGTCAAGCTTAATCTCTTTCAACTGAAAACACCCGACATTGGTTGTCATCCTTCTATCGCCATCCTGGTCACTGGCTAGTGGCCCAGACTCTGTCCCCTCTGCTTTCAGGTTCTTCACATCTCCGATCCACCCTTGGATCCACCCGGACACTTTTCCTCTGGTCGCCTGCAGCATTTCTTCGCAGCTCTCCATAGGAATCGACTTCCAGACATCTACCACAAAATGGGCCTCCCTCCACCCCCCACGTAGACCTGTTGGTGTGCCTAGAAGGGAAAGATCATCTTCAGTGGAATCCAACCATTCTGGCTCATCTTAAGGGTCATCTGCCTCTGCTCATAGGAGGAGAACTTCTCCTGAGAAGAGGTAGCATGAAGCTAGGAATAGAGAAGCCAAGCTTAGGATAAGGAGACAAGAAGTAGCCTTTGCAAAAGAGACCCTAGCTCTCTCTCTCTCTCTCTCTCTCTCTCTCTCTCCCTCTCTAGAGAGAGAGAGAGAAAAAAGATGGGACTAGAGTCCCATGGTGGCAGCAATATCCCTAGTGGTAGGGATAGGTCTTATGACCACAGAAATCTAAGCAAGATTGTCCCTCCCGATCAGACTGGGGATGACATCCACAAATGGATAACTGCACTGGAAAGGGCTTGCAAAATACAGCAGGTACCACCAGGGGAGTGGGCAGCAATCCTGTAGCTCTCTTTTGCAGACAAAGGTAGAGACAAACTCCTCACTGTCAGAGAAGAGGATGCTGACAATTAGACTGTCCTGAAGAATGCTCTGATAGATGAGTTTGGCCTAACCACTGAACAGTATAGGTTGCAGTTCAGAGATACCCAGAAGACACACACTCAGGACTAGACTGACTTTGTAGATTGTGCTACTAAGGCTCTGGAGGGCTGGTTACTGGGCAGTAAAGTGTGTGACTATACAGGATTGTATAATCTAATCACGAGAGAACATATTCTTTATAACTGTCAGAACTAGTTGCTGCATCAGCACTTGGTTGACTCTGATCTGACCTCTCCCCAGGAATTGGGAAAGAAGGCAGACAAATGGGTCAGAACCAGGGTGAAGCAGAAGGTACAGAACCAAGGTGGTGACCAAAAGAAGCAAGGCCAAAAGGGTGGGTAGAAAGTAAAAGACCAGAAGTCTTCACAAGGTCCCCAACAAGCATCTAATGGTGGGGGTCTCTAATCCAAAAAGAAAGAAGGTCCAAGAAAACCATCGTGCAAGAATTGTAAGAATAATACTCATTGGACTAGTGAGTGCACCAAAAAGGAGACCGCTCCAGCCACCATTGCCCCTAAGGCAATTGTTCCCCCTAGTTCAGCTCCAAGTGGTGGTTCTCAACAGAAGAGTGTAGTAGGATTAACCCTGGGAACTGAGATGGACTCTGGCCTAGTCAGAGTGCTAAATCAAGCTGTTTTGATCTGTGATGGAGGCATGGATATGACCTCCTCTGTGAGTCCCAGTAACCTGGGCAAACACAGACACACTCCTTTAATCAATGAGAAAAAGAATCAGGCCTACAGGGACACAGATGCCAGTGTCACAATGGTGATACCTGACTTTGTAGACCCTGAACAAGTCATACTTGGTGAAACTTATCAAGTGACCAATGCCAGCATTTCTACCCATAGTATGCCCGTTGTTAATTTCTCCTGAGGAGGGGTAACTGGCCTTAAGAAGACTGTGATTAGTGCAGACCTCCCTGTAGAATGTTTGCTTGGCAGAAATGTTGGGAATCTCAGCACATATCCTTGCAGTGACTAGGTCACAGGTCAAAAAGTTTAACACTGAACAGGCACTGGATTCTGAAATAATGGACCAGTTGCCTACCAAGAAAAGGAGCAGTAGGGTTAAGGCAGTGCCTTCCGCCCTGACTCAGAGTGAGGATCAGCCTTCTGAGGAAGCTGATTGTGAGCCTGAAGAAGGAACTGCCTCAGAAGAGCTTTAACTTGATCAGGTTGAGTTCTTAGGGACAGGGGGCCCTTCCAGGGCAGATCTGAATCAGGCACAGTTGGACTGCCCTTCTCTTGAATCCCTCAGACAGCAAGCTGCTGCTGAGGCTGCTGGGAATGCCAGTGGCACCCATAGAATCAATTGGGATGAAGGTCTCCTGTATTCAGAGAGTAGAGACCCCAAGCCTGGTGCTTCCAGGAGGTTGGTCATACCTTTGGCATTCAGGGGCTTCCTTTTGTCGCTAGCCCATGATATTCCCTTAGCAGGACACTTGGGCCAGAACAAGACATGGGACAGAATTGTCTCTCACTTTCACTGGTCCCACATGTCTGAAGACACCAAGGAGTTTTGTCGCTCCTGTGTCATCTGCCAAGCCAGTGGCAAATCAAGTGGCACTACAAAGGCCCCCCTTATACCACTACCTGTGGTGGGGGTTCCCTTTGAACGTGTAGGGATTGACATTGTTGAACCAACGAATCCCCAAACTGCATCTGGGCACAGGTTTATCCTGCTGATAGTGGATCATGCCACCATGTACCCAGAGGCAATTCCCCTTAGAACCACTACAGCACCTGTTGTGGCAAGAGTTCATCTTGGGAGTTTTCTCTCGAAGTGTCCTATTCTAAAAGGGTTCCACTGTAGTTCACCTCTAAGTGCCCTTAATCTTTAAAATTATCACTTGTACGTTCTCCATAGAAAGTCAATGGTGATCCGCGGCTGTGTTTAGACACTGCACGCGTCCCCCGTGGGCCTCCTGTGTCCCTACCTTGGGTGGTTCATGGTAGCCCCAGCGGTTCTACAGGCCCTAGGCCTGCTTTCTAACCCTCACGTGGTTCTGATACCAATATTTTAGTATATGGTTTGTAAGGCCCCTAGGGCATAACGTATACTGTGCAACGTATCATATGCTAATTAAGTTCCATGTATTGTACTTTTACCTCTCACCTCATAAAGAGTCAAGAGGGGTTGTGTTTAGAATAAATACATATATATTTGATATATACTTTGTGTGGTGTATTTTCATTTGGTCATTCAAGAGATTATAATTGGTAAAACAATTTGCTTAACTCGCCTCTAAGTCTTAGCCTGAAGGCTGGTCTCCACAGCTACCACTAGGATAGCTTTCAATAAAGGTTGACTTTAAACCTACCACCAATAAGGGTCGTTTGGACTGGTGCAAGGTGCCCACTAGAATAGTGGATATCATGTGCCAGGCCAACTTCTCACACCATGGACTCTTAAATTTCATGTTTTTTTAGGAGACTGCTTCTTCTCAGGGCCAGACTAGAAACCAAAATTTCACCCTGCTGAAATGTTCCAGGCAGCCTCACCACAGGAGGCTCACCTAGAATGGGGCCATGGGGGCATGCTTGCACCACAACAGCCCACATTTGTGGTTGAGGTGAGTCGTGTTACATACAGTGCAGTAGAGGCCTATACTGAGACCTGTTCTTAAGTTGACGGATGGTTAATTGTACGTTGGTCGGTAAAGTGTTCATAATTTCAGTATGTTTGAAAATAAAGTTCGGACCTGTAATACAGCTAGTAATCAATTGGAAAGTGCTTTCATGTATGCGTACTTCTTGTGTGTTTATTTTCTACTCACATTTTAAGAAATACAGAATAGCAATGATAAAGATTTATACAATTTTAGCACTCTGTTACAGTAATATGTACATATACTTTAACAAGTATAGTTTAGTTCAAATGTGTTTTTAATTTTTGATGTATTTCTCAGCTATCTGTAACATGGTAGTTACACAAATATGTCAGCACTTTCAGAGGGCAAGATGGTCATCTTGTGGTAGTCATCATGAAACACTGGGGTAAAACAAATCATTTGGATTGTGAAAACGTCCCTATAAATGCTGTATAGGTCAACTGTTTCCACATCTATTAAAGATTTCTGATACATGTAACATAATGAAACATTATACTTGGGAAGTTGATTTTTTCAACCCTTTGCAGCTTGCTGCAAATGGTTGTAGTGTGACTCAGAATTTAGGATGTGGAACTAACAGGTAACTGCCTTGTACATTTTTGGTCAGCCTGTGCTTTAAAGTAAGTGTGTTATCATCACATTCCATCCACCATGTGTGTTTTGTTAATATATTGTACAGTTTCCTGATGCTCTTGTCTTCTGATTCCACGATGGAAAATGACAGCAGTACAATTAAAAGTCCGTTCTGAAAGAGAAATTTGTGAAGCTGGGAAGTTAGTAAAACATATACTGATTTTTTCTGTTATCCACAGTGCACTTTTGATTAATCAAAATCATATATTTTGTTAGCATTCTTAAATGTACTCATGGCACACGTTCAGATCTATAGTTTGGACAGAAGCTTGAGTGAACAGCATTTAAGAGTAAATGTTAAATATATTTGATTTGCATTCAGGGTTTGGCATATATACAAATCTTTCAAAATCTGTTATAGCAGATGTTGAATGTAAGCAATGGAAGCATTCATGTTCCCAAGAGTAGCTTAAACCAAAGATGTCTACATTAGGCTGAGTCTCATTAGCAATTACTTGTAAAACAGCCATACAGAATTTCTGAGCATCTTGCTGTTGATTTATTGAAAATTGAACAGCACCGGTACACAAATCTGTCATACAGTTAATGGTATTTGTAGAGTGTCTAAGACAATTTGGACATGAAGAGTAGTCAAGGTCTGTCACAAAGGTTGATGTACATGTTTCCACTACTTCTTTGGCAGATGGTCAGTAGAAAATGAGATTAACATTGACATTGCTATAGAATTTAATGTCATTGTGGTTGTTAAACTGATATCCTGTTATTTCTGTGTTCCTTGTTTTTCTTTGTAGGTTTTTCCAAATGTTCTTTGTCATTATTGTGAAATATATTTGTTATTTTGAAATACATTTTAGGCTATGTAACAATGGGATATTCACCCAGATAAGGGGTGTATGTTTTTCATAAACAATTGTATTCACTGACACAACTACTGTCTGTATTAATTCTTGTGTTAGCAAAGTCTAAAATATAAATTCCTGTTAATTTGTTTATACAAGATAGAGAAAGTATGCAATTACTGCTTTGAAAATGGTAGAGCAAACGGTAACTATTGCATAATCTAAGCTTAGTCCTTGTACTTTGTGCATTGTAACAGCATAAGCCAAATAAAGAGGATACTGTTCTCTTTGAATATATAAATCTTCGATAAGTAAGAATCTAGCCGAAGATCAAGAGATTTTGTTCTGCTATGTGGTCAAACTTCACGACAATAAATTCTCTGTCTTCATTTTTTGCAGACATTATAAACTGAACCACAAATCTCATGGCTCCAGTTAAAAGTCCTTCTACATTTAAATTGTGATGTAAAATAACCAGACAACTTTTACACAGATGTAAATCTTTCTCTAATCCTGCTGTATGTGACACCAATTTTCCCACATTTTGTAATTTTGCAGCTAAACGTTTGCCAATAGGTATGTTTAGTCCGTGACTATCCAGCTTATCATTACAAGGTAGAATTGACATTTCTTGTTTTTCACGATGTAGCAATTGACCATTTATATCTGCACATTCTTGCTGTGGTTGGCATCAAACAAACCATAGGTTGTGATTGTGAAAGAAGATAATGCATTACTTCTTAGGCTGAACGAAAGTTAGGAAACAATGTACTTATACTTCATCCTTGAGGATATTCTTTGCTTCTTTTTTGAGAATGCTGAGGTGAATGTCTTGTAATATTTTTGCATATTCTTCACCATTAGCTTGTCTCATATTCTGAGTTAGCTCTGCATATATGAATGCAATAAAATGTTGAAATTACCTATACTCTCAAGTGAATTCAAAGTTTGCTTCTGCAAACGGTTCTTGAAAATCCAATCACCTTTTACAGGCGTAAGTTGTAATAAGTCTCCTAAAACAATGACACGTTTTCCTACAAACAGGATATCATAAGATTTTTTAAGTACTTCATGCATCCACAAATGAACGAAGGCCAACATTTTTTTTAAAATTCTTTTTATTGAAACAAAAGAGAACAAAAAAACACGTAAACAGTGACCGGTAATACAGAGACCACAATCGCAAAGTTATAACATTGACTACTGGGCGTTAGATAGTACTTGACAGATAGTAGAAGGCCAGGCCTAAGAACTCTCCAGGTCCACAGTCGTCGGCTCCAGTTCAGGGGGTTCACAGATATCCCCACGATATGCATTTCATGCGCTCCATATCTTGACCCATTTCTGGGGTCGCCCCCTCGAGATATACACAGACTTCTCACGAAACATGCACCAATCTAGATCTTCCATCCGTTTCCCGACCCTGGGTGCACGAGCCGCCCCCCAAAGCTGCGCGATGTTACGTTTGGCAATGACACACGCTAGAGTCACCCACACCCTACCATGAGTCGGCAGGTCCGTGGGCTCCCACACATTTAACAAGCAGTGCCTTGCCTCGGGATCAACTCGCAGCCCCCACACTTCACTCATCTTAGTATGTATACGGGTCCAGAACTCCTGGACCTCCCGGCACTCCCAAAGAATATGCATGAATGACCCCGGCAGTCCACAACCCCTGCGGCAATCAGACGATTCAGACAGTCCCATCCTCTGCAGGCCAAGGCCCGTTACATAAGAGCGATGCAAGATCCGAAGCTGAACCAAGCGGAGCCTCATGGGAACCGCCACTTCCTTAGGGGATGCCACCGCCTCCCTCCAATCCTCCTCATCTAGGACAAGGCCGTCGGCAACCCACTGCTCGCGAAGGCGCACCAGCGGGTCATCCGTATGGTTGACCAATTTACGGTACGTGAGGGAGATCGCTTTGGTCGGTAAAAGGCCATCAAGCAGGCGATCCTCCAGCGGGGAGGCCTCTGGGAGCTCCGCCCCGCCGGGCACCACCGCGCTCAATGCATGGCTAATCTGGAGGTAACGAAACCGCTCAGTGTCACACAACTGGTACTTGGCCTGTAGCTCCTCAAATGTCAATATCCTGTCCTTGCCCCATATATCCTTAATCTGGGAAATGCCTATCAGGTCCCACCGATTGAACCCCTTCGACTTCCAGAGCATCCCAAGCTTCTCAGAACTCCACAACGGCGTGGACAAGGTCAGACGTCCATCCCAGTGAAGGGCACCATTGGCCTCATGCCACACTCTCGTGGAGCACAAGGTGGGCCCCTGTAACGGGAAACGGCCGCGCCGTGCGTACAACACTCAGGTGAACTCACCCCCCGGCAGCTGACCCCGGTCCATAGCGTAACCCGGGTCAGCCGGGGATCCATAAATCGCATGATTAATGGGAGACAGCTGTGACGCCCAATAATATTTGCGTACATTCGGTAAGCCGATTCCACCATCGTACCAGGGCAACATCAATTTGGAAAGCGCTATACGCGGTCTCCCCTCCCACAGGAGGCCGCGTTGAAGAGACTCAATCTCACGTAAGTACAAAGGGGGCACAGGATCAAAAGAGTTCTGGAGAGCATATAAAAAGCGCGGGAGGGCCATCATTTTGAAGAGGGTAGCGCGACCCAGCAGAGAGAGATGCAACGCCTTCCACCGAGCCGAGTCCGCCCGGAGCCTAGCCAGGGGGGGGGCAACAAGTTTAGGCGGTGGCGCACGGCGGGGTCTAAAGAGACATGAATCCCTAAGTAGCGAAAGCTGGTCGTCTCCTCCCTCACGGGACAGTTCGCGGGCACCCGGGGTGGAGTCCCGCTCAGTACAAACAGAACCGACTTCGTCCAATTGATTAAGAAGCCAGAGTATCTGCTGAAGATGGAGAGGACGTCCATGAACACTATCAGTGAAGCCCGGGGGGAAGTCAGATACAACAGGATATCATCCGCATAAAGCGAAATCTTATCTTCCCATTCCGGGGTCCAGCGCAATCCCTTTATGGAGCGGTCCCAGCGCACCCAGGGAGCAAGGGGCTCCAGGGCCAGAGCGAACAGCAACGGTGAGAGGGGGCACCCCTGCCGGGTGCCACGCCCGAGAGTAAAATCACCGGACCTGTGATTGTTCACGACGACTCGCGACAAGGGGGCAGAGTAAAGGAGACGGACCCAGCCAATGAAGCCGGGGCCGAATCCTAATTTAGCCAACACCGCGAAGAGATATGGCCATTCCACACGGTCAAAAGCCATAGTGGCGTCCAGGGACAGCAAGACTGCGGGCTCGTGAATATAAGATGCGCCGGCCAGAACACCGTGAAGGCGTCTAAGATTGAGCGCAGAATTCCTTCGAGGCATAAAGCCGGATTGGTCGGGGTGGACCAGGGTGGATATTACCTTCACGAGGCGCGTAGCGAGTAATTTCGCCAACACCTTGGGTTCAACATTCAAGAGCGAGATCGGTCGATACGAAGAGCATTCCAACCGAGGCTTACCCTCCTTATGGATGACGACTATGTTAGCGATTCGCTGGTCGTATGGCAACTCACCGCGCTCCAAGCTCTCTGCAAACATGTCCTTCAAGTACGGAGCCAATCTATCAGCATAAGGCTTAAATAATTCAATTGGGAGACCATTAGGGCCGGAGGCCCTACCGGAATGTACACCCCTGATAGCCATTGCCACCTAATCATTCGTGAGAGCCGAGTCCAGGTACTCCCTATCATCATCCGACAACACTGGCAGGAGAATATCACGCAACATGTCCGAGTTGTCAGCCTCTGAAAACGCACCCGAGGAGGTGTAAATCTCCGCATAGTAACGAGCAAACTCCTCTACAATCAACTGGGGGTCTGACGTGGCCGCAGAGCCAGCAACGTGCAGCTCCGGGACCAGTCTGGAGCCCCAGTCGCCCTTCTCTAGCCAAGCAATCAGTTTTCCTGCCTTATCGCCGTGTTCATAGATCCTATCCTGAGTGACATCGAGCTGCGCCCTAGCCGAATCCCGAGTCAAAGTCTTGTATTCATCCCGGAGCAGCCCAAGGCGGTGATCCGCCCACGGGTCGCCCCCGGCGGAGACAGTGGTCTCTAAGGTCAAGAGCTCCGCCTCCACCCTATCTAGCTCGGCCCTTCTCTTCCGTTTTTTCTCAGCAACAAGGGAAAGAACCTCCCCCCTGACAACTGTCTTATACGCCTCCCATAGGGAGCATCGGGAAGCGACCGAGCCCTCGTTTTCACAGAAGAAGCTGTTGGTGACACGCTCCAGTTCCCTCTTCACTGCTGGGTCTCGCAAGCCCCAGGCAGGAATGGGAGCAATCCTACCCACGTCTCTCTTCCCCACACACAAACGCAACCAAACTAGCGAGTGGTCAGCGACCCCTCGCACCAAGTGTGTCACTTCACTGACCGCGGTCGCATGGGCCGCCGGCAACACTACATAGTCAATACGAGAAAGGGAGTGATGCGCCGCAGATGTGTGCGTGTATTCCACCATTCCCGGGTGTCGCAAGCGCCAGCCATCAATCAAACCCGAAACCGAGAGAAAATCAGGTAGCCACCTGCGGGAGGGCAACAACGCACGGGAGGGGAGCCTATCCAATTCACCGTCCATAACTGCGTTGAAATCACCACCGATCACCATAAGGCCCATGGGCAAAGCAAGAAACACCCGGCCCAAGTCACTAAACGTGTCAGTCTGCAGCGATGGGGGGACATAGACAGACAGAAACGAGACCGTCTTCCCCTCCCAGACCCCAGAGACACCTACATAGCGCCCACGATTGTCAGACCAAGTAGACTGGATCGTAAGTGGCAATGAGTTTTTGACCAGGATGCCCACCCCCCTGGAGCCCGAGGTGAAACCGGCATGTGCCACTAATTTATAACCACCCCTGTGCAGGGCCATACAGCGTTTCCCCAGTAAGTGGGTTTCCTGTAACAGGACGACATCAGGTGACCGTCGCCTGATAAATTGATTCACAGCAGTGCGCTTTATCCTGTCCCCCAGGCCATTAACATTCCAACTAAGGACCGAGAGTCCCAGGCCCTGTTTAGATGAGGCCATTGGTCGTTGAAAAGCAAGAGTGTCTCAAAGGGTCCCATTGCATACACCGGTCACAAACCACAAACAAAACAACATCCCAACCCCCCCAATCCCCGAACAACACTCCCCCCACCCTGCACCCCTGCATGTAACATGTACACATCCCCAACTCGCAGTGTGCCTGTCGCCCCCGCTAACTAAGGACTAAAAGTAGAAAACGGAGGAGGACCTTACAACAGGTCACCAGCCCCCACCACCCCAGACCCACCAAGTCCCCCCTCTTCAGAAACGTACACAGTAAACTGAAACGGTAAATGGCAGAGGGGGTGAAGAGAAGAGTAACAAACCCCCCGTCAATCCCTCTACATCAATGATGGTAAATGCCTAGGCTAAACAGTTCATCCTTCGCCGTCTTCCGCCTGGGTATGTCCCTCAGGGCCAGGGTCCCCAAGTCAATCCAGCCAGTCCGCCACTACCTCCGGAGAGTCAAAGAACCATGTCCTGCCTTTGTGTTCAATGCGGAGGCGGGCTGGGTACATCATCGAATACTTCATGTCCCGATCTCGAAGTCTCCTTTTGATTAACACAAAACCCTGCCGCTGCCTCTGCACCATCCGGGTAAAGTCAGGGAAAAACAGCAAGGAAGCATTTTCATAGGCCAGCGGGCCCGAGGTTCTCGCGGACTGTAAAATGGCGTCCCTGTCCCGAAAATTCAGGACACGGGCTATAATGGGACGTGGAAGCACCCCGGTTTTTGGGCGACCACCGGGCACCCTGTGAGCCCTTTCCACAGTGAAAAACTTGCTCAGGCCCTTGGGTTGGAGATGTTTCAGGATGAGATCCTCGACGAAAAGGTCCGGGGTATCCCCCTCCGATCGCTCCGGAACCCCAAGGATGCGAATGTTGTTACGGCGTGCCCGTCCTTCATACTCGTCGAGCTTCTGATCGAAGTGGGCACGGGCTGCCCTGAGATCAGACACCACCTTCTGGAGCTCCGACACATCCTCGATGAGGCTCCCCGTCTTTATTTCCAGGTCCTTGACCTTCTTGGACGTTTTGCTGAGGTCGGCCCTGACAAGACCCACCTCGATAGTGACCGTGTCCAACTTCGTGTCTATTGTTCCCAAAGAGGATTGGACCCCCCTGATGGCCGCCATCAGTTCCTTCATGGTCGGATCATCTCCGGCCGGTTCCCCCTCCGGACCTCCAGAAGGGGGACGTTTCGCATCAGACGGGGATCCCTTTGAGACAGCGTATTTGTCAATCCAATTCGATTGGACTTGACGGTGCGATTTCTGAGGCTTCAGGAGGTTCTTGTCTGGGTCCCGTGCCGCCATCTCTACCGCAAAAGCAGGAGAAACCCACCACTCCTCAGTCGAGCGAAGAAGGGTCTTGTAGCGATTGTCCGAAGGGTAGTACAGAGCGGGCAAGGAAGCGCTGATCGCCACCCGGGCACAGCGAACAAGGGACCGACCGGCCACTTCCGGTCTCAGCAGCCGATGTTGTCGCACTGCACCCCGGACAGTGGCACACCCGGGGTCCCGGCCTTCGCGGTCGTAGGCCCCAATTCTTCGGACGACGATACCCAGACGCCAGAGCAGGCAGTCGAGTCCAAATTTCACCTAGTGACTCAGGTGACGGTCCCCCACCGGATAGTGGGGACGGGGTACAGGATAGTATGCCGGATAGGTGGTCAGGATGTGGCGGCCGGCGGAGCCGATGCTCAAGCGGCCATCTTGGTCGCTGGCGCGGTTCCTCCCCCCCGAAGGCCAACATTAAGTTGGAAACCATACTGACTTGATCAATACGTTTAACTATTTTAGATCTCTCCCAAGTTATTCACATGTATCACTATTTAATGTCAAGTATTCTAATTTGTTAACATGCTCCACAGGCAGTAACAGTAGATGATGTAAGGTCATCCCTTTTATGTTATGTGCTGCTGGTCTAGTAGGGGCAGTAACTACACATGATACATTTGATTTGGTAGCTTTATGGACGTAAGCACTAATTACTTTGATAAGGAAGCTTTTTCCAGTTCCAGTTTGGTAGCTGACATATAGCAATGTTGGTTCAAAATTACAACATTGACATAATCTATTTTCATATTGAAGTCTATGATCTACAGACTGCTGACTTTCTTTGAATATCTTGAGTTATTCTGACTCTTATTTGGATACTAAGTAATCAACATTTTTCTACATCCTTCTTAACGTCATCCTTTGCAAGTTCAACTTCATCCAAGGCAGCCATAACTTCATTATCAACTATTGGCCTTCCAAGTGGGTCAGCATCCTAGTAGTGGAAGTGTTACTACTTGTTGCAGTACTTCTGCATTAATGTTATTTTCTTCTGATATTTCTTGATCCAACATTTCTAAATATGTGTGAAATTGAGGTTCTTCAATTTCATTCTTACATATATGGAAATCATTTTATTAGGATTGAAACAGTCGTATAATCGTTTCTTCTTTGCGCCACTATTTAAATAGTTGTAAAAGTGCTAAGTAGTAGAATTCTTTTTTTTCTCCTGTCTCACAACTGGGTTTGTGTGATTAATTAGTGTAGGGTTTGAATGGCATATTAAACATCCAGGTGTCACTTCAACTCTAAATTTCTTCACAATGATATCTTCTACTACATTCTTTTGATATGTGTACATTCTTTTGATATGTGTAGAACTGAGCAACTTCATAGATCACTAGATTTTCTAACAAAGGACTTTTGTTTGTGTAGTATGTTTCCAAGAGATTTGGTATTTAAATGTCTTTGTTTTCAGATCAAAATGTGTAAGTTATTCAATTTGGGGTAGGCTTTTAAGAACTCGACGGCATGATGATGACAATCCTGAACTAAGCCACAGAATTGGCCAGGATTTACAATATAAGCTTGAAGAAATTAAAAGGTCACACACTTCATATCCACTGACCTCTTGATGAGAATGTATTTGAAGGCTAAATTGGTATAACCTTTTACTTAAAGATTGCTTTGTAGATATTTCTTCTGATACTTCCTTCCTATCAGTTTTGTCTGCCTTTGTAATATAGGAAGTAATATAACTTGCTACTGATGTAGAGTTATCTACAACAAATTCTATATCCATGTTAGAATCCCCCATGTGTACAATAAAAGGGCTGTAGTTGTTGATACGTTGTGATGCTGTCTTTTAAGATTGTAGGAATTTTTGGGTGATTTTCCAGTAATGACAAGTCTTACAGATAACAGAAAATTTTTCACTCTTCCTTTAAGTAAAACTGTTTTTGGAAATCTGAAACAACATTTAGAGTAATGTTTGGATTTGTTTCAAAATATTCTTAAGCAGTATTTAACACACCTATGAGATAGGAAGGGTAACAATTGCTCAAATTGTTTCTTATTTTTGTCTTTAATAGAATGTTACAACGTCCAATGAAATGTAGAGCGGATTCATGAGAATTGTATCCTAACTTGGGTGCATCTTTCATCTACAAAAGCATGTAAATGATGTGTGGTGCACCTCTTGCTTGATACTTTTTTCTCCAAAAGAAATCAAGTACCTCTCCAATGGGATTTTTCTTTTTGTTGGTTAAGTAATTAAGCATAGTTTGAAATTTGTGGTTGAAATATCTGAAAACATTAGGTTCTAAAGAACATAGTTCACCTGTTGTCTTGCAGGTAATGTCTGGAATATTAACATTTGCTTCAAGTAGATATGTATATAAGTCATCCCATATGAACTCAGCACAACTTAAAGTAATAAAATAAATAGATGGACCTACATTTTTGAGCATACATTTTAATTCTCCATGTTTTTTAAACCAATATTCATTCATTCCTCGCTGACATGCCATAATGTTGAAGAAGTATTATTCCAGGTTTTCATCTTTATTTTGCACCTTTTGGACAAAATCGTGTGCTGTTATGTTAGTGAATCCAGTTCCAGTTTGCAAAACCTGTCCCAATAGAACAAGAAGTGACTGAAAGTTCGCTTAAATATAATAGTGTGAAAATGAAAAGAATGTGGATCTTTTGAATATAAGCTTGTTGCTCGGTACACAGAAGCAAAATTTGTACTGGACGATCATCCTATTGTCCACCTTTGCCAGTGGGGAACAAAGGTGGATAACATCTTGCTTACAGTGTTTTTTTGTATATAAACGAATTGGCTCTCATCTAGCTTCCCTCATTTGATAGAGTTCTAAAGCATCACCTATCATATCTCTAGAGTGCAGTGGGTGTATACAGTTCATATATTTCTTCATCTTGTTCGTTATTGATCTTCTCAAATTGTTCAGTACCTTTTTCATTGACAAATGGTGAGTATGTAGAAGAGATAAAGGTATCAATCTCCATATCTGTATAGTATGTGTTGTTTTTCTGAACGTAATTTATAGCCTTTTGAACTTTGTCGATACTTATTAATTCTTGCCAAACTTTCTTGTCTTTTTTTAGCTACTCAATTGACTAAAAACGCTAAAGGTTCCTATAATCTACATTGTATTGTAAGAGTGTTTATGGTTATGTTGAAATCTAATGGAAGGTATACCACTTTTCCTTTCAGTACTCATTCTAATTCATGCCACTGAAATTTCCTGGATTTTGGTTGCATTCTAACAATGGTTTGAAAAGGATGTAGTGTACGAATTAAAACTCTTTCATTAGTTCTGACGGAATTAGATACATTTCCAAATTTCTATGAATTCCATGTAAAGGGATAATGTTATGGTCCAGTTGTCCAAGGAAGTAATTGCATATTAACTGATATTCACAAACATCATAGCTGTCTTCCAGAATTATAAAATTAGTTACATTTCTCCATGCTACTCTGTCTTCGTTTTCTGCTTTGTCAAGGAGATCAATCATTTTCATTTGGTTTTTATAATGTGTTCTTCTACAACATTTTATTTGGTATTTCCAAAATTGTTTCCTTAAATTCCAGAATAGCCAATTTATAAATCTGTAATTTGAGTAATGGATTTTAGCATGGCTTCTGATTGAACACAATGGCTGGACAGTTATTGGTCTCAGATACTACATCCAAGTATTTGGATTGTATGTACCGTGTAATACTGTTCACTTGTGTTGGATTTGAGTTAAGTAGCACATAAAGAAGTTGTTCTAATTGCATGTCTGGCCTTTTCACAAAATGTAATGTGTGCACAAGTTTTCTTACATTTGAATGATGTGTGGATAGCATTTTAATGAGACGGAAACATAACACTAATTAAAACATCAATATTTTAAACAACTATATTTTTGCAAACGATATTAACAACTTCAAAGCTTTCAAAAATGATATTTCTTACCTGCAAGTCGATATTCTTGACCACAATAGTCTTCCTGTCGATATTCCTGTATCACAATATTTAAAACTCGATATTTCTGTATGTCGACATTTTAAACTCTATATCCTGTCTGTGCACTGCATTCTTGACCACAATAGTATTCCTGTGGATATTTCTGTATCACAATATTTAAAACACGATATTTCTGTATGTTGACATTTTAATCTCTATGGGCCAGATGTAGGTAATTCATATTTACCGACTCTTAAATACCGAATTTTACCGATTCGGTATTTAAGAGTCGGTAAATATGAAGGGGGGAGATGTAGGTATTACAAATTCTGTAAATACCGAATCGTTAAGATTCGGTATTTACCGATTCTGTAATTACAGAATCGGTATTGCCCATTGGTTCCTATGGGCCTTGAAGCCCATAGGAATCAATGGGCAATACCGATTCTGTAATTACAGAATCGGTAAATTCCGAATTTGGCAAGGGTGCAGGGGGTGTCACTTTGACACCCTCTGGCACCCCAAAAATAGGCATATGCGCCATGTGGCACACAGACATGCCCTAAGGGCATGTCTGTCTGTCACATGGCTAGGTGTGCATGCACACATGTGCATGCACACCTGAATTCGGTATTTTAACACCCAATTGGATTGTGTGTTAAAATACCGAATTTGTAGGGCCTTTGGGACTCAGAAGAGTCCCACCTACATCTGGAAGGTACCGAATCGGTAATAATACCGATTCGGTATTTTACAGATTCTGTAAACTTACCGAATCGGTAAATATACAGAATCTGTAAAATCTGGCCCCTACATACCAATTCTTACATACCGCTCGGTAACGGCCGAAAATACTGATTTTCGGCCGTTACCGACCGACCTACATCTGGCCCTATATTCTGTCTGTGCACTGTATTGTATAGGTTAAAATTAAATGGACCAGGCTATTTCTGCAATTCATGATGAAAAAGAACAGTTTTCTTTTAAGAGTAAATGCTTTTTTAACAAGATGGTGAACATATTGTTTTTTTGAGAGTTTGTTTGTCTTTTTCCTTATGAAACGAAGTGTGTCTAGTAAATTATCGAGAAGACAAATTTGAAATTGTTTAGCAGTAATGTTCCAAATCTTGTCCCTTCTTGTCTGATTGTATAACTTTACAGAATAATCAGATTTATTCTTGTTATGATGACTGACACATTTGTTATGTCTAGTATTTTTTTGGTAGTAATCTGGTTATTTTTAATAATATGGTGACTAGAAACAGTCTGACAATTTGTAATATTCTTACCAGTAGTGTTGTTTATCTGTCAACATCTTGATCTGTGGGTTTTGTTTCTGCCTTATGTACCCTCTGTCATCACTTTGACCCTACACTAGGTCCCAAACTTTTCATTGTTCTGCCCCCACTATGAGCGGTTTACTAATCAAGTCCACTTGACATTCAACTTTGATACGCCATGTAACTAACATACCGCTGCCATGGGCACCACGGTAAAGCCCTTCACTCAATTCTTACTCAGAGACCAAACAACAGTTCACGTAGTGCAGACAGTATTCACCTAGTGTGTTCCTTCTCCTTGGTCAGTTTGTCCAACACATACTACAGTTGAGCCACACCTCACCCGTCTGCACCTCCGTGTACGCATTTGTGCACAACCCAAGATGGTCACGAATGCGAGATTTTTGCGTGCCTCTGTCACTACGAGTTACAGTCCACCACGCTGGCTGGATGCTGCCCGGCCTCCCCGACGTGCACATGACCCAGAAATGGTACTTCTACTCCACTCGGAGATAGGAGTATTCACCCTGGTACGGGCGAAGAGGGTAGGTGATCCACTGTGGTCCCCCCACTGGACACGTGAGTACTACTTTTTTAAGTGCAGGGGTAGCAGCCCGCAATCAAACAGTGCACAAACTCTACCTTATGTCTGTTATATGGGAAACGCACCGCCACTGCAACTATTTTGGCACGCTCCTCTTACCCCCCGCCGACCGACTCCCAGCCCGCTAGGGGGCTGGCCGTCGCTGTACAGTGTGACCATTTGGTCTACCTTCCGCTTTCACTGAAGGCGCCGGCTATCCACACGAGCCTTGACCTTCGTTTGTTGGTAGTTTGCGGCGGAGCAGAGTAGACGTTCACCACGTGGCGGGTGTCCGCCTATACCAAGGAGTGGATGGACACTTCTGTGAGGTGGTACGCACAACTAACCTGTGGCCTTTGCTCTCTGCATACTATTGATTTTATCTTTCAGGACATCAATCTCAGAGGTGTCCGATTTATTCACCCTACTGGCAGAAGCAATTATCCCACAACAGGGAGATGAGTCTCTAGGCGGCATCTTGCTCACCCTCTGTCCACCACACATGGGCCTCCCCATTATTTTACAACTAGCTCTACCCTTGACATAGCATGTGACTAGTGTGCTATTTTTAATGTTTAATTAATGTTTGTTCCCCACGTTGTGAATCAGTCCCTGACGCCAGACATGTCTTCCGTTGTGTGGTTAGATAGCTTCCAACTGTAGCCTTTTATAATACAGCTGGGGTTGGCTATTATGCCTCGTTTTCACGTGTGTACTGTGTACTATGATGGCGTATAGTACACCAATGAAAATAATTTTAATTCACATGAAATAGATGAGGAGGTTGTATGTGTACAGCATGCAATTACAGGGATATTCATGATGATGATGTAATACACGAGAAGTTATGAGAACTGATGTATACCTTTGCATACTGTTTCCTTAGGTCTTCGAATGACACTACTGGAATGACTGGATGTAGTATTTTCCTGTGGTAGTTAGCAATTAGCTGCCCAGTTAGTGTAGATATATTCAACTTTCACATAGTAGGTCCTGAAGAATTGCCACAGTATTAAGCAACCAGGCAAGAAACATGTTGACCCCAAGACATGAGCATAGCTTCAACTGAACCCCCACGTCAGGGGAGCTGCCACTCTACACGTTTTTAATAAGGTGGATTACCAACCGGAATAAAAATATTATTTGGAATATCTAACCTTTTTTAATGCACTCACTGCACTTCACTGTATCCTCACCTTCACGGCCCACACGCCCCAGTTCATCATACGGCTAAGGAACAAAAGATCTCCGCTAAAGAGCCCCTTTGCGGGTGCCTGTTGGGTATTTCAGCGCCGACCCAACGAGGAGCAAGTCCAGATGATAAAGCATGACACCTAGCTTGCTGGGTGGGTGAGGACCCTAGTTCTGCAAGAGCGGGATCCCCTTATCCCTCCTCCTCCTAGTACTTTCCCACCACCTACTTGCTGGTGGCTGGCCCACGTACCTAAGCTTACTAGGCACCATAATCAGAGGAACAGCATTCACTTTTGTTTGAAGGATCTGACAGGGCACTTTTGCTGGACCTCTTTAAACAGCCCCAGTGTCACTCTTTTTTGAGAAATGCATTTTTTGTTCTCCAACATTTGCCAGACAAAAGTAGAAGTACTCAATTATAAATGCCACAAAGTCTGAAAAAACTTGCAGACAGGTTAACAAGATTGTGTCAGCATTCCTTAAAGATCATGGAATGTCTTACATTTTTCACTTGGTTATTAAATATTCAAAGACAGTACTTTATTATGTAGCAGTGGCGGCTGCCATAAACAAAGGGTGGTGAGGTAGGTGGAGAGAACGCGGGAGAGGTTGCATCAGGCAGCGGGGGTTAGTAATAAAATATTAATAGAAAAAAGAACTTACCTGAAGCAGACGACTGCCTTGCCTTCAGCCACACGTCACGCTTCCTCTTCTCTTCCCAGCAGCCTCTGTGACAGACTCCCATCCAATCTCTGTGCTGCTTTCCTAGGACAGTAGCACGGGGATTGGCCTGAGCAGGCTGAAAAGACGCTCTGCTCAGGTCAAGGAGTCTGTGGGGTTTCTCCAGCCCGTCTGTTCAATGTAGCCGGGTTGGAGAAACCTACGCCTGCATGTGTGTTTTCGTCTGCCTGAGACAGCCGGCCAAAACACATGTGTAAACATAGCAGTCCTCTTCCCCCTCCCATGCCTTGGCACCGCCCTTCCCCACAGCGCTGGCTCACAGTCTGGAATTAGAAATAAAATGTGCAGATGATGTGCGTTTTACGATCCATGGAAACAAAAGTGAAATTACTCACCTATAAATGCTGCAACGTTTGAAAAAACTTGCAGACACTTTAACAAGACTGTGTCAGCATTCCTGAAAGATCATGGTATGTCTTCAATTTTTAGGATACCCATCCACCGAGATCTAAATAAGGCCCTTAGTTTTGAATAAACCAAAGGCCCTTTTAGGGCTCTTTTAAGAGCCAGATTAGAGTCTCTGTAACTGAAAATGTAAAGTATTGGATTTTTTGAAAAATGTTTGTACTAACTAGATACTATCACAGTAGTGCTGAGTTACACATTTAAAATTAAATCTCTCTACCACTACTAACTTTTCTAAGGTGTCTTAAGCCTACATATACTACACATCAAGAGTACAGACTTAGATTTATGAATAATTCACAGAACACTGCAAAACTGTGTCACAAACAAGATGCATGCCTTTTCATTGTCAAAGCTAGTTCAGTAACCAATCAGATTTTCAAGCTGCTGGAGTCCAACCAAGGTCCAATCCTTGGTGGCTGCCTACTGCCCTTTATGCTTTCGCAGACAAAAAAACCAGAGTCCAATTTCGGGCTGTTTCAGCGCTCTTTGACTGTGGTGCGTCACTCGAGGCTGGACCAAGCCACCTAGACATCATGACAAAACCTCTCTACATTAGAAAGGGATGAGCTGCACACATTACGGTGACTTGAAAGGTTTTTATTCACTTTTCAGTGCTGGCGTTCATAATGCATTTCAGTCACATTAATCTTTTTTTAAAGGGGAGCCAAGGCATCATGAGGCTAGACAACACACCAACATAACAATTGCTCCTTTTTCAAGTGTTTGTCCCCTGGTGGGCGCCTCGATGGGCTGAATACTCGAGCATGTTGGTACATATATGTGTTAGATAATCAAGCTTGAAAGGAAAATTTCCCAAAATTGTGTATAAAATCTTTTCATAAATCCTTTTTCATAATTTCCTTGGACAGTAATTCCGTGTCTTAATAACATGATGTCTGACGAGGAGAGAGACTTACACCTAAGACTTAATCAGTCTGGTGAGGAAAATACAAATGCAATACATATTGCACCCAAAGTAAGACAAACTTTGACAGTTAAACTTGTCAAACATGGGTTATCTCCCAGAGAAGGTATAGTAATATTCGATAGAGGCACACGAAGATTTCAAAACAGAGGTATTCTACTCATGGGTTATATTCCCAGAAGCAGGTGCGGTAACAAAAACTTTTCATTATTACAAACATGAAGAAGTTCCAGTGGCCTACACTCCGTCCGAGGAGATTGAAATTCTGCTTACTTACCAGGAACATATTTTATGGTTTAATGGCACCGTACCCCACACAAGAACAAGAGCAAGGCTTGGTCCTTTAGGAAGACCAGGAGCAACATGGCCGATATTACCGACCTATGCACCACATCCAGACATTGACACAATGCCATGTGATTAACTACTTGTTCAAATGACAGAGTTGATAAAACTCTACAGAATCATTGCACACTTCGTCTTAAGGACACTAGCGGTCAAACCTACCATAATTACACCTACTGCAGCTCCTACAAACAGCACTAGTACTAGTATTACTCCACAAACATTACACACTGTAATGGGCAAAGTGCCCACAAAACGTGAACAAATTCCTTTCTGGGTAGCGCAGAAAATAACCCAGTTAGAAGCAGTATTCCCAAATACAACACCATTTGAAAAACACAGAATGTTAACAATATGTTTGCCCATGGGGATTGCACCACAGTTATAGGATTGCACCTCTTGGGGTACAGTGTTTTCTGCCATATATACCAGAACTCATGGTATTCCTTCATTACCGGTAATACCAGATGTATTAAGACAAATATGGTGCAGAGCGGGAATATCGTCGTAAAAATATCGACTAACCTTAATATCGCCGCAGAAATATCTACAAGAAGAAATATCGATGTCAAAAATATAGTTTGACCAGAATATCGACAGACAGGTAAGTAATATCGTTAACATTAATATAGTTGTAATAAATATCGTTTACAAAAACATAGTTTACAAAAATATCGTTTTTTAAATAATAATAAGTAATTAAGTGTTTTTAATGAGTATTGGTTGTCAAAGTAGTATTTTTTGTAGTATTTTATTAGTTAATAATGTATTTTATGTTGAATTTAGTGTTAATAGTTCCGTAGCGGGTTGTGGGTTTATAGGGGAGTAGGGTGGGAAGTAATTTAAATATAATAAAATAATTGATTAATTAATGTGTTAATTGAATATAAATAGTGTAATATA
The DNA here is from genome assembly GCF_964261635.1 of Lissotriton helveticus. Lineage (NCBI taxonomy): Eukaryota > Metazoa > Chordata > Amphibia > Caudata > Salamandridae > Lissotriton > Lissotriton helveticus. The sequence goes on along the minus strand of NC_136065.1, from coordinate 1,630,057,125 downwards.
TAATAGTTAATTCATGCCACTAATACGGTCATGTTTTCTTCCACGCAACTACACACACTATTCCACCCCCTGACACACCCGAGGAAATCCAATCAGATACACGTCGCAGTAGCGATACGTTGTTATGTCAGAAGCCTACGGCTCACGAGGTCGACCAAGCCATATGCCCCGGCGCTACCACTCCTAGGCACCCCCAAGTCCACCTCTATAGTTACAGAAACAGCGCTGGAACCTTGGACGCGCACTGGAGTAGACACTATGGCAGACCTATATGCTGATGGTGCCTTGATACCGTTTGCAATGCTGGCGGCGGACACAGGTCTTCCGACGGGTCAATTTTTACAGCACGCCTCCATACTTTTAGCGTACACACAGCGGTGGGGCAACATCACTGAGGAACTTCCGACGCACCAATTGATACAGAGCCTACATGTCATGGGAGATGGCACACACGTAGTGCACTGGCTACACCAAGCACTACTGTCGCACACACAGCAATCGCTGCAACCATTGCGTGACCACTGGGCCACAGACAGAGGGAGGGTATGGACGGATAAGGAGTGGAAAATGATCCTATTAGGCCCCAGGCACGTGCCACGGAACGCGCGTTTTAAACTGATACAGTTCTACATACTACATAGAGCGTACCTCTCACCCTGTAAGATTAATCGCTATTTCCCAGGAGCGGCGGCCACATGCCCGAGATGTGCGCTGGAAGAGGCAGATTTACTACACATGCTTTGGCAGTGCCCACGGATTCAGACATATTGGGGGGCGATACTGACGACACTAGACAAATGCACAGGCATGACGATCCCGCACACATGGGAGGCATGCTTACTTGGCCTGTATAAGCGGACTTCATTAAACAAAGCCCCCTCTCGATTCTGGGACCTTGCCCTCCTCACAGCAAAAAGATTGCTCACGAAACACTGGAAGAGAGCTACCCCACCGCTACCAGAACACTGGCACACATCCCTAGACACCTGGGCAAAAGCGGAAAGCACCGCCCTCCATAACGAGGAAACGGCAGGCCTCCGTCAGTTCCCGATTGCGCAATTCTGGGACACAATGCTCACCTCTTTTCACAAGGAATACCTTCTCACACAAACCACGACAGGAGTCGTCCACCCGGACAACACCGACGATGCACCCCCTGTACATATTCCATGAGGACACATCTGATGAAGCCCCCACCATCACGTCCTCCCCCTCACGCCTGATATCTGTAATGATGGGCGAGCTCCCACCCCCCAGGCCATGCCCACTTCGTTAGACACTTCTGAGTGTCACCCACGCTCCACATGACGCCGCACCCACACAAAGACGCACACATCTTACTCCAGCATCAGCTGACCATATCCACCCCTTCCTGATTTCCCCTTTATGTCCCCTGTTCCCTATCCTCCCCTCCTTCCCTTGATGTTTATTTCGGAATTTATATCCTTGTTACACAAACATGGTTTGAGAAGTTTGTGATGGAAAATGTAGCCATGATGTATGAAGCAAGAAAACCAGTGCATTGGGTGCTAGGCCCCGTATACATGACAGACATCTTTGAGATGTAATACTATATGTATTGTACTATTCATGCTTTACTTCTCCCATACCCCTAATAAAGGATATTTAAACAAAAAAATAAAAAAATAATAGTTAATTCATTTCAATTAGTTAATTGATTAATAATTATGTAAATTAATTATGTTAATTGTTTAATTAATTTTAGGTGTGTGTAGTGGAATTTTTAATTGAAAAAGTAGTGAATTAATTACATTTTAATTGAATAATTATTTAATTAATGATTAATTAAATAAAAATAAAGATTTGTTCATTTTTAAACAATGTAAATACATTTAGTAATTTTTACCCCTACACTATCCAACACCTTCCCTACTGTTGCACCCTCTGGAGTGGGAATAGTAATTTTTACCCCTATGCTATCCAACGCTTTCCCTACTGTTGCACCCTCTGGAGTGGGAATAGTAATTTTTACCCCTACGCTATCCAACGCTTTCTCTACTGTTGCACCCTCTGGAGTGGGAATAGTAATTTTTACCCCTACGCTATCCAACGCTTTCCCTACTGTTGCACCCTCTGGAGTGGGAATAGTAATTTTTACTCCTACGCTATCCAATGCTTTCCCTACTGTTGCACCCTCTGGAGTGGGAATAGTAATGTTTACCCCTACGCTATCCAACGCTTTCCCTACTGTTGCATCCTCTGGAGTGGGAATAGTAATTTTTACTCCTACGCTATCCAATGCTTTCCCTACTGTTGCACCCTCTGGAGTGGGAATAGTAATGTTTACCCCTACGCTCTCCAACGCTTTCCCTACTGTTGCATCCTCTGGAGTGGGAATAGTAATTTTTACCCCTACGTTATCCAACGCTTTCCCTACTGTTGCACCCTCTGGAGTGGGAATAGTAATTTTTACCCCTACGCTATCCAACGCTTTCCCTACTGTTGCACCCTCTGGAGTGGGAATAGTAATTTTTACTCCTACGCTATCCAACTCTTTCCCTACTGTTGCACCCTCTGGAGTGGGAATAGTAATTTTTACCCCTACGCTATCCAACGCTTTCCCTACTGTTTCACCCTCTGGAGTGGGAATAGTAATTGTTACCCCCTACGCTATCCAACGTTTTCCCTACTGTTGCACCCTCTGGAGTGGGAATAGTAATTTTTACCCCTTCGCTATCAAATGTTTTAACTAATAATATATTTTATATTTTAATTATATGTATTATTATTGTTGTTATATAAAGTAATGTGTTAAATATATGTATATGTACACATTTATTAAGTTTAACATGAAAAAGTGTAGTTAATTTGTTTTCAATAGTCAAAAAATAAAAGTAATGTAATGTATTTTGTTAATAGTACTTATATTTATTTATTATTTAATGTAATTTTAATTAATTTAAAAAGTCGATATTTTTTCATCTATATTTATTACAACGATATTTTTGAGCCGATATTTATGTACTTACCTGTTTAGGTATAGGGTGTCGATATTTTTGTAAACGATATTTTTACAACTATGTTTTTGTAAACTATATTTTTGTAATCGATATTTCAACACCCTACCGACAAATACAAAATGACTATGGAGCAGAACCTGCCCTAAACTTAGGGATGAAGTTATTAAATAACTACGACCAGGTATCAGCCATAATACCGGCTAATATTAAAGGGGAAGCAGCATCAGTGGCAATCCGCCAATGCTTAAGGGAGGTCGGCCCATTAATTCAGGAGGCTGAACTACCCAAAATAATTGAAACTGCTCATGCAGAATTAGGCAGCGATAGTTTGGAGGGGAAGAGCTTTAAAACCTCAACCACAGGGCAATCCTGAAAAGGACACTTCTAAGCAGACACCTACTTCTTCTAAAAAGTAGTGGGGTAATAAAAAAGAAAATTCTAAAGACAAGAGATCTCAATCCCGAATAGGGTCTCCTCCACAGGAGCCCTCTGAAAGGAGGTATACCCTTAGGAATAGGGATAACATTAGGAATCCTGACAGGTTTCAAGATACTGATACACGTTCCTCTCGTTCCTTTCAGGGCTCAAAGAAAAGCTCTGAAAGGGAAGGACCGTCAGAAAATAGAGAGGAGCACACACAGTCTAGAGACAAGCAGCGCACTCAAAACTTTACTTCTAATAAAGAAGATAAGCAAAATCCAAAACCTCAATTTAAGAAAAAGAAAGTTGCTGGTCAGAAAATCAGACATGCCCAGAATACTGAGGACACAACTTCTGGACGAGGAATGGGCTCTGACGATGCTAGACAGTGTGGCAGAAGTAACAATAGCTCGCCTGAACCTGAAGGAATTTCTGGTGACAGGGGAGTTGATTGATTACATCACAGTGGAAACACCAGACACCAGGGTGAGTGTTCCACATAAGTTATATGAAAAAGCACTGCGGTTGGAGGAAGACAAACCCAGGAAAGTAAAAGCTCTTATTTGGAAAAACTTATCATCAGGTTATGACATCCTGTTAGCAGAACAAGATAGGCCACCTGCATTCATAATGGAGTGCCCTAGGGGAGAAAGTATAATTGTTCCTGCATTTTCCAACCACGTTCCCGTTCACCTTAAACATACATATGCACAGGAGTGGGCAGTAGTCAAAGCTCCACGCAAGGTGGAATGAGAACTCAACCTACCCCGCAATCCCATTAAAAGTTTCTCCTAATGCTCAGAGGCAATATCCAATAAAGCAAGAAGCTAAAAAACAGGTCAGGGAGATCTTAGATCAACTTGAATACCAGGGGATCATTGAAAAATGTACCTCTCCAATGAACAATCCTTTGTTTCCTGTCGCTAAACCCGACAATACATATCGTCTAGTTTTAGTTTACAAACGTTTAAACTCATGCACGAATACATTTGCTGTTCTAAATGCACATAGTGCAGAATTAATGAATAACATTGTGCGCAAAAAATACAAAACCACACTTGATATCTGAAATGGATTTCTGCCAAAATATAGATCCTGAAAGCAGGTATATGACCGCATTCAGTGCATTATGGTTCCAACAACAATTTTGTCATCTAGCACAAGGGTATTAAAGCAGCCCGGGTGTATTTTCAGCAAGAGTAACAGAGTTACTTAAAAAATGTGATGAAGAAGCGTTATCCTATGTGGATCATATTTATTAATAATAAAAAGATTTATAAAGCGCATGGTTACGCCATCTCGGCGTGTCCCCGCGCTAAAGTGAGAAGGAGGTGGCAGATACCGCAACAGAGGGCCAGATTATGCTAAGCAGTAGGTTTTCAGCAGCTTTCTAAATTTAGTTTCCGAGCATTCAAGCCTTAAATTGAGAGGGAGCCTATTCCAATTCTGAGCAGCCAGAACCCGGAAAGAGCGACCTCCCATTTTGGCCTTCTTTGCCTGGGAAATTACCAGCTGCCCCGTCCCGCTGGATCTAAGAGACCTGCTAGGAACATTCTTGTTAACCAGGTCTCTCAAAAAGGCCGGGCCCACATTCTGCGAGATACGGTGACAGATGAGAAGCGTCTTGAACATCACTCTCTGCTTAACTGGGAGCCAATGCAGCGAATCAAGGGCCTTTTTTGACGCCGCTCTCCTTGGCTGCATAAGAGCCAGCTGAGCGGCAGCATTCTGTAAAACCTGTAGTCTGCCCAGGCCCTTAGCCGTGGCTCCCAGATAGAGTATGTTCCCATAGTCAAGACGACAGGTAATAAGTGCATGTATCATCGTCTTCCTAGCTCCTAATGGGAGAAGATCCAGCGTTTTCCGTAGTTTTTTTAATACTCCAAAACATTTCCCCACTACTCGTCTGATGTGTCGGCCATAGCAGAGAGTAGGATCAACCCAAATCCCCAGATTTTTCGCCTCGGTAAACGGGGTAGGGGTAGGGCCCAAACTCGGAGGCCAGAATTCCGGGCTCCAGCTTGAGTTATCGCCTCCCACCACCAGCACCTCCGTCTTGCTGCCGTTCAATTTCAGGCAGTTCTTATCCATCCAGGAGGCAAGCTCCTGCATTCAAGCTCTGAAATTAGATGACGCAAACTTTGGTGCCTGGGATAGGGAGATCAGTAGCTGGGTATCGTCAGCATATGACACTACATCTACTCCAACAGATGACGATTTAGAGAGGCACTTGACCAGGGTAAGCACCATTATGGGATTTGCCACAGAGGGTTATAAATGTAAGTTTAAAAAATCGAAAATAGCCTACCTCAATGTCCTATTTTTGGGATATGAGCTGTCAAGTGAAGGCAAAAGTCTGACAGCTAACTTTTTAGAAAAATGTGCGCTGCTCCATCCTCCAAAATCTTTTAATAAATTACAATCAATACTGGGATTCCTGAATTTCGGCAGGACATACATTTCTGATTACGCACAAAGGGTAAAACCTTTCTATGACTTAATAAAAACCTGACTTCTCAGCCAGAGATTAGACACAAGAACATACTAATATTCTTCGTTAACTCCAGGAAGACATGATTGCTTCCAAACACTTACAAACACGTGGAAACATACGGCACTTGGTGATCCCAATAATCGCGGGTCAATGCAGGAAAAACGTATTTAACCTTTAATAAAGGAGAAACTGTACCAATCGCTTACGAATCACACTGTAGAACCGGCTTTTTTGGAGACCCCTATCCACTAGGAGAGTCAAAGCCAGCAGTGCAGGGGACACCTAGAATCTACGGGTTCTTCTTGCTTGAATCATACATTACCAAAGAGACCAGGACAACCAGCCGTGGAGGGAAGTAAGTTATTTATTAGCTCGAGCTAAGGACAGGGTCCCAGAATGGTACAAAGACAATTCTACGGACAATCCTGCTTTACTCCGCAGCGCACACATATTTATAGCGCTAGCCACACCCATTTGCACAATACAAAGTTCCTCATTTTGGCAAGTTCCTCATCAGACAAGTTCTTTGTCAGTCTTATGTGGCGCAATCGTGGCCAGGGGAAATCTGTCTCTGATTGCACAATGTACACAGCCTCGTGCTTCCTTGCCCAATTGGTGTGGTCATGGGGCACAGCTTCGTGCTTCCTCTATCAGTTGGTGTGGTCACGGGGCACGACCTCATGCTTCCTCGATCAGTTGGTGTGTTCACGGGGCACAGGAGTTGCTCGTGACAGGCTGAGTTACCAACAATGGACAGGATGTGGCTGGGTCTCTGGCACAACTGGGGGGGTGAGGCACACAGGCAGCTTCTCGGAATTGGCTCGACCACAAGGAGCAGGGAGGGTTGTGCAAGTTTCAACAGGGACGTGGAAAGCAAATCTTCACCAGGTTGCCGAGAGCATGGCAACGCAAAATGGAGTAATGTGGGTCATTTTAAAATACAGTTCAACAGTCCCTCCTTTTGCCATGCAGAGGCAACAATCAATCGTCATCTAGGTCAATGTCCATCATTTCATGGACCTCTCTCTCGATCATCAACATGGCATTGTGATGGTGTAATTTCATTTGTTTGGGTCTCAAAGAGGTGGCACAGAGCCCACATAGTGCTGGCATGCATTGAACACAGAGGCAGGAAGAGAACAATACGGCTGCAATGATGGCAATGAAAATCATTATCTTCCATCCCCACTGAGATACCATGCTCCAAAACCAGCCGGTTAGGGACCATGAACTCTCATCCTGATGGATGTCGGAAGCATTTTTATGCAGTCTCTGAATTGCTTGATAGACTGTTGGCGCATTATCAGGTATGTATATACAGCAGCTTGTTCTGATCATTGTGCAGACTCCCCCATGGTCTGCCAGTATTATGTCAAGCGCCATTCTGTTCTGTAAAGTCATGAGACGGTCTGCTTGAAGTTCCGCGGTGATGTTGCTGAGGGCACCGGCAGTTGCGTTGATGGTGGCCTCTACCACCCTTGTGAGATGTCACAGACTGCGACTATTGACTATAGGGCCCCAAAAGGGGAGGAACCCCTTAGCAAAGTCCCCAAATTCTTGGCCAGCTGTGTCTTCAGCGTCAATCACACCTCTCTTCTGTATGTGGTGTGTTGCATCGACGGTGTAGGTGGGGGGGAGCAACCAAGCAATGTAACAGGTGCCGGCCCAGGACTTGGGCAGCCAGGTGTAGGCTTTGCTCCCACACACAAAGTACGTATTCAGTGAGGACACCAGAGCTGGGAGAGTCAAACCATTGACCTGGAGCATGTAGGCGCAGTCACTTTGCCCCACCCATACTGTTCCATTGCTTTTCATGCAGTATTTCCCGGGATGTGGGTAGATAGGGAGATCCCTTAGAGGTAGCAGTCTTTTCTTCCCCCCACCATGTAGATGTTCGATGGATAAAAAGACCCATGATTGTTCTCATATTCATTCTTTTCTGCTGAATCTTTATCCATGCTTGGCCACTCCGCAGACATGATGTGGCGGAATGCTTGTCTGCTACTGATCTTCCCCAGGGATCGTGTGGATGTGTCACCTGAATAGAATGTGTCGAAGAACACAGTGTACCAGCCGTAGGCTGAACCAGCTCGAGAAAAAGGAGCAGGAATCAGGGACATCCCAGTGCTTGCAGTATGGGGCAGCAAACCACATACGTAACAGTTTGTTGTGTTCACCACAAGCTGGTGCTGGTGTAACATTTGAATGAAAGTGTTGTTGAAGAAACCTGTCCTTCTGTTTTTCTCATGGGTGGGTAATGACACATGTTGATGAGGTGATTCTGTAGAGGTAGGAGACTCAGGTGCTGCAAAGGCAGCGTGTATTACCCACCCGAGGCAGGCCAGTACCAGCGAAATAGTCATGAGTACAAGTAGAGAGATCGAATACCGGCCACGTATTGTCTTTATGTACTCTTGTTTTTTATTTCTTTGCTCTTCAAGCTTTCAGCGTTCATTTTGGTCACCGTCTGCTTCACTTGGTCTTCCCTAGTTGCTGCCTGTGATTGGTGGTTGCTTCACCGGTCAGTGATTCCAGCAGCCCTATTGGCACGCTCCGGTCCGCTGTACCGGCTTCTGTCAAATGCGTCGGTGTATCACAGCCCTGCAGCCATTTGTCGGACCATGTCCAGCAGAGGGCAGAGACCTTTGTCTCTTTAGTCCTTTTTTCAGGATCGGAGGTTGTACCGTTTGGAGCTGGGCGTTGTTTGATCAGGAAACAAAGGCTCTGGCTGTTAAGTGTCCCGCAACCTCAGATGTGGAGGAACGGCAGATTGCAGAATGTCGTTGTCCTCTCGTTCAGATGAAGCCCAGGCAAGGTTGGCATCACTGAAGGGTACAAAGCGCGTGACTTTCTCACATTCATCGTCTCCCAGGCATTCCTTTTCCCACCGGTCGTATGGTAGTGGTAGAGGCACCTTCTTGCAGTGCACTCCATGATCCCAGTTTTTTCTTCCTGCCACCTTCACTGCAGATCTGGTAGCCAGCAACACTCGCATGGGTGGCTTCCACCTCGGCTCCAAGTTGTTTGTTCTCTGGAAATTGCGGATGCAGACCCAGTCGCCTGGCTGGATGGTGTGACCAGGGCCCTCGGGTTTGAGTGGCAGGATATCTTGTACCTGACGATGAATGAGACGTAGGTTAGTGGTCAATTCATGTAAATAATCAATCAACAACGGGTATTCAATATCAGAATATTTCTTTGGGCGGGGTACTCCCCAAAAATTTGCTGGCCGACCAAACACTATATCATATGGAGATACTCCGGTACGAGAATGTGCTGTGGCTCTAGTTGATAGGAGGGCAAGGGTCAGAGCGTCCGGCCAAGATAGTGCTGTGTCAGCCTGGATTTTTGCCATCTTCAATTTCAGTATTCCATTGTGGTGCTCAACCAAATCCGCTGACTGGGGGTGATTGGCGGCATGAAAATTTTGTCTGATCCCCATCCCTACACACACTTTCTTCATTATTTCTCCTGTAAAGTGGCTTCCGTTGTCACTCCAGGATATACTGGGGATCCCAAATCTGGGAAAAATTCCTTTAAAAGTATTTTGGCAGTGCTTATAGCAGTGTTGTCCTTAAGGGGGTAGGCCTCGATCCACTTACTAAAGGCACACACAACTACCAGAACATATCGGAGATTGTTGCATCTTTCCGTCTGTATGTAATCTATTTGGAGCACTTCGAAGGGGTAAGATGGGGGTGCAAAATTCCCAGCAGGTGTTGATGTGCCTTTTCCCGGGTTATGCATCAAACAAATCATGCAATTCCTGACTAACCTCTCAGCATATTTTGGGATGTGTTTGTTTTGCCATACCAGAGCTAGCAATTTGCAAATACCTTTTGCACTAATGTGAGCTGGGCCATGAGCCATAGTGACCACTGGCAAAACATAGGCATCGGGTAACAACCATCGCTGTTGTTCAGACAGATCCGTCCAACAGCCATTCTCATTTAATAGGCCTGTTTGCTCTTCCCAAAGAGCCTTTTCCTCTCTAGTCGCCTCTGTCTGTATTTCCTTCACATTCTCAATAGTATCCTCATGCATCCCCTTCTCCGGTACCCAGTTTGAGGGACCAGCTACTAGGGGTGAGCGCAAAATCCGTTCCGCTTGCGGATTTTGCGAATTTTTGGTAAATCCGCGATCCGCGAACTCCAGCGAATTTGCCGAGAATTTGCAAATCCGCGAGCGGCGGATCCGGGCCCGGGGGCAAAAGTTGAAGCCTGGTCGGTCAATTTCAATAAATATAATAATAATTACAAACAACCAGCAACAACAAGAATACGAATCACCACCATCACCATTATCGTCAATAATAGTGTTCTTTTTATGTACATTTAGTCCGAGCTGGCTATTTGTCATTTGTATTTTTTGTAGCTGAGGGGCCCAATTAGGCACGAGACTGTGTATGAATCAAGCAGACCTTGCAGGATGCTCTGCAGACAGTCTATTTGGGACAATATGTCTGCCTGTGCCAGACTTGTCAGAACAGAATGTAGGACGTGCCACGATGCCCTGCAAGAACTCACGAAGACGGCAGCAGATAGGAAGCGAAAGGACCCATCCTCCGTGGCATTCAATCACCGTCCGTGTGCACTGCACGTGTCACAATAAATTTAGGAAAGGCAGAGCAGCTCCGAAGCCGCTTTTCGAGTCCCACAACCACAGCGGTGACAACTGGCAAACGGGATTCAGGCCCCCGGGCAAGAATGCAAGATTTGGTCTGACCCAGACATTCCAGGCCTTTCTTTACTCATTTGTGAATTTCTGTTTAGTTGCTCCGGACATTCTTCATGCACTCAGAAGCAATGAAATGTCAGCGTTGTCCAAAATATTTTTAACTTGGATTCGTTTTAGTTTTGGCAAGTAAGACGTACAAGAAGGCAAACTCGGGAAAGAAAAATTAAGTTCAATGCATTGCAAACTGTTGTAACTATTTTACGATGGTGCCGGCAAGCTGCCAGCGCCATCCTAAAATAGTTACTAAGTTAGCTTCAACAGGAAGCTCTAATAGATAAAATAAAGCAGGTGCTCGATTTTATCTATTAGAGCTTACTGTTGAAGCTAATTTAGTAACTATTTTAGGATGGCGCTGGCAGCTTGCCGGCGCCATCGTAAAATAGTTACAACAGGCCAGGCTGGTGTGCTTTCTTTTCCCAAATCTACTGTCGAAAATCAGCTGTGATGCTGGATAGAGGCCTTTGCATCCTTGACTTTCACGAGCGCAATCCCTTTGCTGTTCCTGTGACCAGGAGGGTCTGTCTCTTCATCTACTGCTCTGATCGGTCTCAGAGCTTTTACACACACAAGAGGCATGTGCACTCGCATGGAAGCCCCGCCCACACACTCGCGGTGTGCACCGTCTTCCCGCCATTGACCCACTATGATGGACAGCTCACCCAAGGGACCCCTGCGCCCTTCGGGGCGATTGCATAGTAACACACACATGGTCGCTGGAACTAGTTGAAGCTCAAATGCAGTGACTCATTCATCAGCCCAAAAACAATCGTGCTCGTCATCGAGGCTGGGCAGGTGTGCCTTCTTCCCAAATCTACCGTCGAAAATCAGCTGTGATGCTGGATAGAGGCCTTTGCATCCTTGACTTTCACGAGCGCAATCCCTTTGCTGTTCCTGTGACCAGGAGCTTCTGTCTCTTCATCTACTGCTCTGTTTGGTCTCAGACCTTTTAAACACACAAGAGGCATGTGCACTCGCATGGAAGCCCCGCCCCAAATCCGCGGATCCGCAAATCCGCAAATCCGCGGATCGTGGATCCGCAAAATCCGCCCATGCTTACCAGCTACATACATACCGGTAGAGACATCTCTAGCTGTTTCCTTTGCAGTCTGGTGAGCAAATGCATTACCCCTTCCTATGTTATCAGTTACTTTCTTGTGGGCGCTACATTTGACCACAGCTATCTTTGAAGGAAGAGTCAATGCTTCTAACAGCTTGCTGACCAGATGACCATGCTGTATTTTAGTACCGTGAGAAGTAAAAAATCCCCTCTCAGCCCAAAGTCGCCCAAAATTATGGGCCACGCCAAAGGCGTACTGGCTATCAGTGTAGATGTTGACGGCCATCCCCGTACTCAGTTCACACCCTCTTATCAGTGCTACCAACTCTGCGGTCTGTGCTGATTGGTAAGGTATTCTCTCACTTTCCACTACTGTCTGTAACATGGTGATAGCATAGGCAGCAGTTGTGCTACCATCAGGAAGTTTCAATCAAGAACCATCCACATACAGGGTACCATCAGGGGCAGTGAGGGGTGTGTCAGTAAAATCCACACGGCCTTTAGTCCAGAGGACACAATCATGCGGATTAGAATTAGTGTCACCATCAACAAAGGGTAACAATGTGGCTGGATTTAGTGTAGTGCAGCGGCGGATGGTGATATGACTGGCTAAGAGAGTCAATTCATATCCGGACAAACGTGCACTAGTAAGATGTTGAGTTTTTGTCCTATTTAATAAAGTGTCAACTGCTGTGAGGAACCATAACTGTAAGTGCAGTATCAAGGACCAGGCCAGCAGATTGGCGAATGGATATGGCAGCTGCAGCTGCTGTTCTCAAGCAACTGGGTAGTGCGGGGGCCACGGGGTCTAGAACTGCAGAAAAATATGCACAGGGGCATTGTCTGTCACCAAAAAACTGTATTAGCATGGATAATGCGCAACCATTATTAATTTATTTATTTATTTATTTGATTTATATAGAGCATTATAACCCAGGGGTCTCTAAGCGCTTTGTCACGTCCGCATGGCGATTCAGAAAGATGCAGCTGGTCACAAATCAAAGGCAACCCCACGCTTGCTGAAAGAGCACAGTTTTTAATTTCTTCAGCAGCTTGGTTTCTTTCCGCAGTTCCTTTTTTTTTTTTTTATTGACAGATTTTTCCCATATTTTTACATACAAACAGGGCACGACAGTAGCATTTACCTTATAAATATCTAAACATGTTGGCAGAAAAGAAAAAGAAGAAACAAGAAGAAATACAATATTTTGTAATCTCGATACATGTCAAACAGTATTAACATTTTCAACATTTTCTATCCGAGTCCTCCTAAACCAATAAATACTTACACCATAAATTTCAATCCAGACTCTCTTCCTTCCACCTGATTATAGGTCCCCAGATCTGCCTTCCAGTTTTCTTACCCTTTTTCCCCTTTCTTACATAAATCTCTATCTCCAAATTATAAATTGAAAGTAATTTAGCCAGCCATTGGTGGTATGATGGTGCTTTAGGGTCCAACCATGCCGATGCAATAATGAGTCTCAATACTGCCATAGCCATAAACAAGAAATATTCCCATCTCTCACCTACCCTGAGGTTATTCTGTTGCTGTTCATTTCCTTCTTCTTTTACCCCCAAGAGAATAACTGGCGCTGTGAGAGTCACATCTATTGCTAAGCCTAGAAAAAAAACCTCAATATTTTTTATCATTGGCTGCAAGTGAGGGCATGTTGCAAAAATATGTACTAAGTCTGCTTCGGAATCCCCACATCTGAAGCAATTAGTTCCAGTTATGCCACCCCATTGAGCTATTTTAGCAGGCGTGTGGTATAAGTGATATAATGTTTTGTAATGTTGTGCCTGCAAAGGCGCCGAACATAACAATGTATATCCCATTTCTAAAGAAATATCGAAAGTTTCCTCACTAATGTTCAGGCTATGTTTCCACTTACTTGCCCATTTCTCTATATCATCCTCCTTTGAGGCCAACAGTTCTGCATAGAATCTCTTAATGGTGCAATCTACCCCTGCTTGTATCACTTCCATGATTGCATTTTTGTTAAACCCCAATGGACCACCCTTCTTATTATATAAAAAACTCCTCATTTGTAGATACTTAAAGAATTGTCTTTTATCTAATGCAAATTTAGTTTGTAATTCAGAAAACTGGTAGACTCCCTGCTGCCCCAAGATGTCTCCAACCTTTCTGAGCCCTTCTTTCCGCAGTTCCATTGGCAATTTATTCCCGAGAGCTGGGAGTGTGTAGGAGAAAGCACGACCTCCCACAGTAGCCAGTCTACAGCGTGGTTGAACAAGGAGGGTAGCTTCTGCAGATCTTAGCGCCCTACCCGGCCTGTAGAGAGTCAGGCGTGATTTCATGTAGCTTGGTGCCCTACCATAAAGGGCTTTATGGACTATGCACAGCCCCTTGAACATTAGCCTTTGCTTGACTGGCAGCCAGTGTAGTTCACGCAAGAGGGGGGATGCATGCGTGTTTCTCGGCTTTTTATAGATGAGTCTAGCAGCGTCATTCATGACAACCTGCATTTTATTAAGGAGTCTTTGCGGTAATCCTATATACAACGAGTTGCCATAGTCCAGCCTGGCTAGAATCATAGCAGAGACCGCACTCCTCAAGGTGGAAAAGGATAACAACGAGGAGACTTTCCTAAGTTGTCGGAGGAGGCCGACACAGGTGCCGACTACAGCCGTAACTTGTTTTTTCATGGACAATTTACCGTCCACATGGATGCCCAGGCTTTTGACCACTGCCGCCGATTCCGGGGGCATACCCAGCTCCCTAGGACAAAATTGATCATTCCATGGGTTGCCAGCGATGGTAATAGGCAACACCTCGGTGTTATCCGGATTGATCTTTAGAGAATTCCTGGACATCCAGTTAGCTGTGCTTCTCAGAATGTTTTGCAGTCTTGCGAAGGCATCCTGGCCATCATCCAGTTGGATGATGATTTGGGTGTCATCCGCATAGTTATACACCTGGCAGTCCATTTGGTTGAGCATTAGAATCAGAGGCTTTAGGTAGATATTGAACAGAAGGGGTGACAGAGCAGACCCTTGCGGTACTCCGCAGGTGATCGATGTTGCGGTGGAAAACAGGTCACCAAGTTGCACTCTCTGCATCCTCCCTTGAAGAAAGGATGTGAACCATGCAAGTGCTATGCCCTGAATGCCGAACTCCCTCATCCGCGACAATAGTTGTTTATGACACACGGTGTCAAATGCCGCGGAGAGGTCCAACAGCACCAGGGCACCCGGAGTTTTCTTGTTTGCTCTGTTCCTCAGTTCATCTACAATCGACAGCATGACAAGCTCCGTGCTGTGATTCGCACGAAAGCCTGCCTGATTCGGCTCTAACAGGACGTTACTTTCTAGGTGCTCCGACAGAGTAGCGAGAACGTGTTGCTCCAGCACTTTCGCCAGGAATGGTAGCTGGGAGATTGGTCTGAAATTTTTCAGACATTTCACGTCCGCCCCCGTTTTTTTCAGCAGGGGGATCAGCCGGGCTTCTTTGAAGGAAAAAGGTACTTGTCCTACCTGTAAAGATAGGTTTAGGAGGCTCAGCACATCTTCCTCTATACCAGGGAGTGCCAGTTTAAACACTTCAGGTGGGCACGGATCAGACCTGGAGCCCGACTTGACCCGCCCCATAAGAGAGGACAGCCTCTCCCTTGTAATCAAGGGTAAGGCAGTTAATGGGGTTATCACTGGCATTCTAGCTGGCATAACCTGCGGCGGGCAGTCAAACTGGGTGGTCGCCGTGATTTCAGCCACAAGGTCTGTAATTTTGTTAGTAAAAAAGTCCTGGAATTTTTGTCAGTCTTCCTGAATAACCTCCGGAGTCTGTTCCTTATTTTTCCTAAGCTCCGTGAGGACTCGTAAGACTTCTTTCTGGCTCGTGTACAAAAGAAATTAAGGGCTTCTGATAACTAGGGGTGCCTAGCACCGGGGCCAAACACAAGTGTGTTTTCAGTTCTTCAAATGCATGCTGGCACTCATTTGTCCAAGGGAGTGGGTGGGGAACATCTTTAAGTGTGAGGGTCAATATAGGTTTAATGAGTAAAGAAAAATTGGGTATCCACTGGCGGCAGTAGGAGGTGACACCAACTAAAGCACGGACCTCTTTCTGCGTTTTTGGTGGGGGCATTTTACTGATTGTTTGTATTCGTTCAGGGGTGAGGCGGCGTCCCTCTTTCGACAGGAGATGACCTAAGTAGGTCACCTCATGTCAACAATATTGGAGTTTGGAGAGGGAAACTTTGTGATTGAACTGTGCTAGATGCAGGAGCAATTTCATTGTAGCTTCTTTACATAATTCCTCGGTGTCTGCCGCTATAAGCAAATCATCAACGTACTGGAGTAATGCGGTACCTTGGGGTAGGGACAGGGAATCAAGTTGGCCCTTGAGGGCCTGACTATAAATGGAAGGGTTCTCTGTATATCCTTGTGAAGCTCTGCTGAACCGGAAACTTCGTCCTGCTAATGAGAATCCAAAAAGATCCCTAATCTGTTCATCGACTGGTATACTAAAAAAGGCATTTTTTAAGTCGATGACAGAGAAAAAACATGCAGACGGGGGAACCATAGTAAGTAGGGTGGTGATATCTGGGACCACAGGAAACTGGGGAACTACGATTTTGTTTATCTCGCGCAAATCAATGAAAAAACGATAAACACGGGGCTTGGCAGGATCGGTGCGTTGCACACATTTCCTCTTGTCTCTTCAACCACACCCTTGTTGACAAGTTCAGAAATTATCTGGAGTAATGCCCTTTCCCCTTCTTTGGGTATTTTGTATTGGGGAAGTCAGGGAGGCCGAGCATTTTCCTTCAGGGTAACAGAAAAGAGGGGTATGGACAAAAGGCCAACATCAGTATCACCTTGGGCCCAAAGAGCAGGAAGGGACATTCTGAAGTTCCTGGGGAATTGGATCAGAGGAGGCTAAATACACTAGATGTGTGGTAGGGGGACCCATAGTGATGAAAACCCCATCAGGAGAACAGTATATGGTGGCATGTAATCTTTTTAACAGATCTAAACCTAACACATTTTCACCACATGTGGAAGTCAAAACCAAAGGGGAATCAACTGTGTATGGTCCTATAGTTAGTTCCAGTGGTTGTGAAACGGGGCTAAATACTGGGGCACCAGAAAACCCCACAGAAATGTATTTGCGCCAGACAAGGGGGCCTCAGGGACTTTAGACCTAGCAATGGAACTTTAGGCTGCACCAGTGTCAACCAAAAGTTTCTCCGTAGAGCCCAGTGTAACATGGACATTCGGTCCCTTGTGGTCAACAGGAATAGGAACGGGTCCCTTCTCTTGTCTTTGGCAATCCTAGTGGGACAGGAACCCCGTCCCTTCTTCAGGCTCATAATCCTCAGTAAAATAATTGCGGTCTTCATAATTAGCGGTATCAAATCTATTCTCTTGCATAAGGGGGCGCCTGTCCTGTAACTGCGTTCTAGGCCCGGATCGCCCTCGTCCTCTCTGGGGACATTGGCCTGTGAAGCGGTCAGCAGGGGCAGAGCTGTTCTGAGCCAACAAGGGATACTCATTGCGCCAATGACCCTCCTGGCGACAATAAGCGCACTGGTTGGGTCCCAGCGGCGGGCGAGGAGTCTCAGGGGCAGGTCTCTGAGCTATTCGTTGAAACTTAGGGGCACCTCTGTTTTGGGTCGGGGTTGGGTATGCTTGTTGGAGTAAGACCTTTGTCTTTAAGTCTTTAGTCTTTTTATCCGTTCTATCTCGCTCTTCATTCTCCCTATTCTCATAGTACTGGGTCATTGTCAAAATGCCAGACGGGGTGGAGATGGGCCATGCACTTTCTGACATTTTAAGCTTAGTCCCAAGCTCTGGTAAAAGATTGGACACAAATGTATCCACAAACAGTCGCTGTCCCCCTTCTGAAGTCATGTCCTGTCCACTATAGTCGGTGAATGTGCTTTCGAATCGTGTAAAAAAGTCAGACACTTTCATCTTTCTTTTGACTGCAAGCAGCTAATCTGTCCCAATTAATACAGTGAGGTGTCAACATTTTTTTCATGGCAGTAAGTATCTGGACCGGAAGGGCTAAGATCATGGGATCAGGTTTCTCACCACCAGTTCGAGCCCTGTCAGCTTCCTCAAATTCTTTCCACGTATGGCCTAATGCTGCCTGATTATTATGGCGTATTTTAGACCATACTTCAGTCGGTACTACCTGTCCCATTAACATATCTATATCTGCTAAAGTCATCACGCAAGATTGGAGTGTCTGAGTTAATTCCTTGTTATAACCTGCTGGATTTTTATGCGGGTCAGGCAATTGGCTTTTAAGTTGGAGGACGTCAGACCTTTTCCAAGGGACATGGACCCACATTTGTCTAAAACCTGCCGGTGTGTCAGGCTTGCCATTTATGACAACAACGCGGTCTCTCCAAACAGGCTGTACCTCCTCATTGGAAAACCCTTATTTAACGTAACACCAGATAAGGAGTCTCTGTAGGCTACCAGCGTGATTAGATCGCATAATAGTGCTGGGTCCTGTATGTCCCCTATTTCAACCTTATGGCGAAGGTCAGACAGGCCTGGGGGTGGACCTGATTCTACAAAATCCTCCCACATTTGGATCAGCATGTAACACATTTCACAAAAAATCTCAATCTGGTGGATGCGTGTCCACTGATCCATTGTCATCCATATATCCTGAGCGGTGTACATAGTGTTATTTTCCATCCACCTACGAGCTTGTTGACCCATAGCGAGTTGTTCCTGTGTATTACCTATCAGTCTGCGCAAAGTGCGTCGTCTGGGAGTGGGTGGTCTATGCGGAGTTACATAAGGGATATAATCACGTACCACTGACCATGCATTCACTAATAGCCCTTTACTGGGGGAAGGTGTCAGATGACTGTCAACAAGAAATGGATTGGTTGCAACAGGAGATAAAGGCATGTTAGGTTGGAGAGGTACAGGACCAGTGGAAGGTGCAACAAGGGGAAGGGAAGGGTGGACTTGCATTCGTACATTGGCCTGAACAGTCGGGGCTTTGGGAACAAGTGGCTTAGGAATCAGACAAACCAGGGCATGGGCAGTGGCAACAACTGGAGCAGTAGCAGGAGTCAATTGTGCGGGATCAAGGGCCGGATACATGGCGTGGGTATAAGGTGGAGGGGTGCTCAACATGGAGGACATGAGAGGGTCATCCTCCTTGTCCCTGTCCTTTTCGGGAACCTTCTTTGTAATGTAACATCCATCTATCTGCATTCGATGTAATCTATCATGTATTATTATTAGGGCTCCCGGTTTTCCGTTTAACACCTTGCGTGCGGCGCCGATTTTCCCCCGGTGCTGGACATTCCAGAACAGGGTGTGGTCGGTGACGGAACCATTCCGTCATCAGCACAGCTCAACTGTGACTGATGACGAAATGGTCCCGTCACAAGCATCGAAGGGGTTAAATGGAATTTTACATATAAATACAGACGGAAAACAAGTTTTCCTTTGTCTGTATTTATATGTAAAAACGGGAAAATACTAGCACATTTGGCGGCGCTGCCGTGCTCCAGCAGAGAGTTACAAAACAATAGGATGGTATGGTGATTGCTCACCACAGAGTAAGTATCGCCTCTGGCGTTGTCACAACAAAGCCTCGTAAACAAGTGAATGGTCTTTTAAAGACCTGTGAAGTTCTCGGGTGCGGCTGGCAGCACAAAAACTGTGTACGCAGGGGAGGCCATCTCAGCCTGGACTTGGACTATTGCCTTAATTTAAGGCAAAGAGTGCATCCTCAACAATGTTTCATGCTTAGCAATTTCTCTGTCCCGAAGGAGGGTTGCACGCAGTTGAAGACTTTCACAGGTGTTATTTCAATCAAGATTAACATATCAGTACGGAGACAGTGAAGAGTTGGATTGAACTCTCTGCAGTTACAAGTGGACATGTGACATCTTAAGGACCGTGGCTGATACAAGACTAGTTGAACTGTGGTAATTCATTTTACGGAACTGATAGATGGGATAGATGGGAGCTCGGCACACAGATTGGAGGCATACAGGGAGAGACGAGAGGGGCACGATCGTGTCAGTTTGCATTGAGGAGATGGCAAACTCATTAAGTATTATCAGGAGAAGGGTAAAATGTGAGATTTGTAGTCAGAAGTCAGTGACTTGGAAAGAGAAAAGGGGGAACGAGTGGTGGAATGGGTTTGATTCACGAGGATAGCTAGAAAGCAGAACGGCATTGGGTAGTACATTGTGGGAGTTGTGGTTTCCATGAAAGGACTGGAGTACGGGGTATAGTAGAGGGGTAATAGGCTGAAAGCATCATTAGTAAAATGAGAAGATGGACAAGATGAGAGTTTGGGAGGGAGATTGAAATTAAATGGCGAGATATGGGAGAGCTATGAGCGGCAGAATGGGTTTGATGCACAAGGATATATGGTGATTTTTCTTTTTTTGTTTTTTTGGAATTATAAGGAAACAGTAAAGTGCAAGCCACCCTCACTGTGCAATCTGTGTCAGTTAGGGTATGGAAAATCCCGATATTTTTCCCAATTAAAAAAATGATAACATGCAATTTAGAAAGCAGTGTTGGGCACAGACAGGCATGCTTTTTTTTAGGCCGCATATTACTCTTGTCTACTGCATAATTTGAATTGAGTTGCTTCCAGGTGTTTATAGCTGGGCACATTTGGGTTGTAGCTGAAGGCAGTGTGAGTTTTCTCAGTGGGGCCCTATGGTGCTCAGTGTGGGAGATGATGTGGACCTCTGTGCCGATGACAGAAATGGCAAGGCTCTGAGACAAATGGCTTTTGATAGCACTTTTAGGCGTATTTGGGACATTCTGCGAATGGCAAAGTTTTCAGATGAATGTATTGTGTTCACCAATAACAAACAAGTGCATGTGTGCATTGTCAATTTAAATAAATGTGGAAAAATACTAGCTGCAGCGTCGTCTTTTACTTGTGGGAAAAATAAATATGGATAAATACAGATAAAATGCCCAAAAATAAATATGGATCAATACAGACGGAAATGGCAAAAAAAAAATACCATAAAACCGGAAGCCCTAATTATTATACCCTCTTCTATTCTCAGATTATCATGATCCTGGGCTTTCTGAATCACACTCATACGCATTACTTTAGCTTCACTCTTTTTGAGTTTGATTTCTTTCTGTTTGGATTCCTTGCGCCAAACCCGAAAGGAATCAAACATCGCAGGTCAGGCTTTTCTTTGGAACAACTTCTCCTCTAAATTATCTAGTACAGGAGGTTCAAAACTACCACATATTGGCCATTGTAACTCAGCATTACCCTCTGTATACGTATGCCAAAGTGAGCAAAACATAATCGGGCCAACACCATGTTTAGCATACACTTCATGATTAGGGGTCCCCAAAGGAGGTATCGGACAAGATTCCTCGAATGTGGAGTCCTGTGTACAATAACAACAACACCATTTCCGAAACTTACTAAATCCAGGCATCTCTAGACGTGTATCCTGGTTCCAAACATCAAAGGGTAAAATCTAATGTTTACAGCATACAACTTTTGCAAAAGTCGAACAATACCGAAAACCAAAATACAATTTACCAAAGAAGTGGGCCACTCCCACTCTTATCTGCCCATTAATATTCCATCACACAGCAGGTGTCACAAAGGTCCTGATATCCCAAAACTAGGAACCAGAACTGGGGCGTCAGTCGGGGCCGCAGTCGGGTAGCCCACTGGAGGGAGGAATCACGCAATCGGAGACCTCGGGCCCACAAAGACAATTTTCAGCCAATGTAGTGGCGCGCCTCCCTTAGAATTCAATCACGGACTCCTCACGACCACCAGGCTCGATGCAAACCACCAAAGACGCCCCACATTGGGCGCCAAATTACAGAACCGGCTTTTTGGAGACCCCTCCCCACTAGGAGAGTCAAAGCCAGCGGTGCAGGGGACACCTATAATCTACGGGTTCTTCGTGCTTGAATCATACATTACCAAAGAGAGCAGGACTACCAGCCGTGGAGGGAAGTAAGGTATTTATTAGCTCGAGCTAAGGACAGGCTCCCCGAATGGTACAAAGACAACTTTACGGAGACTGCTGCTTTATTCCGCAGCGCACACATATTTTTAGCACTAGCCATGCCCATTTGCGCAATACAAAGTTCCTCATTTTGACAAATTCCTCATCAGACAAGTTATTTGTCAGTCTTATGTGGCGCAATCGTGGCCAGGGGACATCTGTCTCTGATTGCACAATGTACACAGCCTCGTGCTTTCTTGCCCAATTGGTGTGGTCATGGGGCACAGCTTCGTGCTTCTATCAGTTGGTGTGGTCACGGGGGACAGCCTTGTGCTTCCTCGTTCAGTTGGTGTGGTCACGGGGCACAGGAGTTGCTCGTGACAGGTTGAGTTACCAACAATGGACAGGATGTGGCTGGGTCTCTGGCACAACTGGGGGGGGGTGAGGCACACAGGCAGCTTCTCAGAATCGGCTCGACCACAAGGAGCGGGGAGGGTTGTGCAAGTTTCAACAGGGACGTGGAAAGCAATTCTTCACCAGGTTGCCGAGAGCATGGCAACACAAAATGGCGTCATGTGAGTCATTTTAAAATACAGTTCAACAACACCTGTACACAAATGCAGAAATGCGTTTCACTTTAACAGAAAAAAATCCTGGCAGCAGTTCAGACTGCTGTAGCAAGAGAAAGAGCACTGGCTCAGGGGAAACGCATAATTGTTGTAACTCCGGTACTGGCTTTAGAAGCTGTTACAAAGGCCAGCATTCCAAATGCAAAAGCATTACATCCGAGATGGATACAGTGGGCTAATTCTCTTACTGCAACAGATGTTGAATACAGATTTGATTCAAGTTTAAAAACACAAGCATTCCTGCAACATGAACAAGAATATCCTCTAGCGAATGAAATCTTGCCTCTAGATCAGTGTGAATATATGATTTATACTGACGGATCTGCGCAACCGGCCATAGGAAGTAAGCAGCAATATTTTTCGGCATGTGCTATCGTTAAAGGTCGCACACGTGATGGCATGTTCCATTCATGTGCACAAAAACGCAATCTCTAGGAGACTGCATGGCTCAGTTGGCAGAATTAAAAGCACTAATACTGGCACTTGTAAATATGGATCACAAATTCCCCACACTTGTGTGATTCCTTTTACTGTGTACAGTCGTACAATGAATACTTACAGCATTGGGAGCAAAACAGGTTTGAAGACGCAAAAGGTGGCACTATTAAACACAAAATGTTATGGGAACAGGTAGTGGAATTGAAATCCGAGCTACCAAGGACTCACCTGATCCATACACTGAATCATCAACGTGATGGCGTTCACGTCGAAGGGAATTCATTGGCTGATGAAGCCGCAAAGGTGGCTGTTCGCACGGCCTCCGTAGCTGCGCTGACTCGTTCAAAAACGAGAATAGACAGAGATATAATGGTAGCTGTCATCGCATCATGCAAAGGCAGCACAGCAGTACCTAAAAAATGTCCACTCAAATACTCCTACAAGTTAGATGCACAAAACATGCGATATGCTCAGATTGCTGGAGTGGGGGATACAGTAATTCCAAATATGGATCGTAGGCAAGGTTTAATACTGGCTGAACATGAGGGTTTGGGCTCTGCTCACACAGGCGTAACAGCGACTATCTTTTAACTGAAACAGCGCTATTGGTGGCCAGGGTTAACTAAGCAAACTAAAGACTATATCTTGAAATGCGACATCTGCCAGCAGATGAAAGGCTCCACCGTTGCACGGCCAGCACAGACACCATTACTGAAGTTAGACAAACCTCTTGCATGTGTGTACTTGGACCACTGCGGCCCCTTACAAATGGACGGGCTTACAGGTATATCAAGGTAGCAGTGGATTCATGCTTGAGATTCCTATGGGTATAACCTCAGCGTTGTACTGACCCTCGAACTGTTCTAAAAGATTTGAGAGTCTTTATTGATAAATACGCAGTTAGCACATTACACTCTGACCGCGGCCCTGCGTTTAGCTCTTGGGCTTACAAAGAGGCCAAGGAAGGAATGGGCGTAGCACTGTGGTTCTCATCTTTGTACTATCCTGAGAAATTCGGTTCTGGAGAGAAAAACCCGGGACTTTAAGCAATCTTTAACAGCTAGGGTATTAGGCTAGGGCGGTAGTTGGGTCACATACATTTATGGGGTACAGCGGGCAATAAACAACCAGTCAAGAAGCTCTCTAGGGGGTGTCACTCCATATGAGGTCCTCTTTGGGACACAAATTTGGGTACCTGATCTTGATTGTGAAGGCGCAGTGGCGGATGAAAAACCATTTGATATCCATTATCGTTTGGCTGTTTTACAGGATCTAAATGAATCCAAGACATAACAAAGCAATGTCCATCTAAAGCAGACCGCCACTGAGAAAGTCAAGGTAGTCACAGCAAGACCTGTCCAAATGCCAAAAGTCAGGGATCTGGTCAGAGAGAAAATTATGGGAAAAAATGGAATTTGGACCCTCGTACAGAAAACCTGTACCAGTCCTTGCAGTACATGGAACAAGAACTGTGCTGCTCCCACCTCTTGCTGGAAAAAAGGAGAAAAGATTTGTCTCTATCGACTTAATCAAACCACACTATGTGGCCAATACTAAACAGTAGGACTACGCTGTAGCAGACGCCCTCCTCTAGCCACAATCCAAGAAGTTCAAACGGAAAGACTCATAACGTTTTAAGAGCCACCTGTAAGGAATAAAGGACTAAGCAACAATACTATGGAACGTGTTCCACTTCAACTAGAAATTCAACTTCAAAAGAAAATCGGAATAATTCCCAAGTTACAATTAGACCGAATACAGACGTCTACATCAAGATGCCTCGTCAAGAGAAAAATAACATTTCAACTAATCCCGATGCAATTCCTACAATTGATCGAACAGCTTCTAGCTATTTCATTAACTTTGATACGTTTTCTCTGGATCCAAGCGAGCTGGAAACGACACCAACCAAAACACCATTCAAACAAGAATTGAAGAACTTTTTTCTCTTTCTTCAAAAGACATACCTGGTATAACCTTGTATTGAACTCTGGGTAATTTCTGGGATATTGTTTTTTTCTTTTCTGGCTAGGCTTAGTATTGACTTTTAGTATCCTTATCAATGGGCACTATCTACAACAAGGTTCCACAGCCCAAAAGGTCAACATCCTACTGAAGCCACATCCATCATCACATCGTAAACAAAGAGACTTGTCATCAGTGAACATTACAGCTGCTCCTGTACTCGATGGTATAGTATGGGACAAGGTTGATTTCAACATATTCGGACCGAACAAACTTTTAAAAATTAATCTTGTATTTAAAATCTCATTAAGTGATTTCATTACTTCCAGTACTTTTCTGATGATTGGAACACTAAAACAGTAAATAACATGTTGTCTGATTTAGAGAAAACTGCTGGATTTTCTGATAATGAAATGTTAGAGGGTTCCTCAGAATATGACACATTGTAATGTTACCAACATTTTGGTCATCATTTCCTGTACAAATCCATTTACCCTAGGAGTGTATTTGAGTACCATCAGTGGGAACATTGCCCAACACCACCAAAATGTAGTTTACAAATGTTTGCACAGAAATTTGCATACTTTTCAGGGTTTAACACCTCAGACCCAGCCTCATTTTATTATAAGGTTGCACCAAAATTAGCACTGAAAATGATGTTGACAAACACAAAACAGATTTACTCTGCTTCCTTTTTGGCCCAATTGTCTGAAGAGGGTTTCAACCTATGGAAAGACGAAATTGACTCGAAATCGATTTGGGGTTCAAGAAACTGGCAAGTCCAGGGTACAGAGGCACTGTTTAGAGCATGCCTCATTCCACAGCAGATGATCTTTTTAAATGATACTGTGCAACCAACATCTTGTCTTAGAATAGCCAAGATAAAGGACCTGAACACTCCAACGTTTTCTACACCATCACAGCGGTGGCAGAATTCTTCTTCAAAGGAAGGGGCAACAAATGATGACATACAAAAGTACAATAGACCAGACCCAAATTGGAAGGAGTGGTTGGTTTGGTCCTTAGACACGAACACATGTCATAAACGGGTCCTACACATCACCAAGGGACTCAGTATGCAGAGGCGAGATCCACGATATGTACAGAGAGAACATTCAGGGGGTAGTGACATCCTACAGTGTTGGGAAGTTGTGCCGAGAATGGCTAGAAACCTCAACACTTGCAGAAGTGAAACAACACTTATCTTTACTCTCACATGACATGGATCTTAGGGACTTTTTACTAGAACCTAGGAAATAACATCAGAAACATTTCATATATGCAGGCATTTATGCTGCCAATAATGAAATCTGGAAGATTTCCCAACAAGAAGCCGCAGACAGAATACGCGAAATAGACCGTAAAAACTTGGAAAAAGTGTTAGCTGTGGTGGATAATGGGTTAACAACTTTGACCTCTAGAGTATATTCATTGAGCAACATTGTATCTTCTGCTATTGATATACTGGAACAGGATTTAGCCATATTACAACACAGCCAATCTCAGTTACATTCTATTGTGTTATTGAGCTGGACGCTACAATCTTTGCGTGCAGGCTTTGTGCCTTGGAGTTTTATAAACAGTCTCTGTTTTCAGAATACAATCTAACTGATAAACATATAGATATGGCACACAGGGGAGCAAAATATACAATGCTGCAAATTGAAAAAACTGGACAGGCTTCCATTCACAGTGGCTGAACTATCAACCACTGAGTCTCTAATCCACAGCCAAATCACTCTCCCGTTCACGACCTTTCAGTTTCACTATTGCCTTGGACAAATGCAGGAGGCAAATATGAAAAATTGGGTAAAGAATACATTAAGAAATCCTGGCATTTACCATATAGATTTCGATGCCGGAGTAGGGATCAGGAAGTGTTTCTTAGTGGTACTAACTGCAAGAGCGCTTTAAGTGGTTCTCTCATGTGCCAAGATATCGTTTTGCACGGAGCCTGTAGTGGTTCAGTTTCGAATCTCTCTTGCCACATGAAAGGAACTCCAGCTGCTATGATCACTACAGTGTTCGAATTACTTTCGAATGAGAGTTACTTGATGCTGAACAATCAAGATTGTTGTGGGATGCTCCCGAACATTGCATATCTGCTCACCGTGAACACCAGGGTTACTTGCTGTATGCAAGTATTGTTTCCTCTGACAAATACAGTCAGGGAGGCCCCAGTATGGCCTTCACTGAATGTTTCTTTTATACAGTTTGATACTTTGAGCAGAATGAAAGCCATGCTTTTACAGCAAACAGTGCCATTGACCTCTGCACGAGAAACCTTTGGACTTCAAGTTGCAAGGACCTCGACAGAGATATATGCGCTAATCTGTACAAACTGCCCTTGACATTTCACAGAACTAAGGGGTCGTATCAAAAGTTTGTCAGATACAAGCGGTGTTGTACACCTATTTAAAACCATAGGGTCAGGATTCCTTAACACCTTCCAGACCATCCTCGGAGTTATTCCTAACTTTATACACTCCGTATTTGGAAGCATTTTCGGGGGTCTACCTCTGATCCTGCTTGCTATTGCTGGAATCCTGATTTTCGTTTAACAGCTTCGCAATGGACGGACCATCTGCCAGCGAGATTGCAAGAGCTCTCCTGGAAAGATATTACCATGAGCGCACGGTACAACATCTGGATGTGCCTCGCCTTTGAGAACTAAGTGCTTCTTGGTTCCTGTCATTCAGACCAGTCTTCAAAGACTGCATCATATCTGTTTTCCGATGCCTGTTTCGCAGAGGAGAATGCGAGTTGGACATCTGTCGCCAGTGGACTTCGACTCCAGGCTGGAACCACTGCGATCTCAAGCTCGACTCTGTCCTCAGCGTATTCCCATCTTAAAGCATGCATTCCTCGAGGATCCGCTGGTGCCTTTGACCAAGTTGAATTTCAGCTCCACCCTTGACACCGAAGTATCAAACTCACCACCGGCTGCCTCACCAACAACTGCTGGCAGCACTGACGAATTTCATCTATGCACACTTGACGTGCTATGAGAGGTATTACAATCTTTGTCCCCTACGACAGCAGGCAACGAGAATGTTATGTCTCCCAGCCAGGACATATAATGTGAATCTGGCTCACCGTGTGCTGGGAACAAATTGAGTTTTTTCTTTCCTCTTCTTTTTACTCAAAATAACTTATTCAAATAGACACTTTCTATACCAAAGCATGGCCTTCTAAGTACGCTTGCAGTAGTTCTACTTGTGTGATCGTACTCATTTAGAACTGTGATTTGTGGAACTTTATTACAAATGACATACTTTCACAAAGAACATTTTTTCTCTTGTTTTAAACTGTTTTTAAATGAAATTTTTACGTTTTTAGAGACATTTTAAATGACTACTTTTTAATTTTATGCACTGACACTGTTATAAATGTGTATCTCAAATTTGTATTATCATTGTTAAGTATAAGGTGGAGTGGGTGTTATATTTCATATCGGTACCCTCATATAGGGGGGAACAACCTTTATGACGCAACTTTTAGCACGCAGTGCTATTACAACGCAGACTTTAAAACAAAAACCATTACAACGCATTACACTTGGGGGCGCTCTAGGATAGGGAATAGTTTTAATTTACTATCCAACACCTTCCCTAGTGTCCACGGGGACTGGTGTAGGAATAGTAAATTAAACTATTCACTATCCAGCACCCCCCAGTGTAATGCGTTGTAATGGAATGCGTTTTAAAACTTGTGTTGTTACAGCATGCGTGGTAAAAGCATGCGTTGTAACAACCTACATCCCTCATAAAGGTCCAGGGAACATCGTACACTTTCCCTACATCATCTCCCTGTCATTTCATATGAACGAGCCTTATAAGGACATAACTCCAAATAAGGACATACTGCCTTGTATGGACATAACGCCTTATAAGGACTGTAGCCTTTTATGGACTAAACCTTTCACCTAGTTCCATGCCGAGGGTGGGTTTTTCCCAAATAATATTGCTAAGACGTCATCCTTAGCACATATGAATAATTTATGAGTACACTCTCCAGGAGGTATATTTCACCTCTCCCATCGACGCGCAAGGTTTAATCCCCAATGGCATCTCATCCTGAACAATGGGGAACATACGCACATAGACTGTATAAATACAGCACCTCTTGCTATCAGAAGGTAGGAGGGAACTGAGACTTCAAGGCTGACACACTGACTAGAGTCGCTGCGGCTGCGCCATGTCATCGCTCCAGCTGACAGTGGTCTGACGATCCCTTGCGGGGTGTCCAGCGCAAGTCCAGGACGAAGTCCCACACTCTCACTATTCAGGTATGGGGGTTCGACTAACTCCTAGTGGGATTCTTGGCTCTTAGCCCCTACACACATGCTAGGTACACTTAGGTACATTTATACAGGCATCTTAGGAGTAGGCACTTTATTTTATAAATGCATTTCATATTCATGTATGTGTTCATGACTATTACAAAATGGTAGAACAATACTATTTCTTTTTATTCACTGTACTGCTGATTCTATATCTCTGCTACTTTGTTACAGTTGTAGCAGCACACTTATTTTACATGAGAAGAGCAACTGTACAATAAAGTCTGAGGTCATTATGTTCTGAGGTTGACAAAAACCATTCTCTCTGATAACAAGAGATTCTAGTGGCACAATGAGCTAGGTAATGGGAAAACATAGGCTGCCATATTCTTTGGGGTGGTACAGAGTCAGTTTGCCACCAAGCCCACAGTATATGTAATCCGTAAACAGCATAGGTCCTGCATGAAAGAGTACTATTGTAACTACACTGCACCACTACCTGGTTAGACCCTCAAGACCCTTAAGTTGTTTCTGAGGCTATGGAGGCTAAATGTTGTGTTTAGCAAGTTGTGAATTTTGTATGGTTGTACATCTGCTGCCCTTGATTGGGCCCCATAGACTCTTTCTTTTGATGCATTTTAGGGAGCTACAATTTCCATGAGGTTGCCAATGTGTGGACCCCATAGATTCTTAATTGTGGGGGTTTTTAGGAAGCTATGTTTTACACAGGGTTGCCCTGTCATCATCCATGGGTGGCCCCTTAGGCTATTTGTTGGTTTTGAGGAAGTAGTGTCATGTGTTGGGTTACGTCTTTCCTGTGTCTGGGTGGGTGGACTCAATGGACCTCATTTGGTGGTCTTGTAAGAGGCCAGGTCTTCCTTTGGGTTACATCTTCAGTGTTCCTCCGTTGCCACAAGAATCTCTGGTGCCTTAGAAAGGGACACTTTCCAGCCCTTGCATCCCACCTCTCCTAGATATACCACATAATCATTTTCCCTTGTGTTGCCTTAAGAGATGTTGTCGCTTAATAAAGGGAAGTATCTCAGCTCCTTTGACTGCTCTTCCATATCCATACATTTCCCTGAGATTTCTTACTCTCCTGATTTGATTCCCACTTCTTTCTTTCTCCCACTCATATACCCTGCTTTCATGCAACCATCTAAGCCTAACTTTATCTCACGTTTTTCCATTCTACTTATACCATTTCTTCATCCCGCATTCAAAGGACTGTTCATATTACTCCTTACTCCACTCTTTTCAACACACTCTCTACCACATCCTACCCGTCACTAACAACTCCTCTCCTATTTGCACCTCCTCTGCTTCTATACAACTCTTTTGCCAATCAATTCATTAC
Source organism: Lissotriton helveticus (assembly GCF_964261635.1). Classification (NCBI taxonomy): domain Eukaryota; kingdom Metazoa; phylum Chordata; class Amphibia; order Caudata; family Salamandridae; genus Lissotriton; species Lissotriton helveticus. The sequence continues at coordinate 1,630,026,806 of NC_136065.1, read as the reverse complement.
CTCCACCTTTTTCACAATCCCCAGGCGCACAGGTACCCTCAGTTACTCTCTTACTCCCCATCCCACCTTGCACACCTGGCTCCACCTCACTAACCTCAGCATTGAAGTATTGTTGAAAAAGAAGCGTCTGAAAATCTGCGTCCTGATCACAGGTTCCATGCACAAAAACCTGTTATGTAAAGATGCAGCCACGATGCTCTACAAGCCCATTTTCCCTGGATAGAAAACCATTGTAGAAATAACAGTTGTGTTTAGGTATTCTCTACCATCCAGTAGCTTCCTACTCTTCGTAGGATATGGGAGGAAATCCAGTACTTGTCGAATGTTCCACTTCCCTTCAACAACTTAATCATTCTGTTGATCTTCAAAATACCCGTCCCTGTAAGCCCCACATTTAGCCCCACAACTGATCTCAATGTTTGAGAGCAGGCCTTCAGAAGTGAGCTGAGGTATATGCAATGCAATTTCTTTTTAATCACTTCTTCCTTCCTGTATGACTGTTATCCTGTATTTCTCTTCCTTCTTCTATCTCCCTTTCTGGTTAAAGTCTGATGATGAACAATAGATATAAAACCCCAAAAATGAGGGCAGCTTCCTACCACCTGCAACCCCATGCACAACTTTAGCACTGCTTCATAAGGCTCCTTCCAGAACTCGACAGAACACTCTACTTGTGACCTTCAGATCTCGGCATATTACCACAGATGAGGCTTTCCAGAAATAGACATTATAGTACAAATGAGTTTCTAGAGTCTAGATAAGGCCTCCAAAAGTGTAGGCAATACCCCAGATCAGGTCTTACAAATCAGGGACAATAATCCAAGAATGCATCCCAGAATTGACAGTGTACTCAACATATGAGAGCGCAGTATTCCTGATGTTGCGTTAACAGTGGTGATTACAGTGTACATATTAACACACATTCCCCTTCCATCCATTATGGGAACTAGAAAATGATGAAGGACAAGGATGGCCGCATGCTGCTAAGTGTGCTCTAACTTGTGTGTGTGTGTGTGTGTTTTTCTGTGTAAGAGGGAAATTTACCACATTGTACACTGAACATTTGCATGGGTGTGTGAAGGAAGTTCACAAGGCAGCTACCAATGGTATACCTATTGTAGGAGAGAAGCTTATACTGCTGCCGGTACTTGATGTGTATGTATGAGGAAAGCATGCACTGCTGCTTCTTCCTGTGCTGTTTTTTAACAATGGTCCTTAGAAAAACACATGCATAACAGGAACTTAAATATAGACCAAGATGGGTGCTATATTCCGAAGTGTCCAGCCGGACAAAGAATTTAATCAGATAAATACATTCTCATCATTTTGCAAGAGCAACAAACAATAGAGTGGGACGCAGTCCTGCATCCAATACAAAAAACAAAGAACAAATACATACGAACAGTAAGAATTTCAGGCAAAAAACAACGGAAGCTTTGATTCACTTAGAAAATTTGACAAGCTATCCATAATAGTATCCACATTAATATCACACAATGGTTTAACGTGTGGAACTATTGTGGAACTATTTCCTAGGTCGACGACATATCGATCCCTTTCAGAAGGATAATGGGATCATCATCAGGACGGTTCAATTACATGCCTGAGTATGAAGACACTGCCTGTAGAGAGAGAGGGGGAAGAAAGGCAGAGAGATCTGTAGTAAGAAAGTAGCGAACAGTTGCTTGAGGCATTGATAATCAATGGGACCATGCAGTTTGTGAATTTGGTGGGGTTGAGATTTTCTGCCGTGAATGCATGGGCTAGTGAGATAGCAGTACAAGTAATCATATGCAAGCTCCAGAGTACATTGGATAAGCACGATGAAATCAAAATTAGCGGTGGGTAAATAGCTAGTATATACAGCAGTGTGAAAAAATGACAATGGGCTTGTGCAGCTGTGGTAAATAAAATATTACCCTATCATAATTTCTAGGCATAAACATGCATCATGCATTAAATGAGAGGCATAGTCCGTGATGTCCGAATTAAAGGGCTTTGTTCCTATAACTCGAGTTAAGGGAGAATCTGTTCCATCACCTCTAAGGTTCAGGAAGGGTCTTCTAACATTATTTGTAGAGTACATACATTTATACATTTATTCTTGTACATAGGGAGGAGCGCTCCAGGCAGAGCAAGAAAGAAAGAGAGATAAGAGCATGTGGGCGTGCATGAGGGTGTACACTTGATGAGTCATAGGTGGGTGATAGGTGGGTGGCTACATAGAGGAGGAGTTACATGGCCAGCTGGAACTTTGCCCTACTTGTGCACGCAACTTGATCATGACGTGCAATTGACGTGTAACTGGGGGGAAAGCTGACTTTAAGTCTAGTAGAGAAACCTTCAGTGTCAGGGCGACCAGCACGTCTGGTACTATCTGATATCTTGAGTCGGGGATGTATTATCTGAAGCAAAAGGTTGCTCATCACTAAAAGACAGAAAGGGCATATATTTCTTTGTGCATTGCATGGGGGCTGTGAGCTTTCTACAGATGCAAGTACTGTAATTTCATTTAAACAGAGACAGAAAAGCTGGGCCCTATCTCTGCAGACGGGTTCTGTTTACCTTCTTAACCGGGCAGGAATGTGATTCTGTAAAGCAAGCAGATAACTATTTTGCAAAACACTGTCTTGGCACCCCTTGCTGGGCTTCTCTCTCTATGAGCCAGAAATATGCAAGGTCAGGGATACGTAACTGTAGCTTTCAGAGTGTCTGAGCCATGAAAAACCCTTAATTCAGAAAGTGGCTCAGGCTGAACCACAAAAAGGGTTCATCTCGATATTAAAGGTGCACAATTCAAAAACATGGGCCTCACTGCTAACTTAACTTTGTTACATGGGAGACTTCATTACTGGCATCTTAAAGCAGGACGTGATTGCAGAGGCCTTGTAATTCAGGCCACTACGAGAAAATGCATGGGTGACATGCACATACATGGAACATAGGGTACACGCAGGGGACACATTGGTCAGGCAAAATTTCATTTTCCTCATTCCCTCCTTGTCCCCTACTGTACCTTTTAGGACACATCTATATTCATGAGACCGTATATTTGATCATACAGCATCATTTGTTCGTCTTTGATCCTTTGTATACTTGGATGTGGAATACAGGCAGTTGCACACAGGCCGCAAATGGCCGGGCCACACTGCAGACAGAGACAGCAACCGAATATCATAAGTAGTATAAGTCCTAGGAACGACACCACTTTCCATCCCCAAGCCGAAATTACACCCCAGAGCCAACTGAACCAAGTCCATGTGCCTGGGTCTTGATGTATATCATGAGCAATCTTGTGGAGTCTTGTTATTGCTGCGTACACAGATGGCGCGTTATTTGGGATGAAAATGCAGCAAGTGGAGCCAATCACTCTACAGGCTCCTCCCCTATCCGCCAGTATGACGTCAAGAACAAGGCGGTTCTGAAGAACAACAAGTCTCATGGCAGACTGCTCCTGGGTCAAGTTCGCCAGGGCAGATGCAGTTACATTTACAACTGTTTCAAGAGTCCTTGTTAACCTGCGTATCAGTTTGCTGTTTTGGACGGGACCTATGAAAAAGAAGAAACCTTTGTTGAAATCTGTATATTGCTCCCAAGCTGTTTCAGTCTGGTCGATCCCTGAGGTATCTGTCTCTCTCTTTTGTCTAACATACTCTAGTCGGGAATCTCGATGATAATTAGATGGGGCTAGAAAAACGGGTGGAAGCAGGAACGCTATATAACATGTCCCACCCCAGTCTAAGGGCAGATGTACATAGGCTGTCTGACCGCAAATGAAATAGGTATGGCGTGATGTTTTGAAAGAAGACTGTCCTTTATCATTAAACTCTACTACGGCTTTACACTCGCTGTGTCCCATATGTACTGAACCTTTCTTGGTAACACACAAATTACCTTTTGCTGGTAAGACTGAAATAAACGGTGGACCTACATTTTTCAAGGGCTGAACATTTAGCATTACAAAACTAAGAGATGCATTTCCTTGCTCATACTCTTCATTTTCTAGATCTGTTCCCTTTCTTTGGGGAAATCCGTCTTTGTCTGGAAAACATGCCTTATTCATTACTTTATTCAGGTTTCCATATATCCATTCATCTTGGTAAACTATGGACTTTTTGTCTAGTGAGGTCATTAAGGCAAACCATGCTCCGCACGAACCATTGTGGGAGAACGGTAAAGGAAAGAATGGCAGAACTCCCTTCGTCTTTTGGTAAGGTGGCAATTGGCCACATACCCAGCAATCAGTCGCATTGCTGGTCTGGTGAGAATGGTGTAACATTCGAATGAAAGTATTGTTACGCAGAGCAAGACAATATGACAGTTCATGAGGTGGCAGTTCACTGAATGTATGCTCTATGGTGTTATTACGGGATGAGTGCATATGTGAGGAAAAAGGAGGAAAGAAAACATGTAGTATTAAACTAAAACAGATGATAACAATGCACAGAAAAAATAAAATAATCAAAGAAACTATACATCTACTGCGTAATAACTTGCAGTACTTTTCTCTCATCTTGCTTTTCTTACTATTCTCGTATGTGATCTTATACATGTCAGAAATCTAGTCTAACCGATTCACCACCGAGTGGACTTAGACAATTAAACTTCGTCTGACTTACTAGATCGTAACTTAGACCTATACTCTTGCTGTGGAGTCTTTTCTAGCAAAGGCGGCGCAAGCGGCGCAAAGTCTTTAATGTCTTTAATGTCTTTATTTTTTTTTCAAAAGTTCCAGATTGTCCAAAGTATCTTTTGCAGTGTTGAGCGTGAAGCCATCCCTTGCGTCCCTCCACCTTAATCGCGGTCCTCGTGGTCAGTAGCACTAACTTCGGCGTCTTCCAACGAGGCTCAAGAGGGCTTGAACGATCAAAATTCCGAACACAAACGAAATCCCCAGGGACTATGGCGTGTTCCTTGACCTGGGTGTTGTCAGGGAAGGCGGCAGCAACCTGTGAACGACAAGAGAGTAGTGCAGACATCAAGGAAGCCAGGTAATCTGTCAGCATGTTACTGTCAACATCAGTTATTTTCCTGGGCATAGGCGTACCCCACATATTTGGCGGTCTACCGAAAACCACTTCGTACGGAGATAGGCCTGTTCTGGAATGAGCTACCATACGCATGTAAAAGAGGGCAACCGGCAAGGCTACCATCCAATCCACGCCTTTTTCTGCACATATCTTAGCTAGTTTCGTTTTAATTGTCTGATTATGTCTTTCTACAAGGCCTGCTGCTTCAGGGTGTCTTACACAATGGAACTTCCAACTGTATCCTAACAGAAGAGACACTTGTTTCATTAATTCAGAGGAAAATGGCTGCCCGTTATCTGAATAGATGACACGGGGCAAACCATATCTGGGGAAGAACTCGCGCACCAATTGCCTGGCTGTTGTCACAGCAGTATAATCTGGAACTGGATACGCTTCTGTCCATCTAGATAGTGCACACACAACTACCAAGATATACTTGTAACCTCTACACCTGTTCATTTGGATATAATCCATCTGGAGGACCTCAAAAGGGTGGTCAGGAGGATGAAATCCGCCTTGTTCCACCGGAATGCCTTTACCTGGATTGAATTGGCAACAGATCATACATGTTCGTACTTTCTGTTTCGCTGCTGCACGCAGGTGCTTGTTAAACCAGATATTCTGTAAGCTGTCTATCATTGCCTTTTCTCCCAAGTGTGCTGGACTATGTGCTGTGTTATGATTACTTGTACCATGGAATCTGGAAGAAACCATGTACCTTTTCCCTTAGTCATCCAACCTTGGTCAGTCTGGACCCCTCCTTGTTCAGTCCATTTCTTTATTTCATCTATAGTGGCATGTGTCTGTATGTCGAGTACATCTTGAGAAGGATCCCTGACTGTCATGCATTTTGTCAGTAATGGTACCTCTGTCCTTGTCATGTCTGTTGGTGTCTGGGCTGTAAGTTTAGCAGTTCGGTCTGCCAGGTCATTACCCTAGGAAATGGTGTCTGTAACTTTGGTGTGAGCTTTGCATTTCAGGATAGCTATGGCTGTAGGTAAATGTATTGCTTCTAACAGGGCTTGAATAAGCGGACCATGCTGAATCTTGGCCCCATGAGAGGTCAAGAAACCTCTCTCCCTCCATAGTACTCCGAAATCATGAACTACGCCAAAAGCATATTGTGAATCTGTATAGATGTTCACTTTCAAGTCCTTAGCTCTTATGCAGGCTTGTGTCAGAGCGATGAGCTCTGCTGCTTGTGCTGATAGTGTGTCTATTCTTTGTGTCTCTATGACTTCAGTAGCAGTGGTCTCGGCATATGCTGCTACTAACTCTCCTGCACTCGTTCTCATGCATGATCCATCTACATAGAGTGTTAGGTCAGGGTCTGGTAGTGCAATATCTGTCAGGTCTTGTCTTGGTTTCGTCACTATATTTATTATTTCCACACAGTCATGTGGTGGTGCATTTACTGTACTTGAGGGCAAAAGTGTTGAAGGGTTCAGAATATTACATCGTCTGATCTCTATGTGTGGCTGAAATAATGTCAGTTCATATCCTGTCAGTCTTGCTATAGTCAAATGTTGTGTCTGTGTCCTGTTTAAGAGAACTTCCACTGCATGTGGTACCTGTACTGTCAGAGGGTGTCCCAGCACTATCGAGTCACTTTGTCTTATGGCTAGGGCTGTTGCTGCAACCGATTTCAGGCACGCAGGCAGAGCCTGGGCCACTGGATCTAGTGTACTAGAAAAATAAGCACACGGCTTGTGCTTTCCTGCTTGATCTTGTGTGAGGACAGATAATGCTGTTCCATCCCGTTCAGTTACGAAAAGCATAAAAGGCTTACTGTAACATGGAGTCGCTAAAACTGGCGCTTGACATAATGCTCTTTTTAATTCCTCAAATGCCAAGGTATGTTCTTGTGTCCAAGGGAGGACAGTTGAAGTGGCTGCCTCCTGTGTAGTTAACTGTATGAGTGGTTTGGCTAGATAGGCATACTGGAGAATCCATTGCCTACAGTATGAAGTGAGGCCAATGAGTGCACGTACTTCCTTCTGTGTTTTTGGCTGTGAAAGGTTAGAAATTAACTGTATACGTTCCGGTGTTAGCTGTCTACCCTCCTTGGACAGCAAGTGTTGGACACCACTTGCTGTTCACAGAATTGTAACTTTGAAGGGGACACTTTGTGCCCCTTGTCTGCCAGAAAGTGTAAAACTGTCAGTGATGCATTCTCGCATTCTGGTTCTGATCGTGCTGTAATTAGGATGTCATCTACGTACTGGAGTAGCGTAGTGTTGGTAGGCATATAAATACTGTCCAGCTGTCTCTTCAATGCTTGACTGTAAATGCTAGGACTCAGTGCAAGAGCGAAACTCCTGCCAATTATTCTGTTTACACTACAAGGGAAAAACTATTCTTATGCAAGCATGCCTTATCTGAAGTCAATGAAGCTTTCAGTGCTGACTGTAAGGAAGAGCAACTTGACCCCCTCCTTATATAAACATTTCTCCGCGGAAAGGAATTGGAGTATGGCCAATAATAACAAGACAGGCACTGCTCGGAGCTCCAAGAGGGAAAAGCCCTCCCTTCACAAAATATCTTTCCCTGGGAGCCAGGCCACCTCAAGGTCGAAAAACACATTCTTTGTAATTCAAAACATATCTGTACCCAGGCCAGAGAGCTAACCAACATTCTCTAACTTAACTGAAGCAAATTTAAAACGTGATAAAAAGCATCCTAAAATCGGTAATTAATAAGGACATATTTTTTTTTATTTCGTAACTTAGACACATGCTAGCATTTTAAAATAATTATATCATAAAATATTGTTACTAGCTGCAAAGGAAAAAAAGAAACAGAACAACATGGCATGGAAACACACCACATTTTACTTTTTGAAAATAACATGTGAAACACCATAATTTTGCACTGCATAACCAAGATTTTCATAATTAAGTGTGCAAGCTCTTCTATTCTACCTATTAAAAGGGCCAGATTCATCATTTTCCAAAAAGCCATCTTTTCTAATTGAGTGTATTAACTGTCACACGCTATTCTAAAGGGCAGCTTGCATTGGGAAAAATAATAATGCATATTTTGTAGAACACATTTTAGCACACGGTTGCACTACACTAATTAAAAGCCCATTCTATGATGGGTCTGTTTTATATTTTCTTCTCAACCGTGAAAACATTAAAGCACCCTCCGTGCAAACCCTTATCTCAATCCGACTGGTTTATTTACAACTTACCGACCTCTGAGTCAAACACATTAAATCAAGTGTTCCAAGGCAAAACCCACACAAATACGTGGATAGAATGTTAAATGAACACTTCTTTACTCTCCATGCAAGATGTTACCATTTCAGTCAGCAAGCTGACAAAGCACATAGGCAGACCCAGCAACCAATGAAAAGGTTACATCATTCATCTAAACACTCACTGACTTTTAGTGTCAGCTCACATAACCATGCATGTTAAACAGCATGTTAAAACAAATACTGCCTTCTCAATACAAGATATTAACCCTTTGGCAGCTGAAGCACAATCATTCCCCAATGACTGCAGTACATGGGAAAGTCATGAACTCATTTTCCACGTTATCACATAACACGTACGCACATCTTCAAAACGTTTTCTCCAAGCACTTGAAAGAGATCCAGCTCTCTCCTGCCTAACGTAATGATAACATGCTCTGCACAAACCATAACCACATGGCGCTATTCACAAGCCATATTCACAAGAAACTCAACAAGCTATAATAATGACATGCTCTTCATAAACCATATTTACAAGGAGCTATTTACAAGGAACTCCACGGTAAACTTATAGGGCCGATGGGGGCGGAGGGAAATCTGCGTTTACGTAGTCCGGTGCGGGCTCTTCTAGATAGGAGGAAATAAAAGCCTCTGATGCTGTCGGCTTCTTTCAACATACTCTAAAGGGTACAGGTGGTGGCGTTCGCGACCTACTGGGTGTTTCTGAGGTGGTCACTCTAGCTAGTTCTTCTGAGAGGACGGGATAAATACCAGTAACTACGGCATTTCTTTCTCTATCAGCCTGTTCTGTTTTGACCCGTTCCCCCTCCTCCCGCAGTTCTTTTTCTTTGGCTTTTTTTTCCGCTGCTTGTTTAGTTCTCTCTACTTTATTAAATTCTTTCTCTGTTCTCCTATGTGACTCTTTGCGCCATAACTCAATGGCATCTTTCTGAGAGGGTCTTGACTTCTTTTTCCATAGCGCTTCCTCTACTCTCATAATGCATTCAGAATCCCATGTTCCCGAGACAGGCCATCTATACTTCTCCTCTAAATCCTTCGTGTAATGTACCCATAAGTCTAAAAACAAAATGGCGTCTAGCCCGTGCTTATTATACATATAATGACCAGGTGTGTCTCTAGGCGGGATGTTAACTGACTCTTCTAGTATACCTTTCCTGGTCCCTATCTGACGTAATTTCGAAAACAGTGGCATGTTGAAACCAACACAATGGAAATACAATGCACACAGAATAGACTGAAACAATCAACAATCATTCACACTACAACATTAAAACACTAAAACAGATACAGTCTAACCTGATACATGGAATAAAACACACACTTGAAAACAGTTAACTTTATGCACTGGAATACAGTACAACCATACCGGTCCCAAAAATGAGACACGTCTTTACCGTGCCCACATTTACCGTGGACCCGTCTTTACCGTGCCCACATTTTACCGTGGACCCGTCTTTACCGTGCCCACGTTTTACCGTGGACCCGTCTTTACCGTGTTCATATAAAATGAACCCGTCTTGAACTTGAACTTGAACTTTATGCGTTCCCCATAATGGTACTCACCAGGAAGCAGAACTTGAAGGCCTCGGAAACTTGATACTGCGAAACTTGATACTGCTACTACGCATGCGCCTTGGAACAGGTGGGCCTCCGGAAACCTCGGACCTTGCTCTCTCACGGGTTGGGCTCTGGTTGGGATGATCCGCGATCCTCACCGCCTCGTGTGGACGCCTGGTCGCAGTCCGTCTCCTCCGTGGGCCTGAGGGAGTAAGCAGGAAGTCCCGCTGTGTGCGCACTTTGAAGTCCGTCACGGCTATAGAAGGGGGCAAAGGCTGGACCTACTTCGCCGGCGCGTGGGGAAAGGGATAGTCCTGTTCGGGCGCCAGATTAATGTGGTAAATAAAATATTACCCTATCATAATTTCTAGGCATAAACATGCATCATGCATTAAATGAGAGGCAGAGTCCGTGATGTCCGAATTAAAGGGCTTTATTCCAATAACTCGAGTTAAGGGAGAATCTGTTCCATCACCTCTAAGGTTCAGGAAGGGTCTTCTAACATTATTTGTAGAGTACATACATTTATACATTTATTCTTGTACATAGGGAGGAGCGCTCCAGGCAGAGCCAGAAAGAAAGAGAGATAAGAGCATGTGGGCGTGCATGAGGGTGTACACTTGATGAGTCATAGGTGGGTGATAGGTGGGTGGCTACATAGAGGAGGAGTTACATGGCCAGCTGGAACTTTGCCCTACTTGTGCACGCAACTTGATCATGACGTGCAATTGACGTGTAACTGGGGGGAAAGCTGACTTTAAGTCTAGTAGAGAAACCTTCAGTGTCAGGGCGACCAGCACGTCTGGTACTATCTGATATCTTGAGTCGGGGATGTATTATCTGAAGCAAAAGGTTGCTCATCACTAAAAGACAGAAAGGGCATATATTTCTTTGTGCATTGCATGGGGGCTGTGAGCTTTCTACAGATGCAAGTACTGTAATTTCATTTAAACAGAGACAGAAAAGCTGGGCCCTATCTCTGCAGACGGGTTCTGTTTACCTTCTTAACCGGGCAGGAATGTGATTCTGTAAAGCAAGCAGATAACTATTTTGCAAAACACTGTCTTGGCACCCCTTGCTGGGCTTCTCTCTCTCTCTGAGCCAGAAATATGCAAGGTCAGGGATACGTAACTGTAGCTTTCAGAGTGTCTGAGCCATGAAAAACCCTTAATTCAGAAAGTGGCTCAGGCTGAACCACAAAAAGGGTTCATTTCGATATTAAACGTGCACATTGCAAAAACATGGGCCTCACTGCTAACTTAACTTTGTTACATGGGAGACTTCATTACTGGCATCTTAAAGCAGGACGTGATTGCAGAGACCTTGTAATTCAGGCCACTACGAGAAAATGCATGGGTGACATGCACATACATGGAACATAGGGTACACGCAGGGGACACATTGGTCAGGCAAAATTTCATTTTCCTCACAGCAACCAATGCTAAAGGCAGTGATGTGTTGAAACGGAGTGAATCGTATAATCATGCAGCATTTCCAAGGGTCAACATAATGCTAAAGTGGTGAGTGATTAAAATTACTCGAACTAGCCGTGCCTACTAGGTCGTGTTTGAGTGAATTCAGGGATTGTACCCACCTTAGAGTAGCGTGGGCTCTAATGTTCCAAGTCTCGTAAAAGCAATAAAAACCGAATGGGACGGGGTGCCTGCTGTGGGAAAAACGGAAGGTGTCAGGTAACCTGTTAAGGTGAATTGAAAAAGTGCCTCAGTGTAAGCATGGGCCGTTAATTACCTTGGCTCAATTAGGAGCCGCTAAATGAAGTAGCAATGCAGCGTCAGATTGCTGCTGTCGGGTGAGGCGAGCCGTGTATGACAATGTTGCTCGTGGCGGTATAATAACCAAGTTCTGCCGAAAAAGTTGTTCCGTTTGGCGGTACCTGTACGGACAAAGCAGGAACTTCAATGAAATCCCGGCTGAAATGTTACAACAACTTGCCAACACCGACCATTATTGTAGGATGCCTACAAACCCTACTAAAGAATTGTAGGGCATCATTACACAGATCACTACTGATGCTTTACAGGAAGGTTTTATTAACAAAAAGGAATTTGCTTTCCTCAATGTTAAATCTGCCTGGACACCCGTGATCTACACAATCCCGAAAGTTCACAAACATCTCACCAGTCCACCTGGGAGACCCATAGTCTCTGGTTGTGGGTCATTTTTGGAACCTATGGGTCAATACGTTGATTTTTTCATAAAAGCTTTTGTAGCGGCTACCACATGCTTTGTGAGAGATAGCATGTCGATGATAAACCTAGTGGAGCACCACCCATTTAACCCTGACGCAGACTTAATATGTACAATGGATGTAGAATCCTTGTACACTAATATCACCAAACTATGGCTATGCTGGTAATCCAGACAGTGCTAGACTCCAGGCCATGTCCTCATTCAGTGCCCACATTGTTTATTCTCCAACTTCTGGAACTTTGTCTAACACAAAATTATTTTACTTTTGATAATCAGTTCTATCAACAAGTAAAGGGTACCTCAAAGGGGGCCATTTTTGCCCCCAACCTGGCACTACATTTATGGATCATCTTGAGATGACAACCATTCTATGAGCATCTAATCCATTCTTTCCCGGATGACGTTGTGGCGCAGATATATAGATGATATTTTTCTCACTTGGCACCACAATAGCGACACCCTGAACCGATTTCTGCATTGTCTGAACAACAATTGTTCAGGCTTGACCTTTACCCTTACCGTTGATGGATTAGCAATTGCATTTTTAGACCACACATCTACCATTCAGAGGGAGAACTATTGACTAAACTATACAGGAAAACCACTGAGCGCAACACATTACTTAGCTACAACAGTAACCACCCACGGGCACTCAAGGATTCCCTTCCATATTCCCAATTCTTGAGGATAAGGTGCAACTGCTATGCTAAAGAGGATTACTTTCGAGAGGCCACTACATCGTCTAACAAATTGAGAGGTCGTGGATATCCTAAGAGGCTAGTATGCAATGCACAGAAAAGGGCCTGGTACTGCCCGAGAGAGGTCCTCCTGAGTCCCAAACCAAAAAGTCATACAGACAGAATAGTTTGAGTCACAACATTTTCCCCTGTTTCTAACTCTGTTTGGAAATCAATACTCCAACATTGGTCGATACTAAATGTGGGAACCCTTAATATCCAACACCCATTGTTTGCCTTCGCAAAAGTCGTAACCTAAAGGATCACCTTGTGAGAGCCGCACTCCCCAATCCTACAGCACACACCACCCTTGATGCTCATTGGGGTTTGGAACCTCTGGTTGGTCACTCAAAACGTGGGTGCTGCAATGTTTGTGACTTTACAATGGAAGGTAAATCTTTCCCATTTAACAATACTGTTGTGAAACGTCGCACTTTTTCCAACTGAAATACATGTAATGTCATCTATTTGAACCAATGTCCATGTCCACAAGTGTATATTTGCCAAACAACACACAAGATCAAGACCCTGGATTGGCCAGCATTGGAGTAGAGTGAGATGTAAAACTCCAAATGCACCTCTAGTGGAACATTTCTCTTTGGCTAATCACAATGAGGACGATATTAAATGGACGGTCCTGAACAGACTCAAACTCCAACAAAGAGGTGGAGACATGGCTCAACTTCTCAATAAAGAGGAACTCAAGATGATAATTCGTATGGACAGCATCAGAAATGGTCTCAATAGGACAGAGGACTGGACCTCTTTACTCTAGAGTTCTATACATGAACCTTGACCCCCTTGACCTTGTTGCCCCAATACCGTATATGACTGTAACCACTGTCCAAGAAGTGTTTTTTCCTGGTGTAAACATATTGTACAGTTATAATTTACCTTGCTCACCGTGTACATGTTTATTAGGTATTGTTATTATTTTTTAATTCTATATTGGGCTGTTAATGTATCACAGTTCATGTTTCACTTTTGCCACAATTTATGGATCTTTGAACATTACAGCCTGTTGCATTTTCAGAAATTCCCATTGTTCAACTTATCAATTTTCCAAATATCATTTTACCTCTCTAACGAGCCTCCTATGGGCTCAGTCTGTCTTCACTTTCCTTAATTCACTCACCCAATATGGTCGCCGTTTCCATCTACACACCAGACGGGATATATGGAGCACTCGAGGTTATGCACGCTAGATTCCTGCCATCGCGCACTCGGAACCTCAGATCTGGCCACTGCCGCCCGTACTTGTGGTAAGCTCCCCCTAATTTAGATGCTACTCTGTCGGTCTATACACCAGCCGTGATTTCATTGAAGTCCCTACTTTTTCCGTACGGATACCCCCAAACGGAACAAGTTTTTCGGCAGAAGTTGGTTATTATACCGCCCGCGAGCAACATTGTCATACCCGGCTCGCCTCACCCGACAGCAGCAATCTGACGCTGCATTGCTATTTCATTTAGCGGCTCCTCGTTGAGCCAAGGTAATTAATGGCCTGCGCTTACACTGAGGCACTTTTTCAATTCACTTTAACAGGTTACCTGACACCTTCCGTTTTCCCACAGCAGGCCCATTCAGTTTTTATCGCTTTTACCGACTTGGAACATTAGAGCCCACGCTGCTCTAAGTGCGTACAATCCCTGATTTCACTCGAACATGACCTAGCAGGCACGGCTAGTTCGAGTAATTTTAATCACTCACCACTTTAGCATTATGGTGACCCTTGGAAATGCTGCATGATTATACGATTCACTCTGTTTCAACACATCACCGTCTTTGGCATTGGTTGCTGCACAAGCCCATTGTAATTTTTTCACACTGCTGTATATACCAGCAATTTATCCACCGCCAATTTTAATCTCATCGTGCTTATCCAATGTACTCTAGAGCTTGCATATACCATAAAAATTCATTACTCTTAGTCCTATTTGTACTTATACCAGTCATCACTTATGAGGTGGATCCCCCCTCCCCTAAGACAGAAAGCATGCTAAAAGAATGCCGCAACTATCCTTCCTAAAACGCTATAATAGGAGTTTGGATTCCCAACCTCCTCCTGGAAATACCAAGTCAAAAATGTGAAAGACCAAGTATATCTGGGAGGGAGTGTAGGGTGCTATGACCAGCATAAGTACAAGTAGGACTTTGAGTAATGAAGATAACCTACAAGCAATGGATCCATCATCTCTTCTCCCCATATCCTCATAACAGTCGTTCCTTATGAATAATACCAAATCAATGTATGTAGAATTTAACAGTGATAAACCAAACGAAGGTTACTCAGTGCAATAACCTTGTATTTTAACTAAAGAAACCATAGAGAATTAAAGGCCAGATGTAGGTAATCCAGATTTACCAATTCTAAATACCAAATTTTACCGATTCTCTATTTTAGAATCGGAAAATGGGATGTAGGTAAAAATGTGTTAATTTTTACAGAATCGGTAAAATTCGGTATCAGTCATTCTGCATTTACCGATTCAGCCTCCCGGCCCATAGGAATGAATGGGAATTACCGATTCAATAAATACCGATTCGGTAAATACCGAATCGGCTATTGAAAAAAAGAAAAACTAAGGAGTCAGCCAATCAGGTGCAACCACCCGCCTCGCAACCAGGAAGTGGCTACACCCAGGCAGGTGGAAGCAATTAGAAGCTTCTGGTGAGGCTGTGAGAGCAGAGCTGAGTCCCTGAGCCTCAGGATAACTTTTTTGCATTTGAAAGAGAAAAATGGCAAACGCCAGTGAAAAGGAAGTTCCAGAGAGGAAGAGAAAAATAAAATTCAGCACCATGGAGCTGCAGGTCCTCAGGGAGGAGGTGGTGAAAGAACACCAAAAATTGTTTGGGAAGCAGTCCCTGACGGTGGCAGAATCTGCCAAAAGAAAGATTTGGCTGGAAATACAGTCTAAGGTAGGGGTACTCATAGTATGGCCCGCGGGCCGCTGGTAGCCCTTCCGGCCTTCATTGGTGGCCCGTGGACCTTGTTACAGTACGAGTCCTTCCCATTAAGTTTAAACAGAGAAGATGGCCGCAGGAGCATACCTAGTGACTACGTATTCAATACATATTCACAATGTTTGCTCCTGTGACCATCTTCTCTGCTTATGCCTGCCTCTGATTGGCCTGACGTCACACCCGGCGCGAAGCACAGGCCCTTTAAAAGTCAGCTGTAACTAGCGCTTGTACAGCTGACTTTTAAAGGACCTTTTAAGGAGCTCCCTGTGTCTGTGGTGATGACGTCGACGTCTTCGCAGCCCGCAACTACGGAGAATCTTCACTGCAGCAGGAAAACCTTCAGCGGCAGGTAAGTGCAACTGCGGGCAGTACTATGGGTCATGTCACCTTTTCCTTTTGTAACTATCGCCGTTTTTATTTTGTTCGCTTTTGATGCATGCACAATTGTCACTGTTGCCTCATGTAACGTTTGCTTTTGTAACATGCCCATTAGTAACTTTCTCCTGCTGTAACACTGCTGTTCCTATTGTGCGCTGTCCTCCTCCGAAGCTGCGTCCCGCCCGCTTCCCCCTCCCCTGCTTCCCCCTCCCCTCCCCTCTGTGTGATCTCACCATATACTTTGGAATTGATGACTAGCCAAGATAAAAAGCGTTGTCACTGAGAATGCTGTTTGCATGCATTTAAGGAACCATTGCCTCCAATTGCTGAGACCATGGTAGATATCCTCATGCTGGATGGTTTGTCCTCAACAGTTATCTAGTTTGCTCTGAAACTCTCAAGGCGTCCCACAATTTAGTCTTACCTACTTTTCCTATTGGTTTGTACACATGCATGATTTCTGTCGGCTGTAGTTAAGAGATGCGGTGGTCGCCACTGCATCTCTTCGGAAGAGAGTCTGCTTTCCTATTAAATTGTTTTCTTACAGCCCGTTTAATAATCGTTCAAATTGGAATCCTGCATGTTAATAATGGTTCCCCCTTGGCTTACTTTCGGATTTTAAATAATTTGCAGCTACACCTTTTGTCTTTTCACAAAGCGTTTGTGGGAATAGCAATAGCTGATATTTGTAAGCCTTTGTGGTGTTTCTACTCTCAAATTCAGTTTTCTGTAGCAGTCAATAATTAGACTGTTATCTTTGGCATCTTATTTCGTTAATTTCTTATAATCTTATTTTAAAACAATCTTATTGTATGGTGTCAGGATTTATTATACCAGTTAGAAAAAGAATAAAGACCTAATTTTAACCTTTATCGCAGCCAACTGGACATGAAGTGTATGCATGAGTAACATTTTTTGCAGAGATTGTTACTCTCTATTAAACATTTTGTTGTATTAGTATAGGTACCAAACATTTTAGGCTTGACCAGGTAATGTACAACTCTAAATCTTCCATCTCATTTTCATGATTTCATTTTGACTGCAAGAGTCCCATGACATCGCACCCCTGCATACCCAGGTGACAGACTTTTAGGACATTTGGTAGAATTCCTACATCACGAACATCCATGGATACCAGAACCTTGAACTTCACGTAATGGCTACATAGAGGAGTATGAAAGACTAAAGAAAACCTTGGAGAGTTACAGATTGTATATGAGGTTTATATTGTATTTTTTGCCCCTTTGGCAAATGCAGAAAGCCATTTGACAGGAAAGTATGCAAGATTTTTCAAGAACTTGGGAAATACTGTTGTGTGGTGCAGTGCAGTTCCATCAGAAGAGTGAGCCACACAAGAGACACTTTTGTTTTGGCATCTTGTCTTTGCATTATTATAGAGGGAGTTTGAATCGCTATTGTCCAGCCCACCTGTTTCAGGCTGGCCGCATTATCCTCTGTTAGTAAGCAAAGTACGCATTGGGGGGGTGCAATTCTTGCCTATGCTTTTCAAGATGGAAGACCTCATGGATACTTGAGTGCTGTACTTCACATGCAGAATCTTCACTTTTTGTATGTGTCCCGCTGTTGGTGTTTCTGTGATGTTCTCTCCCTCTTATGCTTCTCCCACCACCACCACACTTATTTTTGCTGTTGCTCACAGATCTATTGCGAGAAGTGGTGTTGTTCCATCGGTCGTGACGTGGTGTCTGTCCAGCGGTCTTAACGCAGTGTCGGTCCATCGGTCGTGGGGCGTGTCGGGCCATCGGTCGTGTCGGTCCATCGGTAGTGGGGCGGTGTCGGTCCATTGGTCATCCGGTGGAAAATCAGATTCCTGGTCCTTGTTACTTGTTGCATAGTAACAAACTAGCTGGAGAGCTCCGCAATGGCCTACAGTCCAGTTTCCAAGCCTTGCAAAAGACCCAGATCGATACAGAGCGAACACAGGACCTTCCAGGAAGCATGGGAAGAAGAGTACTTATTTGTAGAATGTCCAAAAGAAAAAGCACCTGTTTGCTTTGCAATGCGAAAGTAAATGTTCTCAAGAGGTATAACCTGCAACGGCACTACAAACGCGGCACCCTGAATACACTGCGAACTTCCCACTGAACTCAAACCTGCGTTCTCCAAAAGTGGCATCGTTGAAGCAAGCTCTTCTTTCCCAGCAGAAGATCTTCCTTTGCCAGATGAAGGAATCTGAGGCTGTAACAGAAGCATCTTTCAAAATATGCTACTTGCTTGCCAAACAAAAAAAAACATTCTCAGATGCAGAGCTGGTGAAGCAATGTTTCCTTTCAGCAGACCAAATTTTATTTGACAACTACAGTAATAAAGCCAGCATTTTAAAGGACATCAGTGCATTGCAGCTATCGGATTCCATGTGTGCATGCAGAATAGAGGCAATGGTACAAAACGTCCAGGAGCAGGTGATCAAAGCAGTGAGAGAGTCACCGTTCTTCAGCATTGCCATGGATGAGTCCACAGACATAGGCGATGTGGCCCAGTTATTAGTTTGGGTGAGGTATCTGGACCAATCGCTTAATCCCAAAGAAGAACTCCTGTGCCTTCTACCACTGCTAGGGCACACAAGAGGAAAAGATGTACTGGACAGCATGTGCAACTACTTTAAAACAAATGACATACCACTAAATACTCTTGTCAGCATAACAACGGATGGGGCTCCTGCCATGGTAGGCCATGACAGAGGCTTAGTATCTATGCTTAAAAAGAAGCTCATAGGACAGACTGTGATAGACTACCACTGCATTATTCACCAGGAAGTGTTGTGTGCAAAATTAAAGCATGGAGAACTGAATAATGTCCTAAAAGGTGCTGTGAATTTTATTTATTTTATCCGTGCCAAAGCTCTGAACCATAGACTTTTCAAAGCAATGCTACAGGAATCTGAAGCGGAATATACCAACGTCTTGATGCACACTGACGTGCGTTGGCTAAGCAAAGGGAAGGTTCTGGAGTGGTTCATCGCATTGCTTCCTGAAATTGAACTCTTTGTGAACAGTAGAGGCCAATCGTTCCCAGAACTAACAGATGTGAAATGGCTTGTTATGCTCCATTTTCTTTCATATATTTTCACACATTTTAATGCTCACAATTTGACCATGTAAGATAAACAACAACTTGTGTGCTCCCTCATGAATGGTATTTATGCTTTTCAAAGTAAGCTTGTGCTTTTCAAAGCACAACTGGATGATAGTGGCTTCACCCACTTCCCAAAACTGTTGGCTGTGATGCAGAGGTTTCAAGATGCACAAGAAATTCTTGCAAACCTCGACCATGGTGCATGTCTTGAGGATATTTCTGGGGAGATCAAACGACGATTTTCTCAATTCAGAGCACTCACCCCTCTGTTCAGGCTGGTTGAAAACCCCTGGATGGTGAGTGCACGAAATCTTGATGTTGTTGCCCTTATTGGCATGGAAAGGGCTCAAGCAGAACTGGAGCTCATTGACATACAGCACAATTCAGCCCTCGAAGCTTTTTTTGGGGCAAGCACCAGAAGAATTCTGGAAAATTGTGCCCCCTGACAAGTTTCCTCTTTTTTTACAGTGGCCCAGAAGGTACTATGTATGTTCGGGTCAACATATGCTTGCGAATGTTCATTTTCCACAATGGGACTGTTGAAGAGCAATCTCAGAAATAAGCTCACAGACTTAAATCTGGAGCAGCTCTTAAGGCTTGCAGTTTCCAACTTGGTACCAGATTACAGAAAACTAATTGGGGACATGAAATGTAAAATAAGTTCGTAGTGTTTGTCTTTAACATACCTATTTTGGGACTCTGAAGCCTGTGTTGCACTGGGCATGTGCTGAATATCCGGATGCTGCAAATAGCCACGCAATCCCACTTAAGATTGCTATTGTCTGCTAATAAATAATATTATAAACATGTGCTGCATGTAGTTACATCTGCTTTGGAAATACAGCATTGTCTAGTAAGGTTTTGAAACAGCAGAGATGTTCCCCCCTTCTAGAGGCAAACCATACTGAAGGAGGGAGGAACCATGCACCTGCACCTGCCCTGACTGAGCTGGAGGAGCTGGTGAAGCCCACCATAGAACCAGAGAGCGTCTGTGGACTGGGAGATGCAGACAGCCAGAGCTGCCACCAGAAAAGGTAAGAAGCATGCACAGCAATCACCCCCACCCCATCACCTTCCCTTTCCCCTAAGTGGCAGTGTTAACACCACTCCAGTAGAGGTAGCAACATACACCAGCAATGCATTATGGGAGATGTAGTCATTGAAACACCTACCTTCTCATACGGCACACCAAGCAACACACATCAGTGATAAGCAAGCTGAGGCAATAGCTACAGTGTTTCAGTGATACGAATTTAATTGTATAAGCAGTGCTGCAGGGGCACAGAACTAATGTATGCTTTTATGTCCACAGGAGAGACATCTCGCCAGCGTACCAGGGAGAAGGAAGGCAGTGCACCACAGAGGGACGACACCCAGGAGGCAGGCACAAGTGCAGGGAATGACACAGAGGACACTGGTGCAACAACAACACAGCCAGCCTCCCTAGACCTTGAAATGTCTCCACAGCTGCAGGCCTCCTCAGAGCGTTCTGGGTCCCCTCTGCTACTGTCCACACCTGAACTGCCTGCGTCACTGCCTGAAACAACACCTGCAGCTCAAAAGAGCAAGAGGCATGTAGTTGACCCACTAGTCCAAATGGAGACATCAGCAGGTGACATGGATTGGGATGAGACACCAACCTTGGCTGGGGAAGGAAGCACTGCCATACAGCAGTCCAGTGCACCGGTATCAGACGCTGCAGGCCCCGAGACAGCAGTGCTGCACAACATGTGGAGGGTCCCAGTGTCTTCCGTGGGCTGGAGGGTAGCATGGTGAAGATACACCGTATGCAGGGGGAGGCCATCCAGCCAGTGCAACGCCAGATGAGGCACCTGAATGCAAACATGGAAAACATAGGGAAGGGCATCAGTGCATTGGTGGATGAGAACAAAGAGATGGCATCAGGTATGAGAGAGGTGACTGCAGGGATGCGGGACATGTCTCAATCCGTGCTTCTCTTGTGCACAAAACTGGATCAGGACAGAACAATAAGGAGGAAGGACAGGCAGGAAGCACAGCGACACACTTAGGCTGTTAACCGCCTTGCCACAGCAACTTCCCTTCTTTGCAGGCGATGCGTCAACATGCAAGAAAGACTAGCACACAGCAGCAATGAGGTGTCCAGGGGCCTTGCAAGGGTGACGAGTGCTGTAGAGGTGCTGCTTAATGCTCAGTCAGTATATACTGCTGCTCTGGATGTACCTGAGAGCGAGGAAAGCACCAGTAGGAGCAGCATGACAACCCCCCCTGTTGCTGAGACACGGAGTAGCAGCAGGCTCCATGGTGCTACATCTGCCCACACACCTAGTGAGGACAGCCAGCCAATTTCATCTGGCACTGGTAGGCGTGGCAGAAAATGACTAATGTTGCCGACACTCCATGACCTTTAATGGGGAAGTGAGCCCGGACTCCCATTATTAATGGATACCATTTGTGTTGCACATTTGTGCCTTTGAGTTGCGCGGGATCTCTGCCTGTCTCTGTCTGCCATCTGTTGCTGACGCTACTCCTGCTGTGTTGGGGTCAGGCAGTGCCTGTTCATCCTCATGGTCCTGATAATCGCACAATTCCACCTCTGTGCCCTTCTTTGTAGCAAGGTTGTGCAACATTGCGCATGTTGCAATGATCTTACAGCAGATGAGTGGTGAGTACTGCTGTGCGCCTCCGCTTTTGTGGAGGCAGCGGAACCTGCTTTTTAGCAGCCCAAAGGTGCGCTCCACAACATTCCTAGTGGATTTGTGTGCCACGTTGTATCGTCTCTGGCTTGGCGTTGATGGGTTCAGGTAGGGTGTCAGGACGAACGAGCGGACGGCATATGCGCTGTCACCTGTTTGAAAATGATAGAGCCATTGATCACATGCGCAACAACACATACATCTACAATATCTATCAGGGTGTGTCACAGTGTTTTACCTAGCAGGTATCCTTCTCCGAATTCCCCCACTGTCAGGCGTGTGTATATCCCACTGTTCTGAAAGATGTAGGAGTCGTGGGTGCTTCCCGGGAATTTGGCCACAATGTCTGTCATGATGTTGTTGGCATCACAGATTACCTGCACATTGATAGAGTGTGTTGACTTCCTGTTTCTGTAAATTTACTCTGTGGCAGCAGGTGGGCAGATTGGGATGTGGGTGCCGTCAATACAGCCGATGACGTGTGGGAACTGTTCCAGTTGATAGAAGTCAGTCTTGGTCTTTAGCAGTTTTGCATGTGTGTCAGGGAAACTGATGTAATGAAGCATTCTCTGCATCATGGCCTCTAGGAACTTCGGGAAGAAACGAGATTGGCAGCTCTGGGACACCCCACCTACCGCAGCAATCACCCCCTGGTAACTCCCAGATGCAAGCAGGTGTAGGCTACAGAGCACCTGTACATGGGGTGGGATGGCGTGCGCCCTTGGTGTTGGGTGCTCCAGGAGTGGGTGCAGGTCCCTAATCAAGTCCAGGGTGGTTTGGGGGTGTAGCCTGTACCTTTACAAGATCTCTGCCTCAGTGAGTTGGAAGAGCGTTATCCGCTGTCTGTAGACTTGCTACTCCCGTCTCCAGACCCTCTCTCCTGCTGCCTTCTATCCGTTGGGTCTCTCACCTGGTGATATTGTGAGGAGACCTACCAACAGATCCTCCAGTGACCAGCTTCATCTGATTGATAGTGATATTTGGTTTAAACACTATCCTTATACTGTTGCTTTTAATATTACCCCTGTGATGACCCCCCTAATAAAGTAGTTTGTCTTGGCATCACATTAGGTAATTTTATCTCACTTTTTCTTTTCACTATTTTCACTGCAACCTCTCCCATCTAGCCATGTTATTCACATATGTTTTTTGTCACTGGAGGATCTGTTGGTAGGTCTCCTCAAAATATCACCAGGTGAGAGACCCAACGGATCCCAGTCTGTTTACAAAAAATCCCAGCTGACGATAATCCGCCAAGCGGTGGGCTGATGGGAGTATTTTTGTCGTGTTCTCACACTTTCTCTTATTCTTCCCCCCTTTTTTTGATCAGACACTAGTTCATGCATGCTTCTCTTTACAATTGACATACAATATTGAGCTTACTTAAGACCTATAGTATCCCTTGTGTTTGTGTAATCCGCTGAAACATCAACAAAGTAAATCTGGCGCAAATCCTATTCGGAAACTGATAAGTGTAACTATAAAGCAGCCCTCACTGCTTTTCACAAAAACTTAAAAAAGGCACGGAAAGATTGTGTGATAAGTAAACTCATCCAGGCAGTGAAGGGCCTGGGAGGAAGACCAAAAGGTGGCATTAGCACTTGCATTTCCAATAAGTTGTCTCTAAACAAAATTGATTTTCATGAGGGGGATTGTTATTACCACCTAGTTGAACTAACACTAAATGCAACCCATCACATCATACTGATACATCTCTATAATAATGTTCCTAAGGATGGCCTTGGATTAGTGATAAAGAATATAATGGAGGCCATGAAGGTCATTTATATGGGGAACGCCAAAGATACAATGATAATGCTGGTGGGGGACATTAATTGTGTTTTGTGTAATCATACTGATGATAGATTGTGCGGCTTGTCCAATGAAATCGAGAGTAGTACCCACTTTTGTCATTCTAGGATGGTGGATCTGTTTAACAAGCTTATCTTTACATTGGATCTTGCCTATGTTAATGGAGTACTGGCCAATCCTTCTTGTATACCACACACTTTTAATGGGAGAGGGTTTGCTACCACTATTGATTTTATTTTAACTTCACGCTCTCATGAACATATGGTTCTCTCCTTCAGGGTATGAGACATTAGTTTAAGTGATCATTTCCCCCTTTCTTTACACATTAGGCTACCTACTTATAGAACTAATAAGTCTAATTTGCCACCTCGAGTGTCGAGGAATATAGCACTAAGTAAAATAAAAGGCTGCACACTAAGGTGGGCCAATGTAGACACTGATTTACTGACTAAAAAGGTGATAGTGAATTACAAGGCTGCATTAGACATTTGTTTGAGTGTCTGATGCTGCCATTGTGCATTATTGTAATGATATTTCCAGGGAGGTTAAGAACTTGATGACGGCTCAGTATTGTAATAAACCGAAAAATTCTGGGTGGGTCAATAAAAAATGTACAAGTGCTTATTCCAACCTAACAAAAGAATTGCACAGGCAGCCTAGATCTCCAACTAAAATTAGACAGGCTAGAGCGGAATACAGAGGGGATATTAAAGAGAGGAAGCATACCTTAGGAAATGATGCTTGGGACTCCCTTCATTGCGGCCCAGCAGAAAGACAGCACCGCGTTTTCGAAAGTTCTGAGGACCCCCTTTTTATCTCCTGATAATGGCCCTTCTGTTGAAATAGTAATTTCAGAAGAAACTTGGATTAGTTATTTCTCCAAGGTGTATAGTGATCAAGGAAATTCAGGACGGCAAACGGTTGATACCAATACCAGTAATAGTGATAGGGTCGACTTGGAAATTACCATAGAAGAGGTGAATAGGGAACTGGCACTTAGTCTGGGTGATAAAGCCCGGGGACCTGATGGGGTCCCAGTTGATATGTTTAAGTTTAATGTTTCTTTATGGGGCCCTATTCTAACTCAAGTCATTAATGCCAGCATAAAATTATCATTTCCGAGACCTGGGTGCAATCAACAATAATCTCAATCTTTAAAATGGGGGATCGCCAGAACCCAGGGTGCTATAGACCGATCTCCCTTTTGGACTCCATGGTCAAAGTGGTAGGATGAGTCATTCTGGAGCGCCTACAAGATTGGGCAGAAGACACCCAGACCATGTCAAACCTGCAGTATGGATTTTGTGCTAGGCTCAGTACAATCAAACAGAGTTTGAATTTGTCTATTCTTATAGGCAAATATACCAGAGCAAGAAAAGGGAACCTTTTTTGACTTTAATGGATCTCACCGTGGCATTCGATTCTGTTAGACATAACAGGCTGTGGGAGGTCCTCGAGACGGTCGGGGTAGATCCCCAAATGATCTCTTTTTTAATGAGGCTGTACAGCGGAGCTAACGCCAGTGTTCGATATGGTCTGAGGGGCGAATGCACTCAGGCTTTTCCCATTAGGAGAGGGGTTAGACAAGGCTGCATAATGGCCCCTTTTATTTTTATTTTTAACGGACTAGGAGAAGCGTTACTTTTGAAGGGCAAAGACTTTCCCCAAGTTTGTGGCCGCTTTATACCTGCACTTCTTTACGCGGATGACGCTGTGCTAATGGCACACAACCAAAATGGCCTCCAGAGAGTCTTGGATAGATATAGTGGTTTTATGAAGGATTTAGGTCTTAATACCAACATCTCCAAGACCTATGTTATGAGATGTAGACAAGGAACACAGAAGACACAGGAAATGTTCATAGACGGGAAGAAGTTACTTTCAACTATAAATTTTTCCTACCTGGGTATATTATTCAATCAGCATGATTCATGGGATTATACATTATCTGCTAAAAATGTGTCTTTTTCTAGATAAACGGCGATACAAAATGGGGGTGGTAATGGACGGAGCATCTGAACCAATCAAACACTCACACCCAGTCAAAAGATCTGGGTTTAATCCATCACCGTCCTTTAGCCCACTCTGCCACCCCAGTTCAGACATGGCTATATGCAAATCAATCTGACCCTGTGCCTCATGGGAACAGTCCAGCCCGAGCTGCCAAGCCATGCCTTCCCTGGACCGGAAACAAGCTTCTGAGGACCGGTTTCTGGCATTGCAGCCGTCTTCAGCCCGGCGTGCTTGAATCCAGTGGCAAAGTGAGCCAGGGACTCACGTCTGAGCATACCCTGCCACACTTATGGCAGCCAAAAGCGGTACCAAATGGGGGTGGTAATGGACGGAGCATCTGAACCAATCAAACACTCACACCCAGTCAAAAAATCTGGGTTTAATCCATCACCGTTCTTTAGCCCACTCTGCCACCCCAGTTCAGACATGGCTATATGCAAATCAGTCTGACCCTATGCCTCACGGGAACAGTCCAGCCCGAACTGCCAAGCCATGCCTTTCCTGGACCGGAAACAAGCTTCCGAGGACCGGTTACTGGCATTGCAGCCGTCTTCAGCCCGGCTTGCTTGAATTTGTTTCTAGATCAACATCAGCTCTAGTAGTAGTTGCCAAAAAACTAGGTGGGAAACCACCCCCAGAACTCCTGCAAATATACAAAGCAACATTTAATACAATAGCACTTTATGGGGCAGGGGTGTGGGGTTTGCAAATACTATCCCACTACAAATAGTTGAAAACACTTTTTTAAGGTACATTCTTTCTGTACCCTTGAGCACCTCTTCGTTTGTCTGCCATGAAGAGCTGGGTCTTCATTATATAGCTGACCTTATAAAAGTAGAGCCAATACTCCTGTGGCACAGAGTTTGGTGTAAAGAGCAGACCAAGCTAAACAGGGAGATCATGCAAGACACTTTGGGCCTCATTTATGAGGTTTTGCTGTAGGGCAGCGCAGCAGGCCTTCCTGCTATGCTTCCCTACGGCAAAAGAAAAGGGCAGGAATGCACCGTATCTATAGGATACGGCGCATTCCTGTCCTTTTACCCTGCGCAAGTGCACAATGGGCTGCTGCACCATGGTCCAAGGGTGCCTGCATTGCGGGATGATTATTTTTGTTCGCAGAACACTTTTTTAACACAAGGATGCTAGCGCACGGCGCATGCGCACGGCGTATGTGCCGCAGTCACGCCGGAGTCACGCCAGAGTCCAGCCCGTCTGCGCCCGTCCGCGCTACGGACGAGCTGGACGAGGGGGCGCTTGGCATTAACGACTGTGGAGCTAGCCGGCTCAGGTACGCTAGTCAGGTATTGTTAGATCTGAAACCTGCTCGACTACCCTGCCATCATTTGCTCACCCCTGAGGCCCTGCAGTCGTCTCCTATATGTACATGCTTTAGATCCTGCTGCTCTGCTGATGTGCCCTCCCTTCGGTCTTCTAGAGTAACCCCATCAGTAGATCCTTCTCAACACACAAGCAGAGAGCATGGCTACTTGATCAATGCAAGATCTTTAATCAAGAACAACGTTTCCTTCAAGGATTTTGTTGTGGTAAACAAACCCACCTGGGTCTTCATTACGGAAACATGGGCCAAAGACTCATCCGGGCCTGATCTCGTTGAGGCAGTTCCAGAGGGCTATACCTTAGTGAGGTTAGATAGAATGGGCCGTATTGGCGGAGGGCTTGGTATCCTGCATAAGTACTCCCACTCGTGTCACACTATACCTCTATCAGCCTCACATGAAGCCATCCAGGCCCTGCATTTTTCTATAAATGCATCCTATTCCATCCCGTTTAGGGGCGTGCTCATATATAGACCTCCAGGGCCTAGAGTGGATTTTACTCAGCATTTGCTTAGTATTTTAGAACCCTACTTTGGTTATGAGTCCGTCACAGTTCTGGGAGATATGAACTTTCATTTAGAAAACTCAGAGGCAAAAGACACTCGCTGTCTCCTAGATACCCTATCTGCATGCGGTTTGCAGCAGCTAGTTAAGGGTGCCACCCATCAGGCGGGCCATACTCTTGATGGGATCTTCTCAAACGATAGGCGTTTGTCAGCCGATGTACCTGTGCCGCTCTCTTGGTCAGATCATTGTGCTATCCCGTTGAAATTGGATACCACTTTTACTAATATTATCCCGAGAGGTCCTAGCAAAATGGAACTCAGGCGTAATCTGAGGAAGGTTACCAATGATTTACTGGCTCCCTTAATTTCCACTTTAGCATTCCCGAGAGATGAGGTTGTAGATTCTGCGGTAAGGAGGTTTGAAGAGGTCACCTCCGCAGCCGTGGATGAGCTTGCTCCTCCCTCTCTGCGTGGTACGGCCAGAAAAGGCCGTCTGCTCCCTGGTATGCTGAGTCCTTAAGGCTGTTAAGACAAGCCTGCAGAAAGCAGGAACGTTGTTGGAGATATAGTGGGAACATGCAGGACAGGATGTCTCATAAAACTCTTTTGAGGGAATACAGGGCGGAGGTCATAAGAGCTAAACAGGAATACTTTTCAAACCTTACTGGGGCTCTCACCTCACAGAAAGAGCTCTTTAACATCGTTGACTCTTTGATCTCCCTGAAGACCCCCGATCCTGTTATTAGTTCACAACAGCTGTGCGACAATATAGCCACATTTTTCCATGACAAAATTGCTGGCATTGTCTCTGACCTTGAGCTCAAAAGGATTCCTCCATCTTCCCCTTCCCTTTCTACCCCACTGATCCCCTACCCTACAGGGCTTGTTAGACCTGCGAACTCGATCTCGCTGTCGAGCTTTCCCCTGCTTTCCCTACAGGAACTGGAAGTCCTCTTGGCTAAGACCAAGTCTGGTTCACCTCTTGATCCCTGTCCTCTCCATCTTCTCAAACAGTGCAAGGAAACACTTCTGCCCCCGCTGCTCCAGATTATGAATAAAGCCCTGAAGGAAGGCATCTTCCCTTCCCAATGGAAGAAAGCAGTGGTGATGCCGCTCTTGAAGAAGCTGTCGTTGGACCCAGACGTGCTTAAAAATTTCCGCCCTATTTCTCTGCTCCCAGCCCCAGCAAAGATGCTGGAAATCCATCTACACCAGCATCTTTCGGCCTTTCTGGAATCCTCTGGTCTCCTCGATCATTCGCAGCATGGTTTCCGGAGGGGTCACAGCACGGAATCCGCCCTGACTGTGGTGCTTGATAACATCCGCACCACAGTTGATAAGGGTGGAAGCTCGCTGTTGATCCTTCCGGATCTTACTGCTGCGTTTGATACCCTGTCTCCCCTTGTGTTAACATCTCGGCTGAGGGAGATAGGGGTGGAGGGGCACGCACTAAGCCTGCTGGCCTCTTTTCTGGACCAGAGGGAACAGAGGGTGAAACTGGGAGAGTTCCTATCTCCATCCCTGCCGCTGAAGTGGGGGGTTCCACAGGGGTCGGCGTTAAGCCCGACCCTGTTTAACATCTACGTGACCCCCCTGGCTAGGCTTATTAATCTTTTGGGATGGAGGTAGTGTCTTATGCAGATGACACACAGATCTTGCTGTCTCTCGCCCAGCCTGTCAGCTCCTCTGCCTCCAAGTTTAGACTCTGTATGGAGGCAGTTGCCCATTGGATGATTAACAATTCTTTGCGGCTAAATGGCGAAAAGACGGAGATCCTTGTGTTTGGCGTGAAGGAAGACATTTGGTCGGCGGAATGGTGGCCTGAATCTCTGGGGGCCTGCCCAGCTCCTACCCGGGCTGCACGAAATCTGGGGGTTATGATCGACCCCTCCCTTGATATGGCCCTCCAGGTAAAGCGGACTATCTCCACCTGTTGGGGTGTCATTGCCATCCTGCGCAAAATCAAACATTACTTGTCCGTGCAAGCCCGGAAACAAACTGCGGTAGCCTTGATAACATCTCGGCTTGACTATTGCAACGCTCTATACGCGGGAGCCAACAAGGGCCTGTTGCAAGGTCTTCAATCCGTGCAAAATGCTGCGGCAAAGTTTGTGCTGGACCTTCCTAAAAGGTCATCAGCGACCGCCGCCAGGAAATCTTTGCACTGGCTTCCTATTGACGCCAGGATTTGTTTTAAAGTTTTATGCTTGGGGTTTGGTGCCCTAAATAGGACTGAAACTGGAGGTGTAAAAGATCTCCTGATTCCTTATGTTCCTGCCAGGAACCTCCGGTCCTCGGCGAAACTGCTCCTCACCGCTCCCCGAGTGTGAAGAGCCAAATGGGGAGGTAGAGCCTTTTCCAACCTGGCACCAAGATGGTGGAATACGCTTCCTTTGGAAATCAGGACTCTACCTTCAATTCATTCATTCAGAAAGGCCCTGAAAACATGGCTTTTTGGTAAAGCATACCCCTAGCTTTTGGTTCCGCCTTTTTAATTTTCATTGTTTTGGTAGGCGCCTTGATGCCTTCGGGCAAAGTTGCGCGTTTATAAATTTTAATCCATTCCATTCCATACCCAGCTCCAGCGCCCAGCAGCAGCGCTCCTTCCTGCCGCGGCTAGCCCACCCCAGCGGCCGCAGCATGAGGGGAGCCCTGAGGACTCCAGGACTACATTTCCCAGACGCCCTAGCGGCGCACCACGCCGCCACACACAATTCCCGCACCAGGAGGCACCTGAAAAGCAGACCAGCCCCGGCAGAGCGGGGGGTTCACAGAACACTTGTGGGGACATACCCAGCTCCAGCGCCCAGCAGCAGCACTCCTTCCTGCCGCCGCTAGCCCACCCCAGCGGCCGCAGCGTGAGGGGAGCCCTGAGAACTCCAGGACTACATTTCCCAGACGCCCTAGCGGCGCAACACGCCGCCACACACAATTCCCGCGCCAGGAGGCGCCTGAAAAGCAGACCAACCCCGGCAGAGCGGGGGGTTCGCAGAACACTTGTGGGGACATACCCAGCTCCAGCGCCCAGCAGCAGCGCTCCTTCCTGCCACCGCTAGCACACCCCAGCGGCCGCAGCGTGAGGGGAGCCCTGAGGACTCCAGGACTACATTTCCCAGACACCCTAGCGGCGCAAAACGCCGCCACACACAATTCCTGCGCCAGGAGGCGCCTGAAAAGCAGACCAGCCCCGGCAGAGCGAGGGGTTCGCAGAACACTTGTGGGGACATACCCAGCTCCAGCGCCCAGCAGCAGCGCTCCTTCCTGCCACCGCTAGCCCACCCCAGCGGCCGCAGTGTGAGGGGAGCCCTGAGGACTCCAGGACTACATTTCCCAGACGCCCTAGCGGGGCAACACGCCGCCACACACAATTCCCGCGCCAGGTGGCGCCTGAAAAGCAGACCAGCCCCCGCGTCGCGGGATCGCGCGTGGGTCGGCGCCGGGAGAAGCCCGGGACAAGGGCGGGACCATCTAAGGCCATCAGGGGCCGGAAGAGGCCGGGACGGGGCACTCCCATTTCAATCCTGATCCACGGAAGGAAGTAACTAAAGACATAAGGTATAGACACTCTTTGACATTGCCAAGTCTTCTACAAGTCTCTCCAGAGCCTCAACATAGTCAAAAAATTTCCCAGCGGTTGTTTTTGCACCAAATTGTTAACTTATATAAGCCATTTCACTATGACACGTGAGGAGGATACCACAAAGACTCCCTCTAAGAGTTACTCGCGCAAGGGGATAATGGACTACTACAGTAAGAGGGTAACTCTCCCCAATACAACTGCACTAGAGAGATTAGAACGATCCCCTGTCATGGATTGCCCTCCCAGTAGTTGTTCCCTTGTACAGACCCCTGAAGCAGCACCAGAATTATCACTACTGGAGGAACTAAATAAATTATGCAAATCCACCTACGTCCCTCTTGAATCAGGATATGTGCAAACTAGTGCCCCTATTTGCACTATAGTAAGCACTAGTCCCCAGCCCTGTAGTCAATTTCACCTAACAGAAAGCCCCCAGGGTACTCCCCTTCTTGTACACTGAAAGATAAATCCCAAATCAATAGTGTCACCACATGTCTCCTCTACCAAAAGGAAGAGAGTTGGGGTTAAACAAATGGGGAGCCAGGCAAAGCAACAAAAACTAAACTCAAACCCCCTACTGCCCAACACTCCTAGCACTGTTAGCTCTGCCAGCACCGCACCTCTTCAGGCTTCTCTACTGGCCTCGATTGAAAATATGCTGAAAACATTAATATCTCCCCTGATTGAAAAAATAATCAGCTTAGGGGATAGGCTCACGGGCGTTGAAGAAGCGATTAAGGCCAACTCGCCATTCATAAAAACCCCGACAGGACCTTCTCAACCACAGTGCCTAGCCTCCACAGTAATGCTTAAAACCACCATACAAAGTAAGACTACCCATAAACAATTAGTAACCCCACAAAATAAAACTCTGAACTCCTCGAAAGCAGGCCCAACAGCACGGAGCTCGCATCCCAGAGCAGGGCCGAACAAAACATCCATAACACATAAAGGGTTAGCGGCAAACAGTGAGAATATGCCGTTTAAAACCAAACTCTTACATCTGCCACCGGAGGCCGCTCCCTTTGTGTGCGTCCTCGCGGGAGTACCAGAACTCACTAAGGGAAATAACGAAAGACAACAGGACCTAAGAAATAAGGTCATGTTCTGGTTAACTAAGAACAGACCTCTGCCATCCAATATCGATGGTACCATACTAAGGGTTAGAAGGGTGGGCTGGTTAGGATCTCTACCAAAAAACATTGCAGGTGATTTAGTTCTTGTAAAATTTAAGAGCAAATATGTTGTCCCACATTTTCAATCATGGCAGCCACAAATAGGAGATGGCCCTATATCCGTCTGGAGCATAAGTGATTTCTACCCCAGAACATTATATGTGTCGTCCTTGCGTAGCAATTATCTGACGGGCAGAAGCGGTTTTGTTGCGAGTGGCCACTTCACCCCCACTTTTAATCAACTTGACCCACTCCTGGGTCTAACTTTGAAGGATTAAAATGTATGGACAGAGACAATATTTCAAAAAAGCAATGAATGAAATTCTATTTTGTAGCAATAATTATTTTTAACACTTTGTTTTTCCCACAGTCTGTGACCATGGAATTACACTTTTATTGATTTTTTGTTTATTTTACTGTGAATGTAATTTTACGTGTCATGCTTTTATGGTTATACTTCTAACCGAATAAAGTACTTTGATTGATTGATTATTTTTGTACAGGAAGTGCAACCTTTCTGTACAAAAATAATCACAAGAGGCTTTTCCTCTTTCTATGTGTGATGCAAAATGCAGCACACATAGAAAACGGAAAAACAAGGAGAAATAAAGCTATTCCTCCTCGTTCAGCCTCCTTACGCCTCCCCATGGGATGCGTAAGCTTTTGGCACTGCCTCAGATTTACGATTTCTCGTAAATCTGGAGCAGTGTCCAAAGTCCATGGGTGTTGCTGGGCACGCCCCCAGCAACACCCATTGCACGCCCCTTTAACTCAGAACACTCCGTTAAAAGGCCTGATATTTATCAGGCAGCATTAAGCCAAAAAAAGTTGCTTAGTGCTACCTGATAAATATCACGCAGGCTTCTGCACCGTGAAATGTCACAAAGAGTGACATTCCCACAGCGCAAGGAGGCTCATAAATGAGGCCCTCTGAGGCTAGAGGGGGCTTTAAGGATTCCATGGATCAGATTTGTCTATGATTTCATGAACGATCTGGGCCATCCAGAATATTTTTCAATCCTACATCTATGATGGAAATCCCCAGAAAAACAAGAGAGTCTTCAGCTATTGGAATCTGTCAGAGCGGCAGGGGAAATCTCTAAAATTAGTGTGAGACAACACCAGCTGTTACGTACAACATTGGAGATGGAGCCCGATTTATCTTATGTTCCCGGAACGTTTAACAGACTCCTTTTAACTAGGCTCAGACTGGGAAATGTACACAGGCTAGTGACATTCCCGAAAATGAATGATTGGTCGCATGATTTGTCACTGTGCCCCTGTGATAACACTTCTGAGCAATCTACCATTCACTTAGTCCTGTTCTGTAAATGTTATACTGAGCCAAGGAAAGTTTGATTAAAAGATCAGGGGCTTAGGCAGCGCCGCCTAGCCATGTTTTTCCTCCAGCTACTGGAAAACGAGCACATAGCGTGGAGATTAGCCAAGTTTCTAAAGAAGGTGCTCCAACTCAGGAAATGTATAATTACTGAAATGTAACTACAGCATCTTGTATAAATTAAACTGTGTTTTACTGTTCTATTGGTGTAAATATTATGAAATGTAAATTTTATGTGCTTTTATGTCTGTCTTACAAAGCAGCCGAATAAAGCTTTCCTTGACCTTGACCTTGATAAGTAAACTCAACCAGGCAGGAAACTCTACAAAAGAACTTTATAAAATTCTTAACTGTGGTGAAAAATATAGGGGTCCATTTGGATGCATACGCTATCAATGAGGGGTTAAATCATGACTACTGCAGGGACTTGCTACCAATGTGAGCGTAAAATCCGTTCCGCACGCGGATTTTGCAAATTTTTGGCAAATTCGCAATCCGCGAACTCTCGCGAACTTGCCGAAAATTCGTAAAATCCGTGCGAAGCGGATTTTTTGCTTTGTCGCACTTGCCAACTAGAATACTATACAATTTCGTGGGAGTAAACACTTGCGAACACGTGGATGCGGCGGGCAGCGACAATCTCGCAATTGCGAGATTGCAAAATTTGCAATTTCGCACAAGAAATCCACCAGCAGGCAGCATAAACCTTGAAAATTATGATTTTTATCAGAATAACTCCTCAGGTTGACATTTGCAAGGAGTCCATTTTGGGGGGGGGGGGGGGAAGGAAGTGCCCCACAGTCTCCAACTTCCTGTTCCTGACCAGCAGGCTCCTCCCAGTGCTTTCTTCATGTGCTGGTCACTTTGATTTGGATCTTGACCTGGAAGGATTACTTTTTGTGGATGCTGCTGGATATTTGGATTTTTGCAAACCTGAAAGCACTCAGCAGGTGCAAAAGTTCAATCTTATCATTAGTAACCATTCCCTGTAGTGCTTCCTGAGGGGCCCCTTCAGAGTTCATTTGCCTACTTGCAACTATTCTATGACCCTGCTCTGACCCTCACAGCAGGCTCAGAGAATAGCTACAAGTATACAACAAAGGTTCTGTTAAAAAAATTACACTGCAACAGAAAGCAATTACAGACAAAACTGAAAGCACTCAGCAGGTGCAAAAGTTCAATCTTATCATTAGTAACCATTCCCTGTAGTGCTTCCTGAGGGGCCCCTTCAGAGTTCAGTTGCCTACTTGCAACTATTCTATGGCCCTGCTCTGACCCTCACAGCAGGCTCAGAGAATAGCTACAAGTAGGCCACAAAGGTCCTGTGAAAAAAAATTGCACTGCAACAGAAAGCAAATTACAGATAAGGAAGCAGGTGCCAGCCAGACTGGAAGTTTAAATTCAGTGACACATTAATCAACCCCAAATTAATTCATGTCAGTTGAAGCAGGGCAGGTGTGCTTGCTTTTTTTCACCCCCATAATCTACAGTGATAAACCAACCAGAGGGTGGCAGTGATGTACCAGAGGGTGGCATGGGTGTACCAGAGGGTGGCAGTGGTGAAACAGAGGGTGCTGTGAACCTGTGATGATGAACCAGACGTAGAAACAACATAGTCGCGGCCGTTGCGAGCCGACAAGTAAGTTCGCAATTGCGGACTGGTACACAACCCTCGCGAACTGGCAGAAACCCTTGCGAACACAAAAAAATAAAAAATCTGCAAATTCGCGAGAGTTCGCGGATTTTGCGGATTGCGAATCCGTAAATACGCAAGTTCGCGGATTGCCAATTCGCAAAATCCGCCCATGCGTAGCTACCATATTCTGAGGCTACTAAGCAGAGTGTTCCAGTGGCTGCCTCTGTCTGTTCGTAGAACTTTGACTCAAGTTTTGATCATTGGGTGCCTGGACTACTGTAATGCTCTACTAGCATCTGCTAATGAGTCCCGTCTGAGCAGGTTACAGAGTGCACAGAATGTTGCAGCATGCTTAACTCTCAAAAAGCTTCCTCGCACCTCCCCGGGGCAGTTGTTAAAACTACTCCTCTGACTCCCTATCCGCCAAAGAATTAAATTCAAGCTCTGCTGTCTCGCCCATAAAGTGCTTAATGGTACGAGCCCTAGCTACCTGGCTTACAAGTTTAAAGTCTACTGCCCAAACCGTCTACTTACATCTGAAGGTAAAGGGTTGCTAGTGGTCCACCGTTTCAGGAAAATATGAACAGGCGGCAAAATAGTCGCCTCCCTTGCCCTGAAATACTGGAACACCTTGTCGGAGGATTTGCACAAATGCCCCAGTTTTCAGTGTTTTAGGAAACTCCTGAAGATGGTTTTATTCTGGGTCTGATCTCTGCATCTCAGATACCCCCTCTTCGATAGCGCAAAGATAGCCCAACGGGGTGATTCCAGCACTTTACAAATCCCTTACATACATACATACAAAGATGCCCCTTCTCACCCTTCACTTACCATGAAAGGAACTGTAAATGTGTGTTACAATGAGCACTGCATCCACAACAACAGGCATGTTGATATTTTAATGAACTCATTCATACAATGCTGGTGCAGAACACAATACTTAAAACTGCGGAACACGAGGGAAAATTTTGAATGCACCTTGCGCCTCCAGTATGTCGTTTTTAATCATTATGGAATGTGCACTACAGCAAAGCAAAGTACTTGCACAAGATGGGCGGGTTTTCATGTAAACAACAAGGGGAAGTCAATTTCAAAAAAGTTATATACAACATTTTTTTATGTTATGTGTGCTGCATTCAGCTGCACACATCAAACCAGCAATTAAGCAATTACTATTGCTTGTGGCATATTTAGAAGCCGCTATAGCCACAGGACCATCACTATTTTTTACTTTACTTTGGCAAAATGTGCCTCACCATATTTACAAGGCAGTGTTGACCCACTTGATGTGGCTTTGCATTGCCTTGTGAATGAGGCACACCTTCATGCTATACTTAGCGTGAAAGGGGTAGGCAATGGGTGTTGCAGTGGACCTTCCACTACAACAGCCAATGATTTTGATGCTGCCCCGCTGTACCAAGGATGGGAAAAATATGTGGTTTGGCCAACAGTAAGAGCAGTAAAAACAGGGTATTGACATTGCACAACAATACAAAATGCTAGAAGTGTCCTCATTTTTTATTTTTGCTTGTGTCCCGGGCTATGCAGCGCATATTGAGACAGCTTAACAGAATGCATGATTATTTATGTGCAGGTAGGTGTCCCTTCCTGCACACAAAATAACCATTCACCACAATGCAGGCACCCTTGCACAATGGTGCAAGAATGCCTGCGTTGGTGCTAGGCAGCTACATTTAGCACCAGCACACAGTGAAAGACTGGACTGAGCGGTATTGTTGTACGTACGGCACAGCCCTGCGTTTCAGTTGTGGCAGAGCACTGCGTTAAGCCAAGAAGGCTACCGCCGCGCTCCGTCACTTTTATTGTAAATATGCCCCAGATTTAGAAGACACAAGACTGCTCAGTTGTCATTGTATGTATGCATGTGTGCTTACTTACTAGGCCCTTACACCACCGTTATGTGACTTTCAATGTATTTGTAAATGATACCAACAGCTCAAGGCACATGTGAATGTACCAAAGAGTACCTATGTAGCTAGCATTTGATCTGCACAGTGTGGGTGGACACTGAGACATAGGTAGATGGACGGAAACAACATGACTCACCCCCCAGTCCCTGGTTGTTACTTACCCTGTTGCTGATGTAGTTAGTCATAGTCAGCAATATCATGTCCCTCTACTCCAGCCAGCCACCGATTCCTCACTGATAACTGCTTACACCTGTTCCTCCAAGGATTGTTTTCTTGTGCTGAATTGGGTCCAGGCTTCTCCATTCTGCATTCAGTTTTTTTTTGGTTTTCAGCGTATATGTGTATTTTTTCCCGCTAGTTTGACTGACTAACGTGAGTTTTCTTGCCCCTAATTGGCCCGCCGTCACATTTCTCACGCAAACGATTTTTATCAACGTGACGCTAGAGTTAGTGGCAATTATCGACACTGCTACCTGATCCTAACGCCATCTAACGACATTTTGTAAATACGTCGCAAACATGGTGTTCGATTTGGGCTAAAGACAGCACTGAAACAAATTCCGCTACACAACATCAAAACAGCTTAGCATCAATTCTTGAAAATATACCAGTCTATTTGCTGTTTTATGGTCTAATATTTATATAGGTAACACAACGTTTCCATAACAATTCTCCAAACTCTATCTGCCTCACTCGAGTCATACATTGACTACTTCTTGTCAGGAGAATTACTTTCAAAGGAAGAGGATGTGTCAGTGTAAAGTGACTTTCTTCTGTGGTTACCCATCTCTGGCATGCATTTGAATTCCTCAACAAAACAAATCCAAGGATCACCCCAGAATTCCTAGCCAAGATGTTCCAAAATCACCACCACTCACATGCGTCCTCTCTCATGCCTGTAGATATGGGGAAAGAAACGTTTTTGTATATGCATTAACTCCAGATTATACTACAAATGTGCAAAAAATGTACAAAGATCTGACTTTCAGGTCTTCCTGCGACAGTAGTAGCAGCCACCTAGTTCAACCCTTGGGGACCACCTGGCATATGAGGAATTACCGCAACTTTGATAATTATTGTGCTGTTCTTTAGGAGATGCATGGGTGTAGGACCTGGGTAAAATAATGCGCTCTTCCTTCCCTCCTTTGATCTAGGCAAAAAATTAACACTGCATTTCCTTGTATTCTGCTTAGCAGGCAGATCTTTAGAACACCAGCGCAGCCACCTATAATTTGTAAGTAAAACAAAAACTAGAGGGTTTCAGACTGGGCAAACTAAATTAATACTTATTTAGTCAACCCAGCAGGGCTAATTACATTTTACTCAGCAAGCGCCACACTTCTCTTAATCATCATGCCTTACTGACTTCCACGAATTCATCAGCATTGTTTATTCTGCTTCCGCCCTGACTGCCCAAGCCCAGCAGGGAAAGTCCTAAGTGTTATTACCCAGCAGGGGTCAAACTGCTCTTTTAACTCCTTTGGCCTTGTACCAGTCTCGAAGGTTGAAACAGGAAAATAATCTAGGATGATGGTGGGAATCCAGCCCTCTATTATAGCCTATGGGAGTGGATGGGTGGGTCAAATTATAGCATGCTTCCTGTTTTATTTTACTCTTGCAGGGAAGGTTCGATCCACCATATAAGTAATGACTGGTACGAGGACAATGGATGTAAAGTTAATGACTACCAATGACCAGAGACACTGGAATTTTGCGATTATATGATTATTTCCGCATAATTATGAATGGGCCGCATTTGTCACATAAACCACCATCTGCTGCATAATCTGCAGATTTTAACAAAATAAAAATGTTGTTTCTATCTCAAGCGCTTCAAAAGTTACTAAAAACGCTGTTTGACACTCCTGGTGACGTGTTGGTGTGTTGCCATGTTATGTTATGTTATGTTATGTTATGTTATGTTACAACTATTTATAACACGCACGGCTACTCATGAGTGTCCTGGCGCGGGAGCCAGTAAAGAAAACTCTAGGGAACTGAGAGACGCTAACGATTAGATAAACAATTACGTTTTTAGTCTCTTCTTCAACAGACGAGGGTCCTGGATACATCGCACTTCGAAAGGAAGGTAGTTTCAAGCTTCAGCCACTTTGAAAGATAGAGAACTACCTCCAATTTTAATGAGCCAAAAGCAGGGGATCGATGCCAGACACTGTGAGGCGGAACTCTGTTGTCTACGGGGGACATGGAAACTAAACCGTTTCCTCAAGTAGAGTGGACCGGTTCCGTATAGGGCTGAGTGGGCCAAAGTAAGAGCCTGAAAGTTGACTCTTTGAGCCACTGGAAGCCAGTGCAGATCCTGCAGATGTTGTTTTACGCTAGACCTGCCTGGAATGCCCATCAGAACTCTGGCCGCAGCATTCTGTATAACTTGGAGTTTCTTGAGCTGGTATCCTAGTAGGCCAATATAAAGTGCGTTGGCATAGTCAAGGCGACTGAGAATCAAAGCAAGCGTGACCATCTCCTTAGCAGTCCTAAGTAATAAAGGTAGAAACTTCCTAAGGGACTTCAATGTGTCAAAACACTGACCTGTCAGTTTCTTTATTTGCATAGAGAACCGAAGATTCTCCTCGAACCAGACTCCCAGGTTCTTAGCTACCTGTCCCATAGAACTGGGTAGGGGGTAATCTGGAGGCCAGAGAGCTTCCCTGAACTGTGGAGGAAAAGATTCATGTAAGAGCATTTCAGACTTATCCTCGTTACACTTTAACTGAGGTGCTGCAAGTCATTTAAATACGGCTATTAGTCAGTTTTTAGCTTGAGTTGGAGATATATCAGAGTCCTTCCAGGTGAAGAGGAGCAGGGTATAATCCGCGTAGGCGATGATCTAAGCTTCAGCTCCTCAGCAAGGTAGATCAAAGAGGTGGCATTTAGATTCAAAATAAGGGGGCTCAGTGTAGAGCCCTGGGGTACTCCAGTGGTCACCTTTTGTGGGGCAGATGAAAGAAGGAGTAGCCACACTTGCTGCGATCTATCTTCCATAAATGATTGAATCCAGTTCCGCGCTAAGCCAGCAGAGAGTGTGGCACCGTGTCGAAGG
Organism: Lissotriton helveticus; assembly: GCF_964261635.1. NCBI lineage: Eukaryota > Metazoa > Chordata > Amphibia > Caudata > Salamandridae > Lissotriton > Lissotriton helveticus. The sequence continues at coordinate 1,629,986,548 of NC_136065.1, read as the reverse complement.
CAGCAGAGAGGTCTAATAAATCAGAGCCGCTCTCCCACCCCCATCCAAACACTCTCTGATAGCTTCTGATATTTCCACAAGCACCATCTCCATGCTATAAGAAGCTTTACACCCTGATTGAGCAGGGTGTAGCGATCCAGAGGTTATTACAAAATTGGCCAACTGCTTAAAAAACGCTGGAAAACATGTGATGCGACATGCTGTGCGAGGACTGGTGAGTGCAGTGAATGGTGCTCCGATGACGATCTTGCCCTTTAACCGCCGCTCACAGTCTACAGCCCCCGCCTTAACTCCTTGGCCCCCAGCTCGCGATTTGACACCTGATTCCTTGGCCGACCAGTCTGGCGGTTTCTCGTTTGCCACGTATCTGTTGCATGGGTGGCCACTGGGGGCAGCTGGCGGCGGTGCTCCGGACTGTGGGCTCTGGCCAGATTGGGTCGCTGCCATGGTGATGCAATGTGGCGTGGAGTGCTGTAGGTGGCGCTCTCTGGAGGCCACCCCGCTAGCACTGTTTCAGGTCCGAAGCGCCTGGAACCGGGCCCGGGAGCACCACATACTGACAGTGCAGGTGCGGTAAGGTGGTGTTTAGTTGTATCCCACAGGTATGAGCCCGGCCTAACGGAAGTGGCTCTACTAGGCTTTTGCCCGGCTTGCGGGACTGGTGTACACTCCGTGCCCCGTTTCCCCGTTTCTTCTCTCCAAAACTACATCAGCCTTAGATTTTACCGCAGAGCATTAGGAAAAGCTTGGCACCTCCCCTGACTGTGACATTAAACACACACAACCGTTAAAGCAAAAAGTTAAATAGCCATGATCACCACCATAAGACCATAAGCCTTTTAGGCCTCAGCGCGTGCTCCAGGATAAAGATTAGTCAAGTTCACCAACCAAGAGAACGACTGACTTATCCCCAGATGAGAAACCTAGAGGAGCCAAAAGTCATATGCCACTTCCAATAAAAGAACTGAATACTGGTTGGAAATCCCTCACTAAGATTGTATGAAGAAATTTGTGCAATTATAAGAAAAAAAGGGTTGTTGATACATCTGATCTGCTGTTTCCCAACTATTTACAATGCTTGATGTTTGTGTTCAAAGTCAATTTTCCTACTTCATGGCGCACACACTGTGGCAGAGGAGCAAACAGGTAGATTCATCAAGCATTTTTGCGAGCGCAAACGGTGCGAATCGCAAAATTCGGCCGTTTGTGCCCGCAAAAATGGCATTTGAGATTCATCAATGGTTCATGAACTCGCAATTTGAAAAATCGCAAATAATTGCGATTTCTCAAATTGCGATCGCATCTAAGGAATCTCAAATAGAGATTCCTTAAATGCTATTCATGAACCTTTTAAAAATTGCGAATTCGCTATTTTTTGCCGCTACTTACCGCGAAGTCTGACTTCTTGGTAAATAGCGAAAACTTAGAAAAATGCACTTTAGTGCATTTTTCTAAGTTGTATGTTACACACACACACACGTCCTTTGGACATGTGTGTGCGCAACATCAGTCTACATTGACATTTCAGGGGTGCTACACCCTTGAAATCGCATCCTTATTTGCGATTAGCAAATTGCTAATTGCAAATAAATAAGGAAGCTGTAGAAATCGCAAATAATATTGCGATTTCTACATGAATCCCATTTTGCGAGTCCTTAATAGCGATTCCTTAATAATCGCTATTAAGGACTCGCAAATCGGGACATTGATGAATCTGGGGGAAAGTCTCTTATTTTTAGTGGAAACAACGTTGCACCTGGCAAAGTTTGATACCTGTATTCACCGGCTGTGGACCTTGCTAAATGAAAGGTCACTTCAACTGCACATTGAGGCTCCGATATAGTATTTGTCAACGTTCAGGGTGTTATATTCCATTTACACAAGTTCCTGGCTAGGGCCTCTACAAACTAAAGGTAATGCATTGTAACAGTTTGATAAATATAAGGCTGAGCCCTCCTGTAAATAAACATGAAAAATAGGTGGATTGCACTAATAGACGGATAATGCACCATGCACTATTTGGACCTATAGTGGTATGCTGGACGCACATTTACAGGCTGTCAAGCAAAGATTTTCCAGAGGGGAAATCGATGTCCTAAATTTAATATGAATTGAATGTTTTATTATTGTGACTGTTTTTTTTTATCTATGTAATGATTTTAAGTAATCATACAATCAATTCAATTCTAAAAACACAGCAACACGTGTTGCAGCGCAGTTGGACGGCCTTTGCAAAGGTCAACTTTCTGCTGCTTATTGCTATGTTAGGGTGTTAAACCGGTTCTAATGAGGTTTAACATATGCCCAGACAGTGTTAACAATTGTAAAAATAAGAAAACAATGAAGTAATGCTATCAGAAAATGAGCCACATAGTTGTACCCTACCCCGCCACATAAATTCCAGTGGCCCGCCAAGGACAGCTCCTTCGTCATTGCCTTTCTATGTCTTGTATCTTACTTGATGTTGCTTCAGTCTGAACGTGCTGAGCCTGCTGCAGCTGGTAATAGGTGAGGGCAACACCTGCTCGACTTGGGGTGTCCTTCTTACAGCCCTCCAAACAGAATTGCAGAGATGTGCCCCGGCCCAGCTAGCACTCTCATAGCCTCCAGAACGCTAATGCAGGCCTCCGATTAAAGGTGGCGCAGTGATACTCTCCAGCCCTGCATGCAGGAGACCTTTTCCATCCCAAAAGAAATAATCTAATGTACAAAAGTGAAATGCCTTTTTTTACATTTGGAAGAGTCAAGTTTTCCCCCACTATCACCTGCCGTCTCAGGGCGGCAACAGCAAAGCCCGGCCCACCCCCCTGCTCTTCACTGCGGCCGCCATGGGCGGCTAATGCGGAGACCGCCACGGATGCCCACGGGACTAGCTACGCCACTGGAAGAGTCTTTATCATATTTTTTACAATAATATTTGTTGGATGATTTACATGCCAAATATTTTGATGGCTCAGCTCATGCTTAGTCTCTAAGGGCAAGCCAGGCATTTGGCTTAGCTATGGATCAGATATCCCTATGAATTTGCTGGCTGTGCATGTTTATGCAAAACATCCTTCAACAAAGATTGGACAATAATTGGACTTGATAAGATTTTTCAAATTATTGAATGTGTTTATGTTTGATAACATAACAATCAACTTAGACGGACCCAAGCTAGATGGCTATGTAATGCTTGCAGGATGTATCACTGACTATCACAGAACTTGATAGATAGTCCACGTGGTCCTCTGCGTCACCAGACTCATGCAGTCATTCACAGTGTAGTAAGGTCACTACTATGTTTCTATTTAGTACATGCATGTACACCTTCATGACACATGCTTGTTTAAAAAAACTGTTTCATGAAATGTGAATGGATGTTGTCACACGTATGTGTGACACTGAGTGCCTTGAAATCACCACGTCAAAAAAGAGGAATGATGAATTCCATTTTGATAAATCATGTTTATTTGTTGTTATGTCTTTGTGTTTTCCCTACAAGTACATTCTAGCAGTGGACCCGATAGTATGTCCACAGCATGTCCGGAAACCTTAGAGTGTGTGCTGACAAAATGAAAATACACGTGGTATAATTTTTACCAACCCACTTTTTCACCACCATTTGCACGTTAGTTTGGTCCTGAAGAAAGCTTTAAATTTGTTTTGCAAGGCTGAAACATGTAGACCAGTAAGATAAAAAAGATCAATCACTAGTCTTACCCCCAGATTAATAAAAGTCCAGTTTTGCGAGTCCTTAATAGCGATTTTTAAGGAACCGCTATTAAAGACGGGATGCATGTAGAAATCGCAATATTTTTTGCGATTTCTACTGCTTTCCTTATTTTCGATTCGGTAATTTCTCATCGCAAATAAGGAATGGCTTTCCCATTCATTCCTATGGGCCTAAAGGCCCATAGGAATGAATGGGGAGTCATTCCTTATTTGCGATTAGCAATTAGCGAATCGCAAATAAGGAAGCGATTTCAAGGGTGCCAGGGTGTCCAAAGGACACCCTGTAGCACCCTTGAAATGTTAAGGTACACTAGTGTTGCGCACACACATGTCCAAAGGACATGTGTGTGTGTAACATACAACCTAGAAAAATGCACTGAAGTGCATTTTTCTAAGTTTTCGCTATTTACCACGTAGTTAGACTTCGCGGTAAATAGCGGCCCCAGATTACGAATTCGCAATTTTAAAATGGTTCATGAATTGCATTTAAGGAATCTCAAATTGAGATTCCTTAAATGCAATAATTCGCAATTTAGCGATTTCTAAAATTGCGATTTTTGCATTTGGGATGATGAATCCCAAATGCAAAAATAGCGATCGCAAAGGGCCAGATTCTCAGAATCTGGCCCTTTGCGAGCCGATTTCGGCTTGATGAATCTGGCTGTTAGTCCATTATCCGCATTTCTGTTTTTAATATACCCTGGGCTGCCGGGAATAAATAATTATCAGTAAAAATCCCCAGAGGTGTTTTTAACTCACACTACTTCATCACAGTCGCACAAAAAAAACCGCTCCACTTTTAATAGGTGTCGCAGCACAGCTCTGTAGCACTTGGCTACTCAGCTGGGAACCCGATGATGAAGCATGACACCAACTAGGTTAGTGTGTGAGGATTCTTCTAACAATCCCTAGTGGTGCCTGGCACTGCAAGCATTTCATAGTCATCTAGCTTGGGTCTGTCTTAGTTGATTGTGATATTATTACCTTGGGACAGGGACGGTCCCACACATTAGTCCTTGCTCTCATTTTGTTTCTTCCAATGTTTGATAACAGCCATCTTCTAAAATGTGTTTGCATATCTGTCTGTGCACATGTGTGTGATAAGGCTCTCTAGAAAGCAAAACATACCCCTGCAGACATTTTGATGTTTTTTGCTAAAATATTTGCTTAATGGAAATTAATTGAAAAGTATGACTAACTATTTGAAATGTCAACATTCTGTTTGACTAATATATTGTAAATATGTTGTGTTGACTCCCAACCTTTGCATTCTTGAATAGGCTACACACCTTGTACAAGAAAAAAAAGCCATTTATTGATATTTCTTTTTCTTTGCAGTTTCATATATCACTTGACATGAGCACCAGTTGCACTACACATTCATTTTTTTTGTAGGCACAGGTAGATTAAGTGATTTGCCCAAAAACACAAGATGTTGAGCCCATGCCAAGACACAAACCTGAAACCCCAGGTCCAAAGTGGGCAATTCTGTCCGTTACGCCACATCCTTTCCTTCTTGGCAATCCCCATAGCTCTTAAAGCTATTCATCAAGGCTTTTAGGCCAGATTAGCACCGGATGTTTGATACCACCCTCTACTATTTCAACTCCAGCAGAAATCCTGACCCACTTCTCTGAAAGGATGCCCTCCAACTGATTTTCTGGTGGTCTCAGCCCTGTCCAAGAGATTTCCAGGCAATTCGGGTGTTCCCACTCTAAAGTTTACAACTTGATTTTTAGGTCTCGCCTAGAGTGCAGTGCGTATGCGGTGCTCTAAGAGAGTGCTCTTGGAATCACTTCAGACTTCCAAGAGCCTTCTGCGTGTGGGTCTGCCTCCTCCCACACATCCCATTGGCTTTTACGTATGGCATTCAATAATTAAAAGCATGCAAAAGGTTAAAGACGGGTGCATGTCCCGCCTTCCCTCAAAACTTTCACTCCCATGGCCTAGGGGTCTCGGGAGCACGCAGGGTGCCATCTGTTCTGGATCAGGTTTTCTCCCAGAGCGTTTTGCTCTCGGGAGCCAGCAGCGGCACGCAACAATGCCCTCTGTTGTGGCTCATGTTACAAATGATTTCAATTTCGCATCCGCTTGTTTAGTTCATGCTCCTCCTTAGACAAGGCTTGTACAATCAGCCTCGTTTTGAGTTTACAATGTTCACCATTGAAAATGTCATGCCTTTGAGGCAAACTATAAAACCCCCATGTGCATACTTTATTATTGCTTTTTATTAAAACCTCATTCCAGGCGCTGGCGCATCTTCTTTTTGATGGACATTCAGACTGCCCTTGATTTAAAGAGCCTGCTGCTATATTTCCGACGCAGTTCAACGTGCTGCACTGTGCCCCACTGACCAGGAGCGCTTCATCTCCTCAAACTAACTAGAGGGGCGGGGCACTATACAAGCGATCCCATTCTCCTTGTGTTCTCTCTCACTGGACCCCAACTCGCTCTGGCCAGGGCCAATTCTCTGCCTTCACCCCACATCATTGTCCCACCTGAGCTCTCTCTAGGCTCCGATCATAAGAATGGCAAAAACACTACGCACTGCCTTCGGCACCAAAACAAGAAAAGAGAAAGGAAACACGCATAGCTCATTTTCCAGAACGTTTATCACCGGCAGTGGCATATCAGAGTTAATTAACACACCGGCAGAACACTGGAACATCAGTAAAAAAAAATTGACTTTCATGGTGAAAAGACACTGCCTCCATGGATTAATGCATCCACATCAGAGTCCCGATGACTTCAGGTTTGATCTCTACGGGTCCCATCAGGCCTTCATCCTCCTCCCCCAAGTTGATAAAATAAGTATAGTTGAGCTAGACCCCTTGACCCCCCCCTTCGTGTCATAGCTTCATAGCACAGGCCCCGACTAAACGGAACTCCTTTTATCTATGTTGGAAGATAAAAGGTCGAGTAGAAGTTATTGGGTTTGGTTTTCTATCCACCACCAACCCCTTCACTTATTGCGCTACTTTCCTAAATTAAACATATTCTTTTCGTATTGTTTAATGGTTACAAGGGGTTGCGTTGTTGCTAATTAGGCATCGTTTTGTTGATTTTCCTGCCTTGATAAAGTTGCAGGGGTTTGTAATATTATGTAACAATTTTAGACATCTGTTTCATTTTCAAATAATTTTTGCAAAAATTATATAATCGGGGAGGGTGGCTACATTTCGCAAATGAGCACATATCCAAACCGGGGAACAACCTTTACAACACAACTTTTACAACGCACTACCATTACAACAAAACTTTTACAACGCAACATCCATTACAACGCATGCATTTACAACACAATCATTACAACGCATGACACTACAACGCACACCACTACAACGCATGCCATTACAACGCAGTCATTACAACGCATACCATTACAACGCATAGCATTACAACACATAGTACCCTTACACTATCCAACACTTACCCTACTGTTGCACCCCCTGGAGTTAGAATAGTAATTTTTACCCCTACACTTTCCACCACTTACCCTACTGTTGCACCCCCTGGAGTTAGAATAGTAATTTTTACCCCTACACTATCCAACACTTACCTTACATGCAATGCAATGTAATGCGTTGTAATGGTATGCGTTGTAAATGTAGTATGCGTTGTAGTGGAATGCGTTGTAAAGGTAGTTTCAAAGAATTCGTTGTAATGGCATGCGTTGTAATGGTGTGCGTTGTAATGGATGTTGCGGTGTAAAAAATGCGTTGTAAAGGTAGGCGTTGTAAAAGTATGCGTTGTAACATCATACATCCATGTAAACCATAAGCAGACGGTTTCATGGCAAAACAACCCAGTGAACTATTGTGTTGCTGCCAAAGCTGCCATCTTTGGAAATGCTCAACCAGGTTCAAGTCCCAGAGTTGCCTCAGGATTCTGTAATTCTGGGAAAATCAGCTAATCTCCCTCTGACAAAAAATAGAATGCGACCTTGTAGAATGTAATCTGCTCCAATGCATTTGGTTCAAGTTTGCATTACATAAACCTATAAAAAATAAACACACTACTTAAACCCTCTATTTATATCAAAAAGGTAAGTCCTCGGGTGCAGAGTGGAAATGTTAGCATTTTTAGGTGTAATAAATCACCTTTTTGCCAGTTTGATTCTAACATCCACAGCTAAACGGCCTATGCTCTGGGAGACTAGAGGCCCCAAACCCCTCTTTCGCATTTCCATGTGCTTTCTTTTGTTTTTAGGTCGACAGGCTGAAGAATATATATGAAAAAACACACCAAAATAATAATCTATTAAAATGTAGGGCTACATGGCTGAAAGTGTTGTATCAGCCAATTTCCTCCATGGCTGAATACTTTTAAGGTCCCAAATGCTTGACGCATTGCATTGCAAATGCTTGTTCTTTTTTTTAGGCAAGAAGGAATGCACTTCAGCAAATGTGCTGTGTGTGTTGTTGTGTCCTGCAATCTCCAGCAGATTCTTTTGTAAGTTAGATTTTAAAAAAAGGATAGAATTTAGCAGGACTTCTTGGATGGCAATAGGATGGAGTTTGACTGTGGAAATGGCAGTCTGCAGTCAGACAATCAGCCGAGAGGGTTGTCCTCAAGAGGCTGATCTGATCTCCACTCAGCGTTGAAAAGAACATTGTTCCCTTACCCTTTTCAGCACAACTCTCTTTGGTCCCCACAGAGATTAGGAGATCAAGAGAATTTGCACAAAGACAGACTGTACACTCTGAGGTCTTGAACAAAGAAGACATCCCTGCTTTTACAGGATTCCTCAGAGAGGGTCAGACAGTGTTTTAGACAGACAGCTATTTTAACAAAAAATACACAGAAAGAGAGCCTCCCTCCCCCCACTGGATCTCACCATTACCACGAAGAAGGTCTCATATACACTGCATTATACTCTAAGGACAGAGACAGAAACACGTTCCTGCACTATTCTAGCTCCCACCAGAGACCTTAAAGGGACTGTTTTCCATTCAATAAGTTTCTATGCATCCGTAGAAACAGCTACAAAAAGAGAAGTACTTTAGGAATGCCACAACATTGTTGAACAAGTAAAAAGAACAACAATACCCATACAAGCTGTTAAAAAGAGTCATTGATGTGTATGCGAAGAGAATGTCTACATCAGGGGTGTCCAACTTTTTCTGTGCTGAGAACTACTTCTGGTTACGAAAAAGCATGTTGAGCTGCCCCCTACTATATGTGTGTTTAACAAGGATACATAACGTCCAAGTAACTTAACAACCGTTGCTGGAGTATTCCAGACCTTCTTCAATGAGCATATGACATTAAAGGTGTATGATCTCTATAGCAAATGTTAACTTGAGAGGTCCCCAGCATCAGTTGAATCCCTTTTATGAATCACACTGAGAGGTATGGGTATAACTTAGATATGCGGTTTCATTGTCATGCATTACATAAGAGAACACTGCTCTCATTTTGTGAGTTAGGGCACTAAGGACCATTGGCAATAATACATTTAGCAAGGCCCATGTAGACTTCATAGATATCTACAAGTAAACGCATCTTGGCAGTGACTGGCACGCTATACAACAGCCAGACATTATTGACATATATTGATATATCAAGAGATTGCTTTAGGAAGCTAGGCACTCTTTGAAAAGGAAGAAATAAAAGAAGAAAGACAGAAATAAGGTAATGGAAAATGGAATAGAAAAGAAGAGAAAGAAAGCAAGAGAAAGGAAGTAGAGAAAGAAATGAAAAGGAAGTAGAGGATACATGTAAGGAAAGATGAGGAAGAGGAAGAAAGCAAGAGACAATGTGAAAAAAATAGAAAATGAGAGCAAGTAGAGTAGAAGTCGAGAAGCAAAGAGAAGAAGAAAAAAGTTGAACAAGAAAAACATAAGGCAAAAGAAAGAAAAACAGACTAGAAGAAAAAAGAGACAAAGAAGAGAAGTCGAGAAAGAAAGAAGAAAGGAAGAGAAAATGGGGAAAAAATAAGAACAAAAAATTGAGATAGGAGAGCAAAACAAAGTAGAGGAAACAACAAGGAACAAAGGAAACATAAAAGGATGGACAGAAGAAAAGGAGAAAAAGATAGCAAAGTAGCAAAAGCAGGAAAGAAGTAAATACCGTTTGTTTACTAACTTAAATTTTGGCAGGTGTGATCTGCTGAATTTTCATGAAGATTGGTGTATTCAACAAATCTGATAATTATAGGATGCTTTAAATAACTATCAACTTTTAATTCCCAGCCTTGCATAAACCAGGACTTACTAACGAGTTAGAATTTACCGGCCAACTCGTAATCAGGGCCTTGGAAATTACAAACTATTGTACCCGCACTGTTGTGTACTGTCATATGTCTGTGTATATTGGTAAGACAGGTCAGGATATAAAGAAAAGCATTGAGCAACACAAATCAAGAACTAGGTGGTCACTTCCTAGACAACAATCATACAGCATCGGGTCTAAAAAGGACGATCTTTTGACCTGTACCCACCAGCAGGGGGGAAGAGGAACCGCACTTAATGAGATTAGAGGCACATTTGGCCTTGAGATTACTAACAGACCTGATCTAGATGACTGACTTCAGAAATATATTTGCTGAAGAGTAGTGGCCTGGTATCCCAACGTTTAAGACTACAAGTCCCAGACTGCCCTTTGTCATGCTAGATAAGCATGGGCGTAAAATCCGTTCCGCTCGCGGATTTTGCGGATTTTCGGCAAATTCGCAATCCGCGAACTCTCGCGAATTTGCCGAAAATCCGCAAATCCGCACGCGGCGGATTTTTTTGCTTGGTGATACAATATTGCGGCACGCGGCGTGGCGCGCGGCGTTCACTTTCCGTCATTCAGCGTTTGCCGAGTTGTTTTTCTCGATATTTTGCGAGTGCTGCGCCATTTTGGATCTTGCTGCGGAATCCCGCGGGAGTTTGGCGCCCGCAAATACGTAATCGCGGCTTGTCACCACCTTGCACAGCACGCATCGCGAGAGTTTGCAATTGCGAACATGTAGGTGCGGCGGGCAGGAACAATCTCGCACTCGCGAAATAGAGATTTTGCAATTCTACACAAGAAATCCACCAGCAAACAGCATAAACCTTCAGAAAATGATGATTTTTATCAGAATCACTCCTCAGGTTGACATTTGCCTGCACTTTTTTTTGCAAGGAGTCCATTATTTGGGGGGGGGAGGAAGGAAGTGCCCCACAGTCTCCAACTTCCTGTTCCTGTCCAGCAGGCTCCTCCCAGTGCTTTCTTCATGTGCTGGTCACTTTCATTTGGACCTTGACCTGGAAGGATTACTTTTTGTGGGTGCTGCTGGATATTTGGATTTGAGGCCTTTTAGACTTTCTTTGGGTCACATTTGGATTAGAAATCAACTTTCACAAGTAAGTTTGTTTGGGGCATTACAGTTGCTGCAACTACAATTTTGGAACTTTTTCAGAACATTAAATAAAATATATTGTGGGTAGCCACAGTATCCAGTAGGACCAGGGTTGGTTATGGGTGCATGGTACAACTGTTTTGTTGAATTTAAACATCATTGAGGCCATGGATGGGCTGGGATTGTGCTGCTTTTTGTGTTTTTTGTCGATTTTTTGGGGCTGCTGTTGGGGCCTTTTGCCCAGGGGTAGTGGTGCATGGACTGAGTCTGCCTGTGGGGTCTCACTCTCTTTAATGTAAACATCCTGGATGGCATTGGATTGTGGTGATTTTTGTGTGTTTTTCGTTTTTTTTTGGGGTGTACTGTTGATGTGGACTGCCATGTGGGGGGTGGTCGTGGCCATCTTGAGTGCTGGTACAGGCAACATGTGCTTGGGGTTAAAGGGGCCATTTTGAAGAGAGGCAGTGTCTGAGGCCTGCACTAATTTTGCCTAGCTTTCATCCATTATGCCCAGGGGTAGTGAGTGGTGCATGGGCCTAGTCTTTCTGTGGGGTGTCTTCTTGAATTTAAACACCATTGAGGCCATGGATGGGCTGGGATTGTGCAGAATTTTGTGTGTTTTTTGTCGTTTTTTTGGGGCTGCTGGTGGGGCCTTTTGCCCAGGGGTAGTGAGTGGTGCATGGGCCTAGTCTTTCTGTGGGGTGTCTTCTTGAATTTAAACACCATTGAGGCCATGAATGGGCTGGGATTGTGCTGAATTTTGTGGTTTTTGTCGATTTTTTTGGGGGCTGCTGGTGGGGCCTTTTGCCCAGGGGTAGTGAGTGGTGCATGGGCCTAGTCTTTCTGTGGGGTGTCTTCTTAAATTTAAACACCATTGAGGCCATGGATGGGCTGGGATTGTGCAGAATTTTGTGTTTTTTGTCGTTTTTTTGGGGCTGCTGGTGGGGCCTTTTGCCCAGGGGTAGTGAGTGGTGCATGGGCCTAGTCTTTCTGTGGGGTGTCTTCTTGAATTTAAACACCATTGAGGCCATGGATGGGCTGGGATTGTGCTGAATTTTGTGTTTTTTGTCTATTTTTTGGGGGCTGCTGGTGGGGCCTTTTGCCCAGGGGTAGTGGTGCATGGACTGAGTCTGCCTGTGGGGTCTCACTCTCTTTAATGTAAACATCCTGGATGGCATTGGATTGTGGTGATTTTTCTGTGTTTTTCTTTTTTTTTTGGGGTGTACTGTTGATGTGGACTGGCCATGTGGGTGGTGGTGGTGGCCATCTTGAGTGCTGGTACAGGCAACATGTGCTTGGGGTTCAAGGGGCCATTTTGAAGAGAGGCAGTGTCTGAGGCCTGCACCCATTTTGCCTAGCTTTCATCCATTATGCCCAGGGGTAGTGAGTGGTGCATGGACCTAGTCTTTCTGTGGGATGTCTTCTTGAATTTAAACACCATTGAGGCCATGGATGGGCTGGGATTGTGCAGAATTTTGTGTGTTTTTTGTCGTTTTTTTGGGGCTGCTGGTGGGGCCTTTTGCCCAGGGGTAGTGAGTGGTGCATGGGCCTAAGTCTTTCTGTGGGGTGTCTTCTTGAATTTAAACACCATTGAGGCCATGGATGGGCTGGGATTGTGTGGCGAATTTTGTGTTTTTGTCGTTTTATTGGGGCTGCTGGTGGGGCCTTTTGTCCAGGGATAGTGAGTGGTGCATGGGCCTAGTCTTTCTGTGGGGTGTCTTCTTGAATTTAAACACCATTGAGGCCATGGATGGGCTGGGATTGTGCAGAATTTTGTGTTTTTTGTCGTTTTTTTGGGGCTGCTGGTTGGGCCTTTTGCCCAGGGGTAGTGAGTGGTGCATGGGCCTAGTCTTTCTGTGGGGTGTCTTCTTGAAATTAAACACCATTGAGGCCATGGATGGGCTGGGATTGTGCTGAATTTTGTGGTTTTTGTCGATTTGTTTGGGGCTGCTGGTGGGGTCTTTTGCCCAGGGGTAGTGGTGCATGGACTGAGTCTGCCTGTGGGGTCTCACTCTCTTTAATGTAAACATCCTGGATGGCATTGGATTGTGGTGATTTTTGTGTGTTTTTCGTTTTTTTTGGGGTGTACTGTTGTTGTGGACTGGCCATGTGGGTGGTGGTGTGGCCATCTTGAGTGCTGGTACAGGCAACATGTGCTTGGGGTTCAAGGGGCCATTTTGAAGAGAGGCAGTGTCTGAGGCCTGCACCCATTTTGCCTAGCTTTCATCCATTATGCCCAGGGGTAGTGAGTGGTGCATGGGACTAGTCTTTCTGTGGGGTGTCTTCTTGAATTTAAACACCATTGAGGCCTTGGATGGGTTGGGATTGTGCAGAATTTTGTGTGTGTTTTTGTCGTTTTTTTGGGGCTGCTGGTGGGGCCTTTTGCCCAGGGGTAGTGAGTGGTGCATGGGCCTAGTCTTTCTGTGGGGTGTCTTCTTGAATTTAAAAACCATTGAGGCCATGGATGGGCTGGGATTGTGCAGAATTTTGTGTTTTTTGTCGTTTTTTTGGGGCTGCTGGTGGGGCCTTTTGCCCAGGGGTAGTGAGTGGTGCATGGGCCTAGTCTTTCTGTGGGGTGTCTTCTTGAATTTAAACACCATTGAGGCCATGGATGGGCTGGGATTGTGCTGAATTTTGTGGTTTTTGTTGATTATTTTGGGGCTGCTGGTGGGGCCTTTTGCCCAGGGGTAGTGGTGCATGGACTGAGTCTGCCTGTGGGGTCTCACTCTCTTTAATGTAAAAATCCTGGATGGCATTGGATTGCGGTGATTTTTGTGTGTTTTTCGTTTTTTTTTTGGGGTGTACTGTTGATGTGGACTGGCCATGTGGGTGGTGGTGGTGGCCATCTTGAGTGCTGGTACAGGCAACATGTGCTTGGGGTTCAAGGGGCCATTTTGAAGAGAGGCAGTGTCTGAGGCCTGCACCCATTTTGCCTAGCTTTCATCCATTATCCAGGGGTAGTGAGTGGTGCATGGGCCTAGTCTTTCTGTGGGGTGTCTTCTTGAATGTAAACACCATTGAGGCCATGGATGGGCTGGGATTGTGCAGAATTTTGTGTGTTTTTTGTCGTTTTTTTGGGGCTGCTGGTGGGGCCTTTTGCCCAGGGGTAGTCAGTGGTGCATGGGCCTAGTCTTTCTGTGGGGTGTCTTCTTGAATTTAAACACCATTGAGGCCATGGATGGGCTGGGATTGGGCAGAATTTTGTGTTTTTTGTCGTTTTTTTGGGGCTGCTGGTGGGGCCTTTTGCCCAGGGGTAGTGAGTGGTGCATGGGCCTAGTCTTTCTGTGGGGTGTCTTCTTGAATTTAAACACCATTGAGGCCATTGATGGGCTGGGATTGTGCTGAATTTTGTGGTTTTTGTCGATTTTTTTGGGGCTGCTGGTGGGGCCTTTTGCCCAGGGGTAGTGGTGCGTGGACTGAGTCTGCCTGTGGGGTCTCACTCTCTTTAATGTAAACATCCTGGATGGCATTGGATTGTGGTGATTTTTGTGTGTTTTTCGTTTTCTTTTTTGGGTGTACTGTTGATGTGGACTGGCCATGTGGGTGGTGGTGGTGGCCATCTTGAGTGCTGGTACAGGCAACATGTGCTCGGGGTTCAGGGGGCCATTTTGAAGAGAGGCAGTGTCTGAGGCCTGCACCCATTTTGCCTAGCTTTCATCCATTATGCCCAGGGGTAGTGAGTGGTGCATGGGCCTAGTCTTTCTGTGGGGTGTCTTCTTGAATTTAAACACCATTGAGGCCATGGATGGGCTGGGATTGTGCAGAATTTTGTGTGTTTTTTCGACTTTTTGGGGTGTATAACTGATGTTCCTCTGTCTTCCATTGCTTTTAGGTGCACAAGAGAACCACCAGTGCCAGGAAGAAGTCCTGCTGCGGTGTGTGCAGCACAACGTCACGTGTGGCCACAGACAACTCTGCAACTTGTGCAACTGCGGCCTGCTGTTCAGAGTGACATCTGAAGAAGATGGCCCCAAAAAAAGTTCCCCGTAGCTCCTCTAGCAAGAAAGATGCCAGAAAGGAGCAGAAGAAGCAAGTTACCAAGCAGACTGGTGTGCCGCCCGCCACATTTTTTGGGAATAAAAAAAAAAGTACGCCTGCAGCAGCAGCAGGATCTGCTGGGGACCAAGCTGGGAGCAGCACCCCCGCTCCATTGGGCTCAGTGCCACCACCCCCACGCCAACTTAAGTCCAAGCCCTTGAGTGCTGCAGAGGCAGCCAGTCTACTTGTTCAATCACCATCGACCAGTGATGTTGGCTCATCGCAAGAAAGTAGCAGCAATGTCCCTCAATCAACACAGGTTTTTGTAACTCATCTGACGAGTGTTGAACAACCACAGCCGCAACAACAATCATATGTGCAAGTACAAGCCCAAGTACTTGTGGAAGGAGAGGCGGCGCAAGGAGAGGAGCAAGCAGAGGTGCATGGAGGGGCACAACAAGTGGCCACAATAGTTGTTCCTCCAGAAGTAGGGGCACATCTGGAAATCGACAATCAAGCCGAGGTATCATTCGAGGAAGCCACTCCTCCTGATGATCATTCATTGTCTTCCACATCCCGAGCAAGGAAAAGATCAAGGGTGTTGGTGTCTACATCTTCTTCAAGCCCACATCCTTCTGATGATATGGATCTTACTTGGGAACCAGCACCACTGCCGTCTGAGAGTGAGGTTGAGGAGGCACACCATGATCTGATAAAGGTAGCTAAGCGTAAAAGGAAGGTCGTCGAAACTCTCATAGTTATGGAGTGTGATGACGCTCAACAAGAAGTGGCGTATACTCCTGCTGCTGAAGACTCTCACGACGACGACGCAGTCATCATCACTAACGTCACTGAAGCCCCAGCGGGCATGCAGCAAACAGACATTTTGACCCTAGCTCGACAAGCTGCTGAGCGTGATGATGAAGTCGACGAGGAGGCAATGGGAACACCACAATCATTGATGTTAACTAGTACACCACAACCTACCGCTTCCATATTTCTTACTCGCCAGAAGGGACCTCCATCCACCTCGACCTCAATTAGTGGTGGTGAAAGTGCACAACGTAGTAAAGTTCAGCAATACACATCCTCCACTTCATCTGGCATTAGCAGCACGACCACCACCAGTATCGCCTCCTCCGGCCCCCACAGACATTTCAAGTCCGCAGTTTGGGACTTCTTTAGTGTTTGCCCAAAAAGGGAAAACATAGCCATTTGCAGCATTTGTAAGCTTGCAGTTAGTCGTGGTAAGCTTGGTACCAACTATGGGACTGGAGGCCAGAGAGGTCATCTTAAGAGACAGCACACTGTCCAATGGTTGGCGCACCTAAAGGAGATCAAGGAAGCCCGAATTGCAAGTCGAGAAAACGTTGATGTTCCATCTGATGATGACGAGGAGGAAGAAGTGTCCCACACTTCACTTACACCCAGTACCCCTGTCAGCACACCCCCTGTGAGCCACACTAAGAGTGTGGGACAGAGTGAGACACCAATGCGAAAAAGTTCATCAGCGAGCGTAACTGGGTCGAAGAAGTTATCATCATCATCCCGTAAAATGGTCCAGGGCAACATTAAAACAATGTTGTTTTCAGACGCGCCATATGACCGCAACCACCCAATGGTGCGTCTGTATAACACTAAGCTGGCTAAAATGCTAGCGCTGGATCTTCTCCCTTTTTCTTTTGTAGAAGGGGTTGGTTTTCTAGAATTAGTGGCAGCGCTCTGCCCTAAATGGAAGGTTCCTAGCCGGTACTATTTTGCCCGAGTTGCGGTTCCAGCACTACATGAAGATGTGCTGGAGGTGATTGGGGCAGCTTTGCAGAAGAGTGCTGTTCACACTATACATCTGACAACAGACATGTGGACCAGTGGCGCAGGCACTGATTACATGTGCATCACTGCACACTGGGTCTCTTTTTCAGGGGTTAAAGCAAAGCTAAACGCAGGTGTTGACCTGGACAAAGTTTTTAAAGCTGCTCGGAAACATGCAACACTAGCCATGTTTGGCTTGGAGCTACGTCATACAGCAGAAAACATTTTGAATGAGTTCAACACAAAGGTCTTTCATTGGCTGTCCCCAAAAAAACGCGACATTGGTTATGTTTCCACGGATAATGGCGCCAATGTAGTTAAGGCCATGGATCTGGGTCACTATTTCAGAGTGCCCTGTTTGGCGCACTGTATAAACCTGGTTGTTAAAAAATTCTTGGATAAAGACAGTCCAGCATGTGAGTTAGTGGTCACCTGCCGAAAAATGTGCAACAATTTCAGCCATTCTTTTAAGGCCCGGAAGCATCTGAGGCACCTGCTACATGAACGTCGAATGCCAGTGAAAGCACTCATCCAGGAGGTGCAAACACGTTGGAAATCAACCTTCTACATGCTTGAGCGTCTGTATGAGCAGTTTACGGTACTCGATCAATATTTCTTAACACTGGGTACAGCTGTGAAGGACCTGAGGTTAAATGCGGCGGAATGGGAGCTAGTTAAAAGCCTGACAGACATGCTTCGTCCTTTTGAGGTCTTCACGCGTGCAGTCAGCAGGGAGGACTGTAATTTGGGAAAAGCTATCCCATTGTTGCGCATGCTGGAGCACAAACTGAAGGCGGTGTCTGCTAAGTTTCAAAAAGATGAAGAAAAGCAAGCAGCTTTTGTTTTGGCTGAGAAATTATTAGAGCGCCTTCTTGGCGATGAACGTCTTCAAAAGATCCACTCAGAACAGCATTACATTTGTGCTACTATTCTGCATCCACGCTACAAAAAGCCACTGGCAGGCAGTGCATTATTTCCTTTTGGTGATGAAGATGTTAAAAAGTACAAACATTGGCTAGCTTTGTCAGCCATGAGGTTTGAAAGAGAGCGGAAGAAAATTGAAGGAAAAGGCAGTACATCAGCATCAGCAGGCCATCCACAGTCAAAAGACTCCACTTCTGCACCTGTGGCTGTGGCAGAAGTGACCTCTCAGCCGTTAAAGACACCGGCAACCGGATCATCTGCACCAGACACAACTGAAATATCGGGTGATGATAGTGAAGAGGATTGGCTAGCTGAGCTTGGGTTTGGTTCTCAAAAGGTCCGAGCAAAAAGTAAGCTAAAAGGAGGAACCGTGGAGAACCTTGAGTCGATGGTGCAGGACTATCTGAATGACTCAACAGAGGTCTATGTTAATGCTGACCCATTGGCGTATTGGCATGGGAAAAAAGAATTGTGGCCAGAGATCACCAGCCTGGCTATACATTACTTGTCTTGCCCACTCACAAGCGTGTCTTCTGAACGTGTTTTCAGTGCTGCTGGTGGCATTGTAACTTGCAAACGGACCCGCCTCTCGCCCAAAAATGTGGAGAGGCTAACAATGATCAAGATGAATGAGCACCTCATACCACCAGATTTCAAAGTACCAGATCGCACGACGGAAGAAGACGAGGAGGACAGCAACTTAGATGAGGGAATTTCTTCTGTGTTAGGTGACACTGACCTACTCCTGCCTGAATTCGCAGAGTATGAGGACGAACTCTTCTTCCCTGACACCGAGCCCTGAAAATGAGCCAATGAATCAAAAATTTTGTTTTTCGTACTTATTTACTTTTATTCCTGTGTTTCTGTCTTTCTTTGTTTTGCACAGTTATTATAATTACAACTTTAATCACCTGTACTTTTGCTTTTTGGCTGTTTGGGGGTCTTCTACTTGTTTTCACATGGGTTGATGGCTCTGGGGCCATTGCTGGGAAGGTCTAATACCGGGTGAAACTGGTTTGGACAACCTCCATGAGGAAAAAGTTTTTGCATTTTCTGACTTTTCCCTCAATGTAGCGTTTTCGGGGGCCTGTTTGGGGGGCTTCCTGGTGTTTGTGGGTGGGTTTCGGGGTCTGGGAGCAATGCTGGGTATGGATACTTTTCATTGCAAGAGGTTTGAAGGGAATCCATGGATGCAGAGGGGAGTTAGGGCCTAGCTGCAGAGCGCGCACTGAGTGATTTTGCAAATTTTCAGGAAAGTGACTAAGTCCCAATTTTTGTACTTTTGCTTCTTGGCTGTTTGGGGGTCTTCTACTTGTTCTACCCTTGATTGACTGTTCTGGGGCCATTGTTGGCAAGGTCTAATACCGGATAAAACTGGTTTGGACAACATCCATGCGGGAAAGCCTTTTGGCACTTTTTGTAACTTAGGGTTCGTTAGGGTTAGCCCTAGCAGCAGATTGCATGTGTTTCGGGGGGTTCTTGATTTTTGCAACTGAGTTCTCGGGTCATAGAGCACTCGTGGGAATGTGTAATTTTGGTTGCAAGTGATTTGATGAAAATCCATGGTGGGAAAGGGGGGATCACTTACTCTGTGAGAGGCACTTAGGGGCAGATTTATGATGACTGGCGCATCCCCAGGGATGCACCAGTCATCCTGCGCCGCTGCTCCGCCAGACCGCCACCCATGGTGCGCCGCATTTAAAATGCGGCGCACCATGGGGCAAAAACGGCACAGATGCGTGACGCATCTGTGCCGTAAACGTGGCGCATTGCTGGAGCTGCGTCGCAAGCGCAACGCAGCTCCAGGAAGGCTCGGGTGTGCCCCATCTCCACAATGCTGCGTCAAGACCTACGCCTGCTTCAAGCAGGCGCAGGGTTTTTACACAGCATTGTCCTCAAAGTGACTGAGTGAAATCTCATAGATTTCACTCAGCCACTTTAAGGAGGCGTTCCTGCGCAGGAAGGCCCCCCCTGCACAGGAACGCCTCCTTATGGCAAAGGGCTTTACAACGTGATGCATCTCCTAAATGCGTCACATTGTAAATAGGGCGCATTGTTTGCGCTGCCGTTGCGTCAAATAAAGTGACGCACCTGCGGCGCAAGGCCTTCATAAATCTGCCCCTTAGTGTTGAAAACATTTAGCCATTTACACTTAAAGGAAGAAAATGACACAGACTTAAGTTTCAGGAAAACAAACTTACTGTTAAACCCCCACCCACCAGACTCAAAAGCAGTAAAAAACAGGTATGCTCAGATAAAGTTTCAAAAAGTATATTAGTATAGCCCTAACAAAATAATCTCCCGCAAGACCCTCCCTAACCCCAACGATTGTCCTTCAAAAGTTCCAAAAAGAACCCAACTCCCAAATCCCACCCCCCAAAAGTCTCTAAAAAAGGGGCAAGGGACACTACGGCAGGATGCTGTTCACTGTAGCGGCCAGGGCATCATACTCCTTGCGGAGGGTGGCATGGTCGGAGCGGAGGCCCTCCACCAAGTTCTTATAGGTTAAGACCTCCTGCTCCAGGTAGGACACTCTGAGGCCTAAGCGGCGCTGGCGTGCCTTGCAACTCCTGTGGGGGGCAGCTGATGTCTTTGCTGCTCGGCGGTGGCGGTTGGCTTTGGTAGCCCGGCTCTGTACCGCTGGAGCACTACGCTGGCTGGCAGCCCGTGTGGGCCCAGAGGAGGATGCAGCAGTCACAGTAGATGCGGCTGCGTGCCCTCCTCCTCCAGGGCCAGCAGCCGCCGATATTCAGCAACAGTGGCATCCAGCCTCCGTTGCCGGGCTATTCAAGCCTGCTCCTTCCTTGATGGTTTTTGGGATTTGGAAGGAGCAACTATATAAAGAAAGAAAGACATAGTCTGTAACCAATGCTCTTAAGATTAACACAAAATGATTGAGCAGAAAGTTGTGTCACAGTACAACTATCAACTTGAAAGCACAGTACATAACTATTGAGGCCAGTATCTATCTAACCTCCCACTTCTTCATCCTTGGCTTGCTCTAACATTAGTGTGAGTTTAAGGAACAAATTCTACGAGCACTATGGACTTCGATTACAGTCGACTATGACAGTAGTACACCAGTCTTATTCTTCTTCTTCTCTCTTGTTTATGAAAATTGGTACGTTATCTTCTGCAAGCCGGCATAATGCCAGCACAGTGAACTTGCACCCGAGAAAAACAGACGCACACCATGATGAGTGAGACAGACTTGCGTTACTGTACCGGTACAGTACATGCAGGTGGTGAAGCTCATATTTTTCCATTACAGGTGGCACTGAGAATACTCTGTTAAAAGGGCTACTGCTTAATTAATTTAACTTTCACCCTACAGTGCAAATGAGTACTAGAGAAGGAAAAAGAAGAAACTAAATAATCTGATTATCTATCACTTCACATGGGATGTATTTGATTACATATGGGATGACTTTAGGTGCTTTGCTTTTTTGAGTGAACAGTAATACACCCACACATGAATGACGTACTACTACTAAACTAAAATTATTAAGAGAGGTAGGGAGGGTCCACCGTAATAACCGGATATATGCTGTGCTTGCAGTTGCATACAAACTACTGCTACTATTCATGGTAGTATTTGGACAAAATTACAACTTCTTTTCCTTGCCTTTCCTACACTGGAACGGACGTGCGGGTGCGGTGTTACATGCTCTTCAAAGTAACACTTAGTTCAGGGGTCTCCAAACCGGTCCTGGAGGGCCGGATCCATGCCAGATTTTTTGGATATCCCCATTGAGATACATGTAGTTATTTTAAAAATCTGGCATGTATCCGCCCCTCCAGGACCGGTTTGGAGACCCCTGACTTAGTTCATCCAGTGACCGTCTACTCTCTCTAGATACACATATGCTATCTAAGAGTCAGATAGTACCATGATCCAGGCATCCATCCATTCAAAGTATATGCACACATACAGTTTCTGTTTCACCCACCAAGGCTGTTCTCCTTCCACCCATTCTTGCTTCATCATTCACCCAGCCATGCACCATACCATATTCTTCTCAGCCACCTTGGGGACCAAGCAAACACATATCATTCTTCTTTTCCAATCATCATTAAATTTCTCGTCCTTCCACACTTACTTACACCCTTCTTTCGCTTTTCGTTTTTTTATGTTATGTGCACTCATCCACCACCACCACCTCCGCGCTGGCCCCGCCACCAGATGTTCCACCTACAAAGTACATTTAAGAATGTTAGAATACACCACTCACTACTATATAATATTTGGTCTAGGAATAAAGAAATGTGAAAAAAAACAGAAAACAATGTAATAATTTGTGATTGTCTAATCTAAAGTAAAAATTTTCCTTTTTCCAGGGAAGGCTCAGTGCATAGAGCTATTGCTGACTAGAATGGGAGTCCAATGGAATTGCCAAATGTGCAATCTTAGTTAGCTACACAGACAGACTAATGAGAATAATCTAGTAATACCACAGGGAGTCATAGTCAAGGCAGTATAAGAATTTAGATACAGTCTAGAAGAAGATCAAAGACGATTTATAAAAAATCGAATGAGGAACGCTAGGAAAAAATAGGTACTCTATATTGAAATGAAAACTTACTGGGGCCACTGCCCTCGCCTGGCCGATCCTGGCCTTCTACAGCAGCAGCAGCAGCCTCCTCCAATGCCCTCTTGCCCCTGGGGGGAGCTGATGTACAACATGAAAGAAAGAAAGACCAGAAAACATGGATGATATTTGTCAACCAAATCAAACATTTCAAAAGAACAATAATAAAAAATTTTGGCGAAATAGCAAATAGACAACTATTCCACGGGATATATTGACCGATCTCATGTGGTCTACTACGTTATTAGTATTGCTTGATTTGCGGACCGTCGACTTGGAAAGTTCTTATGTAACTCACCAAACAAACTACTAAAAAGGTTCGCCTAGGCCTGGCAGGCAGCAGTCCGCAGCACGCGAAGTGACAGACAAAGTCCATTGTGATTGCAGATCAGTGAATACTCAAACTATCAATCCACCACCACTATTTCTTCTTATCGCCATGTGTACAAAGGAAGGACTGGACTTGAGTCTGTAGGGGCTGATTTAGAAGCCCCTTGCGGCTTTTTTGCTCCATTGTTGCGTGACTTTTGTGACGCAGCGGCAGAACAAAAGAGGCGCCATGGTGCGGCGTATATTAACAACGTGACGCATATGGGAGATGCATCACGTTGTAAAGCCCTGCGCCATCAGGGGGCGTTCCGGCGCAAGGGAGGGCGTTCCTGGCCAGGAACGCATCCTAAAAGTGGCTGAGGGAAATATACAAGATGTCAATCAGTCACTTTTAGGACAATGATGCGTGACTCAAACCCTGCGCCTGCTTGAAGCAGACGTACGGCTTGATGCAGCATTGGGGAGATAGGGCACCCCAGAGCATTGCTGGAGCTGCGCCATCGTTGTCATGC
Organism: Lissotriton helveticus; assembly: GCF_964261635.1. NCBI lineage: Eukaryota > Metazoa > Chordata > Amphibia > Caudata > Salamandridae > Lissotriton > Lissotriton helveticus. The sequence continues at coordinate 1,629,963,359 of NC_136065.1, read as the reverse complement.
AACTCCAGCAATGCGCCATCTTTACGGCACAGATGCGTAAGGCTTCTGTGACGTTTTGGGCCCATGGTGCGCCACATTGTAAATATGGCGCACCATGGGTGGTGGTGGCATGGCGCACAATTACTGGCGCATCCCTGCTACTTTGCAGGGATGCGCCGGTAATTGAAAATCTGACCCTTAGTGTCTAGCATTACGCAGTTCTTTACACTACACTCATACATAATTTCTCAGGTCAATGAAATGAACACAAAATAGAAAACAAATAAGCATAGTAGCAAGGCTACTGAGAAGGAGAGCAGTGCACCTGAAATGCACAGAAGATTTTGAAATATAATTTACCTACAATGTAATCGGCAGCATTATTGCTCTTGGTAAAAAACAAAAATTTGCAATATAATAACACACAGAGCGAGAGAAAACAGAGTAGTGTTGAAATAGCTAGAAATAGCTACTACTACTCACCAAGCCCGGGGATCTCTACGCCGAGCACGTCCAGCAAGTCGCGTTCCCGGTCCATGAGATCCGTCCAGCGGTGGGTGGCCTGGTTATAGGTGCTCCGGACCCCAGAGTGTTCAAACATGGCCCGGCACACCTTCTCCCACCGCTTCCGGCGCTCCCGGATCCTGTAGCCGGTAGCGATCTTGCCGCCTCCCATGATGGTCTTGGGGAGGCGGCGCTGGACGTGAAAGACTAGTGCGGCCACCTCCTCCACACTAAAAATCTCCTAAGCTATAACTGTCTCCCCCCTCAAACGCCCGCACGGGAGCCGGGCACGGGGTGCGGGACCCTTCCCCTTCGTGGGCTTCTTCCCGGCTACCATTGCCATGGTCTGGGCAGAAAGGAAGCAAAATAATAAAGAAGAAATAGAACAGGGAAGAAGAAAAGAAAAGCGTTTAAAAAAGTAGTTTAAAATTACCAAAAAGTAGCAGAAAACACAAAAATATAGAGCTAGAAAAATAGAGGGATAGATAATAAGTAAAATAGATAAAAAAAACTTCAAACAAGCAAAGGATGGCAGAGATTCAGAGAGGATACAGAGAGCATGCCCAGAACCATAGCAATGAATGAGAAACAAGATGGCCGCGCCCGTTCCCGACCGCGTGGGTAAGTTCGCGCGAGATTTTCCTCGCGATCACACGCGAAATTGTACTATCGAGCCACACACTTTGCGAGATTACACATAGCGCCCGGAAACGGAATTACGTCACGCAAACAAGATGGCCGCGCCCATGTACGACCGCTAGGGTAACTTCGCAAACGTTGCGCTACAAGCGGCTTGCGAACACGCAAAAAATCACGCGAACAAACACGCCGCAAAAAAAACAAATCGTGTATTCGCACGAATTCGCGGCTTCCGAAATCGATCTCGCACGGATTCGCAACCCGCAAATCGCGCGAAATTGCAGAAAAACGATTTTTGCAAAACTGAAAGCACTCAGCAGGTGCAAAAGTTCAATCTTAACATTAGTAACCATTCACTCTAGTGCTTCCTGAGGGGCCCCTCTAGAGTTCAGTTGCCTATTTGCAACTATTCTATGACCCTGCTCTGACCCTCACAGCAGGCTCATAGAATAGCTACAAGTAGGCCATAAAGGTCCTGGGGAAAAAAATTGCACTGCAACAGAAAGCAAATTACAGATAAGGAAGGAAGCAGGTGCCAGCCAGACTGGAAGTTTAACAAGCATTGGAAATGCAATAGGTCTCGCATTAGGAAAGTTTGAGCTATTGGTATTGTAAATGACACTTTTTTTATTTATGTGTTGGTTTTGAAAGTAGCAAAATTAATAGCTTTGTCAGTTACAATGTCAATAGTTTTAACTTTTGCAAATGTGACACCTATAGCATTTGTAATGCAATGTGTGTTGTATTTACGTGACTTAGATGTCTTGATATTACAAATAACAATGGCTTTTAATTTTGTAAATAATTCATACTTAAATAAAAGTTATCGTAATTTATAATGGCAATAGTTTAAACGTTTGTAAATAACTTTTGTGAAGATTATGTTCAGTGTATTTTATTGTGACGAAAATCCAAGAACATTGCTTTTGCACCTACACACACACAGAGCCACACAGATATAGATGTGGTGGTGGTGGATCTGGGGGATATGGTGGTGGTGGTGATGGTGGTGGATGTGGGGTGGATGTGGGGTGGATGTGGGGTGGATGTGGGGTGGATGTGGTGGAGGTAGTGGATGTGGTGGTGATGTGGTGGATGTGGTGGTGGTGGATGTGGTGGTTGTGGATGTGGTGGTTGTGGATGTGGTGAAAGTGGTGGTGGATGTGGTGGTGGAAGTGGTGGTGGTGGAAGTGATGGTGGTGGGTGTGGTGGATGTGGTGGTGGTGGTGGTGGATGCGGTGGTGGATGAGGTGGTGGATGTGCTGGTGGATGTGGTAGTGGTGGATGCGGTGGTGGATGTGGTGGTGGTGGTGGATGTGGTGGTGGATGTGGTGGTGGTGGATGTGGTGGTGGATGTGGTGGTGGATGTGGTGGATGTGGTGGTGGATTTCATGGTGGATGTGGAGGTGATGGTGGATGTGGTGGTGGATGTGGTGGTGGATGTGGTGGTGGATGTGGTGGTGGTGGTGGGTGTGATGGTGGATGTGATGGTGAATGTGGTGGTGATGGTGGATGCGGTGGTGGTGGAAGTGATGGTGGTGGGTGTGGTGGATGTAGTGGTGGTGGATGCGGTGGTGGATGAGGTGGTGGTGGATGTGGTGGTGGATGAGGTGGTGGATGTGGTGGTGGATGTGGTGGTGGTGGATGTGGTGGTGGTGGATGCGGTGGAAGTGGTGGATGTGGTGGTGGATGTGGTGGATGTGATGGTGGATGTGGTGGTGATGGTGTATGTGGTGGTGGATGCGGTGGTGAATGTGGTGGTGGATGCGGTGGTGGTGGTTGTAGTGGATGTGGTGGTGGATGTAGTGGTGGTGGGTGTGGTGGTGGTGGTGCATGCGGTGGTGGTAGATGCGGTGGTGGTGGATGTGGTGGTGGATGTGGTGGATGTGGTGGTGGATGTGGCAGTGGATGTCATGGTGGAGGTGGAGGTGATGGTGGATGTGATGGTGGATGTGGTGGTGGTGGGGGTGGTGGATGTGATGGTGGATGTGGTGGTGATGGTGGATGTGGTGGTGATGTGGTGGTTGTGGATGTGGTGGATGTGGTGGTTGTGGATGTGGTGAAAGTGGTGGTGGATGTGGTGGTGGAAGTGATGGTGGTGGGTGTGGTGGATGTGGCGGTGGTGGATGAGGTGGTGGATGAGGTGGTGGATGAGGTGGTGGAGTGGGGCTACTTATTTATCCTCCTCAAGATAGGTGGGCCAAAGGTGTTATATGTGCCAATTGAGGTAGCTCAATATTCGTGATTCCATTCATGAGTTCCCAAACTTGGCCCCAACAAAACCCACAGGGATATTGCACCTCCTTTAAAAAGACCCCTATTGGATTAGTCAAACTTTGCTAAATACACTGCAGTGTAAGTTAGAGCACTGAAACAATTCCTGAGAATTGCCAGGAGCTACCGAATACCAGGGGGGTCCAGATAAAACGAAAGGTTTGAGATATTAATTGAACAAATTCTGACTATTTCGTACTGCCAGGGGCAACCTGCAGTCAAATCTGCCAGAAACGAGGTATCCACCCAGTTATTCCCCAAAATGTTCAGACATTTTCGAAATATTGTGGCAATAGTTGCCTGTACGGTTAATACCCAGCTGCATATTTATCTATACATTTGTAGATTTTTTTTTTAACATCATTGCCTTTTAAGTGTGGACTAGTGAATTAGGAACAACATTGAATAACAATCGCATCATATTTTGCGTATTTCCGTTTGGTTCCCACCAGCCCTATGCTCTTAATACCCGGCCACAATGTAATCCGTATTACCGCAGCGCACTTTGGAAAAGTAACGAAGAGCTGCCGTGAAGGTGCCACTCACGCTTACTCTTCATTCACGTCTCAGCGACGCTGTTAATGGGGCCGAAAGAAAGCAGTACGCATCTTACACCTGACGCATTATTGTTGGGGCGAGATACACACATGCCAACATGTAGTGTTGCTGTGTAGAGAGGAGGGACTTTGCTCACGTTCTTGCTCTCTTTATGGCACATGCCTGGGTAAGCTCTGTAATGAAACGCCAGTGGCACGTGCCTTATTGGTGATTTTATTTAATATATTTATTATAGCATTTTGCTGCTCACATGTTTACTTAACATTGCAGCAAACGCAGTGACGTGACTGTTAAATAATGTAAATACCTAGGCGCATGTGCAGTTTGAACAAATCACCGTGCTAATTAAAGGTGACGTTGACAGCTGCTAAAAATACCAAATCAAGAAAAGAAAAAAAATACCATCCGGTGGAGCCTAATGAAGTGACGACTGCCCAGCTTTATCCATATTCAACAATAACACAAAAAGAGTTTAGGTTTAACACACGCACCACAGTGCAGATGCTTCCGGACTAGGGTGCACAACTACAGAGATTAGATAAACATGACACGATACACCACTGAAGTATGCTCGTTTTCGCTAACACTGCTAACAGACGGAGGAGGGCATTGCTGTGGGGAGGGGGGAGGAGAAATGCGACATGGCGGGCAGGGGAGGGGGCGGAGTGGGGAGAGGGTGTTAAGCAGCAGGGGCCTTTGAAGTGAGCACTTCAAAGGTGTGGGAGGATGCGGCTGAGGGAACAGACGGCGATTTGGTGATGTGCACGCGCATTTTAGGTCAATGCGCAAGCGCATTGACCTAAAAGCCACGGGCACAGCACCAAATCGCCAAGTTGGGTAAAGTCTGTTTAAAGTCTGTTTAAGCCCCTATAGAGCTTCGCCAGCTATGCGCATGCGCACAGCAGGCGAGCCCTAAAAATCAGTGACACATTAATCAACCCCAAATTAATTCATGGCAGTTGAAGCAGGGCAGGTGTGCTTGCTTTTTTTCACCCCCATAATCTACAGTGATAAACCAACCAGAGGGTGGCGGTGATGTACCAGAGGGTGGCATGGGTGTACCAGAGGGTGGCAGTGGTGAAACAGAGGGTGCTGTGAACCTGTGATGATGAACCAGACGTAGAAACAACATAGTCGCGGCCGTTGCGAGCCGACAAGTAAGTTTGCAATTGCGAACTGGTACACAAACCTCGCGAACTGGCAGAAACCCTTGCGAACACAAAAAAACACAAAAATCCGCAAATTCGCGAGAGTTCGCGGATTTTGCGGATTGCGAATCCGTAAATACGCAAGTTCGCGTACGCCAGATTCGCAAAATCCGCCCATACTTAATGCTAGACCCATGCTGTCAGTGTTTAATTCAATGACTTAAGGATATTGTTTATACCACCAGGATCTGTAACTGGGACACGAGTTTTACTTGACATAACCAAAGGATACCGTTAATTAGAAGCATGGAGTACTTGCTGTAATTTCCCATACTGCAATCACTGAGGAGTGGAGGAGTGTTACCAGCCGCGGGCCGTGGAGGGAGTTACGGTGGGGCAGGGAGGCGGGGAGGGGGAGGGGCGGGGTGGAGGGTGCTAAAAACAGGCATATGGATCATTGCAGGTAAGTACACAATTGAATTAATAAAACGAAATTCGTAGCGCGCACAGCATTGCTTTTTGCCATGCAGTGCGCGCTACGAATTTCGTTTTATTAATTAAATTATGTACTTACCTGCAATGATCCATATACCTGTTTTTAGCACCCTCCACCCCGCCCCTCCCCCTCCCCGCCTCCCTGCCCCACCGTAACTCCCTCCACGGCCCGCGGCTGAGTGTTACCACAGCAGATTACCTATGGTGATCTAGCAACTACAACTCCTGGAAATCCTGCGACGATGCGTCAGTGACGTCATAAAATGGCGCCATTGAACGCAGTGGAAACGTCCAGGGCACCGAAGATCTACGATTGCCATCGAATACAACCAGACCGTTATAGAAATCGTTGAGCGTGGAATTTCTAGCGACCTGCTCTGTTGATTTAGGCCTACTGCTACCAAGAGGCAAGTCTGGAGAGTACAGCATCCAGGAAATAGACACCAAGGGGCTTATTTACAAGACCCTTGCGCCGCCGTACCTCACTTTTTCCCATATTAAAAATGACGCACCGGGCACAGGGTTTGTCAAGAGGCAAGATGGGGCTCAATATGAATCTGATATTTCTTATTCTTCGACATGCTCTACAGAGCTCCTCGTCAAATGCTTACCTGACCACATTGGTCCAAGGTGACGTGGCTTCCATCCTTCCAGTTATATACGAATAGCAAAAAACAAATTAGGTGAAACAATGTGTTTCGCACATTACCATTGATGGGGCGGTGGGGGCCCTGTGCATACCATATCCCTAACCCGTTGTACACTATTGTTTCTTCCTTACAGAATGCACGCACAATGGAACGACTTTCCTGGGAATGTACATTATTGAATGACCTCACCTGAACAACGTTATGAATTTTTATGGATACAGTATTGATTACTGTATCATTTATATTCTTTTAGCCCACTGTAGAAAATGGGAACTGTGCCGGAGGAAGAAGAAGATTGTGTCCCACGTGCAGGAGGTCAAAACGCTCTTGAGGATTGTGGGTGGTATTGCTACAGCGGAATTCCAAAAATCATTTCTAATCAGCACTTACCATTTCCCTGAAACCTCTGAACACACACTCATTCGTCAGTGGGGCCCATAACACTGCACTTTTACTCTATTCACTTAAACTTGGCTTCAAGGAATTTGGTGAAACGCAATGGAGTAATGCTGTAACATTTGGTGGAATGTCTAACCCTATTTAATCAGTTATTATTTACACCTACAGTTTTATACACTTTACCATGGTTTTATTCAAACATGAATTTTATTCAGACACACCACCATAGTGGCAATGGATCTGCTAGAAAGAAAATTAGGCGTAGGAAAATCACAAGACCAGCTTTTAATATTCCATTTTCCCAATTTTATTAAAGCAAAACTTTAGTATGCCTGACATTTAGGCATTGATTATTTCTTTATTAAGTAAAAATCTTAAACTTTATTTCAAAATGATCATTTTATTTAGAGCTCAGAAAACAGTCATTTATTTAGAAGTCAGTTAAAAGTTTAGCAAAAGATAGATAGTTCCAAATTCATTCTCTCCTAACATCCCTAACTAACACCCTCATCTTATCCTTCAATCCTGCAAAGCAAACAAAGAAAATAGTTAAAGTATCTTACATCCAGGAATCGATCTTCAGTCCGACAGCACTTCGAGAGGAAATCGAAAGAGCGACTCCCTTTAAGTAAAATCAGGGTTTTTTTATACACTAATTTCCTAAACTTAATCTATCTAAAAAGTATCTAACATCACCAATTCAGGTTCTGATTGGACAATTTTGGGGTGGGTGAGCATCTCCTCACCATTACAACATCATATTCACAATGAATCAGCGGAAATATAATGGATCATTGTTTAGGACAGTCTTTGGCCTGGTCGCTTCCTCGTCTTGCAACGTTGGACTATATTCTCACGTTCATAACACTTGACCGTCCATGTTTTGGCAATCATCCTAACTTCAGGGCAAAGCAGCCTTGAACTTCCCATCCGAGTACAGGCAGCTCACTCTCGCTGGCAGGCTTTAGGCACGCATGCGCAATCCAGCACTTGCTCACAGTTAGCCACAGTGACCATTTTCTTTAGGCCCCATAGGCCTCTTTTGTAACTATCATAGAAACAAACACAAATTCATGTTAAATATGGAACTAAAGCCCTTCTGTTTACCTCCCACCATACTAATGTTTCCCTATTAGTTATTACCTAGGAGGTAAGCCACATAAATGCCTTTCATACTCACATATCTGACGCCTTTTTAACACAATTACGTGTACAATAAGCACATTCACACTGCATTTATTTATATTTAAAGTATGCATTAGTTCACAACACTATTACAACACAAATTAGTTAATTATATTGCTTCATGCAAGCAAAATTAGTATACCCTTGTGTTCATGTATGTGCATTTTATTCTATTGTTGATTTAATACACCACAATACACCATTAGTAAATGTTAATGTTATGGAACATTGACTTTACAAGGGGTACACAAAATTTTGTTTTGCCACCTTGCTCCATCAATTCCCTCATCTGGTGATTTTATCACCAAACATCTCTCAAACTTTTGGAAATTTAGCAGAACATGTTTCGAATTCTTCACTTTAGTACCATCTATACTCTAGTATCTTTCTCCTTTGAATCTTTGAAAATCTTTTTTCTTATTTCCTCCATTTCTATTTCATTCTTTTCCCTTTCCCTTGTTTTACGTTCTTGATTTGTTCTCTTTATCGCTTTTCTGAAATCCCTTCTCCCTTTATATGTGCAACATAATCTTATCAGGAAAATCACTATCACTAAAATTGTTATTGGAATTAGCATTTTACCTATAATTGAACTATCTATTTCTTGGAACCAGTGCTTAATTGCTGAGAAACTTTTGCCTAGCTTTTCAAGGACACCTTCAACCTCCAGTGGTTCAATTTCTTTATGCAAATCTGTAATATTTATAATATACTTTTCAATATTCTGACTTTTATCTGGGATATAAGTACAACAATGTTGCACTTTTAAAATCCCACAAACTCCTCCCTCTTTTGCTAAAATTATATCAAGGGCAAGTCGATTTTGCATTACCATTGCTCTCATGGCAACCATTTCCGTACTATCCATCAGGAATCCTCCTGCTGTATCTGCTGACAATCGATCAACTATTGTGGACAATTTTCTGATTCTATTTGCATTAAACAAAATGCCCACTGCTGGTATTAGTGCTCCAAATACATCACCTATTATTTCTAATACACTCTCTCTCTTTTTCCGGCTTAAGACTTTACCTATCTCATGCTTTTCATTAGTACCTCTATCTACATGAAAAATTTTAGGAAAGACCAAACCCACATAATAGGTCCCATACCAATGGTCTGGTAACCTATAGTAAGCTCTATTCCCACAAATAAAATAAATTCCAGGAAAAACAGGATCATCTCCTCCGATAAACCCCCAACCCCCTATAATTCTATTGGTGTCTTTACATTGACTTGCACCCACAAAATAATTATCATACATTGAATTGTCTCTTCTAATACAAAATTTCCCTAACATTGGAGCATCTATATTTATGGCTACATTCACATTTTTATCCTCAATATTCTCATCATCAAATGTAAAGTATTTAGATTTCGCATGTTTCCTTTTCTCATTTCGTTTGTAAGCAATCCTTCTTTCCTCAACCATATTTAAAAATACTTTCTCTTCAACTCTCATTTTACATGTCAAATTATTATTAAAAGCATACTCATGTGTCAGTTCATCTAATTCTAACAAATATTCTCCCATCTCCTTTGCAGGTTTCCTTTTGTTCAATGTACTATCAATTCTTAATTTTGGAAATATTTCATCTACATTGGAATAATGATATTCCAATTTCCCAGTCGGATAAAACAAACTTGCAAGTTACTCCATATGTAAGAGGAAGGTGGTGATAGGTCACCCCTTCTAACACTGATGCTGGCAATTTTACACAAACATAACAGTCATCAACATTCATAGTTTTAATATATTCAAGTTACAACTTTGAAAATGTATTTTTCGTGCAGTCACTAATTGACCTATCTTGATGCAACTCTGGTTTATACACATGAGTCTCATGACCTTTTTCTTTCTCATTTGGCTTATTTAGACTTACATTTGGTTTTAATTTTGTTAGATTATCTTGGAAAGGAATAACAATAGCTAAAATTACCCATTATATTATCAACAATCCCATACATATTGAGCAACATCTACACCATTTTCTAAACATAGAACATTTTGTCTTGTGGTTGCTAATTGCCATTTTTCTCTAACACAGTTTCTTCAACCTTATGTCACCTACAAGTTGTATATCACTCAATTCACTAACAAGTTTTTTTCGACCTTGTGTCAATCCTACTCTAGATTATACTATAATTAAGCTTTTCTAACAAATTTTCTTCGACCGTATGTCAACTCCGACCTCTTCTATATTTACAATATCCGTCTCACAGGACTTCAGACTTTTTACTTTAATATCATATACTTTGAGCACCTATCTCTTTTCTCTAAAGTTGACTTCTTTACTCACTTTTCCCAATCGTCTTTGGGTTGTACAGGTTTTCTTGTTTGCTATTAACCTCAACAATTGGTGGTAGGACGATGTACGTCCACTCAGGTGATTTATACCTCAGGTTTGGATGTCTTACGCTTTTTGGCCTTTGAATAGTCTCTATTTTGTTTCCCAGTGTTTCCTTCTGACTAGTGATCTCATTCACCTGCTCTCCTGGTTCTTTTGTTTTGTTCACTATTTTAAATCTCAATCCACCGGTTTCTTTAGGCCAATTGTCTCCTTTGCAGACTTTCTTAGTCTTTAGCTCAACTGTGTTATGCTCCACTCTCCAAGCTCTTTTTCTTGGGCTTTTTCTTAATGGAGTCTCATCTGCACTGTCATCAGTTTCACTTTCAGTATCTTCAACTGTATCATTGAATATGATTTTCACAATGTCTTTGTCTTCATCAGACTCAGCTTTCTCTTCTGTTACTCTGCTAGGAACACCTTCATAACTGGTACTTGGAATCTCATCCTTATCGTGAATTACTTCCTCTTCCCCAGTCTCAGGATTTCCGTTCCTGCTTTCAGAGTTTTCAGCTTGCTCTTTAATTATCTCCTTTTCAACAGCTTTCTCTTCACTTTCTTTTGCGTCTTTACTGGTGTCTGTCTTTACCAATTCTCGATCTTCAGAATGATCTTCTGAATCTGGTATTTCCACAACCTCCCATTGACCTTTACCTTCAGACGCAGAACTGGCTTCTGATACTTCCAGATATCGACGTTCCTGTCGATCTTCAGTATCTGGAGTTTTTTCTGGTTCAGCTTCAGAATCAGAGTCAGTTGTACTTTCACAGTCGTACGGGTATACAGGTTCAGGCACACGATTGGTGTGGCTCACATGACCCCACCTTTTCAGTCCAGCACACTTAACTGCAATAGTACTGACCAAGATAAATTGACGTGGCTTCTGCCACCGAGGTACCAAGCAATTTCTCCTGCGATGCACTTTCACTTCAACCCAGTCTCCAGGGACTAGATCATGAGCTGGATTTTTCTCATTGCAATTTGACTCAGTTCCCACCTGATGGAGCACAGAAGTTACCACATCAGACAGATTTTTGCAGTAATCCAGTATGATGTCATCATTAATTGTCAACAACTTATCAACTGGTACATAGGCCTGTCTCATCACCCTGCCCATCAAAATCTCATGTGGACTTAGTCCAGTTTTTCTGTCAGGTATGCTTCTTAGTGTCATTAAAACAAGTGGCAAGGCATCGGGCCACTTAAGTCCTGTTGCCGGACACATGTTTGCAATTCTGTTTTTAATTGTTCCATTCACCTGTTCCACTACTCCTGAAGCCTCAGGTCTGTAAGCACAATGCAGCTTCTGGTGAATGTCCAGAGCTTCACAGATCATCTGCATAAGCTCATTTTGGAAATGAGGGCCTCGGTCTGACTCAATCGTCCACTGGAACCCGAAATGTGGTATTATCTCACGTAAAAACAGTTTAGCAACAGTCAACCCATTGTGTCTTCACGTGGGGAAAGCTTCCACCCAGCGGGAGAACAAACAGATTATTACAAGAATATATCTAAGTCTGTTGCATGGAGGCAGCTCAACAAAATCCATCTGAACCCTTGTAAATGGACCACCCTCCCGTCCTATAATAATAATAATAATAAAGACATTTATAAAGCGCTATGGTTACGCCATCCCGGCATGTCCCCGCGCTAAAGAGAGAAGGAGCTCGCCAGAGGAGAGGTCAGTACATGGCCAGAAACACTAATGTAGACTTACAAGGAGAACAGATGTGTTTTCAGTTGACGGCGGAATTTGGTTTCAGATGGCTCCCGGCGGAGACTGGTGGGAAGTTTGTTCCAGCCTATCGCCGCCGCCACTCGAAAGGACCGACCTCCCATTTTTACTCTCCTATAGCGGTGGGTCACAAGCGTGCCCATTCCACCCGACCTAAGCGGTCTGCGTGGCTCATACCAGGTAACCAGACCCGCCAGATAGCCGGAAGCTTTATGCCAAAGGATCCGATGACATATTAGGAGGGCTTTGTACATTATTCTTTTTTTCAGTGGGAGCCAGTGGAGGGTCTCCAGGGCGGCTCTGGAATTGGCTCTTCTTGGGAGTCTAAGTACTAAGCGAGCTGCAGCGTTTTGCAGTATCTGGAGTCGTCCTATACTTTTACTAGAAGCTCCTAACAAGAGGACATTCCCATAGTCGAGGCGTGACGTAATCAGTGCCTGGGTCATAGTGCGCCGAGCCTCCAAGGGGAGGAGGTCCAGGGTTTTATTGAGAGTCTTTAATACTCCAAAGCACTTGCCCACTAATCGATTAATGTGTGTCTCATAAAAGAGTGTGGGATCCACCCATATCCCTAAGTTCTTAGCTTCAGGACAGGGTGTAGGCATGGAGCCTAGACAGCTTGGCCACCAGTCACATGTCCAGAGCCGTTGATCACCACCAACCACCAAGACTTCTGTCTTGGAGCCGTTCAGTTTTAGACAGTGATTATCCATCCAAGTAGCCAATGCTTGCATGCAGGCTCGGAAGTTATTGGCTCCAGCTGCAGGTGTTTGGGTGAGGGTGAGTAGGAGCTGCGTATCGTCGGCGTAGGAAACAATCTCTACGCCGAACGATTGGACTACCTCAGCCAGGGGGGCCATATATAGATTAAAAAGAGTCGGACTCAGAGCTGAGCCCTGTGGCACCCCCTGTTCCAATACCATCTCCTCAGACTGAAACGAACCCCGCTGGACCAGAAAGCTTCTGCCCGTCAGAAACGATTTTAGCCAACCGAGTGCTCTATCAGTCACACCTCCTCTGTTCAGACACTGTAGCAAGGTGATATGTGCTACAGTGTCGAACGCTGCACTAAGGTCTAGCATGACCAGTGCCATGGTTAGGCCTGCATCAGCTCCCTGACGTAGAGTTTCGGTGGCTCGTAATAAGTCCGTCTCAGTAGAAAAACCCCTTCGGAACCCCGATTGGGAGGAGTGCAGGAGATTAGTCTTCTCCGCAAATGCCATCAATTGCACATTTGCAATTTTCTCTGCAATTTTCGCAGTATAGGGTAGCAGAGAAATGGGTCGTAGGTTCTCCAGGACATCATGGCTTACATTAGGTTTTTTCCTAATGGGTAACACAATGGCCTTTTTCCAGTTTACCGAAGGGTCTGGAAGTTAAAGGATGTTACAAGGACATGGCGGATATAAGGTTCTAGAGCCACTATGCTTGCACCCAGGACCCTCGGGGGAGCGGGGTCTCATGGAGAACCCGATTTTATACTGGTGCAAATGATTTCAAGTTCTTTACTGGGCGGTACGGTAAAACACTCTAACCTCAGCTCAGAATTCAGCAGTGCCACTTCCTTCAGTTCTACGAAGATTTCTCCATCAGCAGGACATCTGGAGAAAGAACTGTAGATTTTTTTAACCTTGTTGGCAAAATATTCTGCCACCTTATTGCATTCCAAGATGGAGTCAGTCTCCGGAACATTGGAATTTGAGACGGCTGAGATTTCTTTGTAAATTTTAAACAGTTCTCTAGACGAACAATCCGCCTCACTAATTCTGTTTCCATAATATGTGGCTTTAGCAATTCTAACCTGCTTTTGGTAAGTTCTCTGGGCTGTTCTATACTGAAATTTACTGCGCTCATTCATATCCCTGCGCCAGAGTCTTTCCAGCTTTTTACATTCTGATCTGGGTGGAAGGGCTTCGATAATTTCGGGGTCGGAATCTGCCCCCACCCATGTTTCCGTCAGAAAGAGTAAATCAAGGCTCTCCTCTAAGAGCAGGTCCCAAATTTGCAAGGCATGTCTCGGGAGGGAACGACAATTCAATAAGCCTCCCCTGAGGCCCCTTGTCCGCTCTTTGTTGCCTATCTGTTTACAGGTTTTAAATGGGCAATGCCGGCATTTGATAGAAGATATAGCCTCCATTTTGTGCCTGCAACACTCATTTATCAGCGGGCATAAGTCTCATAGGTCCTGTCTATTATAGATTATAGGGTCAGCTGGAGGAAGGGCAGGGGTTAGGGCCCTGGACCGCGCCCGGCCGCGGACGGGCGCAGACGGGCTTAACTGTGGCGCAACTTCGACGTGCCATCGTCGCGCCCGCTGCGCTCGCCCACTGCGCGGGCGGATACACATGACATATATATCCCTGACCCAGGAAGTGATGCTGTGGGGTGGGAGGAGTCACGTCCCTCCGCTCTAGCGGCACCAAAAAGCCGTGGCGGAACGGGGACGGACCGGGCAGAACAGGGGCCAGAAATCAGAAACCCAGCTCCCCGCAAATACACTTCGTATTTTTAAGCCCAATAAGCCCCGCTATGATTCCCAAACTTACAACGGTTCTCCTGTTAGGATTAAATTGCTGGCATACTAAGCATCTTTGACACAGGCTTTCAGCAATCATTCTGAATTTGGGATTATACCAAGTTTGTCTAAAAAGACGAATCATAGCATCTCTACCAATATGAGGCTGTCCATGGTACATTCGGGCCATGTTTGAAATCATGCTATCGGGCATTACTGGTCTTTCATCTTTGTAAACCCAAATTTCATCTTCCTCTCTTTGTCTGCATCCTGATTTTAGCCAAATATATTTTTCCTCTGCTTCTGCCTCTTCCTGTATCTATTTCACTTCCTGCCAAATCTCAACTACAGTGGTTAGCATTAAAGGACTCGGAAAATGTTCTTTTAACTTTTCTCGATTGATTGAAATTTGACTTTTAGCACAATGCTTTGCAATTGCATTGCATTGCAGTAGGCTTAATTGCATTGCATAATTGTTTCTTCTTGTGGGCTGAACATTTTACAACTGCTATTTTCTCAGGAAGATGTAACACATCTATTAGTGTCTTCACAAATTCAGCATTTCGAATAGGTGTTCCTGCAGAGGTCAAAAAAACTCTTTGGGACCAGAGCTGTCCATAATCATGAACAACTCCGTAACCATATTGACTATCAGTCACTATAGTTACTTTCACCTCTTTTCCCAATTCACATGCTCGTATCAAAGCAATAAACTCCGCTAAATGAGCAGAATGAATTCCTTTCAAACAAGATGCTTCCAACACTTCTGCCACCGTACAGACAGCATATGCAGCACTTAGAACACCACTCTCTGTTCTCAGGCATGATCCATCCACAAACATTACAAAATCTGATTCAGGTAAAGGTTCATCTCTAATGTCCGGTCGGGGCTTTGTACAATACTCCAGAACATCCAAACACTTGTGATCAAGCTCACCTTTCACTTCTGCCCCAATGGTATCAGGTAACAATGTTGAAGGATTAACATTCACACATCTGGTAATGGTCACATTCTCAGCTCCCAAAATTATTTTCTCATAACGGGTCATTCTGCTGTTGGTCATATACTGTGTTTTTGCTCTAGTGAGGAGAATCTCCACAGAATGAGGTATTATACCCTCACAGGAAATCCCATCACTCTTCCTTCACTTTGCTCCAGACTTACGCTGGTTGCTGCTACTGCTTTCAGACAACCTGGCAAAGCTTTTGCAACAGGGTCCACAACAGCTGAGAAATACGCAATTGGTTTTCTCAATTTTCCATGTCTTTGAACCAATACTGACAACGCACATCCTTCTCGCTCACTGCAGTACAGTTCAAATTCTTTCTCATAATCATGCATTCCTAAAGCTGGTGCTTCAAATAGTTTAGTTTTCAGCTGTTCAAATGCTTCCATCTCTGTTTTGGTCAGAACGATGGGATCTCTGATATCTGCTTTTGTCAATCTCTGTAATGGTTTTGCAATCAATGAAAATCCACTAAACCACTCTCTGCAATATCCTACCATTCCCAAGAACATTCTCACTTGTCTTTGAGTTTTAGGTGGCTGCATTCCTTGTATCATTCTGATTCTTTCTGTTGTGACTTGTCTGATTCCTTTAGCAATCTTGTGACCTAAATATTGTACTTCATTCTGACAAAACTGCAATTTTGATGGAGACACTTTATGTCCCTCCTCGGCCAAATGATTCAACAATGCTACAGTATCAGTTACACATGCATCCTTTGTTTTCGATGCAACCAAAAGATCATCAATGTACTGTACTAACACAGACTCTCCAGGCATGCTCAGGTTTTCTAACGATTTCTTTAGCAGCTGATTAAAAATCGATGGACTCTCAGTGTACCCTTGCGGAATTCTACACCATGCTAGGATACGATTTTGGAAACGGAACATAAAAATTGGTTGGCTTTCTTTCAACTTGAATGGTCTCTCCCGAGAGAGGAAGATTTTGAACTTCCACTGATCTAACAGTAGAACGGGTAGCACCAGTGTCCACTAGGAAGGTTATTTCCACATCATTCACCATTCCGCTCACAAATGGACCTGACCGATCTACCTCAAGAGTGGCTCCAAGTACACACTCTTCTTCCTCACTCAGGCACCATCAGAAACTTTCATCCAGCTCACTGCCATCCTCCTCTTGTAACCAATACTGAGGACACGCATTCACTCTTTGCGGTCTTTTTACCTGTTCACCTCCGCTGAACCCTGTCTCTGCACTGTATCTCTGCTGGTTTACACTGTATGGCAGTGGCGGTTGTGGCACCTGACTTTGTTGATTTGCTATCTGCTGTTGTTGCGGTTGCTGCTGATTTACCTCAAACAGCACCTGTGGATTCAATGATGTATTTTCTCCGTTTAGTCTAGGGGGACATTTACACTCTTTCTTCCAATGCCCTAACTTTCCGCAATTGAAACATGGAAATTTCTTTTTCAATTCATCAATATTCCCTACTAATTTAGGTTTGCCTTTAAAGCTACTTTGATTCCCTGTATTTTTATTCTCCATTTGCGCCACTTGCTGTTCTGCTACCTTCACTTGTGCCCACATGGCTTTTTATTTCAGCTTTTTCTGTTTTGCATCAATTTCACTGCAATATTTTGCCTGTCTCAGTACTTTATCTACTGAGCTTGACTGCCATCCTATCATGCTGTGTCTAATCATGTCTGAAATTTCTGGTCTCTAACCATATACAAATCTATATATAAAGTGACTCATGTCCTTTTCATTCAGCGCCTAATAACCACTATACTGTTTGAAAACTAACAACAGTCTTTCATAAAATGAATGTACAGTTTCTTTCGGCTCTTGTGTGGTCCTGTCTATTTTCACCCAATCAGTTTCTTTTGGAGGTATTTTATTTTTCAGCCATACTATCACTTGTTCATACTTTCGCATCACATCTGGTGTTGGGGCTCCTGTTACTTTATCTCTGGGATACTCTTCCCTTGGCCAATCTACAGATATTTTGCATTCTGTCCATAGGTCTGCTGGCACCACTATGTCAAACAGTCCATCCAAATCGATCCATAAAACTTTTGACACTTTTACAAATCTGTCTACTTGTCGATACCATTCTACTGGTTTCTCTCTCAGCCTAGGAAAATCATTTGTGAATGACAATATGTCTTGTCTGCTCCAAGGAACATGCACAAATCCCCCTCCAGGTATCTCTCTCATGGGAAACTCAGTTGCCACTGTCTCTTTTTCCCTGATTGGAAAAGCTAATGTGGATTTATCACTGATTTCTTCTTTTTTCTTTGCCCACCTAACCCTCCATTTACTTACATACCCCATTTTCGCAACAACACAATCAAATCTTTTATTTGGGCTAATCTTCCAGCAGTATTCATGTTCTCAATGTCTCTTTCTGCAAATTCTACTCAATATGTCTTCGTCAATGATTTTATTTTTGAAAATTCTATTCCACAATCACTTGCCACCTCTTCTAGCTGATCATACATTGTTTTGGCCTTCCATGTTATGCTTTTACATAAAAACATGAGCTCATCATCCTGATATGTTTTTAGTCTGTCTGTTCCAATAGTTCCAATTATTAATTCTTCCATATCTACTTTTAATTTGGCCACATCCAGCACTTTTGACTCCTGCTCTTTTAATTTTAAAGTTTTATTCCAATCACTCAATTCTTTATCTGATGGTCCTATAGGTGTTTGCGTGAAATTTATTTTGTCTACAATTCTCTCCGGGGTTGTAGAGTCAGATTCTGCTCCTGTCCGGTATCTGCATGACGAACTTTGATTAAAAGTCAATTCTGGTGGATTTACATTTACATTCCTCCTTATTTCTGACAAATCAGGATAAATATTCTTTGTTACATTCTGCATACTTTGTTGTAATGGAATTGTTAAACTTGGCTCTTTTATTCTTTGATTCTCGAATACTGGTATCACAGGTCCTATAGTTACTGGGACAGTTACTGCTTCCATATTTTTCGTAAGATTTTGAATCAGTTCATGTGCAGAACGTTCATAATCAGAAATATCAGGCTGGACATCATTTCACCTTTCAGCACTTTGCACAGTTTTATGCAAGGTATTACTTTGTATAGGAGTACCTGTAATTCTAACTTCTCCCATCGGTGTACTTGGGACATATCTTGTTTCTACTCTCTCAGGGAAATCTCGGAAATTTGATGGTTGTCTCGGAGTTTCATTAACTCTCTCATCTACTATTGGAGCATTCGGGGTAGTCCATAAAGAACCTGGTTGATATGGTGGCGGTCTCCTATTTAATATTTCTTCTAATACAGCATCCTCTGATTCACTTTCACCATAACCTTGGTTCCCTGTCTCCACGTTCTTTTTCTTTTCTGTACATTTCCGTCCTTCATATTCTTCCACTAGTCTGACTGGATACATGCCATCACACATATTACCATTTCTCCATCTACGCATTCTACTCTCATGTGTTTCTCCTCATAAATCTCAACCTCTACCTCTTGGTCTGATATGCCTGCTTAACCTCTCGCTTTCCAGTTCATGCATCTCATCTTCCCATTCGACCAAAGCTTCAAATTGAGTTGGTCTAGGTCTCGGTTCAAGTTTCATCATTCTGTCTCTCAGATTTCTCAAAATTGCCAAATCAAAAGATCCTCCTTCTGGAAAAGCTAGCACACCGTCATACTTGGTATACCGTACCCAATTCTCCAACCAAACACACATATAACCATATTTCGACATCATATGAGAAGCAGGTGTTTTTGGCGAAGGAAGTATTTTTCCCTCTCTCGTAACTACCTCTTTGTCTTTTACAAACATGTTTTTCAACTTTTTAAACCATGAAGGTTTCTTCTTGTCTTCGTCATAATGGTAGTAAGAAATGTTTCTGATAATTCTCTGTCTTACAAAAGATCGTGCACTTCCCTGTTTGCTGTTCCGTAACACCAACCTATCACAGCGCGGTTTGCACTAACGCACCAATTAGAACAAGATACGTCACTATAGAGCTTAACCAATAACTCTCGTTGTTTTCTGTGATGCACCAATCAGCTCCTACTCTGTCCGTGTCATGAGGACTAATCCCAGCGCAACACTTTTGACGTCACTTGCGCTCCGGCTTCTGCAGTGCTAGCTGACCCGCCCTTTACAGGGTTGTACTACAAAGCCGTATTTACAAGATATTTTACAAAATCAGTTAGTAACTTACAGAAAACAATTCCATTTACCTGTTTCGCTAATAAAGTGATGGAATGTTTTCAATCACACAAGTATTCTGTAACTGGAGTAGACGACGCTTACCTCCTCAGAAGTTTTAGACTCATCGATAATGTAGCACTACCCTCTACCTTACCCTTCTATCAGGCAATAACAAACTCGTTTCTCCAGGAAAGCACATACAGAGATCTTTTTCACCTCCTTAGAGACAATCCCAGAGTTTCACCAGAACGCGTATTGCAATTACATTTACACACGTTCATACAGAAATCCCTATTCATATACACATGAACTCTGTATCACCAGTAGGCAGCGCTTACCTCTAGCCCACCACAGAATTCCTCTATTGTTAGTAAAGTAGACGTCACTCCTTTACCCTTCTATCAAGCTCGGCGTGAGTTCTAATTCTCTCCCAGCAGTAAGTTTTAATCAGGATACTCAATGATCCCTGTGCTTGAAGGCTAAGATTTCATAAACTGTCCTCACTATACATTTATCCTTTCACACCTAATGTCCCTAAACATGATATGCGACAATACCACCTCAGTATTCGACTATACTTCTTTTTTGAAACAGACCAATGCACTGTGCGACTTTACTTGCCACACTTCCTTTGCCTGCAGACAGAGGCACTAGCTTCACGCAACACTTGGAAGCCTTTTCTAAACTACATATAACATAATACGGACTCAACAGATGTTAGTCATAATTCTGTACATTAAATTCTATATAATATTTTATACATAACCCTAGCTAATTTCCTTAGCAACCACTACTCTGCTACCAAGATATAACTGCTACAGCGGAACTCCAAAAATCATTTCTAATCAGCACTTACCATTTCCCTGAAACCTCTGAACACACACTCATTCGTCAGTGGGGCCCATAACACTGCACTTTTACTCTTTTCACTTAAACCTGGCTTCAAGGAATTTGGTGAAATGCAATGGAGTAATGCTGTAACATTTGGTGGAATGTCTAACCCTATTTAATCAGTTATTATTTACACCTACAGTTTTATACACTTTACCATGGTTTTATTCAAACATGAATTTTATTCAGACACACCACCATAGTGGCAATGGATCTGCTAGAAAGAAAATTAGGCGTAGGAAAAGCACAAGACCAGCTTTTAATATCCCATTTTCCCAATTTCATTAAAGCAAAACTTTAGTATGTCTGACATTTAGGCATTGATTATTTCTTTATTAAGTAAACATCTTTATTTCAAAATCATCATTTTATTTAGAGCTCAGAAAACAGTCATTTATTTAGAAGTCAGTTAAAAGTTTAGCAAAAGATAGATAGTTCCAAATTAATTTTCTCCTAACATCCCTAACTAATGCCCTCATTTTATCCTTTAATCCTGCAAAGCAAACAAAGAAAATAGTTAAAGTATCTTACATCCAGGAATCGATCTTCAGTTCAACAGCACTTCGAGAGGAAATCGAAAGAGCGACTCGCTCTAAGTAAAATCAGGGGGTTTTTATACACTAATTTCCTAACTTAATCTATCTAAAAAGTATCTAACATCACCAATTCTGGTTCTGATTGGACAATTTTGGGGTGGGTGAGCATCTCCTCACCATTACAACATCATATTCACAATGAATCAGCGGAAATATAATGGATCATTGTTTATGATGATGATGCCCAAAAGTGGTTCTCTGAAGATCTTAAAGTCCTGAAACTTGGGCTCCGACAGGCCGAACGGCGCTGGCGCCGGGGCTATTCCCCTGAAACCAAATTGATATTCTCCTCCCTGCAAAAGAAGTATAAGTCAGCTATATTTTCAGCCAAGTCTTTTTATTTTTCTAATAAAATTTCGAACTCGGCAAACAAATCCAGGGACATCTTTTCAATAGTCGAGGAACTATCTAATCCTGAAAGAGTAAATATTGCACCCTCCCCTTCCCAGTCACTTTGTGACTCGCTTGATCAATTTTTTGTTGACAAAATAATCAAGATTAAAAACAGTATTCCCGCTCAAGCCTCACCTGTCCTCCCTCAGCTTGTGGCTTTTTGTTCCCCATCAGACTCCAACCTCTTAACCCAGATCCCTCCCATCACGAAGGAACCTCTTACATAAAGTCTCTTCTGGCTCTCCTAGTGACTGCTGCCCTCCCACTGTCCTTCGTGAAGCCTTCACTGCCTGCCCCGAACCCCCCCTGGCCCTGTTGAACAACTCTCTTGCCATGGGTGAGGTCCCCTGCTCCTTTAAGTAGGCAGAGGTGGTGGCCATCTTAAAAAAACCCTCGGCAGACCCTTCTATTATGATCAATTTTCGGCCCATATCTCTTCTCCCTTTCCTCAGCAAGGTTCTGGAGTCACACGTCACCCAGACCCTCAGCTCCTTTATTGAGGAATCTTGTTTCTTGGACTCCCAACAAGCTGGGTTCAGACCTGCGCACTCCACAGAGGCTGTGATACTCTCTGTGATGGAGGAGTTGCGCAGAGGGGCCGACGCTAACATCTGTCAGGCCCTGGTGCTCTTGGATTTGTCGGCCGCCTTCGACACGGTCGACCATGGCATTCTTGTCGACCGTGTCGGAGAGGCCGGCATCCAGAGCACCGTCCTTGACTGGATCCGCTCTTTTCTGTCTGGACGCCAACAGGCAGTCAGACTGTCCCAATTTTCAGCAGGCCAGGTCGGGCTGACCTGCGGAGTCCCGCAGGGCTCCTCCTTGTCCCCACTCCTTTTTAATTTGTATTTGGCTCCCTTGATCCGCTCTCTCCGCAGGTTGAATGTCACCGCGTTTAATTACGCGGATGACATTCAACTGGTCTTTACCATCGACCCCTCGGATGAATCAATCTCCACTTTTCAAACCACTCTTTGTTTTATCAGCAACTGGATGAGCTCAAACCATCTTAAGCTCAACCCCGACAAGACCGAGCTGGTTCTTGTCGGGGGGCCTTCTAACCCCTGGCAACCTTCTTTCTGGCCGTCCAGTCTGGGTAATCCCCCCTGCCCAGTGAACTCAGCCAAAAGCCTGGGGGTTATCATAAGCAGCGATCTTTCTATGAAACCCCAAGTCAGCGCGGTAGTGTCCTCCAGTCACTTTCAGCTTAGGAAGATTCGCAAAATTTCCCGCCTCCTCACTACCGAAGAACTTACCTTGGCCTTGTTGGCGTTGGTCATTTCTAGACTTGACTACGCCAACGCGCTCTATGTAGGCATTCCTGACTACCAAGCCAAGAGACTCCAGCTGATCCAAAATCAGGCCGCACGTCTCATTTTCCGACAACCCAGACACCAACATGTTCGTCCTCTTTTAAAAAGTCTTCACTGGCTCCCGGTCACTGCACGCTGCAGGTTTAAATTAGGCTGCATAATTTTTAAATCCCTTGCAGGCGGTGGCCCCTCTTTTATTTCCTCTTTCCTTCACCCATATGTCCCCCCGCGCAATCTTCGCTCTTCCCAACTGGCTTTGCTATCAGTCCCGAGATTCAAGAGGAAGAAACATGGTGGACTTAGGTTTTCTTTCTTAGCTCCTTTTTTCTGGAATGCCCTTCCCCTCCCTCTAAGGCTGTCTTCCTCCTATCCTAGGTTCAGATCCCTCCTTAAAACTTTTTTGTTTACTGAGGCTTACAATTAGCTCTGTCCCTCATTTTCTTTCTGTCTCTTCAGCACAAGCGCCAAGAAACCTTCAGGTGTTAGTAGCGCTATAAAAATTGTTTTAACATAACATAACATAACATTAGGACAGTCTTTGGCCTGGTCGCTTCCTATTGGGTAATATAAGTTACCCACTGGCAATCACCAGTGGGTAGTTATAATTAGGACCACGCTTCCATTGGAAAAGCTTTTTTTTTGTTTTTCTAACACCTTTGGTGCCGTTTGATGAATCTTTACTAAACTTTCAAAAAAAAAATATGCTCTTCCACCTGAGCTCCTTCCTGGAAAGTTTAGGGAAGGTTCATCAAGCGAAGGCCCAGATAAAAAGAGGGGGGTTCCAAATTAGACATACAGTTTTGATTAGTAATTTTAGACACACCAACAGCCCAAACAGCTGACCGGATTAAAACTAAAAATTTGAAGAAAGACAGATCTTGGTCCAGAAAGAGTGCTTTTAGTGATTTGGTGTAAATCCGTTCTGTAGTATTAGAGCAATTAATGCTAAAAAATGTTGTTTATATCATGCTGCGGAGGATCCGTGGATATGAAAGGTCTCTTGGGGAGAACTGATTAACGGCCATACCATCAACAATGCTGTGGTGGCAGCCATCTTGGGACTCTGGACTTAGCCTGTCCAAGTCCTACCAAGTGTTCTTTTTTTATATTGCCATTAATTCCTGGAGGATTTGCAAATCCTTTGTAAAACAAAAAGCAAAAAACATGGGTCTCCTGTTCTATAATGCCCTCTGTGGTGGACCAGGGCCTGGGGGACTGGGGGGGGGGGTGATTTTATAATTTAGGAGGAGGTGAGCACATGACCCACCCCCTCCCAAAGCCTCTAAGAGGTTCCGGGGACCACATCTCCTGGAGGCCATTTTTTAATGAAGCGTAGGGGGCCACAGGGCCCTCCTCCTAAAGCCTGGAAAGGCCCCGGTATCCTCTTCCCCCGGGCCCAATCAATAAATAAGGGGAGGGGGACACGTTGCCCCATCCCTAGCCTTAAATGCCCCAGGGACTCCATCCCCTGAGATAGAACTAAACTTCAAAGGGAGGGTGGCCACGCAGCCTCCCTGCCTAAACCTCATAAGGCCATGGGTACCCCATTCCCTTGGGCCGGCTCACAGACTGTGTCCTTTGGAGCCCACCCTGGGACACAGTAGTTTCCCTGCCTAACATGTTTGCTCCTGCTTGGCTGGAGCATTTTTAAATCTCCAGCCAGGTGAGAGCAACATTGCCTTCTCTGCATTCAGGACCACAGGCAGGGAAGTCAAGTACCCTCGGCGGTAGATTTAGAAATGCTTTAGTCGGGTGAGAGCCGACCTCTGTTTCCCTGCCCGCACTCCTGCTTTACATATGATAACAAAATGTTAGTTCCCACATAGTACATTGTTCATGACATCTACTGTGGCATCATTGATAAGATCACTGCAACATTTGCAATGAAATTATTGACAAGAAATCTGTGCATGGCGAGAGCATGAGTTATAGTTACCATAGAGCACAAGTTATAGTTACCAAAGATAACTATAAGTGGTGAATTTCAGTGGTTTTGTACATTTATCAAGATTAATTGTCACTGAAATTCTCACCTAACTATAACGGTACTTTAACCTTTGTTTTTTTCAGTGAATATAGATGTATATATATTTTTGGGGACTGAGGAGTATACAATATTTACAATATTTGCATTTACATTATGTGTAGACAATTATTGTGTAATCGTACAGCATAAAATGCTGATGTGTGTCTACTGCTGTAGTGTATTGGGACTGGGCTGTATTGTATCACCTTCATATAAGAAATTTTCCAACAGAGTTTGTCTGACTCCTAACATTTTTATCCATTGAAGCATAACTCCATGGGAATGGGTGAGAGACACCTGCCATTGTTCCTCTTTTCTCCCAGACAGCAGCGGCTCATACAGGTAAGAGCGGTGGGGCCGGGTGGGTGGGGGGTTGATTTTGACTGATGACGACGAGAAAAAATTAATTATTTATTTAATGTTCCCTCGTAGTTGTCTGTCAAATCCTCGCCCCCAACCCGGCCCTCCCACTCTTACCTGCACGGGCCGCTCCTGCTCCCAGAAGGTTGCAGTTTCCGTTTCAAGACTAGAAAATATGCCAGGGGTGACCCTCAATAACTTGGGGGTAACAAAGCAGGCCAGTTTTATCAATATAGAGGTAGGAGTGCTCCTACTGTCCCTACAGCATCCTAGCAACCAGAACAAATATGTATTCCTGCACTTTCTATCTCACAGTGACCCAGTGGGAGAGAGGGTTCATGTTTACTCTCCCAACTAGGAAGAAATTACAAACCCTGCAGACCACTTCCAACCTGTAGGTTGTGACTGAAGTCACTACCTCCACTTCATTCAGTTCTCTCCAGGAATGACATCCCACTCTGTTTTCGCTCTGCAAATCATCTTTTGCTCTTTCAATAAGAGGAGCAACCCTTTAAATGAAGAATATGGTGGAAGATTAAGCACCCATTCAGCATCAAGAGGAAGGACTGTACTCAATACTTTCTGTAAATCCAGAAATTTTCAGAAGTAAGGAGGAGACTCATTTTAGACCTCAGTGGTCTCAACAAGTTCACCCAAAACAGAAACTCACAATGATCATTGTACAATCCACTGCCCTCTAACTCAATCCTGGGGATTCCCTGCTCACCAAAAACAAAAACCTGATCAAAAAGAGAAATCGCAGATGCTTTGTTTCACGGTGGGAGAAGCTATCTACCAGTTCTAGCCTCTACCCTTCAAGTTAAAGTCTGCTCCAAGGGCTTTTACAAACTACACTGCAGTGGCGGCAGCACATCATTGGCACCAGGGCATGCATGTTTTTGTTGCATGGATAACTGGTTTCTAAATGCCCCCTCCACTAAAGTAAGTGACCAACACCCTGGAGGCAGCAAATAACCATTTACATGCCCTAGGCGTCTCAGTGAATTAGGAGATATCGCCCCTGATTCCTCGGACAAAATATAGCTTTTTTGGGGTGGTTCTGTTCTGCGTTAGCACAGAATGATTCCATCAATGGTGCCTTTCATTTCATAACAAAATCCTGGAAACCATGTGGGAGTGTTCTCCTCCAGGCAGGACAGTTGCCTTTCTGATATCCTTGAGGCCCTCTTACATTTTTCTGACCCCACATGGTCATGTGCCCCCCTTATCCCGGGGTAGGAATGTATTCAACATCAGTGGCCTTAGATTTCGGATCGTTGGGATCATGGGATCACAGTCTTGGTCATGTGACTTTTGACAGCTGCCCCTGTAGGCAGTCTCTCTCTGTGTTCCGTCTAATGTGAGCGCTCTCTCAGTCTCAGAAACATGAACTCTCAATTACCGCATAGACTCAAGTATACGGTAGCCGTCCATTTTTGAGAAGCTTGTTTGTTCTTACTGCTGGTTAAAACAGTGTCATGGCTGACAAGACCTATTAACGAAGAGAACACAAGCAAGATTTTTTTTCTGAAGGAAACGAAGTAACTTCTAACAGTGACTAAAGGTTGAGTAAAGAAATGTGGCACCTTATGACAGAAAGTGCACTGGAGGCACAATGGGCTATTGCACTAATTTTTGTACACCCCATAACATTATGGAATTACAGAAGGAACCGCAGACACTCCTGTGGTCCTTTCGGTAATGTGGATCATGCCGGCGCACACATTGCTTCCACACAATCCCAGTGGATCATTCACTCGAGTCCTGCACATTTTTGGGTGTCTATGGCACACTGTCCATGCAGCACAGACAGGCATAGTGAGCCATTTTACATAATATGGAGCCTGGCCTTTATAGCATTGAATCTGATATGCACTTCTAATCCTATGTATTACTCTATACATTATAGTGAGTGAATAGTAACTCGTTTTATCTTGAATAGGCTTCTTTGGATGTAGTTCTCAACAAGCTCTACACAATCATAGTCACTTAGCAACAAATTCTGCTTGTTTCCAAAGGGTTGTGGGAGTGCTTTAAATGTGTCAGTAGTCACAGGAACTGAGAACCTTCATTTTTTAAATTTGAGCAGAAAAGTACCTGGACATCTCAGTGGGATTCAATACTTTTAATGGTAATGTCTCTTTTCAGTAGCACACATTTACCTCTGGCCGCTGAGTACCTGCACTTCTGTCATTCCATTTCAACTACTGGATGTGGGTAGGGCAATGCCTTCTTCAGACTCAGTTTGAAATGCCACTCTTGCTTTTTCCATGCAGGCTATGGGTGGGCCATTGATGGGTGCTGGTTGGCATAACCTATCCTATATGTAGGGAGAGCATTGAAATACTACATTGAGAATACACTGACATACTACATTGAGAAGATTAAAGATGTTCTGAAATCTAGAATGTTGCCCCCTCTTGCACTATGCAGTGTTGGAAATACCTGACAATTGGCTGATTTCTAGATGCATTGTGGAATGTGTCTAACTGAGGGGCTGATTACGATAACAGTGAGCCTGCCACCGCCGTCCATCTGTAGTGGACAGAAAGGCTGACCGCCACACATCCGACAGGCTCCTTGAGCTCGTGGGTGCAGCGGAGGCCTTCCCATCCGCAAAATAGTGGTGTTGCCTACCAGGTACCGCCATAGGGATTAGAATGTGCCTCCCAGTCAGCCTTTCCATGTCACGGGCCCCCCTTTGTCTCTAGACCCAAACTTAAGTTTTGGGCACTGGGAGGCACCCATGGTGCCCCCCTACATTTCCCTGCACTATGTGGCAGGCACCGCATGGTGCCTGCCACGTAGTGCAGGGAAATGTTACATGTACCGATTTTACATTGCGGCGGGTGCTGCAGCCACCGCAATGTACTATATGGGCATTGCTACCAGAGTGGTGGCGGTCGCATCCTAATCCCTACTATGGGACATCCGACAGCATGTCAGGCGGTCCCTTTCCCCAAAATGATGGCGGACGGACTGAAGTCCATCTGCCATCGTAATCACCCCCCTGTGTTACTAACAGACAGGCTGTGAAATCTTGTCTAACCTTATAAATTTGGGGAGGATCTTGCTAGAGAAAGAAAATGTACCTGAGAAATTAACCAAATTACATTCATTTTAAAAAACATTTGATATTAAACTTTTCAGAAGTGCCTCCAACCGAGTCCATGAAAGGAGGTTGCTTCTTAAGATTATCGGGCAAAGTTTACCTCACGTCTCAGACTTAAACAACTACCACCGCCTTGCAAAGCAAATTCCACTTCTAATCTTTCAGTGTTCTAAAGTAACTGAAAGGAGACATGCAGCACTCCACAGAACTCTATAGAAATAAAATATAAAATGTAATAATGGATCTTGAGCTAGGAATCCT
The DNA here is from genome assembly GCF_964261635.1 of Lissotriton helveticus. NCBI lineage: Eukaryota > Metazoa > Chordata > Amphibia > Caudata > Salamandridae > Lissotriton > Lissotriton helveticus. Next base: position 1,629,934,814 of record NC_136065.1, on the reverse strand, counting down.
CAGCAGATTCATAAGTAGTCAGCCGGTCCTCTTCTTATTGGAGGATTGGTTGCATTTCAAACTCCTAAAATAACTTTGGCAAAATGCTCCATGGCCAAACTCTTTGCTCTAAAGTAAACTTTGTCTAATGTAGGAAAAGGTTCTCAATGTAAAAGCACTCTTTCTCTAGAGTTCTACTTTTGCTTTTGTTTTTCCTTGGTTTTACACTTTAATTGAAGGAGACGTACCAAAACAACTGAAGAAGCTCCCTCTTGACCTATAGATACTTTTATCACGGGAGTTACCTCTCAACCACAGGGCATACATCAACAATATCTACACAAAAGATGAATTTTTACTCATTTTATTTCATTTTTCTGTAAAAAAGAAAATTTTCCATTATATCATATTTTTCAAGTACAACAGTTATAAAAATGTACAATATTCAAGAAAACTCAAGGGGAAAATTCTTTCAACACACTGGAGCTATAAATATATATCTTTTTGGTTATTCAAATTCATATAAAAGACAGAACCGATTAAATATGCACAACCAGGTAAAGAGCCACACACACATACTCATACATACTTCCTAAACATACACTCCATTTCAAGAACAAACATAAAGCATCCTATAACATTGAATCTGTTGTCCGGTTGGTGACCAAAGTCATTAGATTTAAAAGGAAGGGAATTGGTCGACGCGTTTCGGTGGAAGAACAGCAGTAAGGACCACCTTCATCAGGACCAGTCAGAGACAATTCGGTATAGGATCTCTAAACCTGGAATGCGAATCTGAAAGAATATACACAGAGAATAATAATTTACTGGTATGCCCTGTAATACTTAATATATTCTCGTTTACATTTGAGACAACAAATTGGTCCAACACACACACTCAGATGCACACAGCCTTGGTCCACCAAGTGAGACCTTATAACCCGCAAAACAGAGTGTGATAACCAGTATCTGAGAAGGAAGAGACTTATCTATGCACAGAATAATCCTCACGTCAAATCACAAGCTAAAAAGTCTGTAAATTAAGTACCTTTCTAGAAAACGTGGATACATGTCTCACAGAGGTGTTTAAAATCCTACTGGATTACAGCCCGCAGCAACACGATCTAATGTGGGAAGGACATAGACATTTCTAATGCTCACCAGGGTTAGCATTAACCTCAACGAGAAAAGAGGCTTTTTATTTATTAGGGATACATGGTCACCAGCGATTACCTGAAGATTTTTAATGAGTGTGCCAATAGTCAGGGGAACCAGATTCAAACTCCTCTTGTCAAAGAATGCAAAACAGTTGTTAGCTGAAAAGTATAATAATGACAATTGTTGTTCAACCCTGATTAATATATGATGCCTACGATAGATAGTGACCCAAAAGAAAGACCTTTTACCTGTAAGGTTTACACAAGGGCAGAACAAGGCCAAGGACGACTTTTCCCAATCTCTAAATGTGGCTTATTCTTCCTTGTCCTTTAGCGCCCTCCAGTGAAGGACTGGACTTTTAAGAACCAGCGGTGCCAGGGAACAACACCTGAAACCTTCGTAGGATACCTGTTCGGCGCACAAGTGACAGAGACACGGGACACTTCCTTCGGCGTCAAAGATCAGCGTTTATTACTGCAGGGATGCAAAAGTCATGGGAAGTACAACAGAGTGTAGGTTCCAAGAGTCTGCTTCAAATTGCAAATGTGGATCGCTCCTTTTATACACATTTTCAGCATTCAATAACGTAACGAACAAAAGGTTACAACTCAGTTCCCACAATAAACTTAAAAGGGCTTCATTCATGGTGTTGGAAACCCGGAACATAATCATAGTAACATTTGTCGGTTCCCAACTGTAAAAGCACATTATCCTGCTGCTATGCACATTCCACTCTAGTTGTAAAAGGACGAGAGTAAGAGACAGGAACAGGTGCAAGGAAGTCAGACAACAGTAGAAGAAGGAGTGTGGAGGTAATATCGGAAGCGCAATCCCAGGATCAAAGGATTCGAGCCGAGCGCATGCAAGGCTGAAACAATAGGCCAACGTGGGAAGATTACCCAGCTGCGGAGCCATCTGTCTCTGCCGTGTCATCCCCCAGTCTTGGGAATCACAGGGTCATGAGGCGGACATTTGCCTGTTCGCTGACTACGTGAGGGCAAGAAACAAAATGGATGCCGTATCTAAAATGGAACCCGAGGGTTCAAATGAAGAAACCTGCAAATAAGACGAACCCTTCTAAGAAGCGTAGCGAAAATGCGTACACCTATTAATCTCGTCATTTACGGTTCATAGATACCACACTCGCTAGGATTGTAACGGTTCTCATTGGTCCTCAGACGCTCCTTTTGCCCTCATGTAGGCAAGCACTAGTCGGAATCATAATCAATTTTGATATTCATCAGATCACTCAAGTGTTGCTGAACATCATCTTATTCATCAATGTCTCGCCGGTAACAGATGGCCTTCTTATACACGTTGTAGCACAAAGGCCACATAAGGCAGGACCACACTGCACACAAAGACAACACGTGAACAGAAACGTCACAACAACCCCTATAATCATCAGAATTTTCCAACCCCCAGTTGACATCAGACCCCAAAACCATCCTAGAAGCGTCCAATCTCCCTCGTCCACGTGTATGGACTCTGAGATTTTATGCAACTTCGAGATGGCTTGATAAACCGTTGGAGCGTTATCAGGTATGAAAATGCAGCAGCTCGAATGGATGACCTTACACACACCACCTCTGTCTGCTAGTACTACGTCTAGAACCATACGGTTCTGTAGCGTCATAAGCCTATCCGCTTGAAGCTCTGCTGTCAGATTACCAAGGGCGCTTGCAGTTATGTTAGCAGTTGCTTCCACTACACGAGTTAACTGTCTCAGATTCCTGCTATTGACCATAGGGCCCCAAAACGGTAGGAAACTCTTAAAGAAATCTCCTGCTTCTTGACCGGCAGTATCTTCTTTACTAATGACACCTCTCACAAACAGTTTTGTGATAATCTGAGGCAACAGTGAAAGTCGGAGGCAAAAGATTCGCGATATAGCAGGTACCCGAGAAGTCATGAGGTAACCACGTATATGCGCGATCATAACATACAAAATAGGTACCCTTGGCAGTCAGAAAGACAGGGGAAGAGAGCATTGGTAAAACGTAAGTATCAACACAAGCACTCTTCCCAAGCTGAGCTCTCGGATTGCGACCAAGACCTTGCAGACAGAAATGATCGAGATGAGGTACGATCCAGATTGGAGATGAGCTTTTAAACTGCCTATCATTCACTGATGTACTATACTCGACCTCACTCAGATCCTTATAAGCTCGCACCTCTTCCTCTGGGATAAGTGTTGCGTCAAAAATATCTCTATTTAAATCTGCAATTGCTATCGCCAAAGACTTGTGGTATGGGCCAGGACCAAGGTCTGCAGAGCGAGGCTCTCGATGGGGGTAGGAATCTAGTGCACTACGGAACATGGTCTGGAATGCTCGAGCTGACCCCTGGGGGCTATAAGGAAGGACAAAATCCGGAATACCCTTATCCATGGTATGTGGCATTAACCCACATACCCAACAATTGGTAGTGTTCATCACCAACTGATGCTGATGTAGAAGTTAAACAAAAGAATTGTTCATAAATTCCGCACGTCTGACCTGTTCATGTTGGGGCAGAAGATGAAAGGAATGTGGAGACATAGTGGAAACAGAATTTAAATCATGAGAAGGAGGAGTAGGTAAAGTAGAAGGCAGCAATGATTGAAAACCAAAATATACTCCACCCACCAGCAGCATAGAAACAGTTAGGAACAACATAAAAACCTGTAACAAAAAACATTTTTTCCGAAATGTCTTGTGCAATTTGGATCTTTGCGCCACCATTTTCTCAATTTCCAACAGCTTAGAAGACTCCATCTTCTAAAACCGTCTGTGACGTTCTTGACGCACTTCGTTCTGAGTAGCGATTATCAATCCCCAGGAGTTCCCAGAAATCGACAAAAGTAATCGACCTAGTGTCAGATACCTGCTAAACAGGAGGAAGTACCCGCACGGCCCTACGGTTAACCCAGATGAAAAGGTTTTTAATCAAGAGTTCATTGAATTCAATATACGCCTCCTAGCTGTAAGGAAAAAGGTACACAATATATATATATATATATATATATATGTAATGTCCACAATTTTTATGGCAACAATAGAGGTGATGTAGATTCAAAAAAATAAAAAACAGAATTTATTAGTCTGTTAGCGCGGTCGAAGAAAGTATCGACTTCTTCCGGGGCGAATCTGCTCTTCAAACAGTGGATCAGACGGCAAAAGAGTGTTCGATTGTCCACGCAATTGTTCAGAACTTGAATTCTCCAATGCTGCTGAAAGAGGGTTAACTTCGGATGGTTCAACAGGGGTGTCGGGTCTTACTGTGTTATCTCCTACAAGCTGCGCGTCACTAAACGGCACGTAACTTAGAGGGACGTAAGTTTCAGACGAGCCGAATCCTTTTCTGATCCAACTATCTGCTGGCAATGGGAGCGGAACTTTCTAGGTGTGGGTGGCATGCACCCAATGTTTTCTCCCTTCCAGCCGAACCGCAGTCCTCGTTGCCAGCAACACCTGGTAAGGTCCCACGAACCTTGGCTCAAGATTTTGTTTTCGTCCAAAGTTGCGGGTAAGAACCCAATCACCTGGTTGGAGCCGATGACCAGGACCCTCTGTTTGTGCCGGTAGAGCCTCAAAGACCTGTTGATGAATCAAACTCAATTTAGCAGTCAGATCATAGAGATAGTCAATTAACATTGGATATTCAAGTCTGTCAAATTCTTTAGGCCTCGGAACTCCCCAAATGTTCGCAGGACGGCCGAACACAATCTCATATGGGCTGAGCCCTACTCGAGAGTGCACAGTCGCCCTGGTCGATAAGAGAGCTAAAGGCAAAGCGTCGGGCCATGATAGACCAGTCGTTGCCTGGATTTTGGCAAGTTTCAGTTTCAGAGTGCCATTATATCTTTCCACTAAACCCGCAGACTGAGGATGATTAGCACTATGAAACTTCTGATTTATGCCAAGACCACGACATACACTCTTCATTACACTTCCCACAAACTCACTTCCGTTATCTGACCATACAATCCGTGGCATTCCATACCTGGGGAAATATTCTTTGAGTAGAACCTTTGCTGTGGACAGGGCAGTATTATCCTTTAGGGGGTAAGCCTCAATCCATCTGGAGAACGCACAAACTACAACCAAGACGAACTTCAAATTATTGCATCTCTCCATGTGGATAAAGTCTAACTGAATAATTTCAAAGGGACATGTGGGAGGAGCAAAATGACCACGTGTAGTGGGGGTGCCCTTGCCAGGATTATACATCAAACATACCATGCAATTTTTAACCACTCTCTCCGCACATTTAGTAATTCCATCATTCTTCCATACGGGCGACAGCAACTTACATATGCCTTTCGTATTAATGTGTGATGTACCATGAGCCATAGTAACAACAGCAAGCACGTATGCATCTGGTAACATCCATCTCTGCTTTTCCGACAAATCAACCCAACATCCATTCTCGTCTAACTTTCCCGTACTTTCTTTCCACTGAGTCTTTTCCATCTCAGTAGCTTCATTCTGTATCTTCTTCACACTCTCAACTGTGTCCTCACACATACTAGTCTCCGCTGGCCATCTTACTGAACTCGCAACGTACATTCGATTTGTCAGATCTCTAGCCGTCTCCTTCGCAATCTCAACCGCAAACGCATTACCGCGACCAACATCATCCGTCACCTTCCGATGCGCACTACATTTGATTATTGCCACCTCTTTAGGCAATGTAAGTGCATCCAAAAGGTCATTCACAAGCTGTCCGTGCTGAATCTTCGTACCATGCGACGTCAAAAATCCTCTTTCTCTCCACAATCGACCAAAACTATGCGCCACACCAAAAGCATACTGGCTGTCTGTAAACACATTCACCCGCTTCCCTCTGGACAACACACACGCTCTCGTCAAGGCGATCAACTCAGCCGCTTGGGCCGAATTCTGACTCAATCTCGCAGATTCCACAACCGTACTCAATGTTACTACAGCATACGCAGTCGTCACTTCACCATTTGGTAACTTAAAACATGAACCATCCACATACAAAGTACCATCGGGATCTACCAATGGAGTGTTTTTCAGGTCAATACGACCCTTCGTCTCCTCTTCAGTTCTCAAATAGCAATCATGTGGTGTTACATCACTTAATTCCATGTCGATCGGCAACAACGTTGCTGGATTCAACACATTACACCGTTTTATCCGTATGTGACTTGCCAATAACGTCAACTCATATCCAGACAACCTTGCGCTCGTCAAATGTTGAGTTTTCGTTCGGTTCAAGAGAGTGTCGACTGCATGCGGGACCATCACCGTGAGCATATTATCCATGACCAGACCTGCGGACTGTCGAATGGACGCCGCAGCTGCCGCTGTTGCTCTCAAACAACTCGGCAAGGCTCTAGCTACTGGGTCTAAGGTCGAAGAAAAATATGCGCATGGACGCTGTTTGTCGCCAAATTGTTGTGTCAGAACACTCAACGCACAACCGTCCCTCTCGTGAACATAAAGTGTGAACGGCTTATTTTAATCAGGAGTACCCAACACAGGAGCCGAACACAACGCATCACGCAATTCAGAAACATTTTTCTGACACTCTTCAGTCCATGGCAAAGGAGATGAAACATCCTTGCACGTAAGGGCTATCAATGGTTTCGCCGACAATGAAAAATTTGGAATCCATTGTCTGCAGTATGACGTAATACCTAGAAAGGCACGTACATCTCTCTGAGTCTTTGGCACAGTCATTCGAGCAATCGCTGCAATTCTCTCTGGGGTCAACCTTCTCCCATCCTTTGACAGTAAGTGACCTAAGTAGGTTACTTCTTGACAACAATATTGTAGCTTAGAAGGTGACACCTTGTGATGTAAGTCACATAGGTGCTGCAACAATGATACTGTAGCGGTTTTGCAAATAGCCTCTGTATCAGCTGCCACTAATAGGTCGTCAACGTATTGAACTAAGGCTGCGCCTGTCGGCAACACAAATGCATCAAGCTGACTTTTAAGTTCTTGGCTATAGATCGATGGACTCTCACAGTAGCCCTGTGGTGCGCGTTTAAATCTAAAACTGCGACCACCCAGTGAAAATCCAAATAGGTCTCTGCTTTCCTCAGCGATCGGAATACTAAAGAAAGCATTCTTTAGATCGATTACCGTGAACCAGGAGGCAGAAGCCGGAATCAGGGTCAACAAAGCCGTGATGTCAGGCACCACAGGAAACTGGGGAATCACGATTTTATTTACTTCTCGTAAATCAATTACAAAGCGGTACACAGGAGGTTTAGTTGGATCTGTGCGTTTCAAAATCGGTAACACAGGACTATTACACACATTGCCTCGAGTTTCTTCAATGACATCCTTTTCGATCAGGTCATAAATGATCGCTAATAGTGCTCGCTCACCATCAAAAGAGATACGATACTGTGGTATACGTGGGAAACGCACATTCGATTTCAACTGAACCACATAATACGGACTGATACGGACTGTGGCGCTATTTTAACTGTTTTAATTTACCGTCCCCCCTCTTCCATGCCTGCTTTCCCCTCAGCCCAACGGAGCAACTTGCCCCACTGGTTACAACTTATTCTAAAACCCTTCTCTTAGGGGATTTTAACCTTTGGTTCGACGCAGTAGAAGTAGATGCTCAAGCAGGTGAACTAAAAGACCTCCTGGTCGACCTTAACCTATGCCAACACATTGAGTCTTCCACTCACCGGAAGGGTCACAGCCTTGACCAGGTATGGTCCTATGACCTTAATATATCCACGTTGGTCACCGAACCATGCATCTGGTCAGACCACTACCTCATCCAATTCACCGTTTTGGCGAGCTGTGACAAGGCCTTGAGACCCCAGAAACTGGGGAAAATTAGGAAATGGAAGAGTATCAGTACTCCTGATTTTCTACACTCGCTAATTACAACCTTACCTTCTATTGGAGGTAGTCCAGACGAGATGGAGGAATCTATTTTCCATTGGATTGGAGGTGCTGCAGATATGCACGCCCCATGGACTCTCCCTCCCCGCTCCCGCCCGAATAATACACACAGATGGTTTACCCCACAATTGCGGGCGGAAAAACTTGCAGTCCGTAAAAAAGAACGGATCTGGAGATCTAACTATTCTAAGCAGGATAGGGAGAAATACCGCGCTGCTCGCAAAGAGTATCAAAAATCCATCTCGTCACAGAAAACCACTTATTTCTCTGAGCTTATCGCAAATTCGCAAAACAAAAGCAAAGATATCTTTAAGATGGTGAACGAGTTGTGTGACAGCGATAGAACTGTTCCTCCTGTTGTCCCCACTCAAGATATGTGCGATTCTTTAAACACATTCTTCATCAATAAAATTCTGGATATAAAACAAGGCATTATCAACTCCCCGGTCCCTCCTTCATTGGAGGACGCTTTTTTCAATCCTCACACACTTGAAGTTTTCCCATCAATTGACAACAAATTGCTGTCCCAACTGCTTACCCGAGTTAAATCAGGCTTCCCTGAGGATGTTTGTCCTCCACATATATATAGAGAAATAGGACAAACCTTGCCTCAAACTATTCTATCCGTACTGAATTCCTCACTGGTGAGTGGCATGGTCCCCCCCCGATTCAAACAGGCCCTCCTTATTCCTCTATTAAAAAAACCTGGGGCTGATCCTCAAGCCTTGGTCAACTATAGACCAATCTCTTTACTTCCATATTTGTCGAAGATATTGGAAGCGCACATCTCCACATCCTTTTCCAAATTTATAGAGGATAGTGACTATCTTGAAACTAACCAAGCAGGTTTCCGTCCCTGTCACTCGACGGAATCTGTCATTTTGGCCGTTCAAAACACATTAAGATCAAATGCGGATGAAGGCATCCACCAGGCACTGGTTCTCCTTGATTTGTCGGCCGCGTTCGACACGGTTGATTTTTCTATTCTAATTAGCCGTGTCGAGCAGGCCGGCCTCAGGGGCGCTGCCCTTGAGTGGATCACTTCCTTTATCTCGAACCGCACTCAAGCGGTTCGCTTAGGGCCTTTCACTGCTTCAAGAACCACCTCCACTTGTGGGGTCCCACAGGGATCCTCACTTTCCCCTTTGCTTTTCAATTTGTATCTGCGCCCCCTCCTTCACCTCCTAAAGCAATTCAATGTCACAATCTTGAATTATGCTGACGATTTACAGCTAATTTTCCCTCTGAATACTCCTGCTTCAGTCGCCCACTTTCACCAAACTATGCTTATGATACAACGCTGGATGAGCTTAAACCACCTCAAGCTCAACCCGGGTAAAACCGAGTTAATTCTTCCCGGGGACAGCAGTATCAGCTGGGGCCCTCATTATTGGCCTTTGAGCCTTGGTCCTGCCCCAGTCCCTGCTTCTTCAGTGAAGAGCTTGGGTGTTACACTTGCATCGGATCTTTCATTAAAAGCTCAAGTCGGAGCAGTTGTTTCTGCTAGTTTTTACCAGATTAGGAAAATAAAAAAGATTGCACAATTTCTGACATACTCAGCCCTTATCCAGGTCACCATCGCACTGGTACTCTCCAGGCTGGACTTTTCTAATAGTCTGTACCTGGGCCTTCCATCTGGCCTTTTAAAAAGACTCCAACTAGTGCAGAACCAGGCAGCCAGACTTGTTCTTAAACAACCTAGGTGGTGTTCCATCAGGCCTGGCCTAGAACAATTACACTGGCTGCCTGTATCTCAAAGAATCATGTTTAAGTCCGGCTGTATCATATACAAGAGTCTACAAAACATAGGGCCTCAGTTCATCAATCAGTTGGTCTCCAAATACAAGCCCACTCGCAATCTTAGATCCATCAATAAAGACTTGCTGGTTGTTCCCTCTTACAGGAGAAAGCGTCAGGGCGGCAGCTGTTTCCATTACTTAGCTGCTGTCCTATGGAACTCCCTACCACTTTCCCTTCGGCTCAGCCCAGACTTTCTAACTTTTAGACGTTCTTATAAAACTTGGCTGTTCAGACAGGCTTATTTTCAGTAAGTTGTTGTGTTAGGTTCCTACTTCAACAGCGCCATGAAGCCCACGGGCGTACGTGCGCTTTACAAAAAAACCCTAACATAACATAACATAACATAAGGTGGGATGTTCAATAAGCCTACATCATTGGGACCCGTAGCCCATAACGACGCAGGAAGGGAACTCAATTCCGGTGGGAACTTATCAATTGATAAGTACATAGGAGAGATCGCTCTCTGACCTAATGTAAGCTCCACTCCCGCAGGAGAGCAGTACAAAGTCGCATATAACCGTTTTAACAAATCCAAGCCCAAAAGATTCTCACCACAACCAGTAGATAAAATCAATGGGGCCTCTAGCTCATGAGGACCAATCGTAAGGGACAAAGGGCTAGAGACAGGATTGCTAGCAGGGGCGCCAGAGAATCCAATGGAAACATTTGTTAAGCCGGACAAAGGTGCACCAGGGAGTTTCGAATGCATGATGGAACTTTTCGTCGCACCAGTGTCTAACAGAAAAGGCTCAACTACGCCAGATGTAGCAACTGCGACGTAAGGCCCACTCTGATCAACCGGAACTGATACTACTCCCTCTCTCTGTCAGTGGCTGTCCTAGTAGTGGTTACCTGCATCAATCTCATGTTCGACGTAATAATCGTCCACATGATACTGTGCTGATTTATCGGACCTCACATTTCGTTGGTCAAAATAATTATTCGCGTCTGATGGGGTATGAGGGCGCTCATGATTTTGATTTTGAGGGGCACCGCGGCCTCTACCTCGGGGTGCTTGTTGAGGACCACCACGACCCCCTCGTGCCGACACACCGTTAAGCCGGTCACGCAAAGCTGGACAATCATATTTTATATGGCCCTCTCTTCTACAATATGCACACTGATTATACCCAAGCGTAGATCTAAAGTCGGAGAAGTCAGATCGTGACTGCATCCTGGAAGATTGTAATTGTGGTCGATATTGCTGTTGCGAATCATTTTCATTTGAACGTGGAGGATACGCTTGCTGTAACAAAACCTTCGTTTTGAGCTCCTTCGTTTTCTTGTCTGAACGATCACTTTCTTCCTTTTCCCTATTCTCATAGTATTGAGCTGTCGCTAATATTTGAGCAGTAGTTGAAACCGCCCAAGCACTTTCAGAATTTTTCAATTTGTTGCATAGCTCAGGCAACAAATTCAATACAAATTTATCAACAAATAACCGTTGGCCTCCCTCGGTGCCCATATCCTGACCACTATGATCGACAAATGCCTCTTCGAATCTGGTAAAGAAATCGGAGACACTCTCGTCCTTCTTTTGCTTACAAGCTGCTAATTTATCCCAGTTCACCCTCATCGCTGGCATAATCGTTTTCATGAACGTAATGATTCTTTGGGGCAGATCCGTAATTAACTGCTCAGGCTTAGCCCCACCCACTTGTCGGCCATCGGCCGCTATTATTGCAGCCCAATCACCGCCTAACTCATTCGCATGGTTTTCTTGGCGAATTTTCGCCCAAATCGGTTGTGGTACGACATTGCCAAACAGCATGTCGATGTCCGCAAGATTCATAATAGTAGCGTCTACCAGTTGAGACAACTCCTTATAATAACCCGCCGGATTCTTGCGTGGATCAGGCAAGGACTGCTTCACATGTAAGACTTCTCATCGCTTCCATGGGAGGTGTATCCAAACTCTTTGGAAATGTGGCAGAACCGCAGGATTTCCACCAGGATTACCTGGCATCCATACTGGCGGAACCTCTCTCATAGGATACTGACCAGGAGTCGCTTTCCAATTGTCGGAGTCGTCATCAAACGACACTCGAGGAGGCACTGTGGATCTATAGGCTAACAATCGCTCTAAGGCACGTCGTACCTCTCCACCTACTATCGTAGCGTTCGAAAATTGACTCTGAAGTTCAATCATATCGGGCGGTACATCATCTAAATCATCACTATACCATTGTTCTCTCAAAAAGTTACACATTTCTTCGAACACGAATCTCTGCGTAGGCTCATTAAACTGAGAAAACGTGTCGAAAACCATGCGTGGAGGGTAGTTAGCAGGGTGTCTTATCCACCTACGCGCCATATTCGCTAACGTTGCACTCTCCCTTCCACCAGGGATTTGACTTCGTCTCTGGGGAGTTTCAGAAACATTGGATGGAAATAACTGCCCAAGAAGTGGTGAATAGAGGGTAGCAACAGTATTAGGGATACGGTTACGAACAGAAGGAGAAGAAGAAAGAAGAACAGGAGCAACAACATTAGAAGTGAAAGTAGGAACAGCGGGGGTAGTCAAGGTAGTTGGAGTAGCAGAAACTAGAGGCTGAGGAGGTACAGGCAAAGGAGCAGTTGGAATAGGAGTAGTTGGAGGGACAAACACAGGACCAACAACGGGTTGAGCAGCAGCCGCTTGAATAACGGGAGGGACAACAGGAGGAACTATAGGAGCCGTAGTATCCTGTGCATAAGGAGGTGGTGATTTCAATAAATATGCTAGCAAAGGATCCTCTTTCGCTTCTTTCGCGTCTTCGTTCTTTTTATCAGGACTAGACGATAAAACCGGATAACATTTATCCACCTTCATATGATGCAGTCTGGTGGAAATTTCTATCTCTTTTTCTACTTTATCCCGCTGACATTGCTGTACGACTTGCATTATCGGAATGATACCCTCTCTTCGATTCTTCTTAAGCTGTTTGATTTCTTTCTGCTTGGCCTCTTTACGCCATAACCGAAGGGAATCAAACATAGCTGGCCTAGCTTTCTTCTTAAATAATTTAGCTTCTAGATTATCTAAAGTCTCCATTTCAAAACTTCCGTGTGGTGGCCAACTAAGGACACCATCCTTTCTCGTATAACGGACCCAACAGTCATTATATATAATAGGGCCCACACCATGTCGACTATAGAGCTCATATATCGGAGTTCCAACTGGAGGTATCGGACACGAGTCCTCCAACCGGGAATCCTTGTTGCAACATTTGAAGAAACCAATGAAACCACTACGGCTAGGCATCATGCACACTAACCAAGTATCAAACTTCAAGGGTTACCAAAGTACTAAATCTTCGTGAAAGACAAAACCCTCGGTTTTTGGCAATTGCAACTGTCAAGTAACAACTAAGGACCAACAACTAAGCACCACAAATGCAATGGAACCATGCAAACAACTAAGCACCAACAACTAAGGACTGGGAGCGACCCACAAATACTTAACTGAGAGCTCGATGGCGTCACCAGGAAGGCCCGTCTATCGTCTCGCCATACAAAGGACTACGCCAGGCACCAAAACAGGTCGACAGTCAGAGCATCGATCCGTTGCAGCCGTCAGGAGGCGGGAATCTTCGCGGGAAAAATCTTTGGACCACTTATTTCGACAACAGGATCGATGAAGCGAGGTGCACCTTTTCCTCGGAGATTTCACACGAAGTTCCTCGCAATCGTCAGGTTTTGGACCGGTACCGCTGATGTCGCCCCACGTTGGGCGCCAACTGAAGGACTGGACTTTTAAGAACCAGCGGTGCCAGGGAACAACACCTGAAACCTTCGTAGGATACCTGTTCGGCGCACAAGTGACAGAGACACGGGACACTTCCTTCGGCGTCAAAGATCAGCGTTTATTACTGCAGGGATGCAAAAGTCATGGGAAGTACAACAGAGTGTAGGTTCCAAGAGTCTGCTTCAAATTGCAAATGTGGATCGCTCCTTTTATACACATTTTCAGCATTCAATAACGTAACGAACAAAAGGTTACAACTCAGTTCCCACAATAAACTTAAAAGGGCTTCATTCATGGTGTTGGAAACCCGGAACATAATCATAGTAACATTTGTCGGTTCCCAACTGTAAAAGCACATTATCCTGCTGCTATGCACATTCCACTCTAGTTGTAAAAGGACGAGAGTAAGAGACAGGAACAGGTGCAAGGAAGTCAGACAACAGTAGAAGAAGGAGTGTGGAGGTAATATCGGAAGCGCAATCCCAGGATCAAAGGATTCGAGCCGAGCGCATGCAAGGCTGAAACAATAGGCCAACGTGGGAAGATTACCCAGCTGCGGAGCCATCTGTCTCTGCCGTGTCATCCCCCAGTCTTGGGAATCACAGGGTCATGAGGCGGACATTTGCCTGTTCGCTGACTACGTGAGGGCAAGAAACAAAATGGATGCCGTATCTAAAATGGAACCCGAGGGTTCAAATGAAGAAACCTGCAAATAAGACGAACCCTTCTAAGAAGCGTAGCGAAAATGCGTACACCTATTAATCTCGTCATTTACGGTTCATAGATACCACACTCGCTAGGATTGTAACGGTTCTCATTGGTCCTCAGACGCTCCTTTTGCCCTCATGTAGGCAAGCACTAGTCGGAATCATAATCAATTTTGATATTCATCAGATCACTCAAGTGTTGCTGAACATCATCTTATTCATCAATGTCTCGCCGGTAACAGATGGCCTTCTTATACACGTTGTAGCACAAAGGCCACATAAGGCAGGACCACACTGCACACAAAGACAACACGTGAACAGAAACGTCACAACAACCCCTATAATCATCAGAATTTTCCAACCCCCAGTTGACATCAGACCCCAAAACCATCCTAGAAGCGTCCAATCTCCCTCGTCCACGTGTATGGACTCTGAGATTTTATGCAACTTCGAGATGGCTTGATAAACCGTTGGAGCGTTATCAGGTATGAAAATGCAGCAGCTCGAATGGATGACCTTACACACACCACCTCTGTCTGCTAGTACTACGTCTAGAACCATACGGTTCTGTAGCGTCATAAGCCTATCCGCTTGAAGCTCTGCTGTCAGATTACCAAGGGCGCTTGCAGTTATGTTAGCAGTTGCTTCCACTACACGAGTTAACTGTCTCAGATTCCTGCTATTGACCATAGGGCCCCAAAACGGTAGGAAACCCTTAAAGAAATCTCCTGCTTCTTGACCGGCAGTATCTTCTTTACTAATGACACCTCTCACAAACAGTTTTGTGATAATCTGAGGCAACAGTGAAAGTCGGAGGCAAAAGATTCGCGATATAGCAGGTACCCGAGAAGTCATGAGGTAACCACGTATATGCGCGATCATAACATACAAAATAGGTACCCTTGGCAGTCAGAAAGACAGGGGAAGAGAGCATTGGTAAAACGTAAGTATCAACACAAGCACTCTTCCCAAGCTGAGCTCTCGGATTGCGACCAAGACCTTGCAGACAGAAATGATCGAGATGAGGTACGATCCAGATTGGAGATGAGCTTTTAAACTGCCTATCATTCACTGATGTACTATACTCGACCTCACTCAGATCCTTATAAGCTCGCACCTCTTCCTCTGGGATAAGTGTTGCGTCAAAAATATCTCTATTTAAATCTGCAATTGCTATCGCCAAAGACTTGTGGTATGGGCCAGGACCAAGGTCTGCAGAGCGAGGCTCTCGATGGGGGTAGGAATCTAGTGCACTACGGAACATGGTCTGGAATGCTCGAGCTGACCCCTGGGGGCTATAAGGAAGGACAAAATCCGGAATACCCTTATCCATGGTATGTGGCATTAACCCACATACCCAACAATTGGTAGTGTTCATCACCAACTGATGCTGATGTAGAAGTTAAACAAAAGAATTGTTCATAAATTCCGCACGTCTGACCTGTTCATGTTGGGGCAGAAGATGAAAGGAATGTGGAGACATAGTGGAAACAGAATTTAAATCATGAGAAGGAGGAGTAGGTAAAGTAGAAGGCAGCAATGATTGAAAACCAAAATATACTCCACCCACCAGCAGCATAGAAACAGTTAGGAACAACATAAAAACCTGTAACAAAAAACATTTTTTCCGAAATGTCTTGTGCAATTTGGATCTTTGCGCCACCATTTTCTCAATTTCCAACAGCTTAGAAGACTCCATCTTCTAAAACCGTCTGTGACGTTCTTGACGCACTTCGTTCTGAGTAGCGATTATCAATCCCCAGGAGTTCCCAGAAATCGACAAAAGTAATCGACCTAGTGTCAGATACCTGCTAAACAGGAGGAAGTACCCGCACGGCCCTACGGTTAACCCAGATGAAAAGGTTTTTAATCAAGAGTTCATTGAATTCAATATACGCCTCCTAGCTGTAAGGAAAAAGGTACACAATATATATATATATATATATATATATGTAATGTCCACAATTTTTATGGCAACAATAGAGGTGATGTAGATTCAAAAAAATAAAAAACAGAATTTATTAGTCTGTTAGCGCGGTCGAAGAAAGTATCGACTTCTTCCGGGGCGAATCTGCTCTTCAAACAGTGGATCAGACGGCAAAAGAGTGTTCGATTGTCCACGCAATTGTTCAGAACTTGAATTCTCCAATGCTGCTGAAAGAGGGTTAACTTCGGATGGTTCAACAGGGGTGTCGGGTCTTACTGTGTTATCTCCTACAAGCTGCGCGTCACTAAACGGCACGTAACTTAGAGGGACGTAAGTTTCAGACGAGCCGAATCCTTTTCTGATCCAACTATCTGCTGGCAATGGGAGCGGAACTTTCTAGGTGTGGGTGGCATGCACCCAATGTTTTCTCCCTTCCAGCCGAACCGCAGTCCTCGTTGCCAGCAACACCTGGTAAGGTCCCACGAACCTTGGCTCAAGATTTTGTTTTCGTCCAAAGTTGCGGGTAACAACCCAATCACCTGGTTGGAGCCGATGACCAGGACCCTCTGTTTGTGCCGGTAGAGCCTCAAAGACCTGTTGATGAATCAAACTCAATTTAGCAGTCAGATCATAGAGATAGTCAATTAACATTGGATATTCAAGTCTGTCAAATTCTTTAGGCCTCGGAACTCCCCAAATGTTCGCAGGACGGCCGAACACAATCTCATATGGGCTGAGCCCTACTCGAGAGTGCACAGTCGCCCTGGTCGATAAGAGAGCTAAAGGCAAAGCGTCGGGCCATGATAGACCAGTCGTTGCCTGGATTTTGGCAAGTTTCAGTTTCAGAGTGCCATTATATCTTTCCACTAAACCCGCAGACTGAGGATGATTAGCACTATGAAACTTCTGATTTATGCCAAGACCACGACATACACTCTTCATTACACTTCCCACAAACTCACTTCCGTTATCTGACCATACAATCCGTGGCATTCCATACCTGGGGAAATATTCTTTGAGTAGAACCTTTGCTGTGGACAGGGCAGTATTATCCTTTAGGGGGTAAGCCTCAATCCATCTGGAGAACGCACAAACTACAACCAAGACGAACTTCAAATTATTGCATCTCTCCATGTGGATAAAGTCTAACTGAATAATTTCAAAGGGACATGTGGGAGGAGCAAAATGACCACGTGTAGTGGGGGTGCCCTTGCCAGGATTATACATCAAACATACCATGCAATTTTTAACCACTCTCTCCGCACATTTAGTAATTCCATCATTCTTCCATACGGGCGACAGCAACTTACATATGCCTTTCGTATTAATGTGTGATGTACCATGAGCCATAGTAACAACAGCAAGCACGTATGCATCTGGTAACATCCATCTCTGCTTTTCCGACAAATCAACCCAACATCCATTCTCGTCTAACTTTCCCGTACTTTCTTTCCACTGAGTCTTTTCCATCTCAGTAGCTTCATTCTGTATCTTCTTCACACTCTCAACTGTGTCCTCACACATACTAGTCTCCGCTGGCCATCTTACTGAACTCGCAACGTACATTCGATTTGTCAGATCTCTAGCCGTCTCCTTCGCAATCTCAACCGCAAACGCATTACCGCGACCAACATCATCCGTCACCTTCCGATGCGCACTACATTTGATTATTGCCACCTCTTTAGGCAATGTAAGTGCATCCAAAAGGTCATTCACAAGCTGTCCGTGCTGAATCTTCGTACCATGCGACGTCAAAAATCCTCTTTCTCTCCACAATCGACCAAAACTATGCGCCACACCAAAAGCATACTGGCTGTCTGTAAACACATTCACCCGCTTCCCTCTGGACAACACACACGCTCTCGTCAAGGCGATCAACTCAGCCGCTTGGGCCGAATTCTGACTCAATCTCGCAGATTCCACAACCGTACTCAATGTTACTACAGCATACGCAGTCGTCACTTCACCATTTGGTAACTTAAAACATGAACCATCCACATACAAAGTACCATCGGGATCTACCAATGGAGTGTTTTTCAGGTCAATACGACCCTTCGTCTCCTCTTCAGTTCTCAAATAGCAATCATGTGGTGTTACATCACTTAATTCCATGTCGATCGGCAACAACGTTGCTGGATTCAACACATTACACCGTTTTATCCGTATGTGACTTGCCAATAACGTCAACTCATATCCAGACAACCTTGCGCTCGTCAAATGTTGAGTTTTCGTTCGGTTCAAGAGAGTGTCGACTGCATGCGGGACCATCACCGTGAGCATATTATCCATGACCAGACCTGCGGACTGTCGAATGGACGCCGCAGCTGCCGCTGTTGCTCTCAAACAACTCGGCAAGGCTCTAGCTACTGGGTCTAAGGTCGAAGAAAAATATGCGCATGGACGCTGTTTGTCGCCAAATTGTTGTGTCAGAACACTCAACGCACAACCGTCCCTCTCGTGAACATAAAGTGTGAACGGCTTATTTTAATCAGGAGTACCCAACACAGGAGCCGAACACAACGCATCACGCAATTCAGAAACATTTTTCTGACACTCTTCAGTCCATGGCAAAGGAGATGAAACATCCTTGCACGTAAGGGCTATCAATGGTTTCGCCGACAATGAAAAATTTGGAATCCATTGTCTGCAGTATGACGTAATACCTAGAAAGGCACGTACATCTCTCTGAGTCTTTGGCACAGTCATTCGAGCAATCGCTGCAATTCTCTCTGGGGTCAACCTTCTCCCATCCTTTGACAGTAAGTGACCTAAGTAGGTTACTTCTTGACAACAATATTGTAGCTTAGAAGGTGACACCTTGTGATGTAAGTCACATAGGTGCTGCAACAATGATACTGTAGCGGTTTTGCAAATAGCCTCTGTATCAGCTGCCACTAATAGGTCGTCAACGTATTGAACTAAGGCTGCGCCTGTCGGCAACACAAATGCATCAAGCTGACTTTTAAGTTCTTGGCTATAGATCGATGGACTCTCACAGTAGCCCTGTGGTGCGCGTTTAAATCTAAAACTGCGACCACCCAGTGAAAATCCAAATAGGTCTCTGCTTTCCTCAGCGATCGGAATACTAAAGAAAGCATTCTTTAGATCGATTACCGTGAACCAGGAGGCAGAAGCCGGAATCAGGGTCAACAAAGCCGTGATGTCAGGCACCACAGGAAACTGGGGAATCACGATTTTATTTACTTCTCGTAAATCAATTACAAAGCGGTACACAGGAGGTTTAGTTGGATCTGTGCGTTTCAAAATCGGTAACACAGGACTATTACACACATTGCCTCGAGTTTCTTCAATGACATCCTTTTCGATCAGGTCATAAATGATCGCTAATAGTGCTCGCTCACCATCAAAAGAGATACGATACTGTGGTATACGTGGGAAACGCACATTCGATTTCAACTGAACCACATAATACGGACTGATACGGACTGTGGCGCTATTTTAACTGTTTTAATTTACCGTCCCCCCTCTTCCATGCCTGCTTTCCCCTCAGCCCAACGGAGCAACTTGCCCCACTGGTTACAACTTATTCTAAAACCCTTCTCTTAGGGGATTTTAACCTTTGGTTCGACGCAGTAGAAGTAGATGCTCAAGCAGGTGAACTAAAAGACCTCCTGGTCGACCTTAACCTATGCCAACACATTGAGTCTTCCACTCACCGGAAGGGTCACAGCCTTGACCAGGTATGGTCCTATGACCTTAATATATCCACGTTGGTCACCGAACCATGCATCTGGTCAGACCACTACCTCATCCAATTCACCGTTTTGGCGAGCTGTGACAAGGCCTTGAGACCCCAGAAACTGGGGAAAATTAGGAAATGGAAGAGTATCAGTACTCCTGATTTTCTACACTCGCTAATTACAACCTTACCTTCTATTGGAGGTAGTCCAGACGAGATGGAGGAATCTATTTTCCATTGGATTGGAGGTGCTGCAGATCTGCACGCCCCATGGACTCTCCCTCCCCGCTCCCGCCCGAATAATACACACAGATGGTTTACCCCACAATTGCGGGCGGAAAAACTTGCAGTCCGTAAAAAAGAACGGATCTGGAGATCTAACTATTCTAAGCAGGATAGGGAGAAATACCGCGCTGCTCGCAAAGAGTATCAAAAATCCATCTCGTCACAGAAAACCACTTATTTCTCTGAGCTTATCGCAAATTCGCAAAACAAAAGCAAAGATATCTTTAAGATGGTGAACGAGTTGTGTGACAGCGATAGAACTGTTCCTCCTGTTGTCCCCACTCAAGATATGTGCGATTCTTTAAACACATTCTTCATCAATAAAATTCTGGATATAAAACAAGGCATTATCAACTCCCCGGTCCCTCCTTCATTGGAGGACGCTTTTTTCAATCCTCACACACTTGAAGTTTTCCCATCAATTGACAACAAATTGCTGTCCCAACTGCTTACCCGAGTTAAATCAGGCTTCCCTGAGGATGTTTGTCCTCCACATATATATAGAGAAATAGGACAAACCTTGCCTCAAACTATTCTATCCGTACTGAATTCCTCACTGGTGAGTGGCATGGTCCCCCCCCGATTCAAACAGGCCCTCCTTATTCCTCTATTAAAAAAACCTGGGGCTGATCCTCAAGCCTTGGTCAACTATAGACCAATCTCTTTACTTCCATATTTGTCGAAGATATTGGAAGCGCACATCTCCACATCCTTTTCCAAATTTATAGAGGATAGTGACTATCTTGAAACTAACCAAGCAGGTTTCCGTCCCTGTCACTCGACGGAATCTGTCATTTTGGCCGTTCAAAACACATTAAGATCAAATGCGGATGAAGGCATCCACCAGGCACTGGTTCTCCTTGATTTGTCGGCCGCGGTCGACACGGTTGATTTTTCTATTCTAATTAGCCGTGTCGAGCAGGCCGGCCTCAGGGGCGCTGCCCTTGAGTGGATCACTTCCTTTATCTCGAACCGCACTCAAGCGGTTCGCTTAGGGCCTTTCACTGCTTCAAGAACCACCTCCACTTGTGGGGTCCCACAGGGATCCTCACTTTCCCCTTTGCTTTTCAATTTGTATCTGCGCCCCCTCCTTCACCTCCTAAAGCAATTCAATGTCACAATCTTGAATTATGCTGACGATTTACAGCTAATTTTCCCTCTGAATACTCCTGCTTCAGTCGCCCACTTTCACCAAACTATGCTTATGATACAACGCTGGATGAGCTTAAACCACCTCAAGCTCAACCCGGGTAAAACCGAGTTAATTCTTCCCGGGGACAGCAGTATCAGCTGGGGCCCTCATTATTGGCCTTTGAGCCTTGGTCCTGCCCCAGTCCCTGCTTCTTCAGTGAAGAGCTTGGGTGTTACACTTGCATCGGATCTTTCATTAAAAGCTCAAGTCGGAGCAGTTGTTTCTGCTAGTTTTTACCAGATTAGGAAAATAAAAAAGATTGCACAATTTCTGACATACTCAGCCCTTATCCAGGTCACCATCGCACTGGTACTCTCCAGGCTGGACTTTTCTAATAGTCTGTACCTGGGCCTTCCATCTGGCCTTTTAAAAAGACTCCAACTAGTGCAGAACCAGGCAGCCAGACTTGTTCTTAAACAACCTAGGTGGTGTTCCATCAGGCCTGGCCTAGAACAATTACACTGGCTGCCTGTATCTCAAAGAATCATGTTTAAGTCCGGCTGTATCATATACAAGAGTCTACAAAACATAGGGCCTCAGTTCATCAATCAGTTGGTCTCCAAATACAAGCCCACTCGCAATCTTAGATCCATCAATAAAGACTTGCTGGTTGTTCCCTCTTACAGGAGAAAGCGTCAGGGCGGCAGCTGTTTCCATTACTTAGCTGCTGTCCTATGGAACTCCCTACCACTTTCCCTTCGGCTCAGCCCAGACTTTCTAACTTTTAGACGTTCTTATAAAACTTGGCTGTTCAGACAGGCTTATTTTCAGTAAGTTGTTGTGTTAGGTTCCTACTTCAACAGCGCCATGAAGCCCACGGGCGTACGTGCGCTTTACAAAAAAACCCTAACATAACATAACATAACATAAGGTGGGATGTTCAATAAGCCTACATCATTGGGACCCGTAGCCCATAACGACGCAGGAAGGGAACTCAATTCCGGTGGGAACTTATCAATTGATAAGTACATAGGAGAGATCGCTCTCTGACCTAATGTAAGCTCCACTCCCGCAGGAGAGCAGTACAAAGTCGCATATAACCGTTTTAACAAATCCAAGCCCAAAAGATTCTCACCACAACCAGTAGATAAAATCAATGGGGCCTCTAGCTCATGAGGACCAATCGTAAGGGACAAAGGGCTAGAGACAGGATTGCTAGCAGGGGCGCCAGAGAATCCAATGGAAACATTTGTTAAGCCGGACAAAGGTGCACCAGGGAGTTTCGAATGCATGATGGAACTTTTCGTCGCACCAGTGTCTAACAGAAAAGGCTCAACTACGCCAGATGTAGCAACTGCGACGTAAGGCCCACTCTGATCAACCGGAACTGATACTACTCCCTCTCTCTGTCAGTGGCTGTCCTAGTAGTGGTTACCTGCATCAATCTCATGTTCGACGTAATAATCGTCCACATGATACTGTGCTGATTTATCGGACCTCACATTTCGTTGGTCAAAATAATTATTCGCGTCTGATGGGGTATGAGGGCGCTGATTATTTTGATTTTGAGGGGCACCGCGGCCTCTACCTCGGGGTGCTTGTTGAGGACCACCACGACCCCCTCGTGCCGACACACCGTTAAGCCGGTCACGCAAAGCTGGACAATCATATTTTATATGGCCCTCTCTTCTACAATATGCACACTGATTATACCCAAGCGTAGATCTAAAGTCGGAGAAGTCAGATCGTGACTGCATCCTGGAAGATTGTAATTGTGGTCGATATTGCTGTTGCGAATCATTTTCATTTGAACGTGGAGGATACGCTTGCTGTAACAAAACCTTCGTTTTGAGCTCCTTCGTTTTCTTGTCTGAACGATCACTTTCTTCCTTTTCCCTATTCTCATAGTATTGAGCTGTCGCTAATATTTGAGCAGTAGTTGAAACCGCCCAAGCACTTTCAGAATTTTTCAATTTGTTGCATAGCTCAGGCAACAAATTCAATACAAATTTATCAACAAATAACCGTTGGCCTCCCTCGGTGCCCATATCCTGACCACTATGATCGACAAATGCCTCTTCGAATCTGGTAAAGAAATCGGAGACACTCTCGTCCTTCTTTTGCTTACAAGCTGCTAATTTATCCCAGTTCACCCTCATCGCTGGCATAATCGTTTTCATGAACGTAATGATTCTTTGGGGCAGATCCGTAATTAACTGCTCAGGCTTAGCCCCACCCACTTGTCGGCCATCGGCCGCTATTATTGCAGCCCAATCACCGCCTAACTCATTCGCATGGTTTTCTTGGCGAATTTTCGCCCAAATCGGTTGTGGTACGACATTGCCAAACAGCATGTCGATGTCCGCAAGATTCATAATAGTAGCGTCTACCAGTTGAGACAACTCCTTATAATAACCCGCCGGATTCTTGCGTGGATCAGGCAAGGACTGCTTCACCTGTAAGACTTCTCATCGCTTCCATGGGAGGTGTATCCAAACTCTTTGGAAATGTGGCAGAACCGCAGGATTTCCACCAGGATTACCTGGCATCCATACTGGCGGAACCTCTCTCATAGGATACTGACCAGGAGTCGCTTTCCAATTGTCGGAGTCGTCATCAAACGACACTCGAGGAGGCACTGTGGATCTATAGGCTAACAATCGCTCTAAGGCACGTCGTACCTCTCCACCTACTATCGTAGCGTTCGAAAATTGACTCTGAAGTTCAATCATATCGGGCGGTACATCATCTAAATCATCACTATACCATTGTTCTCTCAAAAAGTTACACATTTCTTCGAACACGAATCTCTGCGTAGGCTCATTAAACTGAGAAAACGTGTCGAAAACCATGCGTGGAGGGTAGTTAGCAGGGTGTCTTATCCACCTACGCGCCATATTCGCTAACGTTGCACTCTCCCTTCCACCAGGGATTTGACTTCGTCTCTGGGGAGTTTCAGAAACATTGGATGGAAATAACTGCCCAAGAAGTGGTGAATAGAGGGTAGCAACAGTATTAGGGATACGGTTACGAACAGAAGGAGAAGAAGAAAGAAGAACAGGAGCAACAACATTAGAAGTGAAAGTAGGAACAGCGGGGGTAGTCAAGGTAGTTGGAGTAGCAGAAACTAGAGGCTGAGGAGGTACAGGCAAAGGAGCAGTTGGAATAGGAGTAGTTGGAGGGACAAACACAGGACCAACAACGGGTTGAGCAGCAGCCG
Source organism: Lissotriton helveticus (assembly GCF_964261635.1). Lineage (NCBI taxonomy): Eukaryota > Metazoa > Chordata > Amphibia > Caudata > Salamandridae > Lissotriton > Lissotriton helveticus. Next base: position 1,629,910,295 of record NC_136065.1, on the reverse strand, counting down.
CTTGAATAACGGGAGGGACAACAGGAGGAACTATAGGAGCCGTAGTATCCTGTGCATAAGGAGGTGGTGATTTCAATAAATATGCTAGCAAAGGATCCTCTTTCGCTTCTTTCGCGTCTTCGTTCTTTTTATCAGGACTAGACGATAAAACCGGATAACATTTATCCACCTTCATATGATGCAGTCTGGTGGAAATTTCTATCTCTTTTTCTACTTTATCCCGCTGACATTGCTGTACGACTTGCATTATCGGAATGATACCCTCTCTTCGATTCTTCTTAAGCTGTTTGATTTCTTTCTGCTTGGCCTCTTTACGCCATAACCGAAGGGAATCAAACATAGCTGGCCTAGCTTTCTTCTTAAATAATTTAGCTTCTAGATTATCTAAAGTCTCCATTTCAAAACTTCCGTGTGGTGGCCAACTAAGGACACCATCCTTTCTCGTATAACGGACCCAACAGTCATTATATATAATAGGGCCCACACCATGTCGACTATAGAGCTCATATATCGGAGTTCCAACTGGAGGTATCGGACACGAGTCCTCCAACCGGGAATCCTTGTTGCAACATTTGAAGAAACCAATGAAACCACTACGGCTAGGCATCATGCACACTAACCAAGTATCAAACTTCAAGGGTTACCAAAGTACTAAATCTTCGTGAAAGACAAAACCCTCGGTTTTTGGCAATTGCAACTGTCAAGTAACAACTAAGGACCAACAACTAAGCACCACAAATGCAATGGAACCATGCAAACAACTAAGCACCAACAACTAAGGACTGGGAGCGACCCACAAATACTTAACTGAGAGCTCGATGGCGTCACCAGGAAGGCCCGTCTATCGTCTCGCCATACAAAGGACTACGCCAGGCACCAAAACAGGTCGACAGTCAGAGCATCGATCCGTTGCAGCCGTCAGGAGGCGGGAATCTTCGCGGGAAAAATCTTTGGACCACTTATTTCGACAACAGGATCGATGAAGCGAGGTGCACCTTTTCCTCGGAGATTTCACACGAAGTTCCTCGCAATCGTCAGGTTTTGGACCGGTACCGCTGATGTCGCCCCACGTTGGGCGCCAACTGAAGGACTGGACTTTTAAGAACCAGCGGTGCCAGGGAACAACACCTGAAACCTTCGTAGGATACCTGTTCGGCGCACAAGTGACAGAGACACGGGACACTTCCTTCGGCGTCAAAGATCAGCGTTTATTACTGCAGGGATGCAAAAGTCATGGGAAGTACAACAGAGTGTAGGTTCCAAGAGTCTGCTTCAAATTGCAAATGTGGATCGCTCCTTTTATACACATTTTCAGCATTCAATAACGTAACGAACAAAAGGTTAGAACTCAGTTCCCACAATAAACTTAAAAGGGCTTCATTCATGGTGTCGGAAACCCGGAACATAATCATAGTAACATTTGTCGGTTCCCAACTGTAAAAGCACATTATCCTGCTGCTATGCACATTCCACTCTAGTTGTAAAAGGACGAGAGTAAGAGACAGGAACAGGTGCAAGGAAGTCAGACAACAGTAGAAGAAGGAGTGTGGAGGTAATATCGGAAGCGCAATCCCAGGATCAAAGGATTCGAGCCGAGCGCATGCAAGGCTGAAACAATAGGCCAACGTGGGAAGATTACCCAGCTGCGGAGCCATCTGTCTCTGCCGTGTCATCCCCCAGTCTTGGGAATCACAGGGTCATGAGGCGGACATTTGCCTGTTCGCTGACTACGTGAGGGCAAGAAACAAAATGGATGCCGTATCTAAAATGGAACCCGAGGGTTCAAATGAAGAAACCTGTAAATAAGACGAACCCTTCTAAGTAGCGTAGCGAAAATGAGTACACCTATTAATCTCGTCATTTACGGTTCATAAATACCACACTCGCTAGCATCGTAACGGTTCTCATTGGTCCTCACCAGCGCAAGTCGTGGTTACGACTTACGTTCTAAAATACGCGTTGTAACGGTACTGCGGGGAACATCCACGTCGTAAAGGATGTTCCCCCCAGCAGACAGGTAAAACAATCCTTAAACTAACTAAGCATTCATGCCATGGTTCCTGCTTGCCTGAATGAAGTGCAAATGTACCCTAGGAGTTAAGATGCAAATGTAAAGAATGATTTGGAGTGGTCGTGGCTTTAATTGCTCCAATCACTTCAAGCATTGTGATGGCAAAGATGTGTTTTTTTGTGTGGTGGTTAGCAACTGGGCTGTGAAGTGTGTGCTTTTAATGATAACTGTATTTACACAGCACTTAGTACCCCTGAAAAGGTGCTGAAGGGACAGTTATGCAAAAAAAAAAAAAATGCATTGCTTACAGTCTGATATTACACTAATCTACATTTTGGAAGCAAGTATAAAATAATGACTTACACATTCACAGTGCTTTCTGTCACAGGCTGTGACCTCAAAGCACTTAAAATACACAAGTCACTATTTTTACTGCACCAACCAATTTTAATTCTGTGACTTTCTGGTTACACACAGACCTATGCAGGCATTAAATAATAGAGGTTATATAATGTACTGTATAGTGCATTTCCCATTGAGTAACAACTTTTAAAATGTATTTTTCATTTAAGCTACCCATTATTTTAGATGTAGCTACCTGATGGTGAAAGACCTAAAAATGAACAAAATATTTTAGGGCTGATTTATGAGAGGCTTGCGCCGCTGAAACGTCAATTTTTTTAGCTTCAGCGGCACCAGCATTTAAATCATATCTATGAGGCGAGGCAAAGTCACCCTGCATGGCCTCATAGATATGGAGTTTATGGTTGCCGATAGTTAGCAATAATGAGGGGGCTCAAGTTCTAGAAATTTTCGTCAGGAGGGGGGTCCTTACGCCTAAAAGTTTTTGACAGGGGGGTCTCGGCATCAGAAAGTTTGAAGACCTCTTGTATAACCACTGGAATAACAAGCACTACTGATCATTATTTCAGATGGAAGTCAAAAGTTCATGATGGGCTTCCTCTGTAGTTCAGTGTTTGATAACTGGGTATTTTTTGTATATTTGTTTTCTAATCCACTCAGTCACAACTTTGGAGTTCTGTCTGCACTATTGTCTACTGAATTATGGATTGCAGCTGACTAATGATTACAGAACTAGTCTAAACAGAGAGTGACGCTTTGATGAATTTGTTTGAATTTGGCGCTACATAGGCACTAGACCTCTAAGATTCAATCTTACGGAACAACTGTGTGATGATCATACAGATGTGCAGATGGCAAGTCTAATTAACTTTCTAGATGCCCCTAAGGAATTAGATAACACTGTGAAGCACTCCATTTCACTCCACCATCAGTGTGAAGAGATCCACAGTACATGTAAATCCCTCACCTAAACCAGCATGGACGATGGCTTTGATCTCTCTGTTCCCATTTTCTGATGATCAAAGCCCTTGTAAGAGAAGTCATCTACAGAGTATTAAATCAGTGCATAAGATTCTTTACAAATTGGGTGGATATATGTGAAGTAGTTTACCTAGGTGAGAATGAGCAATGTAGTGCAGGCATGAACAAGAATGTCTTACATAAACAAGAGAAACTAAAAAGCAGGATGTATTTACATCTTTACAAAAACTCTGCACATCATGGCCATAGGTCGAGGTAGTGCGATTGGGTTTGGTCAGGGTGGGGTCAGAAGGCGTGATTAAGTGTGAGAACTTTTTATCTCAATAGTATGACTATTTTAGTGTCCATTGTAATTTGTGAGTGAGTCAATAGCTCTGATCTGACTACGAAACACGTTCCTGAGAGATGGCCAAAATATTATGAGAGACCAGAACTGTGATTTGGAACAGGGAGTCTGCCTTAGTGCCAAGGGCTTTTGTGGTATGAAATTAACATAGCTGTGAAATGTATGATTAAATATCAACCACACACATATTGTGGTACACAATTATTGTTAAAACCAGCCACCAACTTTATACACATCTGGCTTCATTAGAAAGTGGGGAGAGAGCCTCTGCCCGACAGGTCTCGGATTCAGGAACGACAAACTTGCATTCGGCAGTTCCGACCACCAGATTACGATGTGACCGAACACTGTTCGGTCGGATTCCCATTATTTCTTATAGGACCTTGTGTTACGCCTGACTACCGGCCATAACCCAGACTCCTATAGGGAAATGGGGTGTGTGTGGAAAAGCCTGCACCCTGTCGCAGGCACCCCATGGTGCCTGCCACACTGTGCAGGGTTATACAGGGAAGTCCCTTAGGTACCCCCTTGGCCATCAACCGTATGCCACGGGGACTAGGGGACTCTGCCAGGGGCCCCCAAAGTCACTTTTCAACAGCCTTTCTGTGTAGGACAGGCCGATGCAGAAAAGCTGTTGGAAATCAACATTGTAATCCCGAGGACGGAAACGCTGCCAATAGGGGTGTTCGATGCGGTTCTGACCGACATGAATACTCTGCTAGTTGGTCGGAACCGATTCAAAATGACCGGGCTGCGGTGCCGGCTTTTGGGTGGTGCTAGCAGTGGCACCGCACTGGGTGCCAAGGTCAGGGGGGCAGTATTTGTGCTCCAAAATTGGCGCCAGTTGCATTTCCGAAAAGCCTGCACTGTTGAACACTATTATCCCTCTTTATTTTAAATGATGTTAATCTTCATACAAATAGAAGAGAGATAATTGTGTTAAACAGGTCAGAAGGCGCGCTTATGCCTGCCCATGCGCAGTGTTGCCACAACCTTAGGATACAAACTAGCTTTGTTTGGGTCCCAGGGATGTCAATCTGGTACCGTGCGAAAGCGCTACCAATCACTGCCCTGGAGTGCTGTGGAGTTTGGGAACGGACGAGGAGTCAGGAGTGTCAAGGCAAGGGCTGCTTCTGTTGCACGTGAGATCCCTAGGTGCCCAACAGGTTTATTAAGGTAAGATTAGTCGTCGAAGTGTCCACTTCTCCTGCTCTGCCACTGTCAGCTGCCCCCGCTTTCTTCCTAATACTCTTTTTCCTCTCTTTCTGTCTCCCTCTCACAGCTCCTCAATTGCTGAAAACTGTGACTTCAATAAACATCTCTTACCCTCAGTTTGCTCTCCTTTCCTTCATTTGTTCCCCAGTGAAATGGATACAAGAAAGGAAGAAACACTTTACTTAGTGTTCTGAAGACTGTTTACTCTTGCGATGCTGGTTGAAACACCCTCATGTGTGCTTAAACACCGTGATATCAAAAGTTCTGCGTTCTAGGCACCTAGCACATGAACACAAAACATTTGCAAGGTCTTTGTCCGACCTGCTGGCAGCAATATCACTGCATTGGTGGAGTACTGACCCGGTTATTGGAGAATGAACGTTTTTTAACTTTTGCTAATTGAGAGGTTCCAAGGTTGTATCCTGGTACACTTGTTCTGCGTTTCCTATTACTTGACAGGCACAGCTTTGATTTGTGTTCTCGCCATCCACTGCCATTCGTCACCTGCTTCGTATCCGAGAGGTGCAATCTATGCAGTTAAGGGTGTGGGTTAAAACATTACCTTAAATCCTTTGTTTCGCATGTTGTACCATTTGACCAGTCAGTGCCTTTCTCCTGAGTTTTCTGCTACAGCATCCAAACATATCATACGACAATGAACGTATGGCTAAAACAAGGCAGACATAATGCGTTTGCTAATGCTTGTTAGTAGTTTCAGATAAATAACGATTTCATTGTTAATAATTCGAGTACAGCAACAGTTTCAGCTGGACACGGGATCGCTTGGAGGTTTGACTCACGGACATTTTAAGTACACATACCATTCCACAGGGGGAGCGGCATATTAGCTGCTCCCCTTGTGGAAAAGCAATGCCACCTCCCGCAGGACACGGGGAGCCGGCTGGGACCGTGGGGGGATCGGGGACCCCCCATGGACCCCAATGGAGAGGGACAGCCCCAGGAGATGGGGTCCCTAGGGCTATTAGTGGCCCGGGAGGGGGGCCATGCGGCCCCCCTCCTCAAATAAAAAAACAATAAAAAAGGCCGGCCCCGGGGGATGGGGTCCCCGGGGCTATAAGTGACCACAGGACGGGGACAAAGCAGCCCCCCTCCAAAATAGTAATAATTAAAGAAAAGGCCCATGCCCCGGGGGATGGGGTCCCCAGGGCAAATTATGGCCTCGGGAGGGGGGCCACATGGCCCCCTTCCCGATTTCTACTTAAAAAAAATAAATTGGGGGCAGGCCCTACGGGATGAGGTCACCACGGCCAATAAATTAGAAAAAAAAGGGGGGTCACACAGCCCCCGTCTTAGAAAATATATAATTTTAAAAAACGGGATCACGCAGGAGGCCACACCCCTTCCTTGCACCACTCTGCAAACGCGCCAGGCGTTTTAGGGGTGTTATAGTTAGCTGGACATTTTACTTGTACAAAACCATTGAAATTCCTCCGTTATAGTTAGTTGTACTAACTATAACTTGCGCGCCCCCAATCCACTGCTGATGATGTCACATATTACATCATTCATGACATGGTCTGTGACATCACTGATGACATCTCAAATGACATCACTGATAACATCACCTATGGCTTGTTCTTTCAGTGAATTTCTAAGGTTTTTTAAATGCTAATTCCTAACATTAACATGTATGAAACCTATGATTTTTTCAGTGAATTTCAAAGGTTTTTAAATGCTAATTCCTAACTATAACATGTCTGAAACCTATGTTTTTTTCCAGTGAATATATATATATATATATATATATATATATATATATTGTTTTAAATATATATATATATATATATATTGTTTTAAATATATATATATATATATATATATTTATTTATTTATTTTTTCACTGAAAAAACATAGGTTTCACACCAGTTATAGTTAGCTGGACATTTTACTCATACAAAACCATTGAAATTCCCATGTTATAGTTAGTTGGACTCACTATAACTCGCGCGCCCGCAATCCACTGCTGATGATGTCACATATTACATCATTCATAACATGGTCAGTGACATCACTCATGACATCACTGATGACATCTCAAATGACATCACTGATTACATCACTGATGACATCTCAAATGACATCACTGATGACATCACTGATGACATCATCCAGTGAATGTGTGTTTCTGTAAAGTTAAAATATGTTTTACATATTGAAGAATGAGTGTATGTATGAGTGTCTGGATAAAGGATTTAGTAGGTGCGTGACTGACTGTATGAGTGAGCGATTAAATGTGTCTTACTGAATGCATGGATTAGTGACTAAACTGTCTGAATGTGTGCATCATTATGTCTGTTGTTGTGTAAGCTGCTGCATGTGTTGATTAGTAGCTATATGAGTGGCTATATGGGTTATTGATTAGTTGCCCAAGTATTTGTATGTGAGGGTGAGTGTGTGTGGGGGTGGCTGGGAGGTGTGTGTTGCTCTGCATAGATGTGTGAGCAGTTGATTCACTTGGTGTATGGGTTCAACAGTGCATGTGGAAACAGCTGTATGGGCGGTTGACTGTGTGCATGGGTGTGTTGGTGAGTGAATGGATATCTCAGTACTACATGTCCAAGTAAGTTCATATGTAAAACACAGTGCATGTGAGAGTTGGCATATATAAATTACTATACAAGAGTGCCTGTGATTGCGTAAGTGGCTGTATGGATCAATGTGTACTTGTGTCAGTGATAGTAAAAGAGAGTAAGTATGTGTTAGTATATGTTTGTATATTTGAGGTGTTGTCTGTATAACTGTATAGATGAGGAAATGGGAGTGTGATTGATTCTTTGCATGACTGACTAGGTGTGTGAGTAACTCCATGGATGAGTGGCAGTGTGTGAGTGTCTATATAGGTGTATCAGTGCATATGATAGTGTTGTATTGATGAGTGTCTGTATGTATGAGTGATTGTATGGGTGAATGAGTGGATGTGTGTGTAGACCTAGTAATCAGTGAGTGTGTATGTAGTTACTGGTATTGGTGTGTCAATAATTTCAGGAATGGTAGTTTGTATTTAACACTGGGTGTATCAAAGGTTAGATTAGAGTGTGAGGAGGTGCATCGTATTATCACATGGATGATGTCATCAGTGATGTCATTTGAGATGTCATCAGTGATATCATTTGAGATGTCATCAGTGATGTCATCAGTGATGTCACTGACCATGTCATGAATGATGTAATATGTGACATCATCAGCAGTGGATTGCGGGCGCGTGAGTTATAGTGAGTCCAACTAACTATAACGTGGGAATTTCAATGGTTTTGTATGAGTAAAGTGTCCAGCTAACTATAACTGGTGTGAAACCTATGGTTTTTTCAGTGAATTTTAAAGGTTTTAAAAAAAAAAATGTATTAAAGTTTTATTAAAAAGAAGAAAAAAAACAACATACAAGGCAAAAGACAGTGTACCTGGACATGTGTTCACAGAGGAGGACACCTGGGCACGATATTACACAGTAGATCAATAGCACATGGAGTGGGGAGGGGGCGAGCGGGGAAACAAATTAGAGATAACATAAAGAACACGATATATGGAATGTCGGATCAGGGGGACAGGGGGACATCAGGGTTCTCCACGAATGGAGGCGTATACATATTTCCACGATATGCGTTCCATTGGCTCCAAATGTTGTTCCATTTCCTAGGTTTGCCCCGCGCCACATACACAGTCTTCTCTCTGAACATACACCAATCCATATTCTGCTTCCATACCGATACCGTGGGCGGCCGCTGGGAGCCCCACAACTGCGCAATATCTCTCTTAGCGATCATATTCCCAAGGGTCGGCCACTGCGTCTGTGCCACACCATAATCATCCGGCTCCCACACATTCAACAGACAGCGTCTGGCCTCGGGCAACAACACCACTCCAGTGACCCTTCCCATCACTGCATGCACACGATTCCAGAACGTCACCACCTCCGGACACTCCCAAAGTATATGAAGGAAAGTTCCAAGCATCCCACAACCACGCTTACATAACCCATCTGAGGAATAACCCATACGAATCAAGTGCGGACCAGTAACATATACACGATGTAAGATTTTGAGCTGAACGAGTCGGAGACGGGCAGGGATCGCAACTTCTTTGGGCGAGGATAATGCAGCTTGCCAATCGTCGTCGTCCAGCTCCAAACCATCGCCGGTCCAAACCTCCCTGAGACGCATCAGCAGATCCACCCAGGTATTGATCATTTTCTTATATATCAAAGAAATGGTACTGTCAGGCACGTGGCCGTCAAGGACCCGATCTTCAAGGGGGGAGGACTCGGGGACGTCGGTACCCGCAGGGAGAGCCGAATTTAAAGCATGGTGAATCTGTGCATACCGGAAGAATTCCCTGTCACTCAATGCATATTCTGTCTTTGATACGGCAAAGGTCTTGATTTTGCCCTTGACCCAAAGATCGCCCACGGTGCTGATACCAATCATATCCCATTTTTCAAACCCTTTCGTTTTCCAGAGACATCCCAACCTTTCAGACGCATACAACGGAGTCGCACGAGTCAGTCGATCTCTCCATCCCATAGACGCATTCGCATCATGCCACACTCGTACAGCAATCCTGGTGGGTCCAGATAAATCCTTTCCCACCACCTTGGAATAGAGCGCCCTTCAGTAGTCCCCGCCCGGTAGCAAATATTTATCCATCTCGAACGCCGGGTTAGGAGCTGGAGCGTACGTTGCATGATTGATCGCACTCAGCTGCGAGGCCCAGTAATAACGCCTGATATCCGGCAGCGCTATACCCCCGTCATACCAGGGAAGTGTGAGTTTAGCGAGGGCGATACGCGAACGTCGATCCCAGATTAACCGTCTCTGCAGGCTCTCAACCTCTCGAACGTAGCTCGCCGGAATAATATCGAACGTATTCTGAAGCGCATACAAAAACCGCGGCAGGGACATCATCTTAAAAAAGGCTGCGCGCCCGAGCGGTGATAGAGGGAACCCGCGCCAGCGCACAACATCAAGTTTCAATCTCTGAAGAGGAGGGAGCAGATTACGTTCATATCGAGCCACGGGGTCCAAAGATATAAAAATCCCCAAGTACTTAAAGCCCATCGGAGAGACCTGAATGGGGCACCTGCGAGGCAAGGGAGGGGGACCGCCCGAGAGCACGTATACACAGGATTTAGCCCAGTTGATCACAAGGCCCGAGTTCCTCCCAAACAAAGTAAGCACGTCAAACAAAACATTCAGATATTTTCGAGGGGACGTAAGGTACAACAAGATATCATCCGCGTAGAGCGAGACGCGAGCCTCGAAGTCCAGGGACAACTGGATCCCCTTAATCAAGGGCTCCCAGCGCAACCAGGCAGCCAGCGGCTCAAGGCCAAGAGCGAAAAGCAGTGGTGACAACGGGCAGCCCTGCCGTGTGCCCCTCCCGAGGACAAAAGACGCAGATACTCGACCATTCACGACCACCTGCACCAGTGGCTCCTCATACAAAAGTTTCACCCAGCCGATGAACCCGGGGCCGAAACAGAATTTCACTAGAGCGGCCCAGAGATAAGGCCACTCTAGCGTATCGAAGGCCATCGTAGCATCCAAGGAAGCCAAGATGGCCGTCTAACGAAAAGACGCCGCCCTCGCGTGAACACCGTGCAAGCGCCGCAGGTTGAGCGCCGTGTTACGGTGTGGGATGAAACCGGACTGATCCGGATGGATCAAGTCACTGATAACATTTGTCAGGCGGTTAGCTAATAATTTGGCTAGAATTTTCGGTTCAGCATTTAGAAGCGAGATTGGTCTATAAGAAGAACAGCGATCCCGTGGCTTCCCCTCCTTATGAATCACCACGATAGTAGCAAGACGCTGGTCACGAGGAAGGGAGCCGGTGTCTCGCGACTATAGAAACATATCGCGAAGATACGGAGCCATTTTGGCAGGACACAATTTGTACAATTCAATGGACAGACCATTGGGACCCATGGCCTTGCCAGAACGCACTGAACGAATTGCAGTACCCACCTCATCCGCCGAAAGCGCCGCATCCATTAGGTCTCTGTCAGCCTCAGACAGGCAGCGCAATGTAATATCGCGGAGCAACAAATGAGAGGCTTCCTCCGGCCTGTCAGAGACCGGAGAATACACAGTTCGGAAGTGCTCCACAAAGCACTCAACAATTTCAGCCGGGTCAGTCACACACACTCCATCAAGGTTCTCAATCACAGGAACTACACGACTCGCCCTTTCTTTCTTGTCCAGCCACGCAATCAATTTACCCGCCTTATCCCCAACATCATACAGTCTGCCCTGCTGTTCTCCGCTCATGACTTTCGCAGCATCAGTAACCAGGGTCCTATAATCTAATTGTTTGAGACTGAGGGAATGAAGCTTGGCACGGGACACTCCGAGCTCCAAGTCACCCTCCAGCTCAGCTATCTCTGTCTCCAAACGGACCACCTCTTCGTGCTTACTTTTCTTGGCGTTAGCGATTAGAGATAAAGCCTGCCCACGTATCACAGTCTTAAAAGCTTCCCACAGTGATACAGCAGAGGACACAGACCCCACATTTTCAACAAAATAATGATCGAGGGATTTCATCAACTCAGCACGGGTCTTGGGATTGCGTAGATACCAGGGGTTTATTGGGGCGACTCGTCCCTCAGTACTCATAGTAGTATCCATGCTAAGCCACAATGGGGAGTGATCGGATATGCCCCGGGCGAGGTGCTTCACCTCCCTGATAGAGGAGGCCAGCGCCGCCGGCATCAGAACATAGTCGAGTCTAGACAGACTGCCATGGGCTCCAGAGTGGAAGGTGTATTGCACCTGATCCCGGTGTAGCAACCTCCAACAGTCTACCAGACCCAGGGTCTCCAAGAACCCACTCAACCAGGATTGAGACTTGATAAGATCTCTGGGGGGGTACCCATCCACGCTACCGGAGACAACCGAGTTGAAGTCTCCGCCCATCACCAAGATGCCCTCTGGGAGCCCCAGTACCACACGCCCAAGATCCGCAAAAGTCGGAGTCTGTAGACCCGGGGGGATATATACAGTAACAAATGAGACAGTCCTCCCCTCCCATATACCAGTGAGAGCAGCGTAGCGCCCCCTATCATCAAGAATCACTTTGTCTATTGCCAAAGGGAGGGAGGACCTGACGAGGATACCCACACCCCTAGAACCAGAGGTAAATCCAGAGTGTGCCACAAGGCGATACCCTCGCCAATTCATGGCATGGCACGTGTTCCGAACCAGATGCGTTTCCTGCAATAATACAATATCAGGGGAGAGGCGCCGCCGCAACTGTAACACCACACCCCGTTTTATCCTATCCCCCAATCCATTGACATTCCAACACATTAGTTTCAACCCACTACCCCCCATCCCGGAAAGAAGTGCTGAATCCACCCCATAGCGAACACAATGACCAGATCAATAAAAGAGACGATACGTTGCCTTGAAAAAAACTCACAAACACCCAGAATCCCCTCTCCACCCCCCAACTAGAAACCGTTACAACGCCCCCATCCTGAACCCCTGCGTTAGACTCAAAAGCCACCCCAACTTGCAGTGTGCCTGTCGCCCTATCATTACAAGAAGAAACCCCTGAGGAGGAAAGAGTCCCACTCCCCCCGCCACCCTCGGGTATACAGCAATAGAACACAGTAGTAGAAGAAGTATCGAACCCAGCCGAATGACATGTGAAGTGTTCAGAAATTAGGAATCATAATGTCACTCTTGTTCCGACACACCGCCCTCGGCTCCACCCGGATGTCCGGTTGAGTCATTCTGTTTGGGAAGGGTATCCAGCCAGTCACTAACTCCGTCGGGACGATCAAAGAAGAAAGTCCGGTCTTCGTATTCGACACGCAGCCTGGTTGGAAATAGCATTGCGTATTTCAGGCCCAAGTCTCTCAACCTTCGCTTCACTCCCTGAAACCCCATCCTTTGCCTCTGAACAAGCTGGGTGAAGTCCGGGTAGAAACTCACCGTCGTGTTCTCGAATTTTACGGGGCCACTCACTCTCGAGGCCTGCAGGATAATGTCTCTGTCTCTGAAATTGAAGATCCTGGCGATGATAGGTCTCGGAGAGGCACCCGACTTCGGTTTTCCGCCTGGCACTCGATGGGCGCGCTCCACGGCGAAGAATTTACTCAGGCCTGTAGGGGCGAGGTGATTCAAGACGAGGTCCTCCACAAGGAGATCGTTGCCGGAGCACCAGAATCTTCAGGGACCCCAATAAGGCATATGTTGTTGCGTCGGGCCCTGTTTTCATAATACTCCAGTCGATGGGCCATGAGATCGTTGGAGGATCGCAAGTTTCCAACTTCCGTCTGCAGATCAGACACATCGGTCGTGAGGCTAGAAGTCTTCAGATCTAGAGACTTGTCCCTTTCATTGGTCTTCGACAAATCAGCTCTGATCAAAGTAACATCAACGGCTACAGTGTCAATTTTGAGAGCGAGAGCCTCGTATTGCTGACCAATGGAAGCCTTCATGTTGGCAATGGCGCCCATGACATCTTGCAGAGTCAATTCAGACGATGCAGTCGGATCGTCCTTGGGGTCCTCCAAAACTCGACCGGTGCCACCGGGGGACCCCTTGGGTTGGGTATAGCGATCCATGACGTTGGTTTGGATCGGTCCCCCACGTAGAGGCGTTTTGGTCTTCCGCTTCTCGTCATCCAGCCTGGCAGTCATTTTGAATGGTGAGCGCCGAAGGGGCCCGCGAGACCTGGTGAAAATGGCCGCTCACCACCAGACCACCGAAGATCACGAAAGTGGGCCGCAGGGGCGAAAGCAGCAGCTCAGCCCAACACCCAAGCACTCACGACCGTTGGCACACAATAGAGAAGCGGAGTTAGGCTAGACCTCGGTGGGGGCGCGCAGCAATCAGGCAATCAGATGAGGCCGGAGGCACAAAAACGAAACCGAAAGTCAACTCAGGGCAACAGGGGTAGCCCCTCAGGCCGTTGTTGTTCAACTACTTCCCGGCGTCTTGGTGTGCCAGCCCCCGGTGTCGCCGTAGGGCGGGCCTCAAAAACTGCCATCGGCTTATCTGCGGTACCCGAAGTCCAAATGAAATTTTGAAAACAGCTAAGGTGTCAGCTGAGGTTCATCTTCAAGAACATGTCGTCAAAGTCAGGATATCTTTCAGGATATATGCGGAGGGCGCCGAGGGACTCGGGAGCCCTGTGCTCACGCGGACATCTCGGATGCGCGCGAAGCTCCTCCTTCAAAGGTTTTTTAAATGCTAATTGCTAAATATAACGAGTGTTAAACCTATGGTTTTTTCAGTGAATTTCAAAGGTTTTTTAAAAGCTAATTCTTTTCTATAACGAGTTTGTAACCTACGATTTTTAAAGTGAATTATTAAGTTTTTTTAATAGCTGTTTTTTATAACTATTAATTATAATATTTTTTATAAAATTATTATTTTTTATTTTTTTCTAAAATACATTTTTCAATGTATTTTTCCTTTTTTTTTTTACCATTTTACCTCGGAGCGCTCAGGGTGCGCGCACCCGTAAACGCACCCATACTCGTAGCCAGAGCGCTATATCGGCGTGCGAAAAAATATATAAGTATGTATTTAAAGTAAATAATAATGCAAGACATTCAGTGGCATACTTATAAAAGTAGTATTTTTGATTTTAAATAACCGTATTTTAACTTTAAACGCATTTCCGAAAATCTCGCAAAATGTCATTCAGGTGCGCCGCGTAAGCGCCCCCGAAGCACCTACGAACGTGCCGCGTAAGCGCCCACGGAAGCGCTCCGGTGCGCGTAGCATTAGCGCGTCAAGTCATGTGACCTTAAAATAACACTTTTCATTGGTTGTTGACAGTTTTTTTTACAACTAATGAAAACCCCACCCATTTCCTTCACTACCTCTTTCACTTTGGAGAGAGCAACACCGATTCCCTTCTTCTCTTCAGTTCTTGTTTTAAGAATGGCTGCAAGACCACCAAGCAGCAGTGAGGACTCTGATGAGTTTCTCCAGGAGGACACTCCTCACCCAAAAGTGAAGGAGCACTTTATTTGGAAATGTTTTACAATTCCAGAAGGGGTGAAAAAGGTAAATGCTCCTAAGGTGGAGTGCAAAATTTGCCACACTGTTCTTTCTTGTGGTGAACGCACCAAAAAATATAGTTTTGGGAACTCTACTATGATAAGGCATGTGCAGAGAAGGCACCCCCAGAACTATGCCCGGGAGAGTGTCAGGGAGCTGGCACGGAATCCACCTAGAGATGGCACCTCGACTTCCACCGGAGGAGCAACATCATCGGGGAGAGGAAGAGCAGTGGAGCTGATTCCCAACATTTAGCCTGCTTTCACTGACATTACCATTAGGTGTAAGCAGTGTGACGAAGTGCTTTGTTATGGGGAGCAGAGTATCCTACTAATTGTTCGCAAAAGAGAAGAACACCGCTGCCCTCCCCAGCCCTAATTTTTCCCCTTTTTTTTCTCCTGTTGAGCAGTCTGGCATTCCCTATTGTTGTTTTTGTTCTGGAAAAAAAAAACATTTAAAAACGTTTGGAAAAAGTAATTAAAAAAAAACTAAAAAAGAAGAAAAAAAACAGTTCTTTTTAGAACTACCTCCAATTCTCCAAAAAGAGCTATATTCTTTACAAATTCAAAAGGAGTGAGTGAAGTGGAGTGCAGTGAGAGAGGAAAAGAAAATGAGTAAGGGAGCAAAGAAAGGGACGAGAGGGGAAGGGAAGTGAAGTAGGGGGACTGAAAGAAGGTGAGTGTGGGAGGTGAGTGAGGAGAAGGGGAGTGAACATGGGGAATGAGGATAAGTGAGGAAAGCGGAGTAAGGGAACGGGGGTGAGGAAGTGTAAGAGAAGAACAGTGAGGTTGAGGAAAGAGTGGTGATAGAGAGTGGATAAAGGCAAGTGAGCATGAGACAAGGGGAGTGAGGGAGTAAGGAGACGGAGGAAGTGAAGGAAAGAGTGAGAGAAGAGGACTGAGTGAGTGAGCAAAGAAAGATAAGTGAGGGAGTGTAGGTGAGTTATAGGGAGTAAGCGTGACGGAAGAGGAGTGAGAGAGTGAGGGGACGGAGGTAGTGAAGCTAAGAGAGAGGGAGTGAGGGAAGGAGAATGAGGATATGGCAGGACAGAGGTAGTGAGAGAAAGAGTGATTGAAGTGGAGTAAGGTGAGTAAGGTAAGGGGAATGAGTGAGTGAGCGAAGAAAGGGTATAGAGGGGAAGAGGATTGAAGCATAGGTACTGAGAGAAGGTGAGTGGGGGATGAAAGTAAAGGGAAAAGGAGAGAAAGATATGGAATGAGGGGTAGTGAGGGAACCAGACTAAGAGAACGGGAGTGAAAGAACGGCAGAGAGCATGAGTAAAGAGGGATGAAAGAGGATGGATAAAAGTGAGTGAGGGTAAGACAAAGGGAGTGAGGAGGTGAGGAGATAGAGGTACTGAAGGAAAGAGTGACAAAAAGGGACTGAGTGAGGGAGCAAAGAAAGATAAGTGAGGGAGTGTGGCTGAGTTATAGGGAGTGAGCGTAACAGAAGAGGAGTGACAAACTAAGAGGACGGACAGAATGGGGGTAAGAGAGTGAGGGAAGATGAGTGAGTAAGTAAGAGGACAGAGGGAGTGAGAGAAGGAGTTAGTGAAGTGGAGTAAGGACAGTAAGGGAAGGGGAAAGAGTGAAGGAGCGAAGGAAGGGAAGAGAGAGGAAGGGAAGTAAAGCAGGAGATCTGAAAGAAAGTGAGTGTGGGAGTGTGGCTGAGTTATAGGGAGTGAGCGTGACAGAAGAGGAGTGAGAGACTAAGAGGACGGAGAGAATGAGGCTAACAGAGTGAGAATGAGGGAAGGGGAGTGTAGAAGTAAGAGGACAGAGGGCGTAAGAGAAGGAGTTAGTGAAGTGGAGTAAGGAGAGTAGGGGAAGGGAAAAGAGTGAAGGAGCGAAGGAAGGGAAGAGAGAGGAAGGAAAGTAAAGGAGAAGGTCTGAAAGAAAGTGAGTGTGGGAGGGGAGTGAGGAAAAGGGGAGTAAACGTGGGGATTGAGAATAAGTGAGGGAAGCGCAGTAAGGGAACGGGGGTGTGGGTGGGTGAGAGAAGAGTAGTGAGGTTAAGGAAAAGAGTGTTGAGAAAGTAAATTTTGTACGTCAAACTTACCTTATAAGTAATGTAAACTTAATTACATATTTTCTGTAAATTTAATATCTGTTGAAGAGAAAAAAAAGTAAGTTATAATATTTACAATATATATTTCACAATACAAGAGACAAAGCAGGAGATTAAAAGTCATAAAAGGGTAGTAAGAGATAAAGTAGGAGTGAAGGACTCGGAAAGGAAAACAAAGGAATGGTGAAGGTCAGAAAGAGTGAAAAAGAAATAGAGGGAGAGCAAATTACTAAAAGGATAATGACATGGATACATTCAGTGAGAGAGAAGAAGAGCAGGAGAGAGAAATGAAGTGAAGGTGAGTAAGATACTAAAGGAATGTGCATTAGGAAAACGAAAGGAAGAAAGGGGAGTAAAGAAAGGGGAGTGAGTGACAGGGAAGCAGGAGTGAGTGACGGTGGATTCATGACAATGAGGGATGGAAGGTGAGTGAGAGTGAATATAGGGTCGTAAGACAGTGAGGAGACAATGGGAGTGAGGGTAACAGAGAGGGAGTGAGGGAAGACAAGTGAGAATATGAGAGAACAGACGGAGTGAGAGAAAGAGTGAGTAAAGGGGAGTAAGGTGAGTAAGGGAAGGAGAATGACTGAGGGAGCAAAGGAAGGAAAGAAGGGGAAGAGAAGTGAAGCAAAGAGACTGAGAAAAGGTGAGTGCATGAGGAGAGAAAGAGGAAGGGGAGTTAAGGATGATGAATGAGGATAACTGTGGGAACCGGAGTAAGGGAACAAGGGTGAGGGAGGGTGAGTGAAGGGCAGTGAGGTTGAGGAAAGAGGGAAGATAGAGGGAGGATAAAAGTAAGTGAGCATGAGACAAGGGAAGTGAAGGAGTGAGGACATAGAGGTAGTGAAGGAAATAGTGATAGAAAGGGACTGAGTGAGAGAGCAAAGAAAGGTAAGTAAGGGAGTGTGGGTGAGTTATAGGGGGTGAGCATGATGGAAGAGGAGTGAGAGAGTGAGTGGACCGAGAGAGTGAGGCTAAGAGAGAGGGAGTGAGGGAAGGGGAGTGAGGATGTGAGAGGACAGAGGGAGTGAGAGAAGGAGTGAGTGAAGTGGAGTAAGGTAAGTGAGAGAAGGGGAATTATTGAGGGAGCAAAGAAAGGAAAGAAGGGGAAGGGGAGTGAAGTAGAGTGACTGACAGCTGGAAAGTGGTGGATGGGAGAGAGGGAAAGGGCAGTGAAGGAATGGGGAATGAGGATAAGTGGGGGAAGTGGAATAAGGGAAGGGAGGTGAGGGAGAGTGAGAGAAGGCCAGTGAGGGTGAGTTAGGAGGAGTGATAGAGGGTGGAAAAAGGTGAGTGAGCATAAGACAAGGGGAGAATAATATATATTTGATAATACAAAATACAAAATAATTTGTACAACATGTTAAATGGTTTATTTTTGCTGTTCTCAGAATATATTGAATTTCACTTAAAACAGTGACTTCAATACTACTCATCATATGACAGCAGGCAAAAAAAACACAATCAAAATGATTGTGTTTAAAAAAAAACCATACAACGTTTCAATAAATAATGTAAAATTTAGAAAAAACATATCGTAACTCATTTTTGATCCACAAACTTTTCCACGAGGCCAAATAGTATATGGAAAGTCCTTTTCTTTGGAAATTACTCAAGAGTATTCTTAATGTCCCATTTACCCGAGTTTCTGAAAGAAAAGCTCCAACATCTTTTACATTATGAAACAATTGTTTTATTTCCACCTCTAGCTTACTTTTTATTAAAATTTCCTATAATACTCACATCACACGCTACGTGATACACTTCTATGAGAACTACATGTTTTTTATTATCTTAATCACTCTCACTCGCAAAGTAATTTTGAACAGCAAATTAAGTTTTATTAACTGCTCCAATCTTCATAGGCCAATTACCTTCCCTAAAATTTCGGTTGTAAGAACACTAGGTAAGAATTTTGTAAGTCAGAAGGTAAACGTTGTTTGAAAGTCAATTGAGTATAATTGTAGTGTGTCCAGCCTTCGTGATATTTTAAATAAGCTGTGTAATGTCCTGATGTTATCGAAGGACCATCATGGTAAATAATTGCTGCAATTGTAAAGGTTCTTCCTGAAATTGATAATTGAGAAGCCACAAAATTTTTAATGAATGTTGGCAATTTAGTTCCATCAGGTCTACATCGTTGGAACATTAAAATTACATACTGTCCATATCTTTGTATAAATAATGTTGATAGCATTGCAGATTTACATTGAGTACAGACCATGTTTTGATTTGCTTCTCTAACTAGATTATTAAAATACACTGATTTGCAGTCTGGTAAAGTCAAATATATAAATCTTTCAGTGTCTATTGTAGTACTACTTGAAAAGGAACAATTGTCGCAGTCATGCTGCCATTTATAAGAAAGGCCAAAAAGATTTTCTACATCTACACCTTCATTTTGCAATTCAACAAGCATATACATTAGAAATTCCTGACAATCTTGCTGAATATTCTGTCAAAATTGATTTAGACCAGAACATATGTCTAAAACATTTCGAATTTCAGAAACACTTTCTATTTTTGTTCCATCACTGCTACATTTCTCAAACACAGAATTCAACAAAGAACAAAATCTTTGATCCCGATTTTCAGCAATCTGTTCTTGCACAGTTTGGAGAAAAAAAAACATTAACCACTACATTAGCATAGCAGTTTATTTATTTATTTATTTATTTAAGTTTTTTATAGTGCTAGCTAGACCCGAAGGTATCAGAGCGCTTCACAACGGATACAGATAAGTATCAACATAACAGGTAGGTCGAGCAGGGTAGGGAAAGTATGGGAAAGCATAGTAGGAAGTAAATATCTATACATTGACAGCATGAAGGCGACATGGCGGAGAACAAGGGAGAGTCATCAGGTTCTCGCTGGGACAAAAGAGACAGTGAACTATTAAAGTCAGACGGTGATTCTCGTTACGATCCAGCTCGCTCAAGAAAGAAGGTTTTGAGTAGTGACACCAGAACTGTTTTCAAACTGAAATCCAACAACATCTTTAACTGAATCCTTTTCCGTTCTGCTTACAATTACTGGTTCATCTACTTTTTTCTTTTTGCTACAACTTCACTACAATTTTTCTCATTTCTTCTTTTTCGGCCTACCACACGCTTTTCAAATAGAGGATATTGAGGTAAATTTGGAGCATACTCTCTTCTTAACCTATTATATTCTTTTACACAATTTAGATCTGCATTAATCTTTGTCTCATCAAAATCAATCAAGTACAATCCAGATAAAGTTCTGACTCGAGATAAAGCAACATATGCCATACCCTCCTTGAACACAGAACTTCCAATGTTCATTAAAGCACTATCTACACTTAAACCTTGAGATTTATGAATAGTCACCGCATATGCCAAAGAAACCGGAAACTGTTTTCTGCGGACATATAAATCTTTCACAAGCAAAAATCAGCAGAACAACGACTGATTTGTTGTACTTCTTCAATACCATCAAATTTAATTTTTATAAATTCAATTCCATCTCTATTTCGGTAATTCACAAAATCAACAACTTGACCCATTGCTACATTTACTAAACCTCTTTCCACATGTAAATTACGTGGTAAAATTATACGACAATTTAAAGATGCATACAGACTCTTTTCCAAACCAGCAGTTTTAGATATTGTCTTCTCTAAAGAATCCAATTTTGATTTCAACTTTTCTGACAAAATAATAGTTGCTCCTTCATGTTCTATTTTATCAATAGCTTCCAGTTTCAAAATCTCTTGATTTTCCAACTTTAACATTTTGTTGTTGAAGATTGAACATTCTTCCAGAGTTGGCATCAAGCATATGACAGATTTGTTTTCAGGAATTTTCTTAAAAATATTCTCTGGGAGAATGTTTGCGTTTGGAAACAAATTTGAAATTAATCGTGCATGTAAAGCTGCTTTCCCATGCTCACTTAATTTTCCAATTCTTACATCTTGTAGAATATTTTTATAATCTTCATCCTTTGCCTGTCACATATTTTGTAGCAGTTCTGCATATTTGAAATTTAACCATATGTTAACATTTCCAATGCTTCCTAGACACTTCCTTGTATCTTCATGTGTAAGCATTTTAAACACTGGTTGTCCTTTCACTGGAGTTAGCTGCAGTAGATCTCCAAAAACAATGATGTGTTTGCCTCCTCTTTGGCACTACTTTTGGGTGTTATCGGTACGTGGAAATTTAGAACATTTTTTCTTTATTATTTGTTTCCACTTTTTTAACACTTGGTTTTTCTCTTGTATTTCCGGTCACTTTTAATGATTACTTTCAGTTCACGTTTATGCAATTTGCGTTAATCCGAACCCTCTGACAGATGCCAATTCCCTTCGGCTTTCCTTATTTTTCACTATTCACTCTAGATGTGCACGTGGGGCACCCTCTCGTATTTACTTTCTACACACCAACCCTCAGTTAGACTATTATTCACCTCTTTAATAGGTTTGTGCACACATGTATTGCCTTGCTCCTGGACATTTGCTAGTGTACCCATCTGTTTTATTTCTATTTACTTACAGACCCCCTGAAGAAGCGCACTTTTGTGCGAAATGCATTGGGGACTTTAAATAATGTGGACCACTAACACACTGTTTATGGAGAACTAATTATGGAATATACGTTGTGATCATCCAGTCATATGAATAGAATATGATGATTAACAAATAAATTGTTGAAACAATCGTTAACTTTATGGAGTAAAATCTACACTTCATTTTGGATTAACTACGTTTAACAACATACAGCATCATTATGCTCAAGAGTACTCCAGGTTATTCTTACTCGCTGTAAGATTTTCTGTACTATTTGTCCATAGCACCTCGGGATCCAGGAGGTGAACACCTGAAGTACCTACAAGATTTGACAATTGGTTTAACCCCCAGTACTATATATACATTTGGAGTGCAGCGGTATTCATTCACTTTGCCTCCAAATAACACATCATACTCTGTTTTAAGAATTTCTTGCATTCTTAAATGTACAAAAGCAAGCATTACATTTGATACCATGCTTACCTCATCAATGATAAGAAGTTTCATTTTCTTCAAGACTCGGGAAACTTCACAACAAGGTTCTCCAGATAGCTTGTGGTATTGTAATTTATTATCCTGCTCTACTGGTAGCATCAATAAGCGATGTAAAGTGATCCCTTTAATGTTATGTGCTGCCAACCCAGTTGGAGCAGTAACAACACAAGACAGCGATGACTCCGTTTTTTTCTGCAGATAAGTTGCAATTGCTTTAATCAGAAAACTTTTTCCAGTTCCTGCTTCTCCACTCACGTACAGTCCGATAGGTATAAATGATGTACATGAGCACTCTTTTTTCTCATGACATAAACCATGCTCAATCTGTTCTGTGACTTCGTCATATATTTGTCTCTGCTCAACGTTTAGTTATTTTTCCAAATCTTCTAAGTTAACTACATCCTCCTGAGCTTGTTCCATGGCTCTTTCAACTTCATCCATGGCAGTGGCAGCTTCATTTTGTATAATTGGTCCTCCTAGTGGATCCTGACTCAATGAAGCAGAACTCTGACTGTCTTGAGAACTGTCTCTAGCAATCTCTGCTGCAATTGTAGCTTCTTGCTGTATTTCCTCGTTCAACATTTGCAGATAATTTGAAAAAACAGGACATTCTATGGTATCCTTGGTTGCATTGAACGAATCTTCATAAGTAAGAAAATCTCCAAGCAGTTCCTCTTCTGTACGCCAAGGCTTAAAGAGTTGCAAAAGAGCTAAGTAATAAAATTCTCTTTTGCCTGGAGATTCACAACTCAATTTTCGATGATTAATCAAATGCCTTTTCTTTGTTTCACCAGACAGCCTTCATATCCAATTACAGCATATACACCTTTATTGATATCTTCTGTGACGTTCCTCTTAAAAGTATAGGTTTGCAGAACTTCATACATACAAATGTTTTCAAGATGACTACTTCTATTTGGATAGTATGTATCCAACATGTTTATCTTCAAAATATCTGTACTGTTTGGTTCTTTCTCCGCCAAATACTCTATTTCTTGTACAGATTCCAAAACTCGGTTTCGTGTTGCAGCAAGACCTAGACTCACCCAAATGATGGTTCTAGATTTGGCATATAGACTTGCTGATGATAACCGATCAGAACATTCATATGCTCCAATTTCTCGATGCGACAACATCTTCAGACTGTAACTGTATAATTTCTTGCTTAGACTCTTTTCATGTGAAATTTCCTTCCACATTTCCTTCAGTTCCGTCTTTTCTGATTTTGTGATGTAAGATGTCACATATCGAGCCACAGCAATAGAGTTGTCAGCAACATATTGAATATCCATGTTAGCATTCCACATGGACAAAATGACTGGGTTGTAGTCATTTATGTATTTCGATTCCTCATTTCTTCTTAGGTTGTATGTATTTTTAGGTGATTTTCTTGTCACAGTATGTCGCAGAGAAGACATAAAATTGTTCACTCGACGTTACTGGACGAGGAAATGCAAAACGACATTTTGTGTAGAACTTGTCCTTGGATTTGTATTTTCGACAACAGTATTTTCCACAACGCTGGGTTTGAAAGCGTAAAACTTGATGTCTTAAATTGTTTTCTTCTATACTTTTCGGAACAGCACATGTGGAATACTGCTCAATAAAACTCATCACTTTCTCATCTGAATCTGTTCCAAATTTTGGTGCATCTTTAATCCATAGCAGCATATGTATGTGAGGACCACCTCTTGCTTGATACTCCTTTCTCCAAAAGAAATCCAAAACCTCTCCAAGCGGAGGATTTTTTTTGTTTGTAATGAAAGACATCATAGCTTCAAACCTATGATTGAAATACCTGCATACATTAACTGGATCCAAAGAGCACAGTTCTCCAGGTGTCTTGTATTCAATATGTTCAATGTTTTTATTTGTCTCTCGTAGAAATTGAAGTAAGTCTTCCCAAGCATACTCAGCACAGCTAAGAGTGAGGAACCATGTAGGAGTTCCTACGTTTCTTAGCATACATTTAGATTCCCCATGACGACGGTACCAATACTCGTTAGTACCACGCTGACATGCCATGAGATTAATTAGCTAAGATTCCAAAACACTGTCTTGCAGTTTTACTTCATCCATAAAGTTCCTTGCCAAAACATTTTGTAGATGTACTCCACTTTTCAGTATATGGTTCACTACATAAGAAAGTCCAGACAAGTCACTCTCAAACAGTAGATGGAACAAATATGGAATGCATTGAAGAAACCTTGGATCTTCTGCATATAATCTTGAAGTCCGGTATTCAGATGCAGGAATTTGAACAGGTCGGTCGTCATATCGTCCACCTTGACCTGTTGGAAATAACTGTGGAAAACAACGAGCTTCCAAACTTTCTTCCCATACACTAATGGGACTTCCTTTTGCTTCTTTCATTTGAAACAAGTCAATAGCATTCCCCATTACTTCTTTGGAATGCAATGGATGAACACTATAATGTTCATACATTTCTTCACTTCTAGAGACATCAACTTTTTCAATTTGCCCAGCTGAGAAATCACTGTCATCTTCTACAGTTGTTTCCTCTTCTCCTACATATACATTTTTGTAGTAGTGATTATTTTTTACCAAATACAACGTTACCTTTTTGACTTTCCTAACATCCACTAATTCTTGCCAGATTTTCTTACTCTTTGTCGGAACACAATTAACTAGAATAACCAGAGGTTCCTCTTCTACTTTTTCTACACCAATTGTATCAATATTTTTCTTAAACTCTAGAGGCAAATAAACAACTCTTTCCTTTAATCCTCTCTGTAAATCTGAAGGAGGCAATTTCCCTGTCTTAGGCTCCATGCGAACAATAGCCTGAAAAGGATGCACACATCGAATCAGAATAGACTCATAGGTATTTAAATCCATCAATTCAGAAGGAATGTCTACCAACTCCAGATTATTATGAACAGCTCTAGCAGGCATTCTGTTTTCATTTAATTTATTATAACAATATTTACAAATATGTTGATCAGAACCCAAATCAAAACAATTTTCTACCAACAAATAAGTTGCAAAATCCTTCCACTCATTATTATTTTCCTATTCACTTTTTACATATAAATCAACTAATCTAGTCTGCTTCTTATAATGAGTTCGTCGACAACACACACAAGTAAAATTAGGCCTTTCACTTGAATTGACCTTAAACTTTGTAATTTCATGTTCAAATATTTCTGTACTTGAAATCTCTACATTCTCTTCCACATTACCTTCTATTACTGTATCAGTTTCTGCACTGTCCTCTTTTTCACCAAAGTAACAAAACTCAATTTCTTTACAAATGTTCTTCACATCTAATTCAGTTCCATGCAAAAGAGCACTGTTTAACTGTTTTAGCTTAAGTGCTGGGCATTTTGCATAATACAAACTTCTCACTAATTTCCTCACTTTATTATGATGCACTGCTAACATCCTAAAATGGTGAAAAACACTCTGACATACTTTTCTTGAAAGACAAGCCAGTGAATGCCCATGCAAACCTGTTTTTTCTCTCACTCTACAAGGATCTAACTCTTGCAAAAATGTTCATTTTTTGTTTCAGACTTTTCTTAGTATATGTCCGTAAGAAACTGAGAAACAAATCAATTGAATCCTGTCGCACACTACAAATACTACTACAATTCCAAGTATACACTGGAGCCTTAGGACATCTCCCTAAAACTTCATCAGCTAACACCTCTTCTGTGTTTCTAGGCACAATCTTTTCTTTTTCAACCGGACAACCGTCCTTCACCTCATATGCTTGACCGCTGGTGTCAACTGCATGCACCAAATCATTATCCTGAAAGTAACTTTCTTCATTAAAAAATGGCTCACAACTTGAACTATGCTTCCATTCTCCAGAAAAAACATCACAAAAATTAGTCTGATTAATTACTCTTTTCCACTTACATTTTGATTTGAACACATTGATTACATTATCTAGTGTGCAAATTCTATTGATTACTAAACAAAATAATTTATTTTATTTTTCACTTTAAATGCTTCATCCACAATCTTCACTATGCTTTTTTTCCTTGTAAAAAGCAGTCTTTTTTTTATACAGCTTTACATTTTTTAATAAATTTGTAACTATTCTGTTATAAAACATTCGTCTACGATTTCAATAAATTGATTTCTCCTTCTATTGCTAGACAATATCATCTCCTTCAACAGGTCTAACATTTTTGGAGGGGTACAGTTTTTTCTTTCTACTTAGAGATACCTTATTCTTCTTTGAAACAACATCTTTTTTTTTGACATTTCAATAACGTCTTTAGAAAGTCCCTAGTTTGCTTACCAGGAGCATTATTTTTTTCCACTGAAGATTGTGTTTTGGATGAGACTTGTTTTTCTGTTTTCTTGCACCGTAAATCTTGTTATATATTTCTTTTGACGTCTTTCCTTTGATGGCATATTCTTTTATCTTTCTATAGATGATTATAATCTGTGGTAAAGAAAAAATAACATATTAAAGACCACTACAAACATACTACATAGCAATTACAATAAGTAAACGATATAAACACTAGTTTACAACATAAGTTACTTTATACCACAGCAACTGTGTCACAGTAACAGTGCAGTACAGTTTCATTATTAATCTTACTCTCTGCCTGCACCATATCCTTCTGTGCCTGTGTCTTATGTCACTCTGTGCCTCTGTCTAATCTCAGTCTGTGCTTGTGTCTCATCTCACTCGGTGCCTTCCCCATCTCTCTCTCTTTCTGTGTGTCATTTGTCTGTTTGCGTGTGTCTCATCTCATTCTGGTAAATGTTTTATGGTAAAAAGTATGGCTTTAACATTTTTGACAAGGATCACACTGAGTGTCTATATGAAATAAGGAATTATATTTTCACATTTTTCAATAATGTCACCTGTTTCTGCTCAAAGTTTGCATCTGTAAACTAAAAGGGTACTCTGTGCCTGTGTCTGACCTCACTCTGTTCCTGTGTCTCATCTCACTCTGTGCCTCCCATTCTCTCTCTCTTTCTGTGTGTCATTTGTCTGTTTGCGTGTGCCTCATCTCACTCTGGTAAATGTTTCATGGTAAAAAGTATGGCTTTAACATTTTTGACAAGTATCACACTGAGTGTCTGTATGAAATAAGGAATTATATTTTCACATTTTTCAATAATGTCACCTGTGTCTCCTCACAGTTTCCATCTCTCTAACTCTCATCAAATTATTCACCCAGATCCATTTAAAATCGAGCTTGACTCACAGTAGGCACATGACTAGGATGTTACATGTAATCTACCATGTCCCATCTCTGCATGCAGTATGTGTGTCTCTGCTCATACTATTTCACTGTCTCTACTGGCAAAAAACAGACCACATATATATAAGCAAGACATAACATTCCTTTTTCATTTCAACAGCACACCCTGGATCTTGATTGCACAGCTTAGAGCCTATTTGTGAAGTAAGAGGCCTAACAGACATGCTGCCTAAGATTCCCTACTAGTACATATGCTAAAGCCTAACTGACTGTAAGAAAACATGTATTTCCATATTTTTAAACACATCAACTAAGCAAATTATTCACCCAGATTCACTTAAAATCAAGCTTGACTCACAGTGTGATCTTAGGCACATGGCCAGGATGTTACATGTAATCTACCATGTCTGTCTCTGCATGCAGTATGTGTGTCTCTGCTCATACTATTTCACTGTCTCTACTGGCAGAAAATAGACCACATATATATAAACAACACATAACATTCCTTTTTCATTTCAACAGCACACCCTGGATCTTGATTGCACAGCTTAGACCCTATTTTTGAATTAAGAGGCCTAACAGACATGAATTTGAATTTGAATTTAAAAACATTTGTACAGCGCTCGCATACCCAACGGTTTCATGGCGCTAGTGGTGATCAGTGAATGGCGGCAGCAAAAGGGTTTAAGGGTAGGCTTGGGCGAACAAAAAGGTTTTAAGATTTTTACGGAAAAGGGGATACGAGAGGGAAGTGCGTAAAGCAATTGGGAGGGAATTCCAGAACGTTGGGGCCAGGACAGCAAATCTCACTCCGCCCGCCCTCTGCTTTTTAAAGCGGGGGATGGTAAGAAGGGCCAAATGGGTCGAGCGGAGTTCTCTGCCTGGACAGTATGGTTTAATAAGAGAGCAGATGAATTTAGGAGCAGTGCCCGCTCTGGCTTGATAGGTAAGACAGCCGAGCTTAAACAGGGCACGCTCTCTTATAGGAAGCCAGTGCAGGGTCTTGAGTAAAGGGGTGACCCGATGATATCTGGGAAGGCCGTGGATCAGACGGGCCGCCTGGTTCTGCACCAGTTGTAAACGGTGGATCATGTTTGCAGGGGCTCCGTTATAGACTATGTTGCCATAGTCTATACGAGATAACACCATGGCCATCATGATGATTTTTAGTGCAGGGGGGGAAAAGAAACGGGAAACCTTCCTAATCACTCTGAGGGAAAAGAAAGATGAAGAGACCACAAAATTAACTTGCGGGAGAACCGAAAGCTGGGGATTTAGAAAGATACCCAAAGTCTTCACTTTGGGAACCGGGAGTGGAGGGACACCAAGGGAGGGGGGCCAAAAGGAGGGAGACCAGGGACTGCAGCCACCTCCGGTCAAGACCAGTTCGGTCTTGTCCGGATTGAGTTTGAGGTGGCTGCAGTTCATCCAATCTTGAATGAGGGTCATGATGGTTTGAACATTCAGAGCGGATGAAGGTGAATGGGACAGATTAAAGATTAACTGGAGATCATCCGCATAATTAAATACGGTGACCTCCAGTTGCTGCAACATAAAAATGAGGGGAAAAATATAAAGGTTAAACAAAAGAGGAGAGAGTGATGAACCCTGGGGAACCCCGCACTCTACCTTACGGGTGGCTGCTGCAAAATCAGCCAGATGGACTCTCTGTGTTCTCCCAGCCAGAAAGGACTGTAGCCAACAAAAGGCTAGGCCCTCAACCCCCGCCGCCCTGACACGGTTAAGAAGAATGGTGTGGTTCACCGTGTCAAAAGCGGCGGATAGGTCAAGGAGAATCAGGGCTTGCGGACGGTTGATGTCGATTCCGTCACGCAGCTTGTCCATAACTGAAATGACCACCTTTTCGGTAGAGTGCAGGGGGCGGAAACCAGCTTGACAGGGGGAGAGGCAATGATTTGCCTCAATGTGTGTGCTCAGCGTGGAAGTGATGTGGGTTTCGAGTACCTTAGCAAGGTAGGGGAGGAGTGAAATAGGGCGGTAATTAGAAGCAGAGGAGGGATCGGCGTCCAACTTTTTCAAAATTGAGATGACAACCGCTGATTTATGTGAGGAGGGAACGTGGCCATGAATAAGGGAGTCATTGAGGAGGGTCAGGGGGGGGGTGAGGCAGACTGAGTAGATTTCCCTGAGTATGTTGGCAGGGGCAAAGTCCTGAGGCGAGCCTGATTTGACCCGTTGAAGCAGGGGACCGAGGGTATCAATGGTAAGGAGTGGGAAGTTGGTCAATTTGACAGAGGAGGGGGGGGGGAGGGTCCATGAAAGTGGGGGAGGGTTGGGGAATGTTATGTTTAATTTTTTCGACTTTATCTATAAAAAACTCGTTAAGTGAGTCACAGAGGAGTTGAGACGGGGGAATGGTAGATGTGGCTCTGGTGGAGGAGGCAAGCTCGTGAACAGTGGAGAAAATTTCTTTCGATTGTGACTCCGCCACCAATATCCTGTGGGTATAATATTCAGCCTTAGCTTCCAGGATGGTCTTTTTGTAGGTATGCAGAGTGGCCAAATAGATGGTTTTTAAGGCAGGATCGTAAGTTCTACGCCAGGCTCTTTCAGCCCTTCTAGCAGCAAGTTTTTTCTCTTTCAGATCGGGGGTAACCCAACGGTTGGCTGCATGGACCCGTTTTACTGAAAGGCGCCTGAAGGGGGCGAATTTGTCTCCTGCCCTCGTGAGCCAGTTGTTAATAGCGGCCAGTTGAGGGCCGGCTGTCAGGCCAGTAAGGTCCGGGCAAGTCGTGGCCAGGGCCGAGCAAAGGGAGGGCATACTGACCTTACCCCATTTCCGAACCCAGGTATTTTTAGGAAGGGGGGTTTGACCGGGAGTGATAGGGCAAGGGAGAACGTGATGGTAAAGTGATCTGACCAAGGGCAGGGAAAGATGATGGGCGGGGTGGATGGGATATTTAGTGTCCAAATTTGGTCCAGCGTGTGGCCATGTTGGTGGGTAGGACTGTGAATAAGCGGTACAAAATTCAAATTTTCCATGAGGCTAGTGAATTCCTTGGACTGGGGGCTTTCGGCCGGGTCGTGGGGCCAGAAATTAAGATCCCCTAGTACAAGTACAGAGGAGTAATTTACTACCAGAGTGGCCAGCAAGGTCTGGATCTCAGGAAGGAACGAGGGAGTGGGCTGGGGGGGGCGGTAGATGAGGACAAAAGTAAAAGGGACTTGCTGGGAGGTGGAACGAGCTACGAGAAGGTCAACATCGGTGATGATAGGGGAGGGGAGGATATGGAAAGTGATGTCCGTGCGGGCTATTAGCGCCACTCCACCTCCCCGTTTGCCGTCAGAGCGATCCGCGCGAATGGCGGAGTAGGTAGATGGCAGGGCGGCAAGCACATTGGGGAGGGAGTCAGTCTTGAACCAGGTCTCAGTTAAAAACAGGAGGTCTGGTTCATTGGTGTCAAGATAGTCAAATAGCTCGTATTGATGATTTACGGCGGACCTGGTGTTTAGAAGAGTAGCCGAGGTAGAAGGCTGTGGAGCAGGAGGGGCAGGGAGTGAAGGGGGGGCAGGGGTAGGTATGGAAGCAGATGGAACAGAAAATGGTGCAAAACTAGGGGGGTGGGATGGAGGGGAACAATATAGGCCAAGATGTTGTAGGGCAGTAGTCGTGGCGGAATTTATACAGCCGGGGGACCATAAGAGGCAAAGCTGAGACGGGGTATAGGTGGTATAACCAGCAGCGTCCCGTGCCCCTAGCCCCGGCCGGCCGCGGACGGGCGCAGACGGGCTTAACTCAGGCGCAACTCCGGCGCGCATCCGTCGCGCCCGCTGCGCTCGTCCGCTGCGCTGCCTCATGCTATCCGTATAAATTGGGGCGGAGCGGCGGGGGAGGGGCAGGGCTGAGGTGGAAAACGAATGCCCAAGCCAAGATGGCGCCCGCTGCCACTGGGAGCCCACAAAGGACCCAGTCAACCCAGCCGACAGCTCACCCCTAAATGCCCAAAAGTATTTAGATGCCTGCACAATTTGAAAGGAGGTTAAAAACAAGACTCCCTATTAGTACATATGCGAAAGCCTTACTGACTTTAAGAAAACATGTATTTCCATATTTTTAAACACATCATCTAAGCAAATTATTCACCCAGACCCATTTAAAATCGAGCTTGACTCACAGTGTGATCTTAGGCCATGACCAGGATGTTACATGTAATCTACCATGTCTGTCTCTGCATGCAGTATGTGTGTCTCTGCTCATACTATTTCACTGTCTCTACTGGCAAAAAATAGACCACATATATATAAGCAAGACATAACATTCCGTTTTCATTTCAATAGCACACCCTGGATCTTGATTGCACAGCTTAGAGCCTATTTGTGAAGTAAGAGGCTAACAGACATGATGCCAAAGATTCCCTACTAGTAGATATGCTAAAGCCTAACTGACTTTAAGAAAACATGTATTTCCATATTTTTAAACACATCAACTAAGCAAATTATTCACCCAGACCCATTTAAAATCGAGCTTGACTCACAGTGTGATCTTAGGCGCATGACCAGGATGTTACATGTAATCTACCATGTCTGTCTCTGCATGCAGTATGTGTGTCTCTGCTCATACTATTTCACTGTCTCTACTGGCAAAAAACAGACCACATATATATAAGCAAGACATAACATTCCTTTTTCATTTCAACAGCACACCCTGGATCTTGATTGCACAGCTTAGAGCCTATTTGTGAAGTAAGAGGCCTAACAGACATGCTGCCTAAGATTCCCTAGTAGTACATATGCTAAAGCCTAACTGACTGTAAGAAAACATGTATTTCCATATTTTTAAACACATCAACTAAGCTAATTATTCACCCAGATTCACTTAAAATCAAGCTTGACTCACAGTGTGATCTTAGGCACATGGCCAGGATGTTACATGTAATCTACCATGTCCGTCTCTGCATGCAGTATGTGTGTCTCTGCTCATACTATTTCACTGTCTCTACTGGCAGAAAATAGACCACATATATATAAACAACACATAACATTCCTTTTTCATTTCAACAGCACACCCTGGATCTTGATTGCACAGCTTAGACCCTATTTTTGAATTAAGAGGCCTAACAGACATGCTGCCTAAGACTCCCTATTAGTACATATGCGAAAGCCTAACTGACTTTAAGAAAACATGTATTTCCATATTTTTAAACACATCAACTAAGCAAATTATTCACCCAGACCCATTTAAAATCGAGCTTGACTCACAGTGTGATCTTAGGCACATGACCAGGATGTTACATGTAATCTACCATGTCTGTCTCTGTATGCAGTATGTGTGTCTCTGCTCATACTATTTCACTGTCTCTACTGGCAAAAAATAGACCACATATATATAAGCAAGACATAACATTCCTTTTTCATTTCAATAGCACACCCTGGATCTTGATTGCACAACTTAGAGCCTATTTGTGAAGTAAGAGGCTAACAGACATGATGCCTAAGATTCCCTACTAGTAGATATGCTAAAGCCTAACTGACTTTAAGAAAACATGTATTTCCATATTTTTAAACACATCAACTAAGCAAATTATTCACCCAGACCCGTTTAAAATCGAGCTTGACTCACAGTGTGATCTTAGGCGCATGACCAGGATGTTACATGTAATCTACCATGTCTGTCTCTGCATGCAGTATGTGTGTCTCTGCTCATACTATTTCACTGTCTCTACTGGCAAAAAACAGACCACATATATATAAGCAAGACATACCATTCCTTTTTCATTTCAATAGCACACCCTGGATCTTGATTGCACAGCTTAGAGCCTATTTGTGAAGTAAGAGGCTAACAGACATGATGCCTAAGATTCCCTACTAGTAGATATGCTAAAGCCTAACTGACTTTAAGAAAACATGTATTTCCATATTTTTAAACACATCAACTAAGCAAATTATTCACCCAGACCCATTTAAAATCGAGCTTGACTCACAGTGTGATCTTAGGCACATGACCAGGATGTTACATGTAATCTACCATGTCTGTCTCTGCATGCAGTATGTGTGTCTCTGCTCATACTATTTCACTGTCTCTACTGGCAAAAAATAGACCACATATATATAAGCAAGACATAACATTTCTTTTTCATTTCAACAGCACACCCTGAATCTTGATTGCACAGCTTAGAGCCTATTTGTGAAGTAAGAGGCTAACAGACATGCTGCCTAGGATTCCCTACTAGTACACATGCTAAAGCCTAACTGACTTTAACAAAACATGTATTTCCATATTTTTAAACACATCAACTAAGCAAATTATTCACCCAGACCCATTTAAAATCGCGCTTGATTCACAGTGTGATCTTAGGCACATGACCAGGATGTTCCATGTAATCTACCATGTCTGTCTCTGCATGCAGTATGTATATCTCTGCTCATACTATTTCACTGTCTCTACTGGCAAGAAATAGACCACATATATATATAAGCAAGACATAACCTTTCTTTTTCATTTCAACAGCACACCCTGAATCTTGATTGCACTGCTTAGAGCCTATTTGTGAAGTAAGAGGCTAACAGACATGCTGCCTAAGATTCCCTACTAGTACATATGCTAAAGCCTAACTGACTTTAAGAAAACATGTATTTCCATATTTTTAAACAGATCAACTAAGCAAAGTATTCACCCAGACCCATTTAAAATCGAACTTGACTCACAGTGTGATCTTAGGCACATGACCAGGATGTTACATGTAATCTACCATGTCTGTTTCTGCATGCAGTATGTGTGTCTCTGCTCATACTATTTCACTGTCTCTACTGGCAAAAAATAGACCACATATATATAAGCAAGACATAACATTTCTTTTTCATTTCAACAGCACAACCTGAATCTTGATTGCACAGTTTAGAGCCTATTTGTGAAGTAAGAGGCTAACAGACATGCTGCCTAGGATTCCCTACTAGTACATATGCTAAAGCCTAACTGACTTTAACAAAACATGTATTTCCATATTTTTAAACACATCAACTAAGCAAATTATTCACCCAGACCCATTTAAAATCGCTCTTGACTCACAGTGTGATCTTAGGCACATGACCAGGATGTTCCATGTAATCTACCATGTCTGTCTCTGCATGCAGTATGTGTATCTCTGCTCATACTATTTCACTGTCTCTACTGGCAAAAAATAGACCACATATATATAAGCAAGACATAACATTTCTTTTTCATTTCAACAGCACACCCTGAATCTTGATTGCACAGCTTAGAGCCTATTTGTGAAGTAAGAGGCTAACAGACATGCTGCCTAAGATTCCCTACTAGTACATATGCTAAAGCCTAACTGACTTTAAGAAAACAAGTATTTCCATATTTTTAAACAGATCAACTAAGCAAATTATTCACCCAGACCCATTTAAAATCGAGCTTGACTCACAGTGTGATCTTAGGCACATGACCAGGATGTTACATGTAATCTACCATGTCTGTCTCTGCATGGAGTATGTGTGTCTCTGCTCATACTATTTCACTGTCTCTACTGGCAAAAAATAGACCACATATATATAAGCAAGACATAACATTTCTTTTTCATTTCAACAGCACACCCTGGATCTTGATTGCACAGCTTAGAGCCTATGTGTGAAGTAAGAGGCCTAACAGACATGCTGCCTAAGATTTCCTACTAATACATATGCTAAAGCCTAACTGACTTTAAGAAAACATGTATTTCCATATTTTTAAACACATCAACTAAGCAAATTATTCACCCAGACCCATTTAAAATCGAGCTTGACTCACAGTGTGATCTTAGGCACATGACCAGGATGTTACATGTAATCTACCA
This sequence comes from Lissotriton helveticus, assembly GCF_964261635.1. Classification (NCBI taxonomy): domain Eukaryota; kingdom Metazoa; phylum Chordata; class Amphibia; order Caudata; family Salamandridae; genus Lissotriton; species Lissotriton helveticus. Next base: position 1,629,875,264 of record NC_136065.1, on the reverse strand, counting down.
TGTCTGTCTCTGCATGCAGTATGTGTATCTCTGCTCATACTATTTCACTGTCTCTACTAGCAAAAAATAGACCACATATTTATAAGCAAGACATAACATTTCTTTTTCATTTCAACAGCACACCCTGAATCTTGATTGCACAGCTTAGAGCCTATTTGTGAAGTAAGAGGCTAACAGACATGCTGCCTAAGATTCCCTACTAGTACATATGCTAAAGCCTAACTGACTTTAAGAAAACATGTATTTCCATATTTTTAAACAGATCAACGAAGCAAATTATTCACCCAGACCCATTTAAATTCGAGCTTGACTCACAGTGTGATCTTAGGCACATGACCATGATGTTACATGTAATCTACCATGACTGTCTCTGCATGCAGTATGTGTGTCTCTGCTCATACTATTTCACTGTCTCTACTGGCAAAAAATAGACCACATATATATAAGGAAGACATAACATTTCTTTTTCATTTCAACAGCACACCCTGGATCTTGATTGCACAGCTGAGAGCCTATTTGTGAAGTAAGAGGCCTAACAGACATGCTGCCTAAGATTCCCTACTAGTACATATGCTAAAGCCTAACTGACTTTAAGAAAACATGTATTTCTATATTTTTAAACACATCAACTAAGCAAATTATTCACCCAGAGCCATTTAAAATCAAGCTTGACTCACAGTGTGATCTTAGGCACATTAGGCACATGTCATGACACACACACAAAGAGAGAAATGACACACAGAAAAAGAGAGGTTATGCACGGCAAAGTGACATGAAACACAGGCACAGACTACCTTTTAAGCTAAGAGAGGCAAACTGACAGCAGACACAGGGGACATTATTGAAAAATGTGAAAACATAGTTCCATATTTCACACATACACTCACTGTAATCTTTGACCAAAAATTAAAAGCCAGACATTTTACCAGAAAACATGTTCCATAGTAAATCGTTTTTAACACAGAGCACAGCCCATTTAAATGATCACTACAAAACAAAGCAGAAACCTAACTCATTTCCAAAATACATTTCAAATATGCCCCATTAAATTTTTTAACAGCATTACAGAAAGACATGACACACAATGCAGGAATAAAAAAGCACAATATGCTTCTTAATCTTCCCCATAGTACATACAGCAGTCTATCTTTATTAAAAGAATCATTATTTACCTTTAAAAATGCTTTGGAAGATGTAGAACAGTGTCAGTCACACACACCAGATTTTCTTAAGCAGAATCTCTGAACAATGCTTCTGTCACTGCAGCCTCAGAATAATGGCACAGATTACCTCTCATTTCAGACCCATATTCTTGTACATAACCAATGAAAATTCTTCCCACACAAATTCAAAACCAAACTGCACATTTTAATTGGTTGTACATTTCAACACTATGTTGCAAAAGAATCCAGCAAGGGTGTTTGACCTCTCAATGTACTAGCTAATCATGTGCAATGTTTCTTTCAATGACTTTTTCTCAACCATTAAAATGACTTCTTTAAAAAAAAGCATGCACCCTAATTTTCAGTGGTGAGTTTTAAGAAAGCACCAATCATTTCTTGTTTTTCAAGTGCACTGAATCTCAACCACTTTTTTTCATAATTCCTACTTTCAAACTGCCATTTTATTTCCACAACTCATCTGAATACAAGCACATCTACCTTCAAGATGCCAAAAGTCTGGTTTGTGGGTCATAGCTTTGTCTACTGGAATGAAACATTTTCAAGTAACAGAGGTATTTACAACCTTGATTTACCAAATGTGGACATTGTGTGGATTGGACAGAGAGGATTAAGAAGTCACCAATTGATACCATTGATAAATCCTTTATGCATCTACCACAGCCTGACCTCATAATTGTGCACTGTGGTGGCAATGACCTGGGCACTTTGACTGGAGTAGGTCTGGAAATGCTTTTAAAGGACATCTTTGGGCAATTGATGTCACTTTTTCCAAAAACTGCCTTGGTATTTTTTAATATATGCCAAAGGCAAATATGGAACTGGTCCAACCAATTTTGTCCACAGATTGAGAAAGCAAGGAAACATGTGAATAAATCTGTTTCTGCTTTTCTCAGAGACTATGGTATGGGTTCCATTTACCACAACAACTTGCGTTACAACATGCAAGGCATCTATAGGAGAGATGGTGTACATTTTACAGATGAGGGGAATAGAGTCTTCCTCTTGAATTTGAGACTCTGCATTGGTACCTACTTGTAGGTGCAAAAAACACCCACATTTTTTTTAACTGTACAATTAATTAAAATCTTTACAGTAAGAGAAGGGAATACAGAAAACTGTGTTTGTAAGCTTCTTTGCTTAATAAAAGATGTGCTACTGTACCAATTAAAAAAGAGAAAACGAGTTAAAAAAGAAAGCAGAGTAAAGTGAAGGGGTGCGATGCCCCTGAGTCCCATATTGATGGCCTTTGTCCAACCATGTGTGCCTTGGTGTTAGTCTTGACGGCGGACGTTTCTTTCAGGGGAGGGCATTGTCAATGCTATGACGTAGCAAAGTTACTTCAGCTATCATTCGCTGCTTTCGGGCGTTGAATTCCCAAATGATAAAATGTTTTCATTATTGGCTTTTAGGGCTAGCCTAATTTGGTGGACAAATTTCGCCAATCTCGCTAAGGTCATTGTGTTGGTAGTTGAGAAACACAAGGCTGATGCTTCGGAGCAATATTTTATGCTCTTAGTGAGGCAAATCGGGCTCAACAGTCGCCGGCGATCGTTGTCAAAAAAAGGACAGCAGCAGAGGAGGTGCAACCAAGATTCCCTCGTGTAGGTGCATAACCTACAAGAAGTGGGTTCCCCTCTTTGAGCCCATGCGGGGTTGAAGTCTGCTTTCCCAAGCGTGGTCAGCCTCATGTATAGAATTTTGCTTCCGACATGAGTTGTTAGAGCCTCACTTAGGTATGATTGAGCTTTTCCTACCATGTACGAGTTTTTTTAAGGGTCCAAATGGGGACTTCGACGAAGGGTTTTATGGTCAGGGTCAAAAGAGATTTCATAAACTTGTTTGTTGACGGCTCTCTTCCAAGCGTTCAGTGGGATGTCCTGTCGCGGAATGTTTTCTTCCTCGATCCTCAAAGCTTTGATTGCATATCCCAGCCTGGTATGCCATGTCGAGGCTGGCCCTTCGAAGATGGGTCTCAGGTGGTGTTTTAGGGAGTTAGCCGGGGCCCTTAGTACCCTTAGATACAGCTTTATGAGCTCCCCCTGACAAATTAAATCTGGCCTTGTAGGCCAAGTTCCAGTCTCAGCCTGGATCTTCTTGCTACGTGTAACACCAACTTGTATGCGTTCACTTGGGCTGAGTTAAGAAGGACATCCAACTTCCCAGGAAAGGCCAGGTGGCCATATGAGATTGCAGGGAGAAGCTTTGCTCGTAGGGCTATCAGAATTGGACTGGCGGATGGGCTGATCAGGTTCTGACTAAGTTGTTTTAGCAAGTGTGTTACCTTATTGGCTTTGGAGGCCTGGTGATTTAGGTGTACATTGGCCTTGGCCCGTTCCGTGAACCAGACCCCCAGGTAGTTGTAAGAAGCCACCGAGTTTATTTGGGCATTTCCCAGCTGCCACTGTGCTTGCCTTTTTGGATGATAGGACCCAAAGATGATGACCTTTGTTTTCCCTTGATTGACAGCCAAACTGTTGGCGATGTTGAATCTATTTAAAGCAGTTAGTGTTCTTTGTAGGCCGATCTTCGTGTGGTCCATTATAGCCGTATCGTCGGCATACTGTAGGACTGGTATCCTCACACCTCCTAGTCTGGGGGCTACTAGGCTGGCTCCTTTTAGAGCCTACCCCAGGTCCGCTGTGTATAAATTAAAAAGAATGGGCCCAGCACACGCCCTTGTTTCAGCCCATTTTCTGTGCCGATCTTGGGAGAAACCGTCCGAGCGCTTGTTTTGACCCGCACCCAGGTGGCCTCATATAGTGACGTAATTGCCTTCAGAAGATTCAAAGGTATCCCCCAGTTGTCCAGTTTCCACCATAGGCGTTTTCTGTCCACTTTGTCGAAGGCAACATCACACAACAGCTCTTTTCAGAGCTACCCTACCTCTATGCACTCTAAATAATTTTTTTACTATAATTTTTTACACTGTTTTTCCCCATGGTGCGCTCAGGGTGCGCGTACCGGAGAGCGCACATGGGAACGCACCCAGCACTTACCCCGCGAAAATTTTAAAGAAAAATAGTTTTTTTGCCCTTCAGGGTCCTTCTAGGCCCCCCTCAGAAAACCTAGGGGGTCAGGGGGTGTCTACCCTGCCCCCTTTTAATCATTTCCCCCTTTTTATTTTCACCTCTTGTGTCTCGATTCTACCGAGACACAAGATGGCGGACTCTCCGGACTGTTTAGAATGTTGACAGACATCCGAGAACCAATCAGCTTTCCGCTCGCGCACTCACATAACGTGCCGGGTGCGCTCCCCGGTACGCGTACCGGTGAGCGCTCGTAGCGCGCCTATAGATATATATGTGTTTTTGAAGTTATTTTAAAAAAAAACACTGGAACAATTTTCACCAAATATAGCAAAGGCACTTCTGCGTACCAGTCCCTACAATTTTGCAAAGTTTGTAGTAATTCCGTTCAGTGGTTCGGGCTGTAGCCTTGTCAATTCGTCCCATGGAAATTAACATGGGGAAAACACGTTTTGGGACCCCCCTTTTTTCTCGGCCCCCACTTCACGAATCCCCCCCAAAACTTTCAGGGAAGGAGCGGAGCAGAGCTGGCCTAAATTTTGGAAAATTACACGCAGATTCCTCAACCGGCGCCAAAGGTATTCCCAATAGAATGTTGCGGATTTCCTATGGTAGCTAGGTCCTAACTATAACTACCTACTGGCGACCGCCAGTACGTAATATATATATATATATATGTATATATATATATATATATATATGTCCAAACACTGCTGCTTCTGCTGCAACGCTGTGACCCATTGAAAAGTGGCGTACGCTCCGGCGAAGCAACCGGATAGTTTAATATTCCACACAAGTATCAGCATAAAGTACGCTCTCAGGAACCACACAACAATCCAGGAGTAAACTTAAGTCTTCAGTTTATTCACACAACGCGTTTCGGCGACTTGCCTTGATCACGTGTGATGAAAGTGTGTGAGTGAGTGTGCCATTATGAATAAAGTTACAAAATCAAAACTGAGGTAGGACTACAATCATATGTACAAAATAGTGTTGGCCATCTTGTAACGGTGTTTTCAACCTTAGAATCAAAATAATACAATTCATCATATATACCCTTGGTTGATTAGATATGTAAAGTATACAGAGGAGTTCTTATTGTATTCTCCACGGAGAGCCAACAGGCAAAAGAGTAATAGTGCATACCACTCACATTTACGAAATGTCCTAACAATAGAACAAAGTTCTTCTAGTCTCTGGCACTTGATCCTGTTCCATCTTTTTAGTCACTTAGATTCACGGTCAGTTATGTCTTTCTTTCTCACTTTTTGACACAAAGGAAGTTACTTTTTGCATCGGTCAGGACGTTGTTCTTGTCGGCACAACCTTGGATTAGATATGTCCTGAATCCGTTGAGTAGGCATCTCGAGGGTTGCATCATATGTGATATATGGACTACTTCTTTTTGGACACTTGTCTTGAAATATCTTGAGGCCTGTACAGCCTATGATATAGTTACTCATGTTGTTGCACCTCGTTCTAGGTATACAAATATGTCTAATAACTTGTACACCGCAATATGACTTCTTTCCAATGACTCACATGGTTTATTCTCCTAATGATTTCTATTGGAGACTCTCGGTGTACTATGAGGGTGATATATGATTATGGGACGAAGTATGCTTTCAATGTTTATGACACCCATCAATGTAATTGGCACTCTGATAAATTTATCGCATAAGCAACCGGTGCTGTCACGAATGCATAAGCCTGTCTAGAATATCCAGGGCACTATGGTTTTGTAACTTTATTCATAATGGCACACTCACTCACACACTTTCATCACACGTGATCAAGGCAAGTCGCCGAAACGCGTTGTGTGAATAAACTGAAGACTTAAGTTTACTCCTGGATTGTTGTGTGGTTCCTGAGAGCGTACTTTATGCTGATACTTGTGTGGAATATTAAACTATCCGGTTGCTTCGCCGGAGCGTACGCCACTTTTCAATGGGTCACAGCGTTGCAGCAGAAGCAGCAGTGTTTGGACATTAATTGGAGCAACGCATTTTGACCGGCCGGTTTTCGTACTTTACGGATGGTTATGCAGGAGCGGTGGTGAATCAAGACCTCGTTTTCCGTGGCGTCTGCTTTTCAGGTAAGCCCACGGTCCACTTTCCGTCCCTTGCAGTAGGGCGTCACCAGCTTGGGTTACTCCGGGCGGTGTTTGCCTAAACGGGGGGCAGCGGGAGTGCGTGGAAACTGCCCGTCGAGTGTGGGACGCCTGCTTTGCTAACGCGTTGGATGACTTTGTTGCAGTACTTTACGGGCGAAGGGTAGGACTTTCTAATTGGATACGTCAGTAATTTGAACCCCGCCTGAAACACAGAATTGGGTTTGATCAATCTGCAACCTGTACTGTTTAGTCACCAATAAATTTGCATGGTGTAAACCGGCAAAAAGAACTCTGGATTGTATCTAGAGGGGAACGATAACAATCCAGTTAATTCACTTGCCTTCGGTAGCACTCTAACATGGAAGAGGAGGCAGGTAGACGGGCAGCGGCAAAGGCCCTATTCAGCAGGAAACTAGGTGGTAATCTTAATGCCAATAGGAGTATTGGTATGAACACGAGTACTAATACCATGGAAGAGAAATTAAAAAAATTGGAAAAACTACGACGTATGGAAATATCCAAATGGTGGGAAGCTATTTCCTTACAGAACTATGTGGATCAATCCATGGCACCAAGAGGTTTGAGGATTTTTATTACCCCAACTTATGAGTCACCAAATCCTAACATGTTGCAAGACTGGTCCAATCACTCTGCTAAAAGCTTCAAAGGTATGATGGAGATTCTCATCAAGTATGCATGGGAAGACAGAGAGGAATTACTGAAACAAATAAAAATCATAATGGAAGAGATTACATCATCGGTGGATGAACCCACTATGAAAAAACTTATGGACCAAATGAAAGATCGCTTGATTAAACATGAGGAGGACATCAAATTGAGAAAACAACATAAGATGAATAGAGATTATGCCGACTATGAGAGTGGTCGGATTCTCACTTTCAGCAAGAAATATGACCACCTATACAGAGAGGAGATGAATGAACAAGCGGGAGCAGCTGCTTCTAATAGTTCTATTGAAATTCCAGTAATCAGTGACACTGACTCGGAGGCCTCGCTTGAACAAGCATCAGGATCTGACCGAATGCCCAAGCAAGTGAATTTTTTAAACGAATTCAGAGTGATGCAAAAGACAGACAAAAAACAAGAGCAGACACTCCACAGAAATCCCGAGGGAGAGGTCGTGGTCGTGGCAGAGGAAAGACAACATATCAACAACAGGAACGAAGAAACGAAGAAACCGCAAAAAAAGATTACAACAACGCTGGGAATTCAGACAAAGGAAAGGGAGCTATGGGAAGACCGGTAACTCGCTCCAACAAGGCCAAATAATGGATACAAAAATGGTAAATCGTACTGTTGTTAATCTGTCTAAAAGACCACTCAGTGAATTAGAGAAACGTACTTTATGTTTAGGCCTTTCTTTTTGTCCTACCGCTAATTTTAATTTCACTGAGACTCGTATAGACTTGTTCAGATTTGTACGCAAAATTAAACTGAAAAAATGGTACAAACTCAAAAGACTTGGACATGGACCTAATATAGATCTTACACAAAGTGGGCAGGGCAGTGACTTTAATGTGGGAGATGTGGATAATCTCCTAGCAATTGCTGAATTAGATATATCAGCAGAGGATGGAAATGTTCAGACTACATCTGTTGATATACTCAGAGAAGCAGGTTTTGAGGTGGGAGCGGCTGCCAACACAAACTTTAAAACACGTTCTACTTTTATGCCCACTCTCCCACATGATAATATAGACACTTTTCATGAATGCACAGTGAAAGATTTACTGAAATTAAGATCTAAACATGGTGGTAAAAGCAATCAGAAACACAATACGCCCAATAATTTAACCCTCAAACAAAGAGAAGTTCTGAAATCCATGCAGGAAGATTCCTCCATCGTCATTCGTCCAGCTGACAAGGGGGGCAATATTGTGGTTCTTAATAGAAGTGACTATATCTCTGAAGCTATACGCCAACTTAGTGATGAGAGGTACTATATACAAATCATGAGATCGGCCTATAGCAAAAGTATCACTGAAATCTGGGAAAAACTTGTTATGTGCAAGGACCAAGGATTACTTACATGGGAGGAATTTTGTTACCTCATAAAAGATCATCCCATTCTTCCGATCATGTATTTGTTACCCAAACTCCACAAACATAAGACTCAGCCTCCTGGCCGCCCTATAGTTTCTTCGATAGGCAGTGTCTGTGAACATATTTCTAAATATGTTGATCATTTTCTTAGAGACTATGTGGTTTCATTACCCAGCTATCTACGGGACACTAAAGATTTTCTCAGCAAAATAGACACTCTGAAGTGGGAGACGGATTGGTACTTTATGGTGCTAGATGTACACTCGTTGTACACCATAATTGACCATCAACAGGGACTTGAGGCATGTGAATTCTACTTACGCAACAGATCTGTTAAGTTTTTTGAACACAATGTGATGATCATGGCAATGATTGATTTCTGCCTTAAAAACAATATTTTCTCATTTGACGGCGCCCTCTATAGGCAGATCAACCGTACTGCCATGGGTTCTTGCTTTGCTCCTAGCTTCGCGAATTTATTTATGGGATACTGGGACGGAGCAGGAAATCCATGGCAGTACCACTTTGAAGGAAGACTTTCTCAGAGTAGTGGTATGGCTCCGCTATATAGATGATTTGTTTATTGTCTATAGGGGGAGTAAGGAACAGGCTGAAACCTTTGTAGACAATCTCAATACCAACAGATATAACATTAAACTATCAGGAGCCATTAGTAACACCACTGTTGAGTACCTTGACGTAAGACTTGAGATAAAAAACAACCAGATCTGCACTTCCCTGTTCCGGAAAGACACAGCTGGCAACAGTGTATTGCATGCCCTTAGCAGTCATCCAGAGGTGCTCAAATGGAGCATACCTTATGGAGAGCTGTTAAGGGCAAAACGTAACTGCAATTCGACTGAAGCATTTGAAAGGGAGAGAGACATCATAGCAGAGAGATTCAAGGAAAGGGGCTACCCCAATTGGGTCATCAAGCGAGCTATAGTAAGAGCTGAGAGGGTAGACAGAAAAGAGACCTTAGAGAATGCAGAGCTTGAATCAGATGAGACGGTGGACACCACCAGACTTATACTGACTTTCAATGCGAAATCGGAAGGTGTCAAAAAAGTCATTGCTAAGAATTGGGACATCTTGAGACATGACAATATCATAGGCAGCCAGGTGCAAGAACGACCGAGTATAACTTACAGACGTAATCTTAACATCAGGGATCTGGTTTCAAGAAATGATGTCACTCTATACAAAGAAAACAATGAACATGGCCTGCAGGGCTTTTACCCATGCAGTCATTGTAAAGCCTGTAGTAACAGTACTTTCAAAAGTGAACTGGTATACAATGGGGTTAAGAGGAAAATAACACAATTTCTAACTTGCAGTACCAGTTATGTTGTGTACATCATTGAATGTCCTTGTCACCTATGGTACATAGGTAGCACTAAGTGTAGTGCGAAAAAAGGAGTATTGGAACACCGCAGGGCGATAACTAATCAGGACCCTAAATACCCGGTGGCACGCCATTTTAGAGAAAAACATTACTCTGATGCTAACCTGTTGAGCTACATGCTAATTGAACAAATTCAAGTGAGTCCTAGGGGTGTAGATAGACTACTATCCCTTAGACAACACGAATCCAGACATATCATCAATTTTCAAAGTAAACACCCGGGTGGCCTTAACTGGGACGAAGAGTTAGCAGTACATTTGAGGGAGAATACTTAGGGACTTATTTGTGTCCTCTATTTGACTCCCTTATATGTTATGTATGCCACCCCGTTCTGACTGATATGGATAGGAATGAACTATGATTGCCTTAAACATGATTTTGCATTATTTATCTACCTGTTTCTTGATATATGTTTGTATGTGTGCTTGTAATTATTATTGATTATTTCTTTGTGTATTTGTATTACAGGTGAACAGGCAGGGTCTCCTAGTATGAATGGACTCTTCAATATGGGCACCTCTTCTAGTCTCTGGCACTTGATCCTGTTCCATCTTTTTAGTCACTTAGATTCACGGTCAGTTATGTCTTTCTTTCTCACTTTTTGACACAAAGGAAGTTACTTTTTGCATCGGTCAGGACGTTGTTCTTGTCGGCACAACCTTGGATTAGATATGTCCTGAATCCGTTGAGTAGGCATCTCGAGGGTTGCATCATATGTGATATATGGACTACTTCTTTTTGGACACTTGTCTTGAAATATCTTGAGGCCTGTACAGCCTATGATATAGTTACTCATGTTGTTGCACCTCGCTCTAGGTATACGAATATGTCTAATAACTTGTACACCGCAATATGACTTCTTTCCAATGACTCCCATGGTTTATTCTCCTAATGATTTCTATAGGAGACTCTCGGTGTACTATGAGGGTGATATATGATTATGGGATGAAGTCTGCTTTCAATGTTTATGACACCCGTCAATGTAATTGGCACTCTGATAAATTTATCGCATAAGCAACCGGTGCTGTCACGAATGCATAAGCCTGTCTAGAATATCCAGGGCACTATGTCAATGAACTTTGTTCTATTGTTAGGACATTTCGTAAATGTGAGTTGTATGCACTATTACTCTTTTGCCTGTTGGCTCTCCGTGGAGAATACAATAAGAACTCCTCTGTATACTTTACATATCTAATCAACCAAGGGTATATATGATGAATTGTATTATTTTGATTCTAAGGTTGAAAACACCGTTACAAGATGGCCGACACTATTTTGTACATATAATTGTAGTCCTACCTCAGTTTTAATTTTGTAACTTTATTCATAATGGCACACTCACTCACACACTTTCATCACACGTGATCAAGGCAAGTCGCCGAAACGCGTTGTGTGAATAAACTGAAGACTTAAGTTTACTCCTGGATTGTTGTGTGGTTCCTGAGAGCGTACTTTATGCTGATACTTGTGTGGAATATATATATATATATATATATATATACATACATATATATATATATATATATATATATATATACATATATATATATATATATATATATATATATATATATATATATATATATATATATATATATATATATATATATATATATGTATGTATTTAAAACATGGAACATATGTTATATTCATTAAGCCATTAAAAAGAACATTTACAAATATGTGACAAAATTAATCTTTCTAAATAAAATCACATATAAAAAATAAAATATTTTGAAAAAACTAAATGCAATAGAAATAATTAAAATATATTATATAACTAAAACATATATAGTTTTAAATAAAATAGCCTCAAAATAGTCTTTAAAAAATCCATATTTAAGTAAAAATTAACCTAACTCCAATCTAAAAACAGTAAAAAATAAACAAATAAAAAGCATTTCAATTACACAACACATTTCTGAAAATACCCACATTGGGGGGGGGGATGGGAGGTTTCAGATTTGCTGTTCTAACTCCAAACATTACAAAGAGTGACACAAATGCATACACTGGGTGGGTCAGGTTTACAATGCTAACTCTAGTTTAACAAATACTGTGGAAAGTGTCAGGAGGTCAGACTTACTACTGGAGAAGTGCATATATTGGGGGAAGATTTACTATTCAAACTCTAGTCCAACAAACGTTGGGAAAGGGGCATATATTTGGAGGGGGGTCAGATTTACTGTTTTAAACCTAGTCTTAGAATCACCGGAGAAAGTCACATTCGCCATTCTAACTCTAGTATAGCAAGCAAAGGTGAAAGTGCATACGTTGTCAGGCAGTATCAGATATACTATTCTAACTCCAAACAAACTAACATTGGGCAAATTGTATACATTGGAATGGTTTTCTATTCTATCTCTAGTTTTACAAACATTGCTGAAAGAGCACTCATTTGAAGAGTTTGATTCACTACACCCAAGTAATATAAGTACCCATTCGATATTATTTGAGAAATTTAAATAAAAAGGTACAAAAATTAAAACATTAAAATAACTGTAATTAAAAACATCCCTTAAACTTACGCATAACCAGAACATGTACTTTTTAAAAATGTTACATATGTACATTTTTAATTACCAATGAAGCATTAATTAGATAAAAAGAACTACCCACCTATCCCCCAATATATCTCAAAGCCTGTTAAAAAATTACTCACATTTCTTTAAGAAATATATTAACCAATATTTTTAAATTGTAATTTTAATTAAACAGACAAACTTTTCATTGTAAAAATGTGCCCAATTAATACATTAATCAATGGACATCTATCTATCTATCTATCTATCTATCTATCTATCTATCTATCTATCTATCTATCTATCTATCTATCTATCTATCTATCTATCTATCTATCTATCTATCTATCTATCTATCTATCTATCTATCTATCTATCTATCTATCTATCTATCTATCTATCTATCTATCTATCTATCTATCTATCCATCTATCTATATATCTATCTATCTATCTACCTATCTATCTATCTATCTATCTATCTATCTATCTATCTATCTATCTATCTATCTATCTATCTATCTATCTTTCTATCTATCTATCTATCTATTTTATGTCATTGGTGGTGCTAGGTGTAGGTTGTATGCTATATGCAATGGGCGTTGGCCACCTGCAGTAGGTTAGGCATAGCGTCAGCTCCCTACTGCACATGCCTGAAGGCAGTGTGCAGCAGAGTAATCAGCCGTCCATGGGGGGCTGGAAGCAGTGCCTGGTATGAGGTCAGACCTTGAAATGAGCCTCTTGATGCATACAGCTGAGGGCCGGCACAGCCGAGAGCTGGCCGCCTGTAGGGGGGTTGGGCGCAGGGCTCTGTGTTCAACCACCCTGCAGCATATAGCTTATGGTCATGCACAGTGGGCAGTTGTCCTCCTGCACAGAATTGGGTGCTGAGCCTGGCCTGGGTTGAGCTTCAGGTAGGCACTGGACATCCAGTTATGGATGATGTACAGCCCTTTTAATAAGATATTGGATTTCTGAAGTAGAGGGGCATTTCAATTAAAGTTGTGTATCATCGGAATATTGGGGAATCGTTATGCCGTTATTTGTCAGTAGAGCACCAAGCAGCTATAGTATGGTACCCTAATTGTCTCTAGAGGTGATAGTGCTCTATTGGGACTGGAGATGCCCATATGAACTATCTGGTGTTAGTTGGAAAGGTAGGAAGTGAACCAGTGAAGGACATTACCAGTAAATCCCATTCAAAAGTCCATTATGTGTATGAGGGTGGGATGCTTGACTGTGTCGAAAGCAGCTTAGAGGTCTAGCGATATCAGGAAGCAGGAGTCATCTTCATCTGTGGTTCAAGAGGACATTGTCTACAAAGTGTAAGGTAGCGTTCTTTGTGCTGCAGTGTGACTTGAAGCCAGACTGGCAGTGAAAACAGTTATCATTAATGTGATCTTACATAGACTGCTTTTTCAATGATCTTGCCAATAAATGGTTGGTGGATGATGGGCCTGTTGTTGATGAGGTCATCAGAGTCTAGTGTTAGTTTAATAATTAAAATAAATAATAAATATTTAAATAAATACAAATAAAATGTAAACTAATCATATAAATTATATATTAACATTAGTTAATGTATCATTTTAACAACACTACCCATCTAATCCTCAATATATAACACAACCTAAATTAAAATGTAATACTTGATAGAACAATACTAAACATTCCTAGCTGGGGGCAGTGGAATCAATATCTTTGAACAGAAAAAATTGTAATTTATAGTGAGCCATGTATATAGCTGAAAGCACATTCTAATTGATGCTGATATGATATTTCAACTGAGTATCTGAAAACGTTGTGCATATTTCTGCTGATAAAACTGAAGTTTTTTTCCAGGGGAACATAGAATATGGAGTAAGACCTGTTAGTAATCTATTATAGTGATCTTACTCATCAGTAGAGGGATGATAAACAGTGTAGAAAGCAGAAAGGGCAAGCAGGGTTAAAAGGGGGAAAATGCCTACGTGAGCACAGGTGATATGAGGTTGAGAGAAACCTATTGCAGTGGACTAAGTAACTTGAAAGTGGGGAGTTAATAGGTGAGCTGCTTGAATACCATCCATTTTACAGTCTTAGAGAAAGAAGGTAATTGAGATACAGGATAGTAACTTGCTTAGGAGGAAGGAATTATGATTGTTTTTAGGTCCCGCCAGTGGATAGCTTTTAGTAGCTGAGATTGAAGAACTTTTGTGGCTAAAACCAATACTTACAGTGGAGTTTGGGTTATCTTCAATTCCATTTGCTTGCTTCTTATTCCTTCTGATTCTTATGTTGTCCCTCTCCTGGAGCCAAGCGTATTTTCCTTCCTTTTGATTGGATGGCTTGTACATTCCTATGCTTACATTCTGTGAACTACGTTTTTTGCTTTTTCTTTAAGCACTGCATGCAACTGTGGGTGTTTCCTTGCTCTGCCCCTCATGTGTGGTTACCTCACAGAAATCCCCACCCAGTTCTCCCGAGGGCACTTACATCTCCTTGAGAACAGCAGCTGAACCCCTCACCCATTGATTGCTTCACTGCAGCACTAATGCACCACCCTCAAGGAAACTACTGAGCGGTTTATCTCCCTTGATCTGTGTGTTACAGGTCGTTATAACAAGAATTTGTAATGCAATAGGTCTTGCATTTGAGAGAGTTTAAGCTATTGGCATTGTAAATGACAATGCCTTTTATTTATCTGTTTTGATAATTAACACATAAATAAGATGCATTGTCATTTACAATGCCAAAAGCTGAAACTCCTGTAAATGAGAGACCTACTTCATTTCAAAGAAGCGGTGGCCATTGTCCCGGGCTGCATGGAAAGTGAAATCGTTCATGACGCGTTGAATATTGCATGAAAGCAGGTTGTGCCTGCAGTAGGAAAAACTCATTAAAGAAAATGGTGCTTACATACTAAATTAGGACATACTGTGTAACAACAGAAGTAAATGGGCCAGTCCTCATGGGAGGTTACAAATGAAGACAAGGTGGTACTAAGGAGGGACAAACAAGCCTATTAACGAATCAGGAGCCAGCATTTATGAAGAAAATTGGCGCAAGCCAACGACAAATATGGGGAGGAGAGTGGGCGGGGCTTTAAGTCCATACTCAATACAGCATGCCTCGCAGAGCAGCGCATGCGCTGCCCAGGCTCGACCTAAAAAGCACATTATTTTTCTTTGCAATTGTTCCAATACAAAAAAAAGCACTGGCAACAAGATTGTTCCTAAGATTGGAATTTCTCCTGGCCTACAGTAAACGCATCAATAAATAGTGTAGAAAAATCTTAACTTTTTTATTTAATGGTGCGATCCAACACATGCAGGACACTTTAGGCAAAAAATGGACCCCTTAAAAATACCCAGAGAAAACTTGTTCCAGGTTTTCAGTCAAGGAAATATATTAGAGGAGGAGGATTATGATCTGATCGATTTACTGTAGGCTGATTCTTTTAGGAGTACCACATGGTCACGTGAGATGAGAAAACATATGTTTGGCTTTCAACAAATGAAATATTAAAGAAAGATTAAGAAATAGCACTTTTCACTGATAGAATTATTGTAGCCCTGAAGAAGTTCAAATTTTAGGAACGAAGCGCGCTGGCTGTGCTGGATTTTGTTCTAGAACAACTGGAAAGAAAACTAGAGAACCTTTATTTAATATAAAAGAATCAGTATTTATTAGATTGCGAAAGGGAAGATTTAGTCTCTATTAGTAAGACGTTTACATGATGTGCACTGAACAAATACAATCTTTAAGGGAGAGACCATCAGTAGATGGTCCGTGGGAAGAGTGCACCATGTATCAAACAGGAGTTGGGGTGGATCGAAGTGCAGTGTCACCATCCATTGCCCCATAATAAATTGTTGCAGTCCATCACACACACCATGCCTGGCACTGCTCATGGTGATGGAGGTGCTGTGCTGCAGAGGTGGTGTCCATCACACACCCCAAGCCTGGCACCTCGCACGGTAGTAGGGTGCTGAGCTGGAGAGGTACTGTCCATCACACACCCCATGCCTGCCACTGCTCACTGTGGTAGGGTGCTGTGCTGGTGAGAAGTGCTATCCCTTTCACACGCACCCCAGGCCTGAAGCCCACATGACACACCCCTCTCTACAGGGTGAGTGCTGTACTGATGGACATCCAGACGGTGCCCACCTAGTGCACAATTTTTGCTGGAGTACAGCGGTACGTAAGTATGCATATCACCCCACTATACCTATACTAATGGAGAAGTGCCTGACCCGATAGACATTATTTAGAACACATGCACTAATGAACATCCATTCAGACATGAATTAGTGCACTGCAAAGGTCACTCCATGAAATCACCTCAAATATTAGAAATGAGACATTACCACGAGGTGCCTCCCAAATTGCATGCAGGAAAAGATTTATGGAGAAAACAACTGGAGTGATATCACTGATAAATATGATGTGATTAGACATGCACCGCCTCCCAGAACATTCTGGGCTACCATAGGCTGCCCCTGGACATGCCAAGTCTTTGTTGTGCTGGATACCGAGGACAGAAGCTCTGCTGTCGAGCTCTCTTGGTACAGTCTGCACACTTCTTATCAGTTCTCGGGTCACTGTCCAGGCCATTGATTGGTTTACAGTCCCTTATAACTGCATGATACACAATCTACTGACATTCTTTGTAATAAGGAGAGTCCACCGGGAAAGGGGGAATGGGGTGAATTAGTACAGCTGTGCAGGTAGCTCTCGTATTACCTCTTGCTCCACCTTTGCGTGACTGGTCCAAGATGGTTCTCTTAATTTATTATCTTGTCTGCGCCTGAGTGTGACACTGCGAGAGACCTAAAAAATGCTGGCATGGCTGGGGTAGAACTAATCACATGCTTTGCACCTGCCCCAGTTGTAGGAGAGCAGTGTACAATAGACTCAGATTTCCGTTCATCAGCAATCCAAGTTTCAACATGGTGACGAGTGCGAGCCTTTTTACTTAATACATTTTATGGGATTCCGTCTTCATCGCCTAACTACTGCAGATGATGCCAGTCTTCTACGACAATGTCAGCACCCCTACATGTCCCCAGGTTGAAAGGATGTGATGTTATTTTACAAATGAGTGGTTTTCTGCCAGGACTTACATTGGATTACATATATGAACAATCACTTATCTACAATTCCCAGAATGCAGTAGGTGCTTAAATCAAAATATTTGCAATGCAACAGATTTTGCATTTAAATGTTAGGACTAAGGCATTACAAACAATCAGTAACGATTGTCCCGGCTGCTTGGAAAGTGGAAGCGTGCACAGCACACTGAATGTAAGCAAAGCATGTTGTCGTGCCTGAAGTAGGAGAAATATTAAAGAAAATAGTGGTTACAACACTAAATAACACATACCATGTAACAATCAAAGTAAAGGGGCCAGTAGCCATGGGAGGTTACAAATGAAGATAAGGTGGGACTAATAAGCCTATTAAGGAATCAGAAGCCAGCATTTACGAAGGACAAAGACACAAGCCAAATAAAAATATGGGCGGAGAGTTGGTGGGGCTTCTCTTCCATACTCTACTACAGCAGATAGTAGAGCAGCGAATGCGCTCCGGCTCGACCTAAAAATAGCAATGTCTGTTTTTAGTCTAAAGACTATGACAATGTACTAACATCTGTGCCAAAGCTTCTTTTTCTATTCAAAATATTGATATAACTCCCTTTCATAACTTGATGGCCCGCGAAATATCTCTCTTTTCATTGCAAGACAGTGGACTAGCTTAAACAACAATATTTACATCGTCAACGTCCCACCCTTGTGTGTACTCAAATTGTAATTGATGCTTACATGTTGTGTAATTATCCTGCTTCCTGGACATTAGAGATTGTTTTTATGGAGTATGGAGTGGGTTGCAGCAGACTTCAACCAAATACTGCGAATTTCTAAATTTCACTGAATGCAAAATGAAAAGTTGTTTAAACCATAGAACTAGAATGCACAGGCACTGAGTCTGAGGGAACAGTGTCCTCTGCATTAGCTTCTTCCCTGATTTGAAGTGTTAATGTTTGAAGAAGGGAGTCTGCTGCTCTCCCTTGTAAACAATAGAACAGCCCGAGTCAAGCAATCGAAGCCAGATAGGGCTCCCCATGGGTTTATTGACTTTGAGCAGGGACCAGGTATTCTAGTGTTGTTTGCAGCGTCTTACCAACGTTTACACAATGCATGTACCACTTTATCTGTGGCTGAAAAGCAAGGAAATAAATAATGTTTGGATAAGAGAGGCACGCTTAGAAGAAGAAAGAGATCTCTCACATAGAGAACTCAGAGGTGGTGATGTACTCTAACATCCAGTATAATTGACTCCCCCATTACATACACACACCACCTGCAGGCTTTTGTTGATACAAAGGAAGGATTTACATGATTTAAGGCACAAGCAGAGGCATGGTTTGGATGCATTCGAGCAAGATGCCCATTGGTCCTTGAATTTAAGCCAACAATACAGAACATGCCACCGTGCGTATATTTGGAAGAGCAAAACAACAAGTCTCAGAATCCAACGTGCTGTTGGTGAAAATGGCTACGTCGGGTGACAATAAATATCATGACAATGGGGGCAACTTGACACTGATAAAGATATCCTATTGGGAAGAATGATAGTTTATAACCAATAAGTGAAGCAATGTATATGGTGCAAAGATATACTTTAATGGCCATGCTTTTCGACTCCAAAGTAGCCCATCAATGAGGCAAAGCAGGTTGCAAAGTTACAAAAACAGCCACACTCCTACAGAGACATTTGTTCTTTTTTCAGACATGCCTTTTCCTGTCATCGTTTATGAACAGCCCAATTGTGTTTCCAAGTACAAAGCTGCACCCCCTGTTCTGAACTCATTATATTGAAAAACTACAGCTGAATCTTACTTTTGATTGTGAATTAATGAGACTGGTTCTAACTTCCTTACTTGCATTCAGTGCATGTTTCCAGCAGAAAACACCCTTCTCTTTCAGCTAGCCACCTCAGAGGGCAGAGAAAGCCTCATTAGATCTCCCCTACAGACAGGGTTTTAGCTATCAGTTGTTGAAGACCTATTGTAGACAAAACCGAAGCGTCTGTCTCATTTGCTTGCATCTTTGATGGCATCCCTGCCTTTCCTTCATTTTATTGTATTTGGCTCACTTTGAGAATAGCTTCTTTGACATCTATTGCAAGGTGGAAATATTATGTGATATGGCTGGTGAGCCTTATCATGCAATACTAACACAATACACAAATTTGGACATCAGATTCACCCTTAGCAGCCTTAGCCTGATCCCGGTAGTGTGGCGTAGAGCAGTCAGGCTTACTCAGAGGAACATGTGTTAAGTATCAGACAATAAGTAAACAACAAGACTAAAAAGAAATCTGGACACCAATTTATAAAAATAGATTATATTTTTATATAAATATAAGCACCGAAACAAACTTGATACCTTGCATATAACTGGAGATGTACTAACAATACATGCAATGAAAGCTGTCATATATTCACCATTGAAATCAATGGGGAAAAAGACACTTAGCAAATTGATAGTTGCAGGGCGAGTTCAAATGAGCCCTTTTGTGGTGAAAGGTTGCGCTGGACCCTAGACCAAGACTCAACAGTCGTTACTTAGTTACCCTGCCCAAGGAGTCTCGGTGCAGAGGTTACTTGGCTGTCCTTGGTGCGGGCAGGACCCTTCCTTGACTGTGCAGACCTCCTAGCCCACCCTAAAGATGTAACTAGCCTTTTGGGGGTGTACACCTCCTGAATAATAATTTTAACACCTGCCAGGCTGGGCAGAGCAGGAAGGACTTTGTCCTTGAGTAGGACACAAAGTAATTACATATCAATGGAAGTGAAGCTTTTGAGGCTCACCGTTTTGATATCTGTAAGCAGTAGCCATCCTTATAGGGCAGAGGTGTGACCTCCTTCCTGCCCAGGCCTTTGTCTCTGTCCTGTGGAAGTGTCAGCACATTCCACCAGAAGAGTAGACTCTTGACTTGTCGACAAATGGTGTGGCAGTTAGGGGCTATGTAACATCCATGTGGTGCCCTTGTGGCACTGTCATGCATATTTTAAGTGTCAAGACCGTCAGCAGTTTCATGGAGGTCTTTCCTCCATGAAAAGGCTAGTGGTGCTGAAACAAAAGGGGCCCCTACAGGGCCGCATGTGCCCCCTCAGCCTAGGGATGCATGCAGGGGGGCACAGCATGTGCCCCTTGTGTGCATGCACTCAGGTTCCTGTGTACCGTTCCTATTGTGGTACCTCTTTCAAAGACACCGCCACCTTTAATAGACTCACCGCAGCGGGACCACCACGCCGCACACCAGCCAGACCACAAAATTGGTCGTAATGTGGTGGACGGCAATGACCTTCGGCGGAGTGGTGGCACGGTGGTTGGCACCGCAGTGCCACCACTCCACCACTAAATGAGCCGGCTTGCGAAAGAAGGTGGTCATAAGGGGCGCACAAAGATTTGGTTGAACTGAGTGGTATTCTGATTTACTCAGAAATATCATCTGAAAATAATATCATGGTTGAACTATTGTGATAACAAAATATTAAAAGTATATCTTTTTTACTGTTTTACAATAATGACATTTTAAATATTGATTACTATTTTTTGTTTCATTGTACTTTGTTGTTTATGGAATTATATTTTCATTTAACTGTTTTTGTGCATTTCATTTGTCATTATTTTAAAAAAGTATTATAATAATGTAGTACTGTTTTTGGAGTTGTTGGACTTATTGAGGAATTGGGGAGCTAGTTCTTTATTAGATTATATATTCATTTTAAATGATTATTTGATATATTTTAATTGCTATATATTTGTTTAAATATTTAATGATTTTCTAATTATGTAGTAAATTTAAATTTCGGGTTGTGGGTTTCTTGGGGGAATGGATGGACAGTGTTTTAAATTAAATCCTATAAACTGATAATAATTTATTAAGTGTAATATGTATGCAATTATAATGTGAAAGTTAATTTTTATTTGTTTCATGAACACAAAAATGGTTTATTTTTTTGAAACATAAAACTGTACATATTTCTTTTAGAGAAAATGTTTTTGTTTATTGGTTATGGGGTGTATTGGGCTTATGGTGTGTAGTGGTATTTTTAAAGTGTATATTAATTGCTTCACATTTCATTTTTGCAATGTTTCACATTGTTATTTTTCATTACATGTAATGCTGAGTTCATTAGTGGATTGAGTTGACATTTATTAAATAAACGTATATATTGATTGATTTAGCTAAAATTATGTTACTTTTTAGTTGGAAATGTATTATCAAACGTGTTTATTTTAGTTGGATTCATTGAATTGTGTTATTATAGGATTAATTTCTATACCAATATGCATTCAGTTTTTAGAACGGTTTTAGTACGGGTTGTGGGACTTATTGGGAGAACAGTGGAGAAGGTTTTGTAAAAAAGCATTTTTCAAATTATAATTAAATGAGACGTTAAGTATGTAAAAGTTTAAAACCATAACTTAATTTTCTGGTTTTGAAAATATGTTTTCATTATCATGGGCGATGTTGTTTTGTTTGTGTGTTTTCAGGGAGTTTGGGAATATATTATTTATTTAAATATATTTCATATTTGAGTATTTTTTACAATGACAAACTATTTGTAAATTGTTAAAATGTATTTAATATTTGTGTGTTTTAGGATGTTATGGTTTTTATTTTAAATGCAGTTTTTAAAACTTTTTATTTACATATATAAATAGTTTTAAATGTATTCTTATATTATTGGGCTGTTTCGAATGTGATCCATTCAATTTAGGTACTTTCCCAATATTTGTTTGACTAGAATTAGAATAGTAAATCTTACCCCATCAATATGTGTGCACTCTCCTCAATGTGAGTTACACCGGAGTTTAGCATAGTCAATGTGACTCTGCCGTCCTCCCTCTCAAAAAAATGTAGTACCCACATTTGTGCACTTTCCCCAATGTTTGTGAGACTGGAATTAAAATACTAAATCTAACCCCCGGCCCCTCCCCATTGTGTGCAATTCCCCAATACTATTTGACAAATGCATTTTCCCTGCCATGTATCACTGCAGTGCGAGAAGGAAGAAACATAAATGGTAATAACTACCATTTCTTTCTGCCTTCTCGCACTTTCAAATGTCACCAGCCGCGACTGCTCTTTATGATGAGTATCCATTGGCAGGAGTTGGATATCCTAACTGTTGAAGTTCTTCAAGATGTTAAAAACATGGCTATTTATTCGGTATCTTAAGGATCTGCTCATAAAGCTCCTTCTGTATTTATCTACATTAGCCACAAACTCCTGTTATGAATCACAGAAGCCTAACATAACCCCTTAACTATGGTCTCTGCCATCACAGCTATATTCGGCTAACACTCAGCTATGCTCTAGACAGTTGACAATAGTACAAGCCAAAATAAGTTTATGGGGCTGATTTCGAGTCTGGTGGTCCATGGACCACCAGACTCGTGGTGGTGGGTGTCTGACCGCTGGGTTATTACCGTCTGCGTCGTTCCAGCGGTGGACCGCCGGCTGCACTAGGGAACCGCTGTTCCCTGTGGGTGGCACGGCAGAGGTGCAGTTCCGCCGAGCATATTTCGAGTTCCTCCACTTTGAGCCTTTTTATGGCAGTGAGCCCATCACAAAAAAACTGGCGGTGGGTGTTGGGTATGTACATATGCTTTGGGTGAGCTGTCACGAGCGCTATGTTGTTGATAGCTCGTGACAAGCTCGTGCATTAAAAGGAATGTAGGGATGTTTTGTTATGACTTAAATATCTAGAATGTAGGAAGTAAGGGAGTTAGAACTGTTATGGTCATTGGAAGCCTGTACCTGAAGACGAGAACATATTAATAAACCTCGTCCAACTTTAACTCATCTCCTACGTATTTATTCTGCTATCCGACTTTCCCACACTGGCGACGGGCGGGATTCGTTACCTGCGTCAGAGGAACAAGAAGTATTTCCTCAATTTTGACTCAGCTGTAAGACTCGAGTGGGCATTATCAGGATTACCACGGAGCGGCAGAGATCTCAACAACTTTAATGGGAAGCGGAAGCAGATTTTATTTAAAACAGGGAAATTAAAAGCAAATTTGTTTACTTCAAGCGGCAGATTTCGTTTAAAGCAGAAAGATTGAAAGTAATTTTTGCTTACTTCAAGCGGCATTTTTTGAAAACTCTCGACTTCGAGGCTGGTGACTTATGAACATTCTTTTATCCGCGTAGGAGCCTGCGCCGGAGCATTAAAGACGTTGGAGCCAGCGTTGCCTTTCTCGCGTCATCACGCGACTATCACGCAGCGTAGGAGCATTAGAGACGTTGGAAGCCAGTCTCATAGTCATTCGTCATCACGTTTCCATCATGCAACATGAAAACAATAACTACGCGACCTAAACTACCAGTTTGTTCCTGTTGGAAAGGTTTTCAGTGATACGCACACTGCGTGTTATGACTACAGTTGGAGACTTCATTTTGAATTTAATTTCCTTTTATTGTTTTTTTCTTTTTTGCATCTAGACTCGTTTTGCTTACAGTACAGTATAAGTTTAAACCTCATTATTTACAATGGCTGGCATTGTTCCTCCTCCATCATTCTTGTCATCACCTGGTGAACCACCCATGGCTTGGGAAATTTAGGAACCTGTATTTTTAGCCTAAGTAGATGTGTTAGAGGAGGGTGAGTGTGAGCCAGAAAAGAAATTATCACTTTTGAAACATTGTTTGGGGGGAATAGCATTGAAAGAATTCAAAACATTACCAGTTTTAGTAAATCCAGGGAATATAAATGTGTATGAATATGCTTCGTTACAGCTAAGCTTAAGATATGGTAAGAAAAAGAATATTGTCATGGAGAGATTTATTTTTTATTCACGGAAGCAACGTGCAGATGAACCTGTAGAAGATTTTGTTTCAGCTTTAAGATCTTTGGCTGTTACGTGCGATTTTGAGCACATATCTTATGAGCAAGTTTTGAGAGATCAAATTTTGATGAGGACTAATAACAAGAAAGTGCAGGAACGACTTTGGACAACATCTGATATGTCCCTTAACAATGCTATAGATATTGCTAAGTCGATAGAGCATTCAGAGAAGTTTGTCAGAGAGATTAGAAGAAACGATAAAAGTGATGTTTTTAGTGTATCTAAAGATTATGACAAATCAAAGAAAAGTTTTTCACCAAGGAGTGAATTTTCATCTAGGAATGATAATAAGTTCAGGAATCAAAAACATGAAAAAAAAATTGATGTGTTTTAGGTGTGGAAGCGATGGACACTTGGCTGATAATAGAAATTGTCCAGCTTTAGGGAAAACATGTTCAAAATGCAACAAGAAAGGCCATTTTACAAGATTTTGTAGGTCGTTATCGGGGAAGATGAATTGTATACATGAATATTGCGAAAGTTATCCTTCAGATGATGAAGGAGCATTTCAAGTAAACACTGTTATCAACGTGTGTGAAGATGGGAATTGTACGAAATTTCCATCTTGTATGATAACTATTGATGACATCAGATTGGAAATTTTCGTAGACTCATGTGCATGGTATACCATCATTTCTTTAAATGTTTTTCGGGAGAAATTCCCCAATAGGAAGTTGTTTGAATCAGATGTATCCCCTGGTGGCTACACAGGCCACAAGATTAATCTAGTAGGATATTTTATTGCGAATATAAAATTTACTGACCGACACACATCTGGAAAAATTTATGTATCAAGATCTGGATTATCACTTTTAAGTTGGCCACACCAACACCAATTGGGGATGAAAATTGATCCCAGAGCTGACCCTCCTGTTTACGTTGTGCAACCATTGACTATGTCAAGTGCTCCTAGTGGTAGTTCACTACTAGTAGAGAGCTTACGTAAATCATTTCCTAATGTTTTTAGTGACATTTTGGGTCGATATAAAGGCTTTGAACATGTCATCAAGTTAAATGAGAATGCTACGCCTGTTAGACATAGAGTAAGGAATGTCCCTCTGTCATATAGGATCAAACTTAAAGAAATGTTGAAAGACTTATGTAAAAAAAATATCATTGTGTGGAAAAGTAAATTCTGCCATGTTCTGTGTCCCTACGCGTTCTCCATCATATGTTATGTGTGCATGATTAATATGCATATGTATTCCCCATGTTCGATTAATGACGCAATTACAGTTGTGTCCATCTCTAGTATGTCTATTTCCAGTTCTCGTGAATGATACGAATATCAGGCCTATGTAAAGCTACGTTGCCACGTTTCTCAGTGTGCACGTTATTTCATTGTAAAGTCCCCGTTTCTAGGCCTCAAAAGGGCCTGGATACCAGATTCAGCTCCTGTCTCCTAAGCCCTCGCTGAGGAGCGATACAGCCCCCACCTGTATCCCTGACCCTTCACTTACTTCCTGCCTCGCAGTGCCCGGTTCAGCCTGGCTCTGCCTCTGAGTCTGCCAAGAGTATGTTATGATTCTAGTTATCAGTCCAGCCCTCCTTCTCTGCATTCCTAAAGCTACTGAATCGCATCAATAGTTACCGTCATTGTCTAGCCTTTACGTCTCCATGTTAGAGAAATACTGTATTAATGGTCATTTAATATTCTTCATCACGCACTACATGTAGAATAATGCATGCACCAGTCTTAGAGTCTGTTAGCCTTTCCCCTCCTGACTTCTAGTTTATATCAACATGTTCTCTAAACATCAGATACTAGATACTGTTTAGGTACATGTCGCCCTGACTCTCCAGACTTCAGTCTCTGCTCCTAGCACAGAGTTCGTAGCCCCCAGCTTCTCCTAGTAACACGTCATTGCCAGTTTGCGCGCACCATCAGGTTAGAGGTCCCGGCTCCTTAGGTAGCCCCCTCCATGTTTCCGCCCCATTTATGACATATTCTGTTACGTTTGCATCACATGTCTATGTATACGCCCTGTTACACCTACTTTCACCCTTATCTTTCGCGACTGCTACGCGTCACACCCTTTGCTCCACCCACCGCTCCGCCTATCATATGTACTGTAATGCAACTGTTTTAATATATATATGCCTGTGTATTGTTATTAAATGTTACGCCAGTCCTTTCCCCAAAGCGCGCTCATCCCAGATCCAGCCCCGGCAGCTGTCGGGCCCCCCTGCCGGGCCCTGCCATCCTATTCCTATGCAGGTTGTCCTGTTCCTGTCCTTTATGCTGTAATAAACCTGCAAAACTCCTACTACCTCGAATCTTGACTCTTATTTATTGAGCTATCTGTTATTACTATGCCTAGACAAAAATAGATCCGGTATTATTTATTTATATACCACATAATGGCGCCCGAATAGGGACTTGCCCTTTCCCCACGCGCCGGTGAAGCCACGCCGGCCCCCTGACCCTCTGCAGCCGTGACGGAACCATACCGTGCACCGGCAGATATTTCTGCTTCAAGTATCCCTCAGGCCCACGGAGGAGACGGAGGTGGCGGTCCAGCATCCAGACGAGGCGGTGGAGGAACGCGGCGAGTCCCGACCAGAGCCCAAGCCGAGAGTCCAAGGTCCGAGGTATCCGGAGGCCCACCCGTAACAGAAGTCCGAAGTTCGTCCGTCCGGCGTCGAAGCAGTCCCGTCCAGTCTGAGGCCTTCCGTTCTTGCTGCCCGGTGAGTACCGTTGCTGGGGTAGTATCTAGACAGGGTAAATCTAAATTGTCTCTGGTCCGATGGGTCTGGGTACGCAGATCTGAAACGAAGTGTTCACCTAGGTGGATACGGGTCTTGATGCGTCCCTTTATGGGACCGGTATGTTCCGTGCTGTTTCAGCAGCGCATCCAGTAATTCTAGCCTGTTCCGTTCTCGAGAAATTCATGTGTTTCTGTTCTCAGTGTTCCAGGTAGTATTCTGTCCGAACTGTTGCTTCGTAATGTTATTCAATGTATGTTCAATGTCGTGGTATGCCTGAATTGTTTTCTCAATTGTTATTGTTCCTCGTGTATTGTATTGTGTTCAGATTCAAGTTTGCAATGTCCCTCTTTTCGAGATTACGTCAGTTAAAAACTAGAAAGGGTCTGCTAGAAGAAGCAGTTCCTGTCCCGCCTAGGGACAGTCCAGGTCATTTTATGTATCAGAAACATGGCATAAGCGCCATATTGTATCTAGATTTATGGGTAGAGTATACCAAACAGTTAGAGGAAAAGTATAGATGGCCCGTATCAGGTACGTGGGATGCCGAGTGCATCATGCGAGTAGAAGAAGCATTATGGAAAAAGAAAGCCAGACAGTCACAGAAAGATGCCATTGAGTTATGGCGCAAAGAATCTCATAAAAGAACCGAAAAAGAAATCAGAAAGTCTGAATTAAGTAGAGAATCCTTAGAGCGAGCACAAGAAAAAGAATTAATCGAGATAGGTGAACGAGTTAAAGCCGAACAGTCAGACAGACAGAGGCATGCTCTTATTAAGGGTATGTATCCTCTTCTTGCCGAGGGCTTGCCAAAAGCGACCCCGGAGGCATTCAGTAATTTTCCGCCACCCTTAGTTCCGACCAAGCTACGTCACAAACCGACCGCAGCTGATATTTTCATTTCGTCCTATTTGGACGACACAGTCCCGGAATATGCAAATCCCGCTCCGCCAGTCCCTGTAAATCAGGCACTTCCCGCTCCTCCAGACACCGGAGTACCTGTTACGGTACCCCCGGTCCAGCCCGCCATACAAGTCCAGCCTGCATTTCAATTTCCCGCCGCGCCAGGACGAAGAGCATCAGTAGACGACTCTAGTTTAGGGGCCGCAGGGGGAGGTCCTCCAGGAACCCCGCCGCCACACAAGCGTTTAACGTTAGTCGAATTACATGCACAAGCGTCACAGCGTACGCCCAGGTATCAGTCTGTTGCAGAAATAAGAAAAGCCCTTAACGAATGTGGCTATGATCCAGTCCCAGGCGAGGATAATATGGTTTTATATTCATTACGCGTAAGAAAGGTGACCGAGTATCTAGTCACCCTACCAGATATGAAAGGAGATCTAGACAGAATATACCGTTTCATCCGTACAGGGGATGATCCAGAAAGTATTAGTGACGTCATGTGCCAAAGAAAAGTTGAAGTCCAGCTCATGATATTAAAGTTTCTGATTAATTGTCTAATAAGAGAACAAGATTATCCGACCAAAAATCAAGCCGAAATGAAAGTCCTGACAAAGTGGAGTGATAATATAGCCGAGGGTAAGCATAAGACCATCAGCAGTATAGAGAGTATGTATAAGAAAATTCGTAAGGAAATAATAAGGTTACATGATCAACGTAAGGCAGCACAAGTAAGCGAAAAAGAAAATGACTCTGCGGAAGAGGTAGAGGACGAGAATCCCGCCAGAATAGCGTATGTAGGAAAATCTAGATTTCCAGATCGCCATTTACGCCTAGAACACAAGTCAACTTTCCATCACCCGGCACCAGAACAAGGTTCTCTAGAACAAGTATTTCAAGCTACCGATCACATTCTGAAATCACGAATCGGTTACAGTGAATTAAGTACTATGCATGAACAAGAACTAGTCCGATCAGCAGTCCGATGGATTACTGATTCTACCACTTTTCCAGACGAAATAGTGGCACAAATGTTTCTGAAATTGCCCCCAGCCGAGCAACGACTGGTGGGTATGTATATGATCCAGCACCTCATTACTTTGTATGAGGGTCAACATTCTGATCCAGGTCCGTTACACGATGTCCTGAACGAGTTACTCCAGTATAAATGGAAAGGTTTAGGTACCGATTTGATTAGTGTCATTCTAGAACAGCGCCACAAATATAGTATGTTTCTGAACCCGCATTTTGTTCATGTCTCACCTCCAGAAAGTAAACCCTTTTACATAGACAGACAGAATCCGTTACGAGAAGTCCACCCAGTTAGAGGAACGGGTGGCGAACTAGAACGAGTGTTTGTTTACACCCCGATTACAAAGATGGAACTCTTAGAGATGAAAAAGTTAATTCCCTGTCATGATAAAGATCCAGCAGGGTTCCACCGAGAATTAAAAGACATGCTCCGTATGGGAGAATACACGTATCCAGATATTATTAAAATGTTAAAGGTCCTGTTGCCCGCAGGGGTATATGAGAAACTCAAGGAAAAAGAATGGGAGGTGGGAGAGAAAAAGATCGATTGGGCAGTTCTAGAAGCTGAAGACAAGATACGAGTACCAGGTACCGGTCTTGGAGACAAATGTAAAGAATTACCAGAATTATTAATACAAGTTTTGCCTAGATTATTGACAACTAGAAAAGAAGACTGGGATGCAATCTCAGCCTGTAAACAGAAACAAGACGAAGACATTAGTGATTTTTATTCTAGATTTGAGAAATGTTTTACCATAAACAGTGGCCTCAAGACAAGTAGCGAGTCATACCCTCACCTTTTTGTTACTAAATTAGTCGAGAATTCAAGTCCACCAATTAAAAACCGAGTTTTGAAAGTCGAAAGTACCTGGCAAGCTAATACCCCGTCCCAGATGTTACAGATGCTTCAATATCACCAGAATAGAATCAGAGAAGAGCAAGAACACGAGAGAAAGCGTATGAAAGACACGAAAATGAAAGTACTAGTTGCACAATCTGTTCCTCAAGACAGTCAGAAGAGGGGTCCGAATCAAGCCAGTCACCCTGCAGCTCCCGTTAAAGGGAACTGCAATTATTGTAAACAGCCAGGTCATTTTATAAACGAGTGTGCAGTTCTGAAACACAACATAGCTACCGGTAAGACTAAAGAAAGACCACGTCCGCCTAGACAAGAGCAAGTTTCACAGACTCCTCAGCCACAGAATGCACCACAGACAGTTCCAGTACCACAGCCTATTGCTGCAACACAGCATGTTACACAACAGATGTACCAGTATGCGCAGTCAGAGTATCCGGAGTATCAGCCGTATTCATGAAACAGCCTAGAGAGGGAGGTAGGCTTGCCTCTCATCGAGATACCTGTAGATCAAGAAGGTCCCTATGTTCACAGTCAAGTACTAGGGAAAGACAGAAAGTTTTTGATTGATACAGGGGCAAGTAGGACCACCATCAGTCACGCCGAAGTTCCAGGGGCTCCGCTCTCAGGCTCTAGAAATGTTTCCCTTGGATTTTCAGGAAAACCTATCGTAAATGAGATATCTCAGCCAGTTACTCTAGAAGTAGGTCCACTGTCCCGCACTACTGATCTGTTACTTACGAAGTCATGTCCAGAAAATTTATTAGGCATTAAAACACTGAAAGAGTTAGGTGCAGTTATATGCTGTTCCCCAGAGGGAATACGATTGTTCCTACGTGACTTCAAGGGTCACTATGTATTACGAGATTTTGATCTGAGATTGTCCAATGTCCCGCAGCATCTATGGGCACAAGGTCCAACTGATGTTGGCTATATGCAAATCACACCCCATCGTGTGACTCTCAAGCCAGGTGTAGTCCTGCCACGAATCAGACAGTACAGATTGCCACCTGAGGCTGTAGCAGCCTTATCCAAAATTATTGACGAGCTCATGGCTCAAGGAGTAGTTGTAGAAACTGACTCCAATATATGTAATTCTCCGATCATTCCAGTCATGAAACGTACTGATCCAAATGCACCTCCAGTATATCGATTAGTGATTGACCTTCGAGAACTTAATAAATGCATTATTCCACAGTACCCAGTTGTCCCAGATATCTCTTCCCTATTGACAGCCATTGATTCCGAAGCCTCATTTTTTACGGTCATAGACCTCAAGAACGCATTCTTCAGTGTCCCCATTCATCCAGACAGACAGTTTCTTTTCGGATTTTGTTTAAATGGAAGGAGCTATATGTTCACACGCGCTCCTCAAGGTTTCACAGAAAGTCCTAGTATTTACAGTCAAGCACTCAAGAGACAACTAGACAACATTCACATGCCAACTGACACTGCCCTGCTCCAGTATGTCGATGATCTACTGATCACAGCCCGTTCTGAACGTGCTTGCGAGCGAGCATCACTCACAGTCTTGTATTTCCTTGCCGAAATGGGGCACAAGGTGTCCCCTTCTAAGCTTCAATTCTGTGTCCAGCAAGTAATCTACTTAGGCCACTTGCTGTCCAAGTGGGGTAGGCAGTTGACGCCTGACCGTATCCAGTTAATAGCGAGTCTTCCTCAGCCCAAGACCCAGAAGGAGGTACGTGCTTTTATCGGCCTTACTTCTTATTGCAGACAATGGATTCCTCAGTATGCATTTCTAGCCAAACCACTGATACAGTTGACGACACAGGAGGCAGCCGTATCGACTGTTCTCCCTTGGACATCTGAACATACACTTAGTTTCAATGAATTAAAGAAAACCCTATGCCAAGCTCCAGTTCTAGCTACACCGAACTACAGTAAGCCTTTTACACTTTTCGTCACAGAACGTGAAGGTACAGCATTATCTGTTCTCACACAAGATCAAGCAGGACAATACAAGCCTTGTGCTTATTTTTCGAGCACATTAGATCCTGTAGCCCAGGCTCTGCCTGCGTGCCTCAAGTCAGTTGCAGCCACAGCACTAGCTATCAGACAAAGTGATTCCATAGTCTTAGGACACTCCCTGACCGTACAAGTTCCACACTCCGTGGAAGTTCTTTTAAACCGAACACAAACTCAGCACTTGACAATTGCACGTTTAACAGGTTATGAATTGACACTGTTCCAGCCACACATAGAAATCAGACGCTGCAACGTTCTGAATCCTGCTACACTGTTACCATCAGTTAATCCAAATCCTGCCACACACGATTGTGTGGAAGTAGTTAACATCATGACCAAGCCAAGACAAGATCTGACAGATATTCCATTACCAGATCCCGACCTGACACTTTATGTGGATGGTTCATGCATGAGAACAAGTACAGGAGAACTAGTAGCCGCGTATGCAGTGACTACTGACACTGAAGTTATAGAGACACACCGTATTGACACCCTGTCTGCTCAAGCAGCAGAGCTAGTTGCTCTGACACAAGCCTGCATACACGCCAAGAACCTGAAAGTTAATGTTTACACCGATTCACGTTACGCATTTGGAGTTGTACACGACTTCGGAGTGCTCTGGCAGGAGAGAGGTTTCATGACTTCTCATGGAACCAAGATTCAGCATGGTCTCCTTATTCAAGCTCTGTTAGATGCAATACATTTACCGACATCCATTGCCATCATGAAATGCAAAGCACATACGAAGGTTACTGACACTATTTCCCAAGGTAATGATCTAGCAGATCGCACAGCCAAGCTTACAGCACAAGCTCTAGACATTCCAGTTAATAAGACACAGACACATACTCCAGATCCGACTACATGTATGACAGTTAAGGACCCTACTCAAGATGTCATAGATATCCAGTTACATGCTACTCCCGATGAAATCAAGAAATGGTCCGAACAAGGAGGGGTCCAGACAGATCAGGGATGGGTAACGAAGGGTAAAACCACATGGTTTCTCCCCGACTCTATGGTTCAAGTCATTGTTAAAACCGCACATAGTCCAGCACATTTAGGAGAAAAAGCAATGTTAGACAGTATCCAGAATATTTGGTTCAACAAGCATTTACGAGCTGCAGCCAAGCAGAAAGTCCGTACCTGTATGATATGTTGTCAGTTTAATCCAGGTAAAAGTGTCCCGGTGGAACAAGGTGGATTCCAGCCTCCTGACCACCCTTTTGAAGTCCTCCAGATGGATTACATTCAGATGGAGCGATGTCGAGGTTTCAAGTATGTCCTTGTAGTTGTATGCGCTTTGTCCAGGTGGACAGAAGCATATCCAGTCCCCGATTACACAGCCACGACCACTGCCAAGCAGTTGGTTCGTGAGTTCTTACCCCGTTATGGACTCCCTAGAGTCGTGTATTCTGATAACGGCCAGCCATTCTCATCCGAGTTGATGAAACATGTTTCCCTGTTGTTAGGGTACCAGTGGAAGTTCCATTGTGTACGCCATCCTGAAGCAGCCGGTCTCGTAGAGAGACATAATCAGACCCTGAAAATTCGCATCGCCAAAGTTTGTCAAGAGAAAGGTGTAGACTGGCCAGTAGCTCTGCCAGTTGCTTTATTTTATATGCGCATGGTCGCACATTCCAGATCAGGTCTGTCCCCGTATGAGGTCGTTTTCGGCCGCCCCCCTAACATGTGGGGTACACCTAGACCTCGAAGTATTACCGATGTTTCAAGTAATATGCTGACAGATTACCTAGCTTCCTTGATGTCTGCCCTCAACTCTTGTCGTTCACAGGTTGCCGCCGCCTTTCCAGACAATACCGAGGTGGCACCGCATGAAATCGTTCCCGGATCCATGGTCCTAGTGCGAAATTTCGATCGTTCAAGTCCGCTGGAGCCTCGCTGGAAGGAGCCCCGACAGGTCCTCCTGGCCACCCGTACAGCCGTGAAGTTGGAGGGACGCAAAGGCTGGGTGCATCTTTCGCACATCAAGAAGTTTTATGGATTGAAACCAGTTTCAAAGAACATTTCCGAGGATTTAAAGGACTGCCAAAGTACTATCCTTAAGGACTGTCCCGCAAAAGACAATGATATTGCACCCTCCCTGTTAGAGACAACTCCGCAACAGGAGTATAAGAAAAAGCTAAGGTCTAGTAAAATAAGTCAGCCAGTTTGATTGTCTAAGTCCTCCCCTAGGTGAAACGGTTAGACCGGTTTCTGACATGTATAAAATAGACCCCCATAGTGAGAGAGTTAGTCAAAACTCAATCCGATGTATCGTTTTTCTAAGTTTCATATTATTTCTCAGCATTATGATTTCCTGCACCAGTTATGCATTTTTCCTGTATTTTCCAGTTTCTCATGTAAATAAGTCTTCTAATGTTACAGTAGAGCACACGTTTAGTGATCTGCCTCCTCATGAACTCTCTTACCGCCTCGCTATGCGTAACAATTCTTTTATCCGCATGTTACATTATTCACACCAGACCAGCAATGCCACTAATTGTTGGGTGTGTGGTCGACTCCCCCCTTTCCAGTCACCGAAGGGAGTTCTGCCACTCTTTCCTTATCCATTTTCACATAATGGTTCGTGTGGAGCATGGTCCATGTTAACGTCATCCTTAACAGATATGTCTTTTCTCAACAGTACATGTTTCCCAGACAAGCAAGGTCTTCCCCACAGAACAGGGTTAGATCTAGAAAACGAAGTTTACAATTTAGGTAATTATTCTTCGAATTTCATGGTCCTGAATGTTCAGTCTGATTCCACTCCAGACTTACCTGCTATTTCAGTACTACCAGTCAAAGGCGAATTATGTGTCCGAAATAATGGTTCCGTACATGTAGGGCATAGTGATTGTACTACTATTGTCAAGTATAGTGACAGTGGGAAATCTATTTTCAAAGCTTCACGTCATTCTTATTTTATTTGTGGTCAAACCGCATATGTTCGTCTGCCCCTCGATTGGGAGGGAACCTGTTACATTGCCTTCCTACTGCCACCTGTTTTCCTAGCCCCATCCGATTATCATAGAAATACACATCTAGTACACATTAGACATAGAAGGGAGATCGAGTCCCCAATTGTCGATTATACTGAAACTGCTCTAGAACAGTATACAGATTTCAATAGAGGTTTCTTCTTCTTTATAGGACCTATCCAGAACAGTAAGCTAATCCGTAGGTTAACCAGAACCCTTGAAGCAGTAGTAAATGAGACTGCCTCTGCTCTAGGTAACTTGACTGAAGAGCAATCTGCTATGAGATTTGTCGTTTTGCAAAATCGTCTCGTCCTTGACGTCATACTGGCCGATAGGGGCGGGGCCTGTAGAGTCATCGGATCTAGTTGCTGCATTTTCATTCCTAATAACGCGCCGTCTGTTTATTCAGCTATAACCAGACTCCATAAAATTGCCCATCTGTTACACCAAGATCCAGGCACCTGGACATGGTCCGGTTGGTTCTGGAATATAATTTCCGCCTGGGGATGGAAAGTATTGTCCTTTCTAGGTATTGCAGTAGCGATCATATTCAGTTGCTGCCTCTGTATACAATGTGGCCCTGCGATTTGCGGCATTTGTGCTACCTCTTGTATTCCTAGCCCCAAGCCCCGTTCTAAATCCCGTTCCAAGACAATTCGAGACGAGCAAATGATACTGTATGAAATGATAGATGGTATCATGAATATTGATGTTTCCTGATGGAAACGTAGTGACAAGGAGGGAATGTGGAAAAGTAAATTCTGCCATGTTCTGTGTCCCTACGCGTTCTCCATCATATGTTATGTGTGCATGATTAATATGCATATGTATTCCCCATGTTCGATTAATGACGCAATTACAGTTGTGTCCATCTCTAGTATGTCTATTTCCAGTTCTCGTGAATGATACGAATATCAGGCCTATGTAAAGCTACGTTGCCACGTTTCTCAGTGTGCACGTTATTTCATTGTAAAGTCCCCGTTTCTAGGCCTCAAAAGGGCCTGGATACCAGATTCAGCTCCTGTCTCCTAAGCCCTCGCTGAGGAGCGATACAGCCCCCACCTGTATCCCTGACCCTTCACTTACTTCCTGCCTCGCAGTGCCCGGTTCAGCCTGGCTCTGCCTCTGAGTCTGCCAAGAGTATGTTATGATTCTAGTTATCAGTCCAGCCCTCCTTCTCTGCATTCCTAAAGCTACTGAATCGCATCAATAGTTACCGTCATTGTCTAGCCTTTACGTCTCCATGTTAGAGAAATACTGTATTAATGGTCATTTAATATTCTTCATCACGCACTACATGTAGAATAATGCATGCACCAGTCTTAGAGTCTGTTAGCCTTTCCCCTCCTGACTTCTAGTTTATATCAACATGTTCTCTAAACATCAAATACTAGATACTGTTTAGGTACATGTCGCCCTGACTCTCCAGACTTCAGTCTCTGCTCCTAGCACAGAGTTCGTAGCCCCCAGCTTCTCCTAGTAACACGTCATTGCCAGTTTGCGCGCACCATCAGGTTAGAGGTCCCGGCTCCTTAGGTAGCCCCCTCCATGTTTCCGCCCCATTTATGACATATTCTGTTACGTTTGCATCACATGTCTATGTATACGCCCTGTTACACCTACTTTCACCCTTATCTTTCGCGACTGCTACGCGTCACACCCTTTGCTCCACCCACCGCTCCGCCTATCATATGTACTGTAATGCAACTGTTTTAATATATATATGCCTGTGTATTGTTATTAAATGTTACGCCAGTCCTTTCCCCAGAGCGCGCTCATCCCAGATCCAGCCCCGGCAGCTGTCGGGCCCCCCTGCCGGGCCCTGCCATCCTATTCCTATGCAGGTTGTCCTGTTCCTGTCCTTTATGCTGTAATAAACCTGCAAAACTCCTACTACCTCGAATCTTGACTCTTATTTATTGAGCTATCTGTTATTACTATGCCTAGACAAAAATAGATCCGGTATTATTTATTTATATACCACAATTGAACCAATAGAGTCTTCACCTTGGGTTTCCCCCATTGTAATTTCGGTTAAGTCCTCTGGCGAACTTAGGTTATGTATTGACCTCCGCAGTGTTAATGGTGCCATTTGGGTGGATTCACATCCTTTACCAAATCTTCATGAAATGGTTTCAACCTTAGCTGGTGCACAAGTTTTTTCGTGTGTTGATCTGGCCAGTGCTTACCATCAGGTGGTACTTGCTGAAGAATCTAAAAACATCACTGCATTTATCACGCCAGAGGGTTTATACAGGTTTTGTCGTATGCCTTTCGGGTTGGCGAGCGCTGCATCAGTGTTCCAGAGGCTTATGAGAGATACTTTGGAGGGGTTGAATGGTGCTATAGCATTCCAGGATGACATTTTAGTGTATGGAAAAGACGACATAGAACATGACAATAATTTGAAGTGTGTGATTGCTGCTTTATCAGAAAAAGGGATTACTCTTCATCTTGACAAATGCAAATTTAGGCAAAGAGAGGTGGAATACCTAGGTCACACTATTAGTGGAATGGGAATCAAACCGAAGAAAAATCATGTTGAAAGTATCATAAATGCTCCTGTGCCTACATCGAAAGAACAACTAGTGGCATTTTTAGGTCTTATTGAGTTTTATGCTAAGTTCATCCCAAATTTTTCAGCAAAGGTTGATCCTTTTAGATGTTTGTTGAAGAGGAATGCGAAGTTTCTTTGGACTGATGAAATGACGGAGACTTTTAGGTCTTTGAAAATGTTTGTGGTAAATGCTCCATGTCTTAAGCCTTTTGTAGTTGGTGTGAAATGTATTGTCATGGTAGATGCAAGTTCTTCTGGTCTGGGCGGAGTACTTCTGCAGAAGGATAATGAGAAAGAGTGGGTTGTTGCTTATGCATCAAGAGCCTTGAGAGATGCTGAAAAGAATTATTCTGTCATAGAAAGAGAGTTATTGGCTTGTGTTTGGGGAGCTGAGCATTTCAGACCTTTTCTATGGGGTACAAGATTTTTGATAAAAACTGATCATAAGCCCCTTGTTTATCTCATGGCTCCAGGTGGAGGCAGAACTATGTCGGCACGTCTTGCAAGATTAGCCTCAAGATTGCAGTCTTTTCAATGCAGAATTGAGTATGTTCAGGGTAAAGCGAATGTACATGCTGATTGCATGTCAAGACTGATTTCTGACATGAGTTGTCCTGAAGTGGTTAATGAGGATGAGTGTGAGGTTGCTTTTACCTTCCATGATGTCAATTTAGTGTGCGGTGAACAGTTTTCCTTGCAGGAGGAAGTTTGGTTGAAAGAAATGAGTAAAGATTTGGAATTGTGCAATGTCAAGAAGTATCTTGTACATGGTTGGCCGGAACAGAGGAAGTTATCTGGAAATATGATGGGTTTTTTTAAAGTTCAAGAAGAACTTGCTGTGGAGAGTGATTTGATTCTTCAGGGAGACAAGATTGTCCCGCCTTTTTCCATTAGGAATACTCTTCTTGAAATTGCTCATGAAGGGCATTTGGGGATATCCTTCACCAGAAGACGTTTAAAGGAGTCTTTCTGGTGGCCAGGGATTGACACTTGTGTGGACCATTTTGTACGTTCATGCTCTTATTGTTCTAACAGTGATAAAACAGCTGTTGCTTTGCGTCCAGAACCTTGTCCAATTGACTTACCTTCTGGTCCTTGGCGGAAACTGGGGTTGGACATAATTGGCCCATTTAGCTGTTTACCTAAACAGGAAGCTTTTGGTATAGTTCTTATTGATAATTATTCCAAATGGCCAGAGGTCAAGATGGTTAAAGAGGTTACTTCTCATCACGTAATAGAGTTTTTGGATGAGATTTTTTGCAGAGAAGGAATTCCCCAGGAAGTCGTGACTGACAATGGCCCACAGTTTGTGAGCAAGGAAATGGTTTTTAGTTAAATGTGGTATCATTCATAGGAGAATTGCGGTTTTCCATCCAGAGGCGAATGGCCAGGTTGAACGTTTCAACCGTGTGATCAAAGAAGCTATTCAACTTTCTATCAAAGGTAAATTGAATTGGAGAATTGCGTTACAATCAATGTTGTTAGCTTACAGAACTTCACCTAATTCAGTAACATTAGTCACACCTTTTGAGCTCTTAAGAGGACGGAAGCCTAGTACAAAGTTAGTACCCTGGTGGTTAAAAAAGAATTTGGCTGGTTTTGAGAACTGTTTAAAAGTTGATTTTGAAGCTGTTCAACACAGGGTTCAGTCATACAAGGATAAGATGAAGCATGATATGGTTAGGAGAATTGGCTGTTAATGTGGGTGATTTTGTTCGAATCAAGAAGAAAGAAGGTGTGAATAAAGGTTTCCCTGTGTGGTCAAGCTCTAGGAAGGTGATTGAAGTTTTTAGGAATGCTGTCAGGGTTGATGGTGGTTCTGTGTGGAATTTGAGCAGAATTTCTGTGTTTAATGGGATTATTCAGTCGGAGGAAGACTATGACACCAATTTTTTTTGGATGTAGAGGAACAGAGTGATAAAGAAAAGTGTGCACATGCTGAACACAATTCGGGCAACACAAGAGTTGCACGTTCTCACCGAATGCCTGTTAGGTTTAATGATTTCGTGATGAACTAATAATTTTTTTTTTTTTTTTCATTGTTTCTTTGTTTTTTTTTTTTCATTTTAAGGGGGGAAGGTGTGTTGGGTATGTACATATGCTTTGGGTGAGCTGTCACTAGCGCTATGTTGTTGATAGCTCGTGACAAGCTCGTGCATTAAAAGGAATGTAGGGTTGTTTTGTCATGACTTAAATATCTAGAATGTAGGAAGTAAGGGAGTTAGAACTGTTATGGTCATTGGAAGCCTGTACCTGAAGACGAGAACATATTAATAAACCTCGTCCAACTTTAACTCATCTCCTGCGTATTTATTCTGCTATCCGACTTTCCCACAGTGGGGAAACGAAGGGGGCCTTACAGGGCCTCCATGACCCCCCACAATGCGGATGCATTTAGGGGGGAACAACATGTGCCCCCCTGTCTGCTTGAACCCCCAGTTCCAGAATGGCATGGACTTCAGGATCCATGGTGTGCTGTAACATTTTTACTGTTCCCATTGCAGTGCCATTTTTCAGGGCACCGCTGTGGGAACGGCAAAAGGAATGTCCGCTTGCATGAGTATAACTCGTAATTAGGTGGGCGGTCTTTGTGTGGCTTTGGCTGTGCTGTGCCTGCACAAGGCTAGCGCAGCACCGCCAGAGTCATAATTAGTCCCATAGTTCTTTACTTGTATACATAGTGGAGAATCGAGCAAACATTCACATATAACTGTATTTTACGATGGAAAAACTAGCAAGCATATACACTCCAAGCAGAATTTACCAGCCCACCACGAATGATAGTGCCAAAAGCAGAACTCTGTTGCATTCAACATAGACTTAGAGTTCACAGACAGTAGCACTACGAGAGAGTGTGAAACTGAGAGAGAAACAATGGTGAGAAAGGAGGAGAGAAGGAAACATGCAGAGATGGAGAAACAGAATATTGAACAGTGAGAGTGAACAGTGACAGAAGAAAGTAAGCGAGGGTTGCTCAGCTGAGAGAAAGAACGGATGATGAAAAAGAAAAGAGGATACAGAAGAAGATGGGGCACAGAAAGTAGCAAAAAAAAGATACATAAAGGTGCTAAGGGTGACAGAGAGACGTTTGAAAGGAGAAAAACGATAAAGGGGACATATAAAAGATGAGGTAGAGGGAACAGAGAGAAAGAATGTGGGGGAATGAGAGTGGCACGGTAGGGGAGAGGAGGGAACAGATAGAGAAAAGGGAATAGAGAGAGAAAGAAGTTTAATAGGGAGTGAGCCGAGAGATAAGTGAGGGTTCAATTTGTAATTTACATGTCAGCGCTTCCAATCCCAATAGTATACTTTGCTGGGGGAGCTGGGAGGCATGATGCACGTGATGCTGATATCTGTGGAGAACTCTGCTTGAGAGGCCTGCACAAAGGTTAAAGGGAACAGTGTGTACTCGAAACGATATTCCCAATCTTTCTTAATTTTAGCAAAATAGATCCAATATTTTTTGTTAAAAACAGCCACTCCTGAACAGTTAACCCTGATCTTCAGTAGCCTCAGGCTGAAAAGGAAAGATAGTGTCTCCCATGGTGCGAAGCACGAGGAGGGACAAACAGCCACAGAAGAAACAAGCCTTCTCTCCAGGGTGCCTGTTACATGAACAAATGTAAATGTATGCAATTAGTTAATTAGCAAGTCTAAAAGCTGCTGAGGAACTTGTCTTATACTCTGTGAAGTACATTTGTAGGTCGAGCCTGCCAGACAGTCCAATAACTTACAGGGGCTTACAACCAGCCATTGCTCACCTTTGGTTGCCTTTACTATCAGTCTCATTTGCTTGCATTTTATTCAATGGATTTCTTTTTCCCATCTTGTCTGTCTTGTCCTGTCCCTCCCTTGGAGCAAAGCCTGCTTACCATCTCTCATATTGGCTGGCTTCTATGCTTGCACTGGTTACTTTTAGCAACTGTTTTTTTTCCTTTTAGGTTAGGATTTCCATAGGAGTGCATGTGATTTTAGCTCTTTCCTTCTCTCCTCTGTGTGTTCTCCCCAAGTGCCCACCTTTGTGCTGTGTTTCTCTCTTGTGTACTTCTCAATCTGTCTCCTCTCCCGTGTGTGCATCTCTGCCCCTGCTTTGATGCTGTCGATTTTGGGTACTTCTTGCTTTCTTGTTTACTTCCCCTCCAAACCCATGCTCCATGTTCTTCTTTCTCCCGTCCCCCTGTGTCTGTTCTTACGCCCTTATTTGGATTTCTCCCGGCTCCCAGAGTTGCTCACTCCTGTGTGAGATGCTTCCCCTTCCTCACCCTCCATTCTCTCCTCTGTTTGCCCAACCACCTGCAATCCATTTCGAAGCACCCCAAAATATGTGACTCACATTTGCAGATGACAACCTTTCATGAGGCATTGCTTGGTTAGTCAGGTTATAACCTGTAGGCCAGTAATATTGGATAGGGCTGGAAACTCAGTTTTCAACGGCATCCTACCTGCTGGCCTACTAACACTCATCTGCAGATCCATGAGTCTCACGTTGCCCTTCCTCACCCTCAAATTCCTGACTCGCTCTAATTATGTTCTGAAACTCCTGCTTATTCATGGGGATCCCAACTGTCCACTGACCTACAGGTCCCCACAGGGTCATGATCACCCTTAGGTCTGACGTCTATTCACTCTGACGGTCCTAAGACAGTGAGGCTCTTGCTCATCATTAGTTGGCCCTAAAATGACCCACTCATTCTCAGGACACTAAACTCATTTCCACTCTGTAGTACACTGAGACTCCTGCTCAGAGACACATCACTACGGATCCTCTCGCACAGAGAAACCAAGAGGCTTCTGCTCACTTGTAGGTACCCTTGCAATTCTGTTCACTCCTTTGTGTATTGGAATCCTGATTAACATTAGTTCCTCTAATATCACTGTTAACCATTAGGCCTTATATATCTTGCTCACTCTTACCCAGAAGCTCCCGATTACCCTTAGGTCAGTGTCTACCATGAGATTTGGTGATGCTTCTGTTTACTCCCACCTTTGCTGGTGCTCTACCAG
Source organism: Lissotriton helveticus (assembly GCF_964261635.1). NCBI lineage: Eukaryota > Metazoa > Chordata > Amphibia > Caudata > Salamandridae > Lissotriton > Lissotriton helveticus. The sequence continues at coordinate 1,629,833,020 of NC_136065.1, read as the reverse complement.
CACAAAGGTCCTGAGGTTTCTACTGTACACTAGATTTCCTTTTTTTTATTTATTTTTTATTTTTTTATTAAACAACTCCAATTGAACAAAGAGAGATAGTCAATTTACAAACAGAGAAACAATTGCAAACAGGAAGCCACAGAAAAAAGAAGAAGATGGAGAGGGTACAGAAATCAGTAAAATATAAGTTTAAAGGAGATAGGAAACGAAACATATGGGCGAATAATTAGACTCATATTCTATCGCTAATTAAACACGTAATTTAGAAATTTTAGACATTCAGTTCATAATTACTGCAGCGCTCCACACTGTAATAGGGTGCCAAATCTTTTTACCTCGTCTTTTAGACTTCAGACTCCTGGTGGCATATATTGCTATCTCATAATTATATACACTCAGAAAGCGGGCTAGCCTCATTTGGAAGCTGGGAGGATCGTCATCTTTCCAGCGTGCAGCAAGTATGATTCTGTATACCACAGTTCCAATAAAAAGAATAGCTTCCTCACTGGGATTTAAATTTAGTGTGCTATCATGCCCCAACATATAGATGGTAGGGGATTCGGGTAGCTCCCGCCCAAAAACCTCCACCCAAAATTCCCATATCATTTTCTTAAATAGTGTCAGCTTGTCACAGTCATAGAACATATGTAGTAACGTGGCAGGGACACTATTACACCTAGGACATAGGTCATTAGCTCTTTTACCCCATGCATGCAATGTAGCTGGAGTGAAGTAAAGGTTGTATAGTGTTTTGTAGAGTTGTGCTTTTAAATTAGAGGAGAGTAACAGTTGAGAAGTTATGGCAAAAATCTTATCGATGTCAACATCTGGATTTTCAAGTTTATTTGCCCATATAGTTTCGGTGTGTTCCATGTCATCCGGTGATTTTTCAAGGAGGAGGGTATAAATTGTACCGATTCTGGTGGAAGGCCTAATTATACTTTCAATAAGGGGAATTCTGTCCCAGCTAATACCGGACATCTTAGAGTTAACAATAGTATTTATTTGATAAAATTTAAGATAGTCCGTCACCGGTATATTAAATTGATCTTGAAGTTTAGTAAAACTTGCCTTCCTATCTGTGCCTAAGAAATCGAAAAGGGAAATGATTCCCCGTTCTTCCCAGCTGGCAGAGATCATAGCGTTAACATTTTGAGGAAGCAAAGATGAATGCCAGAGTGGAGTATAGCGACACAGTTTAGGGATTTGCATAAGTTTGGTGATTTTGGACCAGACTTTCAGTGCGCTAGTGATAACTTTAAAATTAACTTTTTTTAAATAGCTAGGTTCCAATTGTTTTAATAGTAGTCCTCTAGCTTTATGACCAAGGGCCAGTTCATATATTGATGGTATGTCAAATTCTCCTGCGTTGCATACTGGATTCATCAGTGGTGCAAATTGTTGTAGACAGGCTGCCCAGAAGTATAGGAGTAACTGGGGGATTTCGAGCCCCCCCCTATCATGCGGTAGGGATAGGAATTTGAGCGATCTTCTAATTTTGCCGTATTGCCAAACAAATTGGGAAATATGGAAGTCAAGAGCTTTAATAAAGTTATCTTCGACTAACAAAGGAATTGCTCGAAATAAGTACAGTACCTTGGGGAAAATATAAATTTTAACATAGTTCCCCCTCCCTATAATAGACAGATGGAGACTATTTACTCTGGTTAAGTCTTGTTTGATAGAGTTGATAAGAGGTTCATAGTTTATTTTAGTAATCTTTTGAACCTCATCAGTTATGCAAACCCCTAGATATGTGGCTTTTCTGGTTCTTCTGGTGTCCATAAAGAGTGTGTTTTCAGTACATAATATAACGGTTTTGCCTCGATTGAGCGAGTATCCAGATCGGTATCCGAACAGATGTGTGATCGCCTCGATCTCAATTATAGCAGTATCGGGGTCGGGTGTTAAGATTGCGACGTCATCCGCATAAGCTAGAACTTTGGTTTCAAATGCTCCTGTCATAACTGGTTTAATTCTGCTGTTACCTAGGAGTTTTAGTATTAAAGGGTTGATGTAAAGGGCAAACAAAATTGGTGAACACGGGTAGCCCTGCCTAGTTCCTCTTGATACATTAATACTTCCTGATTCGCATCCCATAATTTGGAGTTTAGCCTTAGGATCAACATACATAGCTTTAACTGATTTGATAAAACTATGCCCGAAGTTGTAATGCTCCAAAATAGCCCACATATATTCCCACAATACTCGAACAAATGCATTTTCCGCATCGAGAAGGATCATTGACATCTGGCCGCCCGTCACTGACACAATATCAAATAGTGAAATTGCTCTCCGGATATGATCAGTGGTACCCTTTCCCAGGATAAAGCCGTGTTGCCACGGGCTGACCAGATATGCAATGACCCCCCTGAGCCGATTGGCCAAGATTTTTGCGTAAAGTTTAGAGTCGGAGTTTATGAGTGAGATTGGACGGTATGATGAAGGGGAGTCGGAGGGTTTGCCCTTTTTTGGGAAAATAATGATGTTAGTGTATTTCCACGATTCAGGTGTAGTGCCATTCCACTGTATCCCTTGAAATAAATCAAGTAGCAATGGCAATATAAATTTGCCTAGGATTTTATATAGTTCCAGCGGAATCTTATCAGGGCCTGCTGCTTTGCCAGAAGCTAGTTCTGCAAGTGCAAGTTCGACCTCTGCTAGTGAGATCTCTTTCTCCAAATCATTTTTAGTGGTATTGTCGAGGCTATTATCTGTACAGGTTCGGAAATCGTTTAAGAATTTCTTCGTCTCTTCCCCGTTAGGGGTAATATCGTTCTGATATAGGTTCTGACAATAGTGTTGAAAAACATCCACTATATCATTAGTTTGTGTGTATTCTCGATCATTTTACTTTATTGAAGAGATTGTATTAAAGGAGGCCTTCTGTCTAGTTCGTAGTGCTAGTTGTTTGCCGACCCTTTCTCCGTTTACGTAGAGATTACTCTGGTGTGCTGTAAAAGTTTTGGCAGATTTCTTAGTGAGCGGCGAGCCCCTTGTTTAAATCTGTTTTGAGAGTTAAAATCTGGCGAAGTAGGTTTGTCCCATCTGCCCCATGTGCAATTAACGTTGTGTGTTCCGCTTCTAATCTAGCTAGCTCCCCTACTTTTTTGTTATACTCCGAAGTATGTTGCTTCTTAGTTCTGGCTACATAGCTAAGGGTTTCTCCCCTAAGAGCAGCTTTAAAGCAGTCCCAAACAACGTTTTTGGGTGCGCTATATCGATTCATGTCGAAGTAATCCTCAGCCCAATTCTTAATAAAGTTTGTATAATCGCTATTAACCAACAGTTTCCTGTCAAAAGTCCAGGTAAACGGCTTTCTAGTGGAGCAGTTTAGATTGATAGCGACAGCCAAGGCGTTATGATCAGAAATTAGTTTGGGGTGTTTCATAATAGTAGCTAAGCCCGAGATATCTCGGGTAGTAAAAATATAGTCGATCCTGGTATATTTATTGTGGGGGTGTGAAAAAAATGTGTAGCCAGGATCACCCGGATGTTTAAGGGACCAGATATCAACTAAATTATGGCTAGTTGTAAGTGAGTTAATTGCATTACAAACTCTAGGTTTTTGACCGATGTATTTGTATTTAGTTAGATCATTACAAGTGGAGTCGAGTGCAATATTAAAATCTCCGGCAAATATGAGTGGTCCCGACCATCCTGCCAATTCCAATTCTAGAGTCTCAAATAACAAAGGATCGTCTAGGTTTGAGCCATAGACTGAGCACAGGGTTAGTCCAAGAAATAACTCTAATATGACCCATCTACCTTGTTGATCTGCAGTTTGGCGTATAGGCTTCCCTAAATGAGTCTTGCCTAGTATGGCTACCCCCCAGGTATTTGTAGTTTGGGTAGTGGTTGTCAGAACATTATACCCCTGTATTTTAAGTAGGTCTCTGTTTTCCCAAGGTAGATGGGTTTCTTGGAGACATATAATGTCAAAAGGATTCCGCTTAATTATCTCAGTCAAACGCCCCCGTTTGTCTCTATTGTGTAACCCTGACACATTCCAACTGCAGATAGTTATCTTCCCCATAAGGCTGAGTACTTTACACACGTCAATTCGTCATCGTGTGTATTAATTTTGTTTGATCGAAACGCTGCGCCCATGATTCTCATGCTCCTATTTGTGTAAAAAAGTGTTTTAGATGTTCTCAGTTCTCTAATTACTTGGTGTGGAGTTGGTTGCGTTTTCAGTGTTATATTTCCCTTCCCACCCGCCCTCCCCTCGCTCTGCCCTCCCGATCCCTCCCCCCCTGCTCCCAAAATAAGGCAAAAAGACTCCATCAGAGTCTAAATGTGATGGGGGTGCAACACGCAGTCAGGTCCTGACCATTTTTCCCAAAAATTTAGAAAAGAAAGAGAAATCAAATAGAGCCCCCTTGTGGAATTAATACCGTAGACGGTAGTAATAATTCCAGCGCCTCGTGAGATGCAATACGTTATGTGCCCTTGCGCCCCGACATCTCCAAACAGTGTTGAGCCAGACGGACAGCATCACATAAGTTCAATAGTTACTTGGTCGTTAGACTGAAGTTATGTCACTTCGCAAGTCATATTAGTTTGGAAAAGCTTAGAAAGGCTTAGAACAGTATTTTCACTTTTTTTTCCCCGCTCAATGTTTTTGTATTTTTTTTGTTCTCTTTTCCAACATTTTTTTTCTTTTCTTTTTTTTTTTTCCTTTTTCATCAGTTCGGAATTAGATTCTAATTAACATGTCTTTAGATATATATATTTTTTTGGTAGAGGGCCTTAAGGTAGCAGTTAAAGCAATTATTACGCTATTTCCTGAGTTGTCAGCTTTATTTTAGGCCATGAAGGTATTCTTTTGCTACGATCTCAGAAACAAAAAATCTTGTTTGCCCCCCGTAGATAACCTTGAGTCTAGCTGGGTTGTTGAGATAGACCGTCGCTTTTTTGTCCTGGAAAGGTTTTATAAGCTGGCGAAGCCTCCATCTTCGTTCCACGGTGGTATGGCAGAAATCGGGACGTTTTGCTTCGGGCCTGGCCTTCTCAAACACAGCTTGTCTAAGCAAAAAGTTACCAAAATACACTAAAATAGCCCTCGGGTACGCTCCAGGTTTTGCGGGGGTTTTTAAAGTAAATGGCATACGATGGGCGCGCTGGATTTCAGTGTCCCAATTCCAGGTGGAAAGCTCAGGCAGGGAGTCACGGAAGAGATTTACCATGAAGGTACGGGTGTCGTCCCCCTCGGTATTTTCGGGGTCCCCCAATACGCGCAAGTTGTTTCTGCGCTGACGGTTTTCAAAATCTTCCAGCTTCCATCTGATATCACCTAGCTGCGCTTCGTTTGACTCAACCCGCTCCTGATTTGCGACAATTTCAGCCTCATTTGAAAGAGTTCTGGCCTCAACCACCGTCAGTCGATCCCCGAAGGAGCTGCATGTTTTTACAAGCTTGCGTACCACTCCTTGCACTTTGCGAAGTGCTGCTTGTGCCCTACGCCCATCTTGCGAGGTCTCTTCACGATGCGCAGCAATTGCCTGTAGGACTACGTCGATGTAGGCAGGTGCCATAGTTGCGGGATTTACTGGAGTTGCCGGAATTGCCTCAGTTAGCTGTTCGGTATGGGAATGATCCCAATCCAAGCCAGTTCCGTGGAATTTCTTGCCCTGGTTGGTAGCCTTTTTTTTGTTTTGATTTGACAGTGAGGGGTTCCAGTACCCCGTCTGTCAGACTGTCAGATTCATCAGTTAAATATGATGCCGAGGAATCCCCCCAGTCCTCTTCCGGCTCTGCCTCATCAGAAAAGGAAAGAAAATCACTAGCTTCTTTATCAAGGTCAGTATGTTTGGTGCTGGCATTGACGGCATTAACTGGATTAACTGGATTACCAGGGGTATTGGCTGATGCGCTGCCCCCTGCGTTGAGCACATTAATTAGGTCTTGATTAGGGATAGAGATGATAGGATTAGGCTGGTTGCAAGTATCCTGATCACTCAGTCTAAGTCTAGCAGTACCTTGCTGAGATGGCCGACCTTTACTTAAAACACCCCTTTCGCCAGTGTTAGTAGTCACATTCAAGCCAGGATCGCCCTCTGTTGTAGGCGGCATCACAATGTCATATATTGCAACAATATTGCTGTCTGTACTAAGATTTGTAGCAGTGCTCACCTCGTGGGCCGGTGTCCCTGAACATGATGCATTTGGGAAGTCAGCAGCAGTACCGGTGTCCCCGGAATCCTCACAGCTTTCGGTGGTTTTACTCGCCTCTGTCATCATTTGTTCATCTGGGGCGTCTGAGGTGGCCGGGAGACTGGGTGTTTGGCTGTTCGGGCAGTTCGGGCTGTCAGTGAGTAGGGGCTGACGCTTCCTCTCCTGGCCCGGAAGCGCACTGGAGCCCCTCCGCATCAGATCCACTACGGTCGGCCCCGAGGCTTCATTCCGCACATCATTCTTTCGGGTCGCGGATCCCGACTTGGGAGAGCCGAGTGCAGCAGACGCCAGATCGGTCCGCTTAGGCCGCGTAGATCTTTCCGCTTTCTGAGCCTTCTCCTGTGAGGCAGTCAGCCTCTCTGCCCCACGGCATTCAGCTGCTTCACGCTGAGCCTGCCTCGCGGCCCTTGCTCGAGCAGCCGCTGAAAGGGGAGGCGGAACGGAGGTCTTGGAAGCCATCTCGGGGTCAAGTGATCCTGTCTTGCTGGCCTCCGTGAACGCTGTACGGTGTGTATGGCAAAAGCTGCAAAAAGGTTTTATTTATATCGTCGGCAGGTTTGGCAAGATGAGTTTTAAGACTGCCCAACCGATATCGTAGATTGCTTGGTATGTGGGGGGGTATAGATCCATTCAGTCGGGTGAGGCTTATAATGCTTTCTCATGAGTGACTTTTCATGGCTTTTCGGATATGTAGACCCTCTGGTCAACTCCTCGGATGATTCCGGTATTGGTTAAGCAGGCTAGGCAGACAGCTTGGTAATGGCTATCGTCCGTTGTTTCGGTCCTCCTCTTTCCTGATCATTTCGCGATCATCGGGATAGCGGGCGCTGCATGACTGCTCAGGAGCTCTCTCTGCATGTCTGGTCAGGAGCTCTGATGCGTGAGCACTGCAATCCGTGTCAGATCGCCATCTTGCCTCTCAACCTGTACACTAGATTTCCAAAGCTCCTGCTGACCCCTATGCCCCACATGCTCACTCTTAAGTTCCAAGCTATTGCCATACTCAATTTAGGCTCTCAAGGCTCGAGCTTACGGTCAGGCCTCAAAGGCTGTGGCCTCAATCTTAGTTAATACAAGATGGTGGACGGAGTGCTGAAACTTTTCAACCACTCACCCCAGTCAACAGATCAGGGTTTAATCCATAATTTGTTTGCTCAATATGCCACCCCAGTTTGGACCCAGCCATATGCAAATCATTCTTGACCCTGTTCCTCATGGGAACTGTCTAGCCTAAACTGCCAGGCAAGGTCCTCCCTAGACCACAAACAAGCATCCTGTGAACAGTTTTGGGGTGTCACCCCTCATCAGCCAGGCTAGCTTGAATCCAGTGGTAGAGCAAGCAAGGGACCCACACCTGGGCATACCCTTGGCCACGTAGGGCAAACATAGCAAACACAACAAGATGAGGGAGGGAGTGCTGAAACTTCGAAACTGGTGCCAGGATGCTTGTTTCTGGACCAAGACTGATTTGCACATGGCAAAATGAGCTAAAGAACAATGATGGATTCAACCCAGATCTAGTAGTGACTGGGGTGAGTGTCTCAAAATTTTCAGCGCTCCGTCCATCATCTCCTTGTGTTTTCTTTGCCTTAATCTTAGTTCCCCGGGTGCTCCTGCTAACCCTTAGTTCCAAAAGCCTCCTGCTCACCCTGCTTAACCTCAAATTGTGTAACACTCCTCACTCTAAGTTTCCTGACTCTTCTGTTTGAGCTACTGTTCAACTGCAGGTCAATGAAGCTCCTCCTCTCTTTGCTTTTTCTGAAGTTTGTTGTATCCTCAAATAAAATAGTAGATAATTCAGGATTCAAGAAGAATTTATTCAGGTACAAGCACAGTACTTCACCAGCTGCAGGTCTTCTAGCAGGATGAGAATTCCATATCAAGGCACACTTGAACAGAATTCTCACAAAGCAGCATGTGCCATAATCAAAGGTATACAAGTTCTTAAAAGGAAAATATACACAGGAAATACTAAAAGATTAAAAGGGAAAATGTAACACATCTCTCCCCTGAGGAAAAGATAAACTCTGTTATTAACACATTTGGTAACACGTCTGACATTCCACACCTTACCATCTTTTGTGACAATACTATTTCGATTGACTTTAACAATTTTGATGGGTTTACTAAATGTATGTTCCCCTTTAGAAATGAATTGAGGTTTCCGGATCCTTACCCAGTCACCAACCCTGAAGGAAGGTACTTTAACTTTCATACGAATATCATAATCACTCTTGCTCTTGTTTTGTTTAACTTCCACTTTACGGGCAATATCACTGATCAAAATTTTAGACTGCTGACCATCTTTAGCCCTTTTGAACCACCACGGGCACAACTTTGAAACAGAATCTCTACCTCTTATTAAACAAAAAGGCGAAACCTCTGTTGTGGCATGGGGGTAATCCTGTACATCAACAGTTTCTCTCTTAACTTCTCCTTCCATTGACCACCAAAATTTCTTGCCCACAAAATGTCTTGTTTGAGCACTCTATTATACCTTTCCACTAGCCCATTACCTTGAGGTTCATACAATGCTGTAGTGACATGTGTTATGTTATAGAACTTCAAAAATTCTAACATTTCATTGGATCTGAATTGCACGCCATTGTCTGTAACAAGGACCTCCGGATAACCTTCTCTTGCAAATATCTCTTTCAAAAATAATTAAACACTTTCAGTAGTGGGATGGGGTACTAACTTTACCTCGGGCCATTTTGAATGATAATCCACCACCACAATAGCGAATCTGCAATCTTGGGACAAAAAATTGAATGGTCCTGCAATATCAAGACCTAACTTTTGCCAAGGCTGATCCGGCCACTTAACAGGTATTAAAGGAGCAGATTCACATTTGCACATTTTGTCACTTCTGACGCAATCTGAACACTCTCTAACAACTTTGTCTACGAACCTATCTACCCGAGGCCACCAAAAACACGATCTGATAAGCTGTTTCATGGAAGACCTTACTAAATGACTTTCATGGCTCATAGACAAAATGACACTAAGAATAGAAGATGGTGGAATACACTTTTCACCTCTAAAAATCAAATCTCCTTCAATGATCAACTCACTAGAGACATTCCAATATGGAATGACTTCAACAGGAATATCATTCTTAGAGGGCCAACCTGTCATGATGTATTCCAAAACTTTACCTAGCACATCATCCTCACTCATGCTTTTCGTCTACATCTCTTCTGAAATAAAACTGAACTTTTCTGAAATGATTTCAGTGATACCAGCAACTACCTCCTCGTCCTCACACTTTAACTCACTTGGACATGGAAGTCTGGATAAACAGTCAGCCGTCACATTAATTTTCCCAGGAACATATTCTATATCAAAATTGTACTCTTGTAGACGTGACATGAGTCTGGCAATCCGAGCAGTAGCTCGAAGACCACCACCAGGGGACAATATTGCAACCAAAGGTTTATGATTGGTTCTCAATCTAAATCTTGCTCCCCAAATGTAAGTGCAAAAGTGTTCAACAGATCAAACACACGCCAACAACTCTTTCTCAATTACAGCATACCCTCTCTCAGTGATACTCGGGGTACGGGAGGCGAATGCAACGTTCCATTCTTCTTTTCCAGCACATTGTGGTAACACACAATCTAACCCATACAGGCTAGTATCAACTGTTATTATACACAACTTATTGGTAGAATACCGTTTAAGAGTAGGTGCAGCTAACATCTCAGCTTTTATGTTATCAAAGGCTTCTTGTGGTCAGTTACTCCAAACAAATTCAGCATTTTTCCTGGATAATTCTCTCAGCGGATCCATCTTTGTAGCAAAATTCCCGATGAATTTGCGGTAATATTCGCATAGTCCCAAAAACAAAAGTAATTTGTCTTTAGAATCTGGAGCAGGTGCTTTCAAAATTGCATCTAGCAACGATTTCTTTGGTGACACACCCTCCTTTGACACCGTATGTCCCAAATACTCCACGGAATCCTGATACAATTTACACTTTTTGCTTTTGATGGTGAGACCAAAATCATTCAAAATCTTATACACATTTCTTAAATGTCCTGTGTGGATTTCCAAATTTTTGGAGAAAACCAGAATATCATCTTGAAAACACTTTACATAGCTTTGCATATCTTTGAAAATATGACACATAGATCGCTGGAGGACTGATGCCGCTGATGCAAGTCCAAAGGGCATCCTCTTAAATTGGAAGAGACCTTGTGGTGTAATAAATGCAGTTAAATGCCTCGATTCCTCTGCTAACTCCACCTGATGATATGCTGATCGAAGATCAAGTGTAGAAAACACCTCAGCGTCACCCAACATACTCACCATTTCGTTTATATGCGGTAACGGGTGACAATCAACAATGATATTTGCATTCAATGCCCTCAAATCAATGCAGAGTCTTAGTGATTTATCTGGCTTCCATGCAAGAACCACCGGAGAAACCCATTCCGACGATTCTAATTACTCGATGACTCCCCCATTCAACATTTCTTGCAATGCATCACTCAACTCCTCCCTGACATTAATAGGAACAATTCTTAACTTCTGCTTCACTGGCAAAACACCCTGTTTGAGTTTAATAGCATGTGTGAAGCCTTTCATCTTTCCAAATTTCTCACAAAAAACACCCGGAAACTCCTTTGCTAGATCTGTTTTTCCGAAATCTTCCTCCACAACTATCACCGGATCACTTTTGCGAGGATTAAGTATTATTTTCAACTTCCACTGATCTCTCCAACCCAATACGTTGGCTCCCTTTTTGGCAACATATAGTTTGATATGTGCAGACCTTCCCTTAAATCGAATCAATGAGGCTGTGTAGCCTACAAAATCCATTTTGGATCCGTCAAACCCATGTGCAACAATATCTGGTGGGCTTAGATCATCAATGGATTTACATGCTCCATATTTCGCGTTAAAATATTTCTCCGTCACAATTGTCCAAGGAGACCCTGAATCTGCCATAGGTTCAAGATCTTCATTCAAAAATTTTACTAAACACTTTGGAGAGTTAAGTGTCTCACCCTCAACCACGCTTATGTCAACAAGAGAAACCACCAAACCTATCTCCTTGATAGAATTTCTCTCAGATGAGTGTTTACAATTCACACAAGTAACCTCACGATCCGAATCTGTCCTTACGTAAGACACCTCATTACTTTTGTAATTACTCTTGCTCTTACCACCCAATTTCTTCCGAACATCCCTGCAAGCTTTAGAGAAATGACCTATCCTACTACAATTGTTGCACTCCTTTCCTATTGCAGGACAGAATTTAAAGGAAGCCACATGGTTGTTGCTCCCACACCTAAAACACAAAACATGTTTATTATTTACTTTACTATTTTGAGGATTCCTGTTTACATTACTCATGGCACACACTTCATCACAAGCTTTTTCACACTTTTCACCCTTCGCTCCAACTTCTTGTATGGTTTTCATCGATTTGTCTGATTGCTCAAATGCTTTAGCAGTGGCAATAGTATCATCTAAACTAGGGTTTCCCAGAATCCACAACTGTTCTTGAGTTTTTTTGCTTCTTACATTGACAATAATCTGATCTCTTATCATTTCATCTGATATTGCTCCAAAATTACATGAAATTACAAGAGCTCTAAGCACAGTCAGAAAATCGTCAAAAGACTCAGATTCTCTCTGTGCTCTTGTATAAAATGTGTACCGGTTTAGAGCAATGCTAGTTCTTGGTTTGAACCTGGTTTCTACACGTAACATCGCTTCATCAAATATACCCAAATCTCCAGAAATAGTGGGAAGAGTTATGAACACAGCTTGTCCCTCCGAACCCAAACAGTGTAGGAAGATATTCTTTTTCCTCTCATTTCCCATCCTTTCCCCATCAATGGCCTTTAAATATGTAATCAATTCTTCCTTCCACCTGGTCCAGGGTATTGGTGGATCACCCTTGCATTGAAGAAATTTACTAGGAGGTTCAAATTGCATTTTGTAATGAGACAGTCTAAATCAATAAAATACTGTACTTCTAAGTACTCCCAAACAATCTTAATGTATATTATTCCAAAAACATCAAAGGAACTATGCACATAGTTGTACATGAAATATAAATGAGAAAACACCATACATTGAAAATACTCTAAAACAGCATTAAACTTGTCATATTACTTCTAAAAGTTCGAAGGATTCGTGCATCTCAGACTATATGTAAGTGCATAGACTAATCTCCCAAAGCTGTGCACATCAGCGTTATGTGCGTTTAAACTGCAAGTTATTACCCTTGAATACCTTTAATGTGCTCCAAGAACTGACCAAAATCCATGCGTGACAGTATTTGTGTCCTTTCTAAAAGAATTCAGTGAGAGTTCAAATCCGATTCAATTTTGCATCGGTAATTTGAAAATAAAATGGCTGCCAATGACGTTTGAACGCAACGTCTTCACGTAGCGTGTGCGCGATGACGTGAATTCGACAGCATCAGCAAAAGACGCCACGAACACCTAGCATTCAAAAGACGCTTCGGGTTTCCGATGGCGAAGATGGAATGCTTCACGCAACTCCCAGCGTTGATGAGGTAGGCGCGCGTGTGAGATACTCACGCGTGGAGATTCGTTTGTATTTCGAAAAATGCTGCATCCAAGTTGAATTATTGAACTTGAAATTGTTCCAAAAGTTCAATTAAAACATCCAAGAGACCGGAGTTTCAGGAAAGTGAACCCCGTACTCTGCCACTCCAACACGATGAACTCCGCCACTCCAACACGATGAGTTGTAGAAGAAAGGAAGTTTTAAGGACACCAAAAATTTGAGAAACAGTAAATAATCCAATAATAAAATGATGGAAGTCGAGTTTTCAGAAAAACCAATGTAGGCATATAAAATTAAAGGTGAAGATCTCCGAGCACTCTTTCCAGTCACTGCAAAAATAATCTGTAATAAATCCAAAATGTAGATGTACCTCTCCTGTGCTTGGAAAAATAGCAGGTACTCAGTCCTCGTCGCCAGTTTTTGTTGTATTCTCAAATAAAATAGTAGATAAATCAGGATTGAAGAATAATTTATTCAGGTACAAGCACAGTACTTCACCATCTACAGGTCTTCCAGCAGAATGAGAATTCCATATCAAGGCACAGTTGAACAGAATTCTCACAGAGCAGCATGTGCCATATTCAAAGGTATACAAGTTCTTAAAAGGGAAATATACACAGGAAATACTAAAAGCTTAAAAGGGAAATAACAATAATATATAAGATGTATGAAAATGTAACAAAGTTCCTGTGCACACTGCAGGTCACTGAACATCCTGGCTACTTACATGTGCACAAATTAAATGCTGACACTTTTTCTGACTTCCAGGTGTTGATTGAAATATCACTCCACTGCATGAGAATAACTTCGGCTCATCCCCAAGAGCAGCAGTGCTTCAGGAACTCAGGTTGTGTGCCCTCTCTGTAGGGGCTGTGAGATCTGCTAGCTTCTGTCATCTGCCTCTTACAATTGGCTGCCTGCAGTTGGAAGCTTCCCAAGACTCCTTTTCAAATCAATTGGGGAGAGGATGTAGCCTAATGGTGAGGGTGGTCGACTTCAAATCTGAGGAACCGGGTTCCAGTCTCTGTAACGACGCTCAACATCCAGGGATTCTGGGCAAATCACTTAACCTCCCCGTGCCTAACAAAAATGAATGTGTCCTCATGTAACGGAACTGGTGCTCATGTAAAGCGCTCAGATACCTGATTTCGGGTCATGTTCGCGCTATATAAAACTTTGACGGAAAAAAAGGGAGTTTCTGAGAGTGGCAAATATCGAGACTGGTCATCATCCCATTTGGAGGTCTTAAGCAAACATCACAAAAACCTACTACATACAGTCAGATACACTAGAAAGGGAGACTTTCACCTACGAATAAAACAGGTTTTACAGAACAGAGAAATTACATTATTAAACAAACATGTAAAAATCCTGAATGATTTAACAGCCAGATTCATGAAGCCAAATTGCGATCCCAATAGCTGCGAATTAGCAATTGCGATCGCAATTTGAAGAAAAGCAATTCTTGATAGTGAAAACTCTAAAATTGCGAATTCGCTAAAGAAAAAATGCGAGTTCGCAAAGTAATTCGCAGAATCCAGGAAGAAGCCCATTAGCGAATTGGAAATTGCGATGGATTCTGCGAATTCATTTGTGAAATCGCTAAATAATCGCTATCGCTATTCAAGTAAAATCGCAAAATGCGAAAGACCCGAAAATCGCTATTAGCGACGCGCCATTTAAGGAGAACCCAAACCAGGTGGTAACCAGTAAGGAAAAAAAAAAACTTTAACAAACTACCAACAGGTGCAGGCCTGACCAAACACACTTAAGGATACGCAGCTGGAGCATGAGGACTTTCACAATGCCAGGACTCTACATGGGGGTCAGGCAGCGAAGGCTACAGCGAGCAGCAGGGAACAGACACAGGATCGAGGAGCGAATATTCCGCCAGCGGGTCTCCCTTGTGGGCCAAACTGATGAGCAAATTTACTCTAAGTACTGCCTGAATGGGGCAATGATCATCAAGCTGATCTGGGACCTAGACCCCCTTATGCAGCACCCAACAAGGAGGACCAATGCCGTGCCCACCCATGTCCAGGTCTTGTACAGCCTGCACCCTCTTAATAGGTCGGCTATTAACATCATACCCCCCCTAACCAAGGAGTCTCTCCTTCCCCTCCTGGCCCGTGTCAAATCAGATCCCCAGCCGACGTTTGTCCGGCCTATGTCCTGCGAAAAATTTTCTCTGACTCTTATTTGCCACCTCTGACCTTCCTGAATGAGTCCCTATATCAAGGCACAGTGCCTGCTCTTCACAAGGCAGCCGTCATTACTCCCATTCTGAAAAAACCAGGGGCTGACCCTTCCTCCCCTGCTAACTACCGCCCGATTTCGCTCCTCCCTTTTTTGGGTAAGGTCCTTGAGACTCACGTCACCCAGACACTGAGCTCCTTCGTGGAGGACAGCGGCTATCTCGCTCCCTGCCAGTCTGGCTTCCGTCCCCGACACTCGACCGAGAAGGTGGTCATTTCGGTCCTGGACCAACTTAGGGAAGGACTGGATACCAACACTCCCCAGGCCCTCGTCCTCCTTGACCTATCCGCCGCCTTTGACACGGTAGATCACTCCATCTTATTATCTCGTGTCAGGGCGGAGGGTATGGGGGGCTCGATTTTGGCCTGGATCAGTTCTTTCCTTAATGGCCGCACTCAGGCTGTCCATCTAGCTGAATTCTCAGCTCCCCCGCGAGAAGTTCAGTGTGGTGTTCCTCAAGGGTCCTCCCTCTCTCCCTTATTATTTAACTTGTATATCCCTCCCCCTGGTGTTTGCTTTGCAACAGATGGAGGTCACGGTGTACAACTACGCCGACGACCTCCAGCTGATCTTTAATCTTTCCCCTTCCCAATCTGGTGTCCACTCTTTTCAGTCGGTCATGCTGTTTATCCGGGATTGGATGAACCATAACCATCTGAAACTCAACCCGGATAAAACTGAGTTAGTTCTGACCGGCGGCACTGGCAGTCCCTGGTCCCCTACCTTTTGGCCCCCGTCTCTAGGTTCCCCTCCTTCACCCTCCCCTTCTGTCAAAACCCTTGGCATCACCATCAATCATCAACTCACCCTTCATTCCCAGATTAGTTCTGTTGTGTCTTCCTGTTTTTTTATGCTCCGAACTATTCGGAAAATCTCACGTTTTTTTTCGGTCCCTGCCCTCAAACTGATTCTGATGGCGATGGTTCTCTCCCGGCTAGACTATGGGAACATCGTGTATAACGGCGTTCCGGCCTATGCCCTCCAGCGCCTCCAGTCAGTTCAGAATCAGGCGGCCCGGCTGATTTTTGGGCTGCCCAAATTCCACCACTCCTCTCCTTTACTGAAGTCCCTCCATTGGTTGCCGATCAAGGAGCGGGCCTTATTCAAATTAGATTGCACCACCTTTCAAGCCCGAGCGGCAACGGCGCCGTCTATATTTCCTCGGCAATTGAAGCTTACCATCCCACTAGGGAGCTGCGCTCTTCCTCTATGTGCCTTCTGACAGTCCCCCGATTCAAGAAGAGTCGGATGGGGGCCTGAAATTTTCGGTCCTGGCCCCTTCTTTCTGGAATTCCCTCCCGCTGGCCTTACGCTCAGCTACCTCCTACATGGAGTTCCGAAAATCACTTAAAACCCATCTCTACCTGAAAGCTTTCCCTGCTTAAACTCTTCCTGCTCCCCCGTCCCTGGTTTTTAGTGTTCACCAGCGCCATGAAGCCGCATGGCATACGTGCGCTTTATAAATTCTTTTAAATTAAACTAAATTAAATTGTCATGCATGAGTGCAGTGTTGTGTGAGGGGAATGGGTGCACTAGAAACAGTTAATAGTGATGTGGTTGCGGATTTTCCCCGCGTGCATGACGCACATGTGGAGGTGGGCGGTTGTCCCCTTCCGACTCACTGCCAGATATCTCCACTGGTATCCTGCGCTTGGTAGCAATGTTGTGGAGTATTGCACAAACTGCCACGATGCGGCAGCAGACCTCAGACGTGTATTTGATGGCCCCACCAGTCTTGTGAAGTATGCGGAAACGGCTCTTCAAAAGCCCAAATGTCCTCTCAATGCAATTTCTTGTGCGTATGTGTGCAGCATTGTAACGCCGTTGCTGTGGTGTGGCAGGGTTGAGGTATGGGGTGAGGAGGTACTCACGGAGACCGTAGGCGCTGTCACCTGAAGGAAAGAAGCACAGGGTGAGTGCCTATTCTGCGCAGATACATGATCACAGTGTAATATTTGGGGGCATGTGTACTTACCTAGTAGGTGTCCTTCGCCAAAGTCTCCCCTGGCCAGTCGTGTGTGCATGGCGCTGTGCCGGAATATGAAGGAGTCATGTGTGCTCCCCGGATATTGTGCCACTATGTCTGTGATGATTGTCTTGGCGTTGCACACCATCTGGATATTGAGGGAGTGGTAGGACTTGCGGTTGCGGTACATGTATTCCGTTTGTGCTGGTGGGAAGATGTGGATGTGGGTACAGTCAATGCATCCTATTACATGTGGGAATTGCGCGATCTGAACTGACAGTAGAACAGTAGAACTGAAGCTTGGTGTCATTCAAGTCCTGTTGGGTGGTCGGGAATGAGATGTAGTGGTGTAGCCGGGTCAGCATTGCCTCCAGGAAACTCCTCAGGCAGCGGGACATGGTGGGCTGGGATATCCCCCCTGCATCAGCGACTATCCCCTGGAAGCTTCCGGAGGCCAGTAGGGGCTGGGGATCAGAGAAGGAGGGAGAAGGGGAAGGAATATTGGATTTAATCAGAGCAACCTTATCTATGAAGTAGTTATTGAGCGAGTCGCACAACAACTGGGAAGGGGAAATTTTAGGAGATGTCCTGTCAGAGGAGGCCAGCTCGCGCACTGTGGTGAAGATTTCCCTAGGCTGACTCTCAGCGGCAAGAATTTTCTCTGAGAAGTAGTCAGTCTTGGCCTGTAAGATGGCATTTTTATATTCCTTACATACGGTTTTATAGCGGGCTTTGCTGGAAGGGCAGTAATCAAGCCTCCAGGCGCGCTCTGCTTGGCGCACCTCCAGCTTTTTTGTCTTAAGGAGGGGGGAAAACCACTTATTTGCCTCATGAATGCGCCTAACAGTGACACGTTGTAAAGGAGCTACTTGGTCGCAAGCTCTCGAGAGCCAACCATTAAGCATGGCAACTTGGGGCAATGAAGGGGCGCCCGTTAGGTCAGGGCAGGAAGATGACAGCGTCGCACAGAGAGCAGAAATGTCTCCCTTGCTCCAGTTCCTAGCCCAGGAATTTCTGGGGGAGAAGGGTGTCTTTACCAAGGTAAGATCTAAATAAAAAGAAATCAAAGAATGGTCAGACCACACACAAGGAGTAACAGTAGGCGTGGAAATGGGGACGTTTAGCGTCCAGATTTGATCCAGAGTGTGGCCACAGGAGTGGGTAGGGGAGTGGACGTGGGAAACAAAGTTAAGACTGAGAAGGAGCTGAGAGAAATCTCTTGACGGGGCATCTTCCGCCAGGTCGCCAGGTCAGAAGTTGAAGTCCCCTAGAACTAAAACAGCTGCATTATTGACTACTAGGGTAGCCAATAGATCCTGAAGGGCAAGAATGAACCCTGGATTGGGTTGGGGGGACGGTAAACTAAGACGTATGTAATCGGGACCTGAAAGGAAACAGAGCGTACTACAAGGCAGTCGGCTGTGGGTAAGGGAAAGAAAGGGAGGACCTGAAAATGGAGTCCAGTGCGGAAGATCAAAGCCACTGCACCCCCCCTCTTCCCCTCCGGCCGGTCAGCACGAAGGACCGAGTAGGAGAGGGGGAGGGCTGCCAGCACATTGGGCAGAGAATCTGGTCTATACCAGGTTTCTGTTAGAAACATGAGATCAGGTTTGTAGGAATCCAAAAAGCTAAAAAGCTCTATCTGGTGCTTGACTGCAGACCTGGTGTTTAGCAGAAAAGCCGAAGTTGTGGGGACAGGCATGTGATTGGGGAGGGAGGGAGGGTGGGGGAGGACAGGAGGGGAAGCCAATGAAGGCGACAGAGGGACCGGGAGGAAGGTGGAGGGCCTAGCCCGAGCCAGCCCAAGCTCCGTGATCCGAGTAAGAGTAGGGGGGGAAAGGGGCCATGAATCCTGATAAGAGCAGATTTGGGTGGCAGAATAGGACAAGAGCGGGGCATGATGGGGTGCCCCTACCCCCGGCCGGCCGCGGACGGGCGCAGACGGGCTTAACTTAGGCGCAACTTCGGTGCGCCTTCGTCGCGTCTGCATGGGCGGTCCTTATGTAGGAAGAGGTGGCTGCCCTTCCCAAGATGGTGGACTGCAGCCCCGTCAGCCCTCCGAAGACCGGCCCAGTGCCGGAGCGGGGTTAGGGGTGCAACCAGCTGGAGCAAGGGGGAAGCAGCAGGTAAGCCCAGTCAGGGAACAAAGTGCACGTAGAGAATAAAAATAGTTTTTTATAAAGTAGTCCAGGTGAAAGCGCTGCCGCAAATGTAATAATGACATGAGTTGGAGTTAAGTGAGACCATAAATTTTTATTGTTAATTCACAATAATGTGGCCTTTGTTTTCCTTGGTGTCACATGAGAACAGTATTGCTTCATACCTCCCCATGCAGGGGTAGAGGGCTTGCTTAGGTGTCCAGCATGGCCCTACAGACAGTGTTCAAGGTGTCACTGGTGCCTACGTCCAGACGCACCGAGTCGTCTCTCAGGGTCCTGAGGGACGGTGTTGGCCCGTGATCCTGCTGTGGGCCTGCTGCTGCGGCGGTGTTCAGGCACCGGCGGCAAGGACATGCTGCTGTTGGTTGACGTGACCTCGCTGACATCGTCACCCCCCCTGGTTCACCATGGGCATTGGGCTGCATGCTGAGCACTGCTGCTGTCAGCTGTTCAAGTGACCTGGTCACATCCTGGCAACACTTTACCATTTGCCCCTGCATGGCAAGTGATCTGCGTGAAAGTTGCGATGTAGCATTGCCTACTATGTGGTTGGACCTGGTGTAGGCCGACAGGCGGGCCAGTAGTTGGCGGTGGCGGCGGCGGGTCATGTCCTGCTGGGCTACCAGCAGCTGACTATTTTCACGGACAGCTGCGGTCATCTGTCCGACATTGTGGGAAGTCTTCTGCAGCTGAAGATGTATCGCTGCCAGGTGACGCGCCTGTGTTTGGTGTACCGCTAGCATGCGGCGTTCAATGGCCAGGCCAGGATCAGGTAGATGGAGTGCCCTGCCTGTGCCTGTGGAGGCTTGACGCTGCTGGCGCCTCAGTCCGCTGGACTGGGATCTTGCTCCGGCTGTGCGCCTCGTCTGCCTCCTAGCCGCTGGTGGTGTGGCCTGTACAACTGCCGTGGGTGTCTTTTGGGGCGGTGGCTGGACACCTGTGGCTGCAGGGGTGGCCCTGTCCACACGGGGTGGTGGTGGTGGAATCACTGCAGGTGGCTGGGATGGACCTGGTTGTTGGTCAGATTGGCCCTCAACCTCGGTGTCCTCCGGTAACTCCTCGATATGTAGGGCCTCGCTGTCAGTGCTGGGTTGGTCGGCAGCACCTGTGATGGAAAAGGGTGCATGATTAATGATATGTATCTTGCACATGAGATGTTGCTACATGCATGCAGGCTTGCTTTCCCTGACTGGCTTTTGGAATTACTTTGATTTGACAGGTCTGGCTGTGTTGGGCTATCTGGGGAATTATGATTACACAACAACTACCACAATGCATTGGGGCATTTCAGGTGTGCATGGCCTGCATTACTGGGGATGTCATATTGCTAGTTCAGGAGCCATGGGCATTGTTAGGGGACTGGGTCGCAGTCGCATGGCACTTACCATGTGATTGTTGGCTGGGTCGGGACGAGTCCAGCTGAGTAACACCCACGCAGGCTTCTGGTGTGAGGGTGTCCTCGACAAGGTCCTCCAATGGAGTGTTGGGTGTGGCAATTGGATCCCCTCCACCGGTGGCAACTCACCCCCCAAGCCTCTCCGCAATGCGCTCCTTTGCACGACCTCTCTGGTCGTACCATCGCTTCTTTAAGTCGTCGATTGACTGCTGGGTCACCCCGACTGCATTTACTTTTGCGAGGATACGCAGCCAGATCCGGCGCTTGTCTGCCTCTGGCACCCTCCGGGAGTCCTTGCCGAAGAGGCGTCCATGTTCCTTACAGACCCCCTCAATGGGCTACTCAAGTTCTTGTTCAGAGAACTTTATTTTTCTCTTCCTTCCTTGGCCACTGCTCCCTGCTTCTTCCTGGGACATGTTGGTGAATTGTGTCCTGTTGGGGTGCTGCAAAATCACTGTTGTGGAGCTCTTCACAATGCTGCTTCCACTGTCTGGCTCAGTGATCTGTTTGTGGGAGGGAAAAGCCTACTTCCTGGTTGTGATGTGATCAATGGGCTCGAAATGTGACTTCCCGTTTTTGCAATCTCGCAGTTAGCGAGATCGCAAATTGCGATTTCGCTAATTGCGAAATCGCAATTTCAACATGGAAAACGGGCGATTCTGCGAAATGTAAGCGATTGTGGCACACTCGCAATCGGAAATTGCGGCCGATTGCAATTCGCATTTTTCAATCGTATTTCTTCATGAATGCCATTCTGCGATTTTAAAATTGCGATTCGCTATTTTTCGCTATTAGAAATTCGCAGAATGGCACTTTGATGAATCTATAGGTAAGTATGTTGCAGATGTTTCTGTGCAAACGCTAGGTCACAGTTTGAACTCTTGCAAGGACACCTTATTCTTTCATGACTTAAAATTGTTACAACTAAAGAGAATACTGCTACCAGATATATGAAGGTATTAAAGATTATCATAGCTAAGCACCTGCATGCCATGCGTGTCACCTCTAGTTATACTAGTTATACCCAAAAGTGATACTACATTGAACAACATGCTCCAGAATACAATGCTTCAGTGGTATAACATAAAATAATAGCCCCCTTCCCATACCCTCCCTCCTCCCAGAATATGGTAAGGGCCTCTAAGCCTCCCATATCTAACAGATATTCATAGATCTTGGCCTGAATAGGGGCCCTCTGATGGTTTCCCGCCTCCTCCACAGCGCCAAAGCATTTGCAGATTCCTACTTTACACCCCTGCAATGCTCTGTTAGTTTACAAAAGGATAGACAGATTGTGACCAGCATGGCATGGAGAAGCATAGCAGCTTTTAAAGAAAGTGAAACCTGGTGTGCCCTCTTGTCATCCCTCCTGCTATACCTCCTTCATCCTCACCAATCAGTGGTTCTTGGCAACAGTATATGGTAACTTTGTTTTCAGTTATCAAGAGAATTCGTCTAAAAAATTAGGCTGATAGGCCTGGTCTTGCAATCTTGAAATAAGCTTTTCTAGCACACACTGGCACCAATCTCGATTGGCATGGCTTTGTAAAAAAGTAACGCCATGCAGTGCATAGCGCTGCCTTGCATTACCTTCTCTCAGGTAGGCGTTACATGTGTGGTGCATAGGCATTCCCATGCATCTACCCATGTATCTCAATGTAAACCCATATTTACAGACTAGTAAGCATAGGTTTATGTCAAAATAGTGCGCCCATCTGAGGCTACTGTAACAAGGAGAAATATATTTTTGTCCTTGTTACTTCCTCTGTTTATGTGTGTTGCATGCAAAAAGGAAATAACAGCAAAGGATAGTTTCCCTTCCTGCACAAGAACCTTACCTAACCACAATGTTTGGCTCTAGACTGCCAAAAATGCAGCAGTGTTAGAAGAGAGTAAGACTATACACCATATCTTTGAAAATATGGTCCTGTTGTTCTCTTTCCATTTCAGGCAACACAGAGCAGCAACTTCACTCACTGCGCTGGGTTGACTGAAATGTTAGTAAATATCCCCATCAATAATATGACACGTGCCCAGGCATACATTTTGCCTTAGATCTTGTGCAGCGCTCCACTGCCTTTTTGGCTAGGGTCACAAATACAGAAATAACATAATACCACTTCAGTGGCGGCTTGTGATCTTTGAATCTAGTCCGGCGTAATATATGCACTGAATTTCAGTGAGCAAATTATTCTAGGCCATTATTCTCATGCTCAGTCATTCTCATTCACTCCCTTTCACTCACAGCACTTATTCTCAGTCAGGGTTATTCTCACTCACCCATTACTTTCTCTCATGCTCTCCCACATCCCACCCACTCTCCTCACCTGCGAAAACTGTATTTACTTTTCCTTCACAGCTGTCAATATTTTAACTCTTTTACATTGCCACATCAAATGGCAATTACTATTGGCACATGTGTTACAATTGAGCTGGGTGCTCAGTAGAGAGGCCGCACCAGGGACTGGTTGAACATATATGACCCTCTGGCAGACAGGCACAAGTATTTCTGTTTGCACAACCAGTCGAGTGCTGCAAGTCATTATGGCCCTCGTTCTCTCCCGCCTGGATTTTTCGAATTCCATCTACCATGGTTTGCCCAAATGTTCCATCTACAGGCTGCAAATCATTCAAAACCAGGCGGTGAGACTGGCCCTCGGGATACCGAAGTGGCAGTCTGCCAAAACCCTCCTCATCAAACTGCATTGGCTCCCTGTCAGCCTAAGGGCTGCCTTTAAGCTTGGGTGCCTTATCTTTAAGTCTTTCTCTGGCTCCTGCCCCGTTTTTCTGAAATCCCTCATTCGACCTTACTGTCCTTCACGCAATCTTAGATCACTTCACTTACATCTCTTGGTGGTCCCTTCCTTTAAACTCTATAGATCTGGTGGTCGAAGATTCGCCTTCCTCGGCCCCAAATTCTGGAACTCCCTCCCTCTCCCAGTTAGGATCTCTGGTACTCTCATCCAATTCCGCAAATCACTAAAAACCTGGCTCTTTCCACAAACTAGTTAAATTCCCTCTGTCTCTCCTCAGCACCCTACCAGCGCCATGATACCCACGGTGACAGTGCGCTTTACAAGCACCCCCTTAACATAACATAGAAAACCCAGCAGTGTGTTTCTAAATGTGTTATCACAGAGACGCAGGTCACACAGAGCATCTGTTGTGACACGGGAAAAGGTCTCACACCACCCTTTTAACATAGTTTTGGTTTGTGGAGTACTTTGATTACCCAAAGTCTTACAGAGAGCAACAGTTTGCTTGGTTTCATTCTTTGAGGCACTTTGCTACTGTCTGTATTTTACCGTTTTGAATACTCTATTATTAGAAGGTTTTCAAACTGTCCCTCAACTTTACTTGAGCTGCTCATTACACCATACACACGCCAAGTGCTTATATTTTTTGTGAAATTAAGGGTTTATGTTTCCTTTGTTTTTTTTAAACAACAGCATCTGTTTTTCGCGCTGACAAGATGGATTTAATTATTTTTTATGCTATGACCTCTGCTGGAGACACCTGGGAAAAGGCTGGCAGGACAGGAGAGGCGACTTACCCTTAAAGGAGGCATGGTGTCGGCCATGTTTCTCGAACTTCAGTTCTCTGACAAAGGAGAAAGTAAAAGTAAACAGAAACACTGCATTCACACCTAAGGCATGCACAGTGTATCAATTTACTGCATGGTCACATGGTGAAGGCCTGATTCACCCCCCCCCCCTCCCACATGGGCTGTCTCTTGCACCTGAGCCTTCAGTGATTGATACATAGCCCCGGGCAGGACAGGGCTTAAACTCACAACGCCCGGGGCTACCTTAAAAAGCGATGCTTGCAGTGTGTCATAATGGGTGTTCCCAGGAGGGCCTGAAGATTGGCCAACCAGGGCTGGAACACAGTAAGCCCAGGTTTAATCCAAAATAACTACAGAGGTTGACACATGCGCACAATGTGCATACATTCATGAAAAGAGCCTGACGTTCCTACCCACACTGATGGAGCGTCACATAGTGACAGCAAGCAAGTCAGACTTCATTTTTTAATTACTATTGTAATCGTTACAATAGTAATTATAAAATGTACATGTTTATTCTGAAGGAAATTGGGTGGGCGCAGCCTCTTTGCCCAAAACTAGAAACCTCCATTGCAATACATACGGATAGAAAATCACAATTTGTTACGAAAGGGCTATTTTTCAAAGAACGAGGTATTGAAGGCGCTCGGAGCATTTGTTTGGCAGGTTAGAGTGTGGCACTGCCAGATTTTGGGATTAGTGCACACCAGTTTTGTTATGTTAGACATTTCTAATTGTGCTCTTCATGCTCCATTAACTGAAAATGTTGAAATCAAAACTGTGCAGGAACACGGGCTATAATAAAATAAAATTCCTCTGTTCATGGGGTATGCCTTCCTCTTAATCCTTTCTCCAATCCACTCCTAAAGTGTGTCTGCCTCAGGGCCGGGGGAATAACACAGGCTGCACAAATGATAACTACAACCCTGGCAGGGCCGGCTTTAGTGCTTGTGACACCCGTTGTGACGATCTTTGTTGGAAGTGCAAGCTGGCCCCAACAGTGAGTGCTGTAAAATTCTTGAGGCTTCTCACAGAGGGGCACAACAGTTTGCTGCAATCCTCATAATGCCAATCCATGAAAAGATTCACTTTATTAAAGGCATACCTGCAGCAACGCGGATCACTGAAATAATATCGAGGGACAGAATATCGACCATCAAAAATATCGTTGACAAAATATCGACAGTCAAAATATCGAGTTTCTATCTACAAACAGGTAAGTACAAAAATATCGAGTTAAAAATATCGTTTACAAAAATATAGTTGTAAAAAATATCGTATTTACTAAAAACAGTGTTAAATTAAATTAATATTAATAATTAATTACTAAAATATACGTAAAATTACTTAAATTAACTTATAATAATTAAATAATTAATGAAAGTTACATAAATATTTTTCGATTTCATATTTATTAAAACATATATATATAGTAACAAAATATAATAAAATAATACCCAAAAACTGAAAACTGACCCTGAACCCTAAAAATACCCCTTTACCCAAAAACCCAAAACTGACCCTGAACCCTAAAAATACCCCTTTACCCAAAAACTGAAAACTGACCCTGAACCCTAAAAATAAAAACGATTTTTTTTACTATCTATATTATATAGTTACATATTTTCACTTTCTATATTATTTACAGTCGATATTACTTCACTTACCTTAAAAACGATATTTTGGCTGTCTATATTCTGTCCTGTCGATATTTTGTCCAAACGATATTTTTGACTCGATATTCTGTCCAAACGATATTATGTCTGTGCACCCAGCAACGCACCCTAAATACAGCTCCCTTGGAGACAGCAGTCACAATCAACATGGGGGATGGTCAGGACCCAAACTGACTACGCAAACCCATAGACAAGCATAAAGTACACGTTAGAATGTCACTAACCAATGGGAGGGAGGGGCAGCGCATGACCATTAGCAGTTGTACCTTTTTACTAATGTGCTACCATGTGCCTTGGTTATATGGTTATACCTGTTTTGCTGTACATTTGTACTGTTGACAATGAGAATACCAATAAATATATATATATATATATATATATATATATATATATATATATATATATATATATATATATATATATTTTTTTTTTAACAAATCACACCATGTGGGATAATGTGGGCATTTTCTCCTCTGCATGTGAGACACATGCATCATCCTAACCCAGATCACTTCCTATCGTAGTGAATTACCACAACATTGTGGAAAAGATATTGTGCTACACGTATATTGTGCCAAAACTATTGTGGGGCAGAATATAGTAGATAAGAATATCATTTTTAGGTATATAATGTTTTTTTAAATATAGCTGTAAATAATATTAATTTGTTTAGTATAATTATAGTATTATGTTTATACTTATTTAAGATGTATTGCTTATAATGGCCTCATTTATGAAAAGTGACGCATCGCTGCGTGAAAACAGCGATGCGTCACTTTTCACTGCGCCCTCCTTGCGACACCAATGACGCGTCATATTAACAGTATGACGCATCATGGCGCAAGGAGTTACAGATACGTCAGTATTTCTGATGTATCTGTATTACGCAAAAGTGACGCATTGCTGGAGTGTGTCACAAAAGTGACGCAACTCCAGCAATGTAACCTTTCACATGGGGCAAGCCCCATGTGAAAGGGCCTGCGTCAGTCTTACGCCTGCTGTGAGGCAGGCGTAAGAAATTGACGCATTTGTGTCCTAGAAGTGGCGCAGTGAAATCTTATAGATTTCACTGCGTCACTTCCATGACCCTTTCTTGCGTCATAACGCCCCCCCTGCATACATTATACCTGGCGCAGGTATAATGTAGCGCAGGGGTTTACAAAGTGACGCATCTAGGTAGATGCGTCACTTTGTAAATATGGTGCAACAAGGCACATTTTTTACGCTGCTGGTGCGTCACAAAAAGTGACGCACCGGCGGGATAAAAGTGACGCAGGGCCTCATAAATGAGGCCCAATGTTTTTAGTGCAATTATTATGATAACAATTTGTTTTATTTTTATAGTATCATTAGCAATTTTTAATGTGTAGCTTAAAGTTGTTCAAGTGAAATTAGTGATTATTAATTTAGTAGCAGATTGTTGGGTTTTGGGGGCATTAAGGTGGAAAGATATGGAAAATGTAAATTACTGTTTTTTTATTGGTAATGTTTTTGTTAATTTAATAATCAATAATGTAATTTTTTTATTCATTCAGTGGCTTAGCAATTGCCCCAGACGACACAAGTTTTGGGGACAGCAGCCTCCACCCCCCACTCATACCTGCGCTCATCGCGGGGTGGCAGATGTGCGGGAGTCACCAGCACCCTCCTCACTCTCACATGCGGGCTTTCGCGGGGTAGCAAACGCATGGCCGCCATGGGTGGCCAAAGATCTAGCTCTGCCAATAAATTGATTATTTTTTATTTAAATTATTTTACTATAGTTTGTATTTACTAATGTGTAATTTAATTTGTTTAAGTTGAATTAGTAACTTCTATTTGGTAGAGGGTTTTTGGGTTTGAAGGAAATTAGGGCGGGAAGTGATGTAAAGTAAGGCTTTTATTTCTTTTTAATTTTCATGTTAATTAAACATAATTTATAATTATTTATCTACAGTTTCAATTTAATAATTGCTATTTCAATTATTTAGTATAGTTTGTCATTAATTATTTGTAATTTACATTTTTGTTAATGTAATTTTTAATTAGTATCATGCTGTTGGGCTTGTAGGGGATCTGGTTGGGAAGTTACTGAAAATATAAATTATAGTTTTTTTTCTATTTTTAAGAAATTGTTATGTTAATTAAAGTATAAATTGGTAATTAATTATCTAAAGTATTTAGTTGATTAGTGTATTTACTAATACAAATTTGAAAAAGTTTTATATTTCTAATTTGTTTTAATTGTATTTGTTTTACTTAATTTAATAATATTAAGGCTTTATTGGACTTTTTTTATTTTGTGTGCTCATTGTTGGGGTATTAGGGAGGTAAGTGTATTATTTGTTATTTGATTTATATTTGTATATTCATTTTGCAATATGAAATGTTATTTTATGTATCAATAATAATATATTTTACTTTGATTTTGTATAAATATCTTTATTTTGCAATGTATTTAAATACTTTTTTAAAGTTTAGGAATTGGACTGGTATATCTAACCAATCCAAATTCCAACACTTTCCCAACTGTTGCTAAATTGAAGCAGAAACGTTGGTCCTGATTCACAAAGGTAAAGTTAGACAAAAGTCTAACTTTACAACTTTCGGTTTTCACAAAGGGCATTTACTACTCGTAAATGCCCTTTGTGAATACGGAAAGTCATAAAGTTCAACTTTCAGTATTCACAAAGGCCATTTACGAGTAGTAAATGCCCTTTGTGAATACCGAAAGTCGTAAAGTTAGACTTTCATCTAACTTTACCTTTGTGAATCAGGCCCAGTAAATATAAACCCTGCAAAGTCCAACACTTTCCCTATTGTTGCTTACATTGGAGGTGGAAAAGTAGGTTTAATCCCTTCAAAGCCCAACACTTTTCCTGTTTTTGCTTACAATGGAGCAAGAATATTAAAAATTCACCACTCCAAAATCCAGCAATGTCACTACTGTTAGTAAGATTGGAGTAGGAATAGTAAATCCAAACCCTCCAAGTTCAAATACCTTCTTTGCTTTTACTGAGTTGGAGTAGGAATAGTAATTTAGATCCCTCAATAGTCCAACACTGTCCCTACTGTTTTTCAAATAGGATTGGAAATAGTACATTTAACCCACCCAAAGTCCAACACTTTCTCTACTGTTGCCTAGAATGGAGCAGGAAAAGTACATTTAACTCTTCCAAAGTCCAATACTTTGTCTAATGTTGTGTTTTTTATGATTACTTCTTATTATATTTAATAGCAATATTTTTTATTTAAAACTTGCAATTTTATATGGATTGTATTTTTCATTGTATTATATTAGTGATGGTTTTAATTAAGCTTGATATGTTTTTGTTATACACATACATATCTATAGAAAGTTACCACATATTTTAATTCTTATTTTTAATTATTGTTAATATTTTAACGTCTTTTAACATTGTTTAAATATCTTTTACACGTTTTGAAATATATATATATATATATGTACTTTATTTACATTCATATGTTAAACTATTTATTTTTAAATCTATTATAATTTTGTAGTATAATATCTTAAATAAATGACACTTTGGCCCACATTGTGATGTTGGTTAGAGATGCCTGCGACCGACACCGTTTCGGTGAGGGATACGCCTGACCATAGGTCTGTGGTGCCGAACACCTAATTATGATGTGTTCACACATAGTGCAGTCGGAAACTAGCATTCCTCTATAGGAGCTTGTGCAGCAGGCGGAAACCGCCAGCCGCACATACTCCCGATGAAAGTTTGTGTACATCCCTACACCGGGGTGGCAGGCGCCAGTTCAAAGGTACACAATAGGTGCCCCCACAGGGCCAAATGCGGAGGCAGCGGAGGGAAGGGGGCCCTGGTAGGAGCCCCCAATGTCACTTTCTGAAACCCTTTCGATGTCCAAAAGGCCGACATAGAATGGCTGTCGGAAACCGACATCATAATCCCGATGGTGGAAACGCCGTTCTAGTGAGGTTCCTGACCGACAGACGGGCTCATGGAAAGCATTGGTCGCCCCCCCCCGACTGCTGCCTCGGACCGCACACATTATAAGGCGTCAGTCAGATCACAGCAGTAGATGCATCGTAATTACGCCCATAGTATTATACGTATGTATATTTCGATATACGTAATTAGGTTTTGGTGATATTCTGGAACATTCTGGTCTACAATATTTTTGACACAATATTTT
This sequence comes from Lissotriton helveticus, assembly GCF_964261635.1. Lineage (NCBI taxonomy): Eukaryota > Metazoa > Chordata > Amphibia > Caudata > Salamandridae > Lissotriton > Lissotriton helveticus. The sequence continues at coordinate 1,629,803,112 of NC_136065.1, read as the reverse complement.
GGTAATTTACATCCAAAGTAGTTAAAACTATATATTTTATTGATTATATTTTTGACACAATATTCTTTGCAATATTTCATCATGTAACCTCCTATTTCATCTGCTCTTGAAGTTGGAAACTCTTTAAGCTTTCTTAATGACATTAAATAATACTAATAATACTAATAATAATAATAACTGAAGCTTATACAGGACATGGTTACACTAGCCAGTATGTCCCCGCGCTAATAACTTGGCCACCAGATTACCATACTATTATGACCTCCAACACCAGAACCTCCTTGTGCCTATCCCCTGGGGAATAAGTGAGTTTTCAAATCTTTGCGGAAAACCACCTCTGAGGTTTCTACACGGAGCCTGAGGGGAAGGTTATTCCACAGACGGGCAGCCAGGAACCGAAAGGACCTCCCTCCCATTCTTGCTCTTCTGATATTAGGTACCTGCACTAGACCCACCCTCTAGGATCTCAATTGACGATTCGGGGTGTATGGAGTTAAAAGGTTAACAAGAAAGCAGGGTCCTTTCCCCGATGACTTACACAGAGGGCTTTAAACTTCCCTAACTGGCAACCAATGAAGCATCTCCAAAGCTTTTTTAGAGGCTGCTCTCTTAGGTAACATCAACACCAGGTTGGCGGCAGCATTCTGGATGCGCTGCAATCTCTGGAGACATCTTACATTAGCTCCCAGATAGAGAACTATGTCACTCACTGAGTGTACACAGGTGGATCAATGAGTTTCCAAAGGGTAAAGGTGACCAAGGCATGGACTAGGGATTTTCTGGCTGTAACAGTGAGTAAATCCAGAGTCTTTCTGAGGCCACGTAGAATACCAAAACACCTGCCAGCGACACGCCTTGTGTGGTAATCGAATAAAGCTGTGACTACTTCCTCCAACTCCCCCTTCCTCATTGTAAGTAAAACATTTCATGTCGGAGGTACCTATAATACCTCCCCACAACTACCCCTTACACCCTCCCCCCACACACACACTTTCAAAACCCTTGGAAGCTGAATGATTTGTGCTTCCTGTATCTAATATATGCCATGCAACTCCCTGAATGTAAAAACCCATTCTTTCTATCTAGGTCTCATACCTGTGCAAACCATGTTCTTCCACTCCATTATATTTAACTGCCTGGCCATTTGGGTAGATGTTGCAGGCCTCAAATGGGAACAACAGGGGCATAGGGGGGCTTGCTTCTAGTGCAAACACCAGCTCTTGTTCTACATATAGCTGTACAGAGATGGCCCGCCTGGGTATCTGATCTACGCTTTTCCAGTTCATCAACAGTAGGTGTACCACCCTGGGTGGACAGAGCACGTTGGAAGCCTGGAGCTAGGGACCCAGTATGACACTTCACTGTATTTGATTCTGCCCTCCGACTGCACCATAGCCATCCTTAAGTGGGCTGATTAAACCTAAGTGTCATAGAGAGAGGCTGACTGGAAAATCAGCCATTCTCGTAATATCAGGGCTTCGAAGTTTCCCCAGTGAGCCAAAACTCACCTCGATGCCCATGCAGGTCATGGGTGAAAATGTATCCACCCCCTACAGCTTGTGTGTAAGGTTGCAGGAGTCCGGAAAACACAGAAGCAAACCAAGTAAGATCAACCACAACCAGCAGCTGTCCATCTGCTGATCCCCTCTGGTTATCTGTCCCCAGAGGAAAGATGGAAGTATGGGCATTTGGGAGAGCCAAAAGCAAATTCAGACAGACCGCACTATTTGGTTTTATTTGAATTTTTCTGATCAATCACAGTATCAATCGTCCAAGCCTGTTACACCTTAGTCGATACCTAAACTTTGGAGTATTTGAGATGTGAAACTGTCATTTCCATGGGATTCAGTGCAGCCACCATTGACCTCCAGTGTATTTGATAAATTTAAGACCCCACTGACTGTCTGCCCCATCGTTTTACTGCGGCCTCCACTGACAGGTTCACTGAGTGTTGCAAAATATACATGAATATCCTTATAAATTCATGTGTATGCACTTTAAAAGATGTCATGCTTACATACATCACATTGACATGAGGCCTGGAGCTCCAAAGGGCTTCCTATCTGACCTTGACTGGACAAGCTTCAACAAGCTATTCTGTACCCCCTTAGAGGTCACTTTGCCTGTCCTGACTACATGATATTTCTTAGTCTGGTTGTGCAAGTTGCTTACACCGTGCTGAGCCAGCCTTTCTGGTCTGCCCATATCTGGCTGTTTATAATTTGCATGGTACAGACATTGCACAACCATGTTAGCCATATTTGGCTTGGTGCCTTATTCGAGTTCCGCTGACATGGCATTACTAAACTATATAGCACCAAGAAACCAGCCACTCTGGGCAGAAGTGGTCTGAGAGCCCCTAAGGCAGGAGACCTGACTTCTTCTTTGCTAATTTGTAATGATGCATGCTTGTGGTTACAACAAATAAATGTTACTCTGTTTCTGAGCAAACCTGCTATGTCTGGTGAATTTCATTCATTTTCTCCTGGGAGGGTGCCAGTATTTTCCCATCAGAATGGGGTCAAATGTGGGATATTGGAGGACTGTGATGTCACCAGTCGATAAGTGAGAAGTAAGCTAAATAACTAACTTGCCTTGCTGCAAGTGACCTTTCAGTCTTTCAAATGCATATTTAACCCATAGTATTAATAAAAAAGGGGCATTAACTGGCATTTAAAATAAACAGGGAACTGTAGCAAATGTTTTAAAATATTCTCTGTATCAATACACTAATTGATATGTGGCATACACTGCAGGAGAGCATGGGTTAGAGAATAATTTATGTGTACTTGCAGATATAAGAAGTAGTGAAACAGGTGACTGATAAGTAACTAAGTTACTTTTTGTCAATAAATATTGACAAATGGCTAGACCCTTTGGGGTTTTTATAAAAATCCATTGCAGGAGACCCTATGCTAGGATGGGGTATTGATTTTACCCACAAAAAGAAACCCTCCCAGAATATAGTGAGTGGAGATTCTGATTTGCGGGGTGCACCGGAACACAGGGAAATAATTTTGAAATATGCGTAGTTATGTCATGGATTAATGACTGCATTTGAATAGGGTATTGATCATCAGTACTGGACCCCTATGTTTCCTTGAATGAAAAGGAAAAGACTCAGTATGACCACCGTATAAATGAGGAAGATAAGAAATGGAGTTGGGTGGCAGGCGCTCTGAATAAAAAAAAATCCCTAGTTTTAAATTGTGGGAATTCCTCCTAGCAGGGATATCTCCGTAATTTCTTGGAACGCAGCCAGCCTAAACTCTAATAAAAATAAATTCTAATTATTGAAGGATCAGAGCACAGATATAATTTGTCTACAAGAGACCTGGATCACAATGGATTGGTCCATGGAAAATTATATAGTGCTGAGCCAGCCTGCGCTCCAAGTGAATAGAGGGCATGCTAAATGAGGAAATGCTATTATGCTTAGTACAAATTTTAGCTGGTTTTATAAAGAATTTTTTCATGATTCTAACTTGATTCAGGCAATTAAGTAACATCTCAAGGACTCCCAGGATCATTTAGATACTCTGTTAATTGTAAACGTATATCTTCCTCCAGATGCATCTCTTGCTCACCTAATGAAAGATCTATTTGTTTTTATTTCCTCTTTTCTGGAGAGGGAAGATTGTACATCTCTATTGCTAGTAGGTGATATGAATGCTAATCTCTCCTCACATAGTATGAGGGTATTTCCAACACTGAAAAAAGTCCTAAAAATCCCCATGGCACAATTCCCGAATAAAAGTAGGACAGATAAAAGGGATGCCTTATTACTTGAAGGTGTGAGAAGCTTAGATCTTATAATTGCTAATGGGAGGTTAGAAAACGATATTCCTGCAAATTATACTCATAAGGCCCCATTAGGGAATTCTATTATAGATTATCTCATTGTTTCCTCTGACTTTTTTCAAACTCTCATAAGTATGGAGGTTTTGGGATCAGATTTTAGTGATCATATGCTGATCTGTTTTAAATTTAACTATACTTGCGCTAAGGTAGCCCCGTGGAACTTTAGAGACAGTAATATAGGGTTTAATATAAATAATGGCAGAATTCACTGGAACATTCAAGCGACAGTCAAAGTAAAAGCAATTTTAACAGTTCTGATAAAAGATCAGCACCATCTAGGTATGCCCGAATACGATATGTCTCGAATTGATCTTTTGGAAAAAATTTCCCATAATATTGGTTCTTTAGCTGCATTAAGTAAATCATTGCGTGTTCCCACTAAACAGAAATCTTATTTTAATCCATCGCTTATTTTAAATAGGGAAATCAAAAAATTGGTGAGAGCACAGTTCCTTAACTTTTCTAATGAACGTAGTAATTTAATCAACTTATTGAAGAGGAACAGGCAGAGGAAAAACGCTCTCTGAAGCAATTAAAGGAAGATGATGCATGGGTGCAGTTAAAAGAAACAGCCTCTAAAAACAACTTCAAAAAATTTTGGGAAGTAATTGCTGACTGCTGCGGTACAAGAGTTAAATCTTTCCCCATTCCGGTTAAAGAAGAGGATTGGAAAATCCACTTGGTAGAACTCTACGCAGCAAATACTAACTCTCCTAGTTTCCTCCCCGCTTGAAGAACTGGGATTTCAAGTACCCAGCGGCGCCAGGGACACGCCCAAAGTCCTCTGGGTTCCCTTGCCTTGGTATACAGAGACACGGAATACTTCTAGGTGGCGTCAGAGATCAAATTTATTAGCTGCAGCTAGTAGCAGAAATCCCAGCAATACAACATGGTGTACAACTCAAAAAACTGCTCAATTTTACTAAGGCGAGACATCCCTATTTATACACAAAAAGGTACATTTAAAATGCACGCCCCTGCACCAAAATTCAACCAATAGAAAATACATGACATCACACAGCATCATATAGTAAAGCTCATTTTACAGTGTCCCAACCCACAAGTCAATATTTAGGCATATCTAAATAATAATCTGGAAGGCCCGGACAAACCCTTAATTGAAAGCGTAACCCATGAAATGAGGAAACAGTAAAGAAAAGTAGTTTCAGATAATGTGCAAGATAACAGAAACATAAAGAAACTTAAAAGTTAACAAATGTCTCGAATGGTGATTGGGAAAGTGGATAACGATCTTGCAGGGAAATTGGCTTGGCAGGGTCAATTCCAGGTGAAAGGCCAACTTCTGAAATTAACTCCAGCGCACGAAGGAAACCTTAGTTAATGTACACATGACCCACAAAAGGTCAGACTGCTTTGCTCGCAGACTAACTTCTGAGGCCTACGTAAAAGGCAACACCTGATGGCAGTCACGACGCATGGTAAAAACCCATGTTTAGAAAAGAAAGTCGTGCACTTTGAAGGCACGCAAAATCACAGAACCTCAGACCCTCCTTTTGCCATTACGTAGGCAATAACCTAAACTCATGTCAATCTGAATCTAGGTCTATATCTATTCTTATCAGGTTATCAAGGTGTTGCTGTAACATCATCTTATTATCCTTCACTTCTCTCGGGACTGGTCTTCTCACACAGATCGTAGCACAAAGACTACAAATGGCGGGACCACACTGGATGCATAAACAACACGAGAAAAGGATAGCTAACGCCATACCAAGGAACATCAAAATCTTCCATCCCCATTTGGACAACAATTCCCATAACCATCCCATCAACGACCAGTCTCCTTCGTCCACATGAATAGACTCAGAGATCTTATGTAGTCTAGAGATGGCTTGGTACACTGTCGGGGCATTATCTGGTATGAAAACGCAGCAACTAGATCTAATCAATTTGCATACCCCACCTCTATATGCAAGTATAATATCTAAAACAAAACGGTTCTGTAATGTCATAAGGCGATCCGCTTGAAGCTCAGCTGTAATATTGCTGAGGGCACCTGCAGTCTCATTTATAGTGGCCTCAACCACTCTCGTAAGCTGACGAATATTCCTACTATTAGCCATAGGACCCCAAAAGGGTAGGAAACCCTTAAAGAAGTCTCTAACTTCTTGTGCGACAGTATCTTTCGCATCGATTACACCTCTACCATATCTTGTCTTATGGTAATCGGAAACAGCAGTGTATGTAGGGGGAAGCAAAAATGCCACGTAACATGTGCCGGAAAAATCAGATGGCAACCAGGTGTATGCTCTATCATAACAGACAAAATACGTGCCTTTAGCTGGCACGAACGGAGGAGATTTCTGGGACGTATAAACGTATGTGTGAACACACACACTCTTACCAAGCTGAGCTCTCGGATTCTGACCATTACCTTGCAAACAAAGATGACCTCGGTGGGGTATAATCCAAATAGGGGGAGACCTTCGCTGTCTTTCTTTCTCCATCAAGCTAACACTATATGTCGTCTTATTCCAACCGACACATGCTTGTACCTCATCTTTAGGGATAGCATTATACGCGTCAATATCTCTAATCCTATCGACTATTCCCCGTATCAAAGCATTCTTGCTCACGTTATCGTTAACAGAAAGCACTGGAGAGGCTTCGTTCGCATAGATAAACATCGATGGGAGTGCCCAAACTGCCCCATTAGGCGAAAAAGGCAAAACCAAATATGGCATTCCCTTGTCTGTAGTATGTGGCATAAGACCACACACCCAACAATTCGTGGTATTTATGACTAGCTGATGCTGATGCAACATCTGTATAAACAAATTATTCACAAATTCTGATCTTCGTGTCTGTTCATGTTCAGGTAACGTATGAAACTCATGTGGAGTTGCAGTAGAAAAAGTAAGAGTGGGTTGGGAGGTAGATATAAGCGGCAATTCTGTGACATAGAAAATCCAACCCACACAAACTAACGTAATATTCACAAGCATAGGGAAACACATTATTAAAAAACATTTGCTACGAACCAATGTACACATTTTCATTTTGAAACCACTTTTCTCAACACCTTTCTCAGACCCAAAAGACTCCATCCTCTAACCGTGCTATTCGCGGCGGTTGGGTGTTCCGTGCTAAGGAATGAGTCTGTCAGTCCAGGGAACGCTCTGAGACTAACCAGAACCTCGACCTTGTGTCTTCGACTTGCACTCCCAAGTCTTTACACAGCGACCTTACAGCTGAGTGGTGACTCGAAAAAAAAAAGTCTCTTGATCTGACAAGGTGTAATTCACTATATAAAAAATTCCAGTTTCAACTTTATTTGTCCATATGTACAGTCTTTCGCGGTCTTAGATCGTAGCGTTCTTTATTAGGTACAGTTGGATCCTTAAATAACAGTTCCGGATTGGTGGTGTCAATCTTTAGATGAGGAGGCATAGCAGCTTGCAGAACATCATCATCCTCGCGTTCTGACCGTGTCCATGTCAAATGAGCATCACTAAATGGAACAAATCTAGGAGTTTTTTCACATTCAGAATCGGATATACCTCCCCTCACCCACTTGTCATATGGTAAGGGCAATGGAACTTTTTTACAGTGGGTGGCATGCACCCAGTTCTTCTTGCCAGCTACTCTAACAGCAGTTCGAGTCACTAACAAAACTAAGGGCCTCATTATGATTGCGGTGAATCCGCATACTCCGGGCCGGCGGAAGCCACCGCCGGCCCGGAGTATGTGGATTCAACGCCGCAGCCACATAGAACACCCACCGCCAGATTAGGATGGCGGTGGGATTGCGGTTGGACCAGCGGCGGACGGCAGGTCAGTCCGCCGCTGATCCGCGGGGTGGGGAGGGCTATTTGGTGACGGTGTCTGCAAGACACCGTCAGCCAAATTAGGATTTGCACGGAGACATGCTTTTCCGCGGCGGCTTTTCCGCTGTGGAAAAGCATGTGGACTTTGGCTTCTGGGGGCCCGTTGCGGGCCCCCAGGGTGTCGGGGGTGGGGGGTGCACATGGGGGGTACCTATGGTACCCCCCAACATTTACATGCACAAAGCGGCAGGCACCGCGCGGTGCCTGCCGCTTTGTGCATGTAAATGTAATACATGCATTTTTAACATTGCGGTGGGTGCTGCTAGAAGCAGCACCCGCCTCAATGTTATTAATACAGGATGTGACCGCCAGGGTGGCGGTCACATCGTAATTTGCACGGAGGGACTGCCGCTGCCCCTGCGGACGGTCCCTCCACTTCTGGGGTGGCGGACGGACGCAGGTCCGTCCGCCATCCTAATCTGCCCCTAAATGCGGTCCAGTCCATCTCGGCTCCAAATTCTTTGCTCTTTGAAAATTCTTCGTGAGAATATAATCGCTGGGTTGAATTGTGTGTCCTGGATCCGCAGTTGCTGTCGGTAGACTGTCATAGACCTGTTGGTGGAGAACACGTAATTTAGCAGTCAAGTCATGTAAATAATCCACCAACATAGGGTACTCAATACTTCTGTATTCTTTAGGACGAGGCACACCCCAAACATTCGCAGGACGACCAAACACAATTTCATACGGACTAAGTCCCACTCGAGAATGCACAGTCGTCCTTGTTGACAAAAGAGCCAACGGCAAGGCATCCGGCCATGTAAGACCAGTGCTCGCTTGTACCTTAGCTAATTTCAGCTTCAAGGTACCATTGTAACATTCAACAAGTCCAGCAGACTGGGGGTAATTCGCTGCATGGAAAATCTGATTTATTCCCAATCCAGCACACACTTTCTTCATGATTTGACCCACAAATTCACTCCCATTATCCGACCATACAATTTTCGGCAAACCATACCTAGGGAAATATTCTCTTTGAGCAAAACCTTGGCTGTAGACAAGGCAGTATTATCTTTTAGGGGGTAGGCCTCTATCCACCTGGAAAAGGCACAAACAACCACAAGGACATACTTCAAATTATTGCATCTCTCCATGTGAATACAGTCTAACTGTATCACTTCAAACGGATACGTTGGAGGAGCAAAATGACCAGCTGGAGTTGGAGTTCCCTTACCAGGATTATACTTCAGACAAATCATACAATGTTTCACCACGTTCTCTGCACATTTCGGAATTCCAGCATTCTGCCAAACTGGAGCCAACAACTTGCATATTCCCTTCGAACTTATGTGAGCCATTCCATGAGCCATTGTAACCACTGGGAGCACATACGCATCAGGCAACAACCATCGCTGGTGTTCTGACAACTCAACCCAACAACCTGTCGAATCCAACATACCCGTAGTCTCTCTCCAAACACTCACTTCTTTCTCAGTTGCTTCAGCCTGAATCATTTTCACACTTTCTATTGTGTCTTCACACATTCCACCAGCCATAACCCAATTAGCTGGGCCTGCAACATACATACGGCTCATCATGTCTTTCGCCGTTTCCTACGCAACTTCATCTGCAAACGCATTCCCTCGACCAACATCGTCCACAACTTTCTTATGCGCACTACACTTCACAATTGCAATCTGCTTTGGGAGAGTGAGAGATTCCAAAAGTTCATTCACCAACTGCCCATGCTGTATTTTTGTCCCATGCGAAGTAAGGAACCCACGCTCTCTCCATAAACGCCCAAAACTATGGGCAACACCAAACGCATACTGACTATCGGTGTAAACATTCACTCACTTTCCTTCTGACAACACACACTCTCTAGTCAGTGCAATCAACTCTGCTGCTTGCGCAGAATTCTGTGGTATGCGTGCTGTCTCCTCAACTGTATGTAAAGTTGTAATAGCATACGCTGCAGTCGTTTCACCATTCGGAAGCTTAAAACACGAACCAACTACCCATAGGGTACCATCAACATCCGTAAGGGGAGTATCCCTCAGGTCAACTCTAGCTTTCGTTTCTTCCTCTGTACGAAGAAAACAATCATGCTGTTCCTGAGGATCTGTCTCTGTAGAGATCGGTAAAAACGTAGCTGGATTCAGCACATTACATCGTTTAATGTGAACATGACTAGCCAACAATGTCTGTGCCTTAGTCCTGTTCAATAAGGTATCCACTGCATGTGGGACCATTACAATCAACGTATTGTCCAATACCCAACCAGCAGACTGTTGAATAGAAACTGCCGCTGCAGCTGTAGCTCTCAGACAACTCGGCAACGCCTTAGCAACTGGGTCTAACGTTGCTGAAAAATACGCGCATGGACGCTGCTTGTCCCCAAATGGTTGTGTCAACACTGACAATGCACAACCTTCTCTCTCGTGCACGTACAACGTGAAAGGCTTACTATAGTCTGGAGTACCCAACACAGGAGCCGAACACAATGCATCGCGTAGTTCAGAAAAACTTTTCTGACATTCGTCAGACCAAGGAAGAGGATGCGGAGTATCTTTCAGAGTCAATGCTAACAGTGGTTTCGCTAGCAAGGAAAAATTGGGGATCCACTGTCTACAATGTGATGTAATACCTAAAAAGGCACGCACTTCTCTCTGTGTGGATGGTACATTCATTTGCGCAATCGCTTGAATTCGTTCTGGGGTCAATCTCCTTCCCTCCTTCGACAGAGGTTACCTAAGTAGGTCACTTCTTGGCGACAATATTGCAACTTTGAAGGTGACACTTTATGATGAAGGTCAGACAAATACCGCAACAAAGAAAGAGTAGCCTCTTTACAAATCTTTTCATCATCAGCAGTAATCAACAAATCGTCGACGTACTGAATAAGAGTAGCACCAACAGGTAACACAAAACCGTCAAGCTGAGTTTTCAACGCTTGACTATAGAAGGAGGGACTTTCACAATAACCTTGGGGAGCTCTCTTAAACCAGAAGCTTCGGCCTCCTAATGAGAAGCCAAAAATATCCCTACTCTCCTCAGCAATAGGAATACTGAAGAAAGCATTCTTCAAATCGATGACAGAAAACCAAGCTGCCGAAGCAGGAATCAAAGTCAACAAAGCAGTGATATCAGGTACCACAGGAAACTGTGGCAATACTATCTTATTGACCTCTCGAAGGTCGATCACAAACCTGTACACAGGTGGCTGAGAAGCATCAGTACGTTTAAGAACAGGCAAAACAGGACTGTTACACACATTACCTCTCGTTTCCTCAACTACACCCTTCTCAACCAGATCATAGACAATCGCTAAAAGAGCTCTCTCACCATCGCTCGAAATCTTGTATTGTGGAATATGAGGTAGCCTAGCATTTGACTTAAGGGTGACTTAAGGGTGACAACATAAGGTGGAATCTGCAAAAGACCAACATCATTTGGACCTGTGGCCCAAAGTGTATCAGGAAGCGAACGCAATTCCAGTGGCAAACAATCCTTAGACAAATACATTGGAGAAATCACTTTCTTACCGAGGGTAAGTTGTACTCCCGAAGGAGAACAATGCAATGTCGCATACAATCTTTTCAGCAAGTCCAAACCCAACAGATTCTCACCACAACCAGTCGTTAAAATAAGTGGAGCTTCCAATTCACAAGGGCCAATGGTAAGGTACAAAGGACTAGAAACCGGATTACGAACTGGGGCGCCTGAAAATCCTACTGAAACATTGGTCAAGCCAGACAAAGGTGCGCCAGGAAGTTTAGAGTGCATAATAGAACTCTTCATCGCACCAGTATCCAAAAGAAAAGGTTCTACCACACCTGATGTAATCACTTCAACATAAGGTCCACTCTGGTCTACTGGAACAGACACTACTCCCTCTCTTTGTCCTTGGCTGTCCTAGTTATCAATATAACCAGAACACTCACCTTCGACATAGTAATCCTCAACATAATACTGGGCAGACTGACCACTCGGAACATTCTGTCTGTCAAAATTATTTGCAGAATTTTGTAGGGAAGAAGAACGCTTATTCTGAGGGATCACACCACGTCCCCTACTCCTAGGAGCTTTCTGAAAACTACCACAACCTCTCTGACCAGATACACCATTCGCACGCTGTAACAAAGCCGGGCAACTATTCTTGTAATGACCTTTCTCTCTGCAATACGCACACTGATTAGGGCCAGGAAAGAATCGCGGAGCATAGGGTTCAGGCTTCTGTAACAATCTCTGAAATTGTGGAGGTTGCTGAAACTGAGGCTGATTCTGATGAGGCGGATAAGCTTGCTGCAAAAGAACTTTCGTCTTTAACTCTTTAGTTTTCTTCTCCGCTTTATCCTTCTCATCTTTATCCCTATTCTCGTAATATTGTGCAGTAGCCAATATCTGGGCCAACGAAGAGACAGCCCATGAACTCTCAGAGTCCTTTAACTTATTAGAAAGTTTGGGAAGCAAATTAAGGACAAATTTATCCACAAACAACCTTTGACCACCTTCCGTACTCATATCCTGACCACTATGATCAATAAACGTCTCTTCAAACCTAGTGAAGAAATCAGATACACTCTCGTCTTTCCTCTGCTTACATGCTGCTAACTTATCCCAATTTACTCGTAAAGCGGGCATCATCGTTTTCATCAAATTAATAATTCTACCTGGTAATTCTGAAACTAAAGGTTCAGGTTTAGCACCTCCCTCCTGTCTACCATCTGCGGCAACAATATTCGCCCAGGTATCACCTAATTCAGCAGCGTGATTCTCATGACGAATCTTCGCCCACAAAGGTTGGGGGACTACATTACCCATCAACATATCGATGTCAGCTAAATTCATAATACACGCTTCAACTGTCTGGGACAACTCCTTGTAATAACCAGCAGGATTCTTACGAGGGTCAGGTAAGGTCTGCTTAAGAGCCAAGACCTCTGCTCTCTTCCAAGGGACATGTACCCATATTCATTGAAAATGAGCCAGAGCGGCCTGAATACCCTGATTTACATTAGCCTGAACTGCTTCTTTCCATACAGGAGGAACTTCTCTCATAGGATACTGTTTCACTTTCCTCCTAACAGAAGAATCAGCTTCATACAATGTCTGAGGTGGAAGGCTAGATCTAAAAGCCAGTATCGTCTCTACGGCATCTGTAATATCAGATTCCACTATCATCCCTTTAGCAAAATCCGACTGAACATCAAGTAGTTCCTGCGGGATCAAACCCAAATCATTATCTTCCCTTTCCTGACGCAAAAACATACACATCACATTAAAAACATACCTTTGCTTAGGCGGCTCCCACTGAAAGAAACCAAACATCCATAACCGCTGGCAAACTATACCTTGAGGCATTTATAATCCATTTACGAGCCAACAAATCCAACACAGCCCGTTCCTCGGAACCAGGAAGCTGACTACGACTCTGCTTACGCTCCGAAACAGGGGTCATATTCAGTGACCCAAACAATGGTGACAACAAATTAGAAACCGTTTCTGTCATTCGTTTTCAGACATAAGAACAGGAGAATAAGTATTTTGAGGCAAAGAAGGTGTAGGGACAAGAACAGTAGAAATCGAAGATGCAGAAGCAGAAGGCAAAGGAGTAGCAATGGTGGCGACCCTAGAATGGGTTGCGCAGGAGGAGGCAAAACCATCTGTGTAGCACCGGGTGGCTGAACAACAGCAGGAGGTTGAACAACAAAAGGGTGGAACAACCGGGGGTAATAGAGGCGCAGTAGTACCCTGCACATAGGGAGGTGGCAATCTCAGTAAATGAGAGATCAAAGGATCTTTTTCAAGGTCTTCAATCACTTTTGGAGGAGAAGACGGCAAAGCCGGATAACGTTTATCTATGGCCATACAACGCTGTCTATCTAAAACTTCACTCGCACGCTCTTCTCCATCTTCCTTAAACTGTCTAGCAGTTTGTAGTACTGACATATTCTTATATTTTCTATCTCTATTTGCTTGTTTAATTTCTCGCTGTTTGGCTTCCTAACGCCAAAGGCGGAAAGAGTCAAACATTGCCGGCCGGGCTTTCTTCTTAAATAGCTTAACTTCTAGATTGTCTAAAATCTATGTTTCAAAACTACCATGTGGGGGCCATTGCAAAACACCATCCTTTTTAGTGTAGTGGACCCATACTTCATTATAAGTAATGGGACCCACTCCGTGTTTAGAATAGAGCTCATAAGTCGGAGTTCCAACCGGAGGTATCGGACATGAATCCTCCAATCGGGAATCCCTGTTACTACCACAAACAAACCAATTACCAAATTTACCAAGACCAGGCATCTTGCTCACTAGTCTGGTTTCAAACTTCAAAGGGAATCAAAAAATGATACACTCGTAAATATACAAGCCCTTCGGCTTTGGGTACTGCAGCAGCCAAATCAAAACCAAGGAACCAAACAAAGTCGTGGGAGCGACCCACTTATACTTAACCAAATATCTGTCACGCCACCAGAAGACCGTCTATCGTCTTGCTTTACAAACATCAATCGGAGGGTCCAAGACAAGGCGGCAGTCAGGGCAGCAGTCCTTCGTAGCCGTTGGAAAGCGGGAAGCCTCGCAGAAAAGACCTTCGGTCCACGTCGACAAGCAGGGGTCGATGAAGTGGGGGCCCTCCTCCAGAGTTTCCTCACGTGGCTCCTCGCAATCTTCCATTTGAGGCCAGACAAATAATCATACAGGGCCTGGTCCAATCCCGTCCGGACTTCAATAATGCCCTCTATCTTGGAGCACCAGATTACACCTTACAAAAACTTCAGCGTACTCAAAAGTGTGCTGCCCGTGCGCTATTGGGAGTCCCACGGAGGACCTCAATAAAAACCGGCCTCAGAACTCTACACTGGTTGCCTGTTAGGGACAGAGTAAAGTTTAAGGCTCTATGCATCGCCCACCAGACCTTCTGGAAAATGGGCCCAGAAATCAATTGCTCCCTGATTTCTCCTTATCTGCCCAACAAGGCACTTCGCCCCCTTAACCGCTTCACTAGCTAAAATCCCCAGAATCTTTAGAGCCAGAGCAGGAGGACGTTCGTTCTCGTACCATGTGTCTAAACTGTGGAACACCCTCCCTCTGCAGATGCGAGATAACTCCAACTTAACTAGTTTCCGAAAACAGCTTAAAACCTTTTTGTTTCAGTAATTAGTAACCTCCTGAGGGCATCTTCTGTTTTAGTTTCAGCGCCTGGACGCCTCAGGGCAACTGTAGCGCTTTACAAATCCCATTTTCATTTCATTTCATTCATTTCAGCAAGAGGGCGATGCTCCAAAGACAGGTAGCCGTCCTTTCGCATGTCTCCTTTATGCAGAAGATATAGTAGTGATGGATCTTACTCCTATATGGCTAAACAAAAAGTTGTCATCATTATAGCATTATACAACGGCTCATTTTTTGAAGATCAATGATTCCAAAACAAAAATTTTAATCATGAAAAGTGACAGAAGTAGAAAATTAGGCAAATTTTATTGGCATATTGGTCTTGAAAAGTTGGAGGTGGTTTATTCATATTTATATCTAGAAAAATTAATCACGAGCAATACGAAGAATAAACTTCATTTTGAACACAGCTCCAGTAAAGCTATATCCCACGCTACTGGTCTGCGGATTTTTTACAATACAATAGGTAGATGGCATTTTTTACATTTACTGACGGTGTTGAAAGCAAAAATTCCATCAACCTTACTCTATGCTATTGAATCAATCCCGGTAAAGGAATAGAGTTTTTTATAGAAGATAGTAGGCCAGATTTTACGAAAATTGTGTAATTTTAATGCGCTAGTTTCTTCAGCTGCTATTAGATCAGAATTTGGATTGATAAGCACCTACATTCAAGGCATTACCAGTTAAGAAATAGTGAATTTTATTCACTAAGAGGTTTCATGTGTAAGAACATTTTCGGTGTTATGGGGGAGAAATACTCTTTATATCGAGATTTCTCTCTGGCTCTAAAACTTTTTTGTTTTCAGGAAGAATCTGTGATTTCCCTCCTGCTATTAGAATTTAAATCCATCGTAAAAAACTTAAGTGGTAAGATCAGCTTTAATAGAGATATTGAGATCTGTAATACTAAAGAGAGACTAAAGATAATAGCTAGGATCACTTTCCCGAAACGTTCCCAGAAATATTTAACTTGGAACTTAGATCATGGAACAAAACGCTGGTTCTCCTTATTTAGATTAAATCTCCTACCTCTAAATGATTCAACGGCACACTGGTCTCAGAATTTGAAAAATGGAAAAAAATTACATTTTTGTGAACTGAGCCTCCAGAACTTGGATCATGTTTTGTTCGTTTGTCCGGCACAGGCCTTTCATCATCGTCACTGGCATAAGCCGATGTTTTTTCAAAATGATGTTAAGGTTGTAGCCTCAGCTCGCAACTTTCTTTTTAATCCCACAAATGAAGCAATGTGCGTAAAATTGTTCAACTTTTTTAAACAATTTATGTACATATTTTAACTGTATATTTTCCAAATGGGATATCATTTCTGAATCGTTGACCCTCTTTGTAGTCGTTTTTCCCCTCTTAATTACGAATGTATTTCTCATTGTTTTGTCTTCCATACTAAAGGTTTTTTGTTTCTCTAATTTGTAATCCTAAATTGCAAATTTGCTCAAGATTCGGTTGCTCTCTACTTGTTATTTGCAAAATTCAAGATATGCCTTGTTCTCTCATTGCTGGTTGCTATTTCCAAACTTTGATCCATGAAGGTGCTCTATGTTGTCCCGGCTGCTTTCTAATTGTTACTTGCATAACTCAGGATATGCCCTATTTCCTCATTTCCTCATTGTTGGCTGCTAAATTTTAAACTTAATCCCTTGAAACAGCTATTTGTTGAAAAAAAAGTATTCGGACTGCCTTGTCATTCTGTATTTTCACATGATTTTATTGTATTTTATGTATTAATTGGAATGTATTCTTTTAAGTGCACCTGATTGGAGTTCAAAAACTTAATAAACTGAATTGAATTTAATCGAAATGTTTCTTTGATCTATATATAAAATGGAGCACATTAGTGCATTAAAAAAGCAAATGGGTTTTATGTGAAGTCTCTTGCTTGTCCATAACTGTTGATGTTCCTCTTTTTAACACATTCTACCCACTACCTAACAACTTTTAATTTGTAGGAGACCTTTTGTATTTATCTTTCAGGGTGTAAGTACACATTGTGAGTAAGAAAAAAAAGACATTTCATGAGAGTGGATCTTGAAGGAAATCATGGTAAGCTCACTAGAAAATTGTTTAAAACCTAGCAGGAGGAAAAATGGTTCAAAACAAATCATCACCAGATAGCCCTACAGAGAAAAGTAAGAATATGAATTACATACAATATGTCAAGTAGCTGTGCGCTACTATGGAAAGTGAAGCAGTAACAAAGTAAAGATGTGTGAACATTAAACTATTATATTCCTACAATGGCAAAACTTAGAATTGAAAGTTGAGGCAGAATTGGCTAGCATTCCATATAAAAAGAGAATGGACTTTGCATACATTGTCCTGTGTTTCACAGAAGATATGTGTTTGTTTCTGTACATAATTGATGTATTAAGGATTGTTCATGTTTTATGTACCACTTGTAAATGTATTCTCATACCAAATAAAGCACTCTGAAAACTTTGAGAATAGCTAGACCTCTATAAAATTAAAAATAATTTTAATTGTAACATGGAAATGTTAAAACTAACTTTTCCTAAGAAATGGCACTAAATAGGAAAAGAGTAGGCCTCACAGAAAGAAAAAAAACAAATTTTAAAGTTGCAGTAAAATGTGCACACAGGCCTGGAGTTTCAAAAGGCTCCTGTGCAAAATGTTACATCACTCTCCTTAGATACATGATATTAAATATTAAAAGCATTCACATTGTGTGAGTAATTGGTGGCTGCTGTATGGGTAAAATTCTAAAATAAAAGCGATAGATTTTGACTGGCTTGGAATGCCTAGGTTTTGATAGAATGAACAGAGCTGACTCCCAGTACTGCTGCTGCTTTATCTCCTGAGAAGTGTAGAAGCTGACTCCTGCCGGTCATAAAACACAGCTATATAAATAAGACAGGGCTGACCAAGTAGCAACTAGGTTTTAAATTAGTTTCAAATTGCACATACAAGCCTGTGCCTTAAAGACAAATAGTCTTGAAAGTTTTAAAATATAAGTTTATTATTTTCAATAAAAGAAAAGGGATAAAAGTCAGGACTTCCTTTCCTGCTTTTCCTAAAAAATACATTTGAAATAAAATGAAATGAAAAGAACATTTGTAAAGCGCGGTAGCTACCCTGAGGCATCCGCGCGCTGCAGACAAATGCGGGCAAGGAGGCTGCTGGGGTTTATAAGGGTTTATTGAAAAGCGTTTTTAGGAGTTTGCAGAAGGGCAGCAGGTTGGGCTAAGCCCGCAGGTGGAGGGGAAGAGAGTTCCACAGTTTGGATCTCAGAGTAAATAATTACCTATTTCTAAAGGGTAAATAATTACTGTTTTTTATTTTATTTTTTTATTTCAGAAACTACATAAATGACACTTCAACTGTACATCATGGGCAATATGCAATTATATAATATAAAAATAAAAACCAAAGAAAAAAAAGGATTAATAATCACAATCAATGAAAGACTTGTCCCATCCCATCTACCTATCATATCCATCAGTCGGCATACAAAGTTTATTACATTACATAGCGTTGTAACGGTAGTGAGACCGGCAAACCCATGACATTAAAAGATATAAAAATAAAATATTCAAAAAATCAAACTAAGGACCAGGAAGGAAAAAAGAGAAGAAAAAAAAGACAAAGAGGACATAGGCAATTTACAAAGAGTACTGCGTTGGTGCTACGGGCTCTGGTATCCTTTCCCGTCGAACCAGACTAGAGCGAATCCACTCCACCGGCCATGGGGCTGTACGAGTGTCTCTTTCCCCCACTTCCACACATGTGGTGCATCACGCAGACTCACCAATCAGATATACTCTCAGCGGTTCCCAGATGTCCCTCGGCCGTGACCTGACTGGCAACTCCTCCACATAGGTATTAATGTTGTCTCTACAGTAGACTAAGTCTGACAACCAAGCTTTAAGTGTAGGCTTAGATCTGCCACCCCATGTGACAGACACTCTTCGTGCCGCCAGCAGCAATGCTAATCTCACAAAGGTACCAGTCACTCCGCGAATATGCGGGACACAGCAAAGTAAGCACACCAACGGAGTGCATTGCACATCTGCCCCAATCATCTTTCGTATGCTGCCAACCACAGTGTTCCAAAACTCATTCACCTTCTGACAACTCCACGCCAGATGCATAAAATCTGCGCCATCTTGTCCACATCTGACACAGCAGCCACTCTCTCTCGATCCGTATCGTAATAGCCGCACTGGGGTGTGATAAACCTCATGTATGAATTTAAAATGAATAATCCGAAGATTACCGTTCATAGAGAGAGTCCCCGTCAGAGCACAGACATGTATCCAGTTCTCTTCTGTAACAGCACTCGGCAAACAGTCATTCCACCGTTCCCAACTTTTATCTTGTTCCTCAACAATCTCGTCCTTAATCATCCTGTATAATTTGGAGACCAATTTTTTATTTGTGGGTGTGGAAAGCACAAACTGCAAAGACGCTAATTCAGGGGGTTCCTGCGGGCACGTGGGGTAATGTGCTCTGACCGCATGTCTCAGGCAATGCAGTGCAAACCGGAAAAGAAGCGACTGGTTGCTAATATATTGTAGCGCCTCTGAGTCTACTAGTAATCCCTGTGGATAAATTTCACGCATAAGCTCAAATCCAGCTTCCCGCAGCAATCTCATAGAGGGGGCCTCATGCGTAACCGACAGTGTGGGGTGATGTTCTAAATGCATAAGCGACGCATAGAGCGGCAGCCTCCTTGCTAGGCACCCAATATTGCCCCAGGCCGCTTTTGTGGCGTCGACTGCATTCATTTCCACTTTCAGAGTGCCAGGTGCTTTATGGGTAATAATGCAATGAAGCGGGATCGGGGCAGCATCGCCCTCCTCAACCGCAACATGCGGTGTAAAAGTATGCGGTCTGTACCAATAATAAGTATACTGGGCCTGCGCACTCAAGTAATATACATGGAAGTCTGGAGCAGCAAAGCCTCCCCTCTCATATCCCTTCGTGAGAACCGACCACTGCACTCTCGCCCCTTTTCCTCTCCATACTAACCGAATCAGCTGGCTTCGAAGGTTCTTAAAAAAAGTCTTGGTGAGGACTACAGGAATATTCACAAACAGATATAGGAACCGCGGCAGCACCACCATCTTAATCAACGCAATTCGGTCTGCCAACGAGAGAGGCAACCCGATCCAAATATCCACCAGATCTTCCAACTTCGAGCATGCCCTGCCATAATTCTCGCGGACCACAACTACCGGGTCTCGGTGTACCCAGACTCCCAGATATTTGATGGGATCAGTCGTCCACACCAGTGGAAACTCGAGACTAGGCTTAGCAGTGCACTCCATTAGCGGAATGACGTATGACTTATCCCAGTTTATGTGGACGTATTCTCCGAGTAGTTGCGTTAAGAATTTAGCCGGCTCTCGCACATAGAGAACCATATCATCGGCATATAAGGATATTGCCACTGGTCTGTGGTTAAAATTAAGTGCAGTTTCCGTGTGCCTCTGTCGGATCACACAAGCCAGCGGTTCCAGGACTATCGCAAACAGCAGCGGCGACAATGGACAACCCTGCCTGGTGCCTCTCTCAAGACGAAATGGTTCGGACGTCAGTCCACCCACCCGTACTGTCGCAGTCGGTGCAGTGTACAGCACTTTAATCCACTGCACGAAAAGCAGGGGGAAGCCCATTCGCCGGAGCACTCGATACAGATAGGTCCATTCCACTGAATCAAACTCCTTGGCCGCGTCCAAAAGCACTGCCGCCGCTTCTAAGCTAGGGTCTAGCACATGAAACATTGAAAAAATCGTGCACAGGTTATGCGACGTGGATCTGTCTGGAACAAAGCCCGCCTGATCAGGCAGCACCAGCCCCTGCAGCAGTGGTTGTAGCTTTGCCGCCAAGATCTTCGCCAAGATCTTGGTATCGATATTAATAAGCGATAGCAGTCGATAGGACTCACACTTCTCTAGCGCCTTATCCTTTTTAAGGAGCGTAATGACCAGAGCTTCTCTTAGAGACGAGGGAAGTTCACCACTCTCATATGCCTCAGCGTACATCTCCAGGAGGTAGGGAGCAAGCAAATCTGCATACTTCTTTTAGAATTTAACCGTAAGCCCATCTGGGCCAGGCGCCTTACCATTGGACAGCTCAGCTATCGCCATCTTAACATCTTGCTCGTCTATGGGTAAACATAAATATTTTCACAGCACGTCATAGAGCCAAGCGCAGGCGATGCCATCTAGGTACATCTCAAAGTCCTATTCCGTAGCAGAGCTACGTGACTTATAAAGCTCTGCATAGAAGCTACGGAATTGTTCCACAATGTCCACCGGTCGATAATGGTCGTCCCCTGAATCATCAACTATCCTATCCATCCTGGGCTGGCCCAGTCTCTCCTTAATTTTAAGTGCTAGTAAACGTCCCGGCCTACCTGCCTCACCATAGCGTCTTGCCGTATGTCTCCTAGATAAATATTTTATCTCCGAGTCAGCTAGGTCCTCATACTCTCTGATCAATCCCTGTATGCGAGCTAGTGTTGTCGCCGCCGGTGTGACCGAGTATTCTCTCTCCAACACACGCAATTGACTTTCCACACGTTGAAGCTGCGTGCGTATGTCCTTTAGTATGCCCGCCGCCGTACCTATGCAAACTCCCCTGATTATAACCTTGAAGGCTTCCCATAAGATAGAGGACTCCTTCACAGTCCCTTTGTTTAATGTAAAATACTGCACTATAGCCTCTCTTACCGCTGACTCAAATAGTGGATCGAGGAGTGCCTCGGAACGCAATCTCGCTTCACTGCCCCAGGAACCACCACCTCCAGCACCACCGGACTGTGGACCGATAACGTCCGAGCCATCGGTGTCACCTCTGCCACCCAGTCCATCACCTCTCCCCCAATCAGCCAATAGTCCAAACGCGACCAGCTGCCATATACAGGCGTTGCATGCGTTCCCTCTCTCGCCTGCGGGTGCCGTTCTCTCCAGACATCATATAGCCCAAACTCCTCCATAGCACTTACTATGCTCTTAGCCACCTTTGGGATCCTGTGCGAGATAGGGCTAGATTTATCTAACGTCACATTCAAATAGGTGTTAAGATCCCCCCCCCATATCACAGGAGAGGTCGGCCACTCATTCAACTTTCCACAAATGCGGCCCACACACGCCGGATCATCCAAGATCGGTCCATACATATTAACAATAGACATCAGCGCACCATGTAATTTACCACACACCATCGCACATCTTCCTTCATCGTCAGTATAGGTGTATAACGGTGTGAACTCCACCCCCTTCTTGATCAATATCAGCACACCTCGTGCATAAGATGAGTACGATGCAGCCAGCCGGAATCCCGCCCACCTATGTGCCACCTCCCGCTCTGTATGTTTGGTCAGATGCGTTTCCTGCAGTATAACAATGTGTATCTGGTGTCTATTCAGGTATGCCACAACCTGTCGTACTTTCTTGGGAGAGTTAAGACCACGCACATTCCAGGTCAATAACCTACATTTATCTGTCATCTAATAGGTTAAAAAACACATAAAATCGCCACCTGATCAGTGCCTCAATGTCCCATGGCACAATAGTGACGAACAACAGCTCTGTCTTGCACCAACAGCTAAGAGCCCTGTATTGCCTGCAAAAAAAAAAACACACACAAAACAACAATAACCCTACCCACTCCATCCCGCCCCACCCGCCACCCACTCCGACCTCCCAATCGGGTCGGAACCAGATACCTCCCCCCAACCTCAGAACTTTGCACCTGGTAATCCCAGGTACCATATGGGGAACACCCAAATGGGGGAGAGGCGCAGCGCGTGTACACACACCGAGGTGTGGTTGCCGGAATCACTATTACTCCCCCCTGCTTGTCTCATATGCAAATACTTCCAACAGTGATACTGAACTCCCCCAATGAACAAAAACATCTTCTTCAAGAATGTTATCGGGTCTGTGATCGCCCAGCCACCCCAGTGTTCGCGGTAATCCAGCTCTAGTCACCCTAACAGACCCATAGTTCATCGACGCATCACCCACAGCCTCATTCCGCATCATCAAGACCCGACTCCAGCATCGATAGTTCAGCCGACTGCTTCTTGGGTTTCACCTTACAGATGTGTTTTGTGAACTTCAGTGCCGATTTCGCATCCGTGAAAAAGTGCGATTGTTCTTCATGTGTGATCTTTAACTTGGCTGGATACAAAATAGCATAAGGGACAGCTGCTTCTCTCAGTAGCTTTTTTGCCGGCACAAACTCTTTGCGCGCAGCTGTGTAGACCGCAGGTGTATAATCAAGGAAGAATAATAGCTTGTCTCCCTTATATACCACTGGTTCCTTAGCTCTGGCTTCTCATAAGATGGCGTCCCTGTCGGCGTAGTTTAGGATCCGCGCAATGATTGGCCTCGTAGGCGCGCCCGGCCTGGGTCGCGGCCCCAGGGAGTGATGGGCCCTCTCCACAATCATCACTGACGACAAGGCCGGCCCAAATAGCTCACGCAATAGTCCATCCACGAAGGGCTCCATTTTGTTTATGGGCGTTGTCTCCAAAAGACCAAGGATGCGAACGTTGTTTCTGCGTGAACGCGCTTCTAAGTCCTCATTCTTGGCGTTGATCACCTCCAGCACCTTTTCCATCTGGAGTAATTGTGCACGTACCTCAGCCTGCGCATCCTGCTCATCCGACACCCGATTCTCGAGTACGTCCAGCCGTTGTTCATGCGGCTCCACTTTCTTCTTTACTAAGACAAGCCCCTTTGCTAGAGCATCTATCTTACTGTCTATTATTTTCATTTCTGCACTCAGCTCCAGGAGGATGGATCTCGTGTTGTCTTCTGCCCCCCCCGCTTGGCCCGCGGCACTGGTGGCGTCACCCAGTTCACCCGAGCCATCTGCTGTTCTGGTAAGCCTCTTATTCTCAAACTGAAGCTTCGCCTGCTTCGGCTCAGATTTGCCTATTGTGAAAATAAGAGCAGGCCTTGCCCCCCAAGTACGCTCTGCTACAGTTCGTGTCTCTATAGGCATTCACAATCAGCACCACTCTCCTGCGCTCTGCCCAAGACACTGGCGTGTCAACTGTAACTTCTCTACACCGGCACTCTGCCTTCTGGAACTCTCTTCTGCTACTGCGTACTTTTCCCACAGTCTTTCTGCGCATGTAGAGTCGCCGCTCCCGCTCAATGCTACACCACGAGTGTCACACTCTCGCCGTGATCCAGCGGGCCCCCAAATATGTCAGGTGAAGGACTGCACCAACAGGCTCAGCAGAAGGCACACAGCTCACCGCCCAGAGCCAAGATTGCGCCCCCAACACAGCTCCCTCACAGAATTCACTCACCAGAGACCGCCACCCCCACGCGCCCTATATATGGACAGCAGTGGGGCAGAGCCGATCCCCAAGAGCAGCACCAGGGACAGGATAATGTGCCAGGGTCTGCCAGTCGGGGCGAGGAGCACAGACAGAGCCACCACCCGCCGCAGCCGCACCACGCGACCAGCCGAAGCACCAGCCCCCTTCTGGGCACAGCGCCCCGCCCGCCTAGCACCGGCAAGGCCCTCCAGGCCCGCTCCAACCAGTACCCCGCTTACCTCCGACAGACGGGCCCGCCAGGGGCCAGTCTGGCCCAGCCGGTCCACCGCTACCCCTCCGCTTGTTAGGCTTCAGCCCACGTGCACCACGAGCCTCCCGCAGAGCGTTGCTGCAGACTACCTCCTCCTCCGGTAACGGCCGCTCCTCCCTGCCTCCCGATGCGTCTCCTCAGTTTCCGTGCCTCCAGACGTCCGCCATCTCAGTATCTGCTTCGCCGGTGTGAACACTCATTGCAGACCAGAGAGTGATCGCCGACGTCTCAGGGCAGCCGCGGGTCTCCCCAGCTCCTAGGGCACTGTGCTCGGTCGGCCGACTCACACTTTTCCTCCGCTCTCACAGCCCAGTCACCAGAGCGCCGCCCTTTTCAGGTCTCGCCCGCCAGCACTATCTCGGCCACTTTCAGGGCAGCCCCGTGGGTAACAGACGCCAAAGTCTGCCAATCCACTCTCCTGACCACCCTTAGTGTCTCGGGGGAGTCTAAGCGCCAGCAAGGGGGACTAGAAGGATGGTATTAGCTTGAAGTATATTCCGGCGCGTGGAGCTCCCTCAAAAGGCAGCCATTCCGCTACGTGCCTTGGCCTCGCCCCCCAGGGTAAATAATTACTTATTTCTAAAGGGTGAAACACATTTTCTATGTTTCAGTAAAGCTTCCTGGTTTCAAAAGAAGTTCTGTAAGTGTCATAAATAAATGCATTTAAAGACAAAATGAAAGGAATGATGCTTTCTTTTCATATGTAGTAACAACAAAAGGTTAGTGATTATTATTCAAAAAATACCTACATGTAAAAATTATTTAAAGTTATTGCAGTATAATCGTTTTTGCATTTTTATGACCTTTATAATGTCTAATAATCCTACTGTGAAAAATATATAACCTTTAGCAATGTCTAAATGGATAAATATGTCATGTACTAAAGAAAAAGGGCAAATATTAGTTTACCTAACAACGCCAAGGGGCGGCGTGGCTTGCAGGCCATGTGAGCGGACGCACACCGCCACAGCTCCGGCGCTGATCGGGGCATAATCCTTCAAAAATCACCCCGGGGGTCCCTGGGGTGCATGCCTGCTGTGGGGGAATATAACGCCTGACCACGACTGCCCACGCCACCAGCTGAGGGGCGACTGCAGGTGTGGTGTAGCCGGGACATCGGTTGTGCGGCCTACGGGAGAGGCGAGCGGCCTGAGACCAGGGCCCACAGTACCTGACGAGGCCGTCCGGCCCGCGCCGACGAGTGCCGGAAGTGCCCGGAGCCTGGGAGCTGGACCGGAGCTGACTTCACCGCCGGATCGGGCGTGTGCGCGATCCTCGCCGGAGAGCGCCCCGGACCGCGGAGTGACTGAGGGACCGTTGGAGGAGGCACCGAGCCATGGGACAAGCGGTGGAGTCCGACGGCACTTGGAGCTTTCTCTGCTGGCGCACGAGGGGTGAGGTCACCCGGGGACTAACCCGGACGCCGCCCTAATAACGTGGGGACTTTCTCTGCCTGCCTGTTCTTCCCCCCTGCTCTAGACTGCCTTTCCCTTTCCCCTCGCCCCCCCGCCGAACCGCTCATACATCGGCGGTGATATCGGGGGAGGGGCGCTATCCAGACACTGAGTGGGGGCTACCCTGGACGCTCCCCCTCAGGCTGTCCCCTGCGCCCTTCCTGGTGGAGAGTGGAGGCCCCGTGAGGATCTGGAGGGCCTCGGAGCCGCTGGCTGGGGGTTGCTGTGACTGGACGACGGAGGCATTTGCGGGAGTGGGCTGAGATCCACCCGGTGGGGGCTGGCTACCGGAGGGTACAGAACTCCTGTGCACGGGGCGAGAGGCGACACCACGTGGGCTCCCGTGCTTCTCCTTGGATCACTGAAATAATATCGAGGGACAGAATATCGACCATCAAAAATATCGTTGACAAAATATCGACAGTCAAAATATCGAGTTTCTATCTACAAACAGGTAAGTACAAAAATATTGAGTTAAAAATATCGTTTACAAAAATATAGTTGTAAAAAATATCGTATTTACTAAAAACAGTGTTAAATTAAATTAATATTAATAATTAATTACTAAAATATACTTAAAATTACTTAAATTAACTTATAATAATTAAATAATTAATGAAAGTTAAATAAATATTTTTTTATTTCATATTTCTTAAAACATATATATATATAGTAACAAAATATAATAAAATAATTCCCAAAAACTGAAAACTGACCCTGAATCCTAAAAATACCCCTTTACCCAAAAACCCAAAACTGACCCTGAACCCTAAAAATACCCCTTTACCCAAAAACTGAAAACTGACCCTAAACCCTAAAAATACCCCTTTACCCAAAAACTGAAAACTGACCCTGAACCCTAAAAATACCCCTTTACCCAAAAACTGAAAACTGACCCTGAACCCTAAAAATACCCCTTTACCCAAAAACCCAAAACTGACCCTGAACCCTAAAAATAAAAATGAATTTTTTTACTATCTATATTATATAGTTACATATTTTCACTTTCTATATCATTTACAGTCGATATTACTTCACTTACCTTAAAAACGATATTTTGGCTGTCTATATTCTGTCTTGTCGATATTTTGTCCAAACGATATTTTTGACTCGATATTCTGTCCAAACGATATTTTGGAGTCGATATTATGTCTGTCCACCCTTCTCCTTGCCCCCCCCCACCCCCTAGAGGGGCCCTGCGGGGAGAGCTGCAGCGCCTGGCCATCTGGGTGAACCACTGGGGCAGGTGGCAAGCCCCCCCAAAGCGGCGGCCTGCCTGGAGGACCTCCTGAAAGTTGTGAATGGGCCGAGGGGGACGCCGATGAAGACCCTGTGACCTCTCTCGCCTCAGCTCCTACAGAGAGAACCGGGAGATGCTGTACCTGGGCGGCGGGGGGCCCCATTTGAGCGAACCACGCTTTCTATCTGAGGAGAGGACTCCTTAACAGGTATTCGGATTGGCTCGGACTGAGCGGAGGAGGGCGCCGTGAGGAACCCCGAGACCCTCCTTCTCTGCCCCACCCCCTTGCAGAGACCACGGGCCGTGGGCCATTGACGGAGGTGCGCCCACATCACCACACGATGGACCCTGTGGAGGGATGCGGACAGGGTCTGGAGCTGAGCCGCGGACTCTTTGCTCTGTAGGCGGTTAGGCACGACACCCGCAGCCTGATTCTGCAGGCCAGGGTGTTGTCGAGTGGGGCCCGCCTTGAGTGTTCGGTGCTGGTGGATCTGCCGGGCCGCGCGCCGAGGACCTGGATCATCGTCCAGAATGGTCCGGAAGGGCGGGAAGACGGTGGAGAGCTCTGGGGGCCCGGCGATGATGCAGGAGATCCCGCCCACCGGTGGAGACGGGGCTTCGACGCTGCCCACTGCACAGCAACAAACGGAAGGACCGCAGATCGATAAATTGGACATCATCCTCCAGGAAATCAGAGACTCTAGGGCGGTCCTGGAACAACAAATGGGCACCCTGACGACAAACTTATCCCTGCTGAAAGCAGACCATGGAAAGTTGGCGGACATAGTGAAGGAGCAAGGCTTGACCATTAGCGAGATTAAGCCAACAGTGTCGGACCCTGCTGCCTCTATTCACCATCTCCAGATTCAGGTCGCCTCACTTATGGACAGGGTGGAGGATGCAGAAGGTAGGAACCGCCGAAATAACATCCGCGTCATAGGCTTTCCGGAACGCTGCGAGGGGACTCGAGCTGCAGACTTTATGGAACAATGGTTTCAGGACCATGTGGCAGACGAGGGATTGTCACCTCATTTCTGCTTGGAGTGAGGTTCTGTGATTTTGCGTGCTTTTAAAGTGCACAACTTTCTTTTCTAAACATGGGTTTTTGCCATGCGTCGTGACTGCCATCTGGTGTTGCCTTTTACGTAGGCCTCAGTAGTTAGTCTGCGAGCAAAGCAGTCTGACCTTTTGTGGGTCATGTGTACATTAGCTAAGGTTTCCTTCGTGCGCTGGAGTTAATTTCAGAAGCTGGCCTTTCACCTGGAATTGACCCTGCCAAGCCAATTTCCCTGCAAGATCGTTATCCACTTTCCCAATCACCATTCAAGACATTTGTTAACTTTTAAGTTTCTTTACGTTTCTGTTATCTTGCATATTATCTGAAACTACTTTTCTTTACTGTTTCTTCATTTCATGGGTTACGCTTTCAATTAAGGGTTTGTCCGGGCCTTCCAGA
Source organism: Lissotriton helveticus (assembly GCF_964261635.1). Lineage (NCBI taxonomy): Eukaryota > Metazoa > Chordata > Amphibia > Caudata > Salamandridae > Lissotriton > Lissotriton helveticus. The sequence continues at coordinate 1,629,774,541 of NC_136065.1, read as the reverse complement.
TTATTATTTAGATATGCCTAAATATTAACTTGTGGGTTGGGACACTGTAAAATGAGCTTTACTATATGATGCTGTGTGATGTCATGTATTTTCTATTGGTTGAATTTTGGTGCAGGGGCGTGCATTTTAAATGTACCTTTTTGTGTATAAATAGGGATGTCTCGCCTTAGTAAAATTGAGCAGTTTCTTGAGTTGTACAACGTGTTGTATTGCTGGGATTTCTGCTACTAGCTGCAGCTAATAAATTTGATCTCTGACGCCACCTAGAAGTATTCCGTGTCTCAGTATACCAAGGCAAGGGAACCCAGAGGACTTTGGGCGTGTCCCTGGCGCCACTGGGTACTTGAAATCCCAGTTCTTCAGTTGGCACGGCCAACGTGGGACGACTTCAGTGGTACCGGTCCAAGCCCGAAGATTGCGAGGAGCCACGTGAGGAAACTCTGGAGGAGGGCCCCCACTTCATCGACCCCTGCATGTCGACGTGGACCGAAGGTCTTTTCTGCGAGCCTTCCCGCTTTACAACGGCTACGAAGGACTGCTGCCCCGACTGTCGCCTTGTCTTGGACCCTCCGATTGATGTTTGTAAAGCGAGACGATAGACGGTCTTCTGGTGGCGTGACAAATATTTGGTTAAGTATTAGTGGGTCGCTCCCACGACTTTGTCTGGTTCCTTGGTTTTGATTTGGTTGCTGCAGTACCCAAGCCGAAGGGCTTGTATATTTACGAGTGTATCATTTTTTGAATCCCTTTGAAGTTTGAAACCAGACTAGTGAGCAAGATGCCTGGTCTTGGTAAATTTGGTAATTGGTTTGTTTGTGGTAGTAACAGGGATTCCCGATTGGAGGATTCATGTCCGATACCTCCGGTTGGAACTACGACTTATGAGCTCTAGTCTAAACACGGAGTGGGCCCTATTACTTATAATGAAGTATGGGTCCACTACACTAAAAAGGATGGTGTTTTGCAATGGCCCCCACATGGTAGAGATTTTAGACAATCTAGAAGTTAAGCTATTTAAGAAGAAAGCCCGGCCGGCAATGTTTGACTCTTTCCGCCTTTGGCGTAAGGAAGCCAAACAGAGAGAAATTAAACAAGCAAAGAGAGATAGGAAAGATAAGAATATGTCAGTACTACAAGCTGCTAGACAGTTTAAGGAAGATGGAGAAGAGCGTGTGAGTGAAGTTTTAGATAGACAGCGTTGTATGGCCATAGATAAATGTTATCCGGCCTTGCCGTCTTCTCCTCCAAAAGTGATTGAAGACCGTGAAAAAGATCCTTTGATCTCTCATTTACTGAGATTGCCACCTCTCTATGTGCAGGGTGCTACTGCGCCTCTATTACCCCCGTTTGTTCCACCCTTTGTTGTTCAACCTCCTGCTGTTGTTCAGCCACCCGGTGCTCCACAGATGGTTTTGCCTCCTCCTGCGCAACCCATTCTAGGGTCGCCAGCCTTGCTACCAGCTTTGCCTCAAACTCCTTTGCCTTCTGCTTCTGCATCTTCGACTTCTACTGTTCTTGTCCCTACACCTTCTTTGCCTCAAAATACTTATTCTCCTGTTCTTATGTCTCCTTCTTCTCCTTCTGTTCGCAAACGAATGACAGAAACGGTTTCTAATTTGTTGTAACCATTGTTTGGGTCACTGAATACGACCCCTGTTTCGGAGCGTAAGTAGAGTAGTAGTCAGCTTCCTGGTTCCGAGGAACGGGCTGTGTTGGATTTGTTGGCTCGTAAATGGATTATAAATGCCTCAAGGTATAGTTTGCCAGCAGTTATGGATGTTTTCTTTCAGTGGGAGCCGCCTAAGCAAAGGTATGTTTTTAATGTGATGTGTATGTTTTTGCGTCAGGAATGGGAAGATAATGATTTGGGTTTGATCCCGCAGGAACTAATTGATGTTCAGTCGGATTTTGCTAAAGGGATTATAGTGGAATCTGATATTACAGATGCCGTAGAGACGATACTGGCTTTTAGATCTAGCCTTCCGCCTCAGACATTGTACGAACCTGATTCCTCTGTTAGAAGAAAAGCAATACAGTACCCTATGAGAGAAGTTCCTCCTGTATGGAAAGAAGCAGTTCAGGCTAATGTAAATGAGGGTATTCAGGCCGCTCCGGCTCATTTTCAACGAATATGGGTACCGGTCCCTTGGAAGAGAGCAGAGGTCTTGGCTCTTAAGCAGACCTTACCTGACCCTCGTAAGAATCCTGCTGGTTATTACAAGGAGTTGTCCCAGACAGTTGAAGCGTGTATTATGAATTTAGCTGACATCGATATGTTGATGAGTAATGTAGTCCCCCAACCTTTGTGGGCGAAGATTCGTCATGAGAATCATGCTGCTGAATTAGGTGATACCTGGGCGAATATTGTTGCCCCAGATGGTAGACAGGAGGGAGGTGCTAAACCTGAACCTCTAGTTTCAGAATTACCAGGTAGTATTATTAATTTGATGAAAACGATGATGCCCACTTTACGAGTAAATTGGGATAAGTTAGCAGCATGTAAGCAGAAGAAAGACGAGAGTGTATCTGATTTCTTCACTAGGTTTGAAGAGACGTTTATTGATCATAGTGGTCAGGATATGAGTACGGAAGGTGGTCAAAGGTTGTTTGTGGATAAATTTGTCTTTAATTTGCTTCCCGAACTTTCTAATAAGTTAAAGGACTCTGAGAGTTCATGGGCTGTCTCTTCGTCGGCCCAGATATTGGCTACTGCACAATATTACGAGAATAGGGATAAAGATGAGAAGGATAAAGTGGAGAAGAAAACGAAAGAGTTAAAGACGAAAGTTCTTTTGCAGCAAGCTTATCCGCCTCGTCAGAATCAGCCTCAGTTTCAGCAACCTCCACAATTTCAGAGATTGTTACAGAAGCCTGAGCCCTATGCTCCGCGATTCTTTCCTGGCCCTAATCAGTGTGCTAATTGCAGAGAGGAAGGTCATTACAAGAATAGTTGCCCGGCTTTGATACAGCGTGCGAATGGTGTATCTGGTTAGAGAGGTCGTGGTAGTTTTCAGCAAGCTCCTAGGGGTAGGGGACGTGGTGTGATCCCTCAGAATGAGCGTTCCTCTTCCCTACAGAATTCTGCGAATTATTTTGACAGACAGAATGTTCCGAGTGGTCAGTCCGCCCAGTATTATGTTGAGGATTACTATGTCGAAGGTGAGAGTTCTGGTTATAATGATAACTAGGATAGCCAAGGACAAAGAGAGGGAGTAGTGTCAGTTCCAGTAGACCAGAGTGGACCTTATGTTGAAGTGATTACATCAGGTGTGGTAGAACCTTTTCTTTTGGATACTGGTGCGATGAAGAGTTCTATTATGCACTCTAAACTTCCTGGTGCACCTTTGTCTGCCTTGACCAATGTTTCAGTAGGATTTTCAGGCGCCCCAGTTCGTAATCCGGTCTCTAGTCCTTTGTCCCTTACCATTGGCCCTTGTGAATTGGAAGCTCCACTTATTTTAGCGACTGGTTGTGGTGAGAATCTGTTGGGTTTGGACTTGCTGAAAAGATTGTATGCGACATTGCATTGTTCTCCTTCGGGAGTACAACTTACCCTTGGTAAGAAAGTGATTTCTCCAATGTATTTGTCTAAGGATTGTTTGCCACTGGAATTGCGTTTGCTTCCTGATACACTTTGGGCTACAGGTCCAAATGATGTTGGTCTTTTGCAGATTCCTCTGTATGATTGTCACCCTTAAGTCAAATGCTAGGCTACCTCGTATTCCCCAATACAAGATTTCAAGCGATGGTGAAAGAGCTCTTTTAGCGATTGTCTATGATCTGGTTGAGAAGGGTGTAGTTGAGGAAACGAGAGGTAATGTGTGTAACAGTCCTGTTTTGCCTGTTCTTAAACGTACTGATGCTTCTCAGCCACCTGTGTATAGGTTTGTGATCGACCTTCGAGAGGTCATTAAGATAGTAGTGCCACAGTTTCCTGTGGTACCTGATATCACTGCTTTGTTGACTTTGATTCCTGCTTCGGCAGCTTGGTTTTCTGTCATCGATTTGAAGAATGCTTTCTTCAGTATTCCTATTGCTGAGGAGAGCAGGGATATTTTTGGCTTCCTGCTTCTTCCGGTTTAAGAGAGCTCCCCAAGGTTATTGTGAAAGTCCCTCCATCTATAGTCAGGCGTTGAAAACTCAGCTTGACGGTTTTGTGTTACCTGTTGGTGCTACTCTTATTCAGTACGTCAATGATTTGTTGATTACGGCTGATGATGAAAAGATTTGTAAAGAGGCTACTCTTTCTTTGTTGCAGTATTTGTCTGACCTTCATCATAAAGTGTCACCTTCAAAGTTGCAATATTGTCGCCAAGAAGTGACCTACTTAGGTCATCTCTAGTCGAAGGAGGGAAGGAGATTGACCCCAGAACGAATTCAAGCGATTGCGCAAATGAATGTACCATCCACACAGAGAGAAGTGCGTGCCTTTTTAGGTATTACATCGTATTGTAGACAGTGGATTCCCAATTTTTCCTTGCTAGCGAAACCTCTGTTAGCATTGACTCTGAAAGATACTCCGCATCCTCTTCCTTGGTCTGACGAATGTCAGAAAGGTTTTTCTGAACTACGCGATGCATTGTGTTCGGCTCCTGTGTTGGGTACTCCAGACTATAGTAAGCCTTTCACGTTGTACGTGCACGAGAGAGAAGGTTGTGCGTTGTCAGTGTTGACACAACCATTTGGGGACAAGCAGCGTCCATGCGCGTATTTTTCAGCAACGTTAGACCCAGTTGCTAAGGCGTTGCCGAGTTGTCTGAGAGCTACAGCTACAGCGGCTGTTTCTATTCGACAGTCTGCTGGTTTGGTATTGGACAATACGTTGATTGTGATGGTCCCACATGCAGTGGATACCTTATTGAACAGGACTAAGACACAGCACCTTACTAGTGCACGTCTGTCAGGTTACGAGTTGACATTGTTGGCTAGTCATGTTCACATTAAACGATGTAATGTGCTGAATCCAGCTACGTTGTTACCGATCTCTACAGAGACGGATCCTCAGGAACAACATGATTGTTTTCTTCGTACAGAGGAAGAAACGAAAGCTAGAGTCGATCTAAGGGATACTCCCCTTACGGATGTTTATGGTACCCTATGGGTAGATGGTTCGTGTTTTAAGCTTCCGAATGGTGAAACGACTGCAGCGTATGCTATTACAACTTTACATACAGTTGTTGAGACAGCACGCATACCACAGAATTCTGCGCAAGCAGCAGAGTTGATTGCATTGACTAGAGCGTGTGTGTTGTCAGAAGGAAAGCGAGTGAATGTTTACACCGATAGTCAGTATGCGTTTGGTGTTGCCCATAGTTTTCGGCGTTTGTGGAGAGAGCGTGGGTTCCTTACTTCGCATGGGACAAAAATACAGCATGGGCAGTTGGTGAATGAACTTTTGGAATCTCTCACTCTCCCAAAGCAGATTGCAATTGTGAAGTGTAGTGCGCATAAGAAAGTTGTGGACGATGTTGGTCGAGGGAATGCGTTTGCAGATGAAGTTGCGAAGGAAAGCCGTATGTATGTTGCAGGCCCAGCTAATTGGGTTATGGCTGGTGGAATGTGTGAAGACACAATAGAAAGTGTGAAAACGATTCAGGCTGAAGCGACTGAGAAAGAAGTGAGTGTTTGGAGAGAGACTACGGGTATGTTGGATTCGACAGGTTGTTGGGTTGAGTTGTCAGAACACCAGCGATGGTTGTTGCCTGATGCGTATGTGCTCCCAGTGGTTACAATGGCTCATGGACTGGCTCACATAAGTTCGAAGGGAATATGCATGTTGTTGGCTCCAGTTTAGCAGAATGCTGGAATTCCGAAATGTGCAGAGAACGTGGTGAAACATTGTGTGATTTGTCTGAAGTATAATCCTGGTAAGGGAACTCCAACTGCAGCTGGTCATTTTGCTCCTCCAACGTATCCGTTTGAAGTGATACAGTTAGACTACATTCACATGGAGAGATGCAATAATTTGAAGTATGTCCTTGTGGTTGTTTGCGCCTTTTCCAGGTGGAAAGAGGCCTACCCCCTAAAAGATAATACTGCCTTGTCTACAGCCAAGGTTTTGCTGAGAGAGTACTTCCCTAGGTATGGTTTGCCGAGAATTGTATGGTCGGACAATGGGAGTGAATTTGGGGGTCAAATCATGAAGAAAGTGTGTGCTGGATTGGGAATAAATCAAAAGTTCCATGCAGCAAATCACCCCCAGTCTGCTGGACTTGTTGAATGTTACAATGGTACCGTGAAGCTGAAATTAGCTAAGGTACAAGCGAGCACTGGTCTTACATGGCCGGATGCCTTGCCGTTGGATCTTTTGTCAACAAGGACGACTGTGCATTCTCGAGTGGACTTAGGCCGTATGAAATTGTGTTTGGTCGTCCTGCGAATGTTTGGGGTGTGCCTCGTCCTAAAGAATACAGCAGTATTGAGTACCCTATGTTGGTGGATTACTTACATGACTTGACTGCTTTATTACGTGTTCTCCACCAACAGGTCTATGACAGTCTACCGACAGCAACTGCGGATCCAGGACACACAATTCAACCCGGCGATTATATTCTCACGAAGAATTTGCAACGAACAAAGAATTTGGAGCCGAGGTGGACTGGACCGCATTTAGTTTTGTTAGTGACTCGAACTGCTGTTAGAGTAGCTGGCAAGGAGAACTGGGTGCATGTCACCCATTGTAAAAAAGTTCCATTGACCTTACCATATGACAAGTGGGTGAGGGGAGGTATAGCCGATTCTGAATGTGAAAAAACTCCTAGATTTGTTCCATTTAGTGATGCTCATTTGATATGGACACGGTCAGAACGCGAGGATGATGATGTTCTGCAAGCTGCTGTGCCTCCTCATCTAAAGATTGACACCACCAATCCGGAACTTTTATTTAAGGATCCAACTGTACCTAATAAAGAACGCTACGATCTAAGACCGCGAAAGACTGTACATATGGACAAATAAAGTTGAAACTGGAATTTTTTATATGGAGAATTACACCTCGTCAGATCAAGAGACTTTTTTTTTTGCTTTTTCCTTTTTCGAGTCACCATCCGGACTCAGCTGTAAGGTCGCAGTGTAAAGACTTGGGAGTGCAAGCCGAAGACACAAGGTCGAGGTTCTGGTTGGTCTCAGGGCGTTCCCTGGACTGACAGACGCATTCCTTAGCACGGAACACCCAACCGCCGCGAACAGCACAGTTAGAGGATGGAGTCTTTTGGGTCTGAGAAAGGTGTTGAGAAAAGTGATTTCAAAATGAAAATGTGTACATTGGTTCGTAGCAAATGTTTTTTAATAATGTGTTTCCTTATGCTTGTGAATATTACGTTAGCTTGTGTGGGTTGGATTTTCTATGTCACACAATTGCCGCTTACATCTACCTCCCAACCTACTCTTTCTTTTTCTACTGCATCTCCACATGAGTTTCATACGTTACCTGAACATGAACAGACACGAAAATCAGAATTTGTGAATAATTCGTTTATACAGATGTTGCATCAGCATCAGCTACTCATAAATACCAAAAATTGTTGGGTGTGTGGTCTTATGCCACATACTACAGACAAGGGAATGCCATATTTGGTTTTGCCTTTTTCACCTAATGGGTCAGTTTGGGCACTCCAATCGATGTTTATCTATGCGAACGAAGCCTCTCCAGTGCGTTCTGTTAACGATAACGTGAGCAAGAATGCTTTGATACAGGGAATAGTCGATATGATTAGAGATATTGACGCGTATAATGCTATCCCTAAAGATGAGGTACGAGCATATGTCGGTTGGAATAAGACGACATATAGTGTTAGCTTGACAGAGAAAGAAAGACAGTGAAGGTCTCCTCCTATTTGGATTGTACCCCACCGAGGTCATCTTTGTTTGCAAGGTAATGGTCAGAATCCGAGAGCTCAGCTTGGTAAGAGTGTGTGTGTTCACACATACGTTTATACGTCCCAGAAATCTCCTCCGTTCGTGCCAGCTAAAGGCACGTATTTTGTTTGTCACGATAGAGCATACACATGGTTGCCATCTAATTTTTCCGGCACATGTTACGTGGCATTTTTGCTTCCCCCTACATACACTGCTGTTTCCGATTACCATAAGACAAGATATGGTAGAGGTGTAATCGATGCTAAAGATACTGTCGCACAAGAAGCTGGAGACTTCTTTAAGGGTTTCCTACTCTTTTGGGGTCCTATGGCTAATAGTAGGAATATTCGTCAACTTACAAGAGTGGTTGAGGCCACTATAAATGAGACTGCAGGTGCCCTTAGCAATATTACAGCTGAGCTTCAAGCGGATCGCCTTATGACATTACAGAACCGTTTTGTTTTAGATATTATACTTGCAGATAGAGGTGGGGTATGCAAATTGATTAGATCTAGGTGCTGCGTTTTCATACCAGATAATGCCCCGACAGTGTACCAAGCCATCTCTAGACTACATAAGATCTCTGAGTCTATTCATGTGGACGAAGGAGACTGGTCGTTGATGGGATGGTTATGGGAATTGTTGTCCAAATGGGGATGGAAGATTTTGATGTTCCTTGGTATGGCGTTAGCTATCCTTTTCTCGTGTTGTTTATGCATCCAGTGTGGTCCCGCCATTTGTAGTCTTTGTGCTACGATCTGTGTGAGAAGACCAGTCCTGAGAGAAGTGAAGGATAATAAGATGATGTTACAGCAACACCTTGATGACGTGATGAGAATAGATGTAGACCTAGATTCAGATTGACATGAGTTTAGGCTATTGCCTACGTAATGGCAAAAGGAGGGTCTGAGGTTCTTAAATCGTGTTTCACCATTTTAGGTGATTTTAACGTTCATCTTGATAACGCTGAGGATTTTGATACCCTCTCTCTTGTCGAAAGTTTGAAGGTATGTGATTTTAAACAACTGGTGGTTGGCCCTACCCATCTGGCCAGCCACACACTTGATGGCATTTTTACGAATGACGACAGGCTGACTACACTGCCTCCCATTCCTCTTACGTGATCTGACCACTTCGCCGTCTCCTTCATCTTGAATAGGCCTACGACTGCTGATCTAACAAACAACAACCTTAATCCTTGGGAGGTTGTGAGAAACTATCGAAATGTCAATAATGACACTTTGTCATCGCTTCTTCCAATAAGCGACTCTTGTCTAGAATCTGGCCCAGACCTTGCTGCGCAATGCTGGTCGAACGGACTGGAAAGCGCAATAGATATCTTGGAACCGCTTAAAAAACGCTATATGGCCAGAAAACCTCCTTCGGCCCCCTGGTACTCCGAACGACTCAAAGGACTTCGACAGATATGTAGACAAAAGGAGAGGGCATGGCTGGCCAGGCCGAATGAGTTTGAGAAGCTACAACATAAACTGTCATTAAAGGAGTACAAAAAAGCAATAATTGAGGAAAAAAGGAATAATTTCATTAAAATTACAACTGGATCGAAATCAGCTAGGGAGCTTTTTCAAATCATTAATTCCCTATCGGTCCCGAAGTCAGCCTCTTCCGTGATGGAATCACAATTGTTGTGTAACAACATTGCTGACTTCTTCTCGACCAAGATAGCTGATATCTATATAGCACTGGATACACAAAACCGGAGGCTGAACAATGAAGCGGACTGTGATACAGGGTTTTCACATTTCGATTGTATAGAGACACCTGATGTCCCCAGCCCTATTTCTTCTTTTGTGAATTTCCCGGTGTTATCCTTAGAGGAAGCAAATGTTATTCTTGATTCCATTAAATCTTGTTCTCCCTTAGACCCCTGCCCGTTGAGAATCCTAAAGTCCTGCAGAGCTACTTTACTGCCCTCACTCCTCGACATCCTGAATGGTGCTATTACAGAGGGGGTTTTTCCCCAGCTGTGGAAGCTCGCCGTGGTTAAGCCATTGTTAAAGAAGCCCTCTTTAAACCCTTAGGTGCTAAAAAAAATTAGGCCGATTTCGCTACTACCAGCTCCAGCAAAAATGCTGGAAGTTCATCTAAATCGGCATTTGACAGCGTTTTTGGAAAAGGAAAACTGCCTGGATCCTTCTCAGCATGGTTTCCGTGCATCTCTTAGTACGGAAACTGCCCTCACGGTAGTAGTAAATAACATCAGAACTGAGGTGGACAAGGGCCAAACCACGCTGCTGGTCATGCTGGATCTAACAGCAGCTTTTGATACCCTGTCCCCCTCTATCCTAGTGGACAGGTTGAGGGAGATAGGGGTAGGTGGCAGTGCTCTGAAACTCCTCTCCTCCTTTTTGCACTCGAGAAAACAAAAAGTGAAGTTGGGTGAGTTTATGTCCCCCACTATGGCAGTGCAATGTGGAGTCCCACAGGGCTCAGCGCTGAGTCCAGTTTTGTTTAACGTTTATGTGACCCCCCTAGCCAACATAATAAGGGATTTTGGTTATCAGGTGTTATCGTACGCTGATGACACACAGATCATTGTCTCGGCAAATCAGTCAGGGAAAGACTGTGCGGTAAAATTTAAGACCTGTATGGAGAGGGTCGCATCTTGGATGGTAAGAAACTATCTCAAGCTTAACGGCGAGAAAACAGAGGTGCTGGTAATAGGCAAGAATCAAGATCTGTGGAACGAGGAATGGTGGCCCACCGCTCTGGGCGAATGCCCTTGCCCGGCAAAATTTGTAAAGAATCTGGGCGTCATCATTGATTCCACCTTATCTTTTGATCGACAGGTAAATATAACTGTCAGCACCTGCTGTTCTATTATCCGTACTTTGAAGAAGATAGCCCCGTTCTTATCTCCTGAGGCGCGCAAACAATCGATGGTCGCCCTGGTGTTATCCAGGATCGACTACTGCAACGCCCTCTACTGTGGGATTAATCAGAAGGAGATATATAAACTCCAGGTCATCCAAAATGCTGCCGCACGACTAGTCTTGAATCTCCCGAGACGTTCATCAGCGACGGCAGCAAGAAAAGAACTTCATTGGCTGCCGGTTCAGGCAAGAATCTCATTTAAAATTCTGTGCCTCGCTCATGGTGTTTTCTTTGGATCAGGTCCAAAAGGGGTTAAAGGCCTGTTGAAGGCTTATACCCCAAACAGATCTCTCCGATCTGCCTCAAAGAATATGCTGCAAGTTCCGAGAATTAGCAAAGCGAGGTGGGGCGGTAGAGCTTTTTCTTGGCTTGTCCCTAGGCTCTGGAACTCGCTCCCGCCTGAACTGGCCAGACAACCATCACTGCCAATTTTTCGCAAACTGCTGAAAACGTGGCTGTTCCCCTCGTCGTGTTAGCCCTTACGGAATTTGGCTCTGTCATTCTCCACTTACTCTATGAACTGGCTATGCTTATGTTTGCTCTTTTCATTTCATGTTTCTAGCGCCTTGATACCCTATTAGGGTTTAGTGTCCCTATTCCAATCTGACTGTTAGCGCTATATAAATTTTATTCTATTCTATCCTATTCTATTCTGAGGTTCTGTGATTTTGCGTGCTTTTAAAGTGCACGACTTTCTTTTCTAAACATGGGTTTTTTGCCATGCGTCGTGACTGCCATCTGGTGTTGCCTTTTACATAGGCCTCAGAAGTTAGTCTGCGAGCAAAGCAGTCTGACCTTTTGCGGGTCATGTGTACATTAACTAAGGTTTCCTTCGTGCGATGGAGTTAATTTCAGAAGCTGGCCTTTCACCTGGAATTGACCCTGCCAAGCCAATTTCCCTGCAAGATCGTTATCCACTTTCCCAATCACCATTCAAGACATTTGTTAACTTTTAAGTTTCTTTACGTTTCTGTTATCTTGCACATATCTGAAACTACTTTTCTTTACTGTTTCTTCATTTCATGGGTTATGCTTTCAATTGAGGGTTTGTCCGGGCCTTCCAGATTATTATTTAGATATGCCTAAATATTAACTTGTGGGTTGGGACACTGTAAAATGAGCTTTACTATATGATGCTGTGTGATGTCATGTATTTTCTATTGGTTGAATTTTGGTGCAGGGGCGTGCATTTTAAATGTACCTTTTTGTGTATAAATAGGGATGTCTCGCCTTAGTAAAATTGAGCAGTTTCTTGAGTTGTACACCGTGTTGTATTGCTGGGATTTCTGCTACTAGCTGCAGCTAATAAATTTGATCTCTGACGCCACCTAGAAGTATTCCGTGTCTCTGTATACCAAGGCAAGGGAACCCAGAGGACTTTGGGCGTGTCCCTGGCGCCGCTGGGTACTTGAAATCCCAGTTCTTCAGGAGAGAGCGCATAGAATCCCGACGGGTAAGCCTGTTGCTGGACGGCCCCCACGCCCAGTTATAGTGAGAATTCTGAACTACCGGGACAGGGATATACTGCTGCAAAAGGCTAGGGAGAAGGCCCTCATCCAGTATGACAATCAGAAAATTTCCCTCTACCCGGACTACACCAACATGGTTCAAAAGCAAAGATCGTCCTATTTGAAGGTGAAACGGAAACTGCAAAAGGCCAACCTCAAATACGCATTGTTGTTTTCGGCCCGTCTCAAAATCATGCACGGTGGGAAAACCCACTTCTTTGAGAGCCCGGCGGACGTCGAGGAGTGGCTGGAGGTGACGGGAATGGACGGGAGCCAAGGACCCTCACGGAGACTGCACGCGGCGGAATCGAGTGACACCCAGAACGCGAAGGAGAAGAGGCCCCCCAGGTCAAAACGTAGTGGACGGAGGTGTGGACCTTCACGTGAACAGCAGAAGGAGAAGCAACTGGACGCTTTGGCGATGGCAGGGTCCTTCTGAGAGAACCCCAAGAAGATCACAACGGACTCTGAGGAGAGTACGGGTCACTCGGACTCGGACAATAGCGTACTCCTGTTCCCCACTGTAATGCCCCGCACAGCTGATGAGGTGATGGATAACTGCGAGAACGAAGTCTTGACCGGAAGTAGCTGAACAGACTGCAAACCGTATTGTATCTGCCTATTACTTGATAATGTACTGTACGGTGACCGCTGTTGGGTCTGGGGAGGGAGATAGACCTAACAGGGGTGGTTGATGCTGATACTGATGCCCTTGTCTATATCCTGTTGCTACGCCTGGTCGAGAACGGATGAAACTTGTTAGGAATGTAAAGCACGGGTGGTCAGGGACTTATTTCCCCTGTTACACATTGGTAACATTGCCCCAAAAACAGTATGCCGTAGAGCTGGCGGAGCCCGCTGGGCAGCAAGTGAAGACTGACATGGGGCTCGGCCAACCCCCCGATGGCGAACGCACTGACTTTTTGGTCCTTTCGAGCCCTGTTCAATTGTTGGGCCCAGCTTGGTTATATAGCTGTGCCGTTTTGGTTCTTTATTGTATTATGGGTGGGGGGTGGGTACTCTCCTGGCGGTTGTTAAGTAGGGCTCTGGCTGGTGGGCGGTGGAGGTTACAGAGTAGGCACACTTTTGACTATGGCTAATACGAAGGGGAAGTATGGGATCATGACGTGGAATGTGAGAGGGCTGGGGCGGTTCAGAAGAGACATAGGATACACGCCTTCCTGTTGAGACACCACACTCAGATAGCTTTTCTCCAGGAATCCCACCTTACTACATCAGAGGCCCTTAAATTGAGGAAAAAAATGGAGGGGCACGATATTGTCCACGACATACTCTGCTTTCTCTAGAGGCGCAACCATCTAGATTAGACATGGCACACCGTTCCTGGAGGTGGAAAGGAGGGTGGAGGATCAGGGACGGTACATATTAGTGAAGGGTACGCTAGATGGCTCACCAGTAGTGCTGGGGTGTATCTATGCCCCGAATTTTGATCAGGATAAATTTTTGCAGAGAGTGGGACTGGCGTTAGCAGACTGGACCACTACCCCCTGGATATTAGGTGGACACTGGAATATGATCATGTATCTGGATCGTGATAGATCACATCCCCCTCTACGGTAATCAGACATAATATCGAAAAAATAATATCGACAAGACATAATATCGAAGTTTTTATATCGAAGGTAGATAATATAGAAATATGAAAATATCGAATACAAAAATATCGTAATCAGTAAGTATAACAATATATCGAAAGCAAGAATATCGTTAGACAAAATATTGACTATAAAAAATATCGTTTTATAGTGGAAAAAAAAGTTAAAGTAGTAAAAAAATGTAATGCCATTAGAAAAAAGTAATAATCAAAAATATTTAAATACTAAAATATAAATAAAATATAATTAATAAAATAATTTTTAAAATAACATATCTAGTTTTAGGAGCGGGTTATTGGGTTAATAGGGGATAAGGGTGGGGAGTGTTTTAAAATATAATTAAAAAAATCAACAAAAATAATACATTATTAATTAATTTAATTATATTTATTAATAAAAATATTAATAAAAAAACAAATCTAGTTTTAGCAGCGGGTTATTGGGTTAATAGGGGATAAGGGTGGGAAGTGTTTTAAAATATATTAAAAAAATATAAAAAAATATTTATTATTAACTTATTTTATAATATTTATTAATAAAAATATTAATAAAAAAATTATATAGTTTTAGGAGCGGGTTATTGGGTTAATAGGGGATAAGGGTGGGGAGTGTTTTAAAATGTATATTAAAAAAAAATAATAATAATATTAAATTTTAATATATTTAATAATTAAAATATTAATAAAAAATAATATCTAGTTTTAGGAGGGGGTTATTGGGTAAATAGGGGATAAAGGTGGGGAGTGTTTTTAAATATATGTTAAAAAATTATTACAAAATGTAAAACATTATTAAATATTATTATTATATTTGTAAATAAAAATATTATGAAAAAACATATCTGGTGAGTGTTTTAAAATATATCTATAAAAATTAATTAAATATTATTACAATTAATAATTGTTTTTATAATATTTTAATAAAAAATTATAAATAATCATATGTATTGAGGATACAAGAATTTTCAAATATCTAAATATTTTTTATAAAAATGTATTAATATTACATAAAAATCATTAGGAGAGGGTAATTGTGTTTATAGGGGATAAGGGTGGTAGTGTCATATAAAACATTTACTAAAAATATCTTAACTACATTATAGTAATTATAATATAATTAGTGTCCAGCACCTACTTCAATTTAATGTAGACTGGAGTTGGAATAGTAATTATTACTTAATTAGTGTCCAGCACCTACTTCAATTAAATGTAGACTGGAGTTGGAATAGTAATTATTAAATAATTAGTGTCCAGCACCTACTTCAATTTAATGTAGACTGGAGTTGGAATAGTAATTATTACATAATTAGTGTTCAGCACCTACTTCAATTTAATGTAGACTGGAGTTGGAATAGTAATTATTAAAATTAATTAGTGTCCAGCACCTACTTCAATTAAATGTAGACTGGAGTTGGAATAGTAATTATTAAATAATTAGTGTCCAGCACCTACTTCAATTTAATGTAGACTGGAGTTGGAATAGTAATTATTACATAATTAGTGTTCAGCACCTACTTCAATTTTATGTAGACTGGAGTTGGAATAGTATATATTAAATAATTAGTGTCCAGCACCTACTTCAATTTAATGTAGACTGGAATTGGAATAGTAATTATTAATTAATTAGTGTCCAGCACCTACTTTTATTTAATGTACACTGGAGTGGGAATAGTAAGTAATGTTTTTTTAGTGTTTAGCAACTATTTCTATATTAAGTAGAGTGGAGTTGGAATAATTATTTTTATTAAATTAGTGTCCAGCATCAATTAAAATGTCATATAGATTGGAGTGGGAATAGTAAGTTAAATGTTATTAATATCTTGTACCTAATTGGATTTTGCCAATAATAATATTGTGAGATTATAGTAATAACAAAATAGAAAATGTTCAAGATGTTTGTAAAACATTTTTTATCATGTTTTGTATTTTTAGCAGAGATAACAATTTAAATCATAATTAATTCACTTTTATGAAACATTTATATTTCTGATAATAATTTCCAAACACAATTACAATAAAATTAACAGAAGAAGAAGATAAAATAAAATGGCTATATTTCAAATGTAATATTATTTTTTTATAGTATTACGTATTATATAGTAAATAAAATAAAACATTAATAATAATATTAATAATATTATTAATAATTTTTTAAACACTTAAATTTTTTACATTTCAGTTTCTTTGAAAAAGGGATATTTTTTGTAAACATAATTAGTACATTTCAACATTGTGTGACATTTTTTTTTACATTTCTATACATTGTTGTCATAAATATTGTTTTTTTCATAATATTTATTTTTAAACTTTTTATACATATTTGTAAATAATTTCATACTAGCAAAAAAGTCACATTTTTTAGCAAATATTAGCAATTTTTAAATGATTTCAGGTAATTGCCAAAATAATTTCTATTATATTTCTTATTTTGGACTATTTTATTACTTTTGGGTTCTTTATTTTGTAACCGGGTTAGGTCGTTTTGGGTCATTTGGATGAAGAGCAGCTCGCGGTTGGGAGAGACTTCACGTCGCTTCAGGTAAGGTTTATTTTATATGTTTTATGTGTATTTTAATGTACGTTTGAGAGTAGTGTGTTTCTATTTAGTGTTCTTATATGTGAGTGAGTTGTGTTTTAGATTTTTATAACGATTATTTCCATGTGGTAGATACACGTACTTTTACTTTGTTATAGGATTGTTTACAGAGTAACTTTATCTAGGTTTTAAGTTTATGTACTAGCAAAATAATGTTTTTACTAATGTTAGTACTTTTTTATGTGTTAGTTAATCTGGGTGGGAATGTCTTTTTTCTATGTTTTTGTTATAGGTGTTCGCCATATCCGAAGTTCCGTTTTTTTTTTTTAAAGGAAGTGTTTGTTGGTTTTATTAACCACTGCTTTGCAAACACTTCTTTTAAGTTTTCGGTTTTCCTGGAGCGTTTCTTAAACTTTTTACTATTTTTCGGGTTTTTTATGGTTATTTGATGGCTCTTCACAACGTGGATTTGGTTATTTTGGAACAGTTGTATTTTTGCATTTTATTTTGGGTTACATTTGCACTACCTGGATTACTTTGGTGGAGAAGGACGTTATTGGATTTAAAACATGATTGGTAAGTCATTTATTTTTGGTCTTTTGTGGGTGGGTAATGTGATTATTAATATTGCATTGTTTAATAGTTCTTATGTTTATTTAATGTGTGCATATATGTGATTAATATCTCTATATATTGCATACATTAAATACTTTTAAACATCAAGTTTGAACAGTTATGCATATTTAGGTGATAGTTTTAGGGATTGATTTGGTGTTGTTATTTATTCAGAGTAGAGTTTTGGCAATGATGTTTAAGTATTCAATGCCTTTTGTACTAGGGTATAATTTCACTTGCTCTTCTAGGTATTTGTGCATTTGCTTATTTTGTTTTGATGTTTTTGGGACTAGTTCAGTTATGGATTGGTCCATTCTGAATTCCTGGTAGCTTTGTTCTTTCTGTAGGCACTTAATAAAATGTTCTAGAGTTGGTTTTGTTCTGCCAGTTGATTGTATAAAGGCATTGTGCCAACCTTCTACTGCGTTGTTAGTTTTAGATGCTCCATTTAAGGTGCTTCTGTAAACGTTCCACCAGGGTATTAGGAATTTGGGGTTTCTTCTGTGGCCAGATCTATGGAGTCTGCCTACCCAGGTGTCTTCAAAGTAGTCCAGAAATGGACTCAACGTTGCTTCATTTTGTTTGTAGAAGGGGCTGTCTATAAGAATGTTGTAGTGTTCTGCTACGTCTGTTTCGGGAACATAAGCCAGTGCTATGAGTTTTTTTATTTGGTATGCAAAAGATGAGTTAGTAGCATATTCTACACTTAAGGTAGTTTTTTGTAGATGTCTCCATAGACACTGGTTTAAATGATAATAGCAGCCTTGAATGCAGGTATGGGGGTGGATTTTTAGGATAGTTGAAAGCATTGCTTGCTCAAAATCTAGAATTATTTTTTCTGGAGAATAATCATTAGTTTTTTGTTTAATTATATTTAATAATTCCATATATGTGGAACTATTTTTGTTTGGTAGTAGTGCATATAGTAGTGGTATGTTGCAGTTTTGGTAGAGGCCATGTACTGTGTATAATTGGAAAAATGGTTTGGGACAGATGTTAAAAGTTCCATCCATCATCCAATATTGGCTTTGCTGAAGTTTTACTAGATTCATATTGGTCCCAAAAATAATAAGTCTTTTGTCATTGTTTTCATTGTCATAAATTATAAATGGTTGCTTGTTTAAAGTTATAATTTGGTTGGCATTTAAATTGATATCATGATATGTTCTGGGAGCTGGTGTGGGTGTAGTAGTAGCTTTTTTAGTTCGTGCTATAGTTCTTTTTAGGGAAATAATATTTGGCATTTGGGTTGTGGCAGTTTTAGGGATTTTAGGAATTGCTTCTTTTAAAATGACGTTGGTTTGTTTTTGGGAACCTGTACTTGCCTCTTTTATATTTTCCAATGCTGTTCTAACTTCAATTTCAGTAACATTTGGTGGATGATTGTGTTCCCTAGTATACAGTACAGTAGCTTCTCTTGTTGTTGCCCTTCCATAACACTTGTTAGAATAATATTTACAACATTTCCAATTAACTTTCATGCCATATTGCTTTTCTTGTGTATAAGTGTAACCCATGTAGCACAGTAATAGCTTTCCTTTCTGGCTGGTTACAAATTCTGCTCCTTCTGTCATTTTGTTGTTTGTATATCTAGAAAATATATATATAATAGTTAATGTCAAGGAAAATGTGTTTATAATTTTAAGTAAGTGATTATTAGTAATGTATATACTTACGTGTTTTAGAAATCAGTGAAATCTTTTGATATGCTTTATTCTTTCGTTGTGGATACTGTTTTCTGATGTTGTTAGAGCTGTTAGGAAAAACATAAAAAGACAATATTATTACTCAATTTTGTGTATATTTACAATGTTACAGCTAATTTCTACTACAAAAGTGGATCCTAATAATTGTAGGATTTTAGTTTACATTGTTAAGATACTTACTTATTTTGTTTTAGGTAGGGTTTTCCTGTATAGTTGTATGTTCTTTTTGTGGAGAGTAGTTTGTAGTGTTATCTAAAAAAAAAAAAGTACATATGTGTTACAACATTCACCATGTTTGTAGGTTTTCAACAACTTAGCAGTTAATTATGTTCTTTAATATACTTACTTAGTGAGTTGTATTTTTGGTATTCCTATTTTGGAGATCTGAATATTTCCAGTATATTTATCTGTAGTGTTAGCTGTGTAAAAAAAAATAGATAATAGCAACTAATTAGAACAAGTGCTAATGTTTGTCTGTTTTTACCACATTGATTTCAGTTTTCAAATACTTACTTAGTAATATTTCATGTAGAAATAGGAATAATGTTCTTTGTTCATTTGTAGTGTAGTTTTCAGTAGTAGAATCTGGAGAAAAAAAGTACATATGTGTGATAAATCTAATTGTTTGTTTGTGTTTTAGAATATTTAACAAGTAAATTAAAAGTGACAATTTACTTACTTACTTATTATCATCTGTATATTTTTGATCTTGTTCACAGTTGTTTTTAGTAGAATTTTCTCTAGTTGTAGTATCTATAAAAACATTTGTATATATAAATTATTAGCATGTTCAGTAGTAGTAATAGGAAAGGAGCACTGGGTATTTAGCAGGTAAGTAATGTAGTAGCACCTATTTACTTAGTGTTTAATTTATGTACTTACTTGGAAGATTTGATTATATGTTGATAGTCGTGATGTTCTTGTAGGTGTGCTGCAATTCATCCAGAGATGTATCTCCTTCCGTGACTTTTAGCAAGTAGTTTGTGTTTTGGGTTTAATTGTTTATATAGAGGAGTGTCATTAGTAATTAGTTTGCTATTGGTTGTTTTAAAAAATCTGTGTCTTGATTGGTTAGTTAGTATTTTTGAATTTCAGTTGTGAGTATTATATAATAGAAGGGAAAAGAAAGATAATTATATAATTATAAAAATAGCAGACAATAATTATCTATGTGTAGGTTATATAATAGATAATATAGAAAAGTTTTGAATATTTTAGAAGAAAAATAAAAATGTATAATTAAGTAGTGTGTATTTATTTGCAAATAAAATAATAATATGTTAAATAAATGTGCAAATATATGTATATAAACTGTCGATATATCTGAAAAACCGATATTAATGTTGACGATATTTTTGATGTCGATATTTTATTTAATGTGTATGTATTTTTCAGAAATCGATATTTATGTATACCGATATCAAAGTAGTCGATATAAATGAAAACGATGTTTGTGTATATCGATATAAAGTATCCGATATATTTGTATATCTATAGTTAAGTATAGGAAGTCGATAATAGTGTCGTCGATATTTTTGTTCCGATATTAGTGTACTACGATATTCTGTATTTCGATAATTTGTCAGACATTCCCCCTCTACAGGTGGCAGGAGTCTCTAGATTGACGGAGCTCTTTCGTACATGGGCAACGGGGTGGGGCTTGAGGGATGTCTGGCGCTCCTTCCACCCCGAGAATAGGGAATACTCTCATTACTCCCACATACACATGCTCCACACCATGATCGACCGATTCCTTTGTTTTGAACAGCTGTTGTCCAGAAGTATTTGGCAAAAACATTTTCGGATCATAGGCCCCAGACGTGCACCCTTCTTTGGGGTAAGGTACCTACCCCGGTCCCCACGTGGCGCTTAGACCCGCTCCTACTTGAAGATGGCCCCTTCAGGGCGTCCTTGTCCGAGACACTGGGCAAATACTTTGTTGAAAACTGGGACATTGCTTCTACGAACTTAGTAGTTTGGGATGCCATGAAGGTGGTAGTACGTGGAGCAGCGATTCGGCAACTAGTGGGCGCTCGAAGGGAAATACACCAGAAGCTACTAGACATAGAGGACAGGCTTAAATGGTTGGAGCGGGAGGTGGGGATTGATCCCACCAGGAGGGGCGAACTACAATTAGAAAACATAGAACACGCGGATACGCTCAAAACTTTACGAGTCATTGATCACAAAGAACACCTCCGTAGACAACATGCAGAGGCGGATAGATCGGGTGCATTGTTAGCCCGGCTGGTTCGGGAGCACCGAGACATCCCGGTGATAACTAGGATTAGGACGCGGGATGGACATCTAGTGGACACGCAAACTGAAATAAACAGGGCGTTCCACGATCACCTGACTACGTTATATGCGCAACCTACACGTGCCGACCCAGGCCGAATATCTGCCTTTCTGTCTGAACTCCAAATCCCGGTACTGACTGCAGAGACCCAAAAGGACCTTGAGGCCCTATCACCCAACATGACATACGGGTGGCTATTAAATCCCAGAACCGCAAGAAGACGCCGGGCATGGATGGACTCCAAGTGGAGTTTTATGCGACCTACTCAGACATCTTGGTGCCGGTCTTGGAGAAAGTCTACCGAGCAGTGCTGGTAGAAGGCCGATTGCCTGAATCCACAATGCAGGCGCTAGTCGTCTCACTGCCTAAACCCGAGAGGGATGCCCTAGAGTTGACAAACTACAGGCCGCTATCGATGCTCTCCACGGAATATAAAATACTCAGCAAAATTATAGCTCTGAGATTGCAGACGCACCTCCCGGCCCTGATCCATAGAGAACAATGCGGGTTTCTTCCGCGTAGGAGCACCTCCATGAATACGCAAAGACTGCACGCACTCATGGCGTCCACTCCACTGACCCTCCCTAGGGCAGGTTGTATAGCCTTAGACCTCCGAGAAGCTTTTGACTCCCTGGCCTGGTCGTATATGTTCCCGGCTTTGGAGAGATTTGGGATCCCTGCTCCCCTCTTGGCGTGGATCAGATTGCTTTATACCGCTCCGTCAGCAAGGGCACGTACGGGGATACATATCTCTGACGCATACGCGATCCATCGTGGCACTAGACCAGGCTGCCCCTTTTCCCCACTGCTTTTTGTCCTTGCCCTGGAACCCCTGGCTGTGGCCCTGTGGACCAGGATGGAACGGAGGGGTATCCCCAGCAGTGGAGTCCAACATTTGATATCGATTTACGCAGATGATATACTGCTGTTCCTCCGCGACCTGGAGACTGACCATACAGACATATATACGAGATCTTTGAGAACTTCTCCGCAATCTCGGGCCTGACCATCAACCCTGAGAAGTCCATTGGCTTCTACTTCCGGGATACTCCGGTTCTATACCTTTTGGGGCTCACCTTATCCCGGTGGCTCCTGCCACATTTAAGTACCTGGGGATTCAGGTCTATAGGCGGCAAGAGGACCAGATAGCGGGAAATATTAACAAAGCTATATCCAGTCTCTGCGCCTCGGTGGAGTTCTGAACGGCACTGCCACTTTCGATCATGGGAAGAATCGCGATTTCTAAAATGGTCATGCTCCCCCGCATGCTTTACTTCTTTGTTAATCTACCGGTAATTCTGCCCCAGTCTATCTTTGACACCCTCAATTCGCTCCTGACCACTCTGATCTGGGGGGCGGGGAGACGACGGATTGGCCTTCGTAAGTTACAGTTGGGCACCAGAGCCGGCGGGCTGGGGGCCCCTGACTTTAGAGGTTACTATTATGCTAGCCAACGCCAATGGCTGTCTTACTGGACGGTGGGACAGAACCTGCATGAAATAGATTTTACGATAGACAGATTGAGACGGGGAGAGTTGCATACCCTGCTAATCCCGAAGAGCCACATTCCTGCGGAGTGTCATCCACTTCTACGCACAGCCCTGAGATGTTGGCGGAAAGCTTTAGCATATACATCCTCGGCTGAGGCATATGCGGCTAACATTCTCCTGTTGGATGTTCCGACGCTGCAGGGCAGGCTTACGGACAGGGAACGTGGCGGGCGTGGAAAGAGTTGGGGACTTTTTCGGAGATGACCACCTTCTTACTCATGAGGCCTTTGTACAGGCCACTGGTGCCCCCCCCGGATTGTACCTACTACATACCGCTGTCACGCACTACATACAACGCAGATGGGCACCACAACGCCTACAACCCCCACAGCACGAACTAGTACACTTGCTATACTACATGGGACCGGGAGAACACCTAGTGAGATGGTTGTACACGGGGGTTAGGGCGCATGCAGCAGTCTCTCTCACCGCGCTTATGCGAACATGGGCACATGACACGGGTCAAGAGCTGTCTGAAAAAGACTGGGCCACGATACTAGAACACCCTAGGCGGGTATCTCGCAATGTCCGGTTCAGATTTATACAAGCAATGGTTTTACACAGAGCATACCTGACCCCTATGAGGCTTTATAGGATGTTCCCGGGCTCTCCCCACCACTGTCCACGCTGTGGAGAGGACCTGGCCGGGCTCCTACATATGTTGTGGTTATGCCCATGCCTCCGGGAGTATTGGTTGGGGTTGTGCCGGACGCTACAGACGGTCACGAACCTGCCGGTGCCGGAGGAGGCGCTGTACTGTCTGTTGGGCTTGCGCAGAAGACCTAAGGCGCTAAAGGCCCAATTGAAACTACTGGACCTAGCACTGCTGCTGGGGCTCAGGACGATCACAATGAGGTGGAAGTCCCCTAAACTCCCAGGGATACTCCTTTGGCAGGCAGAGGTGCTTAAATGGGGAAGGGCAGAGGGGACGACGCTTCGGAGGGAGGAGACACGTGGCCTCCGGAAATTTCCAATCTCCCTAGAATGGGAGGCTATGCTCCTTACAATGGAGAGCGAGGACCTCAGCCTGAGTGTAGGGAATGGGTCGGAGACCTAGATAGGAAAAGTCACATGGAGTATATTGAGCAAGAGAGTGCCCCAGTCAGCCTCATTCTTAGTACTATTACCTGTACTGCACCACGAGGCGACATACATTACCGCCTACTTCAGTCAGTTATGCCCGAGCACACTTTAGACGGGAAAATTGATCTACCGCCGGGAGATGGGAAGTTCATGTACACGAAAGGGTGGGGGGAGGGGGAGGGTGTGGGGAGGTTGCGACACTACCTTTGTATCATAATATATTGCTGCAATAGGACGGAATTGTATATTACTAAGGTTCCAGGTCCTCTGCCTAGTATCACTGTTGAGAAACGATAAGTTGGGACATGTATTGGGTGAAAATAGAAAATACCGGCTGATATGTTGACACTGTGTAATGTAATGTGGAAATACGTGATATTGCAGCTGTGAATAAAGTTTTTCACAAAAAAAAACTAAACGCCAATATTACTGTCTCTTAGTGATAAACTTCAATTATGATTTCTAGTATGGCCTAATGGCTGCAGTCTCAAATACAATTAAAAGTTATGCAAAAAGAGTAGCTCTAGAGACATGTGAATTACATTGCACGCCTTGATGCACAAACGTTCTGGGTGCATTATGGCATTCTGAGAACTAACATTTTGAACCAGTTCTTTAGGTGCTAGAAAGCACACTGCGCACGGCAAACAAATATAAATAAGTATAAAAAACAGCAGAAGTTAGATCCAAACTTTCAAATATCAGGACGGATGCACCTCAGTCATGCTTCTTGAGAGATACTTTCAAACGTGATCGCCACATGGGGGTAACTTTGCTCAGACAAGGGACAACAGGTTTAGGGTCAGATGCCAAGTTCTGTTTTTAGCCCTAACTAGCACTGTGAAAGCAAAATGTGTACGCAGGGAGTTTTGAGCATTTTTTTATCTGAAGTTAGCCACTGTGACAGTCCTTAATTTAAACATGTTTTGTTAGCAACCTACCTGATTGTAATGTTGAAGAGTAGTTTAACAACTTAATTCCTTTGTATTCATTACATTTCCTGATTCTAACATTGTAGGATAAAACACTACAGGTAATGTAAACTTTGCTCTAATAATGTCTGAGGCTATATTGTGCCTAGGAAAATTAGGGTCAAATTAATTCTCATTCATGTTAATAATATTTAAGATATCATCATTAGTAATTTAACTACATTTAACAAATGGAAGAATTTACTTAGTTATTTCAATGAAATTATGGCCTTCATTAAGCCTTCCTGGAACTAGATTGGACACCACAGATGTGTTTAGGCATCATTAGGTAAAGGAAATATTGCATATTGTTTTAGGAGCAGATGGGGATATCACTGTTTTCTTGAGAAATAATACCTTTGTAGGAGGTATGCATGGTGGGGTTTCTCCTACTGAATAACATTATCAAGGGGCACAGCATAAAGACCATAGAGTGTATAAGAGTATGGTATCAGTGCTATTGTGCCAAGTGTTTCAGGATGAAGGTATCAAACACGTCCCTCCTTGAAACACGCCCAAGGAGAATCTCATGTTTCCACTAAGGTGGGAGATGTTTCTACTAACGTGGGAGATAAAGGGATACATTTCACAATTTTAATGTAAATAAATATAATTTTTTGCAGCAGTATATATATATATATATATATATATATATATATATATATATATATATAAATATATGTTTTTTAAATTAATAAAATTTACACACAAATACCTAAGGCTAGGTTAGAACAGGGCACTTACTGCTTACAGCTTCAGTATGGATTCTCTGTTGTACACACCCCCGTAGAGCATGTGTGGATGTGTTGAGAGATGATGGATGATGCTGTTAGACTGCAGTTTGTTAATTATGAATTGGAAATGGATGGATGTACACATAACTAACAATAAGGTTATAGGTCTAGGGAATGGAGAGGTTTGGAAAAATGCCCTCACCATAAAGAGATATTTAAAATATCACTTTATGAGAGGGTGGTGAAAACATGCTGTCCCCATAAAGTGATTACCTTATGAACATGTGGTTCCCTTAGAGCTTGTTGTGCCTGACACCAGGCTCTAAATTAATATTTATACCTGTAGAGGCAGAGTATTTTTCTGTCCTCAGTGAGTTTTAGCAGTCCATACACAGGGTGAAAGCCTCTTTGCTGTCATGTTGGGATACCCAGTACACTTAGTTCACTGTGAGTCCCAATGTCAATGCGCAGGCAGTAAAGAGAGTCTTGGACCATCTATGCCTGGAAGGTGGTAGCATCGTCTTGCAGTGGGCTGATGACCTCCTTGTGACATCTCCATCACTGGAAGCCTGTGAAAGCCTGTGAAAGACACTGTAGAGCTGCTGAATCACCTCCAGGAGAGAGGACATAAAGCTTCATTGTCAATCAATACATTTCTTCATTCGGATACAGGGAAATATCCATAAAAGTACAGAATAACAGAGTATACAGAGTATACACTAATATAATATTAAGAAGTAGGTCAGCAAATGCGATGGACATATTAATATAATTACAATATAAATTATATACAAGGTACAGTGATCAATTAATCAAAACAATCCTATAACAATCATAGACATAAATGTTGGCGTATAGGTTACTTCTGGTAACAGACATATAACCAAAGCTTTCTTACGCTATATTCATAGTGGCACGGGAACGAACTGCCAGTCTCAAAAAAGTACTGACACGGAGTGTTAGGTTGTCCCCATTAAGCATAATAATCTCCCTATAAGCTTCCTTAAAATCAGTGATATCATGAGACTTAAAATAGGGGATCAAAAACTGCTTACTATATACTTGATAAAAATCGCAGAAAAATAGAAAATGTAACATTGGTTGGCTCCCACTATTACCACAAGGGCGAATCGTTTGCTCAAGATTAGAACTAAAGCCCAAGGGAAAGCAAAGTGGATATTTTAAGGTGCCAGCCCTAAGGCGAAAGAGCAGACTTCGTTCCCAGCGAGTAATCGCCCTCGTGAGATAGATTGCTGGGGATTTTGTGAGGGAGCCATCGGCACCTAGCATGTTTATATAAGGGGCAACCGAGGGCTTCAGATTTTCCCGCTCACGTCTTAGGTTACCATAGTATGCATACAAGTTCCCCTGAAAAATCTTTTTATTAGTACCTGCCATATTTCCTGGGTCTGTAAAAAGATGTGACAAATCTACAATACTCAGGCTGGTCTTCACAGCCGCCAACCACGGTATGTCCCCTCCCTTCTTGCAATTAAGGCAATCGACTATAATATCTCTGGTTAGCTTTGCTGCCGGGTTTTGCCAAACTTTCATCCAGAGGATCACTGGGCGAGTCCTGATATAATCCTCAATGAACAGTATTTTTAACTCATGATGGCAAACAAATGAGGAAGAACTTATCGGTGCCCCCAAGACCTTCCGGCAAAATCTATTCTCTTCTGTCTGAATGTTCTTGCAGTTTACATGGCCCCAAATTTCTGCTCCATATGTTAAGGTAGGTAGGCACTGAGTTTCGTATATTTTCAACAGAGGGAGCACTACCTCAGTTCTTCTTGGTTGTGGTATGCACAAAATAGAATTGTTTGCTTTTACGAGTTTGCTCCTACTATGTGCTAGGTGAGCGGCCCAGGAGCCAGTATCCGAAAATACCAATCCCAGATATGGAAAAGTGCGTGTGCATATTAATTTTTCGGTGCCACAATGAATTACGTTCAAAGAATGTTTTTAAGGTCCACAGCCCATTAAAAATGATTTTTTTTTACTTTGTGCAAAGATCTAGCATTTTCATAAAATCTACGAACCCCCCGACTAAAGTGCGCAGTGCATTAGGTGTGCGGCCCATTAGTACCGCGTCATCTGCGTATAACAGAGCGGGTAACATTTTACCATTAATCATTGGGACATCCTTAGTTAGTTTAGACAGATCATTATCAACTCATTGATATATAAAATGAAAAGCAGAGGGGCCAGGACGCATCCCTGCCTGACCCCTCTGCCAATCAAGATGTTCCCTGATACTGCCCCGTCCCTACTAATCCTTACCCTGGCACCCAAGTCCCAGTGTAGATAGGCCAGAAAATGTACTACAGCATCATCCAACCCATACTTTAAAAGACATTGCCAAAGATGCGATCTTTTCACAAAGTCGAATGCTGAGGTGAGATCCATGAAGGCCAGGTAGACAGGGGACTGGCGAGCAATGGTGTATTTGCCTATTATCAAATTTAAATTAAGGCATTGCTCTACAGTTCCCAGTCCACTTCTGAACCCCAACTGGCATTTATCCAAAATACACTCATCCTCAGCCCAACTCCTGATCTTATTAAATAACACTCTCCAAGTATCTTCAAGGTGTTGTCGATCAGTGATATCGGTCTATAGCAGCTAGGGTTGGACCTATCTCCTTTTTAAAAAATGGGGACTATAATGCTAGATGACCATCTGCTGGGGATATGGGAATCTATTAAATTATTAAAAACATTAAGCAATAGCGGAGCCCAAAATTCTGGTTTATGCTTAATAAGGTCAATGTAAAGCCCATCTGGACCAGGAGCCTTATTACCTAAGCTTTGATCGATCGCATCCTCGACTTCAGTTAAGGATATCTGGACTTGTGTAGCGGCATTGAGATCAATATGGAATTCATCCTGAACAGGAGCTATAAATATTTTGGAAAAATTAGCCACCCAGACTTCACTTGTTATGTTACAGCTCAAAGGAGTTATATTGTGAACCATACATCTCATATTTTTGACCGATTGCCAAAAACCCTTTGTGTTATTTAAGTTAGCTGTACTAGCTTCATTGTCAAAATTCCAGTGCTGCCAAAAAAAGGTGCCTTACCTGGGTTATGTGGTATCCAAAGGTACACGCTGCATATCACCTGACAGTATAGAAATGTTTCAGAGCATGCAGCTCCTGCCCACCAAGAAAGGAATGATGTCCTTCCTGGGGATTATGAACTGCTGCCATCAATTCGTCCATGAAAGCAGATGCTATGAGTAATGAACTTGCAAACTGTTTCAAGACATTGACAGAGACATTGTGTACTGTGCTAGCATGGGGACTGCCTGACTACAAACTGCCTTTCCATGTCTGTTTCAGAGCAAAATAACATTGCACATGAAGTGGTGATGCCCATAGTGTGCTGGCACAGCTGGAAAATAAAGGCCTGTGGGACACAACTATGTGACTTTGCTTTCTGCAGTGATTAGGGGTCAGCAGCTGTGATGGTGGAGAGGACGGCTCTCATTGTGTTGGACTATACTTGTATTGTATAGGTGACACATTTGGTATGGTTGTTGTTGTCTTGATAGTCACAACATTTTTCTGCTGGCAGGCACACAGGTTATAATGGCACCATGTTGTCTAATTGTAATGTCATAATAAGATGTCCACCTGTTAATTTGGCAAAAGTATTACCTGCAATAGGTTATTCTGATTAGATCCGTTCTCGTAGAGACAGATGAGTCCCCTAAGTAAGTTAGTGTTGAGATTGTAGAAATCGGCACCACGCGAAGATTAGACACCATTAGAAAAGGCAGACTATGGGAGTGGTACACTGATGGTTCCACTAGCAGACTTATAGACACTGATTACAAAGCAGGGTATGCTATAGCAATAGCTGAAGTGCAGCTCTGCCACTTGGAACATCTACCCAATAAGATGAGCTGTATGCTGTAACAAATGCATGAATATACTAGTCAAGGGTAAAACTGTTAACATTTACACTAACTCACATTATGCTTTGCAGTTCTTATTTGTGGCCAGCTGTGGGAGTATCACAGATTCATAACAGAAGCAGGGAGCCTTATTAAAAATGGTCCTTTAGTAAGGATCTTGTTAAAAGCAGTATAATATTATACACCAGCATAGCGGTAATAATATGTTAAGCCTACACAGGAGCTAAAACTAAGGGGTCGATTATGATTGCGGTGAATCCGCATCCTCCGGGCCGATGGAGGCCACCGCCGGCCCGGAGGATGCAGATTCACCGCCGCGTTCCGAGAAAACACCCACCGCCAGATTAGGATGGCGGTGGGAACAGCGGCGGACGGCAGGTCCGTCCGCCGCTGATCCGTGGGGTGTTGTCCGCAATTTGGTGGCGTTGTCTGCAAGACACCGACAGCCACATTAGGCTGTGTGTGTAAACATGCTTTTCCGCTGTGGCTTTTCCGCCATGGAAAAACATGTGGACCTTTGCTTCTGGGCGCCCCTTGCGGCTCCCCAGGGTGAAGGGAGAGTGGGGGTGCGCATGGGGGGTACTTATGGTACCCCCTGCATTTGCATGCACAAAGTGGCAGGCACCGCGCGGTGCCTGCCGCTTTGTGCATGCAAATGCAAAGCATGCACTTTTTAACCTTGCGGCGGGTGCTGCTTGAAGCAGCACCTGCCGCAATGTTAATGATAAGGGATGTGTCCACCAGGGTGGCGGTCACATCCTAATTGGTGTGGAGGGAACGCCGCTGCCCCTGCGGACAGTTATTATTATTATTATTATAAAGGCTTTTATAGCGCGCTCTATTACTAAAAAATAGTATCCTGGCGCGAAAAAAGTGAAGGCAGAGCAAAGGAGTTCCTGGAATGAGTAGCAGAGAAAGGAAAGAGAACTACAGAGTGTTGTTAAAAAGATGGGTCTTCAGTCCTTTCTTGAAAGCAATGATGGTAGGCGCTGCTTTAATGTGGAGGGGGAGAACATTCCAGGCTTTCGCGGCTCTGACTGGGATGGATTGGCCACCTAGTCTGCAATACTTAAATTTAGGCACGGACATTTGGCATAAATTGGCCGACCGGAGGGAACGGTTAGGGACATAGAGGGAAAACCTTTTCCTCAGGTAAACTGGGCCGATTTAATGAACAGCACAATAAGAAAGGACTAAAATTTTAAACATAATCCTCTGGGCAACTGGGAGCCAATGGAGGTCATGAAGTAGAAGGCGAACACTGGAGCACCTAGGTATGTTGAACAGGAGTCTCACAGCGGCATTTTGTATGACCTGAAGACGGTGGATCAGATAGGCCGGTAGTCCACAGAACAGGCCATTCGCGTAGTCCAACCTGGAGAGTATCAGAGCGCGAATAACAGTCTCTTTGGCCTCTCTCGGGAGGAGGGGAAAAAACCTACATAGAGTTTTCAAAGTGGAGAAACAGACCCCCGTAAGTTTTTTTAAATGATCCTCGAATTTGAGGTCATTTCCGAACCAAACTCCTAAATTTTTTGCGGGGCCACCAATGGATTTAGGGCAGGGCAGGTCAGCAGGCCAGAGGAGGCCACTAAGATTGTCAGGAAAGGAGCCATACAGCAGAATCTCAGACTTACTCTCGTTACACTTTAGCTGGGTGAGTGCTAACCATCGGAAAACAGAAGATAGGCAAAATTGGGCCGCCGACGTATCTAAATTATTCTTAGGCCAGGTAAACAAAAGTTGGGTATCGTCGGCGTAGGCTATAATTTTTGCCCCTAACTGTTCTGCAAGGTAAATTAAAGGGGTAAGATAAATGTTAAAAAGCAGGGGGCTCAGAGTGGAACCCTGTGGGACTCCCGTAGTAAGTTTCTTAGGGGAAGAAGCAAAGGGAGGCATCCAGACTTGTTGCTTCCTGTTATCTAAAAATGATGTCAACCAGTCAAATGCAGGGCCAGTGATGCCAATAGCGGCTAGTCTAGAAAGCAGAAGGGAGTGGGGTACCGTATCGAAGGCAGCAGAGAGGTCTAATAAAATCAGAGCCGCTCTGCCGCCTCCGTCCAAACATTCCCGGATAGCCTCGGATATTTCAACTAAGGCAGTCTCGGTGTTATATGGCCGCTCTAAAACCAAATTGAGCTGGATGAATTGCCTGGTTGGTTTCAACAAACGTATCCAGTTGATTGAAAGCGATCTTTTCGCAGATTTTGGCAAGAGCTGGCAGCAATGATATCGGCCGGAAATTGGAGGGGACGGCAGGGTCCAGTCCGGTTTTTTTCAGAAGTGGAAGCAATTTTGCTTGCTTCCAGCAGGCTGGGACGGTTGCAGTGAGAAAAGAAAGGTTAATAATCTGAGTAACCTCGTTTCCAACTATTTCCGTTAGTCCCGCAAGGACTCTAGCAGGACAGGGGTCAGAAGGGGATCCTGATTTTAAGGCCGCAAGAACAGCGACGATGTCCGGTTTCGATGACAGAGCAAAGTTAGCAAACTGCTCTGTGGGTTCTGGCATCACAGGGGGGGAGCCGCCAGGAAAGAGGGGAAGCCATTACAAACAGTTAGCAAGTCATCTTGA
Source organism: Lissotriton helveticus (assembly GCF_964261635.1). Taxonomy (NCBI): domain Eukaryota; kingdom Metazoa; phylum Chordata; class Amphibia; order Caudata; family Salamandridae; genus Lissotriton; species Lissotriton helveticus. The sequence goes on along the minus strand of NC_136065.1, from coordinate 1,629,742,677 downwards.
ATTTTGGTAATTTTTTCAACAAAAAACACAGAGAGCTCTTCACACCATTTCTCCGATGAGGGCAGCAGAGGTTGGGCCACACAGGGTGAAACAAAGCTTTTTACAATGGTAAAAATTTCCTTGCTGTTGTTATTAGCTTTATTAATTCACCCTGCATAATAGCAGCTTTTGGCAGATCTGATGGCCTCATAATACTTTTTTTGCGCCACCCGCAGATCCTTCTTTGCCTCGGGCAGATATGCTTGTCTCCAGATCCGTTCAAGTTTCTTACATCCCGAATTGAGATCGCGGAGAGAGTGAGAAAACCAGGGTTTGGAGGGGGTGGTACGTAGTCTACAAACCCGGCCTTTATTGATAGAGGCAGCGGTCTCGTGTTCAACCCATGAGTTAAACAAACTGACTGCCGCCTCAATTTCTAAAGGAAGTGGTGGGCGGGAGGCGGCTAGACAATCTGACAGGATATCTAGATTAATCTTCTGTGCGTGAGCAACTTGAGGACTGTTCTCAACAGAAATAGACAGAGACCAAGCAAACCTAATCAGCTTATGATCTGACCAGGTCACTATCTCGGGACAGGCCATGTCAATGTCGAAGTTGGAGCATACCAGATCAAGGACATGTCCTCCCGAGTGAGTGGGAGCCACAACCCATTGTTTTAGCTGGGCCATGGAGAGAGCTTCGTTTAGGCGGGCGACCTCCGGAGAGTCCAAACTATCAACATGGATGTTAAAATCCCCCAGGAGGAGATATCTAGAGTATATTAGTGCCCATGGGACTATAACCTCTTCCAGTGCCCCCACAAAGTTTCCAGCGTAACCCGGAGGCTGGTAAACCAGTGTACCGCCTATGGAGAAATGAGAATTAAATGCTAAAGAAAAGTGGAGCACCTCGGCGTCAGCCAGCTGATCTTGAGGGTCATGGGAAAAGGTCCATTGTTCCCTATAGACAGCAGCAATACCGCCTCCTCTACCCAGTGGACGATCATTCCTAAAAATGTTGTAACCCCGTGGAATAGCAAGTTCAACTGATGGGGCACAAGTCTCATTAAGCCAGGTTTCAGTAATGAAAAGTAGGTCCAACTGATTCTCACTCAACAGTTCAAAAATATCTGCTGGGTGCTTAACCAGTGACCTTGCATTAATCAATCAAACAGTCCCTCCACCTCGGGGGTGGCGGACGGACGCAGGTCCGTCCGCCATCATAATCAACGTCATAGTTAGCCAAAGGTGATGCCATTGCTGACACAGCATTAAATGAAAGCATGTTACAGCCAGTGCAGATGGGACTAATGAACAAAGCATTTTCAAAAAAAATACAGCTCCTTCAGAGACAATTGTTGCAAGCTAATGTAAAGGAAGCACAATGGTCTGCAACACCAGATGAACATAAAGGGTGGATTGATGATGGATGTTAGCCGGATAACGAAGAGAGTACGGGCCCACCAGGATGAGATGCCTGTGTCCCCATGCAGTATGTTCCTTTCCCTTACAAACAAAAAGGGAAAGAAAAAAAGACTGAGGCATGGACCCTCTGATATTGCACATGGGAGGATGAATACACAGATGCATGTTGCTTCCCAGTGAATGGATTTAAATATGTGCTGCTGTGGGTGGATATGTTTTCAAAATGAATGGAGTTGTGTCCAACAGAGCAGCAACTGGGGCGCAGTGCTTCAGGAAAGCCATCTCTCCTAGGTTAAGGGGACACCAGGGCATAAATAGCAATAGAAGGAGATCACTTAGTGACTACATTTATGCTAAAGAGGTTGTTTTGGGGAATAAAGTATAACATGCATACCCCATACCACCCTCCAACTTGAGGCCAGGAGGAGTAAATGAGCTCCAACAAAAAAAAAAGATTATTAGTAAAGGCAACTGATGGAACAGGCCTGATGCTCTGACCTTAGTACTGCCTGCAAGGTAGCAAAGACTTCTAAAGCGATTATGGAGACATGGTCATGGTGAGAAAAATAAAAGCTGCTTCTTATAGTTCTAGGTGGACTGGACCACAGACGGTGAACCAACGCCATGAATGGATTGAGGAGACAAGATTCAGGGCAGCACCCCAACGCCTGAGAGCACGGTACAAGAAATTGATGACCATTTGTCACGAGAGGACCTGAGCAACACAGCAGTCAAGAAGAGGACAGACCAGACCATTTCTATGATCCATGGGGGCCAATCATAAAGTGTCAAAGGGATGCAACATCAACTGATGCTGTTGAGTGAAGTACACAACACAGTCTCGTAGAAAGGTGATGGTCTGCACCTGCAGAAAAATAGACTGGAGAGGACAACGCAGGGCAGGTCCGTGAAACCGCCCCTGAACAAGACGACTGCGGACCAGGAGGAGAAGCAGATGACCGCTCACTTCATGCCTTTAAATTACTGACACTTGCTGAAAGTGCCCGGGAACTGATTGACTAAGGGACACTGTAGCCTAATGCATTGCATTTAGCAAACAATATTTGTTGGACACCAAATTTTGAGTATGCTGCCAGTACCACAACAGCCTGCTGATATAATAATGATCTAATCAGGATGTATCAATGTGCAATATATGCATTTTATGCTAACACTGTGTAATGCCATCCAAAGATATGCAACTAATGTTTACTTCATATATACATATATTTATATATATATATATATATATATATATATATATATATATATATATATATATATATATATATATATATATGTGTATATATATATATATATATATATATATATATATATATATATATATATATATATATATATATATATATATATATATATATGTATATATATATTTTACACTAATGTTGGATAGGTCTATCCAAAAGGGAGGATTGTTGCAAATATATATGAATATCCATATAAATTCATGTGTATGCACTTCAAAAGATATCATGCTTAGATATATCACATTAACATGAGGCCTGGAGCTTGAAAGGGCTTCCTATCTGAACTTGACTGGACAAGCTTCAACAAGCTATTCTGGTCCCCCTTAGAGGTCACTTTACATGTCCTGACTACATGATATTTCTTAATCTGGTTGTGCAAGTTGCTTACACAGTGCCGAGCCAGCCTTTCTGGTATGCCCATATCTGGCTGTTTATAATTTGCATGGTGCAGACATTGCACATCCATGTTAACCATATTTGGCTTGGTGCCTTATTCTAGTTCCGCTGACATGGCATTACTAAGCTATATAGCACCAAGAAACCAGCCACTCTGGGAAGAAGTGGTCTGAGAGCCCCTAAGGCAGGAGACCTGACTTCTTCCTTGCTAATTAGCAATGATGCATGCTTTTGGTACCAATAAATAAATTTCACTCTGTTTTGGGGCAAACCTGCTATGTCTGGTGAGTTTCATTAATTTGCTCCTGGGAGGGTGCCAGTATTTCCCCATCACTGAGTACACTGCAGCCTCCACTGGCGTATGGTTCATAAGTTACAGTGTAGCCTCCACTGCCTGTGTGTTCCACTACATACAGTCCAACCTCCTTTAACTATGTGCTCAGCTCGATACACTGTGACCTCTACTGACTGTCTTGCCCAGTGGATACAGTATAGTCTGGATCTGTGCTTAATTTGTAAAAAATGAAGTGCAGGTGCTGAAAATTTTGCCAAGGAGGCCACAGCTCACTTCTTCCTCCTGTGACCCCACTTTCAACACTCTCACTGCCTCAGTCTCTATCTTCTAACCTTGATCTGTTGTCTGTCCCCTAAGTCTTTGCTCTAAGAGTCTATGCTCTCACCTCTCTAATTGTTTTCTATCATCTTTGTCACACCTGGTGTGTTACCTTATTCCCTGTATTTCTAATTTGCCCTCTATTCATTCTAGCCCTGCCCTTTTTCCTCTTCACTTTTATCCATGCTCTGCTCTCTCCCCTCTCGATCTTGGCTCTTTACTATCACTCTTCTAGCAGTGATTAGCTGTGTCTCTGTTTGATCATATGTCTGCTTTTTTTCCTCTGTCCTGTCCTCTACGTCTTTTCATTCTATCCTCTCTCTTCTTAATGCTCTCTGCTTCACGTCATGGCTGCTTTCTCTTTGTATCTGATTTGCTCTCCTTTTCTTCTATTTAGCTCCGTCTTATCTCTCTCCTCTCCTGTTGTTTCTTTCTCCTCTTTACTCCTGCTCTTTCTCAACTATAACACAGCTGCTGCCTGTGACCCCTGTCATCAGCCTGTATATGTCCCTGCTATTTTGAACTCTGCATTTTCCTGTTGTCATTCCTAAAGAAGTGGAAGATGGCATGTTTTACTTTCTCACCTACACCGAGTGCATAAACAAAATGTACACCAAATGAAACTGCTTTTTATGCATATATTAATCAGTGCAGTATGACTGGGTTTATTGCGGAACAGACGGCTGCTCGAGCACAGCAGGTGATGTCACTGCTAGTGCTGCCTGTAATTAGTAGGTCATGGGATGGCGTCGGCATCGGCATCTACTGCTCAGCTTGCTGTGACCCTGCCTGCTACAGCACAGGCATTGTCCCCAGCCGTAATGCTGCCAATACCGTAATGCTGGACACTACACAGACAGGCTTCCGACTCAAGCATGGTACGGAGACGGCCCTGGTAGCGGTTACAGAGGAGGCAAGGCGGATCTTAGATCGGGGAGGATCAGTGGCAGTGATCCTCCTTGATCTGAGTGCCGCATTTGACACGGTGAACCATCAAATCCTCCTCCACCGTCTACTAAGTCTGGGAATATCGGGAGAAGCCCTAGCCTGGCTTAAATCCTTTTTAAAAGACCGTTCCTTCAGCGTCTTTGAAGGAGCCTCAGTCTCTGCAAGTAAGCCTCTGGGGTGTGGGGTGCCACAGGGTTCCTCACTTAGCCCCACGCTTTTCAATGCATACATGAGACCACTGGCAGAGATTGTTCGTCCGCACGGCATTACCATCGTCACCTATGCGGACGACACTCAGCTAGTGGTCTCCCTTGCACACAAGGACAGCCAGAAATCACAAACCAACCTGATTCCCTGTCTGGAGCAGGTAAAGAGCTGGATGACAAGCTCATGCCTAAAGCTCAACGGGGACAAGACGGAGCTGATGCTCCTCGGCCCTCAGGCCCCTTCCACTCTAGAGCTTTTGTGGCCCCCTAGTCTAGGCGATCCCCCCGCACCCAAAGACAACATAAAGAGTCTTGGAGTATGGCTAGACAAAGCCCTGACTGTTAACACACAAGTCACCAAAGTGTCAGCAACCTGCTTCGGCCTAATTAGGCAGCTGAAAAAAATACTACCACTCCTCCCTTTTGAGGCAAAACAGGTAGTCATCCAGGGCCTAATTCAGTCTCGTATAGACTACAGCCACGCTCTATACCTGGGATCCCCAGAATACTGCTTAAACAAACTTCAGCGGATCCAGAACTGCGCTGCACGCACCCTCCTCGGAATTCCTCGTAAAAACTCTATAGGGTCTGGCCTGAAATCCCTGCATTGGCTCCCTGTTAGAGAGAGGATAAAATTCAAGGCAATATGCATCACCCACCAAGCCTTCTGGAGATCGGGGCCGCTGATCAATCATTCCTTGATCACCCCCTACCATCCCAAAAAAGAACTCCGCTCATCGAAAGCCTTTTTAACTGCTGTTCCACAGATACGAAGAGCCAGAGCAGGAGGTCGCTGCTTCTCCTATAACGCATCCAGGCTATGGAATTCTCTCCCTTTCCACCTAAGATCCAACCCGAACCTGCTCACCTTTCGTAAACAACTGAAAACCTTCCTCTTCAACCAATAAATATCTAAATAAAATCATCCTCCAGCGATCCACCCCAGCAGAAGTTCTTCTATCAGCGCCTGGATGCCTCAGGGTAACTGTCCGCGCTTTATAAAACTCCTTTCCATTCCATTCCATTCCATTCCAATGCCAGTAAGAATGGCTGTGGTGCCTACTGGACTCCATGGCACACAATAGTTGTGTTGGGCCACAGCCGCATCGAGCACGTTGAGGATAGCAGCAATGCAGGGCTGCAGGATATGCTACTCTGGCTACTCAGCAAGTGGAAAGTCCACACTTATTTTCGGATATTCTTCCTCAAGAGCCCTCACTCCCAAGTTCCAAATGCGCTCTCGCAGCTTCGTTGCCTCAACTCCGTCATGAGCCAGCCCCCAGCTACAATTATCCAATGGGAGGCTTAGGCTCAGGCAGTGGCAGGGTGCAGCAGACTCTGGGAATAGAATGCAAGCCATAGTTTGTCGATTACTTATTGGATTTGTGATCGGCGTGATGACATCATCACTAACGTGGTGATACACAATCATGCCTGCCTGGACAGGGGTATGCTGGCTTGTCAATGAACATTGACCAGCCAGTCACCATGCAATGTATTTGAACAATTAATATTGAGACCACCACCTGCAGGGTCAGAAATTGTAGTCCCGGCCCTGTGAAAGAAGTGCTGGTGCTGAGCACCTGAAAGCACCTGCTCAAATTAAGCACTGGTCTGGATTGACTGTCTGGTCCACTGGATAATGGTGTGGCCTCCATTGACTGTCTGGTTCTCTGTATACAGTGTGAACTCCCTTGACTGTCCTCCCTACTGGTTACAGTATATTCTGCTTTGATTACGTGATAGACTGGATACTGGGAAGCCTTTATTCATTACGTGGTGCGCTTGGTATAGTGTAGTCCAGTGCTCCAAAACTTTTTTGAACTACAGCCCAATTTTTAGAACGACAAACTTTTGCGACCCACCTAGCTTTAACAGAGATGAGGCGGGGTGATTTTTTTATGTAATTGTAGACATGCTTTCAAAATTCTGTGAATTACCAAAATCACATACTCTTTACAATATCTTGTGTTCCTCTCTAACAGCGATTGTTTGTATTTGTCCGTGACCATGCCCATCAATATGTCATTATCGGACTGTGGCTATGATGTTCATCTGACCATAAAAGCAGCAGAAGTGGAAATGCACTGGAGCTGGAATACTTTTTAGAGAGGGGTGCTGGCCTATGGTAACTATTCACTGAATTCAGGTTTCTGAAAAATCATGGTGCTGATACCAGTGCTTTTAGAAAATTTGAAAAAGTTGTCTGCAGCAGGGTATGAGGTAAGAACTAATATTCAAAAATCCTTCTGAAGCAGAATGTGAGGTAATATTGTCTATTTTTGAGTTAAAACAAGGCAAAGTGTTGTATTTTAGATACTATCTATCAATCTGTCTGTCTGTCTGCCTGCATGTCTGTCTGTCTGTCTATCTAGCGTTGTGTACACAAACGCTGCCCAAGTGTGTTGGGGCACTTTACACAAACACCAGATTACATAAGGTCAGATTAATGTTATTCTAAGCACAGAAGATTAAGTGGGTTGTGGTTTGATAATAGCCAAAGCCAGGACTTTAACCTCAGATCCAATGTTGAAATCTCTGGCCGTTAGGTCATAACCATATTTCTCAATTCATGTGTGGGAGCCATTCAGAAGTGGGATGATTTTGTATGATCACTTATAGGGAGCACATTTTCTGTTGAAACAGATTTGTGAAATGAAAAACAGCAGCAAAATATAGTGGAATGTTTACTCAGAGTCTTGCTTGGGAATGCTTGCAATGATTTGTTTTCATCTCACTTCAGAATTAAAAAAATATTTACTTCATTTTTGCTTTCCACGGATATATTCTGCAATATGTGTTCATTTTCAGGTTTTGAACCTTTGTTGTGTGTTACAGTGGAGAGAGGTGTGGCGCAGCAGCCGGAGTGGCTGGCTCTGGAGCGCAGCACTCTTGCTTTGATTGCCGGCGGCAACTCAGCTCGGCATCATGTGACTCTGGGCAATAACTCACATAGTTTCCCCATGGCCGCCAGCACCTTCAAACCCTTAATGGGTGATATGTTTACGATTAAAAAAAAGGAATTATTATTATTAAACAAAAATGATGTCCTTTCATACTCCCTGTACCTGAGCAAATATGTCACACAGTTCACTTTAAAAACTTCTCTCACTTTGCAGTCTAAGAAAGAAACAATCCCCAATTTATCAGAAAACGTAGGCTGACATTTCACTCTATCTTTGAAGCACAGCAAATGTAACCGGGTAAATACAAAGGTTAAAAGCATCTATATTTATTGCTCTTTCTCCACCCACCAGAAATGGGCTGGCAACTCACCAGCAGGTTGTGACCCACAGTTTGGAAAACTCTAGTGTAGCTTCCACAAACTGCACGTCACACTGGATACAGTGTATCCTCCACTGATGGCGTAGGGCACTGGATCTGGATAGAGAGTAGTGTCCATAGACTGTTTAATGAACTGGATACAGTGTAGCCTTCATTGTGTAGTGAACTGGATCAAGAGTAGCCTCTATTGACTGCACAATGTGCAACCATCACCGCTTGCTTGGTGCACTGGCTGCAGGGCGTCCTCCATTGATTGTGTACTTCGTTAGATACAGTTTAGCCTCCATTGACTGTTTAGTGATCAGTGCACTGTGTATCCTCTATTGACGGTTCACTGACTGTTGCAAAGTCTCAGATGCCGGGGTCTGAACTGTCAATACCTACACACTAGACTTGATCACTAGGTTCATGAGCACCAGGCCGCTCACTAAGGCCATCGAAAACAAGATCTGCTCACCAAGGTCGTTGAATACTCAGCTTGTTCGCTCACAAGTCAGTGAATAATAGGCCTGCTCACTTGGGCATTTGAACACTAAATCTGCTCACTCACTAGCGCATACTAGGTTGTCTCACTACAGTCGGTGACTAATGGGCCATCTCACAGATAATTCAACCACAGGGTATGTGTTGTAGTTAATGTGCATGGAGCTAGCTTATTCACAATAGTATGCAAATAGGTTACTATAATACTAAGGCTGAATATCCACTTTGTAGCTGGGGGAGGGGGCTTTAGCTGTTCTACTGAGTGGAATCTTACTAACTCTGACCCCATTAGGAGTCGAGCTCTAAGTGATAAAGCGAAGCTGCAACACTGGTGTTCTGTTGCGTAGTAGTGTTAGAGTGGGTATGGTAACATTTTACTCAGTAATGCAGGTACAAAACTGATAATGTCATTGAAATCAGTGACAGGTATTTCACAAGTTAGTTTAATATCTTTATGATACAATGCTTCAAAACGCTAATGTTTCACAGGGAACTATATTACGCTAAGGTATGAGAGGATGTTACGACATTAGCAAAGCCCCACGTGCTGAGGCAGTTGCTGCCAGTTACTCACTGTGAAGCTGTCATGGTGAGGCACAGAGACAGGACTGGCTCTGACTCCGAATGGAGGGTGTCTTGATTTATGCCATATGGCTGTATGTAAATGAAATGATGTCTGAGATAAAGTACTCCCTGTCATACATAATAGGATATTGCAAGTCACCACAGAGTTCAATCACCATATACAGAAATAAAGCTGAAGGCTGAGTTCCTTTATAAGGTCATGGAACTCTTTGATGACTTGCAATAACTTTACAATGTTCAGCAGGGGCACTTTATTCCATATAATATATGGTCACACCATCACCCTTCCCACAAACCACTTAGGCCCACATGCATCAAAGCAAAAACCGGTCGTAAACGGACAGATTCTCGGAATCTGCCCCTTTGCTACGGGTATTTTTGCATTTTTGATGTATCATCCCAAATGCAAAAATCGCAATTAAAGTAATCTCTGAATTGTGATTACTTAAATTGCCATTGCATTTAAGGAATAGCAAATTGAGATTCCTTAAATGCAATGCATTAAAGTAAATTACCATGAAGTTGAACTTCATGGTAATTTGCAAAAACTTTGAAAAATGCACAAAAGTGCATTTTTCAAAGTTCCATTTTACACACACATGCCCTTGGGGCATGTGTGTGTGCAAGATGTACTCATATGCAGATTTCAGGGGTGCAACAGGGTGTCTTTTTTACACCCTGGCACCCTTGAAATTGCATTCTTAATTTGCGATTCTCTAATATAGAATCGCAAATTGAGAATGTCTTCCCATTCATTCCTATGGACCTCTAGGCCCACAGGAATGAATGGGGAGGTATTCCTTAATTGCCACTTGCAATTTGAGACTCGCAATTAAGGAATGTTTAGAAAGCGCTATTTTTTTTTTATATATATTTTTATTTTGACAGTAAGACAAGAGTAGGCAGTACAAATATCAGGCGGCAAACGGTACAATGCGGGAAAGGGAGAGGGGCGGGGAATATACATACAGAGACCATTGTAAGAAGGTGGGAGAGGTGTGGTGCCGCGGCCAGGGCGACTGACGCTGGAATCTGGGGATTAGGGTTCGATCCCCGGCTCCGGCGGCAGGTTAGCCCAGCACCATGTGACTCTGGGCAATAGCTCGCTTAATCTTCCCGACGGCCCCCAGCGCCTAGAGACCCTTACGGGTGATTGTGCGCTTTACAAATGTGGATTATTATTATTATTAAGGAACACATGGCTTATCACGATAATGCAAAATAGAAAAGGAGAATAAACAGTCTATTATACGATCGAAGATAATCCCACCACACCCGACCCCGTCCGCAATGATACAGGATAATATAAGCCCGTGTAGATACCCGAGCAAGAAAGGATTTATGAAGAAGAAACAGCCCACTTCTCGTAAAAGGAAAAAGGAAAGACAAAAGGGCCATAGAACAAAACAAAGGCAAAATAAAAACCCCCACCCTGCACCCCTGCAATGGCTACGGCCTAACCCCACTAGCAGCGTGCCTGTCGCCCAAGAACTACCCTAAAAGAAGGGAAAAAGAGACGAAGCGGAGGAGGAGAGAGCAGACACACTCCCGGTCTCCCGTACCCCCCGCCAACAGCGACCACCCCCAGACGCAATAAAGCCAACATTCAGCAAAATATACAAACCAGTCGGGGGAGTAAAGTCAGTAACCACCCAACTCCCGTTACAATATAGGCACAACCCCGGCAATGCTGAAAGCTATAATATCGGATAAAAACGATTAAGTTCAGCCCTGGCCAGTACGATCGTTCATAAGAGTCTTCTTCCCTCGAGCCGCCATCTTGATGGAAAAGGCAAAGCGTCCATAAAAGTTCATATCAGTGTAGCAGGATCGCATGCAGGATAAAAGTTCACAATGAAAACGGAGAAATGCGTCCAAGAACAGCGAGTATCTCGAAAAGTCACTGAAGAACTGGAGACCGTCTATAGGTGTATTAGGCGTCAGCAGAGTCGAGCAGGAGATGCTGGCGATAAGCACGGGCTGGAGTGTCGTTGGTTTGAAATCGCAAAGGCTCAATAAGTCCGGGAACTGCACAGGGACCTCGATTCCAGACGTACGGTGCACCGCCGGTTCAACAGCCAGCGGGGGACTCAGCGAAGAATCATACTCCGGTTCAAGGATACCGTCCACTTTCACGATCAGTGTCCGGAACACAGCTATAGTGTGCGAGTGGAGCGCCCCAATGGCGGCCACAATGGCCCTCAGCGATGGCGTGCCTTCCATCCGCTCCATCCCCTCTCAGTAGGTGACAGAGCCGGACTTGAACCCCGGAGGCCCGCTACTCCGGGGTAACAGGCCACGCAAAGCAGTTGTTGAACAATGGGCGCTCGTCGTCTAGCAGAACACACCGTCACCTCCAGTGAGGGCCCCAGCCCGTCGACCCGGGGGGTCAGCAAGGTCTTCGGGCACCGGACCCCCACCACGGCAGCCGGTGGAACACGCTGGTGTGTCCTCGGTATAGATCAATCACAGGATCGTCACCAAAAATCAACAGTTCGCGGCACACTTCGGGAGACCGGGCTCAGTCCAGGTCTCACGGCCGATGTTAATCAATCACAGACCGGATAGGTTAGAAATCGAGGTCCCGGCTTCCACACGTTGTTAGGCCAGGAACGTGGACACGGTGTATCTTCGTCAGCCGATGAGGTAGAAAACTTGGGATTGTACCTTTGGAAGCAGGAAAACTTCATGAACAAGGAAATCAGGTGTAAAGTCAGGATTAAAGGCAGGATATTCGAGCTGCTGGCGGAGGTCAGCGGAGCCGGGAGCTTACGCGGCCATCTTGGTTGCTAGCGTAGCTCCTCCTCCGAAAGCGCTATTTTTTAAGAGATTTCTACATGCATAGCCTTTTGCTATTCCTTATTAGTGAATCCTTATTTTTCGCTAATAAGGAATCACAAATGGCATTGTTGATGCATGTGCCAGTAAAATCCTTTGTGTCTTGCTCTTTCATCTTCATTTTGCACACAAGAAGAATAAAAGTAGACTCTATACTCTAAAGTTAAATATATCAAAAACTGTAATTGTTTACAAGACAAGATACTAGAATCAGTTTAGTGTAAGTCAAATTTCAAGTTGGTGTGGCTCAGATTGTGTAGTACTGATGAAGCATTTTAAAGATTTATATTTTTTCTTTCATTAACAATGTGTAAAATGCATTTTCACACACAATTTCACATTTACAGACAGCTACAGTGTAATTACCTTTTAAACATATATCTTCTGATGTGTACAAGTGTTTAATAATGTGTTTTAGTTATGCCACATTTCTATGTAAAACGCTGTCTTGGACAAGATGGGTGCCTTCTCTGCTACTCACTAGTGCTTCCTCCCATGTGCACATCCTCTTTCCACAAGCTCTGCAGCACACACTCAAGATGAGGTTGTGTTAGTTTATTTTCATTGCTGTATTGTTTTGCTCACTATGAACTTTCCGTGGTGGGGATGTTTAATTGTTATTTGTTACCCCATCTTCCATTTCAACATTGAACCTATTCATTTTAGCAAAATCTTATTGTCAATGTTTCATATTTTGTACAAACGTCTCTGGATGACATTAGCATTCAGGGTGTAGAATAAATATTAAGAAATGGGCCAATGCTTATGTTCTAAGGCAATATGTTGTTTATTGTCTATGTGCTATGTTATGCTGAAGAAATTATACATTTACTTACACCAGAATGAAACTACAGAATTGTTGATTTAAAATGCAAGAATCATGTATAGAAGCCCCTTGATTTTGGGGGTGAGCCAGAGCTTTTAGAGAACTCTTCCCTGTTCTATTAGGGATGCTGCCCAATTCCTTTCTGAATTTGCTGCTCGTTGACACATAGAATATTTTATGATTTTTGCCTACACTGTATAACTTTGCATCTGAGAGACTTCATGGCATGGACTCCGTACCACTTATTTTGAATTCTTGTAATAAAACCCTTTAACTTTTCCTTAATCTAGAACTCAGTTATTATTACTTAATGAGTTGTTTCACTCTGCTGATTTGATATGTGGGGAGGTGCTTTAACTCGGGGACAAACAGCTTCATGAAATTCAGGTTTAACACAATCTCTGATCTAGTAAATGTGGGAGGTTTGATTTAGGTACATTTTTAGGGTGTCTAAATTTCGAGGTACCATTTTGCTCTCACAGTACCACGCAGAAATTCTCTCTTTCCTGCAATTACCTACTGTGTGGACAAAATAAACATGTTGCCAAAAATATCCCTATTCTGCTGATCACGTTTTCATTGGATAAGGAAACCCCAGTGCTCCTTTCCTTTGTTTAAACTGCAGCAGTTATTATTACTCTGTTACTTGACTAGTTTGACCCTGGCTGCTGACTCTTGCAGTAGGTATTGCACTGTCAGAACTCGACTATAATAACTTATTACAGTTCAGAAACGATGTCATTTCTTTATTACAGGTAACTAGACCCCTTACAACTCCTGCATTGATTAAATTGGAGCCGGACTTTTATACAGGCATTGTAGGCTCACGTGTGTAGCAGGTCCAGGTCATAGCAGACACAAATGGCCTCATTTATGAGCCCTTGCGTCACTTTTACGCCGCTGGTGCGTCACTTTTTGTGACGCACCAGTGGCGTAAAAAATGCGCCTTGTTGTGCCATATTTAGAAAGTGACGCATCTAGGTAGATGCGTCACTTTCTAAACCCCTGCGCCACATTATACCCGCACCAGGTATAATGTATGCAAGGGGGGCGTATTGATGCAAGAAAGGGTCGTAGAAGTGACGCAGTGAAATCTATGAGATTTCACTGCGCCACTTCTAGAACGCAAATGCGTCAATATCTTACGCCTGACTCACAGCAGGCGTAAGACTGACGCAGGCCCTTTCACATGGAGCTAGCCCCATGTTTTGCGCCATACAGATACGTCAGAAATACTTACGTATCTTATCTCCTTGCGACATGATGTGTCATACAGTAAATATGACGCATGAATCATGTCGCAAGGAGGGTGCACTGAGAAGTGACGCATCGCTGCTTTCACGCAGCGATGCGTCACTTCTCATGAATGAGGCCAAAAGTTGGGTGCTAGCTCCTAAGGCTTTAGAGCAGTGCGGGGGGAGGTCACTCACTCCCCTGCTAGCCCCCACCACTCCAGACCTTGTTTTTTTCCCCCCAGAGTTTAATATAGCGCAAACTTGAACCAAGGGTATGGGGTATCAGAGTGCAGATAGCACCAGTTGCATTACATGAGGACACATTCATTTTTGTTAGGCACGGAGAGATTAAGTAATTTGCCCAGACTCATAGGATGTTCAGCGTCGTTGCCGAGACTCAAACCCAGTTCCCCAGATTCGAGGTTGCCCGCCCTAGCCCTTAGGCCAGCTCCTCTCCAACTCCTTACTTGTCTCCATGCTCCCATTTTCTTATCACCCCCCTCCCCCACCCCCCCCCCCCAGTCTCTGTCCCATGTCCACGAACACCACAGGAGATAGGGGAGGCGAGAAGGGAGATATTAAACTCAGCCATCGAAACTAACAGGATGAGACCTTTCTAGGGGAGTGCGTGCAGCAGCGCGGGCGGGAGGCAGGCAGACTCTGCAGAGGGGACTCTTGCTGGGCCAATTAAGCTTGCTCCTGCCTGCTAGCTGCTGATGTGTCAGTGCATCTGACAGCCTCTGCCTCCCTTTCGGTGAATTGTGCAGCTCACACAGGCAAGGGAAGCAGAAAATGCGCTTTGCTTTGACAGGCCGGGCTCTCTGCAGACACCCCCTCGTCTGTCTGCAGCGCAGAAAACAGGAAAGAGCTTTGCTAACATCACCTGTGCGTAGGGGGGTCATTAACCTGGTAGGGCGCGCAGCTCAGCCTGCGCTCCTCAATCCTCATGCCCAGGGGTGGTCTTTCCTAAAATAGCGCCCTGGGCGTGGGCGGAGAGAAATGTGGCGCCCTTGCGGATGGGAGTGAATTAAATGAGGCAGCAGGGGGTCTCTTTTGTGTTCATTGGTCAGTACCTGGATGAGCAGGGACTGGCCCCTGACCACAAACATCCCCGGACCTTCCCAAGCTCACCATTACCGATAGCTTAGCTGCCTCACACAGATGATGGTTTTGTTGATGTGTGCCAGCAGGGGTCAGAGGGTGACAGGAGGGCATGGAAAGGCATGATGGGGTGTTAAAAACATCCCCTGCCCTATGATAATGAAGGACGAAAAACACTTAGAACTGGCAAATCAGACAGAAGCAAACAGGCAGTGACATGGACACGGCTGGACCAAGATGAGAAGGGCCCTGCTGTTGGCATAACCTCAATGCACACAGCTCCCGGCGCCCCTCGGAATATTGGTGCCCTGGGCCTGGACTCAGCTCGGCCATGCTAAATGCCGACCCAGCTAAGGCGCTCTAGCGCTGGGCCCAGCACACAGTGCTGCCTGTGCACCCTCGTCCTGTCGCACATTGCCCCCTACAGCTGGAGCCAAACCGGAATACTTCATCACAGAGCAAACATGCCCTGCAGCAGCACTCTGTGACATTCTTGCAAAAAATCTCTTTTTGCTCCTCACTGGTAATTTTCATTTCCATCTTTCCTCGTTCCTTTCATTTGTTCTTCATTTCTCTACCAGTGTTTTTTCTCATCGCCATTTCTTCTATTACTCAATCTCAGCTCTTCTACTGACGCTCCTTGGTTCCTCTGCTCCTTTATGTCCACATCCCCAGTTCTCCCAGTCCACCCCTCATTCTCCCGTTTTCCCGCACTCACCTGGGATCCCCTTGATTCCCCCAAACTCCCCCCCACCCCTTCTATCTCGCTCGCCTCAGCTCTTCCTTCTGGCCATTCACTCTCTCGACTTATTCTTATGTTTATTCTCCTATATACTCAGCCCCCCCCCCCTCTCTCTCTCTCCATTGCTGTTCTCTCTGTCCCCTCTTCTCCTCCCTTATTCTTTTGATCTTCTGCTTCTACCCCGTTCTTCTCTCTCACTCTGCCATTTACTCCCTGTATTCACCTCCCTGTCCCTAGCTCTCCCCATCTCTCCTCTGTTCTTCTTTTTTCCCATAGCCCCACTTCCTACCACTTGTGACCCTGCGTTTCCCCGTTCTCTCTCTGCTCTCCATCCACTCCCCTTCTTCTCTTCCCTGTCCCCGGTTATCCTCCCTCCCCCCCCCCGTTCCTTGAAGCCCCCACCCTCCTTCGTCGCGTTGACCACATGCATCTCTCTCCTCTGTCTCTTCCTTCTCCCGCTTCCTCTCCCCCACGCCCCCCTCTCCGCGAGCCACTGATTTGTTATTTGCATTTCAGCGGCGGTGCCCCCGCCCCCTCAGACTGCCCCCATTTTGCGAGCTATTTTTGTGAGTCTCGGGGAGAATAGGTGAGCTCTGAAAGGTCAAACCTGAGCGCACTGAAGTGAAGGGGCGGGGCCGAGGCGGCTTACTGGGCGCGAAGGAAAGGCTGAGTCTGTGACAAGCAAATAGCGACAGGCTGCCGGGGACTGCTGCGGGGAGCAGAGGGGCGAGGGAGAGACAGGAGGGAAGGAGCAGGCTAGACATGGAAATATAAGAGACACGGAGGCCAGGGGCAGTCAACAGAAGAGACGGAGAAGAGAGAGACCCAGAGAAAGCAAGGGAGGAGGCAGAGAGAGCATCCTAGGGCACTGTGGTGCTTCCTAAGTGTAATGACCGTGAGCGGTCTAGTGTATGCACGCCCACGCATCCGTACACCCGCAGGCCAGGCGTGGCCTGCGGCATCAATAAATGAAGGACGTTGCGCTCGAGCACGTCACTTCCGAGCTCACCACCAGTGTCCGTGTGTGTGACTCGCTGCTGCGCACCCTGCCCCCGCGCAAGGCCTCTAGGCGAGGCCATCCACAATTGACCACTCGGGGCACACCACAACATTGGCGACGAGGAGAGGGGGCCCAACCCTCGCTCGCGCACCTGTGCCTCGTCGGAGCGTCCTGCTCCGTCCCGCGGTGCTTACCGCGTATATCCTGGTCGGCACCCCTGCCACGTTGGGGCCTGCATGCCTGGACCCCTGCCCTCTGCCCAGGGCCTCAACTTCACCCACGAGGCTCGGAAAGTCATCGGCGCCGGAGAGCGCAAAGCTGGCCCGCTTTTCTGCGACTCCCTGCCGTTTCCCACGCATTTCGCGTGAGGTGCGGAACGACGCGGTACCTGCTATTGCTCACGCATTGCGCGTGAGATAGGAATTCGCACCGCTGTAGGCTCCCACACTGTGGGTGAGCCATGGAACTCGCTGGGGGGGTGTACCTGCTGCACCCCAGAACGCGCTCTGCCCGCGTCAGAGGTGGGGAAGCCTCTGGACCAGCGCGCGGCGCATTCACGCTGCCTGAAGACTGACGTCACCAAGAGAGGAGCACGGCCTACGGCGTGAACACCACGTGGCGCCCCTGAGGTCGACGACAATCGCAAAGTTTCCGAGGTGAGCTGCACAGCGACCACGTAGCGTTGCGGAACCAGCGCAGGAGGGGTACAAGGCAGGAAGGGGCCCACAGACACCACCACAACGCACTGTCAGCATGGGGGACGGAGACGCGCACGCTCCTATCATCACCATCCCATTCCAGCATGCAGCCACGGGGGTACTACCGCCATTCAGCGAAGCGACCGACCCACCTACAGCCTCCCCAAGGTGGAAAATATGGCTTGAAAGGCTGGAGAACTACTTTGTGGTGACAAGGGAGACAGACAATGCAGTGAAGCGGTCGATCTTGCTACACTACGCAGGCGATGAAATATTTAGACTGTTCAAGCACCTGCCCAACACAGGGCCTCCGCATGACTATGACGCAGCAGTCGCCGCTCTGAATGGCCATTTCGACCCCCAACTGAATGTGGACTTCGAGGTCTTCAAACTGGGGCAAGCACGCCAAAGGGAAGGCGAGACAATGGACCAATTCCACACCCGTGTCAGGGAGCTGGCCAGCTCTACTGACGAAGACCAACCGAAAGCCATAAGAAGGCAGATAATTCAGGGATGCCGAGACAAGACACTGAGAGGGGCGATTCTACGTAAACCGGGCATGTCACTAGAGGACATCCTAATCCTCGCCAGGTCACACGAACTCTCAAGCGTCAGAGCCACCGCCATGGAACAGGCACTACACAAGCCACTAACCAAGGTAGAGACTATCAAAGTGGAACGGGCGGATGCAGTACGGCCCCAACCACGCGGACCACCGCAAAAGGAATACCGAAGGGACCCAACTCGAACACGATGTGGGTACTGCGGGCATGAACCCCACGCGGCCAAGGACTGCCCGGCCCAAGGGAAGACATGCGCAAATTGTGGTTTACCAAACCATTTTGCATCGGTGTGCCGAAAAAGAAACACGCCCAAAATGTTCAGAAAGCCACGGATGCCCTCAAAGGCTGTCCGCCAGCTGTCACTGAGCGACTCACCGCCAAAAAGGGCGGAGAAACTGCTACCCACCGTGTATGATGACTCGGAGTCGGAGGATGAGGAGGCATACATCGTCTCATTTGCACGAGAGCTGAAACAACGACGACGGCCACAACCCACGTGCATCGTACAGATGGGGGGAAATGAGGTCAAGGCCATAATCGACACTGGCGCCACGGTAAATGTGATGGGTCTGCAACAATTCAACAAACTACGACCACGGCCGGAGGTAATACCGTCCAAGACGCGGATCTTCGCCTACGGAGCGGACTCACCACTACCCCTCAAAGGAAAAATCACGATACCAATCCGGACCGATGAATCACAAGTGATGGCAACGATCCACATCATCAACCGGGAGGCCGACACTCTGATAAGCAGCCACACAGCAGAGGACTTGAAACTCATAGCTTTTGCAAACAGCATAAGGGCCCATCAAGTTGATGAGCTGTTGGCACGTTTCCCCGAATTGTTCAAAGGCTTGGGCTGCATCAAATGTGAACCCGTCAAACTGCATATTGACAGATCGATCACCCCCACTGCATTGCGCCACCGCCGGATACCCTTCCACCTACGCCCCTTGGTGGAGAAAGAACTGGAGAAACTAGAATCACTGGGCGTCATCGAGAAAGTCACAGGGCCCACCCCATGGGTGTCGCCCATGGTCATCGTGGAGAAACCCAAGCAGCCGGGCGCAATAAGATTATGCATTGACATGCGGCTTCCAAATGCCGCAATCCGCAGGGAAAGACATTTGACCCCCACCCTGGATGACATTGTCGCTGATGTAAACGGGTCGAAGTGGTTTTCAAAGATAGACCTAAACGCCGGATACCACCAGCTGCCCCTAGCGGAGGAAAGCCGTTTCATTACCACTTTTAGCACCCACATGGGGCTCCGACGCTACAAACGGCTGAACTTCGGCATTTCCTCGGCGGCGGAGGTGTTCCAGAATACCATCCGAGAACTCCTCTCGGGACTGCCGGGAGTCATAAATGTCAGCGACGACATCCTGATCCACTCTGCCACTGCCTCGGAACACCACAAGCACCTGAGGGATGTCCTGAAGAGACTGAGCACTCATGGAGCAACCCTCCATAAAGAGAAATGCCAATTCTTTCAACCCTCGATAGAATTCTTTGGTTATGTCTTCAACCAGGAGGGCATCCAAATTGACCCGAGAAAGTCGAAGGCCATCAAGGACGTGTTAGCACCGAAATCCCCGACCGAAGTGAGAAGCTTCCTCGGCATGGCCACTTACTGTGGCCGATTCATACCAGGCCTGGCCACTAGGAGTGAGCCGCTGCGAGCACTGACGAAAGCCGACGCTCCATGGCAGTGGGGCTCGAGAGAGGACGAAGCCTTCCAAGGGATCAAAGATGCACTCCTGGAGAAAGCCACACTTTCCTACTTTGACCCTGCAAAGCGCACAGAGGTGGTAGTCGATGCCAGCCCGGTGGGTCTCGGAGCGGTCCTGACCCAAGAACATGAACCTGGCCAGTGGACGGCATTGGCGTTTGCCAGTAAGGCCCTAACCCCGACTGAGACAAGGTATGCCCAGATCGAGCGGGAAGCCCTCGCTATCAAGTGGGCTTGCAGCCACTTCCATTTATATCTACAAGGTCACCCGTTCGTAATGGTTACCGACCATCAACCACTAGTACCCCTCTTCAAGGGAACCGCACCTCATCCGCCACCTCGCATCGAACGGTGGGTGATCCAACTACAATCATACGAGATGGAGGTCACTTACCGCCCTGGGGCCAAAAATCCTGCGGACTACCTGTCACGCCATCCTTCACAGCAAGACACTGAAACAACAGACGACGACTGTGAGGAGTATGCTCAGTGGGTGGCCATCACATCATGCCCGAACAGCATGACCATCGAAGACATCAAGGAGGCCGCGGCCACCGACAACACATACCGGAGATCGCTTCAGGCTGTCCAAGACGGATCCTGGGCGGATTACCTGCGCCCACCCACGTCCTGGGCCGCGGAAGACAAAGACTCACTCACGAAATTCTGGCGAGTACAACACGAGCTGAGTGCCACGGATGACGGAGTACTGCTACGAGGAACACGGCTGGTCATACCACAAAGTCTAAGACACCGGGCGGTGCAGCTTGCCCATGGAGGGTACCAAGGCACGACCAAGATGAAGGCTCGCATGAGGGAGAAGGTATGGTTCCCGGATCTCGAAATCAGGGTAGACGAATACGTGAGGAATTGTATGAGCTGCCAGTTAACGAGCGACCCGGAGAGACCTGTGCCAATAATCACGGAAGATGCCTGTACATCTCCCTGGACCAAGGTGAGCATAGACTTTGGAAGTTTCCCCGGGGAAGGACACACACTAGTAGTCGTCGACTCATACTCCAAGTACCCGATAGTGGAGAGAGTAGTCTCCACTGCCTTCACACATGTAGGATCGGCGTTGGAAAAGATTTTCTCAATGTTCGGCTACCCAGTAGAAATACGGAGCGACAACGGACCACCGTTCCAGGGGGCTGAGTTTGCCACATTCCTCACCACGAGAGGAATTCAACACCGCCGTATCACACCTCAGTGGCCCCAGGCGAATGGGGATGTGGAAAGGTTTATGCGGACTCTGAACAAAGTATTTCGAATCGCCCTAGTGGAACAGGCCGACCCCGAACAAAGACTACATGAATTCTTGCGAGAATATCGGAGCACTCCCCACTGCATAACCCAAAGGAGCCCATGGACCCTCATGTTCCAAGGACCCCGGAGAGACCTCCTCCCCACTGCCCCGGGCTGGACACCACCCCTGGCCGACACCGAAGAAGCCCAGGCACGGAGACGGCAAGGGAATCAGCGCATCAGCATGCGGAGGAGGGCCACCCCAAGAGAAGCGTGGCTCAGTGGTTAGAGGCGGCAGACCCGGAAGCTGAGATCGACCGTGGACCAGGGTTCGATTCCCGGCCTCGGTGGGCGGGTCTCGGGCGGGTCTCGGGCTCAAAAATTCCACGGACTCGACAATTCTCGCTCCGGTGCCTACTCGAATCACGGGGTCACACTCTGCAACTCTGGGCAATAGCTTGCTTAATCTCCACTACGGCCCCTCGCGGCGGGATGCCTGGCTTTCACCTTGTGGACACCCTGCCGGGGTTTCTCACAGGGGAATACCAGGACGGGTTCCCTAAGCAAGCGCCAGGATGCCCTTTGGGTGACAGGTTTGCGCTATATAAGTACACCTACATTTACATTTACATAAGCCCAGGGACTCGAGTGATCATCAGGAACAGACGTCCTGGAGGGAAATTCCAAACACGCTACGAGCCGGGCACGTGGACAGTGACGGCAACGAAAGGGACCATGGTCACAGCTCAAAAGGGAGGAGAAGAGGTGTCACGAAACACCTCCTGGTTCAAAGCCCTCCAGCCGGAGTGCAGGCAGCGATCGGAGACAGCAGAGGGGGAAAACCAACCAAATGGGGCGGCGACCTCTCGAGGAGAAAACACAAGTCCCCCAGAATGCCAAGTGGAAGACCTGGAATCCACAATAGAATCCCAAACATCGGCGAGTGCAACCAGAGACACTCATCAGGATGATGATGGCGGCAGGGGAAACACCCGAAGGTACAACTTGAGACCTAATCCACCACCGAGCCAGAAGTTAAAGGACTATGCCTGCCTGCTGAGACCCTGAATTGACCAACAAGGGACACGCAAGTACCCAGGCATTTTTGATGTGACGTATTGTAAGAATGACTTTGATTTCAGTGATTTAAAAGAAAACAAATTGCATAGTTGGATAGGGATGTAATGACCGTGAGCGGTCTAGTGTATGCACGCCCACGCATCCATACACCCGCAGGCCAGGCGTGGCCTGCGGCGTCAATAAATGAAGGACGTTGCGCTCGAGCACGTCACTTCCGAGCTCACCACCAGTGTCCGTGTGTGTGACTCGCTGCTGCGCACCCTGCCTCCGCGCAAGGCCTCTAGGCGAGGCCATCCACAATTGACCACTCAGGGCACACCACAACACTAAGCACATGCGCAGGGCCGCTAGCGCTGCGCGTGGAACACAGAGTCAGGACACACTACTCTGGTCCGCGTGGTCCGAACTAACCTCGGGCCACGCCTCCTTTATTAATATACCTTACGCGGGGTGACGTCACACCTCCGCGTATGCGCACGTCTACGTGCGCGAACAACTAGACTGCGGCACGACAGTCTACGGACATTACATTCCTTTTAACCTTTGATTAAACAAAAACTGACTATATCACATAGGGTTCATTCTGCAACAGTTCGGTTGACAATAGCAAACAAAAATGGCCGTGTGGCCTGTTACCAGTCCGGTGGCCGATCACTCGGGCTTCAGTCCACAGCAAAGTCAGCCAGTTGCGAAGAGGGGGCTGGGTTCCTTCTCAGCCCATAGCCCGCCGCCTCTCCGCGGAACAGTGCCCTCCGTGAGGCCTCTTGTTGGGGTGTTCCGGCCGGATGGGGCTCTGTCGGGAAGTGAGGGCTGGCAGTTGGAGGTGTTGTAGAGGCCCGGGGACCCGCTGGTGGGCTGCTCGCTGGGGTTCCGTGTTCGCTTCCTGGCAGATCCTGGTGTCCATCTTGTGAGCAGGGTGGCTCTTGGTCTGGTTCTTGGCATGGGCGATCTCCCGGTTGAGGGGCAGCTCTCTTGAATAATAATATGTTTCGCGTGACTGTCTCTCCACTCCTTTGGGCCGTCACCATGGTGCTGGTCCGGCGCGTGACTGTCCACGGTCTCGGTTCAAATGGGAGCCTGAACTTGCTTCCGGGGTATCGGTCCTTCACATAAACTTGATCGCTTTCCTTAATGGATGGTTCTTTGGCGCGACGTCGGAAGCTGGCATAGTCATTTGATCGCCTCCGATTCATCAGAGTCTTGCGTGTGCTCACTGTGTTCGGAGTCCAGGTGTGATGACTGGGGAGAGTGTCGCGAACTATCCTTCCCATTGCTGAAGGGCCTGGGGCTGCTTCCGTGGTGCAATGGGGTGTGACCCGGTACTCTCTCAGAAACGTGTAGATCGATCTTTCCAACGGGGCTTCTTCAGCATGGGCGATTTGGAGGACTTTATTGAGAGTGCGCATAAATCTCTCAACCTCCCCATTGGCTTGAGGCCACTGGGGGGTTACTTTCCGGTGCTGGATTCCCCACTCTTTGAGGTAATCTGCAAATTCTTGTCCCTGGAAGGGGGGCCCATTGTCCGTCTTGACTCTCTCGAAGATGCCGTGGGTGGCGATGACCTTCTCGAACTTGGCTACGACCTCTTTAGCGGTGAGCATTGTTACTATTTCCACCTCCGGGTACTTAGTGAAGTCGTCAATTATGACAAGCATGTATCTGCCATCTGGAAGGTGTCCGAAGTCAGCACTGACTTGTTCCCATGGTCTCTGCGGATTGTCCTCTGTGATTACCAGGGGCGGGGAATCGGGTTGCCCGGCTGCTTGGCACCATTGACACTCTTTGATAGCTTGTTCTACTCGGGTGTCCATGTTTGGAAACCACACTTTTGCCCGGAGTCTGCTCTTGGTCTTCACCACTCCCTGGTGCCCGCGGTGAGCCAGCTCGATTGCTTGTTGGGTCAGGCTCGCTGGCATCACAATCCGTGGTCCCCTCAGTAGACATCCTTGGCTGTCCACAGACAGTTCCTCCCGTACCTTTAGAAGGGTCTCTAAGGCACTTTTCGCTTGGGGTGTCCTCCTGTTCAATGATGCTTGGAGGGCCTTCCATTCATTTGCCTGCACTGCCGGTACCACCAGTTGGAGGACTTCATCGCTGCGGGTGGCTTCGATGATCATGTCTATGCTCATGGGCAGGGGTCTTGATCTTTCCAGTATCACCTGTACGTATTCTTCTCTCTCGTCGGCGTCTTCCTTTTCTTTGCTGGTTGCTGCCCTGGGATGTCTAGAGAGGTAGTCCGCCGGGTTTGTCACTCCCGGTTTGAATTCCAGCTGATAGTCATACTCCTGAAGCTGTAGGATCCATTTCTCTATCCTGGGTGGTGGTTTGGAAACCGACCCTCGGAACAGAGGGAGAAGGGGCTTGTGGTCTGTCGAGACGGTGAAAGGATGCCCGTACACATACACATGGAAGTGTCTGCACGCCCAGTGTATTGCGATCGCCTCTCTCTCGATTTGGGAGTATCTCTGTTCGGTCTCCGTTAACGTCCGGCTGGCATAGGCGATGGACACCCAGTCTTCGGTCCCTCAGCGTTGTGTCAGCACTGCTCTCCAGGCCGTAGGGGCTGGCATCCACGGCGATGTTGGTAGGTTTAGCTGGGTCGAAGTATGACAAAGTCTGTTCGGCCGACAGGGCTGTTTTGGTGTTCTGGAACGCCAATTCTTGTTCCGTTCCCCATTGCCAGGGGGTGTTGGATTTGGTGAGTTCTCTGAGGGGCCTGGTGAGGTTGGACAGAGCTGGGATGAACCTCCCACAGAAGTTCACCATGCCGAGGAAGCTCCGTACCTCCGATATGTTCGTCGGCGCCGGTGTCTCTTGCACGTCCTTCACCTTGTCTGGGTCCGGAGCGATCCCTTGGTCCGAGAACGTGTATCCGAAGAAGCTGATTTTGTTCTGGAGGAATTGGCATTTCTCGCGGTGTAACGTGAGGCCAGAGTCTTTGATTCTCTGCAACACGCCCCTCAGTCTTTGGTGATGTTCCTCGACTATGTTCGCATAGATGAGCAGGTCATCGCTGACATTTAGGACTCCGGGGAGCCCGCTCAGGACTTCTCTGATAGTGTTTTGGAAGACTTCCGCGGCGCTCGAGATCCCAAAGTTGGGACGTCGGTATCGCCGGAGCCCCACATGGGTAGAGAAAGTGGTGATGTATCGGGAGTCCGGATGCAGGGGCAGCTGATGGTAGCCTGATTGGAGTTCCATTTTGGAGAACCACTTCGCTCCGTTCAGCTCTCCCAGGAAGTCGTCGATGGTGGGCGTTAAATGTCGTCCCCTTTTTACTGCCGCGTTGGGTAGGCGCATGTCGACGCAGATGCGGACCTGTCCCGGCTGTTTGGGTTTTCGCGCCACCACGATTGGCGATACCCACGGTGTGGGCCCACTGACTTTCTCGATGATTCCTTGGCGCTCGAGAGCTTCCAAGTTCTTGTTCCACTTTATTCCTCCGGTGGAAGGCTATTCTCCGGTGCCTGAGGGCTACTGGCTGGATGGACGGGTCAATGTGGAGGGCTACTTCTTTGCCTTTTAGGCACCCTATGCCTTGGAATGTGTCTTCGAATTCTTTGAGGATGGTGTCCGATTCCTCTTCCAGCACCGCCATCGCAAATGATATTAGTTGGAGGTCTTCAGCCGCCTGTCCACTGAGAAGCATGCCACTGCCCTCTTTGGTTACGTAGATGGTTGTGGGGACTTTCTGGTCCTGGTGTTGTACTTCCGTTTGGAAGCATCCGATCAGTGGGATTGGGGTCTTTTGTCCGTATGCGAAGACTCGGATCTTGGCTGTCTTTAGAGTCGGCTTGTCCTGTAGTTGGTTGTAGACTTTTGCTGCCATAAGTTCGATCGAGGCTCCCGTGTCTATCGTGGCCCTCACCTCTTGGTTGTGTATTCTTATTCTGCACTTTGGGAGACGCCTCTTTTTCCACAGGGGCTGGTCGATGGCGAAAACGTAGTGAACCGGGTAGTTATTGGAGTCATTGTCCATATCTTCACTGTCCGGACTGTCTCTGATGGCATGTGCCGCTTCGGGTTTCTGCTTGGACGACCGGCAAACTGATGCGAAATGGTTCATTCGCCCACACGAGCCACATTTCTTTCCTTGTGCTGGACAGTCTTGGGCGCGATGAGGCACGCCGCCACAGTATCCACATTCTTTTCTGCGCTCTGGTGGTTTTCTTCGTCCAAACTGGCGTTGTTTCGGTCGGACAATGTTGACCTGTTCGGCTGTGTTCACTTGTTCTACTTTGACTGGTCTGTGGAGCGCCGCTTCCATGTGTGACGCTCTCGCCTGTGACAGTTCCTTGGATCACCCTAGTTTCAAAATGTCCGCCAACGGTTTTCCATCTTCTTGGAGGATCTTCACCCTCAGATTGGAGGAGTAGCAACCTTGTATTATCTGGCCCCGTATCTCCTCTTGCTTGTCGCGGAAACCGCAGGTGCTGGCGAGTT
The DNA here is from genome assembly GCF_964261635.1 of Lissotriton helveticus. Classification (NCBI taxonomy): domain Eukaryota; kingdom Metazoa; phylum Chordata; class Amphibia; order Caudata; family Salamandridae; genus Lissotriton; species Lissotriton helveticus. The sequence continues at coordinate 1,629,715,984 of NC_136065.1, read as the reverse complement.
CCTTGAGCCTGCCATGGAATGCGTCAAGTGATTCTTCCGCCTCTTGTCGCGCCTGCCTGAAAATGAACCGTTCATAATCCTTACTGGCCATTGTTTCGAAGTGAGCGTTGAGCGCGTTGAGGAGCATGACGTAGGTGTGTGGAGTGGCATCCACTAGGGTTTTGTAGATTCTGTGTATATCTTTCCCACCTAGATGAAGGAGAAGCGCCCTGCGCCGTTCTCTCGCCGTACCAGCACCCTCGAAATAGAATTGTAGCCGCTCCGTCCAGTCCTTCCATCGTGGCGCCAGAGACACCGGCGCGCCGTCAACCAGAAACGGCTTAATGGGGGGAATTGCCGCCATCTTCAGCACGTGGAGTCAGCTTACGCCGTGAAAGGCGTATTACAAAACGCCAGTGCCGGGGCCCACTCTCACCTCCTCCACTGATGGGTCGCCGCGTGTACCAGGGCCGGGCCAGCGGTAACAGGAAGCACAGACAGGGTGGGGGCTCACTGAGGCCGGTGGGCGGGGAGCAGAGGCTTCATAGGCCGTCCGGAGGCGAGCTTGGCCTAACTCCACTTATCTCGGTGTGGGCATCAATATAGTATTCCTCGACATCCGAGGGCTCCACTTGCCGCTGTCCCCTGAGCTTGGGCGCTGCCGTGGGGCTCCTTGCAGGAAGCGCTGGCACACATCGACCTCCGTGGCGGGACAGGCACTCCTGGGTAGGCCCACAGCACATTAGGCGACCAGAACAGATCGCGCGTCAAGGCGCCGCCGCAGGGCAGGCAGGAGCGGCAGGCGGGGCCGAGCGTGAGTCGTTTCAGACTCTCGTCGCCATTGTGGTGGTTCCTAAGCACATGCGCAGGGCCGCTAGCGCTGCGCGTGGAACACAGAGTCAGGACACACTACTCTGGTCCGCGTGGTCCGAACTAACCTCGGGTCACGCCTCCTTTATTAATATACCTTACGCGGGGTGACGTCACACCTCCGCGTATGCGCACGTCTACGTGCGCGAACAACTAGACTGCGGCGCGACAGTCTACGGACATTACAGGCACCATAATGGGTAAAAGCGATGGAGATGGGTGACCAACTGAAGCCTCGAGCCAGATAACTGGCTGTGCTCAGGGAAAGGCTATCAAGGAGTCTCGAGCCAAAAACGAGCCAAGACGTTCGAGCGTGACTGACAGCTCCAGGGTACGGCGTGAGTCCGGGAGGGAGGGCGGAGAGACTGAGGAGGAAGAAAGAGGGCAGAGAGAGGAAGAGAGAAAGGACGGAGGAAGGTGGACAGGGTTTAGGAAGAGGCAGGGCACAGAGGACGAGGCGGGTAATAGCCTGGTGATAGACACACAAGCCACAAAGCTGAGCAACTTTGCCATGAGGAGGGGTGAGAAATGGGAAAAGAAAGTAAAGAGCATGGGGAGGAAGGCATGCCATTGAAGAGCAGGGACACTGTGAATGTGAATAGAAGGTACGGCTGGGGCTGAGCCAGTAGTGTGACTTGTGACTCACTGTGACTGGCTGCAATCAGAGGTCGCAGTGGGCGGGATCTGTGGGGCACAACGTGCCCGTACTTCTAATGTTGGAAGGACAGACAGCTAAAGAAGACGCACACCTTCTTGCCAGGGCGCCTGCTGCCTGAAACAAGGCAAATGCATGCAAGTAAAGGCTTCTTGACAGCCGATACTGCCTTTAATTGATAGCCACTTGAAGCTTTGCGGTGACAAAGATTTATTATTTTTGAGAAGTATTGTAAGGGTGTTAAAAGATAACCTATGGAATGCATGTTTTTAATGGACAGGTATAACAATTTTACATTAGATATAGTCTGCATGTTATCAAAGCCTATATTTTGGAAGCACTTTTTTAATCTTAAACCTAATTCTTGTTGCACATTTGGTGGCAGCCTATCTAATGCTGTTTTAATGCGGGTTCAAAATAATTACTTTTATGTTCACAGTGCTTTCTGTGACATTTTGCGACATTGTTGCACTAAAAATGCACAAGTCACTATTCCCCAATGCACCAACCAGGATTTAATTATGTTGTTCTATGGTTATACGCACAGACATCTTCAGTCATTGCATTAACCAATAGTGGTTTCATAATGTAAAATAGCACAATTCCCACTGATTAGTTTAACTTGCATTTATTTTTCATTTAAGAATTGTATTAATATGCTGTTACCTGAAAGTGAAAGATCAACAATATAGTTGCAATCTATTTTGTTCTTTTTAGCTATGCCTTTGCCCCGGCCCTACGTTCAATGAACCCCACCCCATTTCATTCAGAACCACAGTTCCCATACGTTTTTGTAATGCACTTCGACCCTTATCAGGAGCACCCGCCTGTCACAGCATGCCCATATTTAACTTTTTCGCTCCCTCTTCCACCCACCCTGCCTGTAACAGCCTGAAAATGATGTTGCTGGCTCAACTCGTGATTCAAGAGAAAAGGGACAGATAGACCAAACAAAATAAAAGAACAGAAAGAACACACAATAAAAGAGATTTAGGAGGGACAGAAGAGGGAAGGTAGCTGAACACCAGAGAAACGTGGAAAAATAGAGTTGGGACAATAGGGAGAGCAAACTAGGGCAGGAAAAGGAGCTGGGTGGAGCTAGTAAAAGAGAAGGGAGATCAAGTGGCCACAGACAAAAAAGGAAAGAGAACGATGAAGGGACACAGATGACATATATAGTCAGAGGAAATGGACAGCAAAAGTAAATGACAAGTCAACTCTTTTTCGCTACTTTGCTTCACTTTTGGTCACTTTACACCTGCACATTGTTGATAAACCTGCCTGGTCCTATCTGGTGGCTGTGGGCTGTACATTTCAAGGTAGTGGATGGGAAGACCTCCTGCATCTGACACAGACACACATGCAAAATGATGGTGAAACCTCTTGTTTGTTTAAGGGAGAAAAAGATCAGCAGTGCCAGAGGTCGCAGCAGTTTGCAAGGAGGAATGTCCATGAATTTGTGGCAGTATTTAAAAAATATATGTTTTTGGCCTCAGTTCCCAGGGTATCCCTACACCGCCCGCCTAAATGTTTTTTTCCTTTTTCTCATGACATGGGACTGAGTCCCAGAGTCCTAAATGTCAACTGCCCCATCTTTGTATATGTGATGGCAGGCAATAAGATCAACTTTTATATGTTGAATCTGTGGATTCTCCATGGCATGATATATTGTTTAACCTTAATTTCTCCAAAACTACTGAACGGATTAACACCAAATCACAAAAGCACATTTTCTGAACCAAGATCTATTTTATTAATTTGGTGAAAATCTGTTCCACCATTTTGACTGTGGCGGTGTCTAATCTTTCCTGTGGACAAATGATTTGGAACAAGTGTGTTTTGGGACGCCCCTTTTTCTTGGCCCCTACTTGAAGTATCACCTCAAAACTTTTCAGGAATGAGCTGAGGTGGAAGAACATTTGTTCTGGACAGTTTTATGAAGATATGGTAAATGGTAGCAAAATGATTAGCAATACAAAAAATGCTTTTCTTATGAAAAAGTGGTTCAATCTATAATTACCCAGTGGCAACCACCACTGGGGGTATATATATATATATATATATATATATATATATATATTCAGCATAAGTACGTCCTGCAGCGGTCTGGCAGCAAAAAAGACGAAGCAAACCCAGGTATAGTGCAGTGATTTATTTGCTCACCACCACTCCACCACAACGCGTTTCGGTGCTCGGAGCACCTTGATCACATGACAACGTTGTAGGGCGGATGTGATACATTTAAAGTGCTGGTAACCAATAAGAGCATGCCAATATCGTCATAAACATAGATGAATTACTATGATCATTTGCTAACTGCGTAAATGCAGATACATGATGTCGTTATTGACTAGTAGCTATGGTATTTGATATAACTATGTCAAGGGATAATAGATAATTAAATAAATAAATTAATTCATATTATACAGTAAACTTTGGTACATGCATGCAAGTAAACAATAATTTTGTGTATAACAACATGCATGTTACATTTAGTTAAATTCATCTATATACAACAAAGCAGCAAGTCTAAAGGGAAAAGATTTGGGGAAAAGGGTGGTAAAGGATGTGCAAAAGATGCAATGTGCAAATGATGCAGTAAACATTTTTTACCAACACTATACATGAATATTCATACATACTGTTTTTAAAAAAAGATGTGAGTATCTTGTACCTCTACAGAATAACATGGTTCTTTTCCTAATGTATTCATTGTTATTGACTAAACGTAGAGGACCGTTTAATATTGCTCCCTCTATTCTCTATTTACAGATGATCTTGAGCTACTGTGATAAGATTTTGCCCGAGTGGGCTGTAGACACCTTTAAAACTAGACAGACATCTATATGTGTGCAAATTTGGCAAATGAATATTGGTTAAAAGCTGTTACGTGCTACCCTGTGTGACAAATAATATACAAAATGTGAAAAAATGATAAAATTTTTAATATAAAGTTGACTAAATATGGGTCTGAGGCAGCCGTTCTATTGGGTAATTCTGATTCTGGTATGTATGTTGGTTTGTTTTTATAGATACGTGTGGCAGTCCTCCCCTGCATTGAGCCCATTAGGATTTTTGGTGTCGAGTAGGATGATGTGACGTGTTTCTAATCTGCGCAAAAGTAACTCACGGTCACCGCCTCTTCTCTGCGGTGGGACCGTGTCGATTACAAAGTACCGCAAATCAGACGCTTTCTTGTTGTGGACCTCACCGAAGTGTCTGGCCACCGGGTATGCAGTGTCGCCGTTGGTAATGGCCCTAAGGTGCTGGAGTATGCGTTTGTGCACCTGGGGTCTTGTGCTACCCACGTAGCGTAGACCACAGGGACACTCCAGCACGTACACTGCGTACTCGGTGCGACACGTCAGTTTTTCCTTAATGATGGTAGGTATGTTATTGAATGGCATAGAGTATTCTGTTCTGCTTACCCCATTCTTGCAGGCTTTGCAAGAAGAGCAACGTAAAAAGCCTTTACTTGCTCCTAGCCACACATTCTTGGTCCTTATCTCTGGGCTGCTGGACACTAGACAGTTACCTATTGTCTTAGCGCGTTTGTAGGCTATCTTGGGGGCCCCCAAGATAGCTTTTCCTAGAACTGGATCACTGGTAATCAGTGACCAGTTGCGCTTAACAATATTCCTTATAGTACGGTGTTGATTACTATAAGTAAAAATCAATCGTGTTTCACTGTCTGCTGTGCCAGCAGCTGCCTTGTTGACCCTTGATTTGGATGTCTGAGCCCCAACCAAGTCAGGAGGATTTATTGATAATAGAGATGCCCTATCCAGAGCATTCGCTCGGTTCATAGCTCTTTGTATGACCTCACCATTGTAACCCCTCTGTATGAATCTGTCTCTACATAATGACTGGGCTACCCTGCAATCTTCTTCAGTGCTGCAAATGCGTCTTATACGGAGCATTTCCCCGTAAGGTATGCTCCTAATAAGATGAGCAGGATGATGGCTGCTGGAGTGCAAAACACTGTTACCCGCTGTGACTTTTCTATACATTTTTGTTTCCAGCCTTCCGTGTTTTACAAAGACCTCTACATCTAGAAAACAAATAGATGTTTCGCTGATCTGGCTGGTGAACTGTAAGTTCAACTCGTTGTCGTTCAATTTATCAATAAAATCAACAGCTTCTGGTGCAGAGCCATCCCAAATTAAAAAAAGGTAATCAATGTACCTTAACCATTTGACTATTTTGTTGGACATGGTGTCTGCAAATTTGAGTGCGAGGACCTGCTCCTCCCAGTATCCCATGTGTAAACAGGCATAACTGGGAGAGAAGCAGGCCCCCATTGCAACTCCTCTGGTTTGTTGAAAGTATTGCTTTCCAAAAAGAAAGAAATTGTTCTCCAAGCATAAACTAATCATGTCCATAATCATGCGTGTGTGGTCTCTTAGTTGCTCTGGTCGAGAGTTCAAAAAATGTTGTACTGCTCTCAGGCCATCCCTGTGGTGTATGCTTGTGTACAATGCAGACACATCAAGGGATATTAGTAAATAGCTGGATTTCCACCTTATGTCATACACTTTTTTAAGGAAATCTCCTGTGTCCAGTACAAAGGAGGGCAGTGATTTAACAAAATCTTGCAAAAAGAAATCTACATATTTGCTGGTGTTCTCCAATGTGCTGTTGCATGCCGATATGATAGGGCGCCCTGGTGGCACCTGACTGTTTTTGTGTATTTTCGGCACAAAGTAGATTACCGGAGTGATGGGATTTTCGTTTTTCATAAATTTGAATTCATCCATCGTTATTACTCCTGCACTCCTCCATGCCATAAGTTTAGAGTACACATTGTTCTTGGCCAGGTTGACCTCGTTGATGTCGACTCTTCGGTAACATGTGCGGTCATTTAATTGCCCCATTGCCTCATTTAGATACATATTGCGAGGCCACAGTACGACGTTTCCTCCTTTGTCGGATTGTCTTACTATCACATCAATATTGTTCTTCAATTTCATTATCAATTGATGGTATTCAAAGTCTTGATAATTGTGTTTTTTGGAAAAGGTGTTGTGCTTCAAATACAATTCTCTCAGTTCTTGGGACACCCTGTCATGGAATTGGTCAATGTTGTCCTTGATCATAAGTGGACAAAACTTGGATTTTGGTTTGAACTTTGTAGAAATCAGATTGTGAATTTGTCCCAAACGTGGGCCAGATTGCGATGCTGTAGGCTCCTCTTGCATCCCAATCAACACAGTTAGGAGGCTCTCGTCAGGGGCTGGTAAGGAAGGTTGCTGAGCATCTGGTGTGTCTTGGATGGGAAGTTCGGCTTTGCTGTGTACCTTGTGGTATTTGCGCAGCTTTAGTTTTCTAACATATTTGAACAGCTCTATTTTTGTGTCTGCGTAGTCAAAGTTGTTTTTCGCGCTATATGATAAACCCAGTGCCAATATCGAAGTTTCTATATATAAATATAGATAGATAGATAGATAGATAGATAGATAGATAGATAGATAGATAGATAGATAGATAGATAGATAGATAGATAGATAGATAGATGGATAGCTAGATATAGATATATATATACTTCCTACTGGCGGTCGCCAGTAGGTAGTTATAGTTAGGACCGGGTTTCCACAGGAAAAGCGTTTTTTTTACAATAACTTTAGGGCCGCTTGACGAATCCTCAGGTCATTTTCAAAACGAATAAGCCACTCACTCCAGCTGCTTTCTTGTACATTTCGGGGTGATCCGTCAAGCGGAGGCCGAAAAAAAGGGTGGGTCCAAAACGCTTTTTCTCCATGTTAATTTCTATAGGAAACTTTAGACACGGCTACGGCCCAAACTGCTGAACGGAATTACACAAAGTTTGGCAGAAAGATAGCTGTAGGTCCAGAAAGCAATCTTTTTGTTAAATGGTGTAAATTGATTCAGTAGTTGATGAGAAATTTAGAGAAATTTTCAGTTGTATATCTAGGGATGCGGTCCATCCGCGACACCTCCCACTCTCGTGCTGGTATCTGATTGGCTGCCAACACTCCAAACCAGAAAGTGTTGGCAGCCATCTTGTGACTCGGTGGAACAGAGTCACAAGAAAAAATATTTAAAAAAAGAAAAGGGGGCGGGGTAGAAACACCCTGACCCCCTAAGCCTCTTGGGGTGTGGAGGCCCTGGACAAAAAAGCATTTAAAAAGTTTGTTTTTAGGGGAAATCCCATCAGCCAAAAATGAAAAAGAATGAAGCACAGGCTCCTGCACCTCATTTACTAGATGCCCAGAGGTGGGCCAGGTCCCGGGGGCATGTTTAAACATGTACAGGGGGCGCATGGGACCCATCTCCTAGAAAACCTAAAGCCCCAGGGACTTCCACCTCCCTGGGGCATTTCTTAATATTTATGCGGGGCTGGCCCTAGTGGCAACCCCACACCCTGGGGACTGCCACCTCCCTAGGGCAAATTAATTGTTTTATAATGATGCGGGGGCCGTGCAGCCCCCCGGACCACCACCTCCCTGGGGCTACACATAACAGTAATGCAGGCGGTCACGTGGTCCTCCTGCAGGCCCAGGGACCACCACCTCCCGGGGTTACACATAACAGTAATGCAGGGAGCCAAGTGGCCCTCCCGCAACCGCGGGACCGCTACCTCCCCAGGGCACGCACATATTAAAAAAAAAACTGGGCCCTATGGCCTCCCTTGCTGCCCAGGGGATCACCAACTTCCTGGGGCTAAAATAAATAATGAAGGGGGGCAGTTTCAAACCCCCAACAACTTCCACATCCCCGGGGCAAATTTGAATATGGGAGGGGGTCTACACCCCCCTCCTAGATCTCAGATGGCCCTGGGAACTGCAACCCCTGAGGGCCAGCTCCAGCAATGTACTGGGGTGCCCAGCCCGGAACATTGCAGTTTGATAGGTCATGCCATAGCAAACAGTGCTCTGCTTTGAGCAAGCGAGAGTACTTTGCTTTTACACAGAGGGAGCTGTATGTCACCATGTCAGGTCATAAGCAGTGCATTGCAGGGGCGCGAGTTATAGTTATCTCAGCTAACTATAGCAGCAGAATTTCACTGATTTTGTACCAATGAAATCTGACCCTATCTATAACGTCCCTGTAACCTTTGTTTTTTTTGTGAATATATATATATAACAATCACACAACCCAGTCAGGCTGGTTGTGGTGCACTTAATTGCCGGTGCTAGTGGTGGGAGCAGACCGATACTCCTTTATAGCATTCAAGCAAAAAAGATGCCACCAACGCAGTTTAGCTTTGTCCGGACATAAGGGAGCACCCAGTAACTGTAAAAAAGAAATTGATTGTGAGCAAAACTCGTTCAGAGTTGAAACATGTTGGTGTTTGCTAAATATACGAATAAAGTCTCATAATCTATGAGGATAGGGAGTGCAGTTGCATCTTTTTTTCTTGAAGAAAAAATAAATATATATATATAGTCACCAATGTGATACGGGAATGCTTGGGTTTGTCTCGAGTGCGGCAGCCTGAGTCGGGCTCCATCAGCCCACAATATAAATACACCAGTCTTTCCCAATGCAAGGAAACTCCCAGACTCTCTTGATTTGCTGAAAGTGTTTTTATTCTAAAACCAGCTCCTCTCAACGCGTTTCGGCTCTAGCCTTTGTCAAGGGTCTTGTAGTGAAGCAATTGCCTACATTTTATAGAACAACATAAACAGTGAAAGAGACCAAGTAACCAGATAATACATTCAATTACTACAACAACAGACACCATTATGGAGTACCCATAAAGTAAATAGAAACAAACATTTTGCAATTAATTGTGGACAGTAATATCTGCAATTTTGAACATACTTTACATATTCAATTGTTATGATAAAATTGGCACAAATTGCTGATGTATTCATGTCTCAATCCATTATTTAAGTGATGATGCGCTCATCAGTAAAGATAGCTGTAAGTCATCTAATCAACATCATAAATAGCAATAGTAGTCCACAAGTATGAAATTAAGATATTCGCATGACTTCATCAGTATTCATTTCAAATAAAGACATAAGAATATCAGCGTCTATTGTGTCTAATACAGTGACGTTATTCAATTCAATCCTAATCATGTGCTTAAAAACTTAGCCAGAAAAACACACAATGGAGTTGAGCAGATTGAGAGTGTTGCTGGTGTTGTAGGGTGCTCTATTCAGGAGCTGCTCTCCATCTAAACATCTAAACCGCGAGGCCCATCTGTGGGCTGGAAATGTTACCGACTGAACATTAGCGCGACGTGAGGCACTACAAGTCCCATAAGTCCCATCCAGGGCGTGCATCTAAGCAAGAAGGGGTGTGGTGCCTCAAGCACTCCTTCATAACTGCCAAAGCCTCTGAAGAGAAGTGGGGACACTTCGAAACGCGTCAGGCATCCAAGGCAGTTTGAACAGTTAAAGGATATCGCTGTGCTGGAGGCGTGCTTACCATTTAAGGCTCCTTGTGGGCAGCTGAGGTCCGGGAGCTCCTTTGTACGTTGGGTACTTTGGAGCTGAAATATTTACGCGGCGACCCATGCCGCGGAAGGAGCACCACCCTGAAAGAACCGGGGGCCATGCGGTCTTGACTACGGGCCGAGAACATGGGACAGCAGCATATGTATTCTGCATGAATTCCACACCGTGAGGCCCATCTGTGGGCTGGAAATGTTACCGACTGAACATTAGCGTGACGTGAGGCACTACAAGTCCCATAAGTCCCATCCAGGGCGTGCATCTAAGCAAAAAGGGGTGTGGTGCCTCAAGCGCTCCTTCATAACTGCCAAAGCCTCTGAAGAGAAGTGGGGACACTTCGAAACGCGTCAGGCATCCAAGGCAGTTTGAACAGTTAAAGGATATCGCTGTGCTGGAGGCGTGCTTACCATTTAAGGCTCCTTGTGGGCAGCTGAGGTCCGGGTGCTCCTTTGTACGTTGGGTACTTTGGAGCTGGAATATTTACGCGGCGACCCATGCCGCGGAAGGAGCACCACCCTGAAAGAACCGGGGGCCATGCGGTCTTGACTACGGGCCGAGAACATGGGACAGCAGCATATGGATTCTGCATGAATTCCACACCGCGAGGCCCATCTGTGGGCTGGAAATGTTACCGACTGAACATTAGCGCGACGTGAGGCACTACAAGTCCCATAAGTCCCATCTAGGGCGTGCATCTAAGCAAGAAGGGGTGTGGTGCCTCAAGCGCTCCTTCATAACTGCCAAAGCCTCTGAAGAGAAGTGGGGACACTTCGAAACGCGTCAGGCATCCAAGGCAGTTTGAACAGTTAAAGGATATCGCTGTGCTGGAGGCGTGCTTACCATTTAAGGCTCCTTGTGGGCAGCTGAGGTCCGGGTGCTCCCTTGTACGTTGGAGCGCTGTTCGGAAAGTATATATATATATATATATATATATATACTTTCCGAACAACGCTCCTTCCGACTTCCTGCTGCCCCGAGGGAATGGACGTACACCACTGACGGAGCACGCCGGTAATTAATCCTTCTCGTAAAGCACTTCAGTACGCTCTCAGTAAACGTCCACACATCAGCTCATATGCCAAGGGTGTTTATTCCAAAAAAACAACATGTTTCGGCTTACCAGAAGACTTGTTCACGTTAAATGGAATAGTGCTCAAAACAGTGTTAATAAAGCATTCGGCAATTGAAAAAGATCACATGTGAAGTTTAGACATAGATAGGGGACTGTAATAGCGTCGTGTCTGAAGTAAACACGAGCCACCATATTGGAATGAGGTAGTATGCACATAATACATTAAAATGGTAACAGAAAACACATCCTGTCTGTTAACACATGGAATCATAAGCAGTTTGCATCACAATAATATTATGCACATAATGCGCGAAGAGGCGCGACCTATGGCAAGGTAATATATAGTAATATATACAGTTATCATGTTAAATACATGTGAATTAATTTTCCAATGTGGCACTGCTGTAGCTTATCATAAATATATAGTCCACAGATAATTTAGTAAACCGCAATCTATGCGTGAGTTATGTAGTTAAATACCCGTGTATGCCCCCCCTCTTTCCTGTTTCCCTTTCACCTGATGGATCGTCTTTGTCAGGCTTTTTTCCCAAATTCACAAAGTTGTAAGGATCAACAACATTATGAAAGGTGCGGCTGTATGTATTCCCTACTACCCAGGATGCAAAAACAAGGGTTTACTGCAGAATGTTGGGGCTACACAGGCTCCTTGACTCTCCTGGGTAGCTTGAACAACCAATTAAGTCCTTGGTCATGGAAAGTTGTGTTAAGGTTGAGTCAGATACATTAAAGCATAAGTATTGCAATTACTACAAAGATGAATCCACAGGCATTAACCATTGTTATTAGTTGCAAATAAATATCTCTTTAGTTAACACTTTCAAACTTTAAAACATTAAAAATGAGAAGGAATGGTGGTAATCTGATATTTCTTGACACAGACTTCAAAAACTATAGTAAATGTAAGTGTTTAGATAGGATTCTTATGCTGCCTTTTGCAGCCAATTTCTGGTACTCGGCTGAATGCTTTGATTCTAGTAGACGGATCCCTTTGATTCTGGAAGGCTGTAGTCCTGTTCCAATAAAGGTCCTGACTCTGGGTAAATGGTTCTCAATCTTCACTGGGTTCTACCCCAAGGTCTACTTGCCCGTCAGGAGAAGAAGACACAATTGGATTCTGCAGTACATCTATGAGCTCAAAACTAGTGGTATTGATTCTATCTGGGTGCCGTATTACTACACAGTGTGCTACATTCAGATGACCTCCCAGTGCAGCTGAGAGACCTGTCCAGAGTCTGCTACTATTCTGTGTTCATGCTGGATAAGGGCATTGGGGTCTTGGATATGCTAAAGAGATGTCCATACAGCTACAAGAAGCAAGCAAATGTTGGTGCAGTTGGAACAGGTTGACCAGAAAGACACTGCCCATGGTGGTGGTTCACCTGCATTTATAAATATGTCATTGTTGCTCTCTTCTGTGGGGCATGGAGGGCATCCCGGTGCATCCTGGTCCTTCTGACCAGTTAAGGAGGACCTCAGAATCCAACATTTCTGCAGGTAGGGCAAAGCAGCAGAGTTTCCAGCAGTGATTCCGACTTCATCCAAGCCTCAAGAAAGTGGGCAGTGCACAAACCAAGTTTCCCAGAAAGGCACCTTACAGCTTTATATAAGTCATGTTGTGTGGAGGCCCCTTTTATGCCGGTCTGAAGCTCCAAGGTTTATACTCAGCCCTTCTTAGTTGGGCCAGCAGCTCACTGTCAATTTATTTTTAGGCATTATCCAAATCCGCTTGCCAGCCTTTGAGGCTCTGAGAAGCTTTTTCACTTTCTAGGGATGCATATGTGGGTTATAGTCTTCATCACAGCCAGCCTGGAAGAGGGCGGATTAGCTGCTGTTTCAGAAGACTTGTCTTTCTGTTAGCATATTGTGTTTGAGCTAGCTACATGCAGCCAGCAGAAACATGCACCCACTGGGTGGGAGCAAATTAGGATTCCCTGCCACGCTGTCATGGGCAGGGTAACCTAGAATACTCCAGTACGGTGGTAACGAAAGAAAACTGCTCCTGCGGGGTGAGAGCAATGCCAACTCTCATTACATCTGGAATGGGTGCAGGCAGGGGAGCCAGAAGGATTGCGCCGACCTTGGTGCTCCCCACAGCTACAAATGTGGGCCATGATGTGGAGGGCACTGGGGCAATCTGTTAAAAAAATGCCAGCTCTTGCTAGCAGGGAGAAGGTGGGGAAGAGAATGGTATTGGTCCTCCCCCCATGGCCCCTAGCAAAAATTAAATGTGTGGGTCCTGGGCCTCTGCCCTGGGTGGACAGTGGGGCACCCAAAAATCAAGAACAAAATGAATAATAATTGAGCGTCAGGAGCTTCTCATTTATGATTCACTGCTGACAGCCATGAACAAGCTGCCGGAAAGGGATATCAATCAGCCATGAGCAGGCTGCAGGAAAGGGTTATCCAATTGTGGGCTGCGACTCCGACCACCTCCCCTTCAGGATCAGGATCTGGGATCCGGGCAGATGCGGCGGTCAAGACTCCGAGCGCTGTGGTCCGACCGCCACCATTAAAATAGGGCTGTTGGCACAACTGCTATGGTAATAAGGCCCTAAGTCTCCTGGTTCATTAAGTCCATGACCCGCAGAAAGCTTACAATATTTATTTAAAGCACTCCTAGCTGGAGCTCTGTGCTCTTCAGTTGGAGTGTAGAGCCTCCTTGTGGCTGGTTCTATGGCTACACTTCGTAGCTTGAAAAATGTTAATGAAAGACTCAAAGACATGTTAATTTCTTTAAAAAAAAACTTTATTGATACATTTTGCTTGCCAACCACCTTTTTTGCACTGTGTGAATTAAATATATATACATATGAATATATTTATTGGTAATTTTTTTACAAAGCTTATAGGTCCACTTATTATATTTAGGTGTTCTGACTCTTTGACAAAGTTAGTAGGTCTGTCTACTTAAAATGACACCATTGATATTTGAACTTCACATAGTCATCCCTGTTCACCTGTGGAGATTTGGGGGCCAGGCTCTGCGCCAAATGCCAAACGCAGTGTGGCGTTGGCTGCTTACGAGAGGGTGGATGCAGGCCCTGCAATCAACCTCACGCCGAGCGTGGTCACTTAAAAAACAAAAGTTAAAGAGACACTATATATGTATGCTATCTGCTTCAATTGCTTTTGGAATATACCGTATGCGAGGCCCACCGGCTGCATTTGGAATTATCTACACAGACAAAGGAACAATGCAGAGGCCTGTAATACAGTGCCAGGCTTGCACCAGACTTCGTTTGGAATACTATTTAAAGACCAGCCAGGGTTTGCTGGGATATTGTCCCCCGCTCTTTTCTTCCGCATTGAGGGCGGTAAGATGTTTCTTTGACAAGCGTAGACTGTTGTTGGAATAACACCGTCTTAAAAAACTGCAATTATTATGGTAAGGAATTATGAATGTGTTTTGCCTGAAATATTTAATTATGAACTCGAAGTGCACAAAATTAAATTTAATCCTTGGAGGCACGTGAGTAATGTTTATCTGGTATGTTTCAAGTGAACGCAGTTATACATGAGAGAGTGACAGGAATCGAACTTGAAGAGACACAGCCAGTACCAAACAAATTAGAAAGGATGATGGTTGTTGTAGTGAACAACGGAATGAAAGTGTCAATATTTGAGTACTGTACCTATATTTTGTATTAAGACCAAGCAAATAATAACTACTCAGAAGTATAGACTACACTTATTTCTGCAGCGAATACTGGTTTTAGAGCATTATCGACAAGAATCACTGTGACTTCAATGTTTGAACTGCTCTTACGTGGCTGTCCTTCTTCTATGTCTAATATGTATTTAAATCCTGAAGGTTACCCTGAGGCTTGTTTGCTTTAGGTCCAACTCCTTCCTACTCAGCTCATGAGCCCACAACATATTTTTTTTCCAAGGCCCTATTGGCCTCATTCCTCTCCTTGACCAGGGATTGCCCTGCCTCAGCCTTCTCTTTTGCTAAGGCTCGTTCTGCTTTAGCTTTTCTCCCTCCTTCAGTCAATCTGGCAAGCTGCAGCTTCAGGTCCCTCTCAGTGTCTCTGTCCTTCAACTCTTCAGGAGACAGGTTGTGAGAGGGTACACTCCTTCCTGCACGGGATCCATAAGGGGACTCCATCTTTGCGGGCTCTCTTCTTTCCTCTATGGCCATTGCCAAGTCATTTCCCTCCTTGTCCTCACCATCATTCTCAGGGTTATCACCCTGTTGATCCTCTGTTAAGGTCTTTCAACAGCACGCTTCCTCAAAAGCCTACAGGCCGCCTAAAGTTACTGCTTAGTGGACCCCTTCTTCACTGCCAGCCACTTCTTCTTGCCGAACTCGTTCAGCTCCCTCATATTGTAGTATGATAGGCAGTTGGGATCCATTATCATTCTACCAAGGTATCACAGGTACAACAAAACAATCCCAAGTGCATAAAGGTGGAAAACTGATCAATTGAGAGAAAAAAAAAAGAGAATTTAAAAATAGGTTGTATCTGATATAAAATTAGTTAAAATGGGATTTAAGGGCCAGATGTACATAGATAATCACTGTGGATGACCAAATAGTGAATTATTATGATTCACTATTTGGAAATTGCAAATACCCATATATAAATGTGTATATTACACATTGTAGATTCCAGTTGATTGCAAATAGACCTACCTCATGAATATTAATTATATTTATTATAATATATTATATACCAGCTTACCCGTTGCGCGTTGCTGCGATCTCCGAAGAAAGGAAATTCAAGGAAACTCGTTATGATAACATTCAATTTACATTGTGTCATTTTTATTGAAACTTATTCATTTTAATATAGAAAACATTTCAAAGTGTCGTTTTATTTCTATATATTTATTCGAGTGCTTGTGGATACACGATTTTTGTTTTTTCTGTCTTGTGCGTACATCAGTATTCGAAAGATTATGAGGGTCCTGGGGGGCCGATATTTAAAAAAATGTTATGCCAGAAACCTTCGCGGGAGTGTACTCAACAACTTCCCAAAGTTTCCTGGCGATCAGATGCATGCTGTTTTAATTCTATTTATTTATTCGAGTGCTTGTGGATACATGATTTTTTGTTTTTCCGTCTTGTGCGTACATCAGTATTCGAAAGATTATGAGGGCCCTGGGGGGCCGATATTTAAAAATAATTTATGCCAGAAACCTTCGCGCGAGTGTACTCAACAACTTCCCAAAGTTTCCTGGCGATCGGATGAATGCTGTTTTAATTCTATTTATTTATTCGAGTGCTTGTGGATACATGATTTTTTGTTTTTCCGTCTTGTGCGTACATCAGTATTCGAAAGATTATGCGGGCCCTGGGGGGGCGATATTTAAAAAATGTTTATGCCAGAAACCTTCGTGGGAGTGTACACGACAACTTCCCAAAGTTTCATGGCGATCAGATGAATGGTGTTTTAATTCTACTTATTTATTCGAGTGCTTGTGGATACACGATTTGTTGTTTTTCCGTCTGGTGCGTACATCAGTATTCGAAAGATTATGAGGGCCCTGGGGGGCCGATATTTAAAAACAATTTATGCCAGAAACCTTTGCGGGAGTGTACTCAACAACTTCCCAAAGTTTCATGGCGTTCGGATGAATGGTTTAATAATGCATAAAGGACAAACAGACAGACATACTTTCGTTTTTATATATAGATTAATAGGTGTTGGTTAGCGGCCCATTGGGAATCGCAAAAATCACAGGGGTGGTGGCCTGCAGGGGTCAGGAGATCACCATGTCTGTGATTGCTTTCCAAGAAACCTATTTTTTTTAATGCCGCCTGTTTTCTTTAAAGGAAAATGGGATGTGTTTCAAAAAGAAGAATTAAACATTTTCACAAAGCAAAGGGGCCCCTTCCCATTTGTGAAAGGGCTACCACCAACTTTACGTTGGTGATAAATTGAGAATGTTTTGCGGCTGTATTTTGGTTGCAAAGCATTCATTCGTGCCATTACAATTTGTTATTAGGAAGGGACGCCCTAAACATGCCATTCCTAATACTGAATCACAAACCTAAATTGTGATTCGGTAGCAGGTTACCGAATCACAATTAGGCCTTTGTACATTTAAAAATGGCTTTAGTATTTGTGAATGGCTCTATTCTGCATATCGGCCTGTTTGCACATGTAAAAAAGCGTGTACATCTGGCCTTTAGTGTTACACAAGATCC
Organism: Lissotriton helveticus; assembly: GCF_964261635.1. Lineage (NCBI taxonomy): Eukaryota > Metazoa > Chordata > Amphibia > Caudata > Salamandridae > Lissotriton > Lissotriton helveticus. The sequence goes on along the minus strand of NC_136065.1, from coordinate 1,629,698,807 downwards.
CTGAATGCCACTGCACAAACAGAAGTACTGAATCCCAACACTGCAACAAATGTACGAAATTGGGTTTTTGATTGAGGTGGGGTGAAATCCTTCTCAAGCAACAACCACAATCCTTGTCAGGATGAACCACAAAAGTCACTAAATTATCCTGTGTTTAACCCTTGGTAGCTTGGCACAAAATCAGTCAGGCAAAGCAGACAATGTGCAAAGTATTTATGCAGTAAACAAGCAGTAATAAAGTGAAAACACAACACAAGAAAAAGCCCACCCAATTGTTAGACCTGGCACCATTGGCGTGGGCCTCCCTTCCATTTTCTTTGCCTCATGTGTTTTTGCTGGTGTTATATGCTTTGGGCACTGTGCCACTGCTGCCCAGTGCCACAATGCGAGTGCTCCCTACTGTAAATTGATGTAATTGATTAGTGGTTCCATGATTGGATGTTTGGTTTACTGTCAGACCCTAGTACAGTGCCCTGAGTGTGCCCAGGGCATGTAAATCCAAATGCTGCTAGTGGGCTTGCAGCACTGGTTGTGCCACCCACAGAAGCGGCCTTGTAAAATGTGTCTACGGTCTGCCATTGCAGAGCCTGCATGCAGTCTGGTACTGTCATGCTGACTGGGCAAGTGCACCCACTTGAAAGTCCCTAAACCTTCCCTTTTCTTCATATTAGTCACCCCTATGGTAGGCCCAAGGGCAGGGTGCATTGTAAGTATAAGGTAGGACAAGCCCTGAAGTGTGTGGCATGTCCTAATAGTGAATTACAGCCATTTTCGTTTTTCACTATTGCACGGCTACCTGTTCTCTATAGGCCAGAATGGGCTGCTAGAATTATTACACTTTATAATCCTAGCAGACTCAGAGAACATGGTAGAAATTCGAGTTTAGTATGCCTGGACTCAGAATAATAAAATACATCTTTTAGTAAAGTTTTTTTTAATATTCTTCGTTTGCAAATACCACTTTTAGAAAGTAGGTATTTGCTTGCCTAACCATTTGATCCTGCCTCTGAGAGGTTGTGTATTCCTTGTCTAGGTTTGTGTGTGACAGGGCTGGGGAATTCCAAGAGACAAGCGGGGACAGCCCGGTGGTGAATAGGGAGATCTGCATCTAGATGGGAGGGAGGAGTTGCACCTGGGACCTGAATAGGGCTGGGCCTTCCCTCTACAATGCTGGCTCCACCCTCTGTGGTGTGTCTGATTTCTCTGCCCTGCACACTAAAAGAAGAGGAGGAAGACTGTCAACAAAGTGCTCCAGGACTGTACTTGCCTTCCACAATGCTGGCTCCACCTCCTGTGGGGTGTCTGATGTGCCTGCCCTGCTCTGTGAAAGGAAAGGAGAAGTCTGGTAAACAGAGTGCTTCAGAACTGGCTTGAACTGGGCACAGGCCCCTCTCCCCTCAGAAAACAAAAGATTTTGGGGTATAGGTATTGGGACCCTGATCCCATGAAATTAGATCACTCCTGGACTTACAAGACGAAACCTCTGCTGAGGAGAAGGAACCTGAAGAAACTGAGGAGAGACTATTCCCAAGCTGAAGTGCTGCGTGGGGGATTGGCCTGCAGTGGTTGCCTGACTGCCAAAGAGAGGAGAAAGACTTTTCTTTCAACTTGTGCAAAGATCTTCAAGGGCTTGGAAGAGAGCTTGCCCCCTGACCGAAGTCCCAGGACCCGTGGACTTCACCAGCCTTTATGAATTGCTGCTGGAAACAAGTGCCTACAGAGGCAGGGAGCTGTGACCGACTCTCACGACCGGTCCGGTGTCCTGTAGGCACCACACCAAGTAACGTCCGCCTCGAACAACGCCAGCTCTGCACTCACCCACTCCGTCCTGACGCTGTCAACGAGCCGTAGCCTGCACTGCGACTAGAAGGACACCGCGACGTGCAACGCCTCGCTACACCGAATCGAACTGGTCTGACCGACGCGGTCACTGCTGCTGACTTCGAGTCCTGTGATTGCACCGGAGTTGAGCACCGCCTCGCACGCTTCGCGATGCACCGCCCGACTCGCACCGCTATCCGGACTGACCGACGCCAGCTCCCGAACTCCGGCTCTGCCGCCGCACCGTAAAGCTGGAAGCACCGCAACGAGCAACGTCCGCCTTAAACAATGCAAGCTCTGAGCTCACCGACTCCATCTCGACGCCGTCAACGAGCCGTAGCCTACACCGTGACTGGAAGGACACCGTCACCTGCAACGCTTTCTTTTACTACACCGCGACGAACCCTGGAACCAGCTCGCACATCCGTGCCGGCCGCCTCAAGGATAAGGTACTGTGACTGAGTCTGTCGATATTTGAGTGGGCCCGGACCGCCGCGGTCTGCTGGATTTGTTAGACTCTGTGTTCTTTTCAGCAACGCTGTAACCGGACAAGGCTACAGACTCGCACAAAAACTTGAATTAATCCTTTTTAACCTGAACTCTTGAAACTTAATAGTACTTTGGATTCTTTTTGTCGTTTACTGGTCTTGTGATAACTCTACATAAAGTATACTTATTTTTTATATAAAACGTGTGTGGTGTCCATTTGTAGTGTTGTCACTGGGTTATTGTATGTGGTCACAACTGCTTAACCTACATCGTCTCTTAAATAAGCCTTGACTGCTCGCGCCACGCCGCCTAGAGGGTGAGCAGGGGTTATTTTGAGAGAGTAATTCCCTTGCCCTGACTAGAGGAGAGGGTCCCTGCTTGTCACAAGTACCTACCTGTGCCAACCAGAGACACCCAATTATAACACCTATTAAGTAACATAGAGTAAAATGTAATAAATAAAACAACAAATATCCAATCTGTGAAACCGGAGATATGCAATTTTAAAGGTTTAAGTAAAAATGGGGCGAAAATTAAAAAGCAATAACCTTGGATGTCTGGTCACGCTAGGCTGGGATCAAGTCACAAGTTCAGCCTGACCGCGATAGAGTGAGTGTCAGATACAGGGACCAAGTTAGTTCTGCTGAAAAAGTTACCTTCTAAAAGTCTGACGCCAGAGTTCAACATTTTAGGATTTCACAGGAGTAGCTCAACGATGCCAGCCAAGGGTTCAGGACCTCAGTGGCCAGCAGGGCTCAGGCAGGTCCAATTGCAGTTCCAGGCAGGGTCAGTTGCAGCTGGTCAACTGGGCAGTTGCATAGAGGCCTCTGGAGCTTGTTGTGTCCCTGTAGCTCAGAGCAGGAGGCCAGTCAAATAACCCTCGGAGTCACTCTGGTAGTCCTGGGTTCAGGAGAGGGTCCTCTCTCCTTCAAACAGCAAGGCAGGCCTCACGCAACAGGGCAGCCTTCTGGAGAACAATGCAGGCCTCATGCAGCATGCTAGTTCTCTGAAGAACAAGGCAGGCCTCAAAAAGTAGGTCAGTTCTCTGGTAGTAGCAGGGCAGTTCTCTGGGGAACAAGGCAGGCCTCAAGCAGCAGGGCAGTCCTCTAGGGAAAAGATAGTCCTCTTATGTAATGTCCAGAGGTCCAGAAATGTAATGGTGAGTTGGTCTGAGGGTCCACTATTGTATACCTGGTTCCAGCTTTGAAGTGGGGAAACCTCTGGAGTTTTCCCACACAGATAGTTCTGAAATGTCCTTACTCCCAGCCCAGGCTCCACAAGGTCTGTGGTGATATATTCCTGGTGTCAAGTCCTTTGTGAGTGTGCTGAGGCAGCTCCTTTGAAATATAAGTGGGGCAGTGAAAAGGTCCGTCCCTCTCATCCTGGCAGGAAGGCCCACTCCCAGCTCCATCCAGGTCCTAATATCTACTGCCTGGGCCCAATAAGCATTCCTGATGGGGAAGCAATTAACAGGCACAAGCAGCTAGAAACAATTGGAAGGACTCAGAAGGTTTAGGGCAGAAAAATGCCAACTTCTAAAAGTGGCATTTTAAAACTGTAATCTAACTTTACAATTTCAGAGGATTTTAAATTACAATTTATTTGAGTTCAAATATGACATTTTCTACCTGCTCCCAATCAAACGTTAGCACATATTAAATGTAATAAGGTAACCCATTGTTATCCTATGGGAGAGATAGGCCTTACAGTAGTGAAAATTAATTTAGGAGTATTTCACCAATAGGACATGTAAAACTTAAAAACACATGTCCTACTTTGTAAATACAATGCACCCTTCCCTGTGGGCTGTTTAAGGCCTACTTTAGGGGTGGCTTATATGAACTAAAAAGGAAGGTGTAGGCCTGGCAAAAGGTTTATTTTGACAGGTTGAAATGGCAGTTTAAAGCTGCAGTGCAGGCTGCAATGGCAGGCCTGAGTAAGGTTTTAAAAAAGCTACTTCAGTGGGTGGCACAATGAGTGTTGCAAATACACTAGTAGCATTTAGTTTGCAGGCCCTGTGTATCTGAAGCACCACTTTATTAGGGACCTACAAGTAAATTAAATGTGCAAACTGTGTGTAAGCCAATTTTGCCATCTGTAAACGAGAGAGCGCAAGCCCATTTATCACTGGTTAGAAATGGTAAAGTGTACAGAGTCCTAAAAGTCACCATAAACATATTCAGAAAAGAGGAGTGGAGAAGGCTAAAAGTTTTGGGGTGACCCAAGCCCAACCGTAACGATACATTGGGTGATCCATAATCTAATGTCTATACAATATCAGTACAAATGCTAAGTGCCATGATATAGTGTAGTATATAGTTATAGGCGTGCTCTGTATAGTGCTTAGAGCCAGTGGTGGCTAGTGATCATTGAAAATGGTGAGGCCTAATACTAGCCATGAATTCCAGTCCGCAAGCACAACTTCTAGAATAGTCCAGGGGAGGTTTCTCTCTCCTCAAACAAAAAATAGAAAAGGGGCCAAATAGTATATTTAAAGGGACGCTTTTTACTTAAATTTGCTCAGAAGTCACAGACGCTGAAAGGGAATTCATTTTTTTTTAAAAACAATAGGGGAGGAGCTTCGTGCGCAACCGTGATGGCCGCGTGAGCACAGGGCTCCCGGACCTTCGCCACCTCCTGCACTTATCCTGAATACTATCCTGGTTATGACGAAGGGTCATTGAAGATGCAACCCAGCTGATATAATAGCTGTTTTCGGAAATCGATTTGGACTCTGGGAACCGATCTTATGATACTCTGAACTTTTGTGGCCTGCTCCACGGAACTGCCCCGGGCTCGAGTCACTGGCCTGCCCGGGCAGTAATTGAACAACATCGGCCTGCCTGATCCTGCTCTCCACCCAGGTCTTCGGTTTCGCTTTTGGCCTTGGACACTCTCCCGCCTCGGTCTTGCTCCTGCAACCCATGGCGTAATCAACTCTGCAACTTCGATCCAGTATCGTGATCGAATGTCACTGGTCCTCGTATGGCAACTTGTAACCTGTTCTTCTAGCGGACCCCTTTGGGTGTACTGAACGGAGCCATTTTCACCAGGTCTCGAGGACCCCTCGGGGGCGCAGCTTCCAAGATTGCCGGCAAACCGGAGGTCGAGAAGCGAAAGTCCAAGTCCGTCCACTGTGGGGGTACCGTACAATCGAATGTTTTGGACCGATACACTCATCCTAAGGGATCCCCCGGTGGTGTGAGTAAGTCCATGGGAGATGCGGGAGATGGCTCGATGGCGGGGGACGACTTGACCTTACGTGATGTCATGGGCGTCATTGCCAGCATGAAGACCTCTATTGGCCAACAATATGAGACTCTGGCCCAAAAAACTTGACACTGTGGCAATCGATGTCAACTTGATCAGGGCGGATTTAGCTAAGACCAATGAAAAAGTTAAATTTCTGGATCTGAAGACCTCCAGCCTCACGACTGATGTTTCCGATCTACAAACGGAGGTCCGCAATCTACGGTCCTCCAATGATTTATTTTCTCGCCGACTGGAGGATTTTGAAAGTCGAGCAAGGCGAAACAACGTTCGTATTGTTGGGGTCCCTGAAAAACCAGAAAGCCCAACTGTGGATCTCCTCGTTGAGGACCTCATCGTAAACCATCTTGCACATAAAGGCTTGAGCAACTTCTTTACCGTGGAACGTGCTCACAGGGTGCCGGGAGGAAAGCCTAAGCTTGGTGTTACCCCGCAACCCATAATCGCCAGGATCTTCAACTTTTGGGATAGAGACGCTATCCTGCAGGCGTCGCGGTTGGGTGGCCCCACGAAATTTGAAAATACCACGGTGAGCTTCTACCTGGACTTCACCCAGCTCGTGCAGAAGCAAAGGATGGGGTTCCAGGGGGTGAAGAGACAATTGAGGGACAGGGACGTGAAATACGCAATGCTCTTTCCAGCTCGGCTGCGTGTGGAATATGGAGATCGGACGTTTTTCTTTGATCACCTTGAGGCCGCTAGTGACTGGCTCGACACGCTGCCCAGGCAGCAGGAACACTCTGAACATTCTGGCGGAGCTGAAGGTGGCCCGATGGAGCAGGAATGAGAAACGGACCTGGTTTTCTGGATTACATACAGACCTTCCAGCTGTGGTTTGCTGACTCTTAAACTGGCTTTATAGAGATGATCACCCCGGGGTGGCAGGGGGGGTGGGTCTCTTCCTCCTCTGGGGTGTCTTTTTGTAGATTAGTTATATGTTAGGGCGACAGGCACACTGCAAGTTGGGTTGGCTTTTGAGTCTAACGCAGGGGTGCAGGGTAGTGGGTCGGGTTTTGGGTATTTGTTGGGGAGTGGGGGGGGACGTTGTTGGTGTTTCGTTTATTTCAAGACAATGTATTGATTGACTTCTGGATTTGGATGTCGCGTTCGCTGTGGGGTGGATGCAGCAATTAATCCTGGGATGGGGGTAGGGGATTGAAATTACTGTGCTGGAATGTTAATGGGTTGGGGGATAGGATAAAAAGGGGTGTGGTGTTACAACTTTTGAGACGCCTCTCCCCCGATGTTGTACTATTGCAGGAGACACACCTGATAGGAAACACATGCCATGCTATGAATAGGCGGGGCTACCGTCTACTGGCACATTCCGGATTCACTACTGGCTCTAGGGGGCGGGCATACTGGTCAGGGGTTCCCTCCCTCTGGAGGTCGTTGATATCATCCTCGATGATAGGGGGCGATATGCCGCCATTACTGGACGATGGGAGGGAAAGACTATCAATCTGCTCTCTGTTTATGTCCCGCCTGGCCTGGCCTTCAGACTACGACCTTTGTCAACTTGGGGAGAGTGATTTTGAGACTTCCTGAGGGCATCCTGGTGGTGGGTGGTGATTTCAACTTGGTTGTCTCCGGAGGTGAGGATCGCTACCCCCCAGGGAACTCGTAAGATCACAGTCCTGGCTGGGTGGCTTCTTGGATACGTTGGGATTAATAGATTGCTGGAGGCTTCTTCACCCGGGGCAATAACAATACACGTTTCACTCTGGTGCACACGGTAGTCTCTCGAGACTCGATTACATTCTGATGCCCGGGACACAGGCCTCTTCTGTCAGGGAGATTAGACATTAGACATCAGGTATTTTGGACCACTCCTCACTATGGCTTGTGATGGAAGTGAGGCAGGGAACTGAGGGCCGGGTAACCCCGATTAACCCTTGGTATCTCCGCGACCCTGGGACCCGTGCGGAATTGATCAAATCACTGGATCGATACTTCACGGAAAATGTGGGTTCTGTGTCATCTTCTATCTCGCTGTGGGAAGCCTTCAAGACTGTTATCCGTGGCCAGGCGCTATCATTAATCAATGGCGCTAAGAAACGTAAATACGAGGCTGTGGTCCGACTTGAGACCGAAATAACTGACTTGGAAGGGGAATTGGAGCTTGGTGTCACTCAGGACAAGCTCCACCTCCTCAGTCTCAAGCAACTCGACTATAGGGCACTGGTAACGGACGCTGCCAAAGTGACGAGTAGAGAGCAGCAAGGACGTTTGTATGATGTGGGAGATAAGGCGGGAAAGTTGATTGCCTGGCTAGACAAGAAGGAGAGGGCGAGTCGTGTGGTTCCTTTGATTGAGAGAGTGGATGGAGTGAGAGTGACTGACCCTAATGAGATTGTGGAGTGTTTTGCGGAACACTTCCAAACTGTATCCGACAGGCCAGAGCAGGACTCGCATCTGCTGTTAAGAGACATTACACTGCCCCGCTTGTCGGATTTAGACAGGGAATCGATGGACGGGACGCTTTCCGTCGAGGAGGTGGCAACTGCTATTCGCTCCGCGCTATCTGGAAAGGCCATGGGCCTTAACAGCCTCCCCATTGAGCTCTACAAACTGCGCCCTGATAGAATAGCACCGTATCTTCGGTCGATGTTTTTGGAGTCGTTGGAAGTGGGCTCCCTCCCTTCTGATCAACGACTTGCATCTATTGTTGTGATTCATAAGGAGGGGAACCACGAGATCGTTGTGTATCGTACCAACCTATTTCACTCTTAAACGCTGAGCCCAAGATCCTCGCGAAGGTGCTCGCAAACCGCTTGATAACTGTAATTGGGGACCTGATCCATCCAGATCAATCCGGTTTCATTCCACACCGTAACACGGCATTGAATCTGCGGCGCTTACATGGCGCCCTTGCGAGGGCTGCGTCGCTACGTGAGCCGGCCATATTGGCCTCCTTGGATGCCACAATGGCTTTCGATACGCTAGAATGGCCGTACCTCTGGGCAGCCCCTGCTAAGTTTGGTTTTGGTTTTGGCCCAGTTTTCATCGGCTGGGTGAGATTGCTGTACGAGGAACCATTGGCCCAGGTGGTCGTGAATGGTCTAGTTTCTGGGCCGTTTGCCCTCGGAGGGGGTACGCGCCAGGGGTGTCCGTTGTCTCCACTTCTTTTTGCACTCGCCTTGGAACCCTTGGCAGCCTGGCTGAGGTGGGAGCCATCGATGAAAGGTATTCGGTAGACCCCGGACTTTGAGGACCGAGTGTCACTTCACGCGGACGATATACTGTTGTACCTCACGTCACCTCGGAAGTCGCTGATAGTGTTATTTGATGTTTTAAATTCTTTCGGGAAGAATTCTGGCCTTGTAATTAACTGGTCTAAGTCTTGTGTATATGTCCTTTCGGGTGAATCTCCTCCCTTGCCGCGTGGTTGTCCCATACAGGTGGTGCAGGCGGGATTTAAATACTTCTTTATCTTTATTGCCCTAGATCCTGTGGTTCGCTATGAACGTAATTTGCTCCCCCTGCTTCAATGCCTAAGGACTGATGTCGTGGCATGGCGCAAACTTCCATTGTCCCCCCTCGGACGAGCAGCATTATTTAAGATGATGTCGCTACCCCGGTTCTTATATGCGTTACAAAATACATTTGACGTTATCCCAGCGAGCTACTTTCGAGAGGTGGAAAGTCTACAGAGACAACTGATATGGGGCGGGCGGTCCCGCATTGCCCTTGCTAAGCTGACACTCCCCTGGTACGATGGTGGAATCGCACTCCCAGATATTAGGCCCTATTATTGGGCCTCCCAGCTGGGGGCAATCAATCATGGCACGTATGGTCCTGCGTTCGAAATGGACAAGTGGCTGTTGCCTGGCGGGGATTACACCAGGGCGCTCTATACAAAATCTGCTGGGAAGATGCTCACGGGTCCGACTAAGATAGCGGTGCAAGCATGGTATCATGCAAATGCTGCAATGGGATGGAAGGACAGATTGACTCGAGCGACTCCACTCTACGCATCCGAGAGGCTTGGCTCCCTGTGGAAGACGAAATGCTTTGATAGGTGGGAAGTGATTGGTATATGCAGAGGGAATGACGTCTGGGTCAAGGACAGGGTCAAGACTTTTGAGCAATTGAAAGTGGAATACGAGTTGAGTGATGGGGAGTTTTTCCGTTATGCCCAGATTCGCCATGTGCTGAGTTCGGTTTTTCCGTCGGGTACCACTATCCCGGAGGCATCCCCACTTGAAGACCGGGTATTGGACGGCACGTCCCCGACAGTACAATTTCGCTGATCTATAAAAAGTTGATCAATAATCGGGTTGACCTCTTAGACCGTCTTAGAGAGGCCTAGACTGCCGATGGTCTGGAGTTGGATGATGAGGACTGGCAGTCGGCGGTATCTTCGCCGAAGGAGGTTGCAATTCCGGCTCGTCTCCGGTTTGTGCAGCTTAAAATCCTCCACCGGATCTATGTGACTGGTCCTCGTCTTATTAGTATGGGATATTCCTCGGACGGGCTGTGTAGGCGTGGATGCGGCCAACTGGGCACTTTTCTCCACATACTTTGGGAGTGCCAGGCGATTGCGCGTTATTGGAACCGAGTGCATGCGGTTATGGAAGAGGTCACGGGTGTTGCGTTGTTGCCTGAAGCTAGGAGAGGTTTGTTGAATGTTTGGGAGGCGACTGACTATGATGTGGCTCAGACTCAGTGGGTGACTCTCGGGAATATGATTGCCAAGAGAGATATTGCGCAATTATGGGGATCTCAGAGGCCGCCCACTGTTCTGGCATGGAAGGAAAACATGGACAGGTGTATGTTTAGAGACAACATACGTGGCACGTGGCAGGCCCCGAAAATGGGGGAAAGTCTGGGGCCAGTGGAACTCCTATCGAGGTGAAATATGTACACCTCCCCTCACACACATCGAGACCACTCCACCTTCCCTCTGACCCGACATTCCCACTACTGTTTCAGCTAAAATGCCTCCTGACTTGCAACTCCTCCTTCCTTTCCCCCATCCTGTATTGTTGATTGTACCATTGTTGTATGCCTTCCTTCCTCACAGGACGCTTCACCATTTGTAATGATTGTATTGCCTTTTTTCTTTATTGTTCATTGTTTATGTTTTAAAAAATTATGCTAAATTTCCCTTATTCTCACTCGCTATGACTCAACATATACTCTGAATCCAGCTCACTTGCATTCATTCACACTCTTTCTCAAACACACTTTCATTCTCTTACACTGCCTTATTCTTTTTTTTTTTTTTCAACTTTATTCGGTTTTCAGTGTGAAAGCCACAAAAGTACACATTTATACAATGAAAAGACCATTTAAAAAGGTTAAAAAATTCATGATATATTAAAATTAAAGTCTCTTAATGCTAAACTAAACATTTACTCGAGTTCATAATAAGGCAGATTCTGTATTTCTTATAAGTTCATGCGATGTTTGAGGCACATTCTAAGGTAGTGTGCCACGGATTTTGACACTAAGGTGTTCTCCAGGAACTGTAATGCCAAGTATGCTGGACGGCATCTTCTAACCTTCATTGTTTTTAGAATTGGTAAAATCCACCTCTTACGGAATGGGGTATAAAAGGTGCAAAAAAAGAGGACATGAATTGTGGACTGGTGGGATTTAGAATCGCAGGGACACGCTGTAGTATTATGTGTCCAGTTATTCTGAGTAGGAAATGAAACCATGATATGGAAAAGATTAAACCTGAAGCGGGTAAGAAATAGTTTTTCAAAATGAGTCAGGTCTTGCTGCAGATATGATTGTATAGATGGAACAGATTGTATCATGAGACAGTGTTGTACTGATGGTTTGCTTATTTCTGTCATCATCCGTAATTGGTTTAGATGCGACAGGCATGTCTTTTTTAGTTCTTTTTTTGCCATGTCCGTTACTGACTGCGGGTCTTCAAAAAACCTCGAGAGGCCTATATCTGCAAGGAAGGATTTTACGTAGTTTAGCCACTTTATCTTTTCCATATGCTCTAGATTCATGCAGTCCTCAATAATTGCTCTGGTAAGTTTGCATTCGTCCGTGGCCCATATTCTACGCCATAACATTATGGGTTGGATCTTAATGAGATCTGAGATGTGGTCCACTCCAAGTTCTAAGTGGCATCCGAAGGTGGTCGTGCTCTTTGGGACAGCTAATAAGAATTTGAGGAAAGAGTTTTCAATTCTTTGAATTTGTTCTACATTTGCTATTCCCCAAACTCCTGCTCCGAAGATGGCCGTGCTGATGCATTTTGCATTGTAGATCTTTATCATCTCTACCAAGGGCTTTTTTCCTAGGCGAAGAGAGAAAGCTTTTAGGGCGCCTACTGTTCTTATGAGTGATAGCTTACGGGAGGTTATTACTTCTTTCCATTTGAACTCCTCATCAATGGTGATGCCAAGATATGGATAAGTTTTTGTCCTTTCAAGGGGTAGATTGTCCACAAGGATTGTCTTCGCCTTTTTCCCCTTGAAGCCGGTGTGCATCACAAAGGTTTTCTTTATGTTGACTTTCAGGTTAAGGTTAGTCATAAAGGTACAGTAGTTGTTTAAGGCTCTCTGTAACTGAATCGGAGTTCGGGCGAGAATCACCGCATCATCGGCGTATAACAATGCTGGAATTGGTCGCCGACCTGCTGTTGGAAAATCTTTTGTTCCCTGTAGCAATGCTGCCTCAAGTCCGTTCGTGTAGAGCGTGAATAGGAAGGGGGCCAGCACACACCCCTGCCTGACCCCCTTCTGTATTGGAAAGCTGTCTGTGAGTTGTCCTTCCAGACCGTATCTTACCTTGCCCGTGGCGCCGGAGTACAGCTCGTGCAAAAAATCCACTATTGCGGGATCGATCCCCATGTCCAACATTATCAGCCAAAGTTTTGAGTGATCTACACAGTCAAACGCTGCCGTGAGGTCAACGTAGACCATGTGTAGACTAGCTTTTTTTACGGTTGTGTATTTTGCGGCCAATAAGGTTAAGTTCAGAACTTGATCCTCGGTGCTCAGGCCCGCCCTGAACCCGTATTGAAGATCTGACAGGAGCCCGTGTTCTTTGGACCACTCCTGGAGACGATCAAGGAGTATCCTCCCTGCCATATTTCCCACTGAGTCCAAAAGTGAGATGGGTCGATAGCAGGAGGGACTGTCCCTATTTCCTTTTTTGAAAATAGGGACCAGGATTGATGTTGACCAGGAGTTAGGTAGGTTGATTTCGTTGGCTGCGTTCAATACCTTTGTTAGAAGGGGGGACCAGAGATCGGGAAGAAGTTTATAAAGATCTATTGGAACGGAGTCTGGACCTGGCGCTTTGCCGTTTTTTGCTGACTTGATGGCTTTCTGTACCTCGTTGATGGTGAAATGTATTTCTAGCGGGTATTTCACCAATGGAAGGACAGGTAGAGGGGCTAAGTCTCCAGTTTTTTTTTCTCCAAAGACCCCTGAAAAATGGTGCACCCAATCCTTCGCGTTTATTGCAATGTCGAGGGAGGGACCCTCATTTTTCCCAGATAAAAATGGGGTTTTGACTATTCTCCAGAAGGCTAGGCTATCTTTTTGAGTGGTGCTGTCTAGGAGCTGAGTCCAGAGGTTGCATTGTATCTCTTTTTTCCTTTTTCCTTTTCCACTGCCTTATTCATTTTCACCCTCTCTCACTAACATTCGCAATCACCCCCACTCACTCTTACTCACATCACTGTTAGTCCAATAGTCCCACTCCGACTTATTTTCATTCACTCATTCTCATTCACTCATTCTCACTCACAGTTTTACTCCCTCTCACTCATGCTTCTTCGTTTTCCTGTCCCCCACTCTCACCCTCTAAGTATCACTAACACGTACACAAACATGCTCACACATACACTGGCGTTGTCTCTACACATAAACACACACACACTCTTTCACCTCACTCACACGCATGCACATACAACTTTTAACCATTTTTCAATTATCTGGTTTCAAATGCCTGCACTGGTCCACTTCAGATCTTCATCTGCAGGTGCATAGACCCACGGACAGGGACACAGCTTCTCCCGCCTCAGGCACATTAGCAGAAAACTGAAAGCTAATGCTGCTGCAGTGAATACCAATCGCGGCCGGCATGACTCGCGAGTGAGAGAGTGGTGAGGGGGGTCACGGGGGAGGGTTGTGCGGGGAGTAGGGTTGTTAATTAAATAAAAAATTACATTTAAACTTACCTTTGCCTCTGGTCCCACGTCACATCTTGATAAGCGTGGCTCAAAACCACCTGAGCAAACTTACCTCACTCAGATATCATTCCCATAAAATAAGCCAGCCAGACAGTGGAGAAGAATTAGAAAACATTTATTAGGCCATTAATTTCTCTATAGAGAGGCCCCGTCAGGGCTTCACTCCGAGAAGTAAACCAAGAGGACTGCAGGTTCTCCAAACGACAATACATTATAACACGTTACAGCAACATTAGTCACGCCCCTAATGGAAAAGTACAGGACTGGAGAAATGATGAACAATGAACGCACACATGAAGCCGCTGCACCTGCGGGAGGATGGCTCTGTTTCACCCCCAAGGCCACGGAGCCGAGACTCCACCATGCTTCCACCATGGCCAGTATTCCACACTGGCCACAACTTTAACATGTTCCAAAGGCAGGCGGGAGGCGTCCGTGACTGCTGGACAGCAACGTCATGCAGGAGAGCAGGTAAGTGTCAGACTGTCAGCACAAGTGCCTATGATTTTTAGTTCTAGCTACGCGCAGTGTAAATGAGTCTTGGAATGAGGCTCAGCTTTAATATAGCCTTATAGCCCGCCGTTACGGGCTATACCGGCTATTAAAGGCCCGCTGAATCGTTAAAGGCCAGAGCCGAAGGCGAGGGACTTTAACGAAACAGCGGGACTTTAATAGCCGGTATAGCCCTGCTACGAAGGGCTATAAGGCTATTAGAACATTCTGCCACTAGAGGGCAGAATGTTCTAACAAATTAAACAAAGGGTTCTCGAAGCTCGAGGGGATATAAATCCCCTCGAACTTCGAGAAGCCTTTGTAGAACATTGGAATGTTGCTCTGCGGGCCTTTACCGGCCCGTAGAAGCAGGGAGCACTCCATTGTCTGCAATGGAGCTCCCAACATTCCAATGTTCTAATATACAGTGGTGCCTAACTTGGTTCAATTTGTAACTACGCCAGGGTCGATGCAGTTTTATGTTACCCTAAAGTGACAGTGGCAGTCCACATGCTGGCTTTGTGTGTTGTCACCTAGCAACCTGGTTCTGTCTTAGAGACAGCTGTGCACAACAACTTACAAACTGTGCACTACTTAATTTTACAAAACCACTGTACATCGGCACTCTCCAATAGTTGTATCACTATTATTAATAGTGTAACAAATTTACGATTCAAAAACAATATGACTGCTCACAGGAAACCAGTCCAATCAGACAAACTTCTGCAACATTCTATCTAATATCAAATGACAAAGTTTCATTCAAATTGTAGAAACCCGATATTCAAAATGCTATTCAAAACAAGGATATATATTGTTTTACAATGGCGTTGATATTGCTGGTTGATTCACAGAGGTCATGTTCATAAAGTCTCCCTGATGGCAATGATGAAAACAGCCGACGTGTTTTGTTACGATTATAACTACTCAAAGGATTATGCACACACAAATGTCGATCCGAAAGATTTGGATTGTCCAATATTCAAATATCTTGCTATTTAAGAAACAGGACTGGGAGAAGGAAACTTTGCACAGGAGTTTCTTTAAGCTTCTGTGTGGTGACATCCGTGGTAGTGGGGTGTTTTTGTATTGAGGGGCACCAATACTGTTATTCTTATACTGACAAGTTTAGACAACATCTCGCTTGGAATTGATGTGCCAACCTATATACCATCAGTACCTCCCACTACTAAGTTTTATTAGGGCACTGCATATGTCATGTTTTTTTTGTTCATGCCATGACATTTTGCAACTCAACATGTGGTGTAATTCAGGCTGGTACGAACAACGCAGGCAAGACCTCCTCCAAGCAAGCAAAGAAAGAAGTATTCAAAAATGTTGGCAAATAGTAAAATGGGGCAGTGGTGACTGTCGACAAACCCCTAACAACCATGTATCCCCTGAACGGAGGGTCGCTCATTTTGCTGCCCAATTTGCAGCCACATGCAATAGTACAGACAATCTACAACTACCCAAGCCTGATACTGTTGTGTTTTTTGAGAGGGGAGAGGTTGAATCCGCCCTGAATGCAATTCCCAGAGGGCCCCTGGCCTTGATTGCATCCCGGCAGTCTTGTTCTCAGATGACAAAGGTAATTGGCTAATATATATCCAGCTATTCGGCAATGTGATAGCCAGTAGAGCCCCCATCCCAGAATCATGGCGTGGCGCGGAAATACTCCCAATTTACAAAAAAGGGGTCCACTCCTGCCCCAGTAACGCAAAGCCAATAAGCCTAATAGATTCAATGCAAAAAATCATGGCCAGGCTAGTGTTGAGCAGAATCCAGACTTGGATAAAAGATAAAGATATTCTAAGACCACTACAGGCTGGTTTCCGCCAATACATAAGCACTATATACCAGGTCTTCAGGTTCATATTAATTTACTGGAGAGTTGGGGGAGGAAGCATTCACGCGGTATTTATCGATCTTAAATCCGAATTCGATCTAGTCCCCCGTAACAAGCTAGGGGGGGCTCCTAATGATCTAGGGATGCCTCTAGAAATACCTTCTTTGGTAGTTAAGCTGCATGAGTGAAATTTTGCACAAGTACGTTGGGGCGCTCAGGGCAACGTTACAGATAGATTTTCAGTAACCAAAGGGATGCACCAAAGGTGCGTCTTGGTGCCAACCCTATTTTTGTTATTCATTAATAGGGTTGTCAATTACTTTACCAGCAACCCAGCGGATGCTCCCACATTGGCTGGCATGAAGGTACCAGTACTCATGTTTGCTAATGATACCCTCATTATTTCTAAAACACAGAAAGGGTTACAGTGTGCATTGAAAGAATTTGAGGAATTTTGTGGAGACCATGAGCTGGTGGTACATGTTGATAAAACCAAGTTCATGGTTCTCCACAAATGCAAAGAGATCAAAGGGAGAGTGTTAATGAACAAGGTCCAACTCGAACAGACCGACGTATTTACGTATTTGGGGGTTACATTGGGCAGGAAGCTAAATTGGAAGCCGCAGATTGATTTATTGGCCCTTAAACATGCAGAAATGGCAGGGGCCCTATTGAAAGAACAGAGGCTGTCACAAACAAAGCCAGTTGGCCGTGCACTAAAGATATATGATACAAAGGTCAGGACCTCAATATTGTATGGTGCTGAGCTCTGGGGCTTTGATAACTTGACATCTCTTGCTACAGCTCAGAACAAATTTGTGAGAGCCCTTAATTGTCTCCCGCAATCCACCCAACTCAAGCCCCTATATCTAGATTTGGGCAGCTGTACTATAGAAGATATAGCACGCTACAGACCCCTAGCATACTGGAGAAGGATCTGGTCTACCCCAGAAATGTCATTTTACGCAGATGCATGAAAGGATGTAAAGGGGCAGACCTATCGAGTAAGATTCCTTAGTTACAAAGGATAAAGTGTACACTGGGAAAGATGGGGCTGAGACGCCTGTGGGAAGGCCTGGTAGCTAGTCCCTTTCCGTGTATGAAAGACTTTAAGGAAGCGTACTGGAATATGGTTAAAACAAATAGCCTGAATTCCATCAAGAGTAGCTCCCTGTCGGGTATTTTTATGTAGTACAAATATGATACCTGGTTCGAGGATTATAGGGATTTTATATCCAAACCATGCAACAGGAAGCTATCCCACAAAATTAGGGTCGGTACGCTTCCTATTAAATCATTCACACACAACTGGCATAGTCCATCGGACAACAAATGTATTTCCTGGCCTGACCAGTTTGAGACAATCCCCCACATCCTATTTGTCTACCCAGTGTACAAGCTCTCCAGGGGAAGATGGTTAAAACCAACCTGCTCCAATCTGAGCATCAGATCTAGAGCAATAGCACTTTGAATACAAAAGATCAACACAAGAGAGACCATAGCGATAGCCATAGCTACATTTTTGAGCTGGATGTGGGGTATTCGCACTAAAAATATGAAAACCTAACATATAATGATTGGCTATCAAATACAATGAAAATTGTAATTACATCTGTTGCACAAAATACTGTGTATTATAAGCTATGCCCGATAGTTATTTAGGTTATGCTTCCTAAACCCTATAGAATGTTTGAGCACAATGCCAAAAATTAAACAAATATACTACTGATAGCCAAGCCAAGCTGACAGAGTGATGTGCTTATTGTAGTATCAAACCCTAGTATTTGTTAATCCTTTTAATATTTATAAGAATGTTTTATAAATTCTTCTATAGTGTATTGTAAACATATTGATTCATATTGCTTATCAATTGTATTTTTAATATCTGTACATATATTTATCCTAAGTTTTAGTGATGATGTAATATTGTAAATACTTTTGTGTCTTTTATGATCATAATGATCGAAATAAACACTGCTTTGACTTTGTAATTCAGGCTGGTATACAACAGCCGGAATTTGGCATGCTTGCCTTGGAATCATGAAAAACAAACAAGATGAGGGATGGAATGTTGCACAATGGCAAAACATTCACCCTCAGTCACAGATCTGGGTTTAATCCATCGTTATTTTGCTCACCAAGCCACCCCAGTTCAGACATGGCCATATGCAAATCAGTCTTGATCCTGTGCCTCATGAGAACAGTCCAGCCCGAACTGCCAAGGCCATGTCTTCCCTGGACCGGAATCAAGCATCCTAGGACCGCTTTCTGGCTATCAGCCGTCTTCAGCCAGGATAGCTTGACTCCAGTGGTGCAGTGAGCACGGGACCCACATCTGGGCATACCCTTCCCACATAGGGGGAACAGCAAAACAAACAAGATGATGGACGGAATGTTGCACAATGGCAAAACATTCACCCCCAGTCACAGATATGGGTTTAATCCATTGTTCTTTTGCTCACCAAGCCACCCCAGTTCAGACATGGCCATATGCAAAGCAGTCTTGACCCTGTGCCTCATGGTAACAGTCAAGCCCGAACTGCCAAGCCATGTCTTCCCAGGACCGAGATCAAGAATCCTAGGACCAGTTTCTGGGGTGGCAGAGTGGGCTAAAGAACGGTGATGGATTAAACCCAGATCTTTTGACTGGTTGTGAGTGTTTGATTGGTTCAGATGCTCTGTCCATCACCACGCCCTTTTGTACCGCTTTGTTCGCCATAAGTTGGCAGGGTATGCTCAGACGTGAGTCCCTTGCTCACCTTGCCACTGGATTCAAGCAAGCCGGGCTGAAGACGGCTGAAATGCCAAAAACCAGTCCTCGGAAGCTTGTTTCCGGTTCAGGGAAGGCATGGCTTGGCAGTTCGGGCTGGACTGTTCCCATGAGGCACAGGGTCAGACTGATTTGCATATGGCCATGTCTGAACTGGGGTGGCAGAGTGGGCTAAAGAACGGTGATGGATGAAACCCAGATCTTTTGACTGGGTGTGAGTGTTTGATTGGTTCAGATGCTCTGTCCATCACCACCCCCTTTTGTACTGCATCTTTAGAACTGCCATCAGCTCACTATCTCACAGGGCCTAGGCCCTCTTGTTCAGAGGTCCTTACATTTACGTCTTTCCATTTTACTTTTACATTGGCACATTTAGATTTGCAACTGCAATTGCATCTTCCATATTTATGTTGTTATTGGTTACACTGTAATTGTAATTATATTTCTATTGCGCTTAACACCCCTGATGCGGCGTTGAACCGCTTTTTGGCAAGCAACATGCTACTCCGGACCCCAAAGTGGATTAGTGGCAGATCAGTATGGGAAAAATAAGTTTTTATTGTTGTTGCTATAGTTAATTAGTATTTGTATGGCACACTCTTTCCTATTACTACATCTTTGTGTCTCCTCTTGTAGGTACAGGATATAACTTTCTAAACATATCTGTTGAAGACTGGAGGCGAATTCCATTTTGTGAAGATATGTGTTCAATAGAGTAAGTTTAAGACCCACGCATTTTTAAATAACGTGAGATCAATCTCACATATTTACCCATTAACGGGTTTTATCTATTTAGCATATTTCCTCCTATGTACACTGTTTTGCATTTGAGGGACACTTGGTAAATATATCTTGTGAGAACGGTGAAACTTCAGGAGTGCTGTGTTACTTTGTACGTTACTTTAGGTTCAGTAGGAACACCACATAGAGGAGTTATTTGAATGAACACTGAGGGGTTACCTTGCATGAACATTGAGGAGTTATCTTACATGAAGGAGTTATCTTGAGTGAACATTAAGGAGTTGTCTTGCATGAACATCTAAGAGTTATCTTGGATGAACATCAAAGAATTGTCTTGCATGAACATTGAGGAGTTGTCTTGGGGGAAACATTGAAGAGTTGCCTTGCATGAACATAACACTGAGGAGTTATCTTGCAGGAACACAGTGGAGTTGTCTTGCATGAACATCTAGGAGTTGTCTTGTGTGAACATTGAGGAGTTATCTTTGAATGAACATGGAGGAGTTATCTTGCATGAACATTGAGGAATTGTCTTGCGTGAACATTGAGGAGTTGTCTTGCACGAACACTGAGGAATTGTCTTGCATGAACATTGAGGAGTTGTCTTACATGAACACCGAGGAGTTGTCTTGCATGAACATTGAGGAGTTATCTTGCACGAACATGGAGGAGTTGTCTTGCAGGAACATTCAGGAGTAATCTTGCATTAACATGGAGGAGTTGTCTTGCATGAACATTGAGGAGTTTTCTTGCATGAACATTGAGGGGTTCTCTTGCATGAACATGGAGGATTTGTCTTGCATGAACATTGAGGAGTTGTCTTGCATGAACATGGATGAGTTGTCTTGCATAAACATTGAGGAGTTGTCTTGCATGAACATTGAGGAGTTGTCTAGCATGATCATTGAGGAGTTATCTTGCATGAACACTGAGGAGTTGTCTTGCATGAGCATTGAGAAGTTGTCTTGCATGAACATTGAGGAGTTATCTTGCATGAACATGGAAGAGTTATCTTGCATGAACATTGAGGAGCAGTCTTGCATAAACATTGCGGAGTTGTCTTGCATGACTGATATGGAAGGGCATACCTTATGTCTACTGTTTCCTATTGTCCTTTAACATTTATGATTGTGAGATAAGGCATAGGGATAATGGAAGAGGTTAGAAATTGGGAATGGAGTTAGGATTGCTGGTTGATGTTGGGGTTAGGCTACAATTTTGCATTAGGGGTTGAGATTGGACTTATGTTTAGGTGTATGGCTAAAGGTTAGGGTTAAGGATAGGGATCGTAAATGGGATTGTGTTTATGTCCAGGTTTGAAGTAATGATAGTGCTGGTGAGCTGTAGTTAAGGTGAAAAGATGATGATATGGGTAGGGTCTGGGGTATGGGCAGCTTTAGGGGTTAAGGTTATGGTTAGCTATGGTGCTAGGTATTAGTTTTAGAGATTAGGAATACAATTGGGATTGGGTTCATATTTAGGGATGGAGTAGTGGTGGTGTAGGTGAGTTGTTGTTAAGGTTAGAGGATGGATGACTTTAAGAGTTTAAACCGGGGTAGGTGCGGGTTTAGTGGGTGAGTTTGGGGTTATGGTCAGGTTTAAGGCTTATTGTTAGAGTTAGGGTTTAGGATTGAGCTGGGGTTCATGTTCAGTGTTTGAATAGTGGTAGTGGTATGTTAGATGTTGGTAAGGTGAGAGGATGACGTTAAGGTAAGAACCAGGGTCAAGGCATTTTGAGGGTTGCGGAAGGCGAGCTGCCAGTCACATGTGATGAAGGACACAGCTAGCCTTCATGCCTAAGTATTAACTAGCTAGCTCAGGAGTTAGCAGGCTCCACCAGACCTGTGGAGAGAGCCGAAGGGTTGCACACTTTGCCGGCAGTCACACAAACACACAGTTTTACAAGACATAGAGCACAAGGGTTCCTCACGCATGCGTGTATTACCACTCGATCGACACACTCCTCCAGAAGACAAATGAACGCTGCCGTATGTTTGGATGGTTCCCAGGATGAGGAGAACAGTAACTGGGATGACAGCTTCATTAAATATATACAAACGTATTATGCCTTAACAGAGTGGTGGGCAGTGTGAAAGAACGTGGAAAAATTAACCTTGAGAAAACTTTCCCATGAAGCAATGTGGCATTGTAAGCACACTTTGGATCCCGTCATACTTCATTTTCACCGGAAGAGATAAATCGGAATCAGCCCGCATATTGGTGCAGATTATTTGTCACAATAGACGAAGTTCAGGAGCATCGAAACCAGAATTTGGCATTGTTGTGGTCTCTATGTTAGTCTTTGGCCCAGTGTCTGCCTGACCTCTGATTCAGTCGCTGGGTAACTTGGACAGTCCAGTGGTCATCAGTGACACAATAGTTAACTGGGGTGGAGGTTGGTGGAATCCTGGGGACTGGTGACAGTTAGATGAAGAGCTGCTGTGTGAAATGGTGGTCTTTTGTACCGCTGATGAATAAACACCTGAAAATGGGCACCGTGTTGGTTTGGTGACTTCATCTTAACACTGGCAACGAGGATGGCCGGGTATGGATCAGCAAATTGAGGAAGTTGTAAAAGACTGCTGGGAATTTGCCAATAGTGAAAAAAGTAAAAGAAAACGGATGGTTCCATTGTCACCCGTGGAGAACCATATGGAGCCCGGGTCCAAGTTGGGATTGGATAGTGCTGGTCCATTTGAAATTTTAGGCTCTGATGAATGCTTTGTGGTGTTATTGGTTGACTATACTTTTAAGTGGGTGGTTACCAACTGTGTACCTTCAGTCAGCACTAGGACAGTGATTGAATTTTTGACTGAGGAATTTTCTAGGGAAGGCGTATCGAGGTGTCTTGTCACACATAATGGGGTGCAGTTTCATCCCATGAGATGTGCTCTTCTCTCAAATAATTATCTATAAAACATTACAAAATGGTGTTGTATTCTCCACAGGCCAATGGTCTGGTGGAGAGTATGAACAAACTTGTGAAGAGATGTGCACAGCGTGCTTTGCAAACCAAATCTTCTCTCAAGGGCATGCTCAGGGTGACATGGTGGTCCCATTATAAAACACCTAAATGTGTGACGTTAGTTTCTCCTTTTTTCTATGTTGAGAGGCAGGAAACCACAAGACAAACTGAGCCCTGCATGGTAAGGATGAGTCTTGACTGAGTGAAAGTGTGCTGAACTAACCCATCACTAATGGAAACCTTCTAATCAAGAGAGAGGCTCATCAGTGGAAACATAAGGCCAGATTGGATATCAGGACTGGTGCTCAAAATAGGTGTTGGAATTTGGGTGAAATGATCTTGGTCAAGAATGTGGGGATTTTAAAGAAAGGACGTTCCAGATTCATGGGCCCATTTACTATCTTGGAAGTAAGGAAGAATGTGGTGCGTTTGGACACTGGTGATGTGTGGAGCATGTCTAGGCTGATGAAGTGGAGTAAAGATTGTCAGAGAGCTAACAGGACCTCATATGGAGAGTGTTCTTCTAATTTATCAGGTCATTTGGATGAGCATGGTCAGAGTCTGGACAATGGTCATCCCTCTAGTTGGAGTCTGAACAATGGTCAGTCCACCAGAATACTGAAGCTCCGAACAGCGTGGCATAGTGATTATGCTAAGTTGTGAGGAGTCAGGCTCATCCATGTTAGTGTTGCCTTTTTGTTAGAGTACATTTTAGAGTAGCTTTATCTTGTGATTGTGTTGCAATTGTATCTTATGCAATGTTAAGGTAATATTTTATGCCTCTGAATTCAGGAACCTGATATTTTTATAATCACGCTATTCACTTTATTTTAATCGCATTTACTCTGCCTCTATTGCAACAATCTGTTGACACGCTGCTTGTGTATTGGGGGTGATTTAATACTCACTTACACTCCAGAAGTCGGCGCTCGATGGTATAGCCTGCCCGCCTCGGTCCGACTCGGCAATTAGTGCCGTAGAGCGGAGGGCGGACAGGTAAGAGCCTGACTACTACCTCACTTCCGCTAGGTCAATCCGGTTAGCGGTCTAGTCTCCCACAAGGAGGGGCTACTTAGGCAGCGAGGAGCTGCTCGCTGATTGCAGATAGGGAGGACAGTGGCAGTGTCTCCCCGTTTCTGCTTGATGCCAGATAGCTTGCTCCAGGTCAGAGATAACGGAAAGAGTTATTTTATGCCTCTGAATTCAGGAACCTGATATTTTTATAATCACGCTATTCACTTTATTTTAATCGCATTTACTCTGCCTCTATTGCAACAATCTGTTGACACGCTGCTTGTGTATTGGGGGTGATTTAATACTCACTTACACTCCAGAAGTCGGCGCTCGATGGTATAGCCTGCCCGCCTCGGTCCGACTCGGCAATTAGTGCCGTAGAGCGGAGGGCGGACAGGTAAGAGACTGACTACTACCTCACTTCCGCTAGGTCAATCCGGTTAGCGGTCTAGTCTCCCACAAGGAGGGGCTACTTAGGCAGCGAGGAGCTGCGCGCTGATTGCAGATAGGGAGGACAGTGGCAGTGTCTCCCGTTTCTGCTTGATGCCAGATAGCTTGCTCCAGGTCAGAGATAACGGAAAGAGTTATTTTATGCCTCTGAATTCAGGAACCTGATATTTTTATAATCACGCTATTCACTTTATTTTAATCGCATTTACTCTGCCTCTATTGCAACAATCTGTTGACACGCTGCTTGTGTATTGGGGGTGATTTAATACTCACTTACACTCCAGAAGTCGGCGCTCGATGGTATAGCCTGCCCGCCTCGGTCCGACTCGGCAATTAGTGCCGTAGAGCGGAGGGCGGACAGGTAAGAGCCTGACTACTACCTCACTTCCGCTAGGTCAATCCGGTTAGCGGTCTAGTCTCCCACAAGGAGGGGCTACTTAGCCCTCTCATCGCCCTGAGCATGCAGCGGTCGCGCGCAGGGGAGCGCCTGAGGACGCGCCTGAGACAAGCCAGAGAGAAGCCCGTCTGTGCCCGTCCGTGACTGGACGGGACCAGGGGCCATGGGCTCTGTCTCTAAGGATACGGATGCCACTATGCGCCACAGTATTAGGTATTCCTCCCAGGCACTTCAGGATTTACAGCCACTCCCTTGGGTAGGTTGTGCTATGCGTTCATCATTATGTCCTGAAGGTCCTTTCTCTTGCTTTCACTGCTGCTTCCAGGCTACTTTAGATACTGGTAGTACTACTATGGGAAATATGGTACCTATAAGACCTTGTCCTCCCATCTCTCCCTATATTCTCTCCCCTAGTCTTAACACTGAGGAGATTGTGCCTATGAACAGCTTAAAAAGCTTTCTTTTAAACATTCGTTCCCTTCCAAAGCACTATCTTGCTCTCTGGGATCTTGTCAATACAGTTAACCCAGATGTCTGTTTTCTTACAGAAACTTGGTTAAAGCCCCACACAGTCCCAGCTATCCCGTTAGGGGTCCCTGCAGGATATAGGATGCTCAAACTCGATCGTCCTGAAAAAACTGGAGGAGGTATCGCTATTGTTTATAAGGAGGAGGGTATGAAAATCTCCCTTTTAGAACAAAGGAGTTGTCCTTTGATGGAAGTCATGGTTGTTAAGATGACTTCCTCCTCAAAAACCCACTGGACCGGGGCAATAGTGTATCGCCCCGCAGGGTCAAGTGCGGGTTTTTCTATTTCCCTTGTGGAATTCCTGGCCCCTTACTTAAAAGCCAAAAATGATTTTATTCTCCTTGGTGATTTTAATATCCATGCGGATTTCCCTAACCATCCTGACACTGCATTATTATTATCTGACCTTGCAATATTAGGGCTAGAGATCCAAAATAATGATCCCACACACGTGGGTGGACACATTTTGGATCTAATTTTTACTAACTCCCTGAAAATCAAATATAGGTCTACATCTCAAGTTTGCTGGACCGACCACTATATGGTGGAATTCTTCATCTGTGGCTTCGTCCCTCCATACCAGAAGTCTCTTCCTGCTGCTTTTCGAAGATCTTGGCACAGGGTAACACTGGATGAACTTCAGAGGATATGGAGGGAACCCATTCTTACAGATATTGATGATGTTGAGTCCAGCTTAGCAAAGTATAATGCAGCTCTTTTAGAAGCCATAGATCGATTGGCGCCACTGAAGCCTTATAAACAGCTCTCAGTAACCAAACAAGAGCTATGGTATACTGAAGAACTTAGAGGAGAGAAGCAGAAGTGCCGAAACTCGAAAAAGCTTGGAGGAAATCACACAGGGATACGAACAAAAAAGAGTATACTGAGGCTCTGGCCTCCTATCATAAAAACTTAAGGATGGCCAGACGGAGCTGCCTTGCCTCACAGTTGGAGGAAGCAGGTAATACCCCTAGAGAGCTCTATAAGATTCTACAGTCCTTTATAAAACCTATGGCCTGCGAGAGCCCGGATGAGTTTACTCAAACCCTGTGCGATGAAATATCTCTATTCTTCGAGAATAAAATTGAGCTCATGTATAAGAAGATTAAGCAGACAGAAACTGCTGGGAGGGATATCATCAGCTCCTCCTTGATATCACCCGCGCCTTCTGGTCCTTCTATGCCTCTTATGTGCGCCAATATCTCACTCCTTGAATTTCCTGAGATTACTCTCTCTGAAGTCTCTTCCTTGGCTGGTCTAATTAAAACAGGGTCTCCTTCTGACCTTCTGCCAGCCAAGATGATGGGCTCATTAGGGAACCTGCTTACACCTGGAATTCAAACTGTGATCAATCTCTCTCTTAGAGATGGACATGTGCCAGGTGAATGGAAAAGAGCGGTGGTGAACCCTATTCGTAAGAACACAGCCTTGCCATGGTCGGACCTTTCCAACCTTCGTCCTATCTCCCTCCTTCCCCACATCAGTAAGATGACCGAGAAACATGTGAATACCTATCTATCTAAGTTTATCGAGGCAGCGGGTGGTCTGGACCACTCACAATCTGGGTTCAGACCTAACCACAGCACTGAGTCGGCCCTCCTCTCCGTGACCAACACCATCAGGATGGCACAGGATAGAGGAGGCTCCATGATCTTGGTGCTGTTGGATTTATCCGCTGCCTTCGATACGGTTTCACATGATATTCTTCTCGGTCGTCTGCAGAAGGTGGGAATAGGCGGTTCGGCTCTGGCTTGGCTGAAAAGTTTTCTCTTGGGTCGATCACAAACCGTCAAGTTGGGCTCCCATTATTCTATCTTTAGGGAGCTCACTAAGGGGGTCCCCCAGGGCTCATGCCTAAGCCCCACATTATTCAATGTGTATGTGGCCCCCATGGCGGATATTGTAAGAGAACATGGGTTCACCCCAGTATCGTATGCTGACGATACCCAGCTTCTGTTTCCCTTCCATACCATGACTCCGGCAATTAAACATGCATTTGCCACTGGTATGAGAGCAGTATCCGATTGGATGACCTCCAATTGCTTACAATGCAATGTGAGCAAGACAGAGGTCGTGCTATATGGAGAGGCCCCCCTCCTGTGGTCACCTGAGTGGTGGCCTACGGATCTAGGAGCTGCTCCCTGCCCTAAGCAGATCGTGAAAAATCTGGGAGTACGGCTTGATCAAGCATTACTTTTAAAGGAACATGTGAACCTGGTGGCCGGAACCTGCTTCAGGACCATTGGGCTCCTGAGGCATGTGTTCCCATTCTTGGATGATTGTCATAGGAAAACATTGGTTCAGACTCTGATCATCAGTAGGCTGGACTACTGCAATGGACTGCTCCTCTCAGTCAACGAGGAGCAACTTAGTCGTTTGCAGGTAGTCCAGAATACTGCCGCCAGATTAGTTCTTGGCGCTCCCAATAGGTCCCCGTCACGCCCTCTTCTTCATAAGCTCCACTGGCTGCCCATCCGCCAGAGAATTGAGTTTAAAATCTGTTGTATAATACACAGATGTCTCTGGCTGAATTATTTCAACCATATGTGCCGACTCGCTCTTTGCGGTCTAGCAATTTATCACTGCTGCAGA
Organism: Lissotriton helveticus; assembly: GCF_964261635.1. Taxonomy (NCBI): domain Eukaryota; kingdom Metazoa; phylum Chordata; class Amphibia; order Caudata; family Salamandridae; genus Lissotriton; species Lissotriton helveticus. The sequence goes on along the minus strand of NC_136065.1, from coordinate 1,629,671,259 downwards.
TTCCACGGATTAAGAGGGCTAAACAAGGAGGTCGTGCATTGTCTTATAAGGGCCCTACTCTCTGGAACAATCTGCCTCTAACCTTAAGACAAAATACCAATCTACCTGCTTTTAAGAAATCCTTGAAGACCTATCTGTTTCCGGCTATGTAATATCCTGGGCTCTCATGACTATGGTTTTTCTCTGGCATCTTGGAAGATCGAAAGCGCGGAGATACCTCTGGTCGATTCCAGCGCTATATAAGAAATAAAATAAATAAATAAATAAATAAATAAATTCATGTTTTTTTGGGGATGTTTTATTGATTTATAAGTTTTTTGGGGGTTGTTATATGGGGGGGGGGGAGGTGTGGTGTGATCTCTTTGCTAGTCCTTGGTCCAGTGTCTGCCTGACCTCTGATTCATTCGCTGGGCAACTTGGACATTCTAGTGGTCATCAGTGACACAATAGTTAACTGGACTGGAGGTTGGTGGAACGCTGGGGACTGGTGACAGTTTGATGCTAACCTGTTGTGTGAACTGGTGGTATTTTGTACTGCTGATGAATAAACACCTGAAAATAACACTGTGTTGGTTTGGTGACTTCATCTTAACACTGGTGACGAGGATGGACGGGTATGGATCACCAAATTGAGGAAGTTGTAAAAGATGCTGTTGTGTGGACTGGAGGTCATTTGTACCTCTGCTGAATAAACACCTGAAAATGGACACCGTGTTTGTTAGTTTGGTGACTTCATCTTAACAGGCATGTCCCGGTCTGGTAAGAGGGTGGTTCCCTCCTCTTGTTTAAGCCCTCGTATGTTTATTTAAGGAACCGATTCCACGTAGGATCCGCATTTCTTTGTTATATAAACAGAGTCTTCAGAAGTAGCTTTTGTTCAACCTGATATTGGATAGCTTTCACATTCGGACGCTCCGAACTGTTGTTGACTTTCCCTTGGATCTCAGTGAAAGATGCTCCGAATGTTTCTCGGATTAGTCATAAAAAAACGCCACAATATGGATGAGTTGCTTTTATTAAACTTTTCATTTATAGATATGGATTTATTCTACTAGCAAATCAATGAGCTGCTTTGTCTTTTCATTTCATGGAGTATAATATGTTAAGGAAATCACTGAATGTACTTCAACCTGGGAATGAGTTCAGTGCTATGATAAAAAAGGAATAAGCGCATCAAAATTATGTTTTCTTATGATAATGTTTTCTGACCATTTTAACAAGGGCTCCTAGAGTTCTGAGTGAGGAATCTTCCCCCTGTGATATGTGAATGGTACATGGTCTAGGTAGGTGGTTTTAAGTTCACCATTAGTATGATAATCACCTGCTTACTAGCCTTAAATATTAAATCTTTATTATTTTTAGAGATTTGCTTTAAATTACATTACGATTGAGAATAAACAAAAAGGTGAGATGAGAATCAATGCCATTGTTGACGCCCACTTAGGGCGGGACTTTGTAATACAATAAAGTATCTTCTTTCATTCAGCCCGAATTTATGTCAGTTACTGCCAGTGATCAAGAGCACGGAGCATGCTCGAAACGCATTTGGCATTGAGGGGGCTGCCACACGCTGCAACACTTACTGCCTGCGATGATTTGTGTGTTAACCCCTACTCAGGGCTTTAAGTGGGGGGGGCTGTGAGGGGCTGAGCCCCCCCAGTTTTTTAGGGGGAGCCTCGAAAGGGGGTTCCAGGGGGCTCTATTTTCGGGCCTCAAAGGTCAAAGGTAGGGTGAGCAGACGTCCCGGTTTTTGTTTGGTTTACTAGTGTGGGTAACATGTCTTGATAGTGAAATACTGTCAGTTTCGTTTTTTCATTATTGAAAGGCTGTGACATGTGTACCTACAGTTGCTGTGATTGCTGAGTAAGGGACTGTTTGCTGTGTGCTGTGTCCCCCTAACCTGAAGAGATGCTGTGCTGTGTGCTTTGCCCCTCTGAAACCTGCCTGTCTCCAAGGGCCTAAGAAGAGCTGGGAACTCAGGGATCCAAAAGTTCTCCAGCACCCACCCTTCCAGCTGCTGTGTGGGTCTCTGTGCTGTGCCTTCGTGAAGCTGCCCCCAGTGAAATCTGCCTCGGTGTGCTCATTGGCACACAGCTGGAGCGTAAGGTCATGAGGCCTGCTCTGCCTCAAACGTGATCTGCCCCAGGATCGAGTCCCTCGCGCTCTGTGGGTGCGGATTAACGCACCGCTGAGGAACTTTGGAGCACCTGCTTTGCCCCCGAGCGCTATGTGCGCATTGACTCCACCGCCGCCCCTCGAGCTGTGTTGTGTGCCCGAGGCCGGGTTCGCCGCTCTGAGAAGGAGCCTTGAAAACACCCTGCCAGTATTCACCACCACTGGCCCAGGATCGTCATTTCCAAGCCACGCTCGGATTGGTCACAGCAACGAGGATTTCCCCCAGCAACGCGAAGGTTCGTCAGGCGGAGCTACGTTGCGTCGGGAGAGGCGCGAGGCGTGCCCTAGCAAACAGGGTTCGCTCGCGCTCGTCATTGAGGAAAGGAGCTGCCTGAACCCGAGGCCGAGGCGCGTCCCACCGGCGAAAGCTGCTTCACCGGAGATCAGCGCGGACCGCAGAGCCCCCTTCACATCCTAAGGTAACCGGTAACCGGAGTTTGCACTGGGGGGATTATGATCACACACGCTACCGGCGGGCCTGCCTTCTCTTTACAGGTCGCCCTGTTGCTACTTACGTGTCAGTGGCGTAATGAAACTTGAGGGGGCCCCCCTGCAAAGTGCCTGGAGGGGCCCACCTGTGACCACACTCAAGTGCTTGGGGAGCCCCGCATCTTGGGGGCTGCGGGGGGCCATTGTTACACCACTGAGGGGAGATTCATATTCAAGACTTCTGGACTTAAGCTCAATAGCTGCCTTCGCTTTCCAGTTTATAATTTAGTTCACATCTGGTTGGCAGCCCTCGCAGTTGCTCATTGTCGCTCTCTCTATTTCTTGGGTCACCGTTAGCACCTCTCCTGCCATGCCCCTTTGTAGCGCTGCTTCTTGCCTACTTTGTTTGGTGGGTCTTACAAGTGTGTTTGCAGCAGTGCGCCGGGTCCTTCATTCAGATTCCTGGCACGCCCCCGGGTCACTGTTGTACCACTCACTGCTGAAACCAGTACGGCTTGTTTCATAAGAAATCTATTCCTTGTTATATGCCCAGTATTATCTGTACTAAGAAGGAAGGAGGAAAGCTGACTGGCTGTAGGACTGAGGGCATGTGCTGTACAGATAATACTGAAAAGCAACGGAGTCTGGTCCTGGGTCTAAGGGGCAGCTGGACCTAATATAACTAAGAAACAAAGAAGTTGCTGGCCCTTACAATAATTTTTCTCTCAAATTGTTGAGAATACAAACAAAGAGAAATCTTCTGTTTGTTAGGGTTACTTTATTTCAACCCATTTGCAATTTTGAATCATTTTTATATATTTTTCATGAGCGAGAAAAACACTTTACACAAAAACATTTACAGTATTTACAACTATCATACAACTGACATATATACAAATAAATCCACATTTATATACAAACTTCTTTTACATGAAAAAATGGCGATTGTATATCCACAAATAATTATTCTTTGTGAAAACTCAAACCACTATAGTGCCCAAAAAGGTCAAAAACAAGCAAGGCAACAAAAAATTGGATTTTACTCTTTCCAATTAGTTTAAAGTGATGAATAATCAACTAAAAGACTAATGAATTATGGTGCCTGTTTGCCGTTTGCCGACGCGTTTCGAATCTGGAAAAAATCACAGATTCTCCTCAGGGCTCTGTCAATGTAGTGATCTATAGAAAATAAAGGAAGTTCGTTTTAATAGCTAAAAATTTAAATTTGAAGTCCCCTGTACATACTGAAAGTCACTATTTAAATTACCTTCACAAGTGTATGGCACCGTCCCGCCGTCCGAGAAGTTCAGATAGGGATGGGGGCCATGGGCTTTTGATTTTGGCAGAAAGTTCTGTGTTTAGAAAAATACGTGATGGTTACTGGACCATCCACTGCAGTACAGTTTAAGTGTCTCTACAACTATAAGGCTCACATGTCATACCTTTGAACGTTGTGGCGACAACGCTACTGGTGTTTGCACCCTGAAATTATGCTGCTCGTAGTTCCCTATCTGAACTTCTCGGACGGCGGGACGGTGCCATACACTTGTGAAGGTAATTTAAATAGTGACTTTCAGTATGTACAGGGGACTTCAAATTTAAATTTTTAGCTATTAAAACGAACTTCCTTTATTTTCTATAGATCACTACATTGACAGAGCCCTGAGGAGAATCTGTGATTTTTTCCAGATTCGAAACGCGTCGGCAAACGGCAAACAGGCACCATAATTCATTAGTCTTTTAGTTGATTATTCATCACTTTAAACTAATTGGAAAGAGTAAAATCCAATTTTTTGTTGCCTTGCTTGTTTTTGACCTTTTTGGTCACTATAGTGGTTTGAGTTTTCACAAAGAATAATTATTTGTGGATATACAATCGCCATTTTTTCATGTAAAAGAAGTTTGTATATAAATCTGGATTTATTTGTATATATGTCAGTTGTAAATACTGTAAATGTTTTTGTGTAAAGTGTTTTTCTCGCTCATGAAAAATATATAAAAATGATTCAAAATTGCAAATGGGTTGAAATAAAGTAAACCTAACAAACAGAAGATTTCTCTTTGTTTGTATTCTCAACAATTTGAGAGAAAAAGTATTGTAAGGGCCAGCAACTTCTTTGTTTCTTAGTTATATTAGGTCCAGCTGCCCCTTAGACCCAGGACCAGACTCCGTTGCTTTTCAGTATTATCTGTACAGCACATGCCCTCAGTCCTACAGCCAGTCAGCTTTCCTCCCCTTGTAACACCAAGACAGGGGATGCTGTCTCTTGAAACAGAGCTGTGCAAAGGAGGTGGGCTCCAGTTCGCCATTGCTCTTCTGCTCCCATTCCCTGGTTCTCTAAAGACAGAGGGATTCTCTTTCTCACCTGATTTCTGGGCCTAATGGGACTTTCCATCCTGTTCACCTGTTGGCACTGTCCATCCTGTGCATTAGTGCAGAGTTTGAGGGATGGCACGGGCTTTCAGTGGATTAATGAGTCCGAAACTTGACAGCAATTCATGTTAGAATTATTCCCATCACCTTGTTGGTTGTTGCGGCTGACTCCCTAAATGCAGCAGCTACGCCCAGTTGTGGGTACCACGCTCAATTGTCATAGGAACCAAGTCATACCTCTCTGATGAGACCTAAGTACGTTGTGCTGACCCCATCTCTAGTTAGACATTAGTTGCCCCAACTAATCCATTGTAGTGTAATAAGAAGGTGTTTACAGTTGTGATATATTGGAAAACTCTACTTTGGGTGATTCTGTGTCTGTATGCGACTTCATGATTTTTTTTAAGTACGCAAAGCTAGTTATCTTGATTTAGACCAAGCCCCTACTCGGATAGGCCACACCCCTTTAAAAAATTTGCCATGCCCCTTTTAGAGCACCCCCAGTTTTTTTCCCACTTAAAGCCCTGCCCCTACTTGTGTGGAATCTTCTTGGGGGCAATTCCGTGTGGAAAATTACAAGCGGCCGGCCCGGTCGCGAAGATTCCCTGCCGCTCGTTTAGCGGACCCTGTGTGTCCAACATTGAGGACGCTTTATGGGAAGCAGGGGGCCTCAGTCGGAGGTAAATATTGGCCGGTCTGCAGCAGGGTGTGCAGCGCTCTCACTCAACAGGGAATTATATTTGAAAAACTGACTTTGGCAGCTGATTTCCACTGTGATTTATGAAATTGGGAGTTTTGTGGCATTATTTTTTGGACTATCTTAACCACAATGCTGTTGTTGAAGCCCACTTAGGGCGGGACTCTGTAATACAATAAAGTATCTGCTTTCATTCAGCCCGCATTTATGTCAGTTACTGCCAGTTATCAAGAGCACGGAGGATGCTCGAAACGCGTTTGGCATTACGGGGGCTGCCACACGTTGCAACACTTGCTGCCTGCGATGATTTGTGTGTTAACCCCTACTTGTGTGGAATCTTTTTGGGGGCAACTCTGTGTGGACACACACACACATATATATATATATATATATATATATATATTACCTACTGGCGGTCGCCAGTAGGTATATATAGTTAGGATTTTTTCCCTATGGGATTTTTGAAAATTCTATGTCTAATAACTTTGGCGTTTGTGGACGGAATTGGCTGAAATTTTCAGGAAAATTGAACATTTTGTTTCTGAGCAGCCCCTGAAAATTTGGGGGGGGGTTTGTCAAGGGGGGGCTGAGAAAAAAGGGGGGGCCCAAAACGCGTTTTTCCCATGTTAATTTCCATAGGGCGGTTGGCCTCACTTTTAGCCCGAACGGCTGAATGGATTTGCACGAAACTTGGCAAAATTGTAGGGACTGTTAGCCCGATGTGCCTTTGCTAGGTCTCAATATATGTGCTCCAGTGGATTTTGAGAAATTAACGTTGAAAAAAAGATATATATCTGTAACAGCGCACCGGGCAGCGCTCCGCTTCACGTACTTTTCGCGTTACGGAGCTTTGCGAAGCGAAGCTGATTGGTTCTCCCGCGTCTGTAAACATTCCAAACAGTCCGTAGCGGCCGCCATCTTGTCTCTCGGTAGGATCGAGAGACAAGAGGAGGCCAAAGCGAAGGGGCAAATGACCATAAGGGGGCATAGTAGATCCTCCCTGACCCCCTAGGTTTGATGTGGAGGTTTTAAAAGGGCCCCGCGGGGCAAAAAAAAAAAAAAATCGAACGGGTGAATGGATTTGCATGAAACTTGGCAAAATTGTAGGGACCGGTAGCCCGATGTGCCTTTGCTGGGTCTCAATATATGTGCTGCAGTGGATTTTGAGAAAATAACGTTCAAAAAAAGATATATATCTGTGACAGTGTCCCGGGTAGCGCTCCGTTTCGCGTACTTTTCGCGTTACGGAGCTTTGCGAAGCGAAGCTGATTGGCTCTCCGGTGTCTGTAAACATTCCAAACAGTACGGAGCGGCCGCCATCTTGTCTCTCGGTAGGATCGAGAGACAAGAGGAGGCCAAAGCAAAGGGGCAAATGACCATAAGGGGGCATAGTAGATCCTTCCTGACCCCATAGGTTTGATGTGGAGGCTTTAAAAGGGCTCCGTGGGGCAAAAAAAAAAAATCGTTTTTTTTGGTGGGGTGCGCCCGGTTAGCGTAACGGGAAGCGGACTGGGGAGCGTACTACAAGGAAACAAGAATGATTGACTTTTAACTTATTGTATGTTTATAGACTTTTTTTTTCTTTTTTTTCTGCTGAGTGACGTCTCGGCCTATCTCCACGGGATGCAGTCCCTACCATCTCGGCGTTTAAGCCCAGGGGGACCGGTAGTGTGGGAGAGATAACGTCTGTTAACGTTCGATTCGAAGGAAATCAGGAAGTGTTGAAAAACATTGTCTGCGCCATCTTGCCTTTTTTCAAATGCATGACTTTTGTCGTGCACGGCAGCCATTTTAGATGCCTTGACCAGACCCACTCTCTGCACGCTGTCGATCCTTAGCATGGCTCCTCACCCTCGCAAGCATCTCCCCCAGGCACTGGTCACCCCCGCTCTCTGTCTTATGCATGGGCAATAAACCTCCCCCCATCTGCGCTGTTCTTCCCTGAGAATCACACCCTGTGCCCGTCCGACACCTCCCTTTCGCCCTATTCACTACCGCACCCTCTGACACTCCTCTTCCTCTGTGTCCGATTGTCCAGGCCGGTCCCAGGCTATCAGGTAGCCCTACAGATGTAGTTTATGGCCCCAGCTGTAAAGAATCACCCCTCTTCAAAGGAGTTATAGTAGATCAAGGCCCACACCCGATGAGATCCGTCACACCACACGCGTTCCTACTATCTGAAAACCATCCTGTATTGTGATTGGGGAGGGGACCGAGCCTGAAGCGGAAGATTCCAGGGATGCCTCTTTGTACATCAAAGTTTTTACAATTATGTGTCACATTAAAAATATATAGCACTCCAACAAAGTAGTAGGATTATAAAACGTTAATAACTTATAAATATATACAACGCAACAAAAACAGTAAAAACATTTAAACATTTTTAGGAAAAAAGAAGGAACAATGGTCAGTAGCGGTCGGTTGTGCAAATAGTCCCAAGGCAGCACAACGTCCTGAGTTCTGGATGGCATCCAGGTGATGTTGCCTGGGTGCCGCACTGGTTTTGGGTATCCTACAATGCTGCTCCGAATAACGGCGTGGGGCGTCCCGGGGGGTTGGTCGTCAGTAGCGGTCTGTTGTGCGAATAGTCCCAAGGCAGCAGAACGCGCTGAGATGTGGATGGCACCCAGGTGATGTCCAGTAAGTTGCCGCACTGGTTTTGGTATCCTACAATGCTGCTCCGAATAACGGCGTGGGGCGCCCCGGGGGGGGTGGGGGGGGATGAGGCGGCGTGAACGGGCCTCCCCAGGTGGAGGCTCGTCTGCTGTAGTGGGGCGCCCCTTTACCGTTTCAGTTGCCATTCCGTCCGCTTTTGGTACACTGTGTCAAAATCCGCCATTCAGCTGAGTTGCGCCCACTCTTGCGGTGCAGCGATAGGCGGCTGCCACAGGACTCTCAAAATGGTGGCAGGCTCTTTCCTTTTTGGGCCTGGTCCACTGAAATGGCCCTGGGACACCTTGGAAATCGGACGCTTGTCTGCTAGGTCTTGGACCCCATTCTCGAAAGCGTCCCCTCAGCCTTGAGGATTCTACAAAAGTCTTGGGGGCCCCCGACTCCTGCAGGCTTCCGGTGGGGAGCGGCTGCCATGATTGCTCACGGAATGATCACGACGGAGCCACGAGATGGTGGTGCTCTCATGCTGACGCCAGCTTCAGTCTGAAACATCCAGAAACAAGGTGGGGCTTTCATCGTTTGGGAAAAAAAAAAAGTTTTCATCCAATGAAAAGTGTTGTTTTTAGTTCATATGATCAAGCCTTCCATCATTAGGAAACCAAAAGTAAAATGAACCAATGAAAAGTTTTATAAACAAGTCACATGACCTGTTATGCGGCATAGGGTATAAAAAGCGTAGAAAATCCGTTGGCACGTGAGGCGGCGTCAGTAGCGGACCGATGTGCGAATAGGCCGAAGGCAGCACAACGCGCCAAGATCCGGATGGCACCAAGGTGGTGTCTAGCAAGTTGCCGCACTGGTGTGGCCATCCTACAATGCTGAAAGTCGGCGTGGGGCGCTCCGTTGGCCTGTGAGTTCGCGTCAGTAGCGGACCGATGTGCGAATAGGCCGAAGGCAGCACAACGCGCCAAGATCCGGATGGCACCGAGGTGATGTCTAGCAAGTTGCCGCACTGGTGTGGCCATCCTACAATGCTGAAAGTCGGCGTGGGGCGCCCCGTTGGCCTGTGAGTTCGCGTCAGTAGCGGACCGATGTGCGAATAGGCCGAAGGCAGCAGAACGCGCCAAGATCCGGATGGCACCAAGGTGGTGTCTAGCAAGTTGCCGCACTGGTGTGGCCATCCCACAATGCTGAAAGTCGGCGTGGGGCGCTCCGTTGGCCTGTGAGTTCGCGTCAGTAGCGGACCGATGTGCGAATAGGCCGAAGGCAGCACAACGCGCCAAGATCCGGATGGCACCGAGGTGATGTCTAGCAAGTTGCCGCACTGGTGTGGCCATCCTACAATGCTGAAAGTCAACGTGGGGCGCCCCGTTGGCCTGTGAGGTGGCGTCAGTAGCGGACCGATGTGCGAATAGGGCCAAAGGCAGCGCAACGCGCCAAGATCCGGATGGCACCGAGGTGGTGTCTAGCAAGTTGCCGCACTGGTGTGGCCATCCTACAATGCTGCGCCGAAAGTCGGCGTGGGGCGCTCCGTTGGCCTGTGAGTTCGCGTCAGTCAGTGGGGGTTGTTTGAGGATCTGACTGCATTGGAAAGCAATGTGATGCTGTGCGTCGCCCCCAAGATGAAGGTTCCTCGGCTGCAGTGGGGCGCCCCTTGGTGTTTCACTCGCTATGCAGCTGAGTTGCGTGCGCACTTGCGGCGAATAGGTCGAAGGCAGCACAACAATATTTTCTGAATAGAAGACACCACAAGGCGCTGAGATTCGGTTGGCACCGAGGTGGTGTCTAGCAAGTTGCCGCACTGGTGTGGCCATCCTACAATCCTGCTCCGAATAACGGCTTGGGGTGCCCGAAGGGGGGGGGGAGGAGGCGGCGTGAACGGGCCTTCCCAGGTGGAGGCTCGTCTGCTGTAGTGGGGCGCCCCTTTACCGTTTCAGTTGCCATTCAGCTGAGTTTCGGCCGCTCTTGATGCTACAGCGACAGGCGGCTGCAACAGGACTCTCAAAATGGCGACCTGTTCTTTGGATTTGGGCCTGGTCCACTAAAATGGCCCTGGGACACCTTAGAACTCGGACGCTCGAATTTTTTTTCCTTTCCTCTACATGCAAAAAAAGGTAAATGCCCGGTACGTTACACGCCTCATCTGCCACGATGTACTCTCCAGAGGAACCGAAAAAAAATATAGTTATGGTAACTTTACCATGCATCGTCATATGGAGAGGTGGCACCGATTAATTATAGTGCTGCATAAAAGAGAGATTTGGAGGAGAACCCCCGATCTGCCAGTACATTCACCAAAGAAGTGGCACTGACAGCATCAGAGGCAAGGGAAACGGTCCCAAATATTTAGAAGAACTTTGGAAAGATTAAAATGACATGTTTAGACACGCTCCGTCTTTGCCTGACTTTGATAAACACATGTGTACAGTTGAGTCACTATAATCCTCTTTGTAGGAATAAAAAGATGTGACCACCGCCGGCCGGCGGTTGGGAGCAAATTGTTCACCTGCGCACTATCGAGTGGAAAAGATATCTAGTCAAGGCACAGACCATCAATTGAAAGGTAATTTCCAAGAGTGTTTTGTGGCAGCACAGGCATGGGCTGACCCAACTATGACAATATCCTAATTGAGATTGTTATAATTTTTTTAGAAAACACCAAGTTCTGACTGAAAAAGAATACATGAATTTTTGGAAACTCGCTGCCAACCCGAAAATAAAGGTATATAAATTTTCGAAATTTATGATATAGGGCAATTCACATAGGGGACGAAAATGAGGAACAAAGTATCTTACTCATTTTCTTTGTACATAATTTTCAGACGATTAAAACGAGAAAGCCCTGATGAGAACTTGTTGAATGACAAAGCAAGTTTGAAACGCGTCGGCAAAAGCAGGAAGGATTTAACTGATCTGTGTATTAACCAGACCACTGAGAAATCTGTATTTGTTACAATCAATTTGTCTCTTTTTTCCTTACTGCTAATAGCTTTACTTTCAAAATTTAGTTTTGCAAACATCATATAAAGACTAACGCTTCTCGTATTAATGTATTTACACTTTTATGTACATTGAATGATTGAATGTTTTTTTGTCAAATGTTTTTTGTCAAATGTTTTTTTGTCAAATGAAGCAGAAAATATGTATATGTTGTACTGTGTAGATGTAGTGTTTTTCTCATGCAATTAATGTCTTAAGTTGATGAGATTTATTATAAAAAAAAGTAAATGGTTTAAATAAATCAGACCATACAAATCAAAACAAAGGTTTGGTTTGTTGCTTTAATTAAGTAGCCATCAAAAAACTGCAGGGCCGGCATTTCTTTTTCTAAAAATTATTCTATGGTCCAGCCGACCCTGTGTCCCGGGACCTGTCTCCCCGTTTTTCGCAAACTTTAGGGCGGGTTTCATACCCGCGAGAGTCCTTAGGGCATTAGAATAATACGAGCTCTGGATTCGTGTGGTATTAAGCACATTGAGGGACTTATTATCCCTCGAAAGGCATGTCTGAGAAAGACACGTTATCGTTTTCTGAAAGTCACATTCAGTCTTTAATTGAATCATCCCCATTCTCCAATATTGCCTTGAGCACCTCTGCACAACAGCAAAACGAATCTGATAAATTAATCAGATTGAGTAAGAAGCATATAAGAACAGAGCTCCACGGGCATTTTTTGCTGAAACACCTCAGGGGAGGCACCATCCCCTGGGGCCTTCAGGTAAAGAATATACCCGTAATTTTCACAGAGGATGCAGACTACAAAAAGGGCTTTAGCTGTATAAATACCAAGTGCAGCCGGGACCTAATGGTCCATACAATCGAGACGGCACAACGACTCTGTAAAAAAGAACTAGTAGAGATTGAAGAACTGACCAAAAGTATTCAGGACAGCCAGCTGGTGCCTGATGCCAAGGCACTCTTGGAAAAAATTGAAAAAGAAATCCTTACATTTAGGGATAATACGATAAATAACAAGACCGCTCAATACGAGAAGGACTCTAACAGCCTGATTCATGTAGGCAATAGCGCTCGCAAAAGGGCCAGATTCTGAGAATCTGGCCCTTTGCGAGTGCGATTTTTGCATTTGGTATTCACAATCCCAAATGCAAAAATCGCTATTTAAGAATTCGCATATTTGCGAGGAATGGCATTTAAGGAATCTCTAATAGAGATTCCTCAAATGCTATTCATGACACATCAAGAAATAGCGATTTTGCACTTTTGGGGCCGCTATTTACCGAGAGGTCAGACCTGTCGGTAAATAGCAAAAACTCAGAAAAATGCTTTTAAAAGCATTTTTCTAAGTTGCATGTTGCACACACACATGTCCTTTGGACATGTGTGTGCGCAACACCTGTTCAAATGTGCATTTTAGGGGTGCTACAGGGCGTCCTTTGGACACCCCTGGCACCCTTAAAATCGCTATCTCATTTGCGAGTAGCAAATTGCTACTCGCAAATAAGGGATACTCCCCATTCATTCCTATGGGCCTCTTGGCCCATAGGAATGAATGGGGAGGTTTTGCGAGTAGCAATTTGCTACTCGCAAATAAAGAACATGTAGGAATCGCTATTTTATTAGCAATTCCTACATGAATGCCGTTTTGCGTGTCCTCAATAGCGAGTCGCTATGATTCGCTATTAGGGCCACGCAAAACGGCATGTACATGAATCAGGCTGTAAGTCCTTTACATTAGAGAAAGCCTATCCTTTTCTCAAGGAGGATTATTATTCACAGGTTGATTCACGCGGAGCACTGTATAATTACCAAGGACGGTCCCACAATCGATTTAAAACATTCTCCGAGACATCATCTTCATCTGATTCATCAGGCACAGAGGCAAGAGGAAATACTAACAAAAAACAGGTCTCTTTTTTAGAGAAGGGCCAACAAGGAAAACCAAGAAACAAAATACCATGGGAAATGCGCACCCGGAGAAACGTCTACAAGACATAGAGATGCCATTGTCAACTTGTCAAACAAAATTTTAACAAGAGACGAAGAGTCTGTCCTGAATCTGGGTTTAAAATTTGTCCCTAACCACCAACCTGATTTCACAAAAACTAAAATGGAAGCGATTGCCTTTTGTCGAAAGGTGCGACTAAAGGCTTTTTTCGCAAACCAGCCGCCCCCTTTAGAGATTGAGACAACAGGATTACGGAATAAATCCACCTTCATTCCTAGCCACAATATCCCTAAACAGATTTTTGCATTTGAACAAGCTGTACTGTCTTCTATAAATAAACTTGAAAAGAACAAAATGTTTGTCAAACATAATATAAGTAGAGGCCAACGTCAAGCATTACAAAGTCTGAAAGAGGATTCCTCTATTATAGTCAAAGCAGCCGATAAAGGCGGAGCGACTGTTTTGTGGCCAAGGGAACAATATCTTGGGGAGGGTGAATCACAGGTCCACAACCAGAAATGGTACCGAAAATTAAATGCAGATCCAACTAAAGAGATACAAGGGTCAATTGCGCAACTTATATCAAGTGGTGTGGAAGAGGGCTTTGTGGGTCCAAAGGAAGGTGATTTTTTGGTCAAAAAATTCCCACGCACCCCAATACTGTATTTTCTGCCCAAGATCCACAAAAATTTGAATGACCCCCCCGGACGTCCTATCGTCTCGGGTTGTGACTCTTGTCTCGAGCCGCTATCAAAATATGTGGACTTTTTCCTAAAGCCCTTCATCTGTAATGTTACATCATACTTGAAAGATACCACCGACTTCCTGAATAAAATAGAGGGGCTAGAATTCAATCCACTCGAGGAAATAATGGTAACTATGGACGTCACGTCCCTCTATACGCAAATCCCCCAAGGAGAAGCGTTGGAGGTGATGGAGATGTACCTTGACACAAGAGACCGCCCCCATCGAGTGCCTACTAGATTTATTCTGCAACTTGCTGAACTAACCTTGAAAAAGAATTACTTCTGTTTCAATGGCGAGTTCTTTTTTCAAATCAAAGGGACAGCCATGGGATGTCCTTATGCGCCGGAGATGGCCATATTGTTTATGGCCCAGTATGAAGAGAAATTTGTGGCAAACAATAACCCCTATAAGAAATGTATAAAACAATGGCTAAGATACATCGATGACGTGTGGCTCCTGTGGCAGGGGAGCCACACCGAATTGATGGAATTCCACCAATGGTTAAACAACAAACATTGTGACATCAAATTCTCAATGGAACAAAGCAGCACAAAAATGACATTCTTAGACGTGGAAATCAGCTGCATTGACGGTCATCTGAAATCATCCCTTTTTAGAAAAAAGATGGATAAAAATACCACTCTCCATCACAGCAGTGCGCATCCACGTAATTTAAAAACGAATCTACCTTACGGGCAGTTACTTCGCATCAGGAGGAACTGCTCTGAGCTAGCGGACTACGACTCACATGCACAAACGTTTTGTGAGGAAATGAAAAGCAGAGGTTACCCTAGGAAGTTGTTAAAACATGCCTACAAAAGAGCACGCTATACCCCAAGGGAATGCTTATTACAAAGCAAAGTAAAGCCGGAATTGGAGAAACTGGTCTGTGTTACAACGTTTGGCCCTCATACCCACAAAATCAGACAGACTATATTGAAAAATTGGCACCTATTGGAGGGACTAGAATGCCCTTTTCCTAGACCGATTTTCGCATATAAAAAAAACCGCAGTATTGGACAACAACTAGTGCGTGCAGATGTCACTATTGAAAAACCCAAACATGACCTATTGTCAATGTGGGGATTCAAGCCGATTGAGGGACACCATAGGTGCGGAAACTGCGTTTCATGCGATACAACAATCGAGGGCAGTGAATTCCTGCATAAAAATGTGAGGTGGAAGAACCAAGGGTTCTCGAACTGTAGGACACGCAATGTCGTGTACGCAATTATCTGCGGCTGCGGAAAATTGTACATTGGAAAGACTAACCAGCAGGTGAACATCCGCATAACACAGCATAGGTCACGAATAAAAACGAAAGTGTTAACCGCCCCAATGGTTCAACACTTTATTGACAGTGGACACACGGAAACTGACTTTAAGTGGACGGTCCTTTACACAATGACTCAAGCCCAACATGCCAAAGATGTGGATGATGTCTTATTGAGGAAAGAAGCGTATTTAATATTGCGTTTCAATAGTCTACAAACCGGTTTAAATTCAATTTCTGAAATTTCAATATTATGACCGCTTGATCTAACATGCAGTGCCCGCGTGTAATCGTTTAGGCGAGCAACGATTCATGTCAAAAATACCGGAATGAATGGTGGAACTACATATCCCACAAAGCCCGGCGAGTCACATGATGCAAACAATTGATCACGTGTTCTTTTAAACATGGAGACTCAGCTCGCCAAGTGACTCTTCCGTCTGGAGCGGAGTGAAGTTCATTTGGGAGCGAGTTAAACGTTGCGAGCTACAACATTAAGGTAAGCGCAATGACACAAAACGTTTAATAACGCCACACACAACAGAGTAGCGGTTGCTAATTGTCGCGTTTATCACTTCAGAATCACGAACACTAAACGCCAGATTCGCTTGAGGTCAGATTAAAGGGGAGCTGCAAGGAAAACAATTTGAGCGCCGAGGATAAGGTATGCACCTGGCGCCGCTCCGTCTTTGCCTGACTTTGATAAACACATGTGTACAGTTGAGTCACTATAATCCTCTTTGTAGGAATAAAAAGACGTGACCACCGCCGGCCGGCGGTTGGGAGCAAATTGTTCACCTGCGCACTATCGAGTGGAAAAGATATCTAGTCAAGGCACAGACAATCAATTGAAAGGTAATTTCCAAGAGTGTTTTGTGGCAGCACAGGCATGGGCTGACCCAACTATGACAATATCCTAATTGAGATTGTTATAATTTTTTAGAAAACACCAAGTTCTGACTGAAAAAGAATACATGAATTTTCGGAAACTTGCTGCCAACCCGAAAATAAAGGTATATACATTTTCGAAATTTATGATATAGGGCAATTCACATAGAGGACGAAAATGAGGAACAAAATATCTTACTCATTTTCTTTGTACATAATTTTCAGACGATTAAAACGAGAAAGCCCTGATGAGAACTTGTTGAATGACAAAGCAAGTTTGAAACGCGTCGGCAAAAGCAGGAAGGATTTAACTGATCTGTGTATTAACCAGACCACTAAGAAATCTGTATTTGTTACAATCAATTTGTCTCTTTTTTCCTTACTGCTAATAGCTTTACTTTCAAAATTTAGTTTTGCAAACATCATATAAAGACTAACGCTTCTCGTATTAATGTATTTACACTTTTATGTACATTGAATGATTGAATGTTTTTTTGTCAAATGTTTTTTGTCAAATGTTTTTTTGTCAAATGAAGCAGAAAATATGTATATGTTGTACTGTGTAGATGTAGTGTTTTTCTCATGCAATTAATGTCTTAAGTTGATGAGATTTATTATAAAAAAAAGTAAATGGTTTAAATAAATCAGACCATACAAATCAAAACAAAGGTTTGGTTTGTTGCTTTAATTAGGTAGCCATCAAAAAACTGCAGGACCGGCATTTCTTTTTCTAAAAATTACTCTAATAAATACAGCATATGAACATCATCATAGTCGATGGTTGGTAGAGACATTTTGACTATATCCTGGACCTGCCCGTCCTCACCCAAAATGGCGCCGGAATAAATGGGACTCGTAACTCCTTGTTGTGTACTGGTTGCAGAACCTTGAAATCACGAGATACGTATGCAGTTTTGAAGCACATGGCGGGCGGGGACGAGAATTGATTGAATATTTCGACATCCCTATTGATATTAAGTTCTGATGTGTTATTGATTACTGTACTATTGAAAGTTCGAATTAACGTCACCCATGGTACTTGCCCGCAAATGTATATCTAGATAATTTTATTGTAACTGGCTCTGTCGTATTTTAATTATTAAATGTACGTCCACCGATTCCGCAACTGTTAGACACCTTAGTTCTTGCAACCTAATGGCCTGCCCGTTACGTTCCTCTACAGTGTAAATGTCTACTCATCATATACGATTACAGTTTGCTCCGTGGCCGGCCCACGTGGTTATAGGCCCGTATTTGTATACTGACGTTTTCACAATAAAGGTTTTTAAAAGAAAACATGGTAGTAGTTTTTACATTGGTAAAGTTTTTAATAATAGTCACTGTTTTAGAATCAGTAAAAGGCAAGTGAAATAAAGCAGTCCAATTACATGAAGGGTAAAAGGTATAATACGCAGGAACGCAGTAAAGATAAATGGTCGAGGGCTGTTGTGTTTTCTACTCCTGCAACATAAAGTGATCGATAAGAATCTGATATTCAGGCGTATCGGCGACTAAGACAGCAGGCCGAGCCTCTTTTGCTCAACGGCTCCGTCATGGGACGAAGAAACGCCCTTTTTCTCGAAAAAGGAATATATTTTACTTGCAGGACAGTTGTAAATTTTCCGGGAAAGTACATTAGCCTGGAACATTATAACATATGTTTAAGAAAAAATAATGTTCGAAAGTAATAAAAAGCGTAATTTTTAGGTCATATGACCAAGCCTTTCATCATTAGAATAAGAAAAGTAAAATGAACCAATGAAAAGTTTTATTAACAAGTCACATGACCTGTTATGCTTACGTTACGCGCTGCGCGCCGCGCCCCGGATCGCTTCCGGGAAGCTGCGCTTCGCGCACCGGAGCACTTCCGGGTGCGCTAACGCGGCGCGTCATATGACGCATTACGCGACAACGCAGGTCCAGAATATAGTCAAAATGTCTCCACCAACCAGCGGTCGGAACACAACCCCTTTCAGCAGGCTAAATAGTTCTGTTAAATGACAACAGAAGGGACAGGCAACAAGAACCATCAGTCAAAGAGGGGAGGGCAAGTTCTTCTCTACCGGGTCACGTTGGGGCGCTACCGGAACTGATCGAATTGGTAGTCTACAGTGTTTCTGGATGTTTCAGACTGAAGCTGGCGTTAGCATGAGAGCACCACCATTTCGTAGCTCCGTCGTGGCCATTCCACGAGCAATCATGCTAGGCGCTCCCCACCAGAAGCCTGCGGGAGTCGGGGGCCCCCAAGACTTTTGTAGAATCTTCAAGGCTGAGGGGACGCTTTCGAGAATGGAGCCCAAGCTCTAGCAGACAAGCGTCCGAGTTCCAAGGTGTCGCAGGCCCATTTTAGTGGACCACGCCCAAATCTGAAGAGCCGGCCGCCATTTTGAGAGTCCTGTGGCAGCCGCCTATCGCTGCACCGCAAGAGCGGGAGCAACTCAAGTACATGGTGAGCGAGACGCTGTAGTCGAAAGAGCGGGCGGTAAACAGCTGAATAGCGGAAGAGGCACAGTGTAGCAAAAGCGGGCTGAATGGCAACTGAAACGGAAAAGGGGCGCCCCACTACAGCGTGTCTTTAGGTGAAACGGATTGTGGGACAAGGTGAAGAATGGAAGAGTCACCAAAAGGCAAAAAGTTCCGCTTGACCCGGGAGCCGGCCACCTATGTCGGGGGCGATCTCAGGCCACACCAGGGCAACACGACTTGGGGAGGGGGCCGGAGCCAAGCGCCCCCTCCGAGTCCGCGCCATGACACCGTCCCTCGGGGGCCTCCGTCAAGCGGTTCAGGGTGGCACCGCATCACATTGTTTTCAAATGCAGTCACGTCCTCAAACAGCCCCCACTTACATTAAGAATAGTGAAGCTGAAGCAAGTGCAAATAGGCTTCAGACAGTGTTACAAGCACTCCTCAAAACTTTGAACCATCAGAGTGCATGAGTTTCATGCTCGATCGATTGAGCTAGCCGGATCGGGCAACAAAAAGTATAAAATAGTTATGTAAATAGTTATTTAATAAAATGTTTTACCCTGTTACTTTGCTGGTGTGTTGTATATATTTGTAATATTTGCATAGAGTTTATCGTTATTTTGGGCGGGGTGGGTGGCGGAGCCGAGCTGTCTTGCAGCCATCATGGTGTGGAGTTCAGTTCATCTCACTAGTTTCGTATTTCTCATGAGGGGTTGTTCCTAATGTTTCTATTTTAGCGAGGTCAAAAAGAGATCCCATTAGTGGCCTACTGATTTTGCTCGATTCCTTTTGTTTTTTTACACGATTTTTCGCTATCTGCAAAGACTAAACAGAGTATTGCGACTCTGTGCTTGTTTGTAAATAGAGAATGAACCAAAGAGAACCAATTCTAAAACAGTAAATGCTTGGATAACAATCAATCAAATGGAGAGAGAAGCAGGCATGACGGATTACAACGGGGGCAAAGGCCTGCGTTAACTACCCTTCACTATCTGCAAAGAGAGAGTACTCCTAATAGAAATGGGGGGGGGCAGCATTCAAACCAGATCAGTGTGCATAAACACGAAAATGTTTTTTCTTACCACGTACTTGACATTCGACAGCTTATGATATTTGCTATTAAAAAACCATTTAAATTCACTGAAAAAACCATAGGTTATAGACCATATATAGTTAGGAATTAGCATTTACAAAACCTTGAAAATTCACTGAAAAAACCATAGGTTATAGACCATATATAGTTAGGAATTAGCATTTAAAAAACCTTTTTTTACTCACACAAAACCATTGAAATTCCATATATAGTTAGTAGTACTAACTATATATCGCGCACCCGCAATCCACTGCTGATCATGTCACATATTACATCATTCATGACATGGTCAGTGACATCACTGATGACATCACTGATGACATCTCAAATGACATCACTGATGACATCACTGATGACATCTCAAATGACATCACTGATGACATCACTGATGACATCTCAAATGACATCACTGATGACATCACTGATGACATCTCATTTGACATTACTGATCACATCACTGATGACATCATTCATGTGATAATACGATGAACCTCTTCAGACTCTAATATAACCTTAGATACACTCAGTGTAAACAGACACTCACAGACTGTCACTCATCCATGGAGTTACTTATACACCTAGTCAGTCATGCAAAGAATCAATCACACTTCCATTTCCTCAACTATACAGTTATACACACCTTACTTATTCAAACATATACTAACACATATTTACTCTCTTTTACAATCCCTGATACAAGTTCACAATCATCCATACAGCCACTCACACATTCACTGGCTCTTATGCACAGTTATTTATATATGCCAACTCTCACATGTACTGTGTTTTACATATGTACTTACTTTGACATGTAGCACTGAGATATCCATTCACTCACCAATACACTGATGCACACAGTCAACCACCCATACAGCTGTTTCCACGTGCACTTTTGAACCCATACATCTAGTGAATCAACTGCTCACACATCTATGCACAGAGTCATACACTTCCCAGCCACCCACACACACACTCAGTCTCCCATACAAATACTTGAGCAACCAATCAATAACCCATATACTTACTCATATAGCTACTGATCAACACATGCAGCAGTTTACAGTACAACAAACATAATGATGCACAAATTAACACAGTTCAGTCACTAACCCATGCACTCAGTGAGACACATTTAACCACTCACTCATACAGTCAGTCATGCACCTACTAAATCCTTCATCCAGACACTTCTACATCCACTCATTCTTCAATATGTAAGACATATTTTAACTTTACAGAAATACACAATCACTGGATGTTGTCTTTGATGATGATGATGCTAATTCCTAACTATATATGGTCTATAACCTATGGTTTTTTCAGTAACTGACTCTGACTAACCAGGCCTAGAGCCAGTGCTATGCTAAAAGACACTAGGAATACAGTGAAAACACGTACATACACTAGGGAACACTATGCGTTGGGGTACCCTGTGATTAGCATGACCTCCTCTTTAAGTCCCTATTACATAATAGGGCAGGGGGATTAAAACTACCTCTTAAAACACGCCACGGGGCGCATTTGCACATTGGTGAAGGGGGGAGGGGCCTGAATTTACATGTGTCCAAAAATGCCCTGTGGCTGTTTTAAGTTGTGGGATAAAGTCCCCTTGAATCCTGAGGGTCCCTGGGGTCCATCTAGCCCACCAGGTACCTCTGGTAAGCACCACAGAGCTGTGTTGCAGAGGGGTGTAAAAAGGGGCTTGGCCTGGGCCACCTCTCTGCTACGCAGCGCAGTGGCACTTACTGGAAGCACCTGGTGGTCTTGTTGGCCTCCAGGGTCCCTCAGGATTGAAGGGGAATTATTTTCCCCAACTTAAAACGCGCCACAGGGTATGTTTGCGCACATATCACCTCAGGCCCCGCCCCCTCCCTCCACTATTGTGCAAACGCATCCCGTGGTGCGTTTTGAGTTGGGGGATAAAGTCCCCTTGAATCCTGAGAGTCCCTGGAGTCCAAGTATCCCACGAGGTACCTCCAGTAAGCGCAACAGAGCTGCGTTGCAGAAAAGTGTAAAAAGAGGCATGGCCTCTGAACACCTCTCTGCAACGCAGCTCCCTGGCGCATACTGGAGGTACCTGGTGGGCTAGTTGGCACCCAGGGACCCTCAGTATTCAAGGGGAATTAATTGCCCAACTTACAACTCACCAGGGGCGCGTTTGCACAGTGGTGAAACTAGCCCACCAGGTACCTCCAGTATGTGCCAGGGATCTGAGTTGCAGAAAGGTGTTCAGAGGCCACGCCCCTTTTTACACCACTCTGCAACGCAGCTCTGTGGCGCTCACTGGAGGTACCTGGTGGGCTAGTTGGCCCCCAGGGACCCTCAGGATTGAAGAGGAATTATTTCCCCAACTTAAAACGCGCCACAGGGCGTGTTTGCATGCATGTCACCTAAGGCCCCGCCCCTCCCTTCACCACTGTGCAAATGAGCCCTGTGGCGCATTTTAAGTTGGGGGATTAAATCCCCTTGAATCCTGAGGGTCCCTGGGGTCCAAGTAGCCCACCAGGTACCTCCAGTAAGCGCCACAGAGCTGCGTTGCAGAGAGGTGTAAAAAGGGGCGTGGACTCTGAACACCTCTCTGTAACGCAGCTCCCTGGCGCATACTGGAGGTTCCTAGTGGGCTAATTGGCCCCCAGGGACCCCCACTATTCAATGGGAATTAGTTCCCCATCTTACAACGCGCCAGGGGGCGTGTTTGCAGAGTGCTGCAGGGAGGGGGCGGGGCCTCCGGCATGATGCCGGTCTTTTCTTTTTTTATTAAGAAGGGGAGCTGTGTGGCCCCCCTTCCTTTCCTTTTTTATTGGCCCTGGGGACCCCATCGCGACGTGAGTCCCTTGCTCACCTTGCCACTGGATTCAAGCAAGCCGGGCT
The DNA here is from genome assembly GCF_964261635.1 of Lissotriton helveticus. Taxonomy (NCBI): domain Eukaryota; kingdom Metazoa; phylum Chordata; class Amphibia; order Caudata; family Salamandridae; genus Lissotriton; species Lissotriton helveticus. The sequence goes on along the minus strand of NC_136065.1, from coordinate 1,629,648,727 downwards.
GAAGACAGCTGGAATGCCAGAAACCGGTCCTCGGAAGCTTGTTTCCGGTCCAGGGAAGACATGGCTTGGCAGTTCGGGCTGGACTGTTCCCATGAGGCACAGGGTCAGACTGATTTGCATATAGCCATGTCTGAATTGGGGTGGCAGAGTGAGCTAAAGAACGGTGATGGATTAAACCCAGATCTTTTGACTGGGTTTGAGTGTTTGATTGATTCAGATGCTCCATCCATCACCACCCCCTTTTGTACCGCTTTTGGCCGCCATAAGTGTGGCAGGGTATGCTCAGACGTGAGTCCCTTGCTCACTTTGCCACTGGATTCAAGCAAGCCGGGCTGAAGACGGCTGGAATGCCAGAAACCGGTCCTCGGAAGCTTGTTTCCGGTCCAGGGAAGACATGGCTTGGCAGTTCGGGCTGGACTGTTCCCATGAGGCACAGGGTCAGACTGATTTGCATATAGCCATGTCTGAACTGGGGTGGCAGAGTGGGTAAAGAACGGTGATGGATTAAACCCAGATCTTTTGGCTGGGTTTGAGTGTTTGATTGATTCAGATGTCACCACCCCCTTTTGTACCGCTTTTGGCCGCCATAAGTGTGGCAGGGTATGCTCAGACGTGAGTCCCTTGCTCACTTTGCCACTGGATTCAAGCAAGCCGGGCTGAAGACGGCTGGAATGCCAGAAACCGGTCCTCGGAAGCTTGTTTCCGGTCCAGGGAAGACATGGCTTGGCAGTTCGGGCTGGACTGTTCCCATGAGGGACAGGGTCAGACTGATTTGCAGATAGCCATGTCTGAACTGGGGTGGCAGAGTGGGCTAAAGAACGGTGATGGATTAAACCCAGATCTTTTGACTGGGTTTGAGTGTTTGATTGATTCAGATGCTCCGTCCATCACTACCCCCTTTTGTACCGCTTTTGGCCGCCATAAGTGTGGCAGGGTATGCTCAGACGTGAGTCCCTTGCTCACTTTGCCACTGGATTCAAGAAAGCCGGGCTGAAGACGGCTGGAATGCCAGAAACCGGTCCTCGGAAGCTTGTTTCCGGTCCAGGGAAGACATGGCTTGGCAGTTTGGGCTGGACTGTTCCCATGAGGCACAGGGTCAGACTGATTTGCATATAGCCATATCTGAACTGGGGTGGCAGAGTGGGCTAAAGAAGGGTGATGGATTTAACCCAGATCTTTGACTGGGTTTGAGTGTTTGATTGATTCAGATGCTCCGTCCATCACCACCCCCTTTTGTACCGCTTTTGGCTGCCATAAGTGTGGCAGGGTATGCTCAGACGTGAGTCCCTTGCTCACTTTGCCACTGGATTCAAGCAAGCCGGGCTGAAGACGGCTGGAATGCCAGAAACCGGTCCTCGGAAGCTTGTTTCCGGTCCAGGGAAGACATGGCTTGGCAGTTCGGGCTGGACTGTTCCCATGAGGCACAGGGTCAGACTGATTTGCATATAGCCATGACTGAACTGGGGTGGCAGAGTGGGCTAAAGAACGGTGATGGATTAAACCCAGATCATTTGACTGGGTTTGAGTGTTTGATGGATTCAGATGCTCTGTCCATCACCACCCCCTTTTGTACCATCCCCTAGGGCCAGCCCTTTCGTTGGGGTCTGTGGGGGGTCCCCAATTCCCCCACGGTCCCACCGGCTCTCCGCCTCCTGCGGGAGCCGGCATTGCTTTTCCACACGGGTAGCTGCTAAGATGAAGCTCCCAATGTGGAAAAGCAATGTGGTTTGAGTTTTGAAAGTGAGAGCAGGTTTCCCAAACCAAAGTTTGCAATGACAGGGCGGGAGCCGTGAGGTTCCCCCTCTGTCATTGCAAACAGCAGTGTCCCAGGGGAGGGCACCCTAAGACACTGCAGGAGCCGGCCCTGGGGGGTGGAGGTCCCTAGGGCCATCACTGGCTCCAGGAGGGGGGCTCCCAACATTAGCAAAGCCCTGGGGAAGTGGTGGACCCCAGGGATCGGGGGTCCATAACGGATTTGTGAGCCCCCCAAGTATTTTTAGAAAGTCCCAAGGGATGCGGTCCCCAGGGCTGCGAGGGTCCCCCTGGGACCACGCACATATATTTTTGAGATGCCCCCGGGACTTGGCCCCCCGGGGGCTAATTAATAACGAAGCGCGGGAGTCCGCGCTTAATTTTTTTCGTTTTCGCGGCCAGATCCGCGGATCCTTCGAGCATCCTGCGATTTAAAAAAATATATATATCTTTTTTTGGCCCTGGGGGTCCTTATGGGACCCCCTAAGCAGGCCTAGGGGGTCAGGGTGTTTCTTCCCTACCCCCATTTCTTTTTTTTCGCCTTTGTTTTACTGATTTCTTGTGCCTCGGTTGTACCAAGGTACAAGTCATTGCAATCTCTGGCTGGCTCTGGCTTGGGTTTTGAAAGCGAGAGCAGGAAACCTACTCTCGCTTTCAAAATCCAAATCACATTGCTTTTCCACATCACCTTCATTGCATCCTGCCGCGATACATACAGCGCCTGTGATCAAGGAACGAGAATGTTCCGAAACGCGTTGGGCTTTGAAACAGAACAAGACACTGCCTGCTGATTGTCGTAATAAAGGACCATGTGAAAAATAAAGCGGAGTCCTACTGTTTTTCCTTGGGCGCGTTCTCAAGCTGGGGCAACTCTTTTTTGTGAATTATTACCGACCGGTCAGTTCGAGAGAAATGCGACGCCATAAAAACAAACGGAGTGTGGACTGTCTTGTGCAACTAGACTGAACTAACAGCACAACAGGCAGAGGAAACAGTTTTGCTAAACATTATCAGCGACATGTATTCTGTAGCTCGCTGGAAGGCCTGAATCTGAACTCATCAATGTAAAGTGGCAGAAACGATGAAGGCACTACAAGGTCCATAAAACCAAGCGATCAGACACGCCCACTGGAGGGCTTTCCACCGGAGGCTGGTCACATTATTAAGACAGTCACCTTCGTCGCATCCTGCAGCGATACATACAGCGCCCGTGATCAAGGAACGAGAATGTTCCGAAACGCGTTGGGCTTTGAAACAGAACAAGACACTGCCTGCTGATTGCCGTAATAAAGGACCACGTGCAAAATAAAGCGGAGTCCTGCTGTTTTTCCTTGGGTGCGTCCTCAAGCAGGGGCAACTCTTTTTTGGTAATTATTACAGGCCGGTCCGGTAGGGATAACTGCTACGCTAATAAAAACAAACGGAGTGTGGACTGCCTTGTGCAACTAGACTGAACTAACAGCACAACAGGCAGAGGAAACAGTTTGGCTAAAATTAAACAGCGACATGTATCCTGTAGCTCGCTGGAGAGCCTGAATCTGAACTCATCAATGTAAAGCGGCAGAAACGATGAAGGCACTACAAGGTCCATGAAACCAAGCGATCAGACACGCCCACTGGAGGGCTTTCCACCGGAGGCTGGTCACATTATTAAGACACTCACCTTCGTCGCATCCTGCCGCGAAACATACAGCGCCCATGATCAAGGAACGAGAATGTTCCGAAATGCGTTGGGCTTTGAAACAGAACAAGACAGTGCCTGCTGATTGCCGTGATAAAGGACCACTTGAAAAATAAAGCGGAGTCCTGCTGTTTTTCCTTGGGCTTGTTCTCAAGCAGGGGCAACTGTTTTTTGTGAAATATTGGGGGCAGGTGTTCTGCTATTAATTGAGACTGCATTCGTGAATCCATTTCATGCACACAACGCGCCACAGATGAAGGGATGTGGATATTCCCGAAACGCGTCTGGCGATCAGAATACGATGGAAGTGATTCCTGCTTTTTCTGCCACCAGCATGCTGCCAATAAACCGGTGTTTATCAAATTTCCATGTGGCCTCTCTCAATTTGGGTTCCTGGTTTGTTGGATTGAAAGCGGCCGATCCGGGTCGCGAGATGGGCCCACCACTGAACTGCGGGCCTCAGCTAGTGTCACACGGGTGTCATTTGGCATGGATGGAAAGCAGGTGAGCGCTATTCCAGGGTTGCGCTCACTTGAACACTGTTGCCAGCAACAAAGCAGAGTGGTCGACGGCTGGTTTTACTTCTACTCACTTGGGAGTGAACTGTGTTTATTTTATAGGATTACGAAGCCCACTTGGGGAATACCACTACGAGGACTACAACACCCAGGAGGCCGTGTGTACGGCCACGCCCCATTGGGGGCAGGTGTTCTGCTATTAATTGAGACTGCATTCGTGAATCCATTTCATGCACAGAACGCGCCACAGATGAAGGGATGTGGATATTCCCGAAACGCATCTGGCGATCAGAATACGATGGAAGTGATTCCTGCTTTGTCTGCCACCAGCATGCTGGCAATAAACCGGTGCTTATCAAATTTCCATGTGGCCTCTCTCAATTTGGGTTCCTGGTTTGTTGGATATTGTAGGTTGGTTTGTTTGTATATTGTATATGTTGGTTTGTATATATATATATACAGCGCTTTTTGATTTTCATGATCTTAACCAGGCAACCGATTCACAACCCATGGGTCCTGACCAAGATCTTAACACTCAGAGAAGACTAGAAAAAATCAACATCATACAGAAAGGGGCGGGCATAACCCCTTTCAAAGGAAAATCTGACTTTGTACCGCTAATGACCAGAGATGCGGTAGATGTGTTTCAAGACTGTATCATCACTGACATTAAAGATCTATACAGGAAAATCAATAATCGGAAGAGACAGACTTTTAACCAAAAACGGGCCAAGTATTACGAACTGATCAATAAACTTAACAACAACCCCGATATTGTGGTGAAAACCGCTGATAAAGGAGGTAGTCTTGTTATTTGGCCAAAAGTAGACTACATTCAAGAGGCACAAAGACAACTACAAGATACTGCGTGCTATGTAAAATCCAATCTTAAAGATTACAAAAAGGCCAATGAAAACTTGAATAAACTGTTACTGAAATGGCGGAGGGAAGGCCTCATTTCAAGTGATGAACTTAAATTTATGCTCAATGAATTCCCTGTCTTGCCGGTTTTCTATTTAATACCAAAGGTTCATAAAGGAAACCTGCCAATACCTGACAGGCCAATCATCTCCGCTATCAACAGCAGTGGAGAAAATGTGGGACGTTTTATTGACTTCCTTTTGCAGAATCTGGTAAGCGAACTGCCTAGCTATGTTCGCGATACTAGTGATTTTTTGAAAAAAATAGAAAACCTGGAATGGCAAGACGATATGTTACTTATAACTTTGGATGTTGAGCAATTGTATACTAGTATAGCCCATAGCTGTGGTTTAAATGCAGCAGCTCACTTTCTAGGGCAAAGGCCATTGGAATTTCATGAGCACAACAAAATGATTGTAAGCTTAATGGAGTGGTGCTTACAAAATAATTACTTTTCTTTTGGAAAAGAGGTATGGAGACGTTACACACCAGATATGGGTCAGAGAAAAAATTGTCAATTTTTTGCGCTATATAGACGACATCTTTATAGTATGGCAGGGAGACGAAAAAGAAGCTTGTCAATTCATTGATGAAATCAACAATAATGCCCTCAACTTAAAATTTACGTCTCACATTAGTGCCAAACAAATTGAATTTTTAGATGTCAATGTTTATGTAGATGACAATAACAGGTTACAGACGACCCTACATAGAAAAGTTACTGCAGGAAACACGACCTTGCATGCCTCCAGTCTCCATCCTATGCACACCATTGAAAGCATACCATTAGGAGAAATCCTACGAATCAAGAGAATATGTAGCTCTCAAGAAGATTTTCTAAAATGTGTCAGGGATTTAAGGATACGATTAAAAGCCCGAGGGTACTCAGATCAAGTGTTTGATCGGGCTTTAGCAAAGGCCGACAAATGACCGAGACCTAGCTTATTCCCAGAACTTACTGGTAATGATCAGGCAGTAGTAACTTCAGTAGTTGCAATTTCAAATGACTGTCCTAGATTCATTACAGCATTCAGTAGTCAAGATAAAAAGATCAGACAAATTTTTACCCGCAACTCGCCAACTATTCTCACGGACACTGTTTTGGGATGTATGTTGCTGAAAAAGCCACTGGTAACTTTTCGTAGAGCGCAGAGTATGGGAACAGTGCTGGATCAGAGTAGTCCAGAACTAAAGCAAAAAGCTATTTGGCTACAACCGGCATCTGGGTTCCGTAAGTGCTCTAATTGTAGAGCATGCCAATTTGGCATCAATAAAACTCACTACAGCACCCCATTCAAGCCGGTGGATACCCCTATTGTAGGCAATCATACCTGCAAAACTGAATATGCTGTTTATGTCCTGACGTGCACCTGTAGCCTCAACTATATTGGCAGTACTAAACAACAGGTGCACCTCAGGAGCTTGCAGCATATCAGGGCCATTCTGCACTGCGATCAAACGTACCCGGTGGCTCGCCACTTTCAGAGCACACATAATAAAGATGTCAACTGCCTAACTTATTATGTTGTAGCCTCAGTCCCCACACTCAGGCGGGGAGGCAACCGAGAGCTCAAACTTAGGCAATTAGAATCCAGCATGATCCTCGAATATGACAGCAAGTGGCCGAACGGGCTGAACAATACTGAGGATTTACGCAATTTTCTCTGAACTAACATCTAGCCCCGGTTCCTAATTGTACAGTGAAGACTCCAACATTCCTCTAGGTAGTCAGGTTCCCTGTTACCTAGAGAAGATCTTAATCACACAGACTGTCCGATTTAATGATCCTGACTATCTCTGTTCTTCTATATGACTGTTTCCGTGGCTAGTCAAGTTCCTTGTTAGCCACGGCAACACAATTTATCAATTCTTCACTTCCTTATATATATTTATATTTACCACTTTTTAAATTTTTAGCACTTTTTATCAAGGGGTGTTCTTATCACTTTTTAACATGATAATACTTTTATACCTGTATGAAATGTTTTAATATTGCTTTTCAGAACGACAAAATTGTGATTTTATCCTAATTGTTGGATTAAGCATTGATGCATTTTTATACACAGGTCACTTTATCATGCACTTTTAACACTTTACATTTTTTCTCCCTGTAGCACGTGTGATTTCGCTTTGCGCGCAGCTAGACACTGATCTAGTAGCACTGTTATTCGCACTTTATATCTTGCTTGCCTCCATAATATCTGAATACCTTCACTATATACCTTGTGACATAGTATCTAATGGATTTATCCTGATATCTGTTTACAAATTTGCACCAAGATATATTTTATAAAAATTTCAATTTATGAAATTATGACTGTCATGTTAAGTTATTTTAATAAATGTATATATATATATAACTTATTTTGCGTATTTGTACACGAAACATTTTAAGGAAACATGATATGTTTTCTATGTTTATAGTCATGTGACTATACTGAAGGTGGGGCTTAAGCAAGTCACTGAGCATTATAAAAACTAAAAAGTTTTACTAGATCTTTGCATGTGAACAAGGGCTCGTGGAGCCCGAAACGCGTATTGCCCTCCTGTTTTACCAGCTGACACTGCAATAAAGTACCTGTGAACTTCAGTGGTCCGTCTCCTACCTTGCTTGCTTCGCCGGTCCTGGGTGGATTTGGAAGTGGTGGAGCTTAAAAGCATATATATATATATATATATATATATATATATATATATATATATATATATATATATATATATATATATATATATATATCAGATACTCCTTCTTCTGCATTGCCAAAGAAACGAAACAGACTCCTCTTAATAAGTGCTTCAATGTTTTTAATTTATTGTTCTTTCGACGCCATGACGCATTTCGGGCTGCCCAGAGCCCTTGATCACATGACATGCTGCTGGTTTATTCCCATTTTTAAAATGACACAGTGCATTACGTGCACACATAGATATAAAAGACGGACTTTCCATTTGAACTCTGCTTTTACAAAACTCAGCTGTATGCAGTTTAAGAATGTGTTTCCTGTTTGTATACACATTACATTATTTCAAATTACTTTACATTTTAAATACTAACATTCATGTGTAAATACATACAATCATGTGTAAACATACCTATAATATATTTCTGTATAAATACATATATTTAAAATATTATACACATGTTAAAAAGACATTAGACAATTGATTTCATACGATGCCTGCATAATGCTAAAATCTGCTGCTTTAAAAACCCATGTGCAATTTTTTGTGTTTCAGAGCAGTGACTGTATAAGAACTTGATAAAACGAATCCCACACGGTCAAAAGCCAATCAGATTATAACACAAATGCTGACAATATTAGTCTGTCTTTTCTTTTGACAAGGTCTGACTTGTCATAATGTCTAATCTTTTCTTGTATGGAATTAGCTTCTAAGCATATTTAAAAACCCAAACATGTCCTGTAATTGGATTCTTATGCCCTAGATACAGTACAAGAATCGTGCAAAAAGTGTTATAAAGTGCTATGGTGCTATTATGCTGTTTAGAATAAGTGTAACATTATTGAAAAAGTGTCAATGTGCTTAAAAATATATCCAGTGTGCCATGAGCCCATTTGCACAACTGGTGGAGAACGAGTTGTTTAGGGAAGAGGGACATAGATAAAATCATGTGACACCTTTGTTGGGTATGTCAATTGTTTTCATGATACACTGCCTTAATTACAGCCAGGTACACAAATCTTCAGTAGTGTTCAAACCGTGTGGAATCTTACTATCTAGTTCTAAGATGTATTTTGTCTCCAGTCGCCTGAGTATTGCATCTCTGTTCCCTCCCCTTCTCAGTGGGGATATATACACACTAGTCTTAGGTATATTGCAATATTTCCATTTATTTATTGAGCTTGCTCGTGTTTCTCTGTATTCCAGGTCTCCTTCCCCAGTGTTCCCTTCCTTCCCTTCCCTTCCCCCACTTGATCACCTCAAAGCTCTGTACTATAAAAATGTTCATACATTGAGGGTGTCGAGAGGTGGGCCATATTGAGCTACGAACCGAACCTGAGAGGGACCTTTTTATCAACTCTGGTGCCTGGCAACGCTCTTGGAGAGGCTGGCAGTGCTGGGTGATGCCAATAGTTCAGCGGATTGCTAAGTGTGCGTTGTAACCCTTAATATGCACTAACACCGCAAGTCTCCTCATCTTGGGTTTGGAAACAAGAAGAAATGTTCCAGTTTGGACCGAGACGCCTATTGTTACAACACGACAATGTACACCTGCCTCTGCATCTCCATGACATCATTCGAATGAAGTTAATTGGAGTGGAAACATGGTAAACCTGGTAACAGTAAACATCCAGTATCTGTCAATAATGAACCTGCGCAATTCAAACACATCTGTTGTGTTATTTCAATAGGACACCTGAGGACACAAATGGAACTTCGGGTCTGTTCCACACCAGGTGTTGTGTGTACCTGTCCACGCGTGCTTACGAAACACCATTACTCATTGGATGTGTAATGAGTGTTTATGTCCTATGTAATGTGTGTGTGCTCTGTACACACCTTGGCCACCTTGTGCACATAAACTTCTTGGCACTCAGATAGTGTGGTTGCAGGCCTTCTAAGATGAATTACGTGACCTCCACTGGTCCCATTGAACTTGAGCGGTACACACAGCGCCACAACCCTCCAAGGACCCAACACACCCTGCCCTGGACTGGCCCGTCCCTCATATTGCACCTGAAGCTGTTGTGTTGAAACAATACAGATGAGTTAACAGTAGCTTCCAAACAGTACTCAACACCATCCACCATGTATAAAAACTGCAAAATCCTGCCAAACAGCTATCTGAATCTCCAGAAAATTGACCGCCTTGGCACAGCCCTTCTCCTCCAGGGGTACTCTGGTGACAATGTTTGATGCCTCTTAGGGGTTCTGTGGATACTGACGAGCGGACAGGATGTGGCAATCGCTCAGTGCTGTAGTCATGGAGTGATGGACTAACAGGAATGTCTGCCTTATGGTGGCCTCCCCCTCTGTTACCTGTGAGTATGGGTAGGGTGACCAGATTTTGTAAACATAAAACCCGGACAGTCATAAACATAGAGGTGGGACTAAAATGTTGCATTTATTGAGAGGCACAGTAAGACTTACTTGACAGTACTGGCTAACATAGGAAAGACAGGCAATATAGCACTTTAGTGAATTAAATGCTACTTTTATTCACATTATTAGCTGTGTTAACTCAATTGCTTTCAGATGAAGGATAATAATTAAATTACACCAAAATACATGAAAACTTGCCTCCCTCTGTACTATGTCTGCCTCTCTGAAAACCAGGACGTGCTGGAACTTCTTGAGAATTTTTGCGAGAAAGGAGGACTGTCCCAGCAAATCCAGGCCATGCGAACTGTAATGACTGCACTGTACCACCAGAAAAGATTACACTGGCAGATCCCACAAACCTACGAGACAGACCACATGTTAGACAAGCACAATCCGATTTTTAGAGCTTGTGCCATTTCGTTAAGTTTATCCTAATCAAGGGAAGACATTACAGAGACATCTAGTTGACTCAAGAGTAGCTCATTCACTCTGTTTGCATTTTGGGACATGTAGTTCTGCATCTATAAAAGGAAAAAAAGAGCTGAAAGTACCAAAAGCAAATGATAAAACAAAGACTTGATAAGAGTATAAATGTGCCTACGAAGTAGAACGTGGAGATGTACTCAATATGGGCCGGAAAATAAACCGTATGGCGTGAGACTTAGCATTAAAAATGTGCAAACTTTTCACAATTTAAACGAAAATAGTTTTCATTAAATGCCCCCTCTCCTCTCCCACTTGAAATAAAGTTAAGGGGAAAGCTCAGGATCTTGGGAATCACCTGAGGGTCTTCTCATTGCTGCATGACCCCCCTGTACATCCTGCTATGCTGCTTCAGTAAGAAACTACAGCGCAGCTGGGAAGTCTTTAAAAAATACAAAACTATTAACTTTTTGGCCCTATAGTGATTTAACAAGCAGTCGAGCCGGTATGGCTCGCGGGTGTTGGGGCGGGCGAGGGAGGGGGAGGGGGGTGGCCCGGGTGTCATGTGGGGTAGAAAGAGGGGATCGTAAATAAAACAAAATACTTACCTCAAGGCCAGGTCCCGTGTCTTTTCTGCTCCTGCTCTCCTGCCTCTGACAGGAACAGGAAGCAGGCAGCCAGGCTTCCTGACGTAAGCCAATCATAATGCTGCAATGCAACGCTGTGATTGGTCTGAGCAACGTGACACGTTGCTCAGCCAGGGGCTGGAGGGGTGGGCATGTTCTCCACGCAGGCTGTAATGCAGCCTGCATGGGGAACAAGGACGTGCGCATGACTGTTTTGGCTGACCAAACAGTCACTGCGCACTTTAGGAGTGGGCAAACCACTCCTCCCCTGCCCTGCTCGGAGAGCAGAGCAACCCCGCCCATCCACCCACTGCAAAGCAGCAGGACACGAAACATAAAATGATTATAACTCTAAGTTATTGTCATTTTATGTATGTCACTGCTTAAAAGCAGTGAGGCGACGCTCCTCTGCCATAGCGGAGGAGCCGCCCCTGTTAACAAGAGAGTGCCAGAGGGAATGCCAGACTGTACTCTGTTTGAAATGTAATGTGCATGCTTACCCGTCCATATCCCCAATACTAGGACATTTTTCAGTTTTTAATAAAACTGTCGGGCCTCCGGGACAGTCCAAGAAAAAACGGGATTGTCCGAGGAAATCTGGAACGTCTGGTCACCCTGAGTATGGGGGTAACAACTCCACATACTTTCTGCACAAAAAATACCTCACAGTCCTTCCTGGTGGAAAGACCACACAAGGTTTAGGGGCCCCTGCCGGCTATAGGTGTGGTCCCAGTGGTATCCAAGTTGCTAGTTTTCATGACCGGGGCCACATTCCACGATGCGCCAGAGAACACGGCCCATGGACAATGCAACAATTCATTTATTCCTGGACTATATGACTGAAGTACAACACCAAAGATGCTCCATTTTGGATGTTAAATGGGACATTAACGGGACCTCAGGGACCGCACTACAGACAAAGTGGCATTTTCTGGGTTTGCCCAGGGTGCACCTTTTAAAAGGTGCACCCAGGGCAAACAATGAAAATACGTCCATTTATAATGAATGCGCTGCCCCCAGGGTTTTTTTGGGTGAAAAAATGGAGCGGCTGCTTTACAGTCACTCTGTGTTTTCACAGTGCAAGTGGCACCCCTCCTTTGCTTTTAAAGAGGATTAGAGATCTCCTTGCAAGCGGGTGCAGTTAGTGGCTGCACACGCCTGCAAGAAGATGTCTGGAGGGTCCATGGGACCCCCTTTCCACCCACATTCTAGGTGGAACACTGTGAGTGCCCCCCTGAGAGCTTCTTTGTCTCTGCACCCTTGTCTGTAATACAGCAAGGGTGCAGAGGCAATGTGATTACCTCATTTGCATGGGGCACACCCCCATGCAAATGAGGGAACACCCCCTGAAGATAGTGCTGGCGCTTTATGTGCGCCAGGGCTATCGGTATTACAGAAGGGGCTGCACAAGCATCTGTGGCCCCTTCCGTAATACTAAAGTGCCCCGGGGTGTGGAAAGCAGAAGCAAATGCCCGTTGCGTCTCCGGGGCACTTTCTGTAATACGGCCCCAGGTGTGTTTCTGCTGTACCCGGCCAAACTGAGGATCATATTGGATAGAATCACACACTTCACTCTGCCTCAGAAGACTGGACGTGGGTGGAGACAACAGGGATCCACAGAAATTAGAATAGGAATACATAGGGGCGACAGGGAGACTGCAGATGGACCGATAAGACTAAGAGGGAGGCAGAGTCATCAGATAGACGTCTAAGGGTAGGAGAGACAGCCAAGACACAGGAAAGAGTGACGCTGATGCAGTTTGTGTTGATGTGCAGCGATCAGAGGAGCCAGGCCTCAGAGTCGGATCACACATCACAGATGAAGCGGAAGAACCAGACTGAGGCTCGCCTCTGAGATCACGGGGCCTTGTCCTGAGGTTACGCCCATGATGGCTCTACTTCTTCTCGGTGAAGGAATGGCAGTGATCTGGGGTGCTCGTGTGTTTGAATGAGTGGTCTTGTGGGAGGGGGCAGGGCCTCTACCCACCTTGACTGGGCCCTCAAGTCAGGTTTATTACAGGATATGTGCGAATTTGGCTAGGACACTACAGACGGTTCCGGGGTGGCATCAGCATCGCTGCACGCGCTAGACTGTCATATACTCCAGGTGTGAACCTGGTGTTGGAAAGTACGTATGCCCGCAATTTGATTCACCTGACCTTTTTAGACAAGAAATTAGTGGATGTGATTAAGGGCTCGACCCTTAGGGTAGGTAGCACTCTTAGTACTCAGGTAGGTATAGGATTTGCTCCATATGAATACGTCTCTGTGGATGTGAATGAAGGTGAGTACCTGGGTAGGCTATTATTCCACCATAGGCTGTTGTGGGTGCATGTGGAGTGCGGTCGACCTCACCCGGCGATGCTGACTTAGAGATTGCAGCTAGATGGGCTTCTAGACGCACAATTTAAGGCAAAGTTTGGGGAACATATCACCCATTCATTTTTAGGAAATGACGGTACAGGTAAGGGCACACCCATTTATTGGGATGTGTTTAAGGTGGAGATAATGGGAGTTTATCTCAAAAATACTGATGGTATTAAAGTGGTCGGCGCAATGCAGTAGACATGCAAAGAGCCCGATGCGTCTCTGAGAGACAGATACAGAGTACAAGTTCTCCCATTGTACCCTGTATCCCAGAGTACAATGGGAGAACTCGAGGTGGGGATGACCTAGAAGCTCACAGAAAGAGGTCAAAGGTGGAAAACAGTAGCATGAGTTGATCGACAAACTTATGAGGGTGACAACAGAGAGTATGTGGTTAGAGAACACAATGATGGGGAGACGGCAGGCCGCTTGTTTTCCTGGTTAATCCCTTCTGATAAGGAGAGAAAACTCATTTGTGCAATAAGAGCAGACTCTGGTAATACTGTGCATACAGAAGTGGAGATTAATAGTCATTTTGAGACCTATTTATTATACGGAGCTATACTCAATGCCTGAGGGGAAGGAGCAATACTTCCCTGGGATGATGGTGTTGAGGTTAACTAGGGAACAAAGAGTCACATTGGAGGGTCCTCTGGCTGTAGCTGAGACCATATTCCATAGATAGGCTGGCTAAGGGAAATAAAACTGGGTTGGGTGGCCGCCACCTTCTATTCCACTTACACAAAGGTTTTGGCCCCTCGTCTGTTGACCGTGTATGAACATGCATTTCACAGGGGTGTCCTCCGGATTCCACTTGTGAGACTGCGAGTGTTGTGTTACCCAAGACATGGAAGGATCTGTTGGATGTCAGATCTTGTAGACCAGTATCGTTGGTAAACTCTGAATACAAGATCCTAGGAAAATTATTGGTGAACATGCTAACTACATGTATCACTGACTTGGTTCACCTGGACCAAAATGGACTTTTTCCGGGGGAGAAACAGATCTGTGAATCTGAGGAGGCTTTTCCTGGTCCTTGGTATGGTCCCCTGTGCATACTGCATTTGGTAATGGCCTCTCCAGGCATCAAGAAGGCCTGTGACACCCTGAGGTGGCAGTTTTTATATATGATGCCCCTGAAGAATTGTGTTAACATCCTTAAAAGGGTCCCACTATTGTACCATAACCCCATGACTAATGCCAAATGCTATATGGTAGAAGCACAGAAAACAAATGTGCCCCTTCTGTGGATTCTTATATGTGAGAAGCACTCATCATGTCTTGTGGTTCATAACCCAGTATAGGATGATCCTGAAGTTACAGTTTCTATTGGAAGAACCTGGAGGGTATTTATAACAAGCATTTGCAATGCAACAGGTCTACAGGTCTCGCATGTACGCGAGTTTTCAGCTATTGGCATTGTAAATGACAATACCTTTTATTTATCTTTTGGTTTTTGAAACATAATTAAAACGCATTGTTATTTACAATGCCACTTGCTTAGGCTTGCACAAATGCGAGACCTATTGCATTGCAAATGCTTGTTGAATTACTGGTGCTGGTATTGGTGTGGGGTGGCCTGGGACACATTTTCCCAACGTATTTTGCAATTCAAGACAAACACATCTCAATACAGTCCTTTATTCTGACTCATTTTTGTTAAAACCAGAGCTGGGTGAAGTTCTGTCCTGTCCTACTCACCCAAGTCACCTTCAGTAAGCTAACATAGATTCAGCTGGGTTTGACCATGTTCTGTCTACACTTTGTCTGCTGTTGGTTGACCTCTCTGCTGCCTCCCAGACCATTTTGTCCTGATGCCGCTAGCATGTGATGGCACATATATGTGTGATATGTGCAGCCTCCGTCCCTCTCTCTGCTTTTTATTCATAGCTCACACTTCATAATTATTTTGAGGCTACATTTGTGAACGAGAGCAGGTTTCTGTAATTGTTTCACCTAGTTGCCAAGACCCGATCTATGTTGAAGGAAACAAACATTTAAGTGCTGACTTATACTTATAGTGTTACACATGAAATGTGGCACTTGGACCCTATGATGTTGACCACATTTCCTCCACTACCTCACAAGACTCAAAAACCGTGCATGATTCTCTTCCAAGAAGTTACTGTAGGTAGTGCCAGAGTTGTCCGATGTATCTGGATTGTGTCAGAGTGCCCATATGTGTAGTGGTGGGTATCAGGACTTCCTTGCCTTCTCTAGTGGATGTCAAAGGCTCACTGTCATCTCTAGAGGGGACAGTGTGTTGATAGTGTTTGTGAAGTGTTAGAGCTTCTATTGGGGGTGTCTGAGTTTCCTGCAGCCTCTGGAGGGTGTAAGACCCATCCATCCCATGATCGGACTATGAAATTCCAGTTCTCTAATGGCACCCAGTTTCTAAACCCTGTCCACGTGTGCCCTGAGCTGATGTTGTCATGAGCTTTAAGTGACGTGTGACTGGTTCCTGGTGAAGGCTGTGGTATGTAGGATGGCGCCATTGTCTACCAACTATGAGGTGTGTGTGCCTTTTGCTATTCTCCTGTGGTCAACTGAGTTAATTAGTATTAAGTGTTCATTGATTCGAAGAATGGACTGTGCATAATATACATTTTATAAACTCAAATACTGCCAAAGATTGATCTGTATGTTGTTGCTATGGCACCACAACGTTTTCCAGGCTTGTTCGTTTTAGAAAAACAGAAAGTAGATCTGTGCCACTTTAGGGCTGTTGCAGAGAGGTTAATAATGACAGGTCTTCTTGAAATTGTCAGGTAGTAAACAGGAGAAGCAAGTGGAAAATATGTTTTCCCCTTTGCCCATACAAACACTGCTATGTGTACGGAGCAGCGAGTCCCAAGGCCTTCTAACCAACGTTAAACACCACATCAGACTTGGGCAGCTTCCGAGATTTGCCGTCCTGCATCTAGAAGCCCCTGTATAAGAACCTCCTTCAAGATAACAGTGTCATTTCACACTTTTTATGTTGTCGAGAGAGGCTCGCCACTCTATTGCTTTGCATGTGAATGTGTCAAAGTTTGTGTATGATGGTGGCAGCATGACATCAGATGTGTTCTTTCAAAGGCAAAGCTGCCTCTCCACGTGGTTTCCCTTGAGCATTGAGTGTTCCAATGCCTAATGAACGGAAGGAAGGATGCGTTTAAAGACGGTTCTGTGCATGTTTCATCTCGCCTTATTCCAATCACGGCGATCTGTCTGAGTGCAAGGGTCCTCATTTGAGTAGGGCATCAATGTATTGGAGCCAGCATTCCTAGGTTAACCCGTTCCTGCACCCCTTCATGTGTTTCATGTCCAGTCTAAGCCTCTTTGTGCTCTGTCACTTAGGGAAAGCTACAGCGCTAACGCCCAGTAGAGAGATTAGCATGCAGGGTACAGGAGGTCCAATTACACAATTTTCAGCTCTGGGCTTTCCCTGTTGTACTCTGGTTCAGCTCCTTAAAGCCAGTAAAGTCTAATCTGTTGCAGGAACTAGAAGCTCAACATGCAAGCCAAAACAATGAAAAACCATGCACAAACACACAACCCTCCCCACCCCACAGGTGAGCAACTTGCCAGACAAACAAGTTGTCGCCATTGCGCGAATTAAAAAAAGAAGTGCTTACCGACTAATTGAAGGAGACAGTATAACGCCACAAGTAAAAGATCCAGTCCTGATGGGCGGTCCCAAAATGAGACAGAGCAGTAAGAAGGAAGGACTAAGAAGTCTCATTATCAATCGAAAGCCAGCATTTACCATGGACGATGACGGCAGCCAATGAAAAGTATGGGCTTGGCTCCCACGGCACTTCCACATCTGTCCCTACTACAATATGCCTCACAGAGCGAGCAGCACATGCGCTGAAACGCTAGGCTCGACCTAAAAATATATGGGATGGCCTCACACCCCCCACCCCACCCCCAACTCCCCGGGTGTCATGCTTCATCATCAGCCATCCCACGTTCGCCAGAGAATTCTCTAGTGCCGGGCGGGCCCTCACAGTATGCTGAGGGAATGTGAAGTGATATTTTAAGAGTGAAATGAGGAAGAGGATCCAAAAGTGATATCAAATCCTGGTAACCCGCCCAATGCATTACTTTATTAATAGAGTCGTGAGGAGATGATTAAAATAAAAAGTAGGACAAATGAGGCTTGATTATGCAACTCTTGTCCTTCGGAGTCGACATGTTTCAGCCCTAAAAAGGCCCCACATAGCATCCGGGGCTTTTCTCATGACCAGAACCCTATTCTTTCCCCTAAACTATGTCTCTGTGTATGTCTTTACGAATACCTTACACATGCAGACATACAATACCAGTTCCTAAAGTCCTGGAAGCAGCAAAAGTAATACTCTTTTTATCTGTTATGGCCCTGGAATGGTGTAGAACACAACATTCAAACAAATGATTATGATGTGGATGTAACATACATATAAAAATAAAGGTGAACAGCAAATGTGACGTGGTAATTTTTTACCAGGAAGCCTATCTGGGCCTTTAGTTTCATGCGGGGCAACATGTATGTGCCCTCAAACGTGTGAAAACACTGCAAAGTTTCACACTCTGTCTGTAGAATCTCAAGCAAACCTAAAACATACATAGAACCTTTGTGTAATAGTGGTTCAGGAACTCGCAAGCATCCTTAACTTAATGAATTATGTCTTACCTTAACTGTGGGAAAACCACACCCCATAAATAGGGGTGGCCTTGTAGTCACGCTATTTACAGTGAAAAGATATTATTTGATTACTATCAGCTTGATGGATCTGTAATTAGGTGTCAAATAGGAGTGAAAACAAGAGAGCTGACATACTTCATTAAAGGGCTCACCCCTCTGCAGCACCTATTTTCGCATCTGTAGTCTCCTGCCGAAGCTACTGATACCAGTGAGGAGCTCGCCTTTTAGTGTGAGGGCTCCTGGCTCGGAGAGGCAGCTCCTAACATGACATGTGCTAAGCACCAGGAGCCCCAATAAGTGCTTTGATTGTAGTCCCAGCTGGAATATGTCATTGCACTAAACAGCACCTGCGTAGTGTGGGGGTTGCTGGGAAATGTAGTCATTGAGCTACACAGCGCATGCACGGTATGTGGCTTGCTGGGAGATATAGGCAATGCCAGGTGGTGGCCCAGCAAGGGTACTCATAGTGTAGTCAAGGCCCATGTGGGGCTAATGATGTTTGGCACTCATACAAGTATCAATACTAATATTATAAAGAGAGATCCCAAACCTTTGAGGCGGGTAATCTCAGTAACCACAGCACCAATCACAACACCCAATACAGCGTTGGAAAGGGCAGTTGCAGCAAAAAGACATAGGCTATGCAGACGGCCACCATATACATTTTTTTTTATTGTTTTTATTAACTTTTCAAGAAACAGTGGTGTTCATCACAGTCATACAGTGCAAGACATACAATTGTACCGTAGGACACCATATACATTTAAAAGGTAAAAGAACCGTGCCAGCAAAGTAGTCCCTTGTGGGCGTGTCTGCGTTGTGCTGTGGGCGTGGGCTGGGGGCGTGACTAACGCTGGGGGCATGTGGTACGGCCATCACATCGTAGGCTGTGGGGGTGTGCTGGGGGCGTGACATACGCTGGGGGCTTGACAAATGCTGGGGGCGTGTGTCCGCCCTTCATGCCATGTGGGTCGTACATTAATCAGAAGATCGTCTGCTGTGGCCGTGTGCTGGGGGCATGACAAACGCGTTCAGCTGGAGGCCTGGTAAGTAACATTACTGCAGCCTCTCCTGAGCCCTGTTACTGAACTCTCTCATTCAACGAAATTAGACGCGCCTGCTACCATCAACCAGGGCTCTAGCCGGGCTCAGGCGGCGGATCAGTACACTAATTACACGCGCCTGATAACATCAACCCGGGCTGCAGTTGGGCCTCAAGCTGGGGAACACGCACCTGCTAACATCAAACAGGCCTGCATCTGGGCCTCAAGCGGGGGAACACGCAAATGAGCGTGTCTGCGGGGACAATTACTGCAGCCTCTCCTACTCGCTGTCACTGAACTCTCTCATTAAACGGATTTACCCGCGGCTGATAACTCTCTCATTCAACGACATTACACGTGCCTGCTAACATCAACCAGGGCTGCAGCTGGCCCTTCTCCGTCCCTATTCTAATGTAACAAAAAATGTTGTCTACCGCGAGATTTTAAAATAAATTGCCCTTGCCAAATACACACATTACACACATTCTATTTCATACCCGGACAACGTCGGAACGGGCTGCTAGTGCTTCCATAAAAAGATGTTGAAGCAGAGGTGGCACGCAAAATGCAAGGACACTTGTATGGTGTTATAGTAGTAGAGCCCACCTTCCACAGGTCTCAGCACTGGGAGGTATTTGTAATTATGATTATTGAGAGATATACAAGTCATATGCTCACTAGGGCTAAGTGTGGCAACAGCATCTATGTTGGGTAATAGAATGTATAGTGTCAAGATCTCTGACTTATGTGTATTCAAATACAGAGCACTAATGTTTCAATTGGAGCCTCAGGATATCATCATTGAGCCTCAGGGTATCAGTTTTCAAGCAATGTCCCCTTTCTAGTAGTAATCTGGACACATTCAGAAAGGGCCGTGGCGTGATCTGCTCCAGTATGACCCACTGGATATCTTTGGCACTATGCTGTTTCTCTCGAAAATGGCTTGTCATTCTTGTTTCACTACTTTTGCACCGGATGGTGCTCCGGTGTTTGCTAACATTAAAGCGGATCTTCCAAGTGATCATGCATAGCTGACAGGGACAGGTGATCATATAGATGACATTCTCGGAGTTGCAATTAGTATGATGTTTGATGACCCATGGGCTGTTGGTGCCTATATTGAATTCTTTGAAGTGTTTCATAAAGGGTCAGGCTGCCCATGTACCACATGGATAATGGCCAATCACAGGGGGAATGCCCCACAATGATCTGGGGGCTCCTGGAGAGGTCTTACTGTTTCAAATGCATGTGTGCACTAGTTTGTCCCTCAAACTTGAGTTTCTCTTGGAGGAAAAGAGGGGTACAGGCCAGCTGTTCCTTCCCGGATTTTCCAATGCTTAGTGATTATCTTCTTAACTGTATTAGATATGGGAGTGAATGTAGTGACACATGTAAGCCTATCATAGTTTTCTTTTTTGTAGTGTTCCAAGAGAGCATCGCTATGGTTGTTTTGCGCACTTTTTTGCACTTTTGATCATTCTAGTGGGGTATCTACATGCCTTTAATTCTGTCCTCGAGTCTGTTGGCCTATTCTTTGAAAATATTCATATTGGAACACTTGCTCCTAATGTGCTAAAACTGCAGAGTAGACTGTTTTGGTCCATGGGTTTTTCACGAGACCTTGTACCAAACTTAATATCAATGATCTGGATGTTAAGATCAAGGAATGTAGTTGTATCTTTACTGCTAGTATGAGTGTGAATCGAAGGAAGGGGTCTCTAGTGTTAACCCATGTTGAAAAGTCAAAATGCCAAATGATACGTATATCATCAATATAGCTATGCCACATGATGATGTTAGCTTTATATGGGTTGTCATCACTGTAAATGTTATTGTGCTCAAAATGCTATATGATGCTATATGGGGCACATATTATAATTATGGGTGAGTCAGAGGGGCATGCCACATCGGTGCACGCTCACTGTTACTGTTTGCGCTTGCAATGGAGCCCTTTGCATGCACACTATGGGAGAGAGCCCAGGAATGGGGCATGGGATTGTCTTGTAGGGCAGACAAAAGGAGATGATGGACGGAGTGCTGAAACTTTTCAGACACTCACCCCCAGCCACAGATCTGGGTTGAATCCATCATAGTTCTTTAGCTCACTTTGCCACCCCAGTTCAGACACAGCTATTCGCAAATCAGTCTTGACCCTGTGTTTCATGGGAACAGTCCAGCCCGAACTGGCAAGCCATGTCTTCCCTGGACTGGAAACAAGCATCTTGGGACTGGTTTCGGGCTAATAGCCCTCATCAGCCAGGCTAGCTTGGGACAGGTAGCCATCGGAAAAAGATAATATTGCACAATTAATATATTACTTCGTCGCCGTCCCTTTAGACTTCTAAAGAGTGTTTTTCCCAGAGCTCAATAGCCTGCTCATGGACCTAATCTGGGCAACTAAGAGGAAACTATTGGCCATAGCAAAGACGATGAGGCCCCGCCTGAAGTGCCAAATATGGAAGTGTACTACTGCTCATACTGCTGGTTTGGCCAATGTGAAGGAGTGCAGCTTCTGGGGATCAAGAAAGTTTAGCAATTTGAGCTAGCCCAGGAGAGGGTGGGATTGAGGGAATATGGCTGGAACACATGAAAGGCCTGGAGCACCACATCGAGGCTGTTCCGAATGGCTGAGCAGTGCGTGAATACATATAGGAGTAGAGTGGAAGGTGGGGCGCTTTCTGTGCCACTGATACCACTGTGGTTCGGGTTCTGGGAAATGGTGCCTCACTGTGACAAGAAACAAAGGAGAGGCAGGAATTGAAGCTGTTGGTAGTTTAAGCAAAGGTGACTTGGGGTATATTTCTGAGAGCCCGAGGGCTGTCACTGACATTTTGGCTGGGCAAATCCTGGCTCACGATGCCTTGGTGGGAGCAATGGAACAAGCATGCAGAGATCTGGAAACACGCCAAGATCAACGCCCTACTCAAAAAATCCAAGAGACCTCAAGAACTTCCGGTCCATCTCTCTGCACCTCTTCCCAGACAAGGTCATCGAGAAAACCGTCAACAGACAGCTAACCCGATACCTCAAAGAAAACAGAATCCTGGACCCTTCCCAGTCAGGGTTCCACAGCAACCACACCACCGAGACTGCCCTCATCACTGCCACCGACGACATCAGGACCCTGCTGGACAACGGCGAGACCGCAGCACTCATCCTCTTAGACCTCTCTGCCGCCTTCAACACCGTCTGCCACCGCACACTATGCGCATGCCTCCAAGGATCCGCAGGGATCCGAGACAAGGCTCTGGATTGGACCACCTCCTTCCTCTCCGGCAGAACCCAGAGCGTCCGCCTCTCCCCATTCCGCTCTAAAGCCTCCGAGATCATCTGCGGCGTACCCCAGGGATCCTCCCTCATCCCGACGCTGTTCAACATTTACATGGCCCCGCTCGCACATGTAGCCCGACAGCACGGCATCAACATAATCTCCTAAGCCGACGACACTCAGCTGATCCTCTCCCTCACCAAAGACCCCATCACAGCCAAAGCCAACCTCCATGAAGGAATGAAGGCCGTCGCCGACTGGATGAAGACCAGCCGTCTGAAGCTGAACTCGGACAAGATGGAGGTCTCATCCTCGGCTCCAACCCTTCAGCATGGGACGACTCCTGGTGGCCGACGGCACTGGGGGCAGCCTTGTCACCCACTGACCATGCACGCAACCTGGGAATCATCCTTGACTCGACGCTTTCAATGACCAAGCAAGTCAACACCGTCTCCTCCTGCTGCTTCAACACCCTCCGCATGCTCCGCGAGATCTACAGATAGATCCCGACAGATACAAGAAAGACAGTCACCCAGGCCCTCGTCAGCAGCAGACTCGACTACGGAAACGTCCTCTACGCAGGAGCCCCGACCAAGCTCATCAAATGACTACAACGCATCCAAAACGCCTCGGCACGGCTGATCCTCGAAGTACTACACCACAGCCACATCACCCCCACCTGAGAAACCTGCACTGGCTTCCCGTCAACAAGAGGATATCCTTCAAGCTCCTCACCCGCGCACACAAGGCACTCCACAAGACTGGCCCAGCCTACCTCAACAGACAGCTCTCCTTCGAAATCCCCAACCGCCAGCTACACTCCGCCGACCTCTCACTTTCCACCGTCCCGCGCATCTGAAGAACAACCAACGGTGGAGATCCTTCTTCCACCTCGCCGCCAAGACATTTAACATCCTCCCACTGAGCCTACGACAGATCCAAGACCTGCTGACCTTCAGGAGGATACTCAAAACCTGGCTGTTCGATCAGTAGCGCCCCCCCCCCTCCCAGCGCCTTGAGACGCTTGCAGGTATGTAGTGCACTTTGCAAATGATTGATTTATTGATTGATTGATTGATTGATTGATTGAGCGGACGACACACAGGTCCACAGTGCTCTCCGGAATACTCACACTGGGAGACTGCAGACATGCTGGGACAATGTTACAAGCCGCTATAGCTTCTGTCTCTTATGCTGAGATATTCTTAGTTATGGTATGGGAGGAATTAGGCTTAGGGAGAGAATGCACAGAAGCTGAATGGGTTGGCATACTGTTTTACTGAAAGAGTGTTATGAGAAACCCCTGGCTTAAATATACTTAGATAACTTTTTACATCAGACATATCTGTCTCCTCATAAGATTGCTGGAATGTTTCCCTTGGCATCTGTTCACTGTCCCAGATGCCAACAGACGCGGGTTTATTCTTACCACATGGGGTGGGACTGCGTTCAGATTCAGAGGCACAGGTCCTTGATAGTGGGACTTCCTGGAGAGATTGCCATCAGACCGCATAGTGTGGGACCTTGTTGAAACAGATGCAATGTTACAGAGCCCTAAAGAAAGTTTATCAGTATATAGATCTGGCCCTGTTGTTAGCTAAGAGGGACATAGCTATGGGGTGGAGTGTGCATCCTGTGCCTGAGAGTAGATCAGGGCTCAAGGACATCGGAGGTGGAGATTGGTGGAGACAAGCACCCTATGCGCTCTGAAAGGGCAGGGGACAGGGACTGATTGGTGGGTAGTTAGAAGGGATTTCTATCAGTCACGGGGCAGAACTAACTTTGTTTTTGTCCCGCCCACCAATCTCCTTAGGCAGCAGCTTGTTGCTGTGTGCTAATCTTCTCCTGTTACAGGTTACTAAGTGTTTTTTCCTTTTCAGCTTCCAGGATTTAAGTGACATGTTTGTTTACTGTTTTGTTCACGCTCATTTATATTTAACCGATTTTTCTTGCTGTTGAAGCAGAGTTTGTCGTATTTATGGTTGGCGGGGCATTTACGGACACAGAAGGCATCATTTTTACTTGGGATAGGTTGGGACAGTGGAATTTCAACCCCCCCCCCCCCTCCCCCTCCCCCCTCTCCCTGCTTTCTAACAATTCGGCTAGGTGGTGTGGGAGGCACGCTGTCAACAGTCCTTTACGGCCAATCGCCTCACAGGTGCGTGGGTGCCAAAGCTAGCAGCACAGGCCCTTGGGGGGGATATTGAGGGTGTAGGACGTCCCAGAGGTAGGTATCACTGTAGGCCGACAGGCCCTCTGCGCAAGATCACTCTGGGGGGACCTCACGGGTGGACCAGTCATGATCTCACGCGTAGGTTCAATGCAGGATACACTGGGACAAGACTAGTTATGGTTAGGAATGGCTGTCTATTAGAGTCTCTGTTAAGGTCAGCCATCCAACAAAGTGTAAATAATACTCTATATGGGTTCTGCGCATTAATTTGTAAAAATTATACTCAAAGTTTTTATATTTTATGTTCTTGTTCTGTAAAAAATACGGCTGTGGGTTTTACATCTCCCAACCCAAAAGTTTCAAAAATAAAATGTTGTATGTGGTCTGTGTCAAAGAGGGTGGTGAGGGGCACCAGGGACTGGGGGGGGGCATGACATGAGGGCCCTTTATCAGGTCAGGGGTGGCACATACCTGACCATATATCCTGAACTCGCATACGGGGTGATATGACTTACAAGTCTGGAACATTGAAGGGCCTCTCCATGTGGGTATTTATTTCCCCTTGTGTACTTATGTGATATACTTGATGTGGGTGCCTCCCAATTAGAGTGAATATGGGAATGTTTTCTCAGTCTCTACATCTGTCGCTAAAAAGGGTGGTGTGCTGGTAGTCGGGTGCTGCTGATCTGGGGGGGGGGGAGTTGGTTATTTGGTTGTTGGTTGGTGAGCGTACTGTTGGAAACGCTCATTCAGTCTGTTGGATTGGGAGTTGCCAAGATGTTAAGTTAAGCCTTTTTGGAACTGTAGTAAGACCTGTAAAAAATAAATGCTTTATAAATGTGCAAAATTGAAATGTAATAAAGAGCAATGTAAAAATCCGTGGCGAGGTGATGCCATTAATGCCTGTCACTTTTGAGACCACCGAAGCGGGAAAGGTAAGCCTCCCCCTTGCACTTCAACATTCAGATCCCCCTCTTTGTGTGACTTTAAGTTTTATAGTGATGATACCTGTTTATGTGGTGCTTCAATATGCAACCCTGCCTTTTCTAAGCACTCTAAACAACAAGTATTGTTGGCGAATGTAACCTCTTTTTCAGAGAGTGCAACTTGAGAGGGGAGAAAAGGGTTTAGGACAAGAAAGGGAGAGAGGGTAGGGTCGGGAGGAGGGTGGACAGAGTAGGATGAGGCGGGGAGGGAGGGAGAAAGAGCAAGGGGGAAGGGAGTAGAAACGAGACTGGGTGGAGAGAGGGAAGAGGAAGCAGGGCAGAGAGAAGGAGAGGCGACAGACAAGGGCACGCACAGACGGCAGCATTGGGAAGAGGGGAGATGAGTGAAAGAGACAGTCGCTAGAAGAATAAGAGACAGTGACTGGGGTACAGGGTACGAACTGAAGAGACAAGCTGAAATGGGAGGAAGGAGAGGCGGCGAGAGACTGGGCACAGGGAGAGTTTGGCGTGGACTCGCAGGGTCTGATAGCACGTCGACAGCAGGGCTGGTAGGGGCAGGGCGGGCCCCGAGGGACGCGTCTCCTGGGGGTGCACTGTACTGAGAGAGATACGGCGCGAGGCCAGCGGGCGCGCTGCAGCAGTGACAGGCGGGAAACAGAGACGAGAGAGAGAGTATGAGACAGTCACCGCGAAATAGGGTCCGGTGGAAGAGATGGGCAGGAAGAGGACACGAGAGACAGGGCAGCGGGGAACAGAGCAGGGGGCCCGGGGAGAGTTGGGCGTCATTACTCGGGGGCGCTAATAGTGAGGCGTTAGAGGATGAAAGGCAGGAAGGCCGACACAGGCTGGGGCTGAAGAACAGAGACAGGTCTCAGAAAACGAGACCTTGACGTTCAAAGGCCTGCCTGTCCCGGTGTGCACTGTCCCTCCCTCACCTGGAGCTAGAGAAAAGGAATGTGCTGAAAAGAGGTAACATAGCCTGCTCCAGGTGGGCCTGAAAGGGGCCTTTCACCTGGCGGCGGAGTCGGGCTTCAGAAACCCGTCGGACCGGCGGCGCCGACACCTGACGCCGCGTGTATCACCTGCGCGGCTCCGGCGGGCTCCCCCCACCCCGACAGCTCCCGCCCATCCCTGCACTGGGCCCCACCCCGCTCGACCCGCCGAAAAACGCAGAAGGGACTTTCCGCATTCCTCGAGTTCCGCCTAGAGTCCCACTAATGGGCCTCACGTTCAAGGCCACAGCGCCCAGAGGCCTTCTGATGTTGAACTAGGCGCTGTGCCCCACTGGAATCCAGCTCGCCCGTGATCTTGTGGACGCAAGAGGCGGTTCCGATAGTACAGCAGCGGAAGGCAAGATTACCTTAGTAAGTGTTACCTTTCTACTTTCGATATGTTAATGTGAAGTATGGTGTGTAGCGCTGAATTCTGTCAATGCTTATTCTAGGCGCCTGAGAACCCGCC
Organism: Lissotriton helveticus; assembly: GCF_964261635.1. Lineage (NCBI taxonomy): Eukaryota > Metazoa > Chordata > Amphibia > Caudata > Salamandridae > Lissotriton > Lissotriton helveticus. The sequence continues at coordinate 1,629,621,814 of NC_136065.1, read as the reverse complement.
TGGGCAAAACAGAGACCTCCCGCGCATGTCCTTGTTGAAATGTAGGGGATAGTGCTTTCATGCGAGGGAAGGCGCTCTATTTTTTGCTAGATTTTGAGCGATCTTTTTATAGAAGGTCAGAGGAGAGCGGAAGAGTGGGAGCTGGGAAGATTGCGCCTATGACGAAGGCTATTGATGTCAGAGCAGAAAGTGAGAACCTTCGTTAAAAAAGGAGTTATTGGTCGGTCTAAGTAATCGATGCCCGCCTGGCCAGACTCCTCTCACGCACCTGCCTCTCCGCCGGGGTTCGATCTCTGCCCCTCCACAGAGCCCTGATCCGGTCGGAAGGGGCGACCCGCCGCTCAATGCACAGAATAACATTCGATCAGCAGCAGAGGTGCCCAGGCAGAGTCATCTTAAGGAATTCTGAGGCCTCCGGCAAGGCATCTTTTAGGGCCCCGTTTTAGAACAACTTTTTATTTTATTACCCATTTCTGCTATTTGCAGATTGCGAGATACCAAATGCTATTGAAATAAATACTAAATTATCACAAATTGGGTGCCACAAATCAGCCAGGGTGTGTCTTGACGGGACCAATATCCTTCAACTGACACTGGGTAAAGGTGAGGTAGAGGAAGGCACAGAGTGAAGAAATTGAGATATATAGATAGGCAGAGCAATTTCCCATGTGGCCCCTTGGAAGGTGGGGGCCCTGGACAATTGCCCATGCCGTAAAATGTTTATTTTGGAAAAACATTGGGGGAGGTAGAGGAGAAAGAAGGGACTCTTCCTCCAAACTATATGTAAATAACGAAAAAAAGTCCCTCCGGGGAGAGAAGAAAGGTTTCCTTTTAAGTAACCCTGACCCACTGGGGTTACCCCGTGATGGCATGCTTCATCATAGGGTCCATCCCTAAGTGGCTATGGAAAGGGGCGTGCTACGACCAAACGAATGCGCGGGAGCACGAATCGTATGATATTCCTATACACCTATGCTGGTTGTAATGGTATTAGAGTGGGTTTTATTGTACATAAAAAGAAAGAGGTTAAAACATATCTGACAAGTCAGAAAAGGGTTAGTTTATTCACTCCCCTAGCCAATATGGTTAAAATATGGGAATGATGAGAAACTCCTAGGGCATATGACTCTCTGGTCAACTAGTTCCAAGCCCTACCCCAAGGCGCTTCTAGTTTTCTTCAGGACCCAGGAGGGTTGCTCTGGAGCCACGGGCGAACAGGTTTTACCCAGTGAGGGAGTAGCCTTGAAGAAGGTCTGACTACAGGAGTCCGTCTTTCCCCGATTTGGACTCATGAGGCCTGACTAGGGTCGCTTTCATAGATATTGTGAAAAAAATGAGAGAGAGACCAATTAGGTGAAATGAAGTTTACCTTCATTTTCACTATAGTCTGTATTTTCACCCTCTTCATTACTTGCTATTACAAAGAGATCAGTTGACTGTAGGAGTGGTGACAGGGAGTATACTATTAGTGCTCCTGCGTGTTTGTTTTGTCGTAGCACGCCCCTTTCCGTAGCAGGTTAGAGATGGACCCTGTGATGAAGCAGGCCACCAAGGGTTAACCCTGGTGGGTGAGGGTTACTTAAAAAGAAAACATTTTCTTTTCTATGACTAGGCTGTTGTTTTTCCATCTGTTCTTCTCTCCCTGGATGGACTCTTTTTGGTTATTTACGTTAAATGTTTCTGGACAGCGACAGAACACAGATTGAAAAGGGTTCCATGGTCAGCGCAGGTGAGCAGAGCGTCAGGGTAAGGCTGAAGAGGAGACCACACTGGATGTGGAAGCAGAGAGCCCGTCCCCGGCTCCGACAGGACACCACGTCCCTTTCTTCTAACGAAAACAATGGAAATGATTGCTATTCTGCGCTCGGCAATAAATTGCAACCTTTGAGCTTTTGTGGCGTTCCGAAAATAGACATTTTCCTTTTTATTTTCGTAGCCTTTATTGCCACAGCTGGAAGCGTTGTCCCGCCCTCCCCCACAGGGGCGCTTTACCTGAGACCTCTTCGTGAAGAGATCCGGGTGGGTGGGCGTGGGGGAAGGAACGAGGTGTTTAGCCAGGTGGTAATGCACGGTGAGATATCGAGAAGATGAGAGGGGTGCTGCAACATGCATTCACGCAGCATTCCGACGAGAAACGGATTCACTGAAAAAGATGAGGTCATTAAGAAACGGGCAAGAGTTATTCAGAGGAGGGATTTACAAATATATAGGGAGGATGCACAGCGAAATGGAGTGAGGTGAGGAGGAGAGATGTAAAGAGAAGTAATCCGGGGCATGCGACAAGGCAGGCGAGGCGGAGGCAGAGGGGTCTAAAAAGGGTCGAGTAATAGAGAGAATGTGAGACAGAGACGCACAGTGGAAAAACTGAATGGGAAGCGGGAGATTGCACCATTGCAAACATATCTATTTATGTGATTGTCTTGCACAGAGCTGCGTGCCATGTTTCTCTCACTTTAGAACCCTGTGGTGAAGGTCTGTTTAGGAAAGGAAAAGGAGTCTGTAGTCCATTCATGGGTGGGACCGCGCTTTGGCCAACATTCTTCAAACCCAACCCAGTCCTGAGGGGTTTCACAGTCGGAGGCAGGTCTGGATCACGTGTCAGAAGTTTCCTGATCTGGTCCTGTTCTTAATCAAGAGTTCAAGGCATTCCAGAACCTCGAGCCTCGGTGTTACGGGTACTTATAAGTCCACTGATTCATCAAATATGCAGTCATGGACAAGGATTCTGCAGGCATCCAGCACCTTCGCCCTGGACTTTGCATGTGCAGGTGCCGGTGGAGTGTGCTCTGAAGGCTGCTCCGTGCAACCTGTGGGTGAGCTTCTTTGATGGCCCCATGGACAGGATAATGCAGAAGGCAAGCAATGCCACACCCAGGGCTTGAATCAGTCGAGCCCATTCCACCCCCCACTTTCAGTCTCTTCAGAGAGTGGAAGGATTACTAAAGCATGGAGAACTCTGATTGATGCCTTTGATCACTTATTGACCAGGGATTGTCCAGCTCCGCTGCCCTGTAACCCCCGGCCCACAGGAATCTCAGTCTTTGTTGCTTATGTACAGAGGAAACTCTCATCCAGTGAAACACGTGGCCCAGGTATTACCCAGGATCACCGGGCTACCTTCCAGCAAAGTTATCAAGGCGTTCACTCCCAGCCTCCAGACATGCCCTTTGCCTGTGATCAAACCATCCAATACACAGACAAAGCAAAGCAGAAAAGAGTGCTGTGGCCACATCAGTGAACCCCCAAAGACACCTAGGACAGGAGGGAGAATCACAACAGAAAGAAATGGGAACAAACATTCATTAATGTGAAGAAAGGTGAGCAACCAGGACTCTTCCTATAATCAGAGGCATGCAACAGGCCTCCCTTGACCTCCTCACCATCCCAAAGAGAGTAGGCACCATGATCTAACCATACTGCAGCACAACTGCAAAGACACAAACTCTGGTTTGGCTCTGACTCCAAACTCCCTAGACTTAACTGCCAAATCCCTCTAACCAAAACACACAGAGAACGAGGTAATCGATCCTTATGGGCAGAACAGCAAAGAAGCACCTGGATACCCACCTGGGTGATAAGTAGCACTCTAGAAATCGACTGACTGATTGATTGATGGAAGAACCATAAAAAGATTCACAAGAAGGAAAAAGATCTCTGAGACATGAGAACATGCAATGTAGTCCGCAGAGCCCTTTCATCCAAGATCTTCTGAGATAAATGAAGGAACATATATCAACAAGGTGAAAGAGACAGAAGAGCACAGCATCTCAGCTGTGACCTTATGAAACAACATTTCCCAAATCTCTATAGAGCCAAGATGTAGACCTAGCTTACAAGAGGGTACAGCAACCAGTGACAAGCAGCACACCCTGGATTGCGCAATTAGAGATTTGCAAAATCCCTAAGAAGCACAACAGTAGAGCGACACTAGCAACTGAGAAATAGCATACTACTGAAAGCACGCAGAAGACACTGACTAGTTTACGATATACTTTTGTATTCAGTTCTTTTCAAGAAACATGCTTGCTGCTTCAACCAAGGGCTAAGGCAGGGTGCTGCCTCAATCCATCTACAAACCCCTGGAGCCACCCTAGAAGAAGCACCAACTTCCCCATTATAACTGGATGATGTGAATGTTGGCTCCCTTTGCTATGAGATGATCTGACTGATGATCTGATTAGGTCGTTGCCATTAGAACAAGGCCTTCAACATAGCAGTAGCGCCCAAGGGAGCATCGCCCTCCTGGATCCCAAATAACAGAGACAAAATCTCTTTCACTTTTAAGAACCAAGTCCATGGATGTATTATTGTTACTGCAGGTGATTCTCATATTTCCACGCCCTGAGTCCTATTTAGACGGTTTGTTCTTACTTTTGCTAGTTCCTTGCGGATGCTGACTTGATTCTGAGGCTACTACATCACACCACTGCATTTGGCAGTCTTAGGCCATTCTTCCATGTGACCGATGCCTTCCAGGCAAATTGGCAACATTCATTCTGGCATTCCACAGCCCTGAGCCCTACATTGAGGGCAGGTCTTATATTAACAAAATCTTCTTAGCTAACATTTAATTCCTTAATCTTTCGACTCATCTGCATTTCGCAGGTGTCATCTCCGTTTGACTATTATTCACTTGCCTTACAAATAAAATGCCTCCATGGATTTTACCGCGGGGTCACCTGCTTTTCAAATCCATATCGCCCTCCAAAAGTGTTAATTCTTTATTCACCTTAAAGGGATCCCATTTTATATGCCTGACTTCACCTCCATTTTTGAGGAAAGAGTTTGAGAGTTATGAATTCCAGTAGCATCTTCTCCCATCATGCAGATGAGAAAACTCAACATTGGCTTCCGGGTAAACCCGCCAAACTCACAAACCTTCATTATGTCTGGGTGATGGCTTCACTTCCTGATGAGTTCATCCTGCCCCAAGTTGACAACTTCCTGCTATTTGCTTCTGAGTTAGAGTGGATTGCCATCCTCTAAGTTGCTTGACTAACTGTGCGCTGTACCTAAGAAGCAGCCGCTGTGACTCAGGTACCCTAGAGCAGCAGATGAAGACCTGCTCCCTTGGCCTTGTGCCCAGTGCTTCTGATGAATGTTACATGAACACTGTACACTTTCCCCTATATCTGGGAGGGGGTTTGATGCCAGTGAAATGCCATAAGAAGAGGACTTTCTGCCAAGGGCTTAACTATAGATAGAGCATCAGGGGCATACCCTAGTTATGGCTTTTTTCACTGCATAACCAGGGAATTGGGGCCATTTCTGTGCTTGCATCAGAGACCATGAGGCCCTTGCCGTTTTCTGCAGGGCAGCTGATTTTAGGTCTTGCCTAGCATCGCAGCTTAAGCGCGGCTCGCTCTGCGAGATCCATTGTCGTCGGGTTGCTTTCGGAAGTGGGGTTGAAGCTCCGCACATGCTTTCAATTGGCGCGCGTCACACTTTATGTTAAACGCTCGCTTTTGATTTGGAGTGAGGCTTGTTTGTTCCCACCCTGTCTCCTTTTGGCCCCAGCCCACCCGGACTGGATAGTTTTGCTTGCGCACGGCGTCTCTTTTGCTCGCACATGACGTCTCTTCCGCCTTGCTGCACGTTCGCAGAGAGTAAACCCTGACAAGCTCAGTGTAAGGAAGGCTTGCCTCGCTGTTGCCCCTGCTTTTATTATTTTGTGAATAAGGCTTGCGCTGCTGCGTGCTTCCAGTGCTGCACCAGCTAAGTGTGGGATTCTTGTGCAGTTGCTGCTCGTGCATTTCTTGTTTAGTGCTCCACAACCTCCAAGGCTGTGCTTGTTTTGTTAGACATGTGTCCACTGCTGGTTCGTGTGCTGTGCATGTAGTGCTAGAGTGACTGCCCAACTACCACCAGCGGTATTCAAGTCCAGAGCAAGAGTGGATTTTAGAGCTGATGCCCATGCTGTGCCTTTTATGGGTTTAACAAGCGCACGTTAGTGCTGTGTGCGCGCGTGCTGCATATGTGAAGGAAGCGTTAACAGCTGCCGCGCAGTCTGTCTCGAGCCGGGGAGGCTTGTAGTGCTGCTGCGTGTGGTGTTCCTGTTAAGTGTGAATACATCTGTGTCAAGCAGAAACTGAAGACAGAAGGACGCTCAAATGTAAGTAGTTAAGTTAGGTTAAGATGTAAAGAAGGGGGTCCTCACATGAAGAAGCTCAGCCTCAATGACGCAGCAATTACACTCCAAGATCTAGAATCTTGGCTTTACTACAACATGCCTTGCCTATTCCCATAGTTTACCTGTTTGGTGTTAAGAAACCGTGCACTGCTGTGTCTGGTGCTGGACACATTATCTATGAATCAGAAATTTGCACTCCTGCACATACTGTCACTGTGTGTGCATGCGCGTGCGTTTGAGAAGCTAGCATTTAAGTTGCTTATGCAGTACCTGAAGTGGACTAGAGAGAAGCTTGCACTGCTCCTGCCTTGAGATTAGATACATACAGTCATCAGCTAAACCCCCGGTTTGTAACAACAACAGGCAAAATAGCTTTTGGTATACAGTGCTCTCACTCTTACTGCGAAGCATGTTGGTCTCATGGAAGTGAATTCATTGAAATTACTATGTGGGGTTGGTTGCAGTAATGAGTTAATTGAACACCGAGGAGGTGATTCTGGGAGCAAGGTGTATGACTGAGGGGGTGACCTCAGCATTCCTTACGGGGTGGGTGTTTGTTATGCCACTGGCTGCAACATCAGCAAGGTAGGAGCACTCATGAGGTTCATGTGGTGTCTGTTCTATGTGCTGTATTGAACTCTGAGAAAGCCTTTTGACTATACAAAAGCCACAATGGTTGCCATTGTCAATGACTGTTTCCTCATAGTGCCTTCTGCTTGAGAGCACAGGGTCACAGAAGGATGTGTGTGCATAGCCACAGTAGGCTCGTGTTCCATGGTGGGAAGTGCCACTAGAGTCGCATTAAGGGAGCGCACAGTAAATGAGAGCTCCTCCAGGTTTTTGTGGTTGCTGCCTGCTCAACCCCTGGAGGTGTTTGCAATTGTTCTGGTCTGACAAGCAAGGTTAGCTTATAATGATACCACAACTTATAAATGATATTTAAACAGCAAGTTCAGGTGTAATCACGAAAGGATTACATATTGGATAATCCTATGTCACAAGGATATTGCAGTCCCAGAGGAGTTCCCTGACTAAATAGTGGAAAAGGGCTGAAGGCTGAGTGCTTTTATGTCACACAACTCCTTTTTACACATGGGCAGGCCAACACCCCCTGCCATCTCGGAGCTCCAATTAAATCAATGATCTCTTGGTTCTTCAAATTAAATAGCTCTTGTGGTTGCCGATGCCATACAATTAATTTAGATGTGAAGTTTTCTACATCTAGTTTTTATTTTAAAAAGATGACTTTTGCAGCCCTTTTAAGTTGTTTTGAGAAAAAAGGTTGCCAACATCAATCTAGTTTTAAAGGTATGTAGAAAATAGTTTTAAAAATAACACTTTCATCTTACTTGCCAACTAGGACTTAGAAATAAATATTGCTAGCTCGCGTAGGAAAACTACATAAGGGTGCAGATGCAGGAAAAGTGGGAAGCTTTGCTAACTGTTGGCAGACAAATTAGTTAGATCCACGTAATACTTCCCACATGTGATAATAACTTTGCATATCTCTCCTGATAAGTAAAGAATTGCTGTTTTGAGGGAACGCAATAATTGGAAGCCATTTCATTCTACCAGAAAAGGAAGTACGGTTACTTCTTTCCAACATCAGATGTTCCAAGACTACATTTACCCACTAACTGCTTCCCACCTTCGACATTGATGGCAAAGGACATTCTACGTTTTTACAGCATTGTGTTATTGGATTTTGATGATTTCTTAAAAAAAAAAAAGCATTTGCTATGCAATAGGTCTCGCATTTGCGAGAGTTTGAGCTATTGGCATTGTAAATAACAATGCCTTTTACTTATGTGTTTTGAAAAGCTGCAAGCGGTGCATAAACACGCAAATTTCTTACTTGTAGACCTTGGTTATGAAAAGCACGGCTGCCAGTAAAAGAGGCGTAGTTACTGCCAGCGGTGCTTCCCGTAAGCAACGACTGTAAGTACAAAGTGCGTGTTTACGCACCACTTGCAGGTTTTTAAAATACATAAATAAAAGGCATTGGTATTTACAATGCCAATAGCTCAAACGCTTGCAATTGCGAGACCGATTGCATTGCAAAGGCTTGTTTATTTACCCTGTAACCACCAGAGCAAGCAGACGTCCTCCAGTGCAGTGCTATGCGGGGACAAGCCCTGTGCTAGACAGGGACATCGTGCGACGCTGTCACTGCTGGAAGCGGCCAGCCCACCGCTGTCAGGTGCGGCTCTGTTCTGCTGATGGCCGCCTCTATGAGCTGTGTCTGCCTCGATCACACGCTGGGCAGTCACAGCCACACGCAGCCGTGATGCACCGCACACCGCTGTAACCTAGGAGACTGAAAGCAAAGTAAAGAATAAAATAGCAGGTGCCAAAGTAAAAGCAATCCAATGACTTCATCAGATATTTAATGTACCTGCCTCTTCCTTGCTTTTAGCATTCGTTGACGCGTCGCCTGGGTTTCAGGCCGCTATACAAGGCATTGGAATAACATGAGTAGACGAAGCATGGTGTATAACATGTCAGAGCATTGTATAAAGCACCAGTAATAACCGGCGTAAAGGCATGGGACAAACAATGAAAAGGATGACATGGCACCGCAGAGCAGTGCTTGTTTGAGCTGCTAGGAGCACGTCCACGAGGATGGACAGACAGACGGGGATGAGAGCGGCAGAAGGGAAGTGCCTGAGAAGGTCTAGCAGGGCAGATTCTTACTGTCCAGGGGATGAACCCTCCCTCCGGCCCAGGCAGCAAGTCTCAGCCGAGTCACGAGAGGAGTGGACAGAGCGAGTGTCTGACTGCAGGTGATGAGAGAAGGGCTGTAACCAAGGCAGGAACTCGCCGCCGCTTCTAATGCGAATTCCAAGTCTTGTAGACAAAGGCTTTGCAAACCGGAGCGCTACAGATATTCTAGTGAGGAAATATCTGACACCAAAGGATGTTCCCATCAACAAGATATGGCTGGAGCAACTGCTCAAGCTGGGGCCAACCAGCTGTGCAGACAATCCATTCATCCAGCTGTGCAGACAATCCGTTCATCCAGCTGTACAGACAATCCATTCATCCAGCTGTGCGGACAATCCGTTCATCCATCTGTACAGACATGTCATTCATCCAGGTGTACAAACAATCCATTCCATCCAGATGTATAGACAATCCATTCATCCAGCAGTGCAGATAATCCGTTCATCGAGCTGTATGAACAATCCATTCATCCAGCTGTGCAGACAATCCATTCATCCAGCTGTGCAGACAATCCGTTCATCCAGCTGTACAGAAAATCCATTCATCCAGCTGTGCGGACAATCCGTTCATCCATCTGTGCAGACATGTCATTCATCCAGGTGTACAAACAATCCATTCCATCCAGATGTATAGACAATCCATTCATACAGCTGTGCAGATAATCCGTTCATCGAGCTGTATGAACAATCCATTCATCCAGCTGTGCAGACAATCCATTCATCCAGCTGTGCACACAATCCGTTCATCCAGCTGTACAGACAATCCATCCATCCAGCTGTGCGGACAATCCGTTCATCCATCTGTACAGACAAGTCATTCATCCAGGTGTACAAACAATCCATTCCATCCAGATGTATAGACAATCCATTCATACAGCTGTGCAGATAATCCTTTCATGGAGCTGTATGAACAATCCATTCATCCAGCTATGAAGGCAATCCATTCATCCAGCTGTGCAGACAATCCGTTCATCCAGCTGTACAGACAATCCATTCATCCAGCTGTGCAGATAATCCGTTCATCGAGCTGTATGAACAATCCATTCATCCAGCTATGAAGACAATCCATTCATCCAGCTGTGCAGACAATCCGTTCATCCAGCTGTACAGACAATCCATTCATCCAGCTGTGCAGATAATCCGTTCATCGAGCTGTATGAACAATCCATTCATCTAGATGTACAACCATCCATTCATCTAGCTGTGCTGACAATCCGTTCATCCATCTGGAAACCCAATCCATTCATCCACCTGTGCAGACAATCCATTCATCCAGGTGTACAGACACTCCATTCATTCAGCTATACGGACAATCCGTTCATCCAGCTGTACAGACAATCTGTTCATCCAGCTGTGCAGACAATCCATTCGTCCTTCTGTACGTACAACCCGGTCACCCAGGTGTACGGACAATCCGTTCATTTAGCTGTACGGACAATCTGTTCATCCAGCTGTGCACACAATCTGTTCATCCAGGTGTACAGACAATCCATTCATCCAGATGTATGGACAATCCATTCATCCAGCTGTGCTGACAATCCATTCATCCAGCTGTATAGACAATCCATTCATACAGCTGTGTGGACAATCCCTTCATCCAGCTGTACAGACAATCTTTTCAGCTGTACAGACAATCCGTTCATCCAGATGTACGGAAAATTCGTTCATCCAGCTGTACAGATATTCCATTCAATTCAATTCAAAAAATCTTTATTTCGACCAATTTAGCCATAAAATAATACAATATATAAAACAGACAGTAAAAAGGAGGTCGGGGAAGTTATATAAAAAAAGGGCAATGGGATAGAACAGGTAACAATTAAAATTCATTTATATACACATGGCAATATTTTTGTACGGGCAAAAGTACCCTTTAGTTAAAAACAAGAAATAAAAATGATGTCAAATTCAGAGCACACATTTCTCACCATTAAAGCTAGCAAATATTCCATTCATCCAGCTGTGCACACAATCCATTCATCCAGCTGTGCACACAATCCATTCATCCAGCTGTGCACACAATCCATTCATCCACCTGTGCACACAATCCATTCATCCAGCTGTGCACACAATCCATTCATTCCACACAACTTGCATTTCTCACTGCACAGGCAGAACTGCCACCCCATATAGGCTATATATGCCACTACCACTGGGGTTATGTATCCCACACTGCGCAGGCAGTACCTAGACTCACAGAGCGTGAAGTAGGGCATATCTGAAAGCAGCGCAACCACCTTAGACGGGTTATCATCCCACTGCGCAGGCAGCAAGCCGACCCCAGGAGGGGTACAGTCGTAGAAGGCTCTGGCAGCTCAACATGTAGCGCCATCCGTGACTCAGCTAATTATGGCTGACCACAGGATGGAGAAACTCCTGCTCTGCACTCTCCAGAACCGCCCTTTAAAATATTGTTCATGGCGTGCGTTTCGGGTGGATAAGGGGGTCGAGGTTGAGACATTTGGCACTGGCTGATCCTGTTAGGGGAAATGGCTGGCCCTGCTCTGTGGCTTCGCAGAATGTGCCGGGAGTCGGTAAACATCCGCCGAAGGGCGGTGCGGGCCCTGCTCCGGGGCAGCGGCCTCTGCCCCCCAGGGGCTCGTGCTCCTCAAGCTCTATTTCCGGCCATTCAAGTGCGCATTCAAAGGTGGTGGCCTAAAGGAGGTCCGGAGAGGAGGATATTCCTGGGCACATACATTGCTGTAAAGAATAAGTAATGCACACTTTATATCCATGAGAAAAGTATACATTCAGGAAGCCAGGCCCGAGTTTAAAAGCAGAGAGATTTGTGGCAAGGCAAGAACAGGGTTATATTGTTATTTACATCCAAAGAGAAGGGCCCTGACTCCGTTCCTGGCCTTCACTCCACTCCAATGAGAATGTATACCGGATTTTCGTAGTGGGATTTGGCAAAAGGGCCACGTGGTCTGCACGTGCTGCTCGGCTTCCGCCCCTCGTGGAGAGAGTGATGCAGAAACAGGCGGCAAAAGAGCCGGCCTGGCCTGTTTGGTGTGAAAACAGAACCTACTTGCAGAACGCCCGGAAAAGTAACAAGTGTCCATGTGGCTGTTGGCACAACAACAATTGTCACCAGATAATCCTTAATCAAACAGGCGGGTCTGCAGGTGGTGGAACAGGGGCAAGTGCAGCTTCTGGGTACCATGTGATGTGGACTCAAGTGAGCTTCAGCAGGAATGGGGGGGGGGGGGGAGTATGAGGCTGCTTGGTAAGAGCTGCCACAATCTAGTTGTCCTGCACTGATGGGCCCAAAACCCAGCTCTAGCCAGGGCTGGCTGTATGGAGAGGCAAGTCAGGTTGCCAGTTAGACACCACAATGAACGCAACATGCCACCAATTCTATTCCCTCTCGAGTGGGAGGAAAGTTAAAAGGGCGATGCAAAATGTTACCATCTTTAGGATTACCCTGGCCCTGCCAGAGGGTGTTGGTGCTTTTCCCTACTGATGACTCAATCTACCGGTGCTTTCCTGTGCTTTATCTGAACTGTGATGTTGCCTCTACACATCGCCTTCATCTACCACCAGATCCGGTTTGTGTGATTTATTTTATGCAGCTCACTGGCCCATCATAAGGTGGTGCACTACTGACATCTTAAACTCTGCAGATTTTTCTGGACAGCCGGAGACTGCACTATACAGAGTGGTTAATCTTAAGGAATGGACAGTGCCGTCATTTAAAAAAAAATTGGCGCTTGCCCCACAAAATCTGAAGCTGGAGATCTCCTCGGTTTACCTTGAGCTGTCAGCCACCTCACACCTTCCAGCTGTGCTAAGGTGTGGGTGTGTGTGTGTGTATGTATTATTATAATCCGTTGGCTCATCTACCTCCACTGGCTCCCTGTTGCGACAAGTGCAGCACTCATGGGAGTGAATCCTCATGTCAATCTTCACTTTCCCCACAACGCCAAAATGAATGTACTGGAAGTGCACAGTCCGGTGCAAATCAGTGTCATTTATTTTGTCTGCTGTTAGAAATGACCATCTTTTGTCTGATATTCCCCCAAATTTTTGCCTTTTGTAGCAGAACCCATTATTTTTAGCATCAGGACTCAGGATGGTGTTGTAAACAACTCATTCCTGAGTTTCAAAGGTTAACCTAAGAGCTGCTACCCGGTCCCGTCCTAACTTCAGAAGATGCCCATCCATTCACTGGCAAATGCAGCTCACACCTGGGCCTTCCTGCCTTGTGTATCACTATAAAGACTGATGCCAAACACAGGCGAAAGGGAACAAATGACCAGAACCAGTTTTAGGGTTAGACAAAGGGGTGTTCCCCACCCACAGGCTGGCACTGAGTATAACAATGGCACCCCCAGAGCCTGAAATCTAAATTCTGCTGCATCTGAGAAGATTCAGGTCCCACAGACCTCCTGAGAAGATTCAGGTCCCACAGACCTCCTGAGAAAATTCAGGTCCCACAGACCTCCTGAGAAGATTCAGGTCCCGCCGTCCTTCTGAGAAGATTCAGAAAAAAATCCTGCTGGCCCCACTTGCCTTGAACCAAGGACTGCAGAAGTGATCCAAGGGTCAGATGGCTGATCTATTTGAGATATATGGACACAACAAGCTTCCAGAGGCCCATCCTGCTATCCAGCTAACCAGTACAAACTGGACCTGATCTGGTCCCCTCTGCTGGCCGCTGTGGGAGTAAGTCCTGAACTCCCCTACCTCAATTGCTGTTCTGAAGGTCCTGAACCCTTGGCTGTAGTCAGGGTGCACTTCTCCATGCCTATCTGAAGGGTCCATCGGATCTGACACAGAGCCATACAGCTCCTACTCAAAGGTTTCAAAGGATCTGATGCCAAGCAGTGCCGAGCTGCGCTACTCCTAACCAAAGGCATATGCAGTAGATTAAAATCAAAATCAACAAAGGACTAGCATCTTCTGACTGATGTGACGAATACATGTGCACCCTAAAAAGAGAAAACTATGGGCAGATCAAAACTAAAAGTTTACAGAAAAAAAGACCAGGCCGAAGAACATTTAAGGGGTACAAAAAAGCTCAACAGAAAGCCGAGGCACACAATCAAAGAGAGACACCAGGAGATAACTGTGTCCCCAGGAACAGTAATCAGTTTATCAAAACATGTACTGGCTGATGCGCAACTAACATGTTCAGTCTAGGACAGTCCTTCTGTCCATCCACTAAAAGAGACTTTGTGCAAACAAGCAAAGACCTTTTTTTAAATTTATAAAATAATTAAAACTTAAGAAAATGTTTGCCATGTTAGCAATGCAAGAATCCAAAACCAGACCCCAACCAAATACTATAAACCGAGAAACCTTAACTACCAAAGACATTGAAACATTAGAAATTTAGCATAATTTGATGGAGGAACTACCTTCCCCAGTTCTATACCATGTGGCCTACAGTGATCCTGTAGCTTTCCTGGAAAACTAAAGTTTTGAGCAAATGAATGGCAAGAGAGGTCTTCATAATGAATGTAAATTCACTCCTCAAATGACATATGATGTGATTGATACTTTCCACAATATAGCTGTGAAGAAATTAAAGAAAAGGGACAATGTGGGAGGCATTTTAAATATAATCTGACCTGGGTACGATGGACAATGCTAACAAACTTAAGGAAGACTAGAATATGGTGACAAAACCCTCAGATCAAAGTGGAAACATGGTCATCACAAACAAAGAAAAATATAAAAATGGCTCTGAGACCATTATGACTTAAATTGCCGGCCAACCTGTAATCCTGCCTCCACTCCCCAATGGTAATAAATAGCATACCATACTCTGTGCATCTGCATATGTAGTTTATGCCATGATATGTTTTCATGTGTTTTTTTGTAACAAAAGATATTTAATCAAAACCAGGAAGTAAGGATTTAAATTTGTATAGCGAGATAAAATTACATTGAAGAGATACGTGGCTATTTGGAAGAGTTGTTACCCATGTAACTTGACTGTTACATGCAATCTGTGAGGCAGTAAAATGTTTTTATCGTGTAAATTTTGCTGTACTGTGGTAATAAACTCGAATTTAACCTTGGCACTGTATTAATGAATGTGTGGATGCATATTTATTAGCATAGTAGCTTCAACTAATAGGAATCATTGGGCTACATGAATTGTCATTGCCATTGCATAAATATTAGTATTAGATTGCATATACTACCAGATTATATACTAGCTAACATTTGCAACGCTCTAGGTTAACATCTTGTTTGCATTCTGATGGCAAGGATATAATGCCTCAGGGACGGCGTTAGTATATAGTTACGCAATACACTAGTAGGTGTAATATATTGAACAAGACCCATAACAAAACTATATTTGAATGTTTGCTGTGGGTGGAGGGCACATACGGGCACATGCATCATTGTGAATTGCATTCGCAAACGGTGCGAATTGCAATTTTCGGCCGTTTGCGAATGCAATTGACAAAATTGGGATGCATCATGTTTTTCGCAATTTTAGGAATCGCAATCATGTTGCGATTTCTAAAATTGCGATTGCATTTAAGAAATCGCAATTTTAGATTTCTTAAATGCAATGCATGAACATTTTAAATTTGAGAATTCGCAAATAGGGAGAGGTAAATTACCATGAAGTTGACCTTCATGGTAATTTGCGAAAACTTTCATAAATGCACAAAAGTGCATTTTTGAAAGTTTCATTTTACACACACACATGCCCTTGGCGCGTGTGTGTGTGAAAAATGCACTTAAAGTTATATTTCAGGGGTGCAGGAGGGGGTCCTTTGGACCCCCACTGCACCCTTGAAATTGCATTCTCAATTTGCAATTCGCAAATTGCTAATCGCAAATTGGGAATGACTTCCCATTGATTCCTATGGGCCTCTAGGCCCATAGGAATCAATGGGAAGGGATTCCTTAATTGGGATTCGCAAATTGTGAATCGCAATTAAGGAATTTTAAGAAATCGCAAAATAAATTGCGATTTCTTAATGCATAGCCTTTTGCGATTTCTTAATTGCGATTCCTTAATTTTCGCAATTAAAAAATCACAAACGGCATTAATGATGCATGTGGCCGATAGTGTTTTAAAATAGTGCAAAATATTTCTACCATCCCGATGTCCGCAGGCAGTGGCCAGCAGGGTTATTTGACCTCAAGCTCAAAGGGAGTTGGTATATCCAGTGCTTAATTTGAAACAGTGGTGTCCGGTGCTCGACCCCGGCACTTAATTGTCCACACTGGCACTTATGACCGTCTGCCACATGGTGGCGCAGTCTATGTAATTTAGAAAAGAGGACAACAACTGTTGTTTATTTATATAATATACATAACAAATTACTAATACCTGCTGCCCAAGTCTTTCTTATAGCTTTAGGGACATGGAATAGTCTGAATTGTCACACTCGTGGGAGTGAAATGATTAGTAGTTTTGTTGGTTCTGTCATTGGCAGCACTGTCAGGGGGGATGGGAGGTGCAAGCTGCAGTGGCCTCCTGACAAGAGCCCTGGCACTTATTTTTATACAAATTAAGCACTGGCTATCTGCCATAGTTGGAGACTGTTTGTTATTATAGGTGCAGTCTTCCTAAGCTTTAATTGTCCCGGCCCCACAAACTCTGAGAGTGCCAGCTACCAACCGCACAGAAGCCTACTGCACCATGGCGGCAGGTATGACACCTGTGTGCCCAATGCTTTCCTTGTACTTGTACTTTGCCACTTCCAGCAAACATCAGGTGCTTTCCAAAGACGTTCTTGGCTTTTCATTCTGAAATACTCTATTGTTGGAGAACAGAACACAAAATACAATTTGTGTGCTTGGTTTGTATTGTAAAATGCAGTATCCCATTTCAACGTTTACTACCTCATTTTCATGCAACTTTTATTTTTTTTACTTTTTGATTTTTTTGTTGTCGAGGACAGCCTTCGATTTAATTAAAAAATAAATCTGAGCACCTAATCCAAAAGAAAATATTGCAAAGGGGCTATTTGCTAAATTAATCTGGAGCTAGGGGTAAGGGAGGGAGTAGAACGGCTAGGCCACGAGGCACTTTTTTGCGACCATTATATGTTTCCGGACAACCTGTAGCTTCTTACAATAAGCTTGTGATGGGTACAATCCTGAGATGTCTACGTTTGATGGGGAAAATATCGAGTGACATCAAAAACATGTTATTGGCGTCGGCTTCACTTTCTCCTCCGGAGAGCTGTGCCCGTTTTCCATTCCGTGCCAGTCCAAGGTTCCTCGGGCTAGGACAGACCCCACACCGGGACAAGCCCCCCTCCGGAGAGGAGCAGCGGCACATTCCTGCACCTACCAAGCGCGTTGTTTCCTAGGGGGTGAAGGGGGTAGGGGAGTTCCCAATGTGCGTGCCCTGCTTGTTTCGTAAATTCTGACTTGGCGTAAAAAACGGTTGTAGACAATTATCTCGGTAAACCGTCGGTTTGTTGTTTTTGCACAATCTCTTCAAACCTCGCATTTGTTTTTCCCAAAATGGGAAGCTGCCAAAGCTCCGTGGCTTAGAGCGGCAAAGCTAGGATGTGACTCATGTATCTGTTTCAGAGAGCGAGAAAACGAGAAGTTATTGCACCATGCCATTGAAAAATAGTGGCACCCGTCCTCCTGAAACAGTCACAAACATTGAGGGCTCCAAGCCTGCGGAGAGCTCCATCTGCTTTGGTTTTTGGTTTATTCATGAGGCTCTGCTTGGCTGTGCTCTGTTATGTTTTCCTTTACTTTGTTAATATTCACAGTCGGAGCCATGTTGTCAAAGGATGTCTGCCTGGGTGGAAACCTCGAGACGGACAGCAGTCTGACCCTTTGTTATACCCCTGAGCAAAGATCGATGATTCAACCTTTTATGTTAGCTTGTCGCTTCTTTTCGTTTGTTTAACTTTGATAGGGCTTTTCTTTGTGCCATTTTCAGGAACCATAATGCATCGGATCGATCAGAGTTCACAATTGGGCTGGATTAACAAATCAGACATTCAAATATGGCGAAGAATATTAGGCTCCAAAATAAGGACAGAGAATGTCTAGGTTCCAAGCCAGGTAGGTAGGTTTATTAAAGGTTAATGGTTTACAGAAGGCAAACATCAAGTTAGCATCCATTAATATTCAGAGTGTGTATGCTTCAATTAATATGCAGGTCAAAAGAAGTAAATCAAAGTCCGATAATGAGGAAACACAAGGTCGCCTAAAAAAACAAAAAGGACAAAGACAAATCAGGTTTCTGATTTGGGACAATACCCTAAATCTCCTCCTCTGCTCTAAGCTGCACGAATCACTCTGTGAATTCCAATCTATACCGCACTAGCTAAAATATACCGTTCGAACATTTCACTCACCTACACACAGTTCTCATAAGACTCTCCCATCATGTTAAAGCAAGATGATACAATTATGAGCCAGTTGGGTTCTCAGGCCTCCTCACAACACAAGCTTCTCTTTTCATTTACATTATCTGTAACAAGGTGAGATACACTTACCAAGCTATACTATGCAGGTGGCTTCTTGAATGTGCTATTCCTTAAAGCATTCCACGATTATCACATAGAAAACATTTCTTCACATGGGAAAGAAAGCAAAAGAACATCGCATTCATTAATTAGAACTCTAGTTCGCCTAGAAATCGCCTATTATCTGTCATTCAGTTCATTGTTTCCCTCTTGTCAACCACTGTGAGTCTGTTGTGCAATTTAAAGTACTCAAGCGCCCATCAAACAACGTAAATGGGGCACTTGGGGAAGGTGTACCTGTTCAGGCTGGGTAAGTTGAAGAACAGATACTTACCTAGGTCTAGTACATACACATATCCAATTTTACCCCACTTAAAGTTCGATTCCAGTGATCCAGACCTCTGATATGGAGCACTCTCCACCCCATTCTGGCTGGTGACAGGAAACTTCCCCGTTTCAGGACACTCCTCTACCAGGAGGTGGGCCCTTTCTAAACTCTCCCCTCCGTTATACCACCTTTATCCTACTAAAACAACGAACCGGCTTACATGTCCAAATAACCATTTAAAGTTCCCCTATACTAATCCACCACTAATCCTCCTTGGTTTCCAGAGTAGATTGCTACTCACCAAAAAAGCACTTCTATGCCTCGTCAGGGAGACTAAGCACCAGATAAATACAATTGTAATAATGGGATCTTGGTTCAGATTAAATGGGACCACTTTAGTTAATGTATAATGGTACTAGACCCTGTTTGGGGATCACAGGGTACACAGCGGATTCTAGGCCCAACAGTGATGGTTTAGGTTGTTTGTCGCTTGGGTATGCCCTACTACAGCTCTACATAGTATGCTAAGTACACCCTTTCTGCACTTTTCTTTCATGGTAGCAAGGGCGAGCAGTCAACCAACAGACACCATTAGGCATTGTTGAACCCAGTGCAGATCTATCCAGACAAAATATTGCACAGTTCAATAAGAATGCTAGCATAGGTATGAAATCTCAGTTACTATCTTTAGTAAGGCACTACATCCAGTGCACACTCTCAGGGCGATAGGAGGTATCCAAAGACTACCACTCCTAGTATACTGTGGGCAAAGCTATTGATTAGGCATAGGTGTTGATTACTTCAATCACCCCACTAAAATACTTAACTCTATTCAACGTCTTTTTATCCCTTTGCTAACTTGGCAAGAAAGTCTTAAGCTCACAGAGTAGAATCATCTGCTCATTCAAGTCGCTTGCTCTTCTTGCATGCAAAGCTCACGTTAACCTGCTGGTTGTGTTGCACTTCTCTTGGTGTGGTGGGTTTGGTTCGCTTACTCTACCTCAAAGCAGCAAATAAATCCCTGCTGAGTGCCAGAGTACCAACTTCATGTTGTAACCGAGACTGCAGGATGAGGTTGGCGTGGCAGGTCTGTGCAGTGGCACTCTTCTTTGGTGGTGACGGTATCTTTGACTGGATGCGGACAGGTGCTTAGGTACAGCAGTTGAGACCTCCAGACAGAATCCCCTGTGATGGGTTGTCTTTGGTAGATGCAATCTCTGGGCCAATCGGGGCTCTCCACTTAGGAAGCGGCTTGACTCAGTTCCAAGACATTGGCAGCACCAGTCTCTTGGGCTCACTGGGCATTGGCGGTTGACACAGTGCTGCTTGTTCTTGAAAAGGTTTTGGCCCGGTTCACACGGAAACTGCTCAGAAACTCTCTGTGTGGTAGTTCGCTTTCTGTGGGTGCTACTTGTGATGCCAGCACACGTTTTGGGGAGTTCACATAACAAGTTTACATGGGGTCTGTAGAATCCACTCTATGTGAAAAAAGCGAAAAGAAATGGTCAGAGCACACTGAAGATTCACAGAATACTGTATGCTTCCAGATTTATGTGCCTATATCAACGTACGGGCATGCTTTTGGTGTCATATAACAGATTCTGGACCTTTCATTACTTAGGACAGGCCTAGGACCCTGAACACATGCTAGATTAGCATGATGCTAGGCAGAGATCTTCAATATTTTTGATGCAGAAACCCCCATCAACATTTTTTAGGCATAAGGACCTGCTCCTAACAAAAATGTATAGAACCTGGTACTCCTCATCATCGGGAACTATGGACAACCATAAATGCCCCCAATTCCTAAGGAAAATCATTTGTACGGTGGAGAAATAATATTAAATAGTGTTTAGCATACCAAAGGTTTGTGGGTGACTGTGGTTCGCATTCAGAGACTTACCACACAGTTAACGAAAAAAAGAGTCTCCAGAAAGAATTACCAAAAAATGCACAATGGTACTTTATTTTTGACAAACAAAACATAATTTGACAAAACGTATTCAGATGATAACACCTTTGTGAACTAATGTAATGGGTGTGCCTGTTTTTCACCAGAGAAACACTCAAACTGTGGTTGCACCTCATTAGTACAAGTTTAACACCAAAATATAGCAATAAGCAATAAAAAGTTGACCAGTCCAGCTTTGCAAAGGGCCTTCTCCTGCGCGGCAACACATGTCACTGCTTTCTTGTAACTTTTGAACCGTTTTGAGTATTTAAAAAAAGTTTTAATATAAAATCAGCAGATTATGAGGCAGATGATGGATTATGTGGCAAATCTATAATTATGCTAAAATCGCTGTGGCCACATAATCGTATATTTCTGTGGCCCAGGGTATAATGGCTGTAATGCATGGGCTAAAACTATAGTGCAAGGCATGCAAGGAGAAACATACTATGTTTTAAGGGATGCTAACAGCTTGGCTTTTACAGCTATATGGGACTGGAGGTTGCTGAACATCATTCATCATAATTAACACATGTAATTTAAAATCATTAATGATGAACCGTAAGGTCTAATTAGGATGCTTTTTTGAATTCCAGAGGAAGAAGTGGTCCCTTTATCTTCTTTCCTACTGTGTTTCTAAAAAGGTTTTTATTTTTTATATTCTGAAAACAGATGCTCCTATTTTAGCAATAACTGACTCCTGGTTATATTAGTTTGTTGCTGTTGTTGACTTCATTCATGTTTGGGGGGAGCTAGAATGCCTTGAGAGTCTGAACATGGAGCGGGGTCAAACATGTGGCTAAAAACTATGGGCCCGATTCACTAAGGTAAACTGTTATAAATGTATACAGTGCACGATTACCAGAGGTGTCTTGGCGCTGAGACAAATGTTTAACTTTACGACTTTCGGTTTTCACAAAGGGCATTTACTACTCGTAAATGCACTTTGTGAATACCAAAAGTCGTAAAGTTAGACTTTCGTCTCAGGTTACCTTTGTGAATGTAGCCCAAAATATTCTATGCGTTTTTTAGGTCTTTCACCGTCAGGTAGCTACATATAAAAGAACAGGCAGCTTGAATGAAAACAGTTGTTACCCAGTCGGAAATGCACTATTGTTCATTACGAAACCTCTATTAGTCAATGTACTGCAGACGTCTTTGTGAAACCAGAGAGCCACAGAATCAAATCTTGGTTGGTGCAGTAGGGAATAGTGATTTGTGTATTTTTAGTGCTAGAAAGTCACAGCCTGTGACAGAAAGCACTGTGAATATATAAGTCATTATTTTAAACTTGCATCACACACAGTATAAGATAGACTTCCACAAAAAAATTACGATAAAATGGTGCTTCCAAAATATAGATTTTAGTACTACCCAGAACATGGAAATTGCCATTTTTTTATATTTACATAACTGTCCTCAATACCTCCTCAGGGATAGTAAGTGCTACATAAATACAGCGACAATATTACCCTGCTGGCCCCTAACAAGCGAAGACATTATAGACACAATGTACCCCTGTTTATCTCCTAGTTTGAATAGTTTAGATTGTTTATTCAGAATAGCAACACAACACCTATAGGGCTGGCGTTGAGAGCTCATGCCCGAACTTCAGTACAGCCCACAGACCATCTCTCATGGACACATGCTCTCTGCATAGATGCCTCCCCATATCAAGTCAAGTCAAAAGGTATGTTTATTATGACCTTAGTCATTTAAACAGGTGCAAGAGAGTATCAAAAAGTTAAAACGATCACATCAAAACATTTAAAACATTATAACAATAAAATCCGTCAAATATAAGTTAAAACTCTTACACACGCTTCTTCCTTTGTCGACAACCATAAAATTGCATTTAAGTTAGCATTCCGCATTTATGAATAAAACCCATTCTACTTCCTTCTGCTAGACTAATTTCATTAATTTAAAATGCTTTAGAATATACATGTTATTCACGGTTTCTTAGATCACTCAATGCTGCTTTTATGTATTTCCCAAGAGCAATCGCAATATCGATAGTGGGTATTTCAGTTAATAAGTTAGCTGCCTGCGCTCTAGAGCTTATAGCATATTTTAGGAACACGGGTCGTAACCACAGTTTCCGCTGTTCCAGTAATAACAGGCAATCAAGAAGGATGTGTACCAGGTCTCCTTTGCACCCCAAATTACACTTACAACATCCATTTTTATCTAACAATTTATTTTCCAGATCTTTATTTGTTAACAATGGGTTTAAACCAACCCTCAGCCTTAAGATCTCCTGCCTAAGGCCGCGGTTGGGAAGGATGTCTAGGTAGGGGAACCAGTTTTCATTTAGCCAAGCGCCCATCATATGTGTTATTGATTTCTTTTTCGCTAAATATTCCATATCGGTCAATCTCGATATTTCCTTCCCCTTTAATTTCAACTCACTCCTAGTACAAAGGAGTTGATGTGTTTCCTGGTTTACCTCTACCTTTAATTTTTTACAAATTTGCGTAACTCTTTCCCTACACATTTTTGCCCATTTTAGATTACTCGATAGGATTTCCTTCTTGCACCATTGTGCTACTTTTTGTCCCTCAGGGTCTTCCAGTCGTTTCCAAAGTCTGAGTATTGCCATTTGAGTTAGTGTCTCCCAGGACTTTGTGCCTATTTCCCTTCTTATGGCTTGCACCATAGCAGATTGTGGGAGAGAGAGGAGTCCTTTGAGGCATTTTCCCTCTACCAAGTCCCAGGCTCCTTTACCGCTCAAATAAAGGATTTCTGCCCCATACAGAACTTGGGAGGGTATCATTGCCTCAAAGGCCCTTAGCATTGGTCTGTGCGACATCTCTCCGTAATCCCTATTAAACATTTTTAGGCCGCATATCGATGTGTGTGCCTTGGCTTTTTGTGTATCCCAATGCATATCCCATTTTAGTCTTTTGTCAAACCATATACCTAGGTAGCGATACTCATTCACCGTCTCCAGTTTAAGCTCACCTAGGTACCAATTGAATCTGGTTAATTTTTTCCCAAAGCAAAGGACTTTAGTTTTATCCAGGTTGACAATTAGAAATTTATTAACACAGTATGCGTTGAAGGCATTAAGCTTACGCTGGAGGCCTATCTCTGTCTGATCTACTATAACCAAATCGTCTGCATATAATAGGCAGGGCACCTTGTTTCCGTTCATTCTGGGACTTGCACTACCCTCGACCTCTAGATGGGCCGGGAGGTCTGACAGGAATATAGAGAATAACTGCGGCGCTAACACACACCCCTGTCTTAGGCCGTTGCTGATGGGTATTTTTTGCGTTAAAGAGCCCTCCGTATCCTTGATGACTTGGGCCCAGTTCTCATTGTGTAGTTCCTTTATTATTAACAGAAGGTCACTCGGGATATTTACTTTAAGTAGTGTTTCCCATAGGCATGCGCGATCAACTGAGTCAAATGCTGCTCGGAAGTCAATGAAACAACAGCACAACTTGCCATTTTGTTCCGTTGACTTCTTCGCCATCGCCCACAGTGCAAACCCATGGTCTATAGTTGAGTGTCCTTCCCTGAATCCTCCTTGCTCTATAGGGACAATCTGGAGCTCTTTTACCCATATGTTGAGTTGATTCAGTACAATTTTAGAGAAAACTTTCTCTCCTATATCAAGGAGGTTAATCAGGCGGTAGTTTTGTGGTGCCTCCATGCTACCTTTCTTATGGATGGGCCTAATTATTGCACCCTTCCAGTTAGATGGCATTTTGCCTTCTGTTAGTATTGTACTAAACATCTGTGCAAAAAATCTTGCCCACCAATTTATGTCTGACTTTAGAATTATTGCTGGGAGATTGTCCGGACCTGCTGCTCGGGATAGTTTCAGCTCTCTTATTGTATCTTCTACTTGTTTTACGTTAAATTTAGCTTTAAGGTCTGCTGATATTTCCTGCCATTTCTGTGCCTCCCCATATCAGCGATCCCTTCCAATGAAATGATGGAAGGGGCACAAACAACCAAATGGCTCTGAATAACGCCATGATGTAAATTTAGCATGATGTCTGTCAACAGCAAAACTGATGCTTATGTACTGTACTATAATATGAAATGCTAATGAAATTGAGCTTTAAAAAAAAAAAACACAGTGACAATTAAAAGCACCCACTTCACAGCTCAGTTGTTAACTCTTTGCACTACCATTCAAAAATAAGCTACAAGTGATTTGCTCAAATAAAGGCAGTACCCTCCCAAGCATCCTTTCCATTTGCAGATTTCCCTTCACAATTGCAGAATAAGTCCTGGTGCACATTTGCAATTCTTTCAGGCAGAAAGGCGTCTGTCTGCCAGGCTTCGGTTTTACAGCACAGGAGAGTCTCTGAGTGACACTTCAGCTGAAGAGGCTGAGTGATGCGCGCCCCCCCTTCCCATGGCTCCCTGGGTGTCCCGCCCCACAGATTGAAGACCTCTGAGCCAGACACACAGTCAGGGCACCAGTTTGACATGCCGTCGGGCACTCACGCTAGAGTACACAGCTGTTTACCATGGAGGAGGCATTCATTCCCACCTCAGCAATTGACATTAGCAAGGTTCCCCACGAGTAGCAGCTCCTGGGGGGAGTGCTGCGGGGCTGTGAGGTGGGGCGGGGGAGGGGTAGAGTGGGGGTTAGCGAACTCGGCATACGGCCGAACGGAGGTAAGTACATAAATAAATAAAACAAATTACATTGCGCACACTGCATCACCATTTGGCGTTGCAGCATGAGCAATGTAATTTGTTTTATTTATTTATTTATTTACTTATGTACTTACCTCAGTTCGGCCGTATGCCGGAGTTTACTAGCCCCCACCCTGCCCTTCCCCGACCTCACCGCCCGCAGCACTCCCTCCAGGAGCCGCTACTGCTCCCCACTCTCCCCAGGGTGTGAATCAGAGGCAAGAGGCATGAGAAACCTCACGTGCTGAACTCTGTAAGCATGCTCTGTAAATCTCCAGGGAGTACTGATCCCCGTTCCTGAGCTACTGTGCATGTTCCAGTGTTGACCCCTTTTTTACACACCCTTAACTGCAGCAACTTGACAGCTCCCTGTGTTTGTCTGTCAGCTGCACAGTTAGTTGTACCTCCCCTGCTTCAGCCCGCTGCGGTAAAATACAACCTGTACTTTAAATGGGCCGGTCCTGAGTGCCGGCACTCCTGAATTTTCTGGCCCTGAGTACCGGCACTTCTCATTAGCCAGGGAGAGTACCGGTACAATAATAGATGGAACTGCTGGCTCTGGTTATTTATCCCCTCTAGCACAGGGTAGATGCCGCTCTGCTTCTCAGGAGCTTGTAAGCGCACCAAGTCTCTAGCAGAGTCCCTGCTTGAGATTCCAGCATCGCCCATGTGAATGGCCTGAGACTGCTGGGGTCTAAGAGGGCTTGCCTTGCGTCACAGTGTGATTAACAGGACAGGGTCTGGACAGACCCTCAGCTGTTGATCAGGTGCCCGAATACTATTCGGCTGAAAATGCTTTAGCCTCACTCCATCCCCTCTCCATTAGGTGTGTAAATGGGTTGGGACAGGTAGTCAGTCAGTAATCCAGTCTTATTTAGGATATTGATTGCACTGGCCGTTCTAAAAGGAATGACAGCCCAACACAATCCTCTGCCTTCGCCAAAGCCGGTTTTCTTTTCATCTTTTCTGTTCAGGACCGGAGCTGCTTCTCTTTGTGGAAGAAATAGGGATGAATGTAAAGAAGTGAGGTGGCAGGTTAAGTTAGGATTGCCACTTATTTTCAGATAACAATAACAGATATTTTATTTTTGAAATCATGAATCGTCTTAGAAATGGTATTTTAACACACATTTCTGTAAAGTCATAAACCTGGTGCATTTCTTAACTTTAATTTTCCAGATTGCAAATTTAGGGGATGAGTTCAGCATTGAGAGGAGAACAGGAGACAAGTATGTAAAAACCAGGAAGAAAATGTACGACTTGTGGAGAGTAAGCAAAAGGTGGGCGGAAGAGGAGCAGAACTAATGAGAGAAGCTTAGAGGCTGGGTAAAGATTAGAGGCAAGTGGAGAGGACAAGTGAATGTAAAGGCACGGAGCCAGCAAGAGACAGGAAGAGCCTGGTCTTAGGGAAAAATGCAGTGGCATTGTTTTAAATGGGCCAGTACTCACAGATACTGAGTCCCGGCACTTCTTATTTTTATCCCTGTTAGTACTGGCACTTCTCTACTGGCTGCTAGTACTGGTGAGCACTAGGCTGTCATGGTTGGAACCTATCTGACAGCCAAGGCGCTTCTATAGTCCTGAGCAGAGCAGCTGTGTTTATTTATTTATTTATTTATTGCAGAGTTTTATATAGCGCGAACTAGAACCGAACCGAATCAGTTATCAGAGCGCTTTACATAGCACCAGTTACGTTACATGAGGACACACTTTCATTTTAGGCACGGGGAGATTAAGTGATTTGCCTAGAATCACAGGGGGTTTTTGGCGTCGTTACCGAGACTCGAACCCAGATCCCCAGGTCCGAGGTCGAGCGCCTTAGCCGTTAGGCCAACCCCTCTCCCCTTAGGCCAACCCCTCTCCCCGTGTTCACCACCACACTGTGTTTGACAGTGGAGGGCCCATTTAGGCTCTGTGCTGTTAATCACGTTCACACTATTGTGTGAATTTGTACAAACACAGGTATGGAGGCAGCACATGGACAACAGCAATTTAGAAAATCATGCGAGGTAAGGAGTTTAAAATTGTTTTAATCCCACCTGAGACTTTTTGCACTTGTTTGCTTATGTCTGTGCGCTTGTCAACTTGTGAGTGTGCCTGTTTTTCTGTGAGAGAAAAGGGAGAGAATCAGGACACTCAGTAGTAGAATTTAGAGGGAATGTGTATAATGCTTGGGTACGCCTGCTTGTTTGGGTATGTGTGTGTGTGTGTGTGTGTGTGCACTTGAGAGTATATAGTATTGTGCCAAACAACAACAAATAACAGTATGGCATTAAGAAGCAGCAAATATTATGAAACGAGGAACTGTTCACATATCATAATTTTTGGGTTTCATTTTTTGTAATGAGTTAACCTGTTTTGTTTACATAAACACATTTCTCATGTGTTTTTCATAGTTGCTGCAACTGATATAGAAGTCATTATGTATCATCATATGTTGCCCTAAACCTGCCCCTAGCCTCGCCCACTCGTCACGCCTCTACCTCATATTAATGAGTACCTGCACTTATTTTTTCCCATTTAAAGCACTGAATACAACTATCAAGGATTGGTTTAAAGCTCTCTAACTTTCTTTAATTGAGTAACCTTTTGGCAAGACCGAGTCCTTGTGCTTTGTCGTTTCTCAGGATCTGACCAGGGCCGGACTGGCCATAGCGGGAACCGGGCATTTCCCCGGTGGGCCACTAGGGTGGGGGCTGACTTTGGCCCCCTGGGGGCTGTTTTTGTTACAGGGCCGTTTTTGCAGCATAGTTGCAAAATCGTCATCTGTAACAAAATAGGCCGAAACCGGCCGTGGCAAACAGCTTGGCCGCTCACAGGGGGCCGGCCAAACTCTTTGCCAGGGCCCGTTTTGGTTCCCAGTGCGGCCCTGCATCTGACCCAGTCAGGGGGGTGAACGGAGCTTACGGTTTTAAGAGGGCAGGTTGCAGCCCCCCCTCCGGCGGCTGGTGTCGTCGACAGTCCCAGATTCGAAGACATCACGCCTCGCCTCCTGCGCCCCCTCCGCCTCTGCAGGCCTTTGAAAGGACGAAGGGTTCCTTCTGTGGCTTCAGACATCTGGCCGGCGTGCATCGCGTCACAAGAGCTGCGCTTGTTAAGGCAGCATTAGGTCTGCGGCCTAATCTGCAGGATAATCCCTTCCGCTATGCCGGCTGCTTCTCAAGGGCCGAGGCTTTAGCACTTTTATTCCATCTTTCCTCAGACATCAATAATTCCAGCCACAGATTGTTTCCGAGTGTTCAGGGATTTAGAGGCGGTTTTAATACCTATCAACATCACATGAGAAAACACCAGCCTGCATGGACGCAGACGGCCCCAGCAGAGGAGGCTTCTCGGCTGGGCTTGTAGGACCAGGGAACATGTGCTCACGGTGCAAGAGGCCCACGTCTGGAGCCTTTTGGAT
Organism: Lissotriton helveticus; assembly: GCF_964261635.1. NCBI lineage: Eukaryota > Metazoa > Chordata > Amphibia > Caudata > Salamandridae > Lissotriton > Lissotriton helveticus. The sequence continues at coordinate 1,629,593,207 of NC_136065.1, read as the reverse complement.
GTCATTGGATTTATGATCACTCGTTTCCAACATGTGAGGCCCGCAAGAATAAAGAATTTAGAAATTCTGAGCAAGAATAAAGAATTCAGTAATACAGAGCAAAAATAAAGAATTCAGTAATTCAGAGCAAGAATAAAGAATTCATTAATTCAGTAATTCAGAGCAAAATTAAAGAATTCAGTAATTCAGAGCAATAATAAAGAATTCAGTAATTCAGAGCAAAAATAAAGAATTCAGTAATTCAGAGCAAGAATTAAGAATTCAGTAATTCAGAGCAAAATTAAAGAATTCAGTAATTCAGAGCAAGAATAAAGAATTCAGTCATTCAAATTAAGAATGAAGAATCCAGTAATACAGAGCAAGAATAAAGAACTCAGTTTTTCAGAGCAAAAGTAAAGAATTCAGTAATTCAGAGCAAGAATAAAGAATTCAGTAATTCAGAGCAAGAATAAAGAATTCAGTAATTCAGAGCAAGAATAAAGAATTCAGTAATTCAAAGCAAGAATAAAGAATCCAGTAATTCAGAGTGCACAAACTCAACCAATCTTGAAGACCTTAGGCCCCTAGCCTTTCTCACTGCAAACCCACTAGAAGGTCTGGCCGATGCTGGTGCACTTCACTGGAAACAAGCCCTCTGCTCGTTCATTCTGCAATCCAATCAGCCACTACCGAAAGCAGAGACTGTTGGACCAGATGTCACACTGCCATCTCTAAGAAACCGAAAAGTAGTGCTTAGGCCCAACGTCACATAACCGGCTCAAAGAACACCCTATGCAATAGCCAGGTGGCCCCCAATGTCTGACTCCTAGTATCTCCACCCCGCCTCTTTAAAGTCCACCAAGGTCCTCACATCAAATTGGAACTTACAATGCCCTCTGCAGCCAAAATATCCTTGAAGTACATACCTCGTATTGAAACAAAAACAGGACAAGTCGTCAGAAAACCATATATTCACAAACTCACCCCTAATAGCCATCTAACCTCATCTATGAATCACAAGGACAGGAACATTAACAGAGAAAGGAAGGTAGCCGTTGTCTTAGCGTTTGCTGTAAACTGTGTGGTCCCCAGAGTTTGATGTCTTAATGCTCACAAGCTCCCCTTCCTTCATCTTGGAAATAATATGCTGCAGATAAGGCGCAAGTCGCCCAACCACTGTTGAATCATCGTGGGAGTCACCTGGCAGGCTTTGGAATTTCACCCAGGCGATATCTGCCGAACCTATATGTTCCAATGATGGGATGTGATTAAGTAGGCGCAGAATATTGCCTCTGTTCAAGACATCATAGTTGCCTTTAGCGTGGTATCTTGGTGTAAATACAACCACCACCTCTTCTAGTTTTAGTCGGCTGCTACTCGTTAAAATTCCCGATGTAGCTTGGTTGTCAAATGCAGGTGTTGGTTTATGTATTGGGAGGGTGCTAATAACCGTGGATCCAGGGGGAGATTTTCCCGCCTGTTGGTGCTGCATGTTAGCATTATATGTAGTACTAGAAGATAATTGTGTGATATCCTCCGCCTGTGGCCCTAGGGTTGTAGTTAGCATTGACGGTCCGGGAGCAAGGCTTATCCTCACGCCTGAGCCTTCCGGGGGTTTGAGACAAATTGGCATTGTGCGGGCCTCCCCTTTCTTATTGTTGTGGAGGCAAGTGGGGGAGGCATTAGAGGGGATCGCCTCTCGAGGAGGGTCTTCAACTAGGCTCTTAGTCGTTGATTGTTTGTTAGGTTGTGAATAATTTGATGCCACTTCTTTGTGATTCTTTCCTGTTGATTTTTCCATAAAAATTGGATAAAGCTTAACTGAACTGGTGACTGATTTAATTGTATGTGTGCGAGTGGAAAGAATTGCTGCTCGGTTTTTAATTTTTTCCCTTTTTTGGGCTTTCCTTAGTTTTTTCTTTGCTTTCCTGGAAAGTGAAGCTACCTTTTGATTAGTCGCTGGAGCAGCGTCAAGTTCTTCTATTATTAGACAACTGATTGAAAGACTTGGGGCAGTGGTTATAATCCTCGTTGAAGAAGCTAGAGTTGGAGCAGTGGGTGGTGACAAGTGCGATATTTTAGTTGAGCTATCAGGCGAATCTTCAAGTAAGTTGGCTGAGTTATTGATTGATTCCGTATATGATAAGGCGCAAGTCACACTTCCTGAATGAGCTGTTCAGCTGGCAAGAGGCCACACGAGATTTAGCTGTCCAGTGTTTTATTTCTGCATTTGTCAAAGTAATTTTGGAATCCCACCAGTAGGAGTACACGTCTTATCAACAAGCATGTTGAAGAATAATTCAGCATTCTTCTTTCCATCGGCTTTACTTAACTTAACTTATGCATTTTGTATGTGAGTATATCAATTAATAACAACATAGCAACGCTCTGTGTCCAGCCACCTCCAGGTACCTCTTGGCTTCTAGGAGGAACCAGCCACCCTCATTCAAATTCCCCAGCTCCTTTGACTCACTCGCATCATTGTCCCAGCAGACCTTATCCCAAATCTGTTTCGATTTGGAGACCATTCTGCCAGCTGAATAAAAAGCTGAGTTGTTGACCACCACCTTCACTTAAAAACATCTAAAAATCCTCTATCTTCGAACCCTCACCAATTCAGGAGCTCAACACCCAAACTGAAGGCATTAAACGATTGGTTCCGTCTTGATTTAACAAATCTGAAACTGATGGTGAAGTCAAAGCACAGTGGAAAAAGTTCCAAGTAAATGAAGCCCGGATCCACTGTTAGAGTCACATGAGAGGGTGCAGGCACAGCAAAGTAAATCCATTTCCTGTCCTTTGTCAACAGAGCAGTAAATTGGAAAATAGAACTGATAATGATTTCCCGCAATATCACTGAACCTAAACCACACAAGAAGTTCCCTGTAGCATTTCCATCTCTCTACCAACTTATTTGAATCTAAGATCTCTAAACGTGTGGATGACATCATTGTTGACCAGAATCCAGGGCAACGCTGACCCGATAAGATACAGGAGACAGACTAGTAGGTTTGTGATAGTGGCTGCTCTCAGGGTTCAGAGCGCTGACTCTTGGGCCCATTGCCAGCCCAAGGGAGACTGGTACACATGCCCTACAGACAGGTACATACTGTTAAGGAATAATATTCCTCGTTACTCCACCAGATCCTGAAGTGTTGGCATATTTAATACAACCGATAAAACAAATGTGTTTAGCGGATGTGTATGGAGAACTGTATCCTATGTTAAACATTTATGGATCCACTTCTCCAAATCAGTTGAAAACGGTCAGTTTTGTATCCTGCGCTCACTCATTATGTGCAATATGCATCTGCTCCTCTTCCAGCATTGATTGGATTAATGGATTTCTTTCCCCTTCCTACAGTTCCTTTCTCGTTTCTTATTGATGAGGACTACATAGGTCGTAAAGGTGAGGAGCAGGACTGTTGGAAAGGCGACCCCAGGGGAGACAGAAGGTGTCTGACTGTCCGCCCCGAGACCCACCTCTCTGTATGGAATAGGCCGAGCACCGTAGGGAGGCCTCCTTGGCGAGGCTCCTCTCCTACAATCGTAACAGCAGGGTAATCACACTACTTACAGATAGACACTACACAGGAAGGAGGTTCACAAGAATCTTTATATAAGTACTCAAAGCAAGTTCTTGGCAGGATAGCGGCAAGGATCGAGGGATCCGTAATGTCTTGAGTTCGGGGGAAAAGGGGGTAGCGGGACAGTCTTGGCACCCACTGGTGCGGGGATAGGTCAAGGGTTCAGGCCGCGACAGCGTCAGCAGGGCCTCGGAGACAGTTCCGCTTGGACAGGCCGCGACAGCGTCAGCAGGGCCTCGAAGATAGTTCAGCTTGGTCAGGCCGCGACAGCGTCAGCAGGGCCTTGAAGATAGTTCAGCTCGGTCAGGCCGCGACAGCGTCAGCAGGGCCTCGAAGGTGGTTCAGCTTGGTCAGGCCGCGACAGCGTCAGCAGGGCCTCGAAGGTGGTTCAGCTTGGTCAGGCCGCGACAGCGTCAGCAGGGCCTCGAAGGTAGTTCAGCTTGGTCAGGCCGCGACAGCGTCAGCAGGGCCTCAAAGGTAGTTCAGCTTGGACAGGCCGCGACAGCGTCAGCAGGGCCTCAAAGGTAGTTCAGCTTGGTCAGGCCGCGACAGCGTCAGCAGGGCCTCAAAGGTAGTTCAGCTTGGACAGGCCGCGACAGCGTCAGCAGGGCCTCAAAGGTAGTTCCAGGTGCAAGAGTTCGGATCAGGATCAGCCGCGACGAGGTCAGCAGGGCTTCGACTCCAGATACAACTCCCGTCCTGATCCAGGGCTGGCCCAGATATAGGACTGGAGTCCTTTGATGTCCGGACCCTCGCGCCTGGGGGTCAGAGGGGCCGGGATGAAGGTGTCCAGACACCCAGCAGGGGGGTGGAGCCAGCGCCCAGGGAGGCTGGAGGGCGATCGATACCAGACATCCGGGGACGGCTGGAGGGCCATCGAAACTTCCCGCCTCTCGGATCTGTCAAGTGGCCGCTCGACCACCTGGGAGGATCTTGGTGCCCCGATGTCGGGGCTGCGCTGGGGCCGGGGCCAGGGTGGCGGCGGCCACGTGCTCGGGACGTGATGGGCCCAAGATGGAGTCGGGCCAGAGATGGGGCCAGGCATGGTTGCTGGACCGGCGGTGTTGGCGAGCAGGGCCCGCCGGGGGCCAGGAAGAGGGAGAGCCGTAGGTTGCCAGGGGGCGGCCCTCCTTGCGGGTTCGGGAATGTTCGGGTCAGGGGGGTCGACAGCAGATCGACGGCGGCCCGATGTCGTCCGGGGCCCGCCATGTGGGAGGGGTAGGCCCACGCCACGAGGCCGTGTCCAACACACGTCCCCTCCAGCTGAAGGCGGGGAGAGTCACCCATCGTCCTGGGGACTCTCTTCGTCGAGGCGGAAGAATCGGGAGAGGCCATCAGCGTTGGCGTGGTCGTTGCCAGGGCGATGCTCCACAGTGAAGTCCATCCCTTGGAGGGAGATGGACCATCGCAGCAGCTTCGGGTTTTCGCCACGCATGTGCATCAGCCACCGTAGGGGCCGGTGGTCTGTCTGCACCCGGAAGTGGGTGCCGAAGAGGTATGGCCGGAGTTTCTTAAGGGCCCACACGACGGCGAAGGCCTCTCTCTCGATGGTGCTCCATCGTTGTTCTCTGGCCAGCAGCCGCCGGCTGATGAAGGCGATTGGATGGTCAATTCCCTCGGGGTCCATCTGAGATAGGACCGCCCGATGCCGTGTTCCGAGGCGTCGGTTTGGACCACAAACTCTCGGCTGTAGTCGGGGGCCTGGAGCACAGGGGCGGTACACATGGCTGTTTTCAAGGTCTCGAAGGCCACCTGACACGCGGGGGTCCACTGCACTTTCTGTGGCCGGTTCTTCGAGGTCAGTTCCGTGAGGGGCCCCACAATGCTCCCATAGTTCTTGATAAAACGCCGATAGTACCCCGTGAGCCCCAGGAAGGCTCGGACGGCGGTCTGGTTGGCCGGGGGTTCCCAGGCTAGGATGGCGTCGATCTTGGGTTGGAGGGGAGCCACTTGGCCGCTCCCCACTTGGTGTCCCAGGTAGGTCACGGACCCTTGGCCTATCTGGCATTTGCTGGCCTTCACAGTTAGCCCGGCCCGGCGGAGGGCGGTCAGGACTTCCCAAAGGTGTTTCAGGTGCTCAGCCCAGTGGAGGCTGTAGACCGCAATGTCGTCTAGGTAGGCGGCACTGAACTCTTCTAGCCCCGCCAGTACTTTGTTTACCAGTCTCTGGAAGGTGGCCGGGGCGTTTTTCATGCCGAAGGGCATCACCTTGAACTGGAAGTGGCCGTCGGGTGGGGAGAAGGCTGAGCGCTCCTGGGCGCTAGGGGTGAGGCCGATCTGCCAATACCCGGCGGTGAGGTCGAAGGTACTGAGGTACTTGGCGGCCCCCAGGCGGTCGATCAGTTCATCGGCCCGGGGGATGGGATGTGCATCGGTTCTCGTAACAGCATTCAGCCACCGGTAGTCGACGCAAAACCGGAGTTCTGGCGGGGTGCCAGGGGCGGCGGCCTTGGGGACCAGGACCACTGGGCTGGCCCAGGGACTGTCGGAGGGTTCGACTACCCCCAGGGCCAGCATCTTGGTGACTTCCTTCTGGATGCAGGCCCGAACTCGGTCGGGGACCCGGTAGGCCCGGTGTCGTACTGGCTGACTGTCCCCGGTGTCGACATCGTGGACACACCATTGGGTAACCCCGGGGGTGAGGGAGAACAGATCTGTGAATTGTCCCAACAGTTCCTGACAGTCTCGACGCTGCGCGGGGGTCAGGTCGGGGGAGAGAGAGATCCCTTCGACGGAGCCGTCCTTCTCAGTGCACTTTAGGAGGTCGGGCAAGGGCTCGGAGTCGTCTTCGGTCCCATCGTCGGTAGCGAGTAGCAGGCTCAGTTCTGTGCGGGCAAAATGAGGTTTGAGCCGGTTGGCGTGCAGAACCCGGAGGGGGTTCCGGGGAGACTCCATATCCACGAGGTAAGTGACGGGGCTCTTGCGCTCGATCACCTTGAAGGGCCCCGACCATTTGTCCTGGAGGGCACAGGGTTCGACCGGGGACATGACCCAGACCCGCTGGCCCGGCTCGAACTCGATGGAGGAGGAGTGCTGGTCGTACCAGCGTTTCATGTCCTCCTGACTGGCCTCCAGGTTGGCCTCTGCAAGGGCCCGGAACTTCCGAGTCTGGTTTCGAAGGGTCAGGAGGTATCGGTAGACATCCGGGGGTGCGCCTTGGACGGTAGTTTCCCAGCCCTCTTTGACCAGGCTGAGCGGACCTCGGACAGGGTGTCCGTACAAGAGTTCAAAGGGGCTGAACCCCAGGGATTTCTGTGGTACCTCCCGATAGGCAAACAGGAGGCAGGGCAGCAGGACGTCCCATCTGCGTCATAGTGGCTCCTCTAGGCCCTGTATCATCCCCTTGAGTGTCCGGTTGAACCGCTCCACAAGTCCATTCCCTTGGGGATGATACGGGGTGGTGAACTTGTATGTGACCCCGCACTGTTGCCACAGGGACCGCATATATTTAGATATAAAGTTCGTGCCTCGATCGCTCACGACCTCCCGGGGGAATCCTACTCGGGAGAAGATCCCCATCAAGGCTCGCCCCACCACGGGAGCGGTGATGGTTCTGAGGGGGATGGCCTCAGGATAGCGGGTGGCGCGGTCCACTAGGACAAGTATGAAGCGATGCCCTTGCGAGGTTTGAGGGTCCAGGGGCCCCACAATGTCTATTCCCACTCGCTCGAAGGGGGTGGTCACTACTGGAAAAGGTTGGAGCGGGGCCTTCACCTTCCCCCCGCTCTTTCCGCTGGCTTGGCATGTCGGGCAGGTGCGGCAGTGGTTATGTACATCAGTGCGCATTTTGGGCCAGTAGAAATGGGTCACCAGGCGGCTGTAAGTTTTGTCCTGCCCCAGGTGCCCTGCGAGGGACACATCGTGCGCCAGGTTCAAAAGGAAGTCTCTGAATCGGAGGGGAACCACTAGCACTCGGCTGGCCCCCAGCTCGGCAATTTTCTGTTCACTATATAGGAGGTCGTGGTCCCAGTAGACCCAGTGGGACCCTGAGGTGTCCCCGGTAGCTTGGGCAGCGGCTTGTTGGCGGGTCCCCTCGAGGGAAGGGCAGGTCTTCTGCTCCTGCCGAAACTGTTCTCGGGTGGGACCACCCTCTTGGCGCCATTGGGCGAGTTCGGGGATGTCGCTGAGGTCGTGGTGGCTTTCGGGCTCCGAGGGCCTGGTCTCGGAGTCGCATTCTTCATGGATGGCCGAGGGTGGTGGCTCGGGCCACTCCGGCTCTTCGGTCGGGGCGGCCTCGGTCGCTGCCGGGGCTCGGGCCGCCATAGATCGGGTCGTCGCACAGACCCACTCTGGTAGTCCCATCATTCCTAGGTGCTCCCTCCGCTCGACTTGGGCCCAGGGAGAGCTCTCGAGGTCGTTCCCAAGGAGGCAGTCCACGGGGGCGTCGTCCCGGACGGTCACCTTGAGGGTGCCCGACACTCCCCCCCATTCGAAGGGAATTCGGGCCATCTGGTATAGAGTTTCGGAGTTGTCGGCGGCCCTCACGGGGCAGCGTACGTTCGGGATGATCTGTTCGGGGGTCACCAAGTGGCAGCGGACGGCGGTCACACTGGCTCCCGTGTCTCGGAGGGCTTCGGTCCGTCGTCCATTGATGTGGACCCACTGACGGTATTTTCGAGTGTTGCTCGGTAGCGGGGCCTGGGGGACCATGTCTCTATTGCCCAGGCAGGCTAGGGCCATGGCGGCCGGTTCATACTCGATTTGCTCTTCCTCGTAGACCTCTACGTCTTCTTCTCCCTCTCTTCCCAGAGCTGCAGCAGCGAACTGGCGGGTCGGAGGCCCAGTGGTGCCGGGACGCTGGTTCATGGGGCAGAGGGGGTCACTGGCATAGTGACCGGTCCGCTGGCATCTGTGGCAAGTAATGTTCGGGTGGGGCCCCGGCCGTGCTGGGGGGTCCCTCCTCAGGGACGGCGAAGTGTTACTTGGGGGGGACCCGGGAGGGGGCCCCCGGCCCGAGGCCGGCGGGAAACTTCGGCTCTGGTTCGGTCCTCCTCCGCCTCCCCGCTGGCGGGGGTGCCCCCGGCCGCCCTGACCGGTTTCTCCTATCGGTGTTCGGGGGACCCGGGTGCTCACCCATCGATCTGCCTCGACGGCGAGTTTCCGGGGCTCGGTTAGCTTGCTGTCGAGTAGATGCTGTCGGAGCTCGACAAAGCAGTTGTTGGAGAGGTGCTCCCAAACGATGAGGTTGAACAGCTGCTCGTAGGTGGACACTTTGCTGCCCTTTATCCATCCTTCCAGGGCCCTGCTATAAAAGTTCACGTACTCGACCCACGTGGTACCGGGGATTTTCTTGCAGTCTCTGAATCTCTGCCGGTACATCTCGGGGGTGAGGCCATACCGGACGAGCAGGGCGTCCTTCATGTGGTCATAGGAGGACATTACGTCGTCGGCCAGCTCCAGCAGGGTGTCTCTTCCTTCGCTGACGAATCTCCCCCATAAGCCGGCACCCCAGTCGGATCGCGGAATGCGGTGCGCGGTCATGGCAACTTCGTACGCCTTGAACCATTGCTGGATATCGTCATTCTTGTAGTACTCCTTTACGATATCCTTCGGGATGTGGACCTTTGGGTCGGCAGGCGGTGAGGGGTTCCGGGCTACCGTGGCGCCAGTTCCTTCGAGGTTGGCTTTGATTTCGAGTTCTTTGAGGCCACGCTCGTGTTCGTATGCGAGTTTTTTTTCTTCCAATTCTCTTTGCCGCCGCCTCTCTTCCAGATCTCCCTCCAATCGCCGTTGTTCAAGGGCCATTTTTTTTTCTGCTAATTGGAGTTCTCCGTCCAGCCGGAGTCGGGCGAGCTCTAGTTCATGGAGCCGACTCCTCTCTCGCTCCCGGGCATCTTCGTGGGAGAGGCCCGGGTCCCTGTTGGCGGTTCTTTCCTCTATGGGGGCTATGACGGTACTCACGGGTCCTTCTCGTACAATGTCATCGTTCGGTTGGGGTGGGGTCTCTCTGGTCTCCACCCAGGTTTGCAGCGCTTCTTTGAAATCGTCCTTTGTACTTAGTCCAGAGGTAGCGATACCCAAGTCTTTGCAAAATTGTTTAAGTTCTTTATGGGTATACTCCTCTAACAGGTCTTTCTGGAATTCTGCGGTCGTTCCGGCTTCCTTAGTAGTCATCGTGGCTGTGGGTCTCTGTCAGTAGTGACGTGTTACTCGCTGTACGATTTTGCGTGGGCTCGGATCCCGTCGCTTGCCACCAATGTTGGAAAGGCGACCCCAGGGGGGACAGAAGGTGTCTGAATGTCCGCCCCGAGACCCACCTCTCTGTATGGAATAGGCCGAGCACCGTAGGGAGGCCTCCTTGGCGAGGCTCCTCTCCTACAATCATAACAGCAGGGTAATCACACTACTTACAGATAGACACTACACAGGAAGGAGGTTCACAAGAATCTTTATATAAGTACTCAAAGCAAATTCTTGGCAGGATAGCGGCAAGGATCGAGGGATCCGTAATGTCTTGAGTTCGGGGGAAAAGGGGGTAGCGGGACAGTCTTGGCACCCACTGGTGCGGGGATAGGTCAAGGGTTCAGGCCGCGACAGCGTCAGCAGGGCCTCGGAGACAGTTCCGCTTGGACAGGCCGCGACAGCGTCAGCAGGGCCTCGAAGATAGTTCAGCTTGGTCAGGCCGCGACAGCGTCAGCAGGGCCTTGAAGATAGTTCAGCTCGGTCAGGCCGCGACAGCGTCAGCAGGGCCTCGAAGGTGGTTCAGCTTGGTCAGGCCGCGACAGCGTCAGCAGGGCCTCGAAGGTGGTTCAGCTTGGTCAGGCCGCGACAGCGTCAGCAGGGCCTCAAAGGTAGTTCAGCTTGGTCAGGCCGCGACAGCGTCAGCAGGGCCTCAAAGGTAGTTCAGCTTGGACAGGCCGCGACAGCGTCAGCAGGGCCTCAAAGGTAGTTCAGCTTGGACAGGCCGCGACAGCGTCAGCAGGGCCTCAAAGGTAGTTCCAGGTGCAAGAGTTCGGATCAGGATCAGCCGCGACGAGGTCAGCAGGGCTTCGACTCCAGATACAACTCCCGTCCTGATCCAGGGCTGGCCCAGAAATAGGACTGGAGTCCTTTGATGTCCGGACCCTCGCGCCTGGGGGTCAGAGGGGCCGGGATGAAGGTGTCCAGACACCCAGCAGGGGGGTGGAGCCAGCGCCCAGGGAGGCTGGAGGGCGATCGATACCAGACATCCGGGGACGGCTGGAGGGCCATCGAAACTTCCCGCCTCTCGGATCTGTCAAGTGGCCGCTCGACCACCTGGGAGGATCTTGGTGCCCCGATGTCGGGGCTGCGCTGGGGCCGGGGCCAGGGTGGCGGCGGCCACGTGCTCGGGACGTGATGGGCCCAAGATGGAGTCGGGCCAGAGATGGGGCCAGGCATGGTTGCTGGACCGGCGGTGTTGGCGAGCAGGGCCCGCCGGGGGCCAGGAAGAGGGAGAGCCGTAGGTTGCCAGGGGGCGGCCCTCCTTGCGGGTTCGGGAATGTTCGGGTCAGGGGGGTCGACAGCAGATCGACGGCGGCCCGATGTCGTCCGGGGCCCGCCATGTGGGAGGGGTAGGCCCACGCCACGAGGCCGTGTCCAACAAGGACTAGTTTGTATTCATTATGCCTCGCTGTCCGCAGCACCATCTGCCCACCGTGAACAAATGTTGAACGCTTCCATCCAACAGGGAGCTGCACCCATAAGTAAACTTTGTTTAAAATGCAAAACGATCTTCCTATCCATAACAACCTGCCAACTACCACATCTCCGGTTATCCATTTCCAGGCAGGCTTCTGCAGGGTAAAATCACAAAGCAATCAAACAATCACATTGTGAAAAATTAGTTTTGTCTCACCAGCATGTATTCCTATTCACTTCGGTGCCTTGAAGTGTCAGAAACCTGATAAGTTTCAGGTTTCAGTCAAGTAAAGGTATCAGACAAGTCAAAGTAACAAAGTCAAAATGAAAGATGCTCCTAGTTTCTAGATGATGACCACCTTCCAACCATGTTCTTCGTCAACTTCTTAATAGCTTATGATACTGTTGACAAATATTGTTAATCTCAGAATGGGGTGGACTAACATAAGTGGCTTTGAACCAGATCCACTCCTTCCTACCTGACCACAGCCAACAGGTTGACAAGCAAAACCCAGAGTCCTCTGAAGAGGCTGTGCAGTGTGGGATTCAAAAGGCATCCAACCAAGTCTTCTATTATTCAATATTTACATGGGTCCTTTGTTCGAACACATAATAAAATACTTGCTGGTGAGACTCCAGATGAATCCAGAACTTGACCTTCACGTCGCTACGTGTTTCAGACACATCAGTTACTGGTCAAGGAAGTGCATACGTGCTTTGAAATGGATCTTCTCTGTGTGCAGTTGAGTTACTAGTGAAACTCACAATAGTATTGCTCCTCACAGGCTCAGTCTAGTCTAAAATTATGTATTATGTCCCAAAAAGCAACTCTGCAGACTCAAAAGAATCGACCAGCAAGCAGTGCTACAAATCTCAAACCATGTCCCCCCTATCTTGAAGAAGATCATTAAGATTATAAGCCCTGCAGCCTTCACAGACGTTAGTTCGGGTCTGGCTCGAAATACTTACAAAAGCTTGACACCCACTATATGGAAAGTCAGAAACTAAGATCAAACACTGCAGGTGATCCAAATGCAAGAGAAACAAACAGTGAAAACAAACAACTGGAATGGTGTGGGTGCACTGTGCTGCATCGCTGCCATCAAGAAAAACTTGGGCTTGTGCCAGTAAACCCTTGCCCTGTCTGTTTATCCCTAGAAACTCATTTGCACATCAATCCCTCCCCTATCTGAAAGGCTACCTCCAGATGGAACAAAAGGGCACCACAGAATATTGCACTATTAAGTGACCAGAAGGTGACATGTGTTACTTTAGAAAACGCACATACGTATTGTAAGTGTATTTATATATTTTTTTCTACTCTTGGCAAAGCACTGAAGCGTTTTATCTCAGGCAGCATGCAGCTCTGGAACCCAAAGTTAGTGTCTGTTTTCGTGGTCATTGCTGGTTATTCGGATTAGCCATGTGCCTTAAGGCAACCATTCCGTGTATTTCCTCGAGTTTCTATAGGTAGATTAAATTAATAGGAATAAGGTGTGCTATTTAATGAGAGGTGGGTATGTGAATTAATTGCGGTATTAAAAGATTAGCTTCAGAAGATTAGGTATTCCGTTGCAGGGCAAGACTTTTTAACCAGAGGTTGTGATCTTTGAAATAAGGTGTGAACAATTTACAGAAGCACAACTATAAGAATTAAGGCAAACAAGCATGTCACTTAGAGTAGAGAGAAGGCATACATAGGATGGAAATAAATGAGAGGTTCCTTTGGAAGAAAAGGAGAGGTAACAATTCAAAGTTTTAAGTCAATGTCAATTTCCATGGGTATTTTTAACAACAAATGGAGGGGTACCCCCTAAAGGCTACATAGTGCCTCTGTCTAGAGGATATCGAGGTGCACACAGTGCCACACAACAGGGGACAGACTTTGTCCTTTAGAAGACCCCTCACTCACCAACCTGGTTGGTGACATGCTTCATCATTGGGGTCCCATCCGGACAGCCGAGGTGCCATCCGGGTGTGCTGCGACACCTGACTACAGTGGAGCGGGTTTTGGTTATTTTTTGTGTACGGAATTGTAAGTGAATATTTAAAAGTTGTCCAATACTACTCACTCGTCGAATTTATTCTGGAGTCATTGGGCAACGGATAAAACAAAGTGGGACACCTTTGCCTGATTAGGTAGGCAGGTGGTGTCAGAAGAGTCGTGTGGTGAGTTAAAATATTGGTCTACATGTTTCAACCATGATGTAAGTATAATGTTTTCATCAGGACCAGTGGTGGTAGTCTGGGTGGTATACACACACTAAGGTGTACCCTGCCCTTCACTACGTGGAAAAACAGAGACCACAAATACGCGGTTTGTTAAAAAATGGTGTTCTTCTCCAGGATTCCTAGGAAAAACCGGTGGAAACAAAGGGGGAAGGGGGTGGGGCAACAAACACACAGTACCTGAACATTAAACATATATGGTGCTTGAGGTGCTCCTCATGTGTGACATCCAACCATGTGAAGACAATATCGTGGATGTTGCTTGATGTCTAATCTTGTTAGTCAACATAAAGTGCACAGAAGATCGTACTGCTAGGCGACAGACTACGTCTGTAATAGTGATTAGTACACCCCACTCGATACTGTTATTGTTCTCGTTCATAACCCACTATTCCGATTCGGCCGTGAGTGGGTAATATCATACAGACTATCAGTAGGTGTCGGGTTCCTCACAAAAATGTGAGTAAGTTGGCCAAATATCATTCATACATATTTACAACATTAAAACTTTTGCAAAACAGTTAAAACACAGGTGCCCGGTAACCAACGTGCTACTAGCCAAAAACAAACAATATATGCCGTGCGGGAGAGAGTAACAGAAGGCGCGCTTACTCGAAGCGCTCAATGTGCCAGCTTCATGGGCGTCCCGTTACTGCACACACTCAATGCCACAACCTGGGGAAAGAAAAAGCGGGACGGGAGGTTGGGGGAGGAGGATGTCAGATCGGCATCGTAGTAAACGCCATGGTCGTAGTTGAGTCGGCCGAGAAATGTCCGGCGGTGACTTACTTGTGGGATGATCGTGGAAGGTCAATTCACCTAGCAGGTAACCTGTTCGGAGCCCCGTAGATTTCCATGGGTATACAAAGGATGTTTTTTTGCGATTGCGTGCAACAATTTGCGAATACAAAACTGTACAAATGAACAACATTATTTGCATGTGAGATAGATTTATATTGTATACTTTTGATAAACTCCAGAATCAGGCAAACAGGTGATTCCCCCTGAAAGGCTACAGCTTGATCACTGCTTCAGCAAGAACATCTGATCAGCACAAGGCACGGTTGAACACATATATAGAGGAAAATTGAGAGATTAAGTTGCAGTCAAGGGTCAGGAAGTCATCACCCACCGCCTAAATCTGGAATTAATTAGGTATTAACCATCAGAGAAAACAAGCCAACTTTATTGAACGCCAGGCATTGCCCACTGTTAGAAATTGGGTTACTGGGTGACTGGGGTGTGAGCCCTGGTCAAACAGCAAACCCAATCCTAGTCAGAGTAAGGCTCAAGCAACCCCTAAATGAACCTGTGCTCAGCCCACTGGTAGCTTGGCAAAGAGCAGTCAGGCTTAGCTTAGAGGCAATATGTAAAGTACCTGTGCAACACTTCAAAAAGTAAACTGTGAAAACACTGAAGAATCCCACAACATGTTTGAAAGATAAAGCTTCATTTGATAAATAAAACAAGACCAAAATGAAAACAAGGTGAGCTACCTACAGGAATGGCGGCAAACTGTGGTGGCCCCGGAGGGGCTATCCCCTTTCTTCACGCTAGAGAGGGCGCACCGGGTGCCGTCGAGACCCCCGAAGCCGGGACTCCCCCCGCGACCGGTGGTCATAAAACTGCTCCACTGCAAAGGAGGAGCGCCAGGGACAATCGCTTCGACGTTCAAGGCGCCACAGAGGGCGCGGACGGGGCTTGAAGGGACCGACGAACTTTCAAACGGCGGATTAACGGAAGGCGGCGCTACAAGCGGTGAAAGAAGTATCGGGAGCGGCGATGGCCTATTCGGAGAAGGGAACGGGCTCGGAGGACCAGGGCACGGGCTCGGACACTGATCTGTCTGACCTAGGAGGAGCCAGGGGCCCGAAGATCACGCCACAGACATCGGGGGAAATCGTAGAGGTTTGAACTTCTTGACAAGGTACCAAATGGGGCTGAGGGGGCTTGCTGAGATTGTTATTGCCCTTGGAGCAGAAATTTATGTGGCTTAATTGTTCTGGGACTTACTATGTGTGAATGGGCGGGGGGTCAGGGAACAGCACTTGATAGACCCGGAAGCTTGTTTGCGCACCCCGCGGCCCATAAGGCCAACGCAGCGTTGACTGTGTGTTAGTCACTACGTGAGCACATTGCTCAATTGTTTGGATGGGAACGACTCCTCTGAGGTTGGATCCCATTCTGGGGGAGGGTGGGCCTGGAGAGGTTGGGGTTGCTCTGGGGTTGACTTGGGATGGGCAGTTAGGGGCTACTTGGGGAAGGGTGGGGGTGGGGTCGAGTCAGTGATCAGGATGCTACACACCAGTAATTCTCCTTTTCTCCATCGGGACAATGGCTAATGTGGAATTGTTGAAATGTGTATCATGGAATGTGCGGGGCTTACACACGATGGCGAAGAGACACAAGGTCCATTCATACCTGGTTCGTAGAGGGGTGCGTATAGCATTTCTGCAAGAGACCCATTTAACCAAAAAAGAGGGTGTTGCGCTCCAGCGCAGGTGGAGAGGCCATTTGTTCTACACTGTGTACTCTGCGTTTGCTAGGGGGGTGCTCATTTGGATTAAGGCGGGAATCCCACTTCAGGTGACTAGGCATACGGTGGATCCCAATGGGAGGTATGTGGCTGTTGAGGGGCTGCTGAGAGGACGACACATAGTGCTCTGTAGCGTTTACGCACCAAATACGGAACAGGCGACATTCTTTACAGGTCTCTCCAGGGGGCTTGCCAGCTATCTTACTGGACCGGTGCTGATGGGAGGGGACTACAATTCCGTAGAGGATGTTACACTGGATAGATCACACCCACCACTCCGCACCTCCCCTGTACACCGGTTAGCGAGATGCAGGACTGACTGGCAGGACACATGGGCCCTGACTGACTGTTGGCGCTCACAGCACCCCATTGAGCGCGATTACTCATTCTACTCCAGTATACATGACCTACACGTGCGACTAGATTCTTTCCTGTGCTCCCCCCCGGTGCTTGCCGCAGTGACCCGAACGGAATACCTGGCACGTACATTGTCTGACCACAACCCACTTCTCCTCACGCTGGACTGGGTCACTGAACCCCCTAAGGTTCCGACATGGCAGTTGCGACCCGACACACTAGATGATCCACCATTCAGAGCTGAACTCGAGGAACGGATTGCCCGGTATTTTGCGGAAAATGAGGGCACGGCTTCCTCCAGGGCGATAGAGTGGGATGCATTTAATTAGTGATGAGGGGACACTGCATCGGGAAATATGCGGGAGTACGCAAGACATTAATAGATGACTTAGACAAGGCTGAGCGAATTCTTCGAGAGGTTGAACTAGATCGACCGAATCGTCCTGAGTTGCAGGAGAAAATGCGAGGAGCACGGGAAGCGGTAGCAGTGGAGATGGAACGCCTCCGTAGTTTCGATCATAAGGCATACCTAACGAGGACCCTAGCTGCAGGGGACAAGACAGGGACACTCCTAGCCTGGCTGGCGAACCCCAATAGGCGCAACCAGCCGGTCTTGGCCTTGCGGGACAGTGGGAACCGCGCCCTTACCACACAATCGGACATACTGGGCTGCTTTAGGTCGTACTATGAGAAATTATATGGAGCGGAGCTGAGTGATCGCGCTGCAGAGTTAGAGGTCTTCCTGAGCGACCTGCAGCTACCGCGCCTAGAGCGGGAACAAGCAGATGCACTGGGGGGCCCAATCGCCCTGTCTGAAATACGGGGGGCGGTGAAACGAATGGCGCGCAATAAAACACCTGGGATTGACGGGTTGCCCGTAGAGTTCTACGGGAGATACTTAGATCAACTAGCTCCGAGACTCCAAACGGTATATAATGAGGCCAAGGAAGTAGGCAGGCTCCCCCGGTCGATGAACGAAGCCATAATGGTCCCCTTGTTGAAGCCTCGTAGGGAGAGCACAGACCCGGCGTCCTACAGACCACTGTCAATGCTCACAACAGACTACAAGATACTGAGCACGGTGCTGGCCACCAGGTTACTAACTCATATGCAGGAGCTGGTCCATAAAGACCAATCTGGCTTTATTCCCACGAGGAACACTACGCACAACATTCGCAGGTTACTGCGATTAGTGGACGATCCGCCACCTGAGGCGCAGTCCCCCGTGGTGTTGGCGGTCGACATTGAAAAGGCCTTTGATAGCCTTGAATGGCACGACCTGTATACGGTGATGCACAACTTCGGCCTAGGGGAGGGATACATACAGTGGACAAGGGTACTCTACTCCTCGGCGAGAGCGAGAGTGAGAGTGGGATCGATGGTGTCAGATCAATACGAGATACACCGAGGTACCAGACAAGGGTGTGCGTTGTCTCCACTGCTGTTTGCGCTCGCAATGGAACCGCTTGTGGCTCAGGCTCGGAAAGGGGCTTATTACGCCGGGCTGGCACAGGGAGGTGAACTCCATTATATCTCCCTATACGCGGACGACCTCCTCCTCTTTCTAGACAACGCCGAAGAGGCGGTAGAGGGCGCTGAGAGCCTATTGGAGCACTTTGGTAATATGTCAGGGCTGCGGGTGAACTGGTCGAAAACCTGTCTCTTCCCGCTGCGGAGGGGGGAAGAGTGCCCTTCACTCCGCCAGACTCTGCGATGGGAACCTCAATGTCTGGGATACCTCGGAGTGCACATCTACCACGACCCGAAAGACCTCCTCGACGGTAACGTAGGCCACTGTATCCGTTCCCTGAAGAGTTGTATGTCCTTCTGGGCCACCCTGCCGCTCTCAACGGCAGGCCGTGTTGCTCTTCTGAAGATGGTCGCTATGCCGCGTCTCCTGTATTTCTTCCGATCCCTCCCGGTATGGATCCCCGGCACGATTTTCAAACAGCTGAAATCAGCGGTGGTGTCCTTCTTATGGGGAGCTGGCAGACGTAGAGTGGCTCTGACGACGCTGACCCGCCCAAAGGACGAGGGGGGTCTTGCGGTCCCGGACTTCGAGCTCTATTATTTAGCGGCTCAGTTACAATTCTTCACGCAAGAGGTCGCAAGAGTGTACCGAGGCCCGGAACAGGGGAGAGAGTTCGGCACGCCCCGTCATGTCCTTGCATATATCACTCTTCAGCAGAAACTGCTTCTGCGAGAGTTCGCCCTGGAGGAGCGGACCCTTCGCCAATGCTGGAACAGATCGCAGAGGCGGACCGGAACCGGACACCCGTATGATCCGGAAATTCCTCTGGGCATGGTTACGGCGCTCCCGCATGGCGGCGATTGGTCGAGACTGCACCTTTGGGAAGAGGCGGGGCTGCAGATGGTAGGTGACCTCTATGAGGATGGAGAGTTATCCCCATACCAGACGCTGCAAGAACGGTATGACCTCCCGAGGGGGGACTACCTACTGCATGCAGCAGTGGTGAGAGCCATACAGACACATTGGGGTGAGGGACTGATGGAACCTGCTACATCATTAGCGTGCCAGTATACTATGATGGCGGCAGGAACGATTAAAGCTGTTACGTGCCTTTATCGCAGAATGCACAGGGACGCCCTACATCCGCTCACGACACTTAAAAATAAGTGGGAAGCTGACCTCCAATTAGAGATCCCAGACACTACGTGGACACAATTAGTACGGAGAGTCAAGAAAGGCACTAGGAATGCGCGCTTCCAATTGATACACCTATATATACTTCATCGCGCGTATCTCACACCATGCAAGATCACAGAGTATTTTCATGTAACAGATGCAGCATGTCCCAGATGTAATCTTGCAGGGGCTGACCTGGTCCATATGTTACGGGGCTGTCCGAGATTGCAGATATATTGGATGGGAATTGAGGAGACCCTGAACACAGTCACTGGCAGAAATTTACAATACAATAGCGCAGTGTCCATCTTACATTGGTTCCCCCACACGAAAAAGAACAAGCTGACGAGTACATTTATAGATATGGGACTACTGATAGCTAAGAGGGAGCTGACCAGAGGGTGGAAATCGAAAGTGGCGCCGACACATAGAAGATGGGTGAATGAATTCCTGAAATGGGCAACTGCGGAGAGCACGTTACTTTACCAGATGGCCCGCCGTAGTTCGAATGACAAGGCGCAGGAAGTTGCAATGCTGTGGGACACACTGGTACAGGTGCTGAGAGATAGTTTGGCAGAGGGGGAGGAGGGGGAGGAGACGCTAGGCGAGACACCTCGAACAGGATCGGACACGCCGACGGCAAACTCACCAGATGCACACAGACAATAAGAAGCATTAACTCCGTTTTTCTTTTTTCCCACGATTTGGGTCTCACGACTGCACCGATCACTGACGCAGACACGGGGAGGGACAGATAGGGGGAGGGGAGGGAGCTATGATCAGGGTTCCCGGGGTGGGTTAAGTACATCACGATCAACCCAATAGGGTGGTGACACACTACATAAATAAAAGCAGAGTAAGGAGTTCCTGTAGAGCTCACAGTAAGAACGTTCTCGGCCCACAAAGTGCAAGAAACGGAGAAATGACGCCGCCCTGCCTCCGGGATGTGGGCTAAATGGCTGTGTATCGTGGAGCGAAGAAACGACTGTTGCAATATAACACTGGACTGTATGATGCTCACTGTATAGTGGAATGTTTTACCTATCCCTGCAATAAAAATTGTTTTACAAAAAAAAAAAAAATGCAGCCGAAGCAATGCGTCAGTTCAGAGATGCGGCGAGGCTGCGATGCAAGGGCCTGTGTCATTGTCGAGGAAGCTGTTGAATGGGCTTGCAATGCGAAGTTCAGTGTTGAGGATTCAGCACGCAGTTGGGGCGATGCATTGGTTCCGAAGAAAACTGTGAGGCTTTGATGTGGAGTTCAGCATCGAGGCTGCCGTCGATGAGGGATGTGAAGGCCTGCCCCAAGGATACTTCACGCATTGCCGGTTCCAAAGGCGTTATAGGTCATGGCAGCAATACGGGTCTTTGGACTGGTCTAATCCACTCAGTAGCGGAGATGCATCCATTCTGCTAGGGGTTGCATCTTGCAGCAGAGGGGATGCATTGGTTCCGCTGGATCCACAGAGGCTGGTAAAGCACCTTAAGCCCACTTCCATAAGTCCAGGACGGATTTGGAACCCCTTTGCAGGATAGATTCACAGATGGCAGGTTCCAGGTGCAGATTCAAGATTGTTGGAAGCTCCTTATGTCCCGGAGGCTTCAGATCAGGAGGCCAGCCAGCTAGCCATTGAAGTCACTCTGGGTTGGGATCAAGAGATGCAGGTCATGGCCTTCTCATCCAGGCAAAAGGGCAGCAGGTAGCAGGTCAGCACAGCAAAGCAGGATTCCAGCAGAGTGCAGTCTAGCAGAGTTGGAGTCCTTCAACAGCACAGCAGTCCTCCTTCCTGGCAGAGTATCCACAGGTCCAGAAGTGTACCGAAGTGGTGGTGTCTGGGTTCCCGCTTCATACACAGTTGTGCCTTTGAAGTGGAGAGAATTTCTGGAGGCATTCCTTTGAAGTGGATGGATACGCTGCCTTCCCTGCCCTGGCCCCAGACTAACTACAGGGGGTATGCAGCCCTTTGTGTGGCGGCAAGACACAGCCTATTCAAGTGTAAGTAGGGCTGTGCTCAGCGCTGCCATAACATTCTGCCAGTGATGGCCCATCTAGGCACGCCTAAGTTCTCTATTGTGTGTGGCTGTCTAGGAGGAATACACAAAGTCCAACTGCCAACTACACCCAGTCATGTGACCAGAGACAGGTGGCTGGCACCAAATGGCTAAGGTAAGAACATGCCAACTTTCCTAAACTGGAATTTTCAGAATAGTAATTTAAAATCTAGCTACACCATAAACTGGGATTTTAAATTAAGGGTTCCAAATACACCAAACATGAACTAATTTTCTCTTCCCATTTGGAAATTACACTTATCAAATGTAATAAGGCCACTCCAATGAATCCTATGGGAGAGATAGGTCTTGCAGTAGTGAAAAACTAATGTATGAGTTTTTCACTACCAGGACATTTAAAAGTAAAACATACATGGCCTCGTTTTTAAATAGATTACACCCCTGCCCTTAGGAATGTCCAGGGCCTAACCTAGGGGTGATTTATATGTATTAAAAAAGACGGTTTGGGCTTGGCAGAAGGTTTATAATGTCAGGTCAACATGGCAGGTTAAAACTGCACAAAGAAGCTCTGCAATGGCAGGCCTGATATATGTTTAATGGACTACTTAAGTGGGTGGCACAATCAGTGCTATACAGGCCTACTAGTAACATTTAATTTACAGGCCCTGGGCACACGTAGTGCCCTTTACTAGGGAATTATAAGTATATTAAATATGACAATTGGGCATAAGCCAATGTTACCATGTTTTGAGCACAGAGCCCAAGCACTTTAGCACTGGTTAACAGTGGCAAAGTGCACGGAGTCCTAAGGCAGCAAAAACAAAGTAAGCAAAAACAGGAGGTCTGAAGGCAAACAATTAAGGGGAAACTATGTTAAGGATACCAGGTCTAACAACCGGGATATAATTATGGATAAAGACCTTGGTCAGCCGAGTGGTTTTGGGAGTAAAAACTCCAAGCGAAGTGCAGGACCCAGCTGTTAATGTGATCCTTATGGAGGTAGCTAAGGGAGTAAAGGAGTTAGTTAACAACATAAAAACTACCCCATTAACACAATCTGGAGGTATGGCTGGGGATGCAAAGGAATTGGCTTATTTACAAGGGCCCACTATGGACCTAACTTCCAAATCATCCACAATGATACCCTTGAAGGCACCACAGCTAAATTTACTACATTCCGGTCCCACCTCAGATCTAATGTGCAGTACAGTGCTCAAAATCATTCTAATCAAAACTGTCAGCCCTCCAAAATCAAAACAGAGGTGTTGTAATCCAGATTCTAACTCTGACAGCCAAATTGACTTTTGTCCACAATATCACTCTGAAGGCAAAAGTGTCATTTTGAACCATGAAAAAATATTGATATTGTTATCCGCCTTTGATGATCTGAAAGGAGTCACTTCAGGGGATTTTTGGAGCATAGAATACAGTGGTTAAATTAACTATAAAGGGAAGTCCATTGACAAGAGAAGTTATTTTCAATCAGGGGAAGTACCCAAGAGCTCATAGGCAGTTTTGAAAACTCCTAGAGCGGCACCTATCAGCCTCCGGCCCTCCTCCTAATGGCCACATTTTACTCAAGGATTTAAGCCCAAAAGAACTTAAAATATGCTCATGGAATATAGCAGGTTTGAATAGGCAGTTTAGAACAAACAGAGTTGATCTGCTCAGCTCTTTGAATCCGTACCAGATCATTTGCTTGCAGGAAACTTAATAGATATTAAATTAGTGCTATCAAACATTTGCGACTTTGACTGTCCTGCAACTAAATCCACTAGAGACAGATTAAGTGAAGGACTTGTGACGCTACTAAGGAATGATCTAAAAGTTGCTTATGGAAAAATTATCCAAATATCAAAATACCTTATGGCTACCTCATTTAGACTTAACAACAAAATTACCCGTACCGTGGTGATTATTTACATACCACCTAACTCTATAAAGGATAAGCAACAAACTCAACAAGTTATATCAGAGGAAGAAGCTCTCATAGACGACTTCCCATCATACTTCCTTCTATTCACAGGACACTTCAATGTAAACTTGCTTCCAGGTAGAAAGCCCTTGGGCCTTGAAGAGCAAGACAATCTCTACCATATTCCACAGCAGGTTTTCAAGAAAGCTAACATTTCTTATAGTGGAAGATATAGTTATAACACACTATGGAACCTGGGTTGCAGACAATTAAACAGCAGATTTAGTTCAGACCAAACTGTGGAATTTACATTTAGGTCTGCTGGTAACTCCACAGTCACTGATTACACTCTGACCCACGTGTCAAATGTTCACATAAGCTTAGATTGTCAAATTATTAAAAGGCTGGAGAGCAACCATGATCCACAAAGCTTCTCTCTAGTCCTGAAAATAAGTTTGTATAAAAGAAGAATAGAAGAATAATATGGAACTGCACATTTTCAGTTCGTTCAACACAAACCTGGGCTGAAAACACTGTTCTTGAAGCAGAGTTATTGTTTATCTCCACAAAAAGAAAACTGGTGTTATAAATGGGAATTATTATGGTACAACAATTTTGCTTTTATATCTTTAACAGTCAACCGCAAAATGGGTGTTCGAAGAAGGAATTGTATTGACGGACTGATTCTTAATGAAAAGAAGATTATTTCAGAAATAATAAGAGCTATGAAAGCAAAATGTCATATCGGAAAGTATAAGAAGTTTTAATACAAGAGTATAAAAAGAGAACCCATCAAATAACATTAAAACAGTGGGTGGACAGTTGGCTGGCCTTACAGATGGCAATCAAAACTGGGAAAAACCACGAATTCTGGTCAATAATAGCATCAGGCTAACAGCATTATAGCTAGAACAGTGAACAGTGCTTTAAGTAAGCAGGTACTATCCAGTACAGAGTACCTGCACTTCTTTCATTTTAAATGGAGAGTACGTGCACATCTCATCCCTGTTACAATACATTTGGTGGTAGAGTACCAGCCTTTCTCAGGAGCCACCAGGAATTCTACATAGTGAGTACCTGTGCTTCTATATTTCCATTTAAAGCACTGACATTGAGTATCTTATAATATGCGGTACATGGGAACCTTTTATTATCTCTTTACGGTGGTAGTCCAGCTTTGATAATGACTTTGCCTATAATGAGGATTTTGAGCCTTTCATTCTTTCTTCTAAAGTCATAGAATCACTTAGAAGGAAGAGTTGAGATTCACTGGTAGCTGACACTAACGGCATAGCAATAATGCCCATTAAATCAGACTGGAAAGAAACTAGTCATGTGACTAATTTTCAACCATACAATTCTTCACGGTCACATTCTACCGACTTCTAAAGGTTCCTATATCCAATCAATATATATAAAAAAGGCCCAGAATTAGAACCATCAGCCATCGGCTCATTGCTTTTTTAGACGCCGAAGGCAAGTTATTTGCCAAACACCTTCATTAACTTTATTAGCCGTACCTGAGGGAGGTAAATATCTCCCAGTTAATCAAACTGGTTTTAGACCCAACTGTTCCACCACAGCTATGTGTTTTAATTCATTGCACACTAAAATGAAAAATAAGTAATGTATTTGTCCATTTGGCAGCTTTCTCTACCGCTTTCAATAAGGTTTTAAGACATAGACTCTGCTAAAGATGTCTCAATGGGGACTTGACTGTGTGCTCCTACATTTAATAATTAAACTCCACACGGATACTTGGATCCAAGTGAAACTAACTCGGGCCCAAAGATTGACTCCAAGGATTAAAACATACAATGGGCTTAAACAAGGCTGTATTTTGGCACCTTTGTTATTTGCACTTTATGTTGCTGATATATGTTGAAATATTCCAATAGGAAGGCGGTGATCCTCCAGAATGTGGCAATAAGAAAACTTCACATTTAGTTTATTCAGATGATCTTGTTATAATCTCAACGGCCAAGATTGGCCTTCATAAACAGCTAAATCATCTCAGTGAATATAACTACAAGAATGGATTATTTATTGTTTACACTAAAGTATAAATATTGTCATTTGCTAACACTAATTCTAGTTTTTCCAGGCAATTGGACAAGGGAATTGAACAGGTCATGTAATATACATATCTAGGAGTCACCTATGACACAAAACTAACATGGTTGTCACATTTGGAGCGCATCAGGAATAGACTGATACCCACAGCAAGAGCCACTGCACGATTTTCACATCTAAACGGGGGTGGGCTGTTAAGGGCTCGACTGTAACTGTGCGAGGTCTTAAACATTATTTTAATTAAAATCTTATGACAAATGTTTAATATACGATCTTCAACACCAGATGCTATGATTAGATTAGAATTGAGATTTACTCAGCTCACTATTTTAATTTACATAAATGTAAGTAATTATTTATGTGGCTGTCATAATGCATGATCGTACAGCCTAAAGGGTCTAATCAGAGAAGATCTGGGAATACATCCAGGTGAATGAGCAGTAGAAATGGTTATTAAAGGAAAGCTTTTACTAGAAACTCATCAGCTTCCCACAATAAAAACCTTAGTGGTTATCCCCTAGGTGACCTGTAAGCTGTTAATTAAAAAGAAGATGAAAATGGTATATGAAAGTGATTCATTTAGTTGTCATAACCAAGTATACCTTTTCTCTGTACACATATGCAACTTTTGCAAATAAGAGGCAACTTTATTTAGGCTCCAACTTAAGTATTTGGGCAAAAAAAGCCTTTTTATGCTTTAAGCTTTTACATATCCCACTGTTACAGTTTGAGGGATCCTGGAACAAGACTAGGGAAAACAACAGTCAATGCTGCTTGTGTAACTTATTTCCTGAAACTGTAGAACACATCCTTTTCTATGTCCTTTGGTACAGGACTTGAAAAACAAATTCCTGAAAATGGATGCATGGACATTTAAAGACACCACTCAGTTCTGTTTTTGACTGTAACTGTAACAAATCCACTGGGTGCTTAACCAAATTTGATTCATTGGCTTCCCCATTTGACCAAATTGGTTGATCCTCAGCAATTGCCCAATTTCGCTTTTCCTCTTTTTTCTTTATTATGACATATGAGGGTACCTTGAATTACATTAATTCAGGATATAGGCTGTATAAAACCTTCTCTTGTGTTTTGTCTAATAAAATAATGGTATCCATGTATAACAACAACTACAACTACCCAGAGTAGTCTTAGGGGCTGATTACGATGTCTGTCAGAATGCCTCTGACTGCTAATCAGAGGATTACTGACCGACTCAGTCCATTTGCGCTCCACCCAACCGATTACGATGTCGGCAGTCAGAACGCAAATCGGCCGGTCATTTTGACTCAGTTCCGACTGGCTCTCGGGGTCTTGCAGCCGGTCGGAACCGCACCGGAATCCCATATGGATGGTGTTTCCGCCGTTGGGATTACGATGTCGGTTTCCCACAGCTTTTCCGTACGGGCCTTTTAGACATGAAAAGCCTGTCAGAAAAAGACTTTAGGGACCCCTAGCAGGGCCCTCTTACCTCCACGGTCTAAGGGTAGTGGTCAAGGGCGTACCGCCTGTAAAACCCTGCACTGTGTAGTAGGCACCATGAGGTGCCTGCCATAGGGTGCACCATTTTCACACACCCCCATTTCTATATCAGAGCCTGTATTACAGCCAGTTTATGGCCCTGACACAACTTCCCATAGAGAATAGTGGGAATCCAATCGAACAGTGTTTGGTCGTATCGTAATCAGGCGGTAAAAAACGCCAACATCAGGTCGGTCAGTCGTGAGTCCGAGACTGTGTCAGTCAGAGGCAACCCAGAGCGACATCGTAATAAGCCTCTAAGTAACAACTGACTTGCCTCTTAGTTTACTATTAGCATTGTTGTCAGGGTGGGAGGAGGTATGAATATTTCTACGTTCATTTTTTTAAATGACCAGTTTAAAAAAAATACTTACTGAATGCACTTATATATTCTGAGGTACTAAGGTGAAAGCCTTCTGCATGTTCATGAAATACACTTTTTCATATTTTTTACACGTTTATTGCAAGATGGCTTGAAAAAGGAATGTGTTCCTAAAGTTATGTTTTGTAGAACCCCTTGTTTGTTTATTTTCTTTTACTTCATTTAGCCTGGAAACAAACGCTTGCTTGTGTACTTAATGGTTAGTGCTATCTGAAGTAAACAGTGTCCCGTGCAGTCATTCAGCTGGTGGGGCTGCATGTCAGGAAGGTAGCATGCGTCCCCCGGGTCGTACCTTGAGTATCACGGTGCTAAGGCATGCCACAGGCTCTTTCACAATGGTAGAGCTTGGACCCAGAAACCCTTCCCCAACGTTTTTTCTCTAAACTGTGGGTATGCCACTGAGAGCCTACCGGTCCCCCAGCTCCCACTTAGATGTGCGAATGACTCACACTCTCAGCATGACACATGCACAATACTTTCCATGTGGCAGCTGGAAAACGTGCTGATAACATTAATAAAATATGGACATTCAATAAAACAGAAAACACCACACCCTAGCAGTGAACACACTTTAGGTATATTGATTATTTCACTTTTCAGCCTCTCTCAAATAGAAACTGGAAATACACTGGTGTGTGTCGTGAATATTGAGTAAGGAAGATAGTTATACCTCAATATTGTAGCCAAATCATCACCAAGGTACATAGATGTGGAATTATGAAAAACAAATCTATACTTCCCCATATATACACTTACCTTTCAATGTTTTTGTCCAGGACATTTTGGCTGCAGTATTCGGGTCTAATTATAGTCCTACTCTATATTTCGGGCTACCACCACAAGAGTACGCTGTTTAGATCAGGGATTTCAAAACTGTCTGTAATAATATCTAATTATGTTCCCTGAATATCATCCCAAGCTAATTAGGACTAATACTATGACCAGAGTAAGCAAGATTACTTTAGCGGCCACCCTATGCAAGATTACCAGCAATGGTCACCGCAGTGCATCAGGCACAGTTGCCAGCTGTAATATAAAAAAAGCTTTATCTACTTGGAATGCTTCTACATAGGTAATGCATAACAACCACAGCTACAAAGCCCCTGGCACCAATAGTATTAGTCACAAGTCTTCCCAACGCAGCAGGATTTATCACTCAAATATCCACTTTTAACATATTTTGGAAATTAAATCATTTTTCTCCAAATTTCACTTTATGATTTCTGAAAATACATATATTTTAATCTTGAGTACGTTTTTTAATTCTGGTAAACACAGGTGCGTAGCTTCAGGGACGTGTTTGGGGTGTAAAAATATCTTTATTGTAAATAGTTGGGTAGAGAAGCATATAGGGGATATCGCAAGGTGTCTGTTGGATTTCACCATGGATTTTTACATGCGCACACTGACAAACACACGCACACACACACACACACACACACACACACACACACACTCTCTTTCTCGTCTCTGCCTCAAACTTGGTTAGTTTGAAAACAATTATGTTTTAAAGTGCCTTTAACAATCAGCACACGTCTCTCTTCCCGCTGCCTCCTAAGCCCCCCTTATGTCTTGCTTTTCATAATGTATTTTGCCAGAGGTATTGTTGGGAAATCTGAAGTTTACACCCTCCAATCTTACTGACCAAGTTACGCCCCTGGGTATACATATACAAGTCCAATCAAGCAAGAGCTTAGTAGGCTGGGCTGCACACGAGAGCTGCTTCCAGGTAGCAGGAGAGCAACAGCTCACGGGCTACTCCTTGAAGAAGTCTGTTTTAGATTAATGTTAGCAAAGTCATTTTGTTCTGTTGTCTGCCGCCAGATTTGCCAGTGCTGTCTTGCAAGGTAATGTTCTGAGAAGCTAGTCAAAGAAGAATTTTATTTATTTATTTATTATGTTTTGGCTCTCGAAGAGGGCCACATAAAAACATGTACAAACAAAGCAACAGAAATCATCACAAGTGCAAGAGTAATAAAAACATGATATTCGAACCGTAACATCAACACTACAGACCCTCAGTCCCACGAGGCCGGGTCGGCACAATCTTCCAGAAACATTAATAAATAGCTAAAAATCCTTTAAAAAAGTTAAAAACATGAGCACAAAACATTTCATTCGGTGGGCAATAAAGTGCATTCAGGAAATCTTGTAAAGTGACAATGCTGAGGCGTAGGCAAATTACTTTAAGCCATCGATTGCGCAAGCTACGTAACATAGGACAAATCAGTAGTACATGCATACAGTCCTGGTTATTCAATTTACATAAATTGCACAACGGTGAAGTACCATGCCATTTGGATAGCAGCACATTAAGGGGGATTAAGTCGTACCGTAACAAAAACCAAAACCTACGAATCCCGTGTGGTAAATTCCACAGGGCATACGGTTGAGGCTGTTTCAATCTATAGGAAGAGATGAGTGGCACCACATTCCTTTTATCTCCGATTGTTTTTTTATCAGATAAAAAACAATACTCCCACGAAGCCTCCTTAAGGACCTGCTTTAACAGCATGGGAGAGTAGGAGAAGAGCGCACTTTCATCCAGTCTAAGGATTTTGACAGCCCTTCTAAAATTACTAACAAGTTTGGAGAATTCCTTAAAATTGCCCAATAGTTCATTTTTGAGTAAAGCTCGCAGGGTTCCCTCTCTTGCTCTGGCCAAACTGGCTACCCACCTTATTAAGGCACACAGCCCCTGAACCCAGGCACTTCTGAGTCCAAAATCCAACCTGCAGGCGGCCAGAGGACAGGCATTGTTTAAAGTCGAGAGGGATCTTAGGAGTTTTCCCTCGATCTTGTGGCAAAAGTCCCAAAGTTTTATCTCTATTATTTCTATACCGTACAAGATGGTTGCGGGGATTTTAGCTCTAAATACTTCAAGAAGGCTAGAGAAATGTCTTTTCCCCGTTGCCAGGTATAGGGACTTTAATCCATTGCCATGGGCAAGAGCTTTGCGAGAGCAATGCTCTATATGGGGATTCTCGCTCATGTTGGCCGAGACTATTTTCCCTAAAAATGTGTAACAAGTTACGACCTCCAGTCTATGAGCTCCAATGGCCCAGCCAAAATTTGTCGAGCGGCATTTCTTCCTGCCAGCTATACACATCACCTTACTTTTATTGATATTAATCTTCATATGATGCTCCCCAGCAAAGTCCTGAAGAGCCTGAAGCCGATTTGCCAGACCTACGGGAGTTAAGTCAAGCAATAACACATCGTCGGCATACATCAGGCAGGCGATTGGCATCCCTCCTATCAACGGTGCGATCCCCTCACTGTGGGACACAACAGCAGGGAGGTCAGTAGTATATAGGGAGAACAACAGGGGCGCCAATAAGCAGCCCTGTTTAAGGCCATTCTGGGATGGTATTTTGGCCGAAAGTCCCCTCTCACCCCCCATTAAGACCCTGCACCAGGTCCCAGTGTGCAGAGCCCGCACCAATTCCAACAGGGGAGTAGGGACGCCCAGTAACGCCAATTTTCTCCACAGCGTTCCCCGATCTACTTTGTCGAACGCTGTGGAGAAATCAATGAAGGCGGCGTATACGACACCCCCTCTCACCTCGACATATTTGTCAGTGACAACCTGAAGAGCAGTCAGGTTGTCCAGAGTACCATGTTCCCTTCGGAAGCCAGTCTGTTCCAACGGCAAGATATTACGCTCCTCGACCCAATCAGAAAGGGAACTCAGGAGGCATTTCGCAAAGACCTTTCCGATGGAGTCAAGGAGCGCAATCATGCGATAGTTGCAGGGGCTGTCCCGTGCCCCTTTCTTAAAGATAGGGACCAGAATGCTTCCTCTCCACGATGCAGGAACACGATTGGAGAGATGGCATGCCCTAAACAGGGGATATAAGATTTTGCTCCAGGTTAATGGATCCTTTTTTAGGACCGTCATCGGAAGCTCATCCGGTCCCATGGCCCCAGAGGAACGCATATTTTTTATAGCCAACTCGATTTCCTTCTCAGAGGGAAAGAAAATCGAGTCATCAGGGGTGGCATACATGATGTTATCCGTACTTGTGGTCCCATTCCCTGCATATAATTCCCGGATATGAGAGGACCATATATCCTCAGGTATAGCTATGGGAATAGGGGCGTGGCGTGTACCACATCCTTTCCCGATTATTGCCCAAAAGTCTTTAATGTTGCCATATGCAGCAGATTCCCTAAGTTTGATCCATACTTCATCCTCCCTGTCCCGTTTGATTTTTAGCTTGAGTCTGCTTCTCTTTCTTCTTAACCTAGCAATATTTTTCCCTCGTTCTGGTACCCTTTCAACGTACTGTGCACGGATCAGTTTGTTTAAATCCCTATTTAAATTACGGAGAGTCAGAGGGACTACCTCTCCTTTTTTCCTAGGGGGGACAGTTTTTTTAGCATTCAAAAGAATCTTTAACATGAATTCCTCAAAACAAACTATTTCATTTCCGTTCCACTCTTCTATTTCCTTAAGGGTATCGGTCAGTAGTTCCTGTTCTCCATTAATGGCAGCATAATTCCAGAAGCATCTTCCGGTTGTTGGGAGGAAGGTGACCTCCTTGCCATTTAGCGACCAGGGTGCCGAATTCAAAGAGTTTAGTGAGATTGATATTAATAATATACTATGGTCGCTCAGGGTCGTGGGGATGATCTGTAAGTCAAGAATCTGGGGAAACAGACCATAACTGGCGATGGCGTAGTCCAAAATTGATGACCCAAAGGGGGATTTATGGGTATATTCTGAGAAGCTACTTGCACACTGCCGTTTGTTTTTAGAACATGTCCCATTTGGCATCCCATAGCTGACCGCTGTTGCCCTGCATACGTGTTCACTGCCCTTGTTTCTGCACGGCATACCTGTTGATGCCATGCATGAAATAGATCGTGCCTGCGAGGGAGACTATTTTGGCCGCAGGTGGACTACTTGTCCCAGTTGTCTTGGCGCCTGGGGGCGCTAGCGTCCTGCAAACAGCCCGCTGCACCTGAAAGGAGGAGGAGCCTTAACCCCCCACCCTGAGCGCTTAAACCTTTGCAACAACCCTGCTGCGCGGGCTGTGCCCAGGTAAAGCCCGAGCCAAGCACGTCCCCGTCTGCGCCCATCAGCGTCCGGATCATAATAAAACTATGGAGGCCGCTAGCCTAACCTGTTCTCGTCCTTTGTCATCCAGCCAGGTGCAGCTGCCATTATTGTCTATGGAGAGTTCGGAGGGAGTTCTCGTGCCCAAACTCCCCTGGATAGTTTAATTAATAGAAGATTGGATCTGCAAATTTAAGGAGTTCCTTCTAGAAGAGCTCCTGCTCCTCACTGCTCACAAGGGAGTAATTGAGCATGAACTGTTAGCCATCAAGCAGCTGCAGGTTCCCCCGGTGCCATCTACACATTTGGCTTTTAGGGAAAAACAGGGTAAAACAACTGGGCAATGTAACTCCTCTAATAGATCAGTGCCAATTACACCAACAAGGCCTGATACGACCAGATTTAGCCCTGATCTCACGATCCAGAACCCTGAGAGGATATGCCCTGATTTGCCTCCCTAGCTCTCCCCTTCACAACTTGGAGAGTTTTTGGGTCATACTGAGGGGTCTAATCCCTCTGGAGCCCCTATTCCAGATAAACCTCGGCTGAGTGGATCCCCTTGAAGGCACAGACAACCTGTGGTGAACCTCCCTCTAGCCGCCTGTCCTTATATGGTGATTTTAACTGAAGTTCTCTGACTGAGTATAGAACAGAGGGAGTTGCATGAATAACTATTTAACAAAACACTGGACTGGCTTATCGGCAATGGGACTTTCCTCTGTCCTTGGCAAACAATATAATATTGACTCGTAGGGTGGGTTGGATTGGGCCTGGGCAGGTGGATCGCTGCAGTGATTGTGTCATTGTTCATTTTAGATCTCCACTACTGGTGCAGACTCTGCTCGTTGGACACTTAAACAAACCGGTAGCCAGGAGTAACATTGAATTACTGCCCCTGGGCTATTTTTATAAGCCTTGTTCCCAACCCCCAGTCGGCTTCAAACTGGCAGCCAAAAAGGGCTTGTCATCCCCTAATGTTTGCCCCCTGCTAACCCCATGTAGTGCTGATGTTTTTAAAGTCCCAACTTCTAACTGATATGACATCCTAGCAGGTGTAGATTGACTCGACAGTGCTACCAATTCTGCATCTCTTAACAGTAGTTTAACGAGGCTCCAATTTAACGTGTCACGAAGCGAAGCAGCAGATTATTTCAATCTATTGAATAGCCCAAGCTAAACTCCATAGGGAGTTGGTCAGCGAATTAAATGCAACTTATTTTAATGTATTTTTTTAACACCAACGGAATCTTTGGGGGGCCCTGTAAATACCATATTACCCAGAGGTCAGATAGATAGTACTACTCCTCCCCAGAAACCTGAAGTAACCGAGAGTAATGGTCTATTTCCCTCTCACCAAATGACAAGGTTCATGTTATCAGTGCCATAGCTCCATCCATCAAGTTGGTGTCATGGAATACAGCAGGGCTTTCCTCCAAATGACCCTTCCCAGAATGCTGCCATGTTCTTGATCAGTACCACCTCTGCTTCTTTCAAGAGACTTGGGGCCAGATGTAGGAAGGCTATTACCGGTCGGTAACGGCCGAAATTAACGAATTTCGGCCGTTACCGACCGGTAATAGGCTTTTCTCATGTAGAGGGCCGAAATTAAGGATTCGGTAATTTACCGAATCGGTAATTTACCGAATCGTAAATTACCGATTCGGTAATTTACCGAATTCCTAATGTAGGGAGCACTTAAATGAGTGCTTATCCCATGTTAGGATTCGTTATTTACCACCAACTACAAGTTGGTGGTAAATAACAAAAACACCCCAAAAAGCAATTTTAAGCAAATTGCTTCAGTGCCATGTTGCAGACATACATGCCCTGCACCCATACACAATTCAGGGGTGCAACAGGGTGTCAAAGTGACACCCTGCCACCCTTCACTGTTTTCCCCCTTTTACCGAATCGGTATTTACCGATTCGGTAATTGCCATTCATTCCTATGGGCCTTCAGGCCCATAGGAATGAATGGCAATTACCGAATTGGGTAAATACCGATTCGGTAATTACCGAATCTTAACGATTCGGGAATTTTTACCGAATTTTTTGCTACATAGCATTTACCGATTTTTTTTGCTACATAGCATTTACCGATTCTAAAATACCGAATCGGTAAAATTCGGTATTTTAGAATCGGTAAGTACTATTTACCTATATCTAGCCACTGGTCACTAAAGCCAACAAGTTTTGTCAAATTCAGTCAGGAACTTGTACCTACTGGGAAACCTTGGATGGGGGATTAACGGTCTGGCCCAGAACTACTCCAGCATGTACAATCAAAAAGATTAGGATGGGCTCATCAGATATATTGGGCATTAGCCTGACCAGTCCCCCACAAGTAGTCTTCTACATATATAATGTGTATTGTAGATCTGTGGGCAACAGAAAAAGTCCCTTGTTAGATCTTCTGAATTCACATCTAAATGCAGCCTCCTTTAATGATGATGAAAATTGTGGGGGCGACTTTATTTGCCAATTTTAACCCTTAGATGTAAACGTTGAGGCCCTTGCAAAGAACAGAACAGAGTAAGGTCAATTTTGGGTCTAACAATCCCATCCATCAAGTAATGGTCACCCCTAGCAGTCCAACTAAATGCGTTCACCCATAACCAGGGACAATGAGCTTCCAATGGTAGAACAATCTCCATCAAAAAAGGAAACCATACATGTTAAAAGGTCAGGCTACCAACCAGATTAAAAGATCCTTAAGTATTGCCCGGCGGTGTCGCCTCCTAAACCCACAAGATATTAATCAATGAAGAGGCAGGCGCTGGAGACTGGAAGGCAGGAAACAAGGGTTTTTATTCTCTCCGGAGGAGAACACATCAGTTCGGACAGCAAGTATCGTCACGAGGTGCTCTCCCCGCATCTCTGAGGCCTGGCCTCTTATACACAGGTTTATTGCTTTATTACATACAACACATTCTTGGTAACGCTTTGATGTACGGAAAGGATATCCTCCGAATCTCCCCTTCAGGCCCGTTCCCACACACAGTTACAGTAGAAGTCCCCACCCCGGTCACAACAGGTGATGATTATCGCGCAGCGGGACATTCCGCCGATTCACGGAATGTGGGGGGTTTGATCGGATCTCATAGGGTGGGGGCTTTGATCAACTCGAGGGTCCTTTAATGAGGGAAGCTTCCTACTGTACGGGGGGGGGCAATAAACAGTATCCGCAGAGCTTAGGTGGTGGCCTGGGAACGGGGAAGACAAACGGGCACACAGGAAAAGGGGGTTTGCATCAAAGGGCCTGGGACCATGAAAGAAATGAAGGGAAGTGTCGCGCTGGGAACAGGATGGGGTTCCAAGGCAGAGCTGCGCAGAAGAGGGGTTTATGACCCAAGACATGTGAGAGTGGAGGGGGGTTGTCAGCGCGCGGGGGGTTGCCTGCGAGGTCGGGAGGGAGAGAGAGACGCTGGCTATCGGCGAGGGGCAGGGAGGCCATGGTGTACAAAATGGCTGCCGCTTACGCGCACGAATGGGCCCAAGGAGAGCAAGATGGTGCCGATAATGTTGACATTTTCAGTCTAACTTTTAACAGTCCTCCCTTTTCAACATATCTAGCCAACTTGCCTACTCAACGTAAATCTTCATCAAATTCCCAACCTCGGCATCATATAATGCTCCCATGCGTTCGTTTCCAAAGTCCACGGCCTTAGGGCAAATCCAGTTTGCACATAATGAACACAGGGGTGGCAGACATTGAATTCCTAAGCATAGGCCACATATTACTACTACAGGAATTAGGATAATGGTGAACAGTCTCCAGCCCCAGTTCTTAACGGTGTTCCAGAACCAACCACCAAGCGACCATTCTTCCTGTTCCTGGTGGACTTCCGAAGAGAGTCTGTGAAGATGTTCGATGGCTTTGTACACTGAGGGCGAGTTGTCCGGTATGTATGTACAGCAGCTGGACCCAATAATGCGGCATGCTCCACCACGGTCCGCAAGAACCACATCTAGGACAAGGCGGTTCTGTAGGGCCACCAAGCGGACCGCTTGGAGTTCGGCGGTGTTGTTGGCAAAGATACCAGCTGTGATGTTCATTGTTGTCTCAACTGCCTGAGTCAATTGTCGGATGGCCCGACTGTTTGCCATCGGGCCCCAAAGAGGAACAAGTCCCTTCATAGCATCGAGGAACTGTGCTCCTGTTCAGTCGGCTTGCTCAATGTCCTTGGCTCGTTTTTGCCTATGATGATTCGCTGGGGCCACATAAGTCGGAGGAAGGACGAAGGAGATGAAACAAGTGCCCCCCCAGCCTTTGGGGAGCCAGGTGTAGGCCTTTGTGCCGCAGACGAAATACATGTTTGGGGACGATACAAAGGAAGGTGGATCCGTAGTGTCCAAAGTTCTGGTAAACCGGCAAGCACTGCGGCCCACCAGCTGCGTCCCATGTCCTTCTATGCACATGTGGCCTGTGACGTTGACGACTGATAGGGCCACAGTCAGAGTGGCAGCCGTTTGTTTCCGCAGGTAGGAGAAGGTGGGTCTGGTTGGATTGTTGAACACCTGCATTTCAATTCGTTCTTTAGCAGGGATGTCCATGTGGATGGAGTCGTTGGAGGTCTGCGGGCAGAAGTGTGTCTTTGTTTTGTTTCGCCGGACCCCGTGGGAGAAATGCGTTACGGTTTTGCTGGAGGTGGCATTGTCCTTATAGCTTTCTTGCAGGAGGATCAGCCAAGCAAGGCAGGAGCCATGAACTGAGAAGGGTGAAGGGATGAATGGTATCGAGTGTCCAGTGGCGTGGGGTAGCAACCCACAGATCCAACAGTTGGTGGCATTGGTGGCAAGATTGTGCTGGTGAAGGAGCTGTACGAAAGAGTTATTCCAAAACTCCTTTCGCCTCGCTCTGAGTTGGGGAGAGAGCGAAATCAGATAATGTTCCTTCGGGGTGGTAGGCTGAGCAGTGGTCAGGAATGTTTCGTGAGCAGGTGCATTTTCTTCCACAATCCAGAGTGTGGTCATGAGGAGAAAGCAAAAAAGGATTGCGATGAAGAGTGCAATTGTCTTTGAGCTGTGGAGTCTGTCTGTTCTTGGGTTTCTGTAGTGGGTATTTCCTGTTGTCTCCATCATCTTCTTATTTGGCGCTTCCATCATCTTCTTATCTGGCGCTTCCATCATCTTCATTTTCAAGGTGCTCGGTAGTGGGCGGAACCACAGACTTAGTTTAGCTTCTCTCCAGGCAACCCTAGATTGCTTTGGGTCACCGTTTTGAGATTCAACTTAGTCTGTGGTCTACTTAGCCGAAGCTCCCTCCTTTCGACGCAGGAAATACCCTTCTCTGGATGGCACAGTGGGATCAGAGAATTTTGAAAGTTCAAGTGCTTCGGTATCAGGATAGCAGGTTAGTGACGGTCGGTCCTTGTTCAGGAGCTCTTCTTGGTCGCCGATGTTTTCTGCCGTGGCCAGGGTCGGGGAGACCTTCTTACAGTGGTGCGCGTGCAGCCAATGCCTTTTCCCCTCCACACGAAGAGCCGTCCGGGTGGTGATTAACACTTGCCAGGGGCCCGTCCACCGGGGTTTCAAACTCTTCGTCCGCTGAAAGTTTCGAATCAGCACGAAATCCCCGGGTTGGATGGCGTGACCCGGACCCCTGGAAGCATCGGGGATGGCCTGCTGCACCTGCTGATGAATGACAGACAGAGTTTCAGTCAATTTATACAGATAATCAGACATTAGGACGTCCGGGACGTCATGAATGGAAGTTGGCTTCGGTGCAGACCAGATACTCATGGGTCGGCCGAAAACAACTTCATAAGGGGTTAAGTGATGTCTGGTGGGGGTGGAACGCATCGATAGCAATGCTAGTGGGAGGGCGTCTGGCCATTTCAGACCCGTGGTAGCTACTATTTTGGCCAGTTTGAGCTTCAGTGTGGCATTGTGTCGCTCAACAAGTCCAGCGGACTGGGGGTGAAAGACTGCATGAAATTTATGCTTGATGCCCAACCCCTTTAAGATGAACTGGATGACTTCGGCTATGAAGTGGGGGCCATTATCGCTCCATAAAATACGACAAAGGCCGTAACGGGGGAAAAACTCCTTCAACAGTACTTTTGCGGTGGCCATAGCAGTGTTGTCACGGGTTGGGTATGCTTCCACCCATTTGCTAAAGGCGCACACCACGACAAGTACATATTTCAGGCCTTGGCACCTATCTAGCTGGATGTACTCCATTTGCAGGACCTCAAATGGGTGGTTTGGGACCCCAAATCGTCCCCGGGGCACTACAGTTCCTTTCCCGGGGTTGTGTTGCAGGCATATCAAGCATTGTTGGACCAGACGTTTGGCGGAATCCGTGATTTTATCATTGTGCCAAACTCTGGAGACAAGTTCAATCATGGGGGCTGATCCTATGTGGGCAGGGGAGTGTGCCATAGCCAGTATGGGAATCAGGTATGAATCGGGTAGCAACCATTTGTTTGTGTCTCTTGTCCGCCAGCAGCCTTCATCGTCTTTTAATCCCACCCGTGTCCATTCAGTCAACTCGTGTTGTGTGCTAGCCGTTTGAATGTCTCTAATAGTGTCTCTAGCGTCAGTCCATTTTTCTGCTTGTGACCTGGTCACGTACATATGTGTTGTCGTCCTATTTTCAGCTGTCGTTCGGGCAGTGATGTCGGCTAGCGCATTTCCCTGCCCAATGATGTCTGTCACCTTTTTGTGTGCCTGGCATTTGACGACTGCAAGCTTGTTGGGGAGAAGGACGGCCTCGATCAAGGCGGAGACTAGATCCCCGTGCAAAATGGGGGTGCCGTGTGAGGTCAAAAATCCCCTTTCCCTCCAAAGGAGCCCAAAATGGTGAACCACCCCAAAGGCATACTGGCTGTCGGTGTAAATGTTCGCTGTAGTTCCTGTTGCCAGGATGCAGGCTCGGGTCAGGGCAATCAGTTCCGCTGCCTGGGCAGATCGTTGCGTGATACGGGCTGTCTCAACTACAGTTCGGGCCGTGGTGACTGCATAGGCAGCGGAAGTGGTGCCATCGGGGAGTTTGATGCAAGAACCGTCCACCCACAGCTCTCCGTCAGGATCAGGGAAAGCAGTGTCTCTAAGGTCAACCCTACTTCTAGTCTGCTCGTCCGTAAGAGTCACGCAGTCATGTACAGGGTGCACGTTGGGATCGTTCTCTGGCAAGGGTAACAGAGTTGCCGGGTTCAGTGTGGTGCATCTTTTCAGGGCGATATTGGGTGCAAGCAAAGTCAGTTTGTATCCAGTCAGTCGTGCACTCGTCAGATGTTGCGTCTTGGTTTGGTTCAGGAGGGTATCGACTGCATGGGGTACCAGTACCGTGAGGGAATTCGAGAGCACGATCCCCTCACTCTGTCGGATAGAGATCGGAGCAGCAGCTACGGCTCGAAGGCAGGCAGGCAAGGCTCTGGCTACAGGGTCAAGAGTGGCAGAGAAGTAAGCGCACGGTCGTTGCTTAGGGCCAATGGCCTGGGTCAGGACAGATAAAGCGCACCCCTCCCTTTCGTGAGTGTAAAGGGAGAAGGGCTTTTTGTAGTCAGGGGTACCTAGGACAGGGGCTGAACAAAGGGCATCTCGTAGTTCCGTGAAGGAGGTTTGACACTCAGGGGTCCAAGGGAGTGGGAAAGGGACGTCTTTACCTAGCAGAGAAAGCAGTGGTTTCACAACGAGGCTAAAGTTTGGTAACCACTGTCGGCAGAAGGAGGTGAGGCCTAATAGGGAGCGGACCTGCTTCTGGGTCTTAGGGACAGGAGTATCGAGAATGGTTTGGATTCGATCAGGGGTGAGTTTTCTTCCTTCTTTGGACAAAAGGTGGCCTAGGTAAGTGACCTGGGGTTGGCAGAATTGCAACTCCTTCTTGGAGACCTTGTGGCCATTTTCCGCAAGGAAGTGCAGGAGTTGAATGGTGCCTGTGACTGCTAATGGAGTGGTGTCGGCTGCTAAGAGGATGTCATCGACATATTGCACTAACACCACTCCGTCGGGTAACTGGACTTGATCCAGTTGTCTCTTGAGGGCCTGGCTGTAGATGCTAGGGCTTTCTGTGTAGCCCTGGGGTGCTCGGCAGAACCTATATGAGCGGTTTTTCAGGGTGAAGCCGAAGAGGTATCGGCTGTCTGGGTGGATGGGGATGGAAAAGAATGCGTTTTTGAGGTCAATGACAGTGAAGGTGGTGGCGGTAGAAGGAATCAAAGTCAGGATGGTGGTGATGTCCGAGACCACAGGGTACTGGGGTACCACCACTTTGTTGATCTCTCGAAGGTCAATGATAAAACGGTATGCTTTCTCATCTCCCTCTCCCTGTTTCTTGATGATGGGCAAGATAGGGCTGTTGCAAACGTTGCTAACTACTTCCTCTACCACTGCTGCGTCGACTAGCGACTGAATAATCTTTACCAATGCCTTCTCGCCCTCGGGCGATATCCGATATTGTGGAAGTTTTGGGAGAGTTGCGTCTGGTCGGACAGTAATGTGCACTGGGTCGATCAACATGCGCCCTACGTCCGAATCCGCCTTGGCCCACAGATACGGAGGCAGAGTGTCAAGCAGGGATGCGTCAGCGTCGGTGATGGAAAACATGCGTCGGGGAGGGCAATGTCTAAGCAGGACAGGGTTGTCGTAAAGGAAAACTCGAACTCCGTCTTGGGAACATCTGATCGTCGCTCGGAAGTGTTTCAATAGGTCAAGTCCCATAATGGCGTCCGGGCTATTGGAGGAAAGCAAAAACGTGGTGTCAGTGGTGTTGTTTTCTACGTCAAAGAGGATCGGGGCGGACAAAGGGTTAGTGGAGGGCGTTCCATCGAAACCTGTCGATGTTATAAGTGAGCCAGACAAGGGTGCCCCCGGAATCAGTCGTTTAGATAACGCACTACGTGTTGCGCCAGTGTCTACCAGAAATGGAGACTTGGTACCCAGGACCTTAGCAGTGACGTAAGGGCCTTGCTGGTCAACATAGAGCTCGACTGGATCCCTCCCTTGCCCTTGGCAGTCCTATGCAAAGTTGTGGGTGTCATCATAGTCAGATTGCTGGTATTGGTTCTGTCTGGGTCGATCAAATGTATTTGGTCTGCCTGATCTGTCGTTAGTCGTGTCATTTGGGGGCCCTCGCTGTGGTCCCTTATTTCTCGGCCCATTTGCTATGTCCTTGGGGTCTTTG
Source organism: Lissotriton helveticus (assembly GCF_964261635.1). Taxonomy (NCBI): domain Eukaryota; kingdom Metazoa; phylum Chordata; class Amphibia; order Caudata; family Salamandridae; genus Lissotriton; species Lissotriton helveticus. Next base: position 1,629,552,181 of record NC_136065.1, on the reverse strand, counting down.
TTTCTGATCATGTCCAGAAGAACTGGGCACTGGGATTTCCAATGGCCAGTTCCTTTACAGAAAGCACACTGGTCCTCTCTAATGTCTGTACGTCCACTGTGGGGAGTCGAGGTACGGTCCTGGGACATAGGGGCGTTCGTCTGATAGTTTCCCCGGTATTGGTCTCGTCCTATAGTCACCCCTTGCAGTTGGGCCATCATCACCCTCTCTTTCAAGTCCTTCTTCTTTCTCTCTGTTGCCCTATCGTTTTCATTTTTCTGATGTTCATAATATTGAGCCATCTGGAGGATAGCCGTAGGTTTGGAGGCTGCCCAACTACTCTCGCTAGCCTGCAGTTTCTGGGAGACCTCGGATGACAGACCCTTAACATAATTCTGGACAAACAGATGGTGTCCGGTTGCGGTGGTCATGTCCTGGCCGCTGTAATCGGAGAACACCGTTTCGAACCGGGAGAAGTATTCCGATACATCCTCCTGGGGTTTCTGGCGACAGGCCGTTACTATCGACCAGTCCACTTTCTTTTCTGGAATCAGGGTTTTTAATTTCTGTACGATTTTATCTGGGAGGTCTAAAATGGATTTCAAAGGCTTTTGTCCCGGTCCTCGTTGTTTGTCAATTTCCTCGAGTTGTACCCAGGTATGTCCGAGCAGCTCAAGGTGGTCGACTTTCCGGATTTGCTTCCACACATCAGCTGGTAGACATAACCCGAAAAACAAGTCGATGTCAGCCAGGGTCATAATCGTTGAACCTAGGGCTGTACCCAATTCAGTATAGAAGGCAGTGGGGTTTTTACGTAGGTCAGGCAGAGATTTTCGGAATGTCAGAATCTCCTGCCGGTCCCATGGCTGGTAGACCCAGTTGTACACTACTCTTCCTTTTGCATCTTGGTGGTTTGCATCATCGTGAGTCCCTGCACCTCGTGGAGGAACCCAGTAAGGGGCAGCCTCTCATATTGGCATCATGGTGCTAGGTTGCTCAGTTTGTGGTTCGGTCGCCACGGATGTCGTGGGTTTAGTTCCCGATTCTCGTTCAGTGAGGTGGCGGAAAACCTCAAGCGTGCGCGTAAGGAGGTCCGTCACATCACACTCGCCCTCATCCCCGATATCGACCTTCCGGTACAGAGTCGTTAGGCTCTCGGGACCTTTGTCTCGATATCGGTCCTCGTATGCGTTCAAGACATGGTAACACAGTCGTACAGTAAAGTGTCGTCTGTGACTCCCTGTATATGATTTAAACATATCCGTGATGTACTCTTCACCTTCCTTCCTTTCTACCAGTGTTCTTACTATCTTGTCGATTCCTGTTCGCTCATCTTTGCTTAGTCTGTTTATTCTTGCGGAACCGGCCCCTCGGGTCTCAGGGTCGCCTAACGTTGTTGTTTGCGGAGTATTTGGTACAAGGGGTTCGGCCGGCACAGGGACCATGGGGGCCGAAGCTGTGGCACTACCCTCATTTGCACCTGGGGGTGGTGGGTGTTGTGCTGAGGGTTGGGAAGGGGCATATGGAGGGGGCATGTAGATGGTCGGAGGGCCTAACAGCAGATCATCGCTCGCTCGTTTTTGTCTCGAGGATAAATCAGGGTAGAGCATGGAGGGCGTTCTAACTGGGCACTGGCTTGATGTTTCCATTTCTAGTTTCTGTTTGGCTTTCTCTCTTTCCTTTATCTCTCCTTCTAGCTTCTGAGCAGCTAGGTGGGCTGCTTTTCGCAGCTCTTTTTCCAACCTACTCTCAATTTTCCTTTTATGTTGTTCAGTTTCTTTGCGCCACATGCCGAAACTATCAAGCATAGTGGGCGTTGTCTTATTTTTACCTAGGGCTGTTTCTTGCGCGTTTATTTTGTCATCATCGAAGGATCCTATCAGTGGCCACTGACTTTCTCCATTCTTTTTCGTATATTTATGCCACAGTTTGTTATAGGCTATAGCGATCAATCCATGCTTCATGAACATGTCCTTATTAGGGGTGCCTTCCGGTGGGGCCGGATGGTTCATCTCTAATAAGCGGTCCGGGCTAAACAGGCTACCGATCAGTGGGGAGAAGACAGACATGACGGCTCGCAACGAGGGACAAAAAGTCAGCACTGCCTATCTTATCACTGTGTGCAAAGACTAGACAGAATATTTCTATTCTACGTTGTTTGCAGGCAGTGAATACCTCATGAACCAATATAAAAAATAAAAAAACAATTCAGTGGGGAGAATAAGCAGGCTCGCAAAAGGTCTGCGTTACCTACCCTTTCACTATCTGTAAAAAGGGTGGGGAGAGGGGCTCTTTCCTGTTTGCAGACAGAGAATCTCCAGAAAAACAGTCTGTGAACAATAGTTCAGTTTCAAGTAATTAATCAGTGGGGGAGAAAGATAGACACGACAGTTGTATTACCTATCCTCCACCGTTTGCAAAGGGAGAGCCTGTTGTTTCTCAGTTTGCAGACAGAGGATCTCCAAATAAATTAACAAAGAGTAATACTAGTATTTTCTAGACAATTCAAATGACCATTTCGTAATTCGTCGTGTTTACACGACCTTACCCGGACCGCATGGACAGTTTCTCGTCTTCCGAATCCAGCGCCCGATCGTCCTCTTTTCCTCGTATTCCTCGCGGCACTCCTGATGGTTCCCAGTCAGGACCGTAGATCACTCGAGAGAGGTCTGTTCGGAACCAGTGATGTTCGGATGATCGGCTGTCAGACGAGGGTCTATCGGACAGGCGCGCTCCCGATCGTTGCAGTCGTTCACTCTGTCGTCAGGACCTCTCCCACTGGATCCACGAGTCACTGATGGGCCCCACGTTGGGTGCCAATTGTTAAAAGGTCAGGCTACCAACCAGATTAAAAGATCCTTAAGTATTGCCCGGCGGTGTCGCCTCCTAAACCCACAAGATATTAATCAATGAAGAGGCAGGCGCTGGAGACTGGAAGGCAGGAAACAAGGGTTTTTATTCTCTCCGGAGGAGAACACATCAGTTCGGACAGCAAGTATCGTCACGAGGTGCTCTCCCAGCATCTCTGAGGCCTGGCCTCTTATACACAGGTTTATTGCTTTATTACATACAACACATTCTTGGTAACGCTTTGATGTACGGAAAGGATATCCTCCGAATCTCCCCTTCAGGCCCGTTCCCACACACAGTTACAGTTGAAGTCCCCACCCCGGTCACAACAGGTGATGATTATCGCGCAGCGGGACATTCCGCCGATTCACGGAATGTGGGGGGTTTGATCGGATCTCATAGGGTGGGGGCTTTGATCAACTCGAGGGTCCTTTAATGAGGGAAGCTTCCTACTGTACGGGGGGGGGCAATAAACAGTATCCGCAGAGCTTAGGTGGTGGCCTGGGAACGGGGAAGACAAACGGGCACACAGGAAAAGGGGGTTTGCATCAAAGGGCCTGGGACCATGAAAGGAATGAAGGGAAGTGTCGCGCTGGGAACAGGATGGGGTTCCAAGGCAGAGCCGCGCAGAAGAGGGGTTTCTGACCCAAGACATGTGAGAGTGGAGGGGATTTGTCAGCGCGCGGGGGGTTGCCTGCGAGGTCGGGAGGGAGAGAGAGACGCTGGCTATCGGCGAGGGGCAGGGAGGCCATGGTGTACAAAATGGCTGCCGCTTACGCGCACGAATGGGCCCAAGGAGAGCAAGATGGTGCCGATAATGTTGACATTTTCAGTCTAACTTTTAACATACATTCAACCCTATGTATATCACTAGTCTCAATGACTATATATTGTTGGATGTTAGGCAATGGCCATACATGATTGACATGATTGTAATATCTCGCCAAGATAGTGATCACAATGCCCTTGGGATACTGATCCATTCTATATCATATAACAGCGTGGAGCCATTCAATTGAAGGTTTAGAACATCTAATAATAGGCATGTAGTTGAATAGAGGATTATGATTCACTCCAAGGAGTCTTTCGGGAGATTTACAGGCCTGTGGCCGATGGTATGGTGGGTTTGCTACTGCTGGATCTGTTGTGGGATTGATGGGAGTCTCTGGTCAAGATTTGCACCTCACATAACCAGATGTTCCAAAAGCTATTATTTAGAGACCAAGCGGGTAGTAGAAAGGAATAGTCCTTCCTCTTGGTTTAACAAACCATGTAAAAGCTGACACAATATAGAAACATGACAGACTGCAGATTTAAGTCTCCACGGGGGCCTTTAGAAACACCATTATTGGGGCTAAAAGAGAACGAGAGCGAGGGAGAGTGAGATGGGAGGTTTTGTTGGTCCTTCTGGAATATATTGTCCACTAGAAGCAAAGATGGCTGTTGCCCCATAGAAAAGAATATTAAAGCAAGCAATTGAAATGCCCACTTCTTTAGTTTGTACACCCCGTTGGGAGATCTACAGGAACCTCAAAGTAATCTGGTGAAGTAAGTCGCTGACAACATGGAAATACCCCGAAGGCAGAGTGGCCGTGCTGTTTAACTCAATGACAGTGCTGCATGGGTCTGGCGAACAAATCAATCAACATGATATCTCGTACACATCAGCCTTTGAAATTAGTAAGGCTATTAAGAAAACCATCCCCAAGAAAGCACTAGGCCTCATTAAGATCCCAAGGGATTTAATTCTAGATTAAATAGATATTTGGAGTACCTACTTCGCAGTGGTTGTTAATGCTGTTATGAAAAGGGCGCCATCCTGCCTACGTAGGCTGGGTCAGAAATAATCACCAGATTTACAAAGGGCTCCCGAAATCTTCCAACCAACTATAGTTCCAAAAGCCTTATAGCTAGCTCCCATAAGTTATTTAGCAGGATAATCCTGGATAGACTACACGAATGGCTAATCACAAATAAAATATTGACTCCTTTACAAGTGGGCTTTCAAGAACGTACTAGTACAATTGACCAGGTGTTTTCGGCTGCAGGTATCATACTGCAAAACAGTTACCCTAGGTGGTGATGGTTTTATGTGGTATTTGTGGATCTACGTTACGCATTTGACTTAATGCCACGACTTTCTCTCTAGCAGGTACTCTTCCAAATGGGGGCCCCTAAGTACCTGCTGGACATCATGATTAGACTCAATGATAATAGCTTTGAGCAAGTCAGATGCGGCCAACTCGGTGAACTGTCTGATCCATTCCGTTAATAGAAAAGTCAGATAAGGTTGTGTTTTTGCCCCCACACTGTTCTTATTGTCCATCAACGATTTAGTATCTTATTTGGACCAATGTGATAATGATGCACCAAGCCTGGCAAACATTAGGGTTCCTGCTCGTTTGATTGCGAATAATACACTATAGCTTCCTAAATCACCCATGGGCCTCCAAAAACGACTACATCGATTCGAATGTTTTTGTAAGCAGACGGGTCTGGAGATCAATGTAGGAAAAAGGAAGTATATGGTCCTAAACCCCTGGTATTCGATTAGATGTAACCCCTTGTTAAAAGGGATCCCATTAGAGCGAGTGCACACTTTTGATTATCTGGGATTACAGTATCAGAACAGCTGAAATGGCACATTCACATTACCCAGCGTTGACTCAAAATGCAACAAACAACCGGGGGGGATAGTAAAACTGCTCCAGGGCTCACAGTTTTGACCCACCTCTCCGGCAATCCAGAGTTACCGTCACCCAACCCTAGGAGCAGCTCTGTATGGTGCAGAATTGTGGGGCCATAGGGATGTGACTGCTCTAGTAACAGCTGAAAATCGATTTATGTGCCAACTGACCGGTTTGCTATTAGTACTTCCCGGCTCCCCTTCAGATCAGATCTAGGGCTTAGAGTTTTCTCCGATAAGATAGGAGTGCGGCCTATCTTACATCGGAGAAGAATTTGGGCTACTCCTGAACTGTGCTCTGTTCACCAGGGTCTAGAAGAGATTGTACATATCCCTGGCGCAGTTAACATAATCTGACTAATATATGTAAAAGCAGCTCTTGTAAAGTCTGGGAGCGAGAGCCTTTGGATCATCCCAAGTGATGCTGGTGCGACCTCGAAGTTGTCCATTAAGTCTGTATTTTGGCAACTCAAAGAGAGACTTCTATTTGGCCAGACAAACCCCAGTACTTTAACTGGTGCTTTTCTCATATCGAAGGATTCTTTCCTGGAAGAAATGTCCCTGGGTGAGATAGAAACAGTCAAGAGGTTGTTCCTCCAGTTTCGCTACGGGACATGCCCCTTCATTCTTTCACTGCAAAATTGTCATGAGATCCCAGGGCGGTAGATTGGCACTGCCCATCCTGTGGCAAACTAAAGAAACGCTTGAGCATGCCATATTCTTCTGCCCAGCTTATAAGAGAAGGAGGAAAAATTTAATATTCTAGGATTTAGGAGTATAAAGAGGCACTAAGAATGGTGAAATCAGATACAAAGCAGCTGGTAGTCCTTGCAATCTCTCGATTCTTGATGTCCATGTGCAGTTAGACAGAGATTGAGTACTTCTTTAGGAAATGAAGGCAGCGGCGCCATATTGTATTGTGTAAAATCTTAATGCTACTGACTTCAACATTCTATAGTCTGGATATTTGCCCATGCAATTTTACACCTGCTATGAATCCTGCAACAATTTTATATTTGTTTTAATGAAATAAATGAAAGTAAATAGTTACAGATGTTTTAATGGTTTCAATATCCATGCTAGATTCCATATATGTATTCTCATTCTATATGAATGTACTGTTTTATATGTGCTTTTATGGCTATTGTGCCGAAATAAAGTTTTGAATGATGATAGTGTCTGCTATGTTGCATGTGAATGATTCACAAGCCCGGGGCCTAGAACTGATCTATGTGATTGTTCCTGTCAAGTAGCGACCGCTACTAAGCGTGGGTGGTGGGGAGGGGGGAAGGGTGGGGGGAGCAGAGGGGGAATACAAAAAATAACAAGCATTGGAAATGCAATAGGTCTCGCAATAGAATAGTTAGACATTTTTCTTTTTGCAAATGGAAGAGTGGCGTTGCGTGGATGAGTAGCGTTGCGTGGCTGAGTGGCGTTGCGTGGATGAGTGGCGTGTGTGAGTGGCGTTGCGTGTGTGAGTGGCGTTGCGTGTGTGAGTGGCGTTGCGTGTGTGAGTGGCGTTGCGTGTGTGAGTGGCGTTGCGTGTGTGAGTGGCGTTGCATGTGTGAGTGGCGTTGCGTGGATGAGTGGCGTTGCGTGGATGAGTGGTGTTGGAATGCAATAAGTATCGCATTAGAAAAGTTGTAGTTATTGGTCTTGTAAATGACATAATTTTTTTTTTTGCGATGTTAAAATTGCTATATTGATGGCTTTGTCATTTACAATGCCAATAGTTATAACTTTTGCAAATGTGACACCTATAGCATTTGGAATGCAACATGTTTAGTATTTACGTGACTTATATGGCAGCTCTGGTCGTTATGCTACATCTCTAGATAGTTTTATCTTCCGCAAATGTGACACCTATTGTAACACAATATGTGTTGTGAGGGTGAGTGAGGGTGAGGGGATGAGGGTGAGGTGTTGAGGGTGAGGGGTTGAGGGTGAGTGAGGGTGAGTGAGTGTGAGGGGTTGTGGGTGAGTGAGGGTGAGGATGAGTGAGGGTGAGGGTGAGGGGTTGAGGGTGAGTGAGGGTGAGGGTGAGTGAGGGTGAGGCTGAGGGGTTGAGGGTAAGTGAGGGTGAGTGAAGGTGAGGCTGAGGGGTTGAGGGTAAGTGAGGGTGAGTGAGAGTGAGGGGTTGAGGGTGAACGGTTGAGGGTGAGTGAGGGTGAGGGTGAGGTGTTGAGGGTGAGTGAGGGTGAGGGGTTGAGAGTGAGTGAGGGTGAGGCGTTGAGAGTGAGTGAGGGTGAGGGTGAGTGTGGGTGAGGGTGAGTGAGGGTGAGTGAGGGTGAGTGAGGGTGAGTGAGTGAGGGTGAGTGAGGGTGAGTGAGGGTGAGTGAGGGTGAGGCTGAGTGAGGGTGAGTGAGGGTGAGGGGTTGAGGGTGAGTGAGGGTGAGGGGTTGAGGGTGAGTGAGGATGAGGGGTTGAGGGTGAGTGAGGGTGAGGGGTTGAGGCTGAGTGAGGGTGAGGGTGATTGAGGGTAAGGGGTTGAGGCTGATTGAGGGTGAGGGTGAGGGGTTGAGGGTGAGTGAGGGTGAGGTGTTGAGGGTGAGTGAGGGTGAGTGTGGGTGAGGGTGAGTGAGGGTGAGTGAGGGTGAGTGAGGGTGAGTGAGTGTGAGTGAGGGTGGGGGTGAGTGAGGGTGAGTGAGTGTGAGTGAGGGTGAGTGAGGGTGAGGGTGAGTGAGGGTGAGGTGTTGAGGGTGAGTGAGGGTGAGGAGTTGAGGGTGAGTGAGGGTGAGGGTGAGTGAGTGTGAGGGGTTGAGGGTGAGTGAGGGTGAGGGTGAGTGAGGGTGAGGGGTTGAGGGTGAGTGAGGGTGAGTGAGGGTGAGGCTGAGGGGTTGAGGGTAAGTGAGGGTGAGTGAGGGTGAGGCAGAGGGGTTGAGGGTAAGTGAGGGTGAGTGAGAGTGAGGGTGAGTGAGGGGTTGAGGGTGAACGGTTGAGGGTGAGTGAGGGTGAGGGTGAGGTGTTGAGGGTGAGTGAGGGTGAGGGGTTGAGAGTGAGTGAGGGTGAGGCGTTGAGGGTGAGTGAGGGTGAGGGTGAGTGTGGGTGAGGGTGAGTGAGGGTGAGTGAGGGTGAGTGAGGGTGAGGGTGAGTGATTGCGAGTAGCAAAAAAAGCGTATGGAGCCTGGGGCGTAGCGCAGGCTCCTGCAGGGGGAGGCTGGGACAGGCTGGGGTACCCCTTGAACTCAATTTCTACGACTATCCCCGAGTTGTGAGAAACTGGTGAGGGGGGGGGATTCGGAAGGACGGGGTGACATCATGTAGATTTACACCATGGCATCGTGCTCCACAGCAAGCGAACGTCTCCCACAAACGGCAACATAGCGCGGCACAAAAACTCGGACTCTTTCCCCTGAGGGAAACGCGCACAGGCCTGCAGAACGGCTTATTTCCACCCTGTCAGAAATGGCACCTCAGCATGTGCCTTCCCTCGTCACTGAACAGGGCATATTGAACAGGGTCGAGGGCTGGAGGGCTGGCAGCTTGTCCTGTTCTCTTCCGTGAATGTCTAGCTGATTTGTCTTGCCAATAAAATATTATTTAACCGGGAGATGGAAACGTGCAGAGAAATGGATAGAGAGTGAGCGGAGACAAATGGAGGCGGGGGCTGGGGAGAGCGAGGGTAGGGAAACAGACAATAGGACAAAAAGTAGAAAGAGGAAACATGCAGCAATGGAGAGAACACATCAGAAGAGCAGCTGTAAAATGGGATTGCGAGAGGGAAAATGAAAGGACATGTGGGACAGAGGAGAAGAGCACGAGGTGACCCAACAGGAGTAGATGGGTACTGGGGAGACATGACAGAAATTAGAGATTAAATAGGTGCGACGGGGGTAAGAGGGCTGAGATATAGGGGTGCTTAGAGCGACGGAGATGCAGGGAAGGAGAGTGACGGTCACAGAAGGGGAGAGGTGTATAGAGATGGCGGGAGGCGGACGAGGAAAATGGTTAGAGAAGGAAAGATGAAGGAAGCACGAGGGAGAAAAGGAAGACGTAAGAGGGTGAAAATGCGTAGAAAACAGAAAAGATTAATAGGTGGGGGAGAGGGCTAGCGAGGGGAGAGCAACAGAATAGACGATCGTGATTAGAGGGTGAAAGGAAGAGAGATGAGAGATCGTGGGACGGAGGTGAAGAGAGATATTCGTATAACGTGTAAGAGGAGATAGCTGGAGTGATAGATGAGTTGAGATGAGGATGAGGGACATCGAGAGGTAGGCGATTAAATAGAAACGTATTGAAAGGAGATGGGCAGTTGGAGGAAATTAACAAACAAGACGGAGGGCATTGCTGTGGGGAGGGGGTGGAGGAGAAATGCACACGGCGGGCAGGGGAGGGGGCGGAGCGGGGAGAGCGGCATGTGGGTGTGAAAGCCGGGGCCTTTGAAGTGAAGCTAAGCTTCACTTCAAAAGGTGTCGGGAGGAATGCGGCTGAGGGAACAGACGGCGATTGCGGCTGAGGGAACTGATGTGCACGCGCTTTTAAGCTCAATGCACATGCGCATTGAGCTTAAAAGTCACGGGCACTGGAAGGAATCGCCACGATTCCTTGCTTCTTAGTTAAAGGTTGTTTAAGCCGCAATAGGCTCGCAAGCTCGATGCGCATGCGCATCGACAGGCGAGACCTAAAAATGTAACAGACTTACTTACCTGGGTGCCGCCAGGGTGCTGTAACCTCTGCTCCATGTCCTCCGCCCCACAACAGGAAGCTCCCAGCCTCCCCTGTCCAATCACAACGCTGCCTTAAGCAGTGTTGTGATTGGTCGGCGCGCCGTGGATCGGCACTCAGGCATGGGCTTTGAGGCTTTGCATGTTCCTCACCAGGCTGTGTAATGCAGCCTGGTGGGAAAGATGCAAAGTACGCATGACGGTTTGCCTGGCCCTCTTGGGCCGGCCAAATCTTCATGCCCACTTTAGAGTGTGCTTTACACTCCTCCTCCTGCCCCTTGCAGTGGCCAGCCCAGCCCACCCGCCTGCACCAAAGCAGTAAGTAAAACGAAAACGATAACATTTGTTATTATTATTTTAGTTTTCCTTTTTACACTGCTCGCAGAGCAGTGGGGAGACGCTCCTCCGCCTTAGTGGAGGAGCCGCCGCTGTTCCTGTCCACAACGGCTAGCTGAAGGTGGGACCCACTGGCACTCCTTCTTGGGAACCGCCATTTATTTTAGCTCATGAGATTTTAAGGAACAGATCAAAAAACTCACAAGGGTGAAGGAGGAGGAAGAGAGATGACGGAAAACCTGCGACAGTGGTAGAACGCAAGACTGCGTAAAAGGGCAGGTAGTGTCTGGTGGAGGATTCTAGAGGCACAGGGTGGAATTAAGACAACACAGCCTTGGCATTCAGCAACTCCAGCCACGAGCTTCCGAGCCAAACGCTGAGCCCTGGCACTTATTCTTCTACAATGTAAGCACTGCCCCTGCCCCCCTCATTGCCCTCCGAGCAGCGTGTATTAAACCGCGCTCTGTGCTGCCGCGCCTCCAGCAGCCTCCTAACCCTGTTAACCTGCCGTCCTCACACCCCAGGCTCCTCAGCCCTTTATGAGTTTTCTGTGTGAAATAATATTGCAGGTTTTATTACATTCTAAGTAGATCATATCTACCTTGATGCTCTGCCCGTCCTGGCAATAAGATGAGATCAGGCTGGCCCCTGGCCCTCTGGCTGATGCACAGCACTCTGTTGGCCCAGGGCAGGTCCCAGGGCCCTGGCTGGTGTGCAGTACTCTGGTGGCCCAGGGCTGCCCCCTGGGCCTCTGGCTGATGCACAGCACTCTGTTGGCCCAGGGCAGGTCCCAGGGCCCTGGCTGGTGTGCAGTACTCTGGTGGCCCAGGGCTGCCCCCTGGGCCTCTGGCTGATGCACAGCACTCTGTTGGCCCAGGGCAGGTCCCAGGGCCCTGGCTGGTGTGCAGTACTCTGGTGGCCCAGGGCTGCCCCCTGGGCCTCTGGCTGATGCACAGCACTCTGTTGGCCCAGGGCAGGTCCCAGGGCCCTGGCTGGTGTGCAGTACTCTGGTGGCCCAGGGCTGCCCCCTGGGCCTCTGGCTGATGCACAGCACTCTGTTGGCCCAGGGCAGGTCCCAGGGCCCTGGCTGGTGTGCAGTACTCTGGTGGCCCAGGGCTGCCCCCTGGGCCTCTGGCTGATGCACAGCACTCTGTTGGCCCAGGGCAGGTCCCAGGGCCCCTGGCTGGTGTGCAGTACTCTGGTGGCCCAGGGCTGGCCCCAGGCCCCCTGGCTGGTGCACAGCACTATGTTGGCCTAGGTCTGCCTTACAGTGACACCATGTACCCACAGCAGCACTGGGGTTGTGTTCTCGCAAGCCCTGTGTCTTCCTCCTCCAAACCTGCAATGTGTGTATGGGTGGCACATTTGTGAGTCGGTCTGCTTTAGCATATGTGCACATACTGCTCCGACCTGTTTTTACCTGCTGTGTGCTTGACTTTTAATGTCCTGCTCTAAGGGGTGTTTGTGTGTAGGTAGGGTAGTGGGGGTGTTGCTGGACCACGGACAGTCCCTATGCCATCCAGATTATGCACACAATAGCATGGTTTGGGTATCGCCCCATACCATGTACTCCATTTATAGTAATCACAGATTGTGGTGTAGAACCATGCCCTGCATCCAATGCTTTAAGTTGGATGAAAGAGGTGGACGGGGGACTCTAAAATGGGTATGGCCAAAGAAGATTCACTAGGAATCGTGTCCAAGATGTGTGGCCTATGAATTCAGAAAATAATGAGGCAACCGCTGCACTCCCTGGTGTTATAGAGAGTCTAATAGGTGAAACCGAGTTAGTAATATTGTAGGTGCTCAGGGAGATCACCTTCTGGTTCCAAAAGGTGCGAAATACAAACGAAAATAGTAAGTCTTACAGGAGGTAAGAGCTATCCCGGAGCACTCTTGATGCACAAACAGTGCGTAGCTAGGTAATAGTTCAAAAAACGACTTAATTCGGTGAAGAAGAAACATGTAGAGAATACAACAGGTCAAAATGAAAATGTGACGGGGTAAAAAATATATCATTTTGACCTGTAGTATTCTCTACATGTTTCTTCAACCTGGGGACTCGTAGGTTCTTTTACTTCGGTTTTATCTATTTCGATCACCGAATACCTTCCATACACGGGTACACTTCCCTATTTTTTCCTTTTCCCGACACTGGTTTTCGGCTTCCGGCTCCATTTAGTATTCACCCTCTGGATATCTTTTAATCTAGATTTTCTTGCTAATGTATATCGGCGATCTACATCTAGTATTGTTGTTTGTTTCCCCCTCAGATACATATTCCCCCTGAAGAAGTGCTATTCCAGCACGAAATGCATTGGGGTTGCTATTTACTTTGAGAAGGATATTGTATGGACTATAAAGATATGTTTCACGTTTGAAGCTCAATGAACATATGAAACCAATATGTCACAGTGATACCTGTTTTGGATCTACCTGAAGTACTTTATCAATAAATCCACAAAGAACATTTGGAGGATTTTCATTACGTTTTTTGAACTATTACCTAGCTACGCACTGTTTGTGCATCAAGAGTGCTCCGGGATAGCTCTTACCTCCTGTAAGACTTCCTATTTTCGCCTATGAATTCAGGCCATGGGTTAAACTATGCAAACTAAATCCTATGCTTTACACACCATGCTTCACACACCATGCTTCCTGGTCAGTAACAGAAAACTCAAACGTCACAGCAATTAATACATATACCTAAATGAAACCAGACCTATTGGCTTTGCAAATGCTTGTTAGCTGCATCAGATAAATGAATAACAATGATTTTGTTGTTACGATTACCAGACACAGCAGATTTGCCCTAACAGTCTTATTTTTTTGTACCATCTGTCCCAGTAGATTTCAATACATTTAGCACATAGCCTGGTTTTCAGAGAGGGTCAACTGAATGCAGAGGGATGCAAGTTTCACACATTTCAGTGCAGAATTAATTAGCAGCTCCAGCTGAACACAACTTATTTAACACAAATGATACTGTGTCTAAAAGTTTCATTAACTCCTCTTAGTGACCTTCGTCTGTTTTCAATTGTTGGTAAGCACTGTTGTTTCAGTCATCCTGTGCCCCTCAGTTGATACAAATTATAGTCCTACATCTATGTTTGCAGAATATCCTGGCTTTTGGTTTTCCAAATCTGATCACTCTGTTGTAAATAATTCGAATTCAAAGTGTTTCAATTCTGAAAATGTGGCGCTGTGAATTAAACATTCCTAAGGTCTGTGGAAGTGATAGTTGCCTTTGGAGTGTCTGGCACTCCCGTTCTCCCCTTGATGCAACTTTCCTCTGCAATCTCTGTTAGACGCTTCCCACATCTTTCTAAAATCCTCCATCGTCATATCTCACACTTTCCCACAAATACAAATGGCCTGTATGTGTCCATCGCTCAGCAGGCGCCAAGGACTGGATTGGCAAGCAGCCTGAGCTTGATTTTGATCCACTGACAAGCGCTGTTAGCAATCCACATCGCCTTCACTCTCCTCTTCAGAGCTCTCACGAACCCTCATCGACAACCTGAACTCAGCCAGTGACTCAGTACGCAGAATGCACCATACAAGGGTCATCTTTTGCATGAATAAAAACTGTAGAAACATAGTATATTGGCACAAGGATTGGCTTTTTTAAATATGTTTTAGCCATGTTGTACAGCAACACAGCACATCATATAACGAACATGAAAATTACGTGGTGCGACCCTAAAATCCTTTTTGAGATCTTTTCCCTCTGAGAACAACAGAGATGTGCGTAACTCAAACCGTGCATGGACTAAGACAAATTGTGGAATGTCTTGCCTTTATGGAAATTGTGATAAAATAAATACGCCTTTTCGGCCCTGGAGAAGCTCATAACTGGGCGAGACGCATTGGCTGCGTGGAATAGCTGTCTTACCTTCAAGAAGACCTTGAATGAAAGAAGCACAACAACAAAGGAACAGACCTCTCGACTCATCTTTTCTTGTTATCAATAAAGCAATGTGCTTTTACTTATGCTCCTTTGAAGTTACATCTCAACCTTTACTTGAATAGATCGGTACGAACTTTGACCAGTATCCGAACCACTATGAAATATATTGCATTGATATGCTGTAAAAGGATTGAAACATGAGTCAGTATGTAATGAACACAGTATGCATAAACAATGCACCTACATTCACAGGAATCAACATTTTGGGGAGTCATTTACTGACACATTGTGCATTTAAATCATCATATTGTCCAGTGATAGTGACCAAAATTAGATGAGATCTAAAGACAAATTTACCAATGGCACTGGTTTTTTGAAGAAATATTTGAAAAATAGTTGGAAATTCTGAATTGCAAGAATTTTTTGGAGAGGGAAATCTGTTCGGACTGGAATGATTTTAAGACTACTTTGGAAGGTAGATGCCTGTTTTCTATTATAAATACTTTGGGACATCAGTAACACAAAGGGTTGTTTTCCAGTTCATTAGGCCAGTAGCATTAGTAAAAACAGTTGGGATTTAAATGCATTTAACGAGGAGGTCACTGTCACTTTACCACCATGTATCTTTTAGATTTTTAGGCCCTGATTATAAGTGCACCTAAACAAATGGTGCCTAATCTCAATATGGAGAGGACCGAGTGGAAAAAAGTGGGCTATCTACATTCATATCCTCCCTCACATAGTACAATTCAGAAAAAAAGGTGAATGAGGCCGTAAGCAGGCCACCATAGGAAGATTGCCCAATTCTGGGAGACCCTATGGATCCTGGCAATAACTTACATTAGTCGAAGGGGGACCTTAAACAAAACCACTTGAAAATCAATATATACATTTCAAAGGTATGGCCTCACACACCCCCTACGTGCCATGATTCATCCTCGGCCATCCTACAACGCCACCACATTCTCTAGAGACGGGTGGCTTCATCAATGAGATACTTGGAAGCCTATATGAATGAGGGTTGGGATCTACACATGACGCAAAGATTAAAAATCCCAAGAACCCTCCCTATAAAATACCTTTATTTGATTATGAGGGTGATTAAAAAATAGATCGATGTCTGGGAGTCATCATCACTCCCCAAATCTTAGGTGATTATAAGTGGCATGAATAACACGAACCGTTAGACAAACAGCTGTTTTCAGGGGAATCAGAAATATATTGCATAGATTTGGTATGTGCCTTTGTATTTCATAATAAGGAAAGATTTGAGGCATAAGGATTTTTATGCCACTGCTTATGTTCACTATCAATGTGCAAATAATTAGAACTGATTACTACCTATGACGGTAAGTTATGACCACGTTGGTTTAATAAAGTCATACATATTAAATGTTGGTGTATTTTGATTTTTATCAGATTTACTATACTCTGCCATGTAACTTAGGGTCAGATACACAAAACACAGGTCGCAAAATATTGGTCACAAATTGTAGTTGTATGACCAGTGTGAATTTTGAGAATTGACACGTGGACAAATAGCTCAGTTCACAAAATTCTGAACTGTAGTGAGTCCCATTTGGACCACCCTTCCTCAGTAACATGAGCTAGGTTGCAAATTTCAACTCACTAGGATTGGTGGCCATCACAGGGCTGGTGACCTGCTGTGGAGGTGGCCAAAGGGACCACTTCCCTTTTGGAACTGGCGCACCATCACACGTTGAGAGCTGGTAAAATGTCAGTGTTTTGCAAATGGATTTCGGGAGCAAACATTAATAAATTCCAGAACGAATTGCTTTACTACACTGCAAAAATATTCGAAGCATTTTCAATCAAATCACTGCTTAGCACATCTGGCTTTTAGTTTTTGATATTTTTCCAAGCACTACAAAACAGATACCATTTGCAAACATTTGTCGGCTTAAAAGTGATTTTCTCCCGGCATCTTTGAACAAAATTGAATCAGGTCAGATTTGAAGACATTATTACTTGTAATAAAATGTTTAATTAGAGCCCAGACTTCTTCTTTTGAGGATAGCCCAATTTACTGGAAATGGGTCAAATATGAGACATCACACTGACTGCATCATCATATACACTTGGAAAGTGCCATTTAAGGGGCATCTCCAAGTCTCAAAGAAAGGATCTTGTTGGAAATGGGATCCCCGGCTGGCCAGGGCTTTCGCCAAAGTCAGTCAGAGACAACCACACCCAAGTCAGGGCAAGGGAGTTACACGCCAAGATAACCCCTACTCACCCTCTAGGTAACGTGGCGCGAGCAGCAAGGCTAAACTTGGAGGCGATGTAAGTTAAGTATTTGCGCACGCACCCCAGCAACAACACCCAAAGGCCCACCACAAAGGAAACTCCACACAAGGTTATATAAAAATAGCCTTTGTATTACACCAAAACACATTAGATAAAACACACACTTTACAATGTGCCAGAGGCACGGGCAGAATTTACAGGGGATATTTACAAGACATGGCCACCTGGACCACTGTCAGGAATCAGAAGCAGCACTTTCAGAAATAGCACTTAGAAGGTAAATATAAATGTATTTTAGCACAAAATAGCACACAACCAGTAACTACTGGTAACAGGATCTCACTAGCACCACCTGCACTAGGGAGAAAACAACCACCTATGTATCACAATACCTGTAGGGGTGTAAGCACATAACACATGATGCAATGCATAACATTCATTCAGAGGTGTAAGGGAGGAAAACACATGATGCATCACAATACATTCAGAGGTGTAAGCAAAATGAACAATTGCGCCAAACTCACAAGTCACCACCTGTGACTGTCCATGTGTCCCAATGTCAGGGCCTAAACGGAGCAGTTGCCCACAAAGTGCTGGGCAACTGGTGCAGGGAAAGTTAGGGCAACGTTGGAGCCTCTCTGGCTCAAGAACCACCACTGTGGCCCTGCGGAGCCTCTCTGGGCTCACAAAACGAATGGCCCTCTCAGAGCCTCTGTGGGCTCTTAAAGCAAGAAAATGTCCCCTCTGAGCCTCTCAGGCTCAAACACAACTGTGGCACCTTTTTGTGGTAGTCCCCCCTCTGGGGGACTCGAGGACAATGGCCCACGATAGGTAGGAGCCCCGCTCGGGAGACTCGCTGTGCCTAAAATGCCCCTGGAGCCTCGTGGCTCTACACAACTATAGCGCTTCGTTGGAATCCCTCACGGGGGACTCTGCACTTAAAGGACACTGCCCCCAGACTGGTGGAGCCTCGACAGGCTCAAAAACGATCTAGATGCCCCAGGAGCCTCTCAGGGGCTTTAGCACCCCAAGGCCATAAAGCTAGCACAGCACAGGGGGGGCGCGACCTCGCTCCCCCCTCCCGCTCCCCCAGCCGGTTTTCCACTCACCGGCTCTCTGTGGACAGGTGCTGCAGCTCCTCCTCGAGGGCTCCCGCTCCTCGGCTTCCTCAGAACGGGCGGGGCTCTCCTCTTCACACAGGAGCCTCGCTCCCTGCAGCACTTCTCCCCGGGGCACTCCCTTCACATGGGAGCCCCGGCAGGCAGCAGCTTCCGCCTGCCTCTCTGTCCTGCCCCCGGCCTGCCTGACTTCCGGGTCGCGGCTGGGGGGGCGGGACTTCCGTCGGCCCGCTTTCTGATTGGCCGGCCAGAGAGGTGCTTCCGGGTCGCCGTGGGCAGAGCGGCGGCCCGAGGGAAGCTCGTCTTGTAGTGGCAATCCGGGGGTGATAAATCACGCAAATATGCGGCGTGGGCAGCCGCTAGAGCAGCAAAATGCAGGGTGGGCACCTGCCTTACAAAAGCGCTCCCAAGCGCCTCGTGGTCAATATAAAGCGCTCTCAAGCGCTAGTGGGCACAAACCACAGCGCTCCCAGCGCTAGGACGAAACAAAGCGCTCTCAAGCGCTAGAGGGAAAAGCCAAGTGCTCCTAGCGCTATAAATCAGGAAAGGACCCAGCAAAGTCCTTGTAGGCAGGCAGGGGGGCAAAGCTGGGCCCAGAGCCAGCACACTGGGTCTCCAGGCAGGGAGACACCCCAAGTGGCGGTCCTCTGGCCCAGCAGCAGCAACAGCCCCCTCAGGATCCTGGAAGAGAACAACTTCAGTGGGGACACAGCCCCATTTTTATACACCATTTTCCTTTGTCTCAAGGTGCAGGGTGGGGGGAAAACCAGTTGCAGCTGGTTCTTGAGTACTCTGTTTACCTCAACCACCCTCTCTATTCACTGGCAGGGCTTGGGTCATTAGACACACCACAGGGGGGCGGAGCCAGCATTGTGTGGGGAAAACCCAGCCCATCCAGGACACAGGTACACTCCTCCCACACATCACTCATGCTAATCTCCCACTCACCACCGGGCAGACCCATCCAGACTTCCTGGAGCCTGGCATGCCAGCCAGCTCCAGCCAATCACACGCCAGCACCCTCACAGCACACGTACAGCCATGTCTAGAAATGGCGCTTCCCTACTAGACACATACATGCTGCATACACCATCTCGCAGCATTCACTCTCACGAGTTCACACATACCAGACTCAAGCCTGTACACCCCACGCATCAGGAACTACCAGGGACACATACATTCCCCATGCATTCCTATGGGCGGGCAGGCCTAGCTCAGCACATGCACTCAGAGTGCGCACGCACTTTCCACTGGGACACAGTGAAAGTGCGCAGAACCCAAAAAATCACCATTGCCAGGTCACCATTTCAAGCAAAAAGTCTCGGGGTGAACCTGCCCTAAGGGCCAAAGTCCAACAGATCTTTTAAGAAACAGGACACTTCTTACAACCAGCAACAGGAAAGAAAAGGTCATATAAAATATATCACGCTGCACGAGACAGCTTGGACATAGGGACACAGTCACACCTGGCCCGTGAGGCGAGAGAGCGCAGACACAGAGAGACCTAGGCACCTAATGAGGTTCATTTTAGTTACATCTTCTTGCACGAGGCCTGCCTAGACACAACGAAGGCTAGACACAATGGAGACAGCACACACTTACAGACAAGCGAAGGGTCATATTAGTGCATTACACAACAAGAGACATGCCAAGATCTAGGTCATGGCTCATGCTGGAGACATCACATTACCTGAGATAGACCTAAACAGAATTGAAATACCCACAAATTGTGAGTTATTTGCCAATAGGGAAGCTTGTGTGGCTGAACAGCAGCTACAGGGATTGCTGTGTAACCAGCAAGTCTCAAGCTAGACTGCAGGCATGCCTGTCCCAATGATGCAGTCTCCCAATAGGGAAGAATGAGCTTGGTAACATGTTACCCAAATTATGGGTGAAACCGGTCATAGGGTGCTAGTGTTCCGGTTCAGGGAGGACCTGGCCGACGCCTGAGCTTCCGACTCAGGAGCTGGGGATCTGGGTTTGAGCCTCAGCGTCGGTGCAACATCCTGTGATTCTGTGCAAATCCGTTAATCTTCCCCATGCCCATGGACAGCGCCTGGATACCCTCACGGGTGATAAGCTGCGCTATATAAACCTACAAACTTTTTACTTTAACTTGGTAGTTCGGGCTGGACTGTTCCCATTGGAGCGGGGTCAAGACGGATTTCCATATGGCTAGGTCAAAACTGAGGTGGCATGGCAGACGAAAAGCGGCGTAGTGGGATGTGGCCCGAGCGATTACCAGTGGCTGAGATTAATTCAAGCATTCCACCCATCACCTTGTTGTTGCACATGTTGACAACTAGCAGACTAGGACTGAGGTGCACTGGTAGAGCTGTGGGTAGGCCTCGCACCGAGCATGCTTGTCCTTGCTGCGCATGGGTCCCAGGACTGTAGGTCAGAATTGAGGTGCATCGGCAGAGCAGCATACTGTCCGTGTACAGAAACACAAGATGGACGCTTCAGGCCAGGACTGAATCACATGGGTGGAGCTGTGTATGGGCCCCTGGAGTGGAATAACAGGTCACAACTGGGGTGCGCTGGTGGAGGCGGGAGTGGGCCCACATGTGAGAGCAGCAAGGCTGACTGGAGGTCAGAACTGAGGCACATCAGTGAGAAAATAAGTTAATAAAAAGACTCGAGGCGCATTAGCAGAGCTGTGTCTAGGCCTGGGTACTGTAATCGCAGGTTAAGCTGCACGTCTGCACGTCTGGATTCAGATGCGCAGGGACAGGTGAGTCGGGCCCCTTCTACCAGCAGCACAGAGAGTAGCAGCAGGTGGGGTGAGAGACCCATCGGTGGCATTTTCATACATGGCAACATTTTAGAAGAGTAAAGAGGGAGATTTTTTTTTAAATAATCGATAGAATGTATATTTCCCCCATTGACTTCTGTTGAAGCAGAGGCGGCAGGCAGCTGAAATAAAGCCCGTTTTGGCTTTAAAGGTTGGGAGTCTCCCGCCTGAATCGGGTCTATTGACATGTATGAATTTTAAATGCCCGCAGTGAGCCTGGCATGGGTGGTGCCGCCAACTGCACTGGCCTCTGAGCAGGGCGTCGCCCTTATCTCCTTCCACACATGCCTGGGGCGGGCCTTACCCCTTGTCTCAGGCCCTGGGTTTAAAGGGGCACCCACAGGGCACACCGCCTAAAGAATGGGCATTTATGATTGCCGTGGGCAACAGCTCCTTGAGCCCATGAGTAGTGACGCTCTTAAAGCGCTATTCATTTCATTACTTATGCGTGTATTTCTTCATACAAGTATGCATGTATGTATTTGCCTGTATCCACTTATGGACATATTTAGGAACTACTAAATTCGTAACGTACCTTATATTTCCAAAGCTGCTTCAAGCAACTAACCAGGGACACCATATACCTTAACGTAAGTTATTTTATTTTTTTAAATGCACTGCCTCCATTTTGATGGTTCGCCCC
This sequence comes from Lissotriton helveticus, assembly GCF_964261635.1. Lineage (NCBI taxonomy): Eukaryota > Metazoa > Chordata > Amphibia > Caudata > Salamandridae > Lissotriton > Lissotriton helveticus. The sequence goes on along the minus strand of NC_136065.1, from coordinate 1,629,530,933 downwards.
CTTATAGACTCCCGAATCGTCCATTCTTGTTTATATCCACCGAAGCCATGCCATTTAAAGCAAGACGATAGATGAATGGGTTAACACACCAGCTGTAGAACTGTTTGCATAAACCTAAACCCTATCACGTCTGACTTGACCCTTCATCCTTCCAAGGTCGATGAAATGAAGACCTTTGAGCCTGGCTATAATCACATTGTGGAGCAAATTTATAAAGAAATAGCGTAACGTGCGTTTGAAAAGCGCACGTTCACCCAAGGGTATTTGGCACTGAATAACACATGTTTATTGTTACCCAACGTACCCATTTTATCGACCTCAGAAAGATGAAAGGACTGCCGGGCTTTGAACCTGTGAGCACGAGGTAGAACACAGGTCCCTGCAGTGGACTCATTAATCCACTAAGCCACTGGAGTCAAGAGAGCAGCGCAGAGTCCAGGTTACTAATATGGACTCCTGCTTCTTTTCCCCTGTACCAGTGCTCTTTAAGGCGGCCTAGGGCCTCTCAAACATCTTAGCACCATAGTGCCAAGGTGTGCGTGTGTTGTCCAGCATAGGTTGTGTACTGTGAGGATACCCTCTCAGTTAAAATCCTGCCTATATCGTACAGTGCAGCACACATGCAATATTTGAAATATTACCAATTGCAATATTTAAACTATTAGTAAAAATTAAAACATTTCGCCGATATTTCGCTTGCTGAAGTTGGCATCATTTCCGATGCCATGCTAGATCTGAAAATATTTTCTGATCTGGCTTGGCATCCAAATCCGTGGGTGGCTGCGCGGGAACGACTAAGTAACCCCCATGGAATCCCTCCTTGACAGTATTTGTGCTACAAAAAGGGCAACTTTCCACCCCAATAAAAGTTTTGCGTTTTTACAAAATACCATATCAAGCCTTTGTTATGCTTTGCGTCATTTGCATGACTGCGGTGGAGTAAATCTACCCATTTGTGTTAAAGTTGCAAAACTTAGTGCAATTTCTGGTGTGTTCTAGCGATAGGGTAGTTGAAGAACGTTTTCCACTTGTTCATTTCTGCTGTAAAATTTCTGGAGTGTGCACACACTGCTTTTTGAATTGCACGGAAAACCATAACGGCCGTTATACAAATGACCCCTACGGTTTGCACGTCATAATAATGCCATAGTGAGTTAAATACATTGGTCTCTCTGGTTGCACAATTCACAACAGCATTTGCACATTTGAAGTAAGAGCCCAAGTCCATCTCCATAGAACTGAGCCACACAATGTGATTTCCCAGTTGAAAATGGATTTGCTCATACAGAAAATTCACCCGGGGTGAAGGACTTTTCTGAGGAGCAAATCTCATACGTGTGCATTTAGGGTCGTTCTAGGTCGCAGACCCCAGCTAAAGGTAGGCCACGCCCACAAACTAGCCTGCTTGCGGGAGTAAATGACTTTGTGCAGATAGTTTGATACCCCGAAAAAGTCTGAATATTTGCTCTAAACAGAGAGCATTACGTTGTGAATGGAAGGGGGCATCCCCAATATTGGTAGGGGTAAGTGTGAAACAGATTGCTTCAGCGTCGGATTTCCGTATTTGAAAATTGTGCTTGAAATGTGTCGCAGACTTCAAAAATGTTGGAGATTGATGCGAAACATGCCAAAAGGCCACTTGAGTTCATTTTTCGACCCCAGAAGTGTGGGGACTTCTTTAAAGCGAGCAACACCAGCTGCCGGCAGGAGCCGCCATGCTCGCCCGGCTGGCACCCTCGAGCTATTCCAGCGACAGATCTGCAGAGTCAGCGATGCCACCGAGAGCAACATTAATACTGCTGCAATGGGCCGAGTATGTCAAACCCATCACTGGCCTGCCTGGGGCCTCTCTCCTGGGCGGCGACCCCAAAATCCTCTGACGTGAGCACACCTGGGCATTTCAGGGCACTTCCACGGAGAGCGTTATTAATACCTAAATTACTTGCATCCACCTTCTATGGTAACAAGCGTGCGTGCGCCTCGGGCAGCTGCCGGGGGAGGGGAGAGAGGAGGGGGCCTGAGCGATTCCCTTGCGGGAGCGAGCAGCAAGACGCGATAACTGATAGCATATGGCACCAGCTGCTCGCTCTCGCAAGGGAATCGCCAAACGTGCACGCATTGCCATTGAAGGCAATGGAACGCATGCACATTTTTGGCTCAAAAGCCGAAGCGATTGCTAAAGATCTTTTGGCTAAGCAGCGTATGTGCACTGCGTAGACGAGACCTAAAAAGTACTTATTTCTGGCAGGAGGATGTGGCGGGAAGAAGCAAGCAATGGCGGGGGACAACAGAGGGGTTATGGGCAAGCAATGATGGGGAGGTGGATGGTCGACGCCTCGACAAAGAAGGGGTAGAGGGAGGGGTGAACAGATCGAGCAACAACACAAGAGGGGGTGAGGGACTGGGCAAGCAACAACGACAGGGCAACAATGCGGGAGAAGAGATGGGAGCTGGGCAAGCATCGCTGCAGAGTAGAAGAGGCCAACAACACGAGGGACAAAGGGGCAAGTAACAGGAAGGAACAGGAAGGAACCGGAAGGATGGGAGGGGAGGGCCTGCAAAAATATGTACACTTATGGATTATTATTATAAGTAAAAGAAAAAGGAAACCGGGACCAAGAGTGCGAGCAGTGAGACACTCACTGAGCACAGAAGCAATGCTTGGGCCATGTTCCATGGGAGGGACAAATACATAAACAGGAAATGAAGCTGGGACAAGCTAATCAAAGAGAGAGAATGAAATGAGAGTGACATGAAGTCAACTAATGTTAAGTAATCTCTCTAAGACTCCTGTAAGTTAACATAATGTCTTGCAAGCTACAGTGCAGTCACTGTCTCAGGCGAGACCTATAAAGCAAATACTCCTGGAGAATGCCAGATGAAGTATAACTTGCGAAAGGTAAATGTGGTTTGCATGCATCTTTGACATGGAATACATTAAGGTTTTTACAGTCATAGTTGAGAAATGTATCAGTGTTTTGTTAGTAAAGTTAAGAACATGAACATGGAGCCAGATAACTGACCTGTTTCAAAGTTATTTTCATATACTGCCAGGACCAGGCCTGACAAGACCTACCCCACTTAACACCCTGCCTGCAATGCTTAATTTGAGTTGGAGGTTGCGGTAGGGGCCACCACACTCAGTTTTGTGGACCAGCACTTATTTTCCCTCTTCAAACATTTCCAGAGAGTAAGAAAGGGAAAAACACACAAAGTGGAAAGACAGAAGAGAAATATGGAAAAAACATCACATATGGAGAAGTAGGAACCTGTAAGAGTAAGATAGAGGGACAGAGGGTGCCTGGCAGTGGATTAAAGAGGCCAGGGTGGATTCAAGGCTAGGCAACCTTGATATTTCGCATGCTGACCTTTATTAGCACTGGCCATGGGCTTCCTAGTAGAGCTTTGGGAGCCAGCACGTATTCTATTACAAATTAAGCACTGCCTGCCTGTATGTACTGGGTAGAGGACTCTCCAGTTCCCCATGCAGAACCACAACCACAACGCTACCCAAATACTCTCAGAAGTCACCACAATATCCGAGAGCTATGTTAATCAATTTTGGAAACTATCTTCTGAGAGAAGCCATATATGATTTTGCAAGACCAACTAGTCAGCGGGAATACAAAGGGTTTAAATTTTTTGTTAGACCGGATTTTGCACATCCAACTGTTGAAAGAAGATGGAAAATGCGCCAACTGTTCAAGCCCTTTGAAAAACTTGGAGCCACTGTCTATCTTCAGAACCCCGCGAGACTGAAAATCATATATAAAGGAACAACGAGAAGCTTCACTAGCGAGATTCAAGCCCAAGATTACCTGAGAGAAATAACAGAGCCTGGGGCTAGGAAGTCTGGAAAAATCAGCAAGAGTACAAATATAGACTGATAATGCACAACTAGCATTGTGAACTGGTGACTCTACCAAAAATATATTTTGAGGGGAAATTTGTGCAGGGGGGGCTAATAAATATAAGAATTGTTGAATGTATTCAATACATAACCACCTAAAGTTTAACTATCACATTTTAGATACACAGGGTTAGGATAGGGAGGGTGCTAACGCGGGCGGATAACACGGACACCCACACCCGGGTACCATGGCACCTGGGGTGCCTCAACGGATGGAAAGGGGGGCGGGGGGTGGGGGGGTCTAGGGTGGGAAGGGGGGGTCATACAAGCAGGGACAGCTAGGTAGGGGGGGCAGAACAGGTTAGAAAATACTTACACTGGAGATACAGATCATACTAACCTTAGCAAAATAGAAAGAAAGAAAAAAGCAAACGATTTTATTTTCAGAGTACATGAGAAAAACTCCAATGGCTAAGATTAGCATATTGTCAATGAACATTTGCGGCCTCAATGATATAAAGAAAAGACAGAAAGTCGCAGAGGGTCTAAGAACATCTGGGCCGAATATCGTGTGTCTCCAAGAGACACATATTGAAGGTTCGCAGCAATATCTGTTGAAATCCCTAGGATATCGACTTATAGCAGCTACATCACAGGGGACACGCACTAGGGGGGTCGCAATTTTAGCAAAGGGTGGGGGGCTACAATTTTCACGGTCCAAAGCGGATACTTTAGGTAGATTTGCAATTACAGAATGCCATCTTAATAATGGTGACGGTAAATTCACACTATGTACAATATATGGGGACATTATTGACGATCCGGAGGTATTGATTAAGGTGTCCAACGAGTTAATTCACTGGCCTCTCCCATTGATTCTCTGTGGAGATCTTAATATTCATTTACCCTATAATTGGTCCACAGATCCTGGGTTTATTTATCAAGGCAGGAAACCGAAGGTCTATGTCGCTCTTAAAGACTTATGTTTACAACACGGCCTTTTAGATGGCTGGGCCATGAGTCACCCGGGTGAGCCTGGTTACACTTATTACTCATTTCCACATTCAAAACATGTAAGATTAGATTATATGCTTCTTTCAAATAGCTTACGCTCTACATGTCAAATCAGTAAACTACCAAGAATTCTGTCGGATCACAACCCGCTTAAGCTTAATCTAATGAAGGGTCCCGAAAAACCTAATATAAATATATGGACATTCGAAAGAGCTTTGCTATACAATAATGCATATAATTCCCATATGAAAACATGGATTCCAGCTTTTCTATCAGATAATATCGGGTCTACCTCCATCGACATAGTCTGGGACACTTTGAAAGCAGGGGTTAGGGGCGAAACGATGAAATTCTCCTTTCACCACAACAAAACAGAAAAACTAAAAATGGCTTCACTGGAAGAAGATTTGCGTAAAGCAGAAGAAGGACTTATTAAAACAATACTAGAAGGTAACCCAATTGCTAATGCAGAGCGCAAAGTGGCTATCGCAAAAAATAACATCTTGGCAATATTAACTGATAGAGCAGCTAGTAAGGCTAACGTCAACAAAGCTAAAATATATGAGCTTGGGGAAAAAATGGGCCACCAATTAGCTGTTAGAACCCGCGAAGAGATATCTTCTGCTCTAATTAAAAAAATTAGGGACCCGGATTTGGGTCTAAGGTCAGATCCATCTGAAATAAGAACATCCTTTCAGAGATTTTATAAAAACCTCTATCACGAGGATAATGCAGAATGCGGTGATCCCAATATTTATTTGGAATCATTTACTCCATCACACTTGGAAATTGCTGATCAGGAGATATTAGATAGTACAATTAGCTTTGATGAAATACTTCTAGCAATCAAGGGCCTGGCTAATGGAAAGGCTGCGGGCATGGACGGGATTCCTACTGAATTCTACCTTAAATTCGCCCCTCAACTCGAGAATATCATAACCCTCCTTTTTCAAACTATCTTCTCCGGAGGGAACCCGCCTAGGTCATGGTCCATTGCCAAGATAATAGTATTTCCTAAAAAAAACAAAGATGAGAAAGAATAGGGCTCATATCGACCGATCACATTGATTAACGGGGATTCTAAAATATATTAAAAAATACTGGCAGATCGATTGGCTCCCGTAATTCATAATATTGTCTCAGAACGACAACATGGCTTTGTTCCCGGAAGGTCTACGATTGATCATATACAAAGGGTTATTTCCCTCTTTGATTATATGGGGGTGACAGGAGACCCTATGGCCCTTATATTGCTTGACGCAGAGAAAGCGTTTGATAGGGTCTCCTGGAAATTCCTATGGGCGGCCCTATCAAACTGTGGGATAGGCGGAAATTATTTAACAGCAGTCCAACAACTTTATGTAAACCCCAGCGCCCACGTATTAATCAATGGGGCTCTATCAGAAAGCTTTGCCATCACGCGGGGTACAAGACAGGGCTGCCCCTGCTCGCCCCTCCTATTTGCTATTTATATTGATGTATTTATACACAACTTGGAAAATAATAACTTAATTCCCCCAATTCAAGCTCGCAACGTAGAAACTAAATGTCTGGCATATGCCGACGATATAGCCATTATCACAGGTGACCCCAATAACGCTATTAAGTGGATAGAACAAGAAGCCCACGCCTTTGGCAAAGTCTCGGGGTATAAATTAAATCGTAGTAAAACTCAGATCATCATAAATAATAAAATTACGATGCAAGATCCACGTATAATTAATAAAGCAATTTATTTAGGCGTGAGTATTAACGCTAATATCGAAAAAATGGTTGACGATAATCTTAACCCTCTCATCAGTCGCACTAAGAAGGAACTACTACGCCTACACAATTTACAACTCACTATTGGGGGGAGAGTTAATGTAGTCAAAATGTTATTTTTTCCGAAGTTTCTCTATTTTTTTCGCACAATAAACCTAGAATTCTCCCAAATAGTTTTTAAAAACATAGACGATATGTTTTCACGTTTTATATGGGGATATCATAAGCCACGAAGAGCACTCAAATGGATCACTTTACCTAGAGATCGGGGGGGATGGGCACTGCCAAACTTTAAACTGTATTATTGGGCAACAGTGTTGAGATTTAGTGTATATCTTTTAAAAGAAGACACCGATGTCCATAATATTCCCACTCCGCAAGAACTTATTTTGGGAGATGGTTGTGCAGGCTGCTTATGGCGTCACTCTAACGATGACTATTTTAAAAAGGTGAAATTCAAGACTATCTCTAGTGTTGTTAAAGTGTGGCGGAATGTTAAAAAACTAGTTGGTCTAGGTCGATATTCCTTTTATACACCTGCAATACAGAATTTGGATCTCCCGGAAATATTTCGAGACTCAATATCAAATAGATGGGCAGAATTAGGGATAAAACAACTAGGGTGCTTTTTTTCTGAGAATGGCTTCAAGTCTTTCGAAGAACTGAAAACCGAGTTCAAACTATCTAACAGAGATTTCTTCAAATGCCTCCAAGTGCGGGATTTTATTTTAAAGAAAGGGGGAGGTCGCATCAAATTTCAATCGTGGCAAACGATGGACAAATTATTAGCTATAAAAACCCCTAGAATTGGCGAGATATATGAAGGACTTAATTTACTTTTGCCAGACGACATGGAGAAACATACGGAGGCATGGCAAAGCAGACTTGGCATCTCTCCACGAACCTCTTTGGAAGCCTTGGAGATGTCAATATCAACCCTAATGTCCATGAAACTCCAAGTACAATTTTATAAAACATTTTTTTCACTTTATTACACCCCAGAAAAAATGGCAAAATGGGGGACCGGAAATTTAACACACTGCCCTAGGTGTTCACTTTCATCAGCAGATCTAACCCACATGTTTGCTACATGTCCTATATTAGGGAATATCATATCGACAATCTCGGACTTTCTTTCCAACCTCGCAAATTGCCGTATTAATATATCAACCGAAGAAATTCTATTAGGTATGTCTAACATACCACGACCACATTCTATGCATGGGCTTATCTTTGTGGCTATGGCTGTTCTAAGATTGTGCATTGCGTCAGCCTGGATAGATCCATTAGCACCTTCTTTTGTAGAATGGAGAAACAGGCTGTTTGCAACTTGCAACTTGGAAGTGGCGATTTATAGAAACAAAGGGAGGACTAAGCGGAATAAGGGCATGATGATATGGGCACCTCTGCTAGACTGGATGCAAGAGGAATGAAATGTTTGAATTACTTAGGTTCTATATTTACTGTTCCTCTTCTCCCCCCTTTTTTTTGTTGTTGTTTTTTTTGTTTTTTTGTTTTCTTTATTATTAGCTCAGTTTCATGCTCACTGAACAAATGTATATACCTTTCCTCATATCTTCTATAATCAATAAAATGTAAGATTTTGCTACCTGTTCTGTGGGGGTTAGGGGTGGAGGGTTGGGGGGGTAATGCTGTTTATAAATCTCAAATGCAAATAAAAAAAAAAAAAATAAAAAAAAACAGAACCACAAGGTCATGGCTTGTCGCCATTGCATGTGTACAGCATTCATTTGTTCCCAAAGGCATAGCCACAGATCATGCCTTGCAGTTATTGTATTCTATTGCAACATCTATATAGTGGTTGCTACCCCCATCTGAGACGCTGAAGTACTTGTCTATATGGTCAGCAAGGTAGAGCATATAGGGTGTGTGGCTGGAAATGTATTGTCTTTGTTTTTGATCCTATGTGGAAAGATTCTCCATGTTATGTGTGATGACCATGTTATGGAATGCAGGGCTCTGAAGTTTAGTGGATGAAGACGTTTGAGAGACATATTTTTGGTTTTCAGTAAGCTGGTAGCTTGGAGCAGTTCTGCAGGTACCTTTATTGTATTTCTTTTTATTATAGTCTGCTTAGCTGGTTACTGCACTTGGTTTCCCAATCAGATTATTGTTTCAATGTTCTTGTCCTCAGCAGGCATTTTTAAAGAGAGAAGTGGTGAGGAGATCTCCTGGGATGGACTTTTTACTATCATCCCATATCCGAATGTCATTGTGAGATGTAAATAAACGATCAGAGTAAGTAGCTTGCTAGACCTGCAGTGGTGGACTAGATTAGAGTCTTCCAGATTCCAGCAATTTTTCATTGGATAGAAGATCTCTTCAGTTATTCATGCCTGTTCAGATGTATTATGGGCTGGTACAGTACTGGGTGATGGATATGACCAGTAGAAATAGGTCTTATGAGGAGTTGTTGTGCACCCTTCATGAGATAAAATCAACTGCCAACTAGAGTGGTTTTTTATTAGTATTGGTGTGGGCCAGAAGAGTTGTATATTAATAAACATTACCGTATAATTCCCAGGATAGCCATAGGTCAGCCCTTCATAACTAACCTGGATATAAAAGGTAGAGTGCGGTTGGGATGTTCCATATCTGTAGGCTGCAAACTGTAGGTTGTACTGGAAAGGTTGATTATCATTCTGAGTTCTATTATAGGGATGTGGGATAATGAATTGGCAAGTCCGTTAACTCTTTTTTTTTTTTACATATTTTATTGAGTTTGAAATTTAACCAAACAACACTGCCGAAAAGGCAAAATAATAATAGTACAAACGATAAGGCAAGATCAAAAGAACATATCTGCCCATCAGACCCCCCACCTCCCTCTGCATTTATTGTCATACGTACAAATGTCCTGAACACCACATTGGCCATCACACCCGGCCCTGGTTACTGCCCCCCCTCCCGAAAGCTCTATTTCATCCTGAAGCATGTGGTGAACAGGTCGAACAGGTGCCAGGACCACACCCCTATAATCCGCCCATCTATTCCATATTTTGGGGTGCTTGTGAGGGCAACCTCTTGCCTTGTAGTCTTCTATCTCTAGATCCATACGGGGCCATACCCCACTTCCTCACTACCAGCGTCGGGGGCACCTCTACCTTCTACTCTTTGGCTATATGGCGATTAGCGAGGGTCAACCCCAGGCACAGAAGGGACAATTTATATCCATTCCCACCTGTGAGATGTAGGAAAGCTATCTTCGGGTCTCTTGGGATCTGCTATGATAGAACCTCACCCGGGCACACCAACACTCCCCGTCAGAATCTACCCAACGCAGGGAACCTCCACACCGCGTGGAGTAATATGCCCACTTCTGCACCACACAGGCAGGAGGCAATCCTCCCCATGCTCCACAGCCAATGGTGAGTAAAATACACTCTATGTAGAAATTTAAATTGGATTAATCAGAGCCTGTCACTATGGCCACCTCCTGTGGTGTGCCCAGGACCTCCTTCCATTCATTGTTCTCTAACTACCCAACATCCGCCTCCCATGCCACGCAACATGGGCCAAATGGGTCTGGTTGGTAGGAATTTTGTGTTTGATACATTTTTGCTACTTTATGGTCCCCCAGGTCTCCTAATAGAAGATTGCCCTCCAATAGATTACATTTGGGGAGTGTAGTCAGTGTGTCAATGTGCGGGGAGAGTGTGTGATGGAGCTGGAGGCATCTGTGGAATTAGCTGCGATGGGGCTGATATTCTGTCTGCAGGATTTGGTATAATTTGAGGACTGTACCTTGCAAAACATCCCTCAGGGTAGATAGCCCTATGAAGTCCCATTTCCAGGAACCTCACTAGGGCGGCCACCTGTGGTAGCATGCTCCACTGCCACAGTGGCATCTGCTCTGTCAGTTTGCCTCACCATTTCAGTCTTCGAAGTGAGGAACGCCATAGGTTCAGTACCAACTGTATCACCAGGGGAATGCTGTCCCCCCGACGCCCATCATACAAATACACGGCTAGTGGGTAGTCCCCCATTGCCCACTTGTCTAGGGCATATGCCAGTGTGTCATACCACCAATCGTTTATGATGAGGCGGTGTGCTGCCATGTAACAGGATTTGAGCAGTGATACCTCCACAGTAGGGGAACTGAAAGTGCTTGTTAAGTGGGATTTGGGGTGTGTCCCCTGTCCATAGGAACGAATTAAGGAGGGAATTCAATTTGGGGAACCATCCTCGAGGGATAGGGCATGGGAAATTCTGAAGTTGGTAAAGGAATTTGGGTAGAGATGCCATCTTAAAGATGGATGACTGCCCGGGCAAGGACAGGGGGAGCACCGACCAAATTTTTCTGTCCTCTCAAAGGCGAGTCAGCATCAGCTCTACATTAAATGCCCATGCCGCTTTCTTGTCTGGGGATATAAAGATGCCCAGGTATATGAGTCCGTTGGTGGCTATTCTCCAGCCCGATTCCCACTCAAAACTCAGGGGGTCAGTGCCCAGTGCGATTAATGTGGATTTTGATGTGTTTATGTAAAGACCAGAGGTCTCTCTGACTAGCAGCATAATCTGTAATATCTGGGGTCCCATGGAGCCCGATGCTGTAAGGAAAAACAGCTACGCAAACAAATGATGGATGGAATGCTGAATAAATCATACATTCACCCCCAGTCAAGAGATCTGGGTTAAATCCATCGTTCTTTTGCAAACCATGCCACCCCAGTTTATACCCAGCCGTATGCAAATCAGTCTTGACCCTGTGCCTCATGGGAATAATCCAGACCGAACTGCCAAGCCAGGTCCTCTCAGGACCGGAAACAAGCATCCTGGGACCGGTTTCTGGGTATTACCCTTAATCAGCCAGGCTAGCTTGAATCCAGTGGCACAGTGAGCAAGAGACCTACGTCTGGGTATACCCAACCCACTTAGGGTGAAAAGTGCTATGCAAACAAATAATGGACGGAATGCTAAATAAATCACACATTCACCCCCAGTCAAGAGATCTGGGTTAAATCCATCGTTCTTTTGCTCACCATGCTGCCCCAGTTTAGACCCAGCCATTTGCAAATCTGTCTTGACCCTATGCCTCATGGGACCAGTCCAGACCAAACTGCCATGCCAGGTCATCTCTGGACCAAAAACAAGCATCCTGGGACCGGTTTCTGTGTATTACCCTTCATCAGCAAGGCTAGCTTGAATCCACGAGCACAGCAAGGGACCCATGTCTGGGCATACCCAACCCACTTAGGGTGAAAAGTGCTACACAAACAAATGATGGATGGAATCTTGAATAAATCATATATTCATCCCCAGTCAAGAGATCTGGGTTATATCCATTGTTCTTTTACGCACCATGCCACCCCAGTTTAGACCCAGCCATATGCAAATCAGTCTTGACCCTGTGCCTCATGAGAACAGTCCAGACTGAACTGCCAAGCCAGGTCCTCTCTGGATCGGAAACAAGCATCCTGGGACCGGTTTCTGGGTATTACCCTTCATCAGCCAGGCTAGCTTGAATCCAGTGGCACAGTGAGCAAGGGACCCACATCTGGGCATACCCAACCCACTTAGGGTGAAAAGTACTACGCAAACAAATGATGGACGGAATCTTGAATAAATCATATATTCACCCCCAGTCAAGAGATCTGGTTAATATCCATTGTTCTTTTATGCACCATGCCACCCCAGTTTAGACCCAGCCATATGCAAATCAGTCTTGACCCTGTGCCTCATGGGAACAGTCCAGACCGAACTGCCAAGCCAGGTCCTCTCTGGACAGGAAACAAGCATCCTGGGACCAGTTTCAGGGAATTACCCTTCATCAGCCAGGCTAGCTTGAATCCAGTGGCACAGTGAGCAAGGGACCCACGTCTGGGCATACCCAACCCACTTAGGGTGAAAAGTGCTACGCAAACAAATGATGGACGGAATGCTGAATAAATCATACATTCACCCACAGTCAAGAGTTCTGGGTTAAATCAGTTTATACCCAGCCGTATGCAAATCAGTCTTGACCCTATGCCTCATGGGAACAGTCCAGACCGAACTGCCAAGCCAGGTCCTCTCAGGACCGGAAACAAGCATCCTGGGACCGGTTTCTGGGTATTACCCTTCATCAGCAGGCTAGCTTGAATCCGGTGGCACAGTGAGCAAGGGACCCACGTCTGGGCATACCCAACCCACATAGGGTGAAAAGTGCTACCCAAACCTGTCTCTCTGTTGTGTCTCTTTTTGTGCAGGTGTTTCTCTGTAGGCGTTGCTGCATGTGTCTGTCTCTCTGCTCGGTGTCGTCCTTTGCACAGGCGTATGTTTCCCTAAGCTTTCGGTTTCTCCTTTGTACCGGTGTGTTTTCCTCAGGTATTGCTGGATAAGTCTTTGTTTCTTTCTCTCTGTTCTGTGTCTCCTTTTGTGCAGGTGTTTCTTTGTATGCTTTGCTGCCTGTGTCTGTCTCTCTGTCCTGTGTCTTCCTTTGCACAGGCGTGTTTCCCTAGGTCTTGCTATGTGTCTCCTTTGTCCAGGTATCTGTCTCTACAGATCTTGCTGTCTGTGTCTTTGTACCAGTCTCTCTGTTGTGTCTCCTTTTGTGCAGGTGTTTCTCTGTTGGCTTTGCTGCCTGTGTCTGTCTCTCTGCTCTGTGTCTTCCTTTGCACAGGCGTGTGTTTCCCTAGGTCTTCTATGTGCCTGCTTTGTCCAGGTATCTGTCCCTCCCTACAGATCGTGCTGCCTGTGTCTCGTGCCTGTCTGTCTGCTTTGCCTCTGTTCACTCCCCACCAAGTCTTCCCCAGGGCTTGGTCTCTCTGCTGGAGCCCTTCTCCTGGCTGGCTGGGCTTCCCAAGCATGCAGAATGTGGAGGGGCTTGTGAATAATTCACAGAGGTGGAGAAAGGCTGGAGGGAGAAGGCGGTAATTAAGAAGCTTTCAGCACAAGGAGTGCAGGAGCTGAGGTGTGAGGGGGATCGGGGCGGGGGCAACTCCACTAGAACAGCAGGACCATTCACATTTCCTCTCATTCATCCACCCTTTCCACTCGCTCTCGTTTTTCTCTCATTCATTCTCCCCCCCCTCTCGTTCACAATTGTTTGCTCTCTTCATCACTTCCCAACATTGATTTAGTGAAATAAAATGTCTGTAAAAGAAGTTTCCGGTCAATAAACAGTACAACTCATGTTTATATAAGGAGGAAAACACACGGCCCTTGCACGGAGTATGCCCTCGTTACGCTGAGGCCGCAGGGGTCTCTTACGAGGCCGCAGGGGTCTGTTAATAAGTCAGGTCTATTCTCCCACAGGAGCCATTTGGGACAAAAAGGCTTCGACAAAAAGGTTGCGAGCAGAAATCCTGTTCTTTTGCATTCTGTTACCAGGGTAGATCAGTCAGATTTACTAGTAGAATGAGGGCTTAGCCAGCTCAGTCTATCACTGAGAGTTCGCTGCCAGGCCGAAAACCAGGGCACAAGTCCTAAGAAAAGAAGTGGGGTGACTAACCTAGTTAGGCAGTATGCAAGTGACATCACGGTGTGCGACATTACGGCGCGCAACATCACGGCGCACAACATCACAGCGCATGTCATCAGGAATTGACATCATAGAAAGTGGCATCACAAGCCACGACTTTACAGGAAGTGACATCACAAGAAGTGACATCGGGTCTTATGCCCTCACATATATTTTTAGCAGGTCTATAGTGTGTCCGTTTGAGCGCATTGCGAGGCTAATAGCACTGTGAGCTATGGGAGACAATATGTGACTTCTACACCTTGCAATCCCCCAGTTTATTATAACACATCCTGTACATTCATTTACAAACATATAATTTATAGCGCCTTGAGACCCTCACGGGTATGTAGTGCGCTTTACAAATATAATGATTGATTGATTGATAGTACATGTAATATGCACGTCTTGATGTAAAGCGCTCTGACACCCTGCATTGGGATGAGTAGGGCTATACAAGAAAAAATAGTGGTACTTAAAATATTTTATTGCCTCCTCAGGTGTATTAAGCTCTATATAAATCCAATATGCTTTGAGTAAATACTGGGAAAGACCAACACATCTGACATTCTATCAGTGCATGCATATATTTTAACAGGGACTGAACAAAGTGAAGACATAGTGAAAAGTTGCCTCTCTTAAGTATGTGTGAAGTGCTAACAAGGTGTGAGCCTATGCTTCCCCTCTGCTTCATTTGCATCAGGTGTGAGGTTTCTGACTGCTGTCAGCCAAGAGACTCACAAAAGGAGGCATGAGGACCCCTCAAATTCGGCCTCTGTTATGGGCCCAGCAGGAGTCTTAAATAAGAAAGCCCCGTCCCTGCCCACGTTGTTGTGATCGAAAGCAGACAACATACAGGCGCTGCTGAAAGTGTCCCAGTGTCTGGAAATTACACCAGGACGAGGTCAGCACATTATTCAGTGGGGCCTAAATTCTTGGCAGGCTGGACGGCGTTCATCCTGTGAAAATAGAGGGTGGACGCCGTCCACGTGCGTGTACCCCCGACTCGTGCCCTGCCTAACACTAACATCACATATCACAGACCTCCCTCCTTTCCAAGCACTTGCACAGATCACCAACCTCCTTATAACATTCCACCAGAAGTCCAAATGAGACTCCAAATCATGTGATACGTAAGTAACACCACAATGGATTAAACGCCACACCAGACTTCACCATTATGGTAACAGAATGCCCACCACTACACTGCACTCGCGACTGCCCAACGTCCTACTGACCCTATGACCTAAACGACAAAATGACACTCGGATCACTAGGGAAACTGAGTGAGTGTTTTTTTTACATTCTGTGGTAAGTGGAAGCAAATCTTAACATGAATCTACGAATTCCTCTAAACTTTTTCCGCCCACCTCCGGTGGAAGCAATGGGTATTTTGCAACTTACCACAAACCTCTATAAGATCACAGTGACCGGACAAGTCTGTGCCAGAATGGTTGCGCAGAGACATGGTAATTGCTAAATGGGTTGCCCATCCGTCAATCGAAGGAGTCTAACTATGTGGACAGCCAATCAGGATCTCAGAAACAGAAGGCTGTTTCAGACTTGTGGCAGCAGAAGCCATCTCTCTCCTGACCGTTTTACAGTTCGGAGCAGGGCGTGGCGCGCCACATGGATGCCTGTAGTTTCTTTGACTTTGAGCAAGGTATCTGACCTATTTTTGCCTTCCCGCAAAGCAGAGTAAAGTGTCAACCCTACTCTACACACGATGTAGACCAACTTTCACTGGTGCAATGCCATAGCACTATGGCAGGCATATGGCCCACTGACCTGTTACCATGACAGCATCGAGTCTTCTGATTCAATGACTCCACATGATGCACCAGGGGTCCATAGGGTTTATCAATACACTGACACAAATAAAATGTTATCCATCGGACACACTTGCCACCAGAAGCTCCCCCTTATCTACCCACCCTGGCATGGGCCGAATATCTACCTATACAAACAGGGTAGACGTAAATGTATGCACATACCCTCATTCATACCACAGTACATGATGCACAAACTTATAAAATGGCACAGCAGCTCATCAGACATCACCACTAACAGGTGGAGTTAAGATGAGTGTATCTGTACTCACCTATACATACTTACCTGGGGGATATAGTGGTAGTCGATATTGCGGAGTCTACATTTTACGTTGCTATTGTCACAAACAAACAACACACAGCATGGAACACCAATGGTGCTTGAAAGACATCCTCTGTCATCTCTCCTGAGATCCAACAAACACACACTACATGATGAATTCAACAGTTCATAAAAGGAAATCTTCATCCACTTGACCCATGGGAGTTGTGCAATAGCACAACCCTTTACCTTGCACTCCTGGGTTTACCACACTCCTGTCTATAGACAGATTGGTTTGAGAGTAAATACTTAAGCAAGTAAGTCCAGACGCCTTGAAACACACTCTGCAACGCTAATATGTTGCTCTCAAAAGCACCCTGGACTTTTGTGAAGCCTGAGCCAGCGCTTCAGGCTATTTCCATTTCCACAGTCAAGGGGCGGGGGCATTGGATAATGAGAGGGAAGCAGAAAGGAAGGACTCGGGCTCCTCTCTGGCAGAGGATGCTGTCTTGAGGCATTCCCACTGAACCGAGAAACACTGGGCAGGGTGGAGAAGCAGGGGGCGAGGGCAATGGGAGCAATGCTGAGCATCAGATAGGAGTAGTGAGGCCTACAAAGCGAGAGTGAGAGGGCGTAAGTGAAAGGCAAGCATTGGTAATGCAGCGGTTTCACCTATGTTGTGAGTAAAGAGCTGTTTTCATCAATCATCGTCCGGGAGAAGGAAAGAGCTCCCTGACAAATAACACAGGAGGGGAGAGAATGATGCGCAGCAGCCAGAGCTACTGACTCGAGAGCTGGGGATCCCGTCAGGGACGGCCTTAGGCATGTGCAAGCTGTGCACCTGCACAGGGCCGCCAAACCCCAGGGGCCACCACGCCAATATATATCCTTAATATAATAATCCTCTGAGGATGGATACATATTTGCGTGGCGGCACTGGCAGGGATTTGGCGGCCTCCGGCTCTGTTCCACTTCCAAACACCCTGACCCCGGCTCTGTTCCACTTCCAAACACCCTGACCCCCCCTCTTTACTGGCCTCCGCGCCTGCGTTCCTCCTGGTTCCTGATTGGCTTCTTTTTTTGCCTACCCACTGCTGGCCCACTGGTACAGATGTATATAACATTGCAAGCAAAATGAAGAGAATTCGAGTACACGAATCTGGTTATTCGAAACAAAAGAGAAAGGCGGCTCAGCAGGCTTTAGTAGCGTCACATGAAGGAGCAGTTCTGAACTTTATCACCCAAGGGAAACCTAAAGATGGAAAATTGTCTGGCCAGAGTACTGCTGATGCACTAGGCAAAACAGGCGCGGACGACCATAAACAAGAACTAAAAAATGATGATATCCATGAGCAGAATGATACTCGTCGCGGCACCTGGCAGGGATGTTTCCGGGGAAAGTGGCCACCGATTCTATCTCTGTGGGGTGGCTGTGGGTCTGGGGGCCCCTGTCATGGCCCTGGCACTGCAGCCGTCTGTGCCAGTCCCTCACGTCGTGTGTCACAATATACCCTCCTCCTCCTAAATTTTATCATTCTGAGATGAATTCATAAGGGTAGGAGCAGCCGCAGGTGCTGGTCATCTAACGCCTTTTCTGGACGTTTTATTAAAACACCTTCCTGTGCTCCGGGGGGCTCTGCCCCGCCCGGACCCCCTCTTTCGGGGCCCCCTACCTACGCTCCCTGCCCAGGGCCGCCATGAGCCTAGAGCCGCCCCTGATCCCGTCTCCAGTCTCAGTGGCGCCACGCTACCATCCTGTGATTTTATGAAAATCACTTACTCTCTCTAGTGATAAACTGTTATATAAATATACTGCAAGAGTAAAAGGCAAAACTTTATGAAAAAATAGTTCCACCAAAGCGGATGTTAACAGTATTTCTGCAGCAGGAAACTGATAAGAGAAGCGGAGAATAAAAAGCATTGGTAAATGCAGGAAAATATGCTACAACCAATAGAAATGGCGGAGACGGCCCAGAGGGACGCTCAGAGTACCGACGGGAAGAGCGGTGCTCTTGCTACCTGAGCCGCAGCCAGGTGAGGCGCAGCAACCACGTCCTACCTAATAGTAAGGACGAATACACTTCAAAGACGTCCAGGTGATATCTTTAAGATTGTTTTGATCACTTTTTCTATCACTATGCAGTAGCGTAAATATGGTCCTGAAGAAAGCAGAGGACACCACCTGTGGTCCATTACCTGCAGAAACATGTTACTCTATTACATCAACACGGCAGATATTTGTTTCCAACTGCTGTGATTCCGCACTGGTTTTAAGACTTGGAAATAGGCGAGACACCTAATAAAATTGTTTAGCTCTCTATTATCCAATTTTAACATACACTTTCACTTAGCTCACGTTGTCACTTCCCACTTCACGCACTGCTTCTCAGCCACCTCCATCAGGTTACATGACGAATATCAAATGCCACATTGGGATATCCATCTATGCACTTAGTAGTCACTACCTAGTAAGTGCTGTCTCCTTGGTGAAAGGAGTCCCAAATGATGACAAGGGCGGAACCGAGAGATGACTGATGGGTACTTTTTCATCGTAGGAAGTACTTTGCTTCAGAAGTAGCACTCACATCTACATGTGTTCACTTTATAAGAGGTCAGTGAGCAGATTCTCCTTCATTATTAAGGTTAAGACCACCAGCTACTCATTGTTTTGTGTATTACGGTAGTGGGGAAAGGTAAGTACCACACACTGGAACCAATGAGAAGTCCCTTTTAAGTTTATATAAAAAAAAAAGAGAAAGAGGCAGTATTAAAAAAAACAGAGGCTGCGAGCGACAGAAAGACGAGGCAGTTAGGTGAGGGAGAAGGAAGGAAAATTAGAGTATTCACATTCTGAATTTGTTTTTTAAAGGCTCGGCTCGGCTTATGCTTTTGCTCTTAGAGTTAAGCTGGCCTCTGGCTCAGCCTTCCCCATGAATTCTCTGGTTCTCCCACCTCCACTCAACTCACCTCCATCTTGCCTGCTCCCTTCAAGCCGGTACAAATGTTCACCCTCAAACTCCGTGAATATTCACTACAACCTACTTCACTAAGCCCCCTGATGTCATGTCTCTTCCGATAGCTTACAGCACGCACTCCTATGCCGTGGCTGCTAACTTCCGGTCCTTTCCAGGGCCGTTTCTACCATTAGGCAAGACTAGGCGGCCGCCTAGGGTGGCAAAAGGGGGAGGGCGGCAAAAAACATGAGTCAGAAAACTGTAAAAGGTGAGCATAAGGTTAATCTTGAATGCGTTGAACTGGAGGCTTAAAATATTTCTGTTGCTTTTCAGTTTCAGGAAATACAGCCGAACTACACAATGAAAGTAGATTGAAATAACCAATTACGGTGCAGTTTAGTTTAGGCTAATCCCGACCCTCAGAGCAATGAAAAACAGGCAGCTGGAACATCAGTCAATAGGAAAGTACTGTGCGCCATCAAGTGCACCTCTGTCTTCCTGGCAGGCCTCTGCTCAACACATTGCTGTATTAGAAACAATGAAACTGCAGTATGGCGCAGCAAAATGGGCGGCTTGGTGCCTTTATAAAACAGCGTTTTCCTTTCAAGTATGCTATAATTTCCTTATAGTAGTGGTTATCAGCGTTAACATTGCTTTACATTGGATCCTACCTCATGGCACTAAATGTATATATAATTGCATGGGGGAGGCTCACACGTAATGACATCATTTAGCCTTGTGTCAACATGTATTACTGTTTGTGAATATAGGTTTTGATAAAAGCGTGCTCTTCTCACAGTTGTTTAGGCTCTCAGTCTCCTGCTTGCCTTGCCCTACCACACTTTCAGAATGCCTTGTTGAATTAAATCCTCTTCTTAGTCACAATCTAATGGAGGTAGGGGATGTTCCAATGGGTGCCTTTAGAGTGACGCAGAAAGGGAACTCAGCTAAAAGTTTGGAGTTAGCGTTATTGCTAGCTTCATTTTTTCTGTCATATGAAATGCTTTCAACAATGCTTCTCTTTCACCTCAGGCCACTTGACATCTGTGTTTGGTATGTGTTCCCTATAATCTGTATCTTGTACTTCTTCTATCCTCAATAACACAAAGGTGAATTTATCTGTATGGTGTGGTAATGGAACTAAACTAACGTGTTATCTATATGTCCCTAGCCCTCATCTCATTCATTACTAATGAGGTGAATCCCACCTTGAGGCTGGAAAATCTAGCAGCATGGTGAAAAAGCAAGGCACATCCATCCAAAAGACATACATTTACAGGCATTACCAGCATCCTCTTGTTTTTTCACCCTGCTTGTCTGAGATGGGGAGTTTATAACCTATGAGTTTCTTAACAAGCTCTGTTGTGTAGTTTCTATATCCCTATATAGGTTCTGCGCATTTGGATAACATACACTATAGGTTTGGTGTAAGACTGATTCTGTACACCCCTATTGGGTATGCTAACCTATTTACCTTTTACCAGCTAGCTCACAGTGCCACTAGAAACTCCTTCGAACAAGGAGGGAATCGTTTCTGGCAATTATCGAACATGAACAACCCTGATCCCTCAGAATCGTGGAAACAATGTACTACTTTTCGCTCAGCCACCTGCGCTCTTTTATTTGGTTCTCAGAGAGTTACACAGAAGAAACAGTCGGGTGGGTTAGAATAAGTATTTATTGCACAAGTGTTCTTCTAGCGTAAATGATATGCGCTGTAACACCCATTAAACAGTAACAGAGATAAAGGATTAGCAGCAGAATTGAATTGAATTGATTAGCAGCACTACAAGAATGAAGAAATAGTAAAGCTCTGTCATTGTGCAATAATCTTCAATACATACATAGATATAAAACACATGATAAAAATGCATACTCCTAGGATGCGTCCCTAACTAGATGTACTCAAACTGTACCTAACATCTATGTAGGTGTTGTGTAGGTATTTTGCCAAGAGTCCCTCTAGGTTCTAGTCAACCTGAGATTCCGTGGTTTTCGGGACCAGACTCCATTTTGTTTGCGTCGTCCGAAGACGCCATTTTGTGTTGCCCTCACGTAGGCCTAGGTGGTAAATGAACGAAGTTGCATGGGCCTCGTTGTTCATGTAAGCATTAACAGGCCCTTTTCGATTTGCGAGTGAACTGCAAAGATGCTGACCCCGTCACCTGAAACTGACCGTTTTTGAAGCCAGTTTTCTCTAGCTGATCGTTGTCTGAATTCCCAATCAATGTTCAGGATATCGTTAACTTTTAGTATTCTTGCACATACCTTATCCTACTCAATATCTGGAGTGCTCTTTCCTTTATGTCTTTTCATTACATGGGTAGTGCTTTTCAATTATGGGTTTGTCCGGCTTGTGGTAATCGAATTTGGGACAGTCCTAATAATTAACTTATGGGTTGCTACGATGTAAAGTGAGCTTTTTGGAATGTAATAATGTATGTAAAATGTATTTGATTCGTCAGAATTTGCCGCAGTGGGAGTGCATTTGTAAGTGATCGAAAGTTGCATAAAAAGAGATGTCTTGCTCTACGAAAGTTGAGCAGTCTCCTGAGTCGTACACCGTGTTGTATTGCTTGGTTTACTGTTACTAGCTGCAGCTAATACATTTTATCTCTGACGCCACCTAGAAGTATTCCGTGTCTCTGTATACCAAGACAGGTGAATCCGAAGACTTCGGGTGTGTCCCTGGCACCGCTGGGTTTTAAGAAAACCCGGTTCTTCAAACCCCGTTAGCTTTCGAATGAGAGAATGTGGGACCCCGTCCTGGTCTCGAGTTTGACACCCTGCAAGGGATGTTTAGACCACTGCTAGCTGGAACTTCTGCATGCAGGAATGACAGTCTCTGATAGTGTGTCAGCCGGGAAGTCACGGTCTCCTCTATCTTACTTGGGCTGGATGTGATATATTTATACCCCAAGAGTGTCCACTGTTTCTATGTGTGGTCAGTGCTGACATTTTGTCGAACGGAGGAAGACGTAAGAGATGGAACTTGTGCGTAGATGATGGTTCATGCATAATTTATGAGCCCTATTGGAGATGTATGCTGAAGATCTGAGTTATGGAAAACCCCTCCTTCTGTTTCCAGGGCTGAAGCTAGATAAGGTTAATTTCTAAGAGCCCGTTATTGCGTAGTGTAGTGGGCTAATGTAGGTGAAGGAGCATGCCTATATTAGGGTTGCATGATTCATGCCTATATTAGGATAGCTTGAATCATGCCTATATCAGGGCAACGTGCTGTATGTCTATATTAGGGCAAGTTACGAGTATGCCTATATTAGGACACCTATAATAAATAAAGAACAGCTCGGATCTCTATTATTGAGACCATTGGTTCCCTGGTGCTGGACAGATGGGGGTGTGTTTGCAGCCTTTAGGAGCTGCAAACAGAAGAATGTTGATAGGAGCCTTGCCAGGAGCTTAGGAAGTTGGACCAGTCTGTCATTGTTGATGGGATGTTTCCAATGTGGCTGTTCTCCTTCTGCGGCCAGTGCCAACTCTGTACACTCCAGTGAGTCCTGTGCCTCCACATGCTTCTTGGAGCTCCTCATGGTGCTGTAGCAGTATTGGCTGCCTTGCAGGATCATGGCCGTTGGTCATGCGTGTGCATGGCAGCTGACATTCTAGGGCTGCCTGTACGCCTGCCTGCTGTTTAGGCAGCATCGTTTTCTGTATACTGGCTTGGGAACGCAGTGGTGACTGTGTGTGTCGTGGATTTGTCTGGTTTTTTACTTGCAGGATTGGTGCTTTGCATGTGTTTTTTCTAAAGTCTACAATGAGATAATGGTATTTTTCATTAGTGATGATTGGATGAGTGTGAATGATGTAGAGATAATGTGTTCAGGTAATCATCTTTATCCTTAGACCAACTTGTCCTCATCCTAATCATAACATCACTCCTGCCCTCCGCTTGGATTGCCTGGCCTTCATTAGAGTTAGGTATGTCAGGAAAATGCTAGGAATGGCTACCTATTTATGGTGCTCACCGTCTCGAGTTGGGACTCACCTCTCAAGTAATACCTGGGGCAAGGACGACTAAGATTAATCGAGATTATCAGTAAGCAATTCATACTCACTCACACACTAACCTATCCTCTCAATCATTACCTCATGTGCTCATATACAGTACATCGACAATATTGTTTTCAAAATCTTTGACAGTGGGGTAAATGATTATTGAACACATTGCCTTGTTATGTTATATTATGTGAATGTGTGAGGAATTCAACACTGCAGTGCCTGAGAAGGTATCCAATTAACAACATATTCTCTTGTGTAATGGTTATCTGTTAAATACCCTTGGGTAGAACACTGGTTGAACCTTCATAATTCCAACACGTTTTGTAGGGAGGTGGTAGTCAAAGGGAGGGGGCGGCATATTTCAATTCTCGCCTAGGGCGGCAAAACACCTAGAAACGGCCCTGGTCCTTTCTCATTCCTTGACACTGGCTGCTGTACACTGACTGCCTGCAGGCGCTCATTCAGTCTTTACAGATTCAGTACAAACAAGCCGGATAGCGACTCCCCATGCTGCTCACAAAACAGGATGTAACTCTCACTGCCACAGGGGAACCCACGCGTTGCGCGGTGACGCCATGCGCTCCCTTCAATGGTACATGGGAGAACCCCCGTCCGATAACAAGACACGCTGCACTCCGCGGTGTACGTGACCCACCCAGGGCCTGACTCTGTCACCTCCTCTTGACGTAGCTTTACAAGTGAGTTCCCTCCTCCGCACAAACCCGGCGGGACCGGATGACTTAGAAAAGAATGCATCTTTATTTACATATACATTACCAGGATAAATATAATTTGCTTACCCAGAGCACGTTGACCTGCCAGCTCAGCCTATCACTATGGCCTGGCTAAAGGCCAGACCACACTATAGCTGCACACATTCCAACACATCAGCTTTGCCTCTCAAGTGCGTCACAGGGGCGTAACGCAGGCCCCTGCGGTCTAGGGTGGAAGGGGTAACTCTACAGTGAGCCCCCATTCAACTCAAAGACAATGGATGAATGTGAGACTTAGAGGCACTTCATTTTCCTTTACGTCACTGGTGCATCACATTTTCTCATACATACACACTCAAATACAAACACACACACGAATACACACCTTTCACCACATCTCCTCTGCTCACTAAGGGGGAGATTTAAGAAGATTTTGCACTGTTTGCGTCACAAAAATTACACAAATTGGCGCAAAATCTTTTTCTCCCAATTTACTTTCCAATGCTAAACTTGTTTAGCGCTGGAAATAACGGAAAAGTAAGGAAAAGCAGCATAACTTAGCGCCATGGGGGCATACCAAGAGTGGAGCATGGGCGTTCCCATGCAACCACCCAAGGTTTCTCACACTGAACACAATTTACTAAATTAAGAAGATTGGGTTTAGCGTGAGAAACTTCACCCTTTTAAAGTAAGCGCAAGGAAAGAAAAATGCTTTCATTTCTCCTTCTTTTTTCCGACTTTGAATGCGTGCTGCACTGTGCAGCACGCATACAAAATGGGACAATCTTTGCATCCCGTCTAGGCATGGTATTTTGTACTGGAAAGGTACCCTTCTTGTTCAAAACCTATGGTAGACTCACATACACACACCCTAGCGCTATGGCACTAAGGTGTGTGTGTGACGCCCGGTAGCTGTAATCCATGCTGATGCAAGGGAAAGGGGAGAAGAGAGCCTTATCTTTGAAGATGTTGTGCTCTCCTGCTTCCTACCCATCACGCAACGCAGCACAGCCTCACTGAGGGCTGCACTGCGTTGAATGGAGTTTTTGTAAATCCCCACATGGGGGAGATTTACGAAGATTTTGTGCTGTGCTTGCATCACAAAAGTGACGCAAGTCGGTGCAAAATCATATTTTTCCAATTTACTTCCAGCGCTGACCTTGTTTAGAGCTGGAAATAACGGAAAAGTATGCGCTGCTTTACACTACTTACTGTCATGGGGGCATACCAAGCGTGGAGCATGGGCTTTCCCATGCAACCACCCAAGGTTTCTCACACTGAACCCAATTTACTAAATAAAGTAGATTGGGTTTAGGGTGAGAAAACGGCACCCTTTTAAAGTAGGAGCAAGGGAGAAAAAATGCTTTCATTTCTCCTTCCTTTTCCAACTGTGCAAGCGTGCTGCACAGAAGTGTGCTGCACTGTGCAGCACGCAGACAAAGAGGGAAAGGTTTGCATCTTGTCTAGGCATGGTATTTTGCACAGCCCTATGCTAAACTCACGGAAACACCCTTGCACCACGGCGCAAAGGTGCCTCCGTGGCGCACAGCAGCTGATTTCAGCGCTGGCGCTAGTGAGAGGGGAGGAGAGTGCTTTATTTTAGTAAATAGGGCGCTTCTCCTCCCTCCCTTTCATGTAGCACTGCGCAGCACTTGCGGCTGCTGCAGTGCGCTATGTGAAAAAATAGTATATCTGCCCCTAAGAGAACGACGCCAGCTGCTGCAGAATTGATGCTTGTATGAGGTATGCAAAAATAAATAAACTGTTTTACGACTATTGTCGGGAGAGAGGTCTGGGGTGTGTTCCTAGGTTCACAAAGGACAGCATGAGAAAAGGAGGCTGCAAGGGGGGTGGAGGGCCTTGTACCAGAGCATACATAATGCAAATGAGAAGTCAGCCACAGAACAGAGAGGACGAGAAAACAGCCACTGGTCATTGCAGGGAGGCATATACAGCAGGAAACGTGCTCCACTCATAGGACCCGGACCCCCCAGCATGTCCCCGCCCCACTCCCACCTACCTTAAACCCACATATATATCGCAGACAGAGATTTGCGTGGGTTTAAAAGGCCATGTTTAATATACATACTTCATAAACATGACAAGGAAGTAAAATTGCATAATTAGCAAAACACCAAACACTTTTAATAATTGACATTCAAGATTGTAAAACACCCCAGCACTAAGGGGGGAGCATCGTGCGCAAGGTGCAACCCACCTGCGCCCTAGAGTGATGGGCCCCACCTCTGATCCAAGGGGACATTGTCTGCCATTCCGGCCCCCCCACCCCGACCACCAGGCTGCCCAGGAACCCAGGAGGCTCGAAACCTGTCGCCCTAGCCTCCCCAGCCGGTGGTCACCTTTTCCCAGTGGAGAGCTTACCATCTCCCCCCCTCAGTGCTGGCCTAGGGAGTACGCAGGGCGGACTCCCATCCCTCCTGTGAGTAAATGGAGTAAATGTCAATGTTCGCAGGTCTCTTTACTGCACCTCTCCCCTCAAACCTCTGATCACAGGGACGGGTGGGCGTGAGTTAAAAACTCTAAACTAGGGATAAGTGAGGGGGAGCAGGTCGCGGGCGAGCACAGCTGATCCGGTGAGGAAGAAGTGGGACAAAGTAACCGAGGTCACTGCCATGCACCCCTAAATAGGCCCTGGTCTCCGCCCCCCACCCTTGCCACCGGAAGTGCGTCACACCGCTCACCCGGAAGGAGTTGGGCGGCCGGAGGCCACTCGGCGCTCCGCCCGCCCAAAGACCATAGAGGGAAGGGGCGGGTACCGGGGTGCCGGGCCCTAGAAGCGCGCTCCTTTACCGTTGCGCTTGGCATAGGACCCGGACCCCCCAGCATGTCCCCGCCTCACTCCCATCTACCTTAAACCCACATATATATCGCAGACAGAGATTTGCGTGGGTTTAAAAGGCCATGTTTAATATACATACTTCATAAACATGACAAGGAAGTAAAATTGCATAATTAGCAAAACACCAAACACTTTTAATAATTGACATTGAAGATTGTAAAACACCCCAGCACTAAGGGGAGAGCATCGTGCGCAAGGTGCAACCCACCTGCGCCCTAGAGTGATGGGCCCCACCTCTGATCCTTGTCTGCCATTCCGGGGCCCCCACCCCGACCACCAGGCTGCCCAGGAACCCAGGAGGCTCGAAACCTGTCGCCCTAGCCTCCCCAGCCGGTGGTCACCTTTTCCCAGCGGAGAGCTTACCGTCTCCCCCCCTCAGTGCTGGCCTAGGGAGTACGCAGGGCGGACTCCCATCCCTCCTGTGAGTAAATGGAGTACATGTCAATGTTCGCAGTTCTCTTTACCGCCACAAGGGTGACCCAGGCCCATAGGTCTGTCACCCTCCCCACCTGCGTTCTGCACAAAAGACCATAGCCCCTTGATCCAGGCGTCTGTGCCCAAGTCCGACAAATGCACTCCATCTTGGTGGTACATTCCTTCTCCAAAGATCATCCTATGTGGAATCAGACACAAGCGGCCCTTCTCTGAGCACAACTTGGCCAATTCTCTGTTAAGCCGCCTTACTGACACGTTCAGTGATCTAGCCCGCACTCCGGAGCCCCAGGTCCTGCGGGGGATCATGCAAGGCCAGGCAATTCTGGCTGACGGAAAGACACGGCCCAACCATGCGAACTCCGTCAGTAGCGCTTCCTTGACCGCCAGGCGTCCCCTGTCGACCATGTCATTTCCTCCCAGGTGAATGATGATCAAATCAGGGGTCCTCTGCCCTTCCTGCTCCCTTATCTCCTCCACGAGCCGCCTCAGGTGCCGAATTCGCAAGCCCCCAATGCCCCACCACAGGAATGGCGTCCCGCTCAAGCCCGCCGGCTTCTCGACTCGCCGCTGCTGCAACCGCACCGTGGCGCGCCGCACGAACGAGTGCCCCAGTACCCACACCACCTTTGCGGGCATCTTACTGCATAAGATAGAAATAGAAAAGTTAACACCGGTTTTTGTACTTTAACACTTTTTAGTCACAACAACTCAGGCCTGATGTATCTCCTGAAACAATTGGACGACCACCGCCCTACCCTTTTCACCGTGTTGGACGGCAGGCCTGCCCCATCCGCTAAGGTGGCGGCCCCAATCCGGAAGGAGTGCGATGAGTACCCCGAGGCCCCCAGACCCAATTCCGCTAACGCCAGGCCCAAGACCGCCTTGAATTGGTATTGGGAAAGACAGTGGCATTGCTCATGTATGAACAAGGCTGGACCCCCCTCTGCCGGGCGCAGGGCCAAATATGCCCGCAAACATGTGACAGGACAGGTGATGAAGCCGGGTGCTGGGCTCAACTGAATGGTGGCCCCCTTCCCCCCCTGATCTGTCTTAGATTTCCTCAAGGTCACTTACAGGCCCCCCGGGGTTAGAGCGGTATCCCTAAACTGTAGACCCCTCCCTTGATCAGTCCTGGATGACCCCACGAGTTCACATAGCCTGAAAGCCCCATAGAAGGCCAAGGAAAAAGCGGACCCAAATAGTGTGCATTCAAAGTGAGAACCACAGACCCTGGGAAGGGCTCCTAAGATGTTGGTTAAGGTTGCAATATCCAGGGGCCTCCGGCAATCACGCCTGGGTCCCTCCAGCCTGGCCCAGCCCGCCAGTGCCTTCTTCACTACAAAGGAGGAACTTGGGTCACTCTCCCCTGTCAACCTAGCAAAGAAGCCTATTGCTGAGACGTGTGCTCTTGCATAAGAAGCCGCCCTGCCCTGGTCCCTTAGAAGTTGGAGGAAGCCATATATTGCCTCATGTGAAAACAATCTAAGGGTACCTGTCCTTTGTACGAACAACCTGTAAGTATTGAAATGCAGCTGATATGCTCTCCTTGTGCTGTCGCTCAGTGAGGCACCTACCAGCCCCGCTAGCGCGGGGCTCCAATCGTAAACAGTGATGAAGGGAACACTGTCATCTGCTCCTCTGCCTGCGGGTGGAATCTCCGGAAGTCCTGAAACTTGGAACGAGACAGTGCGTCAGCAGCATGATTGTCCACCCCAGGTATGTGTGCAGCCTTAAACGTTAAATTCAATCTCAGACAATCCAACACCAGGTGTTTCAACAATCTTAGAACATGCCTACACGAGGCCCCCTGCCTGTTGATGGCTTCCACCACCGCCATTTTGTCAGACCAAAAAAACACTGACTTGTTCCTGAATCGGTCGGCCCATATGGCTACTGCTACCACAATTGGAAAGAGTTCCAGGATGGCTATGTTCTTGGTCAGGCCCACATCATGCCACTCTGATGGCCACTGCGCCCCACACCAAGATGGACCCAGGATGGCCCCAAAACCGCTACTGCCCGCTGAATCTATGAATAGGCCCAGTTCTGAGCTAGACACCTGAGGGGCAGGCCAAACTACCTTACCATTGAAGTCTTTCAGAAAATTGCGCCAAACCCTGAGGTCCTCCCTAACCTCGGCCCTCAGGCGAACGCGGCGGTGTTTGTGAGACAACCCACCCATAGCCCTGGCAATTGACCTAGAGAAAGGACGCCCCATAGGAATGATTCTCCGAGCAAAATTGAGCTGGCTCACTAGCACCTGTATCTAATGTAAACTCACCTTGGGTCCCACCAGAGCAGCCTCGATAGCCTCAGAGAAGGACTGAACTTTGTCCAGCGGCAGCCTACACTCCCCTGCCACTGTATCAATCTCAATGCCCAGGAAGGTCATGCAGGTGTCTGGGCCCACTGTCTTACCCGGTGCCAGGGGCACCCTGAACTCTTGAAACACGGCCACCAGTTTTTCCAGGGCCCAGGAACAAGCCTCTGAGGCGGCCGGACCCATAAACATGAAGTTGTCTAGGTAGTGCACCACCTCCTCATAACCAGTCCTGAGTGTAAAAACCCATTGCAGCATGGAGCTGAAAGTCTCAAAGTACTTGCAAGAAATTGGGCATCCCATTGGCATACACCTATCATAGTAGAATTGGTGATCCAACTGAAAGCCCAAAAGATGATAATCCCCTGGATGTACAGGTAACAGGCGAAAGGCTGATTCGATGTCTGTCTTGGCCATTATAGCCCCGGGCCCTATGTCCCTCACCTTCTGCAAGGCTGGATCAAAAGAAGAGTAAGTCACTGAACACAGGGAGGGGTCGATGGCATCATTAACAGACGCCCCCCGTGGTGCTGAGAGGTTGTGGATCATCCTAAACTGTCCCTGTTCCTTTTTTGGCACCACCCCCAGTGAGGAACAAACAAACCCCTCAAAGGAGGGGACAGGAAGGGGCCCGCTACTCGACCCAGAGCACGCTCCTTCTCCACCTTCTGCGCCACCACCGTGGGGTGTCTGCGCGGCGACAGTAAATTGTTACATAGCCTGACTGGAGCCACACCCTGGGCTGGGATGCGAAAGCCTTCCGAAAAACCGAGATAGAGGACCTTGGCTGCTGCCTTGCCGGATAGTGATTGAGCCAAAAAATCGGTCTCCCAATGTCCACAGGCGTGGGCAGCTCAGGGCTGTGGGGGTTTGACATCCCTGCTTCCAGCCCCCCCCTCTCCCCCCCTCTTTGGATTTCTTAATACATTTGAACTCAGGATGTGAGGGGTGGCCACAGAAGGAACAGGCATGCTTGAATCTGCACTGTCCTGTGGGCCAAGTGCATGTCTTTTTATTGAATGCCCAATATGTCCCCTTCTTCTCCCCCGGGCCTCCCTGAGATGTCCGAAAGGGCTGCTTGGAGTGCTGTTCCCTATTGTTGACACTCTCCAACCACACATTGACTTCTACTTGATCCCACCCTATATTTGGGTTGGCCGCCTTCGCCCACCTGAAGTCCCTATCATAATCTAACCAGGCTGTCCCGCCCAGGGAGGCATGGGCCTTCAGGATTTTCTCTGTATAAAACACCAATGCAATAGCCAACTCTGGCTTCTTTTCCAACATTACAGTAGTAAAAATATGAAAGCCACTCAACCAATTCGTAAAGGACTCCTCCACCCTTGGTTTCTTGTCCCTGAAGAACCCTTCCTTGCCTTCTCTCTCCTTGTATTCCACATCCCGCCTCTTTGGTCTAATCAGCGCGAATATGTCTACATATTCTCCTTTCCAAATTTTTTTCTTCCTTTCACTGGGTACATGGGTAGCTAACGCCCCGGGTTGAGACAGCACATTACCCTGAAGCCCTCTGACCACTACAACACCCTCATGAGGCTTGACAGGCTCGTCCCCTGACTTACCTCCCATGGGTGCCGCCGGGCCTGCTGCCCGGGGGGGAGTAAGTCCCTTGCCCCTGGATTCCACCAGGAGGGCCAACTGCTTCTGGATATTGCTTAGCGCGTCCTGCTATGTTGCTCTAGGAGGAACCCAGGGGACTACTGCTGCACTACTAGGCCCGGGAACGGCCGTGGGCGCTGCCAACTGACTCACTAAGGTGGCCACTGTTGTTAAGATCCCAGCTGTGGGATCCTCCACCACTTTCGGTGTCTCTACAGGAGTCTGCGCTGGCGCTAGTACCTTTGAAAGCTTCCCTCATCTCTGCTAAGGCTGCCCCTACCGGGTCAACCATCGTGTTCGCATCCCCCTTCTTCGGGTCCGCGCTTGGTACCGGTGGAGGGGAGGGCGTTACTCCTTGAGGTGGAAGGGCGGGACCTACTGGACTCTCGCCCCCATCTGCTGGCTCACTCACTGTTTGCGCTCTGCCCTTCTTGCGGCTGCCCCCCCTCTCACCTTGCCCTACACTCTAGGCTTTTTAACTAAAGGTGGGAATGCAGCTCTAGGGGATACCCCCTCCCTACGTGGGCGCTCCCCCATGCCTGCTGGTTCTTCCAGGACCGATCCCTCATGCTCGCTACTTTCATTGTTGTTATTGCCCATGCCCAGCTTAGCTAGTACCATCTTTAGCAGCTGGGCAATCTCGGGGTCAGCATCCTTTCGCTTATGACTCGTCCTTTTAGGCGGCATATTTCCACAGGCGGGGTTAATGCCCGCTCCCTTTCTGCTAATCTACCCCGATTACGCTGTGGGACTGAAATTGGCAATACTAATTAATCCGACTTCTTGCCGAAGGCTCTATTATACCACGTGTCTCTTGATGCCAAGCAACTCTTGCTATTAATACCCGAGGCAGTGCCCCTATTGACTGCTTGATCTACGCGCTACCTCACACGCTACTGGAATTCCCGCCCTCCAAGTGCGCTGGGTTCACGCCCCGCCCGCAGTCCCACCAACAGCCCCCCACACACCCGGAAGGAGACCGCGTCTCCGAAGGCCCCCGCCCGCAGCCGCAAAGGAACGGGGCCTCTCCGGTGGAGCGCCTGTGCCCCCGCTCTGCTCCCGCTCTCTGCAGCCACACACGGGTCCCCCCAGACACACGCACCCTCTTACCTGGTATGCAGGACCGCTACCGGAAGGACGCTGCCGTTCTCTTTCGTCGCCAGGCTCCCAGGACACCGCCGACTAGCCTCCGCTGACCGCTCCGACGCCTCCACAAACGCTTGATCCAGATGAGAGGGGCAGAACAATTTAAAGTTAAAAACTCTAAACTAGGGATAAGTGAGGGGGAGCAGGTCGTGGGTGAGCACAGCTGATCCGGTGAGGAAGAAGGGGGACAAAGCGACCGAGGTCACTGCCATGCGCCCCTAAATAGGCCCCGGTCTCCGCCCCCCTCCCTTCCCACCGGAAGTGCATCACGCCTCTCACCTGGAAGGAGTTGGGCGGCCGGAGGCCACTCGGCGCTCTGCCGGCCCAAAGACCATAGAGGGAAGGGTCGGGTACCGGGGGGCCGGGCCCTAGAAGCACGCTCCTTTACCGTTGCGCTTGGCATAGGACCCGGACCCCCCAGCATGTCCCCGTCCCACTCCCATCTACCTTAAACCCACATATATATCGCAGACAGATATTTGCGTGGGTTTAAAAGGCCATGTTTAATATACATACTTTACTTTACCGTTGCGCTTGGCATAGGTGGCAGTCCTGGGCTCACAAGGGTTTCTATTGGTCACTGCCTTAGTCGTGTATAGCAGTGGTGACCAGTAGATGCACACATGAAATCTTAGTGGAGACAAAATGCCTGGATGATTATGAGCATGATATTTGGGACTGGGAGGAATGTTTTATGAATGCATTTATTTTTTATTGTATTTTGTTGATGGGATATTATGGTTATAATCCAAACCCTAAAACACTGAAATGCCTCTGTTACATTTAGTGAGACACATATAAAGCGCATGATGTTCTGTTAATCAACCCATACATGACCTCACCAATTACATCACAGATGGTGACCCCCGACAAAGCGAGTAGGTCTGCCTTTTGATAACCACACCCCTGATATTTTGTCTGATATATGTGGGGTACTGGGGTTATTAGGTTTAGTGCTCATGTCACCCTAGGTATTTTCTTCTACCTATATGTAGATATTTGTAAAAAAAAGCACTGGCTGAATTTGAGTGTTGTTGTTGCATATTGTGGAGCTGAGGTTCTGACCCACACCACCTGCCCTGAGTAGACCTTGGACTGCTCTGCTTCACTACCCTGACAGAGTCAAGAGCTACAAGAGGGTTCTTGGTTCCCAGAAAGGAAAAGCTGTGGACTTATCACCTGTGAAGGGCTCACATACTTCGCAACTAATAACTCACTTCCTTACATCCACCGTGCCGGATTGGGTCACAGTGTTGGAGCGAGTTCTGGTTTGGAGTGCACCGCAGCAGCAGTCTGCCTACTGGAAGCTCTGGCTTGAAGACATGCAGTGACCAAGTAGAGCAAATGTACTGTCTCTGGTGATGAAAGATTGAGATGTGGAATCCCTTGAGGGGAGCTAGGTGGGTTAGGGGGCTAGCTACAGGGGTTGGGCCCTGAGCATGTTGAATCAAAGCTGCCTCAAACCAGACACCAGGGCAGACCAGAGGTGCAATTACCTCTGCAGTACCCCCAGAATATATTTGTTAAAGTGTATCGGCAGAAAGTTTTCTTGGTTATGCCGAAGTCTAATAACAAATGCTATCCAAGTCTCAATTCCACCTCATGCCTCAATTTCACCTTCCTGTCTCTCGATCTCACTCGTACAGATTCGTTTTGATTCCTGATTTCTCCCTTTGTCACTTTTGCCCTAACATTCTTTTCATCCTTCTGCCTCCTCTCACTTGCTCTGGTAAATAAGCTGCAGTAATCAAAACTGAGTGCTAGTGCCCACCACTTCCAAGCACTGCCACAAATCAAGCACTGCCACAAATCAAGCACTGCCACAAATCAAGCTCTGCAATAATGGCATTTACAAAAGAGTGCAACAAAGCAGGCAAGCCCAGGGGAACTTTAAAAATCGAGCAGGGCTGGGAATGCCTCTTTGCCCTTGCCATTATTGACTTGAAGCTTGAATTAAAAAAAAAATAATAATAATAAATAAGTGCCAGGCCCTTGTTAGGAGGACACTGAGCTTGCACAACACTTTGCCCCGCCCCAGCAAGCGCCGCAAATGACAGTACCAAAACAACTACTAGCCTTCAAACTCTTATATGTGTGACCGTTCAGACTACTCAAAGCTGGAAGAATAGCTTGGGCGGCAGGTATTAGTAATTTTTAATGTATATTCAGTTATTAAATAACTGTTGTACTCAACCCAAAATTAGACAAATCATGCCACCAACTGCTTGAACCTGCCTTCTCCTCAGGGCTTTCAGTGGATCGGGTCTTGCCGATGCTAAGCACCGGCAGTTCTTAAAAGCAGGTGCTGAGATGGGTCCCTATTTTTGCCCCCACCCTCAGGGTGAAACAAAATCCCAACTCTGCAGCAGTACCACCCTTCACTGCCCTTGAGGTCACTTCAAAGAGACTCGTTATAGTTCTTTCAGTCTCATCATTTCACAACTGAAGCATTTTCAATGTTCTATACAACAAAGCCATCTTTGCTGCTTATTTTTTTAGGCAACTAACAACCATTGACTAACTAAGCCAATAGTTAAGGCTTGTTCTAGGTGTAATGATATTTGTTGCATTATATATCTGGATGCAATGGCAGAAGCAGCAAAACATCAGTCGGGCGGGACACTATGCTAAGCACAGATTTTTAGCTTACATTTTTTAAAGCCACACTCTTAATTACATCCGCCACGGCCCTCGGAGACACCCTCCTGATTTTTAATTCCACTTAAAGTGCAGTTTCTCCTAATCCGCATTTGAGCTCAGTGCTGCTGGCCAGCTATAGTTTCGAGTCCGATCATCATCCATCTGCCCACACCACAGCAGCACTGCTCAGCATCGACCACTAAACTGCGCTGGGTGGGTGTGCTTTGTGCACTGACGCGCTTCATCACAGGCAGGCAGGAAGCCCAAGGAGTGTTTGTTCACTCTGTCCTGCAGTAGCAGGTGAGGGGTGAAGACTCGGAGGTGGAGGTACTGACTTCTATACAACTCAATCAGAACGGTATTGCCTTTGTGGAGGTAGGGGGTGAGGTAACATCTTGGAGAACTATACGCCATTTAAACATCGTCATTCTGATGCCATGGTGTGTTTCATTTAAAAATTTGTTGGAATCCCAATTTGTTTTTTTCCGGAAGCTATCATCACATTGTTGGGCATGGTCAGGAGAGTTTGGAGTGAAGGGTCTAGTGTCTGCTATGGACTGGTCAGTTGGGAAACTGAATTTGTAGAGATCCAATCTGGCTCTGTAAGATAAATGCTTCAGAAGTATTTGTCATTCACAGATCAATAGATCCCCTGTACTGGCATAATTTACTTGCAGATACATTTCTGGACGTTCATTCCCATGGTTGTGTGCTGGAGTTTTGGTACCTGACTGTCTCTGGCTTTACTAAATAACAACAAGAGAGGAAGGGAGACAGAGACGCTCCTACTCCCCTCGGAAGTAAATACTCAAAAACAACAAAGGAGCGTCAAGTAAAAAAGAGGAATGACTCCTGATTTTGAAGCAACACAAAGTGAATTTACTTTTGTTGTTTGAAGCAAAACCCTAATAGGTTTTATTGAAAGCCCTCACTCACCGACCTGGTCGGTGACATGCTTCATCATCGGGCCCACCAGGAATGGCCCTGGTGGGCCCTGATATTGAAATTCTGATTTTTAAAATTCAGTCATCCCCTAAAGAAAACTATAGAGGCGCCTTAGTCTATAGGCCGCCTGGTCCTTGCAAGAATTTCACTAACAACTTAGTTGAATTACTTGCCCCACATATCAATAATGATAGTGAGTTCACATTAGTTGGGGACTTTAATGTTCACAGTGAGAGACCAGACTGTAATGAAGCACAATCTCTAATAACAGACCTATCATCGTTAGGTCTGACATTGAAAAACACGGGACCTACCCATCAGGCTGGTCACACCTTAGATCTTTTTTTTCCAATGTGCAGATGATTTCGTGCCCCCCTGCTATTCAAGTGAGTTGGACTGACCACTTCATTATGGAATTCATCATTCCGTCCCAAGCACCCAACATCACGTATCCCAGTACCTTACCTTGCATCCGCAGACAATGGCACAAAGTCACAAACTCTACTTTTGGAGAAAATTTTAACCTTCCTGTTCTACGACCCTCGGATAACATCGAAACTGCTCTTAAGAAATTCGAAGGTGAAACCAGGAAAGCTATAGACATAATTGCCCCATTAAAGTCTTTTAAATCTAAACCAGCCAAAAAGCAAGAAGTGTGGTTCTCTGATCATCTAAGAACCCTCAAACAAGGAGCTAGGAAATTGGAAAAAAGATGGAGAACATCCCACCTCCCAGAGGATAAGAATAAATATTGGAGTGCACTATCCTCTTACCACAAAGCGATACGCTGTGCGCGGAAAGCACATATTGCCACCCAAATACAAGAGGCAGGAAACTCCCCTAGAGTTCTCTTCCAAATAGTACAAACATTTGTCAAACCCGCAGCGTGCGAAGCTCCTGACATGTCATCCCAACAACTGTGTGATGAAATCTCTTGTTTCTTCATTAACAAAATTGATAAAATTTATGATAAGATAATATGTACCAACCAGGCTCCATTGACTGACATGGCACCCCATCCTAATCCCATTGTTCTTATATCTGACTCACAATCTCTGGACAGCTTTCCCCCCATTTCGCTTCAAGAAACAACGATCCTTATAAAACAGATCAAAAGTGGGAGTCCAGAGGATGTCATCCCTGCTAGATTAATGCCCTCCCTAGCTGAACATCTAAGCCCAATGATGACGGAATTAGTAAACCTTTCACTCATCTCAGGTATTGTCCACAAGGAATGGAAGAGAGCACTTGTCAGACCAATAAGGAAAAACACCGCCTTATCATGGTCTGACCTGACAAATCTAAGACCTATCTCCCTGTTACCATTCTTGGGAAAAATAATAGAAAAACATGTCAACTGCCACCTATCTGCACATATTGAACAAGTACAAGCCCTGGATGAATCCCAATCAGGATTCCGCCCCAAATACAGTACAGAATCCACTTTACTGTCTGTTACCGATGATCTCCATGCCTACCAGGACAAGGGCCTTTCTATCATCTTGGTGTTGTTGGACCTATCGGCAGCGTTCGACACCGTATCTCACTCCATCCTGACTCAACGGTTGTCGAACGCTGGCCTTAGGAACAAAGCCCTTGAATGGCTAGAGAGTTTCCTAGTCGATCGCACCCAGAGAGTCACCATGGGTGCATACCGCTCGGTGGAAACTAAGATTTCTAAAGGGGTGCCACAGGGCTCATGTTTGAGCCCTACGCTTTTTAATATCTATCTGGCATCCCTGGCTGGAGTGTTGCGTAGACACGGCTTTGTCCCCGTGTCTTACGCAGATGACACGCAGCTCCTCTTCCCCTTCAAAACTCTTTCCACAGAGGTTAGGAACTCCTTCTCATCAGGCATGAGAGAAGTGGCGAAATGGATGTCTACCAACTACCTCCAGTGTAACGTTAGTAAAACGGAGATCATGCTATTTGGGGAGGCTAAGATACTATGGACCCCAGAATGGTGGCCATCAGAGCTAGGAGCAGTCCCTGAACCGAAACAGGTCGTGAGGAATCTGGGAATTCGGTTTGATCACGACCTGTCACTAAAACAACATACCACCTATATTTCAGGGATATGTTTCTACACCATAGGCTTGCTCCGAAAAAATGTTCCACTCCTACCTAACCTGGTAAGAAAAACCCTCGTTCAAGCACTGATTTTGAGTCGGATCGATTATTGCAACGGTCTATTACTCTCTGCCAATGAAGGAGTACTGGATAAGCTACAAGTCATTCAAAACACGGCAGCTCGCCTAGTTCTGAATGCTCCCCCAAGAACTGCCTCCAAACCCCTCCTTGATCAATTACATTGGCTCCCAGTTAGACAAAGGGCAAAATTTAAAATATGCTGCCTTATTCACAAGTGTCTGAATGGACAAGGACCCACTTATCTTGAACGGAAATTTGTTCCTTATGTCCCAACACGATCTCTCAGATCAAGTAACAATCTTCTCCTGGTGGTCCCCCACATCAAAAGAGCCAGACATGGAGGCAGATCACTGTCTACGATGGGTCCCAAGCTGTGGAACAAATTACCCCTGGCCCTAAGACAATGCAAAGAGCACCTAATATTTCGAAAATCTCTAAAGACCATCTTATTCAAAAATGAAATCTAATGCCAATCCCAACAGTATGTCTTTGATTACCGGTCAAAAGCGCAGAGATACTCCTGGCGGAGTGATTCTAGCGCTATACAAACCCATAAATAAATAAATAAATAATAAATGGCCGAATGTCACCCCGGTGTGGTGCAACGCCAGAATTACTGCGGAGCTGGTATCGTGATTGTGAAGTGATAAATAAAATGGCCAATTGAGTCAAAAAAAAATGATTTTATTGGTTTCGCCAAGTGGTCAGGTTAAAAAAGGTGTTGAGGATAACGGACACAAATTAAAGGTCCACTGTTATCCCGGTGAAAAGAGCGGTCAACATGTTTCAGCCTATGTGACAAATTCTATCAGGCATTCATCAGGACCAGTGTGTGTGAGTATTTACAGTGGTGTGTGTAGTTGCCTCGGTGGTATAAGCGCGCTAAGGCCCACCCTACCAGAGGACTGTTATGTTAAAAAATGCAATTATGCAAGTTATGTACATCAGATTCCCTTAGGAATGGAACCGAGTTTATTGAGAGTGCTCTGTTTTCAGCACATCATGGGTCTGGGGGGGGGGGGGATAGCTATTAGACACACCGCCCTCGAAGCTAGGCACCCGCTCGGTACCTAGAAACGCCCACGTCAGCCGGACCCCGAGGAACCTCTCTGGCTTTAGTCACTGATGCTGTTTGGGAAAGGGCCTTAACAATGCGGGCTCTGCCATGCGTGTCGTTTCCCTGCAAGTTGAACCATGCTTGCCGTAACCACACATATGCCTTAACAACACATATGAGTGGTTAAGGCAATGCGCGGTCTAGATGCAGACCAGATGGGCGGGCACAGGTGTGGAATTTTAGTTCGTGTACTAAACATCATCTACGCCATCTTGCCGATTCACGTATGAACATACACGACAGCCATTTTAGGTACCATGGTCTCCCTGTTCACGATCGCCCGTCAGCACACTTCCCTGAACCTTGCAAGCCTTCCCCGCGCCTCCTGGCTGCCCCCGCGCTCACATGCACAAGTCATGAACCCCCCCCCCCATGACTCTGTCTCAGGGAATCACACCCCGCGCCTGACCAACACCTCCTTTCCGTCCATGAATACCCCTCCTTTGATGACCCCTTCCTCTGAGCCCGACTGCCTGTACAAACCGCTGGTCATCCCTTAGCCCGAGGATACAGTTTATTGCCCACTACTGTATGCACTCGCCTCTCCTGAAAGAGACCACTATTGATCATGACGTCCCCACCCCCTGAGATTCGATCAGGCGCACACATTCCAAAGGAATCGGCAGAACACTCAGCTGCGTGATAACCCCCTCCCAATCATATGAGGGGAAAGGGCTTCTACTGTTGTCATGTGTTGGAATGGGCCGGAACTGGGGGGGTGCCGGGGATGTTGTTCTCATACTTCACAATGCCCTTGTTGTAATAAAGAGCGTTCACATGTCTTAACCCAGGGGATAAAAGACCAGGTCTCAGAGAGGTTGAGAGAGCACCTCGAGACGATACCTTGTTGTCTGATCTGATGTGTTCTACTCGGACGGAATAAACTTGTTTCCTGTCTTCCTGTCTCCAGCGCCTGCCTCTTTATTGAATAACTTCGTATGGTATTAGAGGCGTTTTACGCCGGGCAAATTTAACTTAGGAAACATCTACTGAAAGCGCCTGACCATTTTTAAATTGATCTTTATCAATTGGCGCCCAACGTGCGGCCCATCAGCGACACGTGGATACAGTGGGAGAGGTCCTGACGACAGAGTGAACAACTGCAACGATCGGGAGAGCTCCTGTCCGATAGACCCTCGTCTGACAGCCGATCATCTGAACTTCACTGATTCCGAGCTGACCTCTCCCGAGTGATCTACGGTCCTGACTGGGAACCATCAGGAGTGCCGCGATAGCAACAAGAGAATAGAGGACAATCGGGCGCTGGAAGCGGAAGACGAGAAACTGTCCATGCGGTCCGGGTAAGGTCGTGACACACGACAAATTGCGAAAATGATTGATTGATTGTTTGAAAATACTAGTATTACTTATTGACTGTTTCTGAGAAATTCTCTATTTGCAAACAAGTACAGAATCGCCATACTCTGTTTAGTCTTTGCAGATAGTGAAGGGTAGGCAACGCAAGCCTTTAACACGTCGTGCCTATTTTTCTCCTCATTGATTGATTGATTGAATCGAGCATTGAATTGTTCGAAGTTGGTTCTCTTAAGGATCTTCTCTGCCTACAAACGGGGAAGAAGAGGAATATTCTCTCTCCCTTTGCAGATAGTGAAGGGTAGGCAACGCAAGCCTTTAACACGTCGTGCCTATTTCATTCCTCATTGATTGATTGTTTGTCCAAACATTGACTGTTTGGAATTGGTTCTTTCTGGAGGTATTCTCTGTTTGCAAATAGCGTAGAATAGAATATTCTGTCCAGTCTTTGCAAATAGTGAAAAGATAGGTAGTGCAGGCTTTTGCCCCCCATTGTAATCTGTCATGCCTATCTTCTCCCCATTGGTTAATAGTTGGGTCAACCCGGACCGCTTATTAGAGATGAACCATCCAGCTCCACTGGAAGGCACCCCTAATAAGGACATGTTTACTAAGCAAGGACTAGTCGCTATAGCTTATAGTAAGTTATGGCATAAATATACAAAAAAGGATCCTGAAAGTCAGTGGCCACTGATAGGTTCTTTTGATGAAAATAAAATAAAAACACTAGAAGCAGCTGTAAAAATAAACAAGGCAACGCCCACTATGCTCGATAGTATTGGCATGTGGCGCAAAGAAGCAGAACATCGAAGGAAAAGAGAAGAAGCAAAAATAGTGAAAGAGTTACGAAAAGCAGCCCATCTGGCCGCAAAAGAACTAGATGAAGAAATAAGAAGAAGAGAGGAAGTTAAACAAACGCAAGAATCAGGACTGGCAGGCCAATGCCCTGTCAGGACCACCTCTGCGCTCTACCCGGAGATGCCCTCCAAACAGCGGGCAAATGACGAGTTACTGCTCGGTCCTCCAATTATCTACATGCCTCCTCCTTATGCTCCCAGCCAGCCTCTAGCACAACACTCACCAGTTCAAAGTACAGGTGTGGGTGACCCTAGCGCTAGTGCCCCGGCTCTTACGGCCTTCGCACCAGCCGCATTGATAACAACAGCAGATGAACATGAGACTAGCAGGCACCTAACAGCCAGACCAAATAGGTTGAGCAAAGATGAGCGGGATGGAATCGACAAGATAGCAAAAACATTGGTAGAACGGAAGGAGAGCGAAGAATATACGATGAATATGCACAATTCACATGCCGGTAGTCACAGACGGCATTTCATTTTACGGTTCAGCTACCACACCCTGAACGCGTATGAGGATAGGTACCAGAATAAAGGTCCTGCTAAATTGACGGCTCTATATAGAAGGGTCGATGTTGGAGATGGAACTGAGAGCGATGTGACGGACCTCTTCATGCAAACGCTTGAGGTCTTCCGCCACCTCGCGGAACAGAAACCAGAGGTCAAGATCACAGTCCCTGAGACGATTGAGTCCTCATTAGAAGCAGCCAACACGATGATGCCTATCAGAGAAGCCGCCCCCTATTGGGTTCCCCCAAGAGGTCAGGGAACAAA
The DNA here is from genome assembly GCF_964261635.1 of Lissotriton helveticus. Taxonomy (NCBI): domain Eukaryota; kingdom Metazoa; phylum Chordata; class Amphibia; order Caudata; family Salamandridae; genus Lissotriton; species Lissotriton helveticus. The sequence continues at coordinate 1,629,488,889 of NC_136065.1, read as the reverse complement.
CGATGATATCAACCACGCAGATGCAAAAGGGAGGGGGGGTGTGTACAACTGGGTTTACCAACCATGGGATCGGCAAGATATTTTAACTTTTAGGCAAACCCTGCCCGATCTATGAAAGAACCCTACAGCATTTTATACAGAACTAGGCACAGCCTTGGGCTCAACCATAATGACTCTATCGGACATTGATTTGTTTTTCGGGTTGTGTCTGCCGGCTGATGTGTGGAAGCAAATCCGGAAAGCCGACCACACAGACCTGTTCGGACACACCTGGAAACAACTCGATGACCTAGATAGGCAGCGAGAGCCCAGAAAGAAACCTGTAAAAGACATACTGGAACTCCCCGACAAAATAGTACAGAAGCTAAAGACGTTGATCCCAGAAAAGAAGGTAGACTGGTCGGTAGTCACGGCTTGTCGTCAGAAACCTCAGGAAGATGTATCAGAATATTTCTCCCGATTTGAAACAGTGTTCTCCGACTACAGTGGCCAAGACATGACCACCGCAACCGGACAACACCTATTCGTGCAAAACTACGTAAAAGGGCTATCGCAAGAGGTCTCCCAAAAGTTACAGACGAGTGAGAGTAGTTGGGGAGCCTCCAAACCTGCAGCTATCCTTCAGATGGCTCAGTATTATGAACACCAAAAGAACGAGAACGAGAGGGCGAATGAGAAAACGAAAAAGGACTTAAAGGAACGAGTGGTGATTGCTCAATTGCATGAAGTGACTACAGGAAGGGAACGATATAGGGGAAACTACCAGTCGAATGCCCCTAGGAATTCGGCCCCTAGAGACCGCAACCCCACACCTGGCGCTCCACGAACCGACCTCGATGAGAACCAGTGTGCATTTTGCAAAGAATTTGGGCATTGGAAGTCTCAATGCCTGGCCCTTCGGGAAATGATTAAAAATAAAGAAACAAGGGACATGACAAATGGCTCCAAAACTGGAGGGCAGGGACGAGGGCAGACCCGCGACACCACCAATGACCGATCTGGCAGACCAAACACATTTGACCGCCCCCGACAGAATCAGTGCCAACAGTCCGACTGCAACAATGCTCACGACTCTGCATAGGACTGCCAGGGGCAAGGGAGGGATCCAGTCGAGCTCTGTGTTGACCAGCAAGGTCCTTACGTCACTGCTAAGGTCCTGGGTACAAAGTCTCCATTTTTGGTAGACACTGGAGCGACACGTAGTGTATTATCAAAACGACTGATTCCAAGGGCACCCTTGTCTGGCTCACACATTACCTCGATAGGTTTCGATGGAACGCCCTCCACTAATCCCCTGTCTGTACCTATCTCCTTTGACCTAGGAAACAATCCCACTGACACAACATTTCTGCTCTCCTCCAACTCCCCTGACGCCATTATGGGTATTGATTTACTGAAACATTTCCGAGCTACTATTAGGTGTTCCCCGGATGGAGTCCGAGTCATCCTGTACGACAACCCGAGCATGTCCAGACCCTACCCCGCACGACATATGTACGCCATAACAGATGCTGACCTATCCTTGCTCGATACCCTACCCCTGTACCTATGGGCCAGAAACGACTCGGATGTAGGACGAATGATGATCGATCCTGTACACATAACTGTTCGACCAGATGCAATACTCCCGAAACTCCCACAGTACCGGATATCGCCCGAAGGCGAGAAGGCATTGGTAGCGATTATTCAGTCCTTGGTAGATGCAGGAGTGGTAGAGGAAGTGGTTAGTAATGTCTGCAATAGCCCTATCCTACCCATTGTTAAGAAGCAAGGTGAGGGAGATGAGAAAGCGTACCGCTTCATCATCGACCTGCGAGAAGTCAACAAAGTGGTGGTACCACAGTACCCCGTAGTCTCAGACATCGCCACCATCCTGACTCTCATCCCGTCCACTGCCACCACCTTCACCGTTATTGATCTTAAAAATGCATTTTTCTCTATCCCCATCCATCCAGACAGCCGTTATCTCTTCGGCTTCCCTTTAAAAAACCGTTCATACCGATTTTGTAGAGCTTCCCAGGGCTACACTGAAAGTCCCAGCATTTACAGCCAGGCCCTCAAAAGACAGCTGGACGCCGTCCAGCTACCAGATGGAGTGGTGTTGATCCAATATGTTGACGATATCCTTTTGGCTGCCGACACCACTCCACTTGCAATCACAGCCACTATCCAACTCTTGCACTTTCTTGCGGAGAATGGCCACAAAGTCTCCAAAAAGAAACTGCAGTTCTGCCAGCCCCAAGTAACATACCTAGGCCATCTCCTGTCCAAAGAAGGGAGGAAACTTACGCCCGACCGAATCCAAACCATCCTAGACACCCCCATTCCAAAAACACAAAAGCAAGTCCGTTCATTAGTGGGCCTTACTTCTTTCTGCCGACAATGGTTACCAAATTTCAGTCTCATTATAAAACCCCTACTTTCCCTGTTGGCCAAAGATGTTCCGTTCCCACTCCCGTGGACTCCCGAATGCCAAGCATCCTTTAAGGAGTTGCGGGATGCCCTTTGCTCGGCACCCGTTCTAGGAACACCAGATTACTCCAAGCCCTTCTCCCTCTTCACTCACGAAAGGGAGGGATGCGCATTGTCTGTTCTAACTCAGCCCATCGGCGCCAAACAACGCCCTTGTGCCTACTTCTCTGCCACTCTTGATCCAGTCGCCAGAGCTCTACCTGCCTGCCTTCGAGCAGTAGCCGCTGCTGCTGTCTCTATCCGCCAGAGTGAGGGAATTGTGCTTTCAAACTCCCTCACGGTATTAGTGCCCCATGCAGTTGACACCCTTTTGAACCAGACTAAGACTCAACACCTGACTAGCGCACGACTAACAGGGTACGAATTGACTCTACTTGCACCCCACATCACCCTGAAGAGATGCACGACATTGAACCCTGCTACACTGTTACCCTTGCCCGAAAATGACCCCGATGTGCCCCCTATACACGACTGTGTGACCCTCACGGACGAACAGACCAGGAGTAGAATTGACCTCCGAGACATTGCTTTCACAGATCCTGATGGAGAACTATGGGTAGATGGCTCTTGTATCAAACTCCCAGACGGCACCACCTCTGCTGCCTATGCGGTGACGACAGCTCGAACAGTTGTTGAAACAGCTCGCATCACACAACGATCCGCACAGGCAGCAGAGCTAATTGCCCTCACACGAGCATGTATCATAGCAGCAGGAACCACGGCAAACATTTACACGGACAGCCAGTACGCCTTCGGGGTGGTTCATCATTTTGGGCTCCTATGGAGGAAAAGGGGATTCCTGACGTCCCACGGTACGCCCATCCTTCACGGAGATTTAGTCTCCGCCCTGATTGAAGCAGTTCTCCTCCCCAAACGATTAGCAGTGATCAAATGCCAAGCACACAAGAAGGTGACAGACCTAGTCGGACAGGGAAACGCACTGGCCGACACCACTGCCCGAACCACAGCTGAGAATAGGACAACGACACGCATGTATGTGACCAGGTCACAAGCAGAAAAATGGACCGACGCTAGGGAAACAATCAGGGACATCCAATCGGCCAGCACACCACACGAACTGACTGAGTGGGCACGGGTGGGTCTAAGGGACGGTGAGGACTGCTGGCGGACAAAAGACACGAACAAATGGTTGCTGCCTGATGCATACTTGATCCCCATACTGACCATGGCACACTCCCCTGCACACATAGGTTCTGCCCCCATGATTGAACTCATCTCCAGAGTCTGGCACAACAACAAGATCCCCGACTCAGCCAAACGCCTGGTCCAGCAGTGCCTTATCTGCCTACAACACAACCCCGGGAAAGGAACTGTGGTACCCCGGGGAGGGTTTGGGATCCCCGACCACCCCTTTGAGGTCCTTCAGATGGATTACATCCAATTAGAGAGGTGCCAAGGCTTGAAGTACGTATTGGTCATTGTATGTGCCTTCAGCAAATGGGTGGAAGCCTATCCGACCCGTGATAACACTGCCATGACTACTGCCAAAGTACTACTGAAAAAGTTTTTCCCTCGCTACGGCCTTTGTCGAATTTTATGGAGCGACAATGGCCCCCACTTCATAGCTGAAGTTATCCAACTAATCCTGAAGGGGTTGGGGGTAAAACAAAGGTTCCATGCGGTCTTCCACCCCCAATCCGCTGGCCTGGTTGAACGACACAACGCTACACTGAAACTGAAACTGTCAAAAATAGTGGCCACCACAGGACTTAAGTGGCCAGATGCCCTTCCACTGGCATTACTATTGATGCGCTCCACTCCCACTAAGCACCACTTGACCCCCTACGAAGTTGTGTTTGGGCGGCCTATGAACCTCTGGACTGCCCCCAAACCGACCTCCATTCACGACGTCCCCGACGTCCTGCTGTCAGATTATTTATACAAGTTAACTAAAACATTGTCTGTCATTCATCAACAGGTGCAGCAGGCCATCCCCGATGCTTCCAGGGGTCCCGGTCACGATATCCAACCGGGTGACTACGTCCTAGTCCGGAACTTTCAGCGAGCGAAGAGTCTGGAACCCCGGTGGATGGGCCCCTGGCAAGTACTGATCACCACTCGGACGGCTCTTCGGGTGGAGGGGAAGAAGCACTGGCTGCACGCCCACCACTGCAAAAAGGTTTCCTCGACCCTGGCCACGACAGACAACGTCAGCACCCAAGAAGAGCTCCTGAACAAAGACCGACCATCACTGAACTGCTATCCTGATCCCGAGGCACTTGAACTTGCAAAACACTCTGATCCCACTGTGCCATCTCGAGAAGGGTATTTCCTGCGTCGAAAGGAGGGAGCTTCGGCTAAGTAGGCCACTGACTAAGTTAAAAATCTCAGAACGGTGACCCAAAGCAACCAAGGGTTACCCGGAGAGAAGCTAAACAAAGTCTGTGGTTCTGCCCACTACCGAGCACCTTGAAGATGAAGATGATGGAAGCGCCAGATAAGAAGATGATGGAAGCGCCAGATAAGAAGACGTCGGAAGCAACAGGAAATACCCACTACAGGAACCCAAAGACTGACAATTTGCACAAATCAAAGACAATCGCTTTCTTCATTGTCTTCCTCTTTTGCCTCCTCCTCATGACTTCCTTCTGGATCTTGGAGGAAAGCACACCCGCTCACCAGATGTTGCCAACCACTGTCCAGCCAACCACCATGAAAGAGCACCACCTGATCACCCTTTCACCTCAGCTCTGAGAAAGGCGTAGGGAGTTCTGGAACAATTCCTTCGTACAACTGTTGCACCAGCACAACCTTGCTGCAAATGCCACGAACTGCTGGATCTGTGGGTTGCTCCCACATGCTACCGGACACTCCATCCCCTTCATCCCTTCTCCTTTCTCAGTTCACGGCTCCTGCCTCGCCTGGTTGATCCTCATGCAGGAAAGCCACAAGGACAACGCCGCTTCTGGTCAAACCGTGTCACACTTCTACTATGGGTTCTGGCTGAACAAAATAAAAAAGACGTCTGCTCCCTTTTGTCCTGCAATTTCAGGTTCAACCTTCCTCACGAACATCCCTGCCAAAGAAAGGGTCGAAATGCAAGTGCTCCACAATCCAGCCAGACCCACCTTCTCCCACCTGCGGAAACAAACGGCTGCCACCCTGACCGTGGCCCTGTCTGTCACAGGACTCGTATGCCTCGAAGGACAAGGAACGCAGCTGGTGGGTCACAGTTCTTGTCGCATCACCAAAACATTGGTCTCAGCTGACCCCCCCTCCTTTGTTGCTTCCCCGAATATGTACTTTGTTTGTGGCACCAAAGCTTACACTTGGCTCCCAAGAGGCTGGAGGGGTATGTGCTACATCGCCTTCATTCTTCCTCCCACGTATGTGGCTTCAGCCAACCACCACCGGCAAAAGCGCGCCGGAGATGTTGAACAAGCCGACTCCACCGGAGCACAGTTCCTGGATGCAGCAAAGGGACTTGTTCCTCTGTGGGGACCAATGGCAAATAGCCGCGCTATCCGACACCTGACTCAGGCATTAGAAACAACCATTAACATCACCGCTGGCATCCACTCCAACAACACGGCTGAGCTTCAGGCCGTCCGCCTGGTGGCTCTTCAAAACCGTCTTGTTCTAGATGTGGTTCTGGCCGACCGCGGAGGAGCATGCCGCATCATCGGCTCCAGCTGTTGCACCTACGTGCCAGATAACTCACCTTCAGTCTACAAAGCAATCGAACACCTCCACAGACTGTCCTCAGAGGTTCACCAGGAGCAGGAAGGATGGTCGCTTGGAGGCTGGTTCTGGGACACTTTGAAGAACTGGGGATGGAGATTGTTCACGTTTTTATTGATACCAATCATGATACTGTGTGGGTGTTGCCTAGGTATTCAATGTTTACCACCTTTATGTGCACTCATTTCCAACTGTATGTGCCCAAAGACTTTGAACTTTAAACCTGAGCACATGAGTCCCCTATACGAGATAGAGGTGCGTGGTCTCATGGGGATCGATCCGAACTGACAAGCTGGCGAGACATGTTAAAGGGAGGACTGTGGAATTTTAGTTCGTGTACTAAACATCATCTACGCCATCTTGCCGATTCACGTATGAACATACACGACAGCCATTTTAGGTACCATGGTCTCCCTGTTCACGATCGCCCATCAGCACACTTCCCTGAACCTTGCAAGCCTTCCCCGCGCCTCCTGGCTGCCCCCGCGCTCACATGCACAAGTCATGAACCCCCCCCCCCATGACTCTGTCTCAGGGAATCACACCCCACGCCTGACCAACACCTCCTTTCCGTCCATGAATACCCCTCCTTTGATGACCCCTTCCTCTGAGCCCGACTGCCTCTACAAACCGCTGGTCATCCCTTAGCCCGAGGATACAGTTTATTGCCCACTACTGTATGCACTCGCCTCTCCTGAAAGAGACCACTATTGATCATGACGTCCCCACCCCCTGAGATTCGATCAGGCGCACACATTCCAAAGGAATCGGCAGAACACTCAGCTGCGTGATAACCCCCTCCCAATCATATGAGGGGGAATGGGCTTCTACTGTTGTCATGTGTTGGAATGGGCCGGAACTGGGGGGGTGCCGGGGATGTCGTTCTCATACTTCACAATGCCCTTGTTGTAATAAAGAGCGTTCACATGTCTTAACCCAGGGGATAAAAGACCAGGTCTCAGAGAGGTTGAGAGAGCACCTCGAGACGATACCTTGTTGTCTGATCTGATGTGTTCTACTCGGACGGAATAAACTTGTTTCCTGTCTTCCTGTCTTCCTGTCTCCAGTGCCTGCCTCTTTATTGAATAACTTCGTATGGTATTAGAGGCGTTTTACGCCGGGCAAATTTAACTTAGGAAACATCTACTGAAAGCGCCTGACCATTTTGAAATTGATCTTTATCACAGGCAGTGGAAGGATCGGGAGAGGACGCAGTGAGGTAAGTAGGGCTGGAGCCCGGTCTTGAGGAGGTGGGGGTCTTTTTTGCGGGGTGGAGGGTAGTGTTTAGTGCTCAGAGGGTTCGGGGTTGTTTATAGGGCAGGGAACAGTTTTATGACTCAGGGTGAGGGGGTCAGATTTGGGGTACTTTACAGGTGTAAGGAACCATTTTTAGAACTCAGGGTGAGGGGCCTGAGGTCTGGGTAGTTTTCAGCGAGTTGGGTCAGTTTCTAGGGCTCAAGGCGGGCGGGGGAAGGGACAGTTTCAAGGGCTGGGGGCAGTTTTAGGCCTCATAGCAGAGGGCTGGGTTGGAGTACTTTACGGATGTAGGGGACGGTTTTTAGGGTGGGGCGGCTGGGGTCGGGGTAGTTTTTAGGGCATGTGGTTAATTTTTTTCCCTCAGGGACAGTTTTCAGGGCAGGGGTATTATCTTTAGCACACATGCCCCTTTACTAATCATATCTTTACCACAAAATTGAATGGTAAAGGCATGCGTGGTAAAGACGCAGTAATTGTTAAGACTGCGTAGTTCAGGCATGCGTTGTTCAGACATGCGTTGTTCCAACATACAACCATGCTGTTTGCATTACCTGTCAACCACTTCCTTGTCCCATTCTATACTCAATCAATCACTTATACAATGCACATAAACTCGATCACGCAGGGCGACTCGGCGTTTACTCAGCTAAGATGACCCAAAGAACTGAGTGTTCAGTTCTTGCCTAAGCCAATCAGGAAAGAGATTTCACTCAGAACTGGCAATAATTGCAGGTGAGGATCTAACCCTGGCGTTTTTCCTGCACTTAACAGCGAGTCCCATCAGATGCATACACTTTGATCTCAAATCGTACACAAGGGGTCTGATCAACTTAAACCTGGCATAAAACCATTTGAAGTTTGAGCTCCCTGTTGCCAGCACTGTTCCCTGTTCCTGATTAATAGCCGGATTTTGCTGCTCGCTCACTGCCTGCGGGCTGGCAGGTGCCCCTGGGCTCCTTCCCGTCAACAAGACCTCAGAGAGGAAAGCCAAAAGTGCTGAGCACTCACGTTTTTCTGCTCTGAACAGCATTCCAGCAGAGTACGCAAAATGAAAAGAAAAAATAACATAAGTGGGTGTTTTGAAAGGCAAAAAGGCAGAGTTGCTTGCCTCCTTTGTCCCGGACTTTAAATGGCTCCAGCTGCACAAAATGGCTGCCAGGCGAGGTGGTGTTGGCGCGCGTGTCCTCAGAAACTCGAGGCACCTTTGGATTACAGGTCCGTGGAACAGCACAAAGTATTACCCTGGGAGAGGTAATGGCCCTTATTACGAGTGGATGAATTCTAGCTGGGACTGGTAACAGGAGTTACCAGCCTCATCAGGAATCACAACAGGTGCAATATTAAAGGTGCAATAATACTGAATGTTTTACCAGGGACATAGCCCCCAAGTTATACCTGAAAATGCAGCATCATGAATTTTAACGTTATTCCCCAAATCATAGGTATCTACAGGGGATCAAGTTGTCAACATGTGGTCAGGTTGGAAGTATACATCTCCACCCTGCCCTCCCCAACAGTATTATTAATAGGTGTGGTATCACCAGTCCCTATTAAAGGGATACTCCTAATGCGAGCCAATTTTTCAGCTGCAAGGCCAAGACATACTGAGGATGTTGAGCTAGCCAAAATTTCAACGCCGGCTATTTTTGTCAAAAACAAATCTATTTATTTTGTATGTCCTTAGAACATGAGGGGACATTTCCTAGCACATGCATCTTGGCTCACAGAGCTTGGTACTTCTAGTAGCAGACGTTTCCCCTTCATCATCGTCCTCATCTCAGCTTTTACATAAACATGTGGTGAACCACATGATGAAGCAGGCAGTCTACTTCGCGAGAAATCTAAAAACAGCAGGGTTGTTGGGAGGTGACCCTTTATGGCCCAGTCCCAGAGAAAAGAGGGACCAATGGAAGGACTTACCAGGCCTCAATTTAATTTTTGTTTGTGGCCGCGTGGTGCATGTCTCATGGGGTGATTTACCTCTTGTGTTACGTAAAGACTGTGACAAGGCAGGTCGAAAAGGAGTCATAAGATTATGGGTAAAATGGGGCAACATGGATTTTACATTTTGCGGTCCATTTATAGATAAAACATAAAGCCTCCTAAATGTTTGTGGACTGGAAACATGGAAAATACATCAATATAAACGCCACAGTGTAGTTACCATTGTGTAGTTCCAGTTAGGTCATAGTTTCCATAGGATGAGTTTATTGTTTCAATAATAACTTTGGCACCATCTGATGAATCACAAAACTTTCTAAAAACAAAGTTCATCCACTTTCCTGGAATGCTTTGGGGTGATCCATGAAGAGAAGGTCAAGAAAAGGAGGCGTTCCAAAACAGTGACTTCACATGTTAATATATTAACCATAGGAATTATTGAGAAGCGATACAGAAATAAACAACAACGTGAAATTACACAAAATTTGGCAGAAAGTTAGAACTTTGCTTATAAAGTGTACTTTTCATTATTTGGTCTTATTAGGGGACTAGTTAATTCTGAATGTCTGGCCCACAAGCTGAACAATATATTGTGGCAGCTGGAAAAATAAACTATAATGGCAAAGAGGGAGGGGGCATTTCCCTCTACTCACACATTTGTCAAGGGAACAGTGCCACCAGCTGCACCTAGTCTCTGCTCGCCTCTCGGCCACGCACGGCTTCAGGGAAGTCCCCCTCCATCTTTGTTGACGAGCTAGAAAGAAACCCAAGAAGGGTTATTAAACATACCATCTAAACAGGTATGAGAATCTTAAGCCTCTATTCTTAAGTGCATATTTTCATAGAGCACTGCTATTAGGGAGGGATCCTAAAAAAGCCCTAAGCCAGATACCCGTTTAGGCCTATTAGAATCAGCTGAAACATGCAGGCAAGCATTATAGGATCTATGAACCATTGTTTGTTCATGGCACATCCATACACAACTTTTAACCATGATATGGATACCTGGAGAAGAAAGAGAGAAATCTCCAGTCCTTTTTTAGAAAGACTGAATCCCAAAGTTTATCCAGAATAACATCTTAATCATGAATTCCCAACAAATGTTTGAGCACATTCGATTAGTATCTACTAACTCTAATGAGTAGAAGGCACCTATGATGAAGCATGCTAATAATAATCGTGGGTGAAGTGTCTTCTCCTAATATACAACTATTCCTGTGACTTGATAGGAGATTTGATAATTAGGTAATCCCCGGTGATGAGCCCATACCAATGTTTAATTTGAGCTGGTGGTTTCAGGTTCTCGGCAACGGCACTTAATTGTCAACACCATTGCTTATGACAGTTTGCCATCTGGTGGCGCTGTTTGTCTAATATAGAGACAAGTACAACAACAGTTGGTTAATAATTCAATATAGCTTAAAATGGCTATACCTTCCTTCCAAGCCATTCCCATAGCTTTTGGGGCCTGGAATTGTCTGAATTATCACACTGTAGGGTTTTATGGTTAGTAGTTGTGTTGGTACTGTCTTAGGTGGTGCTGACAGGAGCAAAATTAAGCACTGGCCCATACACCATTATGTAATGTGTTGTAGTATAATTGTTAGCAAGAACATGTGTAAGCTCAGTTTTCTTGCTCTCCTGACTGGTGTGTAAGTAAAGTTAAGGTACCTAACAGAGAGAGTTAGATGCTGTTAAAAATGATTGAGAAAATAAACAACTGGGAGCTGTTAGCTTTCAAACGGATTGCAAATTTCATTGATTATGATAAAATTCAAAAATTTGGTTTCTAGCTTTGTAATTTTACATTTTAACCTAGATTCTTTATTAGTATCTCTCTTGTCCTCTTTGGGCTCCAAGATCAGGTGTGAACTCTCAGAGTTTGTAACTGCACTGGGGTTGTGTGCTAGGCATATCCACTTGAGAGTGTGCCATGTCGCACCTGATCAATAATCTGGCCCATGATGCCTTAAGAATCAGAACAATTCTACATTTGTGGCATTTAGAACAATTCAGAATACTTTAAATGTGGCCTTCAGAACTAGATGCAATACTATAGATGACGCATTCCAGACTGGAAGCAAGGCTCTAGGCGAGGCCTCCAGAATGGGTCGCAATGCTCCAGATATGCTACCTTGTAGAACTTTGCGCCTCGTTGTATTACCTTCGGTGTGACCTTGAGTTTGGCACCTTCACACCCTGGTCTCCAGGATTCCATTACATGCTGGAAGGTCAACAGGCCAGATGTGACTTCACCAGTGATTGACAAGTGGTTATACAGACCTCCATGTTGTTGGTTACAACGCTCCCTGCTACCCACTGGGCACCCCAGCACTCATTTCATGCTTCCCACGGCTGGGTCTCGTCGTTTGTGCCACTTGGGGATCACTGATCCCCCTCCTGTTCCTTCAGCTTTAGAATCTGGCTCCCACCTGATCTTCCACATCTGTACAGCACTCATGCCTTCGGCCTGGGCTCGGCGCTCGTGAAGATATGTTAAATCAATAAATGGCCCGTTCTGCTGCTTTCCTGCGGTTTGAGCTGTGGCGATGGGTGCTGCTGCTGGCTGGCACGCTCCCCTCGCCCCTCAGTGAGCACGCTTAGAGTCTGGGCTCTGTACACGAAGCCCCGCCCCTGCCCTCTCGGCGCTGTACGGGGGCGGGGGGCAGGCTGCGCTCCTCACGCCGCGCTCGGTAATGAGCCCCCCGCCGCGCGCCTCCATCCTAGCTAATTAGCAGACTTTCTGTTCCGTCTTTCAACAGACCTTCGCTTAACTTGTCAAAGCAACAGAAAAATAATTAGAAAAAACAATTAAAAATAATGGCAGGTAATTGTACCCAATCTGCATCAACTCTGGTAAGCAGGTCTCTCGCCCACCGCTTCCTCTGGAGTCTTTATGTTATGAACGCAGATCCGTTTCATTTTGATTCAAAAGAGGAGGAAAGACTCACGGAAACCGCGGGGCGCGGAGGCGAGTCCAGGCGGGAGGAGGGGTCTTGCATGAAGCACACCAGGCAGAGACGTTTAAGGCATGGGCTAAGTGGGGTTGGCCCAGGGCCCCGTCCTTTCAGAGGGCCCCAGATAGAGCCAGCTCTGTTCTGCAGAGTCCGGCCCTGATGACTTCCAATAATTCTTAAACAGATTGTTTAAAAAACGTTTTCCTTTAATTTATTTTTAATGTGGATGATTTGTGAGAGTCAATTACAGACATTTTGCAGAAATATTTTGGGTTATGTTTCAAGCAACATCCATAAAAAAAAAGTTTATTTTAGATCAAAACAGGACTTGACATATGAGAAAAGAGAGGCTGTCACGGAAATTATTTGGGGGTAATTTTAGTAAGTTGCTGTTGTGTTACAATATTGAAAATACATGTCACTATTCCTGAATATTAGATGTAAACACATTTAGAATTTGTTTGTGCACTGTCAGTGACCTGGCCAAAGAGGGCATGAAAGATCTGAAATTGGATCATATTTTCAAAGCTGTTCTGAACAGGGGCCCCCAAAATACGTTTGATCCAGGGCCCTCCAAATCCTTAAAATGTCCTTGTGGCATAATGCAGGACTATGCGCCTCAGGGTGGCTACCTTCCATGGGGCCCGGAGCCCATTCTGCCCAGATTAAATGAATATCTGAAATTTTGGAGGGAGGACCCATTATTTTCTGTTACGTCACTGAACCACACTTTAGTCGAAATTAACCCGACACTACACTGTGACGTGTCCAGCAACCTGAGGGTAAAAGTACTGTAGGAATTCAATAGGAGACTGACATCACTCTGCGAATCTGATATGACTGTGATGTCACTACAGGAACCCGACATCAGATTGTGATGTTACTGCAGGAACTCAATATCGGACTGTGACATAGTTTCAGAACTCAAACAGACTGACATCACTATATAAATCAGATATCTGACTGTGACCACTTTAGTAATCCAATATCAGACTGCAACATCCCTACAGAATTTAAACCTCAATATATGACATTACTCCTGGAGCCCAACAGACTTTGGCATTACCTAGGCAACCTAAATAACGGACTATGATATCACTTCCGGAACCAAATATCAAATTGTGACATTACTTCCGGAACCTGATGTCCGATGGTGGCATTTCTCCAGGAAACTGAAAATACTGTGATATTCCTGTAGAAACGTTACATCAGACAGTGTTCTCGTCCCACGAAGCCGGTATCAAACTGCAACTTTACTTCAGAAAGCTGATGCCCGACTATGATGTCTCTATAGTAAGTCAGACTAACCACTTCAGGTAACCTACCCTGCATGATACCCCTCGAGGGGCAATGCATCAGACCGAGATTCAGACATCAATTTAGGGTCCAAATATCAGCCTGTGAAATCATGCCAGGAATCTGAAGCTAGAGCTAGATTTTGAAGTCAATCCAGGAACCTGAGGAAGGGCTTTGATATCACCTAGCAACTAGATGTCAGACTGTTGCATCGATGCAGGGACAAGGAGCCCACCATGATCTCAGCCCAGTGTGACATCACTAGAGGAAGCCACTGTCAGACGCAGGTTACTCCAGGGACCTGACTCCAATGTGATGACATCAGTTCAACAACCTGGCAGTCTGTGTCATCACCCAAGGAGCCTAATTGCACACTATGGCTTTACTCGAGGAACCTGCCAGCGCAATGTGGCATCAATCCAAGAGCCGGAAGGCAGGCTGTGAAATCACTTTCAAAGATCTGTTTTCAAACTGTGACATCACTTCACGTATCTGACAACAGACTGGTTCTTAACTCCAGAAACTATGTGTCACCATCTAGCATTATTCAAGGAGCTTATGTCAGATTGTCACGAGTTTCTGGAATCTGCCCTCGGCTTTTGACATTTCTAGAGAAACACGTCAACACCGACTTCTCTATAGGAACCTAAGATCAGGCTGTGATATCCCCTGAAATCAGAAAGTGACTTTACAGCAATACGTTGAAATCTGGCTTTGTATGGCATCAGTCCCTCTGGGCCGGTCACACCACCACGCACCGCGCACACTCCCCGTGGGTGTGCCCAGGCTGCCCCGTTCCCGCCGCTGCCCGCAGCTGTGCCCCTGACCACTAGGCGTGGTCTCAGCCTCTGTAGCGCAGCGCCGCTTCCTGCTGTCTGCTCGACTTTCTCCCCTGTTGCATGTTGTTTCCTGCCACTGTTATTTCGTTTTTGTGTTGGTGCTGTTTCCCCTGCTGCCCTTCTGTGCCCAGCCTTTTTCTCTTTATTTGTTTGTTTCTTGTTTAGTCCGCCGTTTTTCCCGCTGTGCCCCCGCCGCGTTTCCCGCCACCTCCCCGCTCCCCGCCGCTGATCCCCTGCGGCCCCGCCCCCTTCCACCTGGACCCTTCCCATTCGCCGCCCCGCTCCCGCCTCCCAGCTGCCCCTCCCTCGCTCCACCCCCCCCACTCTCCTCATATGGCAGAGTGGCAAACGCGCAGCGTTGACGCGCAGCGGGCGCGCCCTAAGCGCGCCAAAGGTAAGCCCGTCTGCGCCCGTCCGCGCCTGGACCGCGCCCAGTGCCAGGACCCCTGGCCCCCACCGACGGAAGCCGACCCGACGGACCTACGACGCCACCGAACTCAATGCACTCAACACCGGCCGAACCCCGGGCTGATACCGATCCACGCCGAGACGCACCCACGGACCCTTCAGCTGCCACTCCTGCAAG
This sequence comes from Lissotriton helveticus, assembly GCF_964261635.1. Classification (NCBI taxonomy): domain Eukaryota; kingdom Metazoa; phylum Chordata; class Amphibia; order Caudata; family Salamandridae; genus Lissotriton; species Lissotriton helveticus. The sequence continues at coordinate 1,629,473,839 of NC_136065.1, read as the reverse complement.
TTCACCTGCAACTGGACCCACGCCACACCTGCACCCACCAAGCCGAACTCCAGCAGCACCCACCTGAAGTGCATCCTGCTCAACACCCGCTCCGTCCACAAACACACCATCGAGCTCTGGAACCTGCTCGACACCACAGCCCCAGACGTCGCCTTCCTCACGGAAACCTGGATGAACGACTCCTCAGCGCCCGACATCGCCATCGCCATCCCGGACGGCTACAAGATCATCCGGAAGGACCGCGTCAACCAGACCGGAGGAGGCATCACCATCATCCACAGGGACACCATCCGCATCACGACCAACACCGTCGATACCCTCGCACCCGCCGAACACCTGCACTTCCAGATCCACGTCAACCCCAAGACCACCCTCAGAGGCACCCTTATCTACAGACCCCCGGGACCACGCACACAATTCAGCGAAGACATCGCCGACTTCATCAGCCCACACGCCCTCCCCTCCGCCGACTACATCCTCCTCGGGGACCTCAACTTCCACCTGGAGAACAACAACGACCGCAACACCACCACCCTGCTGGACAACCTCGCCAACCTCGGACTCAAGCAACTGGTGACCACCCCCACCCACTGCGCCGGACACACACTCGACCCGGTCTTCTCTTCCAGCAAGGACATCGCCTTCAGCCACGCCACGGGCCTCCACAGGACGGACCACAGCTGCATCCACTTCAGCTACAGAAAGAACACGATCCACCACCACCAGCAACAGGTTCCCCGAAGAAGCTGGAACAAGATCACTGCAGACCAGCTCGCTACTTCCCTGAGCCAGCACCCTCCCACCTGCTCAGCGAACCCTAGCCAGGCCGCCAACAACCTCACGAAATGGATCAGCGACTGCGCAGACGACCTCGCCCCTCTGAAGACCCCGCCGAGCAGACCCGGCAGCAAGAAAGCCCCATGGTTTAACGACGAACTCAAGAGCTCCAAGAAGAACTGCCGAACCCTCGAGAGAACCTGGCGCAGAGACCCAATACCGGACAACATGACTGCCCTCAAGCTCGCCACCCGAAAACACCACCAACTGATCCACACCACCAAGAAAACCGCATTCAAGGAACGACTGGACAACAACGCACACAACAGCAAGGAACTCTTCAACATCGTGAAAGAGCTCTCCAACCCCAACGCCGGAAACAACGACATCACCCCTTCGCAAGACCTCTGCAACTCCCTCGCCTCCTACTTCCACAACAAGATCGCGGACATACACAACAGCTTCAGCAGCCAACCGACGCACGCCACGACCGAACCACCGCCCCCCACATCCACCCTCCGCGCCTGGACCCCGATCAGCACCGAAGACACCGTCCGCACGATGAACTCCATCCACTCCGGATCGCCGACAGACCCCTGCCCTCACCACGTCTTTAACAAGGCCGACGCTGTCATCGCACCCCACCTGCGGGACATCATCAACACCTCCTTCGACACCGCCACCTTCCCGGAGAGCTGGAAGCACGCCAAGCTCAGCGCTCTACTTAAGAAACCATCAGCCGACCCCACCGACCTCAAGAACTACCGCCCTATCTCGCTGCTCCCGTTTCCGGCAAAAGTCATCGAGAAGACCATCAACAAGCAACTGGCCGCCTTCCTCAAGACGAACGGTTCCCTCGACCTCTCGCAGTCTGGCTTCCGGGCCAACCACAGCACCGAGACCGCCCTGATCGCAGCCACCGATGACATCCGAGCCCTGCTCGACAACGGAGAAACAGCGGCCCTCATCCTCCTGGACCTCTCCGCGGCTTTCGACACTGTCTGCCACCGCACCCTAGAGCAGCGCCTCAGCAACATCGGAATCCGGGAGAAGGCACTGGAGTGGATCGTCTCCTTCCTCGCCGGAAGGACACAGAGAGTCCGCCTCCCCCAGTTCAGATCGGAGGCCACCGAAGTCATCTGCGGCGTTCGTCAAGGCTCCTCGCTCAGCCCAACACTCTTGAACGTCTACATGAGCCCCCTCGCAGCCATCGCTCGCCAGCACAACCTCAACATCATCTCCTACGCCGACCACACCCAGCTGATCCTCTCCCTCACCAACGACCCCGCCACCGCCAGAGCCAACCTGCACGAAGGGATGACAGACGTAGCCAAGTGGATGACGAACAGCCGCCAGAAACTGAACTCGGACAAGACGGAAGTCCTCATCCTGGGATCATCACCCTCCGCCTGGGACAACTCCTGGTGGCCCCCCGCCCTGGGCAGCGCACCCAAACCCACAGACCACGCACGCAACCTGGGCTTCATCCTGGACTCCTCCCTCTCCATGACCAGACAAGTCAACGCCGTCTCCTCGTCATGCTTCAACATCCTGCGCATGCTACGTACGATCTTCCGTTGGATCTCCACCGAGACCAGGAAGACGGTCACCCAGGCCCTCGTCACCAGCCGTCTGGACTACGGCAACTCCCTCTACGCCGGAACCACCGCCAAACTCCAGAAAAGACTCCAGCGGATCCAGAACACCTCAGCACGACTCATCCTGGACATCCCCCGCCGCAGCCACATCTCCGGACACCTGAGAGACCTGCACTGGCTCCCGGTCAACAAGAGAATCACCTTCCGGCTCCTCACCCACGCACACAAAGCCCTACACAACCAAGGCCCAGGATACCTCAACAGCCGCCTCAACTTCTACGCTCCCAAACGCCAGCTCCGGTCGACCAGCCACGCCCTCGCCGCCGTCCCCCGCATCCGAAGAGCCACCACAGGAGGAAGGTCCTTCTCCTACCTGGCAGCCAAGACCTGGAACTCCCTTCCGACCCACCTCCGCCTGACCCAAGACCACCTCGCCTTCAGGAAGCAGATCAAGACCTGGCTGTTCGAGCAGTAGCGGACCCCCTCCCCCCAGCGCCTTGAGACCCTCCGGGTGAGTAGTGCGCTATATAAATGCTTTGATTGATTGATTGATTGATTGATTGATTGATTGAGTCCCGGAACCTGATAATAGATTGTGCAATCACTTCAAGAACCTGCCATTTGGCTGGGACATCCCATCGGCATTTCTGTCATTCCAGGATTTTGGGCCAGATTGTGACATCAGAAGATTGTAACATTCCAGATGTCTGATTTCAAGATTATGACATCATTTTATAAATATTGCATCAGACTTCGGCTTCACTCAATGAATCTAGCAGCAGACTACGGGCCCCCTCAAGGAACAAGATATCTACTCATTACATTACCCCGGTGCTCTGCTGTCAGACTGTAACATCCCCCAGGAACCTGACACACTGTGATTGTGACATAGAGCCAAAAGCATGAGGTCAGGCCATGACATCACTGAGCAACAAATGGGCAGACTGTGACATGTCCAGAGTTTTCTGTGACAAATCTGAAATTGACTGTAACAAAAATACAAGATACTGAAGTCAGACTGCAACATTGTAATATTCTGTGAGAATGTTTGGCTGTGAGGATGGAACCTCTGTTAGGTCAGAATTACCTTGTAAACATTTGTAAAGAAGTTTAGTTATCTTGGAGTTGAAGAAAGGAGCACACTGTTGTCGTTTGGGCTCTGGGATGGTATAACCTGTACAATGTATTGCTGTGCTATGGTCTTTATTCACATAATGTCACAGAAAAGGAATCTGATGTCAGACCATGATATCACATCTGAAACCTATCTGACTACAACATCACTCCTGGGGTCTAATGTTGGACTATGACATCTCTGTAGGAACATGACCACAAATTGCAAAATCGCTGCAGAAATCTAACACCATCTGCCAGTGATTTTAATTCAACAAGCAGAGGTCAGACAATGATATCACTTCAGGATCCTAATGTTAGACAACGACATCACCGCAGGAACATGATGGAAAACTCGAACTTCAGGACTCAGCACCAGACTATGACTTCACTCCATGAACATCACTACAGGAACCTCCCAGAAACCTACTTTACACTGTGACATAACACTAGGAATGGGACAGCAGATTGTGACATCACTCTGCCCAGCTAAAGGTCCCGTACACAGCATGTCACTGGAGTCAAGCTATACATGGCTGATAAGCCCTAACTAGGGTGAAAACGGTCCTAGGTTGCTTTTGTTCCAGTTCAGGAAGGACCTTGCCTGGCAGTTCGGGTTGGACTGCTCCTGTTGGCGCAGGGCCAAGACTGATTTGGTTACAGCTGGGTCCAAACTGAGGTGGCATGGTGGGCGGAAAACAATGGATTGGGTTGTGGTCCTGAGTGATTGCCAGTGGCTGACATTAATTGAAGCATTCCATCCATCAACTTGTTGTTGTTGCAGTTATTACTCCAGGAACTTCGTCACTCCAGGACCATGTGTTGTCATTCCTGCTATGTGATGGCAGATTATTGCTTACGTCTAGGAAATACAACCGCTCACTGTAAAATGCTCCTGGAACTGAAGAGGGCTTTAGTATCGCTCCAGGAAGTGGATATCCCTTCAGGAGAACATCAGCACAGCGTGAAATGAGTCGCTAATCTAACATCAGACTGTGAAATCACTCAACGAGCTCAATGTCAGACTGTGACATTACTGCAGGAACCTGACTGCATGATGTGACACTACTTACAAGAACCTCCGTTATACTGAACATCGCTGCTGGACTGTGCCAACAGCCTTCGACACCCGTGCAGGAGCTTGAATCCAGCCTCTGTCATCACTAAAGGAACCCACCTGAGGCCTGACATCATACCGAAGAGCTGACGTCAGAATGTGACTGTAGTAAATAGAGCCAAGAAGCCAAGTAGAAGTCTGTAGCTTTATTGGGACAGACAGCTTGAACAACCACCTTCAGTAGGAGCTCAGTAGAGAATGGCTCATCAGTGCATAGAATGTTACAGTGGAAATGTAAGATAACAATTCTAACAGAGAATGCAGAACAAGTATTACATGGATTACTACACACCTTCCCCTTTTGAAAAAAAAACCAAAAACAACAAAAAAAAAGGTCAGGGGAGATGAAACAGGGAATAAGGATAAGATAAAATTCAACAACAATAATCAAGTAACTTTACAGGAATTTGTTTAACACGAGAACTTTTCCTGGGACCAGGTTCAGGAGGGTTATTCCCATGAGTAGTAGGACCTGGAGGTACTGGTACACTCGCTTGAACACGGGAATTGTCAACACAGCTAGCAATAGGAGAAGGAGGAACATAACTCTCATTGACTGGTGTAACAGGAACAGATGTGGAGGGAACACACTGAGAGGAAATGTTGCTCACAGGAACAGACACACTAGTATTCTGACACTCCGGTGTGAAAGTGTCAACCATGGGAGAATAAGGTGTAGGATCCTCTAGAATGGGATTAATGGGTGGAGAAGAAGACAAGAAATTTGGGTTTCTACACAGAGAAATTCTCCTGAAATTCCACACTTTCCCCCCTTCAACGCGAACAGCTTTGGAGAAAATTTCAATAACTTTGCAAGGATCAGACCATTTGTTCCACCTGTTACCAACAGATCTGCCAAACTTGACACGAACAAAATCACCGACACTGATTTTCTTACTGCAATTGCCAGAAGACAAGGCACGGCCTTTCATTTTCTCTTGATATCTCAACACCCTATCCTTAACTTCATCACGGTCAAAGGAAGAGCCAACAGGAAATTTAACTTTCAACCACCAGGGAAGCAGTTTCGAACCAGGTTTTCTACCTCTAAGCATCTCGAAGGGAGAAAGACCTGTAACAGAGTTAGGGGAGGTACGGTAGGATAAAAGAGTAGCACATAAGGTTTTCTTCCAATCAAGGTTACTCTTAACTGCCAACTGGATAGACTCCTTGATGACCCTGTTAAAGCGTTCTGTCTGGCCATTGGCCTGGGGATTATAATTGGACACCCTTTTGTGGACTATGCCACATCTCTCAAGGAAAGATACAAACTCCTTACTGACGAACTGCGGACCATTATCAGACACGATGTCGGCTGGAATACCTTCTCTACAAAAGACTTCGTCTAGGAATTGGACAACTTGTGTAGAGCCAATCTTGTCAACAATCTTGAGCTCAGGCCATTTGGAAAAGTAATCGATTAGAACCAAGGCAAAAACTTCTTTGTTTGGAGACAAAGAAAGAGGTCCAATCATATCGATACCTAGTTTCTTCCAGGGACAGTCAACAAACTCAATGGGAGAAATATCTGTAGACAAAGGTTTTACAGTTTTGTCGCTGTTGGTACATGGAGAACAGGAACTTACCCACCTATCAACCATCCGGTCAATGCCAGGCCACCAGTAGAATTCACGGATACGTCTTTTGGTACTGGACATGCCCATATGGCCCTCATGTGCCATCGAAACAATTTTCTCTCTTAGGGAGGAAGGAGGGATAATTTTGTCGCTGCGAGACACAAAACCCTGATTAAACATAAGTTCTTCCTTAATTTTAAAGAAAGATAGAATGTCACCAGATAAGTGCCTTTCTTGAGGCCAACCATGTTGCAAATAATCTACAACACCGGATAAACAGGTGTCGTTACACATTGCTTCTCTCCAAGCAGCTTCAGAAATACCAGTGGAAAGACCTGTACTGTTGCATTCATTTACATCATCAATGTTAAAAACCACATCAAAGTCAGAGTCAGAAAATTGAGGCCAAATAGAATTGACAAGGGGTAACCTGGACATGCAATCGGCATGTACATTTAAGCGACCCGGAATATATTCTACAATGCACTGGAACTCTTGAAGTTTGGCAGCCAAACGGGCCAAACGCGCGGTTAAAGTTCTGCCACCACCAGCTGCTAACATATGTATTAAAGGCTTGTGGTCGGTTCTTAAACGAAAGCTGGTACCCCAAATGAACTGTCTGAAGTGCTCACAAGCCCAGGTACAAGCCAGAAGTTCCTTTTCTATGGTAGAATAATTGTATTCTGCACCACGCAGTGTCCTGGAAGCGTAAGAGACTACATATTCTGCACCATCATTTTTCTGGATTAGAACAGCACCCAAACCAGTATTGCTAGCATCCACACATACTATGCATTCTTTACCCAGGTTAAAAGGTTTGAGGAAGGGAGCATTAGCTACTTCTTGTTTCATAGTGTCAAAAGCAAACTGCTGGTCCTTGCACCAGCTGAATTTTACATCTTTCTTTAGTAAAGACCTTAAGGAGTGTACTTTAGAGGCATAATTCTGAACAAACTTACTATAGAATTCAGTTAAACCTAAAAATGAGATTAATTGTTCTTTATTAGACGGTGCCGGAGCTTTTAAAATACTCTGTATATGGTTGAACTTAGGTTTAATACCCTCCGAAGAAATCTCATGACCAAGATATTCTACTTTGCTCTGTCTGAACTTGCATTTAGATAATTTCAGTGTTAAACCTTTTTCTTGGACAGACTTGAGGACTTTCTCTAGATTGATATCGTGTTCCTCATGATTCTTACCATAAATGAGGATATCGTCCTGGAATGCAATTGCACCCAAACAACCCTCTAGCACAGTTTTCATCAGCCTTTGGAACACAGAGGCTGCGCTAGCTAGGCCGAAAGGCATGCGACAATATTGGAACATGCATTCCGGCGTGATGAAGGTTGTTAGAAATTTTGTTTCTTCGTGTAACAATACCTGATGGTATGCACTAGTTAAATCCAGAGTGGAGAATACCGATGCTCCAGACAGAGTGGAAATAAGTTCATGGATGTGGGGTAGGGGATGTCTGTCAATCCAAATTTCCTTATTTAAACTCCGTAGGTCAACACATAGACGGAGTTCGCCATTGCTTTTAAGTGACAAAACCACTGGCGAAACCCATGGAGAGGACTCAACAGGCTCAATAATCTTCTTATTTACCAAGTCAGAAAGAATGCCTTTCAGCTTTTCACGATAAGCCAGGGGAACATTTCTTACTCTATGGCGAACAGGTATGGCTGAGTCCTTAAGAATGATGCAGTGTTTGAAATTCACAAAGGTCCCCAAATTATCTGAAAAGATGGATGAAAACTTGTTTTTTAATTGTGTAATGAAATTGTTTTCAGGGGAGACTACGTATACCGGAGGGGAAGCATTGGGGTCAAGTTTTATACCTAGGTCGTACTGATGGGGCCAACATAAAATGGAAGCTCCTTTGGAAGATACATAAACCTTCCCTTTAATGGATCTATCCTTGAATTTGATCTCAGCCCACATGTAGCCCTCAATGTTAATTCTCTTACCAGTGTACCCACCAGGATTTATGTCTGGTGGTAACAACTTGGTTGAATTCCAATGTCGATTAAAAATATCTTTCCCAATGATGGTATACCAGGCACAGGAGTCAATTAACATTGAAATTTCCTTACCATCAATGGTGATGATATCAGTGGGAAAACCTTTGCATTCAGAATCACCTACACATAACAGAGTGTTAATTTCAGAAGGTTGTTCAGTATCATCACATTCTTCATAAGACAAAAAATTTACTTTTTGAGGGGATTTGCACATTTTGCTAAAGTGGCCAGACTTTTTGCACTTTATGCTAACCTTGTTCCAAGCTGGACAACCTCTGTAATTGCCAACGTGATCATTGGCACCACACCTATAGCAAATGATCTGGGATTTTTTAACAGGAAACCTATTTTCTCTACCAGAGAAATCCTTTTTGGGAGGAAAAGAACTCTTTTTAAAATTATTAAAATTTTTGACTAAAGAAACCTCAGGGATGACAACTTTAGGTTTGGTGTCTTGGCCTCTAATCTCGTTCACAAAAAGTTCAGACTGTTCAATGCCTTTGGCAATGTTTAGTACAGCACTAAGAGAGGAATCAGTACCCATCCAAAGGCGTTCTTGGATTTTCTTACTTTTAGTACGCATCATAATTTGGTCCCTCAAAACCTGTTCAAAATTGATGGTTTCAAACGCACAAGACCCAGCCAGGGTACGTAAAGCGGCTACATAATTTTCAATTGTCTCGTCCTCTTTTTGTATTCTTGAATAAAATTTAAATCTTTCCATTACGACGTTAATTTTTTTTGCCAAACCTAGTGCTTAGTTGTTTAATAACAATATCAAAAACGTTTGAATCCCCAGCATCAGTACTATCTATGGGTGGTAAGCTTTGTAGTTCTTTTAGACCAGCACCACCCAGACAATTTTTTAACAATGCTAGCTTCCTTTTGGGAGAACAACCATCCTCTTCAACAACGTCAACGTAAGCCAAAAATGTAGGGAACCAAAGATCCCATTCTACTTTAGGATCACCTGCTGTAGGTAAGAAATGTGCAGGAGTAGAAATGTTGTTAGACATTGTAAATAATTCAAAGCTAGTTTCACAAAAAAAAACGAAGAACAGTCCAAATAAGTAAAATGACTAATTATAAAAATAATAAAAGTAGTCACCGTTGTCTGAAGATGTTAGTACCAGTCGATTCTGAATTTTGTTGTTTAAAAGTTTTTCTTCCAAATGTCTCTCTTTTTCATGAAGTAGAGAAAATGAAAAGGAATCACTGTGGAAAGTAGTCCGTTTTTATCTACAAACGTGGTTTAGAAGCGCGTTAAATCAGAGAAGTATTGAAGAGACGATCGTACTTATAGTTTGTAAACGATCGTGGTGGTTGCCATGGAGACGCGAAACAAAATGGTTGCTGGAACGCATACGCATACGTGAGAACGTGATGCGTGTGTGATGACGAGGTGGAGATGACGAAACAGGAACAGGAGCGCTGGAAGAAAAGAAGGAGGCTCGCGTAGATAGGAGCGCTCGTGTGGAAGCAGGCTCGTGTGAATGGAAGCGCTCGTGTAGACAGAAGCGCTCGAGGGGACAGGAGCGCTCGTTAAGTGAGTTTGAAAAAATACAGATATGGCAACAGTCAATAAGAGGAGAAAAACTCTAGAAAAGTGGCGTTTTGGGACACAAAAGTCGCGTTAAGTCGGTAGTCAATTATTAGGCAGATTTTGTACATGTAGATGTCGCTAGAAAGAGCGAGGTAAACGTAAGGGGAATGAACACAAACTGCCGCTGGTGCAATCAAGGCACAGAAAGCTAACACAGCCGCTGGTGCAATCTTTACACATATAAACAAGAGAAATACCTTAATATCTTTAAAGCTGTACAGGTGAACGCTGTCAATGTCTCATAACTTCACTGGAAAGGCTCTTGAGGATTGGGTTCTTTTCTTGAAGTAAAAAAATTTTGATGGCGAATTTTCTTTTTTTTTTTTTTTATGAGTTCTGATGTAGGGTTGAAGATCCCAGTCGTCGCCAAATTTATGTTGTAAATAGAGCCAAGAAGCCAAGTAGAAGTCTGTAGCTTTATTGGGACAGACAGCTTGAACAACCACCTTCAGTAGGAGCTCAGTAGAGAATGGCTCATCAGTGCATAGAATGTTACAGTGGAAATGTAAGATAACAATTCTAACAGAGAATGCAGAACAAGTATTACATGGATTACTACAGTGACATCAGTCGAGCAGCCAAACAAGGGACATTGATTACAGACAGTGCAGTCTGTTTAACCAATATGTGACTGCGTGTCTGCAGCTTCAATGTCCACTCTTAAACCAACTGTGATATAACTTACATTTCAACAAGGTGCCACATGGTTTGTCCACTGTGGTGTCCCGTTCCAGCACACTGACCCTCAAATACGTCTGAAAATTACGATTTTTTTTATATATTTAAAAGAGCAGACTTTTTGTTACAGTGGTATTATATCATATTATAACTAGGGCTCCCGGTTTTATGGTATTTATTTTTTGGACATTTCCGTCTGTGTTTATCCATATTTATTTAGGTCTTTGTGAAAAAATGAAGCTGAAATTAGTATATTTCCACATTTATTTAACTGATAAATAGGCACTCATGCTTGAATGCCTGCTAGGTTTCAGTGCTAGGAACAACCGCTGAAGTTAAATCAATGCACTTACATGAAAACATGCAAATTACAGTAATTAGCCTTGTGTATATCTACTATTGTTAAAGCCTCTTTACTAAAATCCCTTTCTTTTTTAACCCCCTTTCCCACCAACCCACATAGCTATTGGCTTAGCAATCATGGGAGACAGAATTTAGAATTACTCAAAAAACAACCCAATTTCCATTTTTATCCACATTTAAAAATAAATACAGACACAATGTTTTCTGTCTGTATTTATCCGTAAAAAATCTGTAAAAAACAGAAACAGGGAGCCCTAATTATAACTAACATTCACTTGTGCATTCGTCTCTGGTTTAAAATGCCTGCCCAAAAAATATTGTCAACCCCCGGGAATCCCAGAAGTTTTCTGTAGTCTTTATCAGTGGTGGATGGAATCTATGGAGGGGGCAAATGAGTGGGTGCGCGCACGCGAAAATAAAACAAAACAATTAACTAAAATTCAAAAATGTACTAAGTCAAGGCGATACAACGTCCTCCTTGCCCCGGACCTCTTCTGCTGAGACTGCAGTGTGGGCCCCAGCAAAACTCCCATGACCAATCCTGGAGCTGCTTACATGCTGTTAACCAGCATGAGAGCAGTGCCCTGATTCGAGGGAGCAGCATCTCTCGGTGCTTCTCAGCGCACTGGAGGCCTGCACTTACTCTCAACCCGGCTGTCTTAAGACAGCCGGGTTGAGAGGTTTAAAGTGCGCATATCTGGCTGGCTGTTGCAAGACAGCCAGCCAAAGAGACATGTACACTTTAAGCAGTGCACAGGCATCCCTCTGCCCACCACTTCTCCCTGCTGCCACTCAACAGGCCCCGCTCGGTCCTGACACTCGGTTCAGGACTGGATGCTGAAAAATAAAATGCTAATAAATTACCATTTTATTTTTCATCTCTGGGACTTTGGGGTGCATTTAAGTGGAGTGACGCTCTTCCACTCCAATGGAGGAGCCACTCCTGCTTATCTTCTCATTAAAATATTTTCTTGTGGGTGGGTATAATTGGTTTATAATTACCTACAACAGTAGTCCTGGGAAGGCCGGAAGTGCTTGCATTAACCCCACTGGAAAGGGTGCCCAGAGGCTAAGAGACAGACCCCAGTAGCAGAATCCTTTGACCTCACCCACAAGTAGTCCTGTTCAAAAAGCAAGGTCTTGCCAGGAAAAACTTGGTTTCCCCGTTTAGTTACCAGGAAATCACGCGGAGCATGACATTTCAGGGGATCAAGGGCACAATTTTATGTCAAGACCAGGAGGCTAATATTATGCATGAATTCCTTTATTGCCGCCACTCAGCAGCCCCTTTACAGCTCAAAGAACACAAGAACCTTTGCAAAGCCAATAAAGCTGACCGTAACCAACCCTCTTCCTTATTTTATTGCCTCTATTCTCTCAGATAAGTAGTTTATCTGTGTTAGCATGATACATATGAACGTTTTACTTGAGTTGCTCTATGTGAGTTGTGTGTTTGCCATGTTTAAATGGATTAAGGTGGCTAATCCTGTTTTGTTCTTATTGTTTGCATTTGTGTTGGGGTACGTATTTGAGTTATGTATTGTGGGATTCTTATGTGGTGTTCGAATTGCATAGTTTTTCAACAATCCATTTATTGTGGGTTGAAACAGGCCACGACGGTCACAGCATTTGGAGTTTCATGTAGGCCTATGGTGTCACATGGGTAGTCGGCCATTTTGAAAATGACTAGAACGCCAGTGCATTTCTACAGCATTTGAAACCTGTAATGTTAAAGATCTCATACATGACTTTGGTGCAGCCAATTTGGTTTGGTTTATTCATACTGGGTATTCTCTTAATAGCCCCACTGGAAAGATAGAGGCGAAGGTCTCAACTTTAACTCAATTTTTTATACCCAGTAACTTGTCGAAGTGGAAATCTGGGTTCTTGACCCCACGGAGTGGGTACAGAAGGCTGCCTATCTCTTTTGGCCGCAGCTAATACTGCCCCTGAATCATCATACCCGTCTTATTGGCATTAAGCTTCAGCAAAAGGGGCAACTGATGATGCATACAGCCCCTCACCGCCACCAGGGTTGCATGTTCTTTCAACTGAATTAGAGATAAGAAAAACACCTGGGGCACTGCAAGAGACCTCTGTGCTTTTGGATGAAAAGGAAAAAGCATAAGTTCTTGGCTCCTGTTCATGCGAAATAAGAACCAAGACAGAGCCTGGCCATATGTTCCCACTACCAACAACCAGAGGATTGAGATAGAATGATCCACTGTGTCAAAGGCAACAAAGAGATCCTGTAAAATAGGGCCAACAAAGTGTCCCAAGTTAATGTCTATCGCTGTGTCTGCTGGTTATACTAGGTTGGCCCTGTACAAGGCCCATAATACATATAGGGTGCACTGTCCTTATTTGCACGACAGCTCCTTTAACTCCTTCCATGTGGGGCTAATTCCCCCGCGGTGCGGGGGGAGGGGCCGCGTGCGGCACCGCGCTCATGACGAGTCCAGCTCATCATGCTGCACAGTGGAGCTGTGCTCATGACGAGCTGGACTCGTCATGACTTCGCCCACTCCCATAGAACGCCCGCACAGCCAGGGAATTAGCCCCGCGTCGGCCGTCCGCGGCAGTTATGACGAGCTCAGCTCCTCACAGCTCCATTGTGCCTCATGACGAGCTGAGCTCATCATAAGCATGCAAGGGGTTAAACATTTGCGCCAGGTGCAAACAAGGACAGTGGACCCTATTACAAGTAATGTGCTGCTTTACAGTGGCCATGGAACCACACCTGCCTTGATAGCAGAGCATTTAGTGGAATAAGGATTAGCTGTTTACACGCCACTCTGTGTTTCCCAGTGCAGGCAAATGCCACCTGCACTTTAAAGATGGGGAGAGAGATCCTCTAGCAGGCAGGTTCAGTGAGTGACTGCACCTGCCTGCAGGGCAATGTGTAGGGGCCCATGGAATCTCCCCCCCCCTCAAGATGGCTGGTTTAAGGCACAATACAGACAGATCACCACTTTTATGTAACACACTATCATTTTTGATTCATTCAGCATTCCGTCCATCATTTGTTGCTGCAGCACTTTTCGCCCTAAATGGGATGGGGTATGCCCAGTCATGTGTCCCTTGCTCGCTGTGTCACTGAATTCAAGCTAGCCTGGCTGATGAGGGGGGATACTCGAAAACCAGTCCCAGGATGCTTCTTTCCAATCCAGGGAGGACCCGGCTTGGCAGTTTGGGCTGGACTGTTCCCATGAGGAGCAGGGTCAAGACTGATTTGCATATCTCTCTGCCCAAACTGGGGTGGCATGGTGAGCAAAAGAATGATGGATTTAACCCAGACCGGGGGTGAATGTTTGATTTAATCAGCATTCCGTCCATCATTTGTTGCTGCAGCATTTTTCTCCCTAAGTGGGATGGGTATGCCCAGTTGTGGGTCCCTTGCTCGCTGTGCCACTGGATTCAAGCTAGCCTAGCTTACATGGGGTGATGCCCTGAAACTGGTCCCAGGATGCTTGTTTGCTGTCCAGGGAGGACCCAGCTTGGCAGTGTGGGCTGGACTGTTCCATGATGAGCAGGATCAATAGTAACTTGCATATTGCTGAGCCTTAACGGGGGTGGCTTGTGTGTGGCAGCACATTCATAATACAGGTCGGACACAGAGGCAAGTGATTCCCTCATTTACAAGTGGCCACACACCCATGAAAATAAGAGATTGCCCTCTGAATATAGAGTGCTATCAGTATTACAAGAGTCGCACATGCGTCTGCTGCCCCTTCTGAGCTCCAGGGCATATTACGCAGGTGCACACACCTGTTGTGCACTATGTATAATATGGCCCCATGATGGCACCCTTATTCTGAACATTTGACAAGCAGTTGTCAAGATCTTTTCCAAAACCTGCAAAAACCCAACTCTGGTGAAGCAAAGATAAACAAAAATCATTCTTATTTATATTAGAGGGAAGGGAACTAAACCACTATAAGGACCAGACTTGACCATCAAATCAGCGTCCTATATCACCCTGGTCTAAACATTTACAGCTTTATAGAACTATTTGAACCACTGGTCATCCATCCGACCCTGCGGAACACTTTGAGAAATGATCTGTTGTAACTGAGCTACATCATCATGTCTAGGAGCAACGAGATATTTTCCAGTAGGAAGGTTCAGTCTGCCTGTGGTCTGTCATGGGGTCTGCCAAGAATACTTGTAAGCTGAATTCACAATTTTTGTAACTTCATTAATTTCTCTGGAGACTTAATATAGTTCCATTAACTTCCATTTTCTTAAGGCTCAAGCACCTCTGGAAGGTTTTGGATAAACCCGTTCAGCTTGGCCTATGCTACCACTGGTGAGCCAAAAGGAACCTTCATGGAGGGTTATCTACTCGCTACTCGATACGGGGAACAGAATTGTAGAATGTAAAACCTCTACTCTTGTGCCTACTCTTTATCTGCTAGGCCTTTCCTTACAATTCTACAATCTGGCCACGTGGAGCGGCCAGGATTAGCTTTGGTATCCTATGGGCACTCAGTAGGGACAGGTCTGTCACAGCTGAGCCCTGGCAAAGCAAAGAAACCGACTTCCAACTAGCGCCCTACAGCCTCCTCCAAATCTGTCCTTTCCCTGTTGAAGAAAAGAATCCCACCTGCCTTTCTGTCACCCACTGAAGCTGCAAAGCCGCCTCACCACACGCCCTCTTCATGGCATGAGGCCGAAGTAACACCATAGAAACTATCATTTACCACTGTGACCCCAGGACTGAGATACTACTTCACTGAAAATGAGTAACCAGGTTATTTGCTGTGCAACCTTGTCTCTCCACGGGTAGCAACAGTAAGCAGTGTTTCACCTGCTAACTTTTAACTGTAAGTTATCAATTCTTTTATTGCTTGTGGACCATGATATTGGCACTATACAAACTGCTGATAAAGATCGTGCTGCTTGCCAACTTCATTTATTCTTTGTCCCTTAAGACACAGTTTATCAATTAGTCAAGCACAGGACTCTACTCCACATCTATTAGTACGCGCCCTTATTTATTTAGGTTATGCCTCTTGTGCAGGTTTCTTCAATGTGCTTCTGGTTTCACACATTTTTAAAGCCCTTTTTTCATCCCTCTTCATGCACTGAGTTACCTTATCATAAATGTAATTTCGTATTTCCCCGAAAAACTCTCATTAAAAGATGTGAAACCTTTGTTCTTTATAAAAGGATGCTCAGTTCTCAATTGTATATTTAATAGATTTTATCTAGCACATCATACTGTATTTCTGCCATTTCTAAGCACTATAAACAAGGGGTCTCGCCAGTACCCGATTTAAAGGTAATGGTAATTGTACATGGTAATTTACCAATCGATCAAGGACTGAAGGCTGATTCATTCCTGCCGCAGACCACTGCATATCTTTGCACAGAACATGTGTGATTCATTCCTGCCACAGACCACTGCATGTCTTTGCACAGAACATGTGTGATTCATTCCTGCCACAGACCACTGCATATCTTTGCACAGAACATGTGTGATTTATTCCTGCCACAGACCACTTCATATCTTTGCACATAACATGTATGATTCATTCCTGCCACAGACCACTGCATAACTTTGTACAGAACATCTAACTCCATCAGCCATTCTCTCATTCAGACTTTATAACATCAGGGCAAGACTCATTTTTAATGAAAGATACTCATTAAAAATGCACACTTTTTTGTTCTTTATTAAATAATGATGTGCAACTTGTAATATTTATATTCAGAAAAAAATGTAACTTTCTTTCTTAATTAAGTATGTGCCCCAGTTATTTTGGCAAGATATGCAAAATGTATGGTATTGTTAAGAACGAGGTCGAATTGTATTCTTAATTTTTTTTTTTTACAAACAACCAATATTGGCCTATGTCATTTTCTGTTCGCCATAGCAAAACCGTTGGCGCTTACTGGATTTGTGGGTTCATGGATTGTTTTGTAAGCATGAAATGAATAAAATATGTTCCAGGGTATTGAATCGCTCACAGCACATTCTACCGAGCCTGTAAGGTCTGGGAATAGACACTCACGTGCCATCAACCTTGAAGTGATAATCTGCTGGTTACGGCCTCAAAATAATATGGATCTCCATTTACAGAGGCATGGCAATATTGAACATATGTCGAAAGCCGCTTACTGCAAACCCATCATGGTCTCATTTTTAGACTAATTTACATAGAATGTTCTAATCCAGTTTGGGTTTTACAACAATTCTGATGTCTTTTTTTGCTTAATCATGTGTTTATAACTCGCCGTAAGAAAACTACAACTCACATATCCAACCCTAAACAATATACTGGCCTTCCCGTTTTTCTGGACAATATTCAGTATTACTAGCCACTAAACAATATGAAACACATCCAAATACAATATCAACAGTTTCTTGCTGTGAGGACGGAATTGTTTTAATGTTTATTACTTATTGTGCGCACTTTATGGATTTTACTAATGTTTTATTGTGTATGGTATTGCAATGGTTTGATAACGAATCACACAATAAAGATTATTATTACTATATTTTGCAATATCAAAAGTCTCTAGGACTTCGGTCAAGGAGAATACCAGAACTGTGAAGGGTGCTCAGATTCCAAAAGCACTATGGGGCCATACAAATAGTAGGAAGTGTTATAGTGATACAAATGCCTTAACATAGCACGTGTCCTTGCTCAAGGCTGAGTGTAAAAGCTTTGTTACTGCATTTACTTCTCGTCTGAGCTTTAGCAGCATACCTCAAAGGTTAGGCAAAATCTCAAACCTCATAATTGCTAGCACATAGTATAGCATCATGGGTCTTAATAAATATTTCCATGGAAGATCGGCCAAAATCATTTCCCCACTTGACTGGTGTATATGCTCTTTTAAGATCACTTTACACAACCTATTATTGTCGGCCAAAGCTCGGGCTAAACTGTCGGGTCCAACCTCCTCATTGAATAGGTTTACCTTTTCCTATCCACCGACGTATTGTGTAGCACTGCAGCTGATGTGGTCACTTTTTCATCGTACATCAGCTAAAAAATGAGAGGGTTACACTCTCTCACAGGTGTAGATTTGCAAATTTCAAAAATTCACAAACATTTTCAAGACTATTTGTGTTAATCTCTAACATTCACAGGTTTTCTGCAATACTGCTGAAAAGCTTTTCTGAATTCCAAATGACATCTATTCTGCAAGCTTAATTGTAAATCATGTACGACTGTACATTTGGAAAATGTGTTTAATTAAACGTTTTTTTCACAAAATGTTACCCCTTATGGAAGCCATTTTCCCTCCAATCCCACCAATCCGTTTTGGGGGGGTTTCTTTCCCACCTTGAAAGCCGAGTTACTCCTGCAGGAGTAAGTCTCTTGCTGGTTTTTATGGTAGCAACGGGACAGGGATAGGTTTGTATATACTCACAGGTTTAGATATTGTTTCTAAACTTTTTGTTTCTAAACTTTCAACAGCACCTACACTCTGGAGCACACACTCTACTTCCATGGTTGTATATTTACCCGTGCATAACACTACACCATTGTGTGGTAATTGTTTGAGTCACTTTTAGTTTATTTTTAATTAATTAATCTGACAAACTCCCTGAAAGCACTGATATGGAGGTTAAAAATGTGGGACCAGATCAGTGTCATTGAAGACAAGAAATCCACCCTCAAAAGTAAATCAGAAGACCTCCCAAAACTCACGAGGAAATAACCCCCTTGCACACCTCTAAGAATCTGTGACACTTACCCAAAATATCCATCAGCGCCTCCTAGTGGAGCACAGCCAGTGCTTAATTTGAGCCAGTGGTTTCCAGTGCTAGGCACCAGCACTTAAACGTCAGCATCGGAGCTTTTCACAGTCTGCCACAAGGTGGCACTGTCTGGCTAATTTAGAGACCACCATAACAACAGCTAATTAACATGAATGCAATATGCTTTCAAATGGCTATTACCTCCGGCCCAAGCCATTCTTATAGCTTTGGGGCGCCTGAAATAGTCCGAATTGATACACCTATAGGAGTATGACGGTTAGTAGTTGTGCTGTTGCTATCATTGCAGCATGGCAGGGGTGAAGTGTGGTGCCAACTGCGTTGGCTATCTAACGAGGGCCCTGGCACTTTTTTCTTTTCTTTTTTACAAATTAAGCACTGCAGCTCTTTCCCTCAGAGCCGCCCGTCCGCCCCTGCTCATCTCCTTGCTGCTTCACTGAGCTTTTATCACCACTGAAAGGTGTTTCCTCCATTACCAAGGAAACGTGGCCTCGCTCCACACAGCCCTGCTCCCGCCTGCCGACTCCCGATAACGGGGAGCGATCGATACCCGGGGCCGATGCCGGGACACTCTCCGGGCAGCACTGCTCGTGTTTTACCGTCAGCGACGCCCTTCCGGCACGACGAGTCCCAGCGAGAAATCACTACTTCGCAACCCGTTGGGAAAACACCTGGTGCATGTGCAGTTGTCCCCAAAATATTGCAAGGGTGGAGTTGGAATAGTTAATAAGAAGCCTCCTGCTCTGCATAAACCTACCGCCCTCCTTCAAGAGGGCCGGCTCGGAGGAAGTTACACTTTAACTTGCTCTTCTGGGCAGGTGTGCGTTTATTATTATTTACGTCACGTTTTTCCTCCGTGAAAGGACGGCTGCGAGTATTGTTGACAAGCGACGTGCGGCGCGCGCTCTGTATTGGGAAGGCAGCCGGGCCCGGCCACGTTACTTCCGCGTGAAAGGCGCGCGCGGGCCGAACTTTATGAAAGCGGGGCCTTCTAGTCTAGCTGCAGGTGTGAGGCACGCTTTTGTTTGTAAGGGTTGTTTCCAAATGGCGCCCAGACCTCCTCACTTCTTTATGGACACCTGCAGGGTTGCAGTGGGTGATGGGTAGAGTTGAGGTGCACTGCAGAGCTGGGAGTGGGCCCCAAGTGATGCAGGAGTTAGGTCCATCCGAGAGCTGCGCGTGGCATCTCGTGCTGCTAGTGGGGATCGAGGTGATTTGTCGGAGTCTGGAATAGGGGGAGTCCTTAAAGTCCATGTTGAGCTCTGTGTACGTTCCAAGAGGATGTGGGGTGGGTTTCGGGTCTGGACTTGGGGTGCGTTGAGAGAGCTGCATGCACCTGTCCCCCTTCCTCGACAGCAGGTCTTTGCAAGCTGGGACAGCAGCGGTGCACTGGAGAGCTCAGCGACGCCCCTACAGTCTGCAACAGATGGGCCAGTCCAGGTGCAACCTTAGAGCTTTGCCATCGTACCCCCTCCGAACAGATCGAGCTGTGGGCCAGAACCGTGGTATGAAGTCCTGGGACAGCAGGGCACTGCGGGCCGTGTGCGGGGTGACAGCGAAGGCTCCGCTTATCAGCACGTGAGTCCCACTACTGGAATAGCAAGAGTTCTGCTGCCCGGGACCGAGATGTACTGGCAGAGCTGTGTGGGGTCCCCACCCAGGGTAGCAGGAGGGCTGCAAATCCGGCCTGGGCTACTTTCAGCTGCGTGTGGCGTGGTTCTTGGAATAGCAGGGGGTGTCTTCGCTGAGGGCTTGATTACATTCGCTCAGCTGTAAGTCCTAGTGTTGGGAAAGCAGGGGGCACAGATCAGGATAGGGGTACATTAGCGGAGCCTTCTATGGGTCCTAGTATTCAGTATTCAGATAGAAGAGGGTGCTGGGGTCAGGATTGGAGTACATTGGATGAGCTGGTTTGGGGGAGAGGGGGTAAAGGGGGTTCTCAATCCTGCAACAGCAGAGGGTGCTGGGAGTCGGGACTGAGATGCCCTGCCGGATCTAAGTACACGTCTCGGGGCCTCTGGAATTATGAGATGCTGCGGGGTTATTGACATCATTATAGATGTGTCGCATTGAATGCATAATCTATCATTTTCTGCATAATCTACAGATTTTAACAAAAAAATATTTCTAGCTGAAACCTTTGAAAAGTTACTTAAAATGCAGTGACTCGTTGCCAGTTAGTGGAAGGTCCTTTGAAAAGGATCACTGGTCACTTTTCAGTTGCATGCAATGTGGGTACAACCTTTGTCCGGTGTTCAGAAGTGTAAAAATGGCAAAATAAGGAAATAATACAATCACAAGTTGTGCCGCATTAGCTTCAGGTAATACTATCACAAAATGTGCCGCATTACGCTTCTTAATTTTGCCTTCCCTTGCCGCATATTTTACTCAACCCTGCCGCATAGTTTGGCCCTCACTTGCCACATAGTTCCAATGGTCCTGGCCTCGGTACTGGGACGTGTCTTCTGGTCCAGGAGTGAGATGCACCGGCAGAGTTGTGTGCAGGTCCCAGTACTGGGACAGCGGGCGAGGTTGGATTGTGGTGCATTGGCTGAGCTGGTTTGGGGGAGAGGGGGTAAAGGGGGTTCTCAATCCTGCAACAGCAGAGGGTGCTGGGAGTGCGGAACTAGGACTGTGGGTCAGGTGTTGCCTCCGTCGGCGGCGAGTGTCTGAGCACTGCAACCGCCCTGGCTGCCAGCCGGGTAAGATTTGGGAAGAGCGCTCTGGGTAACCCTCGCCCTGACCTCCGGGAGAGCCGGGCTCCTGGCACGGACCTCGGATGCCGCGGGAGCCACCGTTCCGGGCGGGAGAGCAGCGCAGCCCTGTGCCCTGGCTGCCTGTCCGCTAATGGCGCTCTAATTGCCAGTGGATGCGTGCGGACGCGATGCTGCTGCCGCCGCCCGGGAGGCGTGGGCAGGGAGGGGCGTCCCAGGGAGTGTGCCCGGGCGCCAGCAGCGCCGCTCTCAGTTGCCGGGCAGCTCACGGATGGAGCTGAGCTCCCGCTCTCAGGCGGCTTCGGTGACATGTAATGCCAAACCCTAAGGACGGACCCCCTCCTCACAGTGGCCACGGGCGCGAACCATTGTTTTTGGAGAAGACTGGTTGTTTTTGCACTTCATTTTGGGCTGGCACCAGGTGACCTGGGTATGAAAAAGAACCGAGCTCCGCGGCTGTGGGTCGATTCTGGGTCCCAGTGACCCACCGAGGAGGCTGCGCGCGCCCCCGGTAAGTGCAATCAGTAGATGGCTCCTTGAGTTAGTTTTTTTGTTTTTATTCCACTGCCACTGTTTTATCTCCAACGCTGATGCGGAGTATTAGTCGATGTGGGTATATGTAGGTGAGGAGAATGTATGTGCTGTGGGGAGAGGGGGGTCATAAGTGAATAATTCCTTTAATAAAAGGGGCACGGTTTCCTGGCGAGGTGACCGGATGGTTCTTGGTACTGGGCAATTAATTCCTTCCAAATAAAAACCTGGACATTCAGATTGCCTGGGAAACGATAAGGAACGAGCGGTGTATTTCCTGCAAGTCCTTTTCTACCAAACAAATACCCTTCTCTATTTTCAGGTCCACGGGCTTCTCCGGGGCTAATCACAGTTTCTGAAAGTCCATTCCTCACCCTTTGTGTGCAGAATTCAAGCGGAGCTGAGGCTGGGCACCCACCCCTCACATTTAGTAATGGCAAATTGGTGTTTGGGAATATTCTGCCGGTCAGTTCCACTCGCCGTTGACGCACAGTGTTATCTTGTGCCGATTGCCTCTCTTCTCCCAGCGTGTATTTAATACCACACTGTGGAGAAAGCTTTAGAGACAACAGAAACACGTGAAACTTGGGGTTCGCAAGTCAATAGGTGACAGAGGCAATACAGGTACATTCGTACACCCAGTCACTGGAGGGGGGGGGGGTGGTATAGTGGGTTGTTAGTGAGACAGATCCGATGTGACATTATTTTAAATTTGTTCTGCTCCAGCGTGGGTCAACATGAACCTCCTCTTGGACGTGCCCTGTGTAGCCCTTATGAACGATGCAATTTACGAATATAGCATCTTTCATCGGACGGCGTCTTTGCGCTACAGTCGGTAAAATGCACTTTATGAAGGTAATCAGCTCACAAAGAGGCTCAACAGAACCCAAACTCCGCGCGTCAACCAGACCGGACACGCTGCAAACTAGGTCACATGACTTCATGCGTAATGAGATGCACGAGGAATTCTCTTCCAAGTCATTTAATTACTGGAATCCATCCGTTAAATCAGCTTCCATCCGCTCGCTGCTCAAAGCCTCCCTCCCGCGCGGCTGCCCCAGAAGCTGACGCGGACGGACAGCCACGGTGCACCCGCATCCCCCCCAGAGGGGCTCGAGACAACCTTTTATCGTAGTTCGATAGATCGTCTCCACTCTCCCCTCCCGCCCCTTGGGGTATCGGGCTGTTTATGCTTCACGTGAAAAGGTTATTATAAATCACAACATGCCAGCGCTATTTTATGGAGCACCCATTGCCACCATATTTCATCCTTTCAGAACTCGCAATAACATAAGGGCGACTCCCATATTAACGATACTCCTTTCAGCAAACACAGAATGAAGTTGGCACCCGTATGGTTCAAGCCAGGGACATGTAGGCGTCACTGCGATCTCAGCAGTAGTCGCATTAACCCAATGAGCTATGCTGCCTGTTACATGTTCACTGTGATGACAATTGCTATTTCTCTCGAGGGGCACATCTGGCAATGAGGTGGCAGGATAAAGGAATGTGTGCATGCCTCCCCCGCCACCTCCCCACGGGGCACGCAGCGCCTAGAAGCCAGGGCACAACAGGGAGGGTTCAGAGAGCGCTCTCTCAGGCTCGGATAGTCAGGGCTTTGAGCATTCGCCATAGGGTGGCTGCCTGGGTACGCCTGTGAGGTCAGCTCGCGTGGCGTGCTTGTATTGTAGCTTATGCACCTTCTAATGGCTTCAAAGCGCTTCAGTTCACAAGGGACGAGGAGGCGAAGGGAGAGGTGGGGCGGCTGAAAACGACGGCATGAGAAATGGGTACCTGTATATTGTAGGAAAGCTGAGCTGCCTTGCTGCGTTGCTATTTTCTTCTGACAAGCATCATCTAGAACGAAATGAGTATCAGGAGTTACAAGATGAGTATTCTAAAATGACGTGTAAAAATGTGGATTCATACAGTGACACATGAAATTCACCTTCACGTTATCTGCTGGTTTATTGGAGTCTGCACCCCATTCTGGTGTTGAAATATTGATATGTGAACCAAAGCAGTCCCTGCGCTGCTTCAAGGCACTACATGGAATAGGAGAGCAAGGGAGGGGAAAGACAAAAGAGGGCAGGACAGGAGAGAGGAAATGTAGGTGTGGGAATGGAGTAATTCTGTTCCTTGGGGGACTATAGGGTTAACTGTATCATATTTTGCAGTTTACTTTTGTAGTTTTAGATAGAGCTGTGCGTTTTATCCTTAGATTTCGTTAATCTTTTCAGTTCAGGGATGACGTGGCTACCCTTAGCACATGTTAGAAAGTATTTCTCTTTCTCAGTGGTAGGGGGAGTGGGCGTGTCCAGCCAGAAGGTATGCGGTGCTATATAAAGGCTTTGTATATATCCAAGCTTTGGTGGATGTCGTCTAATTTTATTAAATTAAATCCATCTAAAACTGAGCTCTTAATTACTCAGGCTGGTAGTATTACTCAAGGGCGTCTACACTGGGCCCTGGGACATGGGTCCCTCATCCACACCGGCTCAGACGGCATAGAAGCTTGCATCCCCTCTTGGGTCCCTCTTCCACACCCTCATGGGTCCTTCTCCCACACTCTTACCACCCCCTCATAGGCCCTTCAATGTCTTCTTGAATGCCACAGATCTTCAGCATTCCATCATTGGTCCCTCTTCCACACCTTCTCAGGTGGCATGGAACCTCAGCATTCCATCATGGGTCCTTCTTCCACACCTTCTCAGGTGGCATGGAACCTCAGCACTCCATCATGGGTCCCTCTTCCACGCCTTCTCAGGTGGCATGGAACCTCAGCATTCCATCATGGGTCCTTCTTCCACACGTTCTGAGATGGCATTGAACCTCGGTATCCCTTCATGGGTCCTCCTTCCACGCCATCTTCGATGCCACGGAACCTCAGCATCCCATCGTGGGTCCTTCCTCCACACCATCTCAGACGGCATGGAACCTCGGCATTCCATCACGGGTCCCTCTTCCACACCTGTGGCATCCCCTCGTGGGTTCTTCTTCCACACCTTCTCAGATAGCATAGGACCTCGGCATTCCATCACGGGTCCCTCTTCCACACCCTCTGCATCCCCTCATGGGTTCTTCTTCCACACCTTTTCAGAATAACATGGAACCTCGGCACCCCTTCATGGTTCCTTCTTTCACACTCTTGGCATCCCTTTATAAGTCCTTCTTTCACGTCTTCTTGAACGCCACTGAACCTCAGCATACCATCGTTGGTCCCTCCTCCACACCATTTCAGACGGCATGGAACCTTAGCGTTTCATCATGGGTCCTTCTTCCACACTCTTGGAATCCCCTTATAAGTCCTTCTTTCACGTCTTCTTGAATGCCACTGAACCTCAGCATACCATCGTGGGTCCTTCCTACACCCCATCTCAGACGACATGGAACCGTAGCGTTCCATCATGGGTCCTTCTTCCACACTCTTGGCATCCCCTTATGAGTCCGTCTTCCACGCCTTTGTAAACGCTACAGATCATCTGCATCCCATCATGGTCCCTCTTCCGAGCCTTCTCAGGTGCACGGAACCTCAGCATCTTCTCATGGGCCGGTCTTCCACATGATCTCAGAAGGCATGGAACATCGGAGTCCCATCACAGTTTCTTCTTCCCCACTCTTGGCATCCCCCTTATGGGTCCTACTTCCATACCATCTCCGATGGCATATAACCTTGGCGTCCTCTCATAGGTCCTTCTTCCAAGCCGTCTTGAATGGCACAGATCCCCACACAGAGTGTTGTCTGTGTGCGGGGGTGGAGGTGCGGGAGGGCGCAACCATTACATGGCATGGCTAGCATTGACTTAACATATGCACTAGGAATGCAGAGTTGCTTAGTAGCATGCAAGAGAAAAGATCTTCAGGAGTGTCCAGTATTCTTGGGAAACGATATACAAGATTATTTATAAAAAGACGAGTTAGTGTTTGAAATGTGCTCAGGAAATTTTGAAACTATATTAAAAAAAACTATGAAAAATTGCCCAGCATTTTTTGGGAAGATGTGACATTTTTAATGAAAAGGTTGCTTTTTTCTTGAAAATGCATTCATTACTTTGTGAGAACGTACCAGAAAATTGTGTAACAGTTTCCAGGATTGTTTGTAAATGTGCCCAGGATTATTTAAGAAAGTGAATAATATTTTTTGAAAAAGAGCTGAGGATTATTTTGAAAAGTGCCCAATATTCTATTAATACAGTCCTACAATATTTTCAGTAATGATTCGATAGTCTTAGAAAAATATGGCATCTATGATAACGTTTCCAGGGTTCCTGTAATAAATTAACAATACGCTTTGAACAATTGTACAGAATTCTTTGTTAGCTCCCTAGTATTCCCACAGAAATAGTGCAATATTCTTGGAAAAATTGCCCAAGAATTCCTAAAAAGGGCTCATAACCTCTTTAAATCGTAGCAGTCTAATTCGAAATGTGTATAGCACAAGCTGGTAGTGTGGTTATTGTTACGTTTTTAGATATGTGAGATTCTTAGAAAAAGGTGTTCAGGTGTCTGAAAAATTACACATGTTCTTTAAAAAAATGTATTGTGGATCCGCTGAAAAATATTCTTTCAAAATATATGCAGGATTGTGTAAAAAGTGATCAGGATAACACTTTTCTAGTTTCTTGAAAAGGTTCACTGGTCACCTTTCAGTTGCTTACTACTATATGTGGCCAGTGTTCAGAAGTGTAAAATTTGCAAAATAAGGAAGTAACACTATCACAATATGTGCCGCGTTACGCTTCAAGTAATACTATCACAAATTGTGCTGCATTAGCTTCTTAATTTGCCTTCTCTTGCCGCATATTTTACTCAACCCTGCCGCATAGTTTGCCCCTCACTTGCCACATAGTTCCAATGTCCCTGGCCTCGGTACTGGGACGTGTCTTCTGGTCCAGGACTGAGATGCACTGGGGAGTTGTGTGCAGGTCCCAGGACAGCGGGCGAGGTTGGATTGGGGTGCATTGGCTGAGCTGTGTGCGGAACTAGGACTGAAAAAGATCGAAAAAGATCAGATGAAAAAGAGAGCAACATTTAAAAAAACGGAGTTTTTTTAAAACCTCAGTGTTTTCCCATGATTCTCGAAAAATTATGCAGAGTTAATGAAAATGGTGAAAATCTGTACATAACTCTCTGAATCTTCAAAAAAGTGCTTTGTTTTCCTTAAAACTTAACTCAATATGTCAATCCCTTCTGATGACTCAATTTTTAAATGTTTGGTGACAAATCTTTGAAAGAGTGCTTTGGATGCTTCTTCGAGAAAGTGAAACTTCTTTGCAAAAAAAGCAGAATGTTTTAAATGATTTTTTTTTAAAAACTCCCAAAACATTATTCGAGAAAGAGCCAAGGAATTAATCCTGCAGAATTTGTCAATGACATTTACAGAAGTTTTTCAGAAAATCTTAAAGTGAGCAGAATTACTTAAAGTAGTATATTCTTCAAATTGTGTGCAGAATTCTAAAAAGTAAGATAAGGGCAGCAATGAGAAACTGCTTGTTCAGAATAAGCAGTGAATTTTCAGACTTTGTTGGCATGGGGTCACGTGTGTTTGTGTCCCTCCAACCACACCTCCGCATGTGTTCTAAGTGTTTTCCCATTGTAGAGCGTATGCAATATTCTTCCCAGAATTATCTTTAATTTCCATGGCAGAATAGTGTTTCTTGGGAACTCAAGAGATATACCACTCATGGGTGTTCTCATGCCCATATCTCCCTTACTTCTACACTTCTACACTTGTGTTCGCCACATCCTTGCACTCTAGGATATCAGTTGTTAATAGAGTGCACAGTCACCGCGGCTTTCAGTGCTTACTTTGTAAAACATTTAGTGCCAGGGCACTTCTCAGAAGGCCACTGCAACCTGCACCACTCATTGCCAATGACAGTACCAACATAACACCTACCCATCGCACTCCTGCAAGTCTTACAATTCAGACTATTTCAGGCCACACAAAACTATAATAATTGCACGAGAGGCTGGTATTGATCATTTTCAATGCGATTTGACTGAAACACAGTTATTGTGCTCATCTTAAAATTAGACAGTGGAACCATGTGGTTGACTGTCATTAGTGTGTCAACTAAGTGCCAGTGCAGAGCACCAGAAACCACCGGCTCAAATTAAGCACTGATGGTGCTGAAAAACGAAGTCCTTCATTACGATGGCAGTCAGACGAGTGTCCGACCTCCCTCACCACTGGCAAGGTGTCCGTCAGACAAAGAGTCTGAGGTCCCACCTGCCCTATTATGATGAGACTGCCATGCAAGCGGTCAAAAAGTGCCCTTTCCTACTGCCACTTGTGTTGAAGCCCAGGAAAATGAGTGGAAGAGGGACCCGTGAGGGCATGCCAAGGTTGTATGCCGTTTGAGATGGTTTGAAATAAGGACTCATGAGGGGATGCAGAAGGTGTGGAAGAAGGCCAATAACGGAACGCAGAGGTTCCTTGTCATCTGATAAGATGCGGAAGAAGAACCCATGAGGGGATGCAGAGAGTGTGGAAGAAGGACCCATAACGGGACGCAGAGGTTCCTTGTCATCTGATAAGATGCGGAAGAAGAACCAATGAGGGGATGCAGAGGTTCCATGCCGTCTGAGAAGGGGTGGAGAATGAACCCATGATGGGCTGTTGAGGTTCCGTGCTGTTTCAGAAGGTGTGGAAGAAGGCCAATAACGGAACGCAGAGGTTCCTTGTCATTGGTTAAGATGCGGAAGAAGAACCCATGAGGGGATGCAGAAAGTGTGGAAGAAGGACCCATAACGGGACGCAGAGGTTCCTTGTCATCTGATAAGATGCGGAAGAAGAACCAATGAGGGGATGCAGAGAGTGTGGGAAGATTGACCCTAAATGGGACGCAGAGATTCCTTGCCATCTGAGAAGGTGCCGAAGAAGGACCCATGAGGGGATAGAGAGAGTGTGGAAGAAGGACCCATGATGGGATGCAGAGGTTCCATGCCATCTGAGAAGGTGTGGAAGAAGGACCCATGATGGGATGTTGAGGTTCCGTGCTGTTTCAGAAGGTGTGGAAGAAGGACCCATAATGGGATGCCGAGGTTCAATTCCATCTGAGAAGGTGGGGAAGAAGAACCGGCAATGGGATGCCTAGGTTCCATGCTGTTTGAGAAGGTGTGGAAGAGGGACCCGTGATGGGATGCCGAGGTTCCATGCCACCTGGGAAGGTGTGGAAGAAGGACCCACAATGGGATGCCGCAGTTCCATGCATGTCTGAGAAAGTGTGATAGAAGGACCCATGAGGGAATGCAGGTGTGGAAGAAGGTCCCGTGATGAGATGCTGAGGTTCCATGCCGTCTGAGAAAGTGTGGAAGAAGGAACCATGAGGGGATTGCGAGGGCGTGGAAGAGGAACCCATGATGGAGTGCAGAGGTTCCATGTCACCTGAGAAGGCTTGGAAGAGGGACCCAGGATGGGATGCAGAGGATCTTTGGCATTGAAGAAGGCGTAGATGGACCTATAAGGAGAAGCCAGTGGTGTGGAATAAGGAACCATGATGGGATGCTGAGTTTTCATGCTGCCTGAGAAGGTGTGGAAGAAGGGCTTATGAGTGGATGCCGAGGGAGTGGAAGAAGGACCTGTGACGGGTTGCTGAGATTGTGGAAGAACAACCTGTGATGGAATACCGAGGTTCCATGCCATCGGAGGTGTGGAAGAGCGACCAAAGAGAAGATGCCGAGGTTCCATGCCACCTGAGAAGGAGTGGAAGAGGGACCCATAATGGGTCACTTAGCACCTATTCACCAAAACTTGGCCGCTTTGAGCTTTGGTACACAAATTTTCTGTGTCTATGGGGTGGTGTGAGAGGGTGTTCATAGGCATGCTCTGGCCCAGTGAGTAAGTTGGATGTGGAAAGAGTGCATGGCTTTCCATGCAGATGTGACCCGTGATGCTGTAAATCTGGCAATCTGCTGTCTAAACTCATGTGGAGTTGGTATATTAGATAGTTTTTGAGCAATTAATTGCAACAGGGACACCGTTCTTCTGACTCTCGTCTAGCTCGAAATAACCAGTGGAAGTGTGCAACAAGGTGAAACCTTTGTACAGGTCATATGGAAGAAACCCTGCACTATACGACCAACACTTGAGCCTGATTTAGAGCGGTGTCATACTGCAAGATCTACCTATTTCTAGAAGAGCTGTAACATTCTCTGGAGGCATTTCCTTCATCATACTATACATAGGGGACAGGAAGTCTCACTTGTGGACTCTCTCACAGACATTTTATTGCATGGGCAAAGTGGGCAATCGCCCAGGGCCCCATCTTCCAAGAAACCCTTGGGAAATGAGTTTTCTCTCTATTAGACCAGTGTCTATTCTATTTCTCCCTCTCAACATCTCCCCCTCCATCTACCTCCAACCCAATGTGTTCTTAAGGATTTTTAAAGCTTATTTCATCTGTTTTTGAGACCCTGTTAAAGTTTAACATATCATTCAGTATTGCTTGGCATCATACCAATTTGATTTTGCAAATGGGTAGTACAATTCAAATTTGTGCTGTACAGGGGCTGCCAAAATGTCTTGCCCGGAGACCCCAAAATTAGTCTTGCACAGAGCTTCCCACATCTTTAAAATGACAGTGAACTCTCCTTCTGATTTGCATTTTGTACAGAAATCAAAAGGGTATTTTTTACTGCCAGCCAGCCCTAAATCAGAACCTTAGAGGGATCTGCTGTGAATGTAATGTTAAGAATAGGAAAGTGCAGGAAGCCACTGGCCCCAGCTAGTCTCTGCAGAGGCCGGCCAACGCTGATTAAAGCTGAGCATGCACATCACCGCTTCCACCACAGGCCCTCGGTCAGCACCTCCAGCTTCCTCTACTGCCATTCCAGGCCCTCTCAGCACCTCAGCATAACCTGACACTAAATACAAAGCAACCTCTTTGCAGTGGTGATGGCAGAAGAGCAAACTTCCCCTTCAGATGAGGAAGATCACTGCTGCAAACAGAACCCTGAAGAGCTGGTCCTAGCTCGGGGAGTGCATGGGGAGCAAGGAAATGATGGCAATGCCCTGGGAAAGTGCCTGTGGGGCAGGGAGGTTAGTAGCCAACGTTTGTGGCTCAGTCATGTAACGTATAAGCCCGGGCGGAGAAAACCGCTCTGCCCGCGGAGTGTACGGAGATTTGCCTACTTCGCGTTCCACAGAGAACGCGGTGAAGGCAAATTTCCGCAGCGAAGCGGAGTTGGCCAGCCCCCGCCTCCACCCTGTCCCATTAACAATGACTTCTACATTAATAAAAAATAAATTAAAAACTACTTAACTATACCACGGCGTCCCTGGGCTGCCCTCTTCCGCGCCGTCTGGGTAATCCTCGAGAAAATTTTGCATGCTCGCACGCCCGCTCATGTGCATTTCGAAAGGATTACCCAGAGGGCAAGGAAGAAGAGGAGCACAGCCAGGGGATGCCACGGAACAGGTAAGTGGTTTTTCATGTAATTTTTATTAATGTAGAAGTAATTGTTAATAGGGGGGCGGGTGGGGGCGGGTGGCAAAGTGGAGTTTGTTCGCAACTCCGTGGATCACCGCGTAGCCCCACTACGCCCAGGGTTAGTAATGTACCGCTGCAGCGATCTGGATTAGACCCATGGTCACATGTTCAAATCCAGTGATCTACTCATCTATTCATGCTTACAAGGTTGATAGAAGGAGTACCATTGAGCTAGGTAACAAACATTTGGTATCGATAGGGTTGTAAGAATGCTTTAAAAACGCATATCTTATGCTATGTTTACTATCAATGTGGTTTCTGTAAATGCTCTTGCTCTTTTGCATAGAAAACCTGCTACTATTTACCCTTGTGTATAGGAGAGTTGCCACTGTTCGTATAATGACCTGCTGTCCTATGGCAGGGCCACTGGAATTATGCGGTAGGTTAGACCAAATCTGCACCCGGTGAGGACCAAATTATGCATCAATAAAAGGCAAATTATGAAATGTAATGCAACACATTTTGTGATAGTATTCTTTTATAAGTATGTCATTTTTTTGCATTTGCATGTTAACAATGCCTGGGCAAAGGTTTCATCTATAGTACCAGGTTAACATCCAAGTACAGTATATAAACAACTGAAAGGCGACCAGTCATCTTTTTCGTCGGGACTACCCCTGTGGGTCAACACGTGTCACTGTGATTTTAGTAACCTTTGATCCATTTGAGACAGAAACATTTGTTTTGCTAAATTCTGAAGATTATGCAGCCGATGATAGATTATGTGGCAAACGCTACAAATCTGTAATAATGCAGAAAAAGCAGCAGAGTCGCATATTTTCAGTGGCCCTGCCTTTAGGGAGGCCATGACACAGTCCCTGTGACAGTGCCCTCACTCCTGCAGTCAAGTGATGGAAATGCCTTTGTACTGTGTTCTCTTAGGTGTTGTCCCAAAGAGCGGTGTTGAGGCTGTCCTTTAAAAAATCTCTGGCTGTGTAGTGAAGTGTGGCTACCATCTCTGGAAAGATTCTACAATTCTGTAGAGAAGCACTGGTATTCTCTGTCCCTGTAAAAATGTCCTGCGGTTAAGTACAAAAGTACCAGTACTGTCCTTTAAGAGTCCAGCAGAGCTGTTAGGAGTGCTTATGGATGTATAGGGACTAATGCACACTCATGAGAATAGATTCCATCTATTCTGACAAAGGAAGGTTTTAGGTCAAGCCTACCACACCAGAACCAGCTGTGTAGTTGCAGAAGACCTATTGTCAGCATATCATTTTGCAGTGAACTTAAAGCCCAAACATTGCTTACCATTGGTTGGTTTTACTGTCACTCTAATTTGCTTGTTTCTTATTCAGTGGCTTGCCTTGTTCATATTGTGTTTGTCCCTCCGCTGAAGCATAACTTCTTTACTTGTGTGCTTCCACTGCTCACTTTTAGGAAAAAAATATATTTTTTTGCTTACGCACTCTCAGCATGTATTTTCCAGCTGTCTCCCTCGTGTGCCTCTCCCCCATCCTGTGTTGCTCTTTTTCGTGAGCTTCTCTCCCCGTTGCTCACAGTCGTGTACTCTTCCCTTTGACTCTGTTGTTCTCTCCCTCTTGTGCGTCTCCCCCTGCCCTCCTTGTTGCCTTTTCCCTCATGTGCCTCATTTCCCTTCCTACCCCCAACCCGCTCCTCCGTTGTTCCCCCTGTACCCACAGATCAGAGTGGGCGAGATCTGTGGGGAAATATGTGCCTATTCTTTTTAGTGTAACAAAAACAAGTCCCTTCTTTTTGTTAAAGGACAACTGTCCCGTGATAGTTCATTCTGGCAGTTGAGATGCCTCCGCTGAAGCTGGAAGCAGAGACGTTTTAATGCATGGGCAAAGTGGGCTCTGGCCCAGGGCCCCAACCTTCCAGAGGGCCCCCTTACAGAGTCTGCTCTGTTCTCCAGAGTTTTGGTCTAATGACCTTGAATATTGCTTAAACAGTTCGTTTTAAATACAGTTTTCCTTTAACTTATTTTTGATGTACCTGATGTGTGAGAGTCTAGTACAGCCATTTTGCAGAGAAATGTTGGTGCAGATATACAAGGAAGTGCCTCAGCGTGGCACTGCAAGCCCATTGGCTGCGCCACTCTGCGGCACTTCCAAAGCACAGGGATGCGACATATTTACAAGAATATGTTGCATCTCTGTGCTTCCCCCTGCGCTGGACACAAACTGCAATCATGCGCCGGCGCAGGTACCCTTGCACCATGGTGCAAGGATGCCTGCGTCATGGGGAGATTGTTTTTGTGCAGGAAGGGGCACCTTCCTTCACAAAAACAATCACTACAGTCTTTTTCCTCTTTCAATGCATGCTGTACAATGCAGCACGCATTAAAAGAGGGAAAAACAAGGAGTAATGAATAAGGGTGGGCGTAGTTCGCGAAGTAGCGCTACGCGAAGCTACACGAAGTGCACTTCGTACTACGCGAACTTCACGTAGCACTACGCGAGCTACGTAGTAGCATGTTCGCACTGTGCAAGATGCGTTTTCAATGATTGCACAGTGCGGACAAGCATCCGGCACTGGGCAAGCATTGAAAACGGCATCTTGCACAGTGCGAGCTGTAGTTTTCTGCAGCTCGAGTAGATTATTACTCGAGCGGCAGCTTTCTCAACGCGAACAGGTAGTTTCTCATTGAGAGCGGTCGCGAGCATGCGCAACCACTCACAATGAGAAACCTGACCTCCTCGCGTTGAGAATCTCGCCTGGATGTCATTTTGCTTGCTCGCGGTCGCGAACATGACGTTCAGGACCGCGAACAAGCAAAAAATGACCGCTGCACTACGCTACGCTGCACTACGCATGTTCGCACTGTGCTACGTGCAGCTCATGTAGTGCGAAGTTGTGAAAACTTCGCAAACTCCGTGAGCGTAGCGTAGTGCTTCGCCCAGGGTTAGTAATGAAAACATTTCCCCTCATTTCACCTCGCTACGCCACCTCTAGGGTAGCGTAGCAGTCAGACGCATCTCCAGATTTACGATTTCTCGTAAATCTGGAGATGTGTCTTGTTCCATGGGTGTTGCGTGGGAACACCCATAGCAACACCCATGGAACACCCCTTCAATGCAAAGTGCTGCGTGTGAAAGGGCCGTATTTACAAGGAGAGGAAAAGTAATGCATTGTGGCTATTCCTGTCCTTGTAAATATGGAGGAGCCCCCTGTGCAACTAGTACGTCATGAATAGTGACGTGCTGGTGGCACAGGGGGCTTGTAAATCTGCCCGTTGAGTTTATGATTCATGCAATTTACATATAAAAAGATTCTTTTAGATCAAAACAAGGCCTAACATATAAGAAATGGGAGGGCATCACAGATTATTTCCAGTAATATTGGTGTGCTGCTGCTGTGTTACAATATTGAGAACACACATAACTATCCCTGAATATTAGATGTAAACCAGGAGCCTCCAACCTTTTCTGTAGTGAGAGCTAATTCTGCTCAAGGAAAGTTCTGCCGAGCTACTAGCGTATTTTTTCACTGTAAAATGCTGATGATGTGTATTACCATTACACTGTGACCACCCTAAGTACGATTATCAGTAGCAACCACCCAAGCATTCCAGGTGAAGTTATCAGCAGAATGCTAGGGAAACGTTTATCAATATTAAATGCTTGTAATCAAATAAAATTCAAATCATCACATGCTGTGTGCTACAAAGGGTATTACCACTTTAGTAAATCTCCTCTACTCAAATTGAATTATCAAACAGCTAACCACTTTAAATGTGTTTTAGAATTGCAATATTTTGTCTTCATTAGTATATTAGTTTCTGAAAATACACATATTTTTCTATCAAAATCACTTTCCACTTTGAGCAATCAAACTCAATTTTCCAGAAGAAAAACCTTTCTGAAAAAGAAAATTTTCCTTTAAAAATCAAATCCGTTTTCCTTGTCAGAAAATAAACAGTTGCTACACATCAGCATTTCGTTTTCATTGAGTACCACCATGTAAAAATGCCTCCCATGGCCAAATTCTGCTTCAAACATCCAGGTATTGGAATCGTAGGCCATGCTTGCTCACCATAACACTACGGATGCCTCTGTTATGCTAATAATGCCCATCATTAAACCAGGGCTACTACTGTGCCACAGCTGGATGCCCAACATATATTAGTTATGGCCATTATTATGGGAGAAGCAGTTGCCACTCTGTCAGGAAGGGCTATAAGCAGGCCAGTCAAGCTTTTTATATGTCAGTGATGGCAGCAGGTATGTAATTACTAGACTTGTATGCACAAAATAGTCAAGGATGAACATTTTATGGCTATGGCACAATTATACTATGAACGGGCTCAATTGCGTCAGAGATAATACTCTCATGATGGGGACCAGCATACATATTTGGCAGTCCTTGACACTAGGAATAGCTTTAAGGAACCAATACTGTTTATTAGGGAAGGAAACGATGTCACACACCCACACAAAATTGAATGTGAGGCTTCTAACTTTCTCTGCCCTGGATGCATACTCTCTCCTCCTCAGCTTTTTGGTTGATCACGCACCCAACTAACACATTTTCTCTCTAGTTCTTGCAGTCACACCCTTTGGTGGGTCAGCCCTGGTTACTGCTGCTACTATTCTTCGATGTCGCACACAGTGTGACTGATAGAGCAGGGTGTATAACATGGACAATCTACTTAGGTAGATTTAAAGTGGATAAAGATGCTTCATGTGACGCTGGAGCCTCCACATGCTTCAACACCCTCCGCAAGACCTTCAAATGGAGCCCCCCCCCCCAATATTCAGGAAGATCGTCACCCACACATTCATCACCAGCAGGCTGGACTATGGGAACGCCCTCTACGCTGGAATTAACAAATCTCTACTCCACAAACTCCAGCCTGTCCATAACGCCGCAGCCAGACTCAGCATCCCACGACAAAACCACTTCCCCCAGCACCTATGAGTCGCCACTGGGTCCCGTTGAAAAAAGAGTGACCTTCAAGCTGCTCACACACACCTACAAAGCCCTCCACAACACCGGACCCCTAAACCTCAACAAAAGAATCTCCTTCTACGCCCCCACAAGAAACCTCCGCTCCGCTGACCAGGCCTTGGCCGAAATCCCCAGCATCACAGAGCCAGAACAGGAGGCAGATCCTTTTACTACATTGTGGCCAAGACCTGGAACAAACTCCCCCTTGGCATCAGATGAAGCCCCACAATGCAAGCATTCAGGAAGAGCCTCAAGACCTGGCTTTTCGAATGATCGGAGCTGCCCAAATCCCCCACCCCCACCCCCACACCCCCAGCACCTTGAGACCCTCACGGGTGAGTAGTGCGCTCTATAAATCCCTGATTGATTGATTGATTGATTGATAGGCCAACACAATGTGTGTTTGAGTGTTATCAAGAGGACCTGCCATTGGTTTGGCAGTCTGTAACTCTTACAGGTAATGAAACGAGCAGTGCTGCCTTCTTTAACCGCATGCGCCCTAGCGGTTTTCCCACTGCGCGCTGCGATTCGCAAAAACCCTAGTTACGTGACAAGGTCAGCTCGTCACACGCGCAGCGCAGGTAACGCCCATGGCGAGCTGACCTTGTCACGCGCGTCGAAGGGGTTAATATACACAGAGTCTCTGAGATTGGCTTGGTTTGGCTTCACCTCTGAGAGCTACTTTGAGGGTGCTGGTGAGCTACCAGTAGCTCTGGAGCTACTGGTTAGAGACCCCTGATGTAAACACATTTAGGGCCTTATTTATGAGAAGTGATGCATCGCTGTGTGAAATCAGGGATGCGTCACTTCTTAGTGCACCCTCCTTGTGACATGATGGATGTGTCATATTTACTGTATGATGCATCATGTTGCAAGGAGTTACAGATACGTCAGTATTTCTTATGTATCTGTCGCGCAAAAGTGATGCATTGCTGGGGTGTGTCTGAAAATAGACGCAACTCCAGCACATGGGGCAAACCCCATGTGAAAGGACCTGCATCAGTCTTACGCCTGCTGTGAGGCAGGTGTAAGATATTGACGCAAGGGCGTCCTAGAAGGGGCGCACTGAGTTCTCATAGACAGATGCGCCACTTCTACGAGGCTTTTTGTGAGGCAACACCAACCCTGCATACATTTTACCTGGCGCAGGTATAATGTGGTGCAGGGGTTTACAAAGTGACGCATCTGCCTAGATGTATTCTAGCGCGCAGCTACACAGACTAGGGTGTCCTGGCGCATGACAGTGGTTGGAAAAAGTGCATAAAAGACAAATCAGTTATTAAAAAGCCAGGTTTTTAAGTTTTTCCTGAAAGAGAGTAGGTCTGTGGTTAGTCTTAAAGACTCAGGCACCTAGAAAGCTATGGGATCTGCCTCCAGTGGGGGCACGGCATATTTTAGGCAGGATGGCCAGGTTGACATTGGAAGATCTTAGAGGTCTAGATGTTTTGTAGCAATTAATGCGCTTATTTAGGTAGCCAGCTCCTAAGCAAGGGAAAGCTTTAAAGAAGATGGTCATCGCTTTGAAGTCAATCCGTTCTTTTATGCGGCGCTAGTGTAGAGACTTAAGAATAGGGGCCATACTAGATCTGAGTTTAGGTCTCAGGATGGCTCTGGCTGCCACATTTTGTACCACTTGTAGGCACTGAATAAGGGAATTGGGAAGACCCAGGTACAAGTTGTTGACATAGTCAAGCTTTGATGTCACCAGAACCTGCACCTCGATCTTTCTGCTCTCAAGCGGTAACAGTGGCAGGAATTTTTTTAGCATCCAGTGAATACCAAAGCAAGTGCCATTTAGATTTTGGATTTGAAAGCGCATGGAGAGTGTCTTGTCTATGACAATTCCTACGTTTTTTACTTTCTCTTTTTCCGCCACCAAGAGCTCCAGTCAGGTGTTTCTGGAATACCAAAGAAAACAACTTCAGTTTTGTCAGGATTGCACTTCAGGTGATTGATCATAAGCCAGTTAAAAACCTTTGTGAGGCAAGACCTAATCATTGCCCCGTCAAAATCGGTTCCTTCTTCACACGTAAAAATCAGCTGAGGGTTATCAGCATAGGAAACAATTTTAGCGCCCTTTTCCTCTAGAAAAATGCAAGGGGGATAGATATATATTAAAAAGGGTAGGACTAAGAATGGAGCCCTGAGGGACACAAACATTCATGGCCGGAACTGGGGAGGAGAAAAGGGGGAGCCAGATGTCCTGAAATCTATTTGCCAAGAAGGATGACATCCATGTTAAGGCAGTCCCCCCCAGGCCGATGTTAGCAAGTCTCTCCAGGAGCCTCTAATGTGGAACCGTATCAAAGGCCACCGACAGATCGAGCAGTATCAGAACAGCCTTGCCTCCCTGGTCCAGCTTACCCTTGAGAAATTCAGTCACTTCCAGCAGAGCGGACTCCGTACTGTAGTTAGCCCTAAAACTGGATTGCAACTCATGAAGGAGCTTCCCATTTTCAATATGTTTTTGGAGGGCCTTCTTTACATGCTCTAATACTTTGGAGAGGGCCGGAAGAAGGGAGATTGCCCTGTAGGTGGCAGGGTCCGTCGGTTTGGCGTTAGCCTTTTTAGGTCTCGTGACCTATCAATGCGCATGCGCATTGAGAGAAGCGAGACTATAGGGCTTTAAACAAAGCTTAACTAACTGTGGCGATTTGGTGCTGTACCCGTCGCTTTTAGGTCAATGCGCAAGCGCATTGACCTAAAATGCGCGTGCACAGCATCAAATCGCCAGCCATCTGTTCCCCAGCTTGGATCTCCTGGCTGCTCCTCCCCTAATTATCCGCACATCAAAGGCTGCTCCCGCCCCCTGCTTCACACTTCAAACGAATGCTACCGAGAGCATTTCCTGGCCGGCCGCTTTTAATTTCATTTCGCAAGCAGTTCCCCCTCCTCCCTCTCCTGACTTTCTCCTGCCTGCCACACCAATCCAAACTGAGGCGCTGCTGCTCCAGTCCCTGTATTACTCCCACTCATCTATGATTAGGAATAAAAGACTGTCGGTTAAAAACAGTTTCAAGATAAAAATGGTTTCCCATTACTTTTGCAGAATGTTCTGCATTTCCTTAACCGCCTCCAACTCTCCGACTTTCACATGCACATACCACTTTGCTGATACTGACCGAGACATGCGCTTTATAAGCAGGAAATAGAATTCTACAGGAAACAATACTACCGAAGACCATTCGAGGGTGTGAGCTCAATGCCACCGAAGAGTACGTACAATTATTATACTTAAAGTTCAGTCAACTACCCTTGATGCACGGACAACCTTTGAAGAAAGTGAAAAGCATGTACCCTCACCCTCACTCACCCTCAACCCCTCACCCTCACTCAACCTCAACCCCTCACCCTCACCCTCACTCACCCTCACCCTCACTCACCCTCAACCCCTCACCCTCAACCCCTCACCCTCACTCACCCTCAACCCCTCACCCTCACTCACCCTCAACCCCTCACCCTCACTCACCCTCACCCTCACTCACCCTCACCCTCACTCACCCTCACTCACCCTCAACCCCTCACCCTCACTCACCCTCACTCACCCTCAACCCCTCACCCTCACTCACCCTCAACCCCTCACCCTCACTCACCCTCACTCACCCTCAGCCCCTCACCCTCACTCACCCTCACTCACCCTCACCCTCACCCTCACTCACCCTCACTCACCCTCACCCTCACTCACCCTCACCCTCACTCACCCTCACTCACCCTCACCCTCACTCACCCTCACCCTCACTCACCCTCACCCTCACCCTCACTCACCCTCAAACCCTCACCCTCACTCACCCTCACCCTCACCCTCACTCACCCTCAACCCCTCACCCTGACTCACCCTCAACCCCTCACCCTCACTCACCCTCACCCTCACCCTCACTCACCCTCAACCCCTCACCCTCACTCACCCTCAACCCCTCACCCTCACTCACCCTCACTCACCCTCAACCCCTCACCCTCACTCACCCTCACTCACCCTCAACCCCTCACCCTCACTCACCCACCCTCACCCTCACTCACCCTCACCCTCACCCTCACTCACCCTCACTCACCCTCACTCACCCTCACCCTCACTCACCCTCACTCACCCTCACCCTCACTCACCCTCACTCACCCTCACCCTCACTCACCCTCACCCTCACTCACCCTCACTCACCCTCACCCTCAACCCCTCACCCTCACTCACCCTCAACCCCTCACCCTCACTCACCCTCACCCTCACTAAACCTCAACCCCTCACCCTCACCCTCACTCACCCTCAACCCCTCACCCTCAACCCCTCACTCACCCTCACTCTCACTCACCCTCCCTCACCCTCACCCTCCCTCACCCTCACCCTCCCTCACCCTCACCCTCCCACACCCTCACTCACCCTCACCCTCAAGCCCTCACCCTCACTCACCCTCACCCTCACCCTCACTCACCCTCAACCCCTCACCCTCACTCACCCTCACCCTCACCCTCACCCTCACTCACCCTCAACCCCTCACCCTCACTCACCCTCACCCTCACTCACCCTCACCCTCACTCACCCTCAACCCCTCACCCTCACTCACCCTCACCCTCACTCACCCTCAACCCCTCACCCTCACTCACCCTCAACCCCTCACCCTCACTCACCCTCACCCTCACTCACCCTCACCCTCACTCACCCTCAACCCCTCACCCTCACTCACCCTCACCCTCACTCACCCTCACTCACACTCACCCTCACCCTCACTCACACTCACCCTCACTCACCCTCACTCACCCTCACCCTCACTCACCCTCACCCTCACTCACCCTCACCCTCACTCACCCTCAACCCCTCACCCTCACCCTCACTCACCCTCAACCCCTCACCCTCACTCACACTCACCCTCACCCTCACTCACACTCACCCTCACTCACCCTCACTCACCCTCACTCACCCTCACCCTCACTCACCCTCAACCCCTCACCCTCACCCTCACTCACCCTCAACCCCTCACCCTCACTCACCCTCACCCTCACCCTCACTCACCCTCACCCTCACTCACCCTCAACCCCTCACCCTCACTCACCCTCAACCCCTCACACTCACCCTCACTCACCCTCAACCCCTCACCCTCAACCCCTCACTCTCACTCACCCTCACTCACCCTCACTCACCCTCAACCCCTCACCCTCACTCACCCTCACTCACCCTCACCCTCACTCACCCTCAACCCCTCACCCTCACTCACCCTCACCCTCACTCACCCTCAACCCCTCACCCTCACCCTCACTCACCCTCACCCTCACTCACCCTCAACCCCTCACCCTCACTCACCCTCACCCTCACTCACCCTCAACCCCTCACCCTCACTCACCCTCACCCTCACCCTCACCCTCACACTCACCCTCACCCTCACTCACCCTCAACCCCTCACCCTCAACCCCTCACCCTCACTCACCCTCACCCTCACTCACCCTCAACCCCTCACCCTCACTCACCCTCAACCCCTCACCCTCAACCCCTCACCCTCACCCTCACTCACCCTCACAACACATATTGTGTTACAATAGGTGTCACATTTGCGAAAGATAAAACTATTGGCATTGTAAACAACAAAGCTATTAATTTCGCTATTTTCAAAACAAGCACATAAATAAAAAATGTGTCCTTTACAATACCAATAGCTCAAACTTTCCTAATGCGAGACCTATTGCATTGCTGTGCTTCTCTCCCCTGCTGCACTCTCCTGCTCTCTAGAGATGTGGCCTAACGACCAGAGCTGCCATCTAAGTCACGTAAATACAAAACATGTTGCATTCCAAATGCTATAGGTGTCACATTCGCGAAAGTTATAACTATTGGCATTGTAAATGACAAAGCCATCAATTTAGCAATTTTAAAAACCAACAAATAAATAAAATATGTCATTTACAAGACCAATAACTCCAACTTTTCTAATGCGAGACCTATTGCATTTCCAATGCTTGTTTATCAGTGGAAGAATCTTAGCATTCTTCCATAATTTCGGCATGTTGCCTGAGGAGAGGGACACATTAAAGAGCTGGTTTACCGTGAGGTTTGTGGTGGGAGCTAATAGGTTCAGGATATTCGCTGGACATGGGTCGGTAGGAGAGCCAGACTTAATGCTTTGGAGAATAGTCAGTGACTCTTTAAGCTGAAACTCAGGGAAAGCTAGTTAAGATGGAGAATCCAAGAGGTGGAATATGCTATTGGAACCTAGGTAGACGGTCAGTTCTTCCTCTGAGATGTTAGTGAAGGCTTGTTGGATCACAGAGATCTTTCTGTGGAAGAATTGAGCTATTTGCTTAGACCATTCTTCCGTGCATGTCCCTTCCTTTGTGCCGGCTTTTGGGGCGGTAAAGGATTTAACTATGCTAAAGATTTCCTTACTCTTATTTTGGCCATTTTCTATCTTGGTTTGAATGAAGTTTTCTTGGCTGCCTTCACATGAATGTAATGAGTTTTTAAGCTGTCTTTATAAACCTTCCTGTCCTCAGGTGGATGGGATTTACACCATTTTGGTTCCATTTTTCTACAATTTCTTTTGCTAGATCTGAGGGAATCGTTAAACCATGGCACTGGTGGGGCTGAACTTTTTGAGAAGCCGGAAACAACCGGTACCATTGCATCACTGTTGGTTCGAAGACATGAATCTATTAAGAGGCAGCAAGACAGCTCCGGTGAGGAATGACCGAGGGTGTCTGCTAACATCGGGATGGATATTCTATGGAATGTCCTGTAATTAGGGACCCTCTGCCCTGCGTTAGCCCTAGGGGCTGTGGCAGAGTTGGAAATGACTAATTTTAATAGGAGGTGGTCAGACCAGATAATGGGAAGAGGTAGGGTTCTGATATGTCAAAGTTGTGGAAGATTTGGTCTTGGTAGATTTGGTCTTGGGTATGGCCCTTCTCATGGGTGCCGGAAGAAATAGATTGAAACATGTTGCAGGCCTGCAGCGTCTCCACCAAGGAAATTGTTTGAGGGTCTTTTCCATTATCCATATGTATATTGAAATCTCCCAGAATAAGGCAATTGTTGTATTTTACGGCCAGGGAGGTGGTGGCTGTATTAAGCATAGTAATAACATTACCAATTGCACTGAGAGGTCTGTAAATCAGAAAACCAGCTATGCTATGATTGGGGGATAAGGTACAGCGGAAGCCTAAGGACTCTGCGCCCTTGATGTTTTCCGGAATGGGAGAGCAGACTCGCTTTTTATTGTAAATGATAGCGACATCGCCCCCACTTCCCACTCGGTCTGTCCCTCCAAAGGATTTTAGACCCCCTAGGGATGGGTGAGGTGATAGTAGGGTTGGAGGCTTCAGACAGCCAGGTCTCAGTGAGAAATAAAAAATCAGGCTGTTCATCTAAAGGTAGGCCATAAATGTGTAGTTCATGCTTTTGC
Source organism: Lissotriton helveticus (assembly GCF_964261635.1). Taxonomy (NCBI): domain Eukaryota; kingdom Metazoa; phylum Chordata; class Amphibia; order Caudata; family Salamandridae; genus Lissotriton; species Lissotriton helveticus. The sequence goes on along the minus strand of NC_136065.1, from coordinate 1,629,430,225 downwards.
ATAGAGCGACAATTTAAAAGGGTGGCCTTTAATTCCTCTATTTTCTTATTGTTTTTACACTTATTGTTGCATGGGAGGATCTTGAGTACGAGATTCCTGGGCTGGAGGAGAGACCAGTTGCACTTATTGCATAGAAAATCTACCTCAAAGCTCGGATCAGCCGCTGTACACTAGCATAATGGTAGCTGCCTAAGGCTAAGCAGTTTTTCCCTATTGTAATATAGTGGAAGAAACCCACCGGAGGGGAACAGGGCAGCATGGCCGGCACCGGACGCCTCCGGGACGCCTCCTTGTGCAGAAGGGCTTGCCTTTGGCGCCATCGGCACGCCCGTTGTGCACGTCCGTTTGCATCAGAAATATATAGGCTAAAGCCTATGATGCAAACTGGATTGCTAACGCAGCTGAGGAAGTGGAAACTGCGTGGGCGGAATTGAGGAGCCCGATAGTAGCCCCAATCAGCGTATCAGCCACGGCGGACCAGGACTGGAGGAAAAGCGAGATGTAAATTGAAGCAGCTAAGGAGGTATAGGCAAGCAGAATCAAGTGAAGTGCAAGTGCGCGTAGGTAGGGGAAATTGTTAAAAAGCACAGAGTAATTCATCCACACATATGCAATTTGAAAAGTATTTAAAACCTAGTAGCAGGGCAGGAAACACTAAATCCTACCGCTGTCAGCTGCGCTCGTCAATTTACCTCGGGAATATATAGGCTAATGCCTATGATGCAAACTGGATCGCTAACGCAGCTGCGGAAGTGGAAACTACGTGGGAAACAGGGGCTCAAATTGGATCATAAATTCAAAACTGTTCTGAACAGGGGCCCCCAAAATATGTTTGGCCCAGGGCCCCCAAAATCCTTAAGATGTCCCTGGCTGGAAGAATGGCGTCCCCTGTGATGGGAAGGCTAGGGAGGGACAGACAGCTACACAGGAAACAAGCCTTCTCTCCAGGGTGCCTTCTGCCTGACTGATATGTAAATTGATGTAATTTGTTAATCTGCAAATGTGAACTAATTGTTGGAGTCGCTTGCAGCTTCCTGATGACAAAGATGTATTCTTTTTTTTTAGAGGTAGGAGAAGGGTGTTAGCAGCTGAGCTGTGGGGTGCATGCTATTAATGAACAGTTTTAAAAATGTTTGCACTAGGTACTATCAGGCACATGCATCAACGATAATTGCATTCGCAAACGGTGCGAATCGCAAATTTCGGCCGTTTGCGAATGCAATTATCAAAATTGGAATGCATCATGTATTTCGCAATTTTAGGAATCGCAATCATGTTGCGATTTCTAAAATTGCGATTGCATTTAAGAAATCGCAATTTCAGATTTCTTAAATGCAATGCATGATCATTTTTAAATTGCGAATTGTCAATTTGGAAGTGGTAAATTAGCATGAGGTTGAACCTCATGCTAATTTACCCAAAACCTTCAAACATGCACAAAAATGCATTTTTGAAAGTTGCATTTTACACACACACATGTCCTTGGGACATGTGTGTGTGTAAATTGCACTTAAGTTTAATTTCAGGGGTGCAGGGAGGGGTTCTTTGGACCCCCCTGCACCCTTGAAATTGAATTTTCAATTTGCGATTCGCAAATTGAAAATTGCAAATTGTAAATGCCTTCCCATTGATTCCTATGGGCCTCTTGGCCCATAGGAATCAATGGGAAGGGTTTTCCTTAATTGCGATTCGCAAATTGTGAATCGCAATTAAGGAAAAATAAGAAATCGCTAAAAAAATGCGAATTATTCATGCATTGCCGTTTGCGAATCCTTAATTGCGATTCCTTAATTTTCGCAATTAAGGATTCGCAAACGGCAACATTGATGCATGTGGCCGTTAGTGTTTAATACCAAAATCTATATTTTGGAAGCATTTTTTTAAATCTTAAACTTAAATCTTTTTACACATTTTGTGGCAGCCTATCTTATACAGTGTGTAATAGTGCATTTCCCACTGATTAGCTTCACTTTAATTTATTTTTAATTTAAGATGTGAGTCATTTTATATGCAGTTGCCTAAAGGTGAAAGGCCAAATTGATAGAGAATTTTTTGATCTTCTTAGCCACGCCTTTGACCCTGCCCCCACCCCATTGTATTCTGGGTCACAGTTCCCCCAAAAATGTAATGCATTTCGATTGGTGCTTGTACTTGCCCAAAGCAGTCCTATTTTTTTTATGTATTTATTTATTTATGCAGGGTTAGACAGCAAATTCCTGCCTGCACTTCCACTTTGCAAATGAGGATTTCATGCTATTTCCTTTTCATATATTTTTTTTATTTACTGATCCTTCTTGGATTGTTAAATTAAAAAGGTCGCCACGTCACCCACAGGAGTCATGCATGACTCATGCACCCGCCCCGTCATTGTGCTCCCCCGTGTTTATTTTTTCTGACGCTGTACAGCATGAACAAAAGTAAGGCGGTGGCGGAGCTCTACCAATGCTTGTTTCTTAAACGAGTGAAGCTGGCCAGGGTGAGTGTAGATGCACTGCTTGCTGCCCCAGACCCTCTACTCCCCTTTTGTCTCCTCTGTGGCCCTTGGTCTTGTTGGGGGACACGCACCTACGCAAACCAGAGTCTGCTGAGGATGGAAATGGAGCTCTCATCATCAGGCCAGAGAGGCTCTCCTGACCATGTCATGCTGCGCGTGGTGTCATACCAGTGCTTAATTTGTCTAAATAAATAAGTGCCAGGGCCCTCATCAGGAGGCCATTGCAGCTTGCACCACACATTGCCCCTGCCATGCTGCCAATTATAGTAACAACTCAACTACTAACGATCACACTCTGACAAGTGTGATAATTCAGACACTTTCAAGGCCCCAAGCTATAAGAATGGCTTGGGCAGCAGTTAGTACTCATTTTTAATGCATATTGAATTAATAATTAACTGTTGTTGCAGTCATCTCTAAATTAGTCAGACAGCGCTACCTTGTAGCAGACTGTCACAAGCACAGGTGTTGACAATTAAGTGCTGGTGCCGTGCACCGCAAACCACCGACTCATACTAAGCCTTGTGACATACATGAACCGCAGCCTCCCTGCCTGTCGGAGCCACTGCTGAGCAATCTCTGCCCTGGGCCTCTGAGCCCTCCTGGCACTTTCATGGAGATCCATAGAAGGAGGGTGAAGGTCAGCAAGGAATCTTCCAGTGGGGACCCAGGGTTTATTCTAGTGTCTGTGAACTGGATGTCAAAGTTCAACATCTTGATGACTGGTAAATGCAGTTCAGATATTAGCACACTTGCTTACAGCAGTGTATTTGTTATCAACCAGTTGAACTTACTTTGGCCTGACCAGTGCCCTGGGCTACAGAACTCACACAGGATGCACGAATGGCATGAGGGGGATCTCAGGAGTTGATCTGTAGACAAGTGGATTCTTACAGGGTTTGCATGGATCTGCTCCTAGAGACCACACGCAGCTGACCCAATACTCTCCAGGCCAGCAGAGGGAGCCAAAGTGTTCTTCAAGCCTCAGTGGGGGCAACTGGAGGCACAACCAGGGCCGGACTGGCCGTAGGGACACTGGGCATTTCCCCAGTGTGGTGCCAGGGTGGGGGCAGGGCCGGACTGGCTGCCGGGCAGTTTAGAATGCTGCTGAGCTGGGTCTGATTTCGTTAATGGGGACCTGCGTGAGCTAAACAAAATTCGTTTTGCTTTTGGTATTTCGAAGCACACGCAGGTCTCCATGGACGAAATCAGCCCCCACTGCAGTAAAATCAGGCAGCAGCTCGGCAGCATTCCAATTTGCCCGGTAGCCAGTCCGGCCCTGGGTAGGGGCCAGTTTTGGACCCCGTAGGGCTGTTTTTGTTAACGGGGCTGGTTTTGCAGCATATCTGCAATATCGGCCCCCTGCAACAAAAGCATCACAAAGATTTCCACTTCCACCCCCTGTCTCCTCCCCCCACCCCACCCCCCACGGGCCGGCCGAGATCTTTGCCAGGGCTAGTTTTGGTTCCCAGTCTGACCCTGGGCACAACAAGCAAGTCTGGGAGTGAAAGGGGCTCACCACAACAGATGCTGCGGCTGTTCCACCTGAGCTCCACGCACTGGTGTTACATACGATGACAGGTCCAGCCCTCCTCTGATCAACTCCTTTAGGCCCCCTCAAGGCAAAGTTCTTCTGCAGAGGGTCTCTCTAGTCCATCTTTGCAGCAGAAAGGGTGGGCTCCAGTCATGAGGCAGGCGCAACGCTTTTTCCACCAAGACCGTGGACTTCTAGTTCTCTTTCCAACCTGGCAAGGGAGCTGGCCATGAAAGACACCAGCCCTGGGACTCAGACATGTTCTGCTGTGTGGAGCCTGGACACCAGTCAGTATGAAGTCTCTTGAGCACTGACTTTGGGTGTCTGCCTAGTATTTATCCATGGCTGTCAGATGTAGAGGTGAATCCCAGAGCCCCTCTATGTTTTGGGTGTTGTCTAGTCACAGGGAAGTGGACGTTTTTCACAATGGCTGCCCAGCCACGTGTCTTTTGATTTGCAGATGTGTATACCTCTTGGGGAAGAGTGAAGCAGGAAAGAGGCACAGGCTGTCCCTGCATTTTAAAAATGAAGCATTTACCATTACCAGTGGAGTGGTGTGGCTCACTGGTTAGAGGCGGCAGACCCGGAAGCAGAGAACGGCCCGGGACCAGGGTTCAATTCCCAACGCGGCAGGGTTGTGGACCAGGGTCAGCGGACTCGATAATTCTCATCTCGGTGCCTACTCTAACCAGGGATCACACTCGGCAACTCTGGGCATTAGCTTGCCTCATCTCTACAACGGCCCCCCACATTCGCCGGGGATGCCTGGTTTCACCTTGGAGATACCCAGTAGGGACCATCTCACAGGGATAGCCAGGACGGGTTCCCCAGCGGTCTACAGCGCAGAGATACTCCTTCGGGAGTCAATTCTTGCGCTTTAGAAACCCGCAATTAAAGGGGGCCGACCGCTCCTCCCAACGGGATGGCTCAGCCTGGCGTCGTGACACCTGGAAAACACTACACACAGCGGTCTACAGCGCCACGACGCCTCAGGGCAGCAGTGCGCTTTACAAGACACATACATACATACATACATAACACCCCACCCTTTATCCACAGTAGCCTGGCTTATGTCAAAGAGGTGTATGGATGTTTCAGGCCCATCCACCAAAGCACATCTCTTCCTGGCATGCTTACGCGCTGTCTCTACCTTGTCAGCTATCCAAATTCTCGAGTTCCAAAATGGATTCCTGCCGCCATGCAGTACAGCACAACACATACATTCTGTACTCACTCAACCTCTAGGCACAGTGTCAGCATGCTTCCTCAATCCATGCCCCATGCTCATGAAATGAAGGACATGGTAGGTTGGAATTGGCAGGAGAGGCTGGTAGGCCACTGTCCATCTGAAGCCAAAGCGTGAAAAGGCCTGCTCCTTCCACTGTCATCATTTGTAGGGGTGTGTGAGGAATTCTGACCACCAGCAGAGTTCTCAGAGATTTGCCCACTCCATGCTCTGCGAGGAGTTCTGCGAAATTCAGCAAAGTGACGTGGAGCGGAGTTATTTGTTTTCTCGCGCAGCTTGTCAACGTTAAGTTGGCAAGCAAGAAAAAAAATCGTGTGCCAGAACTCCTCCTGGCGAGATTTCTCATTGCGGGCGGTCGCTGTAGGTCGCGACCGCTCGTGTTGAGAAATCTGCCACTCGCGTTGAGGAAGTTGCCACTCAAGTAGAATGTCTACTCAAGGTGCAAAACGAAGCAGCGCCCTCTTGTGCGATGCATAGTGCCGTTTGGGAACAAACTCCAGGCGCTAAAAATCAGTGTGAGCAGCGTGACTTACCACAGTCCACTGCTCGTGGAACTCATCGCAGAATTCCGCGAACTCCGCTCAGCCTAATTATTTGCTGCCACTGCTGTTCACTCTTTTTTACTGATAATGCCAGTGGAGATCATAAAAGAGAAGTGCCCTTCCAGACTACAAGTCCTCATTCTGGGCCTCTAGTCATTTCAGTGTTCCTCAGTGAACATGTGTGATTGAAGGTTTTTGATATTTAGTGCCAAAATGCCAACAGAGGTGCACATGCTCTCTACATCTGCACACTATGTTACAAGGTCCACAGTTACTGAAGGATTGGCTGCAGTTCTGCTCAGTTGTGCTAACACAACCCAGTGAGAGTGCCGCTATTGCCGGTCCTGAGAATTGAGAGTAGTGTTGCCCCACAAGTGTGCCTGCAGTGCTGCAGAGAGGAAACAGCATGCACGTGTGAACGTGCCTTCCTCTAGCAGAGAAGGCCTCCTGCTGAACCTGTTTCTCTCAAGCACTTTACCTTGCCAGTGGCATGGAAATGATCATGCTTTGTCTTTGTGAAAGGTAGCAGACATTCTTGCTGTCTGCACGAATGTGCATCGTCACTCCTTGTGAAGGAGGGTAATTGCTCAACGGCCTGAAGGATAGGACTTGGTAACCAGCACCATCAGAGCGTATTTTAATCCAATGGAAAGCAGCCTGAGACTGTGCCCTACACCCCAATAGGAAGGAGGTACTTGGTTCATGGAGTCAGGCCCCTCCCATGGTGTGACGCAGATGCTTGGGGTCCATGGAATCTGGCCCCTCACATGGTGTAACTCAGACAGAAGGTACAGATGTCAATGGCCACACAAAAGAAACTGCTGGCCCCAGAGGTGTGTTGCCTCACAGGTGTAATTAAAACACAAGTGACTCATGGCCCATGGAGTCTGGCCCCTCACATGCTGTAACTGGGACCAGAAGAACTGCTGCTCTGTGCAGTCTGTCCCTCACGGTAGAAACTTGTGTTCCACTGAGTCGTTCCCTCTCCCAGTTATTGAGACTGAAGGGACTTCTCTTCCATGACACATGTCTACATCACATGCTGCAGATTTGCTTTTTCCTAGTGTTCCCCTCTCATGTGGGTTGTTTAGGTGTCAGCAGTGCGGCACCTTTGATATTTCATCTCTGCCGCTGTAAAGTCTGGGGAGGACCAAGGATTGCACCACAGCTCTTGTTTGATGAGTACAGGGCAGTCACAGGGCTAGAATCAACCAGCTATCACATTCAAGTGTCAGCATAACTAAAACTGTGTTCTGAGGCCTGAGTTAACTACAGCAAAACTGGCACTGATATTCTTCACAGAACCACTGCTGGGTTCTGTACACTGGCTGTTTTCAAGGGCACAACTATAGTGCTCCCTTAGCCTGGGATCTAGTCATTTCTCCTTCTATCTCTCTCTCTTTCTGAAGGCTGGGTGTTACTCAATGGTGATGTTTAGCTGTGGTTGACCTAAGTTTCTTTGAGAAGAAAAGAGAACTCAAAACAATTTCTAGATCTGATCAAATACACTTGAGACTATAAATGGTAATGACAGGGCACACCTCATGCTAACAAGAAAGGTGCAACATGGATGCAATCAGTGTGTCCTGGTATGCATTCTGCAGAAACTAACTGAAAACACTGAGGATCTTCTAAGAGAAAACAATATTGAAGTCAACGGATTGCCAGAGTCTGCACTAAGAGGCAGCTCTGTTAATGTATATGTCCATGTGCAGAAGGTATGCTATCTAAAAAGGAGAAATATCCACATCAGTTTTTGATTAATATTTTTAGGACTATGTTTTTCATTTTTACTGTGGTTATTGTTAATTGGCTCTTGCACAGTGCACACTCTGCCATTAGTACAGCATCATAGCATCTTTTCATCGCGTACCAGCATCTGAATTAGTTTTATGGAGATCTGTGATAAGTGGAGCAGAAATGTCTGGATTAAAGGGTTGTGGGTTTTTGGTGGGTGAAACTCGTGGGTTGTACCAAATTGCTTATATGCAGGGCCACTGGAAATATGCGATTGTGCAGCCATGTTAATTGTCGCATAGTTAGATTTGCCGCATTTGCCACATAATCCATCATCTGCTGCATAATCTGCCTATTTTAACAACATTAATTGTTTCTACCTCAAACAGTTCAAAAGTTACTAAAACTGCAGCAACACATGTTTTTGAGTTGTGGAATGCCTTTTTCAAAACTAGACTGATCACCTTTAAGATACTTATTGCTATATTTGAGTATTAAACTGGTATAGATGAAGTACAACCAATCCCCAGACAGTGTTACTGAGTTTTAAAAAGACGAAATAATGAAGTAATACTATTACAAAATGTTCTGCATTATGCACATTAATATTCCTTTTCTTGCCGCATAATTTACTTAACCCTTCCGCATAATTTGGTCTTCTCCTGCTACATATTTCCAGTGGCACTGCTTATATGATTTCTCATTCAGTACAAGTGTCGACTGATCAGCAAATGTATATGTTTGATAACTACCTTTACAGTAATATGTTGTTAAAAACTTTAACATCTAGTTAATTGCATATTCGGGCTGTGTTGGGTGTATGTTCCGAGTTGTCCCTTTATGTAAATCGTGAATCTTGGCCGCTGGGTGCGAGGACTCATTAAAGGACCTGTACCTATAAGCGGTGCACCTGTGCCGCATTCCCATTAACTCTCCATCACCCTGAAACCATGGCAGTCGAAGTACAGGAACTTGTTAGTCTAACGAGCACGGAGACCGTGTCAGGCTGCTGGGACTTAGGAGGATGGCTATTTTCTCAGATACCAAAAGCATGGTTACAGTTCATCTCTTTGAGCCAAATCCCTCACTGCGGATGGAGGATGGTTCTCTAAACTGGGTGAAACCCCCTCCTCTCAGCGGTATGACTGCTCGTCGCAGTGGCGGAACACAAAATGGCAGCCCCCGCAGAATGTCATGCAGATTCCACGAGTCTCCATCTCTCATTGATATTCTTCGGCCTGAGGCTGAGTGGGGGCCCTTTAAAGGTTGCCTCCCATACTTGCAGTTGTCTCCGGCATGACTTGCAGGTGGGGGCTTCATTAAAAAATAAAATATACTTACCTTCCCGGGTCCCGCGTCGTCTCTGCTCATGATCTGCTCTCCTGCTGTCATGCCTCCAGCAGGAACAGGATGCAGGCAGCCTCCCTCCCCTCCCCTAAGCCAATCGCAATGCTGCAATGGCAGCGTTGTGATTGGTCGGAACGGGGCCCAGCGAGGCACCCATGGGGAGGCCATTTTCTCCATTTAGGTTGCATTGCAGCCTACATGGAGAAAGGGCAGAGTACGCTTGACTAGTTTGAGCGGCCCCAGAGGACGGACCAAACAGTCATCATTCTCAGCAGTGGGCAAGCCACTCCTCCCCTGCCCTAGAGCAGATGCATGACCAACCAAACCCTTCTGCTTTCTCACAGTGCGAGAAGCAGAAACATAAAATGGTAGTTATTACCATTTTATGTTTCTGCTTCTCGCACTGCGAGAAAGCAGTGAGGCGAAGCTCCTCCGCCCTAGTGGAAGAGCCGCCCCTCGTACTGTGTTACACCCCAGGCTCTTGGAGCATGCTAACAGGTGCGCCCATTTCTTTAGACTTTGTATTCTTAAGTGAGTGACGTCACGCGAGCAGACAAGTGAAGGAATGCTACAATTCTAGCCCGAGAGCTTCCCTGGTGCCTCATTGTCAGAGGCCTGTTGTGGAATCCTTCACTCTTCATGCGTTTGACCTTTAGTTTTCATTGTGTTTGTGCACCCAGCAGCCTACAACAAAGGCTAGAAACATGATCTGTGAATGTGCGTTGTTTGTTGGAGCCAGCTATACCATTTTTCCCAAACAAAGGGGTTCTATAAATAAACCACAGTATGGTTGGATGATAATTTTCATAGTCTAATAAAAAACATATTCTTCTGCGTGGAGGACAACATCTAAACGTGCGTCGCTGCAGATGCTCCGATAAACGAATGCCTGTCTTACGGCGCTTTATCATCAGCGTGGACATATTTTCTCAAGTAACTATTAGGCCCCAAATGCGAAACACGGAGTCCTAGAGTGACTGGTCACGGATTCGAACCCCCATGAGGCCTATCCGCCTGACCTCCTCAACAAAATGAGTGTCACTGGGTTGGGCAGTAGCAGGCTAGCAGCGCCTATTATTTCTGCGCTTAGAAGTAAATGAATTGGAGGGCTCAGCTGTATAGCTCGTTGTTTTCTTTACTCTGTTGCTATTTTCCACGTTCCCTGCAGCGCACAACAAAAGGAAGCCATATTTGATGAAGATGACTCCTTCCCACCCAAGAACATTAAGGTTACTCTATTTGAACGCAAGGGGGCGAGACCAAGCGCCAAGTGTCATGGGAATGTCGGGTATCCCAGACAGATGTGCCCCCCCCCCCCCCCGAAAACTGACAGCTCGTCACGTTTCTAGTAAACCCTCTTCTAAAAGCAGGGGTCATGCCAGATACAGAAAGCAAATGTTTTTTAGCACAGAATGGAACATAATGTGTATCCTCTTTTTGCACTGCATTTTAATGATGCACAAAACTGGATTATGCTCAGAAGCGCATGCATTTGTGAACTGAAAACAATTTACAGTGGTTATGTAAAGCTGATGATAAACTGTGTTACCGTGCAATTTGCAAAACAGTAGCGTAGACATGTAAATCCCCACTGGTGTAGCAAGGGTTCAATAGGCCCTAATGCAAGCAAAGAAAATGGCCTCTTGTATCGAAAAGACAAACATAACTAGAATACAGTAGGCCCCTCACACCCCTGGTGTCGGGTGCCACTGCACCCTATGCACTATCGATCACCCCTGCACACGTTCGTCTTCATTCAGAAGTATGACACCTTTTACAAATTTAACACAAACAGTCGTACAACTTTGGCATGAAAATTCTGATTTGCATGTTGAAGAGCAACTGTTTAATGTGTGCACAGTGTGTAACCCAGTTTCAGGTTACACACATTCCACTAGTGCTTGGCAGTTTTGCACCCGTGCAATTTTGGTGTCATTTGCACTGACTGGTGCTAAACCCCGCCTTTGTACCACTGGTCACTCCTGTATGCCATTTTTGTTGCACTTTACGCTGGGACATCTTAAGGATTTTAGGGTCCCCGCGTATTTTGGCGGCCCCTACAGCTTCTAATCGATAATCGAATTTCAGCTTTTTCATGCCCCTTTGGCCAGGTGACCATACCTGCACAGTCACACTGGTCCAGCTTCTAAATGCGTTTCTATCTATTAGTCAGGGATTGTGATGTGTGTTTTCAATATTGTAATATAACAGTGCTCACTAATATTATTGTAAATAGCTTCTGCGAGCGACTGCCATCGCTCATGTTTTGTTCTTAAAGGAACTTTTTTATGGATGTTGCATAGTGCTGGAAAACAAACATTTCTCTGCAGCATGTTCATAACAGGCTCCCATATATCACTCATATTAAAAATAAACTAAAGACAACTGGTATTTAAAACAATCTAAATTTAAAGAATCATCCAAGCTCTTCAGGGCAGGACTGTGTGGCGAACAGAGCTGGATCTATCAGCTCAAGCCTCAGGCAGGCCCTGAGGCGCCCGCGAGGGAGAAGAAACGAGGCCGGGCCTCGCGCCGCTAAACGGCAGGGCCTGCGCTGGAACGGCGCATGCGCGTCAGGCCGGGCCTCGTCTGCTGTCAGAGGGCGCAACCCGTGCGCGCGGGGGCGGTGGGTTTCTAACACTTACAGGTAGATTCATGAAGCCAAAATCGGCTCGCAAAGGGCCAGATTCTGAGAATCCGGCCCTTTGCGAGCGCAATTTTTGCATTTGGGATTCATCATCCCAAATGCAAAAATCGCAATTATAGAAACGGCTAAATTGCAAAGAATCGCATTTAAGGAATCTCAATTAGAAATTCCTTAAATGCTATTCATGAACCTTTTTAAAATTGCGAATTCGCAATATGGGGCCGCTATTTGTGTAACTTCGTGGTAAATAGCGAAAACTTAAAGTGCATTTTTCTAAGTTGTATGTTACACACACACATGTCCTTTGGACATGTGTGTGCGAAACACCAGTGTACATTTGCATTTCAGGGGTGCTACAGGGTGTCCTTTGGACACCCTTGCAGCCTTGAAATCGCTTCCTTATTTGCGATTCGCTAATTGCTAATCGCAAATAAGGAATGACTCCCCATTCATTCCTATGGGCCTTGAGGCCCATAGGAATGAATGGGAAAGCCATTCCTTATTTGCGATTAGCAATTAGCGAATCGCAAATAAGGAAGCAGTAGAAATCGCAAAATAAATTGTGATTTCTACATGCATCCCGTTTTGCGAGTCTTTAATAGCGATTCCTTAATATTCGCTATTAAGGACTCGCAAAAGAGGACTTTGATGAATCTGGTGGTTAAAACCGTGAAACAAGAGAGCAATTCTTGCGGCGGCCTATTCTGGTTCAATGCTGAACTTTCATGTCTTAGAGTGGCGCTTGGTGCCTTCTAACGCACGCAAGTCCAGTACATTGGTCGCAATGCAATCGGACGTGTTTAAGAGCAGTACACGACATTATTTTGGGAATATAGGCGCCGTGAGAGGAGGACTTTTACTTTCATTTTCTAAAATATATCATTTGTAGAATACGCTCAGAATATAGGGTGACCAGATTTTCAGAGCAGTGTGTGTGTGCCTTTGTGTGTGTGTTTATTTTTTATTTTACAATCCCTCCCCTTTCTGTGAAGAGCTCCAGGGTCCGGCTGCTACCGATTCACACCTCATTAATCTCCGCTGTGCTGCTTCAGTGAGGCGAGGAAGCACAGCAGGAGGGTCTAAACAAATGAATTTCTGTCCCCATTTGTAAGAGGGCTAAATGTGGCCCCTCACAACACTGTTGTTAATCTGCAGGTTGACGGACCTTTTTGTTTTTTTAAGGGAAAGTGTCAGGATGCTGGGCCAGTCCTTCAAAAACCTACCCTGTCCAAGCAAATTCGGGAAATCTGGTCAGCCTATCAGAATAAGTACATGTTATTGTGCTGACGTGATGGGAAGGAGCAGAAGGACACAAAAAGAACGGAGTGTATTTAATAGGTCTTTCCGGAATGGGTGGAGGGTGAACACAAAGTACAGTGTAAATTTCCTTGTATTTTTGTTTTCTATAGAGAGGCAGGGAATGCACCAACAATATATTGCTCATGCCAACTCTAGTGACTCTCTTTAGGAAGGCTCATCTGCATGGACGTCATTTAGAGTAGGGCCGGACTGGCTGTAGCGGCACCAGGCGTTTCCCTGGTGGGCCGGAGGAGTGGGGGCTGGTTTTGCTGCAGAGCTGTAACTAAAGTGGGAGCAGTGCTTTTTTCTAGCACCCCCTCCCTCCCGCTCCCAGGGCTGGTCGAGCAGCAATCTGCCAGGGCTGGTTGCTGTTCCCAGGTCCCTGGTTTAGGGGTCGGCAGGGGTTGCAGATGTTGTCGCTATTTTACCCCTTACACCAGTGACACTGCTTTTGTGATCCCCTGCCGCATAGCTGGCAAAGTTGGTGCCTAGAACACAGGCATAGTGGGCTCCACCATACTTTTACGCCCATTTTTAGGTCAAACCCTGCAACAGCACACGTGCTGTGCTTGCAATGACCTTTTGTTTCTAAAAAATGAAACAAAAAAGGGCTTTGACCCTTGTCACCCTCATTTCCCTGCTTTTCATTTGTTAGTTGGTGCTGCTTCACTACTCTGTGTCTTCTTCGTGTGTTTATCACTTTGTGGAGCGTGGGCCGAGTACAGATTGACAGGTTTATTGTGTCCTTCCACTGCTAGCACCCAGGCTCCGGCAGTTTAAAAAATATATAATTCATACACGTGTTGCGTCCCTCTCATATTACCTTGTTACCTATTTTATTTTTCTAGAGCTGAAGTACCCAATACACAGCTGGGTAGGCCCGGACTGGGATCGCAAACCAGCATTGGCAATTACGTCCAACCGGCGGTGAGGGGGCGGGGGCACTGCTGCTGCGCTTTTGTTACAAGGGGCCAATTTTGCACCACTGCTGCAAAACGGGCAGCCCCCTAGCAAAACAGCCCCCCGGTCCAAAACCGGACTCCACCCTTCCGGCCCACTGGGGAAACGGCCAGTGCCCACTACGACTAGTCCGGCCCTGCAGCTGAGATGCATCTTTATATCAAGGGTCACAACATCATCAAACCTGCCTTTTTAATCCAACACGATTTCACAGTTCTTAAGCCCATACTTGTACAAAGAAAAAATAGAACAACAAATCATACAGTGTACAATGGTGATAGGTAAAACGCTAGAACTTGCTGAAAGTTTGAACTATGGCGTGGTTGCTTGACAGTTGTGGCTGTATAAATGTTATTTACATTGTGAACTACCAGTCCTGAAAACTGGATGACTTCTTTATTCTGTGATAATCTGGAGCTAATTCATGTCTTTTGCTGAAAGAAATTTAGCTGACTCTTTGATGCTTTAGACAAGGTTATCCAATGTAGATTTAGGGCAGCCAGGTCTTGGCCAAACATTCATGAAATCCTCATAAGGCACCTTCACCTAAAGTAACCTAAATGGAATTTATTTACCTAGTCAGCAGAATGAAGAAAGTCTGGCACTGATCTGGGGCTCCTGGATGTATTTGGACACCCCTCCTTTAGATGCAAAGGTGATCGTCAGGAAACAACGATGTGCGGTCACTTCCAAGAGAAGGTGTACACACGAGAAGTATGGGCACCTGCATGCACTTTCACACTAATTTGGACACCAACATGTATATTCCATCTTTATCGAGGTAATTGACATACAGTTTATACAATAATCTATTGGATACATACAAAAACTGTACATGGGGCTGTTATTTTTGTTTTTTGGGTTTTTTTTGGGAAGTATCACTACGACGATTATCTGGCGGATGTGTCCTTGGGGTGGTTGAGCGATGCGCAGCGAGCCTTTTTAAGTGCCCCGTTTGAACTGGATGAGGTCAGGGAGGCAATCATGCATATGAAATCGGGCAAGGCCACCGGGCTCGATGGCATCCCTATTGAATTCTATAAAACGTTTATTGATTTCATGGCGCCAGTATTGCGGGAGGTTTATGAAGACGCGCTGTAAGTGGGCCATCTCCCTGCCTCCATGAGAATTGCCCTTATTACATCCCTACTCAAACCGGGTAAATCCGCTACTAGCTGTGACTCCTATAGGCCTTTGTCTTTATTAAATTGTGACGTGAAAATTCTTGCTAAACTAATTGCAGCGCGCATTAGCCTCCTCCTTCCCGATCTGATTCTTCCAGACCAGGCCGGATTTGTTCCTGGCAGAGTGACGTCGCACAATCTCCGTACCTTCTTTTCGATCCATAACTCCGTCCACGAGGACCTCCCTATGGCGGCCATTTTTTTAGACGCCACCAAGGCGTTTGACTCGCTCGAATGGGATTATGTGTTTAAAGTACTGGAGCGAATGGGGTTCCCACTTATATTCATTTCCTGGATCCGATTATTGTACACACGTCCGGTGGCCAGAGTCCTCATAAATGGGAAACTATCTCCGGAATTCAAAATCTCCAGGGGGACGAGGCAGGGATGCCCCCTGTCCCCGCTCCTATTTGCTATAGCCACTGAACCCCTGGCTGCTAAACTACGGCAACATCACCGGGATAGTGCACTGTGCTGTTTTCAGAGACAAATACTTATCTCTCTGTATGCTGATGATATCACCCTTTATGTTCGCCACCCCGGCGAAAACTTGCACCCCATCCACAGAGAATTTATATGGTTTGGTGCCCTTTCTGGAGTCCAGATTAACTGGAATAAGTCTTGTATTTTCCCTCTTACTGCCTCGACACGTCAGTTTCCACTTGAGTTCCCGCTTGCCTGGTGTGAGGGAGATTTTAAGTATTTGGGTATACATATAGAGAGAAGTAGAGAAGAGCTGATTCGTGCTAATTATGGCACTGTAATGAATAAGATCAGTGACAATGTATCCAGGTGGATCACACTCCCCCTTTCCATGGCTGGGCGGGCCTCACTGGTTAAAATGGTGATTCTCCCTCAACTTTTGTACCTTTTTTTGAACATTCCTTTTCATCCCGGACCCTATTTCTTTAGGCTGCTACGCTCGGAGTTGCTCCGGCTGGTGTGGGGCGGGAAGACACCCAGGCTCAAATGGGAGATCCTGGTTCGACCGTTCTCGCAAGGGGGCTTTGGTGTACCGGATTTTGAGCTTTATTACCGGGCGGCTCAGGCCCACTATGCACCAGCAGAAATATATGCCTCAACTGGCGGCCGAACACTGGTTGGCCCACCCGACCCCCATTGAGGGCGCATTCTACTCCCAGATTGAGGGCAGAGACAAGACTCCTAACACGGTGTCTAGCACTGTGACGGCGTGGAATTCCATTACCCTGAAGATGGACTTACACTTCCTATATGCTCCGCTAGTGCCGCTGACCTACCACCCGCAACTCCCGCTCCTACAGGAGGCTGGCTTTCAAAAATTGTTGAAAAGAATCCATGTCACTAAATGGGGGGACCTATATCATGATGGCACCTTCCGTACCAAAGATCAGTTATATGAGGGCATACAACCGACACCTCTAGACTTGTTTTACTATATTAGGCTCAGGCACGGGCTACGGGCCATCACGCCAGACTTCCCCTGCGAGCCCCCAGTGCTTCTTCTTCTGCAGAACCTGCTACTTCACGACAATCCCAATAAACTAGTCTCCACACTCTATAAATCTGTCCGGGCCAATATGACTTATACTGCACTGCCCGCTAGGCACAAGTGGGAACAAGATCTAGCCCTGACCCTTACAGATGAACAATGGGAGTTCTGCCTGCAACAGACCGAGCGCATTTCCTCTAACAGCCGTTATAGGATAATTCACTATAAATTCCTACACAGACTATACCACACTCCAGCGCGCTTACACAGGTTCCAGCTGAGACCGACGGACACGTGTGACAGGTGTGGGGCTCCTGGGGCTGACTTCCTTCACCTTGCATGGGGATGTGCCGAGGTGGGCCGATACTGGTCCCAGGTGCTTCATGCATTGTCCAAGATGATACACATGACGATAGACCCGTCCCCACTGGTAGCTCTGCTTGGGTATGTTGCACCTCTCCAGGCGGCACACCGCAAATATGTGGCACTAGCTATGCTTTTGGCTAAACGCAAGGTGGCCTGTAGGTGGGGGAGAGGAAGGGCGCCCAAGTTTAAGGATTGGATGAATGACATGGTGTACTGCCAAGAACAATTGCATACTTATTCCGAGCTGCTGCCGCCTACTTCTAGGCCTACTGACATTTGGGCCCCATTGCAATGTTATTTGATAACTGACCCACTGTATGATGATGGCACCTGAGATTGGGATGGTGAGACGTTGAAGAGTTGCTTTCTGGGCCTGGTCTGAGGGTCCTGGACTGTTCTGCTGCGTTCTGGCATGATGTGTTTACTGCCCCCCCTTTTGTTCCCCCCCCCCTCTTTTCGCCCCCCACCTCTCCAGTTCTAGAACATCTGTGGATTGCTCATACACCCGTGTCGTTGCCGGGGTACTCTCCGGCCTAATGACGTCTGTAATATGTACGCCGTTACTATGTTTTTGGACTCATGGCTTTGTTGACTGCGTGCCTTCCCCCCCCCCCCTGGGTTCACCTAGACACCGCACATGCTCATGTTGATAAAATTTAAACAAAAAACTCGAACAATGCAAGACACATTGATTTGGATATGTAGATGATGCATTTGTCACTTGGTTTCTACTGTTTGGCGCGATTACATCGCACTGATGCACCTTTGTTGTTACTTGTCCTATAAATTTGCACTGATAGCGGCCGGCCTCCGGGTTGTTGGCGAGACGCTGTGTAATCCTGACAATGCTCAATAAATGTTTAGCACAAAAAAAAAAAAAAAAAAAGTATCACTACGACATGTTTTTCCTCTGCTGTACCTGTAGACTTTTGTTTGGCTTTGTCTACTTGAGATTTGAATGGATATGAACATTTATATTAAACATTTTGCTGTGTAATTATCTAGCTGTTTAAGAGAACCATTTACAGTCTGAAGTAATCCAGGTATTATTTTCCACATTATTTTCATGTTTTGATATTTATCCCTTTCGGAGAGAAAAAAAAATATGCAAACCTATTTTAATTAAGGTTTTTCGTTATTACTTTAGGTTTTACTTTTAATAGGATTTCTTCTCTTGTGATCAATTTCTTAGATGGCATTGGGTTGAAAGGTCAATTAAAGGACATCCACTCTCGATTGAGATCAGGAAGCTTTCACAGGGAGTAGTGAGTGACATAGCCAGTGTCATGGACACTAGTGCGAGGAAGCAAATACCCATAGGACCCGGATCCCCCAGCATGCTCCCGCCTCCCCCCAAGGAACCAGAAAACCCACAGTTAAATCATCCACGGAGATTTCGGTGGGTGTAAAACGGCCATGTTTAATAACACCAATTCATAAACATGACAAAGCAATTGTTATGCATACTTAATATCACAAAACACTTTTAATATTGACCTACACGATCTTCTCTAAGATTCTTGCCCCCCAGCACTAAGGGGGGCTTCTGACTCGCATCTCCCGTGCTGAGCCTCCCACGCAAGGTGCAACCCACCTGCGCCCTTGAGTGATGGGCCCCACCTCTGATCCTTGTACGCCATCTCTGGGGCCCACCCCCCGGCCACCAGGCTGCCCAGGAACCCAGGAGGCTCGTAACCTGTCGCCCTAACCTCCCCAGCCGGTGGCCACCTTTTCCCAGCGGAGAGCTTTCCGTCTCCGCCCTCAGTGCTGGCCTAGGGAGTACGCAAGGTGGACTCCCGTCCATTCTGTAAGTCAATGTCACTGTTCGCAGGTCTCTTTACCGCAACACGCCCCCTCAAACCACTGAGCTAAGGGACGGGTGGGTGGGAGTTTAAACTTTGACTAGGGGAGGGGAGGGGGCGACGCCAACAGCGAGCTCAGCCGGTCCGGTGCAGGAGAGGACAAAGAGACCGGGGCCACAGCAAACCGGAACCTAAATAGCCCCGGTCTCCGCCCTCTCCCACACCGGAAACTTGTCACTCCTGCCCCGGAAGTACTTGGCGGCCGGTCGCCTATTGGGCTAGCCGGCCGCCCACAGACTGCAGGGCGGGGCGGGGGCCGTGTGGCCGGACCCTAAGAGCACGCTCCTTGAAATTCGCGCTTGGCATAGGCAGCGATTTTATTGTGGAGTGCACCAGGGTTCAGTGGGTCCCCAGTCCTCTGGCCCAAGTGCCATGGGACCAGCTTCACCAATGGAAGCTAGAGAGGAAAATGTCCTTGGAATGCTGAAGGCCATGAACTCATGGATGCCCTATTCCTGAGGGGTCTGCACTGTGATATCAAAGGTCGTGGCCTGGCCTAAAACTGCCTGTGTGAAGGGAGCTCTCAGTGTAGTGTCTGAAACCAGCTAAGGATTTATTTGGATTAAGTTTATCCGTGTTCTGGGCTAGTGTTTCCATGTCTGCCTTATTTGTTTGTGTTTTAGGTCGAAGCATGCAACAGCGCCCATGGGTTGTGCTTGCAACAATCTTTAGTTTCTTTTTTTTATGAAACTAAAAAGGGCTTTGAGCCTGCCTAATATATTTCCATTGGAAGGCTTCCTTGTCGCACTTTTTTCTCTGCTTTTCTCTGCTTTCCATTTGTTAGTGGGTGCAAATTCACTTCTCCTTTGGAGGTTTATCCATTTGTGGAGCATAGACCAAGTACAGGTTGTTTATTAATGTCTTTACACTGCTTGCACTCGCAATAGGGTAGTATAAAAAAAATTGCTACCCCATTGTTATTTGCACCCACAGCGTCCCACCCGTATTCCCTTGTTGGTTATTTTATTTTTCTGTACTCCCCCAAGAGTGCATCTGTTTTTACTGTTTTCTCCCTCGTGTGCTTCTCCGAACATCGCTCATTGTTTCTGTTCCCCCAAGTTGTGGGCTCGCTTCCTCGTCTGATTTCCCACTTAAGCCGCCACTCTCCTGAGCTCCATGTCTTCTGTCAGCTCGTGGGCTTTCCCTTCCCTGCAGTTCTCCAGACCCCCCACGCTCTGTGTTACTCAGGGAGTAAGAGCAGGAGACCTTACTCTTCAAAGGATCCGCACAGATTTCTTGGCGGTGTTGGGAAAGAGGTGAAACATCACTCACCCAGGTACGTGTGTACAAGGAGTGTGCGATCCAGTACATTGCATGAGGCTAGGATAGTGCTTAGTGCAGCTGCAGGAATTGAGATCAAGACATCCCTGCTCTCTGTATGTATTGTATGTTGTTTATTTATATAGCATTTAATACCCTGTTGCAGAACGCCAAACCGCCTTCACTGTCAGGTACGCTTTGTAGTTACTTTACACTTCTATGCTTAGAACACTGAAGAAACATGCAGGTGCTTCTTAGTAGCTGTACTTGATTTGTGCATGTCCCATCTTTTAATTCTGGTTGGTTACTTTTTGGTGGAAGGATGGGAGCCCTGTTCCTGCTGCTTCTACAAGATAAACTCATGCTTGCCAGGAAAGTGATTTCTGGAGCGTATCAAAGCGCTGAGCAAAAAAGACACAAAGTTGATTAGTTTTCTTTGGAGCAATGTCTGCACCTCCTATTACTTCCATTCCCTTCTGGGGTTTTTTGTGCAATTTTATACAGCAATACCTCGAACCAAAGTTATTAGGTGCTTTTACACAAAAAACAGTTACATTACTCAAGGTGAGTGCACAGGGAGATTAAGTGATTTGCCCAGAAACACCGGCTGCTCAGCCAATGCCGAGACTTGCACTTGAATTCCCAGTTTCAAAGTCGGCAGCTCTTGCCGTTACGCCACAATACATCCTCTTCTCTCCTCTGCCGACCCCACTCTTTGTGCCAGGTCTAACAATCTGGTTAGAGATATACTCTCCTGTGGCCCAGAAAAATGTATGTAAAACGGTCAGATGGAAATGGAAAAAACATGGCCTTAGCTTGAGGCTAGTAATTAACACCATACTTTTAAATGCTGTCATTGATTGAAGCTGCAATACTTCTGGTGAGAGGAAACATACAATGCTCACTAGTAGAAAGACAAGTATTGGCAAAGCCAATAGATCTCCCCAATGCGAGAGCTATTGGCTTTGTCAATGTGTTTTAGCCATGCTGCACGGAAGCTGTTCTGCTGTACAGCACAGCTGAACAAAACATTGACAAAGCCAGTAGCTCTTGCTTTAGACAAGACCTATTGGCTTTGACAATGCTAGTTTATTATGCCATTAGTGAATAATAGTGTTTTATTCATTATTAGTGAAACAAAAAAATGAAGCACCAGGTGCTTGGAACGGGAGCTTTGGTGGCAGCTGTGGTATGTAAAATAAAATGCATTCCAACGTATGTTGTTAGAGCGTATTTGTGTGTGATAGAGAACGGGTGCATGTGTCTCTATGTGCAAGCATATGTGCATGAAAGTGAGTGAGTGAGTCAGAGGTAGTGAGCATACGTGCGAATGAGCAAGATCGAGGGGCGGAGTTATTTAGATTTTGCACCTGTCTCACGTGCAGTGATGCAAACTGGCTCTCAGTGTTCATAAACTATTTACTTTCCTGCACAAACCATGTTTTTTGGAACATAGTGTCAAAGCAGCTCTAAAGTGCACTTTGCACTACTGTGCATGAAGGTGTAGTGACATTGGTGTTCCCACGCTACAACCCATGGCCTTCGACCCGGAACCCTTTACTAAAATTGTTAGCTAGAGCGTTGCACAAACAATTGATCTCTTCGAGGCAGTTATTAAGTTGGAGAAATGTTTTAATTTCTCTCAACCTTTCATACATTGCATGTGTGCTGCACTGCACAGTGTGTATCTAAAATGTGAACAGTTTTAAAGCTTGTCTAGGCATAATCATTTGTACTGGAACTGTTCCCTTCCAGTACAAAACCTATGCTAGGCATCACACGCACAGCTTTGGTGCAAAGATGTGTGCATGGCGCAAGGCAGCCTCCTTGTGCACCATCCCTACAGAAGAGAGCAGAGGCGCTATGTCTTAGTAGATGTGGATCTGAAATACTCTCTTCCTTGAAGCAATGCAGAGAAGCACCTTTGGCTGCTGCGTTGTGCTGGTCTGTAGTAAATGGGCCCCTGAGTGTCAGGAAGTATGAGTGCGAGAGCGAGTGAGTAAAAGTTTGAGTGAGTCAGAAGGAATAATAAAGAATGTATGAGGGAGCATGAACGAGAATGAGAGTGAGCTGCAGTAAGTGTGAGTTTTTGTAAAAAAAGAAACCACGATATAGGTGCCACCTTCTGTGGAGTCGATCTTGAATGCATCGTTACATCAGACCTGCAGTGTGCACTCGAGTCCCGGCCTCACTTTACTGGAGGACTCCACGCTCTCAATGTTTTAATGCTCTTGCCCTTGGTTGATACTTATCAACCCGACACATTATGACAGCTGTAAAAGAAAAGTCGCAGACTTGCACCCTTGGTGGAAATGAGTCAGCTGGTAACCTTTGGTCTGAAACAATTCCAACTACAATGGCATTTTCCTGAGTCTGGATCGACCGTCGGGTTACACGCAGATCCGCGCACCCGGTGCAGTACTTTCCCACCCCAAGCAATGCTGCAGGAATTCCAGCCTGCCGCCTACACGGCGAAGCACACCTTGGAGTAGGCACACGAACACCCTCGGGTGTCTCACAGTGATGGGAAGGATGGAACACACACATCCACACACCACACACACTTACTATTTTTTCCAGCAGTTATATTAACTCCACTAGGCCACTGCAAAGTTTATCCTGCAGAGTTCTACTGCAGGTGCCGTAACCCTTCGAGTTATCTTCCTGTTATTGAAACCTGTGACCCAAACGCGATAGCAGATCATCGCAGGGTATCTTACTGGGTGAATAAAATCCCCTGGTGCTACAGAGCTCTCTATAACATGCTCCCAGGTCACTGAAGGACTGCCAGCATGTCCATTTTATTTTTATATGTAACACCCTGCTGCCACAATATTGATTAGCTTTGTGCGATTTTGTAAAGTGGTTTTAGGACTCGCCTAGATAGGGCATGTGCTGTCTCTGCAAGACATTTTGTTTACATACATTGATCTTCCAGCCAGCTATGGCTTAACCCCTTCGAAGCTGATGACGGCCCCCAGCCGTCATGCATCACGGGGCTCGTGTGCTGATGACGGCTGTGGGCCGCCATAAACCCGCCCACTCACGATTCTGCCGCACAGGCGCAGAATCGCGGCCGCACCCAAGGGGTTAAATTGGTTAGTTTCAGTGTCACTCTCATGTCCTTCGTTCCTGTTTCTAATTGAATGGCTGCATTATATTCTCTTCTTGTGTTCCGCACACTCCAGGCTTATGGACCAAGTATTTGTAACCTTCCACTGTTCCCTTTTTGGAGCTTCTTTTTTTGTGTTCAAGCACTCCACCTGAGTGCTTGCATTTCAGGCCATCTCCCATACCGGCTTGTCAAACATCACCACATGTGCTTCTTTTCCGTACCACTGCCCTGTTCATATTGCTTCTTTTCTCTTGGCCCGCCTCTCATCCTTGTTACTTCATTTCCCTTGCCCCGCCTCCCATCCTAGTTGATTATTTTCCCTTGGCCCGCCTCCCATCCTTGTTGCTTCTTTTACCTTAGCCCGCCTCCCGTCCTTGTTGCTTCTTTTCCCTTGCCCCGCCTCCCATCCTAGTTGCTTCTTTTCCCTTGCCCCGTCTCCCATCCTTGTTGCTTCTTTTCCCTTGCCCCGCCTCCCATCCTAGTTGCTTCTTTTCCCTTTGCCCTTCTCCCATCCTAGTTGCTTCTTTTCCCTTGGCCCGCCTCCCATCCTCGTTGCTTCTTTTCCCTTGCCCCGCCTCTCATCCTTGTTACTTCTTTTCCTTGTCCCGCCTCCCATCCTAGTTGCTTCTTTTCCCTTGCCCCGCCTCCCATCCTTGTTGCTTCTTTTCCCTTGCTCCGCCTCCCATCCTAGTTGCTTCTTTTCCCTTGGCCCGCCTCCCATCCTAGTTGCTTCTTTTCCCTTGGCCCGCCTCCCATCCTTGTTGCTTCTTTTCCCTTGCCCCGTCTCCCATCCTTGTTGCTTCTTTTCCCTTGGCCCGCCTCCCATCCTAGTTGCTTCTTTTCCCTTGCTCCGCCTCCCATCCTTGTTGCTTCTTTTCCCTTGCCCCGCCTCCCATCCTAGTTGCTTCTTGTCCCTTGCCCCGCCTCCCATCCTAGTTGCTTCTTCTCCCTTGGCCCGCCTCCCAGCCTAGTTGCTTCTTTTCCCTTGCCCCGCTTCCCATCCTTGTTGCTTCTTTTCACTTGCCCCGCCTCCCATCCTAGTTGCTTCTTTTCCCTTGGCCCGCCTCCCATCCTAGTTGCTTCTTTTCCCTTGCCCCGCCTCCCATCCTTGTTGCTTCTTTTCCCTTGCCCCGCCTCCCATCCTAGTTGCTTCTTTTCCCTTGCCCCGCCTCCCATCCTAGTTGCTTCTTTTCCCTTGGCCCGCCTCCCATCCTAGTTGCTTCTTTTCCCTTGCCCCGCCTCCCATCCTTGTTGCTTCTTTTCCCTTGCCCCGCCTCCCATCCTAGTTGCTTCTTTTCCCTTGCCCGGCCTCCAATCCTTGTTGCTTCTTTTCCCTTGCCCCGCCTCCCATCCTAGTTGCTTCTTTTCCCTTGGCCCGCCTCCCATCCTTGTTGCTTCTTTTCCCTTGCCCCGTCTCCCATCCTTGTTGCTTCTTTTCCCTTGCCCCGCCTCCTATCCTAGTTGCTTCTTTTCCCTTGCCCCGCCTCCCATCCTTGTTGCTTCTTTTCCCTTGCACCGCCTTCCATCCTTGTTGCTTCTTTTCCCTTTCCCCGCCTCCCATCCTAGTTGCTTCTTTTCCCTTGGCCCGCCTCCCATCCTTGTTGCTTCTTTTCCTTTGCCCCGCCTCCCATCCTTGTTGCTTCTTTTCCCTTGCCCCGCCTCCCAACCTCGTTGCTTCTTTTCCCTTGGCCTGCCTCCCATCCTAGTTGCTTCTTTTCCCTTGGCCCGCCTCCCATCCTAGTTGCTTCTTTTCCCTTGGCCCGCCTCCCATCCTTGTTGCTTCTTTTCCCTTGCCCCGTCTCCCATCCTTGTTGCTTCTTTTCCCTTGCCCCGCCTCCCATCCTAGTTGCTTCTTTTCCCTTGCCCCGCCTCCCATCCTTGTTGCTTCTTTTCCCTTGCACCGCCTTCCATCCTTGTTGCTTCTTTTCCCTTGCCCCGCCTCCCATCCTAGTTGCTTCTTTTCCCTTGGCCCGCCTCCCATCCTAGTTGCTTCTTTTCCCTTACCCCGCCTCCCATCCTTATTGCTTCTTTTCCCTTGCCCCGCCTCCCATATTAGTTGCTTCTTTTCCCTTGCCCCGCCTCCCATCCTAGTTGCTTCTTTTCCCTTGGCCCTTCTCCCATCCTAGTTGCTTCTTTTCCCTTGCCCCGCCTCCCATCCTTGTTGCTTCTTTTCCCTTGCCCCACCTCCCATCCTAGTTGCTTCTTTTCCCTTGGTCCGCCTACCATCCTAGTTGCTTCTTTTCCCTTGGCCCGCCTCCCATCCTAGTTGCTTCTTTTCCCTTGGCCCGCCTCCCATCCTTGTTGCTTCTTTTCCCTTGCCCCGTCTCCCATCCTTGTTGCTTCTTTTCCCTTGCCCCGCCTCCCATCCTAGTTGCTTCTTTTCCCTTGGCCCGCCTCCCATCCTAGTTGCTTCTTTTCCCTTGCCCCGCCTCCCATCCTTGTTGCTTCTTTTCCCTTGCCCCGCCTCCCATCCTAGTTGCTTCTTTTCCCTTGGCCCGCCTCCCATCCTAGTTGCTTCTTATCCCTTGCCCCGCCTCCCATCCTAGTTGCTTTTTTTCCCTTGGCCCGCCTCCCATCCTAGTTGCTTCTTTTCCCTTGGCCCTTCTCCCATCCTTGTTGCTGCTTTTCCCTTGCCCCGCCTCCCATCCTTGTTGCTTCTTTTCCCTTGGCCCGCCTCCCATCCTAGTTGCTTCTTTTCCCTTGCCCCGCCTCCCATCCTTGTTGCTTCTTTTCCCTTGCCCCGCCTCCCATCCTTGTTGCTTCCTTTCCCTTGCCCCACCTCCCATCCTTTTTGCTTCTTTTCCCTTGCCCTGCCTCCCATCCTTGTTGCTTCTTTTCCCTTGCCCCGTCTCCCATCCTTGTTGCTTCCTTTCCCTTGCCCCGCCTCCCATCCTTTTCGCTTCCTTTCCCTTGCCCCGCCTCCCATCCTTTTTGCTTCTTTTCCCTTGCCCCGCCTCCCATCCTTGTTGCTTCTTTTCCCTTGCCCCGCCTCCCATCCTTGTTGCTTCTTTTCCCTTGCCCCGCCTCCCATCCTTTTTGCTTCCTTTCCCTTGCCCCGCCTCCCATCCTAGTTGCTTCTTTTCCCTTGGCCCGCCTCCCATCCTAGTTGCTTCTTTTCCCTTGCCCCGCCTCCCATCCTTGTTGCTTCTTTTCCCTTGCCCCGCCTCCCATCCTAGTTGCTTCTTTTCCCTTGCCCCGCCTCCCATCCTTGTTGCTTCTTTTCCCTTGCCCCGCCTCCCATCCTAGTTGCTTCTTTTCCCTTGGCCCGCCTCCCATCCTAGTTGCTTCTTTTCCCTTGGCCCGCCTCCCATCCTAGTTGCTTCTTTTCCCTTGGCCCGCCTCCCATCCTTGTTGCTTCTTTTCCCTTGCCCCGTCTCCCATCCTTGTTGCTTCTTTTCCCTTGCCCCGCCTCCCATCCTAGTTGCTTCTTTTCCCTTGGCCCGCCTCCCATCCTAGTTGCTTCTTTTCCCTTGCCTCGCCTCCCATCCTTGTTGCTTCTTTTCCCTTGCCCCGCCTCCCATCCTTGTTGCTTCTTTTCCCTTGGCCCGCCTCCCATCCTAGTTGCTTCTTTTCCCTTGCCCCGCCTCCCATCCTAGTTGCTTCTTTTCCCTTGGCCCGCCTCCCATCCTTGTTGCTTCTTTTCCCTTGGCCCGCCTCCCATCCTAGTTGCTTCTTTTCCCTTGGCCCTTCTCCCATCCTTGTTGCTGCTTTTCCCTTGCCCCGCCTCCCATCCTTGTTGCTTCTTTTCCCTTGCCCCGCCTCCCATCCTAGTTGCTTCTTTTCCCTTGCCCCGCCTCCCATCCTAGTTGCTTCTTTTCCCTTACCCCGCCTCCCATCCTTATTGCTTCTTTTCCCTTGCCCCGCCTCCCATATTAGTTGCTTCTTTTCCCTTGCCCCGCCTCCCATCCTAGTTGCTTCTTTTCCCTTGGCCCGCCTCCCATCCTAGTTGCTTCTTTTCCCTTGGCCCGCCTCCCATCCTAGTTGCTTCTTTTCCCTTGGCCCGCCTCCCATCCTTGTTGCTTCTTTTCCCTTGCCCCGTCTCCCATCCTTGTTGCTTCTTTTCCCTTGCCCCGCCTCCCATCCTAGTTGCTTCTTTTCCCTTGGCCCGCCTCCCATCCTAGTTGCTTCTTTTCCCTTGCCCCGCCTCCCATCCTTGTTGCTTCTTTTCCCTTGCCCCGCCTCCCATCCTTGTTGCTTCTTTTCCCTTGGCCCGCCTCCCATCCTAGTTGCTTCTTTTCCCTTGCCCCGCCTCCCATCCTAGTTGCTTCTTTTCCCTTGGCCCGCCTCCCATCCTTGTTGCTTCTTTTCCCTTGCCCCGCCTCCCATCCTTGTTGCTTCCTTTCCCTTGCCCCGCCTCCCATCCTTTTTGCTTCCTTTCCCTTGGCCCGCCTCCCATCCTTGTTGCTTCTTTTCCCTTGGCCCGCCTCCCATCCTAGTTGCTTCTTTTCCCTCCCACCCAAAAGGCTGCCTCCAGCTTGGGCTATAGTAGCTAACATGAGCCCTCCGAGTCCCCAGAGCAACTCGCATCTGGCTGTCCCGGTCTGCAAAACACACGGTCTGATGCTTAGAACCATTTCCATGTGTAAAATGAATGCATATGTGCATGTATCGTTTTGTGAATAGCCTGATTTGGTACTCACGCAAAAAAGTTATTTAGATGTGTAACATCACCCAACAATGAAGTGCTGCTATCTTTGAATCATACTACAGGGCCCGGGAGTGAATGTTCCAGGCTAAGGACGGTCTGGAATGTTTGCAAATACAAACTCGTACAAACTCATAGGTTTGTGGGCATTCACAAACTTCTTTCAGGCCCGTTCCCACCCTGCAGTCTGTGAGTGACTTAATCCTATGATGGACAGGAGTAAACCCCTTTTAACTGTAAGAATGGGCTCGGACCTCCTCCAAAGCTGGTGGCTGTGTAAGAGGATTAGTTTCTTCATGGGTAAAAAAAAAATTCCTGTACAAAAAAAACCCCAATTGCACCAATGCCAAGGAGCATTCACAATTGTACAATGACATATGCAGAACTCCACAGGACTGCCTGAAACTCTTTCAAGGCTACCCCTGGGAGCACACGACAGTCACAGGTTACCCTGAGCACTCGATTATTTCTTTGGGACTTCTGTCATTTTGCCCTCATAGGATGTGGTATATGTACAGAAGCAGATTTACACCTTACTTAGTGAATATGGACCCGCTTGGTATGCCACTGGTTTTGCACGGCCTTCTACCTTGTGAACCCTCTGAAGCACTACTTGACTTTATGCGCCCTACACAGCCCCCTGCAAGGGTGGTGTTTTAGGACTCTGGGAACAGGTGTTGAAGAGGAATGGTTGTGTTAGATCAAGAAGTGGTTCATTTGAAGGTAGAAGGTCAAGATGCTTGGACTTGAGATTCAAGACTTTTGCTTGGCTTGGAGACCATTGGCACATGTCCTGCCAATGCCCGATGACTCGCTGTGTGATCTTGGACAATCTTTTGGCTCGAGCTTCACTGCTGCAGCAGAAAAGAGGGTCTTGAAGCGGTCTCCTAGGCATACTTTTCCTGCCTTTAAGTTGCCGCCACAAAGAATGATGTGATCTCTCTCTCGACCTGATGTAAAATGCATGACTGTGCGGGCTGGCTCCCATGAACTGACTCAGGGTGCAGTACAGGAGAGCACAGGCAGCGCCTCCTACGTGAAGAAGACAGCGGAGGAGGCGTCCACAGCTGCTGCCTTCACTCACTGGTTCAAGTGCCTACTACAGGGATTTGTTTCTAAGCAGGGAGTTTGAATCTTGGCAGAGCTGACTCAGGATTTTATTTTTCCAATGTCATTTAAAATATATTACATTTGGGTTCAATGGTGGTGATCCTTTCAAGTGCCAGTATGTTTCATTTTGAGGCCAGTGCATCTTGATGCTAAGGCACACAGTGCCTAGCGCAGCACAGCAGCAAAGGGATGGAATATGACAAACCAACACAAACCCTTTATAGACTGGTGTTGTTCCAGTGCTTGCTGCTCTTGGCATGGGGTTAAGGAGTTAATTTCAGACTTTTGATATTTGTATCGGTCACTGCACAAGGGGATTACCCCCCAGGTCCCTACGTCCTCGACACCTTCATGACTAAGGGAGATAATCCATCTCACTTTGTTATGAAGGTGTCGAGGACTACGGGACCCGGAGTAATGAAGATTACCGATAAGTAATATGACATTACCCCCAGGTCCCTACGTCCTCGACACCTTCATAACAAAGTGAGATGGATTATCTCACTTAGTCATGAAGGTGTCGAGGACTACGGGACCCAGAGTAATGAAGATTACCGGTAAGTAATAGGACATTGTTCGATGTCGGGGATGCTGCCTGCCTTGTGCTTCAGTTCTACATCTGTCATCCACACAGATCTTTAAGAAATGGTGATTTACGAATTACTGACGCTCTCTAATATATTACACAAAGTATCTATTAATGTAACATCATTGGTGCAGGGCTCAAAAGGGAGGGTGTCCACCCAAAACCCTTAGAAAAACCTAAGGATTTCAAATAACAACAAAGCCATAAGCACACAAGATGCATATACAATTTGTGAAATCGTTTTTCAGATGTCAAAGTTCATTTTTATCAAATGTCCAATCTTTATTGGTTCTTTGCCTACTGTCAAAATGTGTTTTTTCTGTCATGGGGCTAAAACAAAACACAACCTCTATTTTACATAAGCTAGGCAATTGCCTCAGCTATGATCCAAGGGACTCAAGAACTCTGGTGTCTGGCTCCAGTGGACACCAGTGGTCGAGGGAGCACATCTAGGCATTCCAAAACAACAACCAATAACCATGGGCATCCCATGGGCATCCCACAGGAACTGCAGACCACTGCCATTTGAGGGCCGAATGGGATAGATTGAAGATAGAGGTTGTGACACTTAAGCCTCTAGGGGCTGGATCAACGCTCCACTAAAGGATAAAGATCTGCATTCCACTGCTCCATGGCAGATAGGCCTACACTTCATGGGAGAACCCCCTAAACTACCCCAAACTTCAAAGAACACAACAGTATAACTATGGATGCCATCCTTCAGCAAAGGGTGAGATATGCGTGTGGGGACATGGAACCGGAGAACCAGGATTGCGTGGTGAACATTGCCACAGGACTCTGTCATGCACATGGAGGATAACTGTCCAAATAGTGGCTGGCCTGGGCCGAGGACCTACTGAAGTGTAGCGCCCTGAAGGGTGCTCTCCAAGGGCCTGACCACGTGCCTCCTGTTCTCCCGGATATCTCAGCGACATTAAAGATCTCCCGCGAGGAACCTACACCACCTCCCTGTGACATATGGAGAGCGGTGCACTCTCAAGTGCCCACATGAGCTACTGAATCCCAACTGGTAGAGTGGAACTAAGACTTGTGTCTGGAGACCGGATTGTCTAGTCTGGAGCCCGAGAAATCTGGCCCGCATCTAGGACGTGTGGTTACTGTACTGCGGGGACCCCAACACTCATAAGCGCCTAGTTGAGCGGATTCACCTGTTGCATGACCCCACATGGCACCTTTTGTCGACCGTGCCGCATCTGTCTCGTGCCACAAGTTGACTGCATGCTTATTGCGTGTGGTGTCCGATTCATAGGGTGCAACCCCCGGAGGGTGGGGTTTCCTGTAGTAGTTCCTCATTCTACCTCGTGGCTCTGGTGAACTTGCGCCTGTGTGTGTGTGACCGGACTGGTCTGGTGCAACCAGTATCATCGTGCACGAGCATTGTGCCTCATTTCTAGGGGGGTTCGGAATTGCATATTTTCGCTGTGTGAGATCGGAATTGCCTTGTGCAACCCATCTCAGCATGTACTGGTCCTGGTGCCTCCTTTCTAGGGAGGTGCGGAATTTGCAACTCATTGTGTTTGAAATCTGAAGTGCCTTGTGTGACCAAGCACACTAGGTGCTGTGCCCGGATTGCCTGGGATAATCATGTACCGATCGGGGTGCCTCATCCTATCGAGAGGCTCGCCTGTGTTACTCCAAATTCATCCGTTGTTCCCTCTTTAAGACTCATCACGGTGGACCAACTGCCTTCTCCACACCCGGCCCCTCTAAAGACATCTTGGCAACGGGTTGTAGCGAGAGAGATTGAATGGGTTAAAGGAACGCTTACGAGGCAGTTTGGAAGCAGGTCAAGAGACTGCTTGACTCCTTTGTGTTTTGAGACCTGTGAGTAAACCTCCCGAGTGGCTGCTAAACTCTCCCTTGTTTACGTCTACCTGCTAATTAAAACTGCTACATATTCCCAAGGACCCAGAAAGTGTAACTTTGGCTGCATGCCGTCCAGTATCCAGGGGGCGGGGTTAGTTATCTTCCATTCTGGGGAATAGGACAATGGAGGTGAGCCAGATGGTGGAGGGACGCTCGGGCCCCAGAGTCTGCAGATGGTAAACCATTAACCTGCTCGGTACCAGTGGCACCGCAAAAAGGTGCTGAGTGCATATGTGTGTGTGTGAGATGCGGGCCATATAGACAGGATGATGCCTGTCGGCACGCATAACGGCGTGGAGGGAGTGTGTGGGAGTGATCATGTGCAGCCCACCTGTGATCCACAACACAGGGAGGTGGTGTTGCTGTATACGTTGATTGTTTGCCAAAAACGCAATACCTTTAACATTGAGTTTCCACACTTGACTGTACCCGTTGTGCTGTTAAAAGGATTCTAGTTTTGCGTATGTACGTAATTTTGATATCATGAACCGCATCAGTATGCTCTCTTGCAATTGCCTGGGGGGGGGGTTAGATTAGCAATTGTCCACAGTGTGCATTCTAATGATATAAAAATACAGGTGAGCCTATTGCTGCTGTAGCTCTTCCTGGCTGGGTCCGTCACTTCAGCCAACCAGACACTGCCGGTTCCAACATAAGCACTTTGTTGAAAATAAAAGTTGAACCATTGAGCATTGGATACGTCTCTCAATTCACTTTTTTCTGCTATTGGTCTATTCTCGGTTTTGGTTGTTTTATGTTAAGATTTTTCAGGGTGCCTCTGTATATCAGCTCCACCGTTTTTAGGTCGAGCAGACAGAGTGTCTGCTCGACTACTATTGTTGCCCATCAATGGGAATGTGGACACCGATGTGGACAAGCGTTTCCTTCGCGGTTTTCACCGCGGGAGCGCACGTCTCACCCGCGCATGCGCAGAGTAACAGCCATTTTTTTTAAAATTTTTTTTTTTTTTTTTTATTTCCCAGCCCCGAACCGAATCAGGTATCAGAGCGCTTCACATATAGGCAGCCCCCACCCCCCACCCCTCTGCATGCGCACACACAGGCGAGCGCATGCACACGCAGGCACACGGCAGACACTCGCTCACACACACCCCCCTCCCCCACAGTCACACACACGCACTCCAGACACATACACACACGCACGCACACACACATACACAGCCCGCCCCCCCCGCACTCGCGCGCGCGCACACACATGCTCTCTTCCTCCCCCCGCCCCCCGCTCAGCAACCCACTCACCGGCTTCATTCCTGCGGCGGCTCTCCTCAGCTCAGGACTCTTCTTCCCTCCTTCGGCACCCGCAGGGTAGGCTCCTGCCAGCTCCAGTGCTTGAAACGCGGCTCCGGCTCCTGCCAGCTCCGGTGCTTGAAACGCGGCTCCCATCGCGGCTCTTCCGTTGGAGGCGGGGTAGGCTCCCGCCCTCCTACTTCCTGTTTCCTGTTGTCGCGCCGGCCTGCCTGACTTCCTGGTCGCAGGCCGGCACAGTGACGGCGGTGATTTTTTTTTTATTCTTTGAGTCCGTTGTCCATTCCTGCCGCAAACTATCCTTCTGCATCCTCTGTTGTTCTCGTGTCTGTTTTTTATATTTGTATTTAGTCATTTGAAAAGTGTCGACGCGATTTGCATACTCAGTTTCTTGAAGAGTAACAACTTTCTAGTTTTATATATGTGTTTACATATATTTTACATAGCGCTGTGCGTGGATACCCGTGTGAACACAAACATCCGAATCCCAAGAGGTACACATGTCCCCCAGGTCTGTTGATGGAGAGGGGAGGGGCGGGGAGTGTTGCTTATGGATCCCTACAATGGTATTGCGCCTCCATATTAGAGGCCTGTGTATGTTGTGTGGCGGTGGCTATCGCAGAAAGGTGAGTGAAATATGGGAGGGATGGCATGAAAGGTTGAAATTCAAGGTTAACCCATTTAGTTGGACACATCATCACTGCAGGGACTTGGGGGGAGTCTTTCTGAAGGGTGTGCGCAGGGTTACCCAAGAGCGCCTAGGCGGTTGACATGCATTTCACTGGTGAACATGTTTCTTAGCTGTTAATTTGGAGTGACCCCTTGCTTTCCCTCCAATAACGCCTGCGTCACCCCGACCGGGGGACAGCGCCACTTTGATGATATTAGGGCGCGCAGTGGGAGGGCACGAGGCGGTGGCGCAGGTAGTGATGGTTAGGAGTGCCTAAGGCATAACCGCCACATTTTGTTAATCTGGAAAATGGAGGCAAAATGGAAATATACCCTTCTACTGCAGTATAGACCGAGACAAAGGAATTAGCCGCCGATCGGACTTTTCTGCAGCATAGGCCCCAAGCATAAAATCTTCAAATCCTTTGTCGTTAGCATAAATATTGTTGTTATTGTAGTCCCTTCATCTTCGTCCGATATTACCATTCGTAACCAATCAGTGAGCGGATTAGCATGCAACAATCACGGAGCTGTTCAAGAAAACTAGAGCAGTCTTATTTAATTTGTTCCTCACTACCAGCAACTGGACTGACCAATGGCTTTTTCCTTTTTTTTTCTTCATACATATATTTTTTTCTTTTCTCTATTCTCGTGTCCCATGGTGGTGTTCTTGTGTCCGTTTGAACATCTGTACCTGCGTGCCCCTCCTCCTTTCTCCATCTTGCTTTAGAACTGTCTCTTTTTAAATATTTTTCTGTAGTCTTTCTTACTTTATTACCATACATAGTACCACCTTTAATTCTAACAGTATTTCTATGCATCTTTCACTATCATTCTCTCGTTCATTTTATTTTCGATACAAGGTGACAGCACAGCTTTATGAGTGACTTGGCTGCCAAAATATTTCTCACTTTGAGATTAGGCAAGAGAAATGTTTTCATAACCATAGAGTGTGCGCACATGCCGGCTTTGTCTAATAATGGGGCGCGGGGGATACTTTAATGTACTGGTTGGCGTGAGCTGGATTCTTGCCTGCTATGCACTGCCCATGTGTTCGTGTCAGCTCACATTCCAGCCCCTGCACCTCTCCTTTCCCACCAAAATGTTTCAGGTACGCTGTGCCCATCGACCATTCCCAGCACTCCCTAAGCCTTTAATACTCCACTTTCAGCCATAGGGTAGCGAATAACCAACAAAATACACTGCCAGTCTCAGGCATTGAATATATGTGTGCATGTGTATAACGTGCGGCATTGAGAGGGGTATTCACAAGTCGGGCACAGTCCTGCCCTGCACCACTGTTCTTCAGGCACGTACACCGTGCTCCGTGTGTGCCCTCGTCTCGTCGGTCAAGCTGCACTTTATTAAACTCCATCTCCTAACACTGGGCCTGTTAAGTGCTTCCGAGGCAACCACATCTGATGCCCACGTAGCCGAACGATACTGCAGATTTCTAGAGAGCTGAAAGCTCTTTTGCCTTTCATGAGAGACTCAGCCTCTCCTGGATTTGCCTACGGGAAAGGAAGCAGGTAGTGTCAGAATAGCTGTAAGCATTTTCCCCATTGCATTGCCCGTACCTTTCAGCGTCTTAATAACTGCGATAAGGCACAATCTGTCAGTCTTATGGCACCATTTGGCTTTCCGTTTCCATGTACAAAGTACAACTTCTCCCATCCAACGGCTCAGTAATAGTTTGGGAATCATATTTAGAGCTGTGAATGATAACACAGTTGTTCTCAGTTCAGATCTGTTTCAGGCAACGAAGCAAGTGTGAACTTAATGCATGGGCCCATATGTTGTCTTAGGAGCCCACCACAGCCAAATGCCAAGGCTACGTTTTCTCGTTTCCACTCCATGCCTCGTTCTTTCACCACCCTGCACTACCCGTCGCTTTATCGCATGCCTGCACATTCTTTTTCATTCCTATGTCTCTCTGTTGCCGTGTTCCGATCTTCATCTCCCTCCCTCTTTCTCACCTTCTGACTTTTTCTCTGGACTGCAGAAGGAGGATGCAAAATAAGTCCTTGCCTCCAAAAATGAGTTCCATTAGGGGCCCTTCACTGGCATAAACTAAGCACTGGCCATTGTAATAATAATTTTCTTATACTTATTGCGCTGAAAATAATGTTGTTGCATTCAGAAGTATTACGCAAACGGATCAGGATGCTTCAACAGATGACATTTGCAGCACTAGAAAACGTATTTGTTCCTGTGAGATGGCAACTCTAAGCTTATCAACGGGAAGTAAGGCTAGCATTTAACAGTTGACTCGTACGTGAAATGTTTTTCATGGGATTTATCATGTTTTTACCTACTTCTGGTGCTGTGCGCTCAATGCAACACACACTCCAAATAACACTCAGTGGCACATAATTACACGCCACATAATTACAC
This sequence comes from Lissotriton helveticus, assembly GCF_964261635.1. Taxonomy (NCBI): domain Eukaryota; kingdom Metazoa; phylum Chordata; class Amphibia; order Caudata; family Salamandridae; genus Lissotriton; species Lissotriton helveticus. The sequence continues at coordinate 1,629,394,605 of NC_136065.1, read as the reverse complement.
TGCACACAATGCAACATACACTCCTAATACCACTCAGTGCGCCATAATTATATGCTACATATTTACACTGCGCTCAATGCAACATACACTCCAAATACCGCTCAGTGCCACATAATTACATGCCGCATAATTACACTGCACTCAATGCAACTTACACTCCAAATACCACTCAGTGCCACATAATTACACGCCACATAATTACACTGCACTCAATGCAACATACACTCCAAATACCACTCTGTGCCACATAATTACACGTCACATAATTACACTGCACTCAATGCAACATACACACCAAATACCACTCAGTGCCACATAGTGACACGCCACATAATTGCACTGCACTCAATGCAACAGACACTCCAAATACCACTCAGTGCCACATAATTACACGCCACATAATTACACTGCACTCAATGAAACATACACTCCAAACACCACTCAGTGCCACATAATTACACTCCACATAATTACACTGCACTCAATGCAACATTCAGTCCAAATACCACTGAGTGCCACACAATTACACGCCACATAATTACACTGTACTCAATGCAACATACACTCCAAATTCCACTCTGTGCCACATAATTACACGCCACATAATTACACAGCTCTCAATGCAACATACACTCCAAATACCACTCAGTGCCACATAGTTATATGCAACATAATTACACTGCACTCAATGCAACATACACTCCAAATACCACTCAGTGCCACATAATTACACACCACATAATTACGCTCTACTGAATGCAACACACAATCCACACAATACCACTCACTGCCACATAATTATATGCTACATAATTACACTGCACTCAATGCAACATACACTCCAAACAATACCACTCAGTGACACATAATTACACGCCACATAATTACACTGCACTCAATGCAACATACACTCCAACTACCACTCAGTGCCACATAATTATATGCTAGATCTTTACACTGCGCTCATCGCAACATACACTCCAAATACCACTCAGTGCTACATAATTACACTATCGATCTATCTATCTATCTATCTATCTATCTATCTATCTATCTATCTATCTATCTATCTATCTATCTATCTATCTATCTATCTATCTATCTATCTATCTATATATCTATCTATCTATCGCCCTCACTCTATCTATCTATCTATGGCCCTCACTCTATCTATCTATCGCCCTCACTCTATCTATCACCCCTCACTCTATCTATCTATCGCCCCTCACTCAATCAATCTATCTATCTATTGCCCTCTATCTATCTATCTGTCTATCACCCTCACTCTATCTATCGCCATCACTCTATCGCTCACGCTATCTATCGCCCTCACTCTATCTATTGCCCTCACTCTGTCTATCGCCCTCACTCTATCTATCCATCACCCTTACTCTATCGCCCTCACTCTATCTGTCCATCACTCTCACTCTATCGCCCTCACTCTATTTATCACCCTAACTCTATCTATCTATTGCCCTCACTCTATCGACCTGTTGCACTGTATCTATCGCATCACTCTATCTATCTATCTATTGCCCTCACTCTATCTGTCTATCTATCTACCGCCCTCACTCTATCTATCTACCGCCCTCACTCTATCTATCTACCACCCTCCCTCTATCTATCTATCGCCCTCACTCTATCTATCTATCTATCGCACTCACTCTATCTATCGCACTCACTCTATCTATTGCATCACCACAGCATCACTCAGCACCACCACAGCATCACTCAGGGGCACCACAACATCACTATGCGCTACCACAGCATCACTGAACGCCACAGGATCACTCTTTGCCACCACATCACTCAGCGCCACCACATCATCAATCTGTGCAACCATACAACAACAACTGGTTCAAATATGTTCTATCAATGTTTCAAGTTTTATTACAAATGTCACAAAAAGATGTTAATATTTCACTTCTGTTCTTGGATTTTTGTCACAATAAAATACACTGAACCTAATCTTCACAAAAGTTATTTACAAAAGTTTAAGCTATTGCCATTATAAATTACAATAACTTTTATTTAAGTATTACTTATTTAAAAAAATTAAAAGCCATTGTTATTTGTAATATCAATACATCTAAGTCACGTAAATACAACACATATTTCAGTACAAATGCTATAGGTGTCACATTTGCGAAATTTATAACCATTGGCATTGTTAATGACAAAGCTATTAATTTCGCTATTTTCAAAACCAACACATAAATAAAAGGATTGTCATTTACAATACCAATAGCTCAAACTTTCCTAATGCGAGACCTATTGCATTGCAAATGCTTGTTCTTTATGTTATAGAATGCCACCATAATATAGTTTCTATTATGCCTTGGTAATCCAAGAGAATTAGGGCGTAGGGTAGTATGAGGTATAGCAATGTTCCTATTGAATCTTAACATCAAAAGACTTTTTAATAAATGGGATGAGGGGTAGGGTGATATGTGTATTATTGAAAAGGGTAATTAAGGTAAACGAATTCTCTGCCAAATACCTCACGTAGGGAAACTGTGATTAATACAGCGTTCACAGTTGGTCTAGAAAAGTAGCAGTGGGTAGAATCCAATATTTAGGAACCGGTCATTTTCTAGATAGTTTCATCAAAATAGGCTGCTGCCTTCTTTCTCAACAAATGAGTCTGATGAGTGGCCTGCAGGTTCCAGGCAGACCAATGGACCAGGTTCACCACCTTCCCACCCCTCCGTCCCATCAAACTATACTTACATCTATACCTTTCAGCGGAGCATGCACGAATCACTTGCATTTTGAGAAGAGTTGACGGGAGCATGTGATAAAGTGGAAGAATAAACCATTGTGGGATCCTATCAGGGCTCTTCTGAGACTGCCCAAGGTCATCGGTGCTTCAGAAGCAAACCATTCGAGTGAATCGGCAGGTTTGCACAGTAATAGGACAGGGTAGGAACATATTGACAGAAACTCTGAAACACAGACAGATTTATTACCTGTAACAAAAGGAAGAAAAAACAAGTAAGCATGCACGGCAGGCATACCAGACGTATACATTCACACAAATATATGTCTGTACCCTCCGTTAAACTGGGCTCAATGATCTAAAGCCATCAAGTTAGTTCTGTTACGTCAAATCCCTATTGGTCAGTAGTGGCTGTTCGTGATATTATAGCGTTTAAATTTGGAAACTTCTCATCCAGTAAATATCAACAAGAGGCCAGATGTACGAAGATAGTATTTTGCTATTCCTAAATACCGATTCCGAAAAATAATATATGTACTAATTTTGAGATTTCCTAATAGCGATTCCCAGAAAGTAGGAATCGCTATTAGGGAATTGCAAATAGGAAATGCCATTGCATTCCTACCAATGGGTAATTTAGGAAATGCTTTTTTATTTCTTAAATACGATTTACAAATAGTAAATCACAATTTAGGAAAACCAAAGCCAAGGGCGCCTCTGGCTTTATGGCCCTCCTGGAGGAACTCTGAAATGCGTTGTGCACGTGTAAGTGCACATATGTCCTAACAGCATATGGGCGCTTCTTGTCGCAATTAAAAAATGCATTATTAGATTTTGCACATGGTTACCATACTCTTCAAGTCGATGATAGTAACATTTCCTAAATGTCCAATTTACATTTAGGAAATGCTATGTACATGGGCTTAAGGAATCGGAAATAGTGAATCCCTAGTTGCAATTCCTAAATCGCTGTCGCAATTTGCGACCACGAACGTACCTTTGTACATCTGAAAATGCCATTTAGCATTGCTTAACGGGCCGAAATAGTGATTCGGCCTGTAAAAAAATTCTAAATGACCTTGTACATCTGACCCTAAGATTCTGCTACTGCTGGCGGATCAATGGGTTGCCTGTAGAGGAAATTTTAAAATTACAGTTATTTCAGTGTAGTAATATCCAGTACTTTAATTTGGAGGAAACCGCTAGCAACTTTGACAAAGCTCAGGTGGCTAGCAATGGTTGAAAGATCTTTGAAAGTAAATTTGGTGCTCTGTCGAACCGGTGTTGACAGCTAAAGTTGCAAACTTGCGTTACTAGCCCAAGATTCATTTTTTGTCTACGTTAGTTCTATGGGTAAAGGAGTAAATGTAATGCCATGAAGTACCTCTTCAATTTAGGGAGAGATACACCCCACGAATTGCTGCACCTGGGATTTAAAACTAGTGCCATTGATAAATTGTCTTCTATTATATCTTCAACTTAAAATGGTAGAGCCAAAATCCATTGCAGCGCCTCTGTGGGAGAGCTGGAAGAGAGAAATTCAAGAGAGACGTAGCCTTCCACCCGCTGGCGACCCGCTAGCGAGATAGGGATGGTTAGGAGGCTGATGCAAGCTCTAGGATGCTAAAGACAGCTACACTGAAGGCATCAACAGGCAAGGACCACCATACCCTCCGTTCCATTGATACCGCTCCTAAGGGTTTTATATTACTAAGACAATTCAAATATTTTGACATCATTCCCTGCTCCTCTTGGTGGAAGCATGGGAACTGTAATCATTTGTGAGGTGCACGTGGACTAGCGTCTGTGACTGGCATGCATATCATGCACATAAATCCAGGTCTAATAGATATATCATTGGGACACGCTATTTAGTAAGGGACTTAAATAATAGAATTAAGCCTAGTTTTATGAACTAGTCTTGACTAACCCCCTGGCTCATCAGTTAGTTAACACTATCTACCAGGAGAATACAGCAGTCATAATCTGTAAAGTTATGGGTGATTAAGGGCCCTCAAAGTGAATTTTATGAATTGTGTTTTTTTATGATGTATTAGATTTTTCATGTCTGTAATTCTGTTTGAAGTCTGACTTAATTGCTGTATTAGATTTTAATCAAGAGGCAATTAACAAGCGATTGGATTCATTAGCTGCAAAATTATTATTGACCTCTTACATTTTGCCTGGAAGAGAAACGAAATATGTTAATTTGAAGGGCACTTTAACATGCTGCTCTCTGATCATTTGATGTAAGGAATTAAGATTCCCTGGCTAGTTCATCTGCCAGTTCTTGGCCTGTGCTTGACTCCAGGCCCTCGATGGTCTCCTGCTTTTCCTTTGCTTTCTGTGCTTTTGTTTTCCTGTGTTCGTCCTAGGAATGTTTGAATGTATGAATTGCTTTTGTTTCCTCGATTTCCGCTAACACATTCTTCAATGACCCGGACATTTTGCTATCCTGAACTGTGACTTTAATTACAAGAATTTCTTCTGCTAAAAATAATTTTGTGTTTCATTCATTCTCCTTATGAAAGCACTTCCACCCACACATCATTTCCATGGTTGGCCAAATCTTTACATTCTTAATTAAACCTCTTCTTATTGAGATTGATTGGCTTAGCCCAGGCCCCATTGGCCACCCCGATCAGTTCTGTGCCCTTAGCGTATGGCTTGAGGTTTACCCTATGACCCAGTTTGGTCACCTTCAGGATTTCAGTGCCCTCCGTTCAGGACTTCCTCTTGATGTGCTGATGCAAAGCTTCCGCTCATCTAAACCACACCTCATATTCCCACTCCCTCTGGCTACCTCCCAACCCTATGACAGATGGATGTGTCATCCGCAGACAGGTACACCTCACACACCAACCTCTCACTGTCATTCGTGAACAAGATCCACTCCAGGAAGCCGTAGGAGGGTGGAGCCTGAGCGGCACTCCTCACCCATGGCACTGCCGTGAAGAGGCTGCCTTGGCTGGTAAGGGGCATTCCTTTCTCTGTCTCTACAACTCGTTTCCGTGCTGCTGGCCCAGGATTGCAATTTCCTTGCTGCTGTCGTCCAAGAATGGATTCCTAGTTGTCTCCAAATATCTGGGTACGGGCTACTGGCCCCTGCCAGGGCAGAGCTGGACTAAGGAACCAAAGCAGCCCTGGCACAAATGGTCAAACCAGCCTGCTCCCTTTGTGAATCTCGATCTCTCTCTCTCCCTCTCTCTCCCTCCCTCCCTCTCTCCCTCTCTCCCTTTCTCTCTCTCCTCTTCTCCCACTCCCTCCCCGCCCCCAGGGAACTTAGGAAAGTGACCAAGGCACCAGCAGTGGCCCTTGGCTTTCCAGATCAGCCACCAAGGGTTGCAGCCCGCGGGGCCCAGTGGCTGGGCCTGCAATGCTCCATTCTCTATGTATTGTTTAGGTCTGGTTTGATTCTACGACAATCTGCAAGACCAACTGTTTACATAATACATAGAGTGGGCTTTGGGCCAGCCCCCTTAAACCATTTGCTTGTCTGTCAACCAGGTTCAGCTACTGCTTTGCGGCATGGTTAATCACATCTTGGATTAGCTCAGACAAATAGTGTGTCTCCCCTCTCTGCTATTTGCTGCTTGGTGTATTGTTCCGCTCCTAAAAGCGCTCCATTGCAATGCAGGAGGGAATAGAAAACTAACACTAAATCATAACACCTTGTCACAATCAATGCTTTATCTAATACATGGAGAGTATATCGAAAGCAATGTTTTTTAATGTTTTGTTTTTACTGAAGCAGGGCTTCAGCTTGAACCTGACTATGTCCTGGCCACCTTAGTGGCCTGTCTTTTATGCATAACTGGCAGGGAGATCCCAAGATGGCCGCCCCAGTGTCTGGCGAGAACAAAAGCAGAGATCTTGCGACACTTCCAGCACTCATCTTGGAGTCAAGCCACCCCAGCAGGGCCGGTTCTAGGATTTGGAGGCTGTGGGCTACAAGGGAATGTGCGAGGCCCCTCTAATTTCGATAAGTGGCCCCTTGCAAGGAGACCATTCAGAGACACTGAGGGAGGCCCATTGTTCAGCATTTTTGCGCCCCCCAGTTTTGACTTTTAGTCCACAAGCATTTCTCACACCTTCAGTCTGATAGGTGTGAGTAGGTGTGAGAAATGCTTGTGTGCTAAAAGTTAAAACTGTGGGGGCGCATAAATGCTGGACAATGGGCCTCCCTCAGTGTCTGTGAATAGTCTCCTTGCAATTGCAAAGCTCCACCCCATTGGCTTTATCGAACAGAATTTACCGTCCTCGCACGCAACTCAACTATCTGACTGATAGTGAGCTATTATCTATTGTATCCACATATGAACCCAGGCCTACCACTAAAACTAAGCTAGAAGAAAACCATAATATTCAAACTATAGTAACGAAAGCCTGTAGAAACTCTCAGGCTAATACTAGAGGGATCAATGCCAACAATCTTAGGAGAGTGGCATTAACGCCTGAAGAATCTCTGCCACCCTTGAGCATTGAGCATTTTCGCTGCGCTCTACTCAATTGTCGATCGGCAAATAAACATGCGGCAGACATAGCTGATCTCATTCTTAACCATAACATTGACATAATCATTCTAACGGAAACATGGCTCTCTGACTCTTCGTCGCCCTGCCTAGACCTACTGGTCCCCCCTAACTACCAGATTTTGAGGCAGGACAGAATCATCAGAAAAGGTGGTGGCATCGCTTGTATACATAAATCTGACATTTCCATAACAAAAATACAAGCTGAGCCTTTAGAGTCGTGTGAATATCTAGGCATGTCCTTAAGAGCAGCAAATAACCTGAACTGTAAACTACATGCCTTATACCACCCCCCGGGTACTAAGACCAAATTCACAGACCAGTTGATAGAAATCATAACTTCTAACTCTAATCTGCAGACGAGCGATATATTCTTAGGAGACTTCAACATGCATTGGGAAGATCATGATGACAATCAAATCACCCTGTTAAAATCCTTCCTGGATAGCCACTCCTTAGTCCAAGGATGTCATCTCCCCACCCACAATAAAGGATCTATTCTTGATTGGATCATAGCTAAAGAGAAATCTATTGAGAACATTGCAATCACACCCTGCGACTGGTCGGACCACCACATAATTACCTTCGAAATCCCCCTCAGAAAATCTAAATCATCTACACAAACTATTAAACCTAAAAAATGGTCTAGGGACACCAGAGAAATTAATATGGAAAACCTAGCGGCACGATGCAATATTGATCTGCAGCCACCCATGAGCATGGAGGACGTCAACGACCTCACGCTACATTACAACGAAACAATGTCCAGCATCATTGAGGACATAGCCCCGCTAAAACTAAAAAGATTCTCAGACAAAGACAAAAACCCATGGTTCAACGGAGCCCTAAATGAAGAAAGAAGGTCACTGAGATCAGCGGAACGTAAATGGCGACAACACCCCTCCTCACCCCAGCTAACCTTACTGAGACAATCCAGGAAAGCGTTTAATAAAAGCATTATTAAATCTAAAAAAGAATTCTTCAGGAAAGAACTGGACAATGCAGTTAATAGACCAAGGAAACTATTCGATCTACTTAAAGATCAATCAAACAAGGCGGCCAAAATAGCTCCAGTCCTTGCCAAAACTTGCTTAAACAGCGAAGACTTCTCGATCTTCTTTACAAACAAAGCCAACTCATTGGAGAGGGAACTCAAAAAAGCGGCGGATGACATTGAATTGGAGAAGGACTGGGGAGATAAGGTGCCGGATGAACCAGAATCAGCCGAACCCAAAAACAGTGCGAGATGGTCAGATTTTACACAGGTCAGCGAATTAGACATTTCAAAAATCATGGCGACCTCGAAACCTAACAATCATTACAATGATCCCCTTCCGGCGAAATGCTGGTCCTCCATAAATCACCTGCTAATCCCGGCCTGGTCCAAGATCATTAATGCCTCGTTGTCTCAAGGTCAAATACCAGCCTGCTTAAAAACAGGACAAGTCATCCCACTCCTAAAAAAACCGACTGAGAACCCTTTAGATGCGAACAACTTTAGACCGGTAACCAATATTCCCATGTTGGCCAAAATTCTGGAAAAATGTGTCCAACATCAATTGAGCCTACACATCTCTAAATTCAAGCTTCTAAATGACTGCCAATCCGGTTTCCGTCCAAATCACAGTACAGAAACTGCGATTCTGCACATAGTAGATGACGCTTTACTGGCTCTGGACCAGAATAAAACATGCCTCCTAATCTTATTGGACCTGTCGTCAGCTTTCGACACGGTGAACCATGCCTATATCCTCGATCGACTTAAAAACAGGATGGGATTCGAGGGGACAGTGCTATCCTGGTTCAGCTCCTTTCTGGAGAATAGATCACAAAAAATAATGGTCAATCAAACCCTTTCAAATGCAACTGACAATACTATAGGAGTTCCTCAAGGCTCAACGCTATCTCCATCTCTTTTCAATCTATACGTAGAACCTCTTACGGAAATACTTCAAAATGATAACATTGCTTACCATATGTATGCTGATGACACTCAGCTGTACATTAAGGTTGCGTCGACTGATGATTTAAAGACAATGAACATTGCTCTAGCAAGAACACTTCTATGGCTAACCAAGAACCACCTAAAACTTAATCCTCAAAAAACGGAATTCCTCCTGATTACTCCTAAAAAAAGCAAAACATTGATTGCTGAATGGTCCAACCTCATCACAGCTCTAAAGTGCACTCCGAAGATTGTGGAGTCAACTAAATCTCTGGGTATCATTCTGGACAAAAACCTTAATATGTCTGTACATATCAACACAATGGCAAAAAACGCCAGGTTCCACTTAAGCTACTTAAGAAAACTAAAGCCTTTCTTAAACAAAGCAGACCTCAAAACAGCAGTTCAGGCATTGGTCATCTCAAGGATTGAATACGGTTGCACAACCTTAGCCGGGCTCCCTAAGATCTCAACAGCCCCATTGAAAGCATGCCTTAATGCAGCCACAAGACTCATAGCGGGATCCAAAAAATTTGACCATATCTCCCCCCACTTGAAAGCTCTCAACTGGCTTCCTTTCGAAGCACGAATCCAGTTCAAGCTGGCATGTGTCACACACAAAGCAATTCACAACAAATATCCAGTCTACCTCGCCAAGAAACTCACGTTGTCGGGAGGGTCCCGTTCCTCCAGAAGCAATGCTGATCTACTACTGAAACCGGCGCGCTTCCATAAGAAAAGAACTTATGACCGAGCATTCTCAGGGGCGGCACCGACGATTTGGAACGCCCTCCCCCCGGAGTTGAGAAGAATTCCAACCATCGCAAAATTTAAAAAGGAAGCAAAATCGTTTTATATGAGGAAATTTCTCCCTTAAACCCTTATAACTGTACTTCTTTTATTTCATTCGGCCTGGCTGGTAGAATTTCCACACAAGCAACTCACTGTACTAGGTTGAAATGTTATACTAGTTTTTATCTCATTTAAGTTCCAAAGACTTTATAGAAATCTATATGTGAACTTTTTGGTTATGTTAGCTCTTACGGATTTGCTAATACGTAATCACCTATGGCTAGTAACATGTAAAGTTAAGAATGTTGTTTATATGCTATTGTAAAGCGCTCTGATACCCTGTGCAGGGTCATGTTCGCGCTATAGAAAACACTAAAAATAAAAATAAATAAATAAATAAAATAAATTGGAAGTGAAAGGGCGAGATTTTGATCGATACCTTATATCTATTGATCCAAACCTCGATCTGGTCGACTGAACCTTTATTGCCTGTCTTGGAAGGAAACAGTACACCTATCTGCAAATTAGTTCACCCAAGAAAGGACTCTACTCTCAAAGATCACGGACAACTTCTAGGTTTCAAAAGTTTATTGTAAAGATATAATGAGCTGCAAATACAAGCATCTCAGAATGAGATTCACGAGATACACAGGTCCAATTACATACATGTGCTCTCGAAAAGCCCTCAGACGAGCAACAGAAATCACTAACACAAGTTCTAAAAATAGCAAAGCTATCAGCATAGACGCATATCTCTCCTTCATTTAGGTTGGAGGAAAACAAACACAGGTTAGGCGTCCCTACCCTGTTCTAGATGGTATCCCTACTTAACCAAATCCCAACCTAACAAAGGTGTCAGCAATGAATGACCCCCAAGGGAAGTCACCCACTCTAAGTCTCTTGGTGAAAACCTAAAGTTCTCCAGTCATGACCCCTCACTGCCTACCCATCCGCTCTCTAAAGGGTCCTCAGGTCTCTGCTCTAACTCCACCCAGGGGTGCTGTCCCTAATACAAAACAGTCAACAACATTTGAGACGCCCCTTGCGAAACGCCTCTCACGTGGTGCAACTTCAGGCTTTTTCCATGATGCTTTGTATTGGGCCTCAGACGTTAGAGTTGACCTTGCTTCTCAGTCTCTTCTCCGGCCCGCTGATACCCCTTAAACATTCCAGAACCCTCCTCCATGTCTGGGCCGTCTACTGAACAGACCTCTATTCATTCACTTATAATTGGATCCCCCCTTTCCTGTTGCAGACAGATATCTGCCGCCAAGAACCCAACTCTCATAGACTTCTAAAAAGGCTTGCAACATTTCTCAGCCCAGACATGTACGTGTAAATCAATGCTAAAACATTTCAGGCCTACAATATTTCACATTATGATTATAGCATTCAATTTCTTCATTTAATTAAAGCATGTTAAACTCTTATTCTATTATTTAGAAAACATTACTCTAAATCATGGCCCATTAATGCAATGACCAAAAACGTTAAACAATCTGTGTCGTGAAAAGAAACACCTTCCCTTTTAGCTCCAACTCTGGCCCTGAGGCCTACCACGTTCTGCGTTTTACCACAGACCATCTTATATGTTAACAGCTACACGACATAGATTCAAAATAATCACGTCTAATAAAATCATATAATGTCACACATTTCTGTATTAGTTCCACTTCTACTTAAATCTCTATATTAGCTATACATTTAGAATATAATTTCAGATACTATTAGCACTCATGGCATTTCTCATCATGACTTGTGCTTACTATAGGTAAGTGTGATGTACTCATACATTTATATCAGTTTGCGCTCTCTCAGTTCCCCCCTTTGATGACCTCTCGGGGTCATCACTAACATTTAAACTGCAGTTATTGCTGGCATTCTCTGTGCTTCCAGAGCTCTCAGGCTCCTGTACTGATTATCTTGTATGGCAGCCAATCTCTGCAACTGTTCTCTTTGGGCCCTTTCTGACCTTCTTGCTCTGTACCATTTGAATACCCTCACCAATCCCCACAATATTATCCCACAGATCAATACTATGATGATAGGCTTTAGGATATACCAAATAAAGCTTTTGCCTAAGGTGGAAAACCACCCTCCAACTGTACTCATTCCATGGCCCACCTTTTCCCAGACATTTTCTCTACTCAAGTCTTCGATCTCTTTGTGTATATTAGTTATGTTCTTAATAACTTTCTCAAGGGGTTTTGAAAGGTCTGGAATGTAAGTGCAACATTCCTGAACCTTCAAAGCCTTACAGACTCCGCCCTCTTTTGCTAATAAGACATCTAATGCAAGCCGATTTTGAAGAACCATAGCCCTTATCGATTGCATCTCTCCTTCTACCAGCATTAAGGACTGAGCAGTGCTGGCAGACAACCTGTCGACAACTGTTGCCAGTCGTCTAATTTTAACATCATTAAGGATTATTCCCAAAAGAGGGAACATAGCTCCAAAGACATCTCCAACCATTTCTGCATCGCCTAAATCTCTCCTTCCCCTCGATGATGTCTGGCCCTCAATGATCAATAAGTCTTGTGCATGATATATTTTGGGGAAGACAATTGCCAAGTAACATGATCCATACCAGTTGTCAGGTAGTCTCACGTAAGCATTTCTTCCACATACAAAATACACATTTGGAATCACTTGCATTCCCTTCAGGAAATCCTTAGTGTAGTACTCTAAATTAAAAGCATGTTCACAGTCAACTTCACCCACGTATACATTTTCATAATACGTTTTGGCTCGGTGAAGACATAACTTTCCTTTCTGCGCTTTATCTAAAGCTATTGGACCACTACTACCCTTTCTCTTGTGTGACTTCTCTTCCTCGGTCCAATCTAATTTCCCTTGTCCTGATTTTTTCAAAATCTTTTGTCTCCTGTAACGATCATCCACCTGCCCTATGAACTTTTTCTCGACTTCTGACACCTTGCATGTCAGATTATTTCTACGGGCATGTGAAGTATCTAAGGTAATCCAAGGAATGAAGAATTTGGCCAATCTGTCTTCACTCTTCCAGTAATCCCATTTATTCATCTGCTTATAATTCGGGACTTCTGGCAACACAGAATCATAATTGGAGAAATAGTATTCAAAACTATCTCTCTCATAAAATATACTAAGCAATAAGCTACATGTAATGCCATATGTCAGAGGGAGGTGATGATATCGAATTCCTTCATCTACAGACGCAGGCAACTGCATGCAGACGTAGCAATCCTTAACCTCCATGGCATCCACGTATTCATACAAAAGTTTAGCATAAGCATTTGACCTAAAGTCTCCTTGGGACTCGTCTACATGTAACCTGCGGGCTTCTGCAGCCAATAACGCTTTCTCTTGAGTGTTTTCCCTTTTCTCACCTGCAACAGTGGGTGTAAGTGTTACTACAGAATTCGCATCAGTTACCTTTACCTCTTCCTCATGTCCCTTTACATAAGAAATTGTTACCACTAAAGCTATTAATATTATCACTCCTACTATTAGTGTACCTATTATACATTTAGCTCTGCGGTTCGGGGTGCCGGCCTCCATTTCGTCAGACAATCTAGCTTTTCCCTTTCTCTTTGCAAAAAAAAGTTCTTTTCCTCTCGTTCCTTTACAGTCTCTTTCAATCCCTTTTTTGTCTTTAGAATCCACACAGCTGGAGGCTGACAGCCTTTTTCGCAAAAAGTCCTTTCACAGTTCAAAAAGACAACCCTAGCCCTTCTCCATCCACTCAAGGGGTTCCCTAAAATTCTCTGCTTCCTGGGCGCTAGGTAATCTTCTTTTCTTCTACTTGCTTTATTTACAAAGTCCTTTAACAATCGACTATTAGATTTGTGGTTGCAGCTTCAATAGCATAGTTCAATATTTCCATGCGAAGAGTATGCTCTTCATGTGCTGTTATCGTGGTACCAAAGTCGGGGAATTTCAATTCTGTAAGAAACATGTGTTTTAACTTGCTGAGGCGGGGAGGTCTGGGGAGCACGAATGTTAGTGACCCTTCTTGTTCGACACCGGGTACCAACAGTTGTATTTCCACGGTGATAATGGGCTCAGAACTGGACACCACCACCGCTCGGATCCTCCCTGTCTCCGGTTTCACAGACATTTGTCGCCAGATATGTCCACTCAGGTGTGGAGTATCTTCTGTTAGGCACACGCACTCTTCTTGACCTTCTTCGGTCTGGTGCTTCAGCGCCCTGAGCACCTTCTTCTGGGTCTGAGTCTTCTGATATCGGAGGAAGGGTTGCTTCTGGAGTTGACCTCAGGCTAGAACTTCTTCTTTGCGGCCAATTTGCTTCTCCACGTGCCCTTCTACTCCTTCTCCTTCTGGTCTGTTCTCGCTCTCTTTCAGACCTGTCAGGGTCAGACTCGTACTCCCAGCTGTCTTCTCCTTCTGTAGCGTCTTCTGTTTCGCTGTTGTACTGACCGTCCTCAGCTTGGTCAGACTCGTTCCCTGCTTCCACTGGCACCTCTACAGCTTGGCTAGCCCCCTCTATGGCTTCTTGGTCCTCTGCTGGACGTCCATTCGAGAGAGGAGCTGTTTCCAGAGGTGCTGGAACCCTTTTCGTATGCGACGCGTGTATCCAGTTGGGCAGGCCTCCCACCTTTACAGCTGTACTTGTGATCAGGATGACCTGGTAGGGCCCACGCCAACGAATATCCAAGCAGCTTCTTCTCACATGTTTCTTCACCAGGACCCAGTCCCCCGGATACAGGTCATGGCAAGGGCCCTGGCACGCTGGAACCTCTGCAGCCTGCACCTGAAGGGACACAGAACGCATGGCGTCAGACAGCCCCTTACAATAGTCCAGGATCATATCATCTGTGATATTTAACAGTGCAGTAGCTGGAATAGATGGCAGTCTCATTGCTCTCCCCATTAACACCTCATGTGGTGACAACCCTGTTCTTCTGTCTGGGGTACTACGAAGGCTCATGAGTACCAATGGCAGGGCGTCAGGCCAACTCAGGGTCGTTGAGGAGCAAACTTTCGCTATTCTGGACTTGATCGTGCCATTAATTTGTTCCACAATTCCTGAGGCTTCTGGTCGGTAACTGCAATGGAGCTTTTGGTCGATATTCAGTGCAACACAAATCATCTTCACAAGCTCGCTGTTAAAATGTGTTCCCCTATCTGATTCCAAAAAGGCCGGCACCCCGAACCGAGGGATAAGTTCTCTAAGCAGTAACTTAGCCACTGTGAGGGTGTCGCACCTACGTGTAGGGTATGCCTCAACCCATCTGGAGAACACACAAACAACCACCAAGACATAGCGGAGGCGGTTGCATCTTGGCATTTCAATGAAATCTATCTGCATTCTGTTGAATGGACCTCCAGACCTTCCTATGTGACTTAGTGCAACTGGTGTTCTTTTCCCTACATTCAGCTGCTGGCAGGTCACACAACGCTGGCACACTGCTTCTGCTGCTATTCTAAACTTAGGATTGTACCAAGTCTGTCTAAACACTCTCAGCATAGCATCTCTCCCTAAGTGTACGGGACCATGTATGAGTCTAGCCATTGGACTCACCATCTCATTGGGCAACACTGCTCTGCCGTCTGCTGAGACCCAAAAATGAGTCTCACCCACTACACATCCTGCCTTTACCCATCTTTCCTTTTCTGAATCAGGAGCATTTTCTTGCATGGTTGACAATTCATCCCAAGTATCAACAGTTTCCAGTATCATGGCTAATTCAGTTCTCACATTTATTCCACCCACATCCACCTCTGTGAAAGAGTAACCTTGTTCTGCGCAATACCGCGCAACTTCATCAGCATATCTATTGCCTTTCGAAACAAAGTCCTCATTTTTGGTATGTGCGATGCACTTTACAACTGCGATACTTGCTGGACATTGCAATGCTTCTAACAACAAGCGCACAAACTCTCCATTGCGAATGGGAGAGCCTGAAGAAGTCATGAACCCTCTTTGAGACCATAACTGCCCGTAATCATGAACTACCCCAAACCCGTATTGGCTGTCGGTGTAGATGGTGACTCGAATTTGATTGCCTGCTAAGCAAGCACGTGTTAGGGCAATAATCTCGGCTACCTGAGCGGAGTGTACTCCTTCCAGGCACCCAGCTTCCACAACTCCTTCAATTGTACAAACAGCATAAGCTGCTCTCAACTGCCCAACTTCGTCTCTTACACATGAGCCATCGACAAAGAAAACTTCATCTGGGTCCGTCAGTGGCTCATCCACGATGTCGGGTCTGGGTTTGGTGCATAGTTCAGTCACATCGAGACAGTCATGGTCTGTATATTCATCATCATCATCAATATCATTTGGAAGTGGCATTAAGGTAGCAGGGTTCAAAACAGAGCATCTCTTGAGGGTCACGTTCTCTGCAGCAAGAATAACTTGCTCATAGCGCGTGAGCCTGCTATTGGTCAGATGCTGTGTTTTGGTCCTGGTCATCAACAGTTCAACAGAATGTGGCACGCACACCTCTAACGGGTGCCCCATAACAATATTTTCACATCTCTCAATGCTGACACCCGTTGCAGCAACGGATTTGAGACATCCGGGCAACGCTGCGGCTACTGGGTCTAAAGTAGCCGAGAAATAAGCAACTGGTCTACGGGCATTCCCATGGATTTGGACCAACACAGACAACGCACAACCTTCTCTCTCACAACAGTAAAGAAAGAATTGTTTATTGTAATCAGGCATTCCCAATGCCGGAGCACGACACAGGTCCTCTCTCAGCTGTAAGAATGCCATCAAACAGTCTTTGTCCCATGGTACCGGATCACTCACCTCTTTGTGCGTCAGTTTTTGCAAGGGCTTTGCTTTCAGTGAAAAGTTCACGATCCACTGTCGGCAATAACCCACCATCCCTAGGAACATCCTGACCTCTCTCTGTGTCTGAGGCGCGTTCATTTTCATGATCGCCTCTATCCTGTCTGGTGACACCTTTCGTTTGCCTTTCTCAATTCTGTGTCCCAAGTACTGCACTTCTGTCAGGCAGTACTGCAATTTTCCCGGGGACACCTTGTGCCCATTGGCAGCTAGGTGATTTAACAAAGCAATGGAATCTTCCCTGCAAGCTTCTTCTGTTTCTGACGCCACAAGGAGGTCGTCTATGTACTGGACCAGAACTGACTTCTGGGGCAGCACTAGACTTTCAAGATTTTTCTTCAGAAGCTGGTTAAAGATCGATGGACTCTCTGTATACCCCTGAGGGATACGACACCATGTTAGGACGCGATTTTCCAGCTTAAATGCGAAAAGAAAATGGCTATCTTCGTCCAAAGGGATCGAAAAGAAAGCCTGACAAAGATCTATCACAGTGAACCACTCAGCTTGGAATGGAATCTGAAACAGTATCACTGATGGATTCGGTACCACTGGACAACATGAAACGACTATGTTATTAATTTTTCGAAGGTCCTGCACTATCCGAAATTTCCCATTGGGTTTCTGCAGACCCATAATCGGGGAGTTACATGGACTACCCACGATTTCTTTCAGTATTCCCTGTTTAATCATGGACTCGATCACGGGTTTTATGCCTGCAATCGTTTCTGGAGTCAATTTATACTGGGGTGTTCTTGGGAACTCAGCATGCGGTTTCACTACAATTTTCACTGGGTCCACCCCTTTGACTAATCCAATCTCTTCCCCAGTGAAATCCCATACCTCTGATGCCACTGTCTCTCTCAAATCCCAGGGAAGCTCGTCTACTGTCAAAGTAGGGTACAGCTCCACACATATTCTTGAGTTTGCAACTTTGAAATCTGCATCATCATCATTAGTCAATACCTCCACTCCCTGGGGTGTACAATATATAGTACAATTCAATTTGCACAACAGGTCTCTTCCTAGCAGACACACAGGGCTTGAATCGCAAACCACAAATTGGTGCTCATCGCTGTACTTCCCTATTTTCACCTGTACCGGTTCTGTCAATTGGCTGGTTATTCTCCTGTTTGCGACCCCTACCACCTGTATGGTCTCTCCAGACATGGGCAGGTCTGGAACTGCAGCTGATCTGATCGTGGATCTAGTGGCTCCTGTGTCCACCAGAAATGTCGTAGGGCACCCTGCTACTTCTGCTTCCACATAGGGTCCCCTCTGATCTACCTCTAAGGCTGCCCCAAGGGTGCAGTCTTCTCTTTCCACTCTCTGTCCGGTTAATGGGTCCACATAATAGCATTCTTCACCTTCCACAAACAGGGGCATTTGTCTATAGGTCTTACCCATACTCCCTACTCGAGGAGGTTGCGGGAACTGGGCTCGGGGAGGAGCCCCCCCCCCTTTGAGCACCTTTCCTTGGTATGGCGTCGCCCCTCTCATAGGTGCGCTCTGGACCTCTTCCTCCTCTATCTCTTGCTCTCCTATCTCTACATTGTAAGGGCACTCGCGTTTCCAATGCCCCAACTCGTTGCACTGGTGACACCTAGTCGTTTTCTTCAAGGTAGCTATGTCTACTCTGGGTCTGAAGGTAGTACTCTCCTCATTACCCTTGTTCTGACTGTACTGCTTCTTACCTCCTGTACCTGTCCCTTGCTGCTGTTGTTGCGGTCCCCCCTTTCCTGCTGCCTGCAATTGTACCACCATCAGCTTCTCTTTTAGTTTCTTAGCCTTGGAGTCTACCTCATCACAGCAGTACCTGGCATATCTCAGTATTTCATCTAGGGGTCTACTTTGCCAACAAATCGAGTGTTGCTGAATCATTAAACTAATATCCGGTCTCAGTCCCAGGACGAACTTGGACACAAATTGCCCTATGTCCTTTGGATCCATTACATCCAAGCCGCTATACTGTTTAAACGCCTTCAGCAATCTCTCGTAATATTCATGGACTGTCTCTTTGGGTTCCTGTCTCGTTCTGTCTATTCTGACCCAATCTATGTCTTGCATTGGCACTTTTTCTTTCAGCCAAGTCATTACTCTCTCGAATTTTGCCATCACGATCTCGGACGGCCCATTAGTCCTAGCATCTCTCTCTGGCTCCGTTGTGGGCCACTCAGCGCTAACCTTGCATGCTGTCCACAGATCTCCTGGTACTACAATGTCAAACAGCGTGTTCAGATCTATCCATAGGACTTTTGAGATCTTTACAAACCTCTCGACTTGCTTGTACCACTCCACGGGGCTCTCTCGTAACTTGGGGAAAGATGTGGTAAAAGCAGCTAAATCTCCCCTACTCCAAGGGACATGTACATAGCTCCCATTGGCAACTTCACGCAAAGGGTAAGCTTCTATTCCCTGCTGTCCTGGTGTTATACCAATCATGCTTCTTCTGCCGGTCCCTTTCTTGGACCACCTCTCTTCCCATTTATCTAGTGCCCTCCATGTCCTTATTCCAGTAATCAGTTCCCTTATGTGTGTTTTCAGCCCAATCGTTCTCCTCTCGTCTAGGTCTCGATCTGAGTAATGTAGCCTGTGGTTACCCTGTAGTGCTTTGGTTCTTGACAAGTCCACCATATATTTGCTTGCTAGTTCGACTAACTTCTCATGGACTGCTCTCGCCTTTCGTGTGATGTCCTTTGCCATATACAGTATTTCATCCTGTTCATACATTTCCATTCTTTCTAAAGGCAGGGTACCATCTACCATGTCATCCAGATCTGACCTTAAGCTGGAGACATCAAGTCTCTTGGCTTTTATCTCAGCTCGCAATATGTCTTTTGAAGGGGGCTCACTGGTCTCCCTACCATCCCAACTTCGAGCTCTGCGTTTGGGCTCAGGAGAATTAATGGGTGGCCTCCCTTGCTCCCATCTCTCCAGGTCCCATGCTCGGCCATCCAATCTTGGAAGGTGATGGAACACGGGCCTTTTATCCCTACTCTCTCTCTGCCCACTCTCGTCTTCTTCTCTCCTCTCACCGCACATCTCTCTGTTATTTTCCCTCTGGTCGCTACACTCCCTTTGCCTCGTATCGCTCAGTATCCGATACGATCCTTCCTGGTTCCCCATATTCCCTGGGCTGCGCTCATTTCTGTCATCACAGGGACTATGGTGCGACCTCTCACAACTCCCATTCTGTTCTCTGGTGCCAGGCACACAGTGTGGACACTTAAAGCTGTTCCTGTACTCTTGCGCTCTCCTCTCCCCTTCACTGAGTATTGGGCACGCCACCCCTCCATTCCCGGGGCCCCCGTTTTCCAGGTCTGTTCTACCTCCATTTCGGGCCCAATGGGTGACTCCCCTACTCCCTCTACAGTCCCACTCCGGGCTACTCTCCCCAGCCCCGCAGTGAGTTCGTGCTCTGCTGTCCTGACTTTCCCTTTCTGCTTCTGCAGCATTGATGCACTTTTGAGCCTTCACTGCCTCATCCCACTGCTTCATGTACTCATTTAGCTCTTGAAAGGATTTTCGTCCAGATCCCCTCAGATCCTTTGGCCATCTAGGGCCCCCAGGATCTCCTCCTGGGTCCCCTGCTGTGTGCATCGGGGTACTCCACTCTCTGGGTATTGGCATCTGACTTGGGGAAGTAGTGGTATCGTTCCTCCTTGCCTGCTCTGCTCTTTCTCTGTCTTTCCGCTTCCGTTCTTCCCCTTTTGCTCTCTCTTGGTCATATATCGATATTATAGGACCTATGGTAACAGGTACCTGTAGTGCATCTGGTAATGGGTAGGATGTGGCGCTTTCCGTTTCCGGCGCTCTTTGTACCACAAACCTACCGACTACCTGTTGCACCTGTCTAGGCTGGAGCAACTCTTTCTTTGGCTCAGGATCCCACTCTGAACTGGGAAGCGGTCTATGCTCTCCTGCATTGCCCCCCTTTTCTCCTTCAGTATTCTCGACCTCTCCCCCTGCTCTATTATACGGGGGTGGCCTGTCTGTCAGTAATCTGTTTATCAGGCTGTCCTCTGTTTCGCTCTCATCATCTTCTTCTAGGGGGCTTTTATTTACTGGCGCCTCTAACACTGGGTACAGTTTATTTATTTCCAAATTATGCACTCTCCATCTTTTAGCATCCGCATCCCACCTGGCATCCTGTACTGCCCTTACCGAGCGTTTCACCCTTTCTTGTCGTCTGTTCATATTCCTTTCATGCGCTGCCCTAAGCCATGCCTCAAGGGCTTCAAACTGGGTTGGTCTAGGCAAGGGTCTCTTTGAGGTCATGACTGATTTCAATCGATGTAACACCTCTAATCTGAACGTCCCGTACTTCGGGAACGTCAGTTCCTCATTTCCTTCAGTAATCTTACTCCACTCTGATATCCAAAGGATCGTATGCAACCCAACATTTACTGCCATATAACGAGCTGGCGTACCCTCCGGCGGGGCTTCTTCCCCTTCATACGATCCTCGCCTCTCTTTCTTAAACAGTGCTTTCAACCATTTAAAACACTTCATAATTATGCGCACAAAATCCAGCCTCGCTACTCTGTTTACTTCCTGATGACAATCCACCAATCCTGTCGCGGCTTTGCTAGCTTGGCCTATCACAGCGCGGTCTTTCTCCTGTTGGCCAATCACGTCGCGACCCTGTATGACGTGTTCGCTAGCTGGCCTATCACAGCGCGGTCTTTCTCCCGTCAGCCAATCGCTGCGCGACACCACCTGACGTCTCTTTTCTCCGCTTCGCAGCAGCACCCCTCCTTTCTCAACTCGTCTCCCGGTTATGCATGCGTCCCATTCATACACTGAAAAATGACTACTTCCGACCAAGCGGTCACTTCTCTCGACTGTACGTCCACAGTCTATCTGTAATTGTCAACACAACTGACGAGATGTCTATCGTCTTTCTGATAGGTTACTTACACACACAGTAACTTCCGACCAGCGTCCGTTACTCACGCACTCACTCTTACGTTCCCCCTATCTCGGTCTCTCGGGTGATCAATGGTACCTCATGACCCCCTTCACACTAGTTGACAATTACTCTGGGTGTCCGATACACCCGAACCACTTAAGCTCTCCTTGAACTTAAGATTTCCACCGGTTGCGCGCGCTCACAACCTGTTCCACAGTCACTCTACAGACATTCAACTCCGCCAGACATTACAACATAGATACAATACAAAAACACCGCAATCTAACACGCATAACCCTTTATACTCACTCTCTCTGATACTGCTGCTTTTTCTGTCTCACGTCATCCGGATCTTCATCTGCGGGCTGTTCTTCCGATCATCGATTTCTAGGGGCCTTGGGGTAAGCTAACCTGGCCTAGGTCACCGTCCTCAAGAAGGCAACCATCCTCTATAGCTACCAACTGAAAGGGCGAGATTTTGATCGATACCTTATATCTATTGATCCAAACCTCGATCTGGTCGACTGAACCTTTATTGCCTGTCTTGGAAGGAAACAGTACACCTATCTGCAAATTAGTTCACCCAAGAAAGGACTCTACTCTCAAAGATCACGGACAACTTCTAGGTTTCAAAAGTTTATTGTAAAGATATAATGAGCTGCAAATACAAGCATCTCAGAATGAGATTCACGAGATACACAGGTCCAATTACATACATGTGCTCTCGAAAAGCCCTCAGACGAGCAACAGAAATCACTAACACAAGTTCTAAAAATAGCAAAGCTATCAGCATAGACGCATATCTCTCCTTCATTTAGGTTGGAGGAAAACAAACACAGGTTAGGCGTCCCTACCCTGTTCTAGATGGTATCCCTACTTAACCAAATCCCAACCTAACAAAGGTGTCAGCAATGAATGACCCCCAAGGGAAGTCACCCACTCTAAGTCTCTTGGTGAAAACCTAAAGTTCTCCAGTCATGACCCCTCACTGCCTACCCATCCGCTCTCTAAAGGGTCCTCAGGTCTCTGCTCTAACTCCACCCAGGGGTGCTGTCCCTAATACAAAACAGTCAACAACATTTGAGACGCCCCTTGCGAAACGCCTCTCACGTGGTGCAACTTCAGGCTTTTTCCATGATGCTTTGTATTGGGCCTCAGACGTTAGAGTTGACCTTGCTTCTCAGTCTCTTCTCCGGCCCGCTGATACCCCTTAAACATTCCAGAACCCTCCTCCATGTCTGGGCCGTCTACTGAACAGACCTCTATTCATTCACTTATAATTGGATCCCCCCTTTCCTGTTGCAGACAGATATCTGCCGCCAAGAACCCAACTCTCATAGACTTCTAAAAAGGCTTGCAACATTTCTCAGCCCAGACATGTACGTGTAAATCAATGCTAAAACATTTCAGGCCTACAATATTTCACATTATGATTATAGCATTCAATTTCTTCATTTAATTAAAGCATGTTAAACTCTTATTCTATTATTTAGAAAACATTACTCTAAATCATGGCCCATTAATGCAATGACCAAAAACGTTAAACAATCTGTGTCGTGAAAAGAAACACCTTCCCTTTTAGCTCCAACTCTGGCCCTGAGGCCTACCACGTTCTGCGTTTTACCACAGACCATCTTATATGTTAACAGCTACACGACATAGATTCAAAATAATCACGTCTAATAAAATCATATAATGTCACACATTTCTGTATTAGTTCCACTTCTACTTAAATCTCTATATTAGCTATACATTTAGAATATAATTTCAGATACTATTAGCACTCATGGCATTTCTCATCATGACTTGTGCTTACTATAGGTAAGTGTGATGTACTCATACATTTATATCAGTTTGCGCTCTCTCAGAAGCATCTCCCTCGCCTATGCCTCCAGACACCATCCCTGAGAGGCCCGGGGACGGGGGGTGGGGGGGCTGGGGGCTCCAATGGACCTTAATTGCAAGGCGACACCTTTCTTTAAAATGGATCCCCAGGGAAACAACAAGACACACCACCAGTGCGGGGCCCCATGCTTGTGGGCTGAGTGCGAGGCCCAGGGCAGCTGCCCATGCCTAGCGCCGGCCCTGCACCCAAGCTCCCTTTCTGTCCTTCACCTGCCCCCATGATTGCCTGTCACCATCCTCTACCGCCACCCCTCTCTCATGCTCCTATGGCATCCCACCCGGCCGGCTCCCTCCTGTCCCGCTAGGTCTCGCTCTGCTCCTCTGCTGTCTTTTGCCTCTATCGTCTTTCTTCTTACAGACTTCCCTTTCCTCGCGCGCTCCCCCTGTGTCACTTCCTTGTGTTAACTTTCTGATCCACGTGTGATGAGAACAATTATGCACCTTGGCTTAGACATGCACCAAACACCGAAAAAGTGCTGGGTTTATAGAGACCGTCTGCGAGGCACTAGAATAAAGAAAGATTTAACCAGCAGGGGTCAGCGAAACAGGGAAATGCGTCTTGTGACCATGCTGAGGTCAGCCAAACCCGACGGGTGCAACTCTCAGGTGACGTGCACACTAAGTCGTCAGCATGTACCAAAAAGCGATACATGTACACTGGGCGGAATACACACCTTTCCGATGCACTTTGAAATGACGTCGTCCGGTTCTAAGCCTTTACACAGTGCAGTCATTACATGTCAGTCAGTCACTCCCTGCCATCCCCTCAGGTCATGGTAAGGCTGTGTCAGATCATGCTTTGGCAGACTGACGCGAGAACTATGGGCTGTGCCAAGGCTTGTTTGTACAGCGCAAGAACCAGTGTAAGAGGCGCACAAGTCAGGCGCGCAGAGAGGGTTAAAGGGCAATACTCCGGCTTGAGGAGTGAGTTCCTGCCCCGGGCATAGTCATTCTGACATCAGAGTTTCACCTCCGCAGTTATTCAAAGGCCTTATTATTCTTGCTGAGCTGCTTGAAGAAAAGCAAGGAGTGGAAACTGCAGCAAGTAAACATGGCGCAAGAACCCTCTGCGTGCACGCTTCTTTTCTGCCTTCTTGTCCTAAGGGTGGAAAGGGCGATGCCGGAGGTACCAAAGGGCTTGCCCCCGTCCCCGACTGGTAGCCTTGATGTCTACGGTGGGTAGTGGACACTCAGATTGGAGATCTTCCCGTTAGCCTATCCAGCAACCCCAAGGTGCCAGTCACTGAGGATGGGTGAGTGCACCAGAACCTCAAACCAGCCTCAACCCCAAGGTGCTATTCACTGAGGATGGGTGAGTGCACCAGTACCGCAAACCAGCATCAACCCCACAAGTGGCAGTCACTGAGGCTGGGCGGGTGCAGTGGTACCACAAACCAGCATCAACCCCAAGGGGCCAGCCACTGAAGCGCTGGGTGAATGCACCAGTACCACAAACCAGCATCAACCCCAAGGTGCCTGTCACTGAGGATGGGTGAGTGCACCAGTACCACAAACTAGCCTCAACCCCACAGGTGCCAGTCACTGAGGCGCTGGGCGAGTGAGCCAGCACCACAAACCAGCCTCAACCCCAAGGTGCCAGTCACTGAGGCTGGGCGAGTGAGCCAGTACCACAAACCTGCATCTCTACTGCGACTGATCACAACTCCTTGCACAGACGTCCTTAGCACAGGCCTCACTTTGCACCATTCACCGCCCGCTAGCACCCTGGCCTCCTTGCATTGCACAGCTTGTGCCCTTTTCTGCAGCTCCTGCCCAGTGTAGTGCCACACCTCTGTCTCTCGGTCTCTGTGGGCAGCAGCTCTGCTGGCCTCTGAATATTTTATACTGAATTCTGTCGTACATGCTTCTTCATCCTTGACTAATCCATTTATTGTTTGCTCCAACACCTTCTCCGCCTGCCTGTGGTTCATGCTCCAATGGAGGGTGGAACAAACCTCTCCGGTGCCAGTGCTTTTATGCTGTTACCTTGAATTCTGTATACATGTGTAGGTAATTTCTGCAGCTGCACCACTGCCTCCTCCCTGCTGCCAGCAGGTCTGGTTTGCTTTGTACACAGAGGGCCTCAATAATGGTCCAGTTTGCAGATTTCCCAGACCCTCTTGTGATGGATTCCCCTCCACCACCAAGTCAGCCGAGGAGAAATCACCATATTCAAAACATCATTATTTCCGAGATCAGGGCACACACCCACTATGCATCAATATCCACCTGTGATTGTGATAGACATCCACAATGCACCAATAATGTCTACAATCAGGGCTTATCGGTGATCCACCTAGCACCCTGGTACTAGTGACGTACATCAGCACTACACATAATCTCCACAATCGGGCTTATATTGATAATGTGCCAATATCTCACTGTCCTTGCGATGAACACAAGGCACCAACAATTTCTACACTCTGGGCATTCATCGGTGATGCACCAATATTGCCTTATAACTATGATAGACATCCACAATGCACCCATTATATTCTACACTGTGGGCATATATTAGTGATGCACCAATATTGTATTGTATGTTTTGTATTGTAATTGCATTTATATAGTGCTTAATACCACCAACGAGGCGTCGAATCGCTTTTTCAGGCGGTAGCACGCTACTTTGGAACCCAAAAAGGATTAGTGGTGAATTAGTATAGTGGGTAT
This sequence comes from Lissotriton helveticus, assembly GCF_964261635.1. Taxonomy (NCBI): domain Eukaryota; kingdom Metazoa; phylum Chordata; class Amphibia; order Caudata; family Salamandridae; genus Lissotriton; species Lissotriton helveticus. The sequence goes on along the minus strand of NC_136065.1, from coordinate 1,629,368,330 downwards.
GACTCTAATTTGGGCGGTGGATGTGTCAGTCTGTTATTTGGATTGAGAAGGATAGTGGAGGGATATAAGAGTAAAAGGTTTGCAACAATTCAATGATCTTTATTCGGATATGCAGTATCCATAAAAGCACAAACATTTCTCACATAATTAAACACATAAACATTTGCATCAAAGCATTATCTAGGTTTAAAAACTTACTTAAAAAACTTTAACTATATAAAACAGTTCAGTGAAACATCACAGAATTATCACAGGTATGTCTAGTAGCAGCATCATATGATAAAGTGCCAAAGTGCAAATGATTCTGAGAGAACAGCAGCAGGGACGGACAGGCTATTAAATCACATAAAAGCAACATCTACATTTAAATACATACATAAAAGCTTTAACTACATTAAACAATTAGATAAATCATTACAATATTGTCACGAGTGTATCAAGTAGCAGCATATAAGTGCCAATGTGCGGAGTGCAAATTGTTCTAAAAAGTGCATATAATACAATCTGGCCCACCTATCAGGGGTCCATAGAAGCGCGTGAGCGAATAGCCATTTTAAAAAAAGTGCAGACTCAAGATGTTACATTTTTACCATTAAGCCGGAGAATAGTTCCATATACAACCTTGAGGTCCGTTATTCCATTAGCCCTAAAAAATGGAATCAAAAGTTGCATACTGTACTTTTGATAAAAAGTACAAAAGAACAAAATATGCAACATGGACTGCTCGCCTAAGTTGCCACAAAGGTAGGGCTGTTCCTCAATATTAGGTTTATAGCCTAAGGGAAAACACAACAAATATTTTAGTGAGCCAGATCTAAGGCGAAAAAGAAAACTTCGTTCCCAGCAGGTAATATCTCTTAAAAGATAACTAGCTGGTAAATGAGAAGAGGGACCACCATCTTCTATCATTGAAATATAATGTGCCACAGATACTTTGGTGAGCTCTTGTGCGTGTTTTATGTCCCCATAATATTTATATAAAGCTTCGCGGACAGTCTTTTTGTCGATTCCGTCTAACTGATCTGGTTTATGAAAGATATGACCAATATTAACTCTCGTTAGATTTGCCTTTACTTCTGCGAGCCACGGTATGTCTCCGCCCTTCTCGCATTTTAAACAGTCGACTATAATTTCCCTTGTTAGCGTGGCTGCGGGATTTTGCCAAACCTTCAGCCAAAACAGGGCAGGGCGGGACCTAATATAATCCTCTAGGTAAGGTCATTTTAACTCATTGTGGCAAACAAAAGTAGAGGATGAGATGGGTATCCCCAGAATTCTTCTGCAAAATCTATTTTCTTCAACCTGGGCGCTTTTAGAGTTTATAAAGCCCCAGATTTCAGCCCCGTATGTTATGATGGGTACACATTGTGTCCTATAAATTTTAAGTAGGGACAACACTACCTCAATTCTTTTTGGTTGGGGAACATTTTAAATCGAATTAACTGCCTTTAAAAATTTGGTCCGACCATATGCCAAATGGGATGCCCAAGATCCATTATCTGAAAATTGTAGACCCAAGTATGGCAAAGTGCGAGTGCGTAGCAGGGTTTCCGAGCCGGAGGTAATGACATTAATAAGACATTTTTTAGGGCCACAACACATTAAAAAGGATTACTTAAAATTCGTACAAAGATTCAGACCATTCATAAAATCGACATCCACAATGCATCCATTATATTCTAAACTGTGGGCATATATTAGTGATGCACCAATATTGTATTGTATGTTTTGTATTGTAATTGTGTTTATATAGCGCTTAATACCACCAACGAGGCGTCAAATCGCTTTTTCAGGCGGTAGCACGCTACTCTGGAACACAAAAAGGATTAGTGGTGAATTAGAATAGTGGGTATGACTCTAATTTGGGCGGTGGATATGTTAGTCTGTTATTTGGATTGAGAAGGATAGTGGAGGGATAGAAGAGTAAAAGGTTTGCATTTATATAGTGCTTGATACCCCTGATGAAGTGTTGACGCGCTTTTCGGCTAGTAGCATGCTACTCTGAAACCAGAAAAGGATTAGTGGTGAATTGGTATAGGGAAATCTGAAATGAATTTGAGTGGTGGACATGTTAGCCTCAAACCTCTAAGACTATGATAGACACCCACAATGCACCAGTAATAAATATTCTACACTGTGGGAATATATTAGTGATGCACCAGCATTGCCTTATGACTAAAATAGACACCCACAATGCCCCAGTAATACATATTTTACACTGTGGCCATATATTCAGATATTAGTGATGCACCAGCATTGCCTTATGACTAAGATAGACACCCACAATGCACCAGTAATACATATTTTACACTGTAGCCATATATTCAGATATTAGTGATGCACCAGTATTGCCTTATGACTATGACAGATATCAACAATGCACCAACAATCACTACACTGGAGGAGCCCGTAAATGATGCAGCAATATCACTCTGTCCTTGTGATGAGCATAAGCAATGCAACACTACTCTCTACACTGTGTGCATAAAATAGTGATGCGCCAATACTCTCCCTAGGATTGTAGAGATTACTTGTGCATTATTGATCACAATCAGGACAGATGTCAGCGACCCACCAATACCCCTTGTACATCAGCAATTCAACAATATTCTCCACAATCGGGGAACACATCAAAATGCAACAACATCTCTTGCACGTTGGACGTACACCAGCAATGCACAAGTAAGAACTACAGCCTGGGAGTAAATCACTGATGGGATAATGATCAAGCTGTACTTGTGACAAACATAGTACTTTCTCCACTAATCTCTGCACTCAGAGCACACGTCGGGTTGCATCAAGAACCCCTGTGCTCGTGGCTTACATATTCAATGCAACAATCATTTCTGCAATCTGGGTGTCAATCTGCTATACACCAAAGGACCCTGTGTTTGAGATGCACGTTACCAGAGTACAAATAATCTCTGAAATCAGGCAAACATTGAAGATGCACCCGTAGCAATGGTGACTGTGACTGACATCACCAATGCACCAATAAACTTCTCAATTAATTATAAAAATGTCTATTTGTAAAGCGCGAACATATCACCCCCTTAAGGGTTTCAAGGCACTGGGGGACGTCGGGGAGATTAAGTGAGCTACTGCCCAGAGTCACATGATGCTGAGCTGCCACCAGTGATCAAACTGTGTGAACCCCGCACTCTAGAGGTGGCCGCCCTGGCCGCTGCGCCACACCTCTTCACCAAGTCAATCATACCTTGATGCACCAGTAGGCCCTACGCCTGGCATGTACATAAAGCATGCACCAATGTAGTCATACCTTAATTGGTGCATGAGGTCTGAAGAACTGGTGTGAATACTGTGGCTTCCCTCGTAAATTTGAAATGGTGTGGGGCCACTTGACGCATATGGGAGATGGTGCGAAGCTGGGAGGTTGTGATATTGTTTGGGTGGGTCGTCTGCCAGGAACACCGAGACGTAAAGGAGACTTGGTGGGGCATGTGGGGGTGGAGGAGGTGGAAGAGACCAAGCACATGGGGCATTCCATCGAGGATGGGCAGGCATGTGAGCTTGATTGTTTAAATATGTATTCTGGACCTTGAGGTTTCAGCTGGTATCCATTTTGTGTTTGTGTATACCTCTTTGTGGTGAAACTAATCAACAGAATAAAAATGAGGGCATAATTCAAACGTGCACCGTTAACACATTGCACTTTTGAAGAACACAAATCACGAACCAATAATGTGTGCTTTCTGGGCGTATGTTGACAATGTATCCATCTCTATTGTGTACTTGTGATGGAACATCAAAAACGCACCATTTATCTGTATAAATAGTAGCTCTGCACTGAAGATGCTTGGCTGTGACCTTAAATTGACGATACATGCATAATTTACAGAGCATGAGCCATGAATTGGTGGGCATCCCAGAGGCCAAGCTTTATTAATGCCGCAGGTGCAGTGGCACCATGATCCAGCGCTTTCAGGGGCCCAGTTATGGCTGCTCAACTAACCGACGGGGGCCCATGTGGCTATTTTCCTTGCTTGCAGTAGTCCCTTGGCACCTTTACTACAACACTGGGTGCACCATTGATTTTCTCCACTCGGGCCGTGCACGGAATGTGTGCTCCAATAATCCCCTGGCCCGGTTTTGTGCACTTCTCATCAACAACTTTATTTGGTGATACAGAATTAAAAGACAATAGCTATTTAAAAAAAATAAAGAGAAATCTAGAAATAAAAATATATTATTGCAGTTCCATAAAATACAGAATAAATAGTGAGAACTATTTCAAAAGCAATAAAAACATCCATTGTGGCCCCAAAAGGTACAGACTTAATAGCATGGACTGTATTAAAACAACCTCATCTCGCCACAGTGTCCAAGATATATCAATTAAAGTTAATGGCAACTGAACCTGAGCCTATCTGCAGCCCTTAAAAAGCTAAGAACATATACTACTGAATTACTTGAAATTTGTAAAAATATAAAAGCACATCTAACCTGCCTAAAATGTTCTTTTTTTAAGAATGGGGATAATAAAAGACTTTCTTGGTACCTCATAAAAGCTACAAAACATTAAAAAGTGCATCATGTCCTGTGGAGACTTCCCAATGCAGCCACAGGGTGGGAGGCTCTGCCCTTTGTGTGCCCCATGGGGGTGGGCCAGAAGATAATGAAAAAGGTGCAATTGAACTCTAGTCAATAAAAAGCGATTGTGGTTGCTTTTGAAGCATAAAAGATAGGGCTCAGTTAAAGGCACATTTTTCAGTATAGAATATCCATGGACACTGAGCTTTCTCAGCTCCACTTCTTCTCTGGCCCACATACGCCTTTTGAAAAAGTTCTCCTTCACCCAATACAGATCCCTCCTGCACATTTTGTCTGGGTTCTCAAATAGATCTACCGTTCCCATACTGACATACTTAAGCCAGCAAATACGATTAAAATGGTCAAGTGAAAGTCCCTCAAGATTTCCTAGCTTATAGCAATTCCCTTCCTGAGCCAGATTTTCATCCACTACGATAAAGGACGATAATGCAACACATCTGAAAGAAAGGCCATCCCTAATTCTTCCTGAGCTATAAAGGATGGAGTGCCCTGCGGGAAGCAAAGGATCCGTCTCAGAAAGATATTTTCAACAGTTTGCAATACATCATGCTCAATATAGCCCCAGATCTCGCTGCCATGGATCGCCTTTGAAATGCATTTAGCCGTATAAATCTGCAAAAGGGCCCAATGGGTCTACTTCCCTATGTGGAAGCAAAATTTAAAGCAGTAGCAATAGCCGTAAATAAGCCCCCGTACTTCCGACTTATGAAAGGGTGCTAGTTCAAGGCCTCCTCAAACACTACCCCTAGGGAGGAAAAAACGTTGGTTTGAGCAACAGGGTAGCTCCAACCATAAATGTTTAGGACTTAGCTGGACGGAAGCCCATTTGCATTACAAACGATTTACTGTTATCGACCAACAAGTCTAGATCCTCCATAAAATGAACAAAGGAGTTCAGCAAATATTGTAAACCCCTTGCTGTCCTAGCCTTGAGGACAGCATCATCAGCATACAGTAAGACAGGCAAACTTCCTTACCCATCTGAGGACAGTCAGTTTTGATTTCAAGAGGTCCTGCTTCAGATTATTAATATACAGGTTAAAAAGAAAGGGGGTCGGAATGTACCCTTGACAACCCCATCTCTGGATAGAAAGCTGGCAGGTGGCTTTGAGATCTTCAGAATAGCAAACTACAGCTTTGGTGTCTCTGTGGAGATGCCTTAAAAACATAACAATGTCTTTGTCAATGCCAATAGAAAGCATCATCTGCCAAAGCTTGGATCTGTTAACTCGATCTAAAGCGGAAGACTGATCCATAAAAGCTAAGTAGATGGTGCTAGCGCAGGCAATGGTATACTTGCTCAAATTCATTTAAAGATTTACACTCTGGCCCACTGTTGAGCAACCAGGATGAAAACCATATTGTACCTCAGCCAGGATATTATTATCATCTGCCCAGGTCAAAAGCCTTTCTAAACCATACGTCCAACTACCTTTACCACAGATTCCAAAAGGGAGATGGGCATATAGCAATGAGTGCGATCCCGCTCTCCCTCTTTGAAAACAGGGACAATAGTGGATAACACCCAGGTATTCGGGCGACCAATCGTGACTGCAGCATTTAATGACTGAGGTGAGAGCAGGTACCCAGATATCCAAATTTGAAAAATAGCAGTCTGGGGGGATCCCATTAGGTCCTGGTGCCTTGTTTTTAGACAACACCACTATGCCTCCTCTTACTTCCTGTGCTGTAAACACGACCTCAGGTTTACCCTCAATAATAACCTGGGGTTCCCTCAAAATAAGGGTAGTTTGAAACATATCCTCAAAGTGACTTACCCAGTCATCCGCGGTAATAAGGGCATCCAATAAACTGGCACTATCTGCTGCCAGAAAAAGATCGTTAATAATGCTCCAGAAATTGGAGCTATTGTTTAGAGTACTGGCCTCTTTCAGATATGACCAGGCCTCCTCTTTCAGAGCGGACTTAAGCTTTGCCAAGGCAGCCTTATATTGTTTACGATATCCCTAAACTACAACGGCATCCCTTGGTATGAAAGAACCTCTTTCTATCTCCTGGAGGCGCGAGAGCACTCGGAGTCAAACCATTTTGGGCCTGTTTTGTGCACTTATAGACATACATGCCAATAGACCCGATTCAGGTGGTAGACTACCGATTTTTCAAGCCAAAAATGGCTTTATTTTAGCTGACTCCCGCCTGAAATTGCATTTTATACAATAGAAGTCAATGGGGAATTTTCATTCTCCCGATTTTTTATTTTAAATCTCCCACGTCACTGTCATAAAATGTTGCCATGTATGCTTATAGATCACACGCCAATAATCACCTGCACGCGGGCTGTGTGCATCGACAAAGCGTCGATAACCCACCATGCTTGAATCATAAATCGAGGATGCACCAATGATCCTGTACACCTGGGCATTGCATACCATTGCGGCCCCCGGGGGAAGTGAGGTCGACAGACCAGTCTTCCCCTGGGGTGTTTGCGCGATATTAGGACAGGTAGGCTAGGATAAGCTGGGGGGTGGGCTTAGGGGTGGGGAGTTAGGGAGGGTACATAAGGGGACAGGGGAGGAATTCCTTCCTCTTCCTTTCCCCGGTGCCGCAGGGTAACAGTTAGTTTGTCCGCCCTCCCACCCTACAAATTTTCAGGAGTGGGGTAGTGGCAGTGTTATTGGTTTGTGGTAGATGGAGGTGAGATGACGGGAGATGCTGGAGGAGGATGAAGGTGAAAGGGGAAAGTGAATGGTATGCGTGAAGAGGTCGTGGTGTGAATTGGAGTGAGTAGTGGAGTATGTGAATGGATGATGTTTGGAGGTCATGATGTTAGGGGGATTGTTAACTGTTATTGATGTTATGTTGAAATTTGGTTGTCATACCTGTCCTAATAAATGGCCTTTTACGCTAAGACATGCGTGGAGTGGTTATTGCGCGAGCCAAAATGATACCCTGCACGCGGTGTTTATACCCCCGTGATGCTATGGTAATCCCCAGCATTAGAGCGCACGACGATAACGCACCAGTTATCTCTGCACGGTGGCCATTAACTGATGACGCATTCATGGCACGCGTTAAAGATGTCGGAGTTCTTGTTGAAGAGACACGGAAAGTACCAAAATCCCATGAAGTACCAAAGTCCCATGAAGTACCAAAGTCCCATGAAGCCTCAAGGAATATTTAAGAGTCGACCCGTCCACTCGAGTGGAGGCTTCCCCGGTCATGTGTCTATGGGAGAGGGTGATATTTCTTTCCCTTCCTAAGAATAGCCGCGGGTTTGGGCCTGGCTTCCTGTAGAGCGCACCGGGGTCCCTCCCTCATCCTGCCAGTTCACACGGAAACATCTTCAGACGGATCCACCGAGAGTGCGCGCGGGACAGGCCCGCTCCAGACTCAATATGTTATCTTCTTTCAAAGTACATTAATCGAACTGTCTCGGGAGAGCTCCTCACAAAAATCTGAACCAACACCGGTTTTAGGCCTGGCTTTCATTAGAACCCGCCACCCTCACTCCGAGCAGGGCTGCAGCCCCAGCTGACCTTCTGTATGGAAATATTACCTATTCTTCCTATGTTCTTGAGAAGTTTTTGTTGTTACTTGAACATGTTTTTACATATACATTTCATCATAGCCCCAGCCCTTCCTTCCATGTACACAGTTTAAACAAACATTTCCTTTACAGCGCCGTTCCATGCCCCAGCACGCCTCTTCCCTCAGAAATGATTCTTTTACTTGAGTATTTTCTTTGTAACATATCCCCGAGCGCGCCTTTCCTTGATAAATCATTCTTTTTCATACACACTTTCCTTTGTACCGTGTCCGCCAGCGCGTCTCTGCTTTTGGAAGGAATTCTTTCTCTGAACATGTTTCCTTTGTTCCTCATCCCCTCAGCCTCGGTGTTCTTTCCTTTAGGAGTCATTCCTGTTCCAAGAACACCTGACGGAACATCTCTTCGCAGCCCCAGCTGCCCCGACCTCTAGAAGCAGCTCACGGTGTAGCATTCCTCCTCCCAGGAGCCATAGCGTCTGGTGCATACCTAATGACTCTAATTACAATGGCTGGTGTGCACCTGTTCTGCCTCATTCAATAGAGGAATTCCCCTAGGCCCTACTGCCGAGAGATTCATATCTGCACGAATGTAGTGGGGAGTTCCTACCCGCCCGACCATTGTACTGTAGGAACAATCACTCTACTAATGGTCCAACCCCCTCTCCCACATACCTAGGGTCAACGTGTCCAGCCCGCTGCTGTACTGTAGGAAAACATTTACTAGAGCCAGTGGTTGAAATGTAATCCTAGAAGTGTAGGTACTCGCTGCTCAGTGTACCAGTGTGCCACAGATAAGGGTGGTACTCTCCAATTAAGTGTTGACCCCTCGCTGAGAGGTGACGGTACTCAGTGCTGGATAGTGCCTGCTCATTAAAAGCACTGACTAGAACTCCCTGGTCCCCGGATCACCATGTCTACCTCTTACCTCGAGGCTGAATCCCCGCTGTACTGATGTGCTGGAGGACTCCCCGCACCTACGGATCACGTGTCCAGCCCCTGCTGTGGCGCAGGAACTAGCTATATACTAATGTACCCTGGCCCGGGTCTCTTGTACACTGTATTCAAGGCCGGGTGTGGTTCAGGGACTGTCTATAAAGTGATCTACATCCCCCCGCACTTGGATCAGTAAGTGCATTCACCGTTGATGTACATGAACCCTCTCTACTAACTTACTAGCCCTGCTTCCATCACCATGACCAGCGCCTTCTGTGGGGCATGAACCTTCTCAGAATTAATTGTAATATTTATGACCTGGGACCCCTGGATCTTTGTGTCCAGCCGCCTGATGTGCCGCAGAGCCATCTCTGTGCTCATTTACCAGGTCACCCATGACTTTATCATGTCAACCTCCTGCTGGGGCAGAAGGATCAATTTTGTGCTGATGTTCTAAGATCCCTGGGACCAATGGATCACCTGTTGCAGTGTAGGAACTAATGTTGCATGTGTGTACTAGAATCACAGCATTGTCATATCCAGCTACATGCTGAGGTGCGGGAGCCCTATGCATATCAACTATAGGCTAATAGGCCGGGATCCCGTGGAGTCCCGGATCGCTGTATCCAACCTTTGCTGTGGTTCCCTACACTGGAATCCCTGGATACTGTGTCCACCTCTGCTGTGTGCAGGAACCGCGTCTAGACTGGAATCCCCTGTACCCCTCTGCTGTGGTGCAGGAACCGCGTCTAGACTGGAATCCCCTGTACACCTCTGCTGTGGTGCAGGAACCACGTCTAGACTGGAATCCCCTGTACACCTCTGCTTTGTGCAGGAACCGCGTCTAGACTGGAATCCCCTGTACCCCTCTGCTGTGTGCAGGAACCGCGTCTAGACTGGAATCCCCTGTACACCTCTGCTGTGCTGCAGGAACCACGTCTAGACTGGAATCCCCTGTACACCTCTGCTGTGGTGCAGGAACCACGTCTAGACTGGAATCCCCTGTACACCTCTGCTTTGTGCAGGAACCGCGTCTAGACTGGAATCCCCTGTACCCCTCTTCCGTGTGCAGGAACCGCGTCTAGACTGGAATCCCCTGTACACCTCTGCTGTGGTATAGGAACCGCGTCTAGACAGGAATCCCCTGTACACCTCTGCTGTGGTGCAGGAACCACGTCTAGACTGGAATCCCCTGTACCCCTCTGCTGTGTGCAGGAACCGCGTCTAGACTGGAATCCCCTGTACCCCTCTGCTGTGGTGCAGGAACCACGTCTAGACTGGAATCCCCTGTACACCTCTGCTGTGGTGCAGGAACCACGTCTAGACTGGAATCCCCTGTACACCTCTGCTTTGTGCAGGAACCGCGTCTAGACTGGAATCCCCGGTACACCTCTGCTGTGGTGCAGGAACCGCGTCTAGACTGGAATCCCCTGTACCCCTCTGCTGTGTGCAGGAACCGCGTCTAGACTGGAATCCCCTGTACACCTCTGCTGTGGTGTAGGAACCGCGTCTAGACAGGAATCCCCTGTACACCTCTGCTGTGGTGCAGGAACCGCGTCTAGACTGGAATCCCCTGTACACCTCTGCTGTGTGCAGGAACCGCGTCTAGACTGGAATCCCTGTACACCTCTGCTGCGGTGTATGAACCGCGTCTAGACAGGAATCCCCTGTACACCTCAGCTGTGTGCAGGAACCGCATCTAGAATGGAATCCCCTATACACCTCTGCTGTGTGCAGGAACCGCGTCTAGACTGGAATCCCCTGTACACCTCTGCTGTGGTCCGGGAACCGCGTCTAGACTGGAATCCCCTGTACACCCCTGCTGTGGTGCGGGAACCGCGTCTACACTGGAATCCCCTGTACACCTCTGCTGTGGTGCGGGTACCGCGTCTAGACTGGAATCCCCTGTACACCTCTGCTGTGGTGTAGGAACCGCGTCTAGACTAGAATCCCCTGTACACCTCTGCTGTGGTGTAGGAAACGTGTCTAGACTGTAATCCCCTGTACACCTCTGCTGTGTGCAGGAACCGCATCTAGACTGGAATCCCCTGTACACCTCTGCTGTGGTGTAGGAACTGCGTCTAGACTGGAATCCCCTGTACACCTCTGCTGTGTGCAGGAACGGCGTCTAGACTGGAATCCCCTGTAAACCTCTGCTGTGTGCAGGAACCGAGTCTAGATTGGAATCCCCTGTACACCTGTGCTGTGTGCAGGAACTGTGTCTAGACTGGAATCCCCTGTACACCTCTGCTGTGTGCAGGAACCGCGTCTAGACTGGAATCCCCTGTACACCTCTGCTATGGTGCAGGAACCGCATCTAGACTGGAATCCCCTGTACACCTCTGCTGTGTGCAGGAACTGCGTCTAGACTGAAATCCCCTGCACACCTCTGCTGTGTGCAGGAACCGTGTCTAGACTGGAATCCCCTGTACACCTCTGCTGTGGTGTAGGAACTGCATCTAGACTGGAATCCCCTGTACACCTCTGCTGTGTGCAGGAACCCCGTCTAGACTGGAATCCCCTGTACACCTCTGCTGTGTGCAGAACCGTGTCTAGACTGGAATCCCCTGTACACCTCTGCTGTGTGCAGGAACCGCGTCTAGACTGGAATCCCCTGTACACCTCTGCTGTGGTGCGGGAACCACATCTACACTGGAATCCCCTGTACACCTCTGCTGTGTGTAGGAACCGTATCTAGACTGGAATCCCCTGCACACCTCTGCTGTGTGTAGGAACCGCATCTAGACTGGAATCCCCTGTACACCTCTGCTGTGTGCAGGAACCACGTCTAAACTGCACTCCCCTGTACACCCCTGCTGTGGTGCAGGAACCGCATCTAGACTTGAATCCTCTGTACACCTCTGCTGTGTGCAGGAACCGCGGCTAGACTGGAATCCCCTGTACACCTCTGCTGTAGTGCAGGAACCACGTCTAGACTGGAATCCCCTGTACACCTCTGCTGTGTGCAGGAACCGCCTCTAGACTGGAATCCCCTGTACACCTCTGCTGTGGTGAAGGAACCACGTCTAGACTGGAATCCCCTGTACACCTCTGCTGTAGTGCAGGAACCATGTCTAGACTGGAATCCCCTGTACACCTCTGCTGCGTGCAGGAACCACGTCTAGACTGGAATCCCCTGTACACCTCTGCTGTGTGCAGGAACCACGTCTAGACTGCACTCCCCTGTACACCTCTGCTGTGTGCAGGAACCGCGTCTAGACTGGAATCCCCTGTACACCTCTGCTGTAGTGCAGGAACCACGTCTAGACTGGAATCCCCTGTACACCTCTGCTGTGTGCAGGAACCGCGTCTAGACTGGAATCCCCTGTACACCTCTGCTGTGGTGCGGGAACCACATCTAGACCGGAATCCCCTGTACACCTCTGCTGTGTGTAGGAACCGCATCTAGACTGGAATCCCCTGTACACCTCTGCTGTGTGTAGGAACCACATCTAGACTGGAATCCCCTGTATCCCTCTGCTGTGTGCAGGAACCACGTCTAGACTGCACTCCCCTGTACACCCCTGCTGTGGTGCAGGAACCGCGTCTAGACTTGAATCCTTTGTACACCTCTGCTGTTTGCAGGAACCGCGTCTAGACTGGAATCCCCTGTACACCTCTGCTGTGTGCAGGAACCGCGTCTAGACTGGCATCCCCTGTATACCTCTGCTGTAGTGCAGGAACCACGTCTAGACTGGAATCCCCTGTACACCTCTGCTGTGTGCAGGAACCACGTCTAGACTGGAATCCCCTGTACACCTCTGCTTTGTGCAGGAACCACGTCTAGACTGGAATCCCCTGTACACCTCTGTTGTGGTGCAGGAACCACGTCTAGACTGGAATCCCCTGTAAACCTCTGCTGTGGCGCAGTAACCCCGTCTAGACTGGAATCCCCTGTACACCTCTGCTGTGTGCAGGAACCACGTCCAGACTGCACTCCCCTGTACACCCCTGCTGTGGTGCAGGAACCGCGTCTAGACTTGAATCCTCTGTAGACCTCTGCTGTGTGCAGGAACCGCTTCTAGACTGAAATCCCCTGTACACCTCTGCTGTGTGCAGGAACCGCGTCTAGACTGGAATCCCCTGTACACCTCTGCTATGTGCAGGAACCGCGTCTAGACTGGAATCCCCTGTACACCTCTGCTGTGTGCAGGAACCGCGTCTAGACTGGAATCCCCTGTACACCTCTGCTGTGGTGCAGGAACCACGTCTAGACTGGAATCCCCTGTACACCTCTACTGTGGTGCAGGAACCACGTCTAGACTAGAATCCCCTGTACACCTCTGCTGTGTGCAGGAACCACGTCTAGACTAGAATCCCCTGTACACCTCTGCTGTAGTGCAGGAACCACGTTTAGACTGGAATCCCCTGTACACCTCTGCTGTGGCGCAGTAACCCCGTCTAGACTGGAATCCCCTGTACACCTCTGTTTTGGTGCAGGAACCGCGTCTAGACTGGAATCCCCTGTACGCCTCTGCTGTGGTGCAGGAACCGCGTCTAGACTGGAATCCCCTGTACACCTCTGCTGTGGTGCAGGAACCACATCTAGACTGGAATCCCCTGTACACCTCTGCTGTGTGCAGGAACCGCGTCTAGACTGGAATCCCCTGTACACCTCTGCTGTGGCGCAGTAACCCCGTCTAGACTGGAATCCCATGTACACCTCTGTTTTGGTGCAGGAACCGCGTCTAGACTGGAATCCCCTGTACACCTCTGCTGTGTGCAGGAACCGCGTCTAGACTGGAATCCCCTGTACACCTCTGCTGTAGTGCAGGAACCACGTTTAGACTGGAATCCCCTGTACACCTCTGCTGTGGTGCAGGAACCACGTCTAGACTGGAATCCCCTGTACACCTCTGCTGTGTGCAGGAACCGCGTCTAGACTGGAATCCCCTGTACACCTCTGCTGTAGTGCAGGAACCACGTTTAGACTGGAATCCCCTGTACACCTCTGCTGTGGTGCAGGAACCACGTCTAGACTGGAATCCCCTGTACACCTCTGCTGTAGTGCAGGAACCACGCCTAGACTGGAATCCCCTGTACACCTCTGCTGTAGTGCAGGAACCACGTTTAGACTGGAATCCCCTGTACACCTCTGCTGTGGTGCAGGAACCACGTCTAGACTGGAGTCCCCTGTACACCTCTGCTGTGTGCAGGAACCGCGTCTAGACTGGAATCCCCTGTACACCTCTGCTGTGGTGCAGGAACCACGTCTAGACTGGAATCCCCTGTACACCTCTGCTGTGTGCAGGAACCGCGTCTAGACTGGAATCGCCTGTACACCTCTGCTGTAGTGCAGGAACCATGTTTAGACTGGAATCCCCTGTACACCTCTGCTGTGGTGCAGGAACCACGTCTAGATTGGAATCCCTGTACACCTCTGCTGGGGTGCAGCAACCCCGTCTAGACTGGAATCCCCTGTACACCTCTGTTTTGGTGCAGGAACCGCGTCTAGACTGGAATCCCCGGTAAACCTCTGCTGTGGTGTAGGAACCGCGTCTAGACTGGAATCCCCTGTACACCTCTGCTGTGGTGCAGGAACCACGTCTAGACTGGAATCCCCTGTACACCTCTGCTGTGTGCAGGAACCGCGTCTAGACTGGAATCCCCTGTACACCTCTGCTGTAGTGCAGGAACCACGTTTAGACTGGAATCCCTTGTACACCTCTGCTGTGGTGCAGGAACCACGTCTAGATTGGAATCCCCTGTACACCTCTGCTGGGGTGCAGCAACCCCATCTAGACTGGAATCCCCTGTACACCTCTGTTTTGGTGCAGGAACCGCGTCTAGACTGGAATCCCCTGTACACCTCTGCTGTGGTGCAGGAACCGCATCTAGACTGGAATCCCCTGTACACCTCTGCTGTGGTGCAGGAACCGTGTCTAGACTGGAATCCCCTGTACACCTCTGCTGTGGTGCAGGAACCACGTCTAGACTGGAATCCCCTGTACACCTCTGCTTTGGTGCAGGAACCACGTCTAGACTGGAATCCCCTGTACACCTCTGCTGTGTGCAGGAACCGCGTCTAGACTGGAATCCCCTGTACACCTCTGCTGTAGTGCAGGAACCACGTTTAGACTGGAATCCCCTGTACACCTCTGCTATGTGCAGGAACCGCGTCTAGACTGGAATTCCCTGTACACCTCTGCTGTGGTGCAGGAACCACGTCTAGACTGGAATCCCCTGTACACCTCTGCTGTGTGCAGGAACCGTGTCTAGACTGGAATCCCCTGTACACCTCTGTTTTGGTGCAGGAACCGCGTCTAGACTGGAATCCCCTGTACACCTCTGCTGTGGTGTAGGAACCGCGTCTAGACTGGAATCCCCTGTACACCTCTGCTGTGGTGCAGAAACCACGTCTAGACTGGAATCCCCTGTACACCTCTGCTGTGTGCAGGAACCGCGTCTAGACTGGAATCCCCTGTACACCTCTGCTGTGGCGCAGTAACCCCGTCTAGACTGGAATCCCCTGTACACCTCTGCTGTGGTGCAGGAACCGCGTCTAGACTGGAATCCCCTGTACACCTCTGCTGTGGTGTAGGAACCGCGTCTAGACTGGAATCCCCTGTACACCTCTGCTGTGGTGCAGGAACCACGTCTAGACTGGAATCCCCTGTACACCTCTGCTGTGTGCAGGAACCGCGTCTAGACTGGAATCCCCTGTACACCTCTGCTGTGGTGCAGGAACCACGTCTAGACTGGAATCCCCTGTACACCTCTGCTGTGTGCAGGAACCGCGTCTAGACTGGAATCCCCTGTACACCTCTGCTGTAGTGCAGGAACCACGTTTAGACTGGAATCCCTTGTACACCTCTGCTGTGGTGCAGGAACCACGTCTAGATTGGAATCCCCTGTACACCTCTGCTGGGGTGCAGCAACCCCATCTAGACTGGAATCCCCTGTACACCTCTGTTTTGGTGCAGGAACCGCGTCTAGACTGGAATCCCCTGTACACCTCTGCTGTGGTGCAGGAACCGCATCTAGACTGGAATCCCCTGTACACCTCTGCTGTGGTTCAGGAACCGTGTCTAGACTGGAATCCCCTGTACACCTCTGCTGTGGTGCAGGAACCACGTCTAGACTGGAATCCCCTGTACACCTCTGCTTTGGTGCAGGAACCACGTCTAGACTGGAATCCCCTGTACACCTCTGCTGTGTGCAGGAACCGCGTCTAGACTGGAATCCCCTGTACACCTCTGCTGTAGTGCAGGAACCACGTTTAGACTGGAATCCCCTGTACACCTCTGCTGTGTGCAGGAACCGCGTCTAGACTGGAATCCCCTGTACACCTCTGCTGTGGTGCAGGAACCACGTCTAGACTGGAATCCCCTGTACACCTCTGCTGTGTGCAGGAACCGTGTCTAGACTGGAATCCCCTGTACACCTCTGTTTTGGTGCAGGAACCGCGTCTAGACTGGAATCCCCTGTACACCTCTGCTGTGGTGTAGGAACCGCGTCTAGACTGGAATCCCCTGTACACCTCTGCTGTGGTGCAGGAACCACGTCTAGACTGGAATCCCCTGTACACCTCTGCTGTGTGCAGGAACCGCGTCTAGACTGGAATCCCCTGTACACCTCTGCTGTGGCGCAGTAACCCCGTCTAGACTGGAATCCCCTGTACACCTCTGCTGTGGTGCAGGAACCGCGTCTACACTGGAATCCCCTGTACACCTCTGCTGTGGTGTAGGAACCGCGTCTAGACTGGAATCCCCTGTACACCTCTGCTGTGGTGCAGGAACCACGTCTAGACTGGAATCCCCTGTACACCTCTGCTGTGTGCAGGAACCGCGTCTAGATTGGAATCCCCTGTACACCTCTGCTGTGGTGCAGGAACCACGTCTAGACTGGAATCCCCTGTACACCTCTGCTGTGGTGCAGGCATTATAATCGAGCTAATGTTCAAAGAGTACATGTGTCTCTACATTAACTTGTACAACCTCTGCTGTTGCGCAGGGCCCATCTCCATATTTATCTGCAGGCCTCCGAACCATTGCATTGCTGTACTCTCTCTATAGTGGCATCCTGTGAGCGCTGTGTCCACCCTGCTGTGGTGCAGGAATCATCAGTGGACCCATGTTCTAAGTTTGTTTGTAAAAATAACAATAGGGGGGAGAGAGAGAGAAGTGGATCCAGTCTCCCTGGGCGTCATGAATAAACAAAATAGAATCCACAAGATGGTTTTCAGTGGTCCCTAAAAGGATGGGGAGCACACCGTGTTTTTTAAATGCCCCTCACACACCAACAGGCCCCTTGGTGTCATGCTTCATCATCGGGGCCTTCGCACCCCTCTACGGGATGCGGCGTGCTACGACAAGACGACTACGTAGGAGCACTTGACAGTGAGCTATGTGAGGGTGTGTATTGAGTGATGTGAGTGAGGTGAGGTGAGAAGGTGAATAAAAAATACCTGGCACTAAGGATAAAGAGAAAATATTTTTATTCCGTCCTTGGCTGGTATTAGTAAAAAAGTGCAAAGACTGGTTGAAAAAATACGTGCTAGGGTATATCAACCAACAACAGTGTCAACATGTTTCGGAGCGCAAGGCTCCTTCTTCAGGACGAGGATATGCACTATGATCCTGACCTTACTCACATGGAATGTGAAAGTGTTCAAAATTTTATTTAAAAAAAACAATGTGTAATGTACCTATCAGTGTTTTAAGTGATGGTATGTTCGTTGCGCCCAATTGGCGTTTAAAATATTTAAGTTCAAAATGCGGATGGCCCCATGAGCCTAAGCGTAGTATTGGGGGTATCACTCCTCGTTGCCCAGTCAACAACAGTGACTGCATGGAACGCTCGCCTGCCTTCCCCTCAACGCTGCTCCGCAAATAAAATTTTGAACACTTTCACATTCCATGTGAGTAAGGTGAGGATCATAGTGCATATCCTCGTCCTGAAGAAGGAGCCTTGCGCTCCGAAACATGTTGACACTGTTGTTGGTTGATATACCCT
Organism: Lissotriton helveticus; assembly: GCF_964261635.1. Lineage (NCBI taxonomy): Eukaryota > Metazoa > Chordata > Amphibia > Caudata > Salamandridae > Lissotriton > Lissotriton helveticus. The sequence continues at coordinate 1,629,350,363 of NC_136065.1, read as the reverse complement.
AGCACATATTTTTTCAACCAGTCTTTGCACTTTTTTACTAATACCAGCCAAGGACGGAATAAAAATATTTTCTCTTTATCCTTAGTGCCAGGTATTTTTTATTCACCTTCTCACCTCACCTCACTCACATCACTCAATACACACCCTCACATAGCTCACTGTCAAGTGCTCCTACGTAGTCGTCTTGTCGTAGCACGCCGCATCCCATAGAGGGGTGCGAAGGCCCCGATGATGAAGCATGACACCAAGGGGCCTGTTGGTGTGTGAGGGGCATTTAAAAAACACGGTGTGCTCCCCATCCTTTCAGGGACCACTGAAAACCTAAGTTTGTTTGTGTCAGTGTATTTATGTGCATCCCCTCTGCTGAGGCACAGGACCTATCTCTCTACTAATCTGCTAGACCCCTGGACCGTTGAGTTGCTGCATCAAAGCACCGCTGTGGTGCAAGGGCCACTTCTATACTAGGATCCGCTTTGGACACTTTGGACGCTGCCCATCCCTGCTGTGCACAGGAGTCATGTCTGTGCTTGAGTTTTAGGATCCTTTGCAACAGTGTAGCTAGACCTTTGGCCGCCCATGGCGGTCCCTGCGTTTGCTGCCCTGCGGCGTCTGCATGTAAGAGTAGGGGAGGGTGCTGGTGATTCCTGCGTTTGCCACGACGTGACGGCCGTAGGCAAGAGTGGGGACCACCGTCCCCAAAACTCATGCTGGCCGGGGCAGGCCGCCCCCACCACCCTCCATTGCTACACCACTGATCCCTTGATCCTAGGTCCAGCCCTTGCTGCAGCAGACGAGCCAGGGTCAGACTGGCCGATAGAGAAATCATGCAGTGCCCAATGGGCTAGTCAGACCGATCAGTTTTTTGGTCCGTTTTTTGGCTATTTGTGGGCCTGTTTATGGTCTGCTGGCTGGCCTTCACTGTTGATTATCCTGATATTAATTGTCAGCAGAAAGCGCAAATCCATGCAGTCCTCCATACCTTGTAAAACAGTCATACACTGGCTCTTTACAAGTTCAAAACTGACCCAGATTACCAACATGGGCCAATTTCGGGCTATCTAATTCACTAATGGGGGCCACTTTTATTTTTGTGTCCAAGCCTATTTTCAGTCCGAGTCCAACCATGGCAGTAGCCGGGCCTGTGCTGATGTTTTAAGACCCCTTGGGAACATGTCCAGCCCCTCCAGTGGTGCAAGAACCTTGCCTGTGCTGGTGTTTTAGGACCCCTTGGTCACATGCCCAGCCCCTGCAGCGGTGCAAGAGCCTGTGCTGATGTGTTAGGACCCCTTTGTCACAAGCCCAGCCCCCTCAGCGCCGCAGGAGCCGGGCCTGTGCTGATATTTTAGGACCCCTTGGGCACATGCCCAGCCCCTCCAGCGGTGCAGGAGCCGGGCCTGTGCTGATGTTTTAGGACCCCTTGGTCACATGCCCAGCCCCTCCACCGGTGCAAGAACCTTGCCTGTGCTGATGTTTTAGGACCCCTTGGTCACATGCCCAGCCCCTCCAGCGGTGCAAGAACCTTGCCTGTGCTGATGTTTTAGGACCCTTTGGTCACATGCCCAGCCCCCTCAGCGCCGCGGGAGCCGGGCTTGTGCTGATGTTTTAGGACCCTTTGGTCACAAGCCCAGCCCCCTCAGCGCCGCGGGAGCCGGGCCTGTGCTGATGTTTTAGGACCCCTTGGTCACATGCCCAGCCCCTCCAGCGGTGCAAGAACCTTGCCTGTGCTGATGTTTTAGGACCCCTTTGTCACAAGCCCAGCCCCCTCAGCGCCGCAGGAGCCGGGCCTGTGCTGATATTTTAGGACCCCTTAGGCACATGCCCAGCCCCTCCAGCGGTGCAGGAGCCGGGCCTGTGCTGATGTTTTAGGACCCCTTGGTCACATGCCCAGCCCCTCCAGCGGTGCAAGAACCTTGCCTGTGCTGATGTTTTAGGACCTCTTGGTCACATGCCCAGCCCCTCCAGCGGTGCAAGAACCTTGCCTGTGCTGATGTTTTAGGACCCTTTGGTCACATGCCCAGCCCCTCCAGCGGTGCAGGAGCCGGGCCTGTGCTGATGTTTTACGACCCGTTGGTCACAAGCCCAGCCCCTCCAGCGGTGCAAGAACCTTGCCTGTGCTGATGTTTTAGGATCCTTTGGTCACATGTCCAGCCCCTCAGCGCCGCGGGAGCCGGGCCTGTGCTGATGTTTTAGGACCCCTTGGTCACATGCCCAGCCCCTCCAGCGGTGCAAGAACCTTCCCTTTGCTGATGTTTTAGGACCCCTTGGTCACATGTCCAGCCCCTCCAGCGGTGCGGGAGCCGGGCCTGTGCTGATGTTTTAGGACCCGTTGGTCACAAGCCTAGCCCCTCAGCGCCGCGGGAGCCGGGCCTGTGCTGATGTTTTAGGACCCCTTGGTCACATGTCCAGCCCCTGCAGCGGTGCAGGAGCTTTGCCTCTGTTGATGTTTTAGGGCCCCTTGGTCACATGTCCAGCCCCTGCAGCGGTGCAAGAGCCGGGCCTGTGCTGGTGTTTTAGGACCCCTTGGTCACATGCCCAGCCCCTGCAGCGGTGCAAGAGCCGTGCCTGAGGCTGTGCTGATGTTTTAGGACCCCTTGGTCACATGCCCAGCCCCTGCAGCGGTGCAGGAGCCGGGCCTGTGCTGATGTTTTAAGGCCCCTTGATCACGTGCCCAGCGCCTCCAGTGGTGCAAGAGCCCCCCTTGATGTTCTTGACTCCTCGTGCGCACCCCTGCAGCGCGCGCCACGCCCTCACCTCACCTATTGACAGACTCCAGAAGCCCCTGTCGAGGATGACGCCACGCGCCTTGTTGCTCAAGCAGAGAGATTGAGTCAGTGGATGCACTCTGCTGTGATTGATTTTACAGTAATCCAGCAACAGGAAGGAAATGGGTAATTACAGCTCTGGGGAAAACTCATCGGTGACTCACTGAGACGTGCATTTACTTCAGCCCCGACAGGTAGAACGGTGCTCTTACCAGGCTTCGGGGAGCGCGAGGCTCAGGGGATTGGCACGCGGACACAGATCTTGACACCCTTGGAATAGATGGGCTCGGGATGCATAGACTGCTACCTGTGGGATTATACAGGTTCAAGAGACTGGGCCAGGAACACAGAGCCCGGCACCTGTAGACGCAGGCAGGCTGGCGTCTGGGTACAGAGTCGGTCACCTGTATTGCTCTGAAGTTGTATTTAAACAGTACTTCGTAACCATGGAGTGTAGAACAAAATCCTGAAGTGGATTGTCACAGGGATACAGGCCTTCTCACCTATAGGACCAGATATGTTCAGGAGACCTTCACCTGTTGGCACTGAACCCGTCACCTGGTGGAATACATGGCCTCAGGAGATAGTCACAGAGCCTGTCACCTAGAACTGCATGGGCCAAGAGGGATGGGTCAACGAGGCTTAGCCTTCACTGCTCAGAAGATGGGCTCCTCAGCCACTTCTACAGCTGGTCGGCATCGGGCCAATGCCACCAGGATACAAAGTGGGTCACAGCGATGGCCCCATTGTTCAGTCAGTTGGCACCAAAGTAATGATCATGTCAATTCTAGTACCTACACGGCAGGCCTATTGAACTGTCGCTCCCTGCCATGCCTCTCTAGTGACATATGGCTGCTGCTCTCGTAGAAGGCCTGGGATCTACTCTTTCTTACAGAGATGTGGATTAAGGACTCCTCTAATCCAGATATCAACTTGTTTATTCCCCCCGGCTATTGACTAATAGGCATAAACCGTGAGGGGTCGAAGTCTGGTGGTGGAATTGCTGTCATTGTACTATCTCACTTAACAATCACGACCAGGAAAATTTCCAATGTAGGGTCCATAGAGGCCATGTACTTCTCCACCCTAGACGCCTCCTCTGCTATATTTTCGGGTGTCCTTGTGTATAACCCTCCTGGAACCCCTCCATCCGCCATGGCCTCTCTGTTTGCTGCGATTGCAGATCTGTCACTAAAACATCCCCATTTTACAGTATTAGGGGATTTTAACCTTCATGTTGATGTAAGCAGCTGTTTGCGTACCAACAATTTCCTGGACTCTCTGCTAGGTTTGAATTTGACCCAGTGGGTCAGGGGTCCTACACATTTAGCAGGCCACACCCTTGATCTGGTCTTTTCCAACTGGGTTGACCTCAAGGTGCTTCCCTCTCTGCCTCTCACGTGGTCTGACCACTTCTGGATCCCGTGACTTCACCTCAGCCGCCCAATCTGACATCTAAAATCAGAGAACAGGGCAGAAAATGGCATAAGGTCACACGTAAGGCCCTGGAACAAACTTATATAAGTAGATTAGGACCACTGTCGGGTGACCTTAATACGGAGGTATCCAAATTCAACATGATCTTTCCGCCGCTATTGATCAAATTGCGCCAATGCAGTATCTTGCCTCCCTAAGATCCAAGCCTTCGGCTCCTTGGTTAACAGTGGAATTTACGGGAGGATAGAAGCAGATGTAAAAAACTGGAGCGCTCTTGGCGCCGGACTTACGACCCGGCGGCCAAAGCCCTCTACAGATCGGCTCTTAACCCCTCCCCTGCTGGTGACGGAACCACTCCGTCTTCAGCTGCGGTCGCGCTGTGCTGATGACGGAGCAGTTCCGTCACCGCCCGCTCGGCGCGCCTGTGCGGCGCGAATTCCGCACCTGCGCTGGACGTTCCATTGAGCGGGCGGGGCCGTGACGGAACCGCTCCGTCATGAGCACAGCTCAACCGCGGCTGGTGACGGAGCGGTTCCGTCACCAGCATGCGGCCGCCCCGCCCCCTTAGCACTGCGGCGGAATTGCCGCCGCAATGAAGGGGTTAAAGAGTTCCATAAACTCAAGCGCACCACAATGAAAAATCCCTATGCAGACAAAATGAAAATGGCCAAAAATTCAACTAAGACCCTTTTTAATATTATTAAAGAATTTGCTAACCCCTCAGCCTTGGCTTGCTCCACGGCTCCGAGTCAATCGCTTTGTGATGGTTAACATCATGGCAATAATCAATCAGAACCGGACAGCGGTAACTGCAGATAAGGGTATTACTCATGATGAAGTGCTTACCTCATTTAATCCCTTGGCTGAAGAATATGCTCTGTCTCTGTTCCTAAAATGTAAATCGGGCTCCCCGCTTGACCCGCCCCGGCTCAGATTCTGAGTGATATGGCCCCGTTACTGATTAATCCTTTGTTGCAAATATGGAATACCTCCCTGCGATCTGGCCTCTTCCCCTCTTTGTGGAAACATGCGATGTTGATACCGATCTTTAAAAAAAGCAGATGCTGATCCATTATGTTTCAGTAACTACCGGCCTATCTCACTCCTCCCCAAACCAGCAAAAGTTTTGGAGAAGGTGGTACAGGAGCAACTGTCCGATTATCTAGAATCTAACCAGTTGCTACATGACTACCAGTCGGGCTTCAGGCCAGGCTTTAGTACAGAGTCGGCTCTACTGGAAGTGTCTGAGTCAATTCGCGAGTGTGTGGATAGGGGAGAGGAGGCCATGTTGGTCCTCCTCGACCTATCCGCAGCATTCAATACAGTCTTGCACGATATCCTGCTGGATCGTCTCCGTGATGTGGGCATTGGAGGGACCCCGCTTGCTTGGGTGAAATCCTTTTTGAAGGACAGAACACAACAGGTCTTCCTCAGGCCGTATGTCTCCACGGAGAAACCATTGACATGGGGGGTCCCGCAGGGCTCTGCACTCAGCCCTCTTTTTTTTAACGTATATCTGACCCCGCTAGCAAAAGTGGTGGAATCCTGGGGCGTCAGAGTGGTCTTTTATGCTGATGATACTCAGCTTGTGTTTTCTTTTAAAGACCACTCTGATAGCCACATGGCTAATTTCCGCCACTGCTTGGTGAACATCGCCTCTTGGATGTCCACCAACAATCTTAAATTGAATACAGATAAGACGGAGGTCTTATTTTTTAATCAGAAATCTCCAATTCCAGTCAATGCTTGGTGGCCATATGAACTTAACCCCCCCCCCCGGAGCTAGTACAAGCTGCCCGCAATTCGGCCTTCCAATTTGACACAGCTTTGTCCTGTAAAACCCAAATCAACAAAGTTTCGGCATCTTGCTTCGGAAAGCTCCGAATGATAAAAAAAATCGTTCCCTTCCTCCCACTCGATTCACGGAGAACGGTGGTTCATGCCCTAATTACGTCCCACGTGGACTACGCAAATAGTCTGTATGTGGGAGCCCCGGCGTACCTCATTAATCGTCTTCAGACAGTGCAGAATTCCGTGGCCAGGCTGATTTGTAATACTCCTTATCGCCACTCCATTACACCGTATTTGGCTAAACTGCACTGGCTACCAGTGAGCTACCGCATACAGTTCAAGGCCCTGGTCCTTGCCTTCCGGGCTCTTCACGGACGAGGCCCTGCATACCTGAGGGATAGACTTAAAATTACGCAATCGGCATAGGACCTCAGATCAAATCATCTTCGCCTGATGCACGCCCCACGTTTTCGTCTTGCATGGACTGGGGGCCGGGCCTTTGCTGTGGTCACATCCAAACTTTGGAATCAACTACCGATGGATCTTAGATTTATTACATCTGAGCCTCTGTTTCGGAGGAAACTTAAGACCTGGTTCTTCTCCATGATCTAGCTCTCATCGAATCCCTCTGGTTGCTGGTCGTCTGCAGGGCCGGGACACCCCCGTTGGGGGTAGCCGCGCGCTTTACAAGCTTCTAAAATAAATAAATAAATAAATAGTACCTGATGGTCTAAATGCCCACCCGCCCATTATCATTCTGTGTGGGACTGATTGCCACATACAGAATGAAAATGGGTCAGTCTAGGCTGGCACAGCATGTGGTGGACTCCTCCAGCCCTTGTCCAGGGCAGGGCCTTTGGTCACCTGGAAGTGCAAAAACGCCCAAGAAGGAGAAAATCCCAGTGGGCAAAAACGTCCAAAAAGAGTCCTTGAAAGCCGCGGAACACTGAGATGACTTGACCCCATACAGCACTAAGCAGTGAGCTGGAGATAAGCTGGACAGATGGAAGCTGGAGTTTTTTTCGCCTTGAAGAATGAAACAGAAAAGGGAAGACAAAGAATAGGTGTCCACTGCAGTGCAGAGGAAAAAGGGAAGGAAAACAGGCAGAGGTTCAGAAAGGACCTAGGAACCTGTCGAACAATTACGCGAAGCGTTGCAACGCAAAGAGTAGAAAGAGTCACCTCCTTTCATAAAGTCGGGAAATAGGAAGTTGTGTCATCTCCATATTGATTTGGGAAAGGTTGCATGTAACTTTACTGGGCAACAGCCATCTTAGTTAGGGCAGTGGCATAGCGAGGCCTAATTCCACCGTGGCGGCCCCTATGTTTGCTGCCTGCGGTGGCCGAATGTAAGAGCGGGGGTAGTGCTGGCGATTCTTGCCTTTGCTGCTCCGCTACAGCCAGAGGTAAGAGAGGGAGCGGGGCAGGATGCAGCCGCCCCTCCAAAACTTATGCCAACCGGGCAGACCCTCCACCCCCCACTTGCTACGCTCCTGACTTAGGGACAGATATTCCCTTCTGCAAGAACCTCACCAAGGAACCCTGGGAAGGAGAAGGCCAAGCAGGCCCATGCCGTAGCATGCATTGTCTGCAAGAAGGCCGACACAGAGAAGAATGCTGCAATGTAGGACCGCACCGGCGCGACGGCTACCACCGAGTAAATCATAAAGGGTGAATCTGCGTTCCCCTGTGCAGAGAAAGAATGGTGCCGCGTCCACCTAAGAAACAATGTCTGTAGAATGGTGGTCGAACAGGGAATAGCTGCAGCAGTAGGGCTGGTTCAAGCGGGGGGACGGGTGGGCCAGCCCACCCAAACATGAGCCTGGTCCACCCAAACATGTGCATTGGCCCACGCAGTGAGGCCATGCAATCCAATAGAAAATGGCCACTATAATTTAAAACGTTCCTCTGAACGTTGTTTTTCTTCATATACTGGGAGTTGCGTGATTGGGCATTGTGTGATTCTCTCACAGCCATCCCCAATCACCCAACTCTTTTTAGAAAGGTGGGCTGTGTCATGCAGGAACAATAGGGGCATGGTGAAGGGGACACATTCTTCATTTGGCAACCAGTAAAATTTTTCGTAGTGTCCTGTGAGGATATTTCCTTTTCTGTTCAGTGCTGGAGAAAAGAAGTCTGTTTATTCTGATTCACCTTTCCGGACCCCTGCAGCTGCATATCAGATCAGGCTGTGACACAAAGTTTGACTAACAGAGTAGGTAAGAAAATGTGTTACTATTTGTTTTTATTTTTTAAATCTGCACAGCCCCAGCACATACTTTGTGCATGCTTCATTTAAATAGTTTTTATCAATATCATGGCCATGGATTCAAGACAACAATAAAAATGTCCAGATAACTGGTGATTAATGATCCTGCCAATCCTTTGCCTGTTGGTAGTTGTGAACTGCAGACAAACTGTATTTTATGTGGGTAGCTCAGTGGGTTACTGCCTTTGTCACACAGATTCTTGTGTTACTTGCAGTTCAGAAGTTACAATCCTACCTGGACAGTGACCAATGAACTGTCATCAGAAGAGCTGCATACAAACATGAATGGTATAGCTAGAACTTTTGTTCTGTTACTATATAGTTAGAACTTCCCCAGTCTTTCATTATTTTAATGGTACTGCAAAGAGTTTGGGCCGATATACATTTTTATTAGTAAAGCCAACCCCCAACCACAGGGGTATTCTTTAAGTCCTGAGTTTGTGCTTCCTTAGCCCAAACCCTCTTAAAATATACCGCCCACCATTATGGATGACATGTGATTCCTACACCTTGTGATTCTCATTGGCTTATGTGGCATTCCCTATAGAGTGATTTACATACTTGTATGATTCATTGTCTCTGTATAATGTGTGCATGGTGTAAAGTACTGTCACACCCTACACTGATATGAGTAGGGCTTTACAACTAATTAAATGCATATGAGAGAGGGTCTATGGAGAGATGAAGGACACTTTTGGAGGGTGGTAGTAAAGGTATCTGTGGAGAAAGAGATCATTGGTGGTGCGCCAAAATAGACTTTCACACTAGCACTAAAGCCGGCCCTGTCATGGCCTTTCTGTTTTTATTTAATTAGCAGTCAGGTCATTAGGTCAACTGTGGAACATATTAAAGTGTGTGCTAATTATATTTACTGCTATATTCAATGGTTTAAGTTTGAAGGTGATTTTACTAATGTTTTTTATGGGAATAATGAAAGCCAAGCTGGATGGTGGCTTAAATGGGCCCAGGGACCAAGGTCAGCTGTGAGATAAGGTGCACAGGAGAGGGTTAGTAGAAAAGTGAATAATCGGGCCCGGAAGTACATATTTTTACGCCTGGCCTGTTGGAATCTGATGGTTTGCACTTAGGTCCAGACATTGCTCTGACTTTCAAATAACTCTCCACATGCTCCGTATACACACAGAATCGATCCGTTGTATCGTGGTGACTGTTTGCAAGTAGATAGGTTGTAATCTAGGGCTTGTAGGCTACCAGAAGAAGCGACAAAGTAGGCCCGCAGTGGCCCACCCAAATGCACCCTTGGCCCACTCACCCAAAAAATCCTGGAGCTGGGCCTGTGCAGCAGCGTGACACCCTGACATATAGGCCAGCATCAGCAGCGTTGCAAGCTAATGCACACAGAACAGGTACATTATTGACATCAGCAGTGTAACCGCTCCTCGCACACCACAGACAGCAACAGTAGAACCGTGACAGAATGCAAGGAGAGGATTCTGGATGTGTTTTTAAATGTCCCTGGTGATCCTCGTTCCAGAAGCCAGCCACAGCGGAGGGATTCTGAACAAAACGTCAGACTGCAGGGTCGCTGGCTGGGACCTACGGGCCCACGGGCAGCCTTCTTTCCACGAAGAGTGTCTCCGCTTGGAAGAAGGCCAGCTTCAGTCCATTGCGCTGGGCTCTAACATAAAGAAACCACTCACACTCTAAATGCAGTTTCATTCCATATTTTTGAAATACGGAGGCAGACCTTGCTGCCAACACTTGATCCAATAGCAGCGTGGCTTTGCCTCGAACCATCCAAGGAGAAGAGATGGGCTGGCACACATTTCTTCGAGGTTGCCAGCTGGCACGCTCGGGATTGCAAAGAAGATGCAGGCTCTGGTGGGACCAAGGCATAGCACATGCCTCAAACACTAGTCTAAAAAGCACATCGTTTAGGGGGCAGCGCAGCGATGTGCCCTCTCGCTCACTGCAACAGACCTCTAACACTGGGTGGTCCAGGAAACGGGCACCTCTGGCTAAAGCAGAGTGAATAGGGCCAATGTAGTGTGTGCCAGTTTGTAGGCCTCCCTTCAAGAAATGAGGCCACCCCCTGCTGCTGGCGCTGGGATCTCGCTCAGATCTGTGCAGTGCTGGCAGAGGCGGGAAGTTTTGACCATCTGGAGGGTGGAAGTTGGTCCGCCGTCACGGGAGGGATTAGGGGCCGTCACGAGGAACCCACGTTTCCATCTGCCTCTGGGTGGAGACGCGCATTTGAGGCTCAGAGTCGTTGACTGCAGGCAGGGGTCGCGGATCCAGGCAGCGAGGGCTCAGTGCCTCACTGCGTCACTCCGCGCCTTTCAACTTGGCGCTTTCAAACCCCGGGCGGGAGGCAGACTGCCGGGTACCACCTTTCCGGAAAGAACGTTCGTCGTTTACCACTGAGCGATGGACTCACATAGGCTGGAAAATGTTCACCGCTTCTGCCCCATGGGTGTTCCTATGTTTCTCCAGATTATACTAATCTACGTGCCTGCATCTCTTTCTGCACCGGCTTGGCACCTCTCTCTTGTGCAGCGACCGGGACTATCTTTGCACATCTGCAGATGTGGCCCTAGAAGCTGGCACAACATGCCAGAGATGGCCTATAGGTCGGGCACTATTTTCGTTTTCACCTAAACATAGCTTTCACCGTACTACTAAGGATGTCGGCTGTTCTAGACATGGCTTCTGTGTCTGTCACCGGAGATCAGCTTTCTGGAGGCCTCGACACAATACAAGATCCTGTGGGCGGTAGTTTTCTCACTACACTCAGCTCTCTCCAGACTGGCTACACTAATACCCCTGTGGGCCGATGGTTCCTCTAGGAAGAACTTTCCCTCCCACACATCCACCCCAAACCTCAACGGGCAGGTGTTTCCACTGAGGGCAGGTGTCTCTAATCCGAGACAAACAGAACTCCCCCAACCCCCCACCCCCACCCCGTCAGGCAGGTTTTCCCTCTTAGTTTGCCTGTGTCTAATGTAACATTGATGGCACTCCCACTCTGAAAATTACCCCCTCCCCATCTCCCCCCGCTGGACACACTATGTCACCTCTCGTGAGCTTTTTCTAATCCTGCTCTTTAGTCCTGGGCCCACTATGACCCCTCACGTTTGCCTTCACTACTAGTTCCGGATTCACTATGGCATCTCGAGCTTTCACTAGCTCTTGACAAACTATAGCCCTTCGGATTTACCCTACTAGTTCCAGACTCACTAAGACTCACCCTACTCCTGAGAGCTTTCACTAGTTCCAGGCACACTGTGACCTTTCGCATTTGCCTTCACTACTAGTTCCGGACTCACTATGACCCCTCGCGTGAGCTTTCACTTTTACCTGTCTCACTATGACCCCTCGCATGAGCTTTCACTAGTTTCAGACTCACTATTATCCCTTGCGTGAGCTTTCATTAGTTCCGGTCTCACTATGACCCCTCGCGTGAGCTTTCACTTTTACTTGTCTCACTATGACCCCTCGCGTGAGCTTTCACTAGTTCCAGGCTCACTATGACCCCTCGTGTGAGCTTTCACTAGTTCCAGGCTCACTATGACCCCTCGCCTGAGCTTTCATTAGTTCCGGTCTCACCAGGAACCCTCGCGTGAGCATTCACTAGTTCCGGTCTCACTACGACCTCTCGCTTGAGCTTTCAATTTTACCTGTCTCACTATGACCCCTCGCGTGAGCTTTCACTAGTTCCAGGCTCACAATGACCCCTCGTGTGAGCTTTCACTAGTTCCAGGCTCACTATGACCCCTCGCCTGAGCTTTCATTAGTTCCGGTCTCACCATGAACCCTCGCGTGAGCTGTCACTAGTTCCGGTCTCACTATGACCCCTTGCGTGAGCTTTCACTTTTACCTGTCTCACTATGACCCCCTGCGTGAGCTTTCACTAGTTCCAAACTCACTATTTTCCCTTGCGTGAGCTTTCATTAGTTCCGGGCTCACTATGACCCCTTGTGTGAGCTTTCACTAGTTCCAGGCTCACTATGACCCCTCGCCTGAGCTTTCATTAGTTCCGGGCTCACTATGACCCCTCGCGCGAGCTTTCACTAGTTTCAGACTCACTATTTTTCCTTGCGTGAGCTTTCATTAGTTCCGGGTTCACTATGACCCCTCGCGCGAGCTTTCACTAGTTTCAGACTCACTATTTTTCCTTGCGTGAGCTTTCATTATTTCCGGGCTCACTATGACCCCTTGTGTGAGCTTTCACTAGTTCCAGGCTCACTATGACCCCTCGCCTGAGCTTTCATTAGTTCCGGTCTCACCATGAACTCTCGCGTGAGCATTCACTACTTCTGGACACTCTATCCCTTGTGTGAGCTTTCTTTCATTAGTTCCAGACTCACTATGACCCCTCGCGTGAGCTTCCACTAGTTCCAGACACACTATCCCTTGTGTGAGCTTTCTTTCATTAGTTCCAGACTCACTATGACCCCTCGCGTGAGCTTCCACTAGTTCCGGATACACTAACCCTTGTGTGAGCTTTCATTAGTACCGGTCTCACTATGACCCCTCGCCTGAGCTTTCATTAGTTCCAGACTCACTATGACCCCTCGTGTGAGCATCCACTAGTTCCAGACACACTATCCCTTGTGTGAGCTTTCTTTCATTAGTTCCAGACTCACTATGACCCCTCGCGTGAGCTTTTACTAGTTCTGGACACACTAAGACCCCTCGCGTGAGCTTTCACTAGTTCCGGACACACTATCCGTTGTGTGAGCTTTCATTAATACCGGTCTCACTATGACCCCTCGCCTGAGCTTTCATTAGTTCCAGACTCACTATGACCCCTCGTGTGAGCTTTCACTAGTCCCGGACGCACTATCCCTTGCGTGAGCTTTCATTAGTTCCAGACTCACTATGACCCCTCGCCTGGGCTTTCATTAGTTTCTGGTCTCACTATGACCCCTCGTGTGAGCTTTTACTAGTCCCGGACACACTATCCCTTGCGTGAGCTTTCATTAGTTCCAGACTCACTATGAACCCTCGCGTGAGCTTCCACTAGTTCCGGACACACTATCCCTTGTGTGAGCTTTCTTTCACTAGTTCCAGACTCACTATGACCCCTCGCCTGAGCTTTCATTAGTTTCTGGTCTAACTATGACTTCTCGCGTGAGCTTTCACTAGTTCCGGACACACTATCCCTTGCGTGAGCTTTCACTAGTTCCGGACACACTATCCCTTGCGTGAGCTTTCATTAGTTCCAGACTCACTATGAACCCTCGCGTGAGCTTTCATTAGTTCCAGACTCACTATGACCCCTCGCCTGGGCTTTCATTAGTTTCTGGTCTCACTATGACCCCTCGTGTGAGCTTCCACTTGTCCCGGACACACTATCCCTTGCGTGAGCTTTCATTAGTTCCAGACTCACTATGAACCCTCGCGTGAGCTTCCACTAGTTCCGGACACACTATCCCTTGTGTGAGCTTTCTTTCACTAGTTCCAGACTCACTATGACCCCTCGCCTGAGCTTTCATTAGTTTCTGGTCTAACTATGACTTCTCGCGTGAGCTTTCACTAGTTCCGGACACACTATCCCTTGCGTGAGCTTTCACTAGTTCCGGACACACTATCCCTTGCGTGAGCTTTCATTAGTTCCAGACTCACTATGAACCCTCGCGTGAGCTTTCATTAGTTCCAGACTCACTATGACCCCTCGCCTGGGCTTTCATTAGTTTCTGGTCTCACTATGACCCCTCGTGTGAGCTTCCACTAGTCCCGGACACACTATCCCTTGCGTGAGCTTTCATTAGTTCCAGACTCACTATGAACCCTCGCGTGAGCTTCCACTAGTTCCGGACACACTATCCCTTGTGTGAGCTTTCTTTCACTAGTTCCAGACTCACTATGACCCCTCGCCTGAGCTTTCATTAGTTTCTGGTCTAACTATGACTTCTCGCGTGAGCTTTCACTAGTTCCGGACACACTATCCCTTGCGTGAGCTTTCACTAGTTCCGGACACACTATCCCTTGCGTGAGCTTTCATTAGTTCCAGACTCACTATGAACCCTCGCGTGAGCTTCCACTAGTTCCGGACTCACTATGACCCCTCGCCTGGGCTTTCATTAGTTTCTGGTCTCACTATGACCCCTCGTGTGAGCTTCCACTAGTCCCGGACACACTATCCCTTGCGTGAGCTTTCATTAGTTCCAGACTCACTATGAACCCTCGCGTGAGCTTCCACTAGTTCCGGACACACTATCCCTTGTGTGAGCTTTCTTTCACTAGTTCCAGACTCAGTATGACCCCTCGCCTGAGCTTTCATTAGTTTCTGGTCTAACTATGACTTCTCGCGTGAGCTTTCACTAGTTCCGGACACACTATCCCTTGCGTGAGCTTTCACTAGTTCCGGACACACTATCCCTTGCGTGAGCTTTCATTAGTTCCAGACTCACTATGAACCCTCGCGTGAGCTTCCACTAGTTCCGGACTCACTATGACCCCTCGCCTGGGCTTTCATTAGTTTCTGGTCTCACTATGACCCCTCGTGTGAGCTTCCACTAGTCCCGGACACACTATCCCTTGCGTGAGCCTTCATTAGTTCCAGACTCACTATGAACCCTCGCGTGAGCTTCCACTAGTTCCGGACACACTATCCCTTGTGTGAGCTTTCTTTCACTAGTTCCAGACTCACTATGACCCCTCGCCTGAGCTTTCATTAGTTTCTGGTCTAACTATGACTTCTCTCGTGAGCTTTCACTAGTTCCGGACACACTATCCCTTGCGTGAGCTTTCATTAGTTCCAGACTCACTATGAACCCTCGCGTGAGCTTCCACTAGTTCCGGACACACTATGCTCGAGGCCTTTTCCAGGAAGCAGAGCGGGGAGGCACGCTACGGGCCTGGGCTAATACGACTGGCGGAAATCACGCGGGAGAAGGAAGTGTCACATGAGGGGGCCCCGGGGCTTACAATGAAGGCTCTTCATGGGGAGCTCACGGGCCGATGCAACCTGACCGTGGCCCCGCTCCTCCCTGTGCCCCCACAGAGGCCCGGCTCAGCCCGCCCCGTCTCCTGCCGTCTGAACAGGCTAGGGGCCAAAACAAACCCCGGCGAGTGCCCCTGCCAGTGAACAGGACCATTCATACAGGGGCTTAGGCGAGGCGAGTCTAGGGGCCGCCGGCTTCCAAGGGATGAAATGCGGCTCCGAATGCAAAAAGCGCACACCCTTCTGCCCTGCTTTCTACCTTAAACCCCCTTTCATTCTACCATCTAACTCCACTCTCACCACCCATCTCTGTTTCTCCCTTCTCTCTCCTCCTACCCCTCTGTCCTCCTACCCATTGCAGTCACTCCTTCCCCTCCGTTTCAACACTCATGGCTGTCACCCCATTTCCTGCAATTTTCACCTTCCATACAGGTTATCTCCTCAGTCCTGACCCACTTTCCCCTTCGGCCTCTCCCTCACAGGATCTTGTTTCCCTCACCTATCTTTGGGGGTTCGTATGTCGCGTGCAATCTCTCCCCTCCCCTCTCTCTCTCACGCCCCGTTCTCCCCTTTCAGCAGCCCCCCTGCCTTTCACTCTTTATCTTTTGCTCTGGTTACCTGCCCCCTGCATTGTCTCTTCCTGTCACTCTTTCACATCCTTTCTTCACTCTCCTGCAGTCTTTCCATGTCTTTCTCTGTCACCAACCTTGCACTACCGCCCATTCAGACCCTGCAGTCACTCTGACCCCTCTTCCTTCCTCTAGCCCCCTGCAGTCTCCTCCACCCTCCCCTGTGCCCCCCCTTTCCGCCCCATGCCATGTGCAGTCTTACTCTTTTCTATCCAATTGTGCTCTCGCTACTACAAAAAGTATCACAAGCAGTACATTGACTGATAAGTATTCAAGGAGACAGAAGCAGATTCTTTGGTGTGTTCAAAATGCAGCAAAACGTTGGTTTATTCTCTCCAGATTCAAGTAATGTAATGCAAAGCCGACACGTGTTTCGTCGTGTACAGTTGAGTCAACACGACTCTTCAGGGCTTGAAAATTGGTATATTCGTGGTGCTTGTCGCTAGGTCTGGGCTACTATCCATGTATTGGACGTTACTTGTCGGAGAGAGACACAATTCTAATGTGGCTACCCAGAAACGGTCTGTTCCTTTACGATAGTCACGTGGAAAAAAGGCTTACACAATGGTAGTCTGCCTATCGAGTGTCACACTTCTCTGTGTTAGTTCACTTCTTGGTCCTGGTGTATCAGGAGGTAGCCGGGAGGGGATCCGTCTTTCTAAGGACTCGCTAGAGACGGGTACATCTCTCAACAGGCGGTGCGCTGTTGCTCTGGATCCCTCCTCCTGTGGTTCCCGGTCGCCGTCTCTCAGTACGTACTAGCGAGCCCACCCTGCTCCGTTGCTGCCCCCTTTCTCTATGGCCCTGAAGTCTCTCCAACATCCTCTTTTCCGGCTCTCCCTTCCCTCCTTCCTTCCTTCCTGTCCGTGGTACAGTCTCTCCCTCACCTGTCCTATTATTTGTCGCTCGGTCACTGTCTCTCTCTTACGCTCCCTCTTTGCTCTCTCTTCCTCGTTGTCCCTGCATTACAGCCTCTTTCCCTTACCCTCTTTCCTTGCCCCCCTCCTCCCGCCGGTCTCTTCCAGTGTTGGTCAAAGTCCCGGCGCTTTTTCAAGGCAGGCTGACACATGTTGCTGATGCTGACTTTGGGTTTTCCACACACGCCGCTTCCGGTCTCTGCTGGATGGAGAGGCCGACCTCGTGCTGCCTGGCTCCAAGTAACCCAACCTTGGGCAGAGCTGCACAGGGCCATATGGTCTGAGCGTACCCCTTTTGTAGTGAGTACGCAACACTGTTAAGTGTGTACTATAATGCCAATGCAGTGCTTAATTTGTAAAATAACAAGTGCCAGGGCCCTGACCAGGAAGCCACTGCAACTTGCACCACCCTTCCTTCCTGTCATCGCTGCCCAAACAACTACTAACCATCTCTCTCGCCTGCTAGTGCGACAGTTCAGATTATTCCAGGTCCTCAAAGTTAAAGGAATGGCTGGGGAGGCAGGCAGGTATTAGTAATGTTTAATGTGTTGGAACTGGCCCTTCTTGCAGGGTCATCCTCAAACTTTTTGCTTCTCCCTCCCTTATTTTTCCTGACCCGTGGCTGTTGGCAATAGGACTCTGCACACTTTACCACTGCTGATCAGTGCTAAAGTGCATATGCTCCCTATGTAAATTGCTATTGTGATTGAATATACCCGATTGGCATATTTGTATCACCCTGAAGTCCCTAGTAAAGTGCACTGGGTGTGCCAGGGCTGGTGATGACAAATGCTACTAGTGGGCCTGCGGCACTGATTATGGCACCCACAGGGGTAGCTCTAAAATGGTGTCTAAGGCCTGCCACTGCAATGCCTGTGTGCAGTTTAGAAACTGCCATGTCCTCCTGGTCAGTGTCCCCACTGACCAGGCCTAACCCTTCCCTTTTTGTGCACATCAGTCACCCCTATGGAAGGCCCAAGGTACCCCCTGGGCAGGGTGCAGTGTATGTAAAAGGTAGAGCATGTACTGGTGCAGGTGACATGCTCTGGTAGTGAAAGGCAGCCATTTTCGTTTTTCACTATTGTAAGGCTATCTTGCTCCATAGATTAACATGGGGGATGCTGGCTACAGTGGCTTCCAGCATTTCTTCCCATAGGAACAAGATAGGACATAAGAGTCTAGTATCCCTGAACTCAAAATTTAATAACCCATCTTTTAGGAAAGGTTGTTTTTAGATCATGTGTTTGAGAACAGCACTTTTAGAAAGTTGCTGTTCTCTTGTCTGACCCTTCTGTGTGCCTTGGCCTGTTTGTGTATTGACTGTCTGGTTTGAGAGTGACAGGGGCTGGGGATACCCCAGGAGGCTGGCTGAGTCAGCCCTAGGCTGAATGACTGCATTTGCAACTGGAGTGGTGGGAGGAGTTAGCACCTGGGCCTGAATAGGGCTGTGCCTGCCTTCCACAATGCTGGCTCCACCTCCTGCTGGGCGGCTGACGACCCTGCCCCTCACTCTGAAAGGAAAGGAGAAGCCAAGTAAACAAAGTGCTCTAGCAAATCCCAGAACTGGTTCAGACCGGGCTCAGGGCCCACTTGTACAAAGAGAACAAAGACTTTTAGGGGTATAAGTACAGGACCCCTGACAACAGAAAATTAGATTATCCTGGAATCAAGAAGGAACCTCTGCCAAGGAGAAAGCTGACTCTGAAGAAGGAAGACTGTCCTGCTGTTGCTCTGCTGGACTGACCTGCTGTTGCTTTGCTGCCAAGGAGAGGGGAAGGACTTTGCTAGTGTGCTGTGTCCCCTGTCTTGAAGGAATCTCCAAGGGCCTAAGAAGAGCTGGCTCCCTGTTCTGAAGTCCCAGGAACAAAAGGACTTCACCCCAGCTTCCCTGAACTCTGCTGCTGAGAGAGTTCTGTCCTTCCTAGAGTGCTTGATCCGGTTGTGGGGCCTCTGGAAGTTGTACCTGTGCTGGGAAGCTTGAAACTAAGCTTGAGAGACTTTTGAAATTGAAAAGTGTCGCATCGCTCGCTTGCGGAGCGCATCCCCGACAGTGCGAGAAGATTCCCGCCGCTACGAAGGTCGAGATCGTCGCAGCGCCGTCGAATCCTTAGTTTGCGGGACGCACCAGCCCGGTGCGGGAAAGTCGAACATCGCTGCGAGTGTCGTCGCAGAGCCTGTCGTTGCTGGGTGAGATCGCCGCACCGCTTGCTTGCGGACCGGACCGCATCACGTCGCGGCGAGCATCGTCGCAGAGCCATCGCATCGAGGAGCTGCGAGAGAGAAGATCACCGCTGATCCGCGCATCGTCGCCCCGGAGATCGTCGCAGCCCCTACGAGATCGTCGCATCGTGCCTTTGCGAGAACAAACTTCCTACGGAACCTACGCACCGGAATCCATACAAGTGGCCTTCCTCCCCATACAGATCGGATTCGTCGCAACACGCCCGCTGCTGCAGCGGGGTTGTCGCATCGCTTCCCCAGGGTCTCAGGAGCAACACATCGCTTGTTTTCCACCGCACCAGCTTCTGCTTTTGGAACTTTGTCGCAACTAAAAGGTACTGTGAGTAAACGTGACGCAACTGTGAACTTTTCACGCATCTGTGAATTATTCTATCGTAACCTAAAGAACTTTAACGGAACCTTAAGAACTCTTTTTAAAACCATATTCTTGAACTGTGTATGTTGGATTTTTGTCGTTTTGGTCTTGTGTAGTTTAGATTAAATACCTTTATTTTTCTAAACTGTTGTGGAGTCAGTTTGTGGTGTTTTCACTGTGTTACTGTGAGTGTTGGTACAAATACTTTACACATTGCCTCTGGTTAGCCGAGACTGCTCGTGCCAAGCTACCTAGAGGGTGAGCAGGGGTTATCTCAGAGGGTTTCCTCCTTACCCTGACTAGAAGCAAGGGTCCCTATTTGGACAGTGGTACCTACCCCTGCCAACTAGAGACCCCCAGTTCTAACATAATGTATATTGCTTTTATAAACTATGGTTATTCTGCTAATTTCTAAATTAAACGAGCAGCGCCACCATGTGGCAGACTGTCTTAAACTGTGCTCAAATTAAGCACTGTAGCCAAGGTACAAAGCAGCAAAAGATACACAGTTGAAGGACGGAATGCAGAACAAATCAAAACATTCACCCAGTCAAGAGATCTGGGTTAAATTCATCATTCTTTTGCTCACCATGCCACCCCAGTTCAGACCTGGCCATATACAAATCACTCTTGACCCTGTACCTCATGGGAACAGTCCAGCTTAAATCTGCCGAGCCAGGTCCTCCCTGGACCAGAAACATGCATCCTAGGACCGGTTTCGGGGTTTCACCCCTCTTCAGCCAGGATAGCTCGATTCCAGTGGCACAGTGAGCCTAGGACCCACGTCTGGGCATACAGGGTGCACTTAGGGCGAGAAAGTAAAAGATACACAATTGATGGACTGAATGCAGAGCGGATTAAACGAGCAGCGCCACCATGTGGCTGACTGTCTTATGTGTGGTGTTCACAATTAAGTGCCGGTGAGGAGCACTGGAAACCATCAGCTCAAATTAAGCACTGTGCCAAGGTACAAAGCAGGGCAAACGTGGTCTGTTCAGGATGCCCCGTTCCTTCAACTGCCCACCCTAGA
Organism: Lissotriton helveticus; assembly: GCF_964261635.1. Taxonomy (NCBI): domain Eukaryota; kingdom Metazoa; phylum Chordata; class Amphibia; order Caudata; family Salamandridae; genus Lissotriton; species Lissotriton helveticus. Next base: position 1,629,330,022 of record NC_136065.1, on the reverse strand, counting down.
ATCCTCTCCCCACACCGTAGAATAGAATGCATCCACGCATCTCATAATACACTGGAGGCGCAAGCCCAAACACAAGCCCACAACAACCCCCTCGTTAAAATAACAATAACACAACTGTACATTAACTTTAGAACAACACACCCACCCCCCTCTTTAAATATGTAAAATAGACACTGGGCGATATTGTGTGATAATATTCATCTTTCTCTGAAGAAAAAAAACAGAAATACCAATCTACACACTTAACCTATGTTACTCTACCAAACACAAAAGAACAAAACTTTAAAACGAATAACTAAGAAAAAAACGACTTAGTACCCTCATGAATGTTATTCCTGTGACCATTTAGGTGGGTTTCTTGTCCTATAGCATTCGCCCAATGCAGCACCAGGTGATGTATCCTCATCTTGCCTTTGTTCAATTCCCTCCTTTGGTACACTGGTATCTATTACCTTCTGTGGTAATGCATTTTCTAAGGAACTAGTTGGGATGACTGACCAGAGACCCTGAATGTTCACTCAATTTTACCATGGTACCCATACCATCAATAGTATCATCCACATCAAACTAATCAAATGCCCCATTACTTCTGCTCTCCTTCAGAACCTGCCATTCCGTAATGTTACTCAACCCCACCGCTTAAGATTCCATACTTTGCCATTACTTAAGCAGACAGCCTTGTGCAACACTTCCACAACTTCCTCAGGTTCAAAACATTTACTATCTCCTTTAGTTAGGAAACCAGGTTTCTTTATATGAACCCAATCTCCAACTTGAATAGCCACAGGTTTGGTACAATTCTTGAAATTATATACCATGGTGTACCTGACATCTTCTATTGACCATGGTTCAACACAAGTACTAAACAGCCATCCAGGGTTGTACTTGGTTCTTGGATTCCTACCCCTCATGATCACAAAGGATGACAAACCAGTGGCATAATTCTTAGTGACCTTGTAGGCCTAAACTGCCTTCATTAGTTATACCGCCCAGTTCTTGTTGTAAACACAAGAAGCTTGAACCACACCGTAAAATAACACGTTTGAACCTCTCAACCATGCCATTGCCTCTAGGATTATACAGAGCAGTGGTTTTCAGCCTGTTTTCAGTTTTTTCACAATACTGCTTAAAGGCATGCAACTCAAATTGCATGCCAATATCACTTAAAATATGGGTCTGAATTCCTTCAAAACGAAAAACACGACCCTAGAAGAAACTGCAATCCTATCTGCCTGCTGCACAAGCGTAACTACCGGCCACCTTGAAAACAGATCCATGATTACAATTATATATTTTTGCAATGGACCTACTGGTCCCATTATATCAATAGCAATGGACTCCCAAGGGGTTTTTTGGGCAGAGGCCATCACTCACTGGAGGCCAGAGTGTCTGCAGGGAATTGTGCGCTCTAGAGCATTCATGCATTACCTGACCTGCTTTCTATATCAGAATACACTCTGGGCCACCAGAAAAGTGTCTTGCCTAATGCTTTTGTAAGACTTATGCCAACATGCCCCTTGGCGATATGGAAGACATGGCTTGGCAGTTCGGGCTGGACTGTTCCCAGGAGGCACAGGCTCAGACTGATTTGCATATAGCCATGTCTGAAATGGGGTGGCTGAGTGGGCTAAAGAATGGTGATGGATTAAACCCAGATCAGTTGACTGGGGGTGAGTGTTTGATTTGCTCAAACGCTCCGTCCATCATCCCCTTTTGTATCAACATGCCCCTTGGAGTCGTGAATTCTGGAATACATCTTAAACATCACTTGGCTGTGCTTTCTTTTTGGCATACGGGTATGGGAGAGCCTCCAAGAGTTCATAACGCGCATGTTTAGTATTCACGTTGTTCCTTACAGTTTGTCCTCTTGTCCTTTTAGACTGATTATTTACTCAGCTGGGTAAGCGTTGATATCGGACTTATGTCGCTTCATACACAAAGGTTGCGTGTTTCGATTCCTTCACAAGCATGTTCACGGGCACGTTCGCACCAGCATGCTGATGGATGTTTATTTCGAGTTTTTTATGATACCCTTTCGCATACTGTTTTCACTTTTTTAGCACACGGTGCAGAGTTGAATATTGACTGGCATTCATTGGTTACCTCAGTCTTTCTTTTCACCAGCCTACAGTTGTGTTTAAATTATGTTAGATACAACACAGTTCTTCCTCTCACATTTTTCATATTGTTAGTCTTGTATTCCTTTACTTTTGGCAGTAGAGTGCAAATTCTTCTAATACACCCTTGTAATTATGACCCTGTTGTGTTGCAGATCCTAACGGCGGACCGTAGTACCAGCATTGACTTTAAATATTGGACATTACATCTATCCCCTGACGAAGGGTTCCATTGTGAACCCAAAATGCATTGGGAGTGTCCTTTTTTGTGAAAATGTATATATATATTGTTTATGCATGGCAAGATTTTGAAATGTAGTGTATAATGTAACTGTTGGAAAACATTTTCTCAAGCAAGTAGCTTGTATGCACATCGTTTGTTTAAGCTTTTTGAACAATTTGCAATTATAAAATGTAATAATAAAAAAAAAATGTTTTTTTCTCGCAAATAGTCTTTTGTTATTGATCCAATTATTGTGCTTTAAATTGATTACACTCAATGAGACATTATTTGTCTAAAGCTGTGCACCATTTTAGGTTGGGGTGACCCCTCAGCCCTTCTTTTTGAATTTGTTAAATATTGAGAGGTGGGCCTCCTCTCAACATAGTGGTTACACGCATATGCTTGAAAACATTGACAAGCTCTGGGTTAAAAGGAAAAATAAGAATCTGATTTAAAGGAGTGCAGGAACACCTTTCGTTACTTAACATGCCCCTTGTGACACAAATGCAAAGTGTTGGTTCAAAGGCGAAATGGAGGAACGATTCTGTCCCCTCTCAAAATTATTCCACTATCCAAAGAAAGCTCAGACCATATTTCCCCAAAAGGTCTGATAACGTTAGATACACTTGTATTGTTAGGCCAAATGCCACCCACAAACTTGCTCACCTCTTTTAACACCCTATCCGTCCTGTGCTCACTCTCCCACTCTTCTTGCGATAAACCATTGTTGTGTACCAGAGGTACTTCAAAACACATTGCACTTCTCATCTTCACACTCCTTCAATCCTGTTGGCATCCTGGAGAGAGAATCTGCCCTGACGTTATCCTTCCCTGGTGTAGAAACAATTTTGTAAATGAATTCCTTCTTACAAATTGAAATCCTAGCAATCCTGGCAGAAGCATTAGTGGTACCCTAGGTTGTTAGTAATTTCACCAGAAGTTTGTGTTCACAGTGAATAGTAATTTGTTTGCCCCACACAAACGCCCTGAAGTGCTCCAGAGCCCAAACACAAGCCAAAGCCTCCTTCTCAATGGTAGGAGACTTTTCCTCAGTAGGTGTTAAGGACCTTGACACAAATGCTATCACACCTTCCACCCCCTTGCCTTTCACCTGTGTTAACATATCACCTAAACTCTGATTACTCATATTGGTTGTGATAATACAATCTGCACTAGGGTCAAAGCTCAAAACCTTGGCTGCACTCGATATACACTGTTATATAATTGCAAAGTCTTCATCACACTGCTGCGAACAAACAAAATTGGTACCAGATTTCGAAAGTTGTCTAATGTAGAAACATTTCTCCGCAAACTTTGTAATAAACTTAGCGCAATATTTGGCCAGGCCCAAGAATGACCATACATCATCCTTACTCCTAGCCGTAGGTGCATTCTAAATAATTTGCACCAAAGCTGTTTTAGGTTTAACTCCAAACTCATCTATCACATGTCCTAAATAAGTTACGATTTTCTCTGCTTTATGACCACCTCCCAACCTCTCATGTAATGTACAGCGCTCTGTTGCTTCACAGCGATGTTTGTGCTATATAAATACCACAACAAACTTACAATGGGAAAAATCATGTACTTTTCTGCATGTGGGTTAGTGTCATAATGAGGGCACCAAGTATGTGTACTTGATACTCACCCACGTGAAGGACAGTTCCATGGGAGGTCACAAATTTGAAGAGGCCATCTGTGTAGTTATGAGCGAGCAGGAGAGGGAGCTCCTTGCACAAAGCTGATCCAAAAATAAACACAACATTTGGAGAGCCATCAACTTTGTAAAACTTCAATTTGGCAACAAGCGACTGGACCATGCTTGCTGTGTGGAGTTGCGGCCTTGTGTAACCTGGTCCTGGACTTCTATGCCCTTTTGCTGAAGGTGTGGGGCTCTCAATGTGCCAATGCGGAGGCCATGGGCTCCTACATCCAACAAAGCCATCACTTGTCCTTATGGACAGGAAAGGTACGGGAGCCGAGTATGGGGCATTCTTTAAAGCAGAGCGTGTCCTTCTCAGGTAGTCAATTAAGCTTGGCGTGTGTCGGGTAGAAGCCGTAACCTGCTCCCTAATTGTGCTCAAATAGTTTGTGGAGTGTCTATGCAAAACATTTGCCTCACCTCCTCTGGAGCTTCGCGAGTGCGCGCTGGTAGCACTGGCCTTTGCATCCTTCCCTTGCGGTGTGGCTTGGTGGAACCATAAAGAGCAGTGTAGCTGCTTAAGGATAAGGAGAACATCAATACAGAAAGGGACTACAGTTTCCCTTCAGGTCTCAAAAGTGCACTGTTATCCAGGCTCTTACATACTTGTAAAGCAAACTGTGGTTGATCAAAGACCGAATTCTTTTATGGAGAGCATCTCTGTTCAATCAGTATCTCCACCACCAATGCTCTTAGCACAAGCTGGTTTTCCTCCAATTGAAAGGGAGGAATAGATTGAGAATTCCAAGGATAGCCTGGAAGCCATTGATGGGCTCAATTTTAGCCCCTCAAGGAAAATGTATTTGTTACTCAATGCTTTGGGGACAGAAAGTCGACACACTTTAAAATTTTTACTCATAGCTACCGACTCGAACAATCTAGAAATTGGAGATACTTATATGAAAGCCAAGAAATTACTTTAAATTCACTTTGGCAAGCAGGTGAACATAGTTATGCAGAGGCATACATTTTATACTCCACCACAGAACAGTCATGAGAAGGACCAGTTTGTTACAAGGTTTCATGAACTAGCCATTAGGTGTGATTTTGGTAATATGGCGGATCAGATGATCAGGGAATCAACTAATTCTGCATTGCAAGAATAAAAGAATGCAGGAAAGATTATGGACTTCGAGGAGTCCAGCTTAGAAGGAAGCTATTGACATTGTGAAAATAGTTGGAGAGTCAGAATTTTGTGTGAAGGAGATGCAGCAAATGGATGCAAGAAGAAGCGAAGATGTAGATATGGTGGAAAAAAGGGAGTAGACTCTAGACCTTTGTGTTACAGATGTGGGAGTATGTCGCATTGTGCCAATTTCGAGGGATGTTTTGCTCGTTATCAAAAGACTGTTGCAAATATGGGAAGAGAGGGCATATGGCCAGAGTGTGCAAAGATAGGTGTAAGGACCAAGCAGCTGCAGTCGATATAGAGAGTGAATTTTCAGAGGAAATGTTATGCATTGAGAATATTGGAGGTGGTAGGAATAACAGAGCAAGGGCACAAATTCTGGTGAACGGGGCACAAGTAGAATTGATGGTAGATTCTGGGTCAATGCTTACTTTAGTACCAAAATCTTTACATGATAGAATGTGACCACACACTTCTTTGCAACCAAATGATATCCATCCTAATGGTAGACAGCGTTTGCAACGCAGTCATTACATCGCAGTTCCTTTTCAACACAGTTGTTACAACGACCGGGTTGTTAGAACACAATGCCCTTACAACGCAAGTCATTAGATTGACTTGCTGTAGGGGGTGCCTTAACCTAAGGAATAGTAAAATGTACTTTTCCAATACCTTCCCTACTGTTGCGCAGGCTAGAGTTGGAATAGTAAATTATACTATTCCTAAATCCAGCGAGCCCCCTACAGCAAGTCGATCTAATGACTTGCATTGTAAAGGTATCACGTTCTAGCAACGCGGTCGTTGTAACGACCGCATTGTAAAGGAACACAATGTAATAGCATGCAATGTAACATGTAATTCGTGAACAGTGTTCCCTGGAGGGTGTGCACGTGCAATCAACCTTTCCTTAGCACTTAGACAATATACTTCTAAGCACACAACACTTCCACACCACTGCCTGCATCAGGCGAGAGTGTCAAACCGTTCATCTGCCCTGCATTTAAAAAACAAGCAGTGCTAGAAAACAGCCATTCTTCGCAGCAGAGCAGCGCACACATTAGCAGCCCATTCAGGGGAGCAGATAAGCGAAGAGGGCACTAGGACATTGAAGCAGGTGTTCTTCCAGGCCTCCAAGATTCAGAAGGGCCATGGAGTTCAGAGCAGGTGTCTCCTATTTATTTATTTATTTATTTATTCAAAGTTTTATATAGCACGCACAAGATCTTTACAGATATCAGAGCGCTTCACAGAGACAGGGGTAGGGGCAATAGAACTGAACAGACATAATGGGATCAGTATAATAGTCACTAACATAGTAAGATAAAAATAATGTACAGAAAACATACAGATATACAATCAGGTAACAAATAATATAAGACGGCGCAAGTCATTGATCCCGCTACAATAGAGTTCAGGTAACCATTGGATGTAGGGATGGCTTATACCAATTTCTTAGGATAGAGAGAACACGGGGTGGGGGCATTGGGACGGTGATTCAACAAACTAAAGTGTATCATATATTGGTCGGCAGTAGGAGAGTAGCATAGTGGTGTCACAATCAGGTAAGAATATAGTGCCAAGAAACAAGCAGGTGATCAATAATACAAAGCGATGCAGAGTCTCTGATCCAACATCTATAAAGTTCAGGAGATCTTGGCCAGAAGGATGGTTTTCACCTCTTTCTTGAAGAGTGCAGTGGAGGAGATAAGCCTGGTTTCAGGAGGGAGCGCATTCCAGATCCTGGGTGCCATTCCTGAGAAGGAGCGCTTGTATGTTTTTTCTTTCCGGAATCTACGAGGTTTCAGGAGTAGATTTTTTGTACTTCTATTGGATCTCGAACCTCCTGATATAGACAGCTTTTGAGCGAGGTAGTTGGGTGCCTTGTGGTGCACGGCCGAGTGTGTCATAACGGCAATTTTTAGCTGTATTCTGGCTTCAAGAGGCAGCCATTTTAGAGATTTTAAGTCTGGGGATATATGCGAATGTTTTCTTGAGCCAGTAATGAGTCTCGCGGCAGCGTTCAGGGAGGCTCTTAGGGGTGCTGTTGTGGATAGCGGGAGTCCACTGAGGGCCACAATTCCATAATCTATGCGAGGGATGATTAAAGCTTGTACAGCAGTTTGGAAGTCTTTGGCTGGGAGGAAGGGTTTAAGTTTCCTCAGTGTGTTGATTTGGAAATTAGCTCCTTTTGTGGCTTTGCTAACGTGCTGTTGCATGTTGAGCTTGGCGTCGAGTGTGATGCCTAAGGATTTAGCAGAATCCACGATGGTCGGTTGGACATGGAGTGCTGTTAGGTTATTGAGCCAGGTTTGGGTGGTGGTAATTTTCGCCGGAGGTGAAATGAGTAGGAACTCAGTTTTCAGAGCATTTAGTTTGAGGTGATTATCGGCCAACCAAGATTGAGTGTTACTAAGTGTGGAATTCAGAAGTTTGATATCTTCCGGGGATCGTAGCTTTAGGTAAAGTTGTGTGTCATCGGCGTACATATGTAATTGAACATTGGATGCTTGGAGCAGGGCGGCGAGCGGTTCCATGACGAGGTTGAACAGTGTGGGGGAGAGGGAAGATCCTTGCGGAACACCTAGATCTGCTGGCACAGGTGTAGATAGCACATTGTCGATCTTGAACTTCTGAGACCGGTTATGAAGGAAGGAGGTAAACCATTTGAGAACAGTTCCCGATAGACCCATTCTAGTGCTTAGCAGCTCCAGTAAGTTCTCATGTTTGACCGTGTCAAATACTGAAGAGAGGTCAAGAAGGATGAGGAGGCAGGACTCATTGCGATCAAGGATTTGGAGGGCGTCATCAATTATGTGTGTCATAGCTGTTTCCGTGCTATGTTTCGCTCGGAAGCCTGATTGATGAGGATTGAGGAGGTCAAATTGATCAATGTGTTTTGTTAGTTGGAGTTGGACACATTTTTCCAGCAGTTTGGCCAGGGTGGGGATATTGGTGATAGGGCGGTAATTGTTCAGGTCAGACGGGTCAGCTGTAGGTTTCTTGAGAATAGGCGTGACTTGCCCCACCTTGAGGGAGTCTGGGATGAGACCTTGTTGAAGGGAGCTGTTGATGATTTTAGTCCAAAGTGGGAGGAGCAGGGGGATGAAGTCTTTTACAGCATTAGCAGGTAGGGGGTCTATGAGGTGATTAGAGGGCTTCAAGGTGCAGAACAGTTTGTGTATTACTTCTTCCGAGTAGGTGTCGAAGGACAACCATGATGCATGATTTTTAGGTTGAGTGTTAGACATTCTGGTGTGGCTCGGGAATCGGCTTACATCCATGATGAGGTCATTTCTTATGTTGTCAGTCTTTAGCTTAAAGAAAGCAGAGAAGGCTTCACAGTGTGGGGTGTCGCTTGTTGTGCTGTTTGATTGTAAGGGTTGTGACTTTGTTTGAGTTTTGATTAGTTCGAACAGCTTTTTTGGCCTGTTTTTAGCTTGGTCCAGCTGGCGGCTAAAGAAGTCAGACTTTGCGCGCTTTATTTTCCTAAAGTAGGCATTTCTCTTGTTCTTAAGCGTTTTGAGATGCAGTGATGAGGGGTCAGATCTCCAGGTGCGCTCTGCCATTCGCATAGCACGCCTGTCATCATTGAGTCTGCCTTCATACCAAGGGTTAGAGATCTTGGTGGAAACTCTCTTCAGTTGCAATGGGGCGACTTCGTTGACTATTGAATTCATAGAGTCAAGGTAGTGATTGGTCAGTGATAGAACATCCGAGGCACCTGAAGGGGGAAGGAGGAGACTGCCGATGTGGGGAGGCAGGGTATTGGGGTTAAGATTCTTCATGTCCCTTTTCCAGGTCTTGGATTTGGTAGGTTGAGCCGGGTTAAGTTTAACTTTTTCGTTGATAAAGAAGGTGATAATGTGGTGGTCTAACCAGTCACAGGGTTGGATCGACTCCAGTTGGGTAGAGTCCTCTTCGGCGATGATGAGATCGAGTATCGAGCCTTTGTCGTGTGTTGGTCTATCGCATATTTGGGTGAGGTCAAGCGCATTAAGGAAAGTTTTGAGACTATTCACCACTGCGTCTTTCTGATCGTTCCAGTGGAGATTAAAGTCACCCAGGTAGACTTGGGTGGTCTGACGACCGGCATTGGATGTGATCGTGTCCATGAATTGTTGAGTGAATGTGAGGTTGTCACCAGGCGGGTGATAGATGAGATGTAAAGTACAAACTTGTTTGCCCTCGCTGGTGATATCGAGGCAGAGGAGTTCACAGGAAGTAAGGGAGGGGGAGGTGGCTTTAGTAACGGAGAGGTTGCTCCTAAAAATGCATGCAATTCCCCCGCCCGTCTTGCCAGGAGGCCTGTCCAGTCTAATGATGTGATAATTGGGGGGGACTAGTATGTCCATTATCGGTGTAGAGGCTTCAGTAAGCCAAGTTTCAGTCAGAATGGCTAGGTCCAGATCCATTGTTGAGACGAGGTCAGCGATGTCGGAGGAGTGTCTCTGGGCCGATCTGCAATTGAGTAGGATGCATTTGAGTTTGGGAGTGAGAAGGGTGGTCGAGCCTTCTAGAGAGAGGGGGACTTTTCTGAGGTTGTTAGGGACGGAACCTCTGTTGCTAAGGGTTGGGAGCCTCAGGGGATTTGTGAGAATTGTGGGTATGGGGATGTGTGTGATGGCTATGTGTTTTACCGGACCTGGGCCATAAGAGCGAAGGAGGGAGCATAAGTCGCGGTCCGACAGGGAGTGGAGGACACGACGGGGGCGATGGGAGTTATTGCGAGCGGGTATAGTCGGCCAGCGCGGGGGTCGTTGAAGGCGAGGGTATGTGGGGAGGGTGCGTCGTTTGTAGGGTAGTGGAATGGTGGGAGGTTGACTGGGCTGTGAGAAGAGAAGTTCTTTGATTGCGTGGAGATCTTTTTTGACTTGTAGGAGATCCTCTTTGACTTGTTGGAGGGTGGATAATGTCGAGTCCAGAGGTGTATTGGGGATGGGGTGCTTAGCAGGGATAAAGCCCGAATTGGGATCCCAAGCACCGGGAGCTCTTACAGGAGCTCCTGCCAGAAGATACTGGGGAAACGGCCTTCAAATTGTGGGCAGAGCCACGAGTGCCATTTCCCCGCAAGCGTAACCATGCTTGCCTGAACCATGCATCTGCCTTAACAATGCATGTGCGTGGTTAAGGTAGATAGAGGTGTAGTTTTTAGATGAGCAAAGAGAAGAAGAGGAAGAGTCGGAACAGGAAGCTTCGGATGCCGACAGGTAAGTGGGGCTGGGGCCGAGATGGGGTCCATTTTAGGGCTCAGGGCAGGTGGTCGGAGTAGTTTATTTAATGGGGGCAGGGGTTTAGGTCTCAGGGCAGTGGAAGGGGTAGGGGTTGTTTTAAGGACAGTGTGGGGTAAGTTTGAGGGCTCAGGGTGGGGGGCTGGGGTCAGGGAAGTTCTTGGTAGGGGCAGGGTTTTAGGCCTCAGGGCAGGGCAAAGGGTAGTTTTAAGGGCAGGGCAAAGGGTAGGTTTTAGACCTCAGGTTGGGGGAAGCAAGGTAGGGGGATAGGATTTTAGGGCTTAGGGTGGGGAGTGGGGGTCGGGGTAATGGTAATCTTTACCATGCATATCCCGTTACCAATCATGCCTTTACCACAAAATTGCGAGGTAAAGGAATGCTTTATTTAGACACATTCGTGGTTAGGATGGCGTTGTAGAAGCACGTGCAGTTCAGCCATGCTTGTCTTTGTCAGACAACCGCAGATACTCGTTGGCTTGGCTGTTTTACCTACTAGGGGTCATTTAATTTTGTATCAAATGTGCCATTTATTTTAGCATTACTTTTCTGTCTTTGTTTACTTTAATTATTAGGTAGAGTTCATTAACGCAGAACTAGAACAAATTTAAATGTGCTTTCTATTAATATTTCTTATCGAGTATTGCTCTAAGGCTGAGTTTGTGATCCCTGACTAATAGTTAAAGTAAACCCAGGCAGAATGTTCACATTACAAAAGCTGAAAGAGGTGTTTAGGGCCTTTTCCATACCATTGTTTCTCTTGTATAGGTGGCAAACTTAATAGATGTTTTAACATGAATTTTCTTCCTTTGTTCACTTTAAGTTGTACTCAGGAATCATTCACACAGCTCTATAACAAATTTTAAACGTGCTTTTTCAAAATAAATATTCTTATTGTTCTAGGGCTATGTTAATAATCCCTGGCTAACAATGAAAGTAAACACTGACAGAAAGCTGATATTCCAGATGAGTTGAGACAATTTTATATACAGTCTTATTTAAGTATTGTCTAGGCATGTGCAAACAAAAGGCACATTTCCCCATCAACCCCCCCAAAAAGATGACAAAAGTATGTGTTAACTTTCTCCTTCCCTTGTAGCTGATGTTTTTTTTTATTTTCCCTATTCCTCTTGAAAGGTTGGGTTGCCACCATTCCAAGAGAAAAAATACCAGCCATTCGATCATGATTTAGGAGTATGCAAAGGTCCAGATGTAATACCTAAACTGGGCTTTATATTTAAAAAAGCTGTAATAATTTTTAACATGACTTTTCTGTCTTTATGTACTTTAATTATTCAGGCAATGCCATGGCAAATGCCACTGAGTTTGGTAGTTGTGCGCTACATTCGTGTGAATGGTCAGCTTCTTGGCGCTCATACCCTTGGCTGCAGCGTACAGAGTCCTTATACTGCAGCACAGAGTGGAAAGAAATTAGAGGAAGCATTGGTGGTGAGATACCAATTTTGGTGTAGGTGGAGTCCATATTTGCATTTAAGGGAAGGGTGGGCCAGAGGAAGATTAATGCATCCCAAGATAGTCTTGCCATTTTGGTTTGAGTAAAATATGATCTGCACATTGTGCTTGATCTGGGATCTGAGGAACCAGTATTAGCTATACACAGCGACTGTAATCTGGAGATCATATTGAACAAGTTTCAGGATGTATCCAGTGAGAAAAGTGGATAATGGAACGGATATCTGCATGACATAAGGATATAAGAAGGTACAGTTCCTCTAAAACATGATATGAGGAGAGTCCCCATTGTGGTACAAGAGGAAGTTAGGAAGATATTGGATGAAATTCAGAGAGAAGGCCTCATTGAGGCGGTGGAATCTTCGGAGTAGCTTTCCCCAGTGGTAATTACCAAGAAAGGGGATGGTCACCTGAAATTTTGTGTAGATTTGAGAAGCTTGAAACATTGCGTAGTGCTCGATAGTTTCCCACTTCCAAGTATATCTGAGATGGTATTAATGTTGAACAATGCAAAATACTTTTTTTCTTGTTAGATTTTAAATCCTCATATCATTAGATCAAATTGCTTCCCAAATCTATAAATCTCACAGCATTAATCATGATAAAGGGGGTCTTTCATTTTACCAGACTTCCTTTTGTGTTGGTGCTGGCGTCAAGCATATTTCAGCGCATGATGAGAACGTTATTTAAAGACATGCCGAAAGTCCGTTTTTTTTTTTCAGGCTGACATTTTCATTTTTAGAGCAACTGAAGAAGAACTTAATTGCTTAGTGGTTAAGGTGCTGAACATGTTTAGTTGTTCTGGTTTAACGCTTCACTAAGAGAAATGCCACTTTTTGTTAAAAGAAATGGAATATTTAGGATATACCCTCTCTGAAGCTGGGATCAAGCCAAAAGAAGGTCTGGTAAAATAGATTAGAGAGACACCTGCCCCTCAGGACAAAGATCAATTGTGATCCTTTATGGGATTAATTGAATATTATTGTATTGTATTGTATTATAATTGCATTTATATAGCACTTCCTATCCCTGATGAAGCGCTTTGTCGGCGAGTAGCACGCTACTCCAGGATCCATAGAGGATTAGTGTTGAATAAGTATAGTGAAACATGCAAGTACATTTTAAGTGATGGATAGGTTAGTCAGTTATTTGGAATCAGAAAGATAGAAGAAGGATAGAAGAGGAAAAAAAAGGTTTGTATTTATATAGCGCATGTTACCCCTGATGGGGTGTTGAAGCACGCTACTCCGGAAACCCATAAAGGATTAGTGCTGAACTAGTATGGTGAAATATGAAAGTAATTTGAGTGGTATAATAATCAATAATTGATAATATTAGTCAGTTATTTGGAGTGAGAAGGGTAGCGGAGGGATAAAAGGGAAGAAATGTTTGCATTCATGTAGCACCTGGACCCCTGATGGGTGTTGCTTTTCTGGCGAGTAGGACGCTACTCTAGAACCCATAAAGGATTAGTGTCGAAAATTAGTATAGTGATGTATGAAGTAATTTGAGTGGTGGATATGTTATTCAGTTATTTGGATAGAGAAGGGCAGGTTGAGGGATAGAAGAGGGAAAGAGGTTTGTATTTATATAGCACTTGCTACCCCTTGATGGTGTTTTGAAGCACTTCATTGGCGAGTAGCACGCTACTCTGGAACCCATAGAGGAATTGTGGTGAGTTAGTACAGTGGAATATGGAAATTGAGAAGTGAAAATGTTAGTCTGTTATTTTGATTGAAAAGGATATTGGAGAGGCAGCAGAGTGAGATTTATTGATTTATTTATTTATTTGAGGTCATAGCAGGAGGAGGAGGCTCTTGGGTGAGTAAAAAGGGGTTTTGGAGGGGAAGAGTCAGAGGGAAGAGTTTATAAAGGTTTGGTTTGGGGGAATCGGTATAGTAAAAAGAGGTGTCCGATGATGCAAGGAGGTGTAGAGTAGGATAGAGTCTAGAAGGGTTAGTTTGGGGATCATAGTAGTGGTATGGGGTTTGGGATAAATGAGAAAGTGGATGTAGAGGATATATTGATAGATGTATAGGGTGAGAGATAGGGTAGTGCATTGTAAAGAGTAGTAGTACGACGTTTGAGATGAGTCAGAAGGTTGGGCCAGAGGATATATTGAGAGAAGTATAGGCTGAGAAATAGGGGAGTGCATTTGAAATGCTAAATTAGAAGAAAGTGATAAATATATAGATCCATAAGTACATTGAAAGTATATAGATGCATAGAGGAGGTAAGTATATATAGAGTAAAGATATTGATAGAGGTACAGGATGAGAAATAGGGTAGGGCATTGTATATGCTTTTTCAGGAGAAAGGTAAAAGACACAAAGATCCAAGTACATGGAAGGTACATAGATGCACAATGGAAGCAAGTACATGGAGACCAAAGATGATTTTAATTTATTTATTTACAACAACATAATTATTCTACATTTATACAAAGCAATACACAAAGATAGGTACATGTCTATAGTGAAAATAAATGCTTATATACAGAGAAATATGCTGTAAATTTCTGTTTGCGTATGGTGCTTATGTGGGGAAGAGCCAATTCTAGAGTAGTTTTCTGAAGATAAGGTGGTTGTCGGTGGATCTTATGTTGGGGTGTAAAGAGTTCCATATGTTGGCTACTTGAACAGAGAAGGAAGTGCCACCCATGTTTTATTTTTATTTTATCTTCGGATTTTGAGGCGAGAAGCCCCTTTAGAGCGTAGGTTCCTTTGTTGAATGTGTTTGGTGATTTTAGTCCTGATGAAGAGCAGTCCCATTCCATGTATTGCTCTGTGGGTGATACAAAGTAGCTTGAACATGCATCTTCTGGCAACCAGTAACGAATGCAGGGCTTTCAAGGCAGGTGAGATTTGGTCTCGCGGTTTGATAAGCCAGAGTAGTCTGGCAGCCGAGTTCTGAATCCGTTGTAGTCTTTTCATGGTTATTAAAGGTGATCCATGATAGAGGCTATTGGCGTAATCGAGTTTGGACAGAACAAGGGAGATGGTAGCTTGGACCTTGTGTGGAAATCCCAAATGAGGGAAAATTAGTTGCAGCGTTTTTATAGTGACAAAACTTGATCTTGCTAGTTTGTCCACTTGGGCATTCATCAAACGCTTTGAGTCCATGGTAAATCTGAGGTTTCTTATTTCCCTCAATACTTTAGGTGGTGATCCTAGTTCATCAGGCCAGGCGGCAAGCGGGTCGTTATGTTTCCAATCGACACACATGAGTATTAGTCATCCAATGATCCACGGCTCGGAGACAACTGAAAATTGGGATTTTTTCAATGTCTTTGGGGGATTCCAGTTGAAGGAGTATTTGCGTGTCGTCTGCATAGTTATAGCACGTGAGGTAAATTTGATTGATCAGTAAGGGTAATGACTACATGTAGATGTTGAAAAGCATGGGCGAGATGAAAGAACCTTGAGGGACCCCTGCTTTTGTGGAGTATGGTTTGAACGAGAAAGGTGGGCTATGGATTACATTAGTTCTGTTTTGAAGGTAGGATGTGATCCAGACTAGGGCAATTCCCTCTATGCCGGCTTCATTGAGTCTTTGTTTCAGAGTGTCATGGTCAACCATGTCAAAGGCAGCTGAGAGGTCCAAGAGGAGTAGCACAGCAACCCCGCTGTAGTCAACTGTATTCTTCAGGTCATCCCGGATGTCAAGGAGGGCAGATTCAGTGCCTCTTCCCGGATAGAATCTTGTTTGGAAGTCTGAGAGTATGTCATTCTCTTCAATGAATTGAGACATCTGGGCGAACGCTGCTCTTTCTATCAGTTTGCCCAGGAAAGGTCCATTTGTAATGGGTCACTAGGGTCCAAGTTTGTTTTCTTCAGTAAAGGGCGTATGTGTGATTTTTTTAGTTCTTCTGGAAATATTCCGGTAGTTAAAAGGAATTGTTGATGATTCTTCTTACTGGAGAGGTGGCAGAGGTTGTTAAAAGAATTGTCTTTAAAGTTTGTGGTGGACAGGGGTCAGAATGGCTGCCGGCAGGTCTGCTTGCTTTGACCAGGTCCATAAATTCATCGTGTGAGATGTGTTGGAAGGAACGGAGAGGCTGGGTTAGAGTATTCTTGGATTGTTGTTTTGTACATGTGTTAGTGCTGGTGGTTTGTTTCTGTTTTAAGTACGAGTCCAATGTGTCTGCTTTGTCTGTGTAATGATTTGCCAGCTTGTCTGTGAAATCTTGAGTACCAGGATGAGTTCCTTCTAGTCAATTTGGTTTGCGAAATTCATTGAGTATTTTATATCATTCTTTATTTGCACATTTAGCATTTTGAATTCTGTCTGAATAATACATTTTCTTAGCTTTTTTGATAGCTGACTTCTATAATCTGTTAATTTTTTGTAGGTGAAGTTTGTCTTGTTTGGCGTTTGTTTTGAGCCAGGTACGTTGCAGCTTTCTAATTTGTTGTTTTATGTCTTTTATTTCTAAGTTTCTCCAAGGCCCTTGCTGAGTTGCCCCATTTCACGAAGCTGGTCTGGCTTCTTGGCAGATGACATATTGTTGGGTCACAAGCTCCCCTTATTATAAAGTCCATTCCCAGACACGAAATGTGAATTGGACTCGGAGTGTTTGAAGTTCTCTCTTCCTTTTGAAAGCAGTCTGCCACAGCAGGAGATGCTCCAAAGCTTATAGCCCACAACACAGTCCGTGGAAGTGACTTCAGTTCACACTTGGATGTCAGCCATAGTGATATGCGTATCGAAAGGTTGGCTCAGGGAATCTGCCCTACTCTTTATGATTCTCTTATCAGCCTAGTCTCCTACCTGAGATGTGCCCAGGCCGATTCCTTGTGACCTCTCACTGAATCAAAGAGTACCCTTTAAAGTGTACAGAGAAAGCCTGGCTGGCCCCTCTCCTGTCTGTGTCCCACCTAGCTTACAGGAAAACCAATGTGTCTGGGGGGATTCTCCTACATACTCTTCAAGTTTCATCATGCAGGCCAGGGTCTCTCAAAATGGAACTGAGGGCCCTCCATGTATTGTACCATCCACAGGCACACCTACTACCAGTGCATGTATACAACCTACACACATTGCACAGCACCGTATCCTTCCTGTACTGTACCACTCATTGGCACACATACATCCAGCAAGGCAACCATGCACGCACTGCTCAGCACTGCAATATCCCTGTATTGTACCCTTCTTAGGCACACATGCACCCAGCAAAGATACACCACTCATGCACTGCGAGCACTACACACTAAACCAGCAGAATATTAACTGAGTGAGACTGTAGGCCTCCCTCCAGTGCCACAGGTTTATAAGGACCTGTTCACTCTTCCTGATCACCACACAGTATGCCGCCACCACCACCGTGCTCATGCTGATTAACTCCTGGTGAAGGCATTAGCCTCTCACCACTATGAGTGTAGCACTTTGTGCTCTTCTTCTGGCCCAACAAGACTGTAATCAGGGAGACAGGGAGACAGGGCTATGCCATGGTGCACACCCAAGATCCGTATTTGCCCATGCCAACAAAAATGTGCATTCGGCATCCAGACACCAGTACAGTACGGGCAGTCATGGCAGGAGTGCTCATCCATTACCATGCAGAGGTATTTCCATCCGAACAAAAGTGTTGGTTGAAGTGTCAGCCATTAGTGCTATGATTTTGTCTTGTGCGTGAGATCAGGAGAATTTTCTCCAGACTAGGTGTGCATGCTGTGGTTAGTGAAGTGACTATGAGAGATAATTTTACTTGCTGTGTATACAAACTAATAAGGGATGTTGTTTGACGGCCACCTGGGTCCCAATTATGTGAAAGATAGGTCATTATTGTTTTTATGAATTCTAAATGGCTCTTGATGGTCTGCATTTGCTTTGGGAGTGTATTGTGGTGACTCACTTGCTTTATTCCATGGCTGATGTTTTCCCTATGTATTCGGCATCCCCTCGCTTCAGAATAGTTGCACTGCTCAGTTAAACAGAAGCCCATCTCTATCAAAGAATGTGAGATATTGCCCCTAAGCTTCTTCCAATTTCCTGTTGCTATACTTACTTTTCTGGATCACCCTCTAGCCTGCCCTGAATTGGCACCAGCCTCTATTTGTCCCTAAGGAGATCTGTCCTCCCGGCTATAATCCAGATGTAGCATTCAGGACTGGACATAAACTACATATGTAAGCTCAAAAACTAAATACAATACACTAGATGAGGTCTAGATGAAGTCTATAGTTGTCCGCTTGTAGCTTCCAAAATTAGACAAAATAATGCAGATGAAGTTCATATGACCTGGCACAATACTCCTGATTTAGCCTCCAGAACTGGACAGAAAACCCACACAGAACATCCAGAACTAGACGGAAGGCTTAAGAAATAGACACAATTCTCAAATATAGACTCCAGTACTAGATAAAATGCTCCCGGCTAGGCCTCAGGAGATGGAAACAATACTCTAGAAGTGGGCTCCAGAACTGGCCGCCATATTGCTAGTACGGACAACAGAATACCAATCCGTATGCCATAGGAAACCGCCAGGTCATTACACATACTTTTTATTTTGCTTGAAGAATTGGACAAATACTTCAGATGACACCTAGAGAAGATGATACAAAACTTAAAACATCGCACCACCGCGAATTAGTTCAACAGTCTAGGCGAGGCTTCTGGTCTGGCTACTCTCTTCCAGTCGTAGTTGTGAAAACGAGACACCATATTCTAGAAGCGGCCTCCTGAATAAGACTAAGGGCCAGATGTATCAAGGGTTTCACCAGTCACAAATGGGCCGATTTGCAGAATCAGGCCCGCTTGCGAACGGTAAAAAGCCTTTTGGTATGTATCAATCCAAAAGGCATTCGCAAAATAGGCAATTTTCGCGATTACCTATTTTGCTAATGCATTTAGGGAATCGCAATTTGTGATTCTCTAAATGCAATGCAAGAAGCATTCTCAGAATGCGACTTTGCTTTCAGGAATCGCAAATTACCACCAACTTCAAGTCAAGGGCATGTGTTTGCGCCATATGTGCACACTTACTTTTTTGGGGGGTGCATCAGGGGGGCCTTATGGCCCCCTGGCACCCTTGCAATTGCATTTGCAATTTGCGATTACCTATTTGGTAATCGCAAATTGCGAATGCCTTCTCATTCATTCCTATGGACCTCTAGGCCCATAGGAATGAATGGGAATGCATTCCTTAATAGCGATTTGCCATTAAAAAATATGTGGGAATCGCTATTACATACATTGCATTTTGCGATTCTAAAATAGCAAATCGCTAAAATTCAAGTTTTTAGAATCGCAAAATGCACTGTTGATACATCTGGCCCTAAATACTGTAAGTGAGATCGCCAAAACTCACAATATGCTACGTGAGACCCTCAGAATTGGGTACGTTACTCCAAATGAGGTACCATTTTCTGATGCGTACCTACATGAATGAACATATAGAATGAACATGTAGCTCTTTGAAGTGTACATTGCCTTGTTAACAATACGAGCACTAGAATTGAATTTACCACAACACTTCAAAGGCACGCTGAAGTAATTTATGATTTTTTATTATTTTAAAGGCCAATGGTATGCTGTTATATCCAGTGTTAGCAATGGAAATTACATACCCCCGGGATCCAGTAACCAGGGTCGGGGTACAGTAAGGGAGCGGAGTTATGAGGAGTGCAGCTCAGATGGGTTGAGCAGTGTGGTCTGCCTGAGATAGGCATTTTTGTTTATTTTTATTTGTTTTCCTAAATCTTCCTGAAGGAAATTGATGAAACACAGAAACGAGCCGATAATGCTGTTCTGCTTTACATGTGTGGTCACACAAAGACCGGATTTTAAAAAGGCTTAAGGGGTAAGTCTATTGGTGCAGAGATCTGTGTGTATTCAGGGTTTCAGGATATAATCTGCTGGTAACAGGCTTGACTGGTCATTCAAAAGCTTAGAAGGCTAATGTGCCTGCTGTGGCGCCCTCTCTGTACAGGTCACATGTTTGTATTTTGTTTCAGTGGTGTTATGGGTTAGTTGCGTGGTCTACAGCTCACACGCATCTGTCATGGAAAAATGCCTTGTTGTTCATACTCTGGTGGTAAAACGTCTGCATGTATCCTCAATCTGCAAGATTGAATCCTTGTAGGTTTTATGTCATCTTTTGGTCGACAGAAAGAGTACCATTGAGTTGGGGAGTCATTAACACGTTTTATTAAGAGCGAAAAACAGATTGTATACGGTAGGAAGTACAATTTGTTCTCATCTCTTGGCATCTTGTGACCGGTCAAGTGCATCCAGCCCCCTCTGGGCTGCTGAGTCTGGAGGCAAGGAGTGGCGGTGTCCAGCCGTGCTCTCTTCCGCTTCCAAAACCAGCTCTAAAGTTTCTAAAAGCAGTCATTGTTCCTGAAGAGAGATATTTGAAGTTGAGCGCAGGGGTTGAGAGGCTACAGGCTGGGGCAAGCCTCCAGTCCTCCCAGTCAGACGACCACGAGGGAAAATGAAATAAAGAATTAATTCCCCCCGTCCTCGTCTGTAGAAATCCCCCCCCCCCCCCAATCTCCCCCACTCTCCCCCCCTCCCCCCCCTCGCCCTACCACTCTACCTGCACGGGCCGCGACTGCTCCCAGGTCATGTGCTATTGCACCCCTTGCCGCTAGGTGTCCTGGTGCTGACACTTAACACAGCGCCAGGATACAGTCGAGATGACTTGTGAGAACTGGGTCTTGGTATAAGAATATCTGCCAGATTGTTCATCCAGATTGTTTTCAGGCTACGCTACCGGTGTTTGTTTGGTCTCAGTTATATACTTTTGGGTATGGTGTTAACCAAGACCTTTTGAATGGGGTAAAACTATATTTTAAATATATTTATATATAAGGACTTTCAGCTAGCCCTTCTCATCCATCAGTCTGTTGTTGCGTCATTCATATTAATCTTTCACCGGCTACAGGATACAGCAGTGGGACAGTCTACTTCAGCCATTGGCTAACTTCGCAGTGAGTGGCTGCAATCTGCTCTTTTACAAAGAGCACATCCGCTTACAAAGTAGTTCTCTGCCAGGGACTACTATGGTAATGTCAGATTTCCAAGAACAAAAAGTTGTTTTGCTTTCAGCCATTTAAAAAATATATATGTATTGGCAAGGGTCTGGCAGCTAATCTAAAAATGACGTTTTACAAAGCCCATGATGAAACAGAGCAAGCATTGGCAAAGCTAAAAGAGTGGCAGCCCATGTCTGACCTTTTGGCTTTCCCAATTCTTGTTCAAGAAGTGGGGGTGACTGGGAGGGAAAGGAGGCACTCCTGAACCTCTGCTTTTGATTCCGCTCTGCCCTTGGCTATGCTGCTTTCAGCATTGTGCCTGCCTGGCTCTGTCACAGGACTGATGGTGCACAAAGATGTGTCCTGTTGTATGTGGTTAAAATCAGCGGCTGAGGGCTTTTGGGGGCTTTGGCCACGTGAGGGAACCCTGGCTCAAAATAAATCATCCGAGTCTTTGACAACAATAGGGTCTTGTTATCTGTGTGACCTTCGCTGGCAAATACAAGCCACCCTCGCCCAAAACAAGAGAAAAACTAACCGCTGAAAGTTAAAGTTGTTGGTAGGGCATGGCCTTTCCCTAGCTCTGATTGGTGGTACGGAGCTATATTTTGGAACTTTTGTCCTATTTCTTTCTATATTGGACACATCCTTTTCATGTTTTTCAGTGCGTTTTTTCCCCTGGTGGGTTGTCCCCTTTGAATTGGTTCTCTCAGGGTCCCTCTTATATTTATTTAATGGTACCAAGCTATGTACAGCGCTGCACTGCTTTTTGGCTAGGTTTGCGCTATAGAAATACCATAAAGTTAAATACAGGTAAACCTTGGTGAGAGGCCTATTGTCCACTGCAGAATCCGGCTTTTTGACAACCATAACTGTAGTCTGCGGGCTACTGGTTGATTAATGTTTTTATTTATTTATTATGTGGGAGGAGTTGGAGGACGACCCTTCAAATTCGCCACCCAAGTCCATCCCAGCCTACGGGCTTTAGACTCACACACCCAGACTGCGTGCCAGCTTTGACTATGCATGGCCTTGCACTCCAATGTTCTCTGTGTAGCGCCACACCCTTTCTTAGAAAAGAACGGCCGGAGGAGGGCCATGGCAAGTTTAGCTAGGAGAGGGGTTCTGTCTATGGCTCAGTACTTAAACTGGGTATAAGGGGGAAGTGCACAGGTAATCAGTGGCGACTGGCAGGGAACTGGGGTGGCGAGGCAGAGGATACTGGGGAACAAAAAAAAAAACTTACCTCCTCGCGGCTGCTGTCTCTCCTCTGTCGTTGCTTCTCTTCCTGTTGAGTCCCGGAAGCATGACACACACAGGTTCCCCTAAGACAATCACACCGCTGCAATGTAGCATTGTGTGATTGGTCTGAGCACAGTGGTTCGGAGCTCAGACAGGCAGTGGGAGTCGGTGCATGTTGTCCACCCAGGGTGTGTATTATAGCCTGGTGGGGAACATGCAAAGTGCGCATGACTGTTTGGCCGGCCCAACACGGCCAGCCAATCCGTTGTGTGCACTTAGAGTGAGCCCACCCTTTCTCCTCCCTGTGCCACCAGCCCCACCCCACCCTAACCCAGCCCCGTATCTACAAAAAATAAACAAAGTTATTATCATTTTATTTTTCCTCTTGCCTGCTCTGAGAGCAATGGGACGACGCTCCTCCACCTTAGCTGAGGAGCCGCCCCTGCAGTTGATGCCACCCAGATGTCTTTGATGCAGGGTTGAAGTGCATAAAAAAGTATAAGAACTGGGATCCTGACTACAATGAGGGTGGTGTCAAAGTGTAGAGGCAGGGCCAGAGACCTAGCTAAAAAGAATAAAATGTTCTGCAACTATTGTTATGACCTTTCACCTTCAGGTAAATACATATAAAATAAAGCATGCATCTTAAATGAAAAATAAATTGCCAGAACTGAATCGTGTTTGGCGCAGTGGGCAATTGTCATATATATATATATATATATATATAGTGCTACAAAGTTGCAGCCTTCAATTGAACGTACTGTGAATATGTAAGCATTGGCAAAGGCAATAGGACTCGCCTATGAGACCTATTCGCTTTGACAATGAGTTTCATCCATGTTGTACACACTTTTAAAAAAAGTACCAAAAGAAAAATTTCGACAACACGGCCGTCTCATCATTTTGTAGGTGCTAACAAGGATCCGTCCACCTGCAAAATGAGAAGTGCATATTTTTTCTTTTCATTTACTAATCCGAAATAGATTAGTAAATAAAAAGATGTGCAAAACACACTTTTTTATTGTAGCCCTAATCCCCCCTTTTTGTTAATAAAAAAACAAACTGGGAAGTGGGTTGGGGGGTGGCTGGTGGATGAGGTAACATTGAGGGAGGGTGAAAGAGAAGAATGCAGGTGGGAGAGAAGTATAAGTGAGAAACAACAGTGGGGAAGCACATAGAAACCTAAGGGCAGCACCATATGGACAAAGAAGGATGTCAGACAATGGAGGTTGTGCGAGCGGTGATGGGAAGCACATGAAATACTGAAAGTGGTTGGAGAAGCAAGAGTGGCAATGCAAGGTGAGCAGGTGAGGAGGGGGCAAAAATGGTAACTGAGGCCAGGGGAGAAACAAACGAGCAATAAAGAGGCACACTAGTTACTTGAGAGCAACAGCTAGAAAACACATGCACTCTTGTACGGTGCTTAAACAAAAAGAGAAAACAGGTGAAAAGGAAGCAGCGGAAGGACAGAAGTAATGGGTCCATGCTACAAGGGAGGGACAAACACCAGAAGAGGAAAGAAATACCACAATAGCTGATGAATAAAAAGAAAAAAAAGGAGTTACAATAAAGCCAACTAATGGTAAGCAGTGGGCGGACTCTAAGCCAACTGTAAACTAACAATATGTCTCGCAACAGGAAGTGCATGCACTGTCTTAGGCGAGACCTAAAACCTGTAGCGGAAACGGTATAAAATAGGCTCCTGCAAATGTGAAAACAGATTTAGTGTTCATAAAGTGCTTTCAATGTATTTTTAGTAATACACTATCAGACTGTACTGGGCACAAACCTTTTAAAGTTTCCATTAGAAGGACACGCGCCAGAGCCCACCTGGTAACAGCCTTCAAGTACCTCTCAAAAATATTTGTCAGCATGGAGCCTCAAATGACTCCATCATTTAAAACCATATACTGGTTCCCAAGCCACCTTTAGATCTGACACATTTTCCTTCCTTTCATTTGGCAGGCAGCCTGGCGATAAGGCTTGGTGCTTGTTTGGCTGTCTACCTCTCGCCTGCCTTAGCTGTAAGAAGAGCCCTCCCTTCACTTTCTGCCAGAGGCACCCCAAGATCAGCATTAACTGTTCCAAATGTTTTATTTATTTAACAAAAAGTAGGGGGGGTTGCTTTTTTAAGTAAAAAAGATGGGGACATCATTCCCAATAGATCCCTCCCACTTTGAACACTACACTGATGATGATGACACTCTGACAACTAAAATGCAAGGTTTCAACTTTACTTATAGTCCATGCTGCTGCGCCCATCTCTCCATTTGGGCCTCTGCTGAACCGGAGAGAATTTTGTGCATCCCTTTTCTGGTTTCCTTATGCCCATGCCGCATATCTCTTTTTCCATATCTTTGTTTTCCATTGTGGCTCTATGCCTGGCCACATAGTGCTTCATATCACCTTTCTGCCACTAATAGGCGCTGTAAATGACAAGTGTTACTATTATCCACGTTAATGACAGCTGGGGTGGATGGAAGGCTACGCCTGGCTGGGCCTTGAACCCATGGCCCGCAGATCACAGCACAGGTCAGCCGTGAGCTCCCCCAGCCATCCTCCTCAAACATCTCCCCGTGTGTGCTTGTTTACCTGATCCATACCCTCTTGCTGCTGCCTGCTTGGCGATGACGAAGAAGTGTTTGTTTTCCAGGCCATCTGCTTCTGTTTGCTTTTGTCTCCCTCCCTGCTGGCGCCATGGCTTCTGTGCCTGGGTGCCCATGGAGCAGAGGGGTGGAGAGCAGAGCAGGCCATGGGCACATGAAGGTACATTGGGTAACGGCAACACCGAGGTGGAGGTGGGAAGAAACTGTCGACATTCTAGAAACGTAGAAACTCGTGTCCGGTGAGAGCCACCAGTGTGGTCCACCCTGCCAAGCCCCTGGCTCCTGGACACGCCGCTCCATCATGAGCAGCCGCTGAATCCCAGGAGGCGGACGCGGTCACTGCCAGCTCAACGGAGAGACTCGTGGCAACACCGTGGGTCTATCGCATCCACCGGAGAGGATAGAAATCCACCTATGAATATGCAGGTCAAAAATGAAGACTCAGAGGGGGGTCAGACCTGAAATAGACGAATCTGGTTATTCCTCATTTTTCAGGCCAACCCTGAGGTTCCTCGTATCCCCGGTGTTGGTAGCTCTGGTGGGAGCGCATCATAGGGCCGCATCTGGTGTCCGGCGTCCAGTCTCCGGTTTACCTTCTGCAGGTGTTGGTTTGCTCCTCGTGACTGCCCCGGGTCTTAAGGTCAAACAGCTGACCGAGGCGGGAAGGGCTGAAAACGAATTGGAGAGAAAGGCCTAAAGTCTTAAAGCCTCCTGACTGCGCAGTCAGCTGTGGAGTTGTTTCATTTAAAGTTCTGCTTTTGTTTTCCACATATTTCCAGCTACGGTCTGTCATTTCACTCAGCTGCACCCCACCCACATAGGGGTAGTAAGCACTATATAAATGTTGCAGTACAATACACACACAAGTGAATCTGCCAGGATCATTTCCCACTCTTGGGCAAGCAGTTGCTTGGAGGACAAGGGCTAGCGGGACTTGCTGCATGCTTGAAGCTCATAAGCCTCAAAATAAATTGGGCAAAGACGAAAGTCCTGTTGAAGGGATCTAGCCAGAAACTCACCTCCCTTTCTCCAGAACTGTAGGACACCAAAATGGCCGACTAGAAAAAGAATCTGTTTTTTTTAGGGATGCTGAATTAACTTTGAGATACAGCTTAGTTCATTGGTGCGTTGAGCCCACACTGCCTGACGCAATATCTCCCTCTTACATAGCATAGAAGGTGAATTTTGTAGAGCTTTGTAGAGCGCACTGTCACCACAATGAGATCTCTTGACACTCCGGTAACAACGGATTTTCAGAGCTAATCATTTTATTGACCTTAGAAGCATAAAACACAGAGTAGGCCCTCAAGGACTGGAGCCTCTTAGAGTGGGTTCACTCAGATCAATGGAGTGGAAGGATGCAAGTGGCCACACGTCCAGCAGATCCAGGACTTCACTGAACCACCAGGCCCGGCCACATTGATCAGACCTATCATCATACAATTGTCATGACTCCAGTCAGCTCTACACTGGACGGTGTCAATGCACTGGTCATGGCTGGGTTGCCGCCATACGTTTTAGATCGCCCGCCTCAAACAGGTGTAGAAAGCAACTGTTCGCTTAATCTTAAATATTAGTGAAACTAACAGTATTACATCATCACTTGAGACTTTACAGTGACAACCTGTCTCTGTGCAGATCACGTCCAAATATATATTTTGTTTACAAAAGAGTTCAAGGAAAAGCCACACTGCCCTAACATGGGAAAAGAGGCCAACTGCCGCCTCGCCAAGATTTGGCAATCTTGTAGTTTAGGCATCTTGGTAGCTCTACGGGCTCCCAGATTTAGGACTTGACTTATCCTCTTTGCTCGTTAATATTCTTGAAAAACAATGCTACTGAACTTCAGAAAAGCTGAAAAAACCTCTTCTAAAAATGATCAAAGTGTTCCACCCTTGAGTGAGTGATGTTCAAGATGTTCAAGGCATTTTCATTTATTGTTTTTAGGTTTGCTGGCACCGAGAAGCACTTGAGTCAGTGGTGTCATCCTTATCTAAATGAATGAATGAATAAAGACAAATGAGCTTGCAGTGAGGATTTGCCAAAGGGAAACACTACTCTACACCACATTTTGACACCATGAGTAAGAAATAGTCAGTGGTGAGTGCCCAGGCAACCAGACACACCTCATCCAAACTTGGGAGGTGAACTACCTTGCTCCCAGGATCCACCAATGACTCCTATTTTTCAACTGTGCTGTCCCTTCGGCTCCCCAGATTCACTGGTCCTTATTAATAACCACGTGTAGCATCCTGGCTCCAAGCAGCCCCTGGACTCCATCATCAAATAAATGCCCCTGTTTGCAGTGCAGAGACCAGCTCCGCAGCCTGTTGGCTGATTCGCCCTCTACAAGCACCGCCTACATACACACAGTCAGCTTGAACTGCAGCTCAATCTATGCTATTCACAGGCTGAAAACAAAACAAAGAAATCGAATCCAGGCTGGGTTTGGGACCTGAGCTGTAGGAGATGTGCCTACGGGGTGTAGGAGGGGTCGGCATCTGTACTGCTTGTCCTTGCTAGTCCGTTGATTCACAAACGCAGGGTTTTCTCCGGTTGCCTTTAATGCAGTGTTATTAATGGATAGAAAACGAAGAGAATCGCATTAGAAAAAATACTTTCAGACTGATGAGCTTTCCTGATAGGATGAGAAATGATCCTGAAGCTGAGACTATGGGAAACATTGAACCATGATTAGATTTCTCTGAAAATGGGCTTCGTGCAATAGTGCGGCGGCAACTGCCAGGCTCCTGTGTGGTGAAAATGGAGGAAGGACACCCGTTGAAAAGTGTTTCTTCTGAAATTGATTTTAAAATGATTAAATAAGGGTTTGCAGATACCACAAAGTGGTATGATGAGAGCTGGTATAAAGGCGTGGGTTTGGCTTTCAGCAAGGGTTACATGAGGTTCTGGTCGGAAGAGGGTGCGTGTTAGCGTTAGGGTTCAGGTTACGCGTAGCTTTATAGCTAGAGTTTTGGTAGAGAAATGAAGGAGTGAGGTGAATACATTTCTGTTTCACGGGAATTCATTGTAGGCGCTTTACTGTTGGAGTTTCAACTATGACTGTCTAGTCTGTTTAAGCACACAGATCTGCGTGAATACTATGCACCCATTCGGTTAAAGGATTTCATGGGGGCAGCCATCTTTGTGAAGGACCCTCAGAGCATGAATGTCAATTTCTGGTTTCCAGGGCAGGGATAGCAGCTGCTACTCTGCGCTTGCAAGCCCTTTGGTAACTATGACAGCCCTTGCTAGCCCTGGTCGCAGAGGTCATGAAGGCAGAGGCAGGAAGACAAAGTAGGCCTTTCTAAATCCTCAGCAGCCAACAGGCGGCTGTGAGGAGGCTAAGGGGAAGGTACAAGAGGTAAAGGTTGTGTAATGACATAAGAGATCAAAGGTTGTGTGATCTCACTTCCGTCAACCCTGGCATTTAAAAGAATCAACATCCATGTCTTGGATTTAATTGCATCGACTTGTGCACTTTGCTGAATGGGGCTAGATTCATTTTCGACATTTTAACTGTAATTTGGCCAGTGACATTTAAAAGGTGAAGTCAGGACGCGTGTTTTGTTTGTGTTTGTTTGTGTAGTGCTAAAAAAACACTGGTACGTCATCAGAGCACATTCTCCTACTTGCGACCCAGGAAGGCCATCAATCCGTTTGTCTGTTTGCAGGTGTTTGTTTGCTGGTGGTTGGTTGGTAGAGACTTTGTACAACGCTAGGGGTTCAAGTGTTTTGTGTAGTTTAGTGTAAAAGTAAAATAAGTCTCATCTAAAGTCTGGTAGACCTGGTGTGTTTTATGTGTGGGGCCATGTGGGCCTAAGGACTTTATATTTTTCTCTCGATTGAGGGGCGAGGGGGGAAGGTCCACTGATGGACCGGTAACATCCATGGGCTAAGTGCTGGCGTGGATAATTGTACAGGACCCCTCACCTCTGGGGGTGGGGAGACTAGATGAGGAGGTCAAGCACACTGAGGGTGGGTGGTTTGTGAGAGAGGATGAGCTTGTGTCTTTTGGAAATACATAAAGCAAAACATTCGATTTGAAGAATTTAAATAAGTGACTTTTGAGCATTTCTTTCTAAGATTACGTATATTTATCAAGAGTGGTGGTTATTTGATTTTTCGACATTATTTGCTGTGAAAGTTCGCGAAAGTAAGTCATAAATAGGGCGTAATTCTGATATGCGCCAGATAAAAAAGCGTTTTCCTTAGTAGCAATCCGAGCCTTTCACTGACCTGCACTTGAGTGAAGGGAGCATCCTTCACAGTTGTACTTCTCCTTCACTTCTTGGTGAGTGGTCCAGCCTCCTAGGGCAACATTTCATTCCTGCAAACCTTTTTTGCTCTGACTGGTGGTCCAACACCAAATAATGCGCCCAGCGGCTCATGCAAAATATGTTGAGGATCACACCAGTGTAATCAGCGCCGGTCCTAGGCCTTCTGAGGCCCTGGGCGAAAGGGAAGATGTGAGGCCCCCCTAGGTGACATCACAGAAAGTGACTTCGCAAATTAATTGGTGAGAACGTACGTCAAATCACCAACTATCACTCAATTAACTATACTCTCGACCAACAGATTGTGAGAGTCTGGTTTCCACCTTTGAAAGGGCACATGAGTTCCCCGAGAGGCTCTGGCACCAGAATACATATGTCTATCAAAAAAAAAAACGAAACATTTTAAATATCATGATAAAGAAACTAAGAATTGACAACCCAAGTAGGCTTGCATATTGGCACATGCACACATAAAGCACGCAAATATTGGCACATGCACACATAAAACATGAAAAATATTGGCACAAGCACACATAAAGCACGCAGTTATTGGCACATGCACACATAAAGCACACACATATGCACAGACACGCCAAAACACACACACACAGAATTTTTCTCAAGAGCCTAAAGACACACATTCACTAATCCACACACCCCAACAGTCACACATAACACTATACAGGTGAAGGCTCAGGGTGATGTGCCTTCGGGTGGTACTGAGTGATGCAACTCAGGCCACCACTAATTGATACGCCTCCATAGGACACTCGCTGCCTACAATGATGCGAACCAGAGGCCAAAGAGTTATGTAAAGTAGTGGCCTATGGAAATGTACTATAAGGGCACACTGATGTAAGAAGCAGGTGGGTTCATGTTGGTGTCAGAGTCCTCCCATGTCAGGGAAGAACAGCTCCTCCAAACTTCTTTTAGGTGAGACACCGCGAAGCCCTTTTGTTTGTGACAAATGACACAGAGAGGGCTTTTGGGTCAGCCTTCTTCAGATATTGGTTGCTTTGGACCTTTTTTTAAGACAGTGTCATTCACATCTTGGTGGTTTTGAACTGATCGGGACTGTGCATGATTTTCATTTGCACCTAAATTGGATACCACACTTCTGCATCTTTTGTGTCTAAACGTGCTTCTGTTCCTAGAAGTGATTTTTGCTCCTAATTGTGCTTTCCCCCCTAAATATTACAGCACGATTCTGCTAATTTTGCATGCACATGTGTCTGTGTACCTGTATTGACTTTTTACTCCTGTATATGTTTTTGTACCTTAAAGTGTACCCACATTCTAGTTGATGAAGTACCAAAGGTGACTAGTCTCCTAACTCTGTTTTTTGCACCTAAATGCATTTTTGCACTTAATGTCTCCAGGTTCCTGCTAATGTTGTGCCAAAGGTGACTAAGCATCTTGAATCGTATGTCTGAAACATTCTAAGTATTATAATATAAATACGAAGCAGGTCTCTTACCTTAACTGCTTAACGACGACTCAACGAGGAGGCCGGAGCCCGACTGACTCCAGCCTGCAGCCCTGCACATGCGGCCCGATCCGAGTAGTGACTGACTACTCACGAATGGCGTGTGCGCATGCTGAGTGCGTCACACTGAGTGGGGGCTGGCCATAAAATCATGTCCAGGGCAGTCATTGGTAGCGCTTTCGCGTGCTAACAGATTGACGGCCCTGGGTTCCACTGTCACCCGCATCATGAGCAAGGCCGGCGTCACGTCACCACCACTAAGGCACCACCACCACCACCAAGCTAGGTGGTGGGGTGCCTGCGTCACGGTTCGTGCGGTGCTTGCGCAGACAGTGTTTAGTTCCCGGCCTCCTTCCCTGCCTTACTTTTACTGCCAGCGGCCCGGCCCGGGCCCCTGCGCGAGCGCGACGAGAGTGCTGTGCGCACTGCGCAGCGCTTTTCCCATGATTATAATTTATTTATTCCCGCTGCCCGCAACTGCAGGGCCGGCGGCGGGGCCCCCCTGAGCGCGAGGCCCTGGGCAGCTGCCCATACCGCCCATGGCTAGGACCGGCAGTATGCCACCACCTCCAAAACATATTCACGGTTTCGAAGATAGTGAGGTTCGGATCTGCTGGTGTCTGTCTGATAACTTCATTTTAAGGACAGTGGGGTCCTCGTCTGCTGCCAAAGTCAGGGCCCCTCAGTTAAGGACAGTTCAGCTTTAAGCAGTCTACATGCTTCGTTTTTTTGACAATGGCATTCTATTCCATGCGAGACTTGACTTCAGGTTTAACGAAATTAGGGTTCCTGACAGTAGCCTTCACATCTGCTGTCGGAGTCTGTTGCCACAGTTTTATTTTCAGTGGGTTTCAGTTCTGCTGCTACTGTCTGCCTCCGTTTGCACGGTGGTTGTTGCCCCTGCTGTGTCTGTTGCTTCAGTTGAAAGAAGGGTTGGTTTCTCCTGGAAGGGTCTGTTGCCTCAGTTTAGGGAGGGGTTGTCGCCTGGCAGCATCTGTTGTCTCAGTTTTAAAGAGGGGTTGTTGTCTTCTGCAGCGTTGATGACCTCAGTTTCAAGGAGAGTTGTTGCCTCCTGCCAGTGTCTGTTGCCTCAGTTGAAAGAAGGGTTGATGCCTCCTGGCAGTGTTTGTTGCCTCAGTTTTAAGGGGGTATGTTATCTCCTGGCAGTGTCTGTTGCCTCAGTTTAAATAGGGTTTGTTGTCTCCTAGCAGAATCAGTTGCCTCGGCTTAAAGAGGGGAATATTGTCTTCTGGCAGTGCTGTTGCCTCAGTTTAAAGAGAGGTTGTAGTCTCCTGGCATTTTCTGTTGCCTCAGTTTAAAGAGGGGAATATTGTCTTCTGGCAGTGCTGTTGCCTCAGTTTCAAGAGGGGTTGTTGTCTCCTGGCAGTGTCTATTGCCTCAGTTTAAATAGGGGTTGTAGTCTCCTGGCATTGTCTGTTACCTCAGTTTAAAGAGGGGAATATTGTCTTCTGGCAGTGCTGTTGCCTCAGTTTAAAGAGGGGTT
Source organism: Lissotriton helveticus (assembly GCF_964261635.1). Taxonomy (NCBI): domain Eukaryota; kingdom Metazoa; phylum Chordata; class Amphibia; order Caudata; family Salamandridae; genus Lissotriton; species Lissotriton helveticus. The sequence continues at coordinate 1,629,298,060 of NC_136065.1, read as the reverse complement.
GTTGTCTCCTGGCTGTGTCTGTTGCCTCAGTTTAAATAGGTGTTGTTGTCTCATGGCAGTGTCTATTGTCTCAGTTTAAAGAGGGGAATATTGTCTTCTGGCAGTGCTGTTGCCTCAGCTTAAAGAGAGGTTGTTGTCGCCTGGCTGTGTCTGTTGACTCAGTTTAAAGAGAGGTTATTGCCTCCTGGCGGTGTCTGTTGCTTCAGTTTAAAGAGAGGTTATCGCCTCCTGGCTGTGTCTGTTGCCTCAGTTTAAAGAGGGGAATATTGTCTTCTGGCAGTGTCTGTTGCCTCAGTTTAAAGAGAGGTTGTTGTCTCCTGGCAGTCTGCTGTCTCAGTATAAAGAGAGGTTGTTGTCTCCTGGCTGTGTCTGTTGACTCAGTTTAAAGAGAGGTTATTGCCTCCTGGCAGTGTCTGTGGCCTCAGTTTAAAGAGGGAAATATTGTCTTCTGGCAGGTCTGTTCCCTCAGTTTAAAGAGAGGTTGTTGTCTCCTGGCAGGGTCTGTTGCATAGGTGTCATGCCTTGAGAAGAGATGTTGGTCCCTCCACCGACACTTGGTGCGGTTCATATCACTCTGGGTCAGACCTCTTCACACTGAAGGTCACACAAAAATTGCTGGGTCCCCAATTTAAATGATAGTGGTTAATTTTGTGTGTTGCTGGTGTCTGGGGCCTCTTTTTTTTAGAATAGGGGCATGTAGCTTCATAGCACTATATTAGTGTTTTCCTTTGGCCTGGTATTAGTGCTTAGGTCTGCAATTTAATTACTAGTCTTGTCTTTGACCTGCTATTAGTGTTTTAACCTGCTATTTAATCACTATGAGTGTTTGCCTTTGGCCTGCTATTAGTGCGTTGGCCTGCTGTTTAGTAACTGGGAGTGTTTGTCTTTGCCCTATTAATGCTTTGGTCCTTAGTTTTATTTACGAGAAGTGTTTGCCTTTGGCCTGCTGTTAGTGCTTTGGCCTGCCATTTAATTACTATGGGTGTGTGTTTGCCTTTGGACTGTTATTAGTGCTTTAGTCTGCAGTTAAATTACAAGGGGTGTTTGCCTTTGGCCTATTAGTACTTTAGCCCTCAGTTTTAATTACTGGGCGCATTTGGCTTTGGCTTAAATTCGTGTGTTGGCACTTAGTTTTAGTATCTAGGGGTGTTTGCCATTGGCCTGCTATTAGTGTGTTGGCCCTCAGATATAATTACGAGGGGTATTTGCCTTTGGCCTATTGGTGCTTTGGCCCTCAGTTTTGATTACTACGGTGTTTGCCGTTAGGCCTGCTATTAGGGCTTTGGCCTGCTATTTAATTACTGGGAGGGTTTACATTTGGCCTGCTACTAGTGATTTGGCCTGCTATTAATTACTAGAAGTGTTTGCCTTTCGCCTGCTATTAAATTACTAGGTGTGTTTGCCTTTGGCCTGCTGCTAGTGCTATGGCCTGCTATTAATTACTAAGAGTATTTGCCTTTGGCCTGCTATTAGTGCTTTGGCCTGCTATTTAATTACTAGGGGTGTTTGCCTTTGGTATGCAGTTAGTGTTTTGGCCTGCTATTTAATTACTAGGAGTGTTTGCCTTTGGCCTGCTATTAGTGCTTTGTCTGCTATTTCATTACTATTGGTGTTTTCATTGGCCTGCTACTAGTGCTTTGGGCTGCTGTTTAATTACTAGGGGTGTTTGCCTTTGGCCTGCTATTAGTGCTTAGGTCTGCTATTTCATTACTATTGGTGTTTGCCTTTGGCCTGCTATTAGTGCTGGGAGGGTTTACATTTGTCCTGCTACTAGTACTTTGGGATTCTATTAATTACTAGGAGTGTTTGCCTTTGGCCTGCTATTTAATTACTAGGGGTGTTTGCCATTGACCTGTTGCTAGTGCTATGGCCTGCTATTAATTACTAAGAGTATTTGCCTTTGGCCTGCTATTAGTGCTTTGACCTGCTATTTAATTACTAGGGGTGTTTGCCTTTGGTATGCAGTTAGTGATTTGGCCTGCTATTTAATTAGTAGGAGTGCCTTTGGCCTGCTATTAGTGCTTTGTCTGCCATTTCATTACTATTGGTGTTTTCCTTTGGCCTGCTACTAGTGCTGTGGGCTGCTGTTTAATTACTAGGGGTGTTTGCCTTTGTCCTGCTATTAGTGCTTAGGTCTGCTATTTCATTACTATTGGTGTTTGCCTTTGGCCTGCTATTAGTCCTTTGGCTTGCTATTTAATTATTAGGGGTGTTTTCCTTTGGCCTGCTATTAGTGTTTTAACCTGCTATTTAATCACTGTGGGTGTTTGCCTTTGGCCTGCTATTGGTGCTATGGCCTGCTGTTTAGTAACTGGGAGTGTTTGTCTTTGCCCTATTAATGCTTTGGCCCTCAGTTTTAATTACGAGAAGTGTTTGCCTTTGGCCTGCTATTAGTTCTTTGGGCTGCTGTTTAATTACTAGGGGTGTTTGCCTTTGGCCTGCTATTAGTGCTTAGGACTGCTATTTCATTACTATTGGTGTTTGCCTTTGGCCTGCTATTTAATTACAAGGGGTATTTGTCTTTGGCCTGCTAATAATTACTAGGAGTATTTGCCTTTGGCCTGCTATTAGTACGTTGGTCTGCTATGTAATAACTAGGGGTGTTTGCCTTTGGTATACAGTTAGTGCTTTGGCCTGCTATTTAATTACTAGAAGTGTTTGCCTTTGGCCTGCTATTAGTGTTTTTGTTGTAAACGTATCTAGGACCCTATTTAAATATTCCCATATTTAGTCATAGCCAATGCAGTTCAAATACGGCAAGGCTACTCCCATAGACTCCTAGAAAGCACAACACGTTCTTAAACAAACCAAGCCTCCAGCAGCCCGGGAATTCACCCTGCTTCTGTATTGATTTGTCCTAGAACTCCTGGAGTCCTGAAAAGAACTGCGAGTTCTTAGTGACGTCTTATGTCCAACCTTACGTCAAACTCTGCACCTTCCAGGTATAAATATACCAACAACTGCCCTAGCAAAACACACGGTGGTTTGGAGCAGATCGGCTATCTACTTGCCTGACGCCCTGCTGTGGCAAGTGCCGAAGGAAGCCGACCCTCCCATTGATGCACTGAGAGAGACGCTGTCTCTTCTCCTGCCGAGAAATCCAGCTCCAGTGTTTCCAGTCACCCTTGCGGGTTGCTGGGAGATCGAGTCCTGAGAAAGAGATACAAGACCTCCTTCATTCTATAACCAAGGTACGGAGCTGATTAGATCCTTAGAGAATTCTTGATTCAGATTCTTGGCAAAAACTATCTTAACTTAAACTGCAGCTCACTTACTCCTTCCCACGTACTAGGCTTAGGTTAGGTACACCGGGGAGGCATATCTTAGAAGCACCAGTTGGGTACGTTTAGTCAGGATTTTATATATGTATATATTTTATCTATTTTAAACACTGTATGGCTTAGAAACCATACCATGCTTTTAAAGTATTATTTCATAATACTCATTTTACTGTACGCACTTTACTTTATGACAAGTATTGCAATTGTGGCAACTCACTTCTCTTGCATGAGAAAGAAGACGGTTCAATAAATAACCACTTTTATTGAAAACGCCCGTCTCTCTATTTCTCTGCGCTTCTGGTGAAACTAAGCATGCACGATTGACTGAGTAAAATAGTTATCTATTGTTTCCGCGACTCTGGAGATATACTCCTTATTCTGGAGGGAGCAAAGTTGTCATGTTTATGCGGTTGTCAGAAACTAATCCCTTCTTGTCTATTCAGGAAAGTTAACACCTTCTTGTTTACTCGAGAAAGTTTCTAGTGACCTCTGAGCTAGCTGGCATTCATAATTAAGTCTAACACATTCAATAGAGACCTAGTCAACCTCAGTCCTACGTCTAAACTATCGTTTATGTTATTCCAATGCGCAGAGCCTATTGGGAATATAGAAACTACTTAACTGCTATTTAATTATTAGGGGTGTTTTCCTTTGGCCTTCTACTAGTGCTTTGGGCTGCTGTTTAATTACTAGGAGCGTTTGCCTTTGGCCTGCTATTAGAGCTTAGGTCTGCTATTTAATTTCATTACTATTGGTGTTTGCCTTTGGCCTGCTATCAGTGTTTTAACTTGCTATTTAATTATTAGGGGTGTTTTACTTTTGCCCGCTATTAGCGGTTTAACCTGCTATTTAATCACTGTGGGTGTTTGCCTTTGACTTGCTATTAGTGCGTTGGCCTGCTGTGTAGTAACTGAGAGTGTTTGTCTTTGCCCTCTTAATGCTTTGGCCCTCATTTTTAATTACGAGAAGTGTTTGCCCTTGGCCTACTATTAGTGCTTTGGCCTGCCATTTAGTTACTACGGGTGTGTGTTTGCTTTTGGCCTGTTATTAGTTGCTTTAGTCTACTGTTAAATTACAAGGGGTGTTTGTCTTTGGCCTATTAGTACTTTAGCCCTCAGTTTTAATTACAGGGCACATTTGCCTTTAGCCTTACATTAGTGTTTTGGCACTCAGTTTTAGTATCTAGGGGTGTTTTCCATTGGCCTGCTATTAGAGTGTTGGCCCTCAGATATAATTATGATGGGTGTTTGCCTTTGGCCTATTTTTTGATTACTAGGGGTGTTTGCCTTTGGTCTGCCATTAGTGTTTTGTCTGATATTTCATTACTATTGGTGTTTTCCTTTGACCTGCTACTAGTGCTTTTGTCTGCTGTTTACTTACTAGGGAGGTTTGCCTTTCGCCTGCTACTAGTGCTTTGGCCTGCTATTTAATTACAATGGGCCTTTGTCTTTGGCCTATCAGTACTTTGGCCCTCAGTTTTAATTACTGGGAATGTTTGCCTCTGGCCTGCAATTAGCGTGTTGGACGTCAGATCTAGATATTACATTTGGGCTATTAGTGCTTTGGCCCTCAATTTTGATTACTAGGGGTGTTTGTCTTTGGCCTGCTATTAGTGCCTTGGCTTGCGGATTTAGTGAAAGTGGGCCCCTGGGCTGCGACCAGTGTCTGTAGCTCACAGTTTTAAGGAGTCTGCTCCTAGCCCCCTGGCTTCATGTACAGCGCTCATTTTAGTAGTGACATGTGGGTGAATGGATGCTTCCAGAATCTAGGGTCTTTGCTCTTACTGAGATGGGGTGTTGCACTGCTGCTTGTAAATGTAGAGGTACTTGTATACCGCACGACTACCCGGAGGCATCTCGGCGCTTGTACGAATGCCGCTGAGGAACCCTTCCTGGCCTTTCCCTGTGAAGTGCCCACTCCTGGGCACCCCCAAGGTGAAGCCAGGCATCCTAGCGTTGTTGGGGCCGTTGTGTCTTGTTAGTGTCTGGGGCGCTTGGTTTCCATGATGGTTCTTGTCTGAGCTGCTTCTAGTGTCTGGGGCCCCGGGGAGGGACTGCAGTGGTTGCTCGGTGAATCAGACGGCCCCTCTGTCCTAGACTTACCCACTCCCACGCAATGCAGAGACTGCAGGGTGCGCTTAGCCCCTGGTTCTAAGGGGGGGTAGAGAAGTAGCAGTCCAAAGCAGGTGGGCTAATCATCAAGGGCCCGGCTGGGGACCAGAGGAGCAGAGGGGTGTGGTAGGAGGCAGTAGGGGGGGGAGGACCCCCAGGCCGCACATAAACCTGTTAGAGCCCTGGGGGCCGGTGACTGAACAGAAAGGGGTGGCTGGCTGTCCATATAGGTAAAAAATGACAGATTGGACATACCTTTGAGAATTATATAAAGTAGACCAGATGAACACGCAAAGCACCCCCTGCGGTTGGGCAAACAGCTAATATGTGTAGCTCACACCAAGCTCACGACAGAGCAAGAATCACCTGTCTGCACTTCTTAGGACATGTCTGTGCACTTCATACACTGTCCTCCTCTTTATTTCTGCAGGGCAGGAAGGGGGGTAGAGAGTGCTACATTTAATAGTTCTTAATTAATCAATGGTGGCCTGAGGTGAAGCAGTGTGTCCAAATCCTTCAGGGTCGAACCTCCTGCAAACAGCTGCCTACAAGCCATCATTCGAGCGCTTAAGTTAGTTATTGGAATGTATGTATAATACAGTATTTTCGATATATACATATGGCACTGGCCTAGCTCCAGGAAGCAGCCGAGCTCTTTATAGAGAGCTATAAACGGTAAACATTACAAATAATTTATGTTAAGAAAACGGCATTTTACAAAATCCATAGTTTCAATCTCGATATCCTTGCTTGTGGGTTCTTTTCTAGCCTGTAATGTCATTCGAACTTTACTCACCAACTACCAGAGGTCATTTTTGTTTGCTCTGACTTCAAATTGTGCTTGTTGATTCTGTGCAAGCTTCTCTATTCAGATACTTGTCACCGACCCCTCCCGATAAACGGAAGACTAAGTCTAATAATATTATCTATATCTGGAAGTGGTGGGGAAAAGCAAAGACAGACTAAAGCAACAGTGCACCTAAAATAAAACGAAGCAGAGGTGAAAGAAGTCCCAAGATCACACATTGGGACTGATTTGCAAACGTTTGTCTTGTTTTAAAACTGTGACGCCCGTAAAGACGTTCTTTTCATTCCCACATGATTTTATCGTGGCTAAGACTGTTTGAAAGAGTTTAGGACTGCTCTCCATGACGTACAATAGCCTCGTCACTGTTTTCTGGCTTAAGATTGGCATCAACCAGCGGCCCCCGGCCTCCTCGCTGCATGGACTCAACCCTGCGTCACGCCTTCAGCGCGGGCCTCCGTGAGCGCGCGCCTTGTTAATAGAGGGGCGGCCTTAGGCATGTGCAAGCTGTGCACCTGCCCAGGGCCGCCAAACCACAGGGGCCACCAAGCCAATATATATCTTCAATATAATAATCCTCTGAGGATGGATACATATTTGTGTGGCAGCCCCTGGCAGGGATTTGGCGGCCTCTGGCTCTGTTCCATTTCCAAACACCCTGACCCCGGCTCTGTTCCACTTCCAAACACCCTAACCCCCCCCCTACCTACGCTCCCTGCCCAGGGCCGCCATGAGCCTAGAGCTGCCCCTGGTTAATATTTGCCTGTTATAACCTGAACTTCTGCCCTTCGTGTGCTGCGACTAATGATATTTCCACTGTAAAACACTCCACATCAATAAGCACGCGTAGAGTGGCAGGCCGACAAAGGTGGCACGAAGATCAAGGTGCATGTTTTGGCAATAAATACTCAAAGATTTGTGCAATGATACCGACTCTAACAGCAGGCTGCAGCCAACCTAGTGGTGATTCAGGGGCACATCTTGGAAGTGGAAACGTCATGTTCCCCCAACCCCACAACGTCCTACTGTACTCATCTGTTCCCAAAAGAAAGGCCTGCAGGGGGCGCTCACTTAGGTCCTGGTTTCAGTTTTGTTTTCTATCCATTGAGCATGGTATAACAGCCCCTCAGCCTTTATTCTTCTATTTTTTTCTTCTAATTTGAACAGACATATACCCTTTAGTACTCAAAGGGTAAATTCGATGGTCCTACAACATTTTGAGAGAGGGTTGGTCGGTGAAAATGTCCCACTAATCTCGGTGTTGGTAACACATTTTGGGAAGGAAGCTAGGCAACTGAAAACACAGCAACAGACAGAGGTCGAAGTGGGCAGGATCTATTGGGAACGGCGTTCCACAGTATTTTACTTTTATCAAAAGAGCTCCCTAACTTTTTTGTCAAGAATGACTGTTCTTGCACTGTTAATGATGAACTCGAGTTGTTTCGGGTTGAAAGGAAAGAAGGTCGTCTCTTACTTAACTTGCAATTGTTCCTAATTTAAGGTGTGTGCATTATATTCTACACACAGTTATCACTAGGTTAAAGTCCAACAGTATAGTTCAGAGTATTTTTAGTTATGCGTCTTACTCTGCCCCCGCACTCACTGACCCCGGCCCAATGTGTGCTCACCATGACAGTCCCCATACTTTTTTATGCACTTTCACTGCTGGCAATAGGGAGTCTTTTCACACAACCTGATGGACACCATCTTTACCAGAGGGCTAATCACCGCTGATGTACTCCACCCAGCAAAAGCTACCAGGATTTGTTAATAGATGGCACCCCACTATCAAGTGTGCCCCACCAGACCCAAATATACTGTTTTTGAACAGTACCTTGGTGAAAGTGCATCACTCTCTGGCCTTCAACGTGTTGACTTTTAAAGAGAATATTGGTTTGTCCCAACTTTGGTGATCAGGAAGTTATTCTGTATTTCTGGGTGGATGCCACCGGTATGAACTCCCACTAATGACTGGTAATGAGTAAGCAGTAATATGGTACCATAGGGGATAACATTATACACTTCCTGTCAGGTCAAAGGCCAGAGACGTGCAACCTGTCTTGGGACTGACCGTTTATTATGTGGAGGCTGGAGCTTTCACTTATAGGGAAGGTTGAAGATACATGGCTCCCTGATACCGAATTCCAGATGCAAATGTCCAAGGAGTTCTTTTTCTATAGAACATGCTGATGGTCAATAGGTTTATATTTCTGCCTGCCTTCTTTGTTTCCACACGATCTTTGTTTACTCTCATTTCTGCTTACATGCATTGCGTTCCCCAAAAGTGCAAAATATGGCAGGATGAATTAGAGAAGGAGGGAATATGGTGCTTGCCTCCAATTGTATTCAAGATTGCATACCCTAGTTGCACCCCATTTCGGAGTTCCTTGAAAAACATGCATTGGAAAAGATAATAAGCCTGGGTTTCATGTGCATTGCAACATCACGATGAGGCGCACATAGGTCTATAGTTTTCAAGTAGTCCCTCATGGAGTGAAAACAGATACACTCAAACAGCCAATACCATTGGGTGAGAGATGAGTACTCCTCAGAGCTGAGCTAAGATGTGATTGACAAAGTCTCAAACCAATGGCTGAAATAGGCTGGATGTAGAAAGCCAATGTTTGAAAGGAGGAGACGGAAAGCTCACTCTGTATATTGTTAGAAATAGGTTGATTTGACAGCTGCGTTGTCAAAACCCAGACCTTAAAATGAAATCTGTCATAAATGTTGACGTCTAGTTGTGTTTTTTATAGCTTTGGCACTCTCAAATGGTATTCCCTCTGCTGCTCCCATGGGGACTCTACACTTGTCAGGGGTTGGCAGATAGAAATCCTTAATCTACACTTGACATATTCTAGTGCCTCTTTACGTAGGAAACACAACCCTGTGTGCAAAAAAAGGGACCATTGGAAAATGTGTAGATATGGTTTCCTCAGCCAGGGTTGGAATAAGTCCTAATTGGGAGAAAAATAGACCCATTGAGCTAAGGAAGTAAAATGTACAAGTAGGTACCTTCGCAGGACGCATTTCCCATTAAACACAGAATGAGTAAAACCCTGTGGTGCACCCGGACCTATGTGCGCTCTTTCTTTTGTTTGTGTCTCCCAGTTACTAGTTGGTGTTTGGACACCTGAATTCTGGATTTGTTCTGTGTGTTTTGACCCTTTCCATCTGATGCTGGCTGGACAAGCCCCTGAGACACGTGCGCTGTATGTAGAAATGATGCCTCTTTGGAGCAGCTCCTGCGAGGTGGGACAGGTCAGCGAGCCAGGAGGCAGGCTGGACCACTGTAACTGAGCCCTAGTGGCCTGGTTACCAATGCATCGGTTATGGAGTGAAACAGTAAGACATGTTAATTAGCCTTGTGTGTGGCAAGGGCGCAGCACAGTCTGTGTCCATCTCTTCCACAGTGTAACGTGTGGTCATTATGTAGAATTAAGCTGTCTGCGCTGCTTACAGCTGACGGTGTTCCATCCACATTCAGAAATGCATCTCTGGAAGTTTGAATTTCAAATACATTTTTTATATCTCTTTGCAATAAAAAATTATGAGAGAAATTATGCTTGCTACCGCTTTAGTTCAAGATGGAATGAGGTGAAGTCACATGACTCTCTAGCAAGAGCATGAAAACAACAGAGGGGCAGATTTATGATGGGAATGCGCCACGTTTGCGTCACGCAACTGCGGCGTAAACGTGGCGCTTCCCTACGACCCATTTACAACGTGACACATCTAGGCAGATGCGTCACGTTGTAAAGCCCTGCGCCACTTGTGGGCGTTCCGGCGCAGGGTGGGCGTTCCGGGGCAGGTGCGCCTCGCAAAAGTGGCTGAGTGAAATCTATAAGATTTCACTCAGTCACTTTCAGGCCAATGCTGCGTCAAAACCCTGCGCCTGCTTGAAGCAGGCGTAGGTCATGACGCAGCATTGTATAGATGGGGCACCCCCGAGCCTTGCTGGAGCTGCGTCGCGCTTGCTACGCAACTCCAGCAATGCTCCACCTTTATTTTTTTAGCCCCATGGTGCGCCGCATTGTAAATGCGGCGCACCATGGGTGGCGGAGCAGCGGCGCAAAATAACTGGCGCATCCCTGGGGATGCGCCAGTTATCATAAATCTGCCCCAGAATGTTTAAAACCTATTCCCAGTGGGCGAAGGAGAGCTACGTCACACGACCGGAAGAAACCCTGGACTGCTGCTAGCTGGCGATACCTGTCAGTTCTCTCCTGTTCGCATGGCGGAAGGATTTAGGTGCCACCACGCCCACAGGCCAATGAAAAATCATGGTCTAGGGTTGGACCAAGATCTGCAGTGAACAGGGGCGTTGTGAACCCCCGCTTCAGCAGCTGCAGCGGGGGTGGGGTTGTTTATGGGCCTCTTCTGTCTGCAACACTGTATATCAAAGCTCGTCATTCTCTCTGTAAGGCAAAGGCAGCTTCAGTAAATCAGACAAGAAAGATACATTTAAAAAATGGGGGGAAATTTAAAGAGATGATAAAACGAGCGAATTGGACGTGAGAAAGAAAGAAAGATGATAGAAAAGTGAAGAAAGGAATGTTATGAGGAAGGGTAAAAGAAAGGCCGGATTGATGATAACAGGCAAGAATAGATGGAAGGAAGTTGAAAGGATAGATGGATAGCTGGGTGTATGTTTGAAATAATGCATGGATGAAAATGAGCGAATATATATTTAAAAAGCTACTTGCAAAGGTTCTGCATGTCTCACGCCGCATCAGAGCGCACCTTCAGGGCAGGATGTAGTGTCAGGAAGAGGCAGGGCATGTGCGCATGTGCACTACATGCACTGGTAGTTTTTGGCACTGGATGGTGTGTGCAGTACAGTGGAGCCTGCCTGTCGCATTGATTAACATGCGGGACCAGTGGAAATGCTATTGAGAAGTCTTCCCTGCATGCAGAAGAGTAGCAGTTTAGTGTTTGATATCGATGAGCTAGTAATGGCAAATCCTCTCCGGTCGTTCGATTGGATTCAACATTACTAACGTGGAAATATCACTCTCTGTGCTTGTGGCTCTCTGTGTGCCTGTCAGCCTGTCTCCAATCCATATCTGGGTGATGGGGAACACAGTCGCGGCATTCTGAGCAATTTGCAGTCTGTGAAGTAGATAATAAGAAGACCGCGATGGAGATAGTTGGCATAGCCCATTCGTGAAGTGACTAGCGATTGGACTGCTGTTTTCCGAGAATATATAGCGAGTAAAGGAATTATATTTTCTGAAGGCTTTGAGGATCATGTAACAGGTTAAACCCTTCTTGATCATCTGACATTAGATTGTGGTAATAAATGGCCCCAGTGTTTTTTGGAGTGGATGCCAGAGTGGGGACATTCCTGAGGTCTGAAGGCTAACAGGCGGAGGGATTAGTACCTCACTTTTGCCTCTGTTAAGTGTCAAGCAATTTTGGTTTATCCATTAGGTAGCATCGCTCATGCAAGCACTGATTTTACTCTGTGTACTAGTGTAGTTTTCATTTATAGAAACAATGATTTGAGTGTTGTCTGCAGATGGCCCATGTTTGAAGCCATAAGACCTAACCAGAGCAGCCAGAGGGTTGACAAAGACATTGAAGAGTGTGGGAATTAGAGAGTAACCTTGAAGTACACCGCACGGAAAAGGAAACGCCTTGAATTGAAATTGAACTTCTACATAAAAAAAAATCATGCACCACCTGTTGCCAGCTCCACAAGCACTTGCTGGTGGCATCTGGGGAGTATGTTTAATAGTGGCACTAAAAATGTAGTCATGCCACCAGTGGCTTGTGGCGGCCTCCATTGGTAGTGAGCGGTAAGAGGAGCATGAGTAGAGAGTATAGAGAAGGTTGGAGGCTGAATGACAGCAACAGTGTTGGGTGTTGAGGGCCTGCTGGGCCCGAGCACTGCTAACTGAAGTACCCTGTTGGTACCTTACCTGTTGTGTGCGGGTTAACACTGCTTGCGGTGACTCAGTCTGTAACCTCTTTTCTCTTCAAAGCATCTTTCCAACCCCTATCTGCCTGGATCTGTCTGTATACCTCGTTCTATCTTCATAGACAATATATCAGCTGCTGTCTGGCTATCATTCACTCTTTCGCCGAATGCATTTATCTAGAGCTTCAATATCTATACATATATATCTAGTGTTACCCTTGTATATACCTCGAGTGATACTTTCATATCTGTATGTCTGTCTATTTATCTGCCCATCTATCTATCTATCTATCTATCTATCTATCTATCTATCTATCTATCTATCTATCTATCTATCTATCTATCTATCTATCTATCTATCTATCTATCTATCTATCTATCTATATCTACCTACCTCATCTCTGTGTAAAATGTTTCTGAGTTTATATTTGTATACTGCGTGCAATGCATTTCCAAACAATTCTATATGTATAGGCTAAATTCAAGTAATTGCAAATGAAACACATTTCTTATAACATATTGAAAGGAAGTTATTAATATGTTTCAGATAGGTCACATTTCTGTGTAAACCTCCATTTTGAATAAGATGGAAGCTATCCCAATTCACTCACTTGTTCTACACCTCCCCCCCCCCCACGCTCACATTCTCTCCCCACAGGCTCTATAGAGCACAATCAAACAGATGTCATAAAAGTTTATTTCCACTGCTGTAGTTGTCCTGTTAACTCCGAATCTTCCCTAGTGCAGGTTAAATATTGATACTTGTTGCAATGCTTTCAGTTCTCTCACTAGTTCTATTCATTCAGAGGAAGTCTTATTTTTAAAATGTTCATCTTTGTTCAAACATCTCCGGATGGCATTAGCATAGAGGGTGTTGAGGTATTATTCAAGAAAATGGTATATTGTTTATTTATTAAGGTAATGATGTTTTTCTTTTTGTGTTCTAATTTGCTGAAGGAATTATACTTTTGCTCACTCCACGGTGAATCTGGAGTATTGCTAAACAATTGTGTCGTGTGGCTAGAAGTTGCGGGATTTCACTCCATGGAAATCCACGGAGTTACATAATAACTATTTGAGATAATACGGCTCCGCCAATGGGTGGGAAAAATGCATGTTGCGCTGCTCGTGATGCCATGTAGCACTTTTCGCTGAATTTTCAGCGGGAACAGCAACACGCAGCGCACAAGAGCGCACGGCCATTCGAGTTGATTTTGCTCCGCTCGAGTTGAAAATCTACTTGAGAAGCAGTCTTCTGCTCCTGTGACCGGTCGCATTTGAAAATCACACCAGAAGGTTTCCTGGCAACTGAAAATCATGTTCTCACTCAAGTTCGCCAGCTCACTCGCTGGAGCCTTTCGGTGGTCCCATCGCCAATGCATTGCTCGAATAGAAAAAAATGCCACAAGGCAACAATTAGCGGAATTTGACTGGAACTTCAGAGTGGCCAAATTCCTCCAATTCCGCAAACAGAATTAAAAAAGACACCCTAGACTTATAAAAACCTGTCAATTTTGGCAGTGAGCCAAAGATTTTGAAGACTTTCCCGTTATGCTAGGGATGCTGTCCGTTTCCTTAACGATGTTGCTGCCCATTAGGACTATTTTCTGTTTTTACATACTCTGTATACATTTGCATTAGAGAGCCTTCTAGACAGGCATTAGTTCTGTTTCACTCCTTTTTACATTTTGTAATAAAACCCTTTAACTTTTTACTGATCTAAAACTCAGTTATTGAGTGGGGTCCATTTTCTTTATGAGATGTAATACTTTGCTAATTTGATGTTCAGGGAGGTGCCTTAACACTGGGACACATTACCTCATGAAATTAAGGTTTACTACTATCTTCAATCCAGCAACCTGGGAGAACTGAATGAGGTAAAAAAAATGGTGTCTAGATTTTTGGGTGCACATTTGCTCCCACACATGACAGTCTGTGTCTTATCCCTATCCATCTGTCTCTTGTCAGTCTGTGTCCAGCTGTCTCTTTCTGGCTTTTGCCTGCTTATATATATATATATATCTGTTTTTCTACATTGTTTTCCACAATTTACAACGATTTTTTTTCTCTCTTCAACCTTTTTCCTTCTCTCGGCATCTTTCTATCCTCTGCCCTTCCTCTTCTGCTAATGCCCCCTCCTTTGTAACAATATCAAAGCTGGCATGACCATCTAATCAAATTAAAATCACTGTAGTGGAACACATCCCTTCTGTCTGTGGAGCCTCCTTGCAAAAGTGTACTGTCACAGGAGTTTGTCTTTTAATAGCTATTGCTGCCATCTGGTGGTCATTTAAAATGTGACGGTAGGAGTTATTTAGGCGTGATCTGATCTGATCTGATCTTAAGGGTCACACCACCTTTTGCAGCGGGTGAATTAACACACCTTTTTGTACTTTTTATATAGCAATCGAAGGCATTCAAGTTCTTTTCTTGAGAACCAGATTCATTGCAGAAGGAAGAGTTATTTTGTTTCTGTGAGGCACGGGTGAGTAAGTTATTTGCCCAGAATCAGAGGCATAGCTGCCAAGGTTTCAGAATCTAATAAGTGACATTTTCATAATTTCAGTGTAATTAGTAGAGACATTTCAACAGCAATGAGTGACACTTTCTGGCGAGCAAAATCAAGCAATGAAGCTAAGGGAAACGTATAAATATCACACATTGCACCCATTTGTGCAGCAAGACTGTCTGAATCATCCTGTGTGTGCTACCCACGACCATTCATTAAAGGGCCGTCTAGTGAATGAAGTCACAATAGGTATCAATATCCAAGCAGACATCACAGTCATCAAAGAAAGAGCATTCTGGAATGATTACTGGTGGTGCCTGTTAGTGGTGCAGAAGAGGCCTGTTGATTTTTCTTCAGATGATGCCCCTTTAAGAGAGAAGAATCTCTGCCAGACAGCAGCTCTACGAAAGCGATTTATAATATGTTAAAATTAATAAATTATATTTTCACAGTGGGAGGAAGGCGGCTCCATCCTCAGCTCATTAATTACTGGTAGTTGGGACAGAGCTGGCATCATAGTTTGAAAACTAGAACGAAACACTGGCTTCCATCAAGCCTCTCACCGTTGTCTATTTTATCTTTTTCATCTTCTTCACCTCTTCTTCCTAATAATTTTTACATCTGGTATTTTTAGGGTCACACGTCTGCTTTCTCTCTAATTTCTTTCTTGCCTCAGCTCCTTTCACCACTTCCTTCTCTTTCCTTTCTCCCTCTTCTCTCCCCCCTCCTTCCTCTTGCCTTTTTCTCCTCTTTCCATACCTTTCTTTCTGCTCACAACTCTCCTTACTATGCCAGTGTTTCACTCTTCCTCCATCAGTGCGGTGATGCGGATCACCACACTGAAATGCGGTAGAGTCACGCCTGATGCGTGATACTTGGCAGGTCTGCAGAGGATTTTGAGTCACCCACAAAACTCAAACTTGCTTCCCCACTTCTAAAGCCGGAAGCTCTGACCGTTAAACTGCATTTAAAACGTGCGCAGAGCTCTGTAGAGAAATAAACCAGATAACATGGCAGTGACCATATGTGGTTATTTCTGTACCATGAGCAAACTGCTGTGTCTTTTCACACAGGAGGCATTCACTGGTCTAAGATTCAAACATACGCCGATAGTTATAGGTGTAAATTCAAGTTTGCTTCTAAACTGCCTTCCTGCTCCGTATATAGTCGAGATCTTGTGTGGAAGCTTTTTTTCTAAACCAGAAGCCTCCTGTCCCCGTGGCGTAAGTCACAATATTGAGTTTTTAAAATCGGTCTGCATAAAAATCGCATTCACATACTGACACGCCAGTCGCGCCACACCCATAGGGCGAAAAGGGCTTTATCCTGGGACATCAATATAATGAGCTGGCAACCCTAATCACAAGACTGAAAGTTTGTTGCAGGATGAGCACAAAATTTATTTCCCGCACCCTCGATCCTTGAACAGGGCCGAACTGGGAACGCAAACCGGCCTTGGCAATGAAGTTGGACTGGCCGCTTGGGGGGGAAGGGGAATGGGGGGCATGGAAAATACTGCAGAAGATTTTGGTACAGGGGGCTGATATTGCAGCACTGCTGCAAAACCGGCTCCATGAACCAAAAACAGTCCAAATCCGGCCCCCACGCTTCCTGCCCACCGAGAAAATGCCCGGTGCCCCCTATGGCCAATTCGGCCCTGACCCTAAATAATGCCATATTAGTAATAGTTTAACTTATATGTGAAACCCTGCACCAGCCCTCATTAACATGCTGAGTTACTTCAAGTGTCTGGGAAGGCACCCTGCATTCAGACAACTCACTCCTCATTCTTGCCCTTCCCTTTCACACTCACCCTGCACTCACAGCGATCACAATGTACTCACACTGATCACCAGGCACTTGCACCATTCACCCTGCACTCACAGTGACCACACTGCACTTATGCCACTCGCCATGAACTCACACCATTCTCCTTCCACGTACCCTGCGGTCACATGAGCAAACCGCTCACTCTGCACTCACAGTGCTCACGCTGCACTAGGAACTCACTTGCTCTGTTCAGCATGTACCTCATCCTGCAGTCACACGAGCCCACTACTCACCCTGCACTTATGTGACACTTTACTCACCTGTCCCCCTCACTGTTCACTCTGCAATCTCACTCAAGCAAACCCATCACTAACCATACATTAATTCGTCCCACTCTGCACTTACCTCCGCACTCAAATACATATGATCACCTCACTCACCCTACAGTCACACTGTTGCATCGCTCACCGTGCACTCACATGGGCACTCCTGTCACCCACACAGCGCAGAGGCCTAATGTGCCTGCTACAAAGAACGTGTACCATGCAGATCACAGAACTGAGGGTGAGTAAACTATGAATAGCACTGTAAAAAATGAAATGTTTGTCAGAAACGTGCTAGAGAGAGATGAATGCATTGTTGGCGAGTTGTAGTGAGGAAATTCATAGGGAAGGAGGAAATGGGTGTGGGGCGCCAAAAAAGACTTGCACCGTGTACAACCAGTGCTAGGGCCAGCGCTGGTGGGGAGTCTTAGCCGCCCCCCCGAAGTTCGGGTCTAATTGCGACCCTGTGACACGCCAATTTGCACCCTACACTGCCTACCCCTACCAGTGCGGCAAGGTCTTCAGATTTCTCTGCCATCGCAGTGGCCTGCTTCTGTCCTGGGACTTTTGAAATGTTTCTATCTCTCTGCCTTCACTGTACCTTTTAAGATGACAAGTCCCACACCGAGCCCGGATACCCTTCATAGCCCCCTTACCTCCTCGCTTGAGTCTTCGCCGGAAAGGACTGACTTCTACCTCCACATCTTCGACTACACAAGGCCCCGCGTGCAGGACTGCCTTCCTGTCTGACCGGAACACTCCATCCTATGCAGAGCAGGACTGGCCGCTCCACCCTCAGACTCCGGGCTGGTTCCTCTGCACAGGAGCCTTTTGGTTCACCCCAGGTTGGAGTTGCACCGTCACATCCTCTGATTGTTTCCAGCCCTCCAACTATTTTATTCTGTACTTAAGTGTGGCTCCTGCAGTGTGTTGTGGTTTAGCCGAAGTACCAGCAGCACTCTCGATGCAGCCTTGATCAAGCTTCATGTAGATCTGTAAGGTAGCCGGGTAAATCTAAATTTTCGACCCATTCAACACCTTGCCGCCACCCCCAATCAGTTTGCGTTATTCCACTGGGTATGTGAACCATTCACCCTCTTGTTCTCTGTCCCCTACCAGCTTTAAGTCATTACTTGCAGGCCACAGGCCCACTTTTCCTGCTGGACATTTCCTTAAACCTGTCTTTCTGTGCTGAATTTGATTGTGTATTATTAGTTTGTCTCGTAAGAGGCGCTATGACCACTGTCATTGGGGTATGAGCATTTTTACTCATAACGTATATGGAATGGAATTAATTATTCGTCCTCGTAGGATTTCTGATGTTAGCGGCTCTCTTAAACCTGCCTTTACTCTTCTGTAGATGTATCCTTCAATCCGGCTGACAATATTCAGCTCCAGAGGTGGATTCCAAAACTGTAAGCAACACTCTCCTTATGGAGCCCTGGCAGGGCAGGTGTCACCTCCAAAACTGGACAACGTGAACACAGACACTACTACAGATGTGACCTGCAGAACTAGACACGACTCCAGTGATATCCTCTAACACAGTGGTGGGCCCTAGGCCTCGGCACACAATTTTACTTGCAACAACCAAGAATATGGCCCAATATTTCAGAATTTGCTTTCAAATCAGAACCCAATACTCTAAAGAGGGTTCCAGAGCTCAATAATATACTTAAGATGAGGACACAAAAGTGAACAGAATACTCGAGTCGAGACCGTCTGGACATAACACAATAATCTAGATGAGAGGGCAGACGTGACCACGGCACTGCAGACCTGGTCTCATCAATAGTTCAATCAAGCGTCTTCTGCTGGTTACTCCTCCCTACACTGTCGCATTTTATGGGAACCTTCTAATCATAAGATGTTCTAACCTCTCACTCTGGAGCAGTGTCCTCCTGTCCAGTCAGTCTCGTCATCTGTGCCTGCTCCACAAGGCGTCACTGACTCCAGCGCATGTGTTCACCCGACCTACCACAAAACTGCTCTTCCAGTTTTCAAAATCACTTCCGGTGTTTCCTTTACTACTGTGATGCACATCTTAGAATAATATGCAAAAAGTCCAACCTTCTCCTGCTAGTCTTCAATGTAGCGGATGGATTTAATCTGCGGATGCAGTTTCTAGAGTACGTACATCATACTTCTTGCCTCTAGGCATTCCCACCATCATAAAAAACCCAACACCATCAAAGGAGGCAAAAAACTCCCATAACACCACAGTCCCACGTCAAGAGATGCAGCTCAAAGGCCTGTCTGAAAGGACTCAAAGAGACTATTGTGTCTATTGCAGTAGAAGGAGTGACCTAGTCTGGGATGTGGAGCTGTGACAGGGCGGTCATCGCTCCTGGCATAGGGCAACTTGAAGCCATTCTGAAGCAGAAGATTAATGAACCGAAGCTCTCCGCCTAACTGCCGGCCGCCTAACTATCAGCTGGTAGATAGGCAGAGAGCTGCGGTCCACCAACCTTCTGCTTTAGAATGGCTTCAAGTTGCCTTCTGCCAGGAGCGATGACCGCCCTGTCTCAGCTCCAGATCCCAGACTGGGTATCTCCTTCTCCTGTGTTAGACACAATGGTCTCTTTGTGTCCTTTCAGACAGGCCTTTGAGCTGCATCTCTTGATGTGGGACTGTGGTGTTATGGGAGTTTTTTGTCTCCTTTATGGTGTTGGGTTATTTATGATGGTGGGAATGCCTAGAGGCAAAAAATATGATGTATGTACTCTAGAAACTGCATCCGCAGATTAAATGTCATCCGCGATATTGCAGACAAGCAGGATAAGACTGGACTCTGCATATTATCTAAGATGTGCATCACTGTAGTAAAGGCAACACTGGAAGTGATTTTGAAAACTGGAAGAGCAGTTCTATGGTAGGCCGTGTGAACACATGCGCTGGAGTCAGTGACGCCTTGTGGAGCAGGCACAGATGATGAGACTGACTGGACAGTAGGACATTGCTCCAGACACATCAAGTCCTTCACACAGCAAGAGGCACAAACTGGACATGCACTCCTAGAGAGTAAATACCTTGAACAGGTTCTCCATTGAACCAGCCAAAGATTTGCCCACATAGTATGCAAAGTCCTTTCTCCTTATGCCATATATTATTTTTCTGCAGTGCTTTTAATCAAGAAAGAAATTCTTACTTCCCATTTTTAGAAGGCTTCAGATACGACAACTTTCGGATTTATTGTCTACCCTATTGGCTTGCAGCAAGGCCAGGATATGTTTATGGTTAGTACATTTTTCGAAATCGTGACTAATAGCCTGTCTCAATGCAGAGATTTATAGCTTTGATATAATCAATAATATAGTAGCGAAGAAACAACAGTTTAATTAACTCATATACTTGATTATGCACATTATGTTGCATTTATCACAATATTTTATTATTCCACTTGATACAGTGCACATTGGCACTTTATTAGGTGTCATACAGCAAATAAATTAGACTTATAGTAATGATTAATCATGATGGCGAATAGAGATCCGAAGGCCTAATGGGCATCAGACAGATTATTGTCGTGTGCATGGAGCGTGGCTGTCATGAGTGTGACATCTTGTCACAGCTCGTGACTGTCTCATTCTTAGCAGAGTTGTGATTCTTTGAATATTATGGAAGGTTGGGAGGTGGGATGGTTTTCCGTTGTGAGCATTCTACTTGTAACCATCGAATGGACCAGATGTACTTTTCCTGAATAAACCTGCTTTGAAGTATGTATCCATCGATTTCATGCTTGATGATTATTTGGATTGGATACTTTCTTTACACTGGCGACGAGCAGGCGCGGATCCACTGCCCTCATTTCATTAATTATTTTATGACAAGTGGCCTTACAGAGCTCTCCTTTCTCCTGATGTGTCACCTTGTGGCTACACTAGACACAAAATTGATTTAGTAGGTTTTTTTGGGATTCATTTAGTTTTCTCAGGTCGTCACACATTTAGTAAAATTTATGTTGCAAAATCAGGACCATCACTTTTGGGAAGGCCACATCAAGAGCAGTTGGGTATTAGACTTGATCCCAGAGCTGATCTTCCTGTTTATGCTATTGATTCCCATAAACCACTCATCAAGTAAACACAAGCTGTATTGATAAATTAATTGAAGAATTTCCTCTTGTATTTAGCGGGAAATTAGGGAAATACCAAGGTTTCGAGCATGTCATTAAGTTACATGATAACGCTGTACCTGTCCCTCACAAAGTAAGAAATGTACCTCTTTCCTACAGGAATAAGTTAAAGGACATGCTTAAAGACTTGCATGAAAAAAACATTATTGTACCCATTGAGTCATCCCCATGGGTTTCTTCCATCGCTATTTCGATTAAATCTTCAGGCAAAATCAGGCTATGTGTGGACTTACGCAGTTTAAATAGTGCCATCTGGGTTGATGCTCACTCCTTGCCAAATTTACATGAGATGGTATCAACTTTGGCCGGTGCGCAAGTATTCTCATGCATTGATCTAGCCAGTGCATACCACCAGGTTGTTCTTGCTGAAGAATCAAAGAACGTAATGCTTTTATCACCCCAGAAGGTCTTTTTAGGTATTGCCATATGCCTTTTGGCCTTGCCAGTGCCGCTTCTGTTTTCCAGAGACTAATGAAAGACACTTTGGAGGGTTTAACTGGTGCCATTGCATTCCAGGATGATTTTCTGGTATATGGCAAGAACAAGGAGGAACATGATTACAACTTACGAAAAGTTATAGTTGCCTTGTCTGAAAAAGGTCTTATTCTCCGTCTTGATAAATGCAAAATCAAGGCGATGGAAGTAGAATATCTTGGGCAAACTATCAGTCGAATGGGCATCAAATCCAAACATAAACATGTTGAAAGCATTATTAATGCTCCCGTTCCCTCTTCCAAAGAACAGTTAGTAGCTTTTCTTGGCCTAATTGAGTTGCATGCAAAATGCATACCTAATTATTCGTCCAAAGTAGATCCTTTCAGATGCCTTCTCAAGAAAAATTCTGAATTTTCTTGGTCTGATGATATGCCTTATGCTTTTGAAATTTTCAAGAACTTCATTGTCAATGCTCCATGTTAAAAACCATTTGTGTGTGGGAAAAGTTGCATCATCATGGTAGATGCCAGTAGCACCCGTTTGGATGGCGTACTATTACAGAGGGACAATGGGAAAGAGTGGATAGTTGCATATTCTTCCAGAGCAATAAAAGATGTGGAAAAGCACTATTCTGTCATAGAAAGAGAACTACTTGCTTGTGTTTGGGGGGCTGAACACTTCAGAACCTTTTTATGAGGAACCAAATCCACAATTAAGACTGACCATAAACCTTCTTGTTTTCCTGATGGCTCCAGGTGGAGGACGTTCTATGTCTGCACGCCTTGCTAGGTTAGCTTATAGATTGCCATCTTTCCAGTACCAGATAGAATATGTACAGGGGAAGGCCAATATACACGCAGATTGCATGCCTAGATTACCTGTAGCAAGTTAGGTAGAGAGTTATGAGAAGGATTCTGAAGTAGCTTTCACTCCATATGATGTTAATTTATTGTATGGTAAACAAACAAATCTTCATGAACATGTTTGGCTTTTAGAATTGGAGAAAGATGTTGAATTAAATAAGGTCAAAAAACAGATAGTACAAGGATGGTCTGAACAAAGGAAAATATTAGGAGATATGATGAGTTATTTTAAGGTTCATGATGAGTTGGCAGTTGAGAACGGTTCAGTTATGAGAGGTGACAAAATTATTCCTCCTTTTTCCCTGAGAAATACTATTGTGGAAATTGCACATGAAGGACATTTAGGCAATTCTTTCACCAGGAGACGCATTAGAGAAACGTTTTGGTGGCCTGGCATTGATGTATGTGTTGAGCATTTTGTGCGTACATGTGCCAAATGCTCGAACAGCAACAAGTCAGCTGTAACGTTGCGTCCTGAGCCTCATCCTGTGGATTTTCCCTCTGGTTCGTGGCGAAAATTGGGTTCGGACATTATTGGTCCATTTTAAGTTTTACCCAAACATGAAAGTTTTGGAATTGTTCTTATAGATTACTAATCAAAATGGCCAGAGGTCAAGATGGTTAAAGAGGTCACTTCACAAAGTGTTATAGAATTTCTTGATTACGTTTTTTGTAGAGAATGCATTCCCCAGCAAATTGTCACAGACAACGGACCCCAATTTGTTAGTAAGGATATGGAACGTTTTCTTGAGATGTGTGGAATCATCCATAGGCACTTAGCTGTTTTCCATCCTGAGGCCAATGGCCAAGTTGAGCGCTTTAACCGAATAGTGAAGGAAGCTATCCAATTATCAGTTAAAGGTGGTCTGAATTGGCGTAATGCTTTGCAATCCATATTATTGGCATACAGGACTTCGCCAAATTCTGTTACTTTAGTCAGTCCATTTGAACTTCTGAGAGGACGCAAACCGAGTACGAAACTAGCCCCTTGGTGGTTAAAAAATGTTTTCGGTGAAAACCAAAATTTCACTAATGTGGATTATGAACTAGTCAAACATAGGGTTCAAACTTACAAAAAGAAAATGAAACAAGTCATGGAAAGAAAATTGGGTACTGTAAGCAAACATAAAATTGTGATTGATGATTTAATTCGAATTTAAAAAAAGAGAGGGAGTTGCCAGGGGTTTTCCTGTTTGGTCAGTTCCAAAAAGAGTCATTGAAGTTTTCAGAAATGAGGGCGGCAGTGTCTGGAATCTTAATGGAGTCTATTTGTTAAGAGGTGTAGTAAACCCACAAGAAGATTCCAACAGCAATGTATTTCTAGATGTTGGGCACAGTAATGATCCAGTAAACCATGATTTTCCTCTTATTAACCACAAGAATTTTCCGTCCAGGAATGTGCGAGACCATCGTCTTCCTGTAAGGTTCAAGGATTTTGTTATGAAATAACTTGCTATTTTTTTTATTTTTTTTTTATTTTTTAAAGGAGGGAAGGTGTGTCGTCTGTAAGGAGCGTGGCTGTCACGAGCGTGACATCTTGTCACAGCTCGTGACTGCCTCATTCTTAGCAGAGTTGTGATTCTTTGAATATTATGGAAGGTTGGGAGGTGGGATGGTTTACCGTTGCGAGCATTCATTCTACTTGTAACCTACGAATGGGCCAGATGTACTTTTCCTGAATAAACCTGCTTTGAAGTATTCATTGTTTTCCTGCTTGATGATTATTCGGATTGGATACTTTCTTTGCAATTATAGTAACCTATATTATTTTCACTAATTTATGGAGCAAAATGGGACAGTAATTTTAGAATTATTAGATTAATAATGTATGCACAAGGCCACTTAAAATCAGAATACGGTAGTGGCACTTATTCGGAGTATAGGGAAAGGAACAAAATAATTAGTAAGATCTACTATGAATGGGGTTTGTTGAGGCTTTGAAAACTGTCCATGAAGTGTGATTTTATGAAGGAAGGGGCACGGTTAGTAGGGATAAATTCGGTATTGTTGGTTACTAGGTGAAGTATAAAGATTACCTATGAGACGGATAAAGTAGGTTGATTCATGACAAGGAGAGTTTTATGGAACAAATTAAGTGCCTGCAGGTTGGGGAGGAGTATGACTGAATTAAGGCATTTTTTAACACAAATACATTGGGCCGGTTGACAAATGTGCAGAATATTTTGAGAAAAAGGTACACATATATCTGAGGAAGCTTGACCCATGTACGTTTGTGCAAATCGGTGATGTTAGGAATGTTAATTAACACAGTCCCAACATTTGTGTTTTCCATTCTTATGCTCGTAGGATATGTGGCTCGCCAAATACTGCAACTGATTAATGGATTTACACCAAACGTGCCATGAATGGAATGCTTGGTTTAACTTGAAATTCTTAATTTTGTGAAAACCTGTCAATTTATGTCTGAATAAATCAAAACATGATTGATTGGTTAGGTTGAGAACAGGTTCATGAACCGAAATTTTAATCTAACTTCAATTCAAACTGGTTGAGACATTTTTTTCTACCTTCTTCCACTTTCGCAAACTAGTTCTCCCAGTTCCCGAATCTCACTGCGAAAAGATTTCACTGAGGTAAGTTAGGATGCTTGCTCCAACCATGTAAGGAGGCAGAGAAAGTGTACCCAATAGACACATTTATTTCCCCACAAATAAAGTCAAAATTAAAATTCAAGAGTTGTGAGCCAGTTTGACCAGCGGGGTAGAGCTGAAAAGTTCTTCCAGGGTGCTTGTTGCACCCTTCATGAACTGACTCTCACTGTTCAATTACCTATTACGCCATTTTTTTAGCTGGAGATGTAGGAGCACCCTTCTCCGTCCCTGTGGGCATAGGTGCTGTGCCGGGGTGCAGCTGACACGCTTGCGCTCACGGCCCCGGCATGTCAGAGGGTTTTTGATGACCACATATAGTTGGGCCGCAGAACAAGTGGGACACAGTGTATTGAGTTATCGGCATCGCTCTAATGGTATCCCAGACCCCGCCTGCTCAGCCATCACTTTTATTGCTCATGCACTACGTGATATGGGAAGACACCAAATACCCCCGCGGCACGGGTTACAAATAATAACACGCCAACTGGGTCAGGGTCATAATAGCAGATACCGACACAATATTACTACAGGTTGCATAAACTCTAGTTTGTGGTTGTATAAATGCATGTGTGTGTGTGTCTCTGTGTGTGTCTGTGTGTATATATATATATAATATGCTATGCACCACCAAATTCCACTGTATCCCAAGTAAGGTACAGCACCCCACGGCTCAGTGAATTATATCTTTATTGATTATTCTTATAGAAAGTTCATTGTATCCTAAAACATTGCCAGGCAGAGTGTAATATTCTGTTTATTACCATTGTTGAGGTAGGGAGGGGACCAACAATGTTAAGATAGCATAATACACTCCATGCTTCTGCACGTAGGGTTTATGCCATGCTACTGTATCCTATATAGAGTAGTGATAAACAAAGGTATTTACTTTATCAGAAATTGCAAGCCTTTGAGCTGAGAGCCAGGGTTATTTTTAAAGAGTCTTTCTAAACTTTGAAGGATGTACTTCCCTCAAAGGAGTTCATGTGAATCTGCATCAGTCTGTCCATGGCGTGTCCAAATATCCGACTCTGCAGCGCATTTAATACACAGAGCTTTTCCTCATGGAACATGTGAACATTTGGCAATTAATATCTTGGTTTGTTAAAATCAAAACAGAAATACAGGTTTTTGTTTTTATCAAGGACTTTCGCTTTCACTCACTGTTCATGTTTTGAAGCCCCCTCAGGGTCTTCTTTTAGCTCTGCAAACACTTCTTCCTCTTCCTGTCCTTGGCTCGGGTCATCAAACTGATCTTTAATTAAAATAAATCAGGCCAGGCGTGCATGTAGTCCTCGCATTCATTCATTATCTTTTCTATCACAACAAGTGCTCAAAGCTGCAGTTGAGATACCAGGTAATGGCGCTGGTCCAGGAAGACTCAGGAGCTGCTGAGAGCTTGCTGCTGGAGGATCAGCAGTGAGGGGTGGTCTTGGTGCAAGGAGTTACACAGACTGGCTGAGAGTTTTCACTCAGGTTACTTCGACTGGGGGCACTGTGCTAATAATCCTGGGGGCCTGCATTCATGAATCCACCTGCTCCAAATAATGTTTTATCGGGCTACATTTATTTTTACTGGCATGGTATATGTTTGTATATATACACACACACACGTGGAGAGTGTAATATGCTATTTACATTTATTACCATTGTTGAGTGTAGGGAGGAACACGGCTTTCAGAGCGTGAGTGGCTGTATTCGCAGTGCTTTTATTTTTGTTACTTTTTTTAGAATGGTATGTGTACTTGCATAAAAATTCGTTGCAAGGACACATTTCATGCTAAATTTGCGTAATTTTTCCAAAATATGTTTAGTTACGCAAAAGCAAATAATGTACATTTTACACACCCCTAAATAAAACATCAGCTAGGTCAAAAAGCTTGTGGCCATTTTTTTAACCAAAGGCACTTAGGACATTATAACGACACCACAGTGTTAAAAAACGATTAAAATCTATCTGACCAACAACATCTGCATGTTCATTAGTCAGGTGTGTAAACAAAAAAGCAGTACTGCCATGGACATTTCACCAACGTACGCCAGTCTGACCATGGGAAGGTGGGAAAGAGAAGGCGTGTAGATAAAGGCATGAAGAATACATGAGCAAAATCATAATTTGGCTACACTACATTTGTGACCTTCTAATCATACAAATGGCACCAAAGAATAATTCCAAAATATTTATGGAGACCTGAACAACAATTACATGAATCTTAAGATTCATGCACGAGATCAGCAACGAGTGTCATAACAATGTAATTAAAAAATAAAATCCAAACTACTTTGCACCACAAAGAAACTGCAACAAACTGTAGGTACTACAAGCACACAGCTGTCATCCTAACAACCAAAAACAAAGAATCCCTTATGCAGAAATTCCTCACCTACAAAGGAACATTCAACAGAGACTGCCAGTGAAAAGCAGATTTTTATCTTGCAGCTATTCTAAAAAGTTCAAAAAAGAAAAATACCTGAACAAAGACGAACATTAACTCCTAAAAAACAACAAATCAAAGAAAAAAGAATACGACAAAATGAGAATGATTCCCACATATATCAAATAGGCCACATAAATATTTAAGATACTACAGAAACCCAGGCTTTTGATGGATAAGGAAATCAAATTACTAATAGGATTAAAACCAACTCTTGCTTTTTGTAAATGCAAATCAATGCTATATTGTTTATTGTACAGTCACTACAGATGCAAAACAAATAAATAAAAAAGAACTAAATCTTAACATAGAAGCCATGTGAGAAAACCACCATGCAGTAACATAAACAATAATGGAAAGCCAATGGCCCTCGACTCATAAATGTAATA
Source organism: Lissotriton helveticus (assembly GCF_964261635.1). Lineage (NCBI taxonomy): Eukaryota > Metazoa > Chordata > Amphibia > Caudata > Salamandridae > Lissotriton > Lissotriton helveticus. The sequence goes on along the minus strand of NC_136065.1, from coordinate 1,629,270,472 downwards.
TATGCTGACCATCTATAAGAAAAATGATGGACGAAAAGGTCTTAAAAATTACTGACATTACTTTGAACATCCCACCAGAGGGAGAAGGTTGAACAACAATAGACAAACACTACTGAAGTAATTTCAGAATGTAGAAATGTAATATGGTTCATGGAACTAGGGAATTGAATACTCATAACTGACTTGAAAAAAACATAAGTAACTATAGATGAATTATGTCAGTCTCAACACCTACATGAGTGTGATTTTGTTTGTAACTGTGATCAATGAAAAAGTCACGCAAACAGATTCCTTCCCAAAAAAAATGTTTTGCAGCTTGGAGACTACAATTACCACAATGTATTTGGGGGGACACCATAATTTATATCAATAGGTTACACATATCACTCTTTTTAAAGAAGCAGCGAGAAAGGACTCGTATTTGTTAGCAATATCTTACCAATTGCAAGTTATATTTACCTTTGGCCATGGCTTTCAATGGATTTCTTGGCTTTACAAGATGATGGTCATTATTGTCTCTGGTGATTTGTCTACCCTTCGCTCCCAGTGGGAGTACATTATAGTACAGGTTCAGAGGGGTAAAAAGTCCTGGTAATTGCCTGCTATAATACAGATATATTGGTGGTCACTCGTTCTTGGAAATGGGGAACCCCTCACCCATTACAATCGAAATTGACTATAGTTGACCAACACGAGTTCACTAGAATAGATGTAACTGGTGTTGCAGAAGCAGTGCTGGTGTTTATGCTGCTATAATTAGAGTAGAGTCTGACCAGGATTGGATTTTCCTAATATCGGAGCACAGACTGCAGGCTCGACATGCTCGACAAGGCTAACAGGCGATCACTCAGCCTCTACTTGTAGCAGCCGCAAACGCCGGCACTGATTCTATGACACCAGTTACATTGACTATTCATGCCTTGAAAAAGCCCCAGGCTTGCATGCTGCTGGGGGGCAAAACACGTGTTGGCTGTGTTACCATCAGTAAGTCGAACACGGATGATTCTGACACTCTAAGAATCATCCTTGACTATGGCATCGTGGTTAAATAAACAGTTGCATCAAATAGAATCTTTTGATTGATTATAAAACAATTGTTATAAAAAATTCTAGTGAACTTGCCTTAGTCAACTATATACAAAAATGAGAACATAATAGACCAGCAATTCCATGAGAAAGATTGAGAGCAGACCTTTGAATACACTTACACCATCCCCAGAAACACACACTATCAATTCACATAGTTAACTACCTGCACACCACTGATTTCATGCCCCTCAGATTGAACACTGTTACTACACACCTTCAACTTGAGTTGCCCAAATGTGCTCTTGTTGATGCAGACTTAACCCACATGATTTGGAGCTTCCTACTGATTGCCCTTTTTGGCTTGAGGGTTAACTCAGAATTGAGGAGAACCCTCAGCAGGGAAAATGCTTCATACCACGGAAATTTGCTTTCTCGGACTGTATGGCCAGCAAGCGCCAAGGAGCGCTGGTAACCAGTTCTTAGATTTCGCCCTGGGTATAGCTCGCAGGGACATTGCATTACATTGGAGGTCCCCAGACAGTCTACCTCACAGCAGGTGGAAGGCCGATGTGGAGAACTGTGCAGAGGGGGCTGCTCTATGCTTGGATGAATAGAGTGGCATCCGTCGGAGAGCTGTGGTGGGGCAATGGATGTAAGTAATGGCTAGCTTTCCTGAGATGGTGCCATAGTAATCCTGTTGGGTGGTCGAGTGTTATAATGCCCGATGCCACTTCTCTGTGTTCCGGATCACCCATGTGGCTATAACTGCCTAGCCCCTGAGTCCGTTTAAAGTTGGTAATCAATAAATCAGGTGACTTGTAAAGCGAACTACTCACCAAAGCGAACTACTCACCGCAAGGGTACCCTCCTCTAGGATTCCTATTCTAGTATGAATAACGGAACAAATTCCAAATAGTGGTATATGAGAAACTGGGAGGTTTTTGTTATCTTCTAGCACGCTTTGTTGTATTAAATCTACATGGTTTACTTGTTTGAGCCGATGTGTACCCTATCCTAGGTCACTTTCCAACACACTGTCCTGCTCCATTCACAAATTAGCTTTGTATGTACATATGCTACGTCAAAGAGCAGACTTGCTACACATGTCTGATTCACTGTGTCATCCTGAGGCCTCTTATGTACTGTCATGGATACGATGTATAAAATGTAATACAAACATTTTCAAAAACAAACTGAGCAATATCTTGGTGGTCGAAACGTGTCCGAATTTTTCACTGCCAATTACTGCAAAGAAATAAAGGCTTTAGGCTGATAGAAAGATGGAGGCGAGATTACGAATGAGAAGCGGCAAGAGGCCAAAATAGCTTCTACTGAGGTGGCCAGCTCCTCACAATTTAGATTAATTCGGCTATGGCTCCTCCACAGCATCTACATCACCCCCATTAAACTCTGGCGCTATGGGACAATTCAGTCTCCTGACTGTGTGCGGTGTGGAGGTGGTCCTGGAGACTGGAGACTTCCTCGATACTACATGGCCATGTCTGCTATTGCAGCCCTTCTGGGGGGGTTTACTGACTACCATCGGCAAAGGGCTAGTCTGAATCCCCCTTCTCCATAACACTTCTGACAGTGAAACTAACAGATGCAAAGTCACTCTCCTACATATGCGCCTGTTAGTTGCCAAGCGGGATAATGGTAGCGAGTGACATAATGATCACCAAAACACTCAGTAAGTGGGCACCAGGGGGTTAGAGAGTTGCATGGTACTGGGCATACCACTCTATGAAGCTCTTGGTTGCCTACATAAGCAAACTAAAATCTGGGGAGAGCGGGAAGAGCCCGGGTATAATTCTAGGCCCAATGAGAAATAATAGTAGCACTCAAGACCCATTGACTGTCTAAGACATATCATAACAAGAGTTGTAGGAAGACCGCGTATGCTGGATATGGCAAGATACTTGTGTTGTTCGACTGTCAACGCTGTCTGTATTGTTTATTGGTTTATGAGATGTTTGTCTGGTGCAACTTAAGATTTAAGAGAAGAATGTGATTGATTGTTCTATGATAGCAATGAAAATCCCAATAAACTTGTTTTATAATAAATATGCTTGGACCACTTCCAGAGTGCTGTCTGCCTTTGTAAATAGGTCGCTTCACGAAGATAATTAGCCGCCTTACCCACAAGACAGCAGCAGGTCATGTGTGCTTCCGAGACAGGATCCCACAAATCTAACAGGAAAAGCTGAACCGCATCTTGACGCCTGCAGACAAATTCACGGTGGCAGCTTGAATCTTGGCGTTCAATGCTGGCAGCAACCCAACTGGACGCACAGTGAGAGTGAGACTATGGCCACGACGTCACCCACACCGCTGCCGGCACAGTCTAGTTCCCTTGACAGGTGTAAGGCCCTGGCGTGGAGCCATGAAGGCCTCACAGTGCAGCAACAGGCAAAAACCAGGGTTAGATTGTTAAAACAGGCACTCAGGCCAGGGCCGGAGCTAGGCATGGGCAGCTGCCCAGGGCCTCACACATAGCCCACCAGCAGGGGGCCCGGACCAGTGCAACACACCACCAAGCTTCTTGTGCCCCGGCCGGTCCCATTGAAGAAAGGTCTCTGTTTACAATCGGGCTTATAGATGGGGCCCCTCCCTGAGCCTCTCAGGGATGGTGTGGGGAGGCCTAGGGAAGAGGGACACTTCATCTTGCACCAGTTGCAAGGAGACTGCAATTAGGCCTCCTGACTGCCCATTGAGAGATACTGCGGGACACCCATTGTGCGCACTCTACTGTCTGCACAGTTTTAACTCTCAGCCCCCAAGCTATTCTCACACCTTCAGCCTGATATGAGCTGTGAAAGAGGGGAGCTGCGGCCCAGGAGGAGTCTGCACAAAGCAGCTTCCGGAGCCCTGAAGGTGTCACTTAAGTAAATGAGAGGGGCCTCGCACATTCCCCTTCCCCCGGGGCCCCAAAAATACTGGAACGGCCCTGACTCCGGCAATGGGCCAGTATTTGAATTGCAGCTATGGCCGCTTTTTCGGCCAGCGGGGTGGCTGACTTGGGCTGTGTCTCTGCTGTTCAGATGCCGCCAGTGCGCCTCTATTCCCTCCCTCTTACCTGGGGCGCGGAGGTGTCATTCCCAGTCTCTCGCTGGGCCGCCCATTCATGTATGCAGATGGAGCAGGGGCAGGGACCTGAGCAGAAGTGGACTCACTTATATTCAGGGGTTGTTCACCAGTGTGAACTCATCAGTGCAAGATCCAACCCTGGCAAACACCAGCCTTCCCTGGAACTCGGGATATCCGAGGCACGTCCTCGATGGCGTACAATGTTTGCAGGAGCGGGGGCCCGATGGGGGGTTCTTAAACAGTGGAATCAAACCCACATGTTTAGGATTTTAGAAATCACTAGGGAAGACAGAATCGAAATCTAGGCTATTAAAGTCATCAAATTAGAAACACAGCCCTCTGCCTCCTTGCAGAAATACGCTCTCCCGAGGCTCGTCATAAAGTGCTACTCTGAGAAAATGTTGTTCAAGTTTTTAAAAAGCATAAAGATAACCGAGGCACCCCCCAGACCAAACAATGCCTACGCATGGCACTCCTGTCCTCTGCGTTCACCAGCAAGTCCTTGCCAGTCAGATCCGCCCAGCCAGACCTTGTCTCCGTGACTTCTTGGTCTGTGGACTGTGATCCATTAGGGGTCTCCCCGGCGAGGCTTGTTCTAGGCGCTCCTGGGCCCTGAGGTGATCTCTACAGGCACTGAAGGGGAGGAACGGGCGGGCCTTGGTGCAATGGGGACACCTGGTGGCCAGTCAGAGTATGGCACTGGCTGATTTGTTGGGAGGAGTAAAGAATGATGCTACAGTGAACCATGGCCCAGCTAAGCCCAGAGATAAAGAAATGTTTTTGTGTTTTTTTAAAGAACAAAAAAATGGATGACTTATAGGTTTTTTTTCTATACCCAATGTAGGTATTTTCCGGATCCGCTGTGACTCCTGGGAGTGGAAACCCAAAGCCGTGCCCTGCGACAAGTGTAAGAGAATCAGACGATGCCCCGAGCGCCGAGGCCACCTTCCCATGGCACCTGCAACGTGGACGGGCATTTAGGATGGGCTTTTGTTGCTCACAACACTGGATTTGCTTAGGCCCCAGCACGCTCAGGGGAACCATTTGGCAGTGACACCGTGTACAGACAACACCATTCCCTTGGAAACTCGGCCTTCCCAATCACTGGTTCCTACTGCGCGAAGGTCAAAGCAGATCCAGATGCCGGGGGCCAAGAGGAGCTTTTTGTGCAAGAGGAAGGCTGTGGACGAGAGCGAGAAGGAAGCCCTCTTCTACGAGACCTACTACTGCCTGAGCCAGCAGTACCCGCTCATCCTGCTGCTGCTGGTCATCCTGCTGGCGATATGCATCGCCCTCATTGTGGTCTCCTTCGCCACCGGCCGGGTAAGGCGCTGGGACGGGCTGGGTGGGCTTCAGGGTTGCTCACTGGGAGGGGCAACGGATGGGCTGGTGGGCGCACTGGAAAAGAGGTTCGATTCACTGCTTCCAAGATGGCGTGAATCTTTGTCTCTCTTTAGATGAACTGGGGCCCAAGCTCTAGTTCCCGATGGCTGACATTCCTACAAACCATGGCCATGATCTGTGTATAGTGGCAGCTCGCTGCGAGTCAGAGCAGAGGTAGGCCAAGGAGTGAATGGGCACGGGTTTGCAAGTCAGGGCAGAGGTACAATAAGGAAATTATAGGGTGGGGGGGTGATTCCTCAAGTCAGAGCATAGGTAGGCCAAGGAGTGAATGGGCACAATTCCGCTCAGTACTGTGCTCATCTTTCTATTGTGATACCAGGAGTTTAACAGACGAGGCCAGCCACTGTGTCGCAGTAGCGAAACATTTTGCAAAGAGGTTGACAATTTGACAAGATCAGATACCAAACCCCCTCACATCCTTGAATATCCCCCATAGAGATGACAAAGAGTGAATGGGCATGGAGACTCAGCTCCTACACGCCATCTTTGAAAGGCTCGCATCCAAGGGCCCTGACTGACAGACGATGGGCCATTCCTCTGAGGGGGTAGAGGCTGGGGGCGAGGCGCTTTTACATTGTAGGGAGGTGATGCGTCCCCCAGGTTCTAAATTATAAATGAGGCAACATGAATGTGTAAAACACAAAACTATCAGAAACACAACAATAATCTCTACATGCCCATAATATCTTCGTACCAGAGTATAATAAAGGTGAACGATTTGGAAATTCTAGTACAAACCTGTGCCCGTTTACTCAACTAATAAATATGAATTTACTATTCCCCCAGTTAATCAGTCAATATTAATGCTATACTCCTGGTTTATTTTGGGTCAGTCTCTTGATGTTGGAGTTGCCTAACTCTCTCTTGATATTTAGAGTTTATGCTGATGTCGAGATTGCTGCCGCAGGATGTTTGTGTCCAGATTTGTGTTTCAAATCCCTGTGGGTGGAAGCGCTGCCTGTACCCAGCCCCACTGGCCTCTATGTGAAGTCCAGGCTGCTCCCAGGCTCGCGCCCGCAGGCTCCCATGCAGAGGGAAGCGCCTGGCATTGCGCTTAGTTCAGTGAGGGGACGTCAGGTCGCTGCTTGTATACTAAAGTGTGTGGTTTTGTTTATTAAAAGGCGTTTGTCGACAACCTGGGCTTCCTGATCACCATCTTCTGCGCCCTGGGAGTCTTCCTCACCATCTTCGTGCTGGTCTGCATCGAGTCCATCTTCCAGAAATGCATGAAGTTCTTCTCGCTGGTCATCTGGGCCAGCCTGCTCGCCATGGGCTACGTGTTTGTCTTCACCAGCGGCCGGGTCACGGCCTGGGACCAGGTAAGGCGCGCGCGGGGTCAAGCTCGACAGAGGCGCTGCCTGGGAGAGTGGGATCAGGGGTCAGTAGGGTCACAGTCTGGAACCGGATGAGGGAAGGGTCGAAGGTCAAAGATTAGCTGCGTCATGGCGCGGCCTCGGGTCACGTGTGGGAAGAATGGGGTTAAAGAAGCCGGGTCCTTGCCTCGAATAGTGGAACCAAAGGCGGGTAGGGACGGAAGGCGGGTAGGGACGGGCAAGGGGCGAGTACAGGCCAAAGGTCGAGCAGCTGAGGGGAAACTGGGGGTCAAAGTAGGCCAGGTCCATGTACACCAGAGGAATAAGTGTGTTCGTTAGACGGGCAGGGCACTGCGTGGGACCAAGTAAACCATGCGTGGTATCGGAGTTCGGCCCGGTCTCGGATGGGACCAGGTCATTCGAGCAGTGGGATTCAAAGGTCGCTGGCACTGGACACTAACTGAGAGGAGGTAAGGGTTGAATAGGTGAGTTAGAGGTTGGCCTGCTCCTAGCCTAGAACGAGGAAGTGTAAGAGCGAGGGTTAAAGGTCGGCCTGGTCCTGGCCTGTAACTAGGCAAGGGTAGAGTTGGAGGGTCAAACGCCCGCCGGGTCGCTGGATGCCGCTAGGTAAGGGAAACGTTGTGTCAAATGAGGGTCTTGTCCTAATCTAGGACAAGATAAGGGAAGGATGAGGTCAAAGGTAGGCCCGGTCATTGCCTCACATCTTGTAAGAGGAGAGCAGGGTTACAGGTAGTCCAGGTCACTGTCTAGGACCAAGGGAGGAGAGAGTGGGGTCAAAGGTCAGTCAGGTTACCGCACGAGTCAAAGGTTATTCCCCATTGAGCTCCTTTCTTTGGGAATCATGAAGTGGGGGCATTCCTTAGGTTATGGGACTGTTCCGTCAGTAAAAGAAGTCTCACTCACTCCTCACATAAAATAATTAAAATTCAGTTGTGTCACTCATTCCTCACATCATGGCCTCATGGGCGCAATCAAATATTCACCCATTCCCTACTCTTTTCGAGTTTAAGCTTCACTGGAGTCTCACTCACTCACTGTCCACCACTAGGAACATGAGCTACAATGGATTGTCACTCATTCTCACGTCACCGGCCACATACACTTCATATTCATTCTTAGCATTCTTGGAATCTTGAATTAAGGATTCCTCATCACTGTCCTCCTGCAGTTCAGTGGAGTCTCACCCCGTTCCTGTCGCTGCCCTCACACACTGCAATGGAGTCTCACTCAATCCCTGTGACTGACCTCACACACTGCAATAGAGTCTCACACAATCCCTGTGACTGACCTCACACACTTCAATAGAGTCTCACACAATCCCTGTGACTGACCTCACATACTTCAATGAAGTCTCACTCAATCCCTGTGACTGACCTCACACACTTCAATGGAGTCTCACACAATCCCTGTGACTGACCTCACACACCTCAATGGAGTCTCACACAATCCCTGTGACTGACCTCACACACCTCAATGGAGTCTCACCCCGTTCCTGTCGCTGCCCTCACACACTTCAATGAAGTCTCACTCAATACCTGTGACTGACCTCACACACTGCAATAGAGTCTCACACAATCCCTGTGACTGACCTCACACACTTCAATGAAGTCTCACACAATACCTGTGACTGACCTCACACACTTCAATGGAGTCTCACACAATCCCTGTGACTGACCTCACACACTTCAATGGAGTCTCACACAATCCCTGTGACTGACCTCACACACCTCAATGGAGTCTCACACAATCCCTGTGACTGACCTCACACACCTCAATGGAGTCTCACCCCGTTCCTGTCGCTGCCCTCACACACTTCAATGAAGTCTCACACAATCCCTGTGACTGACCTCACACACCTCAATGGAGTCTCACACAATCCCTGTGACTAACCTCACACACTTCAATGAAGTCTCACACAATCCCTGTGGCTGACCTCACACACTTCAATGAAGTCTCACTCAATCCCTGTGACTGACCTCACACACTTCAATGAAGTCTCACTCAATCCCTGTGACTGACCTCACACACTGCAATGAAGTCTCACTCAATCCCTGTGACTGACCTGACGCGCTTCAATGGAGTCTCACTCAATCCCTGTGGCTGACCTCACACACTTCAATGGAGTCTCACTCAATCCCTGTGACTGACCTGACGCGCTTCAATGGAGTCTCACTCAATCCCTGTGACTGACCTCACACACTGCAATGGAGTCTCACTCAATCCCTGTGACTGACCTGACACGCTTCAATGAAGTCTCACACAATCCCTGTGACTGACCTCACACACCTCAATGGAGTCTCACACAATCCCTGTGACTGACCTCACACACTTCAATGAAGTCTCACACAATCCCTGTGACTGACCTCACACACTTCAATGGAGTCTCACTCAATCCCTTTGACTGACCTCACACACTTCAATGGAGTCTCACTCAATCCCTGTGACTGACCTCACATACTTCAATGAAGTCTCACTCAATCCCTGTGACTGACCTCACATGCTTCAATGAAGTCTCACTCAATCCCTGTGACTGACCTGACGCGCTTCAATGGAGTCTCACTCAATCCCTGTGGCTGACCTCACACACTTCAATGGAGTCTCACTCAATCCCTGTGACTGACCTGACGCGCTTCAATGGAGTCTCACTCAATCCCTGTGACTGACCTCACACACTGCAATGGAGTCTCACTCAATCCCTGTGACTGACCTGACACGCTTCAATGAAGTCTCACACAATCCCTGTGACTGACCTCACACACTTCAATGAAGTCTCACTCAATCCCTGTGACTGACCTCACACACCTCAATGGAGTCTCACACAATCCCTGTGACTGACCTCACACACCTCAATGGAGTCTCACACAATCCCTGTGACTGACCTCACACACTTCAATGGAGTCTCACTCAATCCCTGTGACTGACCTGACACGCTTCAATGGAGTCTATCTCAATCCCTGTGGCTGACCTCACACACTTCAATGGAGTCTCACACAATCCCTGTGACTGACCTCACACACCTCAATGGAGTCTCACACAATCCCTGTGACTGACCTCACACACCTCAATGGAGTCTCACCCCGTTCCTGTCGCTGCCCTCACACACTTCAATGAAGTCTCACTCAATACCTGTGACTGACCTCACACACTGCAATAGAGTCTCACACAATCCCTGTGACTGACCTCACACACTTCAATGAAGTCTCACACAATCCCTGTGACTGACCTCACACACTTCAATGAAGTCTCACACAATCCCTGTGACTGACCTCACACACTTCAATAGAGTCTCACTCAATCCCTGTGACTGACCTCACATACTTCAATGAAGTCTCACACAATCCCTGTGACTGACCTCACACACTTCAATGGAGTCTCACTCAATCCCTGTGACTGACCTCACATACTTCAATGAAGTCTCACTCAATCCCTGTGACTGACCTCACATGCTTCAATGAAGTCTCACTCAATCCCTGTGACTGACCTGACGCGCTTCAATGGAGTCTCACTCAATCCCTGTGGCTGACCTCACACACTGCAATGGAGTCTCACTCAATCCCTGTGACTGACCTGACGCGCTTCAATGGAGTCTCACTCAATCCCTGTGACTGACCTCACACACTTCAATGGAGTCTCACTCAATCCCTGTGACTGACCTGACGCGCTTCAATGGAGTCTCACTCAATCCCTGTGACTGACCTCACACACTGCAATGGAGTCTCACTCAATCCCTGTGACTGACCTGACACGCTTCAATGAAGTCTCACACAATCCCTGTGACTGACCTCACACACTTCAATGAAGTCTCACTCAATCCCTGTGACTGACCTCACACACCTCAATGGAGTCTCACACAATCCCTGTGACTGACCTCACACACTTCAATGGAGTCTCACTCAATCCCTGTGACTGACCTGACACACCTCAATGGAGTCTCACACAATCCCTGTGACTGACCTCACACACTTCAATGAAGTCTCACACAATCCCTGTGACTGACCTCACACACTTCAATAGAGTCTCACACAATCCCTGTGACTGACCTCACATACTTCAATGAAGTCTCACTCAATCCCTTTGACTGACCTCACACACTTCAATGGAGTCTCACTCAATCCCTGTGACTGACCTCACACACTTCAATGGAGTCTCACACAATCCCTGTGACTGACCTCACAAACTGCAATGGAGTCTCACACAATCCCTGTGACTGACCTCACATACTTCAATGAAGTCTCACTCAATCCCTGTGACTGACCTCACATGCTTCAATGAAGTCTCACTCAATCCCTGTGACTGACCTGACGCGCTTCAATGGAGTCTCACTCAATCCCTGTGGCTGACCTCACACACTTCAATGGAGTCTCACTCAATCCCTGTGACTGACCTGACGCGCTTCAATGGAGTCTCACTCAATCCCTGTGACTGACCTCACACACTGCAATGGAGTCTCACTCAATCCCTGTGACTGACCTGACACGCTTCAATGAAGTCTCACACAATCCCTGTGACTGACCTCACACACCTCAATGGAGTCTCACACAATCCCTGTGACTGACCTCACACACTTCAATGAAGTCTCACACAATCCCTGTGACTGACCTCACACACCTCAATGGAGTCTCACTCAATCCCTGTGACTGACCTCACACGCTTCAATGAAGTCTCACACAATCCCTGTGACTGACCTCACACACCTCAATGGAGTCTCACACAATCCCTGTGACTGACCTCACACACTTCAATGAAGTCTCACACAATCCCTGTGACTGACCTCACACACCTCAATGAAGTCTCACACAATCCCTGTGACTGACCTCACACACCTCATTGGAGTCTCACACAATCCCTGTGACTGACCTCACACGCTTCAATGAAGTCTCACACAATCCCTGTGACTGACCTCACACACCTCAATGGAGTCTCACTCAATCCCTGTGACTGACCTCACACACTTCAATGAAGTCTCACACAATCCCTGTGACTGACCTCACATACTTCAATGAAGTCTCACTCAATCCCTTTGACTGACCTCACACACTTCAATGGAGTCTCACTCAATCCCTGTGACTGACCTCACATACTTCAATGAAGTCTCACTCAATCCCTGTGACTGACCTCACATGCTTCAATGAAGTCTCACTCAATCCCTGTGACTGACCTGACGCGCTTCAATGGAGTCTCACTCAATCCCTGTGACTGACCTCACACACTGCAATGGAGTCTCACTCAATCCCTGTGACTGACCTGACACGCTTCAATGAAGTCTCACACAATCCCTGTGACTGACCTCACACACTTCAATGAAGTCTCACTCAATCCCTGTGACTAACCTCACACACTTCAATGAAGTCTCACACAATCCCTGTGACTGACCTCACACACCTCAATGGAGTCTCACACAATCCCTGTGACTGACCTCACACACCTCAATGGAGTCTCACACAATCCCTGTGACTGACCTCACACACTTCAATGGAGTCTATCTCAATCCCTGTGGCTGACCTCACACACTTCAATGGAGTCTCACTCAATCCCTGTGACTGACCTGACACGCTTCAATGGAGTCTCACTCAATCCCTGTGACTGACCTGACACGCTTCAATGGAGTCTATCTCAATCCCTGTGGCTGACCTCACACACTTCAATGGAGTCTCACTCAATCCCTGTGACTGACCTGACACGCTTCAATGGAGTCTCACTCAATCCCTGTGACTGACCTCACACGCTTCAATGGAGTCTCACACAATCCCTGTGACTGACCTCACACACTGCAATGGAGTCTCACTCAATCCCTGTGACTGACCTCACACACTTCAATGAAGTCTCACTCAATCCCTGTGACTGACCTCACACACCTCAATGGAGTCTCACACAATCCCTGTGACTGACCTCACACACTGCAATGGAGTCTCACACAATCCCTGTGACTGACCTCACACACTTCAATGGAGTCTCACTCAATCCCTGTGACTGACCTCACACACCTCAATGGAGTCTCACACAATCCCTGTGACTGACCTCACACACTTCAATGGAGTCTCACTCAATCACTGTGACTGACCTAATGTATTTCAATGGTGTCCCATTTGATTCTTGTCACTGACTTTATGCATTTCAGCAGCAGCGGCCCATGCAGTTAAGAGCGGTAGGGCCCTGTGTGTGTGGGGCATTTTGACAGATGACGATGAGGGAAAATTAACTATTTATTTAGTTTTCCCTCATGGTCGTCTGTCGAATTCCTCCCAATCCGGCCTCACCGCTCTTACCTGCACGGGCCGCGGCTCCACTTCAGTAGAGTCCTCCTCAGTCTTGGTCACTGATGTCATGTATTTCAATGTCAATGGATTATCCTTCTGCCACTGGCCTCACACACTTCATTGGAGTCTCCCTGAGTGCCCAGCACTGGCCTCACACACTTCATTGGAGTCTCCCTGAGTGCCCAGCACTGGCCTCACACACTTCATTGGAGTCTCCCTGAGTGCCCAGCACTGGCCTCACACACTTCAATGAAATCTCACACAGTCCCTAGTACCGGTTTCATGCACTACGATGGGCTCTCACTCAATCCATAACCTCATGCACTTCACTGGCGTATCCTTCAACCCTCATCACTGATCTCATTGCACTCAGTACAGCCTCATGCTTGCCCCATCACTGGCCTTCCTTTCCTCCATCATTGCACTCATACACCTGTGTAGAGTTTCACTCACTCACCAGGGGGCATCATTCTCAGCCACTGAATGATGTTGCCTGCATCCTTCCTGCACTTCTTCCTAAGAAGCAGCTACTGGTGTGCCCCAGATGAGCGTGAGCTCTGCCGACTCCCTCCCACCCGCAGACCACGAAAGAAGCGAAAAAACCCTCACCCACTCGAAGACTCCTGAATCCCGCTGTTATCAGTGAGTGAAGTGTCAAGCATGTTACTGACTTTCCCTCAGGACTACCAGATCTCATAGACCACTGATCTTCTAATATCTTGATGTCCATATTGTCTGGCCCACCTCATAGTGAATCAATCCACAACTTTCAAAACTGGCCCTAAAGGGGTTAAAGCGCACACAGACGCCTTGACCAGCAGGGCGGCGCTCCTCCAAAGATCTACTGTTAACTGTTTAGGTGCAGACAGAGATGTTATCCACACTCGCTTCTGGTCTCATCTCTTCCCCGCTTGGGGGGCTTTGTTGCAGGTGTACTTCTTCCTTTTCATCACCTTCATCGTCTACACCATGCTGCCAGTGCGCATGCGGGACGCCATTGCTGCCGGGGCGCTCTCTTCCATCTCCCACATCATCATCCTCAGCATCTACCTCTCCACCACCTCCACCGACATGCCAAAGAGGGACCTGGCACTGCAGGTGAGCGCAAGGGGCCATGCTTCAGCCCAGGGATGGGAGAAGGAAGCGCACAGGGTTGTGTGGGTACATACACTGGGCCTGCAGGAACAGCAACTGGAGGCTGTGGGGAAGATTCTGGGCCCATGAGTGAGGAAATAGGGAGAAAGAAGAGCATGTGTGAGCGTACTCCAGGACATGTGGCAAGCAGTGGCGGCTCCTCCGCTAGGGCAGAGGAGCGTTAATCCCCACTGTTTTCAGCAGTGGAAATAAAGGAAAAATAAAATTATAATAACTCATTATTATTATCATTTTATTTGTACCTGCTGCGGCAGCTTGGAAGGTGGGCTGCTCTGCTGTCAAAGCAGGAGGAGAAGTGGTGGGCACTCTGGAAAGTGCGCATGAATGTGTGGCCGGCCGTCTTGGGCCGGCCAAACAGTCATGCGCACTTTTCATGTTCTCCACCCCGGCTGCATTATAGCCTGGGTGGCGAACATGCCCATGCTCCTATTTCTTGGCTGAGCACCGAACCACAGCGCTTAGACCAATCACAATGTGGCATTGCAGCATTGTGATTGGCTTAGAGGAGCAGGGGCGCTTCCTGTTCCGACCAGTGAAGAGGGACTACTAGGAGGGGCAACAAGGAGAGACGTGGCGAGGAGGTAAATTTTTTTTCTTTATCCCCTTCACACCCCCGCCCTCTGCGCTGCCACCCCTGATCCGTGCCAGCCACTGGTGGCAAGCAGTGTCGGGAACTGCATGAACGAGCGCTGCGGTCTGTGGAATAGCCACTAGGGCATGTTCGGATAATTATGGTGCTCCTTTTAGGATATAATTTTGGCACACTCTAGCAGATGTGGACATACACCGGGCCTCTCAGGACAATCACTGAGGTCTGTGGGGACGTAAAGAGAGGCCCAGGGCACGGGGAAATAGATAGACACTTGGGCATTTTGGGAACAGATGCCAGGGCTTATTGCAAGTGACAGCGGAGACTATTTGGATAGACACTGTGTGGCAAAAGTGAAGCCCTGGCAGGGGGAATAGACTCTAATGTATGTGTGGACTGAAACCAGGACCTGTGGAAACACAGACTGAGCAGGCAGAGATAATCACCCGGTCCCCGGTTGGGAAGAGATTTTTGCAGACCCTAAAACGTGTTTGAAGAGATTCAGGGCCTCTGGGACAATATGTTTTCTAGCACAATATCAAAGTTTCCTTTGAAGTGATGTTTACTCCACTATGTCTACTATCAACATACTGCCAAGTATGGAATAAAGAATAACAAATCCGTACTTCCCTAGGTATGCTTAATTGGCGATTTGTTGGTAGTCAATCTATATTTGGGTCAATAGTCTTGATTGGTCAAAGTCAACATCAAAGTGGCACTTATAAATCGCGTAGCTACTCAATAAAGTGTCCCGGCACTAACAGTACGTCGACCCCAAGTCTCACAAAGAAGGAGCACAGATCAAAAAGCATGGTTAAAGAGTCAAGTTTTTAGGCCTCGTTTGAAGGAGCCTGCATCCTTAGTTGCATGCTAATGAAAAGGAAGGGCATTCCACCCTATAGCGGCCAGTATTGAGAAGTAGGTGCCTCCCCATTTCTTCCGCTTGATCTTGTGAACCACCGCCAACAGAGCCTCTGATTAGTGAAGGGTTCTCGAGGGATGGTAATGTGAGAGACTCTTAGTATGGTAGCTGGGACCAAGGCCATAAAAAGCTGTATGGGCCAACACCAAGCCCTTAAACATCACTCTCTCCCACACAGGCAGCCAGTGCAAATCTTTTAGATGGAAATAAATTGAAGTGCTTCTTGAGATGTTAAGCAAAAGTCAGGCTGCAGCATTCTGTATCAACTGCAGACGTTTGAGTAGGCCTAGAGGCAGATCCCAGTATAAGGCAGATGGTGTGAGAGCATGGACAAAGGAAACAAGAACACAAATTCCCTCAGAAATTGGAGCAGACAAAAACAGGACCCAACTACACTCTCCCCCGTGATTCAAAAGACATATTATTGTCAAACTTCACTCCAAGATTGTGAACTACTGTAGCAGGGGTCGGAGGGGAAAGGGCAGAGCTAGGCCAACATTTGCCACCCTAAGAAGTGGGAGGAGATTCAAAAAATAAAACCTCTGTTTTACTGGTGTTACATTGGAGATTACTCCAGTGCATCCAATGGAACACCGTGGACAGGCATGCTTCAAATCTATTTTGGGCCATAGAGATGTTCCCATCCCAGGTTAAGAGAATCTGTCTGTCATCAGCGATATGACTTCACTCCAAAGGATTCCACCAGGGCAGCCAGAGGAGTCAAATAAACATTAAACAGTGTAGGGCTCAAGGCAGATCCCGGGGAATACTGAACTTCAGAGGTTTGGAGTCGGAGGCGAATGGAGGCATCGAGACAGATTGACGTTGGTTTGACAGAAAGGAACCCAGCCAAGCCACTACGGTCCCACCTATCCCGATCTCCCATCAGGATAGGATGGGAAACTGTATCAAATGCTGCCAAGAGATCCAGTAACAGTAAGGCCGCTTTCTTTCCCCTGTCTACAGCCAATTTAATGGCGTCTGAGACCTCCACTAGAGTGGACTCCGTGCTGTGTCGCTGCCGGAAGCCGGAGTGAGAAGGATGCACCAGCTGATTGAAGTCAAGGGACCTTGATAGCTGGGCATTGGCCAGTTTTTCAAGAATCTTTGAAAAGGCAGGTAACAAAGAAATATATCGATCGTTGGCCAAGATAGTTTTATCCTCCGAAGGTTTCGTTAACAGTGGTATCAGCTTGGCCTCCTTCCAACAACTATGGACCCTTGTCTGGAACAGCGCATTGTTTGAGAGAGAATTCAGAGTGGGGTTGATGGCCTGGGCTTTGGCAACCAATATCTGAGGAGGACAGGGGTCGTCAAGGGAGCCTGATTTGCATGCCCGAAGAGCTTTCTCCAAGTCCTCTAACGAGATTATGGTAAACTCTGTCAAGGAGCATGGGAGTGCAGGCAAAGCTGGTACAGACTACCTCCCTGACCCTTCGAGCCCAGCACAGATATTAGCTGCAGAACTATTTAGAACCCCTAACTCAGCTGGGTCCACACTGTTATTGGCTCCGGCTGCATTTAGAGTCTCAACAATAGCCTTGATCTTGTTCTAAAAAAATCAAAAATTTGAGAACATAGTTTGGACTAACAACCGATAAAGACTGTAGGTACAGAGGGAGATTAAGCTCTGAGCCTTAGGATGACCACAAGGTTGCCCATTTCTTTAGTCCCGAATCTTGGTTTCTAGTGCTAATTGCACAGTACATTGACCTCAGGAAGCATGCCCGTCTACCACTACTTTATTCCAGATTAGTTATATTTGTTTTTCACATCATGTTTTGACTGACCTTTCATATGGACCCCATCCATCGGCCGTATGTAGCCCTCACAGTCAGATCGGAGATAACATTTGCTCCTGATGAAAGTCCCAGACCCTTTTGGGGGCTTAACGTGATGCCCTGATATGGATGTATGACGTTACAACGCATGCTATTACAACTCATGCATTTACGACGCAAGTTTTACAACGCAAGTCGTTACAACGACTTGCGTTGGGGGGCGCTGGATAGTGAATAGTTTAATTTACTATTCCAACTCCAGTCCCCGTGGATAGTAGGGAAGGTGTTGGATAGTAAATTAAAACTAGTCCCTATCCTAGAGCGCCCCCCAGCGCAAGTCGTTTTAAAAGTTGCGTTGTAATGGTTGCGTCGTAAAGGTACTTCGTTGTAACAGTTGTGTTGTAAAGGATGTTTCCCCCTGATATATAGGGTCGATTTGCTCCTCCTGTTAATTTTTTTAACCTACATTGGCAGCCATTATAATGTCCATAATTGCTGTCTAGATAATGTTAGATTACTTTCTTTCCATCAATCCTCTCACAATTGTAAGGTCAACCTAGTGAAAGTACCCCTATATGACATCATTTCACTTGCATTCCTCCACCCTTAAGGAGGCTGAGCCGGCTTGTGACCGAGACAATTAACACGAGTGAGAGGTGGGACCTTTGATGAACCTGCCACTCCCAGGTGGGTGAGGGTTCAGCATCTTATCAGGAGGGTCACAAAGACCACATTCTGACCAGGAGAGAGTAACACATCCACCCGAGTTATGGTGTCTTCCTTCGTCCCACCTTATTTGCTTTTCCCCGGAGTACCCATTGGAATATGTTTGTGTCCTCAGTGCTGTGACAACCGGGAAAACAGTGGGGCCTTGGAAGGGCAGGCCAGACTCTACTGCATGTGTGGGGAGACCGTGCTCATGCGGGAGAAGCGGGGGGGGGGGGGGGATAAAGCACGTGTCCACCGAGAGCAGAGCACGTGGGACAAAAGCGGGCCCTGGAGCAGAGAGGGCAGGTGGCCTCTCGCGCATGCGCCATACACAACAGACCCCACGCTACGAATGTGTGGCCCTGGGAGCAGAGAGGGCAGGTGGCCTCTCGCGCATGCGCCATACACAACAGACCCCACGCTACGAATGTGTGGCCCTGGGAGCAGAGAGGAAAGGTGGCATCTGACAGGCGCCAGAGTCTATGGAACGAATGTGGCCGGGGGGCCTCGGCAGTGGGTGGGGAGGGGATTGTCACGACAGACACACGGACATGGCCTGAAAACACACAGGGTGGAATGGCTCCTTGTGGCTTATTTAGCATAAAGAATAAAGCTTGAAGTCCGCCTTGAAGCTCGGAAGGCGGCGGCGCTAGGCTACTACATTAGCTCAGAGCTCTTCTGCATTAGGCGGCCTCAGAATGAAATACATTCCGCTCAGCGTTTTGCAGCAGACTAAAAGCAAAGCCCTTCTTCAGCAGAAGATGAAGGGACACCATTTAAAATAGGCAACGCGACGGAACACGGCGATAAAAGAAGAAGGAGCGTCTAAGCAATGCAATTAACAACGAAAAATAGAATGTAATAACGCTCAAGCACTCCAAAGCAAGTGAAAACCCAACCGATATGCCTTAAAGCCGCCCGTTGCGCTTATAACTTAAATGCAAGGTAATTAACCAAAGTGGCCATTAATGGACTGACCCAGACGCATGAGTAGCGGTGCAATAAGTGCTAATTGCACACCATTTAGCACTGACCCCATTAAAGAATGAGCACAAATTGCATGGTTTCTATGTGAGCCATAAAATCCATACAGAAAAAGCTTCCTCTCTTGTGGAGGCGCGCAGGGCGCTGAGTGCGAGCACTGACAATCCCAGTGTACCAGGGGCATCAACCATCACTTCAGCTTCTTTTAATCCGATGCATGTTTTTGCATTCACAACGATGGCGCTCCTGATGTGAAATCAGTCATCTCAAGCTAGAATTCATTCAGTCTCATCAGTCCGGCAGGAGATCATACTATCATTCAGCAATCGGTAGTGACTATGACCCATGGCAGCGGAGAAGACTTTAGAAAATGTGGCTTAAGTGCCTACATAAAAGAGCTCTATAAACACCAGTACATCACAAGGACAGTAGTTTTTTGTGTCCTAACAATAAATCAAAGAGCAGCAGTCGGCTGTTTTTTGGATCCAATGTGGAAATATGGAATTTTCAAAACACGTCCTATTAATTCCATAGTTTTACTGGTCAGTGCCGAGTGTACGGGTCAGCGAGTTGGTTCAAGTCCACTGCTACTTTATAATAATGTCCTTTATCCCATGTGGAAGATGGTCGACACGTTTCAAACCCCATTGTTTAGAGTTCTCATCAGGACGCTGGTCTGTTGAGAGTGGTTCTACGGGGGACGAATGTATGACATGTATTTTGACAACTCCGAAGTATTTTTTATTTGAAGGGGGGCATTTACCAGTAGGTTTTCTTGGTAGTGATTGATTGGGCTGACTAGTGGGGGAAGGTGAACTAGGATAAACTGAAATAGCACAGGGAGATCGGCAACATGACCCACAATTACCTTTTGCCTATCCTATTTCCCATGGTGGTTTTACAGTAGGGTGATTGTAACCCATAGAGGCCCACATGTAAACGGTATATGCATTGTGATTAGAGCATAATGGCTGAACCTGGGTGTGATTTTGGTGGGCACTAATGAAAGGTGACAAATGCTGAGCCCAGACATGTCCAAAGGTGTGAGAAGAAGTATGACGGCACCTGAATTTGATAAATGGAGGCAAATTATTTGTTCTGACCTAGTTGCATCGGCAACCACAGATGCAAGCAAACAGGGACCTGGCACCTCTGTTTCCAGTAGTCATGGTCCAATCACAAATGTCAGCCCAGCCAGAAGATCTTTAAAGTCTCCACCACATTTTGAGGGAGTATCGCATGCGCCGAACTCTGAACAGGTCCCCCAGTGTCTTTCACCTCCCGGTCAGTCTCTTTATATACCCCTCTACAGAGTCTGCCTCTCTCTATACGCTCTTATAGTCTCACATACCCTCTGCAGTGTTTAACTGTCCCTATCTTCTCTGTACCCTCTCTCGTAGTGTCTCACCTCTCTGCACTCTACCACAGCCTCTCTCCTCTGTACTCTCTCACATTCTCTCATTCTCTTTCAGCTCTTCGCCAACGCCGTCATCTTCCTGTGCGGTAACCTGGTCGGCGCCTACCACAAGCACCTGATGGAGTGCGCTCTGCAAGAGACGTACCATGAGACCTTCAACTACATCAAGTCCAGGGTCAAGCTGGAGTCAGAAAAGAGGCAGCAGGTGAGACCTCGGCTCCTCACAGAAACACCTGCCATTATCTGAAGGCACAGCTCCCTACCTATCCCCTGTAGGTGGAGGGGGAACCTACCACGTTTCTTTTGCGACGCTGGTGCAATCAGTCACAGAAATGTTGTTATTGTGGATTATACAGAAGTTTTCCCTTCTGTGCTCATGACATCTGCCCGCCCCCTTTTATGGCATGATTTTAGAGTTCAGCCTCCCTCCCTCTCCACACAGCCTCCAGGTTGGTTTATAAGAAAGGATATTGTCCTTTCTAGCTTACTTTGGACACAATCCATGCTGGCCACCCCCCGATGTCATGCCCACTGATTTGACTAGGAGCCTCTCCTTCTGTCCCAAGGGTGAAATGCACCTTCCAAGCCACAGCCCGATGGCTCTGCGACACGGCCATGTCCTCCAACAAGCCCAGTCCTTGCAGGCATAACCTCCCAATCTTTATTGAAGAAATGGAGGATGGGCCTTTGCAGTCGATGGACCATCCATAGGGGTGAACCTGTGGCACTGACAACGCCATGAGTGATAGAACTTGCACCTCCTGGTCCAAAACCAAATTACTAGGCCCATCTTTGCCCGGCCTTCCTAATACTGGACAACAGCCTGAGGACCCATTGAAATGAAGCACCCACCAAACCCCAGACCTCGGCTCTTGAAACCTGAAGCAGACGTGGGGAAGAAGGTATTCTTCTGAGGACAAACTCTTCTCAACTTAAACTTTAAGCATATTCTCTCGAAAGCTCTGCTGATGGACACAAGTTTGAGGAGGAGGGAGCAGCAGAGATGGTCTCCCTCCTGGCTGTACACCCCTGAAATCTGCGCAATTGATAATAACTCCAGGCTCCTCTCATGCCAGCGTCCATGCTGTGAGTACTTCCAAAGCGCTGATCCCCGCTCTCCTGGGCCGCCGAGGAACGGCTTGGCCATTGAATCGATTGTATTCATGCCCCGGAGCAGAGCTGACGCGCAATGCCACCAGCAGTACACGCGCTGCTTAAAACCTCTTGGAGAGAGAAGATAGATCTTGGCATGTTCTAGGAATGACTGATCCTGAGCTGACCAGGCCTCCAACAAGGCACTTCAGTGTAGAGCTGGAGTCCATCATCAAAATATTTGGCGTTGGAAGAGCCAATAAGCACTTTGAAGCCCAGACTGCTAGGTTCCATTGTCAGTCTTTGTGGCGCTAGTAGACCCAAATGCGCCATCTTTCCCAGGATCCCTTGCTGCAACCACCATTGAAGTGTGCCTCGAACCTCAGGAGCTAGTAGCACCCTCTGCTTTTTGTTGGGTTTCTGGATGCCAGCACACCAGCAGACACTGTAAATTCACCATGTCTCTAACACCACCAACCTGTGTATAGCAGCCACTTCCTAAAGCTGAAAAAGAAACTCCAGGCCAAGTCCTCAACTCTTCCGTCCTGTTTCCAGGGGGAAATGCAGGTCTCCAGTCCTTGCTCCCAAGGGTGGAGCTCTCTGGGGGTGAGGGGTATCCACCTAAATGGAATTTCCTTTAATCTCCGTCCTTTCTTCTGAGGGTTGAGATCTTCAGGGGGTGGGGGTGATCATTCACCTAAATGGAACTTCCTGTCACCTTCACCCCTCACATGGAGGCTCGTGGTGCTCTGCTCACAGATAACTGCATCACGATTCACCTATAGGCCGATGATAGCGCAGCGTACAAAGCCTGACCCACCCATGCTCTTCTTCCCCAGGAGCACCTGCTGCTGTCCATCCTGCCCGCCTACATCGCCATGGAGATGAAGGCCGAGATCATCGAGCGCCTGAAGGACGGGACCCCGAAACCAGAAAACACCAACAGCTTCCATAACCTGTACATCAAGAGGCACCAGAACGTCAGGTGAGGCGTGGGAGTAGAAAGGGACAGAGGGGGGCCGTGGGCTGGACCCAGGGCTATGCTTGTGACAAACGCCTACAATTCAGCCTTGCTTAATTTGTGCCGGTGTTTGCCGGTGCCACTTCTTTTTAAATACCAGTACATGTTTATGACATGGAGGCGCTGTTAGTCTACTTTTCCAGCTCAGTACAAGTGATAACAATTCAGTGTATTAAAAAATGATAAAACTCGGATTTTCAGACTATCCTTACAGCTTGGAGGGGCCAGCCGTTGTTTATAATGTCACACTTGTTAAGTGTGATAGTGAGTTATGCTGGCACTGCCTATCAGCAGACGTGGCAGGAGTAGTGGGTGGTGCCACCTGCACTAGAATACCTTAAACCCCGGCACTTAATTTTTTTTACAAATTAAGCACTGCAGTACAGTTTGATTTGTCCCCCAGGTCCTCTGAGGAGAGACTGTGGATTGTAAGTATGTATTAGCTAGAATAACGCTCGGTTGGGAGATATGAGAGAGGTGTTTAATCTCAGTAATGCAGGCTGCGGTTTTAGGACGAGAACTCCTAGAACACGAGGGAAAGAGAAGAGAACGAGACAGAGGTGTACTGGGGAGAAAAATGATGCTATATATCTTTTTCATGCAAAGGGCACTGAAGTCATTGAAGTATTGTGGAGAGATCAGTTACTGAATGCTGCAGTTCCTCAGGCATACAGTGATAGTGGTAATAGCGGTAATAGCGAGCATGTAACTAGTCTCCAGAAGCAAGCAGAGAAACTGAAAGAATTCTTCGTTTGCAAGCACGTGAAATACTTGGAGCAGCAGCTCTTCCTGCTGGCTGACTTAAGAAGCACACCCCAGTCTTGGCATTGTATGGGTCACTTGGTACATCCATAAGGCTGTCATAGCTTGGCGAAAGGCGGGATACTTTGCATTACTGGCAGTGGCGTTGCCAGTTCAAGTGGTACCCGGTGCAGACAATTTCTTGTCAGCCCCGGCTTGACAAAATGGCAAAAATATGTGTTTAAAACACATATTTTTGCCATTTTGTCACCCACTTCAGTGATGACACCCGGGGTGGACCGCACCCACCGCACCCCACTTCCTACGCCATTGATTACAGGAGCCGGATTGTGAACATGAGCGTTCGCATAGGGCACCGTTGTGTACCTGTTTTATGTATGATTGCACTTTCTAAAGCGCATACGACATGTATCTTTTACCCTGACCCAGGAAATTGATTCTAATTCAGGGGGTCCTTGTTGTCCACAATTACTTTCTAAAGCGCATACATTTAACTCCAAATTTCTCTGCGTTAGTACATAAAGCACAAACAGCACAGCTCGGAATCACCGCTGAGGACCTCCTGCCTTGCTGTACTGTCTGCAGCTCATACATTCACATAAACACAGGTGCATAGCTTTGTCATGCATAAATAGAAACCTTTATGATACGTCTTCAGAGGACTAATCATGATGGGTTGGGCTGCTTTAGCACTAAACTGAATGACAATTCTTTTTGAGTTCAAGAAAACTTTATTAATCATGAAATAAGGTAACAATACATAATAAAGCAAGAGAAATGAAGGAGAGAGGTGGGGGGTGGGGAACAAAGAAAGAAAGTGTACCCTGGGCAATAAGAATAAAAATTAAGAAGTACAATAATTATGCATCAAAAACAGGAGCAAATAAGGACAAAGCAGATAATAATGCAGAAAAATACAGGAAGTGAAAAGGGCATCAGGGGGGTTTAGGAACCTCCTGCTGAGCAGGCTGTGGAGAAAAAAAGCAGGCTACACAATTATCCAAATACATTGTAACAGGGAGCCATAGGTCTGCACGCTTGGTTGCCAATTGGGCAGGGAAAACAAAAGCAGTATCAAATCTGTGGTTATGGCAAACATTATACCACCATGCTTTAAAAGAAATGTTAGAATAGGTTTTCCAATTGATAGTAATCTGTTGGAATGCAAGAGCCAAGAGCAAATCAACAATACGAACATGTAATTCAGTCTCCTCCCAACAGGGAGAAAGGCTCCCTAGAAAGATATGTGTGTGAGAAAAGGGAATACATGTATGGAAAATCACATTAATTTGAGCCCAAACCTGCAACCAAAAATCATGCACATGTTTGCAAAGAAAGATCATATGAAACAGAGTAGCGTGAGCTGAGGAGCAGGACCAGCAAGCGTCTGAGACAGTGGAGAACCTTTTGTTAAGGGTGAAAGGAGTATGGAGCAACCTGTTGTAGATGAAAAATAAGGATTGCGTCAAGGACGCTGTTTTAGATGTTTTACGAACCTTTGTCCATATCTTGTCCCACAAGGATATTGGCCAAGAAACAGCAAGGTCCTGTTCCCACTGCTCCTCAACTTTAGACTTAGGTCTAGCAGATGCATAAGCATGAAGATGCTTGTAAATGATGGAAGCTTTAGGAGTGGTATGCAAGAGAGAATGAAGTCGGAGGGCATGGTCAGGAGAAGTGGAGAAAGGTGGTGTCTGTATGAGCCGTGTGTAGACCTCCATTACAGCTGCTTTAAGTAGAAGGTATTTGGGGGCAAAGGAGGAGGGCAAATCAAAGGAGGAACAAAGAGTGTCGAAAGGTAGAAAGGTGGAATATGAGAACAACTGTGAAATCCAGAGCAGCCCTCTGGTCCTCCAGGATTTCCAGTAAAAAGGTTTGTTATGGATTAAGAGATACTTGTTATGCCAAATAGTGGATGAGAGAAAGTCAGCTACATTCATAGGGGGAGGAGGGTTAGAGGATAAAAGGAGCTTGACAGTGAACTTATGAATAGGAGTAGGAATCAAGGAGGGCTTACGTGAGAAGGAAATATACTCAGTAAAGGAGAATGGGGAAAGGAGAAGACGTTCAAGCTTAGTCCACAAAGGACAGGGTGAGGCGGGATCTTGGAGCCAGAAGAAAGCTTGACGTAGCAAAAAGGCCTTTTGATACGCTAAAAAGTCCGGAAAATTGACTCCACCTTCACGAGCGGGGCAAATAAGTCTGATAAGGGACATTCTTGGTTTCTTATTATGCCATAAGAAAGAGGAGAGGATCGAATTGATTTTTTTAAAGAATTTGGCTGGGATAGAAACAGGAATATTGGAAATTGTGTAAAGAATTATAGGAGATAACATCATCTTGATGGTGTCAAGGCGACCCACCAAGACAAATATAGGGGATGCCATCTAGCTGTAAGGTCGGATATTTTCTGAGAGCATTTGGTCAAACAGAGGGAGATAGTGTCTGGGATGGAAGGAGTGATGTGCAAGCCTAAATATTTAATGTGAGAGGGACTCCAGGTGAAATTGGAGGCGCTGAAGTCAGGTTTAAAGGTGAACTTTGTCAAGGGCAGAATCTCACACTTGTCACTATTGAGTTTGTAGCCAGAAATTGAAGAGTAATTCCGTACTTCTTCCAGGAAAGCGGGAATGGATTCTGTGGGGTTAGAGATGAAGAGTAAAATATCATCTGCATAGGCAGCAAGTTTGATGGGAGATTCCGCAGTTTGAAAACCATGTATGTTGGGATTTTGGCGAAGCTTGGACAAAAAGGGTTCTAAAGCGAGATTGAAGAGGAAAGGTGAGAGGGGGCAGCCCTGGCGGACGCCTCTACCAAGATCAAAGTAGGAGGAGATCTGACCATTCGCATAGACCGCAGCCCATGGTCAAGAGTACAGCAGTGAGACTAGGGAAGTGAATTTAGGGCCAAAGCCAAACCATCCAAGAGTGTGAAAAAGATATGGCCATTCGACCCTATCAAAAGCCTTCTCGGCATCTAGGGCAATCGCTGCCAGGGAACTCTGAAGGTGTGACGATTTTGACAATATATTGAATAGAAGTCTGGTATTGTCAGTAATATAGCGACCCTTAACAAAACCAGACTGTTCTTCGCCTAAGAGATCGGGAAGTAAAAGATCCAATCTTATCGCCAACGCCTTGGCGAAGAGTTTGTAATCAATATTGACAAGGGAAATGGGTCTGTAATTTTTGCAATACTTTTTGGAAAAAATGGGGACCCCTACTCCTAATGGGTACACTACTAGTAGGGACTTAAATAAACTAATTTTTGAAAAAACAAAACAGTAGTGAGCGCAATACATAAGCCAAACCACCCAGGGAAAGCTCACACAAATTATTAAATTAAATGTTGTGACATATGACCATTATTAATAGAAACCAAACATGTTATTAGTATACAAAATAGTATTTATAGTTTATTAATAATATTTTCTTCATTTTTGTTAGAAAATTCTTTGTGTAAAAGATACATATATTCAATAAAAGATTTCAATAACAAACATTTTATAATTCAAACAAATGTGAAGACAAATTAGAAACAACATAGGAAAAAAGGAAAAGAACCACAAATGACTAAATTGTTGGGTTGGGCTAGTGGAGTTAGCAAAAGCGGTGGATGAGAACTCTACGCGCGTTTCGGCTATTGCCTTCTTCAGGAGTCCGTCATTTGCAACAGGACATAAAACACAACACTGAAAAACATATAAAAAGGCAATGTCACAAACTGTAATATTGTATCATTGTTCAGTTTTCTGAATACATTATTTTGGTCCCTGGGCTTAGGTCTAATTATTATTAATGCAAAAAAAGGGAAGAGAAAACAAGGAAATATCGCAATTAATATACAAATGATATACAAATATGATACAACTAGAGCAGCTCTATTATATAGAAAACACATTTGGGTTGATTTACAGATAGTCAAGTCTGTTACATGCTTCATTGACGCTATATATATACAATTGATTTGAATTAATTTCATCTGTTACAAATTCACTGTTTAGACAAGGGTATTTGTATACCTATTGTAGTTAACAAACAGAGGTGTTTATGAATACTAATGCTATTAGTGGACAGAAAGAACCATTTTCTGTCATTATGTACTGTTGAAAGCAGATAAAAAAGGGAGAGAAAAAATGATAGAGAGAAAAAGGGGGATAAAGGAGGAAAACCAGTAATTCTCTGCAACCCATGGTCCATACGTAAAGATAACAACAAATGATGGCCATAAGAATGATTCTGATTTTGATAGCAAATACATGATGCGTATAAAAGGCATACTTTCTGAAGGTAAAAAAGTAAATCCGGATTAATATTGTTGTAGTCACTGACATGGTGATCAGGGCACAAGCTGTTTAGGATAATTTCGTAAGTTAATAGCAAGGAACTTTCTATCGAGGGGACAGCGCATCCGTGATCTTTAGAAGAGAAATTATACCATTAGAACTAAAAGATAATTATGCACGTGTAGATATATTATCTATTTTGAAGACAGTCTATACTTTAGCAAAGAATAGCATAATTCAAGTGTGCTGGTTTATTTACCGATTATTTTTATTATAAGTTGATGGAATGTAGCTGCCCGCTGAGTAGGTATCTATCGTAGACTGTTTGCGTAGGCGGATAATTCTTTAGTGCTGGTTAGGAAGGAGTAGTAAGGACCTGCATCTGGATGATAGAATAATATGCTATAAACTCCCGTATATGAAGTAGAACTATTACACAATGGTATTATTAATATATATCCTTTTGTTCAAAGTGATATACAGTTGTTCAGTGACTTTAAAGAGGGCACACCAACAATGCGATAGACATTAAATTCGCTATGGTGAACGATAAACGATTGTAAAAAATAATAAGTCACTGCAGTTCAACAACTAGGGAACTTGCAAAGTGTCATAATTAGTTAACTATCTGTCTATTTACCTTGTTATTTGGCGATTATTTGGCACTGATATGCAGTTGTTAAGAATCTTGAGGGGACACCCCAGAGACCCGATAGTTGATGGAGTTGCTGAAATGAATGATACAATAGCACTCGTGATTCCTAAATAGATTAGGTATATTTGTCATTAGTATTAAAAAAAGATGTTATAGCTAATCGAATTGCAATTTTCCATGTTATTTGCATGGTGAAGTAGGGATTAAAGCCTTGCATTACCTGTAGTTATGTCAATCTTATTATATTCTCTTTTTGCTGATGAAAGAAATGGTTCGCTGACAGACCTTAAAGATTAAAGGAAAGGTAGAAAATTCGGTAAAACCTGAATACTAGCCTAATGCAATAATAAGGTAACCCTAACGATCACGTATCTTACCTTTATGGGGCCAGTCGTCGTGTCTCAAAATGGGGTTCTGAAAAGTGATGTCCGCCGTCCACGGTAAACAAAAAGAAAGTTAGATTCCAAGATACCGCGCGTCTTATATATTCTCACTGGTTCTGTTGATATGAACCAGGTGGGTAAGATGAATTAGGACGCCGTAGCAGACGCACGTAGTGTGCGACCATTGCGATGCGTCACGGTCTGTCAACATTAGCCAATCCAATTTAGGCTGTAGTTTAAACTAACGAACTACAAGTATGGAGTAGTGTCGCCAGATAATGCGTGTTATTAATCATAGCTACGCCAGATATTGAATCGCGGTATGGTATAAATTAAAACGGGGCATCATGTGTTGTGAGTTATGCATCGTGCGTTATTTAACGGTTGTGCAAAAATAATTTTAAATGGGGCTTCATAAGTTGCGGATTAGGCTACTAGTGATCTGATATGACCGATTTTACATGGATGAAAAAGTACATATAGACGATATTAAAAATACAAAAATTAGGTGGGTAATAGTAAGTATCATATTTACGTATATTATGTTATGCACTTAAACCGATATATATTTAGTGAATAAACCTGTGTGGTAACCAGTATGGTATATGTCAAACAGCCATTAGGTGCAGCCAATTAGATAACTTTAAATTATTGCCTGATCCCAGGGAATCTCCAAGTTAAGACCCGTGTTAGCTGTGTCAAGTGAAAAAATCCTTTATCCCCCTTTTTCTCTCTATCATTTTTTCTCTCCCTTTTTTATCTGCTTTCAACAGTACATAATGACAGAAAATGGTTCTTTCTGTCCACTAATAGCATTAGTCTTCATAAACACCTCTGTTTGTTAACTACAATAGGTATACAAATACCCTTGTCTAAACAGTGAATATGTAACAGATGAAATTAATTCAAATCAATTGTATATATATAGCGTCAATGAAGCATGTAACAGACTTGACTATCTGTAAATCAAACCCAAATGTGTTTTCTATATAATAGAGCTGCTCTAGTTGTATCATATTTGTATATCATTTGGATATTAATTGTGATATTTCCTTGTTTTCTCTTCCCTTTTTTTGCATTAATAATAATTAGACCTAAGCCCAGGGACCAAAATAATGTATTCAGAAAACTGAACAATGATACAATATTACAGTTTGTGACATTGCCTTTTTATATGTTTTTCAGTGTTGTGTTTTATGTCCTGTTGCAAATGACGGACTCCTGAAGAAGGCAATAGCCGAAACGTGCGTAGAGTTCTCATCCACCGCTTTTGCTAACTCCACTAGCCCAACCCAACAATTTAGTCATTTGTGGTTCTTTTCCTTTTTTCCTATGTTGTTTCTAATTTGTCTTCACATTTGTTTGAATTATAAAATGTTTGTTATTGAAATCTTTTATTGAATATATGTATATTTTACAAAAAGAATTTTCTAACAAAAATGATGAAAATATTATTAATAAACTATAAATACTATTTTGTATACAAATAACATGTTTGGTTTCTATTAATAATGGTCATATGTCACAACATTTAATTTAATAATTTGTGTGAGTTTTCCCTGGGTGTTTTGGCTTATGTATTTCGCTCACTACTGTTTTGTTTTTTCAAAAATTATTTTTGCAATACTGTGCATCCTTTCCTTCTTTGGGTATTAAACAAATATGTGCGTCAGAGAAGGTACCTGAAGAGGTACCTAGATCAACAAAGGTGGTGAGGAGAGAATGTAGCTTCGGGATTAATAAGTTGGAAAAGTGGAGATAGAACTCAACGGTAAAGCCATCTGGTCCAGGAGCTTTATTAAGCTTAAGACGTTGGAGTGCGGTGGTCAATTCCTTCTGCGAGATGTCAGTCTCCAAGGAGGAGAGATCAAGAGGAAAGTGAACAGGTTCTTGGATAGTAGAAAAGAAATGTGTGAGGGATTGGGTTGAGAGTTGGGTTTCAGAGGTATATAGGGTTTTGTAAAAGTGGGAAAACTCAGTGAGAATGTCAGCATCTTTATGTTGTAAGTTAGAATTGGTGTCGTAAATGGATTCAATATTCATTCTATTGTGCTTGACCTTCAAATAATTAGCAAGAACTTTCCCAGCTTTATTTCTCCCATCGTAGAACTTAGCACTAGACTTTAGCAAATATAGGGAGGCATCTTCCGTTGACTTTTCATTAAATTTCATCTTGGCAGCGACAAGGGCAGTCAGACTATCGTTTGAGTGTGAGGTAAAGTAGACATGCTCCAACCTCTTAATGTCACAGAGGAGATTTTTAGTGTACAGGCGAGCAGTCCTACGCTTCTTTGCAACATAGCCAATGATAAAGTCGCGTGCTGCAGCCTTGAAAGCATCCCAAATGGTGTGTTTCGGGAGGGAAGTGGTATCATTAAATAAAAAATATTCATCAAAAAAGGTAGTGAAGGAGGCAGTAAGTTTAGGATCCAGTAGAAGAGCGTTATTGAAGCGCCATCTCTTGGGCCATCAATCTTAGGAAGCACATCAACGCTGATTACAACAGGGGCATGATCTGAGAGGAGAATCGGACCAATTTCAGCAGCGGTGAGTGTTTGAGCAAGAGTATGAGAAACAAAAATATAGCCAATCCGCGATTGGGAGCGATAAGATGGTGAGTAAAAAGTAAACTCCCGCAAGGTTGGATTACAAAGCCGGTATGAATCGACGAGCTTATGTTGGGAAATGGCTTGGGAAAAAAGCTTATGGGGTTTATTGGGGACATAAGTGGCGCGGAATTCCTATCAATAAAAGGGTCTAGGGTATGATTGCAGTCCCCGGCTAGGATAAAGTGGTCTTCCATAAATTGGGTGATCCGTTGAGAAAACTCAGCCCAAAAAAGAGGTTCACCATTAGCAGGAGCATAAACATTAAGGAGGGAAATTGGAACACCTCTAAGCGATAGTCTGACATGTGTCCATCTGCCATGAGTATCTGATTCTTGAGAAATAATCGTGAGGGGGAGAGATCGACGACATAAAATTGCAACACCATTACACTTACCATCTCCTTGCGAATAAAAAACCTCACCCACCCAATCTCGCCTAAGCTTAGCAGAATCTATATCAGAAAGGTGGGTTTCCTGGAGGAACGCAACATCAACATTCAATTTGGCGAGATGTGACAGAATACGTTGACGCTTAATCGGAGAGTTACTACCCTTAACATTTCATGTTACTATGTTCAATGACATAAGTTAAATAAAAATCCAGATAATATTTCATAAGCATAATTAGAATAAAGACCCATGAATAAGGATGGACAAAAAGAAAATAGAAATAAAAGAGAAGGTAGATGCATAATGGAGATTGAAAAAAGAAAAAGAAAGAAGAGAGCAACGAGAATAGGAAAATACGCAAATGTAGAGCAGAGGTGGAAAATGAACAAAGTTGGAAAGGACTGAAATAGTGTGCAGGAAGAAAGAGTAAAATGGAAATCAGAGAGAAATTCAGGAAGGTCAGAAAAAGAGAAGAGAGAAAACAAAAACATAAATGCAGTAGGCAAAAACAAGTAAAAGGGGGAAGCAAAAGAAGGGGAATGTGGAAGAAAACGGGGTACAAAAGGAAGAAACAAAAAAGGAAACAAAAAAGGAACATACCTACAAAGGAGGAGCATGAGGAAGAACGGAGGGGGGATGGGACCACATGGGTAAGGCGGTACATCCAAGGACGGCCAAGCGGGGAACCGGGAGACATCGTCAGACGGGGATAGGTTCCTGTGAGGACGAAAGAGGAGAACAAGGGGTTAAGGTATGGAGAGAGGTTAAATCGATAATACAGAGAACAATGAATAACAACCACAACGTAGAGAAGATAAAAACCAACACATTCGGGCACCTCAAAGAACAAAGAAGATCAATTACAACAGCAACATGGATAAATCCCTTAAGGGGTAAAAGAGACAAAATGCAACAGCAGTAGAAAAGTCATAAAGCCACTATTCAGCCAGGAGCAGAGGATGAGGATCCAGAAGAGTCCATGGCAGAAGTCTTATGCGCATTGATGAAGCTCTGCAGGCGTACTGGGTCTTCATAAGTAGTGGTCTTGTTATTATAGGTAACTTTGAACAGACAAGGATGGTAAAGGCCATATCTTGCCCCATCGCGCGGAGGTCTTCTCTTAAACCCAGAAAGGCTTTGCGACGGTTGGCAGTGGCTTTCGCATAGTCCTGTGCAAAGAACAAGGAGGATCCAGACCATGTCAGATTTGAAGAAGACTTGGCAGCCGCCAAGACCTTCAGAAGATCGGTATACTCCAGAAAGTAGAGGATGACACCCCTGGGTCTCTGTGAAGGAGAGGTAGAAGACGATGGGAGACCCAGGCGATGAGCACGTTGGATATTAAGGGTTGTGTCCTGTGGTAGACGCAATAGCTTGGGAAGAAACGACTTGAAGAAGGAAAGCGAGTCAGATCCCTCAATTCCTTCCACCAGACCATAAATGCGAAGATTATTGCGTCTATTCCTATTTTCCAACTCCTCCACCTGTCGTTGAAGAGCAGACACTTGAGAATTTAAATGGGACACAGTGGAGCATGTTTCTTGGCAGGATTTGACAGAGTGCTCAACTGAGGCCACCCTTGTTTCCATTTGCGACCAGTTATCAGTGAGAATCTGAAGCTTGACGTTGGTCTCTTCCATAAAGGGGCGGAGGGATCTAATTTCGTCCAACAGTAACTCCATAGAAACTGGTACAGACTGCTTAGGAGGTGAGAGGGGATCCTTCTTCAGTCTTTTAATAGTAGTTGTAGTTTTCTCCTGTAAGGGTCGTGGAAGATCCATTGTTGTGTCTGACCCAGACGAGTTGAGGGAGTCTTCCAGTTGTGAAAAGGCAGAAAAGACCTTAGAGTTCTTGACGATAGGAAGCTTAGTCGTGCGAGGCAAGCGCGACATGGACTTAAGTTTGCCCATATAGCAGAGGCGTAGAGTGATTGGTCGTACAGAGGGCAAAGGGCGTACAGGAAAATGAGCAAGTACACCAAAGTAGTAACTACCAAAATAGGGAGTATAATATGGGTGCAGCCTAAGTCAAATGCATCACTAAGCGAGTGCAACCAATTGTAACAAGTTCCAAAAGCGTGCAGCAGATAAGGCGACCACTTAAGGGCAAAGGAAACCTGCCAGGGTGAAGACGAGGCACTGCTTGTCTGATAAGAGTACTACGAGGCAATAGGGAGCAAAGTCGTAATCACATTGCAGCTGGATAGACACGGAAGAGATTTCTAACGCACAAATACATCAGACACCGGCAGTAAAAATGTCATGAAGAGGCATTGGAAATATGTAGAATGGCGAGTGTAGAAGCAGCAAGTAGTCTGTGGCTTTCCAGGGCGGGATGCAAATCAAAAGCTGTAAGGCATTGACAAAATTAAGGCTTGTGAGGCGTCCCATAAGCAGGTATGAGGTAGAATGCAGCAGAGAGGAGACTTCATGAGGAGACAGAAATGTTATGTATTACAAAATGGCGGTCGCGCCAGATAAAGAGTCAATAAGCACTCACATTAAACTGAAATTGCAGCAAGTAAACATGAGGGAAGCTTGTGTGAGAAGCGGGAGTATCCAGCACCATCAGCGCGATAGGGGAGCTTGTGCGCCGGTAAAGGAAGAGTGGTGCGCATTGCGTGAAAAGCCTAAGATGGCGGCCGCGTCTAGGGCAATCCTCGCATAACTCACGTTTGCATAAAACTTCGTCGGAGTTGCGAGCGAAGGCTTCCAGAGCCGCACAGTGTCCTCAGGGTGTGTTCCGACGAACACTCAGCATACCATCACAGGAAAAGGCGTACGGGAACCGGAGGGTCTCTCGGTGCCGCTACGGAGCCTCACTCGGGCAATGCCATCACCCTCGGGCATCAAGCCACGCCCCCTGAATGACAATTCTTTACGAATCTGAAGTGTTTTAAGTGAATTCATTTATCCCACTATTTTTTTGACTAGACAGCGCCGAAATGGGAATCCAAAGCAGCCCGGGGGAATAGGGTGTGCAAGTGTGAAGCACTGCTGCTTTTGTGACTGGGGGCCAATATTGCGCACTGCTGCAAAACCGGCCCGAGTAACAAAACCGGCCCCACCGCTGCAAATCTGACTCCCACCCTTCCAGCCTCCAGGGAAACGCCGTATGCCCGCTACGACAAATATGGCCCTGGGGCTTGATTTTCAGATAGTACAGCTCGGAAACAGAGAGCAGGTTATGCCTCTTTATGCTTGTGAGCTATGCGGTTTAAAGCAACGCACTAACTCTTAGAAATAACAGGTAATATGAATTCACTTTACACACTGCAGGCACATAAAAACAAGCGCTCAGCTCTGCATGAACCAGTACAGCCCATCATGATACGGATGTATGACATTACAACGCATGCTTTTACATCGCATGCTTTTACAATGCGGTTTTTACAACGCATACCATTACAACGCATAGTGCTTTTAGGCGCTGGATAGTGAATTGTTTAATTTACTATTCCAACTCCAGTCCCCGTGGATAGTAGGGAAGGTGTTGGAGTGTACATTAAACACATTCCCTATCCTAGAGCGCCCCCCAGCGCAATGCGTTGTAATGGTTTGCGTTGTAAAAGTTGCGTCGTAAAGGCACTGCTTGGTAAAAGTTGCATTGTAAAGGTTGTTTACCCATGATACGTACCCTGGAGTGGTTGGCTGGAAGTTCGCTTAGCGCATGTTGCTTTGCACTGGTAGCTCTTGGAAATGAACATGTGCATGTGTTGCCCCTTCCAGAGGCTTGTCGTAGAGGTGTTAAGTGGCTTTCTCTGTTTCTTTTCCAGTATCCTCTATGCAGACATCGTTGGCTTCACCCGGCTAGCCAGTGAGTGCTCTCCCAAGGAACTCGTGCTGATGCTCAATGAACTCTTCGGAAAGTTTGATCAGATCGCTAAAGTAAGTGCACTGGATTCACTCTTAATGCCTTAACTGTGGCCGTTATTTCGGCGCAGTGCGGGCGTTCGGAACAGTGGGTGGGGCTGCGTCGGCCATTGAACGTTTGCAGCACCAGCCAGGTAGTGCTCCGAATGTTCAGCGGCTGACGGCAGCAGCAATGGGGTTAAGGCTGATGCAGTCTAAGAAGCTGCCAGCAAGTGGACTAGGTTAGTAAGGTGAGGAATGGGTAGGTAGGTCTCTGGCAAGGAGTTGGGTCCTTCCCTCTTATCTGCCCTACAGCAGCCTGGCTGTGGACTGGGACAAGGCAGTATTCCTGTTGTGCATCTATCATCAGATGCTAAACCCTTTGAGAGATTGACTGGTGGTCCCCAACACTGAGGAAGAGGCTGCCAGTACTGCCGCTCATTTCCTTAACAGAGCGTACATATTTTTGACTTGCTGGCCCCCAAAAATTGACTTTTTTAGAAGGAAGGAGAAAGGGGCTATTTAATGTGGGGCATGTAGAAGAGTTCAAGAAGGGATACTGGGGAAGCTATAATTGGATAGCTGACTCCTAGTGCCTTTAGAAATGATATTCCTCACTAGCAAAGAAAATGATAACACTTTCAGACAAATGTAATATTAAAATGATAAGCCTAGAAAGTATGCTTGAGTTCAGGAGAGTCCAACAACAAACCTTACTTTGCCTCTACCGGGCACTATATAATGACTATTAAGGCCACTGCCTGATCATTATATTATATAATATTCCTTGGATTTTGAAATAAGCCACAAAATTAAAATGGGATTGAAGCATCGAACCATAAAATGATTTTCAAATTTTGACAAAAATAAAGGACTTTTGAATCCATTCCCCGGCTTGGGGTATGGAGGAGGAAAATGCAGGAGAGGGGATATTTGTACAGTTAAGAAAGAATTCTGAAAGAACTCTCCAGACACGTCATAAAACTGCCTTGGTGGTCGACTCGATAAATTGATTTAGTTCTCGATCAATTG
Source organism: Lissotriton helveticus (assembly GCF_964261635.1). Taxonomy (NCBI): domain Eukaryota; kingdom Metazoa; phylum Chordata; class Amphibia; order Caudata; family Salamandridae; genus Lissotriton; species Lissotriton helveticus. The sequence goes on along the minus strand of NC_136065.1, from coordinate 1,629,233,726 downwards.
TGCTCTGTTTGTATATTAATCATGTTAACGTCTGTTCCATTTACTTGGACAAGGCAATACCCATGAAGTAAAAGTGCTGGATATACAAGTTCAATACAGACTAATCTAGATTAATTTCTTGTCAAAGCCTCTTCCTCATCTCTCTCTTCATTCGACTCTTCCGCCCACTCTTTTTCACTTGTTTAATCCATTTGTCAATTTCTCATTTGTTCCATTCTCTGTATTTTTCTATTTTATCAAAAGCAATCTCACCCACTTCTCTCTCATCATCTATTGTTCCCCATTGCCCTGCCTTCCTCTACCCTGCTCATTCATGCTCATCTCCAAGATCACATCACTGCTAACCCTCTGCTGCATGACTAGCAGCCTGGCTTCAGATCACACTGCCGCACAGACGCCGCTACCTTACACATCGTAGATGATGTTATCAAGACCACAGATGAAGACTGCCCCTACGTGCTGATATTGCTAGACCTTTCAGCTACCTTCGACACAGTCAACCACCCCACCCACATATGCACCGTAATGTCTCAAATGGGATTCCCCCGTAATGTCCTTCACTGGTTCCCCTCTTACTTTTCCAACCAACATCGGTTTGTTCACAAGGACACCTCCAGGTCATAAAAGATCCATATTACCTGCGGAGTCCACCAGAGTTCCATAGCGTTTCCTGTCATCTTCAAACTGTAAATGGAGGCTCTTGGTGCTTTATTTACAGATAACCACATCTTGATTCACCAATATGATGATGATACATAACTCTACTTGAAAGTCTCCCCTGCTTCAGGCCTCCAAAGTCTCAAACACTGCTTCACATCATCCTAACCAGTGCCTCTCTGAAGCTCAAGCCATCCAAGACAGAATCCCTGTTATTTGTTGAGAACAACAAGAAACAAGATACAATACCAGCTTGGCTCAACGACATGAACCTTGATGACTTTTGAACACCAACGTTCACCAAATGCTGAATCACTGGGATTTACCCTGGAAACCACCTCACCCTTAAGGAATACAATGCCCAAAAAAAACAAAGATGGTCTAGTACCAGTTCTCTTCTAAAGAAAGTCAAACTGTTTCTTCCAGAAAACGACGTCATCATTTTTGCTCAGGCCTCGTACTCTTGCATCTTGATGCTGTAATGTCTTACCCGATGGCATCTGAAACTCAACCGTAGCACCCCTTGGGGCAGCCCGTATGCTGCAATGTGTCTTATGCACGCCCGAAGAAATATGATTACTTCAGCTGCATCCTGATGGAACTCCATTGGCATCCCTTGTCATCCCACACCATCTTCAAAGCCAGCTTCATCATTTACAAAGTCATCACTACGCGCACACCCTCTTGTTTTGCAGACAGGCTCACTATATCTGGTGGTTCCCAGCATGCCATTGACTGCAGGCTAAGAACTGTAAAAAATAAATAAGACTGCAACAATGTTCCATCTATGCACACAGGATCTGGAACGGCATCCCTGTGTCCATCGGGACCCCAACACTGCTCCAATTCAGGAAAGAGCTGGGGACTCACCTATTTAAAGAATGCTATCTTTGTCTTCGATGACCTACAGAACTCTGCTGCCTTTTGGCTAGGTTTGTTCTGTACTAATACCACATACTTATAGGTACACACATGCATGCATACTTCTTTTTTTCGTGTTCTCTCCTCTCTTCTGTATTATTCCATATCTTTTCTCAACCCTCCCAAACTCACTTCCCCTTTCAGCCATTGTGCTCTTCATCCCTCTGCTCTTCCTTGTTCTTTCAACGTGTTGCCCTCTTCCAATCTTTTTGCCTGCCTCTGGCTCTCATATTCTCTGTTTATTCCACCTTCTGCTCCTCTATGCCTTTCCTCTTACCACTTTCCTTCCTCTGTATATCTTTCTTTTCTTTCGTTTTTCTTTCTCCAATCACTTTCTCCTACTCTTTCCCACTTTCTCTTACTCTTTGCATTTTCAGGCCCCTTCTACACTTCTCATTGCTCTAATCTCATTCTTTATCTCTCTCTTTCAGGATAATGAGTGCATGAGAATCAAAATCTTGGGCGACTGCTACTACTGTGTGTCCGGACTGCCCGTGTCACTGCCCAACCATGCCAAAAACTGTGTCAAAATGGGCTTAGACATGTGCCAGTCCATAAGGTGGGTACAGGACAGTGTTTGTATCACTTTTATTACAGAGCTGCAGAAAGAGAGGCCTGGCTGAGCCCCAGATTCGGGGCAAAGTCCAACCACTGGTGTCTCAAACTCTTAGGGTGGGTCGGCGCAGTCCTCCTCTGCGGTAGGGGCGGGGTGAGGAAAAGGGGGCCAGGGGGTTGCAGAAAGCACTTTGTAATATTTGGCCATGCAGGTCCCATCCTGCATGTAACTGCAAGTCATCAAACTGGGCGCCTATGAAAACTTTGTCGCCCGAGGGACCTGAAGACGTTCTCCTCCAATTGGCTATCTCCGTCTAACATTCAAGTAGGATACTCGTCCCTTTCCACCAGTGCCACTGTCAGGGTGCTGGCAGAGGGTGAGGTGTGTCACTCCCAAATGGTGTAGAGCACCGATCTTAGTGGGTAATTAGGAGTGGCCTAAATAACCCACTTGGTTTTAAACAACAACATCTTCACAGTAACTCGTGGAAGAGGTGTGGCGCAGCGGCCAGGGTGCCTGACTCCGGACCACAGGGTTCATGGTTTGATCCCCGGCTCCGGCTGCAGGTTAGCCCAGCACCATGTGACTCTGGGCAATAGCTTAATCTTCCCGACGGCCCCCAGCGCCGGGACACCGCTCTGGAGGTAGCTGTGCGCTTTACAAATGATGGCATTTAACTCGTGGAATCGGACCACAGACCTTGGCTCCAACAAATCGAAAGGGAGAGAAATGGAAAGTTTGAGAAAAGGACAGCTGATGAATAGAAAGACTGAGCAGTGGATGAACAAAGTGTTACAGAGACCAGTGTACCCCACACAGCTCTCCCTCCATTCAGCTATCTGGTAGTAGTTGCTGTGGCTATTACTATTGACAAAAGGAAACAGCGCAGAAAGTGTTGGGCAACTTCTTAGCAATACCACACGCCCCCAAAAAATTAGACACACCTTTACATGACCTTTGTGTCTCCAGCAAAGTCTAGAATGCATCTGTCATAATCCACACAATGAGTCTGCTGAACCCAGCCAGTGAGAGTCCATTAGGATTAGAAATGTTTCTCTTTCTATAGTCGGTGTACCTGAACACATAAGCGGCACATGGCGCCCTACAGAATTCGTGCTGGCCCAGATGTTGCAGTTGCAGCCTTTTCATATCCAGTCGGAAGGTCCCCTTACATAGATGACATATTACCACTAGGCCAGTCTCACTCTGGTATGATGAACATGAGCTGTTTAATACTCTCTGTGCCAGGGATTTGAGTGGGCCTGGTCCCTCGGGTCTGAGACCCGATAATTATTAAAAACAGACATTGAAACGGGTCCCTTTCGGGCTCTATACTAATATCCTTAACTGTACAGGCAAAACACTGATCAATTTCTGAGCAATGAATATAAATAAACATTAATGATAACCCATGTGGTTCCTGTTTATATTCACTCTTTACTTAACCTTGTGTTCCCTAAGAGACTTTTCTTTTTCCAAGATTTTGTGTTGCTATTTATTTTGGAGCATACTACTCTTGTATCGTGCATTCTTTGAACTAAGTTGCCTAACGGTGGTTATAACGGGCCACAATGGAGAACTCTGGAGTTGAGGTTAAAGGCAGTGAAAGTCAGTGGGTCACAAAAGATGGTCAGAACACATGCTTATCCAGTCCTAGGCAACTCTGCAAAGCGCGCCGAGCAATGTTCACGTATGCCAACTGTAGATGAGGTGTGAGGTATGCAGTTGAAGGATTTCAGAAAGATGTGGAATGAAAAGGGCATATGAATTTAACACAGACTGCAGATGAAGGCAGTGTGAATGGAAGAACAGAAGTAACGAGCTACTCTGAAGAACACTACCCCATCCACAGACCTTAGTAACCGTTAATTCCCAGTCTATAATTTCATATTTCAAATCTCTTCAATAACAATTATTTACAACACAATCATTGTTGCTCTTTAGTCTTAAACAACTAACAACCACTGGCAAAGCCAACAGTCCTGGCTTGTTTTAGGTGTACGTCAGTTGTCTTATATATATTGAAGCAATAACAGAAAACTCTTTAAAAAATACATGTTTAAGCCACACCCTTAATTACCTAGACTACACCCCTCATAGAGACCCCCATTTATTTCATCCCACTTAAAGTCCTGAGTGCTGCTACACTTTAGTAAAACACCTAGAGTCTGTGGGGAGATTATTGTATGCTATGTAAATACTGCTGCTTTCATGAAGTGTTTGTTTCAACTCCAATAGGAAGCTGCGGGAAGCGACTGGGGTTGACATCAACATGCGGGTTGGTGTCCACTCAGGGAATGTGCTGTGCGGGGTGATTGGACTCCAGAAATGGCAGTATGACGTGTGGTCGCACGACGTGACACTGGCCAATCACATGGAGGCTGGGGGAGTTCCAGGGTAAGTGGGGATGGGAAGGGCAGGGGTGGGCTTCGGGGATAGCTGCAGAACGTAACAAAGGCGACAGTGAAATTGAGGAGCTAGTGGGCAGGGAGGAGACTAGTGAGACAATGGTTCGATGTGCGTACGGTGAGAGGGTGATAGTGAGGTGAGATATAGTATATGAGATTGGAGATAATGATTGAGAGTTGCAGAGAGAGATGTGGTGTGAGCGATTGTCATGACATAGGGTGTTATATATAAACACATGTGAACCGATAAGGGTTCTGAAGCTGGCATAACATTTAACCTAAATATGAACCGTTGACCTAAATATGAACCTTTGACCTAAATGTGAACTCTTTACCTTTGTCTTTCAGACGAGTTCACATCACGGAGGCTACACGTGCACACCTGGACGATGTGTACATGGTGGAGGAAGGAAACTGGGGCCAGCGTGATGCTTACCTCAAGGAGAACAATGTAAAAACCTTCCTGGTCATTGACCCCCGGGTGAGACCCCCAGTCTATGATACGTTGGCCCAACCTCGCTCCCTGGGGGTAACAAATGGCGCCAATTGACAACTATGCACCAACACAGAAAACCTCACCCGCAAAGATTTGGGCTACAAAACGGTTCTAAAAGATAAATTCTGCAATTAAATTAAATTGATAGCATAGGGAAAAGTGTACTATTTATTTGAAGAAATCAGTAGTTTTCATTTTAAGGATCTGCTTAACTTAACTCATTACTTCAAATTTGTTTATCATACTAGTTTTAATAAATCATGCAAAGTAACCACCAACAACTGGCTTGTACTCAACCCTCCATTATAGTTAAAGAATTTAAGACTCTTACAAGATTTGCACTTAGCACACTACCCGCCAGTCATTAAAACATATTACTTGTCAGTGTACGCCAGAACACAAGATGTATCTAAGTACAAGAGCCATGCGATGACACAGTAAGGTGGAGCCCCTTGCCCTGATATAGTGTGTGCTACCTTCTTCCCGACTGATAAAATGTGAATTAAAGTTCAATAGAATCAAAAGCAGCAATTTATCAATGTGTTTCTAGTTTCATGAATTTACTCTTTGGCCCAGAAATTACAATAAAGTCTCATATAAAGGATCTGAAGCTATTTAATAGCAATATGTTTGTCCTGAGCATGTGCACAGCTATAAGAGGGGGGGGTGCACCTGTAATAGTGTGCACGTGGGTCTGTCTCTCACCTGAAATCATGAAAATGTGTCTTTTTTTTGTGAACATTAAGAGTTATTACCAACTTTCAAATTGTATTAATTCTGCTATGCAACAGTGTACCTTTTCTGGTGTTATTCTTTTTAAAATGTTTAGTAATGCCTGGTGTTAATTTTATGAAATCCATTTGAAGGTTCTTTTGTTTATATGTGATATCTTTCCTTCTTACAGTTATTTGTGTTGGTTTGTGGTATTAGCAATTTAGCAACATGACCAGTGAAATGACTTGCCCATCCTTGACATGGCTCTAGTACTGACATTTCTAGAAATGGTCATGTCAAGGTCTAGGTAAATCATGGTAGTAGGCTTGTTGATGTGATTGCTATCAGTTTAGCGAGACGCACCTAGTGAGGTGGATTCCCCTAAGACTGGGCTCCCTGAATGTGTCAAAGGAAGTTTCAAAGTTTCGATGCTCTACAACTAAGCTTGATTTTTAACCTGTTCATTAAATGTTAATTTGAAGGACTTCAGAAATTCATTTAGAATGTTTCAAGTGGCATGCATGAACCAATGGGCACATGGTGGTAATGTTCTCTCTTTCATACCCCTCACTTCATAGGCTGATGAGGAGAACTGCAACCGTACAATTTCCCCACCGCCAGCTGGGGGCCAGAAGATGAGAGCCTCGGTTCGCATGACCCGTTACTTGGAGTCCTGGGGGGCAGCAAAGCCCTTTGCCCACCTGAACCACCGTGACAGCCTGAACATGGAGACGCCAGACTTGGCCAACATGGTAGGACCATTACATTGGATGGGCTGGTCCTCCCTCCATCACCTCTACACCTACACTTTTATTTTCCAAAGCACCCTCATACAGAATGTACTCCTGACTTGTGTTTAAATGTCTTATTTAAGCTGAAAATGTAGGAGGATTGTGTCTCGGTGCGTATCGATTCCTTCTGAAAGTATGGCCTCTCGAGGCAAAGAGAATGTTTATTCTCTATGCCCATATATTCCTTCCCTCTCATCGAGCTCATTTTGGAGAGTCAGAAGGGAATCATTATTTATACCTTTTAAAAACATTCATGAAAGAAATGTGTTTCGCCAACTACCCAATCAGAACAAGTGACGCGCATTGTTCGATCTCAGACCACATCCCCACAGATGGCAGCACTGTTACCAGACTGAAGCAGGGAGTTGAGATGTCAGACATTTTTGTAATCATGTGAACTTGAAGCAAGGATATGGACTGTGCTGGACCGGAGAACGGTCGGCCACTATGTACTCATGCCAACATATGGGGCGCAGTTTCTGGAGGGTGTGGATTGGTAGTCCTTTTATCTCATGATGCTGTGATAGATTTAAGGGCTCTGTTAGGGAGTTGATCAGCATCTATGTTCAACTGATACTAAGTTGGTCATTTCTCATGGTATGATTTAGAGCAACTTTTATGTCTGCAGAACATCGTAGATATTCCAAAAATAGATAAATAATGTTTGCAACCGGGATGGTTTTATAGCTCGGGCAGGGAGCTGATAGATGGCTATATTAAACATAAGCTGCATTAAAGAAAATGTAATGTTTTAGAATTTACTCTGGAACCTCGCCACCTCCCAGTGGTTGGCTGCAGAATGAAAAGATTGGGAGGACTGGACCTTGAATATGGAATATGTTGAGATTATCCAACTGCAGGCTTGAATCATTGCACTCCGTACTTGCATGTGTAAATGTTTAAAAGTAATATTTCGCTTCGAATGATTAACAGCAATTTCAGGCTACCTAGGGGTCAATAAAAGAAATACAGGGATTGCCCTACAAAGCCCAGTTTAGTCATCGAATGACCACTTTAGTAGAGATTAAAATGTCTTTGCATTTATTGCTGGTAAACTCCATCTGATGTTGCTCACGTTAACCTCCTGTGCCCCTTTCAACCAAGCGCTGTCATGTGACAAAAGTGTTAGATACAATAGAGGAGGTCCAGTTTGCATTTCAATGTTACCTTCAAACCAGCAATTTGATTCTTAATCTTAAGGACCTCATCCTTAGGTTTTATTCTCTATGAAGGAAGAAAAAATCCCTTAAAACATGTCCCTTTTATTCTACACGAGCTGGAGGCGTTTTGATTCCCACAAGGTCCCCATACAGGAGGTCAATATCCAACCAAAGAAAGGAAGTCAAGCAAAGTCCTCTGGTCTAGCTATTGTTCAGAAGATTTGCTTTAGCCTCTTGATGTAATGCTATGTATTATTTGGCTTTAATACAAAAGCCACTGCAAAACCGATTGCTTTCCCAATGCACATTATGCTTTTTTAAAGGTCTTTGTTTGCTAAAATGTTTGTATAACACATATCTTTGCCATTTGTTGGTACTCATCACTGAGAATGTAAAACATATAAAGATGTGGGAAGCATGATAATTGGGTTTTTCTACATAAGCCAAATTCTCTTCCGATCAAAACCACGAGTGCACCCGCATTCAGTAAGAAAATAATTTGTACGTATATTGTAATTTTGGTTTTGTAGATATTTTACAGAATATCCTTTTAATGTTAAAATGGTCCAACTGGTTTCTGAATGCGGACTTGTCAAATGAGCTATGTTAGGATTTATTCCAGTTTATTTTATAGCAATATAGCTCACCAAATATAGATGTAAAATTAAACAGAGCAGGAACTGAGTCTCAGGATCCTACGTCAAGATTATGAAATCTCCAAAGAGGTGTAATTTTAGATATAGTGATGCTGAAGCTTACAACACCTAAAAAATACAGGAAACAATTAGAAAATATGATGTGATGAAATGATTGAAATGATTAAACAAATTTGGCTAGATTGGGGCATGCGTAATTTCATGATTTAAGGCAATCTTTTAATCTGGAGAAATCATAGCATGTAAATACACTGAATTCATTAGGCATTTAGTTCAAGATGCAACAGGATCCTCTACTTTCTTCATTACTTTCCACGACGGCAACAGACATTCCATCGCTCCCAGCTATAAATTATGGCACATTTTAAACAAAAAGACAACCTAAATCTGACTAGGAGCAGAATCTGGCAAGGGATTGTACACTACGGTATGGTTACAATACAGCTCAGGACATTAGTCTTAAACTGACACAACAGAGGATTCTGCAGCAATCCTATTGCTCCCTAACTATGATGTACAAATTACATTAATGACAATGGTCGATATTGAAAGTGTTGTACTACGAAATGTGCAACCTAATGCACCTATTGTTTTTGCTACATTAATTCTGAGCAATTTTGGATGGAACACTTTGTACAAAATGACATGGCTGCTGATGCAACCTAGATAACGATTATATCATATTGAAAAATCTGACCCAAGAAGGTCTGCAGAATTCAGGGAAAAATAATGGAGTATTAAAGTAGTGATTTTAGGAAAAATTGATTGTAACCAACTGGAAAAACAAGAGTAAGATAGATATCTTTTGTGATTATGAGAGCTATTGATAGTAATTTCAGAAGAAAACCTTTATTTTAAGTCTTCCAACAAAACTGTGAAATTTCACATTTTGTGGATAATTTCCTGGATTTCTTAACTGTGCATAGTTGTTAAAGGTATATTTGTAGATCTTTTAGGTTTTGTTACCATCTATCCTTCCCTCATCAAAATAATTATTATTTATTCATTTTGGATTTATAACTTATAAGCTAAACTACAAAGTTATGACTCTTCATCATTATCAATGTGTAGCATATATTACTCTTCAAAAGAATTAGCATTTGTATTGAGTGTATTTAGGAAGGTTCTGTTTACGATAGTATTTTATTATATTTATAATGTTATTATAATATATACATAAAAAGAGTTCACGTTATATTCCAGATGGTGCCCCCCGAAATATGGGAGGGTCTGGGAAAATGGTTCGAATACTACAGTCAAGATCAGTGGTTCTCAACTTTTTGAAATCTGGGGACCCCCAATTAATCATTACTGGAACCCGGGGAGCCCCCCTCGAATCATTATTGGAATCCAAAGAGCCTTCCACTGAGTCATGACTGATAGCCTAGAGCCCTAGCTTGAACATTGTTGATGATTTGAAACACAAAACAATACAGAAAAAAACATTCAAACAAATACACAAATGATGACACCTTTTATTTAATTTGCAAGCACATATACATAAAAAAAAGATTTTGAATTTTAATATGGAGGTTGGAGCTTTACTAAATTCCATTGAGGCCACCCATCATCCATACTGTATTCTGTTTGATGCACTTGCACTGCTCCCACAAATCAATCTGTGGATACTAATTTAATTTTTAGGATTCAATTTCAAATTCCTTCACATTCACAATACATTTAATATTTTTCAATTGTACATTTAGCTTCTTTATTAATATACATTTTATTAATCTGTTAATATTATTTAATTTTCTAAGCAGTCATGGACCCCCTAAGCGGCCTTTGTGGCCTCCATTGGCCCCCGGACCACAGCTTGGGAACCACTGTCTTAGATCGATGCGTACACGGAGGTTACCCACTTTTTATATCATTGTGATGCTTATTGTCCCTTTTGGCGGTCTATCGACTGTTCTGTTACTGTATACAATGGAAAAAACACATTTATTTACTGACAAAAGAGTGCACATCAATGAACTGGTGAGGCACAAGAAAGATGCCTCGACCCACATTAATTGAGCATGCTTTAGATTAGGTGTCAATGGCTGCTGTAGATTTCTATCTGCCGATAAGAAACTTGGGTTCACATTATGTCTAATGTGCAGCTGACCTCACAGGTTATGGTCAGTTGTGCCAAAGACAGCAATACATTTTCAGTTTCACAAACGCAAGCTGCTTTGCAACACTCTCATTGTCAATTGTGCAGTTTGTTTTGCAATAAAGTACAGCATCAATGCTGAGAGGCTGCACTCCGCTCCCATTACAAAGCAGTTCTGCTGAGGAGTGGCAGTACTGCCTCTTGAAGTATATAACATTTTTACCGAGACCTGCCAGTACAGTCCTTCTGAAAGTGCAGGCTTTCTAATGTCCTCTCATTCAAATATACTGCTTTGCTGAGAGGGTCTTGCACTGTCCCACGGTTGCTGTATGCCCCATGCTAAGTAGGGCCAATGGTTTCTCTGTTGAGAAGCACTGCAGTATCCTATTACATGTTTAGCAAACACTCCAACCACTCTAAATACGTTTAAGAGTACAGCTCGTTTTTTACTCGGACAAATGCAGGCCCAGGTCCATTTACATCAACTCTTCTGGGATATGCAGCTCTTATCCCATTAAAAATAGAGCAGCGTCCCGAGGAGTGGAAGTATTATCCCATTAACACAACAGCTTCTCTGCTGAGAAATGATGCTGCTGAGTCATTAAGATACAGCGGCGCTGCTGAGAGTGTGCCAGTGAAATGCCATCACTTGTGTAAGATCCACACTGAACAGTGTGGGTACTGGCCATGAAAGGAAAGGAGGTGTACGGAAGTGTGCTCTTATAGGGAGTGTTTGCACCACCACATTACTATATAGAAGCCCTAGTGAGCAGCTTTGCCTATGGTAAATGTAAAGTATAGCGTGCCCGCTCAGCAGTGCCAGTACTCTCCTTGTAAACTAGTAGTGGCTTTGATGAGACGCATGCGTACTGTCCATCAGTAGCAGTCATGCTAAGAAGTAGCACTGGCATTGTCCTGTTAGGCGGGCAGGAGTCCTGCTGCACAGGGCAGGTGCTATCTCAGATAAACCACACCTGCCTGTCTGTGCAGGCACCTCTTCTTGTTAAACATTTCTCCGGATATCCGGTTCATGGCAGTGGAGGGCTATGCAGCGAGTGCAGAATCATGCAGAAAGTGGGGGAAATGATAAATTCTCCAGATGTTTTGAAATGGGGTTACTACTGGTAACTAGGGGTACCTGTATGCGCAGAGTCCCGATGCTCCTGAGGCTCTGCGACAGCTCGTGGGCAAAGGTTGAGACAAGCTCTGCCCAGGCGCCGCATTAGGTTAAAATTAAAGTCCTTATTGAACCTCTAAGCCTCTCTAGCAGGTTTGACCACTGCCTTCAGGACAAGTTACCCGAATAGAACCCCTCCGTCTCCCTGCAGTGGTGGGCCCTGGGACCACCGCTCTGGAGTAGGTAGATGCTGATAATCGTGCTTTATCAACAAGTCTTATGGCCTCTGATGGACTAGTGGGACTGGCGAAGAGTGTCTAACTGGTCTCCGCTTTCTCTCCCTCTCCAGGAGATCCCGATGGCCTCCCTCGCTCATCGAAGCTCTGAGAAGTAAGTCATGATCACTACTCGCTTCCCCTTCCAAGCATGAAGTGTAGAGTGCGTCTTACAGGGAGCTCGTCTACTGCTGCAGCACTGAAACAAAGAGACCGCGCTCTGAAGCGTCCCAGTCTTGCGACTTTTCTGCTACTCGAGTACTAGCAACTGAACCCTACTCCAGTGATGCACCCCAGCCGCACCACGACTCCTGTTCTTCCAGGACTGGCACGCACATTCCATGTCTAGGACCCACACACAGCTCTGCCTCTGCAATTTCTAACCTGCAACACCCCCTGCAACCACACCACCAGGCCCCACACACAGGACTGACTTTGCACCTTCTAACCTGCAGCACCCCCTGCACCCACACCACCAGGACCCACACACAGCTCTGCCTCTGCACCTTCTAACCCGCTGCACCCCCTGCCACCACACCACCAGGACCCAGGCACAGCTCTGCCACTGCACCTTCTAACACACAGCACCCCCTGCCACACACCACCACGACCCAACCACAGCTCTGCCACTGCACCTCCTAGCCAGCAGCACCCACTGCAACTACACCTCTAGGACCCACACACAGCTCTGCCTCTGCACCTTCTAACCCACAACACCCTCTGCCACCACACCACCAGGACCCTCGCACAGCTCCCCCACTGCACCTCCTAGCCAGCAGTATCCCTTGCAACCACACCACTAGGACCTACGAACAGCTCTGCCTCTGCACCTCCTAACCTGCAGCACCCCCTGCCACCACATCACTATGACCCACGCACAGCTCTGTCACTGCATATCCTAACGCGCAGCACCCCCTGCTACCACACCACTAGGAACCACACACAGCTCTGCCGCTCCACCTCCTAACCCGCAGCAACCCCTGCTACTCATGTACGTGCCAGGACCCACCCATGGCTCTGTCCCAGTACCTCATCCTGACCCTCTACTTCCGCTGTGAGCCTCAGCATCCCTGTTGTTCCACAACTAGAACCCACAGCATGCCCCGGTTGCCGGAATGGAACAATCTGTCTTTATTCTCTATGCCGTAGACTAGAATTCTTTAGATCAGTAATTACTTATTCGGCTAATGACTAGAACCATAGATCCGTGTTTTCAACGCACTGTGATAATGAGAATTACTGTTTCCCATGAGTTATCCCTCAGCTATGACCTGTAAGTTGTTGGAAGATCTCTGCAGCAGACACATTGGCCAACTGGGCTACCGCATCCGCTTAGCCATGTCAGACAGCAAACCAATTGCATGCTCTTGCTACCCTTAGAAATAAGTCTTCCCCGTAACCTCTCTGATCAGTGACACCAAGAATTACATTTGAGTATTTGCCCTAAGAATTGCTTTATTTCCATCTTAGGCGTTCACCAAAAGAAACCGAAGACAACTTGAATGAGAAAATACTGCAGATCATCGAACAGCTCAACTCACAGAAGTATGTTCTTGGAGGGTTTTTGTGTTTTCTACTCCTAGTACAATCTTCTGCCACAGGGCCTCCACGCAGTGCTTGCTCCAGTTCTCACAGTGGTCCAGTTCATTATTGCTCTTAGACTGTGTTCTACATGATCCAGGTACCCAGTCAAGTGCTTCTCCTAGTGGGGGCCTAAATAGAGACCATTCCAGAAACCCCTGTGGGCTCCATAGGTTCAAGCAACTGCAGGATCCTTTCCTGGAGGCACAAGAATCCAGATCATGTCCTCCTATAGGATAAGTAGCATATACACTCCAAAGAGTACTTGGATCCAGTTCCGGTTCTCCTCAACAGGGGTAACCGCTAGAGTTCATTTCAGGGGCACGAAGAATCCAGTTCTGGTTCTTTCCCTCAACCAGTGGATGCACCCCGGGTCCATGTCGAGCAATCAATATTTGCAGGTTTAAGTCTCTGAGTTCTATTGCACATATGTACTGGGAATTCATGGCGAGTTGACTGATAAGCATTTAATTGATCGCATGAGACTGTATGATTAGGGCCAGTCATTAGGAATGTAGTTGAGTGCATTCTAAAATAGTACCCCCATTGATCGTTTCAGCACAGGAGAAGGGAGCATGGGTGTTACTGAGGCACTCCACCCACCCCACATCATTGTAACAATCAATGGTTTTATGGCAAGAGTATTTTTGAATGATACAAATGTGTTGTTATAAAATTTATGACTAAGCCAATGATCTAAACATTTTTTTCTAATTCTCGCTCTCTTTCTCTTGTACTCTCTGACACAATATTTTCTTACCCCTCCCTCCTTTAACTTCTCATTTTACACAACTTTCCTCTCCTTGTTTTTGTATTGTCTCTCCTCAATATCATATTGCCTCATCTGACTTTAATCACATCTTCTGTTACTTTCATTTATCCCTGTCTATATTATTAATACTCCTTTCTAATGCTTCATTTACCTCCTTTTGGTATTTCTTCTCCTCTTTATGACTTTTATTTCATTCTCTCTCCATTCCTCTCTCTGCCTCACTTTATGGCCTTCTACCCTCTATTATTCGTGCCATGTTTATTTTTCACTTCTCCACTTCCTTTCTCTCTTTCCCCTGCTTTACATGTCTTTCCTCCTCTCTGTCCAACTCCCCTTCCCTCATCTTATCCATGCCCACCACCATTTCCTCCTTCCTTTTTGCCTTTCTTTGCTTCCTCCTCATTCGTTTCTGAATACTCTGCCCTGCCGACACTCCGCTCTTTCTATCGTTCTCCTCTTGTCTCTATATCTCTTTTTTCAGACAGTGGAAGAAATCTGAGGACTTCAACCGGATCACTTTGTACTTCAATGAGAAGTCCATAGAGAAAGAGGTGAGTACTCCCCCCAAGACGGTAAGGCCTTTTAGGGAAGTGAGTGCCCTCTCACAGAAGGCGAGGAGGCAAATGTCCCCTTGGAGAAGCTGACGCAACCTACAGAAGGTGAGGCCCCTTCAGAGAAGCGAGTCCTACTAGAGAAGAAAGCGAGTGCCCCATCAGAGAAGGTGTGACCTACCAGAGAAGGATATGAACTGAATTCCAGGGGAGGTGTCGTAACCCAATCCTTGCCTAGGTAAGCATTGGACGGAGCCCCTTAGAGGCTGAAGTCATTACAGCCCTACAAGAGTTAATCTCAGAGCTGATGAATGATTTTGCTAGGGAAGATACTTTTACGAAGAAATACCATTACAAGTAAACCAGTAGGGTGAATTTTAAAAGGCATAAAAATCCAATTTTACATTAGACGAAAATGTCCATAATTATTTTTTTTAATGCTTATCAGCCCTTCTCACCCAAACTAACAGTAACCTAACTTTTAAACCTATCCCTGAATTTAATCTCAGCCTTACCTATACCCTATCAATATGTTGAATGTTTAATTCAATTATAACTCTTAACCCTGACTTCTACCCCGCCGCGATGAGAAACCCATGTCCCTTTTAACACTCTTTATTTTTATGGCACATTTTTCCAATGGAAAACTTTTATTGTGCTGATATAAAAATAATATTTTTAATATCAATTTTTTTCACAGTGGCATTTCTTCATTAAAATGTTTTCATAGTGCTATAATACTCTAAAGGAGAATTGACATACCATGTGCCCACAGGCAGGCACAGCCAACCAGTCAAAAGCTGATAATGAGGACAAGTTTTCACACCTGCTGGTTGACAGCAGAATTTATCACGGGCGATATCAAAAATGGCAGCACGAGCGCTTCTTATGGAGGCTGTCAGCCCATGCGCTGCAATCTACAAGCCAACTAGAATGCTACTACCAGGCTGATCTGCGAAACAAGGGCATTCAACTACACCCCCCTATCAAGAATAGTGCAAAGACGTATGACTCTCCAGGTAAAATGCAACTTTTCTGGTGGAGCACTCCCCATCCACTAATTAAAAGGCGGGTTCAGATTTTTTTGTATTTACATAACTGTGGTACCCTAAGGCTACAGCGTTCCCGTTCCTTATGGAAGCAGTAGATCTCCCGCCTCTATTAAAAAATATTCTCTTGTTCCTCCACTTTCACGCCCCTCTTCACTTTCCATTATACCCTAAGTGAGCACAGTCCACGTCAAAACCACCCACGCATCCAGGTGAAGCCAGCAATCAATCAACACCCCTCTTAAAAGTCCATTGGTTCGTCTACTGCAGAAGCACAGGAAAAATCTCCAGGTTCAAAGAGCAAACGCTTTAACCTCTATTCTTCTCTAGATCAGCATTAATGTCCACCTAGCAACCTTGAATAAAAAAAAAAAACAGGACCAATCATTGGTCTGGATCTGCTAACAACGTCTTCGCGTCATCACGCACGCATTGTTTGGACGTCTACACGCACGCTACATCACGTGCCTCCATTTTGTTTCTTGGTTGCCTAGCAACTTCACACGGCGATCAACTTTCACGAAGGAACCTTTTCCAGTCATCGTTTTGCTTCGTTTCTTTTTGATTTTATCTAGTTTTTAGCCCTTTTTACTAGCGCTTCTCTTAATTACAGTTCACACTGTTTATTTACCTCGCCAAGCGCTCCACAACCATTATTAAAACCACAGCTTCGCCTCTTCTCCACTGACAAGCTACTGACCACGCTGACTTCAATTGGCATAAGTACTGTTACATTTTACCTTTTACCTTTTCTGCATATTTACATTTTATTTTTTTTTGTATTTTATCATTTTATTCGTTTGTTCAATTTATTATTCTATTTTACTATTAACAACATGCAGTTTGATCCTCCTGCAAAATTTTTACAAGTCAAGGGCGATCCACCGTTGCCTTGGTCAAGGTGGAAAGAGGAGTTTTTCAATTATATGAAAGCTATTGATGGAGAGCGTATGGGTTCAGAAAGAAAAAAAAGTATTTTGTTACATTGTTTAGGCTCTGAGGGTCAGGAAATCTTTAGGACCTTGCCTCCTTTTGCTGCGCCTAGTGGTAGTGGTGACTCTGTGAATGTTTACACTGAAGCTCTAGGTAGGTTGGAAAAACGCTTTAAGCCTACCGCTAACATTGCGTTGAATCGTTTTAAATTTTATACTAGAGCACAAAAACAAGAGGAATCCTTTGATGATTTTCTTACTTCTCTAAGAGCATTAACCTTACATTGCAATTTTGGTGCCATGGCAGATGAAATGATTCGCGATCAGATCATTGTCCATGTCAAAAACAAAAAAATTCAAGATAAGCTTTGGTGTATAGGTGATCCTAATCTGGAAGAAACTATAGCTATTGCTAAGTCTACAGAAATGTCAGAGAAATGGATGAATATTGTTGTGAAACAAACATCTAATTCTCACTCTGTTAAATCCAACACTGAAGAAGAAGTGTGTATTGTTAAATCCAAAGTTGATGAAAAAAATGTTGTTCCTTTCCAATCTAAATTTAAAAATACTGTGGGTATTGGTAATAGAAGATTTGATTCTAATAGTTCATCACTTTTATGCTACAGATGTGGGAGTAAATCACATATAGCCTCTTTTCAGGGCTGTCCTGCCATAAACAGAACTTGTAATATTTGTAACAAGGTAGGACATTTCAGCAACGTATGTAGAGAAAGGAGGTACAATTCTCAACCTCGTTCTGGACGATCTGTCACTCCCTCTTCCTCAAAGGTTTCTTCTGTTGGGGTGGTTGAAGTACAACATGAAGTTGAACGTGGCTATGTTGTTTCTATTCTTGGATCAACCACTAAGAAATCTCCCAAATGTACTTTTCATGTCTCAGGTATTGCTATTGAACTTATGGTAGATTCAGGATCTCCATGGACAATTATTACCAAAGAATATTTTAACGAAAAGTTAACAAGTGTTTGCAATATTTCTGATTTACAACCTTCAGACATTTTAGCTGAAAGTTTCAATGGAAATACTATCGATATTGAAGGTTTCTTTGATGTTCTTTTATGTTTCAGAGGTAGATCAGCTCAAATCAAGCTTTATATAGCTATCAAAGGAGTCAATGTTCTGGGTTGGCATGATCAATGGGAACTTGGCATCACGTTGAATCCACGTGCCAAGGATCCCATCTCTCTTTGTAGTGAACAAGATATGATCAACTCTGTTTCTGATGTTAATGGAAAGGATGATGTAATTATTTCATGGTCTGAAAAGTTCAATAAAGTTTTCTGTGACCGTTTAGGAAGATTGGAAAATTTTGCACACAAAATTGTTCTCAAGGAGGGTGCTGTCCCAGTCAAACAAAAGCTTAGGGGAGTTCCTTTAAATGTTAGGGATGAGCTAAAAGAAATGTTGGATGACCTACTCAAGGACAGTATTATAGAGCCCATTGAATCTTCAGAGTGGGTTTCGCCCATCGTTTTGGTGCGCAAACCTGACCAGAAATTGAGGGTCTGCATTGATTTGAGGGCTTTAAACTCTAATATTGTTATAGACTGTCATCCACTCCCCAATATTAATGAGCTGGTTTCCTTGTTTGATGGTGCGCAGATCTTTTCCACCTTGGACCTTAGATCTGCGTATCATCAAATTGAGCTTACTGAAGATTCCAAGAAATATACAGCCTTCATTACCCCTATGGGACTATTTCAATATAGAAGGATGCCGTTTGGATTAGCATCCGCTGCCTCCGTTTTCCAACGTATTATGTTTCAAAATTTTAGGGATCTTGATAAATTCGTAAAATGCTTTCAGGATGACATCTTAATTTTCTCAAAAAATGAGGCCGAACATAGTTCACATTTGAGTATTGTATGCAAAAGATTAGAAAAATCTGGCCTTACCCTCAAAGCACACAAGTGCAAACTTTTTAGGAAGTCGGTGGAATACTTAGGTCACACCTTGTCGGGGGAAGGTCTTGTTCCTAAAAAATCTAATGTTGAGGCCATCCTCTGTGCTCCAGCCCCAAAGAATAAGGAACAACTTCTCTCTTTCTCCGGGATGTGTGAATACTATAGTAAATTTGTTGTGAACTTTGCCACCAAGATGGAACCTTTAAGAAAACTGTTAAGACAGTGCAACGATTTTGTATGGGAAACTGAACAGGAAAAAGCTTTTACAGATATCAAACATGATATTGTTAATTCCCCGACTTTGAAACCATTTAGAATTGGGAAAAAATGCATCATCACCACTGATGCAAGTTTGTACGGTCTTGGGTGTGTGCTATCTCAAACTGATGATGTTGCAGAATGGAACGTAGCTTTCTCCTCCAGAACTTTGAGTGAAACTGAACGCAGATATGCGGTTATTGAACGTGAGTTGCTTGCTTGTGTGTGGGCCATTGAACACTATAGGATTTACATTTGGGGCAGTGAGTTTATTCTAAGAACGGACCACAAACCTTTGGTGCATATCCTATCAGCCGGGGGTGGTTGGAATTCGACAGCTAGGATTGCACGTCTTTCATCCAAGCTACAGGAGTACAATTTTAAGGTTGAATATATTCCAGGGAAGAAAAATGTCACTGCTGACTGTTTGTCACGTCTTCCGTGTGAAAGTAAAGTAGACAATGTGAATAATCTTTCTGAAGTTGATTTTGTGTTAGGATTGACAGATTTAGTATCTCCCCAGTATCAAGATATTTCTGAACAGTTTTGGTTAGAATGCCAGAATAAGGATGAGAAATTTGTTAAGCTGAAGAAATACCTTCTAGAAGGTTGGCCCAGCAAGAATAACGTTGAATATGATCTGCTACCATTTTACAACATAGCAGAAGAGTTATGGTGTGAAGGGGATTTGTTCTTCAAATCTGAAAAATGTATTCCACCAAGTGGGGTGCAAGAACTTATTCTCAAATTAGCACACAAGACCCATCCGGGAATCTCGGCCATGAAGCGTATTATAAGGTTACATTTCTGGTGGCCTGGAATGGATAGATTCATAGACCGTACTGTCAGAGAATGCAATGAGTGCTGTAACAGCGACAAGATGTTAAAATTACATGTTCCACCTCTTAAGACAGTGAAATGGCCAGAATTTCCGTGGAGCAAGATAGCATTTGATATTTCAGGACCCTTCCAAGTGTTGCCAGAAAGTTCACGTTTTGCATTGGTCATTGTGGATTACCACTCTAAGTGGCCAGAAGTGAAATTTGTAGCCAAAATCACTTCTGAAGTTGTCATTTCTTTTTTTAAAGAAGTTTTTGCTAGGGAAGGCTGTCCTTCGGTATTAGTTTCTGATAATGGGGTGCAGTTAGTCTCCGCTGAAATGAAATTGTTCTTACAATCCTGCAACATCAAACACATGTGTACATCTCTTTACGAGCCACATGAGAACGGGCAGGTTGAGCGTTTCAACCGTGTTTTAAAGGGTTTTGTCTCTGATGCCATCAAAGAGAAAGGGGATTGGTTAAACCGTATCAGACAGAAACTTTGGACTTATCGTATAACTCCCCATAGCACTACTGAGATTAGTCCGTTCAAACTACTCAAAGGTAGGGATCCTGCGTCAGACACGTGCCCTTGGTGGTTCAAGGAAAAATGTGAAGCTCTGGTACAAAATAATGTAGATGTCAAGGAAGTTGCAAAGAGAGTAAGTGGGAAACAAAGTAAATCTGAAGTTTGGTACAATAAGAAGTGGAAAACAAGAGAGCATGAATTGTGTGTTGGGGATTGGGTAAGAATCTTAAAACCTTTCTTAGTCACCAAAGGTACGAGTAAGTTTAGCAGACCTATTCAAATCAAAAGAGTTTTCAGTAACTCAGTTGTTACTCAGGATGGCAAGGTTTGGAACTCAGGCAGGGTTGCTAAATGTCCTACTCAAGATGTGTCTAAATTCCAACCTCACGCTGTTACTGATAGAGGTTACATTTCTGATGGTGGGTCTGATTCATTTTCTGATTCTGTAGCTTCAAGGATCAAAGACGATAGGCGAATCAGAAGAAGACCAGTTTCTTTGCAAGATTTTGTATAGCTGTTTTTTCTCTTTCCTTTGTTTGGTCTGTAGCCCTCCCAGCCTTACTCCTTTTATTTTCATTTAATGAGGGAGGTGTGTTATATCCTGTTATTATTAAGTGCCTATATTATTTATGCTTGTACCTCTTTAACTGCATGAGCCATGCTGTGTTTCCTTTTAACTCTGCATTCTTAACAGAGCTTTGCTCATACAGCATTCTCCACTGTTAGTCAGTTGTAACCTGTGTCCTGCTGTGTCAGGACTGGATGCTGTGCTGCTCAATAAATCATCTTAACTACAACTGCTTCCTTGGATCTTTACAACCTGGTTTTTGAAAGACCATTTCACCCTTCACGAAATTGTACCATTTTGCCCCCTTTCGATTAAGCGCATATTAGCGAGACTCACCTAGTGCTAGGAACTGTACAAGCTTAGAGCCAGAAAGGGTCCCGATAGTCAACTTGGTATATGTGGAGTGTGTGTGTGTTTGTTTTGGTTATCGAAGGTAACACAGACTTACCTACAAGGAGCAATAGAGCACTTTTCAGAAAACGTATCACATGAGGGGCTGCTGGAAAGTGAGGTGCCAGACGTGGAGTATGTTGTGTGGGATCCGGTGGAGGCCAGATTACAGAACCCAGGTTGTGATAGGAATGGGCATTGCTACTGGTAACTGAGTAGACACACCGATCTTGTTCTCCGTTCCTCTCTTCTTCCTTCCTTTCTTATTGAAAATATTCCTTTCTTGCTGCGTTCTTTTCCTAGTATGATTTTCTTTTGTTTCTTCTGGCTTTCACCCCTCCTTTCTAAATGTAATTTATTTTGCTTTCCCTACTGCCATTTTCCATTCCCGTCATCCCTTACTTCACTCAGTCCTCAAATTGGGCTTCCTTTTCTCCTTTTTTCTTTCATCTTTCCTTTCCTCCTTCGTCATTACTGAATGCCCCCATTACTCAATGCTTTCTTGTCCTTCTTTCCTGTTTAACTCCCTCTCATAGTCTTCTTCCTTCTTTTCCCCCTTCACTCCATTGTGTACATTATCTTGCTCTTTTCTTGCCTTCTTCCCTTCCTTCCCTTCACTTTTCCTATCCATTCTTCCTTCCTCCCATCATTGGTCCATTACTTTCTCCTCCCTTGCATTCATTCTTTCTTCCATCTTTCCATGCTTCCTCTCCTCTTGTCACTCCTTCCTATCTAGACACCTCATCTTATTTTCCACCCATTTCCTTTCCTTCTTCTCTTACTAACCCCACCTTTGTCTTTTGCATTCTCTCTACCTTTCCACCTTCCTTCACTGCTTCCTTGCCTACCTCTCGCCCTTTCCTCCATGTCCTCTAGTTTATTTTTTCCTCAGGCTCTTCCCTTGCATGGTCATTCGGTTTCTCATCTCCTCTCGTCTTGTACCATCAGTCCTACTTCTTTTGTCTGTGCCCCTGAGGCTCCACCCATGGACGTTACTTCAACTAGTCATGACAAGCAAGTCCGTGGCTAACTTGCACTCTGTACCACTGACAATGCACTTAGTACACGCGACCTAGGGGTTGTAATGGCAGGGCGGGTGCAGGAAACATATGGGACTAACTGCCCCTGCTCCTCAGCAGCAGATAGGAGGTTACTGAGGGCTAAGGTTGCCACCCTGTGATGTCATTGAAGTGTATGACATCATTTCCACGACCCCATACATTCTGGTGAATTGACCTCCATGGCTGAGCCCTGCCATTATAACCAGTGCAGCCTGGAGACTCCTTGTTGTGGTGGGATCCGGGGAGTGGAATGGTCTGGGGCTGCGGGTGTCAGAGTGACGTGGAGCAGAGGAGATCCTGAAGCCTTTCCTTCTCTTTTGTCCACAGTATCGCCTCTCGGACCTGCCGTCCTTCAAGTACTACACCGCCTGCTCCTTCCTCGTCTTCTTCTGTAACTTCGTCATCCAGTTGCTGGTGTCAGAAAAGTAAGATATCTCCATTCCTCATAGATCGGGTCTGGGTTGCAGGACAAAGGTGTGCGAAGCTTGTGCTGTTTTTTGGGGGATTTTTTTTTGTATTTCTACTGAGATTTTCACAATTCCACAATTTAGCACACAATTTCTACACAGAAATGTTATGGTGCACAAGTTAAGATAATTTCAGTATTTTAGGAGTGGCGTCTAAATATGCTCACTGAAATACTGAGAAATATTGTTGTTTCACGATACATGCCAATAATGGCAGTTGTGGATAGTGTGCTACTGTTGACTCTGCAGACTTGTTGAATGGACAATAGAAATATTTAACTTTCTGCAAACTACCTTCACTCTTGAGTAATAGTAACTTGAAGATGGACCTCTGTGGTTTTCAAGTCTACAAGACCACGGTAAACCAAATCTCATTTCAGATGTGTAGATCGCTGTGATAAATCAGTGGCCATC
This sequence comes from Lissotriton helveticus, assembly GCF_964261635.1. Taxonomy (NCBI): domain Eukaryota; kingdom Metazoa; phylum Chordata; class Amphibia; order Caudata; family Salamandridae; genus Lissotriton; species Lissotriton helveticus. Next base: position 1,629,210,556 of record NC_136065.1, on the reverse strand, counting down.
CTCTATGAGGAGAGAATGTTTGGCAATGTGTTGACCAGATAATGCTCCATATAATAATTCTTTCAGCAATAATGAGATTGAATTTGATTACAGTAAAGGATTGGATATTAGATTTTAACACTACTTTATCCTCAGGAACCCACTATTTTACTGTAAAAGTCTGATGAAAACAGAAGTCCTTGAGGGTAGCAGCAGAGCAAAACCTCTTTAAGACCCCATTCCCCTTGATCACATTCTGTTAATTTTCCATCTGGTCAGTCAGGTCCGGTGAAGGGTGTTGGGGCATTGGGAGTATTCAGCAATCTTCTACTCCTGAAAAGTTGAATTCATGACAATTCCTCACTAAAAACTGGAAAGCTGCTATAATACAATATCGAACGAGATCGGAGCTGTAGGGCTCTCCAGGAAGCGGTTTGCCACATGAGTTCTGCTTGAGTAAGACAAAGGACAATTGATTGATTTTGAGAATGAAAGACAACAGTCAATTGAAAATCTATCACAACCCTTACCACGCCCTTTGAAGTTTGGTACCCGTAAAGGAGGGCAAGAAAACTTTTAGAACTTAGAAGGTTGAGGGGGTGGTGAGAAATATAGTCTCCTCACCTGGTTGTGAGACAAATGTGGTGGATTATGGAGGAAGTCAATGCGGGTCAGCCTTATTCACCTAATGGATTCTTGCTGGAGTGCGGGGGGACTTGCTGGAGTGTGGGTTTGAACGGTACGCATGGCAGAGCAGCTGGGATACCACTCCAATATGGTGCCCAGGGAGGAGGTGCTAGAGGAGGGAAGGAGGACACCTGCTGAGGATGGTCTGCTGTGCCATTGGGAGGCAGGAGCAGGGGAGCAGGTAAAGTTGGGGGCCAGCAGTGGTGAAGTGCAGGACAGGGATACTTGTGATAAATGGTTCGGCATCAAACAGCAGCTAGATTCCAAAATGGAGAGTCCTGCTAGATCTGACTGACACTCAGAAGGGGAACTCTCGGGCTTCCTGGCTTTTCAGCCACTCTGGTCAGGGCTAGCACAAGATCAATCACATCAGAGATGATGAAAACAAGGAAGGAAAGAGGGAGAGGAAAACAGGAAAGGAAAATTATCCAAAGCATGGCTAGTCTGGGAAGTAAGACTAATATAGAAGTAAAGACTGTGAAAGGAGGAGAGGTGGACTTTAGAATGGGGCGTGGAAGGTTAATACCATAGACCTGATGCTACCCTCTCAAGTAAAAGGTCGCGGAGAGGTTGACACAGACTCGCCTACCCCTTGTAGGAAAGCTTGGGTGGAGAATGGGGAAAGGCTCTACTAGAAACTCTAATTAAGGTTAATTTAGGCTACATTTTAGAGATGAGCTTTAGGACCCCACCCCCCCCTCCCTGAATGGAGATTTCAAACTAGCCAGCTTGACCGCAGAGGTCGCAGAAATGGATGAAACAGTATCTGGTGACACAAATACGAGTGCTGTGGGAGGAGCAGCACAAGATCTTCAGTCGAGTACCCAGTGCATAGAGCAGGCTGAGAATGACACAGAAGGGAATATAGTGCCACAGGCATGCTCATTGAAAAACGGGCGTACTACTGGGAATTAGTGATAATCGTTTTATGGAAAAGGGGGTACAATTCTATGTGGATAAGTTTAAATTTATAGGAGGAAACAGGAAAAGGGTACATAGGGTGGCTATAGGGAGGACAGTTTCAAATAAACCTCACGAAATAGAAGATTTAATGGAACTATCCAATCTGCCAAGAGTGAGACTGAAAATGAGATTCAGACTGGTGCCGCTGACGCCCATGAGATGTTTGGATCACTTAATTGCATGATTGAAGGCTTCTTTGAGCTACCCAATACATCTCAGACAATGGCCACAGGTGGGGGTAACCCCTGCCCTAGTATTAGCTTCAGTAACAGAGGGAACATTATAGCACCTTAGGCTCGTTGCATCATTGAAGTCTTCCTCTGCTCCCTCTTAGAAGCACAATCGGCTACAAACCTCTCGTGAATGCCGGGAAGTGGGTTAACTTCTTAGTGTCAAGGCCAGGGAAAATGTCCAAAGAGACACAAAAGGCTAGAGATGTACTACTGGGGAGCACAAAAGCAAAACCTGAAATGGGCGATACCGCAGAAGATAAATCTACTAAAGGAATACCTTCCTTTGACTTGGGGGTGAAAATCCAGTCTTAGAGAAAGAACTGAGAGAAGCCGCAGCACAGTCATAGGAACTGCGTTCTTTAAACGCCGGGACTAGAGAGACAAGAAAGTGCTGCAGGCCCAAACAACCTGAAGCATCTGTACCCAACTCCTTATGCAGCAGACCTCAACTCAACAAATTCAAGCACCCCTACCTCTTTACCTACATATAGTCAGGAAAATGCAGAGAGAAGGGAGATGGGACAAGAGATCGAATGAAAGGAACATAAGAGCATAATGATCAAAGCAGTCAGCAGAAGCTGGAATGTTAAGAGAATGGCAACATCCCTACCAGGCTGCACCAAATATTGGCCATGGTACAGAAATCTAGACCCCCAGGAGAGCGCAGGAGAGAAAGAATCTGAAGTTAGAAGGAAGCTGGAGGAAATTGCACAAAGAGTGTAAGCAAATTAGACATTCTGTATGAGGTTGAAGCCAAAGTGGAGGACTTGGTGATTTGCAAATCAGGCCATGATTAGAGTGAAGATGCCACTACCCAATAGATACGAGATACTCTGCTTTAGGGGAGTCTTCTCTGCCAGTTATATTTGGAAATCGGATGTGTAATACATGGGGTAATAGTCTCGATACAACTGGCAAACTGTACAACTGCGCTCTTCATGCAAATGTTGTCGTTTAATGGTGGGATGGTAGTAAAATTGTTAAAAACCAAAAAGAGATGCACAGGAGAGATTATTGCTCCTGCATCCAATAGCTCACCCTTTTCAGCCTTTTACTCAGCCTTCACCCGGTGTTCCTAAGCTGTCGTTAGGGCCTGGATCCCTAAGTCTCCCTAAATTAGTTACCTGCCTACATTTACAAGTCACCATGATTTCGCAAAGTTTATGAGGTCCCTTGCCTCCGGTCAAGTGGACTACATGGAGGAGTTTACGCAGGGAAACTTGTAGTCAAACATTTGTCAAAGATCTAACCCTGCTTTCAAACCTACGTTGGCTTATAACTCCTCCCAATGGTATGACATTAAGGCATACCTGTGTCCTCAATGAAAGGCTATTCCCCGCACAAAGGACACTGAGGACCTCCAGTCTTCAAATAGTCATGCTTGACACCTTTACTTCTTCTAAAACCATAAATGTCTCTCTCATCAAGCATCACTCTGTAGCATTCTCATATTTCAGTATGGTGCATTTAATGGAATGGCCGAGGAATGTTTCATTCATAGTTAATACATGCTCCATATGTATAACTGCTTGCCATATTGTTACCCTTAAAATGTCCTTCTGCCCCCCTTAAATTGTATTTTACTTTGCCTTTTAGTTGTTACTGTTGTACCATGCATCAAAATGCCTTTTATTTTTAGGTCTAACCTATGACACCGTTGTAATTGTCTTGCCATAAATATTGGAAGGGCGAGATTTTGATCGATACCTTATATCTATTGATCTAAACCTCGATCTGGTCGACTGAACCTTTGTTGCCTGTCTTTAAGGTCGAAGTACATCCATTTCCAAGTTAGTTCACCCAATAAAGGACTCTACTCCCAAAGATCACAAACAACTTCTAGCTTTCAAAAGTTTATTGTAAAGATATGATAAGCTGCAAATACAGGCATCTCAGAATGAGATTCACGAGATACACAGGTCCAATTACATACATGTGCTCTCGGAAAGCCCTCAGACGAGCAACGGAAATCACTAACACAAGTTCTAAGAATAATAAAGCTATCAGCATTGACGCATATCTCTCCTTCATTTAAGTTGGAAGAAAACGCACAGGTTAGGCTGTCCCTACCCTGCTCTAGATGGTATCCCTACTTAACCAAGTCCCAACCTAAATAAAGGTGTCAGCAGTGAATGACCCCCAAGGGAAGTCACTCACTCTAAGTCTCTTGGTGAAAACCTATAGTTCTCCAGTCATGACCCCTCTCTGCCTACCCATCCGCTCTCTAAAGGGTCCTCAGGTATCTGCTCTAACTCCACCCAGGGGTGCTGTCCCTAATACAAAACAGTCAACAACATTTGAGACGCCCCTTTCGAGACGCCCCTCACGTGGTGTAGCTTCTGGCTTTTTCCATGATGCTTTGTATTGGGCCTCATACGTTAGAGTTGACCTTGCTTCTCAGACTCTTCTCCGGCCCGCTGATACCCCTCAAACATTCCGGAACCCTCCTCCATGTCTGGGCCGTCTACTGAACAGACCTCTATTCATTCATTATAATTGGATCCCCCCTTTTCCTTTGCAGACAGATATCTGCAGCCAAGAACCCAACTCTCATAGACTTCCAAAAAGGCTTGCAACATTTCTCAGCCCAGACATGTACGTGTAAATCAACGTTAAAACATTTCAGGCCTACAATATTTCTCATAATGATTATAGCATTCAACTTCTTCATTAATTAAAGCATGTTAATACTCTTATTCTATTATTCAGTAAACATTTTTATAAATCCTGGCCCATTAATGCAATGACCAAAAACATTAATACAATCTGTGTCGTGAAAAGAAACACCTTCCCTTTTAGCTCTGGCCCTGAGGCCTACCACATTCTGCTTTTAACCACCTACCATCTTACATTTTAACAGCTACACGACATGGATTCAGGAATAATCACATCTAATAAATCATATAGTGTCACACATTTCTGTATTAGTTCCACTTCTACTTAATCTCTATGTTAGCTATACATTTAGAATATAATTGCAGATACTATTAGCACTCATGGCATTTCTCCTCATGATTTGTGCTTACTACAGGTAAGTGTGATGTACTCATACATTTAGGTCAGTTTGCGCTCTCTCAGTTCCCCCCTTTGATGACCTCTCGGGGTCATCACTAACATTTAAACTGCAGTTATTGCTGGCATTCTCTGCGCTTCCAGAGCCCTCAGACTCCTGTACTGATTATCTTGTATGGCAGCCAGTCTCTGCAGCTGCTCTCTTTGGGCCCTTTCTGACCTTCTTGCTCTGTACCATTTGAATACCCTCACCAATCCCCACAATATGATCCCACAGATCAGTATTATGATGACAGGTTTTAGAATATACCACACAAAGCTTTTGCCTAAGGTGGAAATCCACCCACCAACTGCACTCATTCCATGGCCCACCTTTTCCCAGACATTTTCTTTACTCAAGTCTTCGATCTCCTTGTGAATATCAGTTATGTTCCTAATAACCTTCTCAAGGGGTTTTGAATTGTCTGGAATGTAAGTGCAACATTCCTGGACCTTCAAAGCCTTACAGACTCCGCCCTCTTTTGCTAGTAGGACATCTAATGCAAGACGGTTCTGAAGAACCATAGCCCTTATCGATTGCATCTCTCCTTCTACCAGCATTAAGGACTGAGCAGTGCTGGCAGACAACCTGTCGACAACTGTTGCCAGTCGTCTAATTTTAACATCATTAAGGATTACTCCCAAAAGAGGGAACATAGCTCCAAAGACATCTCCAACCATTTCTGCATCTCCTACATCTCTCCTTCCCCTCGAAGATGTCTTGCCCTCAATGATCACTAAGTCTTGTGCATGATATATTTTGGGGAAGACAATTGCTAAGTAACATGATCCATACCAGTTGTCAGGTAGTCTCACGTAGGCATTTCTTCCACATACAAAATACACATTTGGAATCACTTGCATTCCCTTCAGGAAATCTTTAGTATAGTACTCTATGTTGAAAGCATGTTCACAGTCGACTTCTCCAACGTATACATTTTCATAATACGTTTTGGCTCGATGAAGACATAGCTTTCCTCTCTGCGTTTTATCTAAAGCTATTGGACCACTACTACCCTTTCTCTTGTGTGCCTTTTCTTCCTCGGTCCAATCTGTTTTCCATTGTCCTGATTTTTTCAAAATCTTTTGTCTCCTGTAACGATCATCCACCTGCCCTATGAACTTCTTCTCGACTTCTGACACCTTGCATGTCAGGTTATTTCTACGGGCATGTGAAGTATCTAAGGTAATCCAAGGAATGAAGAACTTGGCCAATCTGTCTTCACTCTTCCAGTAATCCCATTTGTTCATCTGCTTATAATTTGGGACTTCTGGCAACACTGAATCATAATTGGAGAAATAGTATTCAAAACTATCTCTCTCATAAAATATACTAAGCAATAAGCTACATGTAATGCCATATGTCAGCGGGAGGTGATGATATCGAATTCCTTCATCTACAGACGCCGGCAACTGCATGCAGACGTAGCAATCCTTAACCTCCATGGCATCCACGTATTCATATAAGAGTTTAGCATAAGCATTTGACCTAAAGTCTCCTTGGGACTCATCTACGTGTAACCTGCGGGCTTCTGCAGCTAATAACGCTTTCTCTTGAGTGTTTTCCCCTTTTTCACCAGCAACAGTGGGTGTAAGCGTTTCTACAGATTTCACATCAGTTACCTTTGCCTCTTCCTCATGTCCCTTTACATAAGAAATTGTTACCACTAAAGCTATTAATATTATCACTCCTACTATTAGTGTACCTATTATACATTTAGCTCTGCGGTTCTGGGTGCCGGCCTCCATTTCGTCAGACAATATGGCTCTCTCTTATCTTAGCAAAAAGTTCTTTTCCTCTCGTTCCTTTACAGTCTCTTTTTAATCTTTTTGTCTTTAGAATCCACACAACTGGAAGCTGACAACCTTCTCCGCAAAAGTCCTTTCACAGTTCAAAAAGACAACCCTAACCCTTCTCCATCAACTCAAGGGTAGTTCCCTAAAATTCTCTGCTTCCTGGGCGCTAGGTAATCTTCTTTTTCTGGTTGCTTTATTTACAAAGTCCTTAACAGTCTACTATCAGATTTGTTGTTGCAGCTTCAATAGCATAGTTCAATATTTCCAACCGAAGATTGTGCTCTTCATGTGCTGTTATCGTTGTACCAAAGTCGGGGAATTGCAATTCTGAAAGAAACATGTGTTTTAACTTGCTGAGGCGGGGAGGTCTGGGGAGCATGAATGTTAGTGACCCTTCTTGTTCGACACCGGGTACCAACAGTCGTATTTCCACGGTGATAATGGGCTCAGAACTGGACACCACCACCGCTCGGATCCTCCCTGTCTCCGGTTTCACAGACATTTGTCACCAGATATGTCCACTCAGGTGTGGAGTATCTTCTGTTAGGCACACGCACTCTTCTTGACCTTCTTCGGTCCGGTGCTTCAGCGCCCTGAGCACCTTCTTCCGGGTCTGAGTCTTCTGATATCGGAGGAAGGGTTACTTCTGGAGTTGACCTCAGGCTAGAGCTCCTTCTTTGCGGCCAATTTGCTTCTCCACGTGCCCTTCTACTCCTTCTCCTTCTTGTCTGTTCTCTCTCTCTCTCAGACCTGTCTGTGTCTGACTCGTACTCCCAGCTACTTTCTCCTTCTGTAGCGTCGTCTGTTTCACTGTTGTACTGACCGTCCTCAGCTTGGTCAGACTCTTCCCCTGCTTCCGCTGGCACCTCTACAGCTTGGCTAGCCCCCTCTATGGCTTCTCGGTCCTCTGCTGGACGTCTATCCGAGAGAGGAGCTGTTTCTTCCAGAGGTGCTGGAACCCTTCGCGTATGTGACGCGTGGATCCAATTGGGCAGGCCTCCCACCTTTACAGCTGTGTTGGTGATCAGAATGATCTGGAAGGGCCCACGCCAACGAACATCCAAACAGCTTCTTCTCACGTGTTTTTTCACCAGGACCCAGTCCCCAGGGTACAGGTCATGGCACGGGCCCTGGCACGCTGGAACCTCGGCAGCCTGCACCTGAAGGGACACAGAACGAATGGCATCAGACAGCCCCTTACAATAGTCCAGGATCATATCATCTGTGATATTTAACAGTGCAGCAGTTGGGACAGATGGCAGCCTCATTGCTCTCCCCATTAACACCTCATGTGGTGACAACCCTGTTCTTCTGTCTGGGGTACTACGAAGGCTCATGAGGACCAATGGCAGGGCGTCAGGCCAACTCAGGGTCGTTGAGGAGCACACTTTCGCTATCCTGGCCTTGATCGTGCCATTGATCTGCTCCACAATCCCTGAGGCTTCTGGTCGGTAACTGCAATGCAACTTCTGATCAATATTTAGCGCTACACAAATCATCTTCACAAGCTCGCTGTTAAAATGCGTTCCCCTATCTGATTCCAAAAAGGCCGGCACCCCGAAGCGCGGGATGAGTTCCCTAAGCAGTAACTTGGCCACGGTGAGGGTGTCGCACCTACGTGTAGGGTATGCCTCAACCCATCTGGAGAACACACAAACAACCACTAGGACATAGCGGAGGCGGTTGCACCTTGGCATTTCAATGAAATCTATCTGCATTCGATTGAATGGACCTCCAGACCTTCCTATGTGACTTAGTGTAACTGGTGTTCTTTTTCCTACGTTCAGCTGCTGACAGGTCACACAACGCTGGCACACTGCTTCTGCTGCTATTCTAAACTTAGGATTGTACCAAGTCTGTCTAAACACTCTCAGCATAGCATCTCTCCCTAAGTGTACGGGACCATGTATGAGTCTGGCCATTGGACTCACCATCTCATTGGGCAACACTGCTCTGCCGTCTGCTGAGACCCAAAAATGGGACTCACCCATTACACATCCTGCCTTTTCCCATGTTTCCTTTTCAATATCAGGAGCATTTTCTTGCATGTTTGACAGTTCATCCCAAGTATCAACAGTTTCCAATATCATGGCTAATTCAGTTCTTACATTTATTCCGCCCACTTCCACCTCTGTGAAAGAGTACCCTTGCTCCGCGCAATACCGCGCAACTTCATCTGCATATCTATTGCCTTTTGAAACAAAGTCCTCATTTCTGGTATGTGCGGTGCACTTTACAACTGCGATACCTGCTGGGCATTGCAACGCCTCTAACAACAGGCGCACAAACTCTCCATTGCGAATGGGAGAGCCTGAAGAGGTCATGAACCCTCTTTGAGACCATAACTGCCCGTAATCATGAACTACCCCATAACCATATTGGCTGTCGGTGTATATGGTGACTCGAATTTGATTGCTTGCTAAGCAAGCACGTGTCAGGGCAATAATCTCGGCTACCTGAGCGGAGTGTACTCCTTCCAGGCACCCAGCTTCCACAACTCCAGTAATTGTACAAACAGCGTAAGCTGCTCTCAACTGCCCAACTTCGTCTCTTACACATGAGCCATCGACAAAGAAAATTTCATCTGGGTCGGTCAGTGGCTCATCTACGATGTCGGGTCTGGGTTTGGTGCATAGTTCAGTCACATCGAGGCAGTCATGGTCTGTACATTCATCATCATCCTCGATATCATTTGGAAGTGGCATCAAGGTGGCAGGGTTCAAAACAGAGCATCTCTTGAGGGTCACATTCTCTGCAGCAAGAATAACTTGCTCATATCGCGTGAGCCTGCTGTTGGTCAGATGCTGTGTTTTGGTCCTGGTCATCAACAGTTCAACAGAATGGGGCACGCACACCTCTAACGGGTGCCCCATGACGATATTTTCACATCTTTCAATGCTGACACCCGTTGCAGCAACGGATTTGAGACATCCGGGCAACGCTGCGGCTACTGGGTCTAAAGTAGCCGAGAAATAAGCAACTGGTCTACGGGCATTCCCATGGATTTGGACTAACACAGACAACGCACAACCCTCTCTCTCACAACAGTAAAGAAAAAATTGTTTATTGTAATCAGGCATTCCCAATGCCGGAGCACGACACAGGTCCTCTCGCAGCTGTAAGAATGCCATCAAACAGTCTTTGTCCCATGGTACCGGATCGCTCACCTCCTTGTGCGTCAGTTTTTGCAAGGGTTTTGCTTTCAGTGAAAAGTTCGCGATCCACTGTCGGCAATAACCCACCATCCCTAGAAACATCCAGACCTCTCTCTGTGTCTTAGGCGCATTCATTTTCATGATCGCCTCTATCCTGTCTGGTGACACCTTTCGTTTGCCTTTCTCTATTCTGTGTCCTAAGTACTGCACTTCTGTCAGGCAGTACTGCAATTTTCCCGGGGACACCTTGTGCCCATTGGCAGCTAGGTGATTTAACAAAGCAATGGAGTCCTCCCTGCAAGCTTCTTCTGTTTCTGACGCCACGAGGAGGTCGTCTATGTACTGGACCAGAACGGACTTCTGGGGCAGCACTAGACTTTCAAGATTTTTCTTCAAAAGCTGGTTAAAGATCGATGGACTCTCTGTATACCCCTGAGGGATACGACACCATGTTAGGACGCGATTTTCCAGCTTAAATGCGAAAAGAAAATGGCTTTCTTCGTCCAGAGGGATCGAAAAGAAAGCCTGACAAAGATCGATCACTGTGAACCACTCTGCTTGAAATGGAATCTGAAACAGTATCACTGATGGATTCGGTACCACTGGACAACACGAAACGACTATGTTATTAATCTTTCGAAGGTCCTGCACTATCCGAAATTTCCCATTTGGTTTCTGCAGACCCATAATTGGGGAGTTGCATGGACTACCCACGATTTCTTTCAGTATTCCCTGTTTAATCATGGACTCGATCACGGGTTTTATGCCTGCAATCGTTTCTGGAGTCAATTTATATTGGGGTGTTCTTGGGAACTCAGCATGCGGTTTCACTACAATTTTCACTGGGTCCACCCCTTTGACCAAACCTATCTCTTCCCCAGTGAAATCCCATACTTCTGGTGCCACTGTCTCTCTCAAGTCCCAGGGGAGCTCATCTACTGTCAAAGTAGGATACAGCTCCACGCATATTCTTGAGTTTGCAACTTTGAAATCTGCGTCATCATCATTGGTCAATACCTCCACTCCCTGAGGTGTACAGTATATTGTACAATTCAATTTACACAACAGGTCTCTCCCTAGCAGACACACAGGGCTTGAATCGCAAACCACAAATTGGTGCTCATCGCTGTACTTCCCTATTTTCACCTGTACCGGTTCTGTCAATTGGCTGGTTATTCTCCTATTTGCGACCCCTACCACTTGTATGGTCTCTCCAGACATGGGCAGGTCTGGAACTGCAGCTGATCTGATCGTGGATCTAGTGGCTCCTGTGTCCACCAGAAATGTCGTAGGGCACCCTGCTACTTCTGCTTCCACATAGGGTCCCCTCTGGTCCACCTCCAAGGCTGCCCCAAGGGTGCAGTCTTCTCTTTCCACTCTCTGTCCGGTTAATGGGTCCACATAATAGCACTCTTCACCTTCCACAAACAGGGGCATTTGTCTATAGGTCTTACCCACAGTCCCTACTCGAGGAGGCTGCGGGAACTGGGCTCGGGGAGGAGCCCCCCCCCCTTTGAGCACCTTTCCTTGGTATGGCGTCACCCCTCTTGTAGGTGCGCTCTGGACCTCTTCCTCCTCTATCTCTTGTTCTCCTATCTCTACATTGTAGGGACACTCGCGTTTCCAATGCCCCACCTCGTTACACTGGTGGCACCTAGTCGTTTTCTTCAAAGCAGCTATGTCTATTCTGGGTCTAAAGGTAGAACTCTCCTCATTGCCCTTGTTCTGACTGTACTGCTTCTTTCCTCCTGTACCTGTTCCTTGCTGCTGTTGCTGCGGTCCCCCCTTTCCTGCTGCCTGCATCTGTACCACCATCAACTTTTCCTTTAGTTTCTTAGCCTTGGAGTCTATCTCATCACAGCAGTACCTGGCATATCTCAGTATTTCATCTAGGGGTTTACTTTGCCAACAAATCGAGTGTTGCTGAATCATCAAACTAATATCCGGTCTCAGTCCCAGGACGAACTTGGACACAAATTGCCCTATGTCCTTTGGATCCATTACATCCAAGCCGCTATACTGTTTAAACGCCTTCAGCAATCTCTCGTAATATTCGTGGACTGTCTCTTTGGGTTCCTGTCTGGTTCGGTCTATTCTGACCCAATCTATGTCTTGCATTGGCACTTTCTCTTTCAGCCAAGTCATCACTCTCTCGAATTTTGCCATCACAATCTCGGACGGCCCATTAGTCTTAGCATCTCTCTCTGGCTCCGTTGTGGGCCACTCAGCGCTAACCTTGCATGCTGTCCACAGATCTCCTGGTACTACAATGTCAAACAGCGTGTTCAGATCTATCCATAGGACCTTTGAGATTTTTACAAACCTCTCGACTTGCTTGTACCACTCCACAGGGTTTTCCCGCAATTTGGGGAAGGAGGTGGTAAAAGCAGCTAAATCTCCCCTACTCCAAGGGACATGCACATAGTTCCCATTTGCGACTTCCCGCAAAGGGTATGCTTCTATTCCCTGCAGTCCTGGTGTCATACCAAGCGTGCTTCTCCTGCCGGTCCCTTTCTTGGACCACCTCTCTTCCCACTTATCTAGTGCCCTCCATGTCCTTATTCCAGCGATCAGTTCCCTTATGTGCGTTTTCAGCCCAATCGTTCTCCTCTCATCTAGGTCTCGATCTGTATAATGTAGCCTGTGGTTACCCTGTAATGCTTTGGTTCTGGACAGATCCACCATATATTTGCCTGCTAGTTCGACTAACTTCTCATGGACTGCTCTCGCCTTTCGAGTGATGTCCTTTGCCATATACAGTATTTCATCCTGTTCATACATTTCCATTCTTTCTAAAGGCAGGGTACCATCTACCATGTCATCCAGGTCTGACCTTAAGCTGGCGACATCAAGTCTCTTGGCTTTTATCTCAGCTCGCAATATGTCTTTCGAAGGGGGCTCACTGGTCTCCCTACCATCCCAACTTCGAGCTCTGCGTTTGGGCTCGGGAGAGTTAATGGGTGCCCTCCCTTGCTCCCATCTCTCCAGGTCCCATGCTCGGCCATCCGATCTTGGAAGGTGATGGAACACGGGCCTGTTACCCCTACTCTTACTCTGCCCACTCTCTTCTTCTTCTCTCCTCTCACCGTACACCTCTCTGTGATTTTCCCTCTGGTCGCTACTCTCCCTTTGCCTCGTATCGCTCAGTATCCGATACGATCCTTCCTGGTTCCCCATATTCCCTGGGCTGCGCTCATTTCCGTCATCACAGGGTCTATGGTGCGACCTCTCACAACTCCCATTCTGTTCTCTGGTGCCAGGCACACAGTGTGGACACTTAAAGCTGTTTCTGTACTCTTGTGCTCTCCTCTCCCCTTCACTGAGTATTGGGCGCGCCACCCCTCCACTCCCGGGGCCCCCGTTTTCCAGGTCTGTTCTATCTCCACTCCGGGCCCAATGGGTGACTCCCCTACTCTCTCTCTCTCTACAGTCCCACTCCGGGCTACTCTCCCCAGCCCCGCAGTGAGTCCGAGCTCGGCTGTCCTGACTTTCCCTTTCAGCTTCCGCAGCTATGATGTTCTTTTGAGCCTTCACTGCCTCATCCCACTGCTTCATGTACTCATTTAGCTCTTGAAAGGATTTTCGTCCAGATCCCCTCAGATCCACTGGCCATCTAGGGCCCCCAGGATCTCCTCCTGGGTCCCCTGCTGTGTGCATCGGAGTGCTCCATTCTCTTGGTATCGGCATCTGACTTGGGGAATTAATCGTATCGTTCCTCCTTGCCTTCTCTGCTCTTTCTCTGTCCTTCCGTACCCGTTCTTCCCCTCCTGCTCTCTCTTGGTCATATATCGATATTATAGGACCTATGGTAACAGGTACCTGTAGTGCATCTGGTAATGGGTAGGATGTGGCGCTTTCCGTTTCCGGCGCTCTTTGTACCACAAACCTCCCGACTACCTGTTGCACCTGACTAGGCTGGGACAACTCTTTCTTTGCCTCAGGATCCCACTCTGAACTGGGAAGCGGTCTATGCTCTCCTGTATTGCCCCCCTTTTCTCCTTCTGTATGCTCGACCTCTCCCCCTGCTCTATTATACGGGGGTGGCCTGTCTGTCAATAATCTGTTTATCAGGCTGTCCTCTGTTTCGCTCTCATCATCTTCTTCTAGGGGGCTTTTATTTACGGGCACCTCTAATACTGGGTACAGTTTATTTACTTCCAGGTTATGCACTCTCCATCTTTTAGCATCCGCATCCCACCTGGCATCCTGCACTGCCCTTACCGATCGTTTCACCCTTTCTTGTCGTCTGTTCATATTCTTTTCATGCGCTGCCCTAATCCATGCTTCAAGGGCTTCAAACTGGGTCGGTCTAGGCAAGGGTCTTATTGAGGTCATGACTGATTTTAATCGATGTAACACCTCTAATCTGAACGTCCCGTACTTCGGGAACGTCAGTTCCTCATTTCCTTCCGTAATCTTACTCCATTCTGATATCCAGAGGATCGTATGCAACCCAACATTCACTGCCATGTAACGAGCTGGCGTACCCTCCGGCGGGGCTTCTTCCCCTTCATACGATCCCCGCTTCTCTTTTTTAAACACCGCTTTCAACCATTTAAAACACTTCATAATTATGCGCACAATATCCAGCCTCGCTACTCTGTTTACTTCCTGATGACAATCCACCAATCCTGTCGCGGCTTTGCTGACTTGGCCTATCGCAGCGCGGTCTTTCTCCGGTCGGCCAATCACGTCGCGACCCTGTCTGACGTCTTTGCTAGCTGGCCTATCACAGCGCGGTCTTTCTCCGGTCGGCCAATCACGTCGCGACACTTTCTGACGTCACTTTTCTCCGCTTCGCAGCAGCACCCCTCCTTTCTCAACTCGTCTCCCGGTTATGCATGCGTCCCATTCATACACCGAAAAATGACTACTTCCGACCAAGCGGTCACTTCTCTCGACTGTACGTCCACAGTCTATCTGTAATTGTCAACACAACTGCTCTCTGATAGGTTGCTTACACACACAGTAACTTCCGACCAGCGTCCGTTACTCACGCACTCACTCTTACGTTCCCCCTATCTCGGTCTTTCGGGTGATCAATGGTACCTCATGACCCCCTTCACACTAGTTGACAATTACTCTGGGTGTCCGATACACCCGAACCACTTAAGCTCTCCTTGAACTTAAGATTTCCACCGGTTGCGCGCGCTCACAACCTGTTCCACAGTCACTCTACAGACATTCAACTCCGCCAGACATTACAACATAGATACAATACAAAACACCGCAATCTAACACGCATAACCCTTTATACTCACTCTCGACCGATACTGCTGCTTTTTCTGTCTCACGTCATCCGGATCTTCTTCGGCGGGCTGTTCTTCCGATCATCGATTTCTAGGGGCCTTGGGGTAAGCTAACCTGGCCTAGGTTACCGTCCTCAAGAAGGCAACCATCCTCTATAGCTACCAACTGGAAGGGCGAGATTTTGATCGATACCTTATATCTATTGATCTAAACCTCGATCTGGTCGACTGAACCTTTGTTGCCTGTCTTTAAGGTCGAAGTACATCCATTTCCAAGTTAGTTCACCCAATAAAGGACTCTACTCCCAAAGATCACAAACAACTTCTAGCTTTCAAAAGTTTATTGTAAAGATATGATAAGCTGCAAATACAGGCATCTCAGAATGAGATTCACGAGATACACAGGTCCAATTACATACATGTGCTCTCGGAAAGCCCTCAGACGAGCAACGGAAATCACTAACACAAGTTCTAAGAATAATAAAGCTATCAGCATTGACGCATATCTCTCCTTCATTTAAGTTGGAAGAAAACGCACAGGTTAGGCTGTCCCTACCCTGCTCTAGATGGTATCCCTACTTAACCAAGTCCCAACCTAAATAAAGGTGTCAGCAGTGAATGACCCCCAAGGGAAGTCACTCACTCTAAGTCTCTTGGTGAAAACCTATAGTTCTCCAGTCATGACCCCTCTCTGCCTACCCATCCGCTCTCTAAAGGGTCCTCAGGTATCTGCTCTAACTCCACCCAGGGGTGCTGTCCCTAATACAAAACAGTCAACAACATTTGAGACGCCCCTTTCGAGACGCCCCTCACGTGGTGTAGCTTCTGGCTTTTTCCATGATGCTTTGTATTGGGCCTCATACGTTAGAGTTGACCTTGCTTCTCAGACTCTTCTCCGGCCCGCTGATACCCCTCAAACATTCCGGAACCCTCCTCCATGTCTGGGCCGTCTACTGAACAGACCTCTATTCATTCATTATAATTGGATCCCCCCTTTTCCTTTGCAGACAGATATCTGCAGCCAAGAACCCAACTCTCATAGACTTCCAAAAAGGCTTGCAACATTTCTCAGCCCAGACATGTACGTGTAAATCAACGTTAAAACATTTCAGGCCTACAATATTTCTCATAATGATTATAGCATTCAACTTCTTCATTAATTAAAGCATGTTAATACTCTTATTCTATTATTCAGTAAACATTTTTATAAATCCTGGCCCATTAATGCAATGACCAAAAACATTAATACAATCTGTGTCGTGAAAAGAAACACCTTCCCTTTTAGCTCTGGCCCTGAGGCCTACCACATTCTGCTTTTAACCACCTACCATCTTACATTTTAACAGCTACACGACATGGATTCAGGAATAATCACATCTAATAAATCATATAGTGTCACACATTTCTGTATTAGTTCCACTTCTACTTAATCTCTATGTTAGCTATACATTTAGAATATAATTGCAGATACTATTAGCACTCATGGCATTTCTCCTCATGATTTGTGCTTACTACAGGTAAGTGTGATGTACTCATACATTTAGGTCAGTTTGCGCTCTCTCAATATCTATACATAAAAAACGTTTGGAGGGGCTTTTCATCCGCAGGCCTCATCCAATGGTCTGTTAAATTGTCATTCACATTTTGATTCCGCCCCACATCAGTGTATTTTTAGTTTAATATTTTTATTGAAAATGTTTCAATAAGAATTGTAGCCACATCGAGGAGGCGGCATGTTTTCTTTTTTTCTTTTTATATTTGTGGCACATGCTTACAGAAAGAATAAAATTGCACCAGCTTGCCAAGGCCACGCTTATTGGCTTTGCCAGTGCTTGTTTGCTTTTGCGTCTATGTTGTTACTCTTCTTCTTCCTTACAGAGTGCTCTGACGCCCTCCGGGTATTGTCAGTGCTACATAAAACTACAAATTAAATAATTACAAATAACTAACATTTTAAACCCTGCGAGCACATTTGATTAAAGCTCTCTTCCAACTCTGTTTTCAATATTCTTTTTAGCCTTCGTGTTTTCCTGAGCACAATTTGTGCAATGAAAGTATTAATGCCAGGGAAATCATATCAATCATCTGTAGGATTCCAGCTTGCAAAATTAGCATTTCTAAAGTCTTTTTTAATGTGAATCAGCATTTGACGCTCATCAGGGCTAATTATTCTGCTTCTGATAAGCAAAATATGCAAATGTTCTGTCAAAGTCAAATGCATGAATCCGAATACCTGCTTTCCCGCAGTCGAACCTTGATACCTCTTCTCGTCGTCGTACATTCATCCCCTACCGCATAATGACTTGTTTTTTCAAGATTTTGTAGCGCTCGCCATTACTAGTTAGGGTGTCGTGGCGCTGAGAAACCTACTGTTTGGTAAAGACTAAGGAAGAAGAGACCATGATAGTAGTTCCAGATTGAAAATCATTGTTTTAACGTTTGAGACGTTTTCTAAATATAAAAATAATTGGACCGTGGGGGTAGGGGTGTCAGCCAGGCCTACGCTACCCTCTCTAATAATAATAAAGATTAATTTTATTAAAGCAGAGTCGGCCCCAGTCAATGCTGATACGATCTTTAATTTTGAAGTCTCTTCGAGGTTCCCTTTCATTGTATTAATGCAGCTGTGTCCAAACTGGTCTTCCTCTTCGACAACCAGCCCCACGGATTGGCTCTTAGCCTCCGCACGTGGTTGGTGAAACGGCAGTAATAGTTATCAAAATATATCCTCCTATCTGTGTGTGTTCTCACTCCTACCTTTAAAGAAGCTAAGATGCTGACCGAGAGGAGGCCGGGCCTGGTCGCCTGTCGACGTCATGAGAGATGTGTTGCATCACGTCCCATGTGAAGTCATCACATTCGCAGTCGTGCCAAGTACCACGCATCAGGCGTTAGACTGACGCATTTCAGTGTTGTGATCCGCATTACCGCACCGAAATGGAGTCACACATTTACAGCGCCTCCTCATCTGTCATGCTGGATTTCTGTTAGCACCACTGTCAGGAAGCTGGTTGCAGCGCGCGATCCACACTCCTTGCGGCAGGATTGAGGCTGCTGACTCAGCTCGCACTGAATTGACTTAGGCAGGCAGGCTGAAGCTATAGCGTAACAAAATTAGTTAACTGACACGCTGGCACTGCGCCCGGGCACTAAGATTCTCTGTGACTGTTCATGTGACATGACGAGTGGGCCATATGCAAAATGGTGAATTGCAAATACTGAGACATGCAGGAGCCGATAGACACTCTCATGAGTGATTGAAAAAATTGGCGGGGATTGCCCGGCCGCGCAGACACTACTTTAAGTTAGTCAGCGCCCCGACTGCTGCTAGCACTGCCGGCCGGGCTTTTTTGACTTCCACTGTCTATCTGTGCAATCAATATATGTGACACTATCGGCCCGCAGTGGCGACCCAACTGCTTGGGTGCTGCCAGCATGGAACCAGAGAGCTGGAGTTTTGAATAGGAAGCAATAAATACCGTCTTTCCCCGTGCACATCCTCCTACTGTTTAAAACATATCGGGCAAATAACTAAGTGACAAACACATACCTGGCAACTCACACAGTGCCACAGTGTGACACACGATATCGGCTCCCATCACACAGTCACCCGGTGAGCAGCCGATTTCACACTATGGCAGGGAAAAAGAGCTGAAAACCACTGTAAATAGTGGTTTTCCAGCTCGATTTTAAGAGGCTTTGAACTGCCGATGTCCATTAAGGGGTGTGAAAACACCCCAGGACATCGGCACCAGCCTCAGTAAGCTTTTTAGGTCTCGGGACCTATAAGCTGCGAAGCAGCTTCCGGTCCGGAGAATTAATGTTACTTAGTAGGGCTTCAGAACCCGCCTCCCTGCTCTGTCTCTCCACCATTGGCTGGCTTCCTAAACGGAGGCCAGACATTGGAGGAGAGAGCCGTCCCTCCAAAGAAGCCCCGTCTTTTTCGGATTTGGGGGCGTAAGTTTTGCTGTTCTTTAGACAGTGACGTCGTCCGTCACTCAGCACAGCAAAACACGCCCCCAAATCCGAAAAATGTCGTAAGCTTTGTGGCCGCCATTGTTGTCCAGCCGGCGCTGAGTAAGGTGATGCTGCCGCTTTCCACCCACACTAGAGCCGCTTCCTGTGCTCTGACGCGGACACGGGCAGTCAGGTAAGTTTTCTTTTTTTTTTAATGTATTTTTTAACCCCCCGCGCCAGTCCCATCCCCCCGCGAGTCCCGTCCCCCGCGTGTCCCGTCCCCCTGCGCGTCCCGTCCCCCTGCGCGAGTCTTGTCCCCCCTGCGAGTTGTAAGAAAAGTTCGCCCATTTAAGGCTTGTTCCCCTCGTCGCTCTGGTCTGTGCCCACCATCCCTAATATGTGTCCGGCATCTTTGTTCTGTGCCCCCCCTCCCCCCATGCTCGCTTGTCGGCCCCGTGCCTGCGCTTCGCATCTTCACCCAGCGACCGCCTCCTTCATGGTAGTTATTCACCCTGCTGGCTGCTTCCGCTATCTGGAGTCCCCCATTTTAGTTAGTGCCCTACCGGTACCACTCTCCCCACCACCCTCCCCATGGTCCTGCCCTGGCCCAGTGTCCTTTCTCTCCTCCGTCACTCCACGCCCCCCACCCCCTCCTTTCCCCGCACGTCTTTGTCTTAGAGGGGAGACCTGCTCAGATTTCTCTGCAGATTGCGCCGTGTCTCCCTGCTCAGATTTCTCTGCAGATTGCGCCGTGTCTTCTTTCTGCTTCTATTGTGTTGGTGTTGTTGATTTGCTGGGGGAATTCAGACCACTTGGTTATGTCATTATTAAGGGGAATTAACGGGGGTGGTACGTATTTGGGGAGATCCCTGGAGTAGGCGTGATACGGAGTGGGATTTCGGTGGGTGACACACAGGGGGCGACAGGCGGGGGTGGGTGGCGTGTTATCATGGGGGGGGCGGGGGGGCATGCGCGAAGCTCCCGCATGACTTGGTGTGTAGTCGGAGATCCTGTATATGTATGCACAGCGCAGGCGTATTGTGGAAGTTAGGTACAAAAAATCAAGACGGACCTGACGACTTTTTTTTTTTTATTTGTCCTCAATAGTCTGCATATCCAATATTGTTAATTCGATATTCAGGGTGCATGCCGTTTGTCTGGTGGTCTGTCTGCGGCGTTCTGTTGATGCTTTGGTACTGTGCAGGGGAAGGGGTCGCTGCGGCCACTTAACAAATAGGGCTACTTACGAGGCACTGGGCTAGATCAGGGAGTGTGTTTTCATGCTGCTGATATTTTTGTTTATTCTGTTCTGAGTTTTACAGTGTATGGCTTGGTCAGTCTTTTATCTTTGAGTACTACCTTGCTGGTTCGGAATATACAGATTAAAGTCACTTGCCCACTAAACATTTCAAGGATTATAGTGCATGGAAGTCTGTTGGTAGCTGTATTAGAAACTGCATTTAATTTCATTACCGCTTTCTGGTTGTGGCACCCCTGTCACGAGAAAACACAATCTCTGCACTATTGTGTTACATTACTGCAGTTGAGTTGTGATGTCGCCACGCCTGCATCAGGAGGTATACGTGTGAAGAGCAGCTCCACCAATAGAAACCAAGCTGAGCCTTTAATGATTAAAGGGATACGTAGCTTTCTCTGTCTTCTGGGATTCCTTCGCTGAACATTCAGTCATTTTCTGTGAATTTAAGGGTACAGTTATTCTGTTGTCTCGTTAGCGCATTGCAGGAGTTCGGTAGAGAGGGCAGGAAGGAATCTATCTGCATACACCCACACATTGTAAATCACAAAGCTAGTTCTGAAGTAGAATTTGGCCTTATGGCCAGAGCTGCTGACTTTGGACTTGGACAACGAGGTTCCATTCCTGGCTTTAGCTCAACAACCTGTGATTCTGGGCAAATTACTTAATCTCCCTGCGCTTTAAAACAGAGAGTAATATAATCTGGTGCTCATGCAAAGCGCTGTAAGGACCCTGGGCTAAATTTGCGCTATAAAAAAATCAATAAATCCGATGTTTGGGCTTTGGTACCCCTGACATTGCTCGTCTACCCGTAGTCTAAAGCCAGTAGAAGTAACAGGAAGTATACTGGGCTGTTGCAACACTGTTTCCAAACTGTTCCTGTTGCTGGCTTAATGCCCCCATGTAAAGGCCGTCAGGATAGCTGAGTTTAATATTTACTGATGAAACATGCAGTGATCTCCAAGTCATTGAATTCGAATCTTGGCAAGGCTGGCTCTGACTTTCACCCTTCTGAGGTCGGTAAATTAGGTATCATTAAAGTGGGCGATAGTCACATCTATTGTTTACAGTATTTTAAAACGGAAGGAGTGTGGTATGAAGCGTTATATTAAGATTAATGTATTCTGCCATGCAATTCAATTGAATATTTTTATTATTAATGAAAATGGCCAAAAAATTATATATTTGAAGATTCAGTTTTTCAGCTGATGTGTACACAGCATCCTGCTCAGACGGTGCTGTTGTGTGCTACATGGTATTGACACTCTTCACACGGTCACATCGGGTGATGAGACATTTTTGCACGATGAACAGCCATGTGATTTGGAACACCTTACTGTTGGAAATGGGATCCCTGGCTGACCAGGGCTTTCGCCAAAGTCAGTCAGAGACCACCACCCCCAAGTCAGGGCAAGGGAGTTACACGCCAAGATAACCCCTACTCACCCTCTAGGTAACGTGGCGCGAGCAGCAAGGCTAAACTTGGAGGCGATGTAGGCTAAGTATTTGCGCACGCACCCCAGCAACAACAACCAAAGACCCACCACAAAGGAAACTCCACACAAGGTTATATAAAAATAGCCTTTGTATTACACCAAAACACATTAGATAAAACACACACTTTACAATGTGCCAGGGGCACGGGCAGAATTTACAGGGGATATGTACAAGACAGGGCCACCTGGGGCACTGTCAGGAATCAGAAGTAGCACTTTCAGAAATAATACTTTTGCATGTAAAATCACTGTAGCACAAAATAAAAATAGAGCACACAACCAGTCACTACTGGTAACAGGACCTCACTAGCACCACCTGTACTAGGGAGAAAACAACCACCTATGTATTACAATACCTGTAGGGGTGTAAAGACAAAACACATGATGCATTAATATTCAGAGGTGTAACCATAACATTGCGCAAAACTTAGATCAGTCACCACCTGTGACAGTCCCTGTGTCCCAATGTCAGGGCCTAAACGTAGCAGTTGCCCACAAAGTGCTGGGCAACTGGTGCAGGGAAAGTTTGGGCAACGTTGGAGCCTCTCTGGGCTCAAGAACCACCACTGTGGCACTGCGGAGCCTCTCTGGGCTCCTGGACACGAACTGGCCCTCCTGAGCCTCTCTCAGGCTCTTCCACAGAATGGGCACTCGAGCCTCTCTGGGGCTCGCAATGCAGAAGGGCTGGAGCCTCTCTGGGCTCCACCACGAGGGAATGGCACCCTCTGAGCCTCTCAGGGCTCAACACAAATAAATGCCCGGGCCCCCCACAGGGCCTAGAACAATGCTGCCCCCTTCGTTGGAGTCCCCCCTCTGGGGACTCGAAAACAAGACAAGGTCCCACGAGCCTCTCAGGACTCTAGTCACCGAAATGCCCCCAGAGCCTCTCGGGCTCACAGAACACAGAACGGGCTCTTCTCAGTGGAGCGGCCCTCCCTCAATGGGGCCGCTCGCAGGACACACGAACCCGCCCTCGCACTCACCGGCTGATCAGCTGGGCCGCGGGCGGGGCTCCTCTCCTCTCGTCCCGGGGCTCCAGGCACGACG
The DNA here is from genome assembly GCF_964261635.1 of Lissotriton helveticus. Lineage (NCBI taxonomy): Eukaryota > Metazoa > Chordata > Amphibia > Caudata > Salamandridae > Lissotriton > Lissotriton helveticus. The sequence continues at coordinate 1,629,187,687 of NC_136065.1, read as the reverse complement.
CGGCAGGCTCTGCTCCTCGAGAGCTCCCGCTCCTCGGGGCTCTCTGGACACTTCTCCCTGGGCTCTCCCTCACTTTGGGAGCCTGGGGAGGAAACGGGAAGACGCCGGCTTCTCTCTTCACCGGAGCGCGGGGTGGCCTCCCGTCCGCTTCCGGTTGCCTCTCTGTCTTGCCCCCGGCCTGCCTGACTTCCGGGTCGCGGCAGCGGGGCGGGACTTCCGGTCGGCCTCTCCGGGGCCGCGCTGTGATTGGTCGGCCGCCTTACCACTTCCGGGTCGCCGCGGGCAGCGCGGCGGCTCGCTTTTTAGGCAGGCAGGCGGGGGATGAATTTTACCGAGGGGTGGCCTCCCTCGTGGTAAATCACCAAAACGGGCCAAATCAAAGCGGCAATGAGCGGGGTGGCACCCACGCCGTCAAACCGCCACACAGGGCGATCAGATGCCGGGTGGGCACCGGCTGTGTTCTCAAAGCGCTAGCAGCACTAGAAACGACGGGCAGGCGCTCTCCAGCGCCACAGGATGAAAAGACAGCGCTCACAGCGCTAGGGCCAGAATAAAGCGCTTCCAAGCGCTATGCAGGGATTTCAGCGCTCCCCAGCGCTGAAGGGCAGAGAGCAGCGCTCTCAGGCTGTAGGCAAGGAGTCCTCAGTGCTCCCCAGCACTGGAGGACAGGACAAGGCTCCAGCAGGGGCTGGAGGCAGGCAGGGGGCAAGGCTGGGCCAGAGCCAGCACACTGGGTCTCCAGGCAGGGAGACACCCCAAGTGGCGGTCCTCCTGGCCCCAGCAGCAGCAACAGCCCCCTCTGGCAGGATCCAAAAGCAGAACAACTTCAGTGGGGACACAGCCCCATTTTTATACAGTGCATTCCTTTGTTCAAGGGTGCAGAGTGGGGGCGGAACCAGTCGCAGCTGGTTCTTGAGTACTCTGTTTACCTCAACCACCCTCTCTATTCACTGGCAGGGCTTGGGTCATTAGACACACCACAGGGGGGCGGAGCCAGCATTGTGTGGGGAAAACCCAGCCCATCCAGGACACAGGTACACTCCTCCCACACATCACTCATGCTAATCTCCCACTCACCACCGGGCAGACCCACCCAGACTTCCTGGAGCCTGGCATGCCAGCCAGCTCCAGCCAATCACACGCCAGCACCCTCACAGCACACGTACAGCCATGTCTAGAAATGATACTTCCCCGCTAGACACATACAAGCCGCACATACCGTTGCGCAGCATTCATTCTCACGAGTTCACACATACCAGACTCAAGCCTGTACACCCCACGCATCAGGAACTACCAGGGACACATACATTCCCCATGCATTCCTATGGGCGGGCAGGCCTAGCTCAGCACATGCACTCAGAGTGCGCACGCACTTTCCACTGGGACACAGTGAAAGTGCGCAGAATCCAAAAATCACCATCTCCAGGTCACCATTTCAAGCAAAAAGTCTAGGGGTGAACCTGCCCTAAGGGCCAAAGTCCAACATAACCCCCTTCCAGCCAAAACGCAGGGGAGACCAATCACCACCGTGATGGACTTCCCTGCTTGGGGCGATAGAACACGGACGCGGGCCCGCAACTGCAGGGACACCCTCCTGTTCTACGCCACGGTGAACCCATGGGATTCCTTCTCAACACACTGTCTGGACCAACTGGGCTACCCCACTGGTACTCCCAAGTTGTCCGCGGCCAGGACCAGGCCCTGGGCCACCCAGGTGCCACTGGTCCATGCCAATTCGCAGAGCGGGGGGTAGTAACCCCTGGCACATAGGAGCCATTTTCCACTCTTCCTGTCTGCAAGACAGGACTAGACTGCCACTGGTACTCCAGCCTAGGGCCTACAACCTCAGGCGGACCAGGAGTCTCGGGGAAGGCTCTCCTCCCCCTACCTCTTCTTCTAGGGTTCCTCCTCCTCCGACGAGGGGTACACCTAGAACGCCATTCCAACCCAGGGCTGATCCACTCAGGTTGCACCGGGGTCAGAGGTGGGCTCTCCCACCCTCTGCACCCCCTTCCAGAGGTCTGCCCTCTCCCACCTGGAGAAGTTCCTCTGGAAGAAGAACCGGTCAGGACACTGGTTACAGTCATCCTACCCTTCAGGTCAGGCTGATCCTGAACCTGGCCTTCCAACCTCCGGTCTAAAACCTTCGGTGGAACAATTGCCTGGCACTCCAGGACTTCTGGGGATTCACACACAATCCCCCTGAGGCTAACAAATGTCACATCTGTTGCGTGACTGTCTGTCTGGCGCAGATCTCCCGCCCTCTGTCCACCTGACAGTGCGTGACGATCCCCCAGACCAGAAGTGGCACCACCCGGGACACTACACGGGAACCTAGCCCAACTGGGTAGTCCCTGACCCACTGGTCCTTCCACTGGGGAACTCCCCCAATCACGCCTCACTCTGGACTCCTGTACCCTCCCTACCGGAGCGGTACTGCCAGACTCTAGAACCACATGAGCTCTGGTTACAGACGCTCCAGGTCCTCTACTCACTAGGAGATCTTCCTCAAATGGACTAACAGGACAGCCTAGGTCCCCAACCTGGTGTTCCCTCAAGAAACCATCCAAGTCCTGAGGCAGGGCTTCGGGCGTCTGGGGAACCTCGGTCTCCCCCTCACTCCTGCTCCACTGAGCCAGGCAGTGAGCCCCTACACCCTCCTCGCTATCCTGGGACCTAGCTGGGTTACACTGAGCCTCCTCCACCACGCTGGGCTGGAAGATACCTGAACCACTTCTTTTGGACTCACTCCCTAATGACTCTAGAAAACCTCTGGCCCTTTCCCAGCGGTCGGCTTCCCTTGCCAGTAACTCTGGATCAGTAAATCCAACTTGCAACAGGTGTTGGCGCAACTCTGGCAAACAACCACTGAGCACCTGCTCTTTGACAATAAGATCAAACAAGACTTCAAAATCAGAGTCAGTGTGAACCTCTACCCAAGCCCACAGTGTATCACAACATTCATCCTCAAAATCTACCCAAGACTGGTGAGACAGTTTCCTACTGTCCCTGAACTTCACCCTTAACTCCTCCTCTGGGGAAACAGGTACCAGACTGGGGGAACTGGGACTGGGATTTCCTACACTGAAATCTAAATAGCTGCCACCACTGGACCCAACCCTCCCTGGGGGATCCAGACACTCAACACTGCGCGCAGGGGACAGTCTACCCTCCAGAGCTACTTTGCCTCTGGTGGCGGCCCTCTCAGCCTCCTCTATCCTGTCCTGCGCTAAGACCCTCTCGGTCTCCAGCTGTTGCTTCTTAACCTCCAGCTGTTGCTTTCTAATGCCCAGCTGTGCCATAGCCTGGGCATGCTCCAACCTGAGCTTTTCTAAAGCCAGCTGGTGCTCCCTTTCTCTCCTCCTATCTTCCAGCTCCTCTGGGGACAGGTAAAGGGATGAAGCGCTGCCTCCTACGCTGGACCCAGCAAGGGACTCCCTATCTATGGGGTCTCTACTCTCTACTGGCGTCCCTGTGCTATCATTTTCTTCCTCCTCTTCTGAGTCTTCAGGGCTCCCCACAGACCCACCACCCTCCTGGTGTGAAGCCCGGGCCCTTTCCTCACTGCGCTCAAGATCCCACTGACCCTTTTGCCATAGGATCAGGCTGCTCCTAAGTTCAGACTGAGTGTCTGACTCATCCACCCCTATGTCTCTCTCTTCACAGAACCTTACCAACTCTCCCATACTGTATCTAAACAGATCACAGACGTCAAAAGCAGGCTCCATTCTGGCGGACGTTCTAGAGAAGAGATCACACAGGGAACCTAGGGGTCTGAGCTAACACAGGAGTACACAATTCACAAGGTATTCAGCAAGCTCTCTACCCCAGAGAACTCACACTCACTTGCCTAGTGCCACACACCATTCATCCACACAAAACCCCCCCCTCGGACTAGTAAGGCAGTTTCTACCACCCCTGATTTCTCAACCTGACCACATGTGACACAGGTACCAGACTCTGGGCGCGGGATAGGGGGACAAATGCACTGGACACAATTGCACAATGATACCTTCAGGAGAAGAAAATATGAAACTTCCAAAAAAAAACAATCCCCTAAAATGTGGTCATCTAAAATGCAGAGTTTTGTGGTGCAGCCAGCCGCCACTAAGGTACAAGGCAAACACAAATCCTTATCCCACCGCTGCCACCAATGTTGGAAATGGGATCCCTGGCTGACCAGGGCTTTCGCCAAAGTCAGTCAGAGACCACCACCCCCAAGTCAGGGCAAGGGAGTTACACGCCAAGATAACCCCTACTCACCCTCTAGGTAACGTGGCGCGAGCAGCAAGGCTAAACTTGGAGGCGATGTAGGCTAAGTATTTGCGCACGCACCCCAGCAACAACAACCAAAGACCCACCACAAAGGAAACTCCACACAAGGTTATATAAAAATAGCCTTTGTATTACACCAAAACACATTAGATAAAACACACACTTTACAATGTGCCAGGGGCACGGGCAGAATTTACAGGGGATATGTACAAGACAGGGCCACCTGGGCCACTGTCAGGAATCAGAAGTAGCACTTTCAGAAATAATACTTTTGCATGTAAAATCACTGTAGCACAAAATAAAAATAGAGCACACAACCAGTCACTACTGGTAACAGGACCTCACTAGCACCACCTGTACTAGGGAGAAAACAACCACCTATGTATTACAATACCTGTAGGGGTGTAAAGACAAAACACATGATGCATTAACCTTTAAAAGGTGTAACCATAACATTGCGCAAAACTTAGATCAGTCACCACCTGTGACAGTCCCTGTGTCCCAATGTCAGGGCCTAAACGTAGCAGTTGCCCACAAAGTGCTGGGCAACTGGTGCAGGGAAAGTTTGGGCAACGTTGGAGCCTCTCTGGGCTCAAGAACCACCACTGTGGCACTGCGGAGCCTCTCTGGGCTCCTGGACACGAACTGGCCCTCCTGAGCCTCTCTCAGGCTCTTCCACAGAATGGGCACTCGAGCCTCTCTGGGGCTCGCAATGCAGAAGGGCTGGAGCCTCTCTGGGCTCCACCACGAGGGAATGGCAGCCTCTCAGGGCTCAACACAAATAAATGCCCGGGCCCCCCACAGGGCCTAGAACAATGGTGCCCCCTTCATTGGAGTCCCCCCTCTGGGGACTCGAAAACAAGACAAGGTCCCACGAGCCTCTCAGGACTCTAGTCACCGAAATGCCCCCAGAGCCTCTCGGGCTCACAGAACACAGAACGGGCTCTTCTTAGTGGAGCGGCCCTCCCTCAATGGGGCCGCTCGCAGGACACACGAACCCGCCCTCGCACTCACCGGCTGATCAGCTGGGCCGCGGGCGGGGCTCCTCTCCTCTCGTCCCGGGGCTCCAGGCACGACGCGGCAGGCTCTGCTCCTCGAGAGCCCCCGCTCCTCGGGGCTCTCTGGACACTTCTCCCTGGGCTCTCCCTCACTTTGGGAGCCTGGGGAGGAAACGGGAAGACGCCGGCTTCTCTCTTCACCGGAGCGCGGGGTGGCCTCCCGTCCGCTTCCGGTTGCCTCTCTGTCTTGCCCCCGGCCTGCCTGACTTCCGGGTCGCGGCAGCGGGGCGGGACTTCTGGTCGGCCTCTCCGGGGCTGCGCTGTGATTGGTCGGCCGCCTCACCACTTCCGGGTCGCGGCGGCTCGCTTTTTAGGCAGGCAGGCGGGGGATGAATTTTACCGAGGGGTGGCCTCCCTTGTGGTAAATCACCAAAACGGGCCAAATCAAAGCGGCAATGAGCGGGGTGGCACCCGCGCCGTCAAACCGCCACACAGGGCGATCAGATGCCGGGTGGGCACCGGCTGTGTTCTCAAAGCGCTAGCAGCGCTAGAAACGACGGGCAGGGGCTCTCCAGCGCCACAGGATGAAAAGACAGCGCTCACAGCGCTAGGGCCAGAATAAAGCGTTTCCAAGCGCTATGCAGGGATTTCAGCGCTCCCCAGCGCTGAAGGGCAGAGAGCAGCGCTCTCAGGCTGTAGGCAAGGAGTCCTCAGTGCTCCCCAGCACTGGAGGACAGGACAAGGCTCCAGCAGGGGCTGGAGGCAGGCAGGGGGCAAGGCTGGGCCAGAGCCAGCACACTGGGTCTCCAGGCAGGGAGACACCCCAAGTGGCGGTCCTCCTGGCCCCAGCAGCAGCAACAGCCCCCTCTGGCAGGATCCAAAAGCAGAACAACTTCAGTGGGGACACAGCCCCATTTTTATACAGTGCATTCCTTTGTTCAAGGGTGCAGAGTGGGGGCGGAACCAGTCGCAGCTGGTTCTTGAGTACTCTGTTTACCTCAACCACCCTCTCTATTCACTGGCAGGGCTTGGGTCATTAGACACACCACAGGGGGGCGGAGCCAGCATTGTGTGGGGAAAACCCAGCCCATCCAGGACACAGGTACACTCCTCCCACACATCACTCATGCTAATCTCCCACTCACCACCGGGCAGACCCACCCAGACTTCCTGGAGCCTGGCATGCCAGCCAGCTCCAGCCAATCACACGCCAGCACCCTCACAGCACACGTACAGCCATGTCTAGAAATGATACTTCCCCACTAGACACATACAAGCCGCACATACCGTTGCACAGCATTCATTCTCACGAGTTCACACATACCAGACTCAAGCCTGTACACCCCACGCATCAGGAACTACCAGGGACACATACATTCCCCATGCATTCCTATGGGCGGGCAGGCCTAGCTCAGCACATGCACTCAGAGTGCGCACGCACTTTCCACTGGGACACAGTGAAAGTGCGCAGAATCCAAAAATCACCATCTCCAGGTCACCATTTCAAGCAAAAAGTCTAGGGGTGAACCTGCCCTAAGGGCCAAAGTCCAACACTTACATGTAGCTTTCCAGGTCATGGGTGGTAGCTCTGCACTGTTGTAACTCAGTGCGGTGTTTTCAGCTTTGATGGGAGGCAGCATCGGGTACTTTTGGTGGTTCTGTGGGGTTGTTAACTGTAGTTCCTGAGCTGCTTTGACAAAGTCAACTCTCAAAAGCCACGGCCAACCTTAATGGCTCATGCCCAAACCCTATAGGATCACACTTTCAAAACATTACAAGTTTGCCAGGCCTTTGTAGGCCAGTGCACCTTCCTGTCTCTCTCCTACTCTCTCTCACACTCTCTCACACTCTCTCTCTCTCACTCTCTCACACTCTCTCTCACACTCTCTCACACTCTCTCTCACACTCTCTATCACACACACTCTCTCTCTCACACTCTCTCTCACACACACACTCACACTCTCTCACACACACACACACACACTCACACACACACACTCTCTCACACACACACACTCTCTCACACACACACACAAACACACACTCTCTCTCACAAACACACTCTCTCACACACACACACTCTCTCACACACACACACAAACACACACTCTCTCTCACAAACACACACTCTCTCACAAACACACACTCTCTCACAAACACACACTCTCTCTCTCACACACTCTCTCTCACACACACTCTCTCTCACACACACACTCTCTCTCACACACACTCTCTCTCACACACACTCTCTCACACACACTCTCTCTCACACACACTCTCTCTCACACACACTCTCACACTCTCTCTCTCTCACACTCTCTCTCACTCTCTCTCTCACACACACACTCTCTCTCTCACACACACACTTTCTCTCACACACACACACACACTCTACTACTCAACATTACTCACTCATAATTAGTCACTCTATACTACTCACTCTTTACTACTGAAACTAAAAATACACTTTGTATATGTAAGGGTGTGGCTGTGCATGTAAATGTGTGTAGCTCTAGGACTATTTACTACTCACTCTCTCACTATTTAATACTCACTCTTTCACTTTCTACTACTCGCTCTCTAATACTCGCTTTCCTAATAACTCTCTCCTACTCACTATCAACTACTCACTCTACTACTTACTCTGTGTGTGGGTACTAATGCAATAGGTCTCGCATATGCAAGCTATTGGCAATATAAATGATAATGCCATTTATTTATGATAAAAAAAAAAAAAGAAATGTCATGAGCAATGCCAATAGCTCTACCTTTAATAATGCCGAGACCATTGCATTGTAAATGCTTGTTTTAGGTTGAGCCTGTGCAGCGCATGCCCTGCTCTGCGAGGCATGCTCTATTCGAGTATGGACTTGAAGCTCTGCCCACTCTCCGACCATATTTTTCATTGGCTTGTGTCATTGTCCTGATTCATAAATAGGCTTGTTAGTCCCTCCTTAGTACCGCCTTGTCTTCATTTGTAACCTCCCATGAGGACTGGCCCTTTTACTTCTGTTGGTACACGGTATGTCTTATTTAGTCTGTAAGCACTATTTTCTTTAATGAGCTTCTTTGAGATGAAATAGATCTCGCATTTACAAGAGTGTGAGCTATTGGCATTGTAAATGATAATCCATTTATTTATGTGTTAATTATCAAAACAGATAAATAAAAGGCTTTGTCATTTACAATACCAATAGCTTAAACTCTCGCAAATGCTAGACCTATTGCATTGCAAATGCTTAGGTTTTTTTTTGGATGAGGAGTATTGGGGGCAGGGTGGTGTTAAAAAGTGCCTTCTAGGTACTTCTAGGCACGAGGCCCTGCCCCCTTCAAGGCACGCCCCCTCCGTACACTGTGAGATTGTTCTTCAAGTTGGCAGGTATGCAAACATTATCCAACTGAATCACTGAACCGGCTACATTACCTCCAAATATCTATCAAGGGCTTCATGGAACAATGACATCCTGAAGTTGTACGCCACTGAAAAGTGTGCCTAATAAACAACAATCATCTTAATACCTCGGGCAATTTAAAACCCTAGAGCTGTATGCACATGTAACATTTTCACTAATAGATATAATGTTTTAAGGATATTTATGTAAACACCGTCACACTTCTTTCATCGTCTATAATACAGAATGTCTCCTCTATGCTCGGTGCTGTAGTTGGTATTGGTGCCTCATGTCAAGGGCTGTTCTTTCTCTCCGACAGGAATGCAGCGTTGGGGATCTCGTATGGCATCACCTTCTTCATGTTCCTCCTCATCCTCTTCACCTGCTTCGCCGGACAGCTTGCAGTGAGTCCTCGCCTCCATCCTTATGTCCAGGGATTTTAGTGGGAAGAAAAAAGTGTCTTGTCCCTAAAAGGGGCAGGACCTGTGTAATTAAGAGCGTGCCTTAAATGTGTAAACTGTATTTTTGTGATTCTCTTGGTGAGCCACCCGACCATGTTTTGGTTCCTCGCTAAGCTTTCTGTTATTGCATCCAGACATATAACACAACAACGACATACACCTAAAACCAGCCCGGACTATTGGCACTATCAATCATTGTTAGATACTCAAATAAGTAACAATAAAAATGTGTTGTAAATAATACTGAACATGTTTCAATTCTGAAATTGTGAAACTGGGAATTAAAAAATTACCGATGCATGGGTAAGTGCCTCAACCACTCTCTTTATGTTCACTCTATGTTGGACATGTACAACCTTTTCCTCTCCGCATCTTGAGCATCTACATTTCTTACACCTCATCTCAGGGTAGCAACGCGCTATAGAAAGTTAATTTCATTCATTCATACATCTCTTTACTCTTCAGCACCCCCTTTTTAATCGCTAAAAAACGCACTTCTCTGCATTTCCTTTGTTGCAGGGTTTCTGTACTCACACAGAACTGTGCACAGAGGAGTGGAACCTCGGCAAATTAGGATGTCCCAAAACTTACCTTAGCAACCAACTCACCCCTTACCGAGCTAGCTACAGTGTCTCATTGGACATATCAAACACCCAATGTTTAGACAAACCAGAACATGAACTTACAGTACCTCAGGGTACGTGGGACTCATGAACACTCTTTCGTTATATTATCATTACAAACCAGAACATGGAGTAAAGAAGACACATGTGCATTTGAAATGTTTATTTACTAATGCCGTCTTCTCAGGCGCAGTATCTTTGATAATACAAGTATACTTATTATCAGTAGCAAAATTATCAGCATAGTTACTAAGACATAAAAAGCGAATGGTGACAGCATGTTAACATGCTGTAATGAATAAGAGTTAACAACACTTATATCTCACCCTCCCTAACACATATATTATATTATTAGCTAAGAAGGTCTCTTTGGGTTGTTTTAGGGCGGGCCCATACCTTAGTGTCCTAGCATGAAGGAATCACATCAGCATACACCAGCTCTCTCTGCATGTGCACCGCATCAAGTGTGTTAACAATTCTCGTGCAAAGCAATATCAATCCCGCCTCAAGCCCAAGTTGGCAAAGGCTGCACTTGTGTTATGACTATGAAGGCGTGGAGATCAGACCTCATAACAATTCCATATCGTGTTGCTCCTGAAACTTCAGCACTCTCCGTGCAGACATGGTTTATTAAACAAGACTGATATCAGAGCAATAACATATTATTCTCACATACACCACGGCAAACCACTAGGTTGAAAGCTAAGTCAACAAGTAAGGGTCGTGTGCAGAAGTTGCAAGAAAGGAAAAATGGCGTTTAAATCTGAAATGTACCTATGCTAACTTAACACGATATAAGGATATATAGGAGCTATACAACACCCCCCCATGATCCGAGAACGGACTAAATAAGGTAACAGAAGTGCCATCACATGAGAGCAGAATCCATTTATAAACGAGCATGAATAAAAATTCAATAATAAAAAACTAATGCTAAAAAATGCTAAAAAATAGCCCACAAATATAATGTGGCTCAAGCCAATAGGCAAGCAAAAATAAAATGTCTTGACCAAAAGTCAATAAAATCAAGGAAATGCTATCAATCAGCATGTCAATTTGAGGCAGTGTCTATGATAAGACTGTATATGAAAAGTAAGCTGCAACAGCCTCCAGGAGGAAGTCACTGTCCTCATCCGAAAACAGTTCAGCCATCCAATTTAAAAGATGAAAGGAACATACGTGATCTTCCAGCACCGGATCCTCTATAACCATCAGAGGACAGCTCGGTGGGTTCTCAAGAAAACTTAGTTCCAAGAAATTTTGCGCTGCCGACAACACATCCCAGGGACCCATTAGTCCATGTGCCACCGCCAAGGCCATAATCCTTTCGTCAGAACAAACCAACTCGTGAGCAATGATAGGACTCATCAGTTGATCAAAATCGACGTCAGAAGATGCTGGTCCGCAGAGACACAAATCAATGGCCCAAAGGAAATCGCAGGTCAGACAGCGAAATACAGGCTGGACACAGGTGAAATAGGAGAACCGAAAAGATAATCCAAACGCCGTGCTTAGAGTCGCTAACGGCAGTGTGCCATAGTAATCAAGCATGCGGTTGCGAAACCGCGTCAGTAGTAGCTGTTCGTGGTCTTGCACAGGAAGGGCATCCATATTTAAAAAGGCAGAAAACCACCAATGCGCCAGCCGCTAATGCAAGCAAAAACGGGAACCCTCCAAATAAGGATGAAAAAATAGAATGGAAGAAGGCAGGGATGACTCCAAATATCTTCTCAAAGGAAGTCACGAGACCACCGCTAACAACTTTAAAAAAAATTTGCTAGGCCCGTTGTGGAGGATGCGTTAAAGATAGAACGGACCATGGCTCCGAAATGCAAAGGCAAATCAGTGTTTAATAGAGCCTGAACCTCCGTACGGGTGTTAGCAATGTGAAGCACGAAAGTTTCACGGGCCGAGCTCAAGGCCACCTCTTTCTGGGACAATAGAGCTCTTATTCTAGCCATGCCGCTGAATTCTGCTCCCAAGGTCGGTATCTGTGGCCAAATGGAAGACTCCCTATGTTCACGTGTGGGAGGATAAAGAACATTTCTGCAGCAAATAACTCGCTCACTAACCGTTACTATGAAAGCTATACCTTTAATTAAACCACAGCAGTTTTCATTATTGAGCATTAAATAACTACCATTCTCTAACAATTTAAACGTGGGGATGATAGCAGGAACTGGCGTGCCCTGTAAAACGCAAGCCATATTCGGTCGGTCCTTGTTACATGAACCGTGTAACTGTATGTGTCTGCACATTAAAGAATGATCTGGCGTCTCAGTACACTCATCCCCTGTTAGATAAACCTCTTGTTCATCCTTGAAACATCTGTATGTGTATGGGAGTGACCAGACTTCATGAAGAAAACCGCTACCTAAGGGTTCAAAACGACCTATTGGCACATACTTCATACAATTTGAAAACTTATATAAAGCAAAAGGCAGCGTTATTAAACCGTGGATAAGCCACGTAGCAGCAGTGGCTTCTGCCACAGAAAAAGGTAAAGATTCCAACCTTTCAATATGGAGCATAGAAAAGGAAGCATCACGCATTGAAAGCAAGCGTTGTTTGTCTGTCAAATTAAACGGTGCAAATAAAGAAGAAACATTCATGTATCCCCAGGGAACTTTACCCATTTTCAGAGTCTGAAGTGTCCATGCAAACTGCATGATTGAACGTAATTGATTTTGACCATGGTATAATACAGATACTTCATCATGTACAATATCAACAACAGACGACACAATATTATCTAATGTGTAAATTCTAGAGGAAAGCACGTTAATGCTATTGTCAACAACTGCAAGAACTTTCTCAAGATTTGCCTGATCAATAGCCCTAAGGCGTGAAGCAGCCTCAATCTGTGAGAGTTTCCAAATTTCATTGTAAACACCATATAACCAACGTTTCGACCTGCCACTAGCTGGGCCCTTAATGAAATCATTCAAATCCACGTCTGCATTCAGTTTGGAAAGGTGATACTTAACCGCAGGTAAAGTTGAATGTTTCAGCCAAGCTTGACACAACTTGCCCACTGAGTAAGAGGTGACAGTATGACTCAAATCAAAACGGGGATCAGATCTAACAGTCTTAAATCCGTCAGTTATATTTAAAAATCTCTTTTGGCAAGAATCAGCACTACGGTGCCAAAGCAGCCAACCCTTGGGATTCATACTGGAAATGTTAAAGGAGGAATTCAGAAGCAGAGCCTGTATATCTCTAATGGACAATTCAGTAAAATTACTCCAATTCTCATATTCCTCCAACTCCGGGAAAGACGGGGTGTTTAACCTTTTAGATGTAGCCAATCCAAAGCATGTGGTCTGGGAAATGGTTTCATTTAAAAACAACATATGATTTGGGATGAGACATGCACGGTGCAAAGCCTCAGTGCCTTGTACCTGCCAGGCCCTTGAGCCCCAAACTGATTTAAGGTCTATGGTATCCTTCCATAACTCATACCCTCCAGTAACTAATTGATCCAGGAAGGCCTTTGAATATAACAATTTTGTATTTGTAAGTCGAACCTTGGACAGTGGCTGTTTGTTAAATTTAAAATAAAAGGACTCGGGATTGGACTGATTAAAGTCAGTGAAATAAGTATACTTTTTAAGAAACGTTTCTGAACTCCCTTGTGTAGGTGCTGGGCAATGTTCCCACTGAGTAAAATTAACCGCATCCCTTCGGGAAGATGTCTTGTGTAAGAAGTGATTGCCATAATGTTGGTAACAGAACAATTCACCATAATTAGCAGATTCTAAATATAAATCCTCAGCATCAAAAGCAGCATAATATTTCAAATCAGAAAACAAACTCTCCACAGCATTAACATCCCAATCATCAGAACGAATGTTTTGTTTCACCACATCCCCCATATTAACTCTTAGTACATTAGGGACATTAACGACTTCCGTTGGGCCATGAATCTGAAAACGAACTGCATCCCACGCGATTCCATCCAGAACAGGCCACGCTGTGATGTTAACCATAGTCAAGTCTCTTTTTAATCTATGTGTAGAATGTGAAGAGGAAAGTGGGGCCAAAGTTCCATTTAAATGAGTAATGCAAGTTCTCTCCTCGACATAGTGTCCATTCATAATCCGAAAAAAATAAAACACAAAACCAATTGACATAAAAAGGTAAACTGAAAAAAGGACCAGCCAAATGTATATCCAAGGAGGTATCAAAAAATGTTTTTTAAACAGGCTAGCATATACTGCAATTTTAGAGGGTTTTTTCGAGGCAAGGGAAGCAGAGTCAAATGAAAATCTGGATTCCGTGGCTAAACGAGCTTGCAGGTCAGGCATGGACAAATCAGTGGGGTATGTATAGTCTGTCTCATCAAGGTTAGTTCCTGGTAAATTATTCAATAATGGACTGGAAACAGCAGGTAATTCGATGGCCACCTCAGGTTCATTATTAGAAGCAGTGGGCATAATTGAATTTCTCACAATGGAAGGACAGGAAACAGCCGGTGTCATGCTAAGAAGAATCGGCCACTCTGTGTATCTTGACATTGTCAATAGAAATAAACCTGTTTTCCTTACGACCTGGAAGTGGTGGTAAAATGACTGTTCTTGTGCCCTTCACTCCAAGCACTGGGACTGGAGCTCGATAGGAGGGACCAAACTCTTTCTTGTTGTCGATCTTCTCTCGAACCAGTTCTCCAACTTGGGGTAGCCAGCCAACTACCGGGATCTGCAACGCATCATCCGATGTGGAGGGCAAATGTTCCTTTGCAAGAGTGTCTCTCGTCTTTTGTAGATTCTGTAAAACATTGCAATGTTCATCTGCGTCAAAGGAAGTGGCGCGAACCACCGAGTCTAGACCGTCAAGGTCAGGGACGAACATCTTGATGCCAAAGAGCATTTCGTATGGGGTCCGCCCACCCAGAGACCTTCTAGGGAGATTATTAAGAGCACGCTGCACGCCATAGAGGTGAGCCAGCCAGTTTCTGCCAGTGCCTATAACTCGGGCTGTCAAAGATTGCTTTAAATCACGGTTCATTCGTTCAACTACACTATTACCCTCAGGTCTGTAGGGTGACGAAAACTTGACTTGGACCCCCATCGAAGTCATGGCATCCTTATACGCCTTAGAGGCGAAAGCCGGACCCTGATCCGAATGGAAGGTACCACAGGCAAAAATCCCTATAAAGATACGCAAATCTCTGATGACAGTCCGGGAATCAGCGCTGCGATGTGGCCATACCCACACAAAGCGTGTGCATGAGTCAACTGCTACTAAGATGTATTTATACGCAGTATCAGATGAAAATGGACCGCAGTGATCTAAATAAACACAGCCTAGTGGTTTATTAGAAATGTACAACTGAGTCTGAGGCGGACGCGTAGCAGTTGAAGGTTTAATCTGCTGGCATATGTCACAAAGAAGGACATAATCACGCGTCTGTTTGTACAGTCCCCGCCACCAGAAACGTTGTTGTAGTTGCGTTACAGTGGCTGAGACGCCCGCATGCGCAGACGCCACACCTTCATGAGCCGCTGTAATCAAGTCTGTTCTGCGATCCGTGTTGGGAATCAGCCGTTCCCCAACATCAGGAATTGTCACAAAAGGAACCTTTTCGGGACTTAAGTGGTATTTATACTTCGAAGGGAATCCCGAAGGATGTTTACTTCCCTTCTCAGAGGCAGCAACCGCTGCCAAGATGTCGCTATCAATCTTGGTTTTAGACCTAGTAACTGCTGCAACTAAGTATGTAGATACTGCTGATTTCGCCGCTTCATCAGCAAGCGAGTTGCCAACAGCGTGTACTCCCACGCGCTGATGACCGAGAGTATGAATCACATAAACGAGTGGCAACATAGCCTTAAGCTCTGCCACTCGAACCCAGATCATTTTATGTTTTATTGTGCTACCCTTGGAATCATGAAAATCATTTTGAATCCAAAAGAACAAGTTTTCATTGTAAGACTGGACACAGTAGTAAGAATCACTTACAATTAGAGTAGTAACACTTGGATCTGCGTACTCCAAAGCTAGTAAGAGAGCACGAAGCTCTGCCAATTGTGCGGTGCAATCGCCCAGGGGCAACGTGTGTACCTCCCTGGAAATGAACTCATCATTCAACATAGCACCGACCACAATGGCGCATGCGGAAACGTAGGCATGTTTAGAGCCATGCGCAACCTGCGCCGACCCATCAGTGTAAATGATGCAATGGAAGTCTTCCAAAGGTCGCATCGCCAGAGGAGCAGGATGAACGAATTCATACTGCAAGTACTCCTGCGACCGTAAGGAAGCGTCAAAAATAAACATGACATCTGCGGATGACAATGACGCAGCCCACTGAATCCACCGAGGGTGCAAAGCCTTTGAATTTGGTACACTGGCTTTCGTGACTGCCTCTAAATGAGGACAGGGTGTTACCACTAGCATGCGCTTCCCCTGTGACAGAGCACGTTCTTTTAGAATTGCCATCTGTACAGCAGTTAAAACCTTTTCCACTGTGGGAAACCGCATCTCAGCCGAAGTGTACAAGTGTGACTTGTAAGCAATAGGTACCGTGTCACCTTCATTAAAAGTGAGGTACGTGAAACCCACCGTCCCAGGAATTATTCTTATGACCAGGTTGGTGTGGTTATCACGAGTCAGTAAATATTTAGAAGCGAGCAGATCAGCCTGCAAGGATTGCAAAATGGCTGAATGCTCAGGCAGCCAGCATGATTTTGAGAAAGTTGGTTGTATCAAAGCATACAAAGGCTTGATACGCTGGGCATATTCCGGAATGTAAGTTCTGCCGAAATTCAAAAAGCCCAGTAAAGACTGTAATTTTTTCAGTGTCGTTGGTGCGCGCAATTGTGCGCACTTCTCTAAGAAGTGAGGAGCCAAACCTCTACCTTCATTGTTGAGCTCATAGCCCAAAAACAACACTGTGTGTTCAGCAATGTGCGATTTTGCAAAGTTGAATTTGTAACCCATGTCTGCGAAGTTGCAAACAAGAGAATTTACACGACACAGATGCTCCCAAATATCGTCGTCTGTGAGATATATGTCATCCACATACGAAAAAGCATCAGGGTCTAGTGCCTCCAGAATAGAGACAATTCGAGCGGTAAATATACCAGGACTATTCTTGTAGCCCATTGGAAGACGCCGGAATTGCTTTTGGACTCCAGCGCTTGTAAAACTGGTCCATTGGGAGCTAAAGCTGTCCAATCTGTGGGCATAAAAACCATTGGATATGTCAAGCGTTGTCTTGAAACGCTTACGCACGAGACTATCCACTAGGGCAGAGCCGTGGGTATTCTGTACTGCACAGTTACGGCAATGCGAGTTTAAATGCCGGTAATCCAAAACCAAACGATATGATCCGTCAGGTTTATTCACAGTAAAAAGGGGATTATTCATCGGTGACACACACGTTTCAATAACTCCCTGATATTCCAATTGTTCAAGGATTTCCGCGACGGAAGATTTTGCTTCACGCCGAATGGGATATTGAGGTTGAGGCTGCGGCTGAGACCGCAACGGAATTTCGTGGCAAGGCGACAATTTATCCCAACCACATTGGTTACGGTACAGAGCCGGCGCGAGAGCCCGAGCCCACTCTTCTGCAAAATGCTGCGCATGCTCTGTCGAGACAGTGTTCGCGAAACTGGGTAGGATCACCTCCTCCCCTCGCGGCGCCGCGAGCACAAAAGGTGGGGGCCAGTCAGCCTCCGAAAGCAAAATATCATATGTAGAAGACAGATTCTCCCAAAATACACCTTTAACGGTACGCTGTATGTCACCTTCAATTAACAGGACAATTTCATATAGTCTTTCAGGGGGAGCAAGTCTCGTATCCGCTGTTTCTATCACAACGTAGACATCAGTCGCTGTCACCCTCAGTAGTGGACGCAGCGCCTCTCTGACTATGGTTATCTCCGCCGCGCTGTCCAGCAAGGTCAGAGCCCACGTCAGATTCCGAAGCCGCGTTCTCACTATCTGTGGCATATCGATGCGCTGTTAAGGCTGCGACTTTCTTTTTCGCAAACTGCGGACGCCTAGGCGTAGAATCCTCCTGCTTCACTGCGTCGTCCGTCTGGCGGGACTGACCACGTCCTTGTTGGCCACCACGTCCACGTCCACCCCCTCCTCCTCCACCGGTCTTCGTGGCCGATGTGTCCTGAAAGGAACGAGGAGAGCGTTGATCAGAACCCTGAAAACGATCAGGTGATTTAATCATCGCGCGGTCGCGCAAATCATAAACTTTTTCGGATGGCGCAGGAGCTTGTATTGCAGGAAAAGTACCCTGAGTCTGCACTGTCTGCTTCCCCTGTGTCTGTTTTTTAGGCCAATTCGATTTCTTGGACTTGGGCTGGGCATCTGTCACTGCAGATTGTCCCTGTGGTTGTTTTTTATCCTTCACTGGAAAATATTTCAGACCTCTACTTGTGCGGCCAATCGTTTTATAAGCGGCCACCACAATCTTTGCTAACTGGCGGGGTTTGTCGGCATCGGGCAGAGCAGCCAAAGCATTCGACACCTGAAAGTTAACTGCATCTCCTTTTACATTGGAGAGAATGAGATCACTTACAATCTCAAAAGAACCACACAGGCGCATACCCAATTCAACCGCTGCCTCTGGACCGTGATCATTCTGAACACGTCTAACGATTTCAGGCAGGGCAGTCATAGACGGGGTGCCAAAGCACCTTGTATAAACTGCCGCAAATGTTTTCCCCCAGCTGTCACAGTCAGCAAGTTCAGGAGTAATATCCTTCGGTAGAGTAATCGTCAACATTCTATGTTTATCAGCAGGAGTAGAATTCGGAAAAACCGCCTCCAGTTGATCAAACTTCTCCGCTAGCCAGAATGGGAAGTCATCGTTGTCAACAGGACGCGCACCAAAAACCGAATTTACCATCACTGGATTGAGACGCATTCCGCCTCGTTCCATGGGAGCGGCCGCACCCCCCTGGGGACCACCAGGAAGATGTCGACCAATGTATTGCACTAAAGCACGAATCACGGAAATGGAAACTACATGTAGCCTGCAAATTTCTGCCAGGGTACAAGCCCCGTGATTCGGGTGCGGGGTAAAGCCACCCAATGCAGGCCAATTCGTACCTGGAATCGAGAGTGGACCTAACCTCGCACGGGACAAAGAGTGGGGGAGGGCGCCATCAAACCAAACTCGATGCTGCCAATGATCAATAGGTATTTCCAATGCCCTGTATGGCGTATATTCAGCCGGGACATCCGAGGCGGTGTAGGAGTGGTACAAACCAGAATTAGCGTCCACAGCCGGAAACGTAACCCAAGAGTAAAACAACTCGTAAGGAAACGCCGGATCTGCACTAACCACGAAAATCACAGCCATCCCATCTACTGGGACCTGGTACGTCTGAAGATGGTTGCGTACCGCTACGCGACTATGCTGTGCAATAGCCACCGCAGCCGCCATCACAGAATCGGAAACAAGAAAACACAAAGAATACTTTGTAGCACAACTGGGTAGTAATTCAAAGAAACCGTTTAAGTAAGAATCAAGCTTGAATAAAGACCTATTTCAAAAAATAGGTAGGTTTCACCAACACCCCGTTTTCCGGAAACGGACGTGAAGGGGTTAAGGCATGAACGATAAACTACTCGAGTGTCATGATATAAGACCACCGAAACCGTTGGGCGCCATGTTGCAGGGTTTCTGTACTCACACAGAACTGTGCACAGAGGAGTGGAACCTCGGCAAATTAGGATGTCCCAAAACTTACCTTAGCAACCAACTCACCCCTTACCGAGCTAGCTACAGTGTCTCATTGGACATATCAAACACCCAATGTTTAGACAAACCAGAACATGAACTTACAGTACCTCAGGGTACGTGGGACTCATGAACACTCTTTCGTTATATTATCATTACAAACCAGAACATGGAGTAAAGAAGACACATGTGCATTTGAAATGTTTATTTACTAATGCCGTCTTCTCAGGCGCAGTATCTTTGATAATACAAGTATACTTATTATCAGTAGCAAAATTATCAGCATAGTTACTAAGACATAAAAAAGCGAATGGTGACAGCATGTTAACATGCTGTAATGAATAAGAGTTAACAACACTTATATCTCACCCTCCCTAACACATATATTATATTATTAGCTAAGAAGGTCTCTTTGGGTTGTTTTAGGGCGGGCCCATACCTTAGTGTCCTAGCATGAAGGAATCACATCAGCATACACCAGCTCTCTCTGCATGTGCACCGCATCAAGTGTGTTAACAATTCTCGTGCAAAGCAATATCAATCCCGCCTCAAGCCCAAGTTGGCAAAGGCTGCACTTGTGTTATGACTATGAAGGCGTGGAGATCAGACCTCATAACAATTCCATATCGTGTTGCTCCTGAAACTTCAGAACTCTCCGTGCAGACATGGTTTATTAAACAAGACTGATATCAGAGCAATAACATATTATTCTCACATACACCACGGCAAACCACTAGGTTGAAAGCTAAGTCAACAAGTAAGGGTCGTGTGCAGAAGTTGCAAGAAAGGAAAAATGGCGTTTAAATCTGAAATGTACCTATGCTAACTTAACACGATATAAGGATATATAGGAGCTATACAACACCTTCTCTTCTCCGCCCTGCAAACACGCAGGCAAGCCCTCACCTGTAAGCCATGCATATTCTTTTACTTTTGCCTCGTCAATATATATATATATATATTTTTTTTTTTTTTTTTGATTTTCGAAAACCTTTATTGAAGGCCATCACTGTTAAACACGCATGGTGCCTACAACCCTGGTCGGGCCGGCAGCGTAGGGGACAACAAGGACAGCAGTATTACCAGTGCATAAGTAAACAGCAAGCTGCCTACAACCACTTAGGGCCAGCTGCGTCAAGTTAAACATTGCACAAGAAACTGATCAAGTTGTAGGGAGGCCTACAGGTCATGTGAAGCATAAGACAATATAGTGTAATCAGGAGCTTGCTAGTTCAACGACCCGTGGCCCGAGAGGGATACAGCTAGCGTATGGGAGCAAGGGGTGCGGTCGTTCCCCAGCAGGGTTGTCGGTCTCTAGATGACTCATGTAGTCCTTGTTGCCTCGTTGTGACCAATGACCTATGTGTCCGTGTGCGTGGATGAAAACAAGGCCAGGGTGGCCTTAGAAAAGGAAAGAGAACAGTAACAATAAAGGAACAGCAACTGTACATGTCGTGGCGTGGCATGTGGTGTGAAACGTCTCGCGAGTTCCAAGGGTGGGAGGAGGGGTCAGTCAATAATCATGGTGCCCGGGACCCCCACCGGGGCAGAGCATAGATGCCTTTCAATCACTTGGGAAGAGTTTCAGGGCCCCCTGCTTCGGAGGGCTAAAGCAAGTGAACTCTATTCGCATTAAATAGGATATTGATGGCTGCCAAATGTGTTGGAATGTCTTTTCAGTGTTCGCTATGTTATGAGACAGTCTCTCTATAGCAAGTATAAGCCACACTCGGACAAACCACTGAGCTATGGAGGGGGGCGTGGTTTGTTTCCATGTGCATGCTATGAGCTGCCACGTTGTTAATAGTAAATGGCTTATAAGGGCCCAATCCACCCCAGTCATTGCCGCTAGGGTAGAGGGGCGTATAACCAGGACCACCGATGAAATCGGGTATCCCACAACGGCCTTAATGTGTCCTAGGACCTCCTTCCAGAAAGTAGGTATCACATGACATGACCACCATATGTGGTACAGAGTGCCTTCCTCCTTCCCACATCACCAACAGAGGTTGGATACTGTGCAGTATATGATGGCAAGCCGGGAGGGTGCTTAGTACCATTGAAGCATCAATTTGTATGCGGTTTCACCAGAGGCAAGGCTGCGATATGTTTTGGGGATATCTTGCCATAGTTTTTCCCGTTGCTTGGGAGAGTCCTCCCGGGGTCACGTCTTGCCACGCGGTCTGGTAGCGATGTGTGCGCATCGGAGTCAAGTGTTGTATCACCTGATAGGTCTTAGTGAGAAGACCTCTAGTGCCCTCAAAGGCCCGCACCAGTTTTTCGAGCAAAGTAAAAGGGAGCGTCGCCGCAGCATGGAAATCAGGAGCATAGAGCCAGAGTCGCAGTTGCATGTATTGATGGCGTGCCGTGTGGGGCAACGTAAATTCTGGCCGGCAGTCATCAAAGGACTTGATGGCACCCTCTGTAAATAAGTCGCAAATCGTACAACACTCCCGTCGCTCCATCCACCAAACAGCTGCTTTGACAAGCCCGGGCGTAAATCCAGGTTGAGCATGATAGGAGTGTTTGGGGACAGAAACGTGGTCAGTCCCTTTTTGACCGCTATTTTGGTTGGCGCCGCGACATATGCACTTCGGGGTCAGGCATGCTTAGGTAGCCAAGCAAGGTCCCACAGTGGCAGCACACCACTGCACGGGCTATGTGGAACCAATGCTTCTCACTCTCCCGCTCAACCCACTCAGAGATGTACCTCAGATGCGCTGCCCACTAGTACTCCTGTAGGTTTGGGCATGCCAGACCTCCTCTTTCCCACGGACGCATCAGAAGCGAATGCGTTACCCGCGGTCGCCTCCCGTTCCACACAAAAGCACGCAATTCTCTCTGGAAACGCTGAATATTCGCCTGTGGGATCGAGGTTGGCAGTGTCTGAAACAGATAAAGGACCCTCAGTAGAATGTTCATCTTAATAATGTTGATGCGTCCCAGCCATGAAATATGGAGGGGTTTCCATCTCTGATGGTCAGCCAGTAATGAACGGCACAGTATCGCCCAGTTTATACGCGACCGAGTGTGGGGGTAAGTTGAAGCCCCAAGTACATGATGAACGTCTCCGTCCATTGGAAGTGGGTCAGCCCCTGCAGCATTCTGGCCTCAGGGGCCGGGACATTGATGCTGAAGGCAAATGATTTAGAGAGGTTGATCTTGAAGTTGGAGACATCTTCAAAGGACTGCAGATTTTTGACCACGCATGGGAGCGACACTTGAGGCTGGGTCAGCGTGAGCAGGAGGTTATCCGCAAAGAGGTTAATCTTATGAATTTTGCCCCCTAGCTCCCTCACCCGTATAGCCAAGGGCTCTACCGCTAACGCAAAGAGGAGGGGCGAAAGTGGGCACCCCTGCCCCATGCCCCGATGTAATGATATTGGCCTTGTGGCACGACCATTGAGTCAGAAACAGGCTGTGGGGGCCACATACGACCGCATGATCTCCGAGATGTACTCCCGTCCCAGGCCTATTTTATTCAACGCGGCGCGGAGATAGGACCAGTCGACCCGGTGGAATGCCTTCTCCATGTCAAGCGAGAGGAGGCATGTAGGAATATTCAACAAGGTGCGCTATGCGACAGACATTGTCCCCGCCCTGCCGGTGACAGATAAACCCCACCTGGTCACGGTCAATGAGGCTTGGCTGGTGTGGCTTGAGACACAATGCCAATATTTTAGTGAAGATCTTGCCATCAGAGTTGAGCAAAGCTATTGGGCAATAAGAAGAACACAGCGCTGGATCCTTACCCACCTTAAGGATAAGGGTGACCTCTGCCATGGCCATGGTGGGGGTGAGGCCCTTGTCTCCCGTGAAGGAATTATACACTTGCAGGAGGTGTTCCTGCAGCTGCGGGAGAAAGACGTGGTAAAAATGTACAGGCAGCCCATCCGGCCCTGGTGCTTTCCCTTGGGGGAGATTCTTGACGGCTGCACCTAATTCCTCCATGGTAATGGGCCTATCCAGGAAGGATGCGTGGTGTGCAGACAGGGGTCCCCATTCACAAGCAGCTAGGAAGGAGTGGAGTCTCGTGTGAGAAAGGTCTTCCCAGAAATACAGCCTCTGGTAATAATCACGGAACCGCTTTATCTTTTTCTGCTGTTGCCCACGTGGCATCACCTGTCTAAATCTTGGCAATGTGTGCATTTGCCTGATGCTGCCACAATTTACCAGCCAGAAGTCTGCACACTTTGTCCCCCGTCATAGTATTTCTGCCGCAGAGACAGCAAGGCCCGCTCTGCCTTTCCCGTGGGATGGACACGCAACTGGCCATGCAGCACTGCTAGTTGCCTTTTAGTACGGCGGGTGGGGGCTTCTTTGTTCGTACTCTCTAACAGTTTAATCTCTGTAATGAATTTAGATTCTCCCAGTTTCGCTTCCCTCCATCTGGCAATGGCAATGGCAATGGATGTTATCATACCCCAGATCGTTGCTTTGAACCCATCCCACAGAGTGTGCAAAGAGATCTCGGGGGAACTGTTAAGTTGAAAGTACTCCTTTATATCCTTCTGTATCTCTTCCACGTCAACCGGGTTTCGCAACAGATGTGAAGGCATGTGCTTGTCAATATATTGACAACCGTGTACCTCCTCCATACACATTTGCACAGAATCACAGCTGCAGCAGGATTACATGACCATTGCTCTGTGCCTTCTGCAAAGATGCTGAAGATTAGAAGAGCATGTATTCTGAAGGGTTATCTGACCCACTTACAGACACTGTGATAAACTCGGACCGCTTTCAGCCTCAGCTTTAGAACTCTCAATTGTGGCCCAGTATATACACCTGTAGGCATGCGCTATGTTAGAGCAATATGCTACACCAAAGAAATACAGAAACACAACATCCTGGAAATAACTAACACTCTTAGGGCCAGATGTAGGTACATTTTATTTTACCACCTCTTAAATACCGCATCATACCGACTCGGTATTTAAGAAGTGGTAAAATAAAAGTACCGAGATGTAGGTAAATACAGATGTGCATTTACCGATTCGGAAACAATCGGTATTTACCGATGCGGTAAATACCGACCGGTAAATGCCCATGCATTCCTATGGGCTTTGAAGCCCATAGGAATGATTGGGCATTTACCGGTCGGTATTTACCGCATCGGTAAATACCGATTGACACAAGGGTGCAGGGGGTGTCACTTTGACACCCTCTGGCACCCCCAAAAGAGGCTCAGGTGCCATGTGGCAGGCATACCTGCCCTAAGGGCAGGTCTGCCTGTCATATGGCATAGGTGTGCATGCACACATGTGCAAGCACACCAGAATCGGTATTTTACCATCAAATAGTATTTGATGGTAAAATACCGATTTTTTAATGCTTGTGGGACTCAGAAGAGTCCCACCTACATATCAATTTTCCCTATTCCGTAAAAATACCGACTCGGTATTTTACATAATCGGTAAATTTACCTATCGGTAAATTTACCGAGTCTGTAAAATACAGGGCCCTACATCTCAAATTGCATTTACCGGTCGGTAACGGCCGAATTCGGCCGTTACCGACCGGTAAATGCCTACCTACATCTGGCCCTCAGAGAACACAAGATTAAGTAAAGCATAAAATATAAACACAAGCTAAACCGCTGACATGGATTACTTTAACATGTTTTACATTAATTGTTCAGTAATTGGATCACTATTTTTGCCAGAAAAAATAAGGACATGAAAATATGGCCCGAAAAGAACCTGCTTCAATGTCCGTTTTTAATTACTAGCATGTCTATACCCGGAGAAATCCGTGCCTCTTAAAGCCCTGCTTCACTGCTCATGCTGCATCTCTTTAGTCTCACTGACACCCACACTGCACCTCTCCAGCACCACTGGGATCCACCCTGCACCTCTCCAGTTCCACTGGATACACACTGCATCTCTCCAGCCATACGAGATCCACACTGCACCTCTCCAGCACCATTGGATCCACCCTGCACCTCTCCAGTTCCACTGGATCTACACTGCATCTCTCCAGCCATACGAGATCCACACTGCACCTCTCCAGCACCATTTGGATCCATCCTGCCTCTCCAGTTTAACAATTTGATTCTCCAGCGGAACGTTGAGCATTGAGCAGAATTTTCCTTCTTTATCACATTTTAATACTATAACCATTCACGTTCCTCACTCTAACGCCTTCTCTCCACTCTCTCTAATCCCCTCGTAGTTTGTTTCCTCTTCCACTGGCCATCTGTCTGGGAGACCACTCTATTTTTCCTGCCACTTCACTTTTCTCGCCTACATCCCTTCTGACTCCCTCTTCTGACTGCTTCATGTCTCTCTTTAATATCTCTCCTTCTAAACCCCCTTCTCCCAACACTCATACTGTATCTTATCTTTTTCCTCTGTGTATCTTTCTCCTTTGCTTCTCTGTGTCCAATCCCATTTGCCTCACGGCTCTGTTTGCATTTTGCCTTTTTCTCTCTCCTTCTAAGATGTTCACTGTCCATCGCTTTCATTCTTTCTTACACTGATTTCTTGCATCTCTTATTTCTGATCCTTCTCTCACGTCTCTGTCTTTTTCCTCGCAGAGGTGCATCCGGAAGGGCCCGAAGTTTCTGCACTGGATCCCCTCCATCTCCTCAGCTCTGTCCACCCGCCCTTGGCTGCGCGTCCCGTTGGGAGAGCTCACCATCCTCACGGTGCTGACGATGGCGCTCTTCAACTTTGTGAGTATTGACCATGCCTCAGACCACTCAGAGCTCAGGCTGTCCCCTTGTAACAGCACATTTCTCTCCAGGCATGCAAAACTTGTTCAGAACTGAAGTCATTGCCATCATAATAGTGTTGTTGTTATAGATTTTATTATATGTTTACATGCTCACTAGTGCACTGCACTCAAAAGTATCTGCACTATGTTATTTGATGGAAATTTGTTGAGTGCGACAAAAGCCCCAGAGGGCATCCCGGTGCAACTGGAAGGGAAAGCCGCTCCAGCAGACCTCACAACCTGAAGTAAGACTGAAGAAAGAGAAACATTTCCAATTGTTTGCAGAAAGAGAGATGATCAAGTAAGGATTTGAGAGAAAGCGGGAGAGAATTCCAAAGCTTAACAGCCAAATAAGAGAAAGAGCTGCCACCCAGGTAGGATCTCTTAAAAGAAGGGTGACTGCAATAAGTTTAGCCGAAGAGGAGCAAAGGCTGTGGGTAGTCAGATAGGGCTGGACTTTTTTCCTGCAATAGAGGAAACCTGTGCTGTAGAAAGCTCTGTGAACCAGGCAGAGTGCTTTTATTCAGTGTGGCATAAAATAGGCAGGCAGTGAAGATTGTTAAGATGAGAAGAGGTTGAAGTAAATGAAGACAAGTTGAGAACAAGTCAAGCTGCAGCAGTTCTGAATGATCTGGAGATGCTGTGCAAGGCAGTTTGGAAGACCAAGATAGGGAGCATTGGTGTATCAAGGCATGAGCTTACAATGGAGTGGACAATGGCTTTATGGGAAGGTAGAGGAAGAAGAGTGACAATCTTCCTTAGCAACCGGAGAAGGATGAAGGATGACCTGGCAACTTGGTTAATCTGGAGGACAAAAGCTAGATTTTAGTCAAAAATGATATCCAGATGTTTGAGTGAATGAACTGATGCCCAGGGATCCTCTAGCTTAGAAGACCACCACGAGGAGGACCTATGATGGAAGGCTGACCAAGACATAAAATCTCTGTTTTATAACAATTTAACTTGAGGCAATAGTTCTTTATTCAGCAGGCAATGATAGATGTGCAAGAACAAAAGTTTGCTACAGTCAGATCTGGGTGCTTGATGATTGAGACATCTGATAATAGAGATCTGGGTGTCATCTACTTAAAACATGGCATCCAGACTGAAAGACCAGATGAGGCAACATGCAACATGGTAGAGAGGCAAGTGCTGACTGGGGGTAAGGGAGGAGTCCTGTAGGTCAGATGGGAGACAGAAGACCTGGAAGGGAGGGAGGCACACAAATTATATTCTTGTGACGTTGAACTTTGATAGCCTTCTGAGGGCCCATCTAGAAAAGCATGTCAATATGGGGTGGGAGATGAAATTGAAAGCGGCCGACCAGTCCAGCAAAATCCGAATGACAGAGTTCCCCTGATCTAGCAGAGGTCTGAGGTTGTCTGTGACTGAAACTAAAGTGATGTCTGTACTGTGGTAAGGGTGGAAACCTGACTGCAAAAAGTCCAGAAGGTGGCCACTGTCTAGGAAGGAGAGCTGTTTGTTCATTCCCCTCTCGAGGATCTTGGATGGGAAAAGGAGAGATATGGGATGGTAATTCTTAAGGATTTTCAGATACTTAAGGAGAGGGTCTTTCCAGCTATTTATAACCACTGTGGTATTAACAGGGGGATTGCAAAGATTAATGAGGACGGTGCTGATGACTTCTGCTACCAGTTGAGCAAATCTAGGGGGGCAGCCTGATTTAGCGGACCTAACGCCGGAGAGCAAAAGGTTCTCTGAAAGGCAGCTGCAAGCCATAAGAAAGGCTGTGTCATGGCAATGAGCTGAATGTGTGATAAGGAGTGTCAAATCTGGGAGGAGCTGGGGTAGGAAGCTAACTTGATTCAATATTTTCTTGATTAAAAAATATGTGAGATCGTGATATAATTCTTGACAGGGATGAATTGCTTAGCTGCAAGCCGTGGAGGAAAGAAGCTCTTCAATAACCCTAAACAATTCACGGGCAGGCTTCTCTGGTCAGATTCTGATATCTTTTTTTAACGTCATTCATATATTTTTTTTGTCGAGAGGTCTGTTGGAAAGGCTCCATTGTCACTATGAGAATTTACAGTGGCTTTTACTGGTATCTAGTACCACCATATTCCATGTAGCAGAGGATGAGCGTCTGAGTTACTGTGGATTTTAGAGGGGCCATTGCATCAATTGCTCCTGAGAGCCATCTGAGCTGGAGACCCATGCATTGAAGAATTCGGTATTTACAGATGGAAATATCGGGTGACCAGGTAGAAAGAAGTATATGAAGGGCAATGAGAGATTGGTCAGAGGTATTTTAGCAATGGCAACAAGGTGGAACTTTTGGGACCAGAGGGTTTTTGGGCATGAAGTGAGAAGAGTAAAAAGTATGGCTAGGCGATCACTCCAAGTCAATGGAAAAGGAGGGAAAGGGGAGTTGTCTCTCAGGTTGGAGAAAATATGGCCAATGAGATAGCCATACGTATGAGATGGAAGTGTCGTTTTCCGTGAGAGTTAATGAGGGCTAAACATACCTGGGAGCTAAAATCCTCCAAATGAAAATTAAAGTCACCCAGAAACAAAAAGTTGGAATATTTGATAATAAAATGGGCAATCAAATGAGCTACGTTTTTTGAGAAGACCCATTGTTGGAGCCAAGGGAATATATAACAGAGCATCGGAGTAATAAACGGTGCCATGAAGATTAACAGAGAATAGTGCAATTGTCCCCAACAGATGTAGTGGGATTGTTGTGAGGGAGCATGTGAAAGAGGGGTGATCAAACAATAGCTATGCCTCCGCTCGCTTGCCCTCGCATTCGGGGTGTGCCATGGTGGATGGAGTAGTTGGGTGGATGGTGAAGATATGCCAGGAGAGGAAGCTTTGTGTAGCCAGAAAGGAAGTTCTCACCAGGGCTATTTGAAGAAATAGGCCTGAATGTCGAGGTGGTTTTAGGAAGTGGGCGTCTATTAACCCAAAGGTATTTATGCACAATGACGGCAGTGATCCTGCGAGAAGTAGACGCGCTGGGGGGGTTCACAGGTGAATAAGGGATAGCAGATCCAAGAGGAATTACACATTTCTGGCCCTACTGGACACAGGGCCCATACAGGAGGACGAAAGATGATGGGCATTTAAACTATGAAAGTCAGAGCTTCAACTTACAGAGAACAAAGTAAAATAGCTGGCATGAGAACCACATACAAACAACATTCCTGAGTAAAGCAGGTAATAGGTCATGTGAAGGAAGGGGGGAAAGAAGGAGGCAGTAGGGAGGGCAAGATGTGGGTGAGATTAACATGAGGGGTGGGTATATGCATATTCAGATGACACAGGTTCAAGGAAAATTATATCAAGTGTTGGTCGGATTGGAAAGTTTTTTTTTTCGTTTTTTTTTTTTTTTACTGTAAATACATAAGGATTCAGACAATCTAATCCTTGCTGACGAAGAGTTGTAAATCGCTGTCACAGCTCTACAAGAGAGTTAAGTGGGGGCTCTTCTGTTGGCACCCAGAGATGAGTCTGGCTCCGGGGTACATGACTGCTAGAATGGCATATAAACTGGACGCAGTGGCGCAGACCGGGGCTGCATTTCCATAATCTACTTTGAATAGGAATAAGTATTGTACCGCATGTCTCACGTTGTTTTGCTGGTGAAAGGATTTACGCTTTTTGACCGCATATAAAATAAAGTGACTGGGGTTTTGTCAGTAATTTGTTGTGGAGATAGTGGCAGCTGCTCACGGGAAGCAGCAGTGGGAAGGGAGGGAAGAAAATTACTTACCTGCCAGCCGGCCACTGCTGCCTCTCCTTTGTCTTCTTTCTGGCTTTTGTGCAAGAAAGAAGTACCCAGGCTCCCAAGCTCCCCATAGCCAATCGCAACGCTGCAATGCAGCGTTGTGATTAGTCTGAGCGTGGTTCGGAGCTCAGCCAGGAAATGGGGGCCTGGGCATGTTCTCCACCCAGGCGATAATGCAGAGTACCCACCACTCCTCCCCCTGCTCCTCCATCACCAGAGCAGCCCCCCCGCCCGCAAAGCTGCCATGCAGCAGGATTGGAACAATAAAATTATTATAACGTCAAGATGTTATGTCTTTATTTCTCAGCATACAATCACATTCTGTTCTCTGATTACATCATAGCCAATAATAACCACACCTTAACACCTCCCAGCAAGTTATGTATTTCCTCTATTGAGTCCACCTAGAACTGCAAGGGTCTTAGCACACATAGTCTGAGGACACTACAGCTATGTCTCTGCTTCCATAGCTAGTTTGTGTGTATGTTTATCCCTCTGTTAGTATCATCCTGCCTGTGCCTCTGTCTGTATTACTGCCTGTCCCTCTGACTGTGCCTTATGTGTGCTTGCTTGTCTCCTGTCTTCTGCCACATATAACTTAAACCCTTCTCTGTTTTGCCACAGTTCTTCCTGCCTGAAGATGCCTGCTCCACTCAAAATGGCACTGGAGGCTACAACCTGAACTCGCAGTCACTGCTGGCCACCCCGGTGAGTCTAAGTGGAGGGCGGCTCTCCTGTTGCCTCAGGTGCAGTATGTGCTGGACCTCTGAAGTTTGGGTTTTGGTGGGTCTACAAGAGAGCAGCTGGTAACTTTTATCACTGGGCTCCTCTTGATGGCCACCAGAAAAGATCCAAGGTTTCTGAAGAAGTACATTGGGCTGGTGTGACTCTGGACCGCTACCTCTTCCCTGGCCCTCGCTTCCTTGAGCTGTGTGCAGCCTGCTCATGGTGTACATTCATACTCTGATGCATGTGTTACCTTGGTGTTGCATCTATTTGTTGAGGAGAACCAGAGGCATTCAATTCTCCGTGGTGCAGAGAGCCATATATGTAAATATATATTACTTCCACACTGTCATGGCAGACAGAAAACACTAGGGGCCAGATGTAGGTAAATATATTTTACCGACTCATAAATACCGAATTTTACCGATTCGGTATTTATGAATCGGTAAAATATAAGGAGGGAGATGTAGGTAAATCCAGATGTGGATTTACCGAATCTGTAAAAGTCGGTATTTACCGATTCGGTAAATACCGACCGGTAATGCCCATTCATTCCTATGGGCTTTGAAGCCCATAGGAATGAATGGGCATTACCGATTCGGTATTTACCGAATCGGTAAATACCGAATTTCACAAGGGTGCAGGGGGTGTCACTTTGACACCCTCTAGCACCCCCAAACCAGGTTTGGGTGCCATGTGGCAGGCATACCTGCCCTAAGGGCAGGTCTGCCTGTCATATGGCACAGGTGTGCATGCACACATGTGCATGCACACCGGAATCGGTATTTTACCATCAAATTGAATTTGATGGTAAAATACCGATTCGGTAACGCTTGTGGGACTCAGAAGAGTCCCACCTACATATCAAATTTACAGAATCGGTAAAAATACCGATCGGTAAATTTACAGAATCGGTTAATTTACCGAGCGGTAAATTTACCGATTCTGTACACATATGCCCCCTACATCTCAAAATCCTTTTACCGGTCGGTAACGGACAAATTCGGCCGTTACCGACCGTTAAAACCCTACCTACATCTGGCCCTAGGTCTTTGTGTCTACTAATTAATACCCGTCATAATTGTCAAATTCTCAACTTAATATCTGTCTTTACGTTGTCTGTCCCAACTATTGCTCCCTTTTGTTATGCCATCAGAATATCAGTGAAAAAATGTCAAGAGGCCAAAATATGAACTATCAAGAACCAAAATATTGCTAAGTTAAGTATTTACAGAGTATTACAGGTTTACTATACTTCACTTCACTTCACTTTTTCACTTTGAATATATATTTATTTTAAAGGTATGTAGACGTTGAGCTAAGAAGAGTTAATCTATATTTGCTATAAGCACTTACCTTCATGGTATTTTGGGTCTCAATCTTTAGGTCTTCCTATGTTGACCCCTCAATATTTTGACATACTACCTGCCCGTTTTGAGTCATACGCTTTTTTAAATTGTTACTGTGCTTCTTTTCCATAAGATAACGGTTCTGAGATGGTTGTTTTACCGAAGGTCCTTTCTGTGCTGCATACGATCCCAAAATTAGACTTTCAAGCTCATTGCCAGGCAAGTGCTGTGCAGGGTTCTGCACTGGCATCACTGTCTCCCACCATCACAAACCAAAGGGGTCCCACGCTTTCCCTCACGGAGGCCATGCACAGTGATGGGTTTTCATGCATTACCCATTACTAGCCTCATAGCTTCCAGTGGAATCTCATTGATTCCCCTCACTCTCCCATATACTTCAGTGGTGTCTCACTCAAATGCCAGCTCACGGCCTTTATTCACGACCCTAGGCTTCACAAAAGTGATATCTACTAACAGATGAATGAATAAATGAAATAATTTGATAATGCTCACGAATCACCCCCACAGGGGTATCTCAGGGCACAGTCAATACAGCAGAATAGATACTGAGTTACAACAGAACAGTTTTTAGTGCTTATTGTAGTCAGGACGGGTTCCAACATGAAATAGCAGTTTGTTCCAAAGGGTGGGAGCCAGATAGGAAAAGGATCTTCCACCCCATCCAGATCGTCGGATACGGGTGCAGATTCTACCACCACCAAAGGAGACCACAGAAGTATACCACAGGGTGGCAAACCAGTGGCCAGGGAGGGGTTTGCAAGGAAGCAGGGGAATCACATGATAGTGGAGCGGATGGACAAACCCTTCACTATGTTCCCATCAATGCCCTTAAACAGTTCGATGAAGTCTCACACAAGGCTCATCACTGGCCTCTTACGCTTCAGGCAGGTCCAACCCATTGATGAGCGTGGACGTTTCCCTGGAGACACGCTCATTCCACATCTCAGATGTTGGCACATCTGCAGTACATGAATGGATTAGGGATACTTTGTTCCTGTTGTGCGTTCAGTTTCCCAATCTACTACTCTAGACAACCCCCCAATTTTCAGCAGTTCTCAAGCGCTTACAAATAAAACAGAAAGGGAAAATCTTAGGTAAATGTATGTAAAATAAACTGATCAGTTTTCACAATTGAGCATAATACAATCGGTGTCTAGTGGGTTTTCTTAGTAAAATACAATGACATGGCTACATTTGATCACTTATGTGCCAAATGTTTAGAGTAAAAACTGCAACCTGCAATATATGAAAGAAATAATACAATAAAAGGACTGTTGGAACGGAAAAATCAAAATGAGTGAGAAAATATCTTGTTTGTCTGTTAAGAATATGCAACTAGACGATTAACTACACAGAAAAAAATTAGTCGCAGCTTATGAATATTTTTACATGAAATAATTACGTACATGTGATTTCAATCTGACTTGAAACTGAGGAGCAAATGTACATTTTGGCGGGAAGCCCGTTTTTTCTGCCAGGGCGACGGAGAGAATTACAGCATCACCCGGACGGAGATGCCGTCCGCCGAATTTAGAAATGACTGCAAAGTTGCCAGTCATTTCTAAAGCATTGTCATTAATCGCCATCATGGCAGTTACTGTCAGTGCTTTTCGCTGTTTGGTGCAGAGCTCCGTCAACATGATGGAGCCTTACATCAAACTGGTTTCTTAAAAAGAAAATCCCAAAGCAGGATTTTCTTTTTGAAAATAAAATAGTTAATGCCCCCCTCGCTTTAGAAGTCATCTCTCAAGGTGAATGGGACGGAGGGGGGCATTTAGTTTTTTACTATCCCTTACCACCAGGGTTTGCCTGGCGGTGACAGTATGTAAACATCCATACGTCTGCCTATCCTAATTGGGCAGACGGACATATAGCCAATTCTGTGGCAGACCTTACTCCGTTAGGTTGTCAGCAAAGTTTGGCCAGAGCGGTGACTGAGTAGTCACTGCCGTAGTCAACCCTATGGCCCGCCTGCAAATAAATAGAGCAGGCGGACCACTGTGTTGGCGGGGAGGGAATGCAGTTGCCATTGTGGCTGAGTTTCTTCCCCACCAACAATTAAGTTGGCCGCTGAACCTTTAAAAGGAAAAAGGAATACATCAAAACATATGGCTTAGTATATAGGCAATAGGGAAAATACATGAAACATACAAATGTTGAAAAAAGGAATGCAAGGAAAATGTATGAAGGCATAACAATGTGTGAATTTGGATAAGGGTTCCCCATCAGAATGGTTTCACCTGCCTGTCTTCATCTTCCAGAGAGGGAACAATCCAGCTGCAGCCTGATTGGCTATCTACCAATTTTAAGCAGTTTTCAGTTTGATTTACAATGGACTGAGCATAAAATCTGTAAGTCCACTCCAACAAATTGAGGAATCTCACAAACGCCTTTCTGAAGGTTTGGAGATGTATGCCTGTTCCCCCTTGGTACCAACTAACCATGACACTCTGCCAGAGGCCGTGCTATTCTTCCCTTTACCTGCATGAAGACCAGGGCCGTCTTAACAGCATTTTAGGCCCCTGGGCAAAGCAGTGCACTGGGCCCTGCCTACACAACCACTCACAGGAATAAAAATGTTTAACAGAAAATTAGTGTTAAATTCTGGTCTGCATCGGGCCCCTGTGCTTGTGGGGCCTCCGGGCAACTCCCTAGCATACCCATGCGTTATGACGGCACTGATGGAGACCAGTTTGCCATCTTCAATGGGGAGGCCTTTGAATTTAACCAGGAGAGCAAGATGCCCTCTAGACAAGGCCGGGCTGGCCATAGCGGGCATCGGGCATTTCCCCAGTGAGCCGCCAGGGTGGGAGCTGGTTTTGGGCCCCTGGGGGCGTTTTTGTTACAGGGCCATTTTTGCAGCGTAGCTGCAATATGTGCCCCTGTAACAAAATTGTCCGAAACCGGCCCTGGCAAATAGCTCGGCCGCAACTCCAACCCCCTGGGAGGGCAGGCCAAGCACTTTGCCAGGGCCTGTTTTGGTTCCCAGTCCAGCCCCGCCTCTAGACAACCCCGCCAGTCGTACCAGAGAGTGACAGCAGTATTTTCTCATGTGCAGATTATCTATGTTAATGAGTATGCTCCAGTGCATCCACTTTACTTGTTTGTTTGTTGCTGTAGAGACCCTCGACCAGAAACCCATTTAATTCCTTGCTACAACCTGAAAAGAAGTAAGCATAGCAGCTTATCACTGGTTCTGTCATGTGATCCAGTAAGGTGTTCCTGAGACACTCTAAACCAACCACAAAATCTTAGCTAACCAGAAGAATCTGTGCAATTTTGAGATGTGCTTTACCTTCTTGGAGATTGGCTTCATTGAATCAGGGTTGAGTATGTTTGCTTGAAACTTCAGAGTGGTCTGTAAGTTTTTAGGATTTTTGATGTTCAGCTTCAACCGATTATTTCCCAGTCTTTGAAAACAGACACATATGAAATGAAATGCCGACATTTGTAAAGCGCACAGCTACCTCCACCAGAGGTGTCCCGGCGCTGTCCGTATACCACTTAGGAACCCTTCCTGGCTTCCCTGTGAAATGTCCACTCCTGGGCACCATCAAGGTGAAGCCAGGCATCCCAGCGCTGTTGTGGAGATTAAGCAAGCTATTGCCCAGAGTTGCAGAGTGGGACCCATGATTAGAATAAGCACCGAGGCGAGAATGATCAGGTCCGAGGAAATTGAGCCCAAGACCTGCCGAGGCAGGAATTGAACCCTGGTCCCGGGCCAGACCTCTGCATCAGGGTCTGCCGCTCTAACCATTGAGCCACACTTCTCCACATTGAGCCATACTTCTCCACATAACTTCTCCACATAACCGAGCATAAGGATGCAACATGTTTGAAGAAAACACATGGCTATTATTGCTCATTCAAAGCACACCTTGCAGACTGCACAGCTCTTCTTTCACTGTTTTCCAAATAAAAAATAGTAAAAAAGTCAAGAGGAGGCCACTGTCTGTTCAGCAAGTGGTGAAATAGCCTGAAATATATACAAATTAAAGCTGTTGTTACCCTGGTGGGTTTTGATAAAAAAAACATCTTCCAGTGAAGTCAGCAAAAATGTCAGCCCACGTCCAGATGTGGGCCTTCCTTTCGATAGCTACTTTGGGCTAATCAGTATAATTAGCGGTACCTTGGGGGCAGATGACTCACCCGTTACAATTAGTCCTTCTGCCATCTTTGGTCTTCATAGGGAATTATATTTCCTTATTTGAGGGACATGATCGGGACAGATTTTCAGGGGGAAGCAAAACCTGAGGGTTTTTTCAAACTCCCACTTGCTCAGAAAAATATAGTTGTAGCCCTACCCCCTCAAATTGGTCACCCTTTGTATATGAGTGAAACCAATATCTCCATAGCAGCTTAGCAGAGTCATTGCTTTAATTTTATGCTGTAGAATAATTTAATCGCTGATTAACCCTACTGTCCTAACTCATTCTCAAACGTCTCATGCAGGGGAATAGGGAGAGCACAGCCAAAACCAAAAACATTGGCCACCAACTCCAAGTGCGTATGTTTCATGTCTGACCTGAGCTCCTCGTAATGAACAGCTATTTGGTCATCACTTTTGATGGCCCTGTGTAAATTATAAAAAGGTTTGTTTGATCCACTGTATGGGGTGAGTTAACGGGCTGGAAGTTGTCCTGATTAGTTACACAAGAAGCGCCTCCTACCTTCTAAGCATCTTCAAATCCTTGGTTTAAAGTGTCATAGTACTTATTACCTGTCTGCAACCTGTGACCTCTGTGGTTGAGTCAACATTGCCAGAGGCGAGGCCATTGTGCATATGGTGACCTGTATGTTTGAGAGAGTTTATTCATATTTTCCCATCTAATGCAAGATAGCATCTTTGCAGGGCAAGCACTGTTTTCACAGTTACCCCCCAGATGTTCACACTGTGAGGCTAAAGCTCCTGCCTCTCTCGTAAGCCCGTACATCCTCCTCTTGGTGTACCCCTACCGGCCATACTCGCATAGAGCGGTGGCTTTATATCTTCCATGCATAGTCTCACTCATTGCCAATCACTCAGATTATGCACTTCAATAAAGTCTCGCTCATTGGTAATCAACAACCTCATGTGCTTCATTGGCGTCTTACTAAATGCCTATCGGGGACCTCTGGCAGCAGAATCCACAGAAAGAAGGTGTCTAATAGGGGGCAAAGATTCCAAGTTAAAGGCACAAACCCTTTGATAGCAGCAACCCTTTGATAACATACAGCTATTAGGAGGCATCTTAAATGTGACTGTGAAACCAGTGTATGCCCTTGCCAGCAGTCAAAAAAAATTCTATAAAACCATGACAAGCCACGACTGGATAACCAGGTAGGGTACAGTTGCATAGTTAACTGTATGGTCATAGCTATTGTCTTTGAAGGTCTATTTCGCGAAGCTAACCATGAAATCATTTTATCTCTCTTTACTCCCTTTCTCCCATCTTCGTGGTGCAGTATTACATGTACTGCTGCATTCTGGGACTCCTATCTTGCTCCATCTTCCTGCACATGAACTTTGAACTCAAACTGATCATGCTGACTCTGGCCCTGGTGGTCTACAACGTCATCTTCCTGTACACTCACGCCTCTCTCTCCAAATGTTACATTGATCAGCTGTACATCAACCACACGGAACAATGGTAGGTGGCTAACTATTTTCTGAGTTTCCGGTTATGACTGCTTGAAGTTTCACACCCTGACTATAATACAGCCTAGGGCAGAAAGACTTCCACCATCATGGAATAGTGTATCATAAGCCTGATAGAATAATTGTGTATGTTAATCGATTGAGTATTGATACTGAACAATATGTCTTTAGCCAGTTAATTTGCTGATGCATGTAGTTAGAATATATAGTTGTTTCCTACTGGGCTGAAATATGTTTTTCTAGTTGCAAAACAACCGTGGTAACTTCATTTAACCCTTTTTAGATTAGTCTGGCTACAAATACCTTTGATTTATGGGGCCCAATTTACAAAGCTATTTTGGGCCACAAATGTATACTTTATTTACACCTGTCAAGAACTTACAGAAGGGTTTTTGAAAGCAATAAATGAGTGCAAGAGAAATCTGCAGTAGAAAACCTCAAGCAAAGGTGGGGAGAGGACAGAACAGGGTGTGGTTTGTCTTGCAACTAGGTGAGCTTGTGAATTTTATTCTCAGTCCAATCCCACCCTTTCCCACCATGGGAATGGTCAGAAGTTAACTCCAGCAAAGAGGTGGAGTAACGCCCCTTTCAAGGAGGGAAGGAAAGAGCATCTCCTACAGATTTGGAGGGAGAGTTAGGAAAGGGGTTTCTCCAAAGGGAAAATGTATGTATTTCCTATGTAGAAAAAAAGGAAATGAAAAAAGTGCAATTAAACATCGGGATGTATATCCCAGTGCACAACTGTGCAGGGTAATTGGGAGCCCTGAGAAGATCACATGACGTTGCCAGCAGTCTGCCTGGACACCTGGGCCTGGCAGAGAATCCCAGCTGTAAAACTGGGAATGTTTGTGGATTCCTAAGATAGTAATTATGCACCCCTTTGTAGGCGCAGGCGCAGATACTTGTCTTTGTGAATCGAGGCCATGGTGTTCGAGGCATGTGGGCTGCTAAATTCATATCTATAGCATAGATCGCCGCCTAGTGTTGGGTCCGGATGATTGCACGTTGTTTTCCTGGAAGAGTCTTCGAAGTATCACGAGATAGGTGGCTCCTCCCCTGGACTACAGTGCGCATGGGCATTGGCTCCATCCCCAGATTGTTTTTTTCCGCCATTGGGTTCGGATGTGATTTCGACATCTCCTGTTCGGAATCGATATATAAAAACTTTGTCACGGCCAAAAGGCCTTCTTCTACCCCGTCGGTATTGTTCGCGTTCGGTCTTGTGTATATTCCAACTCTTCGAGTCGGATATCTGAGGAGTCGGGTGACTCTTCGGCGATCGAGGCCCTGTCAACGCAGCAAGACTTCGACGGCATGGAACGGAGTCCGTTCAAGCACTGCCCCGTGTGCGGTTCTAAGTACCCACACATCGACGTACACCCTGTGTGCAACAAGTGCCTGTCACCGGACCACGTGGAGGCCAACTGTATGGCCTGTTCGAGATTTAGATCGAAGAAGACGATCAAGCTCCGGCGCGTGGCGCGCCTCGAGGCCCAGCGGACGGCCCCGGCGCCGGTGGACATCTTCGAAGACCCCGAGGCAGGAGAGCAAGTGCTTCAACTGCAAATTTCACCTACATCGGCGGAGGTCGACCACGACTCCCGAGCAGACGTCGAAGGCCAAGACCTAGAAGAAATCGTCGATGAGGTAGGGGACGACGAAGAAGCATATGGGGCCATGGAAGATAGCTCGGAGGAAGAGCTATGCCCCGTTCGTACTCTTACAATGGCTCAGGTCACGGGATCGCCACACGGCCTTACCCAAGACCTTACACCTCGATCCACGGCCCCGCCTTCCGGCCCGGCTATGGACACCTCTGCGGAGCCGCCATTAACGAAATCGAAACCGAAACTAAAAACATCGGTGTCGACGAAAACTAAGATGGACGACACGCCATCGACACCGAAGACGTCTGCTCCACCATCGACGCAGTCGTCTTCGGAGGCCTCGAGGCCCAAAAAGGCTATCGACCAGGCGAAGGGGCCAAAAGTGGTCAAGGAGCCGAGCTCGAAGAGGGTTGTCGAGCAGGTGTTGAGAAAGTGGTCAAATCGAAGTCAAAGAAAACTGTCGAGCCCGCGGAGGGCAGGGCTACCGAGCAGAAAGGCAAAAGGGCCGTCGAGACGAAGTCGACAAAGGGCGCCGAGCCGAAGTCTGGAATCCCGACGCAGAAGGCA
This sequence comes from Lissotriton helveticus, assembly GCF_964261635.1. Lineage (NCBI taxonomy): Eukaryota > Metazoa > Chordata > Amphibia > Caudata > Salamandridae > Lissotriton > Lissotriton helveticus. The sequence continues at coordinate 1,629,147,850 of NC_136065.1, read as the reverse complement.
AAGGCAGCCGACCCGAAGCCGTCGGCGTCGACGCCTGCGGCCGTGGCAGGTGATCAGGCGGCCACACAGAAGTCATCGACGCTCGGGTCTTCCCCCGTGGGTGGACCGAGGTCATCGGTCGGGTCGACGAAACCATCTGCTTCCTTTACGAAGCAGGTCTCGGACTCCCTCAAGAGGATACGGGACAAGGCGTCCGCGTCGGAGCATGCAGCGCCACAGACGGTGGCCCCACCGAAGAAGACTTCGATGCCAATCCTCTACACTCTACCGCCTAAGGTGGCGCCGAAGGCCTTTGCACCACGATCGGTGCCCAAGGACTCTGCGGCGTCAAAGCAAACTCACTCGAGTGGTAGTTTGGGTCCTCGACAACCTTTACTGGAGGTCCAGTCGGCGCATTTTATCGACGCCAACACAGGAAAACTCACGCTCTATAAGAGGAAAATTACATCACAGCCCCTAGAGTCGTTTGTAATTCCTCTGAAGAGAAAAAAACCAGCACCAGAGACACCAGTACTGGTTGAACACATTCTTCCACATCCTGGGAGGAGTGCAACACCTTCACCCACTTACTCAGAAGGAGATGATGGTGAGCAAAATGAGGAGGAGTATAATTTTCCTGCGAACACTGACCCTGATGAGCAACAGGACTCGTGGATGGACACAGGTGATCAAGGGGATCAGCAGGCTGTCCATGACCCTCAAATTTATAGTGTGAAAACCTCCCCCACTGAAGACTCTGCGGCATTTAATGCCTTGATCGAAAGGGCAGCTACAACCCATAAGGTGGAAATGCATGCTGACCCTGTGGAGGTGGACTTTTTATTTGACACTTTCTCTGCTGCAGAAAAAACTGTGAAAACTCTTCCTATGCTAAAAGGGGTCCTTAAGCATGCCGCAGACATTTTCAAGGAACCCACGAGAGCAAGGGTTGTCAACCCCAGGATAGAGAAGAAATACAGACCTGCACCTGGCGACCCAACCTACATACGGCGCCAGTTGCCTTTGGACTCTTTAGTGGTCTCTAATGCCCACAAGAGGGCGAACTCTCAGACAACGGGTGAAGCTCCTCCCCCGGACAAAGAGTCAAAAGTGCTGGAGGCATCGGGGAAAAGGGTGGCAGCTCAGGCAGCCAACATCTGGCGCATATCAAACACACAGGCTCTGTTGGCCAGATACGATAGGGCGCACTATGACACCCTAGAGCAACTGTTACAACACCTTCCAGACCAGTTTAAAGAGGGAGCTGAGATGCTAATTCAGGAGGGCAAGCTCATCTCCAACGCTGCAATAAAATGTGCGCTCGACGTTGCGGTCCCCGGTAGCTTGTTTCCTTTCCAGTGTAAGAATTGGCCTTGTAGTTTGGTTTGCCCTGTTCCCATCATGCACTGGGACAGGAACAGACTAATTTGCATACAGCCAGGTTCTGAAACTGGGATGATGCAGTGAGCTAAAAAACGGTGTTGGGTCTAGCCCTGATCTCTTGACTGGGTGAGAGATTTCTGCTTAATTCAGAGACTCTGTCCATCACCACCCCTTGTTGTAAAATACGACGTTGCAGACACGGCAGCAAGGGCGATCAACACTAGTGTGATGCTGAGGCGTCAAGCATGGCTCCGCATCTCAGGGTTCAAGCCTGAGATACAGACAACTATCCTTAACCAACCCGTTAATCCAGAGAGGTTATTTGGACCAGAGGTGGACACCACCCTCGAAAAAATCAAAAGAGATACTGAGACGGCCAAATCCATGGGTGCTCTCCAGTCTCAGCAATTCAGAGGGAACACTTTTCGTCGCTCAGGCAATCGAGGTGTTACCAGAGGACACTTGGCACAGCAAACGCCATTCAACAAGGGTGGGGCGCAATCCTCGTACCCCAAGCAAGGTAGAGGAGATTACCGGGGAAACAGCGCCAAGGGCAGAGGAAGAGGCAACAACAGCTCCCGTTCCTCTGCCTCCAACAAACAGTGACTTCCTGTCACTGCCACCCGACCATCCAACACCTGTCGGGGGGAGACTCCAACAGTTCCTGCCTGTCTGGCAGTCCATCACCACAGACAGGTGGGTACGAAAACTTATCCAGTTCGGCTATTGTTTGGAGTTAACGTCCACTCCACCCAACATACCCCCAAGACAACGTCCTATGTCAGCAGAGCACTTGCACTTATTGCAGCAGGAAGTTCTTGTGATGCTGCAAAAAGGCGCAATAGAGCTCGTGCCTGTGGAGGGAGAAGGCACAGGGGTGTATTCCCTGTACTTCTTAATCCCAAAGAAGGACGGCTCACTCAGACTGATTCTGGACCTCAGGCCTCTGAACCAGTACATTCTTTCGGAAGACTTCCACATGTTAACACTGCAGCAGGTTCTTCCATTGCTAAACCAGGGAGACTTCCTCGCAACCTTGGACCTCAAGGATGCTTACTTTCATGTACCACTCCATCCATCCCATAGGAAATACCTCAGGTTCACCATCCAAAACAGGCATTACCAGTTCAAGGTCCTACCCTTCGGGGTGACCACTGCCCCCAGAGTGTTCACGAAATGTCTAGCGACGGTGGCGGCGCACCTCAGGAGACAGAACATACATGTCTACCCTTACCTAGACGACTGGCTCGTTCAGGCCAAGTCAGCACGACAGTGCGCCGCAGACATGTCCCACACCATTCACCTTCTTCACGGTCTGGGGTTTTCACTAAACTACCCAAAGTCGCACCTCCTGCCAGCCCATGTGCGGCAGTATTTGGGCGCGACGATAAACACTCTGGCTGCCACGGCTCAGCCGAACCAAGCAAGGATCGACAGCATCCAGTCACTAATCCAGAGGTTCAGACCGCAACACTCACTCCCAGCGAGAGTGTTCATGCAGTTGATAGGCATGATGGCCTCCTGCATCTTCATAGTCCCGCACGCAAGGTTGCATATGCGTCCGCTCCAGGAATGCCTGGCACGTCAGTGGACTCAGGCTCAAGGACAGTTGAAAGACCTAGTGTTGGTGACCGGTCGGGCATACAACTCTCTGCATTGGTGGACTCCACACAACCTTTGCAAGGGCCGACCGTTCCAGGAGCCTGTGCCACAAATTATCCTGACGACGGACGCATCTCTCCAGGGGTGGGGAGCTCATGTGCTCCAGTACACAGTGCAGGGACTATGGACAACTCAGCAAAAGAAGATGCACATCAACTACCTAGAATTGATGGCAATCTTCATGGCACTCAAGTCCTTCAAAGTACATCTGTGCAACAAGGTCGTGTTGATCCGGACGGACAACATGACGGCCATGTACTACATCCAGAAGCAGGGAGGTACACACTCTCCACAGTTGTCTCATCTGGCTCAGGGCATGTGAAAGTGGGCCATTCAAAGGAACATCTTCCTCATGGCGGAACACCTCCCGGGCAAGGACAATCTGATGGCGGATCTGCTCAGCAGATACAGCCACCAGATGCACGAGTGGGAGCTACATCCGTCAGTGCTCCGCCCGTACTTCCAGCAGTGGGGTCATCCAGAGATAGACCTGTTTGCCACAAGGGAAAACGCAAAATGCCAAAGCTTTGCCGCCAGGTTTCCTCACCCTCAGTCGCAGGGCAATGCGATATGGATGAACTGGTCAGGCAAATTTGCGTACGCTTTTCCCCCAGCGCCTCTCATTCCGCTGGTGGCAATAAAACTAAAGCAACACTCAATGACGCTCATCCTGGTTGCTCCAACGTGGGCACGCCAACCATGGTACACCACGTTTCTGGAACTCTCCGTGGTACCGCATCAAAGGCTGCACCTCACACCCAAGCTCTTGACGCAGAACCATGGCGACATTCAGCATCCAGATCCGCAACAGCTCAATCTGGCGATCTGGCTCCTGAGGTCCTAGAGTTTGGCTACCTTAATTTGCCTCCGGAATGCTTGGACATCATCCGGGAAGCAAGAAAGCCCACTACCAGAGCTTGCTATGCTGCAAAATGGAAGCGGTTTGTCATTTACTGTACAGAACACAATATCAACCCGCTAGATGCATCCATTCCTAACATCATCTGCTATTTGTTACATCTTTACAAATGCAATCTAGCATATGCTTCCATTCGGATACACTTATCCGCCATAGCGGCTTATCTTCAAAACAGGCAGCATCTCTCTGTTTTCAGGGTGCCTGCCATTAAAGCCTTCCTGGAAGGGCTGAAACGGGTCATCCCTCCCAGGACCACACCAGCTTCTGTATGGAATCTCAATGTGGTCCTCACCAGGTTGATGGGCCCACCTTTTGAGCCTCTACATTCATGTGAGATTCAGTTCCTGACATGGAAAGTGGCTTTTCTCATTGCCATCACGTCTCTACGACGTGTTAGTGAGCTACAAGCGCTCACAATACAAGAGCCATTTATACAAATTCATTCAAACAGGGGGTTGCTCCGCACTAACCCCAAGTTTCTTCCTAAGGTGGTGTCGCAGTTTCATGTCAATCAAACCATTGAACTGCCTGCATTCTTTCCAAACCCTGAAACAGTAGCAGAAAGAATGCTCCATACGCTGGACGTCAAAAGGGCGTTAATGTACTATATTGACAGAACACAACCCTTTAGAAAGACACAGCAACTCTTTGTTGCCTTCTCAGCCCAGCACAAAGGCAACCCCATTTCCAAAGCAGGAATAGCCAGGTGGATCGTTAAGTGTATTCAGATTTGCTATCAGAAAGCTAAGCGCACTTTAACGGTCCCCCCCCGGGCACACTCCACCCGCAAGTTGGGGGCCTCAATGGGTAACATTCCTTTGGAAGACATTTGTAGAGCAGCCACATGGTCTACACCACATACGTTTACCAAACATTACTGTGTAGATGTGCATTCCAAACAGCAGGCAGCTGTAGGACAGGCTGTTCTTAAAACACTTTTTCAGACTTCTGCAGCTGGCACGGGCGGCCGCCGTTAATGGAGGGACTGCTATGTATTCTATGCTATAGATATGAATTTAGCAGCCCACATGCCTCCAACTGAATATGCTACTTACCAGTATGCATCTGTTCTTGGCATGTAGGGCTGCTAACATTCATATCGCCCACCCTCCTCCCCGGCGCCCGTAGCGGCTGCAGACCTTTCTTGCATTCATTCATTAGCATGGACATCACTTACGCTATTACACTCCATCTTTGCCACAATTGCTAAAAACAATCTGGGGATGGAGTCGATGCCCATGCGCACTGTAGTCCAGGGGAGGAGCCACCTATCTCGTGATACTTCGAAGACTCTTCCAGGACAACAACGTGCAATCATCCGGACCCAACACTAGGCGGCGATCTATGCTATAGATATGAATGTTAGCAGCCCTACATGCCAAGAACAGATGCATACTGGTAAGTAGCATATTCATTACAACCTGCGCGCCATCCCTTACTAGCTAATAGCAACATACCCTCCATTGCAGAGGTCTGAAATACTACTGGAAGAGATTTCTGCTTCACCTACATACACTATGGCATCTGCTCCTTTTCTGGGCAAGTGCCCCCGATTTACCGCACAGAATACTAACACATTTAGGAAGCTGTCTAACCCAAGCATATGTCCCCACTAAACCAGTGTATTCACGTAAATGCACCTGAGAGCGGTGAATTCAACACTAGGCAGCATCTTTGGTGGTAGAAACCCTCCTAAAATTAATCAACAAAATGCATTTCCAGTCCAGTCTAAGTTGTGCAAAAATCAAGTCTTGATTCTTCTGCTGCACCTAAAGTCTATTCCAGGAAACACAGAAATATGGTGTAGAATCTTCTATTCGGTGCACAACCAATTTGTTTTAGGATTCAACCCCTGGTGATTTTCAGAGCTGGGTCTGCTACAGACGCAAAGAGATGCTCTAAAGAACAAAATATGTTCTGAAATCACAGAAATTCATTTTGAGTTCCTCGCTACTGATAGGCTGCACCTTCAATCCCTTCTAAGAAATGCACAAGTACAGTTTTGAGTCTTTTCTTTACAGGACTGAATAAAGTTTATTCCAAGAGGTACAGAAATCCAGTAGAATATTTTCTCTTCTTCCCAAAGAGTCACCTACATGCTCTTAAAGGTTCTAAGATGGACAGCAAACCAGTCCATTTATGTATCCTTCCTTTTTGAGGTGGATCCGGTTTCCAATTGTCAATTGAACAAGGTATAGGAATCTGCACCTGGTTCTTGCAATGGTTACCTCCAGATTCAATCCAAAGAAGCGCAGAAATACAGTCCTGCCTTTTCTCTCTTCAATGGTTACACGCAGAGTCTTGTAGAGAAATCCACGTCCTATTCTTCTCCCACCAGGAATGCACCCAGCTAATTTTAGGCACCAGTACACTCCCGATTCTAGTGTTCTTCCATCCCGAAGAGTCTAAAAATACACAGATTAGAAATAGTATTTTCTTGATCCAAGGCCAGAGCTCAGTAAATTATGAACAGCACTGAAATCCAATCCAGACATTTCTATTAGGTACTAGAACAATAGCCCATTCGAGAAAGCTTGTGCGTTCACTCCCCATTCTTTTCCTCCCAGCGGTTGCAATACAGATTTCCTTCCGGCAAAGACCCCGAAATAAGCTATGTTGTGATTCAAATGTGTGACCTGGGTAGTGCTAATAAAATTATACATACATTTTTATTGACTATTTCGTGCTGGCACTTTGAGCTCAAGGCTGTGCATAACCCCATGAATACTTTCTGATCAAATATCATAACTACTGTTTATGTTTTTTGAAGGCCGCCGGGTGTACTCAAGGAGCCAAAGATAATGGGAAGCATTTCATTCTTCATATTCTTCTTCACGCTGCTGGTGTTAGCCAGACAGGTATGTACCTTCAAGGTGATGGGCATGGCTGCCAGAAAGATGGGAGAGGTTGTGAGCTTGTGGAGGAGTGAACTCATAAATAAGTGGGGTAGGATGAGTTTATGAATGTGGGTATCAAGTGTTGGGTGGGTGGACCACCAAGGGAACAGTGGGTGCAAAGCCTGGCTAGGCAAGGTGCAGACCAGAGGATGGGTTTTATGCCTTGGATAGATTAATGGAATAGCTAAATGAATGGATGGATGGACTGAAAGAGGGATGGATGGGTGTATGAATGGATTGGTTACGGGAAAGGCCATTCAGTAGGAGATGAACTGAGACATGGAATTGTAGCCCAGTAGACCATCATCATATACATTACGTTGTGCAAGAAGGATGGATGAGAAAACTATTGGTGGATCAATAGTAAACACATTGAGTACAATGTGGGTGGGTGAATTCATACATGGAAAACTCACTGATGAGAAGTTAGTGTGGTAGATGTTTAGCTGTGTCGATCAGTGACAATTAGCAAAAGTGGAGGGTGGCTGGTATTTCAATAGACCTTTGCAGAAACTCCTCAGAGGCAGATGGTGGTATTGGCGGATGGCTGGGCCATTGGAAAGAAAGGGCACTGAAGGAATGAGGAGTCGACAAGCACATAGGTGGACCACAGAAAATAGAACAATGAGAAAGGTGATGGTATATGTGGATAGATCATGACAGGAGAGATAATTGGATGGGTAGACAGATGGGCCACAGGAGAGTGAAGGGTGGGGAAGATGTATGAATGGATGGATTAATAGACAACCGCAGAAACCACTGAGAGGTGGAAGATGATTGAAGGGGTGGATTGATGAGAAATGGGTGTAATAAGTTATTGGATTGAATGGATGGACTATTGAGAAGATGATGACCTGGAATTCCCATTTGAAGTTTTATTTGATTGAGAGAATAGTCTTTGCAACAGAAATGCTTTACATAGAGCACATTGCTTTAAATTCTACATATATATATATACACATACACACTTGTATGCTTCATGATGAGATTTGAGACACAGGGTAGAAATAAGAAGAAAACAGCGAAGTTACCAAGTGGCAAAAAGACCTTTCTGTAAATTGACACTGAATATCGGAAAAGAATTATATTACGCTTCATAGATTTTCCTTTATTTTGCAGATTCAGTTTTAATCTATCTAATGGGTGAACAGCCATGACAACGCAGGCTTTACACCGCGCTGCCATTAAGACGCTGCCATCACAACGCAAGTCGTTACAACGACTTGCGCTGGATGGCGCTAGATACTAAGGAATAGTAGATTTACTATTCCAACACCTTCCCTACTGTTGCGTAGGCTGGAGTTGGTATAGTAAATCATACTATTCCAAAATTCAGCGCATACAGCACAAGTCGTTGTAACGACTTGCGTTGTAATGGATGCGTCGTAATGGCAGCGCGGTGTAAAAGCCTGCGTTTTCATGACGTACATCCATCTAATGCTTACGTCGTTTTATTCTGTGAAATTAGTCGAAATGAATGTAAGGAACTGTTTGACTTCTGAAGGCTCATTTTAGTTGGATTTGTTGCAGTGCATAAACAGCAATGGGAATGGGGACCTATGGTAGGGAATAAATAATTGACTATGAACACTTGTCCTTCCCAAGAATGAGTATTACTGCCGCCTGGACTTCCTCTGGAAGAAGAAGTTCAAGAAGGAGCGTGAGGAGATTGAGACAATGGAGAACCTGAACCGTGTCCTCCTGGAAAATGTCCTCCCAGCTGACGTGGCACAGCAGTTTATTGGCCAAAACCTGAGGAACGAGGTGAGTGAGACCCTCGGGGATCATCTAGGTCAATAACTTTGGATGGAGACGATATCTGGACTGCAAACATGCAGTACCACAATGCGTCAGTCTTTATGAATTCGGGTTCAATAAGAAAGTAGTGCTAAGAGTTATCCAGTTGTGTGTGCCACATCCAGCGGTGATCTAACCTCATGCGGGATTTGCCTTCCTTGCAGGACCTCTACCATCAGTCATATGACTGTGTCTGTGTCCTGTTCGCCTCCATCCCTGACTTCAAAGAGTTCTACTCAGAGTCGGATGTCAACAGGGAGGGCCTGGAGTGCCTCCGTCTGCTCAATGAAATCATTGCTGACTTTGACGAGGTAATTTTCGACAAATCCTTCAAGCGGAGAAGTCAGCGGGAATCAAATCATTTTTAACAAGTGTGAGAGTACATCTTCTGCACAATTAGACACCACTGACAGCACCTATTAATGCATAACAATGCAACTAATGGTTTATCTCATTAGTCACCACTCACAACACCTATCAATGCATGATCAGTGTGAAATGACGTCTAAGCCACAATAGACATTATTCATGAAGTCTGGAATTACATTACAAAGTCAGTTCTTGGCAGTCGGGTGGGGGCGGTGGGAGAGGCCTGAAGTCAGTAAACCTATATCAGACACAGGGAGGTGAAGAAGCAGACATTTTGGGTGCATACCACCATATTTTCATGCTCCGAGCAAGCATTGGTCATTAGGGCAGGGGGCCTAACTTCCTTCTTCTTTTGTGCCTCGCAGCTGCTTTCGAAGCCCAAATTCAGCAGCGTGGAGAAGATTAAAACCATTGGTAGCACCTATATGGCAGCAACCGGACTCAACGCCACTTCAGGGCAGGACAGCCAACAGGTAAGCAGTCCTTGCACCTGAGGTGGCCGCCTAGACGGCCTTGTGACTCCTTTCCAAGCATGACCTTTGACTGTCACCTAGACCAGGCCTATTAAAGTTGTAAGACCAGCGACTTAACTCCTATATAAGCAGATGTCATTGGTTTCCATACAGTGATCAGTAGAACCTATAACTACCCCACCCAGTCTCTCACTAGCTGGCAGGGGGAAAAAGCCCTTTTCTTTCTAGCAGTATGACCTCAAAGTCTTTGAAGCAGGCTATAAGTAGCTTGTGATGTTATATAAAATCAAAAAACTGTAACAGAGCACAAGAACCTTTTCAGTCAAGGGCTAAGAGCCAGCCCATACTGTTGTTTGGAAGACACCAGCACATGGAAAGAACACAGCACCTTGGAGTACGCAGCTGCACCAGTATTACAACCACATAGACCTGTTTCATGAGTCATTACCAGCATCGTTTTACTAGTCAAACCTAGCTGAATAAATGAATAAAGGCTAGTTAATTTGTACCACACTCCACCCGTGACTTTTTTTTATATAGATTCAACGGTGTGCATCCAGGTAAACAACAGATATCATTGGTTGGTTCGGTTTATGGGTTAATGAGGGTCATATTAGAGGCCTCCGAGAGGGTGAGTGCTGACTAATCAATGTCTTACAAATGTGAAGGTGACTGGTTTACATATTTTTTTAACCTAAATACCATGTTTTCAAAGTGTACCCCCTCATTTGTCTCTAACTCTCTTTCCCTCCGACTGTCCTCTTTTACTCACGCCGACAGGACGGCGAGCGCATATTCAGCCACATCGGCATCATGGTAGAGTTTGCGATTGCACTCATCGGAAAACTGGACATCATAAATAAACACTCGTTCAACAACTTCAAACTTAGAGTGGGTGAGTAAAAACATCCACCCCCCTGTGTGATAAGCTTAGATCTCTCTCCAAAATCAATATCCAAGTTGGCTGTGTATGCATACCATAAAAACAGAAACCGCAAGATAAAGCACTGACTCTGCTTACATACTATGCAGTAAAGACATAAAGAAACAAGGGTTGAGACAGACTTTAAAAAAACGTTACCTTATCCAGTAAAAGCAGGCTAGTTGCAAGTTAGAAATGTATTGACATAGACAGTCAGAAAATTGGGAATTTGTGGAAATCACATTAATTATATAATATCTATGTTGGGATAAACTGGGGCAAAAACAACAGGTGATGGACAGAATGCAGAACAGTGTCATACATTCACCCCAGTACAGAGATCTGGGCCTAAATCCATCGTTTTTTTGCACTCCACACCACCCCTGGTCAGACATGGCCATATGCAAATCAGCCTTGACCCTGTGCCTCATGGGAACAGTCCAGCCCGAACTGCCAAGCCATGTCTTTCCTGGACCGGAATCAAGCATCCAAGGACCGGTTTCTGGCTATCAGCCTTCATCAGCCTGGATAGCTTGACTCCAGTGGTGTGGAGAGCATGGGACTCACGTCTGAGCATACCCATCCCACTCGGGGCGACAAAGGCAAAAGCAACAGGTGATTGACAGAATGCAGAACATTGTCATACATTCACCCCAGTACAGAGATCTGGGCCTAAATCTTTACAATGCGGTTTCTACAACGCAAGTCGTTACAACGACTTGCGTTGGAGGGCGCGGATTGAGGATTATTATAATTTTATATTCCAACACCAGCACACGTAACAGTAGGGAAGGTGTTGGAATATAAAATTACAATATTCCTTAACCAACAGCGCCATCCAGCGCAAGTCGTAGTAACGACTTGCGTTGTAATGGCAACGTGGTAAAGGTAGTGCGGTGTAAACACCACGTTGTAAACGATGTTTCCCACAGGGTTGATTGGACTACCTAAGCAGGCCTGTAGTACCTGCGTATAGAAACCTTTAACACATCTGATTAGAGTTCAACAGTAGTATTGTGAATCAAATGTATACGCAATTGTGGTTGGAGCACTGGTAGAGAGGTCGGAAGTCTCATTGGCCTACTTATGAATATCACATGTGGGCTTAGCGGAGTCTTTCTGTTCCTAGCTGATAGAATACTTGTTATGGGTAAGGGGTCAGATCTCTTAAGAACACAACGCTGGGGATGAGCTGCTTGTATCATATGGATAGCCTTGCCCATGTTATAGGCCCATGTTATAGACCTGTAAAATGGTACAGGTCGTACAATAGTAATGTGCCGCTGACCAAAGCATTTTCACCTGAAGGAATTACAAGCATCAGAAACATGGCTCCATGGGTTCACTCAAATGCAAACCTCTCACTACTTCTGGGGTTGGTGGCCTTTTGTATCTTCCTTGTTCCCCCATTGCGAGATTCATAATTACATCTCTTCAATGGTTTCTCAAATCAATAAAACCGGTTTAGCAGACAGCGCCATTGATTCTCTGTACGATATGCAACAATCTTCTTTGATGGATACATACACAGAACCTCTTCAAAGACATTATTTGCAACCAGGGGTATAAGTATCATTAATGCACCCGGTTTAGTGGCACTGGGTCTGATTGGTACGGCGGGCACTCGGGCAATGGCCGATGGGCCGGTATCCGAGTTCCTGCTGTGACCTGCTTTTTTGGGCAGCCTGGGGGTCGATTTGGGCAATATCTGTGTTGTTCAGATGCCGCCAGCGGCCCAGTGGGTGCCAGAGTGGCCTTTCTGGAGTAGGATGGGCATCCATTACCTCTCTCTTTCCAACAGCAGAGGTGTCACTCCCTTTCACTCGTTGGGCCGGCCCATTAATGTATGCATATTGAGTGGGGGCAGGGCGCCTGAGCCGTAGTGGCCTCACTTGTTTTCAAGCGTGTTTCACCAGTGTGAACTAATCTGTGCATTTTTTAAAATCTAAATTCTCTAAAGTTATCTAAAGTTAAGAAAACAAGCCTCTGTCAGAGACCCCTTCCCCAACCCTATTTTTTATAAAACTTCACTGAAGCAGTGTTTTGCGGAAAGGCAATATGCAAATGAGGGGCACTTTTCTTTTTAAGGTGCCCTGGCCGATTTTTTATCCCAATCCAACCCTGATTGGGCCAGAGTTGTTAACGGCCACCTGAACCCAAAGTAGGACTGTCTTTTGTTACTCAAATTGGGGTACAGGGTCCAGACTTTTTTGCTTACATTAGGGCCCAGGGTACCCTTCCTACGCCACTTTGTGCAAGCCTTCTGATCATAATGGTCAGAACTTACAGTTGTGACTGTTGATTCCTGCCTAGGCAGGAGGATCACCTGAAGATTTTTTGTGTGAATATAAATATCTCCAAGGGTGGAGTCATCTGGTTATCTGGCTGCCCACCTCCTCTCAGTGCAGGTTTATCATATTCAACTTCTGATGGCCAATATGATAGCAGTGTATTATGATAAGAGCAAGGTGTAGCTTTCATACCCACACATTATGGGGCTATAAGCTATGGATGTGGACAAATAAGCTTCAGTGTTGACAATCTGTTTAGTGGATATCCAACCTGTGTGGTCCAGCTCAATACACCACAAATGGAAGCTGCATTATGATATGATAGCAGATAGCCTCATCAAGTGCGGCACCCTAAATGAGGACCGGGTGAAGCCGTAAGTGCAACCTTTCTTGGTCTCTTGAATTCACTACACCAATTAACAGAGAGATGTATTCACTCTAAACAGCAACTTATACCTGCAACCAGTGCTTTAAATGGGCCGTACTGAGTACCAGCACTTTTTTATTTTGAGAGGGAGAGTACCTGCATTTCTCAAGAGTGACGTACTACTTTTAATTGGAGAGTACCGGCACTTCTCAGAAACAAGCAGCTCCTCTGGTACAGAGTACCTGCACTTCTATGTTTGCATTTCAAGCACTGCCTGCAACCAGGATCTCCCCCACACTAGAGCATTTCAAAGAGATCGATAAAACGAGAAGATAGTTGATCATCCACGAATGGGTCAGACTCATATTGTTTCCAGACTTTCTGTATAGTCTTTTCCCTGCTAACCGGACAGAAAGTAGTCATTTATCCTAGTCTTTGCCTGGAGATTGAGAGGCAGATGTCGAGTCATTGCTCTATGCCTGATGACATGATGGAGGTTCTGGTAGGAGCTAGACACCCTTCCCATAAACCCATATATTCAGTGCACTGTAAAGAAATTAGCTGAGCGGTGAACATAGAGGGGGGGCCTGTTCAGACCTCCATTCTTCTGTAGTTACGCAGTACGCCCCATCCTTCCTTGTGTGCCTCATTATTGACATGGTTGAAGGCTGCTGGTCTCAGTTACAAATCTCCCCTGAGCTGACTCTCTTTTCCAAAGTGCCTACTGCTGTCTGATATCTGTAGGGGCTGCAGGTCTCAAGTTTGTGCATCAATGTGAGATTAAGCTGGTTAGGCTAGTTCTATCTTGTGAAAAGCATATATGAAAGCCACATGTTTTAATGATGCTTGAAATCTGACACTGATGCCCCTGGATCTGGAAGCCATCATCAAATATAAACATTGTTGTTGTGGGCTCCGTTTGGACCCCTCTGTTATCTCCTTTGTCACTTCTGACCATGAGCCAGTGGAAGGGCGGGATTTTGATCGATACCTTATCACTATTGATCTAAACCCCGATCTGGTCGACTGAACCTTTGTTGCCTGTCATTGAAGGAAGAAAGTGCCTCTCCTATCAAGTTAGTTCACCCAATAAAGGACCCCGCTCCAAAAGATCACAAACAACTTCTAGCTTTCAAAAGTTTATTGTAAAGATATGATAAGCTGCAAATACAGGCATCTCAGAATGAGATTCACGAGATACACAGGTCCAACTACATACATGTGCTCTCTGAAAGCCCTCAGACGAGCAACGGAAATTACTAACACAAGTTCTAAGAATAATAAAGCTATCAGCATTGACGCATATCTCTCCTTCATTTAAGTTGGAGGAAAACACACAGGTTAGGCTGTCCCTACCCTGCTCTAGATGGTATCCCTACTTAACCAAATCCCAACCTAACAAAGGTGTCAGCAGTGAATGACCCCCAAGGGAAGTCACTCACTCTAAGTCTCTTGGTGAAAACCTATAGTTCTCCAGTCATGACCCCTCTCTGCCTACCCATCCGCTCTCTAAAGGGTCCTCAGGTATCTGCTCTAACTCCACCCAGGGGTGCTGTCCCTAATACAAAACAGTCAACAACATTTGAGACGCCCCTCATGAGACGCCCCTCACGTGGTGTAGCTTCTGGCTTTTTCCATGCTGCTTTGTATTGGGCCTCATACGTTGGAGTTGACCTTGCTTCTCAGACTCTTCTCCGGCCCGCTGATACCCCTTAAACATTCCAGAACCCTCCTCCATGTCTGGGCCGTCTACTGAACAGACCTCTATTCATTTTATTTATAATCGGATCCTCCCTTTCTCTTGCAGACAGACATCTGCAGCCAAGAACCCAACTCTCATAGACTTCCAAAAAGGTTTGCAACATTTCTCGGCCCAGACATGTACGTGTAAATCAACGTTAAACATTTCAGGCCTACAATATTTCTCATAATGATTATAGCATTCAACTTCTTCATTAATTAAAGCATGTTAATACTCTTATTCTATTATTCAGTAAACACATCTATAAATCATGGCCCATTAATGCAATGACCAAAACATTAGTTCATCTATGTCGTGAAAAGAAACACCTTCCCCTTCCCTTCTAGCTCTGGCCCTGAGGCCTACCACATTCTGCGTTTAACCACATGCCATCTTACATTTTAGCAGCTACACGACATGGATTCAGGAATAATCACATCTAATAAAATCATATAGTGTCACACATTTCTGTATTAGTTCCACTTCTACTTAAATCTCTACATTAGCTATACATTCAGAATATAATTGCAGATACTACTAGCACTCATGGCATTTCTCCTCATGATTTGTGCTTACTACAGGTAAGTGTGATGCACTCATACATTTAGGTCAGTTTGCGCTCTCTCAGTTCCCCCCTTTGATGACCTCTCGGGGTCATCACTAACATTTAAACTGCAGTTATTGCTAGCATAACTTGTCTCTGCGCTTCCAGAGCCCTCAGACTCCTGTACTGATTATCTTGTATGGCAGCCAATCTCTGCAGCTGCTCTCTTTGGGCCCTTTCTGACCTTCTTGCTCTGTACCATTTGAATACCCTCACCAACCCCCACAATACGATCCCACAGATCAATATTATGATGATAGGTTTTAGTATATACCACACAAAGCTTTTGCCTAAGGTGGAGATCCACCCTCCAACTTCACTCATTCCGTGGCCCACCTTTTCCCAGACATTTTCTCTACTCAAGTCTTCGATCTCCTTGTGAATATCAGTTATGTTCCTAATAACTTTCTCAAGGGGCTTCGAATTGTCTGGAATGTAAGTACAACATTCCTGGACCTTCAAAGCCTTACAGACTCCGCCCTCCTTTGCTAGTAGGACATCTAACGCAAGACGGTTCTGAAGAACCATAGCCCTTATCGATTGCATCTCTCCTTCTACCAGCATTAAGGACTGAGCAGTGCTGGCAGACAACCTGTCGACGACTGTTGCCAGTCGTCTAATTTTAACATCATTAAGGATTAGACCCAAAAGAGGGAACATAGCTCCAAAGACATCTCCAACCATTTCTGCATCTCCTACATCTCTCCTTCCCCTCGATGATGTCTTGCCCTCGATGATCACTAAGTCTTGTGCATGATATATTTTGGGGAAGACAATTGCTAGGTAACATGATCCATACCAGTTGTCAGGTAGTCTCACGTAGGCATTTCTTCCACATACAAAATACACATTTGGAATCACTTGCATTCCCTTCAGGAAATCTTTAGTATAGTACTCTATATTGAAAGCATGTTCACAGCTGACTTCTCCCACGTATACATTTTCATAATACGTTTTGGCTCGGTGAAGACATAGCTTTCCTCTCTGCGTCTTATCTAAAGCTATTGGACCACTACTACCCTTTCTCTTGTGTGCCTTCTCTTCCTCGGTCCAATCTGTTTTCCATTGTCCTGATTTTTTCAAAATCTTTTGTCTCCTGTAACGATCATCCACCTGCCCTATGAACTTCTTCTCGACTTCTGACACTTTACATGTCAGGTTATTTCTACGGGCATGTGAAGTATCTAAGGTAATCCAAGGAATGAAGAACTTGGCCAATCTGTCTTCACTCTTCCAGTAGTCCCATTTGTTCATCTGCTTATAATTTGGGACTTCTGGCAACACTGAATCATAGTTGGAGAAATAGTATTCAAAACTATCTCTCTCATAAAATATACTAAGCAATAAGCTACATGTAATGCCATATGTCAGCGGGAGGTGATGATATCTAATGCCTTCATCTACAGACGCCGGCAACTGCATGCAGACGTAACAGTCCTTAACCTCCATGGCATCCACGTATTCATATAAGAGTTTAGCATAAGCATTTGACCTAAAGTCTCCTTGGGACTCATCTACGTGTAACCTGCGGGCTTCTGCAGCTAATAACGCTTTCTCTTGAGTGTTTTCCCTTTTCTCACCAGCAACAGTGGGTGTAAGCGTTTCTACAGATTTCACATCAGTTACCTTCGCCTCTTCCTCATGTCCCTTTACATAAGAAATTGTTACCACTAAAGCTATTAATATTATCACTCCTACTATTAGTGTACCTATTATACATTTAGCTCTGCGGTTCTGGGTGCCGGCTTCCATTTCGTCAGACAATATGGCTCTCTCTTATCTTAGCAAAAAGTTCTTTTCTTCTCGTTCCTTTACAGTCTCTTTTTACTCCTTTTGTCTTTTAGAATCACACAACTGGAAGCTGACAACCTTTTTCGCAAAAGTCCTTTAACAGTTCAATAAAGACAACCCTAGCCCTTCTCCATCAACTCAAGGGAAGTTCCCTAATATTCTCTGCTTCCTGGGCGCTAGGTAATCTTCTTTGTTTCTGCTCGCTTTATTTACAAAGTCCTTTAAGCATCTACTATCAAGTTTGTACCTGCAGCTTCGATAGCAAAGTTCAGTATTTCCAAACGAAGATTGTGCTCTTCATGGGCTGTTATCGTTGTACCAAAGTCGGGGAATTGCAATTCTGAAAGAAACATATGTTTTAACTTGCTGAGGCGGGGAGGTCTGGGGAGCATGAATGTTAGTGACCCTTCTTGTTCGACTCCGGGTACCAACAGTCGTATTTCCACGGTGACGATGGGCTCAGAACTGGACACCACCACCGCTCGAATCCTCCCTGTCTCCTGTTTCAAAGACATTTGTCGCCAGATATGTCCACTCAGGGGTGGAGTATCTTCTGCTAGGCACACGCACTCTTCTTGACCTTCTTCGGTCCGGTGCTTCAGCGCCCTGAGCACCTTCTTCCGGGTCTGAGTCTTCTGATATCGGAGGAAGGGTTATCTCTGGAGTTGACCTCAGGCTAGAGCTCCTTCTTTGCGGCCAATTAGCTTCTCCACGTGCCCTTCTACTCCTTCTCCTTCTTGTCTGTTCTCGCTCTCTGTCAGACCTGTCAGTGTCTGACTCGTACTCCCAGCTACTTTCTCCTTCTGTAGCGTCGTCTGTTTCGCTGTTGTACTGACCGTCCTCAGCTTGGTCAGACTCGTTCCCTGCTTCCGCTGGCACCTCTACAGCTTGGCTAGCCCCCTCTATGGCTTCTCGGTCCTCTGTTGGACGTCTATCCGAGAGAGGAGCTGTTTCTTCCAGAGGTGCTGGAACCCTTCGCGTATGTGACGCGTGGATCCAATTGGGCAGGCCTCCCACCTTCACAGCCGTGTTCGTGATCAGGATGATCTGGAAGGGCCCACGCCAACGAACATCCAAGCAGCTTCTTCTCACATGTTTTTTCACCAGGACCCAGTCCCCAGGATACAGGTCATGGCACGGGCCCTGGCACGATGGAACCTCGGCAGCCTGCACCTGAAGGGACACAGAATGAATGGCGTCAGACAGCCCCTTACAATAGTCCAGGATCATATCATCTGTGATATTTAACAGTGCAGTAGTTGGGACAGATGGCAGCCTCATTGCTCTCCCCATTAACACCTCATGTGGTGACAACCCCGTTCTTCTGTCTGGGGTACTACGAAGGCTCATGAGGACCAATGGCAGGGCGTCAGGCCAACTCAGGGTCGTTGAGGAGCACACTTTTGCAATTCGGGCTTTGATCGTGCCATTGATCTGCTCCACAATTCCTGAGGCTTCTGGTCGGTAACTGCAATGCAACTTCTGATCGATATTCAGAGCTGCACAAATCATCTTCACAAGCTCGCTGTTAAAATGCGTTCCCCTATCTGATTCCAAAAAGGCCGGCACCCCGAAGCGCGGAATGAGTTCCCTAAGCAGTAACTTGGCCACTGTGAGGGTGTCGCACCTACGTGTAGGGTATGCCTCAACCCATCTGGAGAACACACAAACAACCACCAGGACATAGCGGAGGCGGTTGCATCTCGGCATTTCAATGAAATCTATCTGCATTCGATTGAATGGACCTCCAGACCTTCCTATGTGACTCAGTGCAACTGGTGTTCTTTTCCCTACGTTCAGCTGCTGACAGGTCACACAACGCTGGCACACTGCTTCTGCTGCTATTCTAAACTTAGGATTGTACCAAGTCTGTCTAAACACTCTCAGCATAGCATCTCTCCCTAAGTGTACGGGACCATGTATGAGTCTGGCCATTGGACTCACCATCTCATTGGGCAACACTGCTCTGCCGTCTGCTGAGACCCAAAAATGGGACTCACCCATTACACATCCTGCCTTTTCCCATGTTTCTTTTTCAAAATCAGGAGCATTTTCTTGCATGTTTGACAGTTCATCCCAAGTATCAACAGTTTCCAATATCATGGCTAATTCAGTCCTTACATTTATTCCACCCACTTCCACCTCTGTGAAAGAGTACCCTTGCTCTGCGCAATACCGCGCGACTTCGTCAGCATATCTATTGCCTTTCGAAACGAAGTCCTCATTTCTGGTATGTGCGGTGCACTTTACAACTGCGATACCTGCTGGGCATTGCAACGCCTCTAACAACAGGCGCACAAACTCTCCATTGCGAATGGGAGAGCCTGAAGAGGTCATGAACCCTCTTTGAGACCATAACTGCCCGTAATCATGAACCACCCCATAACCATATTGGCTGTCGGTGTATATGGTGACTCGAATTTGATTGCTTGCCAAGCAAGCACGTGTCAAGGCAATAATCTCGGCTACCTGAGCGGAGTGTACTCCTTCCAGGCACCCAGCTTCTACAACTCCAGTAATTGTACAAACAGCGTAAGCTGCTCTCAACTGCCCAACTTCGTCTCTTACACATGAGCCATCGACAAAGAAAATTTCATCTGGGTCGGTCAGTGGCTCATCTACGATATCGGGTCTGGGTTTGGTGCATAGTTCAGTCACATCGAGGCAGTCATGGTCTGTACATTCATCATCATCCTCGATATCATTTGGGAGTGGCATCAAGGTGGCAGGGTTCAAAACAGAGCATCTCTTGAGGGTCACATTCTCTGCAGCAAGAATAACTTGCTCATAGCGCGTGAGCCTGCTGTTGGTCAGATGCTGTGTTTTGGTCCTGGTCATCAACAGTTCAACAGAATGGGGCACGCACACCTCTAACGGGTGCCCCATGACGATATTTTCACATCTCTCAATGCTGACACCCGTTGCAGCAACGGATTTGAGACATCCGGGCAACGCTGCGGCTACTGGGTCTAAAGTAGCCGAGAAATAAGCAACTGGTCTACGGGCATTCCCATGGATTTGGACTAACACAGACAACGCGCAACCTTCTCTCTCACAACAGTAAAGCAAAAATGGTTTATTGTAATCAGGCATTCCCAATGCCGGAGCACGACACAGGTCCTCTCGCAGCTGTAGGAATGCCATCAAACAGTCTTTGTCCCATGGTACCGGGTCGCTCACCTCCTTATGCGTCAGTTTTTGCAAGGGCTTTGCTTTCAGTGAAAAGTTCGCGATCCACTGTCGGCAATAACCCACCATCCCTAGGAACATCCTGACCTCTCTCTGTGTCTTAGGCGCATTCATTTTCATGATCGCCTCTATCCTGTCTGGTGACACCTTCCGTTTGCCTTTCTCTATTCTGTGTCCCAAGTACTGCACTTCTGTCAGGCAGTACTGCAACTTTCCCGGGGACACCTTGTGCCCATTGGCAGCTAGGTGATTTAACAAAGCAATGGAGTCCTCCCTGCAAGCTTCTTCTGTTTCTGACGCCACGAGGAGGTCGTCTATGTACTGGACCAGAACTGACTTCTGGGGCAGCACTAGACTTTCAAGATTTTTCTTCAAAAGCTGGTTAAAGATCGATGGGCTCTCTGTATACCCCTGAGGAATGCGACACCATGTTAGGACGCGACCTTCCAGCTTAAATGCGAAAAGAAAATGGCTTTCTTCGTCCAAAGGGATCGAAAAGAAAGCCTGACAAAGATCAATCACAGTGAACCACTCAGCTTGGAATGGAATCTGAAACAGTATCACTGATGGATTCGGTACCACTGGACAACACGAAACGACTATGTTATTAATCTTTCGAAGGTCCTGTACTATCCGAAATTTCCCATTTGGTTTCTGCAGACCCATAATCGGGGAGTTGCATGGACTACCCACGATTTCTTTCAGTATTCCCTGTTTAATCATGGACTCGATCACGGGTTTTATGCCTGCAATCGTTTCTGGAGTCAATTTATATTGGGGTGTTCTTGGGAACTCAGCATGCGGTTTCACTACAATTTTCACTGGGTCCACCCCTTTGACCAATCCTATCTCTTCCCCAGTGAAATCCCATACTTCTGGTGCCACTGTCTCTCTCAAGTCCCAGGGGAGCTCATCTACTGTCAAAGTAGGGTACAGCTCCACGCATATTCTTGAGTTTGCAACTTTGAAGTCTGCGTCATCATCATTGGTCAATACCTCCACTCCCTGAGGTGTACAGTATATTGTACAATTCAATTTACACAACAGGTCTCTACCTAGCAGACACACAGGACTTGAATCGCAAACCACAAACTGGTGCTCATCGCTGTACTTCCCTATTTTCACCTGTACTGGTTCTGTCAATTGGCTGGTTATTCTCCTGTTTGCGACCCCCACCACTTGTATGGTCTCTCCAGACATGGGCAGGTCTGGAACTGCAGCTGATCTGATCGTGGATCTAGTGGCTCCTGTGTCCACCAGAAATGTCGTGGGGCACCCTGCTACTTCTGCTTCGACATAGGGTCCCCTCTGGTCCACCTCCAAGGCTGCCCCGAGGGTGCAGTCTTCTCTTTCCACTCTCTGTCCGGTTAATGGGTCCACATAATAGCACTCTTCTCCTTCTACAAACAGGGGCATCTGTCTATAGGTCTTACCCATAGTCCCTACTCGAGGAGGTTGCGGGAACTGGGCTCGGGGAGGAGCCCCCCCCCCTTTGAGCACCTTTCCCTGGTATGGCGTCACCCCTCTCGTAGGCGCTCTCTGGACCTCTTCCTCCTCTTCCTCTTGTTCTCCTATCTCTACGTTGTAGGGACACTCGCGTTTCCAATGCCCCACCTCGTTACACTGGTGGCACCTAGTCGTTTTCTTCAAGGCAGCTATGTCTAATCTGGGTCTAAAGGTGGAACTCTCCTCATTGCCCTTGTTCTGACTGTACTGCTTCTTTCCTCCTGTACCTGTTCCTTGCTGCTGTTGCTGCTGTCCCCCCTTTCCTGCTGCCTGCATCTGTACCACCATCAACTTTTCTTTTAGTTTCTTAGCCTTGGAGTCTATCTCATCACAGCAGTACCTGGCATACCTCAGTATTTCGTCTAGGGGTTTACTTTGCCAACAAATCGAGTGTTGCTGAATCATTAAACTAATATCCGGTCTCAGTCCCAGGACGAACTTGGACACGAATTGCCCTATGTCTTTTGGATCCATTACATCCAGGCCGCTATACTGTTTAAACGCCTTCAGCAATCTCTCGTAATATTCGTGGACGGTCTCTTTGGGTTCCTGTCTGGTTCGGTCTATTCTGACCCAATCTATGTCTTGCATTGGCACTTTCTCTTTCAGCCAAGTCATCACTCTCTCGAATTTTGCCATCACAATCTCGGACGGCCCATTAGTCTTAGCATCTCTCTCCGGCTCCGTTGTGGGCCACTCAGCGCTAACCTTGCATGCTGTCCACAGATCTCCTGGTACTACAATGTCGAACAGCGTGTTCAGATCTATCCATAGGACCTTTGAGATTTTTACAAATCTCTCGACTTGCTTGTACCACTCCACTGGGTTTTCCCGCAATTTGGGGAAGGAGGTGGTAAAAGCAGCTAAATCTCCCCTACTCCAAGGGACATGTACATAATTCCCATTAGCGACTTCACGCAAAGGGTATGCTTCTATTCCCTGCAGCCTTCCTGGTGTCGTCCCAAGCGTGCTTCTCCTGGCGGTCCCTTTCTTGGACCACCTCTCTTCCCACTTATCTAGTGCCCTCCATGTCCTTATTCCAGTGATCAGTTCCCTTATGTGCGTTTTCAGCCCAATCGTTCTCCTCTCATCTAGGTCTCGATCTGTGTAATGTAGCCTGTGGTTACCCTGTAATGCTTTGGTTCTTGACAGGTCCACCATATATTTGCCTGCTAGTTCGACTAACTTCTCATGGATTGCTCTCGCTTTTCGAGTGATGTCCTTTGCCATATACAGTATTTCATCCTGCTCATACATTTCTATTCTTTCTAAAGGCAGGGTACCATCTATCATGTCATCCAGGTCTGACCTTAAGCTGGCGACATCGAGTCTCTTAGCTTTTATCTCAGCTCGCAATATGTCTTTCGAAGGGGGCTCACTGGTCTCCCTACCATCCCAACTCCGAGCTCTACGTTTGGGCTCGGGAGAGTTAATGAGTGCTCTCCCTTGCTCCCATCTCTCCAGGTCCCATGCTCGGCCATCCGATCTTGGAAGGTGATGGAACACGGGCCTGTTACCCCCACTCTTGCTCTGCCCACTCTCTCCTGCTTCTCTCCTTTCACCATACTCCTCTCTGTTATTTTCCCTCTGGTCGCTACTCTCCCTTTGCCTAGTATCGCTCAGTATCCGATACGATCCTTCCTGGTTCCCCATATTCCCTGGGCTGCGCTCATTTCCGTCATCACAGGGACTATGGTGCGACCTCTCACAACTCCCATTCTGTTCTCTGGTGCCGGGCACACAGTGTGGACACTTAAAGCTGTTTCTGTACTCTTGCGCTCTCCTCTCCCCTTCACTGAGTATTGGGCACGCCACCCCTCCACTCCCGGGGCCCCCGTTTTCCAGGTCTGTTCTATTCCCACTCCGGGCCCAATGGGTGACTCCCCTACTATCTCTCTCTCTACAGTCCCACTCCGGGCTGCTCTCCCCAGCCCCGCAGTGAGTCCGAGCTCTGCTGTCCTGACTTTCCCTTTCAGCTTCTGCAGCTATGATGCTCTTGTGAGCCTCCACTGCCTCATCCCACTTCTTCATGTACTCATTTAGCTCTTGAAAGGATTTCCGTCCAGTTCCCCTCAGATCCGCTGGCCATCTAGGGCCCCCAGGATCCCCTCCTGGATCCCCTGCTGTGTGCATCGGGGTGCTCCACTCTCTCGGTATCGGCATCTGACTTGGGGAATTAATCGTATCGTTCCTCCTTGCCGTCCCTGCTCTTTCTCTGTCCTTCCGTACCCGTTCTTCCCCTCTTGCTCTCTCTTGGTCATATATCGATATTATAGGACCTATGGTAACAGGTACCTGTAGTGCATCTGGTAATGCGTAGGATGTGGCGCTCTCCGTTTCCGGCGCTCTTTGTACCACAAACCTCCCGACTACCTGTTGCACCTGACTAGGCTGGGACAGCTCTTTCTTTGCCTCAGGATCCCACTCTGAACTGGGAAGCGGTCCATGCTCTCCTGCATTGCCCCCCTTTTCTCCTTCACTATGCTCGACCTCTCCCCCTGCTCTATTATACGGGGGTGGCCTGTCTGTCAATAATCTGTTTATCAGGCTGTCCTCTGTTTCGCTCTCATCATCTTCTTCTAGGGGGCTTTTATTTCCGGGCACCTCTAACACTGGGTACAGTTTATTTACTTCCATGTTATGCACTCTCCATCTTTTAGCATCCGCATCCCACCTGGCATCCTGCACTGCCCTTACCGATCGTTTCACCCTTTCTTGTCGTCTGTTCATATTCTTTTCATGCGCTGCCCTAATCCATGCATCAAGGGCTTCAAACTGGGTCGGTCTAGGCAAGGGTCTCATTGAGGTCATGACTGATTTTAATCGATGTAACACCTCTAATCTGAACGTCCCGTACTTCGGGAACGTCAGTTCCTCATTTCCTTCCGTAATCTTACTCCACTCTGATATCCAAAGGATCGTATGCAACCCAACATTCACTGCCATGTAACGAGCCGGCGTACCCTCCGGCGGGGCTTCTTCCCCTTCATACGATCCCCGCTTCTCTTTTTTAAACACCGCTCTCAGCCATTTAAAACACTTCATAATTATGCGCACAATATCCAGCCTCGCTACTCTGTTTACTTCCTGATGACAATCCACCAATCCTGTCGCGGCTTTGCTAACTTGGCCTATCGCAGCGCGGTCTTTCTCCGGTCGGCCAATCACGTCGCGACACTTTCTGACGTCTTTGCTAGCTGGCCTATCACAGCGCGGTCTTTCTCTGGTCAGCCAATCACTGCGCGACACTTCCTGACGTCACTTTTCTCCGCTTCGCAGCAGCACCCCTCCTTTCTCAACTCGTCTCCCGGTCATGCATGCGTCCCATTCATACACCGAAAAATGACTACTTCCGACCAAGCGGTCACTTCCCTCGACTGTACGTCCACAGTCTATATGTAATTGTCAACACAACTGACGAAATGTCTATCGTCTCTCTGATAGGTTGCTTACACACACAGTAACCTCCGACCAGCGTCCGTTACTCACGCACTCACTCTTACGTTCCCCCTATCTCGGTCTTTCGGGTGATCAATGGTACCTCATGACCCCCTTCACACTATTTGACAATTACTCTGGGTGTCCGATACACCCGAACCACTTAAGCTCTCCTTGAACTTAAGATTTCCACCGGTTGCGCGCGCTCACAACCTGTTCCACAGTCACTCTACAGACATTCAACTCCGCCAGACATTACAACATAGATACAATACAAAAACACCGCAATCTAACACGCATGACCCTTTATACTCACTCTCGACCGATACTGCTGCTTTTTCTGTCTCACGTCATCCGGATCTTCTTCAGCGGGCGGTTCTTCCGATCATCGATTTCTAGGGGCCTTGGGGTAAGCTAACCTGGCCTAGGTCACCGTCCTCAAGAAGGCAACCATCCTCTATAGCTACCAACTGGAAGGGCGGGATTTTGATCGATACCTTATCACTATTGATCTAAACCCCGATCTGGTCGACTGAACCTTTGTTGCCTGTCATTGAAGGAAGAAAGTGCCTCTCCTATCAAGTTAGTTCACCCAATAAAGGACCCCGCTCCAAAAGATCACAAACAACTTCTAGCTTTCAAAAGTTTATTGTAAAGATATGATAAGCTGCAAATACAGGCATCTCAGAATGAGATTCACGAGATACACAGGTCCAACTACATACATGTGCTCTCTGAAAGCCCTCAGACGAGCAACGGAAATTACTAACACAAGTTCTAAGAATAATAAAGCTATCAGCATTGACGCATATCTCTCCTTCATTTAAGTTGGAGGAAAACACACAGGTTAGGCTGTCCCTACCCTGCTCTAGATGGTATCCCTACTTAACCAAATCCCAACCTAACAAAGGTGTCAGCAGTGAATGACCCCCAAGGGAAGTCACTCACTCTAAGTCTCTTGGTGAAAACCTATAGTTCTCCAGTCATGACCCCTCTCTGCCTACCCATCCGCTCTCTAAAGGGTCCTCAGGTATCTGCTCTAACTCCACCCAGGGGTGCTGTCCCTAATACAAAACAGTCAACAACATTTGAGACGCCCCTCATGAGACGCCCCTCACGTGGTGTAGCTTCTGGCTTTTTCCATGCTGCTTTGTATTGGGCCTCATACGTTGGAGTTGACCTTGCTTCTCAGACTCTTCTCCGGCCCGCTGATACCCCTTAAACATTCCAGAACCCTCCTCCATGTCTGGGCCGTCTACTGAACAGACCTCTATTCATTTTATTTATAATCGGATCCTCCCTTTCTCTTGCAGACAGACATCTGCAGCCAAGAACCCAACTCTCATAGACTTCCAAAAAGGTTTGCAACATTTCTCGGCCCAGACATGTACGTGTAAATCAACGTTAAACATTTCAGGCCTACAATATTTCTCATAATGATTATAGCATTCAACTTCTTCATTAATTAAAGCATGTTAATACTCTTATTCTATTATTCAGTAAACACATCTATAAATCATGGCCCATTAATGCAATGACCAAAACATTAGTTCATCTATGTCGTGAAAAGAAACACCTTCCCCTTCCCTTCTAGCTCTGGCCCTGAGGCCTACCACATTCTGCGTTTAACCACATGCCATCTTACATTTTAGCAGCTACACGACATGGATTCAGGAATAATCACATCTAATAAAATCATATAGTGTCACACATTTCTGTATTAGTTCCACTTCTACTTAAATCTCTACATTAGCTATACATTCAGAATATAATTGCAGATACTACTAGCACTCATGGCATTTCTCCTCATGATTTGTGCTTACTACAGGTAAGTGTGATGCACTCATACATTTAGGTCAGTTTGCGCTCTCTCACCAGTAATGAAACATCTGCTAGGAATAAAGGAGATCCGTGTTCTATCGGTTATAGCTTCCTATACCTTAATTCTACCCGACGAGATTATTTTATGATTGCATGTTTTTTTCTAATAAAAGTGAGTTCTCATTTCCAGTTATCACAGGCAATAGTCTTCCAACGTATTATCCCCGGAGCCTCATTCCGAGGAGGAGAAACAACTAACCAGGCTAGGCAGGGTCAGGAGAGGGCATTTACCTTCTATTCTAAACACTTACAGGAGCACAGAGTCAATCATCAAGATTTCTCCGGCTTTTTGGCTCGAAAAAGGGGAGCGTTGCAGAAAACAAGAGTTCACACAAGGGCTGTTTTACATATCGGATTATGCCGTGAAATGGCAGTAAGACCCCTCTGGTAGGGTCAGGGCCTGATCCACAAGAAGCAGCACTGCCAATCCTGCCCTCCAGAGAGTGGCACATCTGCCAAGCGGCAAGTTGAAACTAAAAGTATAAAGCATTACAGTTTGGATACCAAACAATGACTGAATCTCAGCTTGTAAGATCTGTCCTTCGGATGAGTCCTGATATGTTAGGGGCATATTTACAAGGGCTTTATCTCCGCATTTTTGGCTTAAAAAGCCAAAAAAGCGGAGATAAAACCAGCGCCCTATTTACAAGAAGGTGCTAACATGCATAATCTCATGTTAGCATGCTTTTTCCCAACGCCTCCCTTTGCATCTCCAATGAGATACAAAGTGGGCGTTACTGGGCGTACCCCGGAGGGACTACCTTGCAAATATCACTGATGTTTACATCACGATATTTACAAGGTAGCCCACATGAATTTAGCACACGTTAGATATAGGCGAAACAGCCGTTTTCACCAAAGTCTAACGTCTGCTAAAATCCTGACTTAGCCATCCCTAACATAGGGGGTGGATTATGCTGATACAACCCTGTGGGTCATATCTGCAAGGTTATCGCCGTTTTGCATGGAACATCGCTGGAAAACCAGCGATGCTCCCTGCAAAAGGGTGATAACCTCGCTATCTCCGGAATTTTTATCGCCCTGGAGAAACGCGTTGTTAATAACGCGCTACCAGGGCGATAAATTCCAGAGATAGCCTGCGATAATATTATTATCGCTAAGCACGGCCAGCAATAATTATCGCTGTCCATTGATAATATGCCCCATGTTAGAAACTTCAGGCCCTGCTCCTGTGCAGGCTGCAAGTCATCTTATGCCAAGCAAGCTCTCTTCATTTTAAAAAAATGTAAAATATTTCCCCATGCTAATGTTCATGCTATCATCCCCTGTGTATGAACATTCAACCTGTTTGCAATCCACGTTTCAAATTAATTTGCAATCATTATGAACGACTATAAACAAAATAATTTAAATGACTACAGATAATTTAAAAGGTGGTTCTAGTTTGTATTCCATTCCACGCAAACAGCCCAGTCAGAATATTCACAGATTTTGTGTGGACGGGAACAAAAAAGCTGGTTGGCCCCTCACCCAATTCTGCACTGCTCTGCTAACACTTTTCTCTGGGGCTCTTTTTATTTCTTAACAACACATAAGGCTGTGTGGATACAGTTGATACGTTTGAACCTATCTTCCCTCCATTGTGGTCTTCTTTTGGAGATCTTACATTTTAGTTGTATTTCGTGGCCAGTGTTACTCAAAAAATGCAATTGGTTGCTCAAAGGTACTGACCACTAAAACCATAACTTTAGTAATGTTTATAAAGATTCTGGTCTACTGACCACCAGTACATTATAATCAATGAGGAGGGAAAGAGAAGCTGTGATCCATTCGGCTTCCAACGGTTAGTACAAAAAATCAAAATGGGGGGAGAATGGACCACTTGTCCTGTATAATAACCAGGGCCTTGGTTATGCTGGAACCGCCATAAAAACCCTCATTTAAGTACACAGGCAATTGGCGGTATATCTTGATTCTCCGCCTAAGTGTACTGTTACAGCATCATCATTGGGTCTTTAGTAGTATATATGCCGACCTCCACCTGGAGGAAGACCAACTGGTTTGTCAGTAGCGTCCAGAAATGAAAAAAGAGGGCCTGTGTGTGCTCAAGTGTGGTGAGGTTAAAATTCCCTACATCACTTTATCACAAGTATTTGTTGGAGAAGTCGTGATGTGGGAAATTAAAAATAAAGTGGTGCGTATGTAGACCCAGTTACTAATTTATCGCACTATTATTGGGCAACATGCCTATTGCTTACTCTGCGTTTTCCACCTCTCCTCTGAGCCTAAAGTGTTTCTCATATCTATCTCCTCCTCCAAGGTATTAACCATGGGCCTGTGGTTGCTGGAGTCATCGGGGCTCAGAAGCCACAGTATGATATCTGGGGCAACACAGTGAACGTGGCCAGCCGGATGGATAGCACTGGAGTGCTGGGGAAGGTTCAGGTGAGCCCAATGTTCTGCTAACCTCAAAATTGACAAATGTTTTGATAAGTCTTTGCAAGAGCCAGCAAGAATAATGTTTTGTTGCGTATGAAGAGTTGTAATAGAGTAAGGGCGATTGTATTAGCTCTGTGTACTTTTCTGATGGCTCCGCATCTGAACTTCAATATCCCATTTTGGGGACTTCATCTGAGTATTACTTCCTTTTCTGGGGGTGTCAACCAGCACGTTGATTCCAGTTGTAGGGGCTTAATCTGAAAGCCTTATCTAGAGGTTTGTTTCTAGTGAGCTTTAGCTGAAGTATTGACTTGTTCCTTGTTCCTCAGACAGTTAAAGGCAGATCAGATTGTTTGGCAAAACGCAGCAACATGAAGACCTAGAAGCAGAAACTGAAGAAAGTATATGTGTAAATACTACAGATAGATATATAGTCATACAGATAGATAGATAGATAGATAGATAGACATACAGAGACAGATAAATATATTAATTACAAAGGGAATACACAGCACAAAAGGCTGTATGTTTCAGTAGAAGAGACTTTTAGAGCTCGCAAACTATGCCCTTCAGCTGAGATGAAAGAGTTGTGCATTCATTTAGCTTTTCCAGCAGAGTAAGTATAGAGCTGGAGGTCATGTCTGCACTGTTTCCAGCGTTGCTCCTGCTTTCTCTGAGTCAGAAGTAAGCAGGGGAATGGAGCAAGGTCAGGGGCCTTGTGGTCCAACCTCTCATGACGTTCTGTGTTGCTGTGTTACCTGTTGAAATAAATGTGTTCTTTGTTTGTCTGATCACTGATACTCAATAGATCTCGGTAATGATCTTTGGATCTGTCTCTCCCCAGGTCACAGAGGAAACTGCCAAAGTCCTCCAGAAACTGGGCTACACCTGCCATAGTCGAGGGGTCATCAAAGTGAAGGGCAAAGGGCAGCTGAGCACCTACTTTGTTTCCACCGACCTTGCCCGCTCCACCTCGCAAGGAAATGTCCTCAACTAATTCTTGGTTGAACAAGAAGAGGCCATGGTTAGACACCTCCATTACCTGAAGTGATGGCAGCTTGGTCACCTACATGGCTCTACCCCATGCATCTGAGCCACTGTGTCCTGGGTCACCCTCATAGGAACATTGTGGCCCATTATAGACTCCGGATTTAGCCACGCGCTATTCTTCAAGTGCAACTGACATCTTGGCGTCTACACACCAGCGATCACTGCCCCAGTGGGAGGAGATGCCAGTTCTGCTTCCCACGTTCATGTTTCCATCATGGACTTCCAGAGCATGTGGACTTGTGCGTATCCTTAGAGATTGCTTAGTTGACCCAGCATGGCCCAAATAAACTTTACTTGTTCAGAACATTACTGCTGAATTCTGTGCAGCACAAGATGAACCAGGAACTTGCTAGTGAAGCTGCCATTTGGTACAGATCATCTTAAGTGTTGAGCTTACAGGACCAAATCCCACGGTGGTGATGTGAAGGACACGGCCAATAATGCTTCCCCAACACAGTGGGGCACCGCCTTGTATCCTCTCTGTAGGATGAAGGGTCGTGTCTGGGATGTATGCTGTTAACTGCTACAAAAATGAAAGTTTCTTAGAGGCTATCACACGTCAACTCCTGCAGGCTGCACACAAACAGCGGGAAGTGAATGCAGAAAAAAATGGACTGTAACTGACTCTCAAACTCTGACTGTGCAAAGGAGAATAAACAACAAAAATGCCCAACGCCACAGGCGAATAAATTAGCATCTCTTTCACTCCTTTAGCTGAATGAAGAAATCAACATCAAAGCAGAGGCAACATTGATGTCATTAACTCTTGCAGCCCACGACTCATTACAACATCATCTCATGTGTAGATTGCAACAGTCGATCATGCTTATTCTGCGACGCCGAAGCCATCATCTCAAGCACATAACAGCATCAGTCACTTCATGTGTGGAGTGCAGCATTGACTTGTGCAGACCAACCTCAGCTCCTGGATAGACTGTAACATACGCAACATGACCTTGTTTGTAGGATACTCTATCAACACAACTCATTTGTAAACTGTGACATGGGTCTATGCGAGGAGCGCAACATGGACAAATTGAACTGAGTGGAATCCGAAATATCACTGATAACTTGTGTATTTTTTATTCAGAGGAGAATCCAGATCTTGAAAAACTGACTACTTCCTAATATTTCGTTTGGCAAATACAATAGCATGTAAAAACGTCTGGAAAAAAGAAGTGTTTTATATCAGATTGTGGGAAAGCCGTCACAGGCAAAAGCACTGAAAATAGAGGCAATCGAAGCCATGTGTCTCGATTATACCGTCTCTTCCTCTACCTTATGTCTGCCTGGAGATACATTCCTGACTATGTTATCACCTTTGCATCCCAAGAGCCAAAATGTCCTATTTATGATGGAGTCTCCTGAATTGGCAAACCTCCTTCCCAATGCTTGTTTTCCCCATATGGCACCATAAAATGGTGACCGCAATAAATATTCCTAAAATATATCACTGTGACCCCTGCTTATGACAAAATCACTACATGCAACCCACATCTCCCAGCAATAAGTGTAACTTTGTCGCATGAAGAAAATGTTCTAGCATGAACAAATGATATAGGGAGCACTAGCAACAATAGTCCACCTCCTTGATCTTCCGGGAAGTACATTTTTCTTTCCAATGGTTTGCCGGCTGTCTGTCACACTCATCAGCCTGTGTTGGGGGACGCCTCTGTGAGTGGCCAGTCATCCATCAAGCACACATTTGAAACAAATGCATTTGTTGCTTAAATCTGCCAGAAAAGGTTGATGTACAACAGCACTTTGATAATGTTTGGGTCAAGTGCAGCGACACTTTAGCATTCTTCAGGACAACAGAGAATGGGTGTGACCTGACCAGTCATTCGTGAAAGTTTGTCCATGCACCCAAAGTCCTCTCAAGCATGTGGTTGCTGAATCCTTTCCACTGCTCAAGAGAGGGCTTATTCCAACAACACCTAATCTCAGCCCATCGCTGGCCCTGATAAATGCACCCATAGTTTGAGAAACAGATTGTGAGAGAACATGGATCTTACCTCCATGCAATATGGCACCCATCTTTAAAATGCAGCCTTCCCCGAAAATCCCATAGAACGACGTCTCTTAAAAAGTCAAAGATGTGTGAATATTTGCCTCTGAATCATTGTATTTGTAAAGCTTTTTTTGTATTTGCAAAATATTGGCTGCGGCCAGTGTTGCTATCCCTGCTGTATAAAGAACCTGTGTGCCTGTATCCTCAAGCGTACTTTAGAAATAAAGCGAGGAGATGTGGGAGGCAGAGGCGTTATTGAACGATATTTATATAATAAAAAAAAAATATGGAGCCAAATTTGTCTCCCATTTGGTTCTTGGGTCTGTCTTGTAATTTCTCCCATTCTTCCCCTTCCAGGAGCATCTCTACCAATGCACCACCATCGAGTCTGCAAATTACCCAGACTTCAAATGTCAAAGGGGAAAGTGCCAGCTACACTCATACTCATTAGAAGTGAACAAAGAGGCAAGGCGGCCTTTGGACCAATGGCGCCCCATGCAGAATATAACCTGACGCCCCTCCACCAACCAAAGTGCCACCTCTCTCAAGCACCTTATCCGTGTGTTTGTCCAACTACTCTTTGTGCAATTTAAGGCAGTTGATAGTTCAGCTAACGATAGTAGCTGTACAAATCACATAAAAAGTGTTCTGGACACCATGCTCTTTATTTCCCTAAAAGAAAATCACTGAATTGATTTTAACCAGTACATGGATTAAATGTTTTTTTAACTACTGCTGTCCCTATACTGCACTCCCAAATGCTGCTCAAACACGCACTACTTTTTTTCCTGACTTTTACAGCATCATTTTTAAAATGTTATTTGTTGCAGTTTTATGTCTCGTAAACTTGGTCCAAAGCCATAGAGCGCCTTGCCTGAGCATCAGTTTAATTAACATGTTTTTTAGCACAGGGAGAATGAGTGATTTGCCCAGAATCATGGAATGTTGAGCTGAGGCGGACCCCCAATCCTGGCTCTCCAGCTACAAATTCGGCAGCTCTAGTCTTTAGGCCACATCTCCTTCCCAAAAGGAAATTCTTAATGTGAGTTCTGGGTGTCAGAAAAGAATGATAATTGCAAGAAGGACAACCGCCTGCTTTGAAGCAGAAGTTCCTAGAGACACTATAGTCTCTGCAGCTCCGCCCAATGCCCCCTTGCGCCTAGTGCCCTGGCGACTGCCCTGTTCGCTCACCCCTGGGGCCACCCTGTTCTTTAGTAGTCTTCTTAAGCAAACAGTTTACAGATAGCAGCAGGCAAAGAGTAAGGATCTAGTAATATTCTTTTTTGGCGAGTCTCCCATTCCAATTAATGCACTTAAACATGTGACACATCCCATTACTTTTCTCCATTAATGTCATGTATTGCAGTTTTTTTGTGTTGTGCAAAGAACTCCTGACATATCTTAAGCACTTAATAGAGCTCATTAGAGTAGTATAACAAATATGACACACTGCGTTGTACGCAGTTTCTTCACTTTTAACAGCAAATCGTCAAAACACTGCGTGATGTGGGGGTGGGTGTTTAAAGAGCATATATGCAGCTGAATATCCTTAGTAGGAATGCGAATCCCTTGGTGGGAGAAATATGCTAGCACTGGGTCTCAAGAATCCCAGCAAAGGCAATTATAGCCCATATATTGAGTCATACAAGTTTAAATAGTACTCCTCCACAACTGTGAGATGTATATTTAAAAATAGTTTGCTTTATTAAAGAAAATCGTCACTAGATATGATTAAAACATCCAATAAAATTGATTACACCGAAAATGACATCCACTTCATCTACCATATCTCGTGCCTTTTCGCCTTAGGCGGACTCCTCTGTCTCCCATTGGGTCAATCCGTCCTCAGCGCCAAGAAACCGCACGGTGATCGAGCGCTTTGCAAAACTCTTAACTTCAACTTCAACTTCAACTTACCATAAAAATACTTCATTGCATACATAAAAAGAAACAAAACACAATTTCTTGACACCGTAATTTTGCATAAAAATGATTGCGAATGCTTGTGACACCTAATGTGTACCAAAAAACATATAACAGAGAGACAGTTATAGACATTACATTTTGTAATTTATAAACACATAAATTTTGGACAGTTCAATTGCAAATCCTAGATACCATCTTTTGTTATTATCTATAGGATAAGCTGTTCACACAGATTGAGTTGAAAGGGGCGTCGACGCGTTTCAATGGTCCTATTGTTTTTCCATCTTTATCAAGACAACAGTAAGTCTCTCATCACAGTCCTTATTTCATTCTATTGTGGCCTTCACTCACGTAATTTGCTGGGCCTGTTGTTGTCATTTGATCCAGGGGGTCTGGCGCATTCACTGCAGAAGGACTCACTACCATGATTTTAAGCCAACTCCAAGGAGACACTGCATAAAACAGTCAACGAGTGGGACTATTTTTACAGCAAAAAGCTGTGGAGAGGGGGCGAGAAAGGAGCAAAATCGTTTCAGAGCCAAACCAATGTTTGCATTGTGAAACATCGTAAAGAACCACCCTACAGAAAAAAATGCCCCACAAAAGAATTAAATTGAATAAAAAATTCCACCTTTGCCTGCAACAGACCCCCTGGATCAAATGACAACAACAGGCCCAGCAAATTACCCGAGTGAGGGTAACAATAGAATGAAATAAGGATTGTGATTAAAGGCAACCATACAGTGCCAATGAATGAGAGACTTACTGTTGTCTTGATAAAGATGGGAAAACAATAGGACCATCGAAACGCGTTGACGCCCCTTTCAACTCAATGAACAGCATATCCTATAGATAATAACAAGAGATGGTATCTAGGATTTGCAATTGAACTGTCCAAAACGGATGTGTTTATAAATTACAAAATGTACTGTCTTTAACTGTCTCTCTGTTATATGTTTTTTGGTACACATTAGGTGTCACAAGTACTCGCAATCATTTTTATGCAAAATTACGGTGTAAAAAATTGTGTTTGGTTTCTTTTTATGTATGCAATGAAGTATTTTTATGGTAGATGAAGTGGATGTCATTTTCAGTGTAATCAATTTTATTGTATGTTTTAATCATATCTAGTGACGATTTTTTTACTAAAGCAAACTATTTTTAAATATGCATTTCACAGTTGTGGAGGAGTACTGTTTAACCTTGTATGACTCAATATATGGGTTATAATTGCCTGTGCTGGGATTCTTGAGACCCAGTGCCAGCATATTTCCCCCACCAAGGGATTCGCATTCCTACTTGTTAAGAGTACCCTACTCCCCTGGTCTGGTCAAAGGGGTCCATCTCATTTCTTTCATATATTAAAAGCATAGACAGAAGCATTCTGATTTGAACGGGCATGCAGGTTGCGAGTCCGGTGGGAGAGTTGGGAATTGTATCGTTCTTGGCCCGCCCAACACCCAAATCTGTTTTCTCTGTTCATCACGAGGAGGCTTTCTTTTGTCCAGTGGAAAATATAAAGACTGCTGGAAATGTTCACTCATCCATTTTACAGTCAGAAAATTATTTTGTTTTCAATGTCGTCAATGTGTAAGTTCGTCTGGAATTACCCAAGGATCTGAGACAGAGTGCAAATGCAGACACAGGGTAGACAAAAGAGCAGTGTACCCTGGGGTTTGCTGTATGCAACCAATCACACAGAAGTCTCCACAAACTTATTATAAGATATGACTATCTGCTGCCCACTCATCAGCCTTCGTCCTCACAGTCCATAGCTAACAGGCGAGTCCTCATGCAGAAGGGAGAAAGACAATGCACATATCCCCCCCACCCCTATTTGAATAAAAAAAAATCAGAGATGGTCAGGTTGGAATGACCCTGTTGGAGTGGAGCCCTGATTTGCTTATGGTTTGTTACCTCTAGGGAAAGGGAAATATGGACTTCACAGGAGAGACCATTGAAAGGAAACTACAGCCTCATCCAGTCTGTGAGATAAACAAAGAATTGACTAGTTAACAAGGCAGCCCTGGCATTGTCAGTGGCTTGAGAGAGGAAGGGCCCCTGATACTCTACATGCACGATTAGTACCTTCTGGGCAATTCTCCTTTGCTTTCTCACTCTGCCTGCCTCTTCTCTAACTGTTCACCCACACATCTGTGCCTCTTTTCCTTGTTTCAGCTGAATCTCCCCTCTCCCCATTGGCTCCCTCACTTGTGCCGTTAAGATGTCTCTATCCTCTCATATCTGTGCCTCCTTCACTTGTGTTGCTTTGATCTCTCTTCCTCTCTTTGCCTTGGAAACCTGTTCTATCCCATCTCCCCATTCTTTCTCTCATTCTTGCCATGTTTCTTTGTTCTCTCCCTTGTCCACCTCCTCTTCTTCCTGCCTCATGGTCCAGTCAGAATACGTCCTAAAGGTGGAAATGCAGATGGACGGACAGCAAACGTTTCCCAAGCCTTTCAATCCAGCTCTAGATCTGCTAATGGTTTTGTTAACAGCCAACTAGTCATCGCAGGTTAACAATGAGAAGCAAGAGAAAAGACTGGGCGCTCTCCTTCCAGTGATCGACGATCTACTCTACTCCCCTCCCCTCCTTGTTTCCTTGCTAAATTGCCCCCAGTTGCACAAAATCCACTCCCTCCCCATGTAACTCCTCCACATACTCCCCCAATGGCTCACCCTGCCTCCCCGGATAACACCTTCCCATATTTCCCCTAACGTTCCCGTAATCCCCATTATACCTTCCTCTATTATCCCTCCTCCCCATGTCCCAACCAACACTCCCAAACCCAATGCCTCAACCATCATGACCTCCTCTGACCCCCTCCTCCTCACTAAGAACCAGAGTATCCCAACTTCTCTCACCCCTCTATGAATCCTCACCCCACTGTAACTCTCTTCTCCGCCCCCCCAGGCTTCCCCCCTCCCATATTCCAGTCACCCTCACCTAGACAATATTGACTCTTCACACCGCCTCCGGAATCTAATAGACCACCTACATTCCTCACTTCTTACCCAATCACTCCTTAATATTGAACTACACCTCTCGACCCTTGTATTAGAAATCTCCTCCTTCAGAAATGACGTCTGTCTCCTCTCCATGAACTACTCTCCGGTTCACACCTACCCCACAGTCCCTTCGCAAAATTTCAAAGCGCCTCAGGTCCAAGGATCTATTTCCCCCTCCATCAAATCTCCTACTAGATTTACCAACACTAATACTCCACTTAGCCCACCCCTCCATCAGAGCAACCCTCCCCCACCAGGCCCCCTTGAACTTAACAAAGTCTTCCCCCTGCACCTTAACGTTGAACTCCCCTCCTCCCCATGCTTCCAGCCCAGTGACCTTGGGAATTACTATGACCACGACCTCCCCTGTCTCTCCCCCCCATGACCGACGGTTCCAGCCCACTCGGCCCTCCCCCATCCCTAGCCATCCTACTCCCCTTAAACTCACCGATCTCTATAAAACCCTCCCACCCCCCACCTCTTCTGCGAACCCCCCCTCCCCTCACTCAGCCATCCCAGTACTCATGGGAATGAGCAGGTACCCCCTCTATCCATCGTCACGCAGGCCACGGCAACAACTAACTTCTATCCTCCCATGTCCCTCCACCCAATACATTGACACTTTACCCCTCAGCTGCATGCTGATTAACTGCCGATCTGCCTCGTGCCACATTATGGAAATCGCTGAAACCATTCTCAGCGAAAGCATTGACATTGCATTCTTAACTGAAACATGGCTCAACCCCCATTCCGCTTCTATCCTTGATATGCTCACTTCTCCAGGACACTCCATCCTCAGAAAAGATAGAATTGATAAAATAGGAGACCTTGCTCTAATTTTTAAAGACAAACTTAAATTTGCGCTGGTCCCTCACCAGGACCCATCCACTTTCGAATACCTCTGTGCCGAACTTACCACTCCTGGTTCCCCTACTACCATTTACCACCCCCGGTAATTCTCTCACCTTTGCCGAGGAGCTGTCTGACCTCATTATTTAAGCATCGCTCTCCAATTCCAGTAATCTCTTCCTAAGGGATTATAATGTTCATTGGAATAAAACTGATGACCCTGCAGTTAACCTCATTAAGGATACTCTGGACATTAGTGACCTGACTCAACTCTGTCAATCTCCAACTCACTCTAAGTGTGCCACCCTTGATGCTATTATCTCTAGCAAGGCTCTGGCTTCTCTTTCCAAGATCATACCTGTTGACTGGTCAGACCACCACCTCATCCTCTTCACCTTAAACAGCTCTATTACTTCTCCTACCCCCAGCTGCAGCAAACAAATGAAAGAAACCCGAAATCTTCACCTCATTCCCCCTGGCGAGTTGGAATCTACAATTAAAACTCAATTACTGCTCCCCCTCTCTCCCATAGCACCACTGACCTAACTGATCATTACAATAATTCTATCCTTGAAGCCCTTGACCAAATTGCCCCAACTAAACTAAAACCACAAAAAAACATCCCACCCAAATCCTGTTTTAACTCTGACCTAAATAACAAAAGATGTGCCCTCAGGCAGTCTGAACATATTTGGAGGAATCAATCTTCCTCTTCTAATTTGGTACTCCTCAGAAACGCCAGGGCCAACTACAAAAAGCACATCTTCAAAGAAAAATCCTCCTTCCTTCGTTCTCAACTTGACCAGGCTAAAAATCGTCCCAGAGAACCTTTTAACATTGTCAAAAACAACCCACCTTAGGCCCCCCAAAATTATTAGCCACTGTTGAGAGGTGTGAAGAAATTGCTAGTTTCTTTTTTTTTTTTTTTTTATTCAAATCTTTTTTATTGAAGATTGGAGAAAATCGAAAACAAAGACAATACAATAAATCTTCCCATGCACAGATGGATGTAGTGTTGGTACATTGACTCTTACAATAATCAAAGGAACAAGAAAAGAAAAGAAAAAAAAAGAAAGAAAAAATAGCGAGAGTAAAGAGGAAAGGAGGAATAATAGAGAAAAAGGAGGAAAAAAGAGAGAAAGAGGACAGATGTATCAATATATCACTAGCAATCGGCGTGCAAAAGCATGGGTCGCAGTGTAGGCGACATTAAGTACACAGTAAAGCATCCAAGCGTTGAAAGCATTTAAGCGTTGAAAGCATTTAAACGTTGAAAGCATTTAAACGTGGAGAATATGGGACCAGACAGAGATACTAAATTCTATATAGACAGACAATAGTGTATCATGGAGGTTCAAAGTGGGAGGATGACGCATCCAATGAGGACCACAATTTTTTGTTCGAAGGTTTCCATGTGGCCGACTGTAGTGCCGGATTGTCCGCCCCTCTCAAGAAGGAAAGCCATTCCAGCCATATTTTGAAGTTGACTTCAGCAAAATTTTTCCATTTATATAGAATGACCTTGCACGCCAATGTCAACATGATATCTAGCAGTTGTCGGTCATGGATGTCCGGTAATTGTGTTTCTAAAGGGCCTAAAATGACATATACAAATTCTTGTACAGGTGTGATTCCAAATACCTGATGAATATATGCAAATATTTTTCTCCAAAATGATCGTAATAGGGAGCAGTCAAAAAGCATGTGTGTCAGGTCTCCAGATGCTTCCTGGCAGTTCCAGCAATTAGGCGTGTCCCTCAGATTACATTTAAACAGTTTCTGAGGGGTTCAGAACACTCTGTTCAGCAACATGTATTTCGTTTGACATAGAATCGGGGATACCTTATTTGATAATGCAGTGTTGTGTATTACCTCCCAATCTATTGATATACCTGTCGAGTTAGGTTCCGAGTCCCACTTGCTTTCCGTTAACTTATGTGGTTTCTTGGGCAGGGGGAGGAGCAATTTATATACTCTATATACAAAGTGGTCAGCATGGTACAGTAGTCGGAGACTGGTCAGCAGCCATGGTAGGTCTGTAGTGAGGGCACGTTTAGAGATAGCGGTTTTCAATTTCAAGAACTGGTAGAATTCTATGGGTGGCAAATTAAATTTCTCTTGAAGTGTCGAGAAGGGTATGGGCCTACCATTTTCATAAAGGTCCTGCACCATATGGATACCACGTGTAGCCCACAACTCCCAATAAAGGGTCTTCCCCTCTATCCGAAACATAGGGTTGTGCCATAACGAGATTAGGGTAGATCTCTTAATTACCGAATCAGTCTTATGGGACTGGTCAAGCCTGAGGAGTGCCCTTCTGGTATTTAGTAGAATGTATTTGGAGTGGGGTAAATGGGACAAGTCCATGCTGAGGAGAGCCGAGAGGGGTGCATGCGCCATTAATGACCGCTCAATAGATAGCCACACTGGAGTATAGGATGTAGAATCAACCCGCCAGAGAGCCCCCTGCTTACAAAGGAAAGCCGTCTGGTAGTTCCTGAACGAGGGTAGGCCCAGGCCGCCCTTTTCTTTCGCCAGTTGCAACTTTTTCAGTGATATCCTGGCTTTTTTTCCTCGCCACAGGAACTCTCCAAACAACCTGTCCACTTTTTTGATGAATTCGTCCGAAAAAGTCATTGGGAGCATGCAAGCCAGGTAGTTAACCAGAGGTGTGCACATCATTTTAAGAGTCTCAGCCCTACCCCACCAAGATAAAAACTTGGGTGACCAGCTATCTAACAACGTAGAGATCTTTTTTAGCGTTAGGTCCTCATTCACTTTTAGGGTTGTTATTAAGTCCTTCTCAAAATCTAGGCCCAGATATTTAAAAGCTTTTGGCTGCCAGGTGAGGCCAGATGAACCCAGTATTTCTTTACCCCCGATGTTATTTAGCAGCTTGACTTCTGTTTTGTCCTTATTCAGCTTGTACCCTGAAACTTTAGAAAACCTGTCAATTGTGTCCATTAATGCCGGGATAGCCTCGTCAGCTTTCTCCGTCAAAATCAGCACATCATCGGCGTATGCAGTTAATTTTATCGTACAGTCATCAAACGGAACGCCAGCAATGGCTTCATTATTTCGGATATGGTATAGAAAAGGTTCTATAGCTAATAAAAACAGAGATGGTGATAACGGACACCCTTGCCTAGTTCCTTGTTTCAAGCTGAAGGAAGAAGAGAAGGAGCCTCCCGCTCTAACCTTAGCTGTAGGGCCGGCATAGAGAGCCATTACAAGTTTAGTGAATGTCTGTCCTAGGTTAAATTTGTGTAATACTGCCTCAAGGAAGGTCCAATCTACCTTGTCGAAGGCTTTTTCAGCGTCTAGTGTGACTGCTACCGTGGGGGTATTCAGAAGTTTTGCTTTTTCTAGAGCGTGGGCTAAAACTCTGGTATTATCGCTAGACAGTCTGTGTTTTAAAAAACCCGCTTGAGATGGGTGTACGAGGGTAGGAAGGACTTTTTGTAAACGGGCTGATAAAATCATGGCTAGTAACTTACAGTCTAAATTAATCAGGGAAATCGGCCTATAATTTTTAGGTAACGACGGGTCTTTGCCATCCTTTGGTAGGACTGCGATAGTCGCCTCTGCCAGTGTGCCCCTCACTTCACCTGACTCCGTGAACTCGTGGAAGAGGTTCAGAAGAGGTTTAACTAAATCTGTTGTAAAGGTTTTGTAAAATGTATCCGTAAAGCCATCAGGGCCAGGTGCTTTCCCACATTTCAATCCCCTAATTGCTTTTTCCACCTCACTAGCCGTGATCGGTTCATTAAGGCTGTGTTGTTCTTCCGGCCCTAGCTTTGGCAGATCACATTCCTGTAAATACCATTGAATTTTATCCTCAGCAACCGATTCATTTTTAGCATACAGGTCCTCATAAAACTCTTTAAAGACCTCAGTTATTTTCTGGGGGTCCGAATGGCTTGCTCCCGCAGAGTCCCGTATGATATTAATAGTATTTTTCTGCACTTTGAATTTTAGGTATGCAGCCAGGCTTTTACCAGCCTTGTTAGATTCACAGAGCTTAAATCTTCGCCTTCTGTCTAGCCACACTCCCGCCCTTTCGCTCACCAGCTTATTATATTCGTATTTTCTGTTAGTCAAGGTATTGAGTGTCTCCCGATCCCTTGTCATTTGGTGTCTGTTTTCCAGATTAGCTATCTCTGCTTCTAACGCTTCCAATTTTGCATTGCAATCTCTGTTCATTGCTGAACGGATTTTGATGCCACCCCTCTTAAGGTACTTTTCAAAGCCTCCCAGCGCACAAGATCTGAAGTGTCCCCTCTCCTGTTTACCTCCAAATATGACCGAATGGCTGTTTGAATGTCTGCTTTATTTTGTTCTTTGTTTAAGATTTCCTCATTGAGTCTCCGTGACGTTTGTTTAGGGGAGGGTTTGATGTTGGTGATGGATAGAGAGATGCATGAGTGATCTGACAGTACCCTCGGTTCTATTGATGTATCTTCTATCCTTGCAGCTGCATTTTGTGTAATGAGGATGTAGTCAATGCGGGAGTACGAATCATGAGGGGAGGAGTAAAAAGTGTAGTCCCTTTCAGTAGGGTTTTGCAATCTCCACGTATCAACCAAATTAAAACGCTGACACAATTTAATGAAAGCATTTTGTGATTTGTTCGGTTTAAACACACACTTCGAATCTCTATCTAGGGCAGGATCAAATGGAAGGTTAAAATCACCCCCTTGTACATGTACTGCCGTATCAGGTATCGTTGCAATCTGTTTGACTAAGTCCTGCCAAAAGTCTAGATCATTAGTGTTAGGTGCGTATATATTCGTGACAAAGAATTCCGTGTTGTCTCTGGCAAGCTTTACTGTGACCCAGCGTCCCTTTTCGTCTGTTGAGGAAGACAATAATTCTATCTTGGATCTTTTCGATAATAATATCAGAACCCCATTCTTTTTACCAAGCGCACTTGAC
Organism: Lissotriton helveticus; assembly: GCF_964261635.1. Taxonomy (NCBI): domain Eukaryota; kingdom Metazoa; phylum Chordata; class Amphibia; order Caudata; family Salamandridae; genus Lissotriton; species Lissotriton helveticus. The sequence continues at coordinate 1,629,104,461 of NC_136065.1, read as the reverse complement.
CCCACAACCTCCGAATAAAACTTATTGCGCAGAGTATAGAACTGTTTAGCATCTAGTTTGGTCTCCTGCAGCAAAACAATGTCCCCTCTCTGCCTACGCACATAGTCTAATATCTTCTGTTTTTTAATGGGTTGGTTCAAACCTTTAACATTCATAGACAGAACTTTTAGTTGGTCAAGTGAGGTCGTACCAAGCGGAGTGGAGAGTGTAGAGTGTGACATTTATATTAGTACCTGTATCATGGGTGTATTATGAATCCCAAGAATTAACGTGCCACGTGGTACCTTATGTGAGGAGCACCCTGCCTTGACCAATATGTGGTTAAACAGACAGAAACCATAAGCAGACGCTTGGGCACACATTGATGGCACATGATTGATCTGAGCGTGGTCATACAAATACAACATGTGAATGATACAACTTGTCCAGTCAAGAGAAGAGGGATATATTAGAAGAGAAAGGAAAAGCAAAGAAAAGAGAAGAGGAAAGAGAAGTAAAAATGAAAATCATAACACACAACACGCATCCCCCCCTCACCCCCCCGATCCCCCCACCCCACCCACCCCAACTGTAGTGCAGAAGCATGGCGACGTGAGGAAAACCGCAGTAACCCTCCCGTCCATACTAGTCTTGCATAAACATTGGAACAACTATACACAATGCATATGACCATTTACGTGAGCATTGAAAGCATTGCAATGGTGTGGTGTAACCAATATAGAACCAATAAAGCACCACTAAAGTACATTCTTGATAACCTGAAACAATCTGGAATACTTCACTAGATTTATCTCAATAAAACGGTAAGCAAAAGCAATATAGAGTACAATACGGACTATTAGAAGATATTATAGCATCATATCCTTCGTCAAGGGCCCCCAAGGGCTAATAGACTCTAGGCCCATTCAGTATTGATAAGCATTATAAGCAAAGGCCATAAACTGCCAATTAGCGTTCACTTAGTCAAAGAATCTCAGCATGGCCGCGGTGAGATCCGAACAACTCCAAAGCAACCTGCCGGTGAATAACATCTCCTCGGTACCCGCACAATAGTAGTCAAACAAGGCGAAGCAACTCAAGTCAAAAAGTTAGATCATTAGCAACAGATCAATGTCAGATCGATAACGAGAAAAGAAGAGTAAAGAGATTTCCAGGACGTTAAGCCAAGCCCTTATGCCACATTACAACTCACGGTAGTACTTCCAGTGTCCAGTGTCAGGAGGCGTCTGCGAGTTTGGAACCTTACCCTGCAAGTGACAAGCCTACAAGGCCTGCGGAGCTGTCAGGGTAGAGATAGCCTAACGGAAGCAACAGTTCCCAGAGATGGTCATTTGTATCCTGAGGCTGAGGCCGCCAGATTGTCCGGGTTGTTAGTTTCCATGTCGCGTTCCATATCGCGTTCTTCCAGCTCCTCAAGCATGCGTTTGAGCTTCATTGGATCCATGAAGTAGTGAGACGATCCACGTATTGTCACCCTGTACCTTGCCGGGCCTACAAAGCCAAATTGATATCCCCTCAATGCTAGTTGTGGTCGTAGGGCTAAGAAGGCCTTCCTGGTTTCTACAGTCTCCTTACTATAATCTTGAGAGATATAGATCTTGGCGTCCTTCCACAGGATATGATTGTGCTTCCGCACAAAGGCAAGGATTTGCTCCACATGTTGATAGCGCAACGGCTTACAGACGATGGGCCTAGGACCCTTCTGCGTCTTAGTGACTCTTCCTGGTACTCTATGTGCTCTATCAAATTCAAGAGGGTTGGTAAAAGTCAAGTTCGTGGCTTTAGCAAACCATGTTTCCAAGAACCGAATACACGACCCTTCTGAATCTTCGGACCCCTCCGGAACCCCAAAAATGCGTAGGTTCCCTCTTCTGTTTCTGTCTTCCAACTCAGCCAATCGTCTGGTAGTCTGGTCGGAAGAGATGTGAAGGTGTTTCAGAGCTGCCGAGGTTGTAACCTCCATGTCTTCCAAGCGACTAATCCTGGATTTCGTTTCTGTTAAACGCGCATTAGTGTCTCTGATATCTTGACAGATTGCCACCACTTCTTCTTTAGTAACCTTGGCCAGGTCCTTCACTTCATCTAGCCTATTCAATATCATATCAAGTGCGTCCGGAGTGACTTTCTTTGGCTTATTCGGCGATCCCGGGTTCGAGTGGTCCGATTTAAGGCTTTTAAGGGTGCCCTGGTCTTTGGTATCCATCGTGATCGCTTAGATCCTTGAACGGTGCCCTGACAGCTCCTCTTCGGCAAGCACGTGGGGTAGATTAGACACCGCAGATCTATAGAGGAGAGTAGTCAGCCAGATCTCAGTTCACCATTATATATATAGCATTCCATCAAGTGGGACCTGAGGTATAGGGCGTCACATACATTCATTCAGGGTGTGCACGTGGTTCATGTGATGTCATTGGAGAGATCACTGTGGAGAGATCACTGTAACATTGAGAGAGCACTGTGGTCTGATGTCAGGCAATCCAGACACTCACTGTAATTGGAGAGATCACTGAAGAGAGATCACTGTGTCAATGGAGAGATCACTGTGGTCTGTTATCAGGCAGTCCAGGCACTCAGCACAGTCACATTAAGCCCCCATGGTCAGATTGGAAGTGTGCTTACTTTCCTTCCCAGGTGTTAGTAAAACTGCTAACCTTACTTGCCTGACGTTGTATTCAGGCTGAATTAAGCGAAGTGCAGTGTGGAAAGTCACTTCGTTTCGATTTTCAAGCATTACCGAGTGGCGGCTGCCATCTTGGTTAAGTTGAAGGAAGCCCCGACATGGCCGATCGCACTTTACTCACGCGATCATTGTCTGTATCCCGTAGCTCAAAGCAGTGTTGGGCATCGCCGCTACAACAATCCTCTTTGCGATGGCAGATTTCACTGCATCTTCGGAGTTTGCTCCGCGCCTCGTTTCCCCTCTTCTGCCAGCGCTCCCGCCATGAGCGTCCGGAGCCTCGTTCGGAGCTTCGCTTGGTGCAACTCTCGTTCCGTTGCAGCTACGGCCACATAAGACAGCTCACCGCATGCAGGTAATGATCCGGTGCCCGAATCCTCTGTCACATCTGTGTTGCAGGCTTAACAAAGCGTTCCAATTCCCTAGAGAAGAGTTTGTGACGGGAGGAGAGACGCTCTACACCTCCATCTCCTCGGCGTCCAAGCCACGCCCCCCGCTAGTTTCTTTTCTGATAAAGTAATCAAGATAAAGCAATCTTTCTACCCCACCTCCTCCACTCAGCCAACACCTCCTCCTTAGCATTCCGACTGTACTTTCTTCCACTCCCCTCCCTCCACCTGATCCCTCTCAACCCCTACTCTCTCTCCCCCATTATGATACTAACTCTAGTGACCCCCAGCTAAAAAACAATGCATCCTGGAGTGTCCTACATCAGAAATTGCTGTTCTCAACATCATCTCCAAACTCAAACCATCCTCACATACCAATGATCCTCTTCCCGCTCATTTGGTTCAGGAACTTAAGCACATCATTGCCCCACTATGGACCAACATTATCAACTCCTCCTTTGCTACAGGTATGGTTCCTGCTTCCCTCCAACTAGGTCAAATCACCCCCATCCTCAAAAACAGCGGACCCTAATGACTGAAACAATTTGCGCCCTATCTCAAACCTTCCTTTATTTTCCAAATCCCTTGAAAAATGCGTCCTGACACAACTGGATAATCACATCGACACATTCAAGCTCCTTGACGTTTTCCAATCAGGTTGTAGAAAGGGATGCAGGACGGAAACTGCAATGCTCAACATTACTGATGACATTCATAGCTCTTTGGACAAAGGCGAATCCTCCCTCCTCATCCTCCTTGACCTCTCCGCGGCCTTTGATATTGTTAATCATGTCACCCTACTCAAGACTCTCAAAGACCGCTTCGGTTTTGATGGCAATGTCCTCAAGTGGTTCACCTCTTATCTCCATAATAGAACCCAACAAATTAAACTCAGTGGCTGTCTCTCCAAACCTCAACCTACCTCACTGGGAGTCCCACAAGGCTCTATCCTCTCTCCAACTCTTTTCAACCTCTTCATGGAACCCCTCACCCTTATTCTTAAACAAGCTAAAATCATTACCACCTTTATGCCGATGATACTCAACTATATTATAAGATCAAGTCCCACAACAACATCTTACATCTCAACGATGCCCTGACTAAAATCCAAGCCTGGTTTCACCTTAACCACCTCAAACGAAATCCCCAAAAACTGAAATCATACTATTCGCTCCCAAAAACAACTCACTGCCTATCCAACACTGGATTACAGATATTAAAGCTCTCTCACCACATCCAACTCTTTCAAATCCCTCGGCATTAGCATTGATCAGAATCTCAATCTCATCCCTCATATAAAAAACGCGGCTAACGGTGCTCTCTTCACTCTACATCGCCTTAAAAAAATTAAACCCTTTATTCCAGCTGACGACTTTAAATTTGTTGTACAATCACTTGTCCTTTCCAGAATCGACTATGGCAACACCACCCTTGCTGGCACCCCCAAAGTCCAACTTGACCCGATTAAAACTGTTCTCAACCTGGCGGCCAGGCTTATCTCTGACTGTAAGCGACATGATCACATCTCCCCTGTCCTCAAAAACCTCAAATAGCTTCCAATCGAAGGCAGATCCACCTACAAGATTGCCTGCATCACTCACAAAGCCCTTCACCAGAACACCCCTTTGTACCTTTCTGATAAACTCCAAAAAGCAGGGTGTACTAGATCTCTGAGGAGCACTAACGCCCTTGTCCTAATCCCCCCTCAGCTCAAAAATAAAAAGACTCAGGGGCATATTATCAAGGGATTTATCTCCGCTTTTTTGGCTTTAAAAGCCAAGAAAGCGGAGATAAAATGATCTCCCTATTAGCAACAGGGTGCTAACACGCAAATTCGCAAGTTAGCACCCTTTTTCTCTATGCTTCCCCTTGCATCTCTAATGAGATGCAAAGGGGGCGTTCCAGAGAAAAATAATAGGAGAAATGTTGTTAAGAGACATTTCTCCTATTATCAAGGATTTCGCTAACCCTGTTAGTGATGAAAAAAGCAGCGCTAACCGCGGTTAGCGCTGCTTTTTTTACACCTGGTATTTTCCTGACTTAGCCATGATATCCTATGGAAGGTGGATATCATGGCTAAGTTAGTGAGCTCCTATCATCAAGCTAACGCCAAACTTCGAGAGATTATCGTTGGTTTTCCAGCGATAATCTCTCATTTGGCAGTTAGCGCGAGGATTTTTATCACTTCTGAGATAAACCTTGCTAATAGCAAGTTATCTCTGCGATAATTTCTGGCGATGCTTAGCGTTAAAAAATTCGTTGCTAAGCCTCGTTAGCGATAAATATCGCTAATCGTTGGTAATATGCCCTCAATCTCGTTCATTCTCAGGTAATGCCCCCTCTATTTGGAATTCCCATCCCAAAGATCTTCGTTGCAACCCTTCCTACCCCGTCTTTAAAAAAAAAACTCAAGCTGCTTCTTCTCAACAAATATTGGGGTCCTTAATTATATTGAACTCTCTGTCAATTTACCCTGTGCATTACCTCTACTATCGCCTTCCTACTACCTTTCCTATAATCTCTCTCCTTCTTTCATCCTCAATCTAACTACTCAACCCCTCTCTATCTACTTATTCAACAGTCCTCATTTTCTTTGCATGATCTCTGAATTATTCCTTATCCTTAGACTCTCGTAAGACTCAAAGGCCTTATTCTATGTTAACAAATTGCCCTATGTTGATCTGTTCTTGATGTGTAAATCACCCTGTAAAGTGCTCCGATATTCTTGGGTCCAGCTAGCGCTATATAAAACGTTTTAAAGAAATAAAATAAAATAAATGTTTCTATCTATATCCGTTTACTGAGCATGCTTCCAAGAACCAAACACTGACTCCTCCATTGCAAGGACTTCAATTGTTATTTTGTGTCTGTAACAGCAGTTAACATGTACCTTCCATCAGGGCACATTGGTGAATACTGGGTGCTCCTCACCCCATACCGTAATCTTCAGTCTCATCTACCAGTGGGTGGTTCACTTCTTCACTTGCAAAAACCAACTAAAAGGACCTGGGGCCATCGTTATGATTGGAGAGTGAAGGTGAGATACCTTAACACACCAAGGCTATACAAGGTTCTGATTTACAATACTAAGGCAGCCTACATCAATGAAAGAATTGTCACAATGGCTTCCCCTCAGAATGAATTCTTCAGAGTCTTAAAGAGCTCAGTGTCCTGGTGGCTCTCAATACCTCACTGCTCCAGCAGAAATACTTTGGGATTCCATCACTACCTTCTTCAAAGAAAATATGTTTCTGTGAGAAGACAGAGCTATAAGAGAAGTCACTCAAGCATCATGCCCAGTCAATATCAGACGTACTTTAGGATGGATTCTGCGTAGCGGGTGTAACCCAAACGAAATCCATTGCTAATAAAGGGAAGCAAATCCTCTGGTTATCAAGTAGATCTTTGTCCAGCTAAAATTTCAACTTATTTAGAGCCTTGGACTATGCCTCCCTCTTCTCTGGTGCCATTCCTGCAGTATTTAAGAGAGCAAATGTCACACCTCTGCTCAAAGAGCCCAAAGCAGATTCATCTGCCTTGGTGGAGTAGTGTACAAATTCAAACCTTCCCTACCCCGTCAAACTACTGGTGGGGACAGTGATTCTGTCGAATACCATTGGGCTTCACAAGATGCTCAGTCTGGTTTCCGGCCGTTAAGAGGGTCAGAGGTCTTGTTGTGTTGGTCTTGGATGACCAGGCTCAGGAGGGGAACTTTTGTTATATGGTAATCTCCTTCCCATTAGATCTAGGATCCCTGTTTTCAGTTTTTACAGATTTTCACAGATAACTACAGGCAGAAAACCATTTATTTTCCTGTATGTATTTATTTTTAAATGTGGATAAAAATGGGAATTGGGTTGTTTTGCGTGATTTTGAATGCTGTCAATCATGACTGCCAGGCCAAAAGCTGTGCAGATTGACAGGCAAGGGATTAAAAAACATAAAGGAATTTAGTAAAGAGCCTTAAACAGCAGATTTGCACTACCTTGATACTAAAATGTGCAAGTTTTCTTGTAAGTGCATATTTTATCATCGGAGTGTGTATATATTATTGAAACCTGTCAGGCGTTTAGGCATGAGTGTACATTAACTGGTAAAATAAATGCAGAAATATACACATTCAAGCTGTAGTTTTTTCACATAGCCTAATATAAATATTGATAAATACAGGTAAAATTAGCAAAAAATAAATATGGATTAATACAGACGTAAATGACAAATATAAACATCATAAAACCGGGAGCCCTATTTTTAATATAGTGTTGGACTGTTCCATCCTTAAGGACATATAGACAGACCATGTTTGTGTTGGGAGAGGGAACTATTTACTAGTAGTCTGCAAATAGCGCTATGTGTGTGTTTTACAGATATGCAGCCTGCTTCAGCTGAGTCCACTGAAGGGTTACGATTTCTTGAGATCTAATGACTTTGTCAAGCTGCTCCTCCTCTATATAATTAAAAATTTCAGAAACAAGCAGATGCTGGTTCGATTTCTAGGCGTTTACCGGGTGACTTGCACGAATACGTGTCACGTTGAGGGGAAAAAGTCTGTCTGGAGTTAATTCTAAAATATTTTAATCCATAAAGCTTTGGAAGATTGTTGTTCCACATGGAGTGGGGTAGTGCAGCCTTGGCAGTATTCCCCTAATACACAAGTCAGGATATCTATGTTCCAAACAGCTCAAGTTCCTAATGCCAGTTGTGTGTAACTCACCACTGCTGTTTTGCAGATTGCTTTTACCACAAGATAAGCAAATTAAAAAAAACACCCGAATATAACAAAAACACTAGGGCTAGCGGAACTATTTACATTTGATAAGGTCAAAGTGTGCTGAAGTAAGTAGATTACAACAGTTTTTAGGGTTTCTGCTGCCTTTTTGATAATAACAGACCGTTATGTAGTGCATACTAAAAATGGATTGTCTTTGGCGCTAACAAGAGTTGTTTAATGTCCTGAGAAGGACAAAGAGCTGCTCAATGTGACACTTCAAGATCTTGCAGTTAGTGTTTACATGCATATCTCTGCAGGAGTTATGGAACTCCAAGGGCATCTTCCGGGCTCACTGCACTAAATATATCCGACCCTGGATGTGCAGGGGTGCAGTCACCTTTTACCTGTCAGGCATGTTTCATCCACCCTGTTCCATTAACCATGTTTCCGGGTGGGGGTGGCCTTCTATGTAAAGGTCATCAAATTCCTACAATCTAAGTGATGCTGACTTCGCAAGTAGAGTTTACAAAAGTACAATTTACGTAGTACCAATAGCCTTACTCTAATGGCAGAGTGTTCATCTAGTGTATAAATACCCATCAAAAGAGGCCCAGCGGGGGGGGGGGGGGATGCTCATCAAGAGTAGCATGAGGAAGTTCTTCACAGAAGAGTTGGAAACGCAGGGGGGCGTGGCTAGCCAGCCACGATGGCGGTCGGCAGCTGCTAGAGCTCCGGGTCCGCCTGGGGGGCTGATCCTGATACGGAGAGCCTGTATGAGCCCTGACTGCGGCAGAAGAGGGGGAAAGGCAGTCGGAACCCTGTGGCGACCCTGCGACCTGCTGACGGGTCGATTGTGACCATTAAAATGCCGATGGAGGAGGCCCGGACCTGACGCAGCGTCACCAGGAAGAAGCCGGGAGCTGGGGTGAGTGCGGAGCCCGAGACGGCTGAGTCGCGCAGAACCGGAAGTGCCCCGGACCGCACCCCTGGAAGGCCAGGATGAGGTGCCGCTGAAGCGGAGGTCTACCGGAGGACGTTGCCTGGCAGGAGAGAGATGTCGGGCCTAGCTGCGAGGGGCAAGGAACCAGTCGGAGGTCCCGACGTGCACACTGCGCCTGGCCTGGGCCTGACGGGGCGGTGAAGGGCTGGCTCGCGGCCCGAGAACACACGGAGGTAGGCGACCGAGGTGCGGGGAAAGCACGAAGCCTCCGAGAGACACCAGAGTAACGCCAGGAGAGGTCGAAGCGAGGAAATAGACTGGGGGTTGAAATCGCCGCCATTTCCCCCTCCCACCTCCCCACACGGCTATCGAGACCCGGGCACAGAGTGCACAGATTCCTTGCTTCCTCCCTAGATACCCCTCACTGACCGGGGGGAGCGACATATACCGGCCCGGGGTGCCCGGCGGCAGAGCTGTGGTGAAGACACGAGGAGGGAGTGGTCATTGGATCGGGCTATTTGAGAACCTGGGGCTTGCAGCCCTCGGCTCTGTCGACACCTGGGATGGCGACCCAGAACCTTGAGGACGCCCGGGGAGGACAGACGGGGTACAGCCCGGAAGGATTGTGCACACACACCGGGACAGGGGCTGTGGACATTGTGAATTTCCTCACCACGGCTCGTTAGGACGCTGATAGTCCCCGTGCCCCGGTCGGCCCGGCACGGCGGGCTGCTGCCCTGCAGCGGACATTTCCACGGAAGTGGTGGAGGTCAAACCCCTCGGACAGAACCGGCCCCCCTACGCTGGACCTCCATCTACGCTGCCCCCCCCCCACCCTGCAGAGTACGGCCTAGCTACAATCGAGAAAAACCATGGTGCGCAAGCGTGCGAAGGGGGCGGAGGGGATGGGAGACCCTGTGAACGCACGCACCGTGGGGAGCGCTGGAGACGGACGAATCCCGCCTGGTGCCTCTGAGCCGGGTTGCAACGGAGGACAACAGCAGGACAAACTGGACCTAATCCTACAAGAAATAAGAGACTCCAGGTCGGCAATGGAACAGCAGTTGGGGGCCCTCGCCACGAACTTATCCTTGCTGAAAGCGGACCATGGTAAACTGGCGGATAGGGTTAAAGATCAGGGACTCGCCATTGCTGACCTCACACCGACGGTGTCCGACCACTCCACCTCTATCCAACAACTACAGCAGCAGGTCACCACCCTCATAGATCGAGTTGAGGACGCGGAAGGCCGTAATCGCCGCAACAACATCCGCGTCATTGGCCTTCCGGAGCATTGCGAGGGGACCCGTGCTGCGGATTTTATGGAGCAGTGGTTCCGAGACCATGTCACTGCAGAGGGCTTATCACCATATTTCTGCATAGAGCGGGCGCATCGGATCCCGACCGGTAGGCCCAGGCTGGGCCGTCCGCCCCGCCCTCTGATTGTGCGGATACTTAACTATCGGGATAGGGACATCTTTCTGCAGAAGGCCCGAGAGAAATCCCCCATTCAGTATGAGAACCAAAGAGTATCCCTTTACCCGGATTATACCAACGTGGTCCAAAAACAGCGCTCCTCATATGTGGCGGTGAAGAAAAGGCTACAAAAGGCCAAGCTGAATTATGCGCTACTTTTCCCCGCCAGACTAAAGATTGTACATGGCAGGAAAATGCACTTTTTTGAGAGCCCCGCGGACGTTGAGGAATGGCTGGAGGTGATGGGCATAGATGGGAGTCAAGAGAGACACCACCCGAGTGGAAGCTGCCAGTGGGTCGAGGGGAGGCTCAGAACATGAAGATGGAGGATCCCCGGGGTTGGAGAGGGACGACACGGCCCATCGCGGGAGCAACAGACGGAGGACCAGCTGAGAGCATTAGCGATGATGGGCAGGTTCCGGGAAGACTCGGGAAAGATCGCAACAGACTCGGATGACAGCACGGTCCACTCAGACTTCGACCACAGTGTGGTCCTGTTTCCCACTCTCACGCCCCGAGCGGCGGATGACATGTTGGACAACTGAAGAAGTAGATGGCTCCACTCGGAGCGGACTGGCTGAACTGCAATTTCTGGTATCCTTTATAATGTGTACACTGTTTATTGCTCTAACTGCTCTCTTCTGCTATGAAGAGTTGATGGGGATGTTGAGATAAATGGTTTCTGTTTGCCTATACTGTGGGAGACTGTTGATCTCCTTGCCCGGCTGAGATGGGGGGCGGGGTGTGTGATCCCTGGTGCGACACAGACTCAATAGGTCTATTAATTCATCCCGAGGAGATGTTTGCAGTCAGTGGCTATATGCATGATTCTAAAATTGTGCCCCCAGGGCGGTACGCCGTTGAGCCAGCGGCACCCGTTGCGACCGATTAGATGATCAAAATAGTGCTTGGCCACCCCCCCACTGGCGTATGCACTGGCATTTGGACTTATTTGTTCATTGTTATCATGTCGGGCCCAGCAAGGTTGTTTTGCTGCACCATGTTAGTTCAGTTCTTGAAAGGGAGTTTGGGGTATGAAGTCTCCTGGTCATCCGGTATCAGGGATTGTGCTGTTGGTGTACTGCTACTCCTGCATCTGCTCACAGACGATATTGGCTAACTCTGTAGGAACATATCGATTCACTACTTGGAATGTACGCGGGCTTGGGGCAATACAGAAACGACACCGAATTCACTCATTCCTGCTCAGACACCATACACAATTTGCATTCCTCCAAGAGTCCCACCTCATAGCATCAGAGGCTCAGAAATTGAAGAAAAAATGGAGAGGTACTATTTATTCTACGACATACTCAGCCTTCTCTAGGGGGGCGGCCATCTGGGTCAGACATGGGACGCCATTTGAGGAGATAGAGAGGAAAGTAGATGCTCAGGGTCGGTATATCCTAGTAAAGGGCACCCTGAATGGTGAATTGATAGTGCTTGGCAGCATCTATGCACCGAATTTCGACCAGGATAAGTTTTTGCATACTGTGGGTTTGGCACTTTCGGATTGGTCAGGTATCCCTTGGGTACTGTGCGGGGACTGGAACATGGGACTAGATCTGGGTTTGGATAGATCACACCCCCATCCAAATGGCTGGCGCCTCCCGATTGTCTGAGGTATTCACGGCATGGGCAGAGGTTTGGGGCCTGGCAGATGCATGTCGGGTATCGTACCCGGACCATAAGGAATACTCATACTATTCCCCCTTACATCACCTACATACTAGAATTGACCGGTTCATGTGTGCACGAACATTGGTTTCAAAGATTGAAAACCCAGAGTATTTGGCCAAAACTTTCTCAGACCACAGACCCCTGTCGCTCAGCCTCCTTTGGGGTAGGGTGCCGACCCCCGTCCCTACCTGGAGGCTCAATTTGCTCCTCCTGGAGTATGGCCCCTTCCGGGCAACATTGTCCAACACCCTGACTAAGTATTTCGAAGAAAATTGGGACTCTGCCTCCTCAAATTTAGTGGTATGGGACGCCATGAAAGTTGTAGTGCGGGGAGCAGCCATAGGCCAATTAGTAGGAGCCAGACAGGAAATCCATAAAAAACTTTGTGAGGTGGAAGACCGTTTAAAAGGGCTTGAACGGGAGGCGAGTGTGGACCCAGGAAAGAAAGGGGAGCTGCAGTTAGGTAACATTGAACACGCAGAAGTGCTGGAAACACTGAGAACCATCGATTACAAAGAATACTTACGCCGCCAGCACACTGAGGCGGACAGATCTGGCACCCTATTGGCCCGCCTGATATGAGACCAACCGGACCCCCTGGTGATAACACAGGTACTTGATAGATCGGGCAACCTGATCCGCTCCCAAACTGAGATCAACAAAGCGTTCCACGACCACTTGAGAGCATTGTATGCTCCCTTTGATCGTGAGGATCCGGACGGGGTATCTGAGTTTTTACAGGGTCTTCCCTTCCCGGTCCTGACTGATGACGTGCAGAAGGAGCTGGAGGGGCCCATCACGCAGCAGGAAATCCGGGTTGCCATTAGATCGCTCAACCCCAATAAGACACCAGGTTTAGATGGACTCCCGGTGGAGTTTTACTCGGTTTATGCAGACACCCTAGTATCGGTCCTAGAAAAGGTGTACAGGGCGGCGTTTGAGGAAGGACATCTACCTACCTCGACGATGCAAGCTCTGGTCATGTCGATACCCAAACCTGGCAGGGATGCTGTGGACATGGTGAATTATAGGCCCTTGTCCATGCTCTCCATGGAGTATAAGATTCTCAGTAAGGCCATAGCCCTGCGTCTACAACCCCACCTCACTACCCTCGTACATCGAGACCAATGTGGGTTTCTCCCGGGACGGAGTACATCCCTGAACACAAGGAGGCTACATGCACTTATGACGACTACGCCACGGGAATATCCCCGGGCGGGATGTATAGCTCTGGACCTAAAACAGGCGTTCGATTCCCTGTCATGGTCATTTATGTTTGCAGCCCTGACACAATTTGGCTTCCCGGACTCCTTGATACGGTGGATCAGACTGTTATAAACGGGTCCCTCGGCTAGGGCATGAACAGGCAGATATGTGTCGGACAGTTACCCGGTGTATAGAGGCACCAGACAGGGCTGTCCCCTCTCCCCGCTTTTATTCGTCCTCACCCTGGAGCCCCTGGCTATGGCTCTCTGGGCCCATGGGAATCAGGAGGGCATTCCGATTAGAAACGCACATAATTTAATATCTATATATGCAGATGACATTTTATTATATCTCAGAGACCTAGAGGCAGACCACACTGTAATTTATGACATTTTTAACCGATTTGCCGCGTTATCGGGTCTGGCCATTAACCCGGAAAAATCAAATGGTTTCTATTTCAGAGATGTGCTGCATCCCGCTTCCATACGTTTCGGAATGCATCATATACCGGTAGCTCAGACCACGTTCAAGTACCTAGGGAGACAGGTCTACAGATCACCGGAGGACCAATTGGATGGTAATCTTAAGCGTGCCATTACAAGTCTTCGGAACAGTGTGGGTTTCTGGACTTCCTTACCTCTGTCTGTTATGGGCAGAGTTGCAATCTCTAAGATGGTCATGCTCCCCCGTCTACTATATTATTTCGTAAATCTGCCCGTGATCGTTCCCCAACAGGTATTTAACACGCTTAACACCATCTTGATTAGCCTTATCTGGGGCACTGGTCGAAGACGCATTAGCCTACGTAAGCTTCAGTTGGGGACTAGACTAGGAGGCCTGTGAGTCCCTGATTTTCGTGGATACTATTATGCTAGTCAACTCCAATGGCTATCATACTGGGTAGCCGGCAGGAATCTCTATGAGATTGACTTCACGCCGGAGCGATTGGCGCGAGGGGAGTTGCACTCCCTGCTGTTGCCGAAAAGTAGGATGCCTCCGGATTGTCACCCGCTTCTACACATGGCCCTGTTGTGCTGGAAAAGAGCACTGTCCTACACCTCATCGGCGACGCCATATGCGGCAAACATCCCCTTACTGGGTATCCAGACACCGCAGGGTAGGATAACAAGGCATACACTGCGCCCCTGGACGGAGAATGGAATAGAGGAGGTCGGTGCACTCTTTGGAGACGGGACTCTGTTGGACCATGAATCCTTTTTACAGATTACAGGTGCTCCCCCTAGATTGTATTTATTACACGCCACAGTGTTGCATTACATTCGGAACACTTGGGCACCGCAACGACTCCAGCCCACACAACACAAATTGGTTCACCTATTATATTATATGGGAGCAGGGGGAAATCTAGTGCGCTGGTTATATATTGGGATCAGGGAACATGCTACAATTCCACTCACAACGCTTAGGGACACTTGGGCTCAGGATGCAGATACAGCACTGACAGATAAGGCATGGCAGCTTATCATTGAACATCCCAGGCGAGTATCGCGGAAAGTTAAATTTAGATTCATACAAGTAATGGTACTTCATAGGGCGTATCTGACTCCAAAGAGACTACACAGGATGTTCCCGGACTTCCCCCACAGTTGCCCGCCTTGTGGAGAAGAGGAGGCTGGATTCCTCCACATGCTCTGGTCCTGTCCACGCCTGCGAGGATATTGGGCAGAGATATGTCAGGTATTAAGAACCACTACCCATCTGCCGGTACCTGAGGAGGCTCTATATTGCCTAGTGGGGTCCCGTAAAAGAATCAAAACGCTGAAGGCCAAATTGAAATTCCTAGACCTGGCCTTGCTATTAGCGGTTAGGGCACTGACAATGAGATGGAAATCCCCCAGGCCACGCAGGACGGCCGTGTGGCAGAGGGACCTTGTGAAATGGGGTCGAGCGGAAGGGACAGCTCTTAGAAGGGAGGAGGAGAAGGGACAACGGAAGTATCCTATAGCACAGGAGTGGGAGGTCATGCTGATGGATCTGGCGGGGATAGACCTTCTGCCGTCACAAAATGATAGGGTATGAGGTCTACTCAATGTACAGAGCCTGGTGGTTGGGACAAAATGATGCCCGGGGCAGCGTACGGACTACTTGTATCCCTAGCACTACGGTTTAAACAATTGCGATGTAAATTAGGAGGAACGCTACTGAGGTTTTTTACCATGACCAGGAGATGGGGGGACAGGGTGGGAATGTTGGGGAGGGAAGGAGGGTGGGGGGTTGCCTTCTCCTAGTTAAGTATGACGATGTTGGAGGGATACTGCTGATCCTGTCTATAGCGGGAAAGGAACGATATGTCACTATTGGTCATAGACATAGGAACGTTTAGATTCCATTGTTATTCCAACTGTTTGATTTAGATTATCTTACCTGCTATATGGTGGGCTGTTGGGAATATGGCAACCGTCAATGTTTATGGTTGGGATGAAAACGGAAAATGTGACTGATGGATGCATATACTAATTTGTAATTGTGATACATTGCCCTGATCAGTCCTGAATGAAGAGGTTTTTTTAAAAAAAAGAGTTGGAAACGCAGACAGTCTTTGGCTCTCCACTTATAGTGCACAAACACCACATTTAATTGTAATTGATTTTACTCCTTGGAGTATAAGATAAATCCTGCACACTAAATCTCTTGCCTTGTCCTCTGCATGCATTGGTCCTTTCCATGTATAAGCCCTTTTCTAGGTAGGGACTTCTAATGGCTTTTTCAGGCAGCCCTCAAAAAAACACCTTTGCCCAAAGCGATGTTTCTCAAAGCAGGAAGCAATGGGGCTGGCTCCAAACTGGAGCTCTCACAACATGGGCACAAAAAAGTGTGAGTTTCCTGCCTGGTTTTTGTCATCCTTCCTAAAGCAGCTATCAGGGACAAACAAAGGGCAGGGGAAACCTAGAAGCTTCCTCACCTTGCAAAACAAACTGCGACAATACCGCTTCACTGTGCCATCCACCAATCAGCAGTGCTCAGGTAGGCTAATCTGCATCCCCTTTGTTAAACAAAAGGTGGCTTTGGAATTTAACCCGTTCCGTGCTGCCGTCGGCCATTGGCCAACGGCAGCAGTACCTCCCCAGTGCTGCCGTTGGCCAATGGCTGACGCAGCCCCGCCCATTTTGCGGAAGTTAAGGCGTTAAGTTAGACCGGTTTCTCCCTCCTCACTTCAGTGTCTGGGTCTCCTCCCTCCACCTACCATTACGCAGACAATACATTTCCACCGCCTGATAAGCAAGCCTCACCCCCATCCTGTGCCATGCTATCCCAGGGGCACTCAAATGCTTTGCTCTGATATTTAGCCAAAGCATTTGTAAGACAAATGTTAAGGACAAACTTCAGAAGAAATGGCTCCAGCATTTGCAGAATCTCTTTTCTGATGTTTGCAGTATTTACCCTGTATATTCCAACAGATTGCTTTGATAATGAGCTTACTGTGTCATTCGAGTGCAGCCTAAAGCTCTAATTATTTCCTATATAGGCATCCAGCTATTACTTTACACTTCTGACTCCTCAGCTGATCAGCTGTCTATACTGAAGCAGTGGTCTAGAGATAGCCTTGATGTAGACTGATTGTTCATCTGATTCTAGGGCCAAACGAGCTAAAAGAGCATAGAGTAGCACTATCTGAGATTTCTTTCTGCAGTTCTGCATCCTCGGAGTACATGCTGTCTCAAAAGTCTACTCTATTTGTTTATAATCCTCCATGAAAATTTTGACCTTGACTTAAAACGTTCCACTGTTGCCTCTCCTCTCTTTTCTTTGAAAGATCCTCTCCCTACTTTCTATCCTCTGCATACCTCTTGTCCGAGTACAGCCTACTATAAGTCATGTGCATGTCTGCCTTCATTTCTATTATTGTATTTGTGCCTATTGCCCACACCCCATCTTGAAGATCAGAACATGTCCTTTTTGAAAGTAATATCCTGCAACCTAGCAATACCTAATCTGCTCTAGCTCATCAAATCCTACCTCACTGCTACTAATTTTAATCAACTTCAAAGACACCGGAGTAAATGCATGGACTTTCACATACGGAGAACACAACAAAAAATAATAGTTAAAATAATCAGTGGATTAACCACTTATTTTTTGTTCTGGAGCAGCATGCTGCCCAACGTAAACCCATTCAGCACCTTGTCAGGGGTAGTAAGCAAAATATAAATGTAATTGTAATACAATACATACTAAACAATCTGTTAATTTGTTGTAGTGTCCGTTCTTGGTCTCCTTCTCCTATTGATTTATCAATAGGTGGCTGCTCAGGGCCTAAGGGTCGGACAAGGGGCCAACCCTGTAATGTCATCTTGGGTTAAAGAGTGAATTATCTCACTACTGGCAAATACCACTGATTTTGGGAGAGGTGTGGCGCCGCGGCCAGGGCGACTGACGCTGGAATCTGGGGATCAGGGTTCGATCCCCGGCTCCGGCGGCAGGTTAGCCCAGCACCATGTGACTCTGGGCAATAGCTTGCTTAATCTTCCCGACGGCCCCCAGCGCCTAGAGACCCTTACGGGTGATTGTGCGCTTTACAAATGTGTATTATTCTGATAGCTCACTTGCTTGCTTAGGGATTTGGCACATGGCTTTGACAAACCAGGTTTTGGCTCCAGGGCACTGCCCCACACAGGGGAAAAAATAGAGTGCACATTGCTGTGGGGTATAATGTATTGCCACAAAAATTCTAACAATGCAACTTGTTCTAGCACAGATACAATTATTTCTGTCATACAGGGAACCTTCTATGGTAGTTCCACCTTTCCAGTCTTCATAGTATTCATTTGTACTCCATTTTCTTAATTCCACTGACAGAATAGATCAAATCTGTTGGTATCCATCTTTACAACTACATGAAAGATACTCAACTTAAAGGCTAGGTGCCATAGTTTGTTGGCTAGCCGAGAACAAACTAAAGTTAAACAAAAAAGGAGATCCTTAATATAGGTGCTGTGTGGAGTCCACAGTCTGGCATACTGAGATCTGGTCAGCAGACTTTCTTTGACCTGTGACATGAACCCACTCAGCAAGTTAACAGCTTGGAATATATACTGATACAGACCTCTTTAAATCCCCAAATCAACAATGTGGCTGGAATAGGATTCTACTTTCAGAACTGCTCAGTAGCCTTTCATTTCACATATTTTCTACTAGGTCCTTGCCTTCTTGACCTCGTGTGTCTAAACGTGTTGACTTGCAGCAGTGTTGCGGTAGAGATGTTCCCAGTGGCTTGAGAGTGGACTTCTTCTTTTTCTTAATAGAAAGACGGTGGACCCGGAATACATACGGGCCATCACCATCTCTATCAGGCTAACCTTTGTGTGGTGTGTGTGTGTGTATGTATATATATACATATCATGTGATCAAGCGCTCTGTGAAGCGCAAAACGCGTCGTGATGACTGGGAACACCATAGCTGAATAAATCACCTTTTTGAACAAAAATTTGGGTTTGTGTCCTTATCTGTAGCCTCGAGTAAGTCTGCGCCGTACTGGATTATCCCTGGAATATATACATATATATTCACTGAAAAAAACACAGGTTTCAGGGATGTTATAGTTAGAAATTAGCATTTAAAAAATCTTAGAAATTCACAGAAAAAAACACAGGTTTCAGGGACCTTATAGTTTGTTGCACACATATTACATCGTTCATGACATGGTTTGTGACATCACAGTGATGTCATTTGAGGTGTCATCAGTGATGTTACTGACCATGTCATGAATGATGTAATATGTGACGTCATCAGGAGTGCATTGTGGGGGCGCAAGTTATAGTTAGCTGAACTAACTATAACAGACAAATTTCTCTGGTTTTGTACAAGTGAAATGTCCAACTAACTATAATGTCCCTGAAACCTATGTTTTTTTCAGTGCATTTCAAAGGTTTTTTAAATGCTAGTTTCTGACTATAATGTCCCTGAAACCTGTGTTTTTTTCAGTGAATTTCAAAGGTATTTTACATGCTAATTTCTAACTATGCCTACAAAGGTAGGACATGTGCAGAAAGAAGAAAGGCACAGAAAGAAGCAAGGGAAATGCAGAAAGAGGCAACAGAAGTTGAAAGACAAAGAAAGGTGCAGAAAGAAGCAAGAGATGTGCATAAAGAACCAACAGAAGGAGCAGAAAGAGGCCTTGTTGCAAAGTCATGCTGTGCCCCCAACGTTTTGCTGATGGGTACTGGTGGTAACTGACTCTGACTAACCAGGCCGGGAGACAGTGCTATGCTGAAAGACACTTAGAATACAGTGAAAACACCTACATACACTAGGGTACACTATGGGTTGGGGTACCCCTATGATTGGCTTGACCTCCCCTGTAAGGCCCTCGTCCATAATAGGGCAAGGACATTAAAACCATCTCTAACTAAGAGGTGCAGAAAAAGGAAAAAGAAGTGCAGAAAGAAGGAACAGAGGTGCCGAAAGAGGCAAGAGAGGAAGAGAAAAAAAATAAGTGAAGTACAGAAAGAGACACTAGAGGTACATAAAGAGACAACAGGGGGTACTTCGCCATTCAAATCTCCCCAGTGACATCACTGTCGGGACTGCTTGTTTATCGCCCCCCCGGCCAACTTGCCGATTTCTCCAGTAAACTCATCGACCACATCTCCATTAAGTGCACGACCTCCTCCAACTACCTATTATTGGGGGACCTCAACACCCACTTTTTGGACCCGTCCGATAAGCAGGCGAAAGAACTTTTACATGACATCACGTCCACTGGCCTAGGCCTAAAAAACCCACAGGCCACTCACGACAGAGGACAGCTGCTCGACCCCATATTTACGAACATACAAGATCTGATCACTTGTGCCCACGTCCCCCTCCCCTGGACCGACCACTTCCTGGTCCCCTTTGAATGGCACATCAATATTGCTTCTCCCCAACCCCCCAAAGTCAGAACCCTTACCAGACGATGGCACAAACTGGCCCCAGATCAATGGGCAGCCAAACTAAAAGAAAACACTCCCCCTCCCTCTTTGGACACCATCGCCGCTGACAACGACTTTAATACCTGGGTCACCCAATCCCTGGACGACATCCTCCCGAAATGTAGCACCCTGAAACGTACCAAGAGAGTCAACCCGTCCCCGTGGTACACCCCCGAATTAAACATACTACGAAAGGAGTGCAAAAGAAACGAACGCCTCTGGAGGAAAGAGAAAACGGCAGATAAGAAAGACATATTTCGTGCCTCCATAAAATCCTACAAAAGGGAGCTACGTAACACCAAAAGCGTCTTTTATGAAGATCGCATCAAAAATGCCTCCTGTTCGGCCCAAGAAACCTTTGCCGTTCTCAAAGAACTCCTCCATGCCCCAGACCCCCCCGTCAAACCGTTGGACTCCAAAGCAGCGGAAAGCAAATGTATTAAACTTGCTACCTTCTTTGATGAGAAAATCCATAACACTCTCTCAGCCCTTCCCCCTATTGTATCCAGCCACTTGGACGGGGTTCCTGCTACTCACCCCTTCCACCTGTCTTATTCCCCTGACGACCCTTCACCCTCCCTCGATACCTTTGGCCCAGTCTCTACGGAAGAGGTAGCCGCAACATTGGCCTCAATTAAAAGTGGGTCCCCCCGTGATCCCGCCCTTCTCCGTTTCTTGAAAAAAGTGTCCAGCACCATCATCCCTCCCCTCACGTCGCTCATCAACTCTTCCCTCTCGCAGGGCCTAGTCCCCCCCAGCTGGAAAGCGGCAGTGGTCAAAGGCCTCCTAAAGAAACCTTCTTTAGACCCCCAGGACTTATCCAACTACAGACCTATCTCCCTCCTCCCAGGAAACAGTAAGATCATGGAGAAGCTAGTGAATAAACAACTATCACTATTCCTGGAGAGCAACAATTTACTCAGGGCCTCCCAGACAGAGTTTCGGCCAGGACAGGGCACCGACATCGCCCTCCTGGCGGCAGTGGAGAAGGCTAGATGCATTCTGGACACAGGAGGATCAGTGGCAGTGATCCTCCTGGACCTCAGTGCGGCCTTGGACACTGTGAACCATCTCACCCTAATCCAACGACTGGGAGAAATCGGTGTAAGGGGCACGGCCTTGAAGTGGCTAAAATCTTTCCTAGAGGGTCGCTCATTTCAAGTCTGGGAGAACGACAGCCACTCCCCCGCCACTCCCCTCCGCTGTGGAGTACCGCAGGGCTCATCTCTTAGCCCTACGTTATTCAACGTGTACATGTCCCCGCTGGAGAAACTGGTCACTCCTTTCGGCGTCTCGATCATCAACTACGCCGACGATACCCAGCTTGTGGTAACCCTCTCACACCCGCACCAATCCCCCTCTGACCTCCACAGTTGTCTCACAGAAATCCACAGCTGGATGAACTCCTCTGCACTTAAATTAAACGGCTCCAAGACCGAGATCCTGCTGCTCGGACACAATGGGCCCTCCCTGCCGCCTCACATTTGGCCCGACTGCCTGGGCGAACCCCCGGCGCCCAAGGAAGAGGTCAAGAGCCTGGGCGTATGGCTCGAAAACGACCTGAGTTTTAGAACACAGGCCAAAAAGACGGCAGGAATCTGCTTCGGACTTCTCAGGGCCTGTAGAAAGGTCTTCCCCCTGCTCCCCGCGACCTCCAAGAAACTGCTGATTCAGGGACTCATTTTGGCAAGGCTGGACTACTGCAACGCAATTTACCTGGGTGCTCCCGAAGCCACTCTCAACACCTTGCAGAAAATCCAAAACGCCGCAGCCCGCCTTCTCACTGACACCCCCGCGAGGTCATCGGCAAAACCAGCGCTGAAGACCCTCCATTGGCTCCCTATCAGGGAAAGGGTCGCCTTCAAGGCCCTCTGTCTGGCCCACAAAACCCTCTATAATAACGGCCCTCCCCTCCTCAAGGAATTCATCATCCCTTACAAAGCAAACAGGGCCCTCCGCTCCAGCGAGGAGAACCTCATTACAGTCCCCAGAGTTAAAAAAGCCAGGTCCGGAGGCCGCCGCTTTTCGGTCCACACGGCCAAACACTGGAACAACCTCCCCCGGAGACTGAGAACTGAACCCAATCTCCTTCAGTTCCGGAAGGCACTGAAGACCATTCTCTTCCCTGACCCTTAATTCCTTTCCCGCGGCCGACCCCTTCTTGAGTTTCAGGTTCTAGCGCTGGGATGCTTTAGGGTTACTACGCGCTCTACAAAACCTAAAAATAAAATAAATAATATAAGGAAGCAAGACAGGTGCAGAACGAAACATGGAAAGTGCAGAATGAGGCAACAGGGGTGCAGAAATAGGCAAGATAAGTGTAGAAAGGAGCAAGTTAGGTGCAGAAAGAGCCAACAGAGGTGCAAAAAGAGGCAAGAGAGGTGCAGAAACAGGAAAGACAAGTGCACAAAGAGGCAAAAGAATTGCTGAAAGAAGTAACAGAGGTGTAGAAAGAAGCAAGAAAAGTGCAGAAAGAGGCAAGTGAGATGCAAAAACAGGCAGGAAAGGTACAGAAAGAGGGAACACGAGTGCAGAAAGAGACAACAGGGGTGCTGAAAGAAGCAAATGAGGTGCAAAAAGAGGCAACAGACGTGCAGAAAGATGGAAGAGAACTGCAGAAAGAGGCAAAAGAGGTACATAAAGAGACAACAGGGGTGCATAAAGAAGCAAGACAGGTGCAGAAAGAAGCATAGAAAGTGCAGAATGAAGCAACAGGGGTGCAGAAAGAGACAAGAGAAGTGTAGAAAGGAGCTAGTGAGGTACAGAAAGAGCCAACAGAGGTGCAAAAACAGGCAAGGCACTCCTTCACTATTGATGTCACTCTTATTCTGGAAAAAGCTACACCTAAAAAAAATTGATTAAGATAACCTTCAAATCGCCAAAGCCTTAAACAACCTGGGTCATAAGATAAGATGTGTGTGTTACCTTATGGAGGCCTTGTTGGTTATTACTGCTCTTCAAATGTCCTATAACCTCATATACCAGTGACTCCTGGACTCTCAGCTGCGCTGAATTATGGAAGAGGTGTTGAACATGCAGTCCGAGGACAAGGTTAGCCATTGAAGCCTGCCTACTGTGCCCTCACAATGTTTAGCCTATGCTGTTTTCATCTGTTGTGGACTCATGCACTTCATATTTACAGTTGTGGTAAGCTTATGTTGGCCTCTATGACACCTACTTCCTTCTGCCGCCTTTTCAAATGTTTTGCATGTGTGCCCTTGGAGATGTTCTACTCTGCTGGCTGCACATGGACAGATATGTATGCAAGGCATTGTTTGGTATGTGACAAGCTATGAGCTGCAAAGGCCTTTTTCAATCACCAAGGAATTGCACCAATGAAACACAGACCTGGTGTTTCTGAACTAGTTGCCCTGCTTCACATCTGTGTTGTGTGTCATGCGCGAGCCACCTTTTACCTACTGTGAATTAATGATTTTTTAGCCCTTTTGAATTTACTAAAATTCTATGATTAAAATACTTACTTATTGGGCCTTTCAGCCATTGGTCTAATATTGTACTAGTCACACTTTTCTCCCTCCCACTACTAGCATACAGCATGGGGCAGTGGGACAGCCCACTTCAAACATTGGCTACCTCCATTGTGAGTAACAATATTATCTGCTTTTATGAGGAGCACATCCACACACAAAGTAGTTCCCTTCAGTGCCAGGGACTAAAATGCAATGCGTACTTTTCAAGATCAATTTTTTTTTTTTTGCTTCTAGCCAATTCTTTTTAAGAGTGATCAGGGCCTGGCAGCTTACGTAACAGTAAACCTTTGCAAAAACCATTACAAAATTCACCAATGCTTGTTTTCACATGAAAGAGAGAGATTAATGCAATTTAGCTCCGAGTTATAGACTCACTGCAAACAAGCCTTTCTATACAAAGCATAACACAAAGAGCACCCTTAATTTGGATTTTCTCCATCCTTTCAGCATAAAAGAGTGAGCTACAATGAAACCAGTCAGGGGAGAGAGAGGTGACATTGCACGCAACTGAACGCTACAAGAGTAGAGAATCTAGTGTCACACTTGAACCAGAGAGAATAGCACATGGAGGGTGTGTATTCTGCTGCATACGGATACCTGAAGATGGAGGGAAGCTGGCGGTGCCTCATGGAATATACGTCTTATTGGGCATCCAAAATGATCCACCTGTGAAAGGGGAGAAAATAGCAAGCATCTGTAGATTGGGTTTCTGCTGTTATTCACAATTAGAAACAACAGATGACCTTGCAGTGCACATGGTAGGCTAATCAGCTGACCGATTCGATCACAACACATTACCACCCATGCCTTTACCACACAGATGTTTTACCACCAATGCTTTTACTACGCATGTTAAGCTTAATTAAGGCAAGCAAAACATATATATAGATATGGATATATATGTATATATACATATATATATATATATATATATATATATATATATATATATATATATATATATATATATATATTTCATCAGTGATGTCACTGACCATGTCATGAATGATGTAATATGTGACATGATCAGCAGTGGATTGCGGGTGCGCGATATATAGTTAGTACAACTAACTATATATGGTATTTCAATGGTTTTGTGTCAGTAAAAAAAGGTTTTTTAAATGCTAATTCCTAACTATATATGGTCTATAACCTATGGTTTTTTCAGTGAATTTTCAAGGTTTTGTAAATGCTAATTCCTAACTATATATGGTCTATAACCTATGGTTTTTTCAGTGAATTTCATTGGTTTTTTTAAAAGCTAATATCTATAGCTGTAAAATGTATTCTTCTTTAAATCAAAAAATTTATTTGATATGTTTATTATTTTTTTTTTTATTATTATGTTTTGGTTCGCTCCCGGTTCGCGAACCGGGAAGCTTCCCGTTAGCTCAATGTGGTGCCGCGACCCGGTCCGCGAACCAGTAAACGTTCCGTTTGCGCAACTGCCGCGTTAGAAATCAACATCGTGACGCGTCGCGGAAGCGCGACGTATCGCGTTGTCGCGTAATGCGTCTTATGATGCGCCGCGTTAGCGCACCCGGAAGTGCTCCGGTACGCGAACCGCGGCGCGAAGCGCAGCTCCCCGGAAGCGATCCGGGGCGCGTCGCGAAAGCGCGACGTATCGCGTTGCCGCGTAATGCGTCTTATGACGCGCCGCGTTAGCGCACCCGGAAGTGCTCCGGAGCGCGAACCGAGGCGCGAAGCGCAGCTCCCCGGAAGCGATCCGGGCCGCGTTCCGCAGCGCGTAACATAAGCGTAACAGGTCATGTGACTTGTTAATAAAACTTTTCATTGGTTCATTTCACTTTTGGTTTCCTGATGATGTAAGGCTAGGTCATGTGACCTAAAAATAACACTTTTCATTGGTTTAGACCTATTTTTTTCCAAAATGATGAAAACCCCTCCTTCTTTCTTCACTCTGACTTTCATCTTTGTGAGAGGAAGACCCTTTGTGATCACTGAGCAATGGCTTCATTAGTAGCTTCAGCTGGTGCACCCCCACCACCACCACCACCTCCTCATAGGAAGAGAGGACCACCTCCACAGTTCATTACCAACACAGAGGAGGAAGAGGATGAAGAAGAGGAACAGGAGATACAGGGAACACAGTTTTTACAAGAGGAGCCCCGGGTATCTCATCATAAAACTAGTTTCATTTGGCAGTTTTTTTCTTTTCCTGAAGGACAGAAAAAAGTTAATGCTCGATATGTGACGTGCCTGATATGTAAAGAGGACTTATCTAGAGGCACAGAAAAGAAGTATAGTTACGGCAACTATACTATGCACCGTCACATGCTGAGGTGGCATCCACTAAACTACAGCCGGGCAGAGATGCGTGACCTTCAGGACAATCCACCAACTCCTGTGGCCAGGACATCGTCACAGGTATCTCTGTCGGGGCCAGAGGCACGGAAAACCGTGCCAAACATTCAGGACAACTTTGTCCATATGAAGATTACCTGTTTATATTGTGGTACATTGCTCTCATGTGCCAGTATGAGCATTAACTTAATAAACAGAGCATTTGAAAACCACAAGTGCTCTAAACGCCCCAAAAAGTAAATTTTTTTTTGCTCCTGTTGAGCCCTTTCCAATGCCTGTTTTTTGTTGTTTCCCCCCCAAAAAAAACAAAAAAACATAAAACTGTTCAAAAAATAAAAAAAAAATGTTCAGAAAAAAAAAATATATATATAAAACAACAAAAACATTTTAAAAAAAGTTCTTTTCAGAACTACCTCCCCTTTATAAAAAAATTGCTAGAATGTTTAGCACTCTGGCAAGCTCTATTTCTTTTGGTTCGCTTCCCGGTTCGCTCGCCGGTACGCGAACCAAAAAAAAAAGTAAAAAAAAAAAGAAGAGTAAGTATAAGGGAAGTAAACAGAGAGTAATGTTAAAACAAAGACAGCTATAGGGACTAAACCAGAGATACTGTTTAATAGATTTATTTACCGAAGAAAAGATGGAAGAGGGTATAATTGTGAAAAACAAAATAGATAAGGAAGTGAAAGAAAAAAAGGAGAGTAGAAGAATAACAAAGAAGAGTTTCTTAGAGAATGTGAGTGAATGTTCAAAATAAGATTAAAACATGTGGAATAACAGAGAGAAAAAACAGAAAGCAGAAAAGAAGAAGTAACAGAAAAGGAATAATTGAAACAGCAAAGAAATGTAAATAACATAGGGGCATATTATCAACATAGGCAATAAAAGTTTCGCAGCTTTTATTGGCAGAAATGTGTCGCTAAAGCCGCTTTTGCAGCAGAAAACTGCCGCTACAGCCGCTTTTGCAGCAGTTTTCTGCCGATAAAAGCAGCAATAATTTTATTGGCTGTGTTCATAATATGCCCCTTAGTGTGCTTCAACTACACAGAGAAAGCATAATGAACAAGTAGTGAAAGAGTCATCAGTCAGAGACACTAAGAGTAATAGAGACGGAGTGAGTGAACAAGAGTGAGGAACTATTTGGAGAGGGACTGAGAAAAGGAGTGGAAGGAGTAGAGTAAGTAAGTAAGTAATAGAGAAAGGAATGAGGGAAGTAGCAAAGGCAGGAAAGTTAGGGTTAAAGAAATGAAGCAGTGGAACTAATAGTAGTTAAATGTGATAGAAATGTAATGAAAAGAGTACAAAACATTTACCTTATAATTGTCGTTAACTTAGTCACTTGTTATTTTTATACTTTCAATCTGTGAAAGAGAGAACAAACATTTGAAAAATATTAAAACATGTATTTAAAAATTAGAAAAGACAAGGGGAAAGATTGAAGGACAAACAGTTTTTCAACAACTTTGACACTTACAGAAGCTTCTGCTTCTCCAGGCCCCCTACACAGTCCTAAAGATATACATTTTAAACTAACAGTATCTTGATGCAGATGAACTGAGGCCTATCTTGGAACATGGTGCATCTTTTGCACTGCTGTTGTCTCACAAAAGTGACGCAATGGCAGCGCAAAAGAGGTGCACAATCATCATAAAACTGTTCCTAACATTTTAAATGATTGTTTCAGGATGGCAATAAGGTGTGTCCTATCCAGACGTTTGTTTCAGGTGAGGCCTACTCAGGGTTGCAGATCAAATTTAGCCTTGTTGAAGAGTACAGAGGAGATAATACATGTGCAGGGCAACCAATAAAGTTCAGACTTCCTCTGTTTCCCTGGAGAGGCCTAAACTTCATCTGCACAATTTGATTCGTAATGTTACGAAACACAGGTAATGTATTTGAAAAATATGCAATTTCTTTTGCTCATTTCACAATCACATCACTTGTGTTTCCTTTGGTTAGGTATCTCATTGTGCAGATGTAGTCCAGCATATGAAAGAGTACGCACTGAATGCAACAACTTTGACACTTACAGAAGCCTCACCTTCTCCATGCCTCCTACACAGTTCTAAATGTACATCATAAATACAAACAGTACAGAATTAACTATACATGTTAAATGGTTTATTTTTGCTGTTCTCAGAATGTATCAAATTTCACTAAAAACAGTGACTTGAAGGTATTCATCATATAACAGCGGGGAAAAAAAACACAATCAAAATGATTGTGTTTAAAAAACCCATATAACATAACCAATCAGAAATCAAAACTCCTCAAAAGTAACTTACTTTCCATGACGTCGAAGGATGTCCTATGAACAGCTTACACTCGGTTGTGCTGTTTTTTCAGCCCGCCACTTTCTGAAAGAAAAGCTCCATCGTTTTGAAAAATATGTTACATACAATAAATGACTTCTCGCTCTCTACCACACGTTTCCTCAAGGCCAAATCGTGTAAGAGCCATTTATAACTCTCTTTTCTGAAAACAGAAAGTAAGAATATTTTTTAGTAAAAAGGCAACATTGTATCGTAGTCAAATGGCAATAATTTCCGAAACAGCAAATTTTTTTACATTTTCAATAACCTGTGTAATAAGCGGATCTTGTCAAATGACCATCATGCAATATAATAGCTGCAGTTACAAATCTTCTTCCTAAAATCAACGACTGTGTAGCCACAACATTTGTAATTAAAGTTGAAGACTTACTTTCATCAGGTTTATATAATTGGATTTTTAAAATGACATTATAATCAAAAGTTTGGACCAATAATCTAGACAGCATTGCAGACTTACATTCCCTCTACTCCATGTTTTGATTGGCTGCTTGAATTAGCTTATAAAAAGAAACAGTTTTTCTGAACTCATTCAAAGTGCAGTTATTTTTCCATGACGTCAAGTGTTATGGTAAGAAGACTGTTTGCTTTGGGAAATACTCTGTTGTCCTTCAACTAATCTGTGCCCACCACTTTCTGTAAGAAAATCTTCTTTTTTTCCAGGAACTATTGTCTCTGTACTACACTTATCCTCAAGGCCAAATCGTGTAGGAGCCATTAGAACCTCTTGAAATTCCTCAGAGCACATCCCGAGATTCTTTCCCTAAAATTTTGGTTTTAAAAACACCAGGTAAGAATTTTTAAGGTCATACGGCAATTTTTTTTTGAAAGTTAAAACAGAATCGTTGCAGAATGACCAGCCGTTTCTAGACTTTAAATAAGCTGTGTAATGTCCTGATGTTATTGAAGGACCGTCATGATATATAATTGCTGCAGTTACAAAAGTCCTTCCTGATATTGACAACTGCGAAGCTACAAAATTTTTAATTAAAGTTGTCAATTTTGTTCCATCAGCCCTACATTAAAATGACATACTGGCCATATGTTCGTATAAATAATGTTGACATCATTTCAGATTTACATTGGCTACACTCCATGTTGTGATCAGCTGCTTTTACTAGCTTATTAAAGGACACTGATTTACTGTCTGGCAAAGTTAAATATATAAATCTTTCTGAGTCTACACTAGTAGTACTTGATACCCTACAGTTCTCGCAGTCATGCTGCCATTGATAAGAAAGCCCAAACAGGTGATCTACATCTACACCTTCAGCATGCAATACATCAAGCATATACATTAAAAACTCCTGACAATCTTGCTGAATATTTTGAGAGAATTGTGTTTGACCTGAACATCTGTCTAACAGATTTCGAATTTCAGACACACTTTCTATTTTTGTTCTATCAGTGCTACATTTCTCTAACACAGAATTTAACAAACTGCAAAATCTGTGATCCGAATTGACCACAATCTCTTCTTTTACATTTTCTAGAGAAAACAAAACATTAACCACTACATTAGCATAGCAGTTGACACCAGAACTGTTTTCAAATTGAAAACCGACAACATCTTCAACAGAATCCTTTTTCTTTCTGCTTATAATTTCAGGTTCATCAACTTTTCGTCTTTTTGGTACAACCTCCCTAGTATTGGTCACATTTCTTCGTTTCCGGCCTACCACACGTTTCTCAAACAAAGGATATTGAGGCAAATGTGGCGCATACTCTCTTCTTAACCTATTGTATTCTTAACACAATCTAGATCCGCACAAATGTTTGTGACATCACACTCAATCAAGTACAATCCCGATAAAGTTCTAACTCGTGACAATGCCACATATGCCATACCCTCCTTGAACACAGAACTGCAAATATTCACCAATGCACTTAAACCTTGTGATTTATGGATTGTCACCGCATATGCCAAGCAAACAGGAAACTGCTTACGGCGGACATATAAGTCTTTTACAAGCAAAAATCTAGCAGAACAACGACCAATTAGCTGTACTTCCTCAATGCCATCAAATTTAATTTTTAAAAATTCAATTCCATCTCTATTTCTGTATTTCACAAAATCAACAACATTACCCATTGATCCATTTACCAGACCTCTTTCAACATGTAAATTCCTTCTTAAAATTATACGGCAATTTAAGCACACATTCAGAGTCTTTTCAAAACCTGCAGTTTTAGATATAGTCTTCTCTAATGAATCCAATTTTGTTTTCAAATTCTCAGACAAAATAATTGTTGATCCCATATGCTCTACTCTGTCAATAGCTTCCAGTTTCACAATCTCTTGGTTTTCTAAATACAACATTTTGTTGTTGAAGATGGCACATTCTGCAAGAGTTGGCATCAAACATATTCCAGATTTCTTCTCAGTAATTTTCTGAAAAATATTCTCAGGCACAACGTCTTGTTCTGGATATAAATTTGACAGTAATCGTGCATGTAAAGCTTGTTTCCCATGCTCGGTCACTTTTCCAATTCTAACATCTTGTAGAATATTCTTGTAAACTTCATCCTTCGCCTGACGCATATTTTCATGCAGTTCAGCATAATTGAAGTTTAACCATATATTGACGTTGCCAATGCTCCCTAGGCACTTCCTGGTATCTTCATGCGTGAGCATTTTGAACACAGGTTGTCCTTTCACTGGTGTCAGCTGCAGAAGATCTCCGAAAACAATGATGTGTGTGCCACCAAATAACACATCATACTCTGTTTTAAGAACTTCTTGCATTCTCAAATGCACAAAGGCAAGCATGACATTGGAAACCATGCTTACTTCGTCAATGATAAGAAGTTTCATTTTCCTCAAGACTCTTGAAACTTCACAACAAGCATCTCCAGATAACTTGTGGTATTGTAATTTGTTATCATGCTCCACTGGCAGCATCAGTAGACGATGCAAAGTAATACCTTTAATGTTATGTGCTGCCAGTCCAGTTGGAGCGGTGACAACACAAGACAGCGATGACTCAGTCCTTTCCTTCAAATAACATGAAATTGCTTTAATGAGGAAACTCTTTCCAGTTCCCGCTTCTCCACTCACGTACAGTCGGACAGGCTTCAACGATGTACATGAGCACTCTTTCTTCTCATGACTTAATCCATGATCAATTTGCTTGGTAACTTCGTCATATATTTTCCTCTGCTCAACGTTGAGTTGTCTTTCCAAGTCTTCTAAGTTAACCGCATCCTCCTGAGCATGTGCCATGGCTCTTTCCACTTCATTCATGGCAGTGGCAGCTTCATTTTCGATAACAGGTCCTCCTAGTGGATCCTGACTCAATGAAACAGAACTCTGACTGTCCTGAGAACTGTCTCTGGCAATCTCGGCTGCACTCGTTGCTTCCTGCTCGATTTCCGCATTCAACATTTGTACATATTTGGGAAAAGCAGGACATTCTATGGTCTCCTTGGCGGCAGTGAAAGAGTCTTCATAACAGAGGAAATCTCCAAGCAGTTCCTCTTCTGCATGCCAAGGCTTGAAAAGTTGCAAAAGTGCTAAATAGAAAAACTCCTTTTTTTCAGGAGATTCGCCACTCAATTTTCAATGGTTTACCAAGTGGCATTTTCTTTGCTTGACCAGACATCCCTCACTTCCAATTACAGCATACACTCCTTTATCAATATCTTCTTTGATGTTCCTCTTGAATATGTAATTTTGTAGAACCTCATACAGACAAACATTCTCGAGGTGACTGCTTCGATTTGGATAATATGTATCCAACATGTTGGTCTTCAAAATGTCGGTACTGTTTGGCTCCTTTTCCGCCAAATACTCAATTTCCCGCACAGGTTTCAGAACTCGATTACGCGTTGCAGCAAGACCAAGACTCGCCCAAACGATACTCCTAGATTTGGCATAGAGACTTGCTGAAGACAACCGGTCAGAACATTCGTAAGCTCCGATTTCTCGATGCGACAACATCTTCAGACTGAAACTGTACAACTTCTTACTGAGGCTCTTTTCATGGGAAATGTCCTCCCACATATCCTTCAATTCTGTCTTTTCTTTTTTGGTGATGTAAGATGTCACATACCGAGCCACAGCCATACAGTTATCAGCCACAAACTGTATATCCATGTTAGCATTCCACATGGACAAAATCACTGGGTTGTAGTCGTTGATGTACTTGGACTCTTCGTTCCTGTTCAAATTGTACGTGTTTTTAGGTGATTTCTTCATCACATTATGTCGCAGCGAAGACATCAAACTGTTCACTCTTCCTTTAGAAATCACCGGTCGTGGAAAGGCGAAACGACATTTGGTGTAGAACTTGTCCTTGTTTCTGAATTTACGACGACAGTACTTTCCGCAACGATGGCTTTGGAAGCGTAGAACTTGTTCTCTTAGGCTTTTGTCCTCCTTTGCGTTTGGAACAGCACATGTAGAATACTGTTCTATGAAACTCATCACTAAGTCTTCTGGATCTGTTCCAAATTTAGGTGCATCCTTGATCCACAGCAGCATATGTATATGAGGAGCACCTCTTGCTTGGTACTCCTTTCTCCAGAAGAAATCCAACACCTCTCCAAGAGGTGGATTCTTCTTATTCATGATGAAAGACATCATAGCTTCAAATCTATGATTGAAGTACCTGCATACATTCACTGGATCCAAAGAGCACAGTTCTCCGGGTGTCTTGAATTCGATGTTTTCGATGTTTCCATTTGCATCTCGTAGAAATTCAAGTAAGTCTTCCCAGCCATACTCGGCACAGCTCAGAGTGAGGAACCATGTGGGAGTTCCTAAGTTCCTCAGCATACATTTTAAATCACCATGACGACGGTACCAGTACTCATTAGTACCACGCTGACACGCCATGAGATTAATCAGGTGACAATCCAAAATACTGTCTTGGACATTGACTTTATCCATAAAGTCACTTGCAGAGATGTTTTGCATCTGTATACCACTTTTCAAGATGTGGTTCACTGCATATGACAGTCCAGACAGATCACTTTCAAACAGGAGATGAAACAAATAGGGAATGCATTGTCGAAACCTAGCATCTTCTGCATACAATCGTAAAGTCCGGTATTCAGAAGCAGGAATTTGATGAGGTCGCTCATCATATCTTCCTCCTTGACCTGTTGGAAATAGCTGTGGGAAACACCGAGCTTCCAAACTTTCCTCCCAGACTCTAATGGGACTCCCTTTGGCTTGTTTCATTTGAAACAACTCAATAGCATTCCCCATGACTTCCTTGGAATGCAAAGGATGAACACTATAATGTTCATATATTTCTTCACTTTTAGAGGGTTCTACTTTCTCAATTTGACCAGCACACAAATCGCTATCCTCTTCCTCACTTACTTCCTCTTCCGCAACATATACATTCTTATAGTACTTATTATTTTTTTTCAAATACAATGTTGCCTTTTTTACTTTCAACATCCACTAAATCTTGCCATATTTTTTTATTCTTTGTCAGAACCCCATTAACTAAGATAACCAGAGGTTCTTCTTCCACTTTTTCTACTCCAATTGTGTTAATGTTTTTCTTCAAATCTAGAGGCAAATAAACAACTCTTTCCTTTAATCCTCTCTGTAAATCTGATGGAGGCAATTTCCCTGTCTTTGGCTCCATTCTTACAATAGCCTGAAAGGGATGGATACTTTGAATCAAAATAGATTCATAAGTATTTAAATCCTTCAATTCAGAAGGAATCTCAACCAATTCCAGATTATTATGAACCGCTCTAGCAGGCATCTGGTTTTGATTTAATTTGTTACAACAATAAGTACACACACGTTGATCCGATCCCAAATCAAAACAATTTTCTACCATCAAGTATGTAGCGAAATCCTTCCATTCACTATTATTTTCCCTTTCACTTCTTGCATATAAATCCACTAACTTAGTCTGATTCTTATAATAAGTGTGTCGACAACACACACAAGTGAAATTAGGCCTCTCACTTGATTTCACCTGAAACGTGGCAATTTCCTTCTGAAAATTATCTGTACTGGAAACCTGTACACTATCTTCCACATTACCCTCTTCTTCTGGGTCAATTTCAACATTCTCCTCTTTACTTTCAAAGTAACAAAACTCAATTTCTTCACACATATTCTTCACATCTATTTCAGAACCATGCAAAAGAGCAGCGCATAATTGTTTAAGCATAACTGCTGGACTCTTAGCATAATACAATATTCTAACTAATTTCCTCACTTTATTATGATGCACTGCTAGCATCCTGAAATGATGAAAAACACTCTGGCATACTCTCCTGGAAAGACAAGCCAGTGAATGACCATGCAAACCTGTCACTTCTCTCACTCTGCAAGGATCTAATTCTTGCAACAACTTCATTTTCTGCTTCAAACTTTTCATATTAAATGTCCGTACAAAATCACAAAGCAAATTGATGGAATCCTGTCGCACACTGCAAATACTACTACACTTCCAGGTGTACACAGGTCCCTTAGGACGTCTTCCTAAAACCTCATTACCTAACATCTCTTCTGCCTCTGTTGTCACAAGTTTTTCTTTTTCAACTGGACAACCATCTTTCACCTCATAAGCTCGACCGCTGGTGTCAACTGCATGCACCAAATCATTATCCTGGAAATAACTCTCCTCATTGAAAAATGCCTCACAACTTGAACTATGCATCCATTCTCCGGAAAAAACGTCACAAAAATTACTACGATTAACTATTCTCTTCTATCTACTATTTCTTTTGAAATCATAAATTGCCTTGTTTAGCTTCCTAATTCTATTGATTATCAAAATAAATAACTTTCGTTTAATTTCAAATGCCTGATCAATAACTTTCTCAACTTTTTTTTTCTCTTATAAAAAAACACTTTCTGTTGACCTTTCTTAATATTTTTTAACAAATTGCCAATTATCCTGTTGCGGAACATTCGTTTACGAATGTCCCTAAACTGTTGTTTCCTTCTACTATCATGCACAGAGTTATCTCTTGCTCTAGCAGTAACATTTATGATTGGCCTTTCCTTTCCGTTTAAATTGCTTCTCTTTTTCTGGACAAAAACATTTTCTGTAGTACTACTTTTTTTTCTAGAAATGTTTCTTATGAATGTTTTCGTGGTCTTACCCGGTGCTTTCTTGGTGACTTGACGATTTTTTATTGTAGAGGACTGCTGCTGTAAATGATGGACCTGCTGTCTTTGACGTTTTGTAGCCTTTCTCATTCTCTCCTTAGTTGGCATTCTCAAAATTTGAAATGATCTGCAGTTGAATCTGTGGTAAAATATAATAAAAAATGTTATTAACCACTATTACCAAACAGTAAATCAATAACAGTCATCAAAAACTTAACACACTACTTAACATTTTTACATATAATATTTTTTAGTGCTTTGGCAAATTTAGAATACAGAAATAGCAGAAAAGAAATGGAATTCTTCTTCATTTTACCTGTCCTGTTTTATATGTGAATCTGATCTAATTTTATGAGCATATTTTAATATTTTATTGAAGACACTACACATAACCTGTTTTTGAAGGTGTGTTTAATTTAAAATTAAACAGTTTATATTTTTACTTTTCATTTATTGTAAATTTTAAAAATAAATGTTTATAGTTCCATAGGCTCAAGCACGTCAGCTTCCCACCCTATGTCATACAATTCTGACAAATCGGCATCCTCATCATATTCTTCATCATTCTCAGGATTTAAATCATCCAAGGGATCTACTTCCACTGACGTTTCAATTACAAGATCAATGATGAGGTCGAGATCAACTGATTGCTGATTGTCACTCATGTTGATGTTGTCGTTATCTTTAAAGAAAGAGAACAACAATGAGATGTTGCAGAGTAAGAGACAAATCTCAGAGATTATAATAGTAAATTTGTTTAACAAGAGTAACATTTTGCAGCTATTATTTAGCCATGTCCAGCGATGCTGAGGAGGTGAGGCCTATGTCCAAGTTTTCAGTGAACAGGACTCATGTCTTCTTAACCTTGGATAAGCCTCACCGACTCTGTGTCCCCTGCTCTTACTTAAATGTACAGGGGCAGATTTATGCTAAGTGGCGCATCCCCACGGATGCACCAGTTAATGTGCACCGCTGCTCTGCCACCCATAGTGTGCCGCATTTACAATGTTGAGCACCATTGAGCAAAAACAGCACAGATGCGTCACGCATCTGTGCCACAAAAGCAGCACATTGCAGGAATCACGTCATAAGCGCGACATGTCTACTGCAATGCACAGGAGGAAGCCTCACATTGCATGGTGCATCACTTCTTATGCCTGTTTCAAACAGGCGTAAGGATTTGATTCAACAATGCTATAAAGCTGACTCAGTGAAATCTTCTAAATTTCACTGTGTTAGTTTTACAGGGCTTTCATGCAAATTAATGCATACCTTGCAACAAAACACTTATATGAAAACTGACGCAGGTTTCATTTGGCACAGGACTTTACAGCATGACACATCTGCCTTGATGCATCAAGTTGTAAATATGTCGCCACATAGCAAATGTTTTGCACCGCCGCTGCGTCACAAAAGTGACGCACAGTGACGCAAAAGAGACATACACCTATCATAAATCTGTCCCTAACATTTTAAATGATTGATTCAAGATTACGATAAAGTGTGGCCTATCCAGAGGTTTGTTTGAGGTGAGGCCTATTCAGAGTTGCAGATGAAATTTACGCTTGTTGAAGAGTACAGAGGAGATAATACATGTGAAGGCCTACCAATGAAGTAAGTCATATCCACTTCACTCTTGAACAAAGGCCAGACCTTTTCTGTGTCCATGGACAGACCTAAACTTCATCTGCACAATGTCATTCGTAAACTTAGGAAACACAGGTGATGTAATTGAAAAATGTGGAGTTTCTTTTCCTCATTTCACAATCACATCACCTGTGTTTCCTTTGCTTAGGTATCTCATAGTGCAGATGGACTCTAGCATATCAAAGAGTACACATAAGTTGAGCAGTGTATTCAACAAATTTGACATTTACAGAAGATTCAGCTTCTTGTTGGAGATGAAATGAGGCCTGTCTTGCAACATGGTGCATCTTTTGCATCACTCCTGCATCGGTATCATGTGGCACGGGACTTTACAGCATGACACATCTGCCTAGATGCATCAAGTTGTAAATATGTCACCACATAGCAAATCTTTTGCACCGCCGCTGCGTCACAAAAGTGACGCACAGTGACGCAAAAGAGGCATACACCTATCATAAATCTGTCCCTAACATTTTAAATGATTGATTCAGGATGACGATAAGGTGTGACCTATCCAGAGGTTTGTTTAAGGTGAGGCCTACTCAGGGTTGCAGATGAAATTTACGCTTGTTGAAGAGTACAGAGGAGATAATACATGTGAAAGCCTACCAATGAAGTAAGTCATGTGCACTTCACTCTTGAACAAAGGCCAGACTGTGTCCGTGGACAGACCTAAACCTCATCTGCACAATGTCATTCGTAAACTTAGGAAACACAGGTGATGTAATTGAAAAATGTGGAGTTTCTTTTCCTCATTTCACAATCACATCACCTATGTTTCCTTTGCTTAGGTATCTCACAGTGCAGATGGAGTCTAGCATATCAAAGACTACGCAGAAGGTTAGAACTGTATGGAACATGGCTATGTAAGTCAAATAATCAAAATCTAAATTTGCCAAGCACACATGGGGGCGTATTTACAAGGACCTTGCACCACAGGGAAAGGTCTTAAATTAAAATGGGAAAAATAACATCAGAGAGACTCAAAGGCCTTATAAATATGCCCCAAGCAACCTATGAACCTCTAGCATTACATATCAAGAAACCTAATTGATTTCAAAAAACGTTTTTAAACACAACTTGTAAAGCAATTATATTCATACATTCATGGGGAAGTTACTTAAAATACCCTAAGACACATGAAAGCGTTTTTTTTAAGCCCTTGCTCCATTTTTAGATCACTTTTAACATGGCTATGTAAGTCAAATAATCAAGATCTAAATTTGCCAAGCACACATGGGGGCGTATTTACAAGGACCTTGCACCACAGGGAAAGGTCTTAAATTAAAATGGGAAAAATAACATCAGAGAGACACAAA
Source organism: Lissotriton helveticus (assembly GCF_964261635.1). NCBI lineage: Eukaryota > Metazoa > Chordata > Amphibia > Caudata > Salamandridae > Lissotriton > Lissotriton helveticus. The sequence continues at coordinate 1,629,066,251 of NC_136065.1, read as the reverse complement.
GGCCTTATAAATATGCCCCAAGCAACCTATGAAGCTCTAGCAGTACATATCAAGAAACCTAATTGATTTCAAAAATCGTTTTTAAACACATCAACTAAATCAATTAGATACCTACATTCAAGGGGAAATGACTTAAAATGGCCTAAGACACATGAAAGCGTTTTATTTTAAGGCCCTTGCAACATTTTTGGGTCACTTTTAACATGGCTATGTTAGTCAAAGAATTAAAATCTAAATTTGCCAAGCACAGATGGGGGCATATTTACAAGGACCTTGCACCACAGGGAAAGGTCTTAAATTAAAATGGGAAAAATGACATCAAAGGAAGTCAAAAGCCTTGAAAATATGCCCCAAGCAACCTATGAAACTCTAGCAGTAAAAACGTTTTTAAACACATCTTGTAAAACAATTATATTCATACATTCATGGGGAAGTGAGTTAAAATACCCTAAGACACATGAAAGCATTTTTGTAAGCCCCTTGCACTTTTTTTGCATCACTTTTAACATGGCTATGTAACACAAAGAAACAAAATCTATTTGTAAAACACTTGACACAAAGCAACATTTTAAATACACAACTTTCTTCATAATTTTCTCCATAAACCATACTATTCTCTACCTAAATTAAATGAATCTTTTCTCACCTTAGCAAATACTTTACTCTCAGAAACACACCAAATTGTCTTTAGCAGAGCAAAAGGTATGCACTCCAGAGTCTGCAGCTATGAAAAGCACAGAAATGCTGTAACTCATCACACATATCTCTCATGTCACCCAATCAAAACTCTTCCCTCACTTTTTTCAAATCAACACCCTTCCCCCCTCTGGCCTTTCTGCCTTTTTTGCATAGCAACCACCTCCTGAAAGACCTCTCATGTTTGCAAGTTCACACAACAATGTTTCAATTGAACTCTGAACTCTCAGTGCACCTGCGTATCCAGTGCAATCTTTCATTAAATGATTTTTTCTTGACCATTCAAATTACACCTTTCAAACAACACATCCATGCACCCTAACTTTCTGTTTTCAGCAATCAAAATCCACCAATCACTGCTACTGCTTCCTTAACACAGAAACTCCACAGTTTTTTTCATTTTAAACTCTTATTTTTTCAACTCCCATTTCATTGCCACACTTCATCTGACTGCAGCAGAACCTCCTCTCACCATGTTTTCTGTCTGGATTGTTGGACATAGTTACATCTACTGGGCTCAAAGGTATGCTGAGAACAGAAATTTACCTAACCTCAATTTACAAGATGTGGAAATTAAGTGGTTTGGCCACAGAGGATTAAAATGTCACCAATTGATACCATTGGTGAAAACCTTTATGCATTTGCCTAAACCTGACCTGTTAATTGTGCACTGTGGAGGAAATGACTTGGGCACTTTGACTGGTGTAGGTCTGGAAATGCTTTTAAAGGACACCTTTGAGCAATTGATGGCACTTTTTCCTCAAACTGCCTTGGTATATTCAAATATATGCCAAAGACAGAAATGGAGGTGGTCGAACCAATTTTGTCCACAAATTGAGAAGTCGAGGAAGCATGTAAACAAATCTGTTTCAGCTTACATGAGAGACCATGGAATGGGCTCCATGTACAACAATAACTTGCGTTACTACATGCAAGATATCTACAGAGGAGATGGAGTTCACTTCTCAGATGAGGGCAACAGAGTTTTCATTTTGAATTCAAGACTGTGCATTGGTACCTACTTATAAGTACCTAAATGTACCATAAACCCAAAAGCTCTTCTCAGAGCTACCCTACATCTGATCACTCACAATTATTATTTTACTCTAACTTTTTTCACAAATTTTCAACAAAGTACGCTCCCCGGAGCGCTACCCGGTACGCGAACCGGAAGCTAACCACGCGAAATTTAAAAAATAAATGTTTTTCTCCACACATATGGGCCTCCTCAGCCACCCTCAGAAAACCTAGGGGGTCAAGATACGTCTACCGTGCCCCCTTCTACCCATTCTGAACATTATTTGCCCTCCATCTTGTATCTTAATTCGACCGAAACAAAAAATGGTGGACTCCCGTAACGCTGCCGGTTCGCGTACCGGGGCGCTCACCGGGAAGCGCTCCATCAAAAAAGGTGGGAAAGTAATTTACAGAAGAAACCCTGGAGACACTTTCACCAAATATAGATTAGCTCATACTACATACCAATCCCTACCATTTTCACAAATTTGGTTGGAATTCCATTTAGCCATTTAGCCTGTAGACCTCTCTAAATACACTGAGGTAAATTACTTCACAAAACACATCTGAAGTGTTGGAATTGACAACCAATTAAAATGTTACTTTCATTTTCTATTTTTTTTTACCTGACATTTGATTGGTTATGTACCTGAATATATATAAAGGAAGAGAAGGAAACACAGCCATTTTGACTACTACTTCCTGGTGTACATTTCAATAGGATTTTCACTAATAACTTCAACTTCTTTTTAAAGGTAAGTTGTTATTTTAAAAACTGAAGTATATTGTGCACTTTAAGTTAATATGGTAAACTTTTTCTGATAGTTATATACTATCCCTCTGTAGTAGTTATAGATTTAGATAGACTTCTCTGTTATAGTTATGGATGGACTTAGACGTCTCTTGTATAATTATGAATTTACTTACGTTAAATCACATACACTTTTTTATATTCCTACTTCCACTCTGATACTATACACTGCCCAAAGATAAATTCACTGTTAAAAACTGCCTATCTAAAATTAATCCCAACAGTGCCCTATCTCTACTAATATATATTTTTTTAATGCAAATTTCAGACAAAATGGAAGGCGAACAGAACGTTTCATTTGAAATTGTCCTTGCAGAGACCAACCAAGAAATCATTGATCCAAATGACATTGAATTTATGGATGAAACTTGGGACCAAGAACTACTGCAATGTGCGCAATCAGTAGATGTCCTCCTTGAAAATGAGGACATTTTACACACTCAAACATTACAAGCTATGTTCAATGAAAATAACGACATTTCAGACAGTGAAATATTAGACATTTTATTAAATTTTGAAACACAATCACAATAATAAATAATTGCTTAAAAAATAAAGAAATTAAAAAAAATCAACAAAACAAACAATCAATTAACATACAATATTTGAAAAGTCTATCATTCTTTTTTCCTTATACTACGCTCCCCAGAGCGCTTCCCGGTGCGCGTACCGGGCACTCCCCACGCAAAAAAAACAAATATTTATTTATTTTTTTTGCCCCGCGGGGCCCTTTTAAAGCCTCCACATAAAACCTAGGGGGTCAGGGAGGATCTACTATGCCCCCTTATGGTCATTTCCCGCTTTGTTTTTGCCTCCTCTTGTCTCTCGATCCTACCGAGAGACAAGATGGCGGCCGCTCCAGACTGTTTAGAATGTTGACAGACACCGGAGAGCCAATCAGCTTCGCTACGCAAAGTTCCGTTACGCGTCAGGTACGCGAACCGGAGCGCTGCCCGGAGCGCGCTTACAGATATATATCTTTTTTTGAACGTTAATTTCTCAAAATCCACTGGATCACATATATTGAAACCTAGCAAAGGCACATCGGGCTACCAGTCCCTACAATTTTGCCAAGTTTCGTGCAAATCCATTCAGCCGTTCGGGCTAAAAGTGAGGCCAACCGCCCTATGGAAATTAACATGGGAAAAACACGTTTTGGGACCCCCCTTTTTTCTCAGCCCCCCCTTGACAAACCCCTCCCAAATTTTCAGTATCTGCTCAGAAACAAAATGTTCCATTTTCCTGAAAATTTCAGCCAATTCCGTCCACAAACGCCAAAGTTATTAGACATAGAATTTTCAAAAATCCCATAGAGAAAAAATCCTAACTATATATACCTACTGGCGACCGCCAGTAGGTAATATATATATATATTACCTACTGTACCGACCGCCAGTAGACTGGCGGTCGCCAGTAGGTATATATAGTTAGGATTTTTTCTCTATGGGATTTTTGAAAATTCTATGTCTAATAACTTTGGCGTTTGTGGACGGAATTGGCTGAAATTTTCAGGAAAATGGCACATTTTGTTTCTGAGCAGCCCCTGAAAATTTTGGGGGGGTTCGTCAAGGGGGGGCCGAGAAAAAAGGGGGGTCCCAAAACGCGTTTTTCCCATGTTAATTTCCATAGGGCGGTTGGCCTCACTTTTAGCCCGAACGGCTGAATGGATTTGCACGAAACTTGGCAAAATTGTAGGGACTGGTAGCCCGATGTGCCTTTTGTAGGTCTCAATATATGTGCTCCAGTGGATTTTGAGAAATTAACGTTTAAAAAAAGATATATATCTGTAACAGCGGACCTGGCAGCGGCCCAGGACGCGTACTTTTCGCGCAACGGAGCTTTGTGAAGCGAAGCTGATTGGTTCACCGGCGTCTGTCAACATTCCAAACAGTCCGTAGCGGCCGCCATCTTGTCTCTCGGTAGGATCGAGAGACAAGAGGAGGCCAAAGCGAAGGGGCAAATGACCATAAGGGGGAATAGTAGATCCTCGGTGACCCCCTACGTTTGATGTGGAGGTTTTAAAAGGGCCCCGCGGGGCAAAAAAAAAATAAATAATAATAATCGAACGGCTGAATGGATTTGCACGAAACTTGGCAAAATTGTAGGGACTGGTAGCCCGATGTGCCTTTGCTAGGTCTCAATATATGTGCTCTAGTGGATTTTGAGAAATTAACGTTCAAAAAAAGATATATATCTGTAACAGCGCTCCGCTTCGCGTACTTTTCGCGTTACGGAGGTTTGCGAAGCTGATTGGTTCTCCGGCGTCTGTCAACATTCCAAACAGTCCGTAGCGGCCGCCATCTTGTCTCTCGGTAGGATCGAGAGACAAGAGGAGGCCAAAGCGAAGGGGCAAATGACCATAAGGGGGCATAGTAGATCCTCCCTGACCCCCTAGGTTTGATGTGGAGGCTTTGAAAGGGTCTCGCAGGGCAAAAAAAAAATATACCGTTTTTTTAGTTTTTAGGTTTTTTGCGTGGAGTGCGCCCGGTTCGCGAACCGGGAAGCGGTCTGGGGAGCGTACTTTCTTGAAAATTAGTGAAAAAAGTTAGAGTAAAATAATAATTGTGAGTGATCAGATGTAGGGTAGCTCTGAGAAGAGCTTTTGGGTTTATGGTACATTTAGGTACTTATAAGTAGGTACCAATGCACAGTCTTAAATTCAGAGTGAAAACTCTGTTGCCCTCATCTGAGAAGTGAACTCCATCTGCTCTGTAGATATCTTGCATGTAGTAACGCAAGTTATTGTTGTACAGGGAGCCCATTCCATGGTCTCTCATGTAAGCTGAAACAGATTTGTTTACATGCTTCCTCGATTTCTCAATTTGTGGACAAAATTGGTTCGACCACCTCCATTTCTGTCTTTGGCATATATTTGAATATACCAAGGCAGTCTGAGGAAAAAGTGCCATCAATTGCTCAAAGGTGTCCTTTAAAAGCATTTCCAGACCTACCCCAGTCAAAGTGCCCAAATCATTACCTCCACAGTGCACAATTAACAGGTCAGGTTTTGGCAAATGCATAAAGGTTTTCACCAATGGTATCAATTGGTGACATTTTAATCCTCTGTGGCCAAACCACTTAATTTCCACATCTTGTAAATTGAGGTTAGGTAAATTCCTGTTTTCAGCGTACCTTTGAGCCCAATAGATGTAGCTATGTCCAACAATCCAGACAGAAAACATGGCGAGAGAAGGTTCTCCTGCAGTCAGATGAAGTGTGGCAATGAAATGGCAGTTGAAAAAATGAGAGTGTAAAATGAAAAAAACTGAGGAGTTTCTGTGTTAATGAAGCAGTAAGAGTGATTGGTGGATTTTGATTGCTGAAAACAGAAAGTTAGTGTGCATGGATGAGTTCGTTGAAAGATGTATTTTGAGTGGCGAAGAAAATATCATTAAATGAAAGAATGCTCTGGATATGCAGGTGCACTGAGAGTTCAGAGTTCAATTGCAACATTGTTGTGTGAGAGGTCTTGCAAGAGGTGGTTGCTATGCAGAAAAAGCAGAGAGGGGGCAGAGGGGGGAAGGGTTTTGCTTTGAAAAAAAGTGAGGGAAGAGTTTTGATTGGGTGACATGAGAGATCTGTGTGAGGAATTACAGCATTTCTGTGCTTTTGATAGCTGCAGACTCTGGAGTGCATACCTTTTGCTCTGCTGAAGACAAATTGGTGTGTTTCTGAGACTGTTTTGAAACTCAAAGTATTTGCTAAGGTGAGAAAAAATTTCTTTAATTTAGATAGAAAATAGTGTGCTTTAAGGAGAAAATTATGAAGAAAGTTGTGTTTTTCAAATGTTGCTTTGTCTCAAGTGTTTCACAAATAGATTTTGTTTCTTTGAGAAATTGTAATTGGAGAAAATGTGAAGTATTAGTACTGACAGGGCTTTTATGTGCATAGGAGTTGTGGAGTGTTTTCAAATTATGACTTGTAAATCGTTTTTGAGAAAAAGCAATGGTTTTAATATTGATGAGAAGGACATAATGGTGTCTGCTTCTTTATAAGGTAATTGAGAGTCTCTGATGTTATTTTTCCCATTTCAATGTAAGAAGTTTGTCTGTGGAGCAAATTGCTTGTAAATATGCTCCCACCTGTGCATGGCAAATTTAGATTTTGAAAGTTTCCGTTACATAGGCATGTTAAAGGTGACTGAAATATGCTGCAAAGGCAATCAAAAAATGCTTTTATGTGTCTTAAGGACATTTTAAGTCATTTCCCCATGTGCAGTGTTTTCAAATTATGAGTTGAAAATCGTTTTTGAGGTAAAGGAATGTTTTCAAAATTTATGTGCGCCATATGACCCCAAATTTCTTTTTCAGGGGTGCAGCAGGGTGTTCTTGAGACACCCCTGCACCGTCGGAAAAATTCGTAATTTGCGATGAGGTAATTGCTAATCGCAAATTGCACCTTCATTCCTATGGGCCTCCTGCTGCATGGAAATGAATGGGTAATCTTGCTGAAATGCAAAGTCGAATCTGTATTTAAAAGGGTCTGCACCTCTGTACGGGTGTTCGCTATGTGAAGCACGAAAGTTTCACGGGCCGAACTCAAGGCCACCTCTCTCTGAGACAAAAGAGCTCTTATTCTTGCCATGCCGTTGAAATGTGCTCCCAAGGTTGGTATTTGTGGCCAGATTGAAAACTCCCTATGTTCATGTGTGGGAGGAAATAGAACATTTCTGCAGCAAATAACCCGTTCATTTACTGTTACGATAAAATGAATACTTTTAATTAACCCAGAACAATCTTCATTATTGAGCATCAAATAACTACCATTTTCCAAGAACTTGAACGTGGGGATGATAGCAGGAACTGGTGTGCCTTGCAACACGCAAGCCATATTTGGTCGGTGTTTGTTGCATGAACCGTGTAACTGTATGTGCCTACACATTAGTGAATGATCTGGCGTCTCAGTGCATTCCTCTCCATTCAGATAAAGTTCTTGATCATCTTTGAAAATCTGTATGTGTATGGAAGCGACCAGACCTCATGAAGAAAACCACTACCTAAAGGTTAATAACGACCTATTGGTATATATTTCATACAATTTGAAAACTTATATAAAGCAAAAGGTAGCGTTATTAAACCGTGGATAAGGCACGTTGCCAAAGCAGTCAACCTTTTGGATTTATACTGGAAATGTTAAAGGAAGAATTACGGAGTAGGGCCTGTAAATCTTTAATGGACAACGAGTAAAATTACTCCAACCATCATATTCCTCTAACTCCGGGATAGTAGGGGTGTTTAATTTTTTAGAAGTAGCCAATCCAAAGCATTTGGTCTGGGAAATTGTTTCATTCACAAACAACATATGATTTGGGATGAGACATGCACGGTGGAAAGCCTCAGTGCCTTGTACCTGCCAGGTTCGTGAACCCCAAACTGATGTAGATCCTGGATATTTTTACTCTGTGTTACGTTAGCATGGGCTCATTACTGGTTTAAACGCCATTTTTCCTTTTTTGTAACTTCTGCACACGATACTTAGTTGTTGCTTTAGCTTTCAGCCTACCTGCGTCAAGATCTATGCCTGCTTCAAGCAGGCGCAGGGTTTTGATGTAGCTTTGTCCTATCTGATTGTAAATGCGGCACACCGTGGGTGGCAGAGCAGTGGTGCACGTTAACTGGTGCATCCCTGGGGATGTGCTAGTTAATATAAATCTGCCCCTTTACATTTAATTATGTGCAGGGGACACAGAGTAGGTGAGGTTTATCCAAGGTTAAGAAGAGATGAGTCTTGTTCAGTGAAAAATTGGAGATAGGCTTCAGTATATTATATACTTAAGTAGTGTGTTAAGTTTTTGATGACTGTTATTAATTTACTGTTGGGTAATAGTGGTTAATAACATTTTTTATTATATTTTACCACAGATTCAACTGCAGATTATTTCAAGATTTTAGGATGCCTAGCAAAGAAAGAGTAAGAAAGGCTGCAAAACGTCAAAGACAGCAGGACCATGGAATAATGCAGCAGTCCTCTAACAAAAAGATTTGTCAAGTCACCAAGAAAGCACCGGGTAAGAGTCGAAAAACAGTCATAAGAAATATGTGTAGTAAAAAAAATATTACTACAGAAAATGTTTCAGTTCAGAGAAGGAGAAAGAATTCAAATGGTAAGGAAAGGCCAATGAGAAATGTTACTGCTAGAGTAAGAGATAACTCTATGCATGAAAGTAGAAGGAAACAAGAGTTTAGGGATATTCGTAAACGAATGTTCCGCAACAGGATAATTGGGAATTTGTTAAAAAATATTAAGAAAGGTCAGCAGAAAGTGGTTTTTTATAAGAGAAAAAAAATAGTTGAGAAAGTTATTGATCAGGCATTTGAAATTAAACGTAAGTTATATATTTTGACAATCAATAGAATTCGGAAGCTAAACAAGGTAATTTATGATTTCAAAAGAAATAGTAGATGGAAGAGAATAGTTAATCGTAGTAATTTTTGTGAAGTTTTTTCTGGAGAATGAATGCATAGTTCAAGCTCTGAGGCATTTTTTAATGAGGAGAGTTATTTCCAGGATAATGATTTGGTGCATGCAGTTGACACCAGTGGTCGAGCTTATGAAGTGAAAGATGGTTGTCCAGTTGAACAAGAAAAACTTGTGAGAACAGAGATAGAAGAGGTGTTAGGTAATGAGGTTTTAGGGAGACGTCCTAAGGGTCCTGTGTACACCTGGAAGTGTAGTAGTATTTGCAGTGTACGACAGGATTCCATCAATTTGCTTTGTGATTTTATACGGTCATTTAGTAAGAACAGTTTGAAGCAGAAAATGAAGTTGTTGCAAGAATTAGATCCTTGCAGAGTGAGAGAAGTGATAGGTTTGCATGGTCATTCACTGGCTTGTCTTTCCAGGAGAGTATGCCAGAGTGTTTTTCATCATTTCAGGATGCTAGCAGTGCATCATAATAAAGTGAGGAAATTAGTTAGAATGTTGTATTATGCTAAGAGTCCAGCAATTATGCTTAAACAATTATGCGCTGCTCTTTTGCATGGTTCTGAAATAGATGTGAAGAATATATGTGAAGAAATTGAGTTTTGTTACTTTGGAAGTAAAGAGGAGAATGTTGAAATTGACCAAGAAGAAGAGAGTAATGTGGAAGATAGTGTACAGGTTTCCAGTACAGATAATTTCCAGAGGGAAATTGCGACGTTTGAGGTGAAATCAAGTGAGAGGCCAAATTTCACTTGTGTGTGTTGTCGACGCACTTATTATAAGAATCAGACTAAGTTAGTGGATTTATATGGAAAAAGTGAAAGGGAAAATAATAGTGAATGGAAGGATTTTACAACATACTTGATGGTAGAAAATTGTTTTGATTTGGGATTGGATCAACGTGTGTGTACTTATTGTTGTAACAAATTAAATCAAAACCAGATGCCTGCTAGAGCAGTTCATAATAATCTGGAATTGGTTGAGATTCCTTCTGAATTGAAGGATTTAAATACTTATGAATCTATTTTGATTCAAAGTATCCATCCCTTTCAGGCTATTGTAAGAATGGAGCCAAAGACAGGGAAATTGCCTCCATCAGATTTACAGAGAGGATTAAAGGGAAGAGTTGTTTATTTGCCTCTAGATTTGAAGAAAAACATTAACACAATTGGAGTAGAAAAAGTGGAAGAGGAACCTCTTGTTATCTTAGTTAATGGGGTTCCGACAAAGAATAAGAAAATATGGCAAGATTTAGTAGATGTTAGGAAAGTCAAAAGGGCAACATTGTATTTGAAAAAATATAATAAGTACTATAAAAATGTATATGTTGCAGAAGAGGAAGTAAGTGAGGAAGAGGATAACGATTTGTGTGCTGGTCAAATTGAGAAAGTAGAACCCTGTACTAGTGAAGAAATATATGAACATTATAGTGTTCATCCTTTGCATTCCAAGGAAGTCATGGGGAATGCTATTGAGTTGTTTCAAATGAAACAAGCAAAAGGGAGTCCCATTAGTGTTTGGGAGGAAAGTTTGGAAGCTCGGTGTTTCCCACAGCTTTTTCCAACAGGTCAGGGAGGAAGATATGATGAGTGACCTCATCAAATTCCTGCTTCTGAATACCGGACTTTGCGATTGTATGCAGGAGATCCTAGGTTTCGACAATGCATTCCTTATTTGTTTCATCTCCTGTTTGAAAGCGATCTGTCTGGACTGTCATATGCAGTGAACCACATCTTGAAAAGTGGTATACACATGCAAAACATCTCGGCAAGTGACTTTATGGATAAAGTCAATGTCCAAGACAGTATTTTGGATTCTCACCTGATTAATCTCATGGCGTGTCAGCGTGGTACTAATGAGTACTGGTACCGTCGTCATGGTGATTTAAAATGTATGCTAAGGAACTTAGGAACTCCCACATGGTTCCTCACTTTGAGCTGTGCTGAGTATGGCTGGGAAGACTTACTTGAATTTCTACGAGAGGCAAATGCTAACGTAGAAAACATCGAATTCAAGACACCCGGAGAACTGTGCTCTTTGGATCCAGTCAATGTATGTAGGTACTTCAATCATAGATTTGAAGGTATGATGTCTTTCATCATGAATAAGAAGAATCCACCTCTTGGAGAGGTGTTGGATTTCTTCTGGAGGAAGGAGTACCAAGCAAGAGGTGCTCCTCATATACATATGTTGCTGTGGATCAAGGATGCACCTAAATTTGGAACGGATGCAGACGACTCAGTGATGAGTTTCATAGAACAGTATTCTACGTGTGCTGTTCCAAACGCAAAGGAGAAAAAAAGCCTAAGAGAAAAAGTTCTACGTTTCCAAAGCCATCGATGTGGAAAGTACTGTCGTCGTAAATTCCGGAACAAAGACAAGTTCTACACCAAATGTCGTTTCGGCTTTCCACGATCGGTGATTTCTAAAGGAAGAGTGAACAGTTTGATGTCTTCGCTGCGACATAATGTGATGAAGAAATCACCTAAAAACACATACAATTTGAAGAGGAACGAAGAGTCTAAGTACATTAACGACTACAACCCGGTGATTTTGTCCATGTGGAATGCTAACATGGATATACAGTTTGTGGCTGATAACTGTATGGCTGTGGCTCGGTATGTGACATCTTACATCACCAAAAAAGAGAAGACAGAATTGAAGGATATGTGGGAGGACATTTCCCATGAAAAGAGCCTCAGCAAGAAGTTGTACAGTTTCAGTCTGAAGATGTTGTCGCATCGAGAAATCGGAGCTTACGAATGTTCTGACCGGTTGTCTTCAGCAAGTCTCTATGCCAAGTCCAGGAGTATCGTTTGGGCGAGTGTTGGTCTTGCTGCAACGCGTAATCGAGTTCTGAAACCTGTGCGGGAAATTGAGTATTTGGCGGAAAAGGAGCCAAACAGTACCGACATTTTGAAGAGCAACATGTTGGATACATATTATCCAAATCGAAGCAGTCACCTCGAGAATGTTTGTCTGTATGAGGTTCTGCAAAATTACATATTCAAGAGGAACATCAAAGAAGATACTGAGAAAGGAGTGTATGCTGTAATAGGAAGTGAGGGATGTCTGGTCAAGCAAAGAAAATGCCACTTGATAAACCATCGAAAATTGAGTGGCGAATCTCCTGAAAAAAAGGAGTTTTTCTATTTAGCACTTTTGCAACTTTTTAAGCCTTGGCGTGCAGAAGAGGAACTGCTTGGAGATTTCCTTTGTTACGAAGACTCATTCAATGCTGCCAAGGAGACCATAGAATGTCCTGCTTTTCCCAAATATGTAGAAATGTTGAATGTGGAAATTGAGCAGGAAGCAACGATTGCAGCCGAGATTGCCAGAGACAGTTCTCAGGACAGTCAGAGTTCTGCTTCATTGAGTCAGGATCCACTAGGAGGACCTCTTATCGAAAATGAAGCTGCCACTGCTATGAATGAAGTGGAAAGAGCCATGGCACATGCTCAGGAGGATGCGGTTAACTTAGAAGAGTTGGAAAGACAACTCAACGTTGAGCAGAGGAAAATATATGACGAACTTACCATGCAAATTGATCATGGATTAAGTCATGACAAGAAAGAGTGCTCATGTACGTCGTTGAAGCCTGTCCGACTGTACGTGAGTGGAGAAGCGGGAACTGGAAAAAGTTTCCTTATTAAAGCAATTTCATGTTATTTGCAGGAAAGGACAGAGTCATCGCTGTCTTGTGTTGTCACCGCTCCAACTGGACTGGCAGCACATAACATTAAAGGGATTACTTTACATCGTTTACTGATGCTGCCAGTGGAGCATGACAACAAATTAGAATATCACAAGCTATCTGGAGATGCTTGTTTTGAAGTTTCAAGAGTCTTGAGGAAAATGAAACTTCTTATCATTGACGAAGTAAGCATGGTTTCCAATGTCATGCTTGCCTTTGTGCATTTGAGAATGCAAGAAGTTCTCAAAACAGAGTATGATGTGTTATTTGGTGGCAAACACATCATTGTTTTCGGAGATCTTCTGCAGCTGACACCAGTGAAAGGGCAACCTGTGTTCAAAATGCTCACGCATGAAGATACCAGGAAGTGCTTAGGGAGTATTGGCAACGTCAATATATGGTTAAACTTCAATTATGCTGAACTGCATGAAAATATGCGTCAGGCAAAGGATGAAGTTTACAAGACTATTCTACAAGATGTTAGAATTGGAAAAGTGACCGAGCATGGGAAAGAAGCTTTACATGCACGATTACTGACAAATTTATATCCAGACGAAGATGTTGTGCCTGAGAATATTTTTCAGAAAGTTACTGAGAAAAAATCTGGAATATGTTTGATGCCAACTCTTGCAGAATGTGCCAAATTCAACAACAAAATGTTGCATTTAGAAAAGCAAGAGATTGTGAAATTGGAAGCTATTGACAGAGTAGAGCATATGGGATCAACAATTATTTTGTCTGAGAATCTGAAAACAAAATTGGATTCATTAGAGAAGAGTATATCTAAAACTGCGGGTTTTGAAAAGACTCTGAATGTGTGCTTGAACTGCCGTATAATTTTAAGAAGGAATTTACATGTTGAAAGAGGTCTGGTAAATGGATCAATGGGTAATGTTGTTGATTTTGTGAAATACAGAAATAGAGATGGAATTGAACTTTTAAAAATTAAATTTGATGGCATTGAGGAAGTACAGCTAATTGCTCGTTGTTCTGCTAGATTTTTGCTTGTAAAAGACTTATATGTTCGTCGTAAGCAGTTTCCTGTTTGCTTGGCATATGCGGTGACAATCCATAAATCGCAAGGTTTAAGTGTAGACTGTGCATTGGTGAATATTGGCAGTTCTGTGTTCAAGGAGGGTATGGCATATGTGGCATTGTCACGAGTTAGGACTTTATCGGGATTGTACTTGATTGAGTGTGATGTCACAAACATTTGTGCGGATCTAGATTGTGTTAAGGAATACAATAGGTTGAGAAGAGAGTATGCGCCACATTTGCCTCAGTATCCTTTGTTTGAGAAACGTGTGGTAGGCCGGAAACGAAGAAATGTGACCAATACTGGGGAGGTTGTAGCAAAAAGACGAAAAGTCGATGAACCTGAAATTATAAGCAGAAACAAAAAGGATTCTGTTGAAGATGTTGTTGGTTTTCAATTTGAAAACAGTTCTGGTGTCAACTGCTATGCTAATGTAGTGATTAATGTTTTGTTTTCTCTACAAAATGTAAAAGAAGAGATTGTGGTCAATTCTGATCAAAGATTTTGCAGTTTGTTAAATTCTGTGTTAGAGAAATGTAGCACTGATAGAACAAACATAGAAAGTGTGTCTGAAATTCGAAATCTGTTAGACAGATGTTCAGGCCAAACACAATTCTCTCAAAATAGTCAGCAAGATTGTCAGGAGTTTTTAATGTATATGCTTGATGTATTGTATGCTGAAGGTGTAGATGTAGATCATCTGTTTGGGCTTTCTTATCAATGGCAGCATGACTGCGAGAACTGTAGGGTATCAAGTAGTACTAGTGTAGACTCAGAAAGATTTATATATTTAACTTTGCCAGACAGTAAATCAGTCTCTTTTAATAAGCTAGTAAAAGCAGCTGATCACAATATGGAGTGTAGGCAATGTAAATCTGAAATGATGTCCACATTATTTATACGAACATATGGCCAGTATGTCATTTTAATGTTCCAACGATGTAGGCCTGATGGAACAAAATTGACAACTTTAATTAAAAATTTTGTGGCTTCACAGTTGTCAATATCAGGAAGGACTTTTGTAACTGTAGCAATTATATATCATGATGGTTCTTCAATAACATCAGGACATTATACAGCTTATTTAAAGTGTAGAAATGGCTGGTCATTCTGCAATGATTCTGTTTTAATTTTCAAAAAAAATTGCCATATGACCTTAAAAACTCTTACCTGGTGTTTTTAAAACCAAAATTTTAGGGAAAGAATCTCGGGATGTGCTCTGAGGAATTTCAAGAAGTTCTCATGGCTCCTACACTATTTGGCCTTGAAGATAAGTGTAGTACAGAGACATAACTTTTTACCATAACACTGGACGTTATTGAGAAATATGTGCACTTTGAATGAGTTCAGAAAAACTATTTCTTTTTATAAGCTAATTGAAGCAGCGAATCAAAACATGGAGTAGAGGGAATGTAAGTCTGCAATGCTGTCTACTGTTTTACATTGCTTTGTGATTAAAAGTGATGTAGAGAATTAAATAATTGTACTAGTCATAAAGGTAGTGTAAGTCTGCTTCATAGTAAGCAGTATCAGTGTGATAGGAAATGTAGAACATGATTGAGCAAGAAGGGGAAGATATTACTAGTCCAGGATTGTGTAAATGATCTTCAACATTTTAATTCTGAAAGTTGTGGAAATGCGAAAAGACGGGATTGGCTAACAAGAAATCCAAGAGTTATACATGGCTCTGACAAGATTTGGCCTTGTGGAATCTTGTGGTAGAGAGCAAGAAGTCATTTATTGTATGTAACATGTTTTTGAAAACGATGGAGGTTTTCTTTCAGAAAGTGGCGGGTTGAAAGTAATAACAGCACAACAGAGTGTAAGCTGTTCATAGGACATCCTTGGCCGTCATGGAAAGTAAGTTAACTTTAAGGAGTTCTGAATTCTGATTTCTAATGTTGTATGGGTTTTTTAAACACAATCATTTTGATTGTGTTTTTTTTTCCCCGCTGTTATATGATGAATACCTTCAAGTCACTGTTTTAGTGAAATTTGATACATTCTGAGAACAGCAAAAATAAACCATTTAACATGTATAATTAATTCTGTTCTGTTTGCATTTATGATGTACATGTAGAACTGTGTAGGAGGCATGGAGAAGGTGAGGCTTCTGTAAGTGTCAAAGTTGTTGCATACAGTGCTCATATTCTACGTAGTCTTTTATATTTCATTACTTTCACTGTTTCTGACTGATCTAAAAAATTTTTTTTAAAAAGAACAGTAAGTATAAGGGAAGGAAACAGACAGTTATGTTAAAAGAAACACAGCTATAGGGAATAAACTAGGGATACTGTTACCCGCAATCCTCTGCTGATGATGTCACTGAGCATGTCATGAATGATGTAATATGTGACATCATCAGCAGTGGATTACGGGTAATAGTATCTCTAGTTTACTCCCTTATAGCTGTCTTTCTTTTAACATAAGTGTCTGTTTCCTTCCCTTATACTTACTGTTCTTTTTTAAAAAAAAAATTTTTGGGTTCGCTTCCGGTTCGCGTACCGGGGAGCGAACTGGGAAGCGAACTAAGAGAAATAGAGGTTGGCACAGTTGCAAATATTGTACCAATTTTTTTTTTTTTTTTTTTTTTTTTGAAAACCTTTATTTTCGTAAACACAGTACACAGCGTCTGCCTACAACCACTGCGGGCCGGCCGCTATGACAACATACAACCACTCCGGGGCACCTTGCGTTGCAACAAATAAAGGATAAGAACACTACGATGGATTTGCAAGGAGCCACAGGAAAAGGATAAAGAGGGTTTCATTTTACGTTTTTGACGAATCATCCGAAAGTCAGACAGGGTAGCTGAGTGGGCGAGCCACATGAAGGATATCCACAAGTCATACATCGCTAACAAAAGATTGGCGTGAAACATTTACAATAAGGGTACACAAGCACAGAAATAGATGTCGCCCCAATTATCGCCCGCCCAATCAATATATCACATCAGGAGTTACAATCTAGCTTGTCTACGGCATGATAGGATATGGAAGGGCTCATTATATAGCAACAATAAAGGATCCAACGACATATAAGAAGGACACTCGTTATATGGGAAAAGTCACGACAGGATATGCGTCCTCAAACGATAGAGGAAAAAGGAAGTAAAAGCAAGTTCTGTAAGCATTCAATGACTATGCAGTAAAATCGATATCTTGATAATGGAATCAATAAACCATGTGACAAAGACATAGACGCAAACTACAAAGAAACGTCCCGTGAAGAACCAAACCCAACCTCCCGTCTGACCCGAGATATATAGGAAGAGAAAGAAATAAGAATAAAGAGAAGAAGAAGGCCATAGAAACAAAAAGAGAAAAGAATAAAGACCCAACCCCCCCACCCTGCACGTCGAAGAGGCTACGGCCCACCCCCCCCTACTAACGCGCCTGTCGCCCCAAGAGTACCCACATAAGGGAAAGACGGGGGAAAGACAACCCCCGGAGAAGAAGGAAAAGCGGAGGAGGGCCAGATAAAACAAACAAGCAATCAGTGGATTCACCCCCGGCTGCCCCTCCCCCGACCCCAACCCGACACCGCATCAACGTTCACCTCCCCAGCTGTCCAATGTAATCACCAGCATTGTCCGCAGCAGAACAAAGTAAAGAAAGAGAAAACATCTTCAACCTTGTCCCCGTCGTTCCAGCCAGTCAATATAGTCCAGTCGGGCAGCCGCCATCTTAGACGTAACCGAGCCAAACATCAGCCACAGTGGTCTGTCCAACGTGAAGCCAAACCGGGTAGAACTACCCAGTAACGGTGGAAACACAGCAGCAGTACCTGGGAGTTGACCGGCCAGGACCATAGCAACAACCCCATAATGAGACAAAGGGACCCACCGAGGGGCCACAAAGTAAATACAAAGCATGGTGTCCAAAAAGATACCTCCAGCCGACGGATAAGATCTAGAGTCCCGCAACTCGTCACATCCTGACTGGGTAGCGCGGCGGCCACCATCCCCGGGGGCGTCCAGTGCTGTTACATAGGTCTGGGTAGACTGGCAGCCATCGTCGAACACAGGATGGGGCAAGGCGCACAGAGCATGACGAGCAGCGTCGCCAAGCGGGAGCCCAGCAGGCAATATAGTATCCAGTCGGCTCTCTAGGACCTGGGCATTGAAAGACATAAAAACTCGCAGGTTATTCAGAGCGCCCAGAACAGCAGCAATCCCAAGAGGTTCCTCCTTAGAAGTTTCATGCACCCGGGGGGCGCCGCCATATTGCCGTCTTCGAATATGTCCACCGGTGCCCATCGCAATAACAGTGTGAGACCACGAGGTACTGGAGCCGCGGAGTTGGCAACCGCAATCTGTCCCTGGCTACCAAGAACCAGCCACAATGTAGCATGCACCTTTATGAGCTCTCTGATAAGTCCTCCAGGGTCGGCAGTCTCAGAATATTAAGCGCTCGGTGAAAGATGGCACTCACCGCAGCGCTAAAGAACAATCAGGCTCCCAGTGCCAGCCACAAGTTAACAAAGCGCCGGCAACAATTGCAGGCAGTAAGTGTAAAGGTGTGCAGGGCCGGGCGGTACATTGTAGCAAGGAAGGAACTGCAACAGTGAATCGCCAGTCACCGGTCTCTCCGCTGCAAGTATCCACAGCCGCCGAGTTCTGGGGCAGCCGTCTCCGGGAACAAAGACCCGATCGCCCACGCACCACGCTGAAACGAAAGTAGGGAGGTATCGCCAGTTCTGCCGCAGGATATTCAGCGGGGAGCACACCATCGGAATCAGGAGCGCCACCCGGTTCCGAAACGCCGACGCGTTACCAGGATGAATGCCAGGATCAGCGGTGTGTCGGAAAGAAAGCGGGCGGGTCGGCGGAGCCGAGGAGTCAGGCGGCCATCATGGTTGCAGGCTAGGCTCCTCCTCCCAATTTTTTAATAACGGGGAGGTAGTTCTGAAAAGAACTTTTTTTTAAATTGTTTTTGTTGTTTTATATTTTTTTTTATTATTTTTCTGAACATTTTTTTACTTTTTTTGAATTTTTCTGAACAGTTTTATATTTTTTTTGTTTTTTTTTCGGAGGGGCAACGAAAACGATTCATTGTAAAGGGCTCAACAGGAGCAAGAAAACAAAAAAAAAGAATGTATTGTTTGGGGAGTTTCGGACAAACATGAGCATGATTGTCAATAGCTCTGTTGATCAGAGTGATGCTACTTTCTGCGTAGCAAATGAATCCACTGCAATGTACGCAGACTTGTTTTACTTCACGAAATCTCGTTTGTATATTTGGCACCATCTCCCTGCCCTCTGGTCCCGTTACTTCCGGTACAACAGATCTTCTGGCCATAATAGGGAGATTATCTAGGTCGTCCTGTTCCTCTTCTTCCTCTTCTTGCTGAATTATAACTTTAGCAGGTGGTCCACTCTTCCTTGGATGTGGTGGAGGTGGTGGGGAAGCACCAGCTGAAGCTAGTAAAGAAGCCATTGCTCACTGGTAACAAAGGGTCTTTCTCTCACAATGATGAAAGTCAGAGTGAGGAAAGAAGGAGGGATTTTCACCATTTGGGAAAAAAAATAGTTCTCAACCAATGAAAAGTGTTCATTTTAGATCATATGACCTAGTCTTACATCATTAGGAAACCGAAAGTGAAATGAACCAATGAAAAGTGTTATTACCAAGTCACATGACCTGCTGTGTGTATGTTACGCGCTTTGCAGGGCCTCCCGGTTTGCTTCCAGAAACCTGTGCTTTGCGACTCGGTAAGCGTACGAGTTCGCTAACGTAGCACGTCATATGACGTATCACGCGACAACGCGAAACGTCATGCGGACGGGAGGCGTCACGATGTTGTTTTCTAACGCGGCAGTTGCGGTAAAGAAACGTTTACCGGCTCGCGGTCTATTTCGCGGCATCAAGGTCAGCTAACGGGAAGCTTCCCGATTCGCGAAGCGGGAACGAAGAAAAAAAAATATTTAAAAAAAAATTATTAATAAACATATAAAATATATTTTTGGATTTAAAGAAGAATACATTTTACAGCTACAGATATTAGCTGTTAAAAAACCAATGAAATTCACTGAAAAAACCATAGGTTATAGACCATATATAGTTAGGAATTAGCATTTACAAAACCTTGAAAATTCACTGAAAAAACCATAGGTTATAGACCATATATAGTTAGGAATTAGCATTTAAAAAACCTTATTTTACTCACACAAAACCATTGAAATTCCATATATAGTTAGTTGCACTAACTATATATCGCGCACCCGCAATCCACTGCTGATCATGTCACATATTACATCATTCATGACATGGTCAGTGACATCACTGATGACATCACTGATGACATCTCAAATGACATCACTGATGACATCTCACTTGACATCAATGATCACATCACTGATGATATCATTCATGTGATAATACAATGCATCTCCTCACACTCTAATATAACCTCCGTTACACCCAGTGTTAAATAGAGAGTATCATTTTTGAAACCATTGACACACCAATACTAGTTACTACATACGCACTCACTGATTCCTATGTCTACACACACATTCACTCATACAATCATTCATACATACAATCACTCATCTTTACAACACTATCATATGCACTCATACACCTATACAGACACTCACACTCTGCCACTCATCCATGGAGTTACTCACACACCTAGTCAGTCCTGAAAAGAATCAATCACATTTCCATTTTCTCATCTATACAGTTAAACACAGAACACCTTACATTTTTGAAACATATACTAACACATAGTTACTCTCTTATAGAATCACTGATACAAGTACACATTGATCTGCACAGAGTCACACACCTCCCAGCCAGCCATACACACACTCAGTCTCCCATACAAATACTTGTGCAACCAATCAATAACCCATATAGCTACTTATATAGCTACTGATTAACACGTGCAGCAGCTTGCACAACAACAGACATACTGATGCACACTTTTAGACAGTTTAGTCACTAACCCGTGCATTCAGTAAGACGCATTTAATCACTCACTCATACAGTCAATCACGCACCTACTAAAACCTTTATTCAGACACTTATACATCCACTCATTCTTCAATATGTAAAACATATTTAAACTTTACAGAAACACATAATCACTGGATGTTGTCATCAGTGATGTCATCAGTGATGTCACTGACCATGTCATGAATGATGTAATATGTGACATGATCAGCAGTGGATTGCGGGTGCGCGATATATAGTTAGTGCAACTAACTATATATGGAATTTCAATGGTTTTGTGTGAGTAAAATAAGGTTTTTTAAATGCTAATTCCTAACTATATATGGTCTATAACCTATGGTTTTTTTCAGTGAATTTTCAAGGTTTTGTAAATGCTAATCCCTAACTATATATGGTCTATAACCTATGGTTTTTTCAGTGAATATATATATACACAAAAAGCTTCCTGGCCGCCCAATATGCGGCGGGACCACTCAGGTACGGACCTCAGACTTCTCCCCACAGAATTACGGATTACCACACAATTATGGAAAGTGCAAGCAGTGCGGTCTTTATTTCGGCATACAGATGAACAGACAAGTGTCCTCCATGACGCGTTTCGCTCCACGAAGGAGCTTGATCATATATATATATTACCTACCGGCCAGTAGGTAGTTATAGTTAGAACCTAGTTTCCATAGTAAATCCCCAACATTCTATTTGGAATAACTTTTGCCGCCGGTTGACGAATCTTCGTGAAATTTTCAAAACTGGTGGGGCGCTCCGGTCCACTCCTATCCTGGAAGTCTCGGGGTGATTCATCAAGTGGGGGCTGGGAAAAAAGGGGGGTCCCAAACATGTTTTCCCCATGCAATTTTCCATAGGAACCTTTAGCCGGGGCTACAGCCCGAACTGCTGAATGAAATTGCACCAAATTTGGCAGAAAGGTAGACCTTGGTTCAGAGTCGTGCCTTTTTCTTAAATGGTGCAAATCCGTTCAGTAGTTCCTGAGAAAATCACAATTAAAATCACATATATATCTATGGCCGTGCAGGATCTGCGCACCCTGCCGAGCACGAGCTGTATGCTAATTGGCTGTCAACACTCCAAACCAGGAAGTGTTGGCAGCCATTTTGTGCCTCGGTGGAACCAAGGCACAAAAAACCTAACTAAAAATGCAAAAAAAGCAAAAAGGGGGCAGGGTAGAAACACCCTGACCCCCTAGGCCTGTTCAGGGGTTCCCACAAGGACCCCCAAGGCCAAAAAAACCGGCAAGGATCCTGCCGATAAAAAAAATAAATGAAGAGCGGACTACTGCGCTTCTTTGGTAATTTGCCCCCGGGTGGGCCAAATCCCGGGGGCAATACTTATGTAAAGGGGGGTCCAGAGGGGCCCCCCACCCCCGGGGCCACCCCGGGGCTTTTTTTAACTATGTGCCGGGGGGTTCTCAGGCCCCCCCAGCCCAGGGACCACCACCCCCGGGGCTTCTTTCAATTGTGTGGGGGGGGCTCTCAGGCCCCCCCAGCCCAGGGGACCGCCACCCTCGGGGCTTCTTGAAATTAGGTGGGGGCCTCTCAGGCCCCCCCACCCCCGGGGACCGCCACCCCCGGGGCTTTATTAAAAGATTGGTGGGGGCTCATGGCCCCCCCAGCCCCGGGGACCGCCACCGCGGGGCTTTTTTATTTAAAAAAATACCCTGTGTAGGGGGCTCAAGCCCCCCCACACGCCCCGGGGACCGCCACCTCCCCGGGCTCTAAATATGTAAATTGGGGGGGTCTGTGACAGACCCCCCCAGCCCCAGGGACCACCACCGCCTGGGGCTTTGAAAAAGGTGGGAGGGGGGCCGCGCAGCCCCCCTCCTGGAGCCCTCAAGGGATCTGGGGACAGCCACTCCCCAGGGCCGGCCCCTGCAGTGTCCCAGGGTGCCCACCCCCGGGACACTGAAGTTTGCTCTGGCAGGGCAAGAGCCTCGCGGCTCCCGCCCTGCCATAGTTTGCATTTTGAAAGAGAGAGCAGGGAAACCTGCGCTCTCTTTCAAAATGCAAACCAAATTGCTTTTCTACATGGGGAGCAGCATGTTAGCTGCTCCCCCTGTGGAAAAGCAATGCCGGCTCCCGCAGGAGTCGGGGAGCCGGCTGGGACCAATCCCCCCACGGTCTCCAACGAGAGGCCAGGCACTGGGGGATGTGGTCCCCGGGGCCATAAGTGGCCAGGGAGGGGGGCCACGCGGCCCCCCTCCCCAAAGTAACACATTTAAAAACAATAATAATTTAAAAAAGGGCCGGCCAGGGGGATGGGGTCCCCGGGCCATAAGTGGCCTGAGGAGGGGACCAATGCAGCCCCCCTCCAAAAGATTAAAAAAATAATAATAAAGGCAATGCCCTGGGGGATGGGGTCCCCAGGGCCAATGAAGGCCTTGGGAGGGGGGCCACGTGGCCCCCTTCCAAATTATTATTTGTTTTAAATTAAAAAAGGGGTCAGGCCCTGGGGGATGGGGTCCCCAGGGCCAAAAAATAGGAAAAGAAGGGGGCCACACAGCCACTCTTCTTTAAAAAAATGAGAAAAAAATACGGCATTGCGCTGAAGCCCCGCCCCCTCGCTGCAGCACTATGCAACCCGCCCCCTGGCGCGTTTGCAGATGAGGAACGAATTCCCCTTGAAAACTCGGGGTCCCTGGGGGCCAACTAGCCCACCAGGAACCTCCAGTATGCACCAGAGGGCTGCGTTGCAGACAGGTGCTCTAAGGCCTCGCCCCTTTTTACACCTCTCTGCAACGCAGCTCTGTGGCGCTTAATGGAGGGAGCTGGTGGGCTAGTTGCACCCCAGGGAGCCTCAGGCTTCAAGGGGAGATAATCCCACAACTTAAAACGTGCCACAGGGCGTGTTTGCACAGTGGTGAAGGGAGGGTGCTGGGCCTGAGGTGATATGTGTGCAAACACGCCCTGTGGCGCGTTTTAAGTTCAGGAATTAATTCCTCTTCAATCCTGAAGGACCCTGGGGGCCAACTAGCCCACCAGGTACCTCCAGTAAGCGCCACAGAGCTGCGTTGCAGAGTGTTGTAAAAAGGGGCGTGGCCTCTGAACACCTCTCTGCTCTCTGGCGCATACTGGAGGTACCTGGTGCGCTAGTTGGCCCCTAGGGACCCTCGGGATTGAAGAGGAATTAATTTTCCAACTTAAAACGCGCC
This sequence comes from Lissotriton helveticus, assembly GCF_964261635.1. Classification (NCBI taxonomy): domain Eukaryota; kingdom Metazoa; phylum Chordata; class Amphibia; order Caudata; family Salamandridae; genus Lissotriton; species Lissotriton helveticus. The sequence continues at coordinate 1,629,042,449 of NC_136065.1, read as the reverse complement.
AGAGGGCGTGTTTGCAGACATGTCACCTCAGGCCCCACCACATTCCTTCACCATTGTGCAAATATTCCTCTAAAATCAGCCAAACTACGAATTCCTATTTACTCACCTGTTATCAGGAGAGACCTCTGTGCTGCATCTTTGAGCCCAGTACTGATCCTGAAAAGTAATTTTAATCGTACTTACCAGTAACTTGAATTTCCTTCTATAGGATATCATTGCCTGCTTTTTGCTGAAAAAGTTTCTAAGTGTCGATTTTTTAAACTTACAAATATTCCTTTAAAATCAGACGAACTACGAATCCCGATTTACTCACCTGTTATCAGGAGAGACCTCAGTGCTGCATCTTTGAGCCCAATACTGATCCTGAAAAGTAATTTCTAACCATACTTATCATTAACATGAATTTCCTTTCTTAAGCTAACATTGACTGGTTTCTCTTGGAAATTCTTCTAAGTGTGGAGTTTTGGAACTTTATAATATTCCTCTAAAATCAGCCGAACTACGAATTCCAATTCACTCACCTGTTATCAGGAGAGACCTCAGTGCTGCATCTTTGAGCCCAGTATTGAAAAGTAATTCTAACCGTACTTACCAGTAACTTGAATTTCCTTCTATTGGATATCATTGCCTGCTTTTTGCTGAAAAAGTTTCAAAGTGTGGAGTTTTGGAACTTTAAAATATTCACCTAAAATCATCCGAACAACGAATTCCGATTTACTCACCTGTTATCAGGAGAGAACCCAGTGCTGCATCTTTTAGGCCAGCACTGACCCTAAAAAGTAATTCTAACCGTACTTACCAGTAACTTCTATTTCCTTCCATAGGAATCCATTGTCTGGTTTTCACCATAAAAGTTTCCAAGTGTCGATTTTCACAAACTACAAATATTCCTTAAAAATCACCTGTATGACTTACACGCATTCTTTCAATCGTTTATAGGTGATGCACCAGTGCTGGATCCAGGATCCACCACCGAGTAAGAAAAAGTAACGATAACACTACTTACCTACTAAGTAAATTTCCTCCCATAGGATAACATTGGTGATTATATGTGAAAAAGTTTCTGTCAACTTTTAAAATACAATAATATTCCTTAAAAATCACTACTGTAACCAAAATGCCTTTACTCAACTGTTTACAGGAGATGTCCCAGGACTGAATCTAGGATCCAGTCCTGTTGTTAGAAAAGTAATCCATAAAGTAACTAATTCCATTTAACTAGAAATTCACATTGAGCTCAATGTTACATTGTGTTTGAAATTGTGTTGCCCATTGCAACAACTGTAAGTACTGTACTTTAAAGTCTATTGCCTATTTGCAAAGTATTTAAACTAAAGTAATTAATTCTGGAAAAAAAATATTTTGTAATGTAATGTATAATGTAATTATAATGTAAATTAAAAATTAAAATATCTAAAAATGAATAGTTAAAAAAAGTTAGTAAATCAGTATCAAAAAAATAAATATAACAATTAATACATTTAAAAATTGACATTTACAAAACCTTTGAAATTCACTGAAAAAACCATAGGTTTCAGACATGTATAGTTAGGAATTAGCATTTAAAAAACCTTTGAAATTCACTGAAAAAAACATAGGTTTCAGACATGTTATAGTTAGGAATTAGCATTTAAAAAACCTTAGAAATGCACTGAAAAAAACATAAGTTTCAGGGGTGTTATATTTGCTGGACATTTCACCCGTACAAAACCATTGAAATCCTCCGTTTTAGTTAGTTCTACTAATTATAACTCGGGCGCCCACAATCCACTGCGGATGATGTCACATATTATATCATTCATGACATGGTCAGTGACATCACTGATGACATCACTGATGACATCTCAAATGACATCATCCACATGACAATCTGATACACCTCATCATACACTAGTATAATCTTTCAACACTCATTATAAAATATGGAGTACCATATTTGAAACCACTGACACACCAATACAAGTTTCTAAAAACCCACTTAGTGATTCCTAGATCTACACACACATCTAAACACTTACCTATAGATTCACTCATACATGCTGATAAAGATCAATAGAACACTAACAAATATAGTTATACACCTACATCAACATTACACACCAACATACATCCTATTCACGTATGCAGTGATCCTACTCACTTATGCAAACAATTGATTATACTTACATTTACTCAGCTACACACTTATACAAACACCACTTAATGTATTCATATAGATAGTAACTCATACTTAGTGTGTTATAAAATCACTATTACAAGTATACACTTATCCATACAGTCACTCATACACTCACTGAGTCTTATGTATACTTATTTATATACAACTGTCACATACACTGCCTTTTATATTTCTACTTTGTTGGACATGTATCATTGAGAAATATATTTACTCATGGAGGGCGCTAGAGGGCGCACAAGAAGTATGGCCATGCATATGTGAGGCTCCTACTGCCTGGACTATTAATCCTCTAATATTTCCTGGACAACTGAAGCGGCGAGTACCTGGAAGCTCGTGTATTTGAAGTACTTGGGGTAGTGCACCCTCGGTGAGAATTTGAATCCGGACAGGCGATGTGTGTGCCAGCGCTGATCGGCTGAAGATTGGCCCAACGACTGTATTTCTGCCTGGTGGATGCTTGGAGCGGTGTGGCGTCCTGGGCAAGGCCGGGGATTGAATAACGGCGAGAGGGCAGCAGCGCGCCACCAACGAGTAGCAGGTGCCGGCAGAAGGGGAAAGAACGGCGGAGTTGCTGCACCGCTGGGACGAGCGGCAGCGTGTGTCACATCGAAGGGCAGTGGGCTTGACGGAGACTGAAGGTGCGGCAAGCAGCGTTAGATTGGTGGAAGTACAAGGGGCCCACCATACCGGTGGAGTGGGTGGAATACCGCGTTGCCCGCTGCCTCAGAATAGGAACCCAGGAGTGCGCATTGAGACTTTGGCGGGTCCGTGAGGGGCGGACACAGGAGTAAAGTGCGGCACCAGGAGGGGGGGGTCTGTCACACGCGGGAGCCGGAGGTGATTGAAAAGGAGGCAGACGGCCCTGCAGCTGCGGCGGGAAGTCATATTCTCCTCCCCGCTTGCAGGCTCCGGATCCACAGAGTGCTCCAAACTGGTTGGGGAGTTGTGGACAGCCCATCCAAGGTGGCTACGGCGGACTCTCTTGTGTGCTAGGAAGAGAGCGAGCCCCCCACCCCCCTCCAGGAGAGTGGTCCGGCACGGCGAAATCGTAGGCAGCAGCACTGTCAGCCAAGGAGGGTGCTTGAGAGAGGAGATAAGGTGCCAAACATAGTGAGGTGCTATTGAGAAAATAAAGAGATCTGAGGAATCAGTCACCTCTCCTCGACAGACTGCACGGGATATTGAATATAAGCGGCGCAATAACTGCACATCGGGGGATGTGGTTCTGTAATTCTCAAACCTGACTCCATTTTAGTCTTGCCCTCACGTAGGCCTGTGAAGTAGGCCCAACGAACAAGTGGTCTGCCCTTCTGAGTTTGTGCATATATTAACTTGGGTTTTTCTGACTCTGAATGAACTGCAGAGAGAGTAACCCTTTTCACCTGAAATTGACCTTTTGCAAAAACCAGTTTCACTAGCTGATCGTTGTCTGAGCTTTCCAATCACCATTCAAGACATTTGTTAACTTTTAAGTTTCTTTACTTTTCTGTTATCTTGCACATTGTCTGAAACTACTTTTCTTTACTGTTTCTTCATTTCATGGGTTACGCTTTCAATTAAGGGTTTGTCCGGGCCTTCCAGATTATTATTTAGATATGCCTAAATATTAACTTGTGGGTTGGGACACTGTAAAATGAGCTTTACTATATGATGCTGTGTGATGTCATGTATTTTCTATTGGTTGAATTTTGGTGCAGGGGCGTGCATTTTAAATGTACCTTTTTGTGTATAAATAGGGATGTCTCGCCTTAGTAAAATTGAGCAGTTTCTTGAGTTGTACACCGTGCTGTATTACTGGGATTTCTGCTACTAGCTGCAGCTAATAAATTTGATCTCTGACGCCACCTAGAAGTATTCCATGTCTCTGTATACCAAGGCAAGGGAACCCAGAGGACTTTGGGCTTGTCCCTGGCGCCGCTGGGTACTTGAAATCCCAGTTCTTCAGTTGGCGCGGCCAACGTGGGACGACTTCAGTGGTACCGGTTCAAGCCCGAAGATTGCGAGGAGCCACGTGAGGAAATTCTGGAGGAGGGCCCCCACTTCATCGACCCCTGCATGTCGACGTGGACCAAAGGTCTTTTCTGCGAGGCTTCCCACTTTCCAACGGCTACGAAGGACTGCTGCCCTGACTGTCGCCTTGTCTTGGACCCTCCAATTGATGTTTGTAAAGCGAGACGATAGACGGTCTTCTGGTGGCGTGACAGATATTTGGTTAAGTATAAGTGGGTCGCTCCCACGACTTTGTCTGGTTCCTTGGTTTTGATTTGGTTGCTGCAGTACCCAAAGCCGAAGGGCTTGTATACTTACGAATGTATGATTTTTTGATTCCCTTTGAAGTTTGAAACCAGACTAGTGAGCAAGATGCCTGGTCTTGGTAAATTTGGAAATTGGTTTGTTTGTGGTAGTAACAGGGATTCCCGATTGGAGGATTCATGTCCGATACCTCCGGTTGGAACTCCGACTTATGAGCTCTATTCAAAACACGGAGTGGGCCCTATTGCTTATAATGAAGTATGGGTCCACTACACTAAAAAGGATGGTGTTTTGCAATGGCCCCCACATGGTAGTTTTGAAACAGAGATTTTAGACAATCTAGAAGTTAAGCTATTTAAGAAGAAAGCCCGGCCGGCAATGTTTGACTCTTTCCGCCTTTGGCGTAAGGAAGCCAAACAGAGAGAAATTAAACAAGCAAAAAGAGATAGGAAAGATAAGAATATGTCAGTATTACAAGCTGCTAGACAGTTTAAGGACGATGGAGAAGAGCGTGCAAGTGAAGTTTTAGATAGACAGCGTTGCATGGCCATAGATAAATGTTATCCGGCCTTGCCGTCTTCTCCTCCGAAAGAGATGGAAGACCCTGAAAAAGATCCTTTGATCTCTCATTCACTGAGATTGCCTCCTCCCTATGTGCAGGGTGCTACTGCGCCTCTATTACCCCCGGTTGTTCCACCCTTTGTTGTTCAACCTCCTGCTGTTGTTCAGCCACCCGGTGCTCCACAGATGGTTTTGCCTTCTCCTGCGCAACCCATTCTAGGGTCGCCAGCCTTGCTATCAGTTTTGCCTCAAACTCCTTTGCCTTCTGCTTCTGCATCTTCGACTTCTACTGTTCTTGTCCCTACACCTTCTTTGCCTCGGAATACTTATTCTCCTGTTCTTATGTCTGCTTCTTCCCCTTCTGCTCGAAAACGAATGACCGAGACTGTTGTTAATTTGTTGTCACCATTGTTTGGGTCACTGAATATGACCCCTGTTTCGGAGCGTAAGCAGAGTTGTAGTCAGCTTCCTGGTTCTGAGGAACGGGCTGTGTTGGATTTGTTGGCTCGTAAATGGATTATAAATGCCTCAAGGTATAGTTTGCCAGCGGTTATGGATGTTTTCTTTCAGTGGGAGCCGCCTAAGCAAAGGTATGTTTTTAATATGATGTGTATGTTTTTGCGTCAGGAATGGGAAGATAATGATTTGGGTTTGATCCCGCAGGAACTACTTGATGTTCAGTCGGATTTTGCTAAAGGGATGATAGTAGAATCTGATATTACAGATGCCGTAGAGGCTTTTAGATCTAGCCTTCCGCCTCAGACATTGTTTGAACCTGATTCTTCTGTTAGAAGAAAAGCGAGACAGTATCCAATGAGAGAAGTTCCCCCAATTTGGAAGGAAGGAGACCCAAATGCTAATCCAGTTATTTTGCCGCATTTTCAGCGAATATGGGTACATGTCCCTTGGAAGAGAGCAGAGGTCTTGGCTCTTAAGCAGACCTTACCTGACCCTCGTAAGAATCCTGCTGGTTATTACAAGGAGTTGTCCCAGACAGTTGAAGCGTGTATTATGAATTTAGCTGACATCGATATGTTGATGGGTAATGTAGTCCCTCATCGTCTTATCTGATTTCTTCACTAGGTTTGAAGAGACGTTTATTGATCATAGTGGTCAGGATATGAGTACGGAGAGTGGTCAAAGGTTGTTCGTGGATAAATTTGTCTTTAATTTGCTTCCCGAACTTTCTAATAAGTTAAAGGACTCTGAGAGTTCATGGGCTGTCTCTTCTTCGGCCCAGATATTGGCTACTGCACAATATTACGAGAATAGGGATAAAGATGAGAAGGATAAAGTGGAGAAGAAAACTAAAGAGTTAAAGACGAAAGTTCTTTTGCAGCAAGCTTATCCGCCTCGTCAGAATCAGCCTCAGTTTCAGCAACCTCCACAATTTCAGAGATTGTTACAGAAGCCTGAGCCTTATGTTCAGCGAGTCTTTCCTGGCCGTAATCAGTGTGCTTATTGCAGAGAGGAAGGTCATTACAAGAATAGTTGCCCGGCTTTGTTACAGCGTGCGAATGGTGTATCTGGTCAGAGAGGTCGTGGTAGTTTTCAGCAAGCTCCTAGGGATAGCAGACGTGGTGTGATTCCCCAGAATGAGCGTTCCTCTTCCCTACAGAATTCTGCGAATTATTTTGACAGACAGAATGTTGCGAGTGGTCAGTCTGCCCAGTATTATGTTGAGGATTACTATGTCGAAGGTGAGAGTTCTGGTTATAATGATAACTAGGACAGCCAAGGACAAAGTGAGGGAGTAGTGTCAGTTCCAGTAGATCAGAGTGGACCTTATGTTGAAGTGATTACATCAGGTATGGTAGAACCTTTTCTTTTGGATACTGGTGCGATGAAGAGTTCTATTATGCACTCTAAACTTCATGGCACACCTTTGTCTGGCTTGACCAATGTTAAAGTAGGATTTTCAGGCGCCCCAGTTCGTAATCCGGTTTCTAGCCCTTTGTCCCTTTCGATTGGCCCTTGTGAATTGGAAGCTCCACTCATTTTAACGACTGGTTGTGGTGAGAATCTGTTGGGTTTGGACTTGCTGAAAAGATTGTATGCGACATTGCATTGTTCTCCTTCAGGAGTACAACTTACCCTCGGTAAGAAAGTGATTTCCCCAATGTATTTGTCTAAGGATCGTTTGCCACTGGAATTGCATTCACTTCCTGATACACTTTGGGCTACAGGTCCAAATGATGTTGGTCTTTTGCAGATTCCACCTTATGTTGTCACCCTTAAGTCAAATGCTAGGCTACCTCGTATTCCACAATACAAGATCTCGAGCAATGGCGAGAGAGCTCTTTTAGCGATTGTCTATGATCTGGTTGAGAAGGGTGTAGTTGAGGAAACGAGAGGTAATGTGTGTAACAGTCCTGTTTTGCCTGTCCTTAAACGTACTGATGCTTCTCAGCCACCTGTGTACTGGTTTGTGATCGACGTTCGAGAGGTAAACAAGATAGTCGTGCCACAGTTTCCTGTGGTACCTGATATCACTGCTTTGTTGACTTTGATTCCTGCTTTGGCAGCTTGGTTTTCTGTCATCGATTTGAAGAATGCTTTCTTCAGTATTCCTATTGCTGAGGAGAGCAGGGATATTTTTGGCTTCTCATTAGGAGGCCAAAGCTTCCGGTTTAAGAGAGCTCCCCAAGGTTATTGTGAAAGTCCCTCCATCTATAGTCAGGCGTTTTAAACTCAGCTTGACGGTTTTGTGTTACCTGTTGGTGCTACTCTTATTCAGTACGTCGATGATTTGTTGATTACTGCTGATGATGAAAAGATTTGTAAAGAGGCTACTCTTTCTTTGTTGCGGTATTTGTCTGACCTTCATCATAAAGTGTCACCTTCAAAGTTGCAATATTGTCGCCAAGAAGTGACCTACTTAGGTCATCTCTTGTCGAAGGAGGGAAGGAGATTGACCCCAGAACGAATTCAAGCAATTGCGCAAATGAATGTGCCATCCACGCAGAGAGAAGTGCGTGCCTTTTTAGGTATCACTTCGTATTGTAGGCAATGGATCCCCAATTTTTCCTTGCTAGCAAAACCACTGTTGGCATTGACTCTGAAAGATACTCCGCATCCTCTTCCTTGGTCTGACGAATGTCAGAAAAGTTTTTCTGAACTACGCGATGCATTGTGTTCGGCTCCTGTGTTGGGTACTCCAGACTATAGTAAGCCTTTCACGTTGTACGTGCACTAGAGAGAAGGTTGTGCGTTGTCAGTGTTCACACAACCATTTGGGGACAAGCAGCGTCCATGCGCGTATTTTTCAGCAACGTTAGACCCAGTTGCTAAGGCATTGCCCAGTTGTCTGAGAGCTACAGCTCCAGCGGCTGTTTCTATTCGACAGTCTGCTGGTTTGGTATTGGACAATACGTTGATTGTGATGGTCCCACATGCAGTGGATACCTTATTAAACAGGACTAAGACACAGCACCTTACTAGTGCACGTCTGTCAGGTTACGAGTTGACATTGTTGGGTAGCCATGTTCACAGTAGAAGATGTAATGTGTTAAATCCAGCTACATTATTGCCGATCTCTACAGAGACGGATGTGCAAGAACAGCATGATTGTTTTCTTCGTACAGAGGAAGAAACGAAAGCTAGAGTTGACCTGAGGGATACTCCCCTTACGGATGTTGATGGTACCCTATGGGTAGATGGTTCGTGTTTTAAGCTTCCGAATGGTGAAACGACTGCAGCGTATGCTATTACAACGTTACATACAGTTGTTGAGACAGCACGCATACTACAGAATTCTGCGCAAGCAGCGGAGTTGATTGCATTGACGAGAGCGTGCGTGTTGTCAGAAGGAAAGCGAGTGAATGTTTACACCGATAGCCAGTATGCGTTTGGTGTTGCCCATAGTTTTGGGCGTTTGTGGAGAGAGCGTGGGTTCCTTACTTCGCATGGGACAAAAATACAGCATGGGCAGTTGGTCAATGAACTTTTGGAATCTCTCACTCTCCCAAAGCAGATTGCAATTGTGAAGTGTAGTGCGCATAAGAAAGTTGTGGACGATGTTGGTCGAGGGAATGCATTTGCAGATGAAGTTGCGAAGGAAACGGCGAAAGACATGTTGAGCCATATGTATGTTGCAGGCCCAGCTAATTGGGTTATGGCTGGTGGAATGTGTGACGACACAATAGATTCAGGCTGAAGCGACTGAGAAAGAAGTGAGTGTTTGGAGAGAGACTACGGGTATGTTGGATCCTACAGAGCACCAGCGATGGTTGTTACCAGATGCGTATGTGCTTCCAGTTGTTACGATGGCTCATGGATTGGCTCACATTAGTTCAAAAGGGATATGCAAGTTGTTGGCTCCGGTATGGCAGAATAGTGGAATTCCCAAATGTGCAGAGAATCTGGTCAAGAATTGTATGGTGTGTTTGATGCTTAATCCTGGCAAGGGAACTCCAACTCCTGCAGGTCATTTTGCTCCTCCAACGTATCCGTTCGAGGTTCTACAAATAGATTATATACACATGGAAAGATGCAATAACTTGAAGTATGTCCTTGTGGTTGTTTGTGCCTTTTCCAGATGGTTAGAGGCCTACCCTCTAAAGGATAATACTGCCTTGTCTACTGCCAAGGTTTTGCTCAAAGAATTTTTCCCTAGGTATGGAATGCCACGGATTGTATGGTCTGACAATGGAAGTGAGTTTGTGGGTCAGATAATGAAGAAAGTGTGTGCGGGCTTGGGCATCAAGCAGAAATTTCATGCTGCGAATCACCCACAGTCAGCGGGTTTGGTTGAGGGTTATAATGGGACATTGAAGCTTAAGTTAGCGAAAGTGCAAGCAAGCACTGGCCTTACATGGCCCGATGCTTTGCCGTTGGCTCTTATGTCGACAAGGACAACAGTGCATTCTCGTGTGGGACTTAGCCCATATGAGATTGTGTTTGGGCGTCCTGCCAATGTTTGGGGTGTCCCTAGACCGAAGGAATATAGCGACATCGAACATCCTATGCTAATTGACTACTTGCACGATTTGACTATTGAACTACGTGTCCTTCATCAACAGGTCCACAACCAGCTCCCATCAGCATCTGTGGACCCAGGCCATACCCTCAATCCAGGACAATGGGTGCTCGTGCGTAACTTCCAACGAACAAAGAACCTACAGCCTCGTTGGACTGGTCCTCACCAAATTCTTTTGGCTACTCGGACTGCTGTTAAGGTGTTTGGAAAAAAGAATTGGGTGCACGCTGCCCATACGAAGCGCGTACCCCTGCCTTTGCCGTACGACACTTGGGTTAGAGAGGGTGTGGGAGATTTTGAAGGAGAACGTGTCCCTAGGTTTGTCCCTTTTAGTGACGCACAGCTTGAATGGACTCAATCTGAACTGGAAAATGACAATGTGTTGCAAGAAGCTGTTCCTCCACGTTTGAGATTGGACACTACCGAACCTGAACTTTTGTTTACGGACTAAACTGTGCCGACTAAATTACGTTACAACCTCCGATCTCGGAATAAATAAAGAAACTTTGAACATTATTTTTTTCCACACTGAGATAAAAAAGAGACAATTTCTTCAAGTATTTTTTATTTGACTTTTGTTTTTCTTTCTCTCTTGCTTTTTCTGAAATTGTATTATGGTTTTCTGTTAAATTTTTGATTGGTTACCATTTGCCAGTTGCAGGGTCACGTAGGAGTACCAACGGTTCAGTTTGTGACCTGAGTAGTGGCAATAGGTCTGCAGGACTTGCGGTGTCCCTACGACCGGCTAATAATCACAGCTGAAGTACTCTGTCAAGATTGCGTGAGCAACATTAGAAAATTAAGATTGTATTGAGGAATGACGATAAAAGGCAAGAGATGAAAAACCGATATTATAGAATGTTGTTCTCCAAGTGTGGTATAGCTTTATCTATTTTAATACTTTTATGTATTCTATTAGCTACTATATTCTGGTTTGTTCCTTCTACAAAATTGACGTCTGCACCAACTTCTCAACCTATGCTTTCCTTTACAACTGTTTCTTCGCACCAATTTCATACTTTGCCTGAACACGAACAGATAAGGAGATCAGAGTTTGTCAACAATTCGTTTATTCAGCTGTTGCATCAGCATCAGTTATTAGTCAATACCACTAATTGTTGGGTGTGTGGTTTTATGCCTCATACAACAGATAGAGTACAAAAGGGGGTGGTGGTGATGGACGGAGCATCTGAATCAATCAAACACTCACACCCAGTAAAAAAATCTGGGTTTAATCCATCACCGTTCTTTAGCCCACTCTGTCACCCCAGTTCAGACATGGCTATATGCAAATCAGTCTGACCCTGTGCCTCATGGGAACAGTCCAGCCCGAACTGCCAAACCATGTCTTCCCTGGACCGGAAACAAGCTTCCGAAGACCGGTTACTGGCATTCCAGCCGTCTTCAGCCCGGCTTGCCTGAATCCAGTGGCAAAGTGAGCAAGGGACTCACGTCTGAGCATACCCTGCCACACTTATGGCGGCCAAAAGCAGTACAAAAGGGGGTGGTGATGGACGGAGCATCTGAATCAATCAAACACTCACACCCAGTCAAAAGATCTGGGTTTAATCCATCACCGTTCTTTAGCCCACTCTGCCACCCCAGTTCAGACATGGCTATATGCAAATCAGTCTGACCCTGTGCCTCATGGGAACAGTCCAGCCCGAACTGCCAAGCCATGTCTTCCCTGGACCGGAAACAAGCTTCCGAGGACCGGTTTCTGGCATTCCAGCCGTCTTCAGCCCGGCTTGCCTGAATCCAGTGGCAAAGTGAGCAAGGGACTCACGTCTGAGCATACCCTGCCACACTTATGGCAGACAAAAGCAGTACAAAAGGGGGTGGTGATGGACGGAGCATCTGAATCAATCAAACACTCACACCCAGTCAAAAGATCTGGGTTTAATCCATCACCGTTCTTTAGCCCACTCTGCCACCCCAGTTCAGACATGGCTATATGCAAATCAGTCTGACCCTGTGCCTCATGGGAACAGTCCAGCCCGAACTGCCAAGCCATGTCTTCCCTGGACAGGAAACAAGCTTCCGAGGACCGGTTTCTGGCATTCCAGCCGTCTTCAGCCCGGCTTGCCTGAATCCAGTGGCAAAGTGAGCAAGGGACTCACATCTGAGCATACCCTGCCACACTTATGGCGGCCAAAAGCAGTACAAAAGGGGGTGGTGATGGACGGAGCATCTGAATCAATCAAACACTCACACCCAGTCAAAGATCTGGGTTTAATCCATCACCGTTCTTTAGCCCACTCTGCCACCCCAGTTCAGATATGGCTATATGCAAATCAGCCTGACCCTGTGCCTCATGGGAACAGTCCAGCCTGAACTGCCAAGCCATGTCTTCCCTGGACCGGAAACAAGCTTCCGAGGACCGGTTTCTGGCATTCCAGCCGTCTTCAGCCCGGCTTGCCTGAATCCAGTGGCAAAGTGAGCAAGGGACTCACGTCTGAGCATACCCTGCCACACTTATGGCGACCAAAAGCAGTACAAAAGGGGGTGGTGATGGACGGAGCATCTGAATCAATCAAACACTCACACCCAGTCAAAAGATCTGGTCCTAATTTGCATATAGCCATGTCTGAACTGGGGTGGCAGAGTGGGCTAAAGAACGGTGATGGATTAAACCCAGATCTTTTGACTGGGTGTGAGTGTTTGATTGATTCAGATGCTCCGTCCATCACCACCCCCTTTTGTACCGCTTTTGGCCACCATAAGTGTGGCAGGGTATGCTCAGACGTGAGTCCCTTGCTCACTTTACCACTGGATTCAAGCAAGCCGGGCTGAAGACGGCTGGAATTCCAGAAACCGGTCCTCGGAAGCTTGTTTCCGGTCCAGGGAAGACATGGCTTGGCAGTTCGGGCAGGACTGTTCCCATGAGGCAGAGGGTCAGACTGATTTGCATATAGCCATGTCTGAACTGGGGTGGCAGAGTGGGCTAAAGAACGGTGATGGATTAAACCCAGATCTTTTGACTGGGTGTGAGTGTTTGATTGATTCAGATGCTCCGTCCATCACCACCCCTTTTCATACAACAGATAGAGGCATGCCATATTTGGTTTTGCCCTTTAGTTTTAATGGTTCTGCATGGGATTTCCAGACTATGCTCATCTATGCCAATGAGGTATATCCTTTACGTTCCATGAAAGACAATCCGAGCAATAGTGCCTTGATAATGGGAATAGCCGATATGATCAGAGATATTGATGCGTACAAGGCTATCCCTAAGGATGAGGTGCTGCATTACATTGGTTGGAATGTGACTGGATACAGTGCTAAGTTGACAGAGAAGGAGAGACGAAAAAGGTCTCCTCCTATTTGGATTGTGCCACATCGAGGTCAATTTTGCTTACAGGGTAATGGTCGGAATCCGAGAGCTCAGTTAGGTAAAAGTGTTTGTGATCACACCTACGTTTATGCATCCAGAACTTCTCCACCGTTTGTGCCAGCTAAAGGTACATATTTTGTTTGTCACGACAGAGCCTACACTTGGTTGCCACCTGATTTTTCAGGAACGTGTTATGTGGCGTTTCTGCTTCCCCTGACATATACTGCCTCCTCAGACTATCATAGAACAAGATATGGTAGAGGTGTCTTCGATCAGGAAGATACTGCTGCACAGGAAGTAGGAGACTTCTTTAAAGGTTTCCTGCCCTTTTGGGGTCCTATGATGAATAGTAGGCATATTCGACAGCTTGTCCGCGTAGTTGAAGCTACCATTAACGAAACAGCTGGAGCGTTGAGTAATGTTACAGCGGAGCTTCAAGCGGACCGCCTTATGACTTTGCAGAACCGTATGGCTTTAGATATTATACTTGCAGATCGAGGAGGAGTATGCAAATTGATCGGATCCAGTTGCTGTATATACATACCAGATAATGCCCCGACAGTGTACCAGGCCATCTCTAGATTGCACAAGATCTCTGAGTCTATTCACGTAGACGAAGGAGATTGGTCATTGACAGGATGAATTTGGGGACTACTGTCCACATGGGGATGGAAGATCTTGACGTTCCTTGGTATGGTTTTGGCTATTCTCTTCTCTTGTTGCCTTTGCATCCAGTGTGGTCCCGCCATTTGTAGTCTTTGTGCTACAATCTGTGTGAGAAGACCCGTCCCGAGAGAAGTGAAGGCTAATAAGATGATGTTACAGCAACACCTTGATGACCTGATGAGGATAGATATAGACCTAGATTCAGATTGACATGAGTTTAGGTTATTGCCTACGTAATGGCAAAAGGAGGGCCTGTGGTTCTGTAATTCTCAAACCTGACTCCATTTTAGTCTTGCCCTCACGTAGGCCTGTGAAGTAGGCCCAACGAACAAGTGGTCTGCCCTTCTGAGTTCGTGCATATATTAACTTGGGTTTTTCTGACTCTGAATGAACTGCAGAGAGAGTAACCCTTTTCACCTGAAACTGACCTATTGCAAAAACCAGTTTCACTAGCTGATCGTTGTCTGAGCTTTCCAATCACCATTCAAGACATTTGTTAACTTTTAAGTTTCTTTACGTTTCTCTTATCTTGCACATTATCTGAAACTACTTTTCTTTACTGTTTCTTCATTTCATAGGTTACGCTTTCAATTAAGGGTTTGTCCGGGCCTTCCAGATTATTATTTAGATATGCCTAAATATTAACTTGTGTGTTGGGACACTGTAAAATGAGCTTTACTATATGATGCTGTGTGATGTCATGTATTTTCTATTGGTTGAATTTTGGGGCAGGGGCGTGCATTTTAAATGTACCTTTTTGTGTATAAATAGGGATGTCTCGCCTTAGTAAAATTGAGCAGTTTCTTGAGTTGTACACTGTGCTGTATTACTGGGATTTCTGCTACTAGCTGCAGCTAATAAATTTGATCTCTGACGCCACCTAGAAGTATTCCGTGTCTCTGTATACCAAGGCAAGGGAATCCAGAGGACTTTGGGCGTGTCCCTGGCGCCGCTGGGTACTTGAAATCCCAGTTCTTCAGGGACTGGTGCTGTAGTGGATTGCTAATATCATTGAGTGGCGGAGGTGCGACAGCAAGGCTCGTGCATACTGCAGGAGTAACAAGCTGTGAGACAGGAGCTTGCACAGGAGGAACGCCCGGCTCCAGTGTTTACTGCTGCACTCGGAAAGAGACAGGTTGGGAAAGTGCGATACCGACATACCCCATAAGTGCGAGGGACTGGAGTAAAATGGGGAAATCTGACACCAGGCAGCCGAAAATAAATTTCGAATCAGCCAAAAAAGCAGCCAGATCCAAGCAAGATGACCAAGAGGCCGAAGTGGAGGACAGAAGTAACGGCGGAGCCACATCGCACAATTCAGATATGCATAATATCCTGCAAGAAATGAGGCAGGGGTTTGCGACTGTGGTGGACAAGGTCAATCGCATGTCATCCAGGATGAACGCCATAGCACACAATCTTGATGCACATGAGGAACGTATCAAAGAGACGGAAAGAAGAATATCTGATAACAATGACACCATGGTTGGCCATACAGCACAACTTGCGCGCATGGATAAAATTCTAAGAACTATAGCGGCTAAGAATGAGGATTTGGAAGCGCGCAGCAGCCGGAACAACATACGAGTGATAGGTATTCCAGAGTCGACCAACACTAGCAAAATGGAGGAATATGTGGAGAAAATGTTGATAGCAACTATTGGGGCTGAGGCATTCTCGTCACAATTTATAATCGAACGGGCCCACAGAACTCTCGGACCGCGACCGACGCCTGGCAATCCTCCAAGACCCATAATTGCACGCTTGCTAAACTATCGGGATCGGGATATGGCCCTCCGTGCGGCAAGAAACAAGCAGTCCATGACCTACGATGGCTATGAATGATCGATCTATCAAGACTTCACACCTATAGTACAGGAGGAACGACGTAAATTTCTTGATGTGAAAAAAAGCTATGTGCGGCACAAATAGACTATGCCCTACTCTATCCAGCGAAATTGAGGGTCATGCACCAAGGAAAACAACGATTCTTCACCAACCCTCACCAAGTGGAAGATTTCCTCCGCACAGTGAAACGTCTGCATCATGGTGGCTACAGCCCTGGAAGTTCTCGGCAAGAATCTCCTGCGAGAGCTGAAGGAGGTCCGCAGTGACTGTAGCATGGGAGCGTATAGAAAACTACACTGGACATGACGAGTAAATATAACCGTAGTAGAGATACATAAATGAGACACTACCAGTTGTGACAGTTGTTCGATGTATTTGAGTTCCAGGCTCACCTCCCCCTGAGTCGGGACCCCGTTGTCACATCAAAGGAGGGTATAAAGGGGGGATGTAACTGTGTAGCCTTCTAGAGATGTCCCCCAGAGGGTATACCCCTATAGCTGAACACAGCATGCACGACACTGGGGTCCTAAAGTTGTTTTTTTTGGCATTGTTGAGGCGAGGGGAGGGGGGGGAAGGCAATAGATACTGGCAAGATTGGGTTGCTTCAGTGGGAGGAGGGGGGAGGGGAGTGGTTTGTGTATGTTTGAGGTGGTTTGAACTAACTGTACAAATTAATAGGCGTAAAGGGTTCTGTTAAGACATTATGGGCAACATCACCATCACGTGGCAGTTGCGAAGGGGTACGGGGCGCCGGGACGGGGGCACACCCCCTGGCGACCGCTAGTTACAGAGCAGGCAATCTTGGGCCAGGTTGGATTACTTTCTTGTGACTAGGGGATTGGCCCCTGCGATAGCTGACGCACGGCACCTTGCTAGGACGTATTCAGTTCATGCACCAGTGCTGATGGCGCTCTCCTCTACTGATTTTAATATACCGTGCAGGCCCTGGAAACTGTATGTACCTATTCTGCTTGACTCGGTCTTCCAGGAGGAACTGCGGGAGGAGATAAGTGAATTCTTTAGAAGGAATAAAGACTCAGTCCAAAGTGTGCAGGTAGTTTGGGAGGCATTTAAGGTGACGATGAGGGGGTACTCTATAGCGAAGGGAGCTGGAGTGCTTAGGGATATACAGTCTACATTACGAACATTGGATATGGACCTTAAAACTTGGAAACTGAACTTTCTGGGAACCCAAGAGGTTCCACGCAGGCTGCCTTTAGAGAGAAACTCACTCTATACATGGAGGAGGCGCAGAGAGAGGCGAGATTCAAGGGTAAATACTGGGTGGCCAGGAATTAGGGGGAGGGAGATAGGCCTGGAAGGATGCTAGCACAGAAAGTGAGGCGACCTCACTGCTTCACTTACATAACAGAGGTGGGAAATTCGAAGGGGGAGGTCTGCCGAGATACTGCCAATATACTCAACACATTTCTGGAGCATTACAGCACACTTTATACCACGACGGGACAGGACAACCTAGAGTTGGATGAATTTCTAGGGGATGTGGCTTTGGGCTGGCTTAGCAACGGACAGAGGGCTTTTTTATGTGCACCATTTGAACTGGATGAGGTGAGAGAGGCCATAATGGGAATGCAATCTGGCAAGGCCATGGGTACAGATGGGATTCCAGTTGAATTCTATAAAACGTACATTGATGTTATGGCTCCCCTTCTTAGGGAAGTGTACGAGGATGCGCTAGAAGTGGGACATCTACCTCCTACTATGAGGGAAGCCCTCCTACTGTCATTGTTGAAACCGGGTAAGGCACCGGAGCTTTGTGACTCGTACAGACCACTATCGCTCCTTAATTCTCCTACCTGGCAGCCAAGACATGGAACTCCCTCCCCATCCACCTCCGGCTGACACGGGACCACCTTTTCTTCAGGAAGCAACTCAAGACCTGGCTCTTCGAGCAGTAGCAGACCCCCCCCCCCAGCGCCTTGAGACCCCTCTGGGTGAGTAGCGCGCTATACAAATGCTATGATTGATTGATTGATTGAATTGCGATGCTAAAATCTTGGCCAAGCTCATCGCAACGAGATTGAGTCTGCTGATGGAAAGCTTAATACTGCCAGACCAGTCGGGCTTTGTGCCTGGGAGAGCCACCTCTCACAATCTGAGAACGCTCTTTGCTATTCTAAACACTGTGTCCCTGGATCTCCCAATGGCCGCAAACTTGTTAGATGCCACTAAGGCATTCAACTCAGTAGAGTGGAGTTACATATTTGGAGTAATGAGGCGAATGGGGTTCCCACCTTTGTGTTATCATGGATTAGACTACTGTATACCATGCCAGTGGCAAAGATTCTTGTCAATGGCCACACATCACAAACGTTCAACATAAAGAGGGAAACTAGGCAGGGGTGCCCGCTGTCCCCTCTAATATTTGCTCTTGCTGTTGAACCGCTTGCTTTTTAGACAACAGTGGTCCCTTTTAGGAGGGATATCAAGGACAGAGGTCATATATTAACTTGCAAGGAATAAGGATGAATATCACACAACAGTCCACAAAGTGGGGCACACGCCTGTACCCTACTTAACACATGTGCAACATACAATAGATAACAAAACTGAAACAAAAGGGCTTATAGGCAAAAGCTTAAGGTTCGTTGCACCGATAATTACAAAATGTCAAGGTTCAACAAAACATAAGATTTGGAATGTATAAGGTGTTTAAAAATGTCGACGGCGTTTCGATCCGTTACCACGTTACATGGATCATCATCAGGACATAGATATTATGCCTAACGATATGAAGGCTCAGATGCCTATTGGGAGGAAAGGAAGGAAAAAACACAATTGGCAGAAATTAGGGGGTTTTGACAAAATTAACAAAAATAACAACAGTTTATAGTAACAGTGAGTTTCACTCCATGCATAGTTGGTGCAAGATCGTGTTTCAATTACAGAATGTCAACACTGTTTGAATATGCCAACTACATCATTTGCTAGTAATAGCAGACATTAACCTCAGGGTGAAGTAATCAGGAGCTCACTTATAATCACGTATTGACAAGTCATGGTTATTCTACATCGAGCGGACAAGAAGCAGCAGTGCATATTACAAGATCAGTGTAGTAAAAAAGGTGGAAGGGTGACGAAGATAAAGAGTGGAAAGTAGCGGCGAAATTACGGCAGTGTCATAACGATAAGGCCCTGCAGTGTTACCAGCACCAAATACTTGTGCCCCTCTATGCAGACGACATTACCTTGTACGTCCGTGAACCGCAACAAAACCTGAACCCGATACTGCGTGAATTCATAGTATTTGGGAGACTACCTGGGGTCCAGATTAACTGGGCGAAGTCAAGTCTCTTTCCGCTCACTGAAGCTACTAGACGCTTCTCGATGGACTACCCCTTGGAGTGGTGTGCAGAAGACTTGAAATATTTGGGGATCAGAATCACAAGGGACAGGGGAGAACTACTGAGAATGAATTATGGGACGACCATGACTCGCATGTCAGATAACATAACGCGGTGGGTGACATTGCCTCTGCCCATGGCTGGCCGTGCGTCATTGATAAAAATGGTGATACTCCCCCAGCTTCTATACCCGGGTACAGATTTCTTTAAAACGCTTAAGTCAGAGCTGATAAGACTCGTCTGGCAGGGAAACAGTCGAGATTACAGTGGGAGATAATGACACAGCCCTACTCAAAGGGAGGGTTCGGGATACCGGATTTTGAGCTCTAATTCGCTGCGGCGCAAGCCCATTTTGCATGGTTTTGGATCAAGCAGCCACGATATATGCCACAGGTGGCAGCGGAGCATTGGCTGGCACACCCCGTTCCTTTCGAAGGAGCGCTATACCTACCTGTGGGGGCCGGTGAGAGACAGCCCAATGCACTTAAGTGCACGGTCACAGCATGGCAGCGTATGGGTCGCACGCTTGGGTTGCCCATGTTATATTCACCATTATTGCCCCTGACATATCACCCTAGCACGCCACTGCTACAGGAGGAAATATTTCATAACTTTAAACGTAAGACCAACATCACTAACTGGGGGGATATGAATTATGAGAACAAGTTTCGTACTATCGATCATATGTTTCCATCGGAGCAGACAACACCTCTTGATGTCTTTTTGTACATTAGGTTACGACAGAGTGTACGATCACTAACTCCGGAGTTCCCAGAGGAGCCACAAGTGTTGGCCCCCCTTCAGCTCATACTGGGAAAGGACACACCCAGAATACTTGTCTCCCAGATCTACACATCATTGCACACACCGAAGGAGCTCCCAGACACCCAGACACGCACTCGCATATAAGATGGGTGGAGGAACTGGGGACTGCCCTGACGGACAACCAATGGGAGGCCTGCTGTTTACAGACAGAGCGAGTCTCTGCGAGCAGTAGACTCCAGATTATACACTATAAGTTTTTACACAGGTTATACTACACCCCGGCTAAGATGTGCAGACACAAGCTTAGGGCAGATGAGAGATGTGATAGATGCCACGCTGTGGGAGCCGATTTTCTACATTTGGCATGGGATTGCCCAGGTGTCAAAGACTATTGGATACAAGTGTTTCGTGCACTGCAAATAATGGTAGATACCCCAGGGGAACCAGACCCTTTGTTGGCCTTAGTATCGTATGTTAAACCTTTAAGAGCAGAACGTCGGAAATTTGTTGCCATGGCGCTTCTAATGGCCAAGAGGAGGGTGGCCTGCAGATGGGGCAGGGGACGGGCGCCTACATTTTAGACATGGCTAGATGACCTGATAACCTGCCAGGAGAAACTTGCTACATATGCGGAATTGTTACCCGTGTCTTCCAGACCCAATGATATACGGGCCCCATTGACATGTTATTTGATTTCCCACCCGAGGGAATAGACTTCACAATGTGCGGGTTATTGCATGGAGGGTTACACTGAGTGGGGTCCCGAGGGGACTGAGATGTGCGGTTGGATAGCGGACTGTACGATAGTGAATATCCTGAACCATGGCAGATTGTGAGGAAAAATGTAACATATTATTATTGGCATACAGTAGAGGATGTGAAATAGTGTAGCGCCCGAGGCGAACGTGGACAGGATGTTTATGTTATTTAAGATAAGTTGGCCCTACATCCTTTAACGCTAGGGTGGTGATCACAGTGATGAGCTGCAAAATCTGTCATGGGTGTTTGATGTTTGCAATATACGTAGTGTAATGATGAACCCAAAAAAGTATTGTAATAGGATGGATGGTGAAATGGTATTTCTATGTAATCTGAAAACAATCAACAGAATTAAAATATATATATATATATATATATATATATTTACTCATCACTAGAAAAGACATTCACTCACCCAAACAACTGTTTCCACTTGCAGTCATAACCTCATATACCTACTAAATCAACTATTTACACATCTTTGGACAGTCACACACCTCCCACCCAACCACACACATATTCACTCTCCCATACAAATACTCACTTAACTAATCAATAACTAATATAGACTTTCACATAGCTACTAACTAACTTATGTAGTAGGTTACACAACAAGGCCCCCCAGCTGTGTGTGTGCCCCTCGTGTGCCCCTCGCTGCTGCTCGCAGTCACGTCCTGCCGTTTTCGCCTGCTTTTGCCGTTTTTGCCTGCTCGTCCTGCTGGCTACTGCCTCACTGTTTGTTTCCCCTGTTGTATTTTGGTAAAGTGTTGTAATTCTGTGCATTGTTCCCGAACTGCCTAGTAGCCCCGCTCCCCGCTTGCCGCCGCCGTTCTTGCGGCCATGCCCCCTTTTAATCCGTGTCCTCCCCGCTCCCGCCTCCCAGCTGCTCCTACCTCCCACTTAGCCTTAAATGGCGACCACACGGACGCGCAGCGGTCACGCGCAGCGGACGCGCCGATTGTGTGCCGAAGACGCGCCAAAGGCAAGCCCGTCTGCGCACGTCCGTGCCTGGACCACGCCCAGCGCCAGAACCCCTGTCCCCCGAAGACACCCGCCCACACGACGGACCTACAACCCCGCCACCCTCAACAAACTCAACGCCGGCCAAACCCCCGCCTGCTACCGAGCCACCCCGAAACGCACCCACGGACCCTTCGCCTGCCAAGCCTGCAAATTCTCCTGCCTCCGGACCTGCACCGCACCCGCCAAGCCGAGCGCCAGCAGCAACCACCTGAAGTGCATCCTGCTCAACACCCGCTCTGTCCACAGACACGCCGTCGAACTCTGGAACCTGCTCGACACCACATCACCAGACGTCGCCTTCCTCACGGAAACCTGGATGAACGCCTCCTCAGCGCCCGACATCGCCATCCCGGACGGATACAAGATCACCCGGAGGGACCGCGTCAACCAGACTGGAGGAGGTATCGCCATCGTACACAAGAACACCATCCGCATCACGACCGACTCCAACGACACCTTCCACGCCGCCGAGCACCTCCACTTCCAGATACACACCGACCCTAAGACTACCCTCAGAGGCACCCTCGTCTACAGACCCCCGGGACCACGCACACAATTCAGCGAAGACATCACAGACTTCATCAGCCCGCACGCCCTCCCCTCCGCGGACTACATCCTCCTAGGGGACCTCAACTTCCACCTGGAGAACAACAAGGACCGCAACACCGTGGCCCTGCTGGACAACCTTGCCAACCTCGGTCTCAAGCAACTGGTCAACACCCCCACCCACTACGCCGGCCACACGCTTGATCCCGTCTTCTCTTCCAGCAAGCACATCACCTTCAGCCACTCCACCGGACTTCACTGGACCGACCACAGCTGCGTCCACTTCAGCTTCAGAAGAACAGCAACCCACCACCACCCGCAACAGGTTCCTCACAGGAGCTGGAGCAAGATCACCACTGAGCAGCTCACCACCTCCCTCAGCCAGAACCCGCCCGCCAGCACAACGGACCCCAACGAAGCAGCCCGCAACTTTACACAGTGGCTGACCGCCTGCGCAGACGACCTCGCGCCACTGAAGAACCCCCCCAGCAGACCCAAAAGCAAGAAAGCCACCTGGTACACCGACAAACTCAGGGACTCCAAGAAGAACTGCCGCACCCTCGAGAAAGCCTGGCTCCTCGACCAGACCACAGACAACATGACCACCCTCAAACAAGCCACCTGCAAGCACCACCAGCTCATCCGCACCACCAAGAAGAAATCACTGAAGGATCGACTGGACAACAACGCCCAAGACAGCAAGGAACTCTTCAACATCGTCAAGGAGTTCTGCAACCCCAGCACCGGCAACAACGACATCACCCCTTCACAAGACCTCTGCGACTCTCTCACCTCGTTCTTCCACCGCAAGATCGCCGACATCCACAACAGCTTCGGCGCACCATCCACGCACCCTACCGTCGAACCAACACCCCCCACCGCCACCCTCCGCACATGGACCACGGTGACCACCGAAGACACAACCCGCACGATGAACACCATCCACTCCGGATCTCCAACCGACCCATGCCCCCACCACGTCTTCAACAAGGCCGACTCCATCATCGCACCCCAACTCCGGGACATCATCAACATCTCCTTCAACACCGCCACCTTCCCGGAGAGCTGGAAGCACGCCGAGCTCAGCGCCCTACTGAAGAAACCAACAGCGGACCCCACCGACCTCAAGAACTTTCGCCCCATCTCGCTCCTCTCTTTTCCTGCCAAAGTCATCGAGAAGACCGTCAACAGACAGCTTGCCGCCTTCCTCGAGACGAACGGGTCCCTTGATCCCTCGCAGTCCGGTTTCCGAGCCAACCACAGCACCGAGACCGCCCTCATCGTAGCCACCGACGACATCAGAACCCTGCTCGACAACGGAGAAACAGCGGCCCTCATCCTCCTGGACCTCTCCGCAGCGTTCGACACTGTCTGCCACCGAACCCTAGTCCAACGCCTCAGCAACACAGGTGTCCAAGAGAAAGCACTGGAATGGATCATCTCGTTCCTCGCCGGAAGAACACAGAGAGTCCGCCTCCCCCCGTTTCGATCCGAGGCCACCGAAGTCATCTGCGGCGTACTGCAATGATCATCACTCAGCCCCACCCTCTTCAACGTCTACATGAGACCCCTCGCAGCCATCGCTCGCCAACACAACCTCAACATTATCTCCTACGCCGACGACACCCAACTGATCCTCTCCCTCACCAGAGATCCCGCCACCGCCAGAACTAGCCTACACGAAGGGATGAAAGACGTCGCCGAGTGGATGAAGAACAGTCGCCTGAAACTGAACTCAGACGAGATGGAAGTCCTCATCCTGGGACCAACGCCCTCTGCCTGGGACGACTCCTGGTGGCCCCCGCCCTGGGCATCACTCCCAAGCCAACAGACCACGCACGCAACCTGGGCTTCATCCTGGACTCCTCCCTCTCGATGACCAGACAAGTCAACGCAGTCTCCTCATCATGCTTCAACACCCTACGCATGCTCCGCAAGATCTTCCGATGGATCCCGACCGAAACCAGGAAGACGGTCACCCAGGCACTCGTCACAAGCCGACTGGACTACGGGAACACCCTCCACGCCGGAACCACAGCCAAGCTACAGAAAAGACTCCAACGCATCCAGAACGCCTCCGCCCGACTCATCCTGGACATCCCCCGTCGCAGCCACATCTCTGGCCACCTGAGGGACCTGCACTGGCTCCCCGTCAGCAAGAGAATCACGTTCAGACTTCTCACCCACGCACACAAGTCCCTCCACGACCTGGGCCCCAAGTACCTCAACGACCGCCTGACCTTCTACACGCCCACCCGCCAGCCACGCTCGACAAACCTCGCCCTCGCTGCTGTACCACGCATCCGAAGAGCCACCGCCGGAGGAAGATCCTTCTCCTACCTGGCGGCCAAGACATGGAACTCCCTCCCCACCCACCTTCGGCTGACCCAGGACCATCTCACCTTCAGGAGACAACTCAAGACCTGGCTGTTCGAGCAATAGCAGACCCCCTTCCCCCAAGCGCCTTGAGACCCTCCGGGTGAGTAGTGCGCTATACAAATGCTATGATTGATTGATTGATAGGGACACAGTGATGCAGATATTCACATAGTTTAATCACTATCCCATATATTTAGTGAGACACTTTAAATTAGTCTCTTAAACAGTCAATCAAACTGCTATTAAATCCTCCATCCAGACACCCATACTTCCACTCATTCTTCAATGCAGATTGCCATATGTATAATACATATTTAAATATTGAACCAAACCACATTCACTGGATGATGTAATCAGTGATATCATCAGTGATGTCATTTGAGATGGCATCAGTGATGTCACTGACCATGTCATGAATGATGTAATATGTGACATCATCAGCAGTGGATTGCGGACGCACGAGTTATAGTTAGTAGAACTAACTATAACGGAGGAATTTGAATGGTTATGTACAAGTGAAATGTCCAGCTAACTATAACTCCCCTGAAACCTACGTTTTTTTCAGTGAAAAAAAATAAATATATATATTATATATATATATATATATATATATATATATATATATATATATATATATATATATATATATATATATATATATATATATATATATATATATATATTACCTACTAGCGGTTGCCAGAAGGTAGTTATAGTTAGGACCTTGTTTCTATTCAAAAAGTGTTTTTTCTTTTCCCAATAACTTTGGCGCCGATTGACAAATCTTCATGAAATTATCAAAACTAGTGGGGCGCTCCGGTCCACTCCTATCTTTAAAATTTCGGGGTGATTCAGCAGGCGGGGGCCGAGAAAAAAGGGGGGTCCCAAAATGTATTTTCTCCATGTTAATTCCCATAGGAAACTTTAGACACGGCTACAGCCCGAACTGCTGAACGCAATTACACCAAATTTGGCAAAAAGGTAGCCCTTGCCCCAGAAAGAAATGTTTTTCTTAAATGGTGGAAATCCGTTCAGTAGTTGCTGAGAAAATAAAAAAATAAAAATATCAATATATAGAGGCGCGGTGGATCCGCGCACGCTGCCGAGCACAAGCTGCATTCTAATTGGCTGTCAACACTTCAGACCAGGAAGTGTTGGCAGCCATCTTCTGCCTCGGTAGAACCGAGCCCCAAGAAAACAGAAAAACAAAGGCGCAAAAAAAATAAAAGGGGGCAGGGTAGAAACACCCTGACCCCCTAGGCCTGCTCAGGGGGTCCCACAAGGACCCCCAGAGCCCAAAAAAGCATTTTTTAAAAAAAGATAATCGGCCGAATTTGCGCTGGGTTCACGAATCCAGCCCCAAAAATAAAATAAAAAACGTGGACTACCGGCGCTTCGTTTAATTAAGCCCCCGGGTGGGCTAGGTCCCAGGAGCAGTAAAGAAATGTGTGGGGGGCCCCAATCCCCCCCACACTGCCCCGGGAATCGCTTGTTTTTATAAAGTTTGGGGGCCTCTAAGGCCCCCCCAAGCCCCGGGGACTCTCATTGATTATACTCGCGGGGGCAGACTGCCCCCTCGCAGCCCCGGGGACCTCCACCCGCTGGGGCCTCCTATTTTTTGTAAACAATTACCTGTGTGTGGGGGGCTTGAGCCCCCCCACACGCCCCTGTGACAGCCACCTCCCCGGGGCACTAATATACAAATTTGTGGGTCCGTTACAGACCCCCGACCCCCGAGGACCACCACCTCCCCGGGGCTGTGCCATAGGTGGGAGGGTGGCCAAGCGGCTCCCCTCCTGGAGCCAGTGATGGCCCTGGGGACCGCCACCCCCAAGGCCGGCTCCTGCAGTGTCCCAGGGTGCCCACCCCCGGGGCACTGCTGTTTGCAATGACAGGGTGGAAGCCTCACGGCTTCCGCCCTGTCATTGCAAACTCTGGTTTGTTTTTTCCAAAAACCAACCCAGATTGCTTTTTTCACACGGGGAGCTGCATGTCAGCAGCTACCCGTGTGGAAAAGCAATGCCGGCTCCCGCAGGAGGCAGGGAGCTGGCGGGACCGTGGGGAATAGGGGACCCCCCACGGACCCCAACGAGAGGCCAGGCCCTGGGGATGGGGTCCACGGGGCCATAAATGGTCTTAGGAGGGAGCCCCCATCCATTAATTTAAATTTTAAAAAAACACTGGCCATGCCCCGGGGGATGGGGTGCCCAGGCCTGAATATGGCCTCGGGAGGGGGGCCACGTGGCCCCCTTCCATTATTAAATAAAAAAAATAGGGGTCAGGCCCTGGGGGATGGGGTCCCCAAGGCCAATAAAATAGAAAAGGAAGGGGGGCCACACAGCTCCCCTTCTTAAAAAACTGTACTCTGCAAACGCGCCCCTTGGTGCATTGTAAGATGGGGAACTAGTTCCCCTTGAATACTGGGGGTTCCTGGGGGCCAACTAGCCCACCAGGAAACTCCAGTATGCGCCAGGGAGCTGCATTACAGAGAGGTGTTTAGAGAGGTGTTTAGAGGCCACGCCCCTTTTTACACCTCTCTGCAACGCAGCTCTGTGGCGCTTACTGGCGGTGCCTGGTGGGCTAGTTGGACCCTAGGGACCTTCAGGATTCCAGGGGACTTTATGCCCCAACTTAAAATGATTCAGAAAAGGGGGTGGTGATGAACAGACTGCCTGAATTAAGCAGACCACTCTTACCCAGTCCAAAGATCAGGGCTTGATCCATCACCGTTTTTTAGCTCACTGCACCATCCCAGCTCAGAACTTGGCTATATGCAAATTAGTCTGTTCCTGTCCCAGTGCATGATGGGAACAGGGCAAACCAAACTACCATGCAAATTCTTGTACTGGGAAGGAAACAAGCTTCCGGGGACCGGTTTCTGCCATTTCAGGCGTCGTCGGCCCGGCTTGCTTGAATCCTGATGGTGCAATGAGCAAGGGACTCACATCTGAGTATACCCTTCCACGCTTATGGTGGACAAAATGATTCAGAAAAGGGGGTGGTGATGAACAGAGTGCCTGAATTAAGCAGACCACTCTTACCCAGTCCAAAGATCAGGGCTTGATCCATCACCGTTTTTTAGCTCACTGCACCATCCCAGCTCAAAACTTGGCTATATGCAAATTAGTCTGTTCCTGTCCCAGTGCATGATGGGAACAGGGCAAACCAAACTACCAAGCCAATTCTTGTACTGGAAAGGAAACAAGCTTCCGGGGACCGGTTTCTGCCATTTCAGGCGTCGTCGGCCCAGCTTGCTTGAATCCTGATGGTGCAATGAGCAAGGGACTCACATCTGAGTATACCCTTCCACGCTTATGGTGGACAAAATGATTCAGAAAAGGGGGTGGTGATGAACAGAGTGCCTGAATTAAGCAGACCACTCTTACCCAGTCCAAAGATCAGGGCTTGATCCATCACCGTTTTTTAGCTCACTGCACCATCCCAGCTCAGAACTTGGCTATATGCAAATTAGTCTGTTCCTGTCCCAGTGCATGATGGGAACAGGGCAAACCAAACTACCAAGCCAATTCTTGTACTGGGAAGGAAACAAGCTTCCGGGGACCGGTTTCTGCCATTTCAGGCGTCGTCGGCCCGGCTTGCTTGAATCCTGATGGTGCAATGAGCAAGGGACTCACATCTGAGTATACCCTTCCACGCTTATGGTGGACAAAATGATTCAGAAAAGGGGGTGGTGATGAACAGAGTGCCTGAATTAAGCAGACCACTCTTACCCAGTCCAAAGATCAGGGCTTGATCCATCACCGTTTTTTAGCTCACTGCACCATCCCAGCTCAGAACTTGGCTATATGCAAATTAGTCTGTTCCTGTCCCAGTGCATGATGGGAACAGGGCAAACCAAACTACCAAGCCAATTCTTGTACTGGGAAGGAAACAAGCTTCCGGGGACCGGTTTCTGCCATTTCAGGCGTCGTCGGCCCGGCTTGCTTGAATCCTGATGGTGCAATGAGCAAGGGACTCACATCTGAGTATACCCTTCCACGCTTATGGTGGACAAAATGATTCAGAAAAGGGGGTGGTGATGAACAGAGTGCCTGAATTAAGCAGACCACTCTTACCCAGTCCAAAGATCAGGGCTTGATCCATCACCGTTTTTTAGCTCACTGCACCATCCCAGCTCAGAACTTGGCTATATGCAAATTAGTCTGTTCCTGTCCCAGTGCATGATGGGAACAGGGCAAACCAAACTACCAAGCCAATTCTTGTACTGGGAAGGAAACAAGCTTCCGGGTACCGGTTTCTGTCATTTCAGGCGTCGTCGGCCCGGCTTGCTTGAATCCTGATGGTGCAATGAGCAAGGGACTCACATCTGAGTATACCCTTCCACGCTTATGGTGGACAAAATGATTCAGAAAAGGGGGTGGTGATGAACAGAGTGCCTGAATTAAGCAGACCACTCTTACCCAGTCCAAAGATCAGGGCTTGATCCATCACCGTTTTTTAGCTCACTGCACCATCCCAGCTCAGAACTTGGCTATATGCAAATTAGTCTGTTCCTGTCCCAGTGCATGATGGGAACAGGGCAAACCAAACTACCAAGCCAATTCTTGTACTGGGAAGGAAACAAGCTTCCGGGGACCGGTTTCTGCCATTTCAGGCGTCGTCGTCCCGGCTTGCTTGAATCCTGATGGTGCAATGAGCAAGGGACTCACATCTGAGTATACCCTTCCACGCTTATGGTGGACAAAATGATTCAGAAAAGGGGGTGGTGATGAACAGAGTGCCTGAATTAAGCAGACCACTCTTACCCAGTCCAAAGATCAGGGCTTGATCCATCACCGTTTTTTAGCTCACTGCACCATCCCAGCTCAGGACTTGGCTATATGCAAATTAGTCTGTTCCTGTCCCAGTGCATGATGGGAACAGGGCAAACCAAACTACCAAGCCAATTCTTGTACTGGGAAGGAAACAAGCTTCCGGGGACCGGTTTCTGCCATTTCAGGCGTCGTCGGCCCGGCTTGCTTGAATCCTGATGGTGCAATGAGCAAGGGACTCACATCTGAGTATACCCTTCCACGCTTATGGTGGACAAAATAATTCAGAAAAGGGGGTGGTGATGAACAGAGTGCCTGAATTAAGCAGACCACTCTTACCCAGTCTAAAGATCAGGGCTTGATCCATCACCGTTTTTTAGCTCACTGCACCATCCCAGCTCAGAACTTGGCTATATGCAAATTAGTCTGTTCCTGTCCCAGTGCATGATGGGAACAGGGCAAACCAAACTACCAAGCCAATTCTTGTACTGGGAAGGAAACAAGCTTCCGGGGACCGGTTTCTGCCATTTCAGGCGTCGTCGGCCCGGCTTGCTTGAATCCTGATGGTGCAATGAGCAAGGGACTCACATCTGAGTATACCCTTCCACGCTTATGGTGGGCAAAATGATTCAGAAAAGGGGGTGGTGATGAACAGAGTGCCTGAATTAAGCAGACCACTCTTACCCAGTCCAAAGATCAGGGCTTGATCCATCACCGTTTTTTAGCTCACTGCACCATCCCAGCTCAGAACTTGGCTATATGCAAATTAGTCTGTTCCTGTCCCAGTGCATGATGGGAACAGGGCAAACCAAACTACCAAGCCAATTCTTGTACTGGGAAGGAAACAAGCTTCCGGGTACCGGTTTCTGTCATTTCAGGCGTCGTCGGCCCGGCTTGCTTGAATCCTGATGGTGCAATGAGCAAGGGACTCACATCTGAGTATACCCTTCCACGCTTATGGTGGACAAAATGATTCAGAAAAGGGGGTGGTGATGAACAGAGTGCCTGAATTAAACAGACCACTCTTACCCAGTCCAAAGATCAGGGCTTGATCCATCACCGTTTTTTAGCTCACTGCACCATCCCAGCTCAGAACTTGGCTATATGCAAATTAGTCTGTTCCTGTCCCAGTGCATGATGGGAACAGGGCAAACCAAACTACCAAGCCAATTCTTGTACTGGGAAGGAAACAAGCTTCCGGGGACCGGTTTCTGCCATTTCAGGCGTCGTCGGCCCGGCTTGCTTGAATCCTGATGGTGCAATGAGCAAGGGACTCACATCTGAGTATACCCTTCCACGCTTATGGTGGACAAAATGATTCAGAAAAGGGGGTGGTGATGAACAGAGTGCCTGAATTAAGCAGACCACTCTTACCCAGTCCAAAGATCAGGGCTTGATCCATCACCGTTTTTTAGCTCACTGCACCATCCCAGCTCAGAACTTGGCTATATGCAAATTAGTCTGTTCCTGTCCCAGTGCATGATGGGAACAGGGCAAACCAAACTACCAAGCCAATTATTGTACTGGGAAGGAAACAAGCTTCCGGGGACCGGTTTCTGCCATTTCAGGCGTCGTCGGCCCGGCTTGCTTGAATCCTGATGGTGCAATGAGCAAGGGACTCACATCTGAGTATACCCTTCCACGCTTATGGTGGACAAAATGATTCAGAAAAGGGGGTGGTGATGAACAGAGTGCCTGAATTAAGCATATCACTCTTACCCAGTCCAAAGATCAGGGCTTGATCCATCACCGTTTTTTAGCTCACTGCACCATCCCAGCTCAGAACTTGGCTATATGCAAATTAGTCTGTTCCTGTCCCAGTGCATGATGGGAACAGGGCAAACCAAACTACCAAGCCAATTCTTGTACTGGGAAGGAAACAAGCTTCCGGGGACCGGTTTCTGCCATTTCAGGCGTCGTCGGCCCGGCTTGCTTGAATCCTGATGGTGCAATGAGCAAGGGACTCACATCTGAGTATACCCTTCCACGCTTATGGTGGACAAAATGATTCAGAAAAGGGGGTGGTGATGAACAGAGTGCCTGAATTAAGCAGACCACTCTTACCCAGTCCAAAGATCAGGGCTTGATCCATCACCGTTTTTTAGCTCACTGCACCATCCCAGCTCAGAACTTGGCTATATGCAAATTAGTCTGTTCCTGTCCCAGTGCATGATGGGAACAGGGCAAACCAAACTACTAAGCCAATTCTTGTACTGGGAAGGAAACAAGCTTCCGGGGACCGGTTTCTGCCATTTCAGGCGTCGTCGGCCCGGCTTGCTTGAATCCTGATGGTGCAATGAGCAAGGGACTCACATCTGAGTATACCCTTCCACGCTTATGGTGGACAAAATGATTCAGAAAAGGGGGTGGTGATGAACAGAGTGCCTGAATTAAGCAGACCACTCTTACCCAGTCCAAAGATCAGGGCTTGGTCCATCACCGTTTTTTAGCTCACTGCACCATCCCAGCTCAGAACTTGGCTATATGCAAATTAGTCTGTTCCTGTCCCAGTGCATGATGGAAACAGGGCAAACCAAACTACCAAGCCAATTCTTGTACTGGGAAGGAAACAAGCTTCCGGGGACCGGTTTCTGCCATTTCAGGCGTCGTCGGCCCGGCTTGCTTGAATCCTGATGGTGCAATGAGCAAGGGACTCACATCTGAGTATACCCTTCCACGCTTATGGTGGACAAAATGATTCAGAAAAGGGGGTGGTGATGAACAGAGTGCCTGAATTAAGCAGACCACTCTTACCCAGTCCAAAGATCAGGGCTTGATCCATCACCGTTTTTTAGCTCACTGCACCATCCCAGCTCAGAACTTGGCTATATGCAAATTAGTCTGTTCCTGTCCCAGTGCATGATGGGAACAGGGCAAACCAAACTACCAAGCCAATTCTTGTACTGGGAAGGAAACAAGCTTCCGGGGACCGGTTTCTGCCATTTCAGGCGTCGTCGGCCCGGCTTGCTTGAATCCTGATGGTGCAATGAGCAAGGGACTCACATCTGAGTATACCCTTCCACGCTTATGGTGGACAAAATGATTCAGAAAAGGGGGTGGTGATGAACAGAGTGCCTGAATTAAGCAGACCACTCTTACCCAGTCCAAAGATCAGGGCTTGATCCATCACCGTTTTTTAGCTCACTGCACCATCCCAGCTCAGAACTTGGCTATATGCAAATTAGTCTGTTCCTGTCCCAGTGCATGATGGGAACAGGGCAAACCAAACTACCAAGTCAATTCTTGTACTGGGAAGGAAACAAGCTTCCGGGGACCGGTTTCTGCCATTTCAGGCGTCGTCGGCCCGGCTTGCTTGAATCCTGATGGTGCAATGAGCAAGGGACTCACATCTGAGTATACCCTTCCACGCTTATGGTGGACAAAATGATTCAGAAAAGGGGGTGGTGATGAACAGAGTGCCTGAATTAGGCAGACCACTCTTACCCAGTCCAAAGATCAGGGCTTGATCCATCACCGTTTTTTAGCTCACTGCACCATCCCAGCTCAGAACTTGGCTATATGCAAATTAGTCTGTTCCTGTCCCAGTGCATGATGGGAACAGGGCAAACCAAACTACCAAGCCAATTCTTGTACTGGGAAGGAAACAAGCTTCCGGGGACCGGTTTCTGCTATTTCAGGCGTCGTCGGCCCGGCTTGCTTGAATCCTGATGGTGCAATGAGCAAGGGACTCACATCTGAGTATACCCTTCCACGCTTATGGTGGACAAAATGATTCAGAAAAGGGGGTGGTGATGAACAGAGTGCCTGAATTAAGCAGACCACTCTTACCCAGTCCAAAGATCAGGGCTTGATCCATCACCGTTTTTTAGCTCACTGCACCATCCCAGCTCAGAACTTGGCTATATGCAAATTAGTCTGTTCCTGTCCCAGTGCATGATGGGAACAGGGCAAACCAAACTACCAAGCCAATTCTTGTACTGGGAAGGAAACAAGCTTCCGGGGACCGGTTTCTGCCATTTCAGGCATCGTCGGCCCGGCTTGCTTGAATCCTGATGGTGCAATGAGCAAGGGACTCACATCTGAGTATACCCTTCCACGCTTATGGTGGACAAAATGATTCAGAAAAGGGGGTGGTGATGAACAGAGTGCCTGAATTAAGCAGACCACTCTTACCCAGTCCAAAGATCAGGGCTTGATCCATCACCGTTTTTTAGCTCACTGCACCATCGCAGCTCAGAACTTGGCTATATGCAAATTAGTCTGTTCCTGTCCCAGTGCATGATGGGAACAGGGCAAACCAAACTACCAAGCCAATTCTTGTACTGGGAAGGAAACAAGCTTCCGGGGACCGGTTTCTGCCATTTCAGGCGTCGTCGGCCCGGCTTGCTTGAATCCTGATGGTGCAATGAGCAAGGGACTCACATCTGAGTATACCCTTCCACGCTTATGGTGGACAAAATGATTCAGAAAAGGGGGTGGTGATGAACAGAGTGCCTGAATTAAGCAGACCACTCTTACCCAGTCCAAAGATCAGGGCTTGATCCATCACCGTTTTTTAGCTCACTGCACCATCCCAGCTCAGAACTTGGCTATATGCAAATTAGTCTGTTCCTGTCACAGTGCATGATGGGAACAGGGCAAACCAAACTACCAAGCCAATTCTTGTACTGGGAAGGAAACAAGCTTCCGGGGACCGGTTTCTGCCATTTCAGGCGTCGTCGGCCTGGCTTGCTTGAATCCTGATGGTGCAATGAGCAAGGGACTCACATCTGAGTATACCCTTCCACGCTTATGGTGGACAAAATGATTCAGAAAAGGGGGTGGTGATGAACAGAGTGCCTGAATTAAGCAGACCACTCTTACCCAGTCCAAAGATCAGGGCTTGATCCATCACCGTTTTTTAGCTCACTGCACCATCCCAGCTCAGAACTTGGCTATATGCAAATTAGTCTGTTCCTGTCCCAGTGCATGATGGGAACAGGGCAAACCAAACTACCAAGCCAATTCTTGTACTGGGAAGGAAACAAGCTTCCGGGGACCGGTTTCTGCCATTTCAGGCGTCGTCGGCCCGGCTTGCTTGAATCCTGATGGTGCAATGAGCAAGGGACTCACATCTGAGTATACCCTTCCACGCTTATGGTGGACAAAATGATTCAGAAAAGGGGGTGGTGATGAACAGAGTGCCTGAATTAAGCAGACCACTCTTACCCAGTCCAAAGATCAGGGCTTGATCCATCACCGTTTTTTAGCTCACTGCACCATCCCAGCTCAGAACTTGGCTATATGCAAATTAGTCTGTTCCTGTCCCAGTGCATGATGGGAACAGGGCGAACCAAACTACCAAGCCAATTCTTGTACTGGGAAGGAAACAAGCTTCCGGGGACCGGTTTCTGCCATTTCAGGCGTCGTCGGCCCGGCTTGCTTGAATCCTGATGGTGCAATGAGCAAGGGACTCACATCTGAGTATACCCTTCCACGCTTATGGTGGACAAAATGATTCAGAAAAGGGGGTGGTGATGAACAGAGTGCCTGAATTAAGCAGACCACTCTTACCCAGTCCAAAGATCAGGGCTTGATCCATCACCGTTTTTTAGCTCACTGCATCATCCCAGCTCAGAACTTGGCTATATGCAAATTAGTCTGTTCCTGTCCCAGTGCATGATGGAAACAGGGCAAACCAAACTACCAAGCCAATTCTTGTACTGGGAAGGAAACAAGCTTCCGGGGACCGGTTTCTGCCATTTCAGGCGTCGTCGGCCCGGCTTGCTTGAATCCTGATGGTGCAATGAGCAAGGGACTCACATCTGAGTATACCCTTCCACGCTTATGGTGGACAAAATGATTCAGAAAAGGGGGTGGTGATGAACAGAGTGCCTGAATTAAGCAGACCACTCTTACCCAGTCCAAAGATCAGGGCTTGATCCATCACCGTTTTTTAGCTCACTGCACCATCCCAGCTCAGAACTTGGCTATATGCAAATTAGTCTGTTCCTGTCCCAGTGCATGATGGGAACAGGGCAAACCAAACTACCAAGCCAATTCTTGTACTGGGAAGGAAACAAGCTTCCGGGGACCGGTTTCTGCCATTTCAGGCGTCGTCGGCCCGGCTTGCTTGAATCCTGATGGTGCAATGAGCAAGGGACTCACATCTGAGTATACCCTTCCACGCTTATGGTGGACAAAATGATTCAGAAAAGGGGGTGGTGATGAACAGAGTGCCTGAATTAAGCAGACCACTCTTACCCAGTCCAAAGATCAGGGCTTGATCCATCACCGTTTTTTAGCTCACTGCACCATCCCAGCTCAGAACTTGGCTATATGCAAATTAGTCTGTTCCTGTCCCAGTGCATGATGGGAACAGGGCAAACCAAACTACCAAGCCAATTCTTGTACTGGGAAGGAAACAAGCTTCCGGGTACCGGTTTCTGTCATTTCAGGCGTCGTCGGCCCGGCTTGCTTGAATCCTGATGGTGCAATGAGCAAGGGACTCACATCTGAGTATACCCTTCCACGCTTATGGTGGACAAAATGATTCAGAAAAGGGGGTGGTGATGAACAGAGTGCCTGAATTAAGCAGACCACTCTTACCCAGTCCAAAGATCAGGGCTTGATCCATCACCGTTTTTTAGCTCACTGCACCATCCCAGCTCAGAACTTGGCTATATGCAAATTAGTCTGTTCCTGTCCCAGTGCATGATGGGAACAGGGCAAACCAAACTACCAAGCCAATTCTTGTACTGGGAAGGAAACAAGCTTCCGGGGACCGGTTTCTGCCATTTCAGGCGTCGTCGTCCCGGCTTGCTTGAATCCTGATGGTGCAATGAGCAAGGGACTCACATCTGAGTATACCCTTCCAC
This sequence comes from Lissotriton helveticus, assembly GCF_964261635.1. Lineage (NCBI taxonomy): Eukaryota > Metazoa > Chordata > Amphibia > Caudata > Salamandridae > Lissotriton > Lissotriton helveticus. The sequence continues at coordinate 1,629,006,203 of NC_136065.1, read as the reverse complement.
GCTTATGGTGGACAAAATGATTCAGAAAAGGGGGTGGTGATGAACAGAGTGCCTGAATTAAGCAGACCACTCTTACCCAGTCCAAAGATCAGGGCTTGATCCATCACCGTTTTTTAGCTCACTGCACCATCCCAGCTCAGGACTTGGCTATATGCAAATTAGTCTGTTCCTGTCCCAGTGCATGATGGGAACAGGGCAAACCAAACTACCAAGCCAATTCTTGTACTGGGAAGGAAACAAGCTTCCGGGGACCGGTTTCTGCCATTTCAGGCGTCGTCGGCCCGGCTTGCTTGAATCCTGATGGTGCAATGAGCAAGGGACTCACATCTGAGTATACCCTTCCACGCTTATGGTGGACAAAATAATTCAGAAAAGGGGGTGGTGATGAACAGAGTGCCTGAATTAAGCAGACCACTCTTACCCAGTCTAAAGATCAGGGCTTGATCCATCACCGTTTTTTAGCTCACTGCACCATCCCAGCTCAGAACTTGGCTATATGCAAATTAGTCTGTTCCTGTCCCAGTGCATGATGGGAACAGGGCAAACCAAACTACCAAGCCAATTCTTGTACTGGGAAGGAAACAAGCTTCCGGGGACCGGTTTCTGCCATTTCAGGCGTCGTCGGCACGGCTTGCTTAAATCCTGATGGTGCAATGAGCAAGGGACTCACATCTGAGTATACCCTTCCACGCTTATGGTGGACAAAATGATTCAGAAAAGGGGGTGGTGATGAACAGAGTGCCTGAATTAAGCAGACCACTCTTACCCAGTCCAAAGATCAGGGCTTGATCCATCACCGTTTTTTAGCTCACTGCACCATCCCAGCTCAGAACTTGGCTATATGCAAATTAGTCTGTTCCTGTCACAGTGCATGATGGGAACAGGGCAAACCAAACTACCAAGCCAATTCTTGTACTGGGAAGGAAACAAGCTTCCGGGTACCGGTTTCTGTCATTTCAGGCGTCGTCGGCCCGGCTTGCTTGAATCCTGATGGTGCAATGAGCAAGGGACTCACATCTGAGTATACCCTTCCACGCTTATGGTGGACAAAATGATTCAGAAAAGGGGGTGGTGATGAACAGAGTGCCTGAATTAAACAGACCACTCTTACCCAGTCCAAAGATCAGGGCTTGATCCATCACCGTTTTTTAGCTCACTGCACCATCCCAGCTCAGAACTTGGCTATATGCAAATTAGTCTGTTCCTGTCCCAGTGCATGATGGGAACAGGGCAAACCAAACTACCAAGCCAATTCTTGTACTGGGAAGGAAACAAGCTTCCGGGGACCGGTTTCTGCCATTTCAGGCGTCGTCGGCCCGGCTTGCTTGAATCCTGATGGTGCAATGAGCAAGGGACTCACATCTGAGTATACCCTTCCACGCTTATGGTGGACAAAATGATTCAGAAAAGGGGGTGGTGATGAACAGAGTGCCTGAATTAAGGAGACCACTCTTACCCAGTCCAAAGATCAGGGCTTGATCCATCACCGTTTTTTAGCTCACTGCACCATCCCAGCTCAGAACTTGGCTATATGCAAATTAGTCTGTTCCTGTCCCAGTGCATGATGGGAACAGGGCAAACCAAACTACCAAGCCAATTCTTGTACTGGGAAGGAAACAAGCTTCCGGGGACCGGTTTCTGCCATTTCAGGCGTCGTCGGCCCGGCTTGCTTGAATCCTGATGGTGCAATGAGCAAGGGACTCACATCTGAGTATACCCTTCCACGCTTATGGTGGACAAAATGATTCAGAAAAGGGGGTGGTGATGAACAGAGTGCCTGAATTAAACAGACCACTCTTACCCAGTCCAAAGATCAGGGCTTGATCCATCACCGTTTTTTAGCTCACTGCACCATCCCAGCTCAGAACTTGGCTATATGCAAATTAGTCTGTTCCTGTCCCAGTGCATGATGGGAACAGGGCAAACCAAACTACCAAGCCAATTCTTGTACTGGGAAGGAAACAAGCTTCCGGGGACCGGTTTCTGCCATTTCAGGCGTCGTCGGCCCGGCTTGCTTGAATCCTGATGGTGCAATGAGCAAGGGACTCACATCTGAGTATACCCTTCCACGCTTATGGTGGGCAAAATGATTCAGAAAAGGGGGTGGTGATGAACAGAGTGCCTGAATTAAGCAGACCACTCTTACCCAGTCCAAAGATCAGGGCTTGATCCATCACCGTTTTTTAGCTCACTGCACCATCCCAGCTCAGAACTTGGCTATATGCAAATTAGTCTGTTCCTGTCCCAGTGCATGATGGGAACAGGGCAAACCAAACTACCAAGCCAATTCTTGTACTGGGAAGGAAACAAGCTTCCGGGTACCGGTTTCTGTCATTTCAGGCGTCGTCGGCCCGGCTTGCTTGAATCCTGATGGTGCAATGAGCAAGGGACTCACATCTGAGTATACCCTTCCACGCTTATGGTGGACAAAATGATTCAGAAAAGGGGGTGGTGATGAACAGAGTGCCTGAATTAAACAGACCACTCTTACCCAGTCCAAAGATCAGGGCTTGATCCATCACCGTTTTTTAGCTCACTGCACCATCCCAGCTCAGAACTTGGCTATATGCAAATTAGTCTGTTCCTGTCCCAGTGCATGATGGGAACAGGGCAAACCAAACTACCAAGCCAATTCTTGTACTGGGAAGGAAACAAGCTTCCGGGGACCGGTTTCTGCCATTTCAGGCGTCGTCGGCCCGGCTTGCTTGAATCCTGATGGTGCAATGAGCAAGGGACTCACATCTGAGTATACCCTTCCACGCTTATGGTGGACAAAATGATTCAGAAAAGGGGGTGGTGATGAACAGAGTGCCTGAATTAAGCAGACCACTCTTACCCAGTCCAAAGATCAGGGCTTGATCCATCACCGTTTTTTAGCTCACTGCACCATCCCAGCTCAGAACTTGGCTATATGCAAATTAGTCTGTTCCTGTCCCAGTGCATGATGGGAACAGGGCAAACCAAACTACTAAGCCAATTCTTGTACTGGGAAGGAAACAAGCTTCCGGGGACCGGTTTCTGCCATTTCAGGCGTCGTCGGCCCGGCTTGCTTGAATCCTGATGGTGCAATGAGCAAGGGACTCACATCTGAGTATACCCTTCCACGCTTATGGTGGACAAAATGATTCAGAAAAGGGGGTGGTGATGAACAGAGTGCCTGAATTAAGCAGACCACTCTTACCCAGTCCAAAGATCAGGGCTTGGTCCATCACCGTTTTTTAGCTCACTGCACCATCCCAGCTCAGAACTTGGCTATATGCAAATTAGTCTGTTCCTGTCCCAGTGCATGATGGAAACAGGGCAAACCAAACTACCAAGCCAATTCTTGTACTGGGAAGGAAACAAGCTTCCGGGGACCGGTTTCTGCCATTTCAGGCGTCGTCGGCCCGGCTTGCTTGAATCCTGATGGTGCAATGAGCAAGGGACTCACATCTGAGTATACCCTTCCACGCTTATGGTGGACAAAATGATTCAGAAAAGGGGGTGGTGATGAACAGAGTGCCTGAATTAAGCAGACCACTCTTACCCAGTCCAAAGATCAGGGCTTGATCCATCACCGTTTTTTAGCTCACTGCACCATCCCAGCTCAGAACTTGGCTATATGCAAATTAGTCTGTTCCTGTCCCAGTGCATGATGGGAACAGGGCAAACCAAACTACCAAGCCAATTCTTGTACTGGGAAGGAAACAAGCTTCCGGGGACCGGTTTCTGCCATTTCAGGCGTCGTCGGCCCGGCTTGCTTGAATCCTGATGGTGCAATGAGCAAGGGACTCACATCTGAGTATACCCTTCCACGCTTATGGTGGACAAAATGATTCAGAAAAGGGGGTGGTGATGAACAGAGTGCCTGAATTAAGCAGACCACTCTTACCCAGTCCAAAGATCAGGGCTTGATCCATCACCGTTTTTTAGCTCACTGCACCATCCCAGCTCAGAACTTGGCTATATGCAAATTAGTCTGTTCCTGTCCCAGTGCATGATGGGAACAGGGCAAACCAAACTACCAAGTCAATTCTTGTACTGGGAAGGAAACAAGCTTCCGGGGACCGGTTTCTGCCATTTCAGGCGTCGTCGGCCCGGCTTGCTTGAATCCTGATGGTGCAATGAGCAAGGGACTCACATCTGAGTATACCCTTCCACGCTTATGGTGGACAAAATGATTCAGAAAAGGGGGTGGTGATGAACAGAGTGCCTGAATTAGGCAGACCACTCTTACCCAGTCCAAAGATCAGGGCTTGATCCATCACCGTTTTTTAGCTCACTGCACCATCCCAGCTCAGAACTTGGCTATATGCAAATTAGTCTGTTCCTGTCCCAGTGCATGATGGGAACAGGGCAAACCAAACTACCAAGCCAATTCTTGTACTGGGAAGGAAACAAGCTTCCGGGGACCGGTTTCTGCTATTTCAGGCGTCGTCGGCCCGGCTTGCTTGAATCCTGATGGTGCAATGAGCAAGGGACTCACATCTGAGTATACCCTTCCACGCTTATGGTGGACAAAATGATTCAGAAAAGGGGGTGGTGATGAACAGAGTGCCTGAATTAAGCAGACCACTCTTACCCAGTCCAAAGATCAGGGCTTGATCCATCACCGTTTTTTAGCTCACTGCACCATCCCAGCTCAGAACTTGGCTATATGCAAATTAGTCTGTTCCTGTCCCAGTGCATGATGGGAACAGGGCAAACCAAACTACCAAGCCAATTCTTGTACTGGGAAGGAAACAAGCTTCCGGGGACCGGTTTCTGCCATTTCAGGCATCGTCGGCCCGGCTTGCTTGAATCCTGATGGTGCAATGAGCAAGGGACTCACATCTGAGTATACCCTTCCACGCTTATGGTGGACAAAATGATTCAGAAAAGGGGGTGGTGATGAACAGAGTGCCTGAATTAAGCAGACCACTCTTACCCAGTCCAAAGATCAGGGCTTGATCCATCACCGTTTTTTAGCTCACTGCACCATCGCAGCTCAGAACTTGGCTATATGCAAATTAGTCTGTTCCTGTCCCAGTGCATGATGGGAACAGGGCAAACCAAACTACCAAGCCAATTCTTGTACTGGGAAGGAAACAAGCTTCCGGGGACCGGTTTCTGCCATTTCAGGCGTCGTCGGCCCGGCTTGCTTGAATCCTGATGGTGCAATGAGCAAGGGACTCACATCTGAGTATACCCTTCCACGCTTATGGTGGACAAAATGATTCAGAAAAGGGGGTGGTGATGAACAGAGTGCCTGAATTAAGCAGACCACTCTTACCCAGTCCAAAGATCAGGGCTTGATCCATCACCGTTTTTTAGCTCACTGCACCATCCCAGCTCAGAACTTGGCTATATGCAAATTAGTCTGTTCCTGTCACAGTGCATGATGGGAACAGGGCAAACCAAACTACCAAGCCAATTCTTGTACTGGGAAGGAAACAAGCTTCCGGGGACCGGTTTCTGCCATTTCAGGCGTCGTCGGCCTGGCTTGCTTGAATCCTGATGGTGCAATGAGCAAGGGACTCACATCTGAGTATACCCTTCCACGCTTATGGTGGACAAAATGATTCAGAAAAGGGGGTGGTGATGAACAGAGTGCCTGAATTAAGCAGACCACTCTTACCCAGTCCAAAGATCAGGGCTTGATCCATCACCGTTTTTTAGCTCACTGCACCATCCCAGCTCAGAACTTGGCTATATGCAAATTAGTCTGTTCCTGTCCCAGTGCATGATGGGAACAGGGCAAACCAAACTACCAAGCCAATTCTTGTACTGGGAAGGAAACAAGCTTCCGGGGACCGGTTTCTGCCATTTCAGGCGTCGTCGGCCCGGCTTGCTTGAATCCTGATGGTGCAATGAGCAAGGGACTCACATCTGAGTATACCCTTCCACGCTTATGGTGGACAAAATGATTCAGAAAAGGGGGTGGTGATGAACAGAGTGCCTGAATTAAGCAGACCACTCTTACCCAGTCCAAAGATCAGGGCTTGATCCATCACCGTTTTTTAGCTCACTGCACCATCCCAGCTCAGAACTTGGCTATATGCAAATTAGTCTGTTCCTGTCCCAGTGCATGATGGGAACAGGGCGAACCAAACTACCAAGCCAATTCTTGTACTGGGAAGGAAACAAGCTTCCGGGGACCGGTTTCTGCCATTTCAGGCGTCGTCGGCCCGGCTTGCTTGAATCCTGATGGTGCAATGAGCAAGGGACTCACATCTGAGTATACCCTTCCACGCTTATGGTGGACAAAATGATTCAGAAAAGGGGGTGGTGATGAACAGAGTGCCTGAATTAAGCAGACCACTCTTACCCAGTCCAAAGATCAGGGCTTGATCCATCACCGTTTTTTAGCTCACTGCATCATCCCAGCTCAGAACTTGGCTATATGCAAATTAGTCTGTTCCTGTCCCAGTGCATGATGGAAACAGGGCAAACCAAACTACCAAGCCAATTCTTGTACTGGGAAGGAAACAAGCTTCCGGGGACCGGTTTCTGCCATTTCAGGCGTCGTCGGCCCGGCTTGCTTGAATCCTGATGGTGCAATGAGCAAGGGACTCACATCTGAGTATACCCTTCCACGCTTATGGTGGACAAAATGATTCAGAAAAGGGGGTGGTGATGAACAGAGTGCCTGAATTAAGCAGACCACTCTTACCCAGTCCAAAGATCAGGGCTTGATCCATCACCGTTTTTTAGCTCACTGCACCATCCCAGCTCAGAACTTGGCTATATGCAAATTAGTCTGTTCCTGTCCCAGTGCATGATGGGAACAGGGCAAACCAAACTACCAAGCCAATTCTTGTACTGGGAAGGAAACAAGCTTCCGAGGACCGGTTTCTGCCATTTCAGGCGTCGTCGGCCCGGCTTGCTTGAATCCTGATGGTGCAATGAGCAAGGGACTCACATCTGAGTATACCCTTCCACGCTTATGGTGGACAAAATGATTCAGAAAAGGGGGTGGTGATGAACAGAGTGCCTGAATTAAGCAGACCACTCTTACCCAGTCCAAAGATCAGGGCTTGATCCATCACCGTTTTTTAGCTCACTGCACCATCCCAGCTCAGAACTTGGCTATATGCAAATTAGTCTGTTCCTGTCCCAGTGCATGATGGGAACAGGGAAAACCAAACTACCAAGCCAATTCTTGTACTGGGAAGGAAACAAGCTTCCGGGGACCGGTTTCTGCCATTTCAGGCGTCGTCGGCCCGGCTTGCTTGAATCCTGATGGTGCAATGAGCAAGGGACTCACATCTGAGTATACCCTTCCACGCTTATGGTGGACAAAATGATTCAGAAAAGGGGGTGGTGATGAACAGAGTGCCTGAATTAAGCAGACCACTCTTACCCAGTCCAAAGATCAGGGCTTGATCCATCACCGTTTTTTAGCTCACTGCACCATCCCAGCTCAGAACTTGGCTATATGCAAATTAGTCTGTTCCTGTCCCAGTGCATGATGGGAACAGGGCAAACCAAACTACCAAGCCAATTCTTGTACTGGGAAGGAAACAAGCTTCCGGGGACCGGTTTCTGCCATTTCAGGCGTCGTCGGCCCGGCTTGCTTGAATCCTGATGGTGCAATGAGCAAGGGACTCACATCTGAGTATACCCTTCCACGCTTATGGTGGACAAAATGATTCAGAAAAGGGGGTGGTGATGAACAGAGTGCCCGAATTAAGCAGACCACTCTTACCCAGTCCAAAGATCAGGGCTTGATCCATCACCGTTTTTTAGCTCACTGCACCATCCCAGCTCAGAACTTGGCTATATGCAAATTAGTCTGTTCCTGTCCCAGTGCATGATGGGAACAGGGCAAACCAAACTACCAAGCCAATTCTTGTACTGGGAAGGAAACAAGCTTCCGGGGACCGGTTTCTGCCATTTCAGGCGTCGTCGGCCCGGCTTGCTTGAATCCTGATGGTGCAATGAGCAAGGGACTCACATCTGAGTATACCCTTCCACGCTTATGGTGGACAAAATGATTCAGAAAAGGGGGTGGTGATGAACAGAGTGCCTGAATTAAGCAGACCACTCTTACCCAGTCCAAAGATCAGGGCTTGATCCATCACCGTTTTTTAGCTCACTGCACCATCCCAGCTCAGAACTTGGCTATATGCAAATTAGTCTGTTCCTGTCCCAGTGCATGATGGGAACAGGGCAAACCAAACTACCAAGCCAATTCTTGTACTGGGAAGGAAACAAGCTTCCGGGGACCGGTTTCTGCCATTTCAGGCGTCGTCGGCACGGCTTGCTTAAATCCTGATGGTGCAATGAGCAAGGGACTCACATCTGAGTATACCCTTCCACGCTTATGGTGGACAAAATGATTCAGAAAAGGGGGTGGTGATGAACAGAGTGCCTGAATTAAGCAGACCACTCTTACCCAGTCCAAAGATCAGGGCTTGATCCATCACCGTTTTTTAGCTCACTGCACCATCCCAGCTCAGAACTTGGCTATATGCAAATTAGTCTGTTCCTGTCACAGTGCATGATGGGAACAGGGCAAACCAAACTACCAAGCCAATTCTTGTACTGGGAAGGAAACAAGCTTCCGGGGACCGGTTTCTGCCATTTCAGGCGTCGTCGGCCTGGCTTGCTTGAATCCTGATGGTGCAATGAGCAAGGGACTCACATCTGAGTATACCCTTCCACGCTTATGGTGGACAAAATGATTCAGAAAAGGGGGTGGTGATGAACAGAGTGCCTGAATTAAGCAGACCACTCTTACCCAGTCCAAAGATCAGGGCTTGATCCATCACCGTTTTTTAGCTCACTGCACCATCCCAGCTCAGAACTTGGCTATATGCAAATTAGTCTGTTCCTGTCCCAGTGCATGATGGGAACAGGGCAAACCAAACTACCAAGCCAATTCTTGTACTGGGAAGGAAACAAGCTTCCGGGGACCGGTTTCTGCCATTTCAGGCGTCGTCGGCCCGGCTTGCTTGAATCCTGATGGTGCAATGAGCAAGGGACTCACATCTGAGTATACCCTTCCACGCTTATGGTGGACAAAATGATTCAGAAAAGGGGGTGGTGATGAACAGAGTGCCTGAATTAAGGAGACCACTCTTACCCAGTCCAAAGATCAGGGCTTGATCCATCACCGTTTTTTAGCTCACTGCACCATCCCAGCTCAGAACTTGGCTATATGCAAATTAGTCTGTTCCTGTCCCAGTGCATGATGGGAACAGGGCGAACCAAACTACCAAGCCAATTCTTGTACTGGGAAGGAAACAAGCTTCCGGGGACCGGTTTCTGCCATTTCAGGCGTCGTCGGCCCGGCTTGCTTGAATCCTGATGGTGCAATGAGCAAGGGACTCACATCTGAGTATACCCTTCCACGCTTATGGTGGACAAAATGATTCAGAAAAGGGGGTGGTGATGAACAGAGTGCCTGAATTAAGCAGACCACTCTTACCCAGTCCAAAGATCAGGGCTTGATCCATCACCGTTTTTTAGCTCACTGCATCATCCCAGCTCAGAACTTGGCTATATGCAAATTAGTCTGTTCCTGTCCCAGTGCATGATGGAAACAGGGCAAACCAAACTACCAAGCCAATTCTTGTACTGGGAAGGAAACAAGCTTCCGGGGACCGGTTTCTGCCATTTCAGGCGTCGTCGGCCCGGCTTGCTTGAATCCTGATGGTGCAATGAGCAAGGGACTCACATCTGAGTATACCCTTCCACGCTTATGGTGGACAAAATGATTCAGAAAAGGGGGTGGTGATGAACAGAGTGCCTGAATTAAGCAGACCACTCTTACCCAGTCCAAAGATCAGGGCTTGATGGATGTATGATGTTACAACGCATACTTTTACAACGCATACCGTTACAACGCATTTTTTACAACGCAAAAACTTTTACAACGCATACCATTACAACGCATGTTTTTACAACGCAAGTACTTTTACAACGCATGCCATTACAATGTAAGTATTGGTAAGTATTTATTATATTTTTTTTAAATTAATTGTAATTAATATAATTTAATTTAATTTAATTTATTTAATTTAATTTTTTTACCCTGTACCCCTGTATCCCCAAAACCCAAATTAACCCAGAAACCTAAAAATACCCCTGTACCCCAAAAACCCAAAACTGTCCCTGAACCCAAAAAATACCCCTGTATCCCATAAACCCAAAACTGTCCCTGAACCCTAAAAATACCCCTGTACCCAAAAACTGAAAACTAACCCTGAACCCTAAAAATACCCCTTTACCCAAAAACTGAAAACTGACCCTGAACCCTAAAAATACCCCTTTACCCAAAAACTGAAAACTGACCCTAAACCCTAAAAATACCCCTTTACCCAAAAACTGAAAACTGACCCTGAACCCTAAAAATACCCCTTTACCCAAAAACTGAAAACTGACCCTAAACCCTAAAAATACCCCTTTACCCAAAAACTGAAAACTGACCCTGAACCCTAAAAATACCCCTTTACCCAAAAACTGAAAACTGACCCTGAACCCTAAAAATACCCCTTTACCCAAAAACTGAAAACTGACCCTGAACCCTAAAAATACCCCTTTACCCAAAAACTGAAAACTGACCCTAAACCCTAAAAATACCCCTTTACCCAAAAACTGAAAACTGACCCTGAACCCTAAAAATACCCCTTTACCCAAAAACTGAAAACTGACCCTAAACCCTAAAAATACCCCTTTACCCAAAAACTGAAAACTGACCCTGAACCCTAAAAATACCCCTTTACCCAAAAACTGAAAACTGTCCCTGAACCCTAAAAATACCCCTTTATCCAAAAACTGAAAACTGACCCTGAACCCTAAAAATACCCCTTTACCCAAAAGCTGAAAACGTAAAAAAAAAACAAACATATAAAATATTAAATACTTACCAATACTTACATTGTAATGGCATGCGTTGTAAAAGTATTTGCGTTGTAAAAACATGCGTTGTAATGGTATGCGTTGTAAAAGTTTTTGCGTTGTAAAAAATGCGTTGTAATGGTAGTGCGTTGTAAAAGTTGCGTTGTAAATGTTGTTACCCGGGCTTGATCCATCACCGTTTTTTAGCTCACTGCACCATCCCAGCTCAGAACTTGGCTATATGCAAATTAGTCTGTTCCTGTCCCAGTGCATGATGGGAACAGGGCAAACCAAACTACCAAGCCAATTCTTGTACTGGGAAGGAAACAAGCTTCCGAGGACCGGTTTCTGCCATTTCAGGCGTCGTCGGCCCGGCTTGCTTGAATCCTGATGGTGCAATGAGCAAGGGACTCACATCTGAGTATACCCTTCCACGCTTATGGTGGACAAAATGATTCAGAAAAGGGGGTGGTGATGAACAGAGTGCCTGAATTAAGCAGACCACTCTTACCCAGTCCAAAGATCAGGGCTTGATCCATCACCGTTTTTTAGCTCACTGCACCATCCCAGCTCAGAACTTGGCTATATGCAAATTAGTCTGTTCCTGTCCCAGTGCATGATGGGAACAGGGCAAACCAAACTACCAAGCCAATTCTTGTACTGGGAAGGAAACAAGCTTCCGGGGACCGGTTTCTGCCATTTCAGGCGTCGTCGGCCCGGCTTGCTTGAATCCTGATGGTGCAATGAGCAAGGGACTCACATCTGAGTATACCCTTCCACGCTTATGGTGGACAAAATGATTCAGAAAAGGGGGTGGTGATGAACAGAGTGCCTGAATTAAGCAGACCACTCTTACCCAGTCCAAAGATCAGGGCTTGATCCATCACCGTTTTTTAGCTCACTGCACCATCCCAGCTCAGAACTTGGCTATATGCAAATTAGTCTGTTCCTGTCCCAGTGCATGATAGGAACAGGGCAAACCAAACTACCAAGCCAATTCTTGTACTGGGAAGGAAACAAGCTTCCGGGGACCGGTTTCTGCCATTTCAGGCGTCGTCGGCCCGGCTTGCTTGAATCCTGATGGTGCAATGAGCAAGGGACTCACATCTGAGTATACCCTTCCACGCTTATGGTGGACAAAATGATTCAGAAAAGGGGGTGGTGATGAACAGAGTGCCTGAATTAAGCAGACCACTCTTACCCAGTCCAAAGATCAGGGCTTGATCCATCACCGTTTTTTAGCTCACTGCACCATCCCAGCTCAGAACTTGGCTATATGCAAATTAGTCTGTTCCTGTCCCAGTGCATGATGGGAACAGGGCAAACCAAACTACCAAGCCAATTCTTGTACTGGGAAGGAAACAAGCTTCCGGGGACCGGTTTCTGCCATTTCAGGCGTCGTCGGCCCGGCTTGCTTGAATCCTGATGGTGCAATGAGCAAGGGACTCACATCTGAGTATACCCTTCCACGCTTATGGTGGACAAAATGATTCAGAAAAGGGGGTGGTGATGAACAGAGTGCCTGAATTAAGCAGACCACTCTTACCCAGTCCAAAGATCAGGGATTGATCCATCACCGTTTTTTAGCTCACTGCACCATCCCAGCTCAGAACTTGGCTATATGCAAATTAGTCTGTTCCTGTCCCAGTGCATGATGGGAACAGGGCAAACCAAACTACCAAGCCAATTCTTGTACTGGGAAGGAAACAAGCTTCCGGGGACCGGTTTCTGCCATTTCAGGCGTCGTCGGCCCGGCTTGCTTGAATCCTGATGGTGCAATGAGCAAGGGACTCACATCTGAGTATACCCTTCCACGCTTATGGTGGACAAAATGATTCAGAAAAGGGGGTGGTGATGAACAGAGTGCCTGAATTAAGCAGACCACTCTTACCCAGTCCAAAGATCAGGGCTTGATCCATCACCGTTTTTTAGCTCACTGCACCATCCCAGCTCAGAACTTGGCTATATGCAAATTAGTCTGTTCCTGTCCCAGTGCATGATGGGAACAGGGCAAACCAAACTACCAAGCCAATTCTTGTACTGGGAAGGAAACAAGCTTCCGGGGACCGGTTTCTGCCATTTCAGGCGTCGTCGGCCCGGCTTGCTTGAATCCTGATGGTGCAATGAGCAAGGGACTCACATCTGAGTATACCCTTCCACGCTTATGGTGGACAAAATGATTCAGAAAAGGGGGTGGTGATGAACAGAGTGCCTGAATTAAGCAGACCACTCTTACCCAGTCCAAAGATCAGGGCTTGATCCATCACCGTTTTTTAGCTCACTGCACCATCCCAGCTCAGAACTTGGCTATATGCAAATTAGTCTGTTCCTGTCCCAGTGCATGATGGGAACAGGGCAAACCAAACTACCAAGCCAATTCTTGTACTGGGAAGGAAACAAGCTTCCGGGGACCGGTTTCTGCCATTTCAGGCAGGGGCAGGTCTCTCACAAGACTAATACACCCATTGTACTTTGAACTATTTGGAAGTGAGAAGCGCATCCACTGGGATTCACGGCAGCGCACTACAGCATCCAGAAGCCCCTGAGGCCACGCCCACCATGGCGGGTGTTGTTACTTATTGGGTGTGCGCGTAGCAGCGAGGTTCATCTTCCAGTTCCTATGCCACTGAAGAAAGGAGTATCATCCTGAAACGCGTCTGGCGAAATGAATTGGGACAGTTTCTTGCAGTGGGTCCTGCTGGCGGGATGCCGAACTAACGAATAAAGAGGTGTTGGCAATTATTGGAATCTGTATGGCTTCACTCAAATTGGTGTCCCTGCAAGCTTTGGATGTTAGACGGTCGACACGGTCGTCGAGTGAAGCCAGCCGCTTGTTAGCGGACCTGCAGCGGCATCAAACTGGTGCAGCTCGAGTCAGGACAGAGGCAGCAAGAGCCTAAGCAGGAGGCTTGAACTGTATTGCATTTTCGACATCCACGAAGCGGGGCAGGTCCCTCACAAGACTAATACACCCATTGTACTTTGAACTATTTGGAAGTGAGAAGCGCATCCACTGGGATTCACGGCAGCGCACTGCAGCATCCAGAAGCCCCTGAGGCCACGCCCACCATGGCGGGTGTTGTTACTTATTGGGTGTGCGCGTAGCAGCGAGGTTCATCTTCCAGTTCCTATGCCACTGAAGAAAGGAGTATCATCCTGAAACGCGTCTGGCGAAATGAATTGGGACAGTTTCTTGTAGTGGGTCCTGCTGGCGGGATGCCGAACTAACGAATAAAGAGGTGTTGGCAATTATTGGAATCTGTATGGCTTCACTCAAATTGGTGTCCCTGCAAGCTTTGGATATATATATATATATACAGACACACGCACATATGTAGATCTATATATATTCACTGAAAAAACAAAGGTTACAGGGACGTTGTAGTTAGGCTCAAATTTCAGTTGTACAAAACCAGTGATATTCAGCTGTTACAGTTACCTGAGCTAACTATAACTTGTGCCCCTGCAATGCACTGCTTATGACCTCAAATATTATATCACTCATGACATGGTCAGTGACATCACTCGTGACATCACTAATGGCATCACTGATGACATCATCCATAGACCCATTCACACATCAACTCACACATCTACTCATGCACCTACTCACACACCCATACAGCCGCTCACAAACCCACTCACTTATCTAGAGAGCCACTCACACACCCATTCACTCACCCATACAACCACTCTTACCCATACACCTACTCATTCAACCACTCACTCACCCACCCATATAGTCACTCACACTGCCACTCACTCACCCATACAGCTACTCACACATCCACTTGTTCACCTATACAGCCACTAACACCCCCACTCACTTACCCATATAGTCTGGCCTCAAATTCGTTCCTAGCAAATTAAATGACTTTGCCAAACTATCACCCAATGACAGGGCATGGCAAGGCAACTCCAAGTAAAAAAACACGTGCTGCAACCACATATAACAGGAGCACACACATACTACAGGCTAAGCAGCAGCCGCCCTCGAGAGATACATAATATCTCTGTCACTTTCTCGCTCCCCACTCTCATGAGACCAGCCACTTCCAGAGAACACGCGATGCCTGAAACATCCCGGGCGGGATCTCTCACTGCGCTCCTGTGTAGATGTGTCGAGTTTCCAGGTCAGTGCACGAGACAAGCTCGCATCAGAGTGCACAGTCCTCCTTCCGGTTGACTGTCTTTTCCCTCAAGCACTGGGGACAGATGGCAGCTAGCGTGCCTTTCAAGCAGGCAGCCATGCGCACACCTTTTCTTGGCACAACAGCAGCTCCTGAAGGCATGTGCCTACCCCTCTTAAAAGTAGCCATCCACCGGGTCTATCCAAGAAGTCAGCTAATGGATTTCGCTACAACACGTAAAGTCCGCACGCACTACAAACATCAAGTTTCCCTCCAGCAAGAGCACTGAATAGAACATTTAAAAATGTACACTGGTCGTTACTCTTCCCACCTTTTCACACTAGGTATACCTATCACATTGGAAGCTCTGGCTATACATTTGTAAATAGGATGTCCACTCTTTTCAGCATGCCACTATATCATTATACTATCCCATAACCAGGGCTACTGTATTATGCCGCACAGGAGGGCCATATTATGTGGCAGAAGTGACTAAATTATGCGGCAGGAAAAGGCAAATTATACGGCATGATGTGGCACATTTTCTGATAGCATTAATTCCTTATTTTGTCATTTTTACACAGGTAAGCACCGTCTGGGCAGAGGTTTCACCTCCCTAATACCAGTTTATGCCTATATACAAAATAAGTAGCAGAAAGGGGCGCCCTCATCTATGGCAATGGCCTTTCCCTGCGCAGCAACGTGTGTAGCTTTGCTTTTAGCAATCTTTGAGGAGTTTCAGCTACAAACCCTTTTTTTGTTAAAATCTGCAGATTAGCTACCAGATGAAGGATTATGTGACAAATGCGGCAAATCGATAATTGTGCTGAAAACGACACGGCTGCAAAATTGCATACTTTCAGTGGCCCTGCAAATAAGATACCTTATAAATGACAGACAAACCCCCTGAAAATCCTGTCTCTTAATGCCAAGGGATTTCATCATCAAATATCTAAACGAGAAACGTATGCAAAATGCATAATATAAACGATATCTGGTGATTATTCAACCCAATGGGATCTGATTACACTTGTTTTCAATTCCTCATAACTTTCCAGTTCAGTAAACTCTAAAACAGAACTTTATATCCGATCATGCATGCATCTCCATCGAATTAAAATAAACCATGCGCCTGTCAGAACAAGATATGGTGGATAAATAAAGAGATCTTAATTCATCCTGTAGCAAAGCAGCAAGTCTTAAACTCTACCATGAACTGCTTCAATGATAGCCAACATGATAACCTTAACACAGAACTTACTTGGGAAGCAATGAAGGTGACAATTCGGGGGAAAATGATTAGAATAATAACCCCAAAAAGAAATCAAAAAATGAAATCCATCGAACACACTTTAGCTCACACAAAAGGATTGGACACACTCAGTAAAATAAAATCTTTAAAATGCTAATGAAATAAAATAAAGTGATAGAGCACACTTATGGTCCATAAAGTTCAAAGGGAAAAAAACATTGTAAAAATAGCAGGGCTGGTCGAATGATATCCAACCAGCTTAAGTTCAGTGAAAAAAATGCATCACTACTGGAATCAAAGACATGATAGGTCAGAAAAACAGACACAAAAGAGATTTTGGCGTGCTCTCATAAATTTTACACCAGACTATATGACTCTAATGATCACTCATCCTTTGAGTAATTGATAGGTTAACCCTATCTACCATTGATGACTCAATGAAAATTGAATTTAACAAACATTAATAAAACAGAGATCACTGTAGAGATTACCTCTGTAAAAACAAGGAAGGCTCCTGGTCCTGATGGGGTACCAGTAACCTTTTATAAACCATGCCACAATTAATTAATAGTCCATCTAAAATCATTATTCAATTGCTTTGCCAAAACTGGATTAATTAAGTGCTCAGCAGCTGAAGTTCCAATATTAGTTACAAATGGTAATAGCCTATCAAAAAAAAAGAACTACAGACCAATCTGATTAAATATTGTAGATTGTAAAATCTATGCTAAAATCCTATCCAAGAGATTGGAAAAAGTTTTGAGAAGGAGAGGAAAGCGAGCGACAACTGTTTGCACATGTATTGGTAAAAGCGAAATTCCTAGATTCCCTGACCATGGTGATTGGCGCTGGATGGAGAAAAAGCCTTCAATAACGTCTTTGGACCTTCCTGCTTTCATTGCTCTGAAACCACGCCCTGCGCCACCCATGTGAACAAATGGTGTTTGCCTTATACGCCCAACCTAAAGCCCCATTAGAATCAATGGGCTCTTATCAGACACATTCAATTATCTCAAGACACTAGACAGGACTAGCGGTTATCCCCCACCTTCTATTCCTACCTGCGAAAGAACCCCTACGCATTGATATTCACTCAAATCCCAAAATCACAGGCATTACATTCTCCTCTAGAAGTCAGAAGCTCACCGCATATGCAGATGATATTCTGATTTTTTTCAGAAGAAGTGGAAATGGCCATACCAGAATTCCTCAAAACAAATAATAGTTATGCAGACATTTCATGATACACCCTAAGTCATGAAAAAACAGGGGTCTTTCCCTAAACAACCTGTACTAGGCTGCAGTACTAAGGAACACAAACCTAAACTAGCAAGACATTTACATTATGTATCTCACTATCTAGCTTTCCAGGACTTTAGAAGACTCCACGACCTACAATGTAAACACACTCCATACAAGAATAAAATCAGTGACTGAAGCTTGGACAACTACATTTATAACAGTGTAGGGGAGACTGAAGACCATCAAAATGTTGGTGGTCCCATAAATAAACTTCATCGCCTGCATGTACCCTCTACAACAGGTCCATAAGCGTTTTGAAATCACTTGTTCAACTTGTATCTGATTTTATCTGGAAAGGCAAAGAAAATATTTCTCCAAAATCTCAAAATAAATCATAAGGTGGGGTCACTTTACCCAATTTCCATAAATATCAAATGTCATTGTTAGAAAGACAGAAGATAATGGCTCTCATTAGGCGAAATACCCCGAGTTTTATACTATTTTCACAACACAAAACTTCAAAATAACAAACATCTACAACACAGTGAGGGACACCATCTGTGCCCTAAAATATCTTGTCAAAAAAATAAATAATAAAATCCATAATTCTAATTTGATGACCATATGGAACATCCAAACATTAAAATCAATACAATAATGCTCTTCCGAAAGTGTTGGTGGAAAAAGGATTCATTTATATGTATATAAACAACTTATGGTCACCCACAAACCCTTTATCTTTTGCTATACCGTAAGATAGAAGTTTCTTACCATACATTGACTTTTAAACATTCCTTAAACTTAAAGCAGTACTTACAAAGTGAATGCTTTAAACTGACATACCCCTCTTTATTGCACAAGGTATTGGTAAGTGGCCACACAGCAGACAGAAATCGTTAAACTAATCACAAATACTAAACCTAAAATCATAACTAAAACAGAATTTAAATGGAACAAGGTCAGAGCAAAACAGAACCCTTTTTTCAGCACTGCCAGATAAATATTCGGAAATCAATACTGCTAAGATTGCCCCATCCTTATCCCAATGTACATTTTAGCTAATGCACACCTCTTTCTGGATTCCTAGTAAACTGTTCAATTTGGATCTGATCACTAGGAAACATTATTGGAATTGAAATGAAGCAAATGGAGATACAGAACACATTCTTTCATTGTATAATAACATTGGGGGTGATTACGATGGCGGAGGGGCTGCCACCGCCAGCCATGCGGGGGCGGGCCCTCCGCCATCAGACAGCAACCTTGCCCCGTCAATAAGGATCGCGAGGGGAATCGGACCGCGACCGTGGTGGGCGCAACAACTGCCTGCCACGGATCTGCTACAGGCAATCGTTCCGATTGCCTGGCGGATCGGTCTGCAGCTGTAAAATGGTGGCGGTGCCTAGCAGGCACCGTCCGCCAAATTACGATGTTGGCCACAGCCAGCCTTTCCATGTCAGTTAAACCGCCATGGAAAGGCTGATGGGGATTGGTTTTGGGGGCCCATTGCAGGCCCCCCTTGTGTTGGGGGGAGGTGGTGGTGCACTGGGAATTACCCATGGTACCCCCTATATTTCCCTGCACTAAGTAACAGGCACCGTGTGGTGCCTGCCACATAGTGCAGTGAAAATGCACGGCATGCCAGCAGCACGCGCCGCAATGTTAAAGTGCCTGGATGCGACCGCCATGGTGGCGGTCGCATCTTATTGAGGAGTGCGGGACCGCCACCTTACAGGCGGGCGGTCCCTGGCACCTCTACGATGGCGGGTGGACTCTAGTCTGCCCGCCATCGTAATCACCCCCATTGTTTTAATGCATATCTTAATTTGATATTGTTTGTTTGAATTTTAAACGTGTTTATATAATTTTAAATATTTGTTAAAATAATTTGTTTTTTCGTTTACAGTGTTGGGTATTGTAGGAGATTATAGTGGGAAGTGTATTTATAAATATATATAATTTTCAATAAATATTTGACTTTTTTTTGTTGTTTTAATTGTTTAATATTTAATTTTATTATTATTCAGGTTGCGGGCATTTTGGGCTGTGGGGTGTGTGGAGGGATGGGTGGATTTAAGGTTTTCAAGAATTGGTTGTTTTGTTTTTCCAAACCTTGTTTTTATTTTTTTCCCTACAAAACATTATTCTGTTCAGTGTCCTTTGAAAAAAAAGTTGTTCTCCACAGAATTACTGCCATTCTTGTAGTTACTGCTCGTTTTAATTCTCTCTCTCGTCATCTCTAGGATCTTCGTGGTCACGCCACTGACATCCCTCGAGAAATTGAAAAGAGTTGCCCGGGTAAGTAAATGTTTTATTAGATATGTTGTTCTCCTGTCTGCCTCTATCCAAAAGTCTTCTGCCCTATTTACCTAATTTCCATATTCTTGTGAGTTCAACTTAGGTTCTGGAGGTGTGGCTATCCAGAGGCTGGGGCAACCAGGTGGGCAACTTCTAAAGTAGCCTCCTGGGTGCATGCCACATCACCCTCGACACAAGATTTGTGCCAGGGGTGTGGAGGCACGTGTTTGATAGCAAACATGAAATAATTAGGGAATAACATAATGGAGCTGCCAACCTCGGGTTTGCAAGGGTGCCAGCTTATATTATTCTTTGGACTATCACATCTAGCATCCTTTATTGGTAAAGGGAACTATAGGGTCATATTAGCTTGCACTTGCATGTTCACAACTTTAATATATTGAACCCTGCCTCCTCGGTTTTATGATTCCTTCCTTAGGGATGACTGGCAGGGCCGGACTGGCTACCGGGCAGTTAGGAATTCTGCTGAGCTGAGGGGTGATTTCGTTAATGGGGACCTGCGTGAGCTAAACGAAATTAGTTTTGCTTTCAGTATTTCGCAGCACACGCAGGTCTCCATGGACGAAATCAGCCTCCACTGCAGTAAAATCAGGTAGCAGCTCGGCAGCATTCCTAACTGCCCGGTAGCCAGTCCGGCCCTGATGACTGGCATATATCAAAGATAGTGCATTGATTTTGCCACTCATGGTGAGGGTAAAGTCGAGTTCGAACAATTTGCCCTTCTCCTGCAGTCTTCAATAGCAGGCCTGCATTCAGTAGTTTATTTGGGTCACTCAGGTTGGTGCTAATAGTGCTGCAAGCCATGGGGACCACTTAACCACCCATGCCTTGGGTACCACCGGTACCATATCATAGGGTCTTATGAGGGGGATAAAGTCCTTGTCGATTGGGATTGTCAATTTATACACAACAATTTTAGGGAGCGAGCACTGGCACTTGGGCCTGGGCAGGAAGCTCCAGTGCACTATCAGAGTCATAACCATTGGAGCAAAAAAGGAGCCACATAAAAGCTTGGCTTGTAATGGGATCGAGATTCCAACGGCAGCCTTGTTCAAGCTTTCAGTGGGGCGCACATCAGTATTTGCATTGCTGTTTCGAGGACGCCTCTAGAATTCTATTCAGGAGCATAGTTATGTGTTTGTGTTTTAGAAAACCACTCCCAGAAGTGGAATGTGTGTGGCATTTTTAGTAGTCAGTATTGCTTAATTTGTCAAAATAATTAAATGCAGGGATCCTATGTTTTCCTTAAACCCATCATGGCGCTGCAGAATGCTGAAATTGCCTAATACCAAGGCTGACTACTTTTGATTCCACTTAAAGCCTCTCTTTTCCACCACCCTACACTCCCTGTCTCTCTCACACTCTTGTAGCTTCTTTATCATCTCTGCTTTCTCCCTCCCAGTTCTACTGCTTCCCCATCGTTCTCTCCCCTCTCATCTCTCCCTTTTCTGCCTCTTGATTCCTTCCACATATGGTGTAGGAATAGTGAGAAATGGGTGATTTATTCCTCCCAGATTCTGGAATTGAGGTGGGGATGCATGGGACATAATAGGAGAGGAAACCGGAAGTTAAACAGTGGCAGACACAGCTCGACTCCCTGAAACCATGTCGCACATCATCTAAGTCTCCTCAAGGGCTGTGACTTGAGGAGCAAACTATGTGGGTTTTCTCTCACCTCTTTGTTTTGTTATTTATTTCATTGCAGTCACTGAGGTGTTGAACGTCTTCTAAAATCCTTCTGTTTGTAAAGCCAGAGGAGCCTGCAGAGTAAGGGAAGGCAGGAAATGCCATTTTATGTTAATGTTACTTCTCTCTTGAGAAAAAGACCGATTTTAGGGGAGTCTCAACACCTCAATGAAGTAGCAGTTAGCAACAAGCACTGCAATGTAATAGGTCTCGCATTTGCGAGAGGCTGAGCATTTGGCATTGTAAATGATTGAGCCTTTTATTTATATGTTTTGAAAAGTAGCAAGCGATATGTAAACACGCACTTTGTACTTATAGTCCTTGCTTACACGAAGCAAGGATGGCAGTCAAAAAGGCCAACTTTGCTTCTCCCAAGCAATGGCTATAAGTACAAAGTGCTTGTTTACGCACCACTTGCAGGTTTTGAAAATACAAATAAAAGGCATTGGTATTTACAATGACAATAGTTCAAACTGTGAGATCTATTGCTTTGCAAATGCTTGTTAAATACGATGGACCCTGCCCTACATGCCTACTGGGCATACTTTAGGATGACTAATATGCATTAAAAAGGTTAAGTCTAGGGCTTACAAAGGGTTTATTGTGCCAGGTTGAAATGTCAGTTTAAAAATGCACGAAATGCTGCAGGAGCAGGCCTGAGTCATAGCTACTTTAGTAGGTAAGTACTGCAAGACATGGGTAAAGGTAGTACCACTTTTCTAGGGATTTAAAAGTAATTAAATCTGCCAATTCAGTGTAAGGCAATGCTACCATATTTGAAGGAGAGAGCAATAAGCACTTTAGGAGTGGTTAGCATTGGTAAAGTGTGCACAGTCCTAAAGCCAACAAAAAACGAATTCACCAAAACAGGTGGTATGAGGCAAAGTATTTGGGGAAATACCAGCCCACGGATGTCAGATCTAATTGCCTGTGGCTTTTAATGTTCCACTGCGCACCATGTGATCCATTGCAGGAATACGGACAGTTTTAGCATCCTGCTTTTAAAGCTTTCCTGACAATAAAACGGAAATGTTTGTTAGAATCCTGATGTAGAGAGTGTTGATATAAGGTTCAAGATGCCAAAATGTGTTCATACCTCCTGTCAGGAATTTAAAAACAGATTGCCTTGAGTACACACCTAACGAAGGGAGAGGGACATAAAGATGCAATGGTTTTAGAATTATAACGTGACATGCAGAACTGGTGCAAACTGAAAGGTATTTACTCACTAGTGAAACTGTCACCCGACATCACCAGCCTGGATCAGAAAAACAGTTGATTCCAAATTTGGATTATGTAAATTGCTAAACAAACAAGTGCAGCATTGCTTGCTAGCAAAACATGGTCACGCGTGAAATATGCCTACAGGGTATAGTATGCGCACAACGTGACATTCCCTCCTCCCCAAATTCCGTCACCTTACCGCCCGCTACGCCCAAGAACTCTCAGAATCAAGTATGTTGTCCACGGCATAGCCTTTTTATTTACATCGGACCATTACCAAAGAAAGTATCCTTCTTGGATATATAAGAATTATTCACAGCATCACACTTTAGCTGAATCAACATGTCAATGGCAGTAAGGGAAATAAGCACGACATTACACTTTAATTTTAACTAAGCCATACACTGGAACAACTTGAAAACAGGAGGAAAGGGTTTTTAGTGTATCAACTTGGCCGTACATTTGAACTTTATACGTTAATTTTTTAACTCGGTCGTACACTAGAACTTGGCCGTACATTTGAACTTGGCCGTCTCGGCCATCAATGTTCCACTCTGCTGCGCACATCGTGCCGGCAGGCCCCAACGCGCTACAGCCAACAGTTGCAGTACTTGACATCCAGGGCACCGCATACCGCACCGGCCCACCGTGGTACCTGAACACAGGCAGCAACCCCAATATTGTACTAAGTCCATACGTTGTGGGTTAGGGCAGTAGAGTCCAGGACTACCGGCAGGTCAGTCCCTCCTCCCCGCCGACCCACTGTACACGTGGAATCTACCCCCTCCTGGGGTCCATCGAAGGCTGCCCCTCCATTGTTGTGCATCCCTGTTTGTTGTTAACTGTTAGTGCTCCGCCTCCGAGCAGCCTTGCTCTTCTGCCGGGTGGGTAAGTGGTCAACGATGCTACAGTGGCCAGGCTGTGGTCCGAGGGGACAAAGAGAATGAAACCCCCCAGGGCACAGCCTTAAATACCCGCTAAGTTTCGCTTCTGCTAGCTTCATTTCTCCGTGCCTCACGATGACACCACTTCCAGCAGCCAACCCCTTCCTTGTCCAGGGGCCCCCGGAGGAAGCTCTGCCCCGTGGCGCTACTAAAGGCGCCCCTCCCCTAGGTGTGGGGCATGGCTGTTCAAAACTGAACGACTATTTCTGTTTCTTCATTTCTCCGTATTATATATATCCACATTTGCCCAGTTTCCTGCCACATATCTGCTCCAAGATCGATGGCAGGCAATTGACATGGCTACACTAAAAGAGACTTTGTTAGTTTCTTCCTCAAATGTTTAAACTAACACCTACCCTGCAGTAAGTCATTTGGAGCTGAAGACTAACGCAAGCACTGGTTTATTTTAAATAATTGCACAGCTTTATTATGACTCAACACTAACAACACTGAAAGAGTCTTAAGTTATGCAGCTGAGAAAACTGAAAACCCTAAGATGGAGGTCATGGTTTCTATGGTTTGTTCAGCTTTATCCATCCTTAACGTGACCATTTCCATCTGTGCCATTTGCAGTCGTGGAGTTAAATTATGAGATCTAAGTAACAAATTACGAGAAGCAAATAATATTTCAGCCTTACTTTTGAATCAAAGCTCTGAAATATTGCGACCGTTTTATTACAATCAAGGAGCGTGAAAATCTCTTAAGCGGAGACAAGGGGCCACAGACCGCAAGTTTAAATTAACAGAAAATATATTTTGCACACAAAAGAGGGAGTGGTAGACTAAACCGAGGTATGTGGCTGACACGCTGTGGTGGGCATGGTTTATCTCGAGCCAGCACACGCAGAGGGAGACACTTTCCTTGAAACTCCAATGCCAGTCTCTGGTGATGCTGAAAAGAACCTACAAATCGTTGGCATGTTGCAAATCACACATTTCTATTCACGCTTTATGTATGCTACAAGACAGCTGCCAGAATTCCCTAAGCACGTAGTGGAAACTGTTATTCAAAATAGAGCTGGATACCAAAGCGACACAGCATGTGTTGGGCCTCTCTGCATACAGGGAGATGCTGCGTTTGTGTGGAAGGCACATCAACAGGCTAAAATAACAAGCATTTGCAATGCAATTGGTCTAATAGTTACGCAAGTTTCAGCTATTGGCATTGTGAATAACAATGCCTTTTATTTATGTTTTTAAAACAAAAACAAAAATAAAAAGCATTATTATTTGCAATGTCAATAGCTCAAACTCGCGTAAATGCGAGACCTATTGCATTGCAAATGCTTGTGTTTGGGGGAGTTCCTTCCCTAAGTCCAGTTGTCAGTATTCTAGCTTAATCAACAGCCATTCTCTCTCCCACACCAAGTGGGGTTTTTCGTGGGGAGGGACAGTGGCTCTGTGGAATTACCTCTCTCTAAAGAGGCGTGTCCAATTTGGAGTCCTCTGTACTCATCCTGGACATCCCCCGCCGCAGCCACATATCCGGACACCTGAGAGATCTGCACTGGCTCCCGGTCAACAAAAGAATCACCTTCCGGCTCCTCACCCACGCACACAAAGCCCTACACAACCAAGGCCCAGGATACCTAAACAGCCGCCTCAACTTCTACGCTCCCAAACGCCAGCTTCGATCGACCAGCCACGCCCTCGCCGCCGTCCCCCGCATCCGAAGAGCCACCACAGGAGGAAGGTCCTTCTCCTACCTGGCCGCCAAGACTTGGAACTCCCTCCCGGCCCACCTCCGCCTGACCCAAGACCACCTCGCCTTCAGGAAGCAGCTCAAGACCTGGCTGTTCGAGCGGTAGCGGACCCCGAGCGCCTGGAGACCCTCCGGGTGAGTAGTGCGCTATATAAATGCTTTGATTGATTGATTGATTGATTGATTTGCTCACCCCAGAGCTTCGTTTTAAAGCAACAGGCTCAGCTTTAGTGGGGGCGTTGCTCTCTGGGAGAATGGCGCATTGGAGTTTTCCTCTGGAAGCCTCCTCTGGGGGCTGCAAAATCTGACCTCACGCCACCCCGGCATTGTAAAGTTTGGTGGCTTAGTTGAGGCTGCAAGAAACATTTATGAGCGATGGATGCCTTAATTGATTAATTATTGGAGTTTGCTCTGGTAGGGCTGCCCCTTGACACCAGAAGTCTGCCCTGTTCGCTCAGCGTCACGCTACATCGCAGGAGTATTGGCACTTGAGTATAGGGTTTTTGGTGTGGGCTTCAAGGGAGTTCCTGGAAAAACGCAAATGGCTTTTCTTTAGGATCCCCTTGGGTAAGTTTGCCTACCTGTGATCAGCAATCTCACTTTCTCTCCTGCAGCGTCACTGCACCACAACAGCCCACAGACATTGAGAAGGAGTCTTGGGGTGTGAAGAATAAAAGTCAAGAAGGCTTCTATCGGCAGTCACAAAAGGAGGGGGACGCGCTAACAACAGCCTAAGAGGGGACAGTTCTGAGAGGTTTTTCAGTGAATCACTGGGATCATGGTCTAAATATGCAATTCCCCCGTACCTTTGTTGACCTGCAAAACCAAAGGAACGGACCTGCAACAGGGTCGGGGGAGCCTGGAGATATGGAAACTGAAGAGGCTGTAAAATTGTGGTCTGATTGGGAGCCCTGGGAATGCGGTAGAAAGCAGGAGGGAGAACAGGGGAAGGGAGGGCACTTCCGAGATGATCTGGAGCCGACGCGGGAGGGAGGGAAAGTGAAAGGGCGCTATGCGCGTGTTCTGCTAAGACGCTGTAATTACACGTGCACATCGCCTGTCCAGGCACGCACACATCTCCTGTCCCCCTTCGCAAGCTAAATCGAATTAAACGTGCACATCGCCTGTCCAGGCATGTGCACATCTCCTGTCCCCCTTTGCAAACTAAATCGACAACAATAGATGTCGCCAAAGCAAGCAGCGCATGCGCTGCGTCGCTAGGTCAGACCTAAAAAACGACTGCTGCAGGGGCTGTGTGTGCTCGAATGGTGGGAGGAGGGCTTATAATGAAGCCGAAAGAGAATCAAAATGGCCAGCGATGGGCCAAAAGCATAAACATACTTGCATCAAGATGCGAGACACTCGCCCGGGAGAGGCTAAGGCAAACTCTCCAGAGGAAACTACCGTGCGGCACTCGCTGGTCAGAGGAGGAAACTCAGGCACACTTACAGGAGGAGACAAGGCACACATGTGAGTCCCTCAGTGAGCAGCAGCAAGGAAAAGTAAACATTTTAAAAAAGAGTTCTTCGGGGGGCGTGGCTAGCAGCCAACGAAAATGGTCACAGCCTGAGAGAGCTCCGCGATCAACGGTGCTCTTCCCACATAACCCTGCAACTAATCCGGCGGCTATCCCAAAGTGTCAGAAAGACCGGGGCACGGATGCTCGGATTTTCAACCAACTGCGAGCAAACGGCAGCGACTGACACCGAGGGGCAGTGCTGAGGCCCAAGAAGAGAAAGTAAGCCGGGGCCTTACGTAACTCGGGCGCTGCCTGCGGTGGGGGGTTGATCAGCCCAACACCCCAGAGATAGTATCGAGCCCTGGAAGCGTGCAAGAATACACAGCTCACAGCGAGACAAGCCCCGCTGTGCACCGCACGGGTCGACGGTCTACCTACCCAAGAAAAAGGTGGAATACGGGTGCTGCGATCGCCAAAGCGACTCAGCAGAGCACGACCACCGCTCTAACGCCCGGACCGAGACCTCTCATTGCGGCCCAAGCCGCTGCCGCAGCACGATCGTAGGTGAAGTTCCTGGAGTGACTACCCGACCGGCAGGGGACCCTCACATCACTGTTGCTCCCCGTGTTGTCTGCAACACACTGGGGACGCCAATCCCGGGTGTTCCACGTCTGCTGCGGCGGCGCCGGTGCGGACCTGTGGTGAGGAGGGGTCCACCCGTGCAGGCCCTGCTGCAAATGGAATAGTGTCCTCTTGGCTGGACCATCCTATGGTGGTACAGGATACTCTGTCGGCCAGGGTTTTGCACCTGTTTGTAACCCCCACTTTCCATTGGACCACGGATAATTGCCTCTGCAACACCTAAGGGGGATGTAGACTGACTTGCTTGCCCAGTGAAAGACCAGGGAGGCGCTGACACAACTGCAGTGCCCAATAAACTCTTGCGCACTTTCTGCCTTATTGATGATACCAACGAGACACGAAGACATAGCACGAACCAAGCGTCAAGGCCGGGATGAAGCAAGTGCACCAGTAACAGCTGGTGGGGAGGTGTGGATGGGACACAGGAAACCCGAAAAGCCGAGCTTGGAGGATACTTCGGTTGGCAGGCTTCGGAGATTACTGTCCCCTTCCCCCAGTGACCTACTGCGATGCCCAGTGATCAAGACGTCATGGGTGGCCAAGGCCAACGCACAGTGTAAAGTAACAAACTGGATAAATATGCATTCCACAGGGAACAGCCAGGCACTCCAGCCATGCTTGCAGACAGTGGTGGCGGCCCTCAGCTTGAAAAACCTAAAGAGATCACTCTGCAGGACATAATGACCTCCCTGACCTAGGTACAATCCTCGGTCGATCTCATCAGACAATACACTCCTCCGCGCTGATGTATCGAAAATGAACTTAAGGACCACGGAGGTGGAAAATACCACAGCAGCTCTCTCCACAGATACAGCGGATTTGCAGAGGCAGGTGCGACAGCTGGAACTGGCAACTAAACAAATGGCGGACAAGCTTGATGACCAGGAAGGCAGATCCAGGTGCAAAAATATACGCCTGGTCGGGGTACCGGAGAGCGTCAGGGGGCTGGCCGTGGATCTCTTTGTGGAGACCTCGTCAAAAATCAACTGCAGCCACGTAAGACCCTGACTGGCATGTATATTCAACTTCCGGGATCGGGATACAATTTTGCAGGCAGCGCGAGTTGCCTCCCCACTATGTGTGGATAACTGCACCGTGACCCTCTACCCGGATTACACAGCTGCAGTGACCAAGCAGCTCCGTAATTTTCTAGACGTAAAGAAGGAGCTGCACAATTGAGAACTTAAGGACGTAATGCTATTTCCGACGAAGCTGAGGATGGAGGCAGAAGGAAAAAGCTGGTTCTTCACGACCCCGGAGGAAGCCCACGACTGCCTTGACAGAGGGCGCCCTGCCACAGGACCCAGAAGGCAAGGACCGAAACAGAAGCACCAACCCACGAAATCGGCGAAGTCAACATCAAGAGAGACGGAAACTGTGGGCGGCTCACAATTAAACGCAGATGAGAACTCAGACTAATATCACGCCTAACGAACAATGGGACTTAATGAGAGACACATTAAATGGCAATGCCACAAGGAATCGACAACAATGTGCTGCGCGGCTGGGACTCTGATGGTACGGAATACACTGAACGTCCTGCACAGCGATATCACAGTCGCTGCCGGAGCAAAGACATTCTGATGGGAACATTCAGCCGCTGCAGACGGAGGAGATTTTTAAGGGGGGTGCTCACGAAGATTGCTATGTAGCAATCCCCCCTTACACAAGTTTAAAATTATGGGATATAACCACTCTGCTAAGTTGGGGAGGTGGGTAGTTCTAAGTCCGCTGTGCAGGGAGGCAGGGAGGGGGGACAGGGTGGGGATTCAGTCTAATATGTTATTGTTTGTTATTGTACAGAACCGTGGTGTGATAATTGATGGCATGCAGGGTAGAAACATGACATACATATCGCAGGGCGCTCCTCACTCCTACCCGTAGGATGGCGCATGAGAAACAAACAGATGCAGCGGTGGACGACCAAACTATACAGTTACCGACCCCTGAGATGTCACACCTCCCTTTCACTGTGATATCATGGACTGTAAATTGTCTGGGTGACAAAATAAAAAGGGGCCTGGTTCGGACTTTACCTCTGACTCTCGGGGTATGGGGATTTTAATTAATAAATGCTTCCCACTGATACTGAAGGGATCCTGGACAGATGACATGGGACGATTTCCGACGATAGCTTGTCAATGGGAGGGGCGGTCTTATAACCTAGTATCTATCTACATCCCACCGACACTGCACCAGACATCCATCCAGGCCCTCGGAAAATTCCTACTATCACTCCCGCAGGGCAAACTCATTATAGGAGTTGACTTCAATGCTACGATGGATGCATCCATAGATAGACAACCCCCTAGGGACCCCAGTAGCGCAAACCTCAAATTAATAGAATTTGGGGAGGCCCTTGGCCTCATTGACGTCTGGCGCACCAGACACCCACAAGAGTGACAATACACCTTTCACTTGGGCGTACATAAAAGCCTTTCAAGGATCGACCACATACTTACATTGGCAACGGGGTTAGAAAGGGTAACAGAGATCTCACACTTACCTGGGGGCATTTCAGACCACTCACCGCTATTCATCACGTACACATCATGCACCCCGGGATGCCGCCGTATTTTCCCTATCTACCCAGGCTATTTTAAAAACCACCAGATTGGGAAAGGTCTATTCAAGGCAACAGAGCAATATTTCACGGAAAATGAACACACAGTTTCGTCTCTGACGACTCTGTGGGAGGCATATAAAACGGTACAACGGGGACAGGCCATCTCCCTAATTGCAGGCCATAAAAAGTTCAAATGGCAACAGATTGAGACTCTGGAACAGGAAGTATCCCAGGCAAAAATTGACCTCGCTACATACACCAATGAAAATACAGCACATAAGCTGCATTTAATGCAACAGGAATACAGGGCATATGCTTGGGAAGAGGCAAAATCCAAAGATACCAGTACGCAACACACTATTTATGAGCCAGATGACAAAGCAGGCAAGATTCTAGCTTGGCTAGATAGAAAGCGAGCAGGTGTGTGGCACAGCTTCGGTTGGAGACTGGGATTATAACCTCAGACCCGCAACAAATAGTAGACACATTAGCGACACATTACAAACAGGTTTATACATCTCTGGCCACAGCCACAATAGAAGAAAATCTAGCCTTCATTAAAGACATAAAGATGGCCGCGTTAACACAGGAGGCAGCACAAGCTCTAGAGGCTGATCTGACTAGTGACAAACTCACGCTTGCTGTAGGGGCATTGCAGACGGGCAAGGCGCTAGGGCCCAGTGGCACAACTGTAGAACTCTACAAGAGGGCAGCGTCACAGCTTTTACCACACCTGCTCAATATGTACGAAGATAGTTTGGAACTGCCAAGGGATCAGCGCCTAGCGATGATAGTTGCAATACACAAGCCGGGCAAACCACCGCAGGAATGTGTGTCTTACAGGCCGATCTCCTTGATAAATGCGGAAGCCAAAATACTCGCCAAAGCACTTGCCATGAGGCTACAACCGTATCTCACAACATTAATCCACCCGGACCAATCCGGATTTATGCCGAACCGCAACACAGCACTTAATCTAAGAAGACGACATAGTGTCATGGCGCGCAGGGATAGTATTGAGGAGGAAGCGATCATACTGTCCCTAGATGCCTGTATGGCGTCCGACTTCATCGAATGGCCCTACCTTTTTGTGGTACTCCGCCACCTGGGATTCGGGCCAAAATTCTGCGCGTGGGCGCAGCTGTTATACACGACACCCGGGCACAGGTTGTAATGAATGAACGCATCTTGGCGGACTTCCCCCTGGGTAGACGGACAAGACAGGGTAGCCCCCTGTCACCGCTCCTCTTTGCATTGGTATTGGAGCCATTGGCGGCATGGATACGACAGGACCAGGTCATCCGGGGTTTAAAATGGGCAGTGGGCTAGGAAAACCGTATTTCGCTGGTGGCATGGCCCTCCCCAATATAAAAACATATTACTGGGCATCACAGCTCACTGTAATAAATCAGTGGCTACACGCATCGCAAGACGAACCAGTGTTACAAATGGATAGACACCTCTTGAAGCAGAGGGTATTATGGGGACACTGTACAATAAAACTAGAAGGATGGCACTCACAGGCCCAACAGCACACACCGTCCGAGTCTGGTTTGAGGCACAACGAACAATGGGATGGGAAAGAGTCATAACGCAGGTCATGCCATTATGGGAAACCCGACGACTGGGTAAACTATGAAATACCAAGGGGTTCAGACAGTGGGATCTGATAGGCATCTCAAGGGTGGGAGATATATGGAAGAAAGGGGAGGTTGTCCCATTTGTTCAACTGCAGGCCACTTATGGTCTGGCACAGAGGGAAACCTTCCAATACATGCAGGTCAGACATGTACTCATGGGAGTAATTCCATTAGGCACACAATTACCAGAGGCCTCGCCGCTAGAGGACAGGCTCCTGACAGAGCACTTAAGCAAAAAAGCCATTTCCTAAACCTATCGCAAAATAATAAACAATCAGCCGGACCCCACAGCAGCCCTTAAGGAGCGATGGGAGACAGAGCTGGGTACACTGGACGAAACGGACTAGCAGGAGGAAATAACGTCCCCCAAAGAGGTAGCGATTCCGTCGAGATGAAACTAATACAATTGAAAATTTTGCACCACACTTACCACACTCGCACAAAAGAAGAGTTCGCCCACACAACAGCTGAAGAATCAAAGCGAAAGTAAACTGTTCTATACCGGTGCGCCTCTGCCTTGAGCGGAAGTGATGTACCGGCAAAATCAGGGAACCAAAGGTAAGTTGGAGGCAGGGAAAAAGTTGTTTAATTCTTTACAGCAGGTCTTGCAGACAACGCATAAGGGCTGTAGCTCGACCTAAAAATGAAGAGGTTGCGAAGTCACCACAGCTTGCTCCTTAGTTTACTTCTTCTTAGGAGATGCTTTGCGTAGATCAGCATGTTTACGATGTGCCCCCACGTAGCGTAACAGAGAGGGAAGGAGAGGAGGAAGCTGATACTTTGCCCCTCTTCTTCTCCCCCTTTTTTTACAGCCTACATGTGATCCTGATGTCAGCAGGACAGAGGCAGCTCAAACAGAGCCGGCTGCCCATGTGACCGGGACTCCGCTGCTGCAGGAAAGACCTCGAAGCTGTGCTGGCACTTTAGGAGCAACCCCGGAAGAAGAAGGAGGCGGAACACCAACACCGGAGAAGGAAGACGCGAGGGACGCAGAAGACTGGAGACGAGAGGAGAAGGTGGTGCTGCTCTGCGGGATGCCCAAGCCGGAGATGGAAAGAGACCAGCGCTGGAGAGAAGGAGACACGGTGCCCCGCCACATTCCCGGAGGAGCGTGGCTCTCTCAGTTGTGTGGCCGAGTCCGTAATTGGTTCCGGGCTGTTACTGGAAGTGAACTGAGTTAGTGCGGAGGTTGGGAATAGGGGAAGGGGGGGGGAATACAAAAAGAAACACTTGTACACTGTTGATAGTTGGGTCATAGAGAAAACTCCTCACACCCCCCTACCGCACTACCTAAAGTAAACAAAATATATTACATAGAAAATAAAGTGAACACTTACCTGGGCCCTGTTTTCTTCTGAGGGATCGTTGGAGGGGACCTGGAGCATTCCAGAAGCAAACCGAAGAATCTGGAAAAGAGAACAGAGAAAGAGGACTGTAAAAAGGGAACTGATAGTCTATATTTACAGAGAAAGAGAGACTGCAATAATTTATCTAGACTAAAAGAAATAAAGGGAAAACCAGACTCACGTGAAACACGCTTACCTCTTCATTTATTAACCTAGTTAAAAGTATCAGCCAAAAGTGTCACATACAGTGTTACATACAGCTAGGCATGCTGAACATATATATATATGCCGCAGTGTCCCTGGTTATCTTCCTGATGTGTGAAGTGTTCGAGTTAATTTTAGCACGGTTCCAAACGTGCACGAGGGACCCTTTCAACAAGAGACCGTGGGTAATTTGGAAGTGAATTGTGATTACCGAGGGGTCGGAGAAACACCACGGTCCGCCATTGAACCCTCCGAGGAACTTTCTGCAACTTTGACCATCGAGCGCAGAGGGTGCGGAGAGACGCCGTACTTTGCCTGCGCTCTTGCAGCTATACCTCGGAGGCTCTGGCTGAAAGTATGGGACTGAAACAGCTACCACTTTGGTTTTATTAAACGAAGCCCCACTTTCCTGCATCTTCATTTTCTAGCACGCTGCATGTCGGGACTGGTAGTCCCCAAAATCCTATGCGAGCAGAGGGAATATGCTGCAGGTGAGCCCTGCCACCACTTGGAAGGAGGAGCCATATAAACTGTTAAGTGGGTGTTATCGTTGCTTAAGGACTACGGCATTAAAGAAGGCACAAGCCGAAACCGGTCACCCATGTATCCTGAATAAATTGTCTGTAAGAAGCCCCGCAGTGTCCCTGGTTATCTTCCTGATGTGTGAAGTGTTCGAGTTAATATATATATATATATATATATATCCCACAACTTGGCTCCGCTTGGTCGACCCCTGGCGCTCTCCCACCGGTGCGTTTTCCTCGGCAGAGCCCTGCCGAAATTACAATTCCCAACCACCTTTGCAGGTAATGAAAACGCACTCGAGCGATCTTTTTTATTTTTCCAGTTATTTATTGCACCACAGTTCCTTGCAGTTACCAACGCGTTTCACCGTTCACAGACGGCTTGATCACGGTCAGTAATCTTCCATTTCCAACCACCTATAGGGTGTTTCTTGTGCAAAGTCACATGACATACCACCACTTCCTGTCAAAGCTAGAGGATTGTGGATAACGTAGTCCCTTAGTATTTACAATATGTTACAATCATTATGCAGAGTGCCACTTACTGCGCTTATACTTCACTCTGTGATGTATAGTTATGACACCAAAATTCTTCAATCTCGCCCTCTAGTGGGCCACATATACATGATATGTACAATTGATTTCTCGCCCTCCAGTGGGCTTAACGGTATTTGCATACTATATACATCCCTCAATTGTTGCAACGTGAGGTTTAGTTTCCACCTGATCATCATATCCTTCTATATCACATAAGCTGTTATTATATTTACATTGACATTAACGGAAGAAAAACTTAAGAAAAAAACTTTTTCATATCCATACATAGCCCCAATTTGAATCTGCTGCAGTTACGATTTCAACATATTTACAAATGTATTTACAAATGAACATAAAGTTCTTCACTCTGGTTCAGACCTCCCGGATGAAGAGTTCTAAAGTTTAATATCTGTCGGGATTCCCTGCATCTTAATTTACGTTCCCTGTCTCCACCTCTTTCATGAGGCACAATGGTTTCCAATGCGTAGAATTTTAGAAGTTTCCAGTCTCCGTTGTGTGCTGATTCCATGTGCTTGGCCACGGCATTAGCTCTGTCTTTATTTGCCGTTGCCCTTATGTGCTCCAAAATTCGTAATTTCAATTCTTTCTTTGTGCTGCCGATGTACTTCAAAGCGCACGGGCACTCAATCACGTATACAACGAATTCCGTTTTGCAATTGATTAGTTGTTTGATGACCCAAGATTTTTTATTCGGTAATACCACCTCTTTTTTATTCACCGCAATTTGGCAAGCTTTGCATTGTTGACATTTTTGAAAGCCTTTCGTTTTCAGCCATTGTATACCTTTTTTCTTTGTTTCTGGATTTTGGTGGTGACTGTGAACTAATTTGTCCTTCAAACTCGTGGCCCTTCTATATGTCACCTCAGGATGCTTGCCCATGATTTTCCCCACAGTTTCATCCAGGTGCAAGATTTTCCAATTTTTCCTGAGAATGCTGACAATTTGTTTGGATTCACTTGAATGGTCCATGATTAGTCTTACTTTTTGATTTTCAGTCTTTTTGGGTTTCGTTTGCAATATGTCCTCCCTTTTCGTCGCATTTGCTCTTGTCCAACCCTCCATGATAGTACCTTTCTTATACCCTCGTCGAGCAAACCTTTTCGCCATTTCGCAACTGTTCATTGTCCAATCTTTTTCCTGAGAACAGATGCGACGGAGTCTAAGAAATTCCCCATAAGGGATATTGTTTTTTACTGAGGGTTGATGGAAACTTTCAGCATGCAGTGTGGCATTTGTTGCTGTTTCCTTTCTGTAGAGCGTGGTCTCCACTTTGTTCTCATTAATGTAGATTTTGGTGTCCAAAAAGGTTACCTCCTGCCGGTTGATAGTGTAGGTGAATCTTAAGTTTGTATCTGTGGAGTTCAGGATTTTGAAATAGATTTCAAATTCCTCCGCTGTTCCGTCCCACACTATCAGGAGATCATCTATATATCTCAGCCATTTGGCTATCTTGTTCACATGAAGATCGTTGTCCGGATGCCAGGCCACTTGTTGCTCCCACCATCCCATTGTGAGACATGCGAAGGCTGGGCTGAAGGAAAACCCCATCGCACACCCCTTGACTTGCTGATATATCTCTTCGCCAAAAAGAAAGATATTTTGAGTAAGGCATAACTCAATCATGTCCAACAGCATCTGGTTATGCTTATCGAATTGTATGTTCCTTTCCTTTAAAAAGAAAGCACAAGCATTTATGCCGATACTGTGATCTATATTGGAGTATAAAGCAATTACATCCATCGTGATCAACATATAGGTAGGTTGCCATGATAGCTCTTGCAGGTTTTTCAAAAGATCACATGTGTCCCTCAGATATGAACTCAGGTTCAGAACAAATGGCATGAGGAAATAGTCAATGTAGTTCGCCACAGGTTCCATGAGCGAGCCCTTTGCCGAAACAATCGGCCTCCCTGGTGGTCTCAGTGGGTTCTTATGAACCTTGGGTAGGAAGTAGATGGTTGCAGTCACCGGATGTTTCGTCGTTAGAAATTTGCTTTCGTCCATATCAATTAGATCCTCACTGCACCACTCCATTATTTTCTTATCCAGATTTGTTTTAAAGAGTTGGGTGGGATTCCGCTCTAATTTCCTGTAGTATTGCTTATTTTTTAACTGAGAATGTGCTTCAATTATGTAGTCTTTCGGGGGAGGAGCCTAGCTCGGGACCGAGATGGCCGCGCTTTAGCTCGGCTCCGTTCGCCTGCCTGTATTTTCACATTTATCCTGCTGTTATCCTGCCCCGGGAAGCCCTCTTTGCTGTGTGGTAGTGCTACGACGCCCTGCAGGCACTTACCTCTTGTTCCGGTTGTCCTGGCTGCTGTGGATCCGGAGCGGTGCCCCCCGATCGTTTTGTGGCGTCGGAGGCGGACTGGCCTGGATCTTCTTGCTGGCTCCCGGGCCGGACGGAGCCTGCGGTGCTGCCCTTCGGGGTGCGGTGGAGGTGGTCGGAAGGCTGTTGTTCGTGTGGGCCGGAGATCCTTCCTGGCTGATTCCTGTGGGGAGGAGGCCTCTGGTGGAGGCGCTGCCTTCCATTGCCGGAGCTCCTCGTGTATCCGGCTTAATCCCCCTTTGTTCTCCGGTCCGGCCATTTTGATTTTGCCGCCCGGACTCGGAGAACGGAACCGGCGGCGTTGGGTGGCCGGTGAGGACCCTTTCTTCTGGTGGCCCCCCTTCCTGCCCGGGGTGCTCTGCCGCTGGTCGGCGCGACTATACTTGCCTTTCCGTCGCCCCGGCGGAGGTTGGCGGCCGCGCGGCCTTGTTGGGCTCTCAAATGGCGACCGACCCCAATTGTCTCGGCCGGGCCTGGACGAGCGCTGGAGGCCCGCCCGCATGGCCCGGGTGCCGAATACTGTAAAGGTTTTCCTACACTTAAGGAGGTCCTGGATGCCCTGCTCTCCTGGCGACTCTTGGTGGCCGCGCCTGTCATTGCTTCGGAGATGGTTCCTCGCTACGGGCCTCCCGGGCCCCCACGACCGGATGTGGCTCTGCCGTTGCGGGGCACGGCTGGAATTATCCTGGCAGAATTGGCCCCGGCTACGACCGCGTCCGTGGGTGTGCGGACCTTGATGATGCCTCCTCCTCCGGCTCTGCCTCCTTTGCCTCTGGCCCGGGAGCTGGATTTTGCTCGGCCTGACTTTCATGACTCTCCCGGTTCCTTTTTGCCGCCGCTGCCCGGCGATTTCTCCTGTGCTGGCCCAGATGGGTCGGTTTCTTTGGACATATCCTTGGACCTGTGCCTGCAACGTTTGCTACACTTCGTGACTTTCCTGGATCTTCCGTGTTGTACTTCACGTGTATTTTCTGGACTGCCGTTGTATTTTCCTGCTGTCTGCCTTCTGTTCTTCGTGGCCTGGTCCTCGCTGGACCGGACTGTTCTCACTTTGGACAAACAGGGACAGGGCTGATGTGCACTGGCATCTGCGTGCGGTAGTCTTGTACTGATTTGGATGGTCAATGTGTCCTGGCATGGTTATGTGTGATTGTTTGGTGCTCTTGGACTTTAACCTGATAATAATTGGCTTCCCGGGGTCTTGGAGCTTCGACTCAGGCGGGTGGCCGGGTGCGTTTCCTCCTGTTTCCCGGCCCTCCCCCGTGTATGTGTATGTATGTGTCTCCCATCCCGTGTTCCCTTCCCCTGCCCCTCCCGTTTTTGTCTTCTGTTTCCGACTTAACTTTACTCCGCTATATTTCGGGTTCTAATTAGGGCGACAGGCACGCTGCGGGGGGGTAGGCCGTAGCCTTCTGCAGGGGTGCAGGGTGGGCTTAGGGGTGGGTGGGTGGGGTCTGTCTCTATTGGGGGGTCTTTTTCCCCCCTCATTTCTTCCTTTTTTTGTTCTATGGCTCTTGTGTATTCACCTTTTCGGGACTCTGTCTCCTCATGTGTCCCCCTGGGGAGTTTCTGTGGCGTTCGTACTCCGGTGTGTGTCTGATTGTGGCCCGCTGGTTCTTTTGGTGTCGACTTTTTGGTATATCACTTGCCGGGTCATGTTGTTCTGTCTTGTCTCCTGGGGGTGCGTGATTTGGTGGGAGTCCCTCTTTTGTCCCCCCTTTTTCCCTCTTCCCCTTCCTCCTTTATGGGGGTCTCTTTCTTTCCGTTGGGGTGCGTATCGTATTGTATTTTGCAATGGGGGCCTTTTTGGTTCTGTCTCTACAATTTGGGTGGGGGCGGTGTAGGGTGAGCGCGGTTTGACTGATGCCATTGTAGCTTCTTTGTATGCCGATTATGTGTATATTCTTTGGTAGCTATGTTTGTATGGCTTTTTGTTTCATCCTGTGTTCATAAAATGGCGGCTTGCCGCGGCCCCTCCCCTGTTGTTCCTTCCACGGCCCGTTATTCTTCTGTTCCCCCGCCCCGTATTAGAAAATTAACCTTTTGTTATCCTGTTTTTGCTGATTGCTCGATGGCCTTTGTTGTTTTTCCTGTGCTCCTGGTGTCATATCCTGTAAGGAACTTATTCTCCTTTGCTACGTTTTTTACCGTGTGGTGGCCAGCCCGTGGGGTTGTAGGCCCGTATTTGTGAGCTTTCTTTGTACAATAAAGGTTTTAAAAAAAAAAAAAAATTTATGTAGTCTTTCTTGTCCAAAATAACAATATTCCCACCCTTATCGGCCATTTTTATTGTTATATTCTGATCCTCCATCAGGTTTTTTAGAGCAGCTCTTTCCTCTTGTTTTAGGTTGTCCCGATATTTCGTGCCTTTAATTTTGTAAATGTCTTGGATTACCGCATCCTGAAATAGGTCGATCTTATTTCCTTGCGGCAACTGCGGATAAAACTTAGACTGAGGTTTCTTTCCACTGAGGCCCGCTCCTTTTTGAGGGCAGACCACTTCTTCAGGGATCATGAAGCAAATTTCTAACGACGAAACATCCGGTGACTGCAACCATCTACTTCCTACCCAAGGTTCATAAGAACCCACTGAGACCACCAGGGAGGCCGATTGTTTCGGCAAAGGGCTCGCTCATGGAACCTGTGGCGAACTACATTGACTATTTCCTCATGCCATTTGTTCTGAACCTGAGTTCATATCTGAGGGACACAGGTGATCTTTTGAAAAACCTGCAAGAGCTATCATGGCAACCTACCTATATGTTGATCACGATGGATGTAATTGCTTTATACTCCAATATAGATCAC
This sequence comes from Lissotriton helveticus, assembly GCF_964261635.1. Taxonomy (NCBI): domain Eukaryota; kingdom Metazoa; phylum Chordata; class Amphibia; order Caudata; family Salamandridae; genus Lissotriton; species Lissotriton helveticus. The sequence continues at coordinate 1,628,966,824 of NC_136065.1, read as the reverse complement.
AGTATCGGCATAAATGCTTGTGCTTTCTTTTTAAAGGAAAGGAACATACAATTCGATAAGCATAACCAGATGCTGTTGGACATGATTGAGTTATGCCTTACTCAAAATATCTTTCTTTTTGGCGAAGAGATATATCAGCAAGTCAAGGGGTGTGCGATGGGGTTTTCCTTCAGCCCAGCCTTCGCATGTCTCACAATGGGATGGTGGGAGCAACAAGTGGCCTGGCATCCGGACAACGATCTTCATGTGAACAAGATAGCCAAATGGCTGAGATATATAGATGATCTCCTGATAGTGTGGGACGGTACAGCGGAGGAATTTGAAATCTATTTCAAAATCCTGAACTCCACAGATACAAACTTAAGATTCACCTACACTATCAACCGGCAGGAGGTAACCTTTTTGGACACCAAAATCTACATTAATGAGAACAAAGTGGAGACCACGCTCTACAGAAAGGAAACAGCAACAAATGCCACACTGCATGCTGAAAGTTTCCATCAACCCTCAGTAAAAAACAATATCCCTTATGGGGAATTTCTTAGACTCCGTCGCATCTGTTCTCAGGAAAAAGATTGGACAATGAACAGTTGCGAAATGGCGAAAAGGTTTGCTCGACGAGGGTATAAGAAAGGTACTATCATGGAGGGTTGGACAAGAGCAAATGCGATGAAAAGGGAGGACATATTGCAAACGAAACCCAAAAAGACTGAAAATCAAAAAGTAAGACTAATCATGGACCATTCAAGAGAATCCAAACAAATTGTCAGCATTCTCAGGAAAAATTGGAAAATCTTGCACCTGGATGAAACTGTGGGGAAAATCATGGGCAAGCATCCTGAGGTGACATATAGAAGGGCCACGAGTTTGAAGGACAAATTAGTTCACAGTCACCACCAAAATCCAGAAACAAAGAAAAAAGGTATACAATGGCTGAAAACGAAAGGCTTTCAAAAATGTCAACAATGCAAAGCTTGCCAAATTGCGGTGAATAAAAAAGAGGTGGTATTACCGAATAAAAAATCTTGGGTCATCAAACAACGAATCAATTGCAAAACGGAATTCGTTGTATACGTGATTGAGTGCCCGTGCGCTTTGAAGTACATCGGCAGCACAAAGAAAGAATTGAAATTACGAATTTTGGAGCACATAAGGGCAACGGCAAATAAAGACAGAGCTAATGCCGTGGCCAAGCACATGGAAACAGCACACAACGGAGACTGGAAACTTCTAAAATTCTACGCATTGGAAACCATTGTGCCTCATGAAAGAGGTGGAGACAGGGAACGTAAATTAAGATGCAGGGAATCCCGACAGATATTAAACTTTAGAACTCTTCATCCGGGAGGTCTGAACCAGAGTGAAGAACTTTATGTTCATTTGTAAATACATTTGTAAATATGTTGAAATCGTAACTGCAGCAGATTCAAATTGGGGCTATGTATGGATATGAAAAAGTTTTTTTCTTAAGTTTTTCTTCCGTTAATGTCAATGTAAATATAATAACAGCTTATGTGATATAGAAGGATATGATGATCAGGTGGAAACTAAACCTCACGTTGCAACAATTGAGGGATGTATATAGTATGCAAATACCGTTAAGCCCACTGGAGGGCGAGAAATCAATTGTACATATCATGTATATGTGGCCCACTAGAGGGCGAGATTGAAGAATTTTGGTGTCATAACTATACATCACAGAGTGAAGTATAAGCGCAGTAAGTGGCACTCTGCATAATGATTGTAACATATTGTAAATACTAAGGGACTACGTTATCCACAATCCTCTAGCTTTGACAGGAAGTGGTGGTATGTCATGTGACTTTGCACAAGAAACACCCTATAGGTGGTTGGAAATGGAAGATTACTGACCGTGATCAAGCCGTCTGTGAACGGTGAAACGCGTTGGTAACTGCAAGGAACTGTGGTGCAATAAATAACTGGAAAAAGAAAAAAGATCGCTCGAGTGCGTTTTCATTACCTGCAAAGGTGGTTGGGAAATATATATATATATATATATATATATATATACACACATATATATATATATATATGTATATATTACCTACTGGCGGTCGCCAGTAGGTATATATAGTTAGGATTTTTTCTCTATGGGATTTTTGAAAATTCTATGTCTAATAACTTTGGCGTTTGTGGATGGAATTGGCTGAAATTTTCAGGAAAATGGCACATTTTGTTTCTGAGCAGCCCTTGAAAATTTGGGGGGGGTTTGTCAAGGGGGGGCCGAGAAAAAAGGGGGGTCCCAAAACGTGTTTTTAACATTGAGTTTTCCATAGGGCGGTTGGCCTCACTTTTAGCCCGAAGGGCTGAATGGATTTGCACGAAACTTGGCAAAATTGTAGGGACTGGTAGCCCGATGTGCCTTTTGTAGGTCTCAATATATGTGCTTCAGTGGATTTTGAGAAATTAACGTTCAAAAAAAGATATATATCTGTAACAGCGGACCGGGCAGCGCTCCAGTTCGCGTACTTTTCGCGCAACGGAGCTTTGTGAAGCGAAGCTGATTGGTTCTCCGGCGTCTGTAAACATTCCAAACAGTCCGTAGCGGCCGCCATCTTGTCTCTCGGTAGGATCGAGAGACAAGAGGAGGCCAAAGCGAAGGGGCAAATGACCATAAGGGGGCATAGTAGATTCTCGCTGACCCCCTAGGTTTGATGTGGAGGTTTTAAAAGGGCCCCGCGGGGCAAAAAAAAAAAATAATTATAATAATCGAACGGCTGAATGGATTTGCACGAAACTTGGCAAAATTGTAGGGACTGGTAGCCCGATGTGCCTTTGCTAGGTCTCAATATATGTGCTCCAGTGGATTTTGAGAAATTAACGTTCAAAAAAAGATATATATCTGTAACAGCGCTCCGCTTCGGAGCTTTGCGAAGCTGATTGGTTCTTCGGCGTCTGTAAACATTCCAAACAGTCCGTAGCGGCCGCCATCTTGTCTCTCGGTAGGATCGAGAGACAAGAGGAGGCCAAAGCGAAGGGGCAAATGACCATAAGGGGGCATAGTAGGTCGTCCCTGACCCCCTAGGTTTGATGTGGAGGCTTTAAAAGGGTCTCGCAGGGCAAAAAAAAAATATATTGTTTTTTTAGTTTTTTTGCGTGGAGTGCGCCCGGTTCGCGAACCGGGAAGCGTTCTGGGGAGCGTACTTTCTTGAAAATTAGTGAAAAAAGTTAGAGTAAAATAATAATTGTGAGTGATCAGATGTAGGGTAGCTCTGAGAAGAGCTTTTGGGTTTATGGTACATTTAGGTACTTATAAGTAGGTACCAATGCACAGTCTTAAATTCAAAATGAAAACTCTGTTGCCCTCATCTGAGAAGTGAACTCCATCTCCTCTGTAGATATCTTGCATGTAGTAACGCAAGTTATTGTTGTACAGGGAGCCCATTCCATGGTCTCTCATGTAAGCTGAAACAGATTTGTTTACATGCTTCCTCGACTTCTCAATTTGTGGACAAAATTGGTTTGACCACCTCCATTTCTGTCTTTGGCATATATTTGAATATACCAAGGCAGTCTGAGGAAAAAGTGCCATCAATTGCTCAAAGGTGTCCTTTAAAAGCATTTCCAGACCTACCCCAGTAAAAGTGCCCAAATCATTACCTCCACAGTGCACAATTAACAGGTCAGGTTTTGGCAAATGCATAAAGGTTTTCACCAATGGTATCAATTGGTGACATTTTAATCCTCTGTGGCCAACCACTTAATTTCCACATCTTGTAAATTGAGGTTAGGTAAATTCCTGTACTCAGCATACCTCTGAGCCCAATAGATGTAACTATGTCCAACAATCCAGACAGAAAACATGGTGAGAGAAGGTTCTCCTGCAGTCAGATGAAGTGTGGCAATGAAATGGCAGTTGAAAAAATAAGAGTTTAAAATGAAAAAAACTGTGGAGTTTCTGTGTTAATGAAGCAGTAACAGTGATTGGTGGATTTTGATTGCTGAAAACAGAAAGTTAGGGTGCATGGATGAGTTGTTTGAAAGATGTATTTTGAGTGGTGAAGAAAAAATCATTAAATGAAAGAATGCACTGGATATGAGGTGCACTGAGAGTTCAGAGTTCAATTGCAACATTGTTGTGTGAACTTGCAAACACCAGAGGTCTTCCAAGACGTGGTTGCCATGCAGAAAAGGCATGAAATGGCAGAGGGGGGAAGGGTTTTCATTTGAAAAAAAGTGAGGGAAGAGTTTTGATTGGGTGACATGAGAGATATGTGTGAAGAATTACAGCATTTCTGTGCTTTTGATAGCTGCAGACTCTGGAGTGCATACCTTTTGCTCTGCTGAAGACAAATTGGTGTGTTTCTGAGACTGTTTTGAAACTCAAAGTATTTGCTAAGGTGAGAAAAGATTTCTTTAATTTAGATAGAAAATAGTGTGCTTTAAGGAGAAAATGATGAAGAAAGTTGTGTTTTTCAAATGTTGCTTTGTCTCAAGTGTTTTACAAATAGATTTTGTTTCTTTGAGAAATTGTAATTGGAGAAAATGTGAAGTATTAGTACTGACAGGGTTTTTATGTGCATAGGAGCTGTGGAGTGTTTTCAAATTATGACTTGTAAATCGTTTTTGAGAAAAAGCAATGGTTTTAATATTGATGACAAGGACATAATGGTGTCTGCTTCTTTATAAGGTAATTGAGAGTCTCTGATGTTATTTTTCCCATTTCAATGTAAGAAGTTTGTCTGTGGAGCAAATTGCTTGTAAATATGCTCCCACCTGTGCATGGCAAATTTAGATTTTGAATGTTTGCGTTACATAGGCATGTTAAAGGTGACTGAAACATGCTGCAAAGGCAATCAAAAAACGCTTTTATGTGTCTTAAGGACATTTTAAGTCATTTCCCCATGTGCAGTGTTTTCAAATTATGAGTTGAAAATCGTTTTTGAGGTAAAGGAATGTTTTCAAAATTTATGTGCGCCATATGCCCCCAAATTTCTTTTTCAGGGGTGCAGCAGGGTGTTCTTGAGACACCCCTGCACCCTCGGAAAAATTCGTAATTTGCGATGAGGTAATTGCTAATCGCAAATTGCACCTTCATTCCTATGGGCCTCCTGCTGCATGGAAATGAATGGGTAATTTGTAATTAGCAAATAGCTCATCGCAAACTAGGAATGGTAAAGAATCGCTATTTATTCCTTAAAGTTCGCTATTTAGGAAATGCAAAAAACTTTGATGATACATATGGCGGTTCATCTCTAACAAGATAAGAAGCATAGGGATAGATTTATGATGACTGGCGCATCACCAGGGATGTGTTAGTCATTCTGTGCCGCTGTTCCGTCACCTATGGTGTGCTGCATTTACAATGCGGCGCATCATGGGGCAAAAACAGCAGAGATGCGTGACGTATCTGTGCCGTAAAGGTGGCGCATTGCTAGAGTTGTATCGCAAGTGTGATGAAGCTCCAGCAAGGCTCAGGGGTGTCCCTGTCGCCGGGTTTCTGTTCTCACACAGAACTGTGGACAGAGGATTGGAACCTCGGCGAATTAGGGTGCCCCAAAACTCACCTTAGTAATCAAAAACCCCTTAGCAAGCTAGGTACAGTGTCACATTGGATATAACAAACTCTCAATGTTTAGACAATCCAGAATATGAACTTATAGTACCTCAGGATACGTGGAACTCATGAACAGTCGGTCGTTATATATTTCTTAGAAACCAGAACGTGGAGTTAAGAAGAACACATGTGTATTTGAAATGTTTATTTACTAATGCCGTCTTCTCAGGCGTAGTATCTTAGATAATAGAAGTACACATATTATCAGTAGCAAAATTACCAGCATAGTTACTAGTACATAAAAAGCGAATGGTGACAGTATGTTAACATGCTGTAAATGAATAAGAGTTAGCAACACTTATAAGCAGCCGCGGGCCGTGGAGGGAGTTACGGTGGGGCAGGGAGGCGGGGAGGGGGAGGGGCAGGGTGGAGAGGGCTCCACCCTGCCCCTCCCCCTCCCCGCCTCCCTGCCTCACCGTAACTCCCTCCACGGCCCGCGGCTGCTTATATCTGACCCTCCCTAATACACATATTATATTATTTGCTAAGAAGGTCTCTTTGTGTTGGTTTAGGGCGTGCCCATACTTTAGTGTCTTAGATTTGAAGGAATCACATCAGCATACACCAGCTCTCTCTTCATGTGAACCGCATCAAGTGTTGTGTATGTGTGTTCGGCAAAGCAATATAAAACCCGCCTCATGCCCAGAATTGGCAGAAGCTGCACTTATGTTATGAGTATGAAGTCGTGGAGATCAGACCTCATAACAATTCTGTATCGTGTTGTTCTTGAAACTTCAGCAGTCGCTGTACAGATATAGTTTAACAAGCAAAGCAGATAGTAGAGCAATAACATATTATTCTCATGTAAACCACGATGAACTACTAGGTTGAAAGCTAAAGCAACAACTAAGTGTCGTGTGCAGAAGTTGCAAAAAAGGAAAAATGGCGTTTAAACCGGTAATGAGCCCATGCTAACTTAACACGGTGTAAAGATATCCAGGATCTAGATGACACTTCCCCATGATCCGGAAACGAACTGAATAAGATAATAGAAGTGGCATCTCATGAGAGCAGATTGTAACTTTATATGTGGACGGTCCGCAAGGTAAAACATTAAAAACTAGGAAAATTTAATGCTAAAGAAAAATAAAACAGCCAACTACTTTATCGAGGCTTAAGCCAATAGGCAAGCTAAATAATAAAAACTTGACAAATAAGTCAATGAATTGTCAATGAAATGCTAGTACTCAGCATATCAAACATGAAAAAGGTCTATGACATAACTGTGTATGCAAAATAAGCTGCAACAGCCTCCAATAGGAAGTCACCGTCTTCATCCGAAAAGAGTTCAGCCATCCAATTTAAAAGCGGAAAAGAACATACGTGCTCTCCCAGCACCGGATCCTCTATCACCATCAGAGGACAGCTCGGTGGGTTTTCAAGAAAGCTCTGTTCCAAGAAAGACTGTGTTGCCGCCAGTAAATTCCAGGGACCAATTAGTCCATGCATCAATGCCACAGCCATAATCCTTTCGCCAGGACAAACCAACTCGTGAGTAATGATAGGAGTCATCAGCTGATTAAAGTCGACGTCAGGAGAAACCGGTCCGCAGAGACACAAATCAATGGCCCAATCGAAATCACAGGTCAGGCAGTGAAATACAGGCTGGACACAGGTGAAGTAGGAGAATCGAAAAGATAATCCATATGCCGTGCTTAATATCGCCAACGGCATTGTTCCATAATATTCAAGCATGCGATTGCGGAACAGCGTCAGCAGCTGCAGGGCGGGAGCTTGCACAGGAGGGACATCCATATTTAAAAATGTAAAAAAGCACAAGAGCGTCCGCTGGTAATGCAAGTAAAAATGGGACTCCACCAAGCACAGTGGAAAAAATAGAATGAAAGAAAGCAGGGATGACTCCAAAGATTTTCTCAAATGAAGTCACAAGACCACTGGTAACAACTTTAAAAAAGTGCGCCAGGCCCTTTGTGGAGGACGCGTTAAAGATAGTCCGAACCATCTTGCTGAAATGGAAAGGCAAATCTGTATTTAAAAGGGTCTGCACCTCTGTACGGGTGTTCGCTATGTGAAGCACGAAAGTTTCACGGGCCGAACTCAAGGCCACCTCTCTCTGAGACAAAAGAGTTCTTATTCTTGCCATGCCGTTGAAATCTGTTCCCAAGGTTGGTATTTGTGGCCAGATTGAAAACTCCCTATGTTCATGTGTGGGAGGAAATAGAACATTTCTGCAGCAAATAACCCGTTCACTTACTGTTACGATAAAAGGAATACTTTTAATTAACCCAGAACAATCTTCATTATTGAGCATCAAATAACTACCATTTTCCAACAACTTGAACGTGGGGATGATAGCAGGAACTGGCGTGCCTTGCAACACGGAAGCCATATTTGGTCGGTGTTTGTTGCATGAACCGTGTAACTGTATGTGCCTACACATTAGTGAATGATCTGGCGTCTCAGTGCATTCCTCTCCATTCAGATAAACTTCTTGATCATCTTTGAAACATCTGTATGTGTATGGAAGCGACCAGACCTCATGAAGAAAACCACTACCTAAAGGTGCATAACGACCTATTGGTATATATTTCATACAATTTGAAAACTTATATAAAGCAAAAGGCAGCGTTATTAAACCGTGGATAAGGCACGTTGCCAAAGCAGCCAACCTTTTGGATTTATACTGGAAATGTTAAAGGAAGAATTATGGAGTAGGGCCTGTAAATCTTTAAAGGACAACCGAGTAAAATTACTCCAACCATCATATTCCTCTAACTCCGGGATAGTAGGGGTGTTTAATTTTTTAGAAGTAGCCAATCCAAAGCATTTGGTCTGGGAAATTGTTTCATTCACAAACAACATATGATTTGGGATGAGATATGCACGGTGCAAAGCCTCAGTGCCTTTTACCTGCCAGGTTCGTGAACCCCAAACTGATGTAGATCCTGGATATCTTTACACTGTGTTAAGTTAGCATGGGCTCATTATTGGTTTAAACGCCATTTTTCCTTTTTTGCAACTTCTGCACACGACACTTAGTTGTTGCTTTAGCTTTCACCCTACCTGCGTCAAGATCTATGCCTGCTTCAAGCAGGCGCAGGGTTTTGATGCAGCTTTGTCCTATCTGATTGTAAATGCGGCAGACTGTGGGTGGTAGAGCAGCGGTGCACGTTAACTGGTGCATCTCTGGGGATGTGCTAGTTAATATAAATCTGCCCCTTTCCATACATACTGAGCATGTCATGAATGATGTAATATGTGACATCATCAGCAGTGGATTACGGGTAATAGTATCTCTAGTTTACTCCCCTATAGCTGTCTTTCTTTTAACATAACTGTCTGTTTCCTTCCCTTATACTTACTGTTTTTTTGGTTCGCTTCCGGTTCGCGTACCGGCGAGCGAACTGGGAAGCGAACTAAGAGAAATAGAGGTTGGCACAGTTCCAAATATTGTACCAATTTTTTAATACCGGGGAGGTAGTTCTGAAAAGAACTTTTTTTTTATTGTTTTTGTTGTTTTATATTTTTTTAATTATTTTTCTGAACATTTTTTTACTTTTTTAGAATTTTTCTGAACAGTTTTATATATATATATTTTTTTTTTTGGAGGGGGCAACGAAAACGATTCATTGTAAAGGGCTCAACAGGAGCAACAAAAAAAAAAAAAGAATGTATTGTTTGGGGCGTTTCGGACAAACATGAGCATGATTGTCAATAGCTCTGTTGATCAGAGTGATGCTACTTTCTCCGTAGCAAATGAATCCACTGCAATGTACGCAGACTTGTTTTACTTCACGAAATCTCGTTTGTATATTTGGCACCATCTCCCTGCCCTCTGGTCCCGTTACTTCCGGTACAACAGATCTTCTGGCCATAATAGGGAGATTATCTAGGTCGTTACGAAACTGTGCAGCACTGTAGTTGTTAGGATGCCACCTAGTCATATGGTGATGCATTGTGTAGTTTCCGAAACTGTATTTTTTGTCGGTCCCTCTGGACAGTCTATATTGACATATAAGGCAAGTTACGTATCTTGCATTTACTTTTTTCTGACCTTTGGGAATTTAAAAAAAATGCCAAATGAAGTTTTCTTTCCGGTGAGACGTCCTGGGCTCCTCAGGCAAAAAGTGCCTCTCTTCGTGCTCTTCGTCCTGTTCCTCTTCTTCCTCTTCTTGCTGAATTATAACTTGAGCAGGTGGTCCACTCTTCCTTGGATGTGGTGGAGGTGGTGGGGAAGCACCAGCTGAAGCTACTAAAGAAGCCATTGCTCACTGGTAACAAAGGGTCTTTCTCTCACAATGATGAAAGTCAGAGTGAGGAAAGAAGGAGGGATTTTCATCATTTGGGAAAAACAATAGTTCTCAACCAATGAAAAGTGTTCATTTTAGATTATATGACCTAGTCTTACATCATTAGGAAACCAAAAGTGAAATGAACCAATGAAAAGTGTTATTACCAAGTCACATGACCTGCTGTGTTTACGTTACGCGCTTTGCAGGGCCTCCCGGTTTGCTTCCAGAAACCTGCGCTTTGCGCCTCGCTTCGCGTACCAGTTCGCTAACGTAGCACGTCATATGACGTATCACGCGACAACGCGAAACGTCATGTGGACGGGAGGCGTCATGATGTTGTTTTCTAACGCGGCAGTTGCGGTAAAGAAACGTTTACCGGCTCGCGGTCTATTTCGCGGCATCAAGGTCAGCTAACGGGAAGTTTCCCGATTCGCGAAGCGGGAACGAAGAAAAAAAAATATTACAATTTTTTTTTATTAATAAACATATAAAATATATTTTTGGATTTAAAGAAGAATACATTTTACAGCTACAGATATTAGCTGTTAAAAAACCAATGAAATTCACTGAAAAAACCATAGGTTATAGACCATATATAGTTAGGAATTAGCATTTAGAAAACCTTATTTTACTCACACAAAACCATTGAAATTCCATATATAGTTAGTTGCACTAACTATATATCGCGCACCCGCAATCCACTGCTGATGATGTCACATATTACATCATTCATGACATGGTCAGTGACATCACTGATGACATCACTGATGACATCTCAAATGACATCACTGATGACATCACTGATGACATCTCAAATGACATCACTGATGATATCTCATTTGACATCAATGGTCACATCAATGATGAGATCATTAATGTGACAATACAATGCATCTCCTCCCACTTTAATATAACCTCTGTTACACCCAGTGTTAAATACAGAGTATAATTTTTGAAACCATTGACACACCAATACTAGTTACTACATACGCACTCACTGATTCCTACGTCTAAACACACATTCACTCATTCACCCATACAATCATTCATACATACAATCACTCATCTTTACAACACTATCATATGCACTCATACACCTATACAGACACTCACACTCTGCCACTCATCCATGGAGTTACTCACACACCTAGTCAGTCCTGAAAAGAATCAATCACACTTCCATTTTCTCATCTATACAGTTAAACACAGAACACCTTACATTTTTGAAACATATACTAACACATACTTACTCTCTTATAGAATCACTGATACAAGTACACATTGATCTGCACAGAGTCACACACCTCCCAGCCAGCCATACACACACTCAGTCTCCCATACAAATACTTGTGCAACCAATCAATAACCCATATAGCTACGTATATAGCTACTGATCAACACATGCAGCAGCTTGCACAACAACAGACATACTGATGCACACTTTCAGACAGTTTAGTCACTAACCCGTGCATTCAGTAAGACGCATTTAATCACTCACTCATACAGTCAATCACGCACCTACTAAAACCTTCATTCAGACACTTATACATCCACTCATTCTTCAATATGTAAAACATATTTAAACTTTACAGAAACACATAATCACTGGTATTGTCATCAGTGATGTCATCAGTGATGTCACTGACCATGTCATGAATGATGTAATATGTGACATCATCAGCAGTGGATTGCGGGTGCGCGATATATAGTTAGTGCAACTAACTATATATGGAATTTCAATGGTTTTGTGTGAGTAAAATAAGGTTTTCTAAATGCTAATTCCTAACTATATATGGTCTATAACCTATGGTTTTTTCAGTGAATATATATATATATATACAGTGAAGTGTTCGAGTTAATATATATATATATATATATATATATATATATATATATATATATATATATATATATATATATATATATTGGTCGTTTTTTTATTAAAAACCTTTGATCTTCAAACCCACGGAGTCGGTGCCTGTCTTTCATATGCCAGAAGAACCAGGATTGGATCCATATATATATATATATATATATATATATATATATATATAATTACCTACTGGCGGTTGCCAGTAGGTAGTTATAGTTAGGACCTACTTTCCATAGGAAATCCACAACATTCTATTTGGAATAACTTTGGCGCCGGTGGACGAATCTTCGCAAATTTCTCCAAGAAAATGGCCTGATCAGTTCCGCTCCTTCCCTGTAAGTTTGGGGGTGATTTGTCAAGTGGGGGCCGAGAAAAAAGGGGGTCCCAAAATGTGTTTTCCCCATGCAATTTTCCATAGGGACCTTTAGCCAGGGCTACAGCCCGAACGGCCCGAACGGCTGAACGGAATTACACCAATTTTGGCAGAGAGGTAGAGTTCGGTTTGCAGATTGTGCTTTTTGTTAAATGGTGTAAATCCATTCAGTAGTTTCTGAGAAAATTACAAGTAAAATCATAGCGATATCTAGAGACAGAGTTCTACACGGGGACGGAGATCCGTTCAATTACGAGCGCGAGCTGTATGCTGATTGGCTGTGAACACTCGAAACCAGGAAGTGTTGGCGGCCATCTTGTGCCTCGGTAGCAGTGAGTCACAAGAAAACAGTAAAACAGTAAAAGAAAGTTGAAAAATAAGGAATGGGGGCAGGGTAGAAAAATGGTGACCCTCTAGGCCTGCTGAGGGGGTCGCACATGGATCTTAAGGCCCTAAATTATTATTATTTTTTTTAATTTTAAAAACCGCAGGGTACGCGTATCGTACTCGTACGCATTGGAAAAGTAAAAAAAAAACTAGAAGTGCGTTTTATTCTTAATTAGCTCCGGGGGGGGCAAATCCCGGGGCCAATTTTTTTCTATAATGGGGGGTTGAAAGGTCCCCTGAGCCCCGGGGAATGCCACCCCCGGGGTTTTATTTTGAAGTATGCGGGGGTTCACGGCCCCCCCCACATGCTCTGAGGACTGCCACCTTCCTGGGGCAGTAATATTTAAAATTGGGGGGTCCGTGAAAGAGAGAGCAAGTTAATATGCTGTCTTTTTTAAGTAGGAAAGCAGATTGCTTTTTGTTAGAGAGAGGAGCATATATACTGGTCTCTCTGACAAAGCAATGCCGGCTTTCGAACGACGCGTGGAGCTGGCTGGGAGCGTGGGGGGTATTAGGGTTCCCCACAGGGCCCCAAATGTTATTTTTTGAGTCCCGGGGATGGGTCCCTTTGTAGCTCCTTAACCATTTGTGTGGCGACGCGCTCTAGTTTACCAGAGCGTGCGGCCACTGCATTCTGGGAACGTAGGCGGGCACGGGAGTTGCCGCGAGTCTAGCAATGGGACATTAAATCCTCATATTCTTATCTCTGTGTCCGTGTGGTTATTATGGTAATTTTCCTTCTATTTGACAATATTCTCAGAAGAGATGCTTCTTCTTAGAAAGTGAAAGTAGAATGATTAAAATGGGCGGACTTTTCAATAGTTGGAATAGGAAGTGTTATGAACCAATGAAATCTCTTCTTTTAAAGTCTCATGGCTTTGCGTACGCTTACGATATGGGTTCATATGACGTTCCAGCACGATTTGTGTAATTGCTTTTAAAAGTAATATACGATTGTTGAAAGTTTAAAAAAACTATTTTCATAAGTATCCTACATAATGTATTCTGTTAGTATGTTCATTAAATACATAAATATAGGTTTTTAAACAATTAAAAACATTTGCGTCTTTCGCGTACGGGGCGCAGTACGTGACGTCATACGTAAGCTTTGATGCGACGCGTAACCTTGAAGCGTATTCGTAGCGTATGCTTGAGAATGATTAGCAGACAAACTATGGTACGATCACTCTCTCACTGTCAAATCAGAGCATAAGGCGCGCTATGAGAATGGTTAGAAGTGGTCACTGATAGGAAATCAGATTCAGCTGTGTGGCTTATCCACAGTATCATAACGTTACTTTTTAGCCTGTTTAAGTTTGAGGTATGTATGAAATACTATGCTATAGGCAGATACGGATCTTTAGGGAGCGCTTATCTCCATGAAGGTTAGTTATTACCATTTATATATAGGTGCTTGAGGGAAGGAAAAGAAGTTTGTCAGAATGGTGAGGATTGCTCAATAGCACCAGATCACTCCTTACTTTGTGGACACCTACAATTGCATGGCTCTTGTAATCAAGATGCGCCTAATTTGGCCTGAGTTTTGAAAGGCACTCCGACACCTGCTATCATAACAACGTTCAGTTTACTGGCAAACGGAAGTTATTTACTTTGAAATAATGCAGATTGTTGTGCGATGTTAGCAGGCATCGCTGACATGATTACGGTAACTGAGCGTGCGGTTTGCTATAAAAAAGTTGTGTTTACTCCTCTGCATGGAAGCTGGATGTTTCTATCTGGCCGTCGTTTCCGACCTTGAAAGCAGAGTCAACCAAATGAGCCGTATATGAGCGCTATTGTCTCAAAAGGAGGTCGCTCTTACATCTGCTAGAGAAACATTTGTCCTTCATGTAGCAAACACCCGCACAGAAGTGCATGCTTTATTAAATACAGACGTGCCCCGGAATTTTAGGAAGTTAATTTAGACTATCCTTAATGTGTCCTCGAGTAGGGGGTTAGCTTACTTTTTTTAAGTTATAAGCAATAGCCTTGTGACTTCTGTAGAAACTATATTTGGTGTCTTGTCGGTGTCTTTTCATTCGATTTTTTCCAGCGTCTTTGGTGGATTGTCCTTAATGCTCACATTAGTTGTCGGTGTGCTTGTATTAATTTGTTTACTTAAATATGGATGCACATCTTGCAGCAGACGACAATATGTCCCGGTTGTTGCTGGTCCGCAACCGAATGCTTAGTTATTACGGAGCGCTGCCTCTGGCTACATTGAGCGCAGCTTATTGATTATCGTTTCGATTCTCCTTTTTTACATGCGTTCAGCCTGTCTTCCATTGCCTGAGCTGTGATTTCGACTGGGCCCTGGATTTGTGTCTCTGCAGTACGGTGTCTCCCAACGCGGATATTGACCACCTGATGAGCCCTTTAGTGGTTCATGATTTGCTCTGTTCTGGCGGCGGGATTATGGCCTTAGCAGCGATACATGGAATAATGGGACGTTGGAATGTTTTTGCAGCGGCGCATGACTACTTGGCACGCAGTTTACATTGAAGATGACCCGAGTTTTCCTCCGATGGTGATAGAGGCTCCAGTCGTTGAGGAACATGTATGTTCATTCCCACTATTGAATTGGATGGCTGAAATGTTTTCAGATGAGAACAATGACTTCCTCTTGAAGGCTGTTGCTACATACTGTGCTTATACGCTGTTGGATTAAGACTCTTTGATTTTTCTACCTATTCTTTATTATTTAGTTACTGCTTTTTATCAAAGATCAAATAATTTTTTTTGCAAAATTGAACTTGACTCTGCTTTTTAGGCTTGGACTCTGCGTTAGTAATTTGCCCACGTTTATATTATGTGCTTTGGTCAAGGAAAGGTGTCGTGGGCTGAGCTTGCACTTACACCGTGTTAAGTTAGCATGGGTTTATTAGAAGCTTAAACGCCATTTTTGTTTTCCTGCTCTGCATTGCACACAACACGCACTTGCAATATTGTTTAGAGAAGGGTGAGTATTTTGCTTCATTTGAGAATAATTTGATATTCTACATTTGTAGACTGCCTCGCTACTTTAGTGTGTATAGTGAGAGCATGAAACATCGAGGTTATCTAGGATACTGTGTGTGTTATTCGGAATGATCTTCACACGTTCGAGCCCTAAGACATATGCAGCTGTGGCATCTCTGATACTGGCGCGTTTAGTAATGCACTGTGCAGGCATGAATACAAACAGTTGGAGAACATTCGTATATTGACAGTTTGTGTAGAACTCAATGTGATCCACTACTGCTGAGTAACAGAGGTATGGGTTTGCCTATGTAGTCGTATGAGATCTTCTGCTAAGTAGGGAGGGTGAAATGTAGGTATATTTTAAATCTGTTTCCCTTTTGTATTATAGGATGCTTTCTCCCTTTGTATTTTATGGAATAGTAACAATGCTGACAACTTTGTTTCTGATAATATGCTTGCTTGTATTATCTAAGGTACTGGGCATGAGATTACGGTGTTAGAAATAAAAAAAATTAAGTTGCAGGTGTCTTTATTTAGTGCTTGTTTTGGACTGGTGTAAAACTGTAACAAAAGAGTGCTCTTGTTATCTACCTTTCCTGAGGTAACCTAAGTCGCATGTTGTGGGTTGAGTAATAATTGATAAGTGCAGCCAAGAAAGGGAGCAAGTGTGCAAATTTCATAGTGCCTTCGGCAGTGTTAGTTGTTATAATAAAAAGCGTCGATAAAGGGCTTGCACTTTGAATTTGAATTAAAGAAAAATGATTGATAACCCCAGCGAAGAAAGGGAGCAAGTAGGTGTGTGTATGTCATGAGTGATGTCACTGACCATGTCATGAGTGATGTTATATGTGACCAGCATGTCATCAGCAGTGCATTGCGGGCACGTGAGTTATAGTTAGCTGAACTAACTATACGGGGGAATTTCAATGGTTTTGTATGAGTGTAATGTCCAGCTAACTATAACATGTGTGAAACCATGTTTTTTTCAGTGAATTTCTAAGGTTTTTTAAATGCTAATTCCTAACTATAACGTGTGTGAAACCTATGGTTTTTCAGTGAATATATATATATATATATATATATATATATATATATATATATATATATATGTGTGTGTGTGTGTGTACGTATAGCAAGAATTTGTCATAAGGTGTTATAAGTGTATTAGGCGACCCTTGACCCTACCAGGTAGGTCGCTCCTCCTCCGCACATCACCGCCTGTGTGTCCCTGCCCCAGCTGCCACTTCTGAGGATGTTCGAGGCCCTCCACCACCCGCAGACTACCACCTGCGCCTCATCCCTGGTGGCCAGTGGTAGGCCGTAGGTAGTTTTGTTCATCCTTCGCTCTATTGCTTTTATTGTATTGCCTGTATTTTCATTGTTGTGTTTGTGACTGCTGTTGTCTGTCTTCCCACGCTGCCTGTACGTGGTCCATGCCCCTTTTTCTTCCCTCAGGTCACCTCGCTGTCCCCGTGCTCTCTCTGCCCGGTCTGTCCTTCTGTACCCCTCACTGTCCCCGTGTCCCTGCCTGGTTTTCCCTTCTGTGCCCCTCGCTGCCCACGTGCCTCTCTGCCCGTTCTGCCTTCTGTTCTCAGCTGCCCCTGTATTTCTGTATTCTGTATTTGGCCTCTGTGCCACTTGTTTTTCCTGTATTTCTGTGCCCTTTTTGCCTTCTGTGCCACTTGTTTTTGTGCCCCTTTTGCCTTCTGTTCCCCTCGTTTTTGTGCCCTTCTTCCCTCTGTTCCACTGATTTTTTCTGTGCCCTTCTGCCCTCTGTGCCACTCGTTTTTCCCTTGTTTTTGTGCCCCTTTTGCCTTCTGTTCCACTCGTTTTTGTGCCCTTCTGCCCTCCGTTTCACTCGTTTTTTGTGCCCTTCTGCCCTCTGTGCCACTCATTTTTCCGTCGTTTCTGTGCCCCTTTTTCCTTCTGTTACCTTCGTTGTCCCTCACCATCCTTGCCACTGCGTCCCCTGCGGCCCCTCCCCCCTGACTGCCCACTGCCCATTCACTTCCCCCACCTCCCGCCTCCCAGCTGCTCCTCCCTCCCACCTCCCCATATATGCCGGCCGCTGCGTGGATACGTGCAGCAGGTGCGCCTAAGGCAAGCCTGTCTGCGCCCGTCCGCGCCTGGACCGCGCCCAGCGCCAGAACCCCTGGCCCCCGCACCCGCCAGGATGACCGCCGCCACTACGACGCCAGCACACTGCACGCTCTCAACTCCGGACGGAGCCACACCTGCTTCAAAGCCACCCCGAAATGGACACACTGCCCCTTCACCTGCCAGAACTACAGCTACACCAGCCTCAGAGCTGACGAACCACCTGCCAAGAAAGACCCCAATCACCTCCGATGCATACCACTGAACACCCGCTTCGCATGCAAGCATGCCGTCGAGCTCTGGGACCTGCTCGACACTACATCCCCAGATGTCACCTTCCTGACAAAGACGTGGCTTAACGACTCCTCCGCACCCGACATCGCCATAGCCGTAACAGACGGCTACAAGATCCCCCGCAGAGACAGAGGAGGAATTGCCATCGTCCACAAGAACAGCATCAGGGTCTCGACTAGCACCGAAGAGGCGCTCAGCACCGCCGAACACATGCATTTCCAGATCCACACAGAACCTAACTCCACCCTCAGAGGCACCCTCGTCTACCGACCCACCGGACCCCGCCCCCAGTTCAGCGACTCCATCGCCGACTTGATCAGCACGCACGCCCTGACTTCCACCGACTACATCCTCCTCGGAGACCTGAACTTTCACCTTGAGAACAACAACGACAACAACTCCACAACCCTGATCGATAACCCCACCAACCTCGGACTGAAGCAACACGTCACATCGCCCACCCACTCTGCCGGCCACATGCTCGACCCCTTCTTCTCCTCAAGCCTGCAAGTCTCCGTCAGCCACACCACCGAACTCCTCTGGACCGACCACCGCTGCATCCACTTCTTCCAGTAACCCACCACACACCACCGCACCCAACAGATCACCCGCTGCTGCTGGAGCAAAATCACAAAAGACCAACTACACGCAAACCTCGCTCTCAGCCCACCCACCGAACCCTTCAACACCGATGACGCTACCCACAGCCTCAGACGCTGGATCGAGAACTGCGCCAACATCCTCGCCCGGCTGAGGAAACCCCCCCACAGAGACACCCGCAAGAGGGCCAGCTGGTTCACCCCCAAACTCCTAGCCTCCAAGCAAGCCTGCCGGAAACTAGAGAAGAAATGGCACAGTGAACAAACTCCGGACAGCCACGCAGCACACAAGGACGCCATCCGCAACCACCACCACTTCATCAGGGCGGCCAAGAGGACCTCCTTCAAAGACCGCCTCGACAACAATGCACACAATAGCAAGGAGCTCTTCAACATCGTGAAGGAACTCTCCAACCCCAGCTCCAACACCAACGACATCCTGCCAGCGCAATCCCTATGCGACTCCCTCGCCACCTTCTTCCACCGCAAGATTGCAAACATCCACAACAGCTTCAACATCCAAACAGCCCCAACAGACAGCAACACAACAGACCCTCCACACACCATCGGCCACGACCCCCTGCTAGCCAGGGTCAGCGTGAGCATCGATGACACCATCAAGACCATGCGCACAATCCACTCCGGCTCTCTGTCAGACCCATTCCCGCACCACGTCTTCAACAGAGCAAGCAGCTCCATCGCACCCCACCTGCGCAATGTCATTAATCTCTCCCTCAAGACCGCGACCTTCCCAGAGATCTGGAAACACGCTGAGATCAACGCCCTACTCAAAAAACCTAAGGCAGACTCAAGAGACCTCAAGAACTTCCGGCCCATCTCTCTGCTCCCCTTCCCGGCAAAGGTAATCGAGAAAACCGTCAACAGACAGCTAACCCGATACCTCGAAGAAAACAGAATCCTGGACCCTTCCCAGTCAGGGTTCTGCAGCAACCACAGCACCGAGACTGCCCTCATCGCCGCCACCGTCGACATCAGGACCCTGCTGGACAACGGCGCGACTGCAGCACTCATCCTCCTAGACCTCTCTGCCGCCTTCGACACCGTCTGCCACCGCACACTACACACACGCCTCCATGCCACAGGGATCCGAGACAAGACTCTGGATTGGATCACCTCCTTCCTCTCCGGCAGAACCCAGAACGTCCGCCTCCCCCATTCTGTTCCAAAGCCTCCGAGATCATCTGCAGCGTACCCCAGGAATCCTCCCTCAGCCCGACGCTGTTCAACATTTACATGGCCCTGCTCGCACATGTAGACGACAGCACAACCTCAACATAATCTCCTACGCCAACGACACTCAGCTGATCCTCTCCCTCACCAAGGACCCCATCACCGCCAAAGCCAACGTCCACGAAGGAATGAAGGCCGTCGCCGACTGGATGAAGACCAGCCGCCTGAAGCTGAACTCGGACAAGACGGAGGTTCTCATCCTCGGCTCCAACCCTTCAGCCTGGGATGACTCCTGCTGGCCGACGGCACTGGGGGCAGCCCCGACACGCACGCAACCTGCAAATCATCCTCGACTCAACGCTCTCAATGACCAAGCAAGTCAACACCGTCTCCTCCTCCTGCTTCAACACCCTCCGCATGCTCCGAAAGATCTACAGATGGACCCCGACAGATACAAGAAAGACAGTCACCCAGGCCCTCGTCAGCAGCAGACTCGACTAGTCTCAGTCTCCCATACAAATACTTGTGCAACCAATCAATAACCCATATAGCTACTTATATAGCTACTGATCAACACATGCAGCAGCTTGCACAACAACAGACATACTGATGCACACTTTCAGACAGTTTAGTCACTAACCCGTGCATTCAGTAAGACGCATTTAATCACTCACTCATACAGTCAATCACGCACCTACTAAAACCTTCATTCAGACACTTATACATCCACTCATTCTTCAATATGTAAAACATATTTAAACTTTACAGAAACACATAATCACTGGATGTTGTCATCAGTGATGTCATCAGTGATGTCACTGACCATGTCATGAATGATGTAATATGTGACATCATCAGCAGTGGATTGCGGGTGCGCGATATATAGTTAGTGCAACTAACTATATATGGAATTTCAATGGTTTTGTGTGAGTAAAATAAGGTTTTCTAAATGCTAATTCCTAACTATATATGGTCTAT
Source organism: Lissotriton helveticus (assembly GCF_964261635.1). Lineage (NCBI taxonomy): Eukaryota > Metazoa > Chordata > Amphibia > Caudata > Salamandridae > Lissotriton > Lissotriton helveticus. The sequence continues at coordinate 1,628,946,240 of NC_136065.1, read as the reverse complement.
AACCTATGGTTTTTTCAGTGAATATATATATATATATACAGTGAAGTGTTCGAGTTAATATATATATATATATATTCACTGAAAAAACCATAGGTTATAGACCATATATAGTTAGGAATTAGCATTTAAAAAACCTTATTTTACTCACACAAAACCATTGAAATTCCATATATAGTTAGTTGCACTAACTATATATTGCGCACCCGCAATCCACTGCTGATCATGTCACATATTACATCATTCATGACATGGTCAGTGACATCACTGATGACATCACTGATGACATCTCAAATGACATCACTGATGACATCACTGATGACATCATCCAGTGACTGTGTGTTTCTGTAAAGTTTAAATATGTTTTAGATATTGAAGAATGAGTAGATGTATAACTGTCTGGACGAAGGATTTAGTAGGTGCATGACTGAATGTATGAGTGAGTGATTAAATGTGTCTCACTGAGTGCATGGGTTAGTGACTAAACTGTCTTAATTTGTGCATCATTATGTCTGTTGTTCTGTAAACTACTGCATGTGTTGATCAGTAGCTATATGATTAACTATATGGGTTATTGATTGATTGTCCAAGTATTTGTATGGGAGACTGAGTGTGTGTGTGGCTGGCTGGGAGGTGTGTGACTCTGTGCAGATCAATGTGTACTTGTATCAATGATTGTATAAGAAAGTAAGTATGTGTTACTATATGTTTGAAAATGTAAGGTGCTCTATGTTTAACTGTATAGACAAGAAAATGGAAGTGTGATTGATTCTTTACAGGACTGACTAGGTGTGTGAGTAACTCCATGGATGAGTGGCAGAGTGTGAGTGTCTGTATAGGTGTATGAGTGCATATGATAGTGTTGTAAAGATGAGTGATTGTATGTATGAATGATTGTATGGGTGAATGAGTGAATGTGTGTGTAGACGTAGGAATCAGTGAGTACGTATGTAGTAACTAGTATTGGTGTGTCAATGGTTTCAAAAATTATACTCTGTATTTAACACTGGGTGAAACAGAGGTTATATTAAAATGTGAGGAGATGCATTGTATTGTCACATGAATGATATCATCAGTGATGTGGTCATTGATGTCAAATGAGATGTCATCAGTGATGTCATCAGTGATGTCATTTGAGATGTCATCAGTGATGTCATCAGTGATGTCACTGACCATGTCATGAATGATGTAATATGTGACATGATCAGCAGTGGATTGCGGGTGCGCAATATATAGTTAGTGCAACTAACTATATATGGAATTTCAATGGTTTTGTGTGAGTAAAATAAGGTTTTTTAAATGCTAATTCCTAACTATATATGGTCTATAACCTATGGTTTTTTCAGTGAATTTTCAAGGTTTTGTAAATGCTAATTCCTAACTATATATGGTCTATAACCTATGGTTTTTTCAGTGAATTTCAATGGTTTTTTAATAGCAAATATCATAAGCTGTCGAATGTCAAGTACGTGGTAAGTGAAAACATTTTCGTGTTTATGCACACTGATCTGCTTTGAATGGTGCCCCCCCCCCTCATTTCTATTAGGAGTACTCTCTCTTTGCAGATAGTGAAAGGTAGTTAACGCAGGCCTTTGCCCCCGTTGTAATCCGTCGTGCCTGCTTCTCTCTCCATTTGATTGATTGTTATCCAAGTATTTACTGTTTTAGAATTAGTTCTCTTTGGTTCATTCTCTATTTACAAACAAACACAGAGTCGCAATACTCTGTTTAGTCTTTGCAGATAACGAAAAATCGTGTAAAAAAAAAGAAAAGGAATCGAGCAAAATCAGTAGGCCACTAATGGGATCTCTTTTTGACCTCGCTAAAATAGAAACATTAGGAACAACCCCTCATGACAAATACAAAACTAGTGAGATGAACTGAACTCCACACAATGATGGCTGCAAAACAGCTCGGCTCCGCCACCCACCCCGCCCAAAATAACGATAAAGAGCGGCTGCCATGATTGGTTGCGGAATGGCCACAACGGAGCTACGAAATGGTGCTGCTCTCATGCTAACCCCAGCTTCGGTCTGAAACATCCAGAAACACTGTAGACTACCAATTCGATCAGTTCCGGTAGCGCCCCAATGTAACCCGGTAGAGAAGAACTAGCCCTCCCCTCTTTGACTGATGGTTCTTGTTGCCTGTCCCTTCTGTTGTCATTTAACAGAACTATTTAGCCTGCTGAAAGGGGTTGTGTTTCGACCGCTGGTTGGTGGAGACATTTTGACTATATTCTGGACCTGCGTTGTCGCGTAATGCGTCATATGACGCGCCGCGTTAGCGCATCCGGAAGTCATCCGGGGCGCGCAGCGCGTAACGTAAGCATAACAAGTCATGTGACTTGTTAATAAAACTTTTCATTGGTTCATTTTACTTTTCTTATTCTAATGATGAAAGCCTTGGTCATATCACCTAAAAATTACGCTTTTAATTACTTCCGAACATTATTTTCTCTTAAATATATGTTATAATGTTCCAGGCTAATGTACTTTCCCGGAAATTTTACAACTGTCCTGCAAGTAAAATATATTCTTTTTTCGAGAAAAAGAGCGTTTCTTCGTCCCATGACGGAGCCGTTGAGCAAAAGAGGGTCGACCTGCTGTCTTAGTCGCCGATACGCCTGAATATGAGATTCTTATCGATCACTTTATGTTGCAGGAATAGAAAACACAACAGCCCTTGACCATTTATCTTTACTGCGTTCCTTCGTATTATACCTTTTACCCTTCATGTAATTGGTCTGCTTTATTTCACTTGCCTTTTAATGATTCTAAAACAGTGACTATTATTAAAAACTTTACCAATGTATACACTACTACCATGTTTTCTTTTAAAAACCTTTATTGTGAAAATTTCATTATACAAATACGAGCCTATAACCACGTGGGCCTGCCACGGAGCAAACTGTAATCGTATATGATGAATAGACATTTACACTGTAGAGGAACGTAACGGGCGGGCCATTAGGTTGCAAAAACTAAGGTGTCTAACAGTTACGGAATCGGTGGACGTACATTTTATAATTAAAATACGACAGGGCCAGTTACAATAAAATTATCTAGATATACATTTGCGGGCAAGTACCATGGGTGACGTTAATTCGAATTTTCAACAGTACAGTAATCAATACCACATCAGAACTTAATATCAATAGGGATGTCGAAATATTCAATCAATTCTCGTCCCCGCCCGCCATGTGCTTCAAAACTGCATACGTATCTCGTGATTTCAAGGTTCTGCAACCAGTACACAACAAGGAGTTACGAGTCCCATTTATTCCGGCGCCATTTTGGGCGAGGACGGGCAGGTCCAGGATATAGTCAAAATGTCTCTACCAACCATCGACTATGATGATGTTCATATGCTGTATTTATAGAGTAACACTCATCTGTCCACATGAAATTAATTTACCACAATCTAAACATGTCATTTTAATCTTTCCAAAGTTCTTCTAAATATTTGGGACCGTTTCCCTTGCCTCTGAAGCTCTCAGTGCCACTTCTTTGATGAATGTACTAGCAGGTCAGGGGTTCTCCTCCAAATCTCTCTTTTATGCAGCACTATAATTAATTGGTGCCACCTCTCCATATGACGATGCATGGTATAGTTACCACAACTATATATTTTTTCGGTTCCTCTGGAGAGTTCATCGTGGCAGATGAAGCGTGTAACATACCGGGCATTTACCTTTTTTTGCATGTACAGGAAAGGAAAAAAAAATCGAGCGTTCGAGTTCTTAGGTGTCCCAGGGCCATTTTAGTGGACCAGGCCCAAATCCAAAGAACAGCTATCTCACAGGCTAATGGGGCGACCCACGCCGAGTTTCAGCATTGTAGGATGACCACACAAGTACAGCAACTTGCTAGACATCACCTCGGTGCCATCCGGATCTCGGCGCCCCACTGCAGATGAAGTGCCTCTCAACTATGAAACCACCACGGTGACATCCGGATCTTGGCGCGTTGTGCTGCCTTCGGCCTATTCGCACATCGGTCCGCTACTGACGCCATCTCACAGGCTAATGGGGTGACCCACGCCGAGTTTCAGCATTGTAGGATGACCACACCAACTTGCTAGACATCACCTCGGTGCCATCCGAATCTTGGCATCTCAACGCCTAGTGGTATCTTCCATACAGAAAATATTGTTACGCTGCCTTTGGCCCCATTCGCACATCAGTCCGCAACTTAGACATCACCTCGATGCCATCCGGATCTTGGCATCTCAGCGCCTTGTGGTGTCAGTCAGAAAATATTGTTGCGCTGCCTTTGGCCCCATTCGCACATCAGTCCGCTACTGACACCATCTCACAGGCCAATAGGGCGCCCCACGCCGACTTTTACCATTGTACGATGGCCACACCAGTGGCACAACTTGCTAGACATCACCTCGGTGCCATCCGAATCTTGGCATCTCAACGCCTAGTGGTATCTTCCATACAGAAAATCTTGTTACGCTACCTTTGGCCCCATTCGCACATCGGTCCGCAACTTAGACATCACCTCGGTGCCATCCGGATCTTGGCATCTCAGCGCCTTGTGGTGTATTCTCTTCAGAAAATATTGTTGAGCTGCCTTTGGCCCCATTCGCACATCGGTCCGCAACTTACACATCACCTCGGTGCCATCCGGATCTTGGCATCTCAGCGCCTTGTGGTGTCTTCTACTCCGAAAATATAGTAGAAAATATTGTTGCGCTGCCTTTGGCCCCATTCACACATCAGTCCGCTACTGACACCATCTCACAGGCCAACAGGGCGCCCCACGCCGACTTTTACCATTGTACGATGGCCACACCAGTGCCACAACTTGCTAGACACCACCTCGGTGCCATCCGGATCTTGGCATCTCAGCGCCTTGTGGTGTCTTCAAATCAGAAAATATTGTTGCGCTGCCTTTGGCCCCATTCGCACATCGGTCCGCTACTGACGCCATCTCACAGGCCAACGGGGCGCCCCACGCCGACTTTCAGCATTGTAGGATGGCCACACCAGTGCGGCAACTTACTAGACACCACCTCGGTGCCATCCGGATCTTGGCGCGTTGTGCTGCCTTCGGCCTATTCGCACATCGGTCCGCTACTGACGCAAACTCACAGGCCAACGGGGCGCCCCACGCCGACTTTCAGCATTGTTGGATAGCCACACCAGTGCGGCAACTTACTAGACACCACCTCGGTGCCATCCGGATCTTGGCGCGTTGTGCTGCCTTCGGCCTATTCGCACATCGGTCCGCTACTGACGCAAACTCACAGGCCAACGGGGCGCCCCACGCCGACTTTCAGCATTGTAGGATGGCCACACCAGTGCTGCAACTTGCTGGACACCACCTCGGTGCCATCCGGATCTTGGCGCGTTGTGTTGCCTTCGGCCTATTCGCACATCGGTCCGCTACTGACGCCGCCTCACGTGCCAACGTATTTTCTCCGCATTTTATACCCTATGCCGCATAACAGGTCATGTGACTTGTTTATAAAACTTTTCATTGGTTCATTTTACTTTTGGTTTCCTAATGATGGAAGGCATGATCATGTGACCTAAAAACAACACTTTTCATAGGATGAAAACTTTTTTTTTTTCCCAAACGATGAAAGCCCCACCTTGTTTCTGGATGTTTCAGACTGAAACTGGCGTCAGCATGAAAGCACCACCATCTCGTGGCTCCGTCGTGGTCATTCCGCGAGCAATCATGGCAGCCGCTCCCCACCAGAAGCCTGCAGGAGTCGGAGCCCCCAAAACTTTTGATGAATTCTCAAGGCGGAGGGGACGCTTTCGAGAATGGGGTCCAAGACCTAGCAGACAAGCGTCCGATTTCCAAGGTGTCCCAGGGCCATTTCAGTGGACCAGGCCCAAAAAGGAAACAGCCTGCCGCCATTTTGAGAGTCCTGTGACAGCCGCCTATCGCTGCACCGCAAGAGTGGGCGCAACTCAGCTGAATTGCGGCTTTTGACACAGTGGACCAAAAACGGACGGAATGGCAACTGAAACGGTAAAGGGGCGCCCCACTACAACAGATGACACTCCACCTGGAGAGGCCCGTTCACGCCGCCTCCCCCGGGGCGCTCCACGCCGTTATTCGGAGCAGCATTGTAGGATACCAAAACCAGTGCGGCAACTTACTGGACATCACCTTGGTGCCATCGTTCTGCTGCCTTGGAACTATTCGCGCAACAGTTTGCTACTGATGACCCACCCCCCGCGACGCCCCATGCCGTTATTTGCTGGGTGGCAACTTACTAGACATCACTTTCGTGTCATCTAGATTTCGGCGCGTTCTGCTGCCTTGGAACTATTCGCACAACAGTTTGCTACTGATGACCCACCCCCCGCGACGCCCCACGCCGGAAATCTGGACGTTGTGCTGCGTTGGGACTATTCGCACAGCCGACCGCTACTTCGTTGTTTTTCCCTAAAAATGTTTATATGTTATTACTATTTTTGTTTTCTTGTATATATTTATAAATTATTAAAGTTTTATAATCTTACTACTTTGTCAGAGTGCTATATATTTTTAATGTGACACATAATTGTAAAAACTTTGATGTACAAACAGTCATCCCTGGAATCTTCCGCTTCAGGCTCGGTCCCCTCCCCAATCACAATACAGGATGGTTTTCAGATAATAGCAACGCTTCTGCTGTGACGGATCTCATCGAGTGTGGGCCTTGATCTACTATAACTCCTTTGAAGAGGGGTGATTCTTTACAGCTGTGGCCATAAACTACATCTGCAGGGCTAGCTGATACCCTAGGACCAGCCTGGACAATCGGACACAGAGGAAAAGGAGTGTCAGAGGGTGCGGTAGTGAATAGGGCGAAAGGGAGGTGTCGGGCGGGCACAGGGTGTGATTCTCAGGGAACAGCAGCGCAGATGGGGGAGGTTTATTACCCATGCATAAGACAGAGAGCGGGGGTGACCACTGCCTGGGGGAGATGCTTGCGAGGGTGGGGAGCCATGCTAAGGATCGACAGCGTGCACAGAGTGGGTCTGGTCAAGGCATCTAAAATGGCTGCCGTGCACGACAAAAGTGTGGCATTTGAAAAAAGACAAGATGGCGCAGACAATGTTTTTCAACACTTCCTGATTTCCTTCGAATCGAACGTTAACAGACGTTGGGGCATATTACCAAAGTTAAGCGATATTTATCCCTAACGATGCTTAGCAACGATTTTTTTACCGTCAGAAATTATCGCAGATAAACCTTGCTATTATCAAGGTTTATCGGAAATACGATAAAAAACGACCGCAATGCATTAATATCGCTGAAAACTCAGCGATATTCATGCATTACCGAGCTAATGCTCTTAGCCATGTTATCCACCTCCCATTGGATAACATGGCTAAGAACTGCTCAGGGCAGGTGGTAGCTTTTGGAGATATTCGCCCTTATCTCGAATATTTCCAAAAGTTGATAATAGGAGATAGCGATGTTAGCGACTGTTTCCAGTCGCTAACATCTTGGCATGCCCACTTTGCATGTCATTAGTGATAAATATCACTCACATGCAAAGTGGGGCCCAAGATGGTCGCTATCTTCTACTAGCCGTCGCTAACTGGTGTTAGCAACAGCTAGGTAATACACATATAATTTTATCTCCGCGAAGCGGAGCGCTGTTACAGATATATATCTTGTTTCTGAACGTTAATTTCTCAAAATGCACTGAAGCACATATATTGAGACCTAGCAAAGGCACATCGGGCTACCAGTCCCTACAATTTTGCCAAGTTTCGTGCAAATCCATTCAGCTGTTCGATCCTACCGAGAGACAAGATGGCGGCCGCTACGGACTGTTTGGAATGTTTACAGACACCGGAGAGCCAATCAGCTTCGCTTCACAAAGCTCCGTTGCGCGAAAAGTACGCGTAGCGGAGCGCTGCCCAGTCCGCTGTTACAGATATATACCTTTTTTTGAACATTAATTTCTCAAAATCCACTGAAGCACATATATTGAGATCTAGCAAAGGCACATCGGGCTACCAGTCCCTACAATTTTGCCAAGTTTCGTGCAAATCCATTCAGCTGTTCGATTATTATTATGTTTATTTTTTTTTGCCCCGCGGGGCCCTTTTAAAACCTCCACATCAAACCTAGGGGGTGAGCGACAATGTACTATGCCCCCTTATGGTCATTTGCCCCTTCGCTTTGGCCTCCTCTTGTCTCTCGATCCTACCGAGAGACAAGATGGCGGCCGCTACGGACTGTTTGGAATGTTGACAGACGCTGGAGAACCAATCAGCTTCGCTTCACAAAGCTCCGTTGCGCGAAAAGTACGCGTAGCGGAGCGCTGCCCAGTCCGCTGCTACAGATATATATCTTTTTTTGAACATTAATTTCTCAAAATCCACTGAAGCACATATATTGAGACCTACAAAAGGCACATCGGGCTACCAGTCCCTACAATTTTGCCAAGTTTCGTGCAAATCCATTCAGCCGTTCGGGCTAAAAGTGAGGCCAACCGCCCTATGGAAATTAACATGGGAAAAACGCGTTTTGGGACCCCCCTTTTTTCTCGGCCCCCCCTTGACGAACCCCCCCAAAATTTTCAGGGGCTGCTCAGAAACAAAATGTGCCATTTTCCTGAAAATTTCAGCCAATTCCGTCCACAAACGCCAAAGTTATTAGACATAGAATTTTCAAAAAACCCATAGAGAAAAAATCCTAACTATATATACCTACTGGCGACCGCCAGTAGGTAATATATATATATATATGTATATATATATATATATATATATATATATATATATATATATATTGGTCGTTTTTTTATTAAAAACCTTTGATCTTCAAACCCACGGAGTCGGTGCCTGTCTTTCATATGCCAGAAGAACCAGGATTGGATCCATATATATATATATATATATATATATATAATTACCTACTGGCGGTTGCCAGTAGGTAGTTATAGTTAGGACCTACTTTCCATAGGAAATCCACAACATTCTATTTGGAATAACTTTGGCGCCGGTGGACGAATCTTCGCAAATTTCTCCAAGAAAATGGCCTGATCAGTTCCGCTCCTTCCCTGTAAGTTTGGGGGTGATTTGTCAAGTGGGGGCCGAGAAAAAAGGGGGTCCCAAAACGTGTTTTCCCCATGCAATTTTCCATAGGGACCTTTAGCCAGGGCTACAGCCCGAACGGCCCGAACGGCTGAACGGAATTACACCAATTTTGGCAGAGAGGTAGAGTTCGGTTTGCAGATTGTGCTTTTTGTTAAATGGTGTAAATCCATTCAGTAGTTTCTGAGAAAATTACAAGTAAAATCATAGCGATATCTAGAGACAGAGTTCTACACGGGGACGGAGATCCGTTCAATTACGAGCGCGAGCTGTATGCTGATTGGCTGTGAACACTCGAAACCAGGAAGTGTTGGCGGCCATCTTGTGCCTCGGTAGCAGTGAGTCACAAGAAAACAGTAAAACAGTAAAAGAAAGTTGAAAAATAAGGAATGGGGGCAGGGTAGAAAAATGTTGACCCTCTAGGCCTGCTGAGGGGGTCGCACATGGATCTTAAGGCCCTAAATTATTATTATTTTTTTTAATTTTAAAAACCGCAGGGTACGCGTATCGTACTCGTACGCATTGGAAAAGTAAAAAAAAAACTAGAAGTGCGTTTTATTCTTAATTAGCTCCGGGGGGGCAAATCCCGGGGCCAATTTTTTTCTATAATGGGGGGTTGAAAGGTCCCCCGAGCCCCGGGGAATGCCACCCCCGGGGTTTTATTTTGAAGTATGCGGGGGTTCACGGCCCCCCCCACATGCTCTGAGGACTGCCACCTTCCTGGGGCAGTAATATTTAAAATTGGGGGGTCCGTGAAAGAGAGAGCAAGTTAATATGCTGTCTTTTTTAAGTAGGAAAGCAGATTGCTTTTTGTTAGAGAGAGGAGCATATATACTGGTCTCTCTGACAAAGCAATGCCGGCTTTCGAACGACGCGTGGAGCTGGCTGGGAGCGTGGGGGGTATTAAGGTTCCCCACAGGGCCCCAAATGTTATTTTTTGAGTCCCGGGGATGGGTCCCTTTGTAGCTCCTTAACCATTTGTGTGGCGACGCGCTCTAGTTTACCAGAGCGTGCGGCCACTGCATTCTGGGAACGTAGGCGGGCACGGGAGTTGCCGCGAGTCTAGCAATGGGACATTAAATCCTCATATTCTTATCTCTGTGTCCGTGTGGTTATTATGGTAATTTTCCTTCTATTTGACAATATTCTCAGAAGAGATGCTTCTTCTTAGAAAGTAAAAGTAGAATGATTAAAATGGGCGGAATTTTCAATAGTTGGAATAGGAAGTGTTATGAACCAATGAAATCTCTTCTTTTAAAGTCTCATGGCTTTGCGTACGCTTACGATATGGGTTCATATGACGTTCCAGCACGATTTGTGTAATTGCTTTTAAAAGTAATATACGATTGTTGAAAGTTTAAAAAAACTATTTTCATAAGTATCCTACATAATGTATTCTGTTAGTATGTTCATAAAATACATAAATATAGGTTTTTAAACAATTAAAAACATTTGCGTCTTTCGCGTACGGGGCGCAGTACGTGACGTCATACGTAAGCTTTGATGCGACGCGTAACCTTGAAGCGTATTCGTAGCGTATGCTTGAGAATGATTAGCAGACAAACTATGGTACGATCACTCTCTCACTGTCAAATCAGAGCATAAGGCGCGCTATGAGAATGGTTAGAAGTGGTCACTGATAGGAAATCAGATTCAGCTGTGTGGCTTATCCACAGTATCATAACGTTACTTTTTAGCCTGTTTAAGTTTGAGGTATGTATGAAATACTATGCTATAGGCAGATACGGATCTTTAGGGAGCGCTTATCTCCATGAAGGTTAGTTATTACCATTTATATATAGGTGCTTGAGGGAAGGAAAAGAAGTTTGTCAGAATGGTGAGGATTGCTCAATAGCACCAGATCACTCCTTACTTTGTGGACACCTACAATTGCATGGCTCTTGTAATCAAGATGCGGCTAATTTGGCCTGAGTTTTGAAAGGCACTCCGACACCTGCTATCATAACAACGTTCAGTTTACTGGCAAACGGAAGTTATTTACTTTGAAATAATGCAGATTGTTGTGCGATGTTAGCAGGCATCGCTGGCATGATTACGGTAACTGAGCATGTGGTTTGCTATAAAAAAGTTGTGTTTACTCCTCTGCATGGAAGCTGGATGTTTCTATCTGGCCGTCGTTTCCGACCTTGAAAGCAGAGTCAACCAAATGAGCCGTATATGAGCGCTATTGTCTCAAAAGGAGGTCGCTCTTACATCTGCTAGAGAAACATTTGTCCTTCATGTAGCAAACACCCGCACAGAAGTGCATGCTTTATTAAATACAGACGTGCCCCGGAATTTTAGGGAGTTAATTTAGACTATCCTTAATGTGTCCTCGAGTAGGGGGTTAGCTTACTTTTTTTAAGTTATAAGCAATAGCCTTGTGACTTCTGTAGAAACTATATTTGGTGTCTTGTCGGTGTCTTTTCATTCGATTTTTTCCAGCGTCTTTGGTGGATTGTCCTTAATGCTCACATTAGTTGTCGGTGTGCTTGTATTAATTTGTTTACTTAAATATGGATGCACATCTTGCAGCAGACGACAATATGTCCCGGTTGTTGCTGGTCCGCAACCGAATGCTTAGTTATTACGGAGCGCTGCCTCTGGCTACATTGAGCGCAGCTTATTGATTATCGTTTCGATTCTCCTTTTTTACATGCGTTCAGCCTGTCTTCCATTGCCTGAGCTGTGATTTCGACTGGGCCCTGGATTTGTGTCTCTGCAGTACGGTGTCTCCCAACGCGGATATTGACCACCTGATGAGCCCTTTAGTGGTTCATGATTTGCTCTGTTCTGGCGGCGGGATTATGGCCTTAGCAGCGATACATGGAATAATGGGACGTTGGAATGTTTTTGCAGCGGCGCATGACTACTTGGCACGCAGTTTACATTGAAGATGACCCGAGTTTTCCTCCGATGGTGATAGAGGCTCCAGTCGTTGAGGAACATGTATGTTCATTCCCACTATTGAATTGGATGGCTGAAATGTTTTCAGATGAGAACAATGACTTCCTCTTGAAGGCTGTTGCTACATACTGTGCTTATACGCTGTTGGATTAAGACTCTTTGATTTTTCTACCTATTCTTTATTATTTAGTTACTGCTTTTTATCAAAGATCAAATAATTTTTTTTGCAAAATTGAACTTGACTCTGCTTTTTAGGCTTGGACTCTGCGTTAGTAATTTGCCCACGTTTATATTATGTGCTTTGGTCAAGGAAAGGTGTCGTGGGCTGAGCTTGCACTTACACCGTGTTAAGTTAGCATGGGTTTATTAGAAGCTTAAACGCCATTTTTGTTTTCCTGCTCTGCATTGCACACAACACGCACTTGCAATATTGTTTAGAGAAGGGTGAGTATTTTGCTTCATTTGAGAATAATTTGATATTCTACATTTGTAGACTGCCTCGCTACTTTAGTGTGTATAGTGAGAGCATGAAACATCGAGGTTATCTAGGATACTGTGTGTGTTATTCGGAATGATCTTCACACGTTCGAGCCCTAAGACATATGCAGCTGTGGCATCTCTGATACTGGCGCGTTTAGTAATGCACTGTGCAGGCATGAATACAAACAGTTGGAGAACATTCGTATATTGACAGTTTGTGTAGAACTCAATGTGATCCACTACTGCTGAGTAACAGAGGTATGGGTTTGCCTATGTAGTCGTATGAGATCTTCTGCTAAGTAGGGAGGGTGAAATGTAGGTATATTTTAAATCTGTTTCCCTTTTGTATTATAGGATGCTTTCTCCCTTTGTATTTTATGGAATAGTAACAATGCTGACAACTTTGTTTCTGATAATATGCTTGCTTGTATTATCTAAGGTACTGGGCATGAGATTACGGTGTTAGAAATAAAAAAAAATTAAGTTGCAGGTGTCTTTATTTAGTGCTTGTTTTGGACTGGTGTAAAACTGTAACAAAAGAGTGCTCTTGTTATCTACCTTTCCTGAGGTAACCTAAGTCGCATGTTGTGGGTTGAGTAATAATTGATAAGTGCAGCCAAGAAAGGGAGCAAGTGTGCAAATTTCATAGTGCCTTCGGCAGTGTTAGTTGTTATAATAAAAAGCGTCGATAAAGGGCTTGCACTTTGAATTTGAATTAAAGAAAAATTATTGATAACCCCAGCGAAGAAAGGGAGCAAGTAGGTGTGTGTATGTCATGAGTGATGTCACTGACCATGTCATGAGTGATGTTATATGTGACCAGCATGTCATCAGCAGTGCATTGCGGGCACGTGAGTTATAGTTAGCTGAACTAACTATACGGGGGAATTTCAATGGTTTTGTATGAGTGTAATGTCCAGCTAACTATAACATGTGTGAAACCATGTTTTTTTCAGTGAATTTCTAAGGTTTTTTAAATGCTAATTCCTAACTATAACGTGTGTGAAACCTATGGTTTTTCAGTGAATATATATATATATATATTCACTGAAAAAACCATAGGTTATAGACCATATATAGTTAGGAATTAGCATTTACAAAACCTTGAAAATTCACTGAAAAAACCATAGGTTATAGACTATATATAGTTAGGAATTAGCATTTACAAAACCTTGAAAATTCACTGCAAAAACCATAGGTTAGAGACCATATATAGTTAGCTGGACATTTTATTGACATAAAACCAATGAAATTCCATATATAGTTAGTTGCACTAACTATATATCGCGCACCCGCAATCCACTGCTGATGATGTCACATATTACATCATTCATGACATGGTCAGTGACATCACTGATGACATCACTGATGACATCTCAAATGACATCACTGATGACTACATCCAGTGACTGTATAATTCTGTAAAGTTAAAATATGTCTTACATATTGAAGAATGAGTGGATGTATAAGTGTCTGGACGAAGGATTTAGTAGGTGCATGACTGAATGTATGAGTGAGTGATTAAATGTGTCTCACTGAGTGCATGGGTTAGTGACTAAACTGTCTTAATTTGTGCATCATTATGTCTGTTGTTCTGTAAACTGCTGCATGTGTTGATCAGTAGCTATATGAGTAACTATATGGGTTATTGATTGATTGCCCAAGTATTTGTATGGGAGACTGAGTGTGTGTGTGGCTAGCTGGGAGGTGTGTGACTCTGTGCAGATCAATCTGTACTTGTATCAATGATTGTATAAGAAAGTAAGTATGTGTTAGTACATGTTTGAAAATGTAAGGTGCTCTATGTTTAACTGTATAGACAAGAAAATGGAAGTCTCATTGATTCTTTACAGGACTGACTAGGTGTGTAAGTAACTCCATGGATGAGTGGCAGACTGTGAGTGTCTGTATAGGTGTATGAGTGCATATGATAGTGTTGTAAAGATGAGTGATTGTATGTATGAATGATTGTATGGGTGAATGAGTGAAGGTGTGTGTAGACGTAGCAATCAGTGAGTGCGTATGTAGTAACTAGTATTGGTGTGTCAATGGTTTCAAAAATTATACTCTTTTTAACACTGGGTGAAACAGAGGTTATATTAAAATGTGAGGAGATGCATTGTATTGTCACATGAATGATATCATCAGTGATGTGGTCATTGATGTCAAATGAGATGTCATCAGTGATGTCATCAGTGATGTCATTTGAGATGTCATCAGTGATGTCATCAGTGATGTCACTGACCATGTCATGAATGATGTAATATGTGACATCATCAGCAGTGGATTGCGGGTGCGCGATATATAGTTAGTGCAACTAACTATATATGGAATTTCATTGGTTTTATGTCAATAAAATGTCCAGCTAACTATATATGGTCTCTAACCTATGGTTTTTGCAGTGAATTTTCAAGGTTTTGTAAATGCTAATTCCTAACTATATATGGTCTATAACCTATGGTTTTTTCAGTGAATTTTCAAGGTTTTGTAAATGCTAATTCCTAACTATATATGGTCTATAACCTATGGTTTTTTCAGTGAATTTCAATGGTTTTTTAATAGCAAATATCATAAGCTGTCGAATGTCAAGTACGTGGTAAGTAAAAACATTTTCGTGTTTATGCACACTGATCTGCTTTGAATGCTGCCCCCCACCCCTCATTTCTATTAGGAGTACTCTCTCTTTGCAGATAGCGAAGGGTAGTTAACGCAGCCCTTTGCCCCCTTTGTAATCCGTCGTGCCTGCTTCTCTCTCCATTTGATTGATTGTTCTCTTTCGTTCATTCTCTATTTACAAACAAGCACAGAGTCAAAATACTCTGTTTAGTCTTTGCAGATAGCGAAAAACCGTGTAAAAAAACAAAAGGAATCGAGCAAAATCAGTAGGCCACTAATGGGATCTCTTTTTGACCTCGCTAAAATAGAAACATTAGGAACAACCTGTTCAAAATAGCAATGCGTATGTACATAAGCGGCGTTCATTTGTGTTCACAGTACCCCTTGTTGATTGTTTGAATCGAGCATTGAATTGTTCGAAGTTGGTTCTCTTAAGGATCTTCTCTGCCTGCAAACGAGGAAGAATAGGAATATTCTCTCTCCCTTTGCAGATAGTGAAGGGTAGGTAACGCAAGCCTTTAACACGTCGTACCTATTTCATTCCTCATTGATTGATTGATTGTCCGAACATTGACTGTTTGGGAATTAGTTCTTTTTGGAGGTATTCCCTGTTTGCAAATAAACGTAGGAAAATCTTTGCAAGTAGTGAAAGGGTACGTAATGCGGACCTTTCTCCCCCGTTGTAATCTGTCATGCCTATCTACTCCCCACTGATTGATGCACCTGTTTCACCCGGACCATTTACTAGACATACGTCATCTGGCCCGACCAGAGAGCACCCCTAGTGAAAAGGACATATGCAATAATAACGAAGTGATCACTGTATCCTGTTAACAGAAACTTTAGCATGAAACAACCTGGAAAGAAAAGAATAGGAAATCGAAAATCAGTAGGCCACTGATGAACATGAACTTTTATTAAACAACGAACAAAGAAACGATAACATAACGTAATGATAAAACCTATTAATGTCCTAGAAACAAGAAAACGTTAAAATATGCCAGTGGTGAGAGACCAGAAAAACAGTAAGAGAAACCAAATCACCCCTCGCTGTCCCACCGCCTGCCACGCCAAAAAAATCGATAGACTAGGGAAAATGCAAGTCAGTAGAACATCCGCCCCCACTCTGGAAACTTCCAAGGTGGGGCAGGGTTCCGGCTACGCCCAGCCGGGAGCAGCCCATATAAGGCAGGTCCTGCTGCCACGCCTCGGCCAGGAGATCCTAACGTAGGGTGTAGCCGGAGGAGAGGCCGAGACCAGCGGGACCCGGCCAGGGGATTGCCTTTACAACGCTGAACAGTTGCAGGGGGGGGGAATGTCTCCTCGACCCTCCCCTCTCTCTCCCAGTCCGGCCGCGGTGGCCCTTGAGAGTTGCAGGTAGTCCCGCCACATGCTCTTCCGGTCCGGCCACCAACGGTCGGGGGGCCGAGGCCGACGGGATCCGGCTGCAGCCGATAAACCAAGAAACCCGTTCATGGGGCCAGAGCCAGGGGCGTCCGGCCGACATCTACCGGAAGCCCGGCCCGAAGACGGACGGGACACTTCTTCTTTCTTGTATAATTGCTGCAACAACCCTGGGGGGGGATGTCTTGCACATGCCTCCGACCCCCCCCCCCTCGTCCTCATCGCCTGGTCCGGCCATAACAAATCTCAAGCGAGACGCCGTGGGGTGCACTGGGAGGGAGAGACGGTGCGAACAGGCCTCTCCCGCCTCCCCAGTGGAGGCTTCCCAGCTGCACCCTCAGCGCTCCAGGCGCCCGGAAAAGAGTTCTTCCACTGTGGCCATGCTGCAACGTCTCGCCCGGCAGGGTGGAGCCCGTCCGCTCATTTGACCCCGCGATCGCCAGTAGCTACCGAACTCTCAAAATGGCGGTCGACCTGGCAAGAGCGGGCCCAGCATAAAGAAATGGCCCGGTCACTGGTTGACTCCACCACCGTAGTCCTCCACGACCTTGAAGATTCTAGAGGAGCCGCGGGAGTCTCCGACCCCCGATGGGGAATGACTGCCATGATCACCCGTGGAGTGACGAAACTGTATCCGCGGGACGTCGGCGCCAGCCTCACTTTGAATTACTAGAATCCTGCAGACCTCACTTCCGGTGAAAGCACAGTGTGGCCCGGTAGGAAAAATTGTTGCACCCCCTCCCCTTTTTGACTGATAGTTCAAACCACCGATCCTTTCCTTTGCCCTTTTAACGGAACTTTGGACTGCCTCCCCCTCTTTTACATTTTCTAGAGAAAACAAAACATTAACCACTACATTAGCATAGCAGTTGACACCAGAACTGTTTTCAAATTGAAAACCAACAACATCTTCAACAGAATCCTTTTTGTTTCTGCTGTGACCCTGCTACAGCACAGGCATTGTCCCCAGCAGTAATTCTGCAATGCCGGTAAGAATAGCTGTGGTGCCTACTGGACTCACTCACCCCCGCGGCGCCCCACGCCGTTATTTGCTGGGCGGCAACTTGCTAGACATCACTTTCGTGCCATCTAGATTTCAGCGCGTTCTGCTGCCTTGGAACTATTCGCACAACAGACCGCTACTGACAAGAATATTTCATTATTGGTGCTGTCAATTTCAATAAATCTATTGGATAATTCAAAAGAAATTGCCACGGTCTCTTCGTTGTTTAAATGTTTTTACTGTTTTTGTTTTGTTGTATATATTTATATGTTATTAAAGTTTTATATTCCTACTACTTTGTTGGAGTGCTATATATTTTTAATGTGACACATAATTGTAAAAACTTTGATGTACAAAGAGTCATTCCTGGAATCTTCCGCTTCAGGCTCGGTCCCCTCCCCAATCACAATACAGGATAGTTTTCAGATAGTAGGAACACGTGTGGTGTGACGGATCTCATCGGGTGTGGGCCTTGATCTACTATAACTCCTTTGAAGAGGGGTGATTCTTTACAGCTGGGGCCATAAACTACATCTGCAGGGCTAGCTGATAGCCTGGACAATCGGACACAGAGGAAGAGGAGTGTCAGAGGGTGCGGTAGTGAATAGGGCGAAAGGGAGGTGTCGGGCGGGCACAGTGTGATTCTCATGGAAGAGCAGCGCAGATGGGGGGAGGTTTATTGCCCATGCATAAGACCGAGAGCGGGGGTGACCAGTGCCTGGGGAAGATGCTTGCGAGGGTGAGGAGCCATGCTACGAATCAACAGCGTGCAGAGAGTGGGTCTGGTCAAGGCATCTAAAATGGCTGCCGTGCACGACAAAAGTGTGGCATTTCAAAAAAGGCAAGATGGCGCAGACAATGTTTTTCAACACTTCCTCATTTCCTTCGAATCGAACGTTAACAGACGTTGGGGCATATTACCAAAGTTAAGCGATATTTATCGCTAACGATGCTTACCAACGAATTTTTTACCGCTAAGCATCGTCAGAAATTATCGAAGATAAACCTTGCTATTATCAAGGTTTATCACAAATGCGATAATAAACGGCCGCAATGCATGAATATCGCTAAAAACTCAGCGATATTCATACATTACCGAGCTAATGCTCTTAGCCATGTTATCCACCTCCCATTGGATAACATGGCTAAGAACTGCTCAGGGCAGGTGTTAGTTTTTGGAGATATTCGCGCTTAGCGCGAATATCTCCAAAAGTTGGTAATAGGAGATAGATATCTTGCATGTTGTAATGCAAGTTATTGTGGTATATGGAACTCATACCATAATCTCTCAGGAAAGCAGAAACTGATCCTTTTGGGACCGCCTAAAAAGGCCTAGGGGGTGAGGAGTACTCTACTTTGCCCCCTTTTCACGTTCCGAACTATTTTATTTTACTCTCTTCTGTAATTACACAAAATAGCAGCAATAAGATGCATCGGAGACACACAGTGAGAGAAAGGAGGCCGGAGATGAAGAAGAGATGTCAAATACACATTGGAGATAATATAGTGGCAGAAGGGAAGTAAATATGAGTAAACTTACCATGTAACATAAAAATGTTGCACTCTATACTATAAGTCTCATTTTATACTACAATCACTTCGCTACAACCTCATAAATTAAAAATAAAAATGAATAATGTCTCAAACAATTTTTGATTTCTAAATATAAATTTATTCTTCAGAATTTTCTAAATTTGAAAGAACTAGTAACATGTCCTCATCAGCAATGTCCTCATGAAAAGTCTGCAATAATGATTCTTGTAACTCTATGGTCTCCAAACACTCGATAAATTCGCCATCAAGAGATTGATCAAAAAAATCATTCAAGTCATCTCCTCCTTCTGACAATATTTCATTATTGGTGCTGTCAATTTCAATCAATGTAGTGGAATCATTCAAGTCATCTCCTCGTGACAATATTTCATTATTGGTGCTCTCAATTTCAATCAATGTAGTGGAATCATTCAAGTCATCTCCTCCTTGTGACAATATTTCATTATTGGTGCTGTCCATTTCAATCAATCTAATGGAATCATACAAGTCATCTCCTCCTTGTGACAATATTTCATTATTGCTGCTCTCAATTTCAATCAACGTAGTGGAATCATTCAAGTCATCTCCTTGTGACAATATTTCATTCTTGGTGCTGTCCATTTCAATCAATCTAATGGAATCATACAAGTCATGTCCTCCTTGTGACAATATTTCATTATTGGTGCTCTCAATTTCAATCAATGTAGTGGACAATTCAAAAGAAATTGCCACGGTCTCTTCATTGTGAGCCATTTTATTTTGAAATTGCTTGCTGTAAATTGCAGAAAAAAATAATCACTTTCATTTATCGTTTTTAGTAATACATAATATAAAACTAACTTTATCAAGTATTTAGTATAACAGAAGGACTGCAAATAAATAACAGAAAACATTTTTCAAATTATCTTCAAGTGTACAACATAGTTCCCCTTACAAATTAACAACTCACCTTTTTAAAAGTAGGAAAAGTGTTAGTACTGTGTAAATCAAACACCAGAAATTCACCACCAAAAATTCCTCACAAATGTACCTCAGACAGTAGTATCACAAAATGGCTGTGGTTTCCTCTCATTTGACATATATACATAACCAATTAACTTTCATCACACACAAATACAAAACCAAAGTAACATTTTAATTGGTTCTAAATTTCAACACTTTCAAATGTGTTTTCCCCATGCAATTTTCCATAGGACATTTACATACGTCTACAGCCTGAATGGCTGAACGGAATTACACCAAACTTGGCAAAATGGTACATCAAACCTAAGAGGTCAGTAAGGATCTACTATGCCCCCTTATGGTCATTTCCCCCTTCGCTTTGGCCTCCTCTTGTCTCTCAATCCTACCGAGAGACAAGATGGCGGTCGCTACGGACTGTTTGGAATGTTGACAGACGCCGGAGAACCAATCAGCTTCGCAAAGCTCCGTAACGCGAAAAGTACGCGAAGCGGAGCGCTGTTACAGATATATATCTTTTTTTGAACGTTAATTTCTCAAAATCCACTGGAGCACATATATTGAGACCTAGCAAAGGCACATCGGGCTACCAGTCCCTAATATTTTACCAAGTTTCGTGCAAATCCATTCAGCCGTTCGATTATTATTATTATTTTTTTTTTTTGCCCCGCGGGGCCCTTTTAAAACCTCCACATCAAACCTAGGGGGTCAGCGAGGATCTACTATTCCCCCTTATGGTCATTTGCCCCTTCGCTTTCGCCTCCTCTTGTCTCTCGATCCTACCGAGAGACAAGATGGCGGCCGCTACGGACTGTTTGGAATGTTGACAGACGCCGGAGAACCAATCAGCTTCGCTTCGCAAAGCTCCGTTGCGCGAAAAGTACACGTCCTGGGACGCTGCCCGGTCCGCTGTTACAGATATATATCTTTTTTTAAATGTTAATTTCTCAAAATCCACTGGAGCACATATATTGAGACCTACAAAAGGCACATCGGGCTACCAGTCCCTACAATTTTGCCAAGTTTCGTGCAAATCCATTCAGCCGTTCGGGCTAAAAGTGAGGCCAACCGCCCTATGGAAAACTCAATGTTAAAAACACGTTTTGGGACCCCCCTTTTTTCTCGACCCCCCCTGGACGAAACCCCCCCCAATTTTCAGGGGCTGCTCAGAAACAAAATGTGCCATTTTCCTGAATATTTCAGCCAATTCCGTCCACAAACGCCAAAGTTATTAGACATAGAATTTTCAAAAATCCCATAGAGAAAAAATCCTAACTATATATACCTACTGGCGACCGCCAGTAGGTAATATATATATATATATGTGTGTGTGTGTGTGTACGTATAGCAAGAATTTGTCATAA
The DNA here is from genome assembly GCF_964261635.1 of Lissotriton helveticus. Taxonomy (NCBI): domain Eukaryota; kingdom Metazoa; phylum Chordata; class Amphibia; order Caudata; family Salamandridae; genus Lissotriton; species Lissotriton helveticus. The sequence goes on along the minus strand of NC_136065.1, from coordinate 1,628,924,912 downwards.
GGTGTTATAAGTGTATTAGGCGACCCTTGACCCTACCAGGTAGGTCGCTCCTCCTCCGCACATCACCGCCTGTGTGTCCCTGCCCCAGCTGCCACTTCTGAGGATGTTCGAGGCCCTCCACCACCCGCAGACTACCACCTGCGCCTCATCCCTGGTGGCCAGTGGTAGGCCGTAGGTAGTTTTGTTCATCCTTCGCTCTATTGCTTTTATTGTATTGCCTGTATTTTCATTGTTGTGTTTGTGACTGCTGTTGTCTGTCTTCCCACGCTGCCTGTACGTGGTCCATGCCCCTTTTTCTTCCCTCAGGTCACCTCGCTGTCCCCGTGCTCTCTCTGCCCGGTCTGTCCTTCTGTACCCCTCACTGTCCCCGTGTCCCTGCCTGGTTTTCCCTTCTGTGCCCCTCGCTGCCCACGTGCCTCTCTGCCCGTTCTGCCTTCTGTTCTCAGCTGCCCCTGTATTTCTGTATTCTGTATTTGGCCTCTGTGCCACTTGTTTTTCCGGTATTTCTGTGCCCTTTTTGCCTTCTGTGCCACTTGTTTTTGTGCCCCTTTTGCCTTCTGTTCCCCTCGTTTTTGTGCCCTTCTTCCCTCTGTTCCACTGATTTTTTCTGTGCCCTTCTGCCCTCTGTGCCACTCGTTTTTCCCTTGTTTTTGTGCCCCTTTTGCCTTCTGTTCCACTCGTTTTTGTGCCCTTCTGCCCTCCGTTTCACTCGTTTTTTTGTGCCCTTCTGCCCTCTGTGCCACTCATTTTTCCCTCGTTTCTGTGCCCCTTTTTCCTTCTGTTACCTTCGTTGTCCCTCACCATCCTTGCCACTGCGTCCCCTGCGGCCCCTCCCCCCTGACTGCCCACTGCCCATTCACTTCCCCCACCTCCCGCCTCCCAGCTGCTCCTCCCTCCCACCTCCCCATATATGCCGGCCGCTGCGTGGATACGTGCAGCAGGTGCGCCTAAGGCAAGCCTGTCTGCGCCCGTCCGCGCCTGGACCGCGCCCAGCGCCAGAACCCCTGGCCCCCGCACCCGCCAGGATGACCGCCGCCACTACGACGCCAGCACACTGCACGCTCTCAACTCCGGACGGAGCCACACCTGCTTCAAAGCCACCCCGAAATGGACACACTGCCCCTTCACCTGCCAGAACTACAGCTACACCAGCCTCAGAGCTGACGAACCACCTGCCAAGAAAGACCCCAATCACCTCCGATGCATACCACTGAACACCCGCTTCGCATGCAAGCATGCCGTCGAGCTCTGGGACCTGCTCGACACTACATCCCCAGATGTCACCTTCCTGACAAAGACGTGGCTTAACGACTCCTCCGCACCCGACATCGCCATAGCCATAACAGACGGCTACAAGATCCCCCGCAGAGACAGAGGAGGAATTGCCATCGTCCACAAGAACAGCATCAGGGTCTCGACTAGCACCGAAGAGGCGCTCAGCACCGCCGAACACATGCATTTCCAGATCCACACAGAACCTAACTCCACCCTCAGAGGCACCCTCGTCTACCGACCCACCGGACCCCGCCCCCAGTTCAGCGACTCCATCGCCGACTTGATCAGCACGCACGCCCTGACTTCCACCGACTACATCCTCCTCGGAGACCTGAACTTTCACCTTGAGAACAACAACGACAACAACTCCACAACCCTGATCGATAACCCCACCAACCTCGGACTGAAGCAACACGTCACATCGCCCACCCACTCTGCCGGCCACATGCTCGACCCCTTCTTCTCCTCAAGCCTGCAAGTCTCCGTCAGCCACACCACCGAACTCCTCTGGACCGACCACCGCTGCATCCACTTCTTCCAGTAACCCACCACACACCACCGCACCCAACAGATCACCCGCTGCTGCTGGAGCAAAATCACAAAAGACCAACTACACGCAAACCTCGCTCTCAGCCCACCCACCGAACCCTTCAACACCGATGACGCTACCCACAGCCTCAGACGCTGGATCGAGAACTGCGCCAACATCCTCGCCCGGCTGAGGAAACCCCCCCACAGAGACACCCGCAAGAGGGCCAGCTGGTTCACCCCCAAACTCCTAGCCTCCAAGCAAGCCTGCCGGAAACTAGAGAAGAAATGGCACAGTGAACAAACTCCGGACAGCCACGCAGCACACAAGGACGCCATCCCCAACCACCACCACTTCATCAGGGCGGCCAAGAGGACCTCCTTCAAAGACCGCCTCGACAACAATGCACACAATAGCAAGGAGCTCTTCAACATCGTGAAGGAACTCTCCAACCCCAGCTCCAACACCAACGACATCCTGCCAGCGCAATCCCTATGCGACTCCCTCGCCACCTTCTTCCACCGCAAGATTGCAAACATCCACAACAGCTTCAACATCCAAACAGCCCCAACAGACAGCAACACAACAGACCCTCCACACACCATCGGCCACGACCCCCTGCTAGCCAGGGTCAGCATGAGCATCGATGACACCATCAAGACCATGCGCACAATCCACTCCGGCTCTCTGTCAGACCCATTCCCGCACCACGTCTTCAACAGAGCAAGCAGCTCCATTGCACCCCACCTGCGCAATGTCATTAATCTCTCCCTCAAGACCGCGACCTTCCCAGAGATCTGGAAACACGCTGAGATCAACGCCCTACTCAAAAAACCTAAGGCAGACTCAAGAGACCTCAAGAACTTCCGGCCCATCTCTCTGCTCCCCTTCCCGGCAAAGGTAATCGAGAAAACCGTCAACAGACAGCTAACCCGATACCTCGAAGAAAACAGAATCCTGGACCCTTCCCAGTCAGGGTTCTGCAGCAACCACAGCACCGAGACTGCCCTCATCGCCGCCACCGTCGACATCAGGACCCTGCTGGACAACGGCGCGACTGCAGCACTCATCCTCCTAGACCTCTCTGCCGCCTTCGACACCGTCTGCCACCGCACACTACACACACGCCTCCATGCCACAGGGATCCGAGACAAGACTCTGGATTGGATCACCTCCTTCCTCTCCGGCAGAACCCAGAACGTCCGCCTCCCCCATTCTGTTCCAAAGCCTCCGAGATCATCTGCAGCGTACCCCAGGAATCCTCCCTCAGCCCGACGCTGTTCAACATTTACATGGCCCTGCTCGCACATGTAGACGACAGCACAACCTCAACATAATCTCCTACGCCAACGACACTCAGCTGATCCTCTCCCTCACCAAGGACCCCATCACCGCCAAAGCCAACGTCCACGAAGGAATGAAGGCCGTCGCCGACTGGATGAAGACCAGCCGCCTGAAGCTGAACTCGGACAAGACGGAGGTTCTCATCCTCGGCTCCAACCCTTCAGCCTGGGATGACTCCTGCTGGCCGACGGCACTGGGGGCAGCCCCGACACGCACGCAACCTGCAAATCATCCTCGACTCAACGCTCTCAATGACCAAGCAAGTCAACACCGTCTCCTCCTCCTGCTTCAACACCCTCCGCATGCTCCGAAAGATCTACAGATGGACCCCGACAGATACAAGAAAGACAGTCACCCAGGCCCTCGTCAGCAGCAGACTCGACTATGGAAACGCCCTCTACGCTGGAGGCCTGACCAAGCTCATCAAATTAATACAACGCATACAAAACGCCTCGGCACAACTGATCCTCGAAGTACCACGCCACAGCCACATCACCCCCTACCTGAGAAACCTGCACTGGCTCCTCATCAACAAGAGGATATCCTTCAAGCTCCTTTCCCACGCTCACAAGGCACTCCACAAGACCGGCCCAGCCTACCTCAACAGACGGCTCTCCTTCTACATCCCCAACCACCAGCTACGCTCCGTCGACCTCTCACTCGCCACCGTTCCCGCGCATCCAAAAAACAACCACCGGTGGAAGATCCTTCTCCCACCTCACCGCCAAGACATGGAACACCCTCCCACTGAGCCTACGACAGACCCAAGACCTCCTGACCTTCAGGAGGATACTCAAGACCTGGCTGTTTGATCAGTAGCGCCCCCCCCTAGCGCCTTGAGACCCTCGCGGGTATGTAGAGCGCTTTACAAATTATTGATTGATTGATTGATTGATATTAATTAAATTACTTATAGTAACTTTCATTGATTAACAGTAATTGAATAAATGAACTCAAAGAGCTGACCAATGGTGTTAAGCAAAAGAGAGAAGGATGTAATATTTCAGTTTATAAATTGCACGGTGCGAACAAGGGATTTTGGACTCCAATTTCAGCTTCCCCAGTGGACCAAATTCCGTGATCCATGGCCCATCAACTTACTTCACTATGTATCATTTTCCTTAACCATCCAATTTCAGAGGACATTGAAGGAATACATGTCAGAATCTGTGCTCTACAAAAATCTCACATATACGGTTCTCATAAAATAATCTTGCTTAACATTTAATAACAATATAGGATATATGAATAGAGACTATGAAAAACCGATCCTTTCTGAGTAAACAGATTGGTACAAGCTGACGTGTTTGGCTTTCGCGTTTTGAAATACTGTGAGATTAGTCTGTCTTAATTTCCCCAAATCAAACCTGCTGATCGGATGTAAGAACCTTACACGTTATGCAGATTGAAAGAGCCAGCTGTTAGGGGATGCTGGGAGGTAGCTTGATACTTCACAAATATAAAAACCAAAAGTAAATTATCCCAGTACCTACATTCTGATCCGCAATGGTATAATCCCTGGCGCGCGCTGTAATCACATAACAGCACACTCTGATCTCCCCATTTTCCAGGGACGAGAAGGCAGGGGAGGGGAGCTTTGCTCTACTCTTAGCCTCGGATTTCTCCATTTCTTTCTCGGCACCATGCAAATCTCCTAAACGGAAGGGCACCCAACTAAGCCCCCGGCCACCTGTTGGGCGGACCTCCACACTTCCGGTCTGCAGGAAGAGAATAACAATTATGGCTTTATTTGTTTTCAGTTTTTAATCCCAGCACACTCGTATACTCCCAAGTGTGCAGGGGCCTGCCGATGCGCGAATCTGCCAGAGGGTATGGCCTGGAAATGCAATCCAGTGGGTTATTAGGGGGTTTTAGATTCAGAGATTTGTTTTTCCTAATGGGGTTGTATCGGATCTTAAAATACATAGCAAAAAACCTATGAATTAATATCCTTTAACCAGCACTATTTAATCACTAAACATTCTCTTCAGAAGCTTTCCATTCCAGCTTTTATTTTTTATCAATGTTACCATTTATATTTTAACCTAGGTTTTGTTAAAGCCCCTTAGGGGCACATCTACTAAAGCCCCCTAGGGGTACATCTACTATCATTTCATGCAACACGGGTCAGCAAGGGAACTTGCTGTGAATGGCTTTATTGCGCATGGTTATTAAAAACCCTTGCAAACTGGTGCAATTAAGAATCTAAAACACAAGTAATCAATCAATATAGTAATCAATCAATATAGCAGCAACAGACAGCAAAAACGTTTAAACCAGTTATTTGAAAAATAAATACTAATTGATGCAGTAAAACAATAACGACTTTAAAGCACACTATCAAACACTTGGCGAAAAAAAAAAAAACTAGTCACAGTCGCATTAGTGTGCTATAGTCGACTATGTGGCCAAATTGGTGACTGGACTTCACTAATCTGTTATCAATCAGCATCAAAAACGATGAGGACAGCGCAGAAATGCTAAATATTTGCCTAGATGAGGAGCATTTCTGCTCCCTATTTGTGCTGGTGCACTGTGTGCTGCCTAGCGCCAGTGCAGACACCCTCACACCAAGCCGGGCCGAAGACGGCTATAATGCCAGAAACCGGTCCCCGGAAGCTTGTTTCCTTTCCAGTAAAGAATTGGCTTGGTAGTTTGGTCTGCCCTGTTCCCATGATGCACTGGGCCAGGGTCAGACTAATTTGCATGTAGCCAGGTTCTGAACTGGGATGGTGCAGTGAGCTAAAAAACGGTGATGGATCAAGCCCTGATCTTTTGACTGGGTAGGAGTGTTCTGCTTAATTCAGATACTCTGTCCATCACCACCCCCTTTTGAATCGTTTTGGCCACCACAAGTGTGGAAGGGTATGCTCAGATGTGAGTCCCTTGCTCACTGCACCATCAGGATTCAAGCAAGCCGGGCCGAAGACGGCTGTAATGCCAGAAACCGGTCCCCGGAAGCTTGTTTCCTTTCCAGTAAAGAATTGGCTTGGTAGTTTGGTCTGCCCTGTTCCCATGATGCACTGGGCCAGGGTCAGACTAATTTGCATGTAGCCAGGTTCTGAACTGGGATGGTGCAGTGAGCTAAAAAACGGTGATGGATCAAGCCCTGATCTTTTGACTGGGTAGGAGTGTTCTGCTTAATTCAGATACTCTGTCCATCACCACCCCCTCTTAAATCGTTTTGACCACCACAAGTGTGGAAGGGTATGCTCAGATGTGAGTCCCTTGCTCACTGCACCATCAGGATTCAAGCAAGCCGGGCCGAAGACGGCTGTTATGCCAGAAACCGGTCCCCGGAAGCTTGTTTCCTTTCCAGTAAAGAATTGGCTTGGTAGTTTGGTCTGCCCTGTTCCCATGATGCACTGGGCCAGGGTCAGACTAATTTGCATGTAGCCAGGTTCTGAACTGGGATGGTGCAGTGAGCTAAAAAACGGTGATGGATCAAGCCCTGATCTTTTGACTGGGTAGGAGTGTTCTGCTTAATTCAGATACTCTGTCCATCACCACCCCCTTTTGAATCGTTTTGGCCACCACAAGTGTGGAAGGGTATGCTCAGATGTGAGTCCCTTGCTCACTGCACCATCAGGATTCAAGCAAGCCGGGCCGAAGACGGCTGTAATGCCAGAAACCGGTCCCCGGAAGCTCGTTTCCTTTCCAGTGAAGAATTGGCTTGATAGTTTGGTCTGCCCTGTTCCCATGATGCACTGGGCCAGGGACAGACTAATTTGCATATAGCCAGGTTCTGAACTGGGATGGTGCAGTGAGCTAAAAAACGGTGATGGATCAAGCCCTGATCTTTTGACTGGGTAGGAGTGTTCTGCTTAATTCAGATACTCTGTCCATCACCACCCCCTTTTGAATCGTTTTGGCCACCATGAGTGTGGAAAGGTATGCTCAGACATGAGTCCCTTGCTCACTGCACCATCAGGATTCAAGCAAGCCGGGCCGAAGACGGCTGTAATGCCAGAAACCGGTCCCCGGAAGCTTGTTTCCTTTCCAGTAAAGAATTGGCTTGGTAGTTTGGTCTGCCCTGTTCCCATGATGCACTGGGCCAGGGTCAGACTAATTTGCATGTAGCCAGGTTCTGAACTGGGATGGTGCAGTGAGCTAAAAAACGGTGATGGATCAAGCCCTGATCTTTTGACTGGGTAGGAGTGTTCTGCTTAATTCAGATACTCTGTCCATCACCACCCCCTTTTGAATCGTTTTGGCCACCACAAGTGTGGAAGGGTATGCTCAGATGTGAGTCCCTTGCTCACTGCACCATCAGGATTCAAGCAAGCCGGGCCGAAGACGGCTGTAATGCCAGAAACCGGTCCCCGGAAGCTTGTTTCCTTTCCAGTAAAGAATTGGCTTGGTAGTTTGGTCTGCCCTGTTCCCATGATGCACTGGGCCAGGGTCAGACTAATTTGCATGTAGCCAGGTTCTGAACTGGGATGGTGCAGTGAGCTAAAAAACGGTGATGGATCAAGCCCTGATCTTTTGACTGGGTAGGAGTGTTCTGCTTAATTCAGATACTCTGTCCATCACCACCCCCTCTTAAATCGTTTTGACCACCACAAGTGTGGAAGGGTATGCTCAGATGTGAGTCCCTTGCTCACTGCACCATCAGGATTCAAGCAAGCCGGGCCGAAGACGGCTGTTATGCCAGAAACCGGTCCCCGGAAGCTTGTTTCCTTTCCAGTAAAGAATTGGCTTGGTAGTTTGGTCTGCCCTGTTCCCATGATGCACTGGGCCAGGGTCAGACTAATTTGCATGTAGCCAGGTTCTGAACTGGGATGGTGCAGTGAGCTAAAAAACGGTGATGGATCAAGCCCTGATCTTTTGACTGGGTAGGAGTGTTCTGCTTAATTCAGATACTCTGTCCATCACCACCCCCTTTTGAATCGTTTTGGCCACCACAAGTGTGGAAGGGTATGCTCAGATGTGAGTCCCTTGCTCACTGCACCATCAGGATTCAAGCAAGCCGGGCCGAAGACGGCTGTAATGCCAGAAACCGGTCCCCGGAAGCTCGTTTCCTTTCCAGTGAAGAATTGGCTTGATAGTTTGGTCTGCCCTGTTCCCATGATGCACTGGGCCAGGGACAGACTAATTTGCATATAGCCAGGTTCTGAACTGGGATGGTGCAGTGAGCTAAAAAACGGTGATGGATCAAGCCCTGATCTTTTGACTGGGTAGGAGTGTTCTGCTTAATTCAGATACTCTGTCCATCACCACCCCCTTTTGAATCGTTTTGGCCACCATGAGTGTGGAAAGGTATGCTCAGACATGAGTCCCTTGCTCACTGCACCATCAGGATTCAAGCAAGCCGGGCCGAAGACGGCTGTAATGCCAGAAACCGGTCCCCGGAAGCTTGTTTCCTTTCCAGTGAAAAATTGGCTTGGTAGTTTGGTCTGCCCTGTTCCCATGATGCACTGGGCCAGGGACAGACTAATTTGCATATAGCCAGGTTCTGAACTGGGATGGTGCAGTGAGCTAAAAAACGGTGATGGATCAAGCCCTGATCTTTTGACTGGGTAGGAGTGTTCTGCTTAATTCAGATACTCTGTCCATCACCACCCCCTTTTGAATCGCATTGCAAAACAATAGCATAGAAAATGAAACCATTTTCAACAAAAACTGGCACCGTGCCTTTAAGGCAGCCATGACCCCAGGCTTCCCATCATGCCTCAGGGGTGACAGTTAGGTCAGTTGTTCTTTGCATAACCCTGAAGACAGGGCTCAACCACAAGATTGAAATAGTACCAAATCTCATTTACCTGGGGAGGCGGGTGGGTTGCTTATGACTTTGATGAGGATACCCCTGGAAGAGAACTAGGATTACAGGTAAGTAACTTATACTTCTCTTCCAGGGGATCCTCATCAAAAGTCATAAGCACTGAATAGAATAGCAAGCCCATCAACCACCTGCAGGTAAATGAGAAGTACATGACCCAACCAAGCCATAACAGCCAAATAACTCAGCTGTTAAACAGATTCCTCAGGGAGGCCTGGCCCACCTGGGTATCTGCTCTCGTGTCAGAATCTAGACAGTAATGTCTGGTAAATGTATGGACAGACCTCCAGGTCGCCGCTTTACAAATCTCAGACATGGGCACATCATGTAGGTAAGCCGCCGTGGCCGCTCTAGTGGAATGCGCTTTAGGAGTAAACCCCAGAGGTTTCTGCGCCAATTGGTAAGCAAGTTTGATACACGAAACGATCCACCTGGAAATGGAACGTTTCGATGCTGCATGGCCAGTTCTGATCGATCCGTAGTTAATAAACAATTGATCAGAATGTCGAATAGACTTGGACCTGTCCAGATAGAACTTTAAAACCCTTTTCAGGTCCAAAGAGTGTAACGCCCTCTCAGCTGGAGTAGAGGGATTAGGAAAGAAAGTGGGTAAAGAGATAGACTGATTGACATGAAAATCTGACACCACTTTTGGCAGGAAAGAAGGGTGCGTTCTGAGCACCACTCTGTTCAAATGAAACACTGTATACGGTTCTTTAGTACATAGGGCCTGAATTTCGCTCACCCTACGGGCTGACGTAATCGCTACCAAAAAAAACGCTTTCCAGGAAATATGCTGTAAAGTAGCTTTATTAATTGGCTCAAAAGGTGGGCCCATCAACTTTGATAGTACTAGGTTCAGCTCCCAGGGAGGAGAAGGAGGCCGTACAGGAGGGTAAACCTTTTTCAGACCTTGCAGGAAATCTTTTACTGCTGGCAACTGAAAAAAAGAGGTTTGTGAAGGTGATCGCCTATAAGCAGTTATAGCGGCTAAATGCACCTTAATGGAGTTAAACTTCAAACCTGCTTTAGCAAGGTATAACAAATATGGAAGAACTGCGTCTTCCTGACTCTTCACCGGATTGTGACCATTCTGCACGCACCACATATAGAACCTCTTCCACTTGCATGCGTAAGAATGTCTCGTGGAAGGACGTCGTGCTTCTCTCAGAATGGACATGCAGTCTTGTGGCAGCCCTAGATGGCCGTACTGAATGACCTCAGGAGCCATGCTGCCAAGTTCAGTGACGGAAGGTTGGGATGGTGAATCCTCCCGTTCATCTTCGATAACAGGTCCGGCCTGCATGGAAGCCTCTTGTGAGGAGACACTGACAGGTGAAGGAGGTCCGTGTACCACCATTGCCTCGGCCAGTCGGGGGCAATCAGGATCATTGTTGTGCACGAGTGGCTCAGCTTGCTCACCACCTTCGGGATCAGAGGAAGGGGTGGAAATGCGTACACAAATTCCCCTGACCAATCGATCAAAAGAGCATTCCCCCTCATTCCTGGTCGATAGAACCTTGAGGCGAAGCTTGGGCATTTGCTGTTTACGTCGTCCGCGAAGAGATCTATGGAAGGACGACCCCAAGACTGGAACACGTCGTCTAGCACTTCGTCGTTGAGAACCCAGTCTTCTCTGTCTGCGAAGTGCCGACTTAGTGCGTCCGCCCTCACGTTCTGCTCTCCTGGGAGGTGGACTGCTTGAACAGACAACTTGCGAGCCAGAAGCCAATGCCAGATGCCCTGAGCTTCTAGTGACAGAGTCCTTGAGCGGGTTCCTCCCTGCTTGTTTAAATAGTACATAGTGGTGGTGTTGTCCGTCTGCACTAGAACCACCTCTTTCTGAAGCGAGGGAAGGAAAGCTTTGAGAGCCAGGTGAACTGCTCTCAACTCCAGCAAGTTGATGTGGTAGGTGCTTTCCTTGGACGACCAAAGACCCTGCACGTGAAGAGGACCCATGTGCGCCCCCCAGCCTTGCAATGACGCGTCTGTGATGATCGTTTGTGTAGGAGGAGATTGATGGAAGAGAACTCCCACTTGCATGTTCTGTTTCTTCGTCCACCACAGGATGGAAGATCGTGCTACCTCCGACAAAGTGATCTGATCGTCCCAGCGATCTGATTGCTGGTCCCATTTGTCCTCCCGATCCTGCTGAAGAGGACGCATCCGAAGTCTGGCGTTCGGTACTAAGAATATGCAGGAAGCCATCGATCCTAAGAGGGAGGCTATCTTTCGCACTTTCTGAGTCCTGTTGCGAAGAACTTGCTGGCACTTGAGTGCTATTGAAAACTGTCTCTCTTTCTGACCTGAAAATACCTTGAGTATACTCCTTTCCCCCTTTGAGCCACCGGTACCCTCTCGATGGCTGATTTCTCGAGGAGTGTCGCTACTTCTTTCTTTAACATTTGTAGCTGGTGGCTTGACGTTGACATCGGAGGAACAGGTGGAGGTAGACGATGGAAACGAAGACAGTACCCATTCTGCAGCGTAGACAACACCCATTGATCTTTTGTAATGGCCTGCCACTCTGTCCTGTGATGCACAATGCTTCCCCCCACTGGAGTGGACAACGGCGCTGGGGGAAGTAAAGACTCATTGCTTCTGCTGAGACTTATTGAAGTTGTTGCCTTGTCGCTGATTTCCATTTCCTTTGGAATTGCGCTTGCCTTTGTATTGCGACTTTTGTTGGCCTTGCTGGTTCTGGCCCTTCTGCCAGTGAGGGGTTTGAACCCTCTGCTTCGAAGAGCCCTTGTTGTCCGAACGGAACTTCTTCCGAAATTCCTTTTTCTTTTCAAGCCCCATGGCTTTGAGGGTGTCTAACTCAGTCTTCATCCGCTGCATCTCCTCATCAGCACTCGCACCAAAGAGAGACGTGCCCGAAAAAGGAAGATTTAGAATTCTGGCTTGAGCCTCGGGTTTCAATGCCGTAAGTCGCAACCATGAGGATCTCCTTGCTGTGATTCCATGCGCATAACCATGCGCAGCCAACGTTTCCCCATCTGCCGCCGCTCCTATAATCTGATTGGAGACTTGACTGCCCTCCATCAGAACCTCTTCAAAGTCCTTTCTATCTTCCTGAGGAAGTTTTTCAGAAAACCTCTGAAGTGAGTCCCACAGAGATCTATCATATCTGCCGAGCAGCGCTTCCGCATTGGAGACCTTGAGGAAAGAAGCTGAGGTGTTACAAACTCTTCTCCCCCATGAGTCTTGCACCTTGCTGTCCTTATCCGGTGGTACCGTGGATGAGGATGCTACCGCATTGGATTTTCTTGCCGCCGCAATGATTACTGAATCAGGCGGGGGATCAGACTTGAGGAACAGAGGATCCGCATCAGGAGGACGATACTTCTTGAGAATCCTCGCTGGGATGGACTTCACCGTTGCCGGAGTCAGGAAGACTTCATTCACTGGGTCCATAATACCCGGGACCAACAGCAACAAAGGTTTGGGTGTCGTTCTGTGCTGTAGGGTTTCAAATATGACCGTCGTCTTGATCTGCGGAGCAGTCATAGGTACTCCTAGCTTCAGGGCTCCCCTGCCCAAGATGTCTTGGAACGAGAAAATATCCTCAGTTGGAGATATCCTCGAGCGTAGACTGTTTGTCAGGGTCGGAGAGTAATCCCTGTGAGATCGGGTCCTCAAAGAACTTGAAGAGCTACGGGTCCTCCTGGACCTAGATCTTCTACTTGAGCGCGTTCTAGAATGAGATCGGTCTCTGTGACGAGATGGTCTCTTACTTGAGTGCCTAGAACAAGACAGTTCCTTGCGGCGGGTAGCCTGGTCTCGATATGCCTTCAGCCGATCTGCCGTCTCCTTGTCCTCGGCCCAGTGGTGAAGAGGTCTATACCACCTTGGGGAAAGACGAATAGGAGGAGATTTGTGTGTGGGATCCTTCACTGGTGAACGTGACCGTGGAGGCTGATCCGCTGGATCCTGTTGCGATCGTGCAGGGGACTTGGACCTCTCCCTATCCGAATCGCTGTTTTGTCCATCCGAGGATCTGCCACTGCGAGATGCTGAAGAGGATGAGGATAGGCTAACTAGGGATCTAGAGGAAGACCTCGACCGGGATTCCTCTTCTGCGACCCTCCTTCTCTTGGCAGGAGGATCCTGTACTGGAGATTGTCCCACCTCCGCAGCCGATGCTGATCCTGGAGAACCTAATTGAGGCCTTAGGACTTGAGACTGGTCCAATGGTTCACCCTCTTTCTCCTGCAGCACCTGCTTCAAAGGCGACCTCTCCTGTGACCTTGCAGGAGAGATGTTCACTGGCTGCGAAACGCTCCGTTCCCTGGATCTCCGCTGATCCATCGACGGTGGCTGTATCGACGCCGAGCGCCGAGCAGATAGACGCTCTCTCGACGTCGACCGTGGTTTCCTCGACGCCGACCTCGGGTGGCGATGACTGTCCTTCGAGATAGAGCATCTCGCCGTTGAAGGCTGTCTACTCGACGACGACTGAGGCTGATTCGACGCCGATCGCTGGTGCTCTGTCGGCGACGGGGTGTGCCTCGAGGCCGAATGCCGCTTGCCTGAATGCGACGGAGGCTGCCTCGACGTCGAACGCCATTGATCGGGCGTCGACGTGGGCTGCTTCGACATCGAGCGACTATGTGTCGACAGAGGCTCCCTCGACGCCGAACGACCATGACGAGTCGTCGACGGAGGATGTTTCGACGCCAAACGCCGGTGGCCAGGCGTCGACGGAGAATGCCTCGACGTCACAGCTTTGACGTCAGGTGGCTCGCCGTCGAACTCTTCTGCTTCGACGGTGACCTATCCCTCGACGCTGTCTGTAGCGGAGGTACCTTGGATGTTGACGCTGAAGACATCTTCTTCGTCACCGTCGACTGCTTCTCCAACGCCGATCTCGACGCCGAATGTGAACCAGTCGGGGCTTCTTTCGACGTCGACCGCGCCTTCCGACTTTTCTGCTTCTTGGGAGATCTTCCTCTCTCAGAAAGGCCATAAACACGAATCCTCTCACGATCTTTCAGAGTTCTGGATGATAAAACCTGGCAGTGTTCACAGGTTTTCGAGGAATGAGAGGCTGGTAGGCACAGGATATACACTGAATGAGTGTCAGTCTTGGCCATCTTCCTTCCACATGAAGGGCATTTGTCAAAGAGTGAAGGCATCTTTGACAGAAAAATCACCTTTTTTTAGCCTAAAAAAGGTAGCAGTAACACCCTAGGTCAAAAAGACGTCGAGTGAAAGCAAAAAATTGCAGGTAACAAGAATATTTTTTGACAAAAAGCCAAAAAGAAATGGAGCTGTTTCACCAGGGTCCTGACTGAAGGAGCCGGAAAGAACAACTGACCTAACTGTCACCCCTGAGGCATGATGGGAAGCCTGGGGTCATGGCTGCCTTAAAGGCACGGTGCCAGTTTTTGTTGAAAATGGTTTCATTTTCTATGCTATTGTTTTGCAATGCAGCTTGAGGGCTAACAATGTCTATTTACAAGCAATTTTCAGGATTCATGAGTGGTCTACTCATTAAAACACAAAGTTGAAAGGTTATTTGACCGAATGTGTTTTTCTTTTGCTTCCTTACTAATTGCAGTGCATGTATATGTGTTTACATTGTTTAGCCTCAGTTATGGAGCTGCATTGGTGTGAGAAAAATAATATATGTACATACATATATGTGGAGCGAGATATATGTGTTTTTTACATATATATTTTTATATTGTTTCCGGGGTCCCGCACATGGGTGGGAATATTCAGTGCTCATGACTATTGATGAGGATCCCCTAGAAGAGAAGGGGCGCTTTCCTGCACAGAAACAATTCTTAGAGGCATTGTCCTCTTTCTATTTGTGCTGCGGAATGCAGCACACATCGAAAGAGCAATTAACAAGCAGAAATAAAGATATTCATCTACCGTACCACTCACTAGGGGAGATGCATCACTTTGTCGCATTCCTAAGTTTACTGGCGGTAGTAAATCTGTGAATGTGTCAAAATCCATGGATGGAAGCATGGAAACACCCATGCTCCACCCATGGAATGCCTCCCAGCTTGCACTGTAACATAATACAGCGCAAGCAGCAGAATTGCTTTAGATTTCTTTACAAAGCCATGCAAGGCAGCGCAAATCAGCCCTTGAATGGCTTTGGCAATATTACTGAAGCCTTTGTGTTGTCCTTGTGTCGTTTGGGCAACGCAAGGGCAACGCAAAGGCTTTATGAATCTGATGCATCAGTTTCCGTCTAAAAAGGCTCAGTCAGATGAGCGTGAAGAAAAATGGAGGCGGAAGTAAAACTTTCTTTAACATACTTAAAGGCTTGTTCAGCTTACTTTCACCAATTTAACGTTATCCCTCTTTTCAGTGTACAAGAAATGGGAACAATCTTCTGTGAAAATCCTTGAATAAATCATTCATAAGTAAAAACTGGCAAAGCCAACAAATCTTTGGACTGCCTTAACATCCTTTGGTGATGACCACTTTATTACAGACTCCTTTTTTTTAGTCTCCATGGTAACTCCTGAGAACAAAACAAATCCAAGGAATTCAACTGTTCTCCCGCTAAATGCATATTTCTCCAGTTTTACATACAGATAATTTTTACGTAGTCGGTCTAAAACTGTTCTTACATGTGCTGTATGTTCTAGAGGATCTTTAGAGAATATTAGGATGTCATTCAAATAGAACACTCCAATCTTATCAATTAGCTCTTCCATTAATTCATTGATAAAATGCTGAAAAATGCATAAAAAACTAATAAGGAGAGAATGACATGCTAAATTCTTGACAGAGTGTTTAAATGCTAACATTATTCCGGTAGGCCTTCTGGTCCGGAACATTCCAATCATTTTTATAAAGGATGAGGATTTCAAGACAGGGTTTAGTTTTGTATCCAACAAGTATTCGCAAAGTTGGATGGTTTAAGTATCGAGACAGCTCTGAGCCATATTGAGAAAATAAAACAAGAGATTGCTGGGTTGGAAAATAATTTGTTAGAAGATCAGAGCATTACAGATGCTAAAGAATTTCTTAAAAACTTGGAAGGAACAATAGCTGAGTTCCAAAGAAACAGCATCTCAAAGGAAACGGATAAACTACAAAAAGATATTAGAAGGTGCAGTAGAGAATGCACGTACCCTTACCTTAAAAAATATTTTTATCTACAAAGCCCTAATAATACAGGGGGATTCTAAAAATGACTTACTTTTTCTAATACTGCCTCTTCTGGCTCAGATAGTGACACTACTGCAGGTGGGGCAACTTATTCTTGGTGTGGACCAGGTTCATCAACCTCTAACCAATCTTTTTTTACAATGGGGCCAAAGACCCCTGCAATGCTGAGTAAGGAACTTCAGGCAAGGATGGGTCAGGAGCCAATACATACCAGGGTTCAGACAAACCCGGAATCAGTATTACAAGTGGTAAACTGTGATACCATCACTAATAACTTGGATATACTCCTAGTTTTCAATCTGTCTTTACATGAGTTCAGCACACTAGAAATTGAAGTAATAAGTGCTGGATTATCTTTTGTACCTACATGTGGAAATTACCCCTTTTTAATACAGATTGAGCTTTATAAGTTCTTTCAAACTTTAAGACCTCAATATTTTGTTCGCAACAACACAGACCATCATAAGCACGGATACTACAGGTCTACACAGCCCTTCCACTTTTTTTCCACTGGCTAATTTGATGCCTAAGGAGCTATTAACGTTTCAAAATGTGGTCTTAACTGAGGTGGAACAGATTTTTAAATACGAAAATATATCAAATTCAAATTCAGCTTTACAAAAACACAGAATGAAGCTTTGACTCCCCTGGGAAACCTAATGGAAATAATAAAGCAGCAGACAAAGGGGGCAGTATTATTGTACAGGACAAAACAGATTATGACGCAGAGGTGCTGAGACAGTCGCAGAATCCACACTTCTATTTGAGGCTCTCGAAGGATCCCAGTACTTCTATCCAAAAGGAGATTGTCAATGTGACTAGACTGGGCCATAATGGCCTTTGGCTTAGCAAAAACAGAATGTGATTATCTAAATAAAAAAAGATATTGCCACCCCAGCGTTTTATATGCTTCCCAAAACCTATAGTTGCAGGATGTCCATCCATATTACAAGCTTTGGCAGAGTACATAAATTTTTTCATAAAACCGTTTGTTCCACATACCAGGTCGTATGCCAGAGATAGCCTTGCGGTAATCACACAAGTAGAGGGATTAGACTTTGATGCCAATTGCGAATTTTTTTTAACAATTGACATCGAAAGTCTTAATACTAACACTCCTCAATCAGAGGCATTGTTAGTGACTGGAAAAACATTAGAGTCTAGATTACGACCACACAAGGTACCGACTAGTTTTGTGGTAGATTGTGCGAGGACTGCTCTTGAACTGAACTATTTCATCTTCAATGGATAATTCTACGCCCATGTTGGACTTGGCCCTTTTTCCCTAAACATTTTCGCTTTTCCCCCTAGTCGTTGACCATGTGTGAGAAAATACCTGCTGCGCAATGGCGTGGGCAGATTTATTTGTGCTGTTGTGAAGAAATGCTACTTTTAAAATGGATGCCCTGGCTGTGTGTTTGTGCCGCCTGACTGAGGTGGGTTACCAGTCTAGTTGTTTGTTTCCCAGCAATCCCAGCTTTTGGAGGGAAACCTGACAGACAGGGTGCTGGACACCTCCCCCTAGACCAGTTAGGACCAGTTTCTAGAAGCTTCTGGCACTGTCTGATAGGTGGGGTGAGGGGCATATAAATAGAGGAGCTGGGATGCCATGTGCTCAGTCTGAGCGTGGACTTGAATGTGAGGGGACACTCTGCCAGGAAGTACCGCTGCATGGGCCTGTGTGCTGGCCCCTGTGCCCAACTGTAACCCCTCTGCTGTCCCCAGGGCTAGTGAGAGCCCCGCTGCTGGAGTAAAGACTGCTGTACCAGGAGGTCTGCCACATTACAGAGGATCATTTGACAAAAAACAACCTAGGCAACCAATATATAGAAAAACACAATTTGATGTAGAAGGACAAATGGCTGCAATATACTATGAAATCAGTATTTTATTGTGGAATTAAAAATACGACAAACAATGACATAATACAGATTTTAAGTCATAAAGGTTAATCACAGAATAACAAAATTAAAATTCATACATGGTACATTACACATGGAAATTACTATACAAAACTCTATACAAAAAAGGGGGGGAAGATTAAAATATGACAATTAATTAACACAAAAAAATGTCAAATAGCTAATAAGTGGCACAATATTTCTCTACGCGCATTTCGGCGACCAGCACCTTCTTCTGGAGTTGCCACGTGAATTTCTAAAAAATGGAAAAAGCCATACAAGAAAAATACAATTACTTTTTAAAAAATATGACAAACTAAAAGATATGTACATATCAATACATACAATCCATAATTTTAGTTCAGCAGTCACTTGAAACCTTCTATAATCATATCTATCATAAAGCTGTATAAGTGATTAGATTGTTCATCCTGTCCCTTTCCTTACCATATCTAACCTTTCAAGGGGGACAGGCGGATAAAAAGTCATTCAATCTAGAAAGACTGTTACGAATTAACTACCCGGGAAGATGGTGGCGGGAAAGTGGGTGGGGGAAGGGAGGAGGAAGGACAGGTGGGCCTTCGGGAAAGCAAATTTGAGTGATTATAACCCAATTTGCTAATGATAGTTTCTATACAAATGACTGTTATTCCGTAATATGCACTGTTATAGTAAGGGCGTGATATGGCAACATTAGGTTTGACTTCTTAACAGGAGCTAGCTATTTTCCTTCCTTATATATAGTCAATACTTACAAGTAGCACTGAAACTGTAGCCAGTACACTGTGGTCTGTATTTCTTGTTCAAGGTCTCCTTTTGGAGGACAAACGTTGCAGGAGCTTATGTTATAGCTTAAAACAAAAAATAAAAAAAAAATTATATATATAAACATATAATTATTCTCACTAGTTTTAAGGATAGGTTGTTTGCTTATTTATTTTAATTTTTAACTAATAAAACCAAAATTCTAGATTTATTTCCTGTCCACTACACTTGTTCTGGATAGCGTGTAGTTGATCGTGTAGATTTGATCATGTATACTTGATCGATAAAGGTCTTCCGATTCCTTTATGTTTTAAGGTCCTGTAACGTAGGTCATAGATTTAGGATTTTTGGGTAAGATTTAATTGCTATTCTAGCTTTTCTTAAGGTTCTCTTTTTTACATATTCTTGAGGTAGCCCAAAAAGGTTAAAAGTTAATAGGTCCTCTTGTTTCATTTTATGGAATAGAAAACATTTTTTAGCGTTAAAGCTAGTGAGACTAACTACAACTGCCTCTTATACATTTTTCGTTTGAACGGTTAATTGTATTCTTTTTTATATATATTGCCCTTACCTAATAGCTGTTACTTAGTAGCTGTTAATGTGGCATGGACAGCATCTTCAGAGATGATGTTCAGAAATGCAGTCGCGGTGTATTTTCTTATATGGGCACACAAATGAAGTGATCCATTCTATATTAATAGAAAGATGAAAAAATGTCAGGTATTTATTACTCTTGTTACAGGTTTTTAAGGTCAAATGATTAACACCTTCGTTTTCATTACCAAGATTGTACTTCCAGGTTCTTATTTGCAACTAAAGCAGTCTATAAAATCACGATGTGATGTGAAAAGAAGAGATATTTAATGTGGTCCGACTGGTGTTTACAAGTAATTTCCAATCTGAAAATATAAAAATATAAAACGCATGGGATCAAATATCTATATATTTAGAAACTTCTCCTATTTTCTTTCCTTAATAATTAAGGGAATCGGAATTACAAACATTCTTACCTAAAAATGAGACTCCTCATTCAAATCGCAATGAAGAGAGTTGTATCGGATTCAAGGTTTTGAACACGAAGCGATAATTTTAAAAGATCTCCCTGCCTGTAAAACATAGGGAGTGGGTTGACTAAGGGCATTAAGTTATGAACTTACAGCGATCTATTCAGCAGGCGGGTCACTTCTAATTGTTCTTACCCGAAAATAATCGGCAGGGCTCTGTGATTCCCTCGAAAGGATGTGGAGGATTCAAGGTTTTGAACACGAAGCGATAATTTTAAAAGATCTCCCTGCCTGTAAAACATAGGGAGAGCGTTTAAAACACATTTATTCATCAGAACTCCCGGTCGAGACGCCATCTTTCAGATCTTTTCAAGGGAATCACAGAGCCCTGCCGATTATCTTTGGGTAAGAACGATTATAAGTGACCCGCTTGTTGAATAGATCGCTGCAAGTTCATAACTTAATGTCCCTAGTCAACGCACTCCCTATGTTTTACAGGCAGGGAGATCTTTTAAAATTATCGCTTCGTGTTCAAAACATTGAATCCTCCACATCCTTTCGAGGGAATCACAGAGCCCTGCCGATTATTTTCAGGTAAGAACAATTAGAAGTGACCCGCCTGCTGAATAGATCGCTGTAAGTTCATAACTTAATGCCCTTAGTCAACCCACTCCCTATGTTTTACAGGCAGGGAGATCTTTTAAAATTATCGCTTCGTGTTCAAAACCTTGAATCCGAGACAACTCTCTTCATTGCGATTTGAATGAGGAGTCTCATTTTTAGGTAAGAATGTTTGTAATTCCGTTTCCCTTAATTATTAAGGAAAGAAAATAGGAGAAGTTTCTAAATATATAGATATTTGATCCCATGCGTTTTATATTTTTATATTTTCAGATTGGAAATTACTTGTAAACACCAGTCGGACCACATTAAATATCTCTTCTTTTCACATCACATCGTGATTTTAAAGACTGCTTTAGTTGCAAATAAGAACCTGGAAGTACAATCTTGGTAATGAAAATGAAGGTGTTAATCATTTGACCTTAAAAACCTGTAACAAGAGTAATAAATACCTGACCTTTTTTCATCTTTCTATTAATATAGAATGGATCACTTCATTTGTGTGCCCATTTAAGAAAATACACCGCGACTGCATTTCTGAACATCATCTCTGAAGATGCTGTCCATGCCACATTAACAGCTACTAAGTAACAGCTATTAGGTAAGGGCAATATATATAAAAAAGAATAAAATTAACCGTTCAAACGAAAAATCTATAAGAGGCAGTTGTAGTTAGTCTCACTAGCTTTAACGCTAAAAAATGTTTTCTATTCCATAAAATGAAACAAGAGGACCTATTAACTTTTAACCTTTTTGGGCTACCTCAAGAATATGTAAAAAAGAGAACCTTAAGAAAAGCTAGAATAGCAATTAAATCTTACCCACAAATCCTAAATCTATGACCTTCGTTACAGGACCTTAAAACATAAAGGAATCGGAAGACCTTTATCGATCAAGTATACATGATCAAATCTACACGATCAACTACACGCTATCCAGAACAAGTGTAGTGGACAGGAAATAAATCTACAATTTTGGTTTTATTAGTTAAAAATAAAAATAAATAAGCAAACAACCTATCCTTAAAACTAGTGAGAATAATGATATGTTTATATATATAATTTAAAAAAAAAAAAAATTTTAAGCTATAACATAAGCTCCTGCAACGTTTGTCCTCCAAAAGGAGACCTTGAACAAGAAATACAGACCACAGTGTACTGGCTACAGTTTCAGTGCTACTTGTAAGTATTGACTATATATAAGGAAGGAAAATAGCTAGCTCCTGTTAAGAAGTCAAACCTAATGTTGCCATATCACGCCCTTACTATAACAGTGCATATTACGGAATAACAGTCATTTGTATAGAAACTATCATTAGCAAATTGGGTTATAATCACTCAAATTTGCTTTCCCGAAGGCCCACCTGTCCTTCCTCCTCCCTTCCCCCACCCACTTTCCCGCCACCATCTTCCCGGGTAGTTAATTCGTAACAGTCTTTCTAGATTGAATGACTTTTTATCCGCCTGTCCCCCTTGAAAGGTTAGATATGGTAAGGAAAGGGACAGGATGAACAATCTAATCACTTATACAGCTTTATGATAGATATGATTATAGAAGGTTTCAAGTGACTGCTGAACTAAAATTATGGATTGTATGTATTGATATGTACATATCTTTTAGTTTGTCATATTTTTTAAAAAGTAATTGTATTTTTCTTGTATGGCTTTTTCCATTTTTTAGAAATTCACGTGGCAACTCCAGAAGAAGGCGCTGGTCGCCGAAACGCGCGTAGAGAAATATTGTGCCACTTATTAGCTATTTGACATTTTTTTGTGTTAATTAATTGTCATATTTTAATCTTCCCCCACCTCTTTTTTGTATAGAGTTTTGTATAGTAATTACCATGTGTAATGTACCATGTATGAATTTTAATTTTGTTATTCTGTGATTAACCTTTATGACTTAAAATCTGTATTATGTCATTGTTTGTCGTATTTTTAATTCCACAATAAAATACTGATTTCATAGTATATTGCAGCCATTTGTCCTTCTACATCAAATTGTGTTTTTCTATATATTGGTTGCCTAGGTTGTTTTTTGTCAAATGATATTCCTTCCCTGACCTAGGAACTACAGTATCTATGTCTTCAGGGGGTCCTTGTTAAATATACGTCAATATTACAGAGGATGACAGTTCCTAGGAATTGCGGCCCTGTTCTGATGAGTGCCCACTGACTGCTGATCTTGCCCAGTAGTGCCTGCTGCTCTCCTGCCTAGCACCTTTTGAGCGCTACAATCCTGCTTCCTGTGACCTAGTGCCATGGGAGAGCTATATAGTGGACTGGCCTGTACTCCCAGGAGGTGAGGAATGCTATCTTTTGTTATGTATGACATTATTCTGAATTCTGTCCATCAACTGTTGCTTTTGCATTTGTCACCCCAAGTGGGACGGGTATGCTCAGAAGTGAGTCCCGTGCTCTCCACCCCACTGGAGTCAAGCTATCCTGGCAGAAGACGGCTGATAGTCAGAAACCAGTCCTAGGATGCTTGATTCCGGTCCAGGAAAGACATGGCTTGGCAGTTCGGGCTGGACTGTTCCCATGAGGCACAGGGTCAAGGCTGATTTGCATATGGCCATGTCTGAACTAGGGTGGTGTGGTGAGGAAAAAAACGATGGATTCAGGCCCAGATCACTGTACTGGGGTGAATGTATGACATTGTTCTGCATTCTGTCCATCAACTGTTGTTCTTGCATTTGTCACCCCAAGTGGGACGGGTATGCTCAGACGTGAGTCCCGTGCTCTCCATGCCACTGGAGTCAAGCTATCGTCGATGAAGATGGCTGATAGCCAGAAACCGGTCCTAGGATGCTTGATTCCGGTCCAGGGAAGACATGGCTTGGCAGTTCGGGCTGGACTGTTCCCATGAGGCACAGGGTCAAGGCTGATTTGCATATGGCCATGTCTGAACTAGGGTGGTGTGGTGAGGAAAAAAACGATGGATTCAGGCGCAGATCTCTGTACTAGGGTGAATGTATGACATTGTTCTGCATTCTGTCCATCAACTGTTGTTTTTGCATCTGTCACCCCAAGTGGGACGGGTTTGCTCAGACGTGAGTCCCGTGCTCTCCGCGCCACTAGAGTCAAGCTATCCTGGCTGAAGACGGCTGCTAGCCAGAAACGGTCCTAGGATGCTTGATTCCGGTCCAGGGAAGACATGGCTTGGCAGTTCGGGCTGGACTGTTCCCATGAGGCACAGGGTCAAGGCTGATTTGCATATGGCCATGTCTGAACTAGGGTGGTGCGGTGAGCAAAAAAACGATGGATTCAGGCCCAGATCTCTGTACTGTGGTGAATGTATGACATTATTCTGCATTCTATCCATCAACTGTTGTTTTTGCTTTTGTTCCTGAGGCTGCTGGTGGGACGTTGCGCCTCATGAGCGCTACATCTAAAGTGCCAGGAGAAGAGGAGTGACTCTCCTCTGCAGCGCTGGGCTGTGAAAGCACTATGTTTCTATTGACTGTGCCTTCCAGCACATGGTGAGCGCTGTATCTTACTCCCCCAAGAAAAAGGTGAGGAGCGTGTGACGTCTGCGGCACGGTGAGGCCGGGGAGAACTGCTCATATAAACAGAGCAGGAGCCTACCCCGCGTTTGTGCCGCTTTTGCCTGCCCTTAAACATTGAGCGAGCCTACCCCACACTTTACTGCCTTTCGCTGGTGCCCACCGCGCATTATTGCCGCCTTGACGTTTAGCTGGAAAGCGGGTGCCCACCCCACATGATTGCCGCCAAGAAGTAAATCACTGCTGCAGCCCGAGTGCAAGCGCGTCTGAGGCTCTTTGAAATAAATCCCCGCCGCAACCCGGGTGCAGAGAAAACCCCGGGCCGCTGCGCTGCTCGCAGCGACCCGGAAGCCAAGCAGGAGCGTGCCTGGTTGGGGGCGTGGCCTGCCGGCCAGAAGGAGGATGCCGGAAGGAAGCGGCGGGGCGGGGCTCCCTTGGTGACGAGGGAGCCCCGTGTGTGGAGAGAGACAGGAGCAGGAGCCCACCCCGCCGGTCAGTGCCCCCGCGAGTGAAGCAGCACCGGAGGCGAGAGGAGGGAGGCCCCAGAAGCCGTCTGGAGCCTCGCGCCCACCCTATTGAAGTCCCGGGTCTCAGGAGGTGGCCCGGGTGAAGATGGGAAGAAGCAGCGCGATGCCTGCAGGGCTCCGTGTGGAGAAAGAGCCCTGCAGCCATCAAAGAGACCAGCGGGGGCCATAAGAGGAATCCTGGTGAGTGGGGCTCAGGCTTTACTGGTGGGGGAGTGGAGTCGGGGCACATTGCCAGTGCCCGCCCCCCCTGTGGCAATACAGTGGTGCCCTGTGCTCATTACCTTCTACAGCTGCACCGCAGCACCCATTTGTGTTTAGGGCCCCCAGCCGGGGCTCTGGAGGCACGGTAGGTACTGAAGGTACTTCACACAACTGCCCCGCTGGACAGAGGGCAGTTGCAATGTTGAGCAATGTTGGGCAGGATAGTGTTCCAAACATCCAGTGGGGGGGACACTTATCGGGAGCTCAGTTTTGCCCTAGCTGTTGCCATGTTGATTCCCTGCCTAACCCTGTGTATACTTCATGCCCAGGATTTGTGCCTAACATGCCTGTCTGATAACAGGCTGTGGTAATCTAGGTTGCCGCTGGATCGAGTGTGTTTATGCCTCATGGGTTTAGGTCCAGGGTGACATATGCTGATATACTACTTTTATGCTAATGATGTTGTATTGAGCTCATGATGAGGCTTCAAGGAGATAGGCTGTGGATTCCCCCGTGGCCGTCACCTACCCAGCCGTACCTGGGGCAGACTTTCCTTTCGTCTCTCCGTCGTATCGATACCTTTCCCTTTTTCAGACATTTTACTTGCCCTCTATGTTCTTTAAATGTTTTTAATGTTATGTTTTTTGTTTTTTTTTGTTATTTGTGACTGATGTAATTTTGAAACTATGTGGAACCTTATGTAAAGCGCTCTGATAACTCAGGGTCTAGCCAGCGCTATATAAAACTCTTAAAATAAAATAAAAATAAATAAAATAAAATGCCTAATGTTTAGCTGGACTGTGCTTGTCCGAATACATTTATGTTAATATTGTTCATGCCCACGGGCTCATGCCTCATGCATAAGACTTTCAGCTAACGACATGCAAAGATGTTCTCATTTCTTGTTTAGGGTATTTGGCTATGCCTCATACCAAGAGGGTTTATGCCTAGAGAGGAGCCTCATGATCTATGTCTAAGGTAATCTACTCTAATAAGAGGCTGCATGCTACTAGCTTGATGCGTATGCTAATTTTGTGTTATGCCTCTGCTAAGGCTGTTTAGGCTGTATACTATATGTCGTGCATCGTTGGAGTTCTGCCTAATGTTGCATCAATCCTCATGATTATATCAATGCTGATGTGCATGTTTAATGTGATGTTCACAGGTCTATGCCTACTGCAGATGTCCCGGCCTAATGCTCTACGTTAATGATAATATTTCTTCCCCAAGGCCTGACGACGTCTTTATGCCTAAGGTGAGGCCTCCTGGCCTGCAAGCATGTTTTCCCTTCAGCTTTGATGCTGATGTGTCCTAGTGCTGATGGACTTTACATGTATTCTTCCTATGTAAGTGCGATGGTTCTGGCAGCAGCCCGATTGGCCCTGCCCTGTATATAACCCTGTATATGGCTACCTGGTGCCAGTTGGCGCCGTGTTCACACCTGTGTTTTGCAGCCTAATGTGTTTTGATAAATACACAAGTTATTTTTCATGCAACCTGGAGTGGAGTCTCTTTTTGTAGTGTGCCTGGTGTGTCGCCTGTGTGTGCTGCGCGGATGCTTTACACATTTCCTCTGGAGTTTGGCCCGCCCGCTCTGCACCACGCTACCCATTTCTAACAGCCCAAATAACAGGCATTGCAATGGGGGGCAATGTTTGCATACAAGAAACCGCCCTACACTGGATCCGATCATTCCTCAATGGCAGAAGCCAAAGGATTAGACTGCCGCCCTTCCTCTCCGATCCCACAGAAATCACCTGCGGAGTCCCACGGGGGTCATCACTCAGCCCGACCCGCTGCAACATGTACATGGTCCCCCTCGCCACCATAGTCTGACAACACTGCCTCAACATCGTATTTTACGTCAACGACACCCAGCTCATCCTCTCCCTCATCAAGGACCCCACCACCACCAGACTCAACTTCCAGAAGGGAATGCAGGACGTCGTAGTCTGGATGACCAACTGCTGCCTAAAGCTCAACGCTGAGAAGACAGAAGTCTTCGTCCTCAGAACCACCCCTTCAGCATGGGACAACACTTGGTGGTCCACCGCCCTCGGCAACCCACCGACCCCCAGGGACCATGCCAGAAACCTCGGCATCATACTCGACTCATCCCGCTCCATGAACCGACAGGTCGACGGCGTCGCCTCCGGCTGCTTCGATACCTTCCGCATCCTCTGTAAGACGTTCAAATGGATTCCCCCCGAGTCAAGGAAGACAGTCACCCATGCACTCATCACTTGCAGGCTGGACTATGGCAATGCACTCTACTCCAGCATAAACAAGTCCCTACTCCGCAAACTCCAGATGATACAGAACACCGCCGCCATACTCATCCTCAGCACCCCTCGACACGAGCCCACCATCCAACACCTTCGGAAGCTCCACTGGCTCCCCGTGTAGAAGAGAGTCACTTACAAAATCCTCCCCCATGCCTTCAAATGCCTACACAACACCAGACCCAAATACCTCAACAACAGAGTCACCCTCCATGTACCCAAAAGAAACCTCCGATCAGCCAATCTCCTACTTGCCGAAATCCCGCGCATCCACAGAGCCAAAGCAGGTGGAAGAACCTTCTCCATAAAAAATGGAAGAGGGTCCTTGGGTTCCAAAATGTAGGGAGAGGAAGGCAGGGAAAATCACAGAACAAGAACAACAAACCTCCCCCTAGCAATTAATTAATATATGGGTGATACATCCTACAATAAAAATAACATCATTGTCCCACAGAAAGATTATTTTCTTAATTTATTTTATCAAAACACTTTTTTTGAAGTTATATATATAAATTCAGTTATAACAAATTTAAATCATTCCTATACACAAAATCTCTGAACCACCCCCACCATGACATGGTACAAGATCATCACACACATAGCAGACCACTGATCACAAACACACCAAACAAACCAGGTATACCTCAATAAGGAAACAACAATACATCCAACAGACCATCATTACAACAGCGCTGTTTGTTTGTTGTTCTATTATGATGTTTTGAAATATTTATTGTATGATTTTTATAATGATGATCTGTTGGAACAACTTCAGGAAGACTCTCAAGACCTGGCTCTTCGGCTGAACAGCACTGCTGACATCCCCTACCTTACCCCCACCCCCAGCGCCTTGAGACTCTCACGGGTGAGTAGCGTGCTTACAATTCCCTGATTGATTGATTGATTGACTGAAACCTGTGGTGTTTGGTTTCAAACATCTTCTCTTGATAAATCGGTACTGATGCCAGTATTGCATTTATGAAGACATACACCCAGAGGAAACATTAGAGGTGCTGCCTAAACCTACTAGTCTTCTTGTGTGCTGTCTAACTCTTATCGTCCAGTCTGCCACCAGAGACTGACCTCCTGGAGTTGAGCCTGCACTCCCAGAGCCAAGAAACAATGACTGCCCGGGAGGAAGGTGTCCACACCTCCTCCAGCAGGATGGCTGGAGATTTTGCATATCAGGGCCAGAGGCTTCAAAGCCACTGCTCCTTTGATATGCGCCCCTGGCTTGCCTCAGTCCTGGTGAATGCCATTCCCAGCCTGGAGGTTTATTTGGCATCAGAGCAAGCAGGAAAATTAGCTCGTCAGAAAGTATGTCACACTTGTAGGCTGGGCGCAGGCCTAGGGTGAGCCACCTGTAGTGGACGGTCAAGGAAGGGTTTCACCATCTTGTTTTTGGTGAACCTAGGAATTCTGGGTCAGGATTTTTCCCAGTCTCCAATGGAAGTGGTCATATAGTTATGTTATGTTATGTTATGTTATGGTATGTTATGTTATGTTATGTTATGTTACAAAGGTCTTCTATAGCGCGCGGCTACTCCTAGGAGTGTCCCGGCGCTTTGGACAAGGGACAAACGGAACATAACAGAAAGATAAGAACAAGAAAGTCACGATTCCAGACAGGGAGGAGGTCTCTAGCAGGTAAAGAGCCAAGTTTTTAAGCCCTTCCTGAACGCAAGTAGATTAGGCATGGAACGCAGGGACAGAGGTAAGGAGTTCCACAGCTGCGGAGCTAACAGCCTAAATGACCGTCCTCCAATGCGGGCTTTTTTTATTCGGGGGACTACCGCAAAGAAGAGGGACTCCGATCTCAGGGATCGTGCCGGGTGGTAAAAAGCCAGCCTCCTTTGCAGGTATTGAGCTCCCATGGCATGTAGAGCTTTGTATGCCAGCGTCAAAGCCTTGAATGCTATCCGTTTCCGGATTGGGAGCCAATGTAGAGCTTGCAATAGGCTAGAGGCACTGGCTCGTCTATGGAGGCCAAAGATGGCTCGCGCTGCAGCATTCTGGGCCACCTGTAGACGTTGTAATAGGTAGTCCGGGAGGCCAAGATACAAGATGTTAGAATAATCCAATCTGGATCCAATGAGGGCCTGAACTGTTGTAGTCAACCAAAGGTAAGTAGCCTATTGGCTACTACCCTATCCTTCCCTTTAAAGCCCCTAAAACAGTATTTAGGGGTCTCCCTGACACCATAAACTCAGAGTAGTCTACCTGGGAACAGAAGAAGAACAAAGATCTAACAAAGCAAGGATCAGAACTGTATCAGATGCCAGACTGTGCCTGGCTGCTGCTTTACCGACAATTGTAATAAAATATGTGCCCTGGCCCTGAACATCCTCCTCAAACCCTTGGAAGACTATCCAGCACTTTGCCAACCAAGCAGTATCTCTCTTGAGGTGGAGGAGCCATCTCCCTACATCTGCAGGTACCGATTGCATCTGCCTGGTATACCACTTTGCTGACCATCAGGTCCAACCAGGGATCAACCCGCCAGGAAGAGGTCATTGAGAGTCCTGGTGTCAGTCCTGTCACTTATCCAAATTTTGAGATGCTGAAACTTTCCGGAGCCTCCCTGCACTAATACCTCAGGTACAGGAGCCCTTGCAAGCACCAAGGCTTGTTGTGTGTCGAGCCCTGACACCACAGATGCCAACACCAATCTGGAACGTCAGGTTCTCCAAGATCATCACTGAGAGTGGCCCTGCTGTCTTGTTTTCTCCCCCTCTCCAGGTTACCGAACCCATGTGATAGCCTCCGACTCGAGCGACCTACCGGATAAAACATCCCGGCACCCAAGCACCCCCAGCCTGGGCTCACATAAACCCACTCTGTCTTTGTGCTCCAGAGATCCTCAGAAGAACAGCACCATGTAGGTTCGCCAAATGTGTCTCCTAGTCCAGACTTGCAGCCTTTCTTTTTGCAGGTACTTCTCCATTGACTTTACTGCATAGCGCTCAAGGGTACCAACATGACCAGCAACTCTGCACCCAGACATACCAGGGCAGGTAAATCCGAACTGCTAGTGGTTTTGTGGACCTTGGCCCCTAAGCTCCTTAAGTTCAGAAGAAGAACACTGAAAACTCTTTGCAAGTGTTTCAATGCAGTGTATGTTTCTCCCATAGGATACCATTACCACATGTAAGGCTTGTACTTCAAAACCATTATTTGAGCATTTTACTGTTTTGCTTGAAGGTATAGGTAAGTCACCCCTCCAGCAGGCCTTAAGGCAAGGTGCACTATACCACAGGTGAGGGCCTATATGCAGGAACAGATTTGCCCCTACAATATTTGGGTCCATTCCTTAATACTATAAGTGCCAGGGAAGCCATAGAGAGTACAAAGACTGGAAACTCGACAACTCGAGTTCCACAGCACCACGATGGCTTCACTGAATACAGAAGTGATGGGTACCATACAACTCCTTTCAATAAATCCACGCAGATGCCAGTGTGGGATTAATTGTACCATGCAACATTCCGTCCATCATCTTGTGCGTTTTGCTATTCACCCTATGTGGCAAGGGTATGCCTAGACGTGGGTCCCGTGCTCACTAAGCCACTGGAGTCAAGCTATCCTGGCTGATGACGGCTGATAGCCAGAAACCGGTCCTAGGATGCTTGATTCTGGTCCAGGGAAGACATGGCTTGGCATTTGGGGCTGCACTGTTCCCATGAGGCACAGGGTCAAGGCTGATTTGCATATGGTCATATCTGAACTGGGGTGGTGTGGAGTGCAAAAAAATGATGGATTTAGGCCCAGATCTCTGTACTGGGGGAATTTTTTACATTGTTCTGCATTCTTTCCATCAACTGTTGTTTTTGCATTCGTCACCCCGAGTGGGACGGGTATGCTCAGACATGAGTCCCGTGCTCTCCACACCACTGGAGTCAAGCTATCCTGGCTGATGACGACTGACAGCCTGAAACCAGTCCTAGGAAGTTTGATTCCGGTCCAGGGAAGACATGGCTTGGCAGTTCGGGCTGGACTGTTCCCATGAGGCACAGGGTCAAGGCTGATTTGCATATGGTCATGTCTGAACTGGGGTGGTGTGGAGTGCAACAAAACGATGGAATTATGCCCAGATCTCTGTACTGGGGTGAATGTTTGACTTTGTTCTGCATTCTGTCCATCAACTGTTGTTTTTGCATTTGTCACCCTGAGTGGGACGGGTATGCTCAGACGTGAGTCTCGTGCTCTCCACACTACTAGAGTCAAGCTATCCTGACTGATGACGGCTGATAGCCAAAAACCGGTCCTAGGATGCTTGATTCCGGTCCAGGGAAGACATGGTTTGGCATTTCGGGCTGCACTGTTCCCATGAGGCACAGGGTCAAGGCTGATTTGCATATGGTCATATCTGAACTGGGGTGGTGTGGAGTGCAAAAAAACGATGGATTTAGGCCCAGATCTCTGTACTGGGGTGAATGTTTGACATTGTTCTGTATTCTGTCCATCAACTGTTGTTTTTGCATTTGTCACCCCGAGTGGGACGGGTATGCTCAGACATGAGTCCCGTGCTCTCCACACCACTGGAGTCAAGCTATCCTGGCTGATGACGGCTGACAGCCTGAAACCAGTCCTAGGATGTTTGATTCCGGTCCAGGGAAGACATGGCTTGGCAGTTCGGGCTGGACTGTTCCCATGAGGCACAGGGTCAAGGCTGATTTGCATATGGTCATGTCTGAACTGGGGTGGTGTGGAATGCAAAAAACCAATGGATTTAGGTCCAGATTCTGTCCATCAACTATTGTTTTTTCACCTGTGCAGTGACACCTGTATCCATAGGCTCCCCCGACCGACTCCGGAAGGAAGACTCAGATGTCGAAAGGCATCCCTGCACCCGAAGCCCCTGAGCCTTGGTGAGCTGAACCGATGGTGTCCCTATGACCCCCTATATCTCTGCTTACCTCTGTCGTTTATGTCCCTCCTGCAACCACCGGTACCATACCTACAACCTGTATATCAAAAGAAGTATCCCCCTTGAAACGCAGTGGCTGCCAGACATCTAAATTGAACCCTGCACCTTGCCATCCCTGTACCGCTGGTGGTGTATGTTTGGTGGTGCTTTTTGGCCCTCCCCTGTGCTTAACCTATTTCACTGAAGCCAAAGTCTTAGGGGCCCATTAGGATGTCGGGCGGATTGCCCCCGCCAGGCTGGCGGTAGCCACCGCCGGCCTGGCAGGGGCAATCCGCCCGACATCCTCTCCTGAATTCCCCCCGCCATATTAGAATGGCGGGGGGGACCGTGGCGGACGGAAACAACATCCGCCGCTTTTCCGCCCTGGTCGCCTTGCGGCCGGAGCGGAAAAGGATTAATATGGTGGCGGTGTCTCATAGACACCGCCACCATATTATGATGGGCCCAAAGAGATGCCTTTCCGTGGTGGAGGCATGCGGTCTTCACTCTGGGGCCCCCCTGCGGGCCCCCAGAGTGAAGGAGAGGTGGAGTCTGCACACGGGGGGGTACTTGTGGTACCCCCCTTCATTTGCATGAACATAGCAGCAGGCACCGCGTGGTGCCTGCCACTTTGTTTATGCAAATGCATTGATGCATGTATAGCATTGTGGCGGGCATTGCAGAGAGCACCGCCCGCCGCAATGCTATAAATGCAGGATGTGCCCACCACTGTGGCACATCCTAATACCCCCCACGGGACCCCCGCCCTAATGGCGGGCGGTCCTGAATTCCGACAGGATGGCGGGCGGACAAAGTCCGCCCGTCATCCTAAGGACCCCCATAATGTCTAAATTGGTGATGAGATGCTATCCCTATTACCTAGTGAGTAGTTAATTGAAACAAGCATGGTACTATGATCGGGATTCCTTGATGCAAGTTAGAAATCGGCAACTACAGATGAGATTAACCTGTGTAACTACCTTTGGTACGGAGTCAAACATGATAAAAAGACCATTTTAAAAAATTGGCCTACATTAGACATGACCTAGATCAAGTGGGAAAGACCTATGATTGCCTTCAGGAGAGGTAAAAATGTAGGATATCACTTGGTGAGAGCTTATAATGAACCAGAACCTGTCATTGAATCAACTTTGGAGCCTAAAGCCAATTGTGAGGCATTACCTGTGCGGATAGTTGTTCAGCGGGTGCCACTACAACTGTAGTGAAATCATGTGTATTGAATGGGAAGTCTTGGGATTTGAGACAACATTCTAACTGCTGTTCAAAATTTGTTATCTACTGTATTGAATGTCCCTGTGCATTATATTACATTGGAAAAACTACCCAAGAAATGAAAAAGCGATGAAAAATTTCACATCAGTCAAGGATACGATGTAAAGTAGCTAATGCCACTCTAGTTGGCCATTATGTAAGCATGGTGCATGCCCCTAATGCAGTGAAATGGTTTGTCCTGGAAGTGGTTAAAAGCTCTAGATGCAGACAAGATCTGGGTTGCCCACTTACAGTGAAAGAGAACAGGTGGATTTGGATGTCCAAAACAGTGGACAAAGGATTGAACAAATATGTGGAGTGAGATACTTTGGCCAACCCCAGGGAGAGACCTCTGACACCTAAACAGCGCACATGGGACCCTATGAATAAGCAGATATGTGTCACCACATACTGCACCAAGAGTAACGACATCAAACGTGTCATCAATAAACATTGGAAGCTGATTTCAGGTGACCTGGAACTGCCGCATCTCCCGATGCATTCTTTCAAGAAAAGCAAGAATATCTAGAACCATGTAGTCCGCTCCTTACTGCCAACTCCCCCACAACCCTCTATTCAAACTTTGTGGCGCTTACCAAAGGTTGTGGGCCATTTTGAGTGTGGCCATTTTAAGGTGTGCAAGCTTAGCATACAGACAAAGCATCTCATTTACAAAGAACACACAACAGATCGGAAAACACATACCAATTGCAACACCACTGATGTAATTTATCTGATCACATGCCCATGCAAGCTCATGTATATAGGCCAGACTCGCAAGACAGTAGAGGTGCGTATCCTGCAGCACTGCAGCAGGGTCAGGTGTGGCATGGTGGGCGCATCTCTTTTTAAATATTCCCAGGCCCTTAACCACTCACCTGAAAGCATGAGATGGGTGGTGCCAGCGAAAGTTATACTAGGCTTCAGAGGCGGGGACATTAACGCTGTCCTTAATACACGCGAGTGTAAATGGATGCATGACATGAATACTGTAAAGGATGGGCTAAATGAAGTGGAGTCAACCAATGTTCAATTGTCCTGCCTTGCTAGTGAATAACTTATTTTGTATCTTCTGCATAAATGATCTTGAAGTTGAACACCACTTGTGAGTACCATACCATATAATCCAGGCCTGGATCCATTGATGTTGCTGTTTGTGTGCTCTTCCTCACTATGTAACAATTCCCCATAGATACCAGTGGTATAAGGTATACATATATGTGCTTTGGAGGTCTTGATTATACAATGCTTGCTAGACTTCTCCCACATGAGATTGGTTTTGATTGTACCCTAGGGGGCATATAAAGCATAATGTGCACATTCACATGGCTATGTTGAATAATTCCATGTTATTTTGTATAAAGGTGCTCACAGGTTTCAATAATGTGGTTACTTTATACCACAATGTCAACCTTGTTAGCACATTCTGGCTGCTTCCTTTATGAGATTTGTTACAATGCATCGGTTCCCTGACTTATTAAACTAGGATATGTCATGTTTTTATCACCCATTGAAAAAAGGTTTTTCTACAAACACCGTGTAACTTCTTAGTGTTTTTCACTTTCTGCAAACGATCACATGAGTTGTTACATTTACCTTTTTTTTGGGTCAATATTTACCTTTTTTGTTCAATAGAAAATGTAGCTCCAACTACAAGCATGGTTGGTACCCCACTAATCAGTCCCTTTGAAGTGCGGGATTATGTTTAATGTTTCTGTGTAATGAGCGAAATTCCGTACTCAACAAATTAGTTGTGCAATGTGCTTATTACTCATTCAAAGTATTTTCTTACAGGTACAGCGCAACCGCAATGTATCATTCACAGCTATTCATATTCATACCTAAGCATTTTTTGAGATCCCTGGTTTAATAGAACACGTAGCTCCGGCAACATGATTTGTTTTTTTCCCACTAGTATGGAATGGAATGAAAAATTTCCTAGCTAACGTAACGGAAAGTTTCAATTCTATTAAGGACTAGGAGGCGAGGATTATGCAGTCCTTTCTTCTCTTTATTAAAATAGCAACTTCAAAGTAAAACACCAAAACAAAACTTCATGAACTACAACACCCATGAGCACATGGGGCACAGTGTCCATAGCAACCATTATCCAATGCCGAGGGCGTCCGCCGTATATCTAGTCCTGACGTCCCTTCCGCTTCCTCTTCTTCTCTGTGAGGAAACCTGTCGAAAACTCCATTCAGTCCATCTTCTGGTCTTGTCCTAAACCAATACAAGACAGACCCTTATCCTGTTCCCCTTCCATGGAAGGAAGCATCAGAGGTAATACATCCACATTTTACAGCAATAGAACTAAAGTTCTACAAACACCATGTCACTAAGAGCTTAGCACCCAAGGAAGTCACCAAATCAAGTCAATCATAGAACGAACATATGAGTACAAATACATCAAACCCATATCAAAGGAAATTACTTACTGAACATACGTAGGTCCCAGGGCGGGACGAGACCTGCAAGTCTCGGGAGGGATAATCCTCGCCTCCTAGTCTTTAATAAAATTGAAACTTTCCGTTATGTTAGCTAGGAAATTTTTCATTTTATGTCAGGACGGAGGCAAGGATTATGCAGGTTTAAAGCTTATCCACCACCAACGCTGCTGCGCCATAGATGGGTTTGAAATAAAATTTCTTGAACGTAGATTCGGAAGACCAATCCGCTGCGTTCATAATATCCTCCAAACGACCACCTACCTGCACGGCCTTGGAGGCCATGGCCCCTCTCGCTGAGTGGGCCCCGAATCTGGTGACATCCACCCCCGCCTCGGTCATGATCCAGCGGACCCACCTAGCGAAGGATGGAGATGAAACCGCCTTAAACGGCTTCTGAAGGGAGATAAGGAGTTGACTTTCGCCCGGAGGACGATACTCCGCCGTCAGATCGTCATACGCCTTAAGACACCGCATCACACAGAGTTTGGGTTGATCCGAAAATACAGGATAAGATACCGACCTGATATTAGTCTTAGTCCTCCTTGCAACCGTGAAGGTTACTCCATCCGGAGTGTATATCCTAGCCGTGATATCCAACGCTCTCATGTCCGAGACGCGTTTACACGAAATTAGGCATAGTAGGATCGCCAATTTAGCTGACAATTCCTTTCTGGAGAGATATTGGTTATCCTGCCATGAGCAGAGAAAACGCAGTATAATGTTGACGTCCCAGAGGCAATCGTATCTGGGCTCTGGGGGTTTGGACAGCCTGGCACCCTTCATTAGCTTGCAAACCCAGGGGTGCTCCACCGCCGGTCTACCGTCAATGTGGGCATGCCCCGCCGAGATGGCGGATCTGAAAGAGTTAATAGAACGATAGGCCAAGCCGGACTGAGCCAACTCGGCTAACAAATTTAGGATATGACTAACGTCTGCCCCCGCGGGATCGTGTGTCTTTCCAGACACCAACGACGCCACCGTCCCCAAGCCGAGCGATACCTCTTGACGGTACCTGGAGCCCAGGCTCGCTGGATGAGGTCCTCAGCGACCGCCGAAAGGCGGCCGTCTTGCCAACATCCCCTGAAATCCTCCATGCCATGAGGTACAATGTCTCTTGAAGGATCAATGGATGAGGCTCCCCAGGGGACCCGAGAGCAGAAAAGGGAACAAGGGCAGTCGAATCGGACAGTCCCACAACAGCTCCAACAGGGGAGGGAACCATGCTTGGGCCCGCCAAAAGGGAGTCACCAGGATCAGGGACGCTGGTTGCCTGCGGACTTGAGCCGCTACCAGAGGAATCATCAGGAAAGGAGGGAACGCGTAAGGCTGCTCATGCGACCAATCCTGCAGGAAAGCATCCACCGCCGACGCCTCCGGATCCGGCCTCCAGCTCACAAACCTGGGCAGTTGATGATTGAGCCGGGATGCGAACAGGTCCACAGAGCACGGACCCCACCTGCCCATCAGGGCCTGGAAGACTGACCGCTCCAGGCGCCAATCGCTGAAGTCGTGGAAGTTCCTGGAATGCCAATCCGCAATCTAATTCTGTCGTCCCGGAAGATATTCCGCAGACACCGAGATCTGCCTCTCCAGGCAGTAATGCCAGAAGTCCTTCACCAGCTCTGCCAAGGCCCGAGACCGAGGGCCGCCCAGGCGATTTATGTACTGCACCACTGACACATTGTCCATGCGTAGCAATATGCAGCACGACACTCGGCTCTGCGTCAGAGATTTCACTGCAAAAGAACCCGCTAGGAGTTCCAGGCAGTTGATGTGAAGCTGAAGCTCCTCCTCCGACCAACGGCCCCCCATCATTATGTCTCCGCAGCGCGCCCCCCAGCCCGACCTGCTGGCATCCGACTCGATGATCAGGTCCGGGCTGGAGCCGAAAATAGCTCTCCCGTTCCACGCACTCATGTGCTCTATCCACCAACGCAATTCCGTCCTCGTCTCGTCCGTAAGAGCGATGATTTCGGAGTATGTGAGCCCCTTCCTGAGGTGTTGCGCCTTCAGACACTGAAGGGCCCTGTAATGAAGGGGACCCGGGAAGATCGCTTGAATCGAGGATGAGAGGAGACCCACGATCCGAGCCAACTGTCGCAGGGAGATTCTGTCCTTCCGGAGGACCTGGGAGAGTTCCTTGCGAATCTTGGTCACCTTCTGCTGGGGAAGGCTGAGGGAGGCTGTCTCCGAATCGATTAGGAAGCCCAAAAAGGTAATCTGTCTCGCAGGGCGGAGTTCGGATTTCTGGGCATTTATCACGAACCCCAGGTCCTGAAGTAGAGCAATAGTCATGCTCAGATTGCGCTGGAGGCGATCTGGCGACTGATCCAAAATCAGGATGTCGTCAAGATATATGATCAGTCGTACGCCCCTCTCGCGTAGAGTCTCCACTACCGGCCGAAGGAGCTCCGTGAAGCACCACGGGGCCAATGAGAGGCTGAACGGCAGCGCCTGAAACTCAAAAATCTCCTCGTCCCAGAGAAATTGAAGGAACCGCCGATGAGGCAAAAAAATAGGCACCGTTAGGTAAGCGTCCTTCAAGTCGAGATGGGCCATCCAATCCCCCCGGAGGAGGATACCGCGTAGAAGATGGATCCCCTCCATCTTGAAGTGGCGATAAACTAGCCACTCGTTGAAGTCTCGCAAGTTTATGACCGGGCGAAACCCTTTGTCCTTCTTCTGGACCAAAAAGATGTTGCTCAAGAAACCCGTAGGGTGAAGTCGGGACCTGTGGATCGCTCCCTTCATGAGGAGCTCCGCCACCTCGTTGGCAATCAGAACCCTGTCCTCTGCAGAAAAAAACAGCGGACGGGGCGAACCTTCTGACGGGGAGTACCATAGAACTCTATCCGGAAACTCCGGACAGTTTGGAGAACCCAAGGGTCTGCTGTGATCTTGCACCAGTTGTGGAGATGATCCCATAACCTCCCCCCCAGGACGGACGGGGAAAAAAGGGCAACACTCACCGGATGGGCCTCCCGGTGCATTGGCTCCACCTCGATAGCCTCTGCCGCGCCCTTTCCCTCTACTGGGATAGAAAGAGCCCTGGCGGCCGTCGTTCCAGCCGTTGTTGCGACGCTGCTGGTTCTTGTTGTTAGGGCCCTGTTGATACTGGTGGCCGGAGGAGTGACCCCGCCCTCTTCCGGCCCCGGCAAAAATCCGTCCAGGGAAGATTTTCTTTATCGACGCCTGTGCCTTATCCAGTGCGGAAAAGGTAGTAACGAACTTGTTTAGTTCTTTGATGAACGGTTCGCCGAACAACTTGCCCTGTGCAATAGGCCCTGCCTCGGAAGTGGCCAGATCCCCAAGCTTCGGGTCGATCTTAATGAGAAGCGATCTCCTACGCTCAGCCGCCAATGCGCAATTCGCATTGCCCAAGAAGCAAAGGGCGTGCTGGGTCCAGCCTGCCACGACCTCCGTGGATAGCGCAGTCCCCGACTCCTTGGCCCTATCGGCCAACTGAATGATCTGGGTCACGGAGCCCATGGCATCCAGGAGCTTATCCTGACAGTTGCGCCAAGAGCGATCTATGCCTTTCTTAGGGTCCTTCATGAATTTAGCGAAGAACGCACAGAGTTTGACATCGATGTCCGGTGTAACGGCCACCCTGCCCTCCAATTTTGGCCGAGAACATTCTCCCCTCATGCGGGTTCTAACTTCTTTCTCCAGGGGCTGGCGAATCTTACTCGCCACATATGCCGCCACCTTAGGATCCGGGAGCCACTCCGAAGACCTAGGATGGTAAATCCTCGTGGGGTCAAACATGTCGGAGTTCGTCCTGTCTCCATCTTGGGACCCCGAGGAATGCGACTCCGGGCGCCAAGGTCGACCCGCATCAACATCCGCATCCGAGGACCCATCATCCCCAGAAACACCCTCCCCCTCGAAGGGGAAACCATTGTCTTGGTCAGAATCCAGAGTGACCTCATCGCCATCTTCTCCGGGGCGCAATCCCTCCCGGCAGGGTAAAGGTTTAAGCGTCCGCGCACTCTTACGGAAGGAGTCCCTCAAGCGATCGAACTCCTCCAGGTGCCCCGCGTGACGTTTAACGGTCTTCTTGTCACTGCCCTGCGCGCCGCCGGATCCCTGACTCACTGGTACAGGGGCACAGAACACCCCGGGGATACTCTGGGTGAGAGCGTCCACTCTATCCCTCAGGGGGAGCCAACGCCATGTCCAGAGCCTGCGGGAGCGCGAGACCCACAGCAGGCGGCAGGGTCTGGGAAGGCCAAAGTTGTTCCGCCTCCTGAACTGAGGCTTTTGGGTGGTCACAAGACATGCTGAAATAATGAGGGTGACAGCACTAAATACACCTTTTCAATTTCTTAAAGGTAGCCCCTCGACAGTGCTCCAACAGCAAGCTGTCAAAAAACTGAGTGTGGTACTCGTTGTTCGCCACCAGGTGGCACTGCGCCAGAAGCGCGAGTCTGGGACGCACCGATACCGGTGTCAGGCGAGGGCTGGTGAGGCTGATTAGCAATCACCTCAACACGCCGTCTGCCGAGGGGAAACAGCAAAGAAGCCTCTCCTCCCCGAATCGGGCGCCCCACAGAGCCGTTGAACACTGGTAGCGCGTTGTCACGGTCCGCGATGAAGTGGGACAAGACGGTGCAGGCAGAACCTGACACGTGTCGTAAAGACACCACAGAACGCGCAAAACTTCTAACGCTATAGCG
This sequence comes from Lissotriton helveticus, assembly GCF_964261635.1. NCBI lineage: Eukaryota > Metazoa > Chordata > Amphibia > Caudata > Salamandridae > Lissotriton > Lissotriton helveticus. The sequence goes on along the minus strand of NC_136065.1, from coordinate 1,628,884,732 downwards.
GTATGCACAGGTACAAATATTCAACAAGGCTCATCAAAGAAACATAACAATTCGTCAGGAAAGTAATGAAATGCGACTTATCTATCGAGCAGAGAAGAAAGAGGAAGCGGAAGGGACGTCAGGACCAGACATACGGCGGACGCCCTCGGCATTGGATAATGGTCGCTATGGACACTGTGCCCCATGTGCTCATGGGTGTTGTAGTTCATGAAGTTTTGTGTTGGTGTTTTAGTTTGAAGTTGCTATTTTAATAAAGAGAAGAAAGGACTGCATAATCCTCGCCTCCGTCCTGACATAGAATTCAGTTTCCGAATTTGGGTCTAATGATAACATCCTGCCGGGTGTTGATCTATCTACGTTGATCATAAGCAACAAGTTGCCTTAGTCTCACTCTCAGCCAGTTTTATCGTGACTGCATCCAGCGCCTACCCGCGGTGTGTCCTCTGCGTGCACTAGTCTTGAATGCTATAAATCACAGCGTTTGCCGAGCGCATCTGTCAGTGTCTGGAGGCGCACCCAGGAAGCACGGCCAGGTAAGCAACAGCTCTTAGCAGTACGTAGATTCTTAAGCTTAACAAGTCTATGATCCCTCTCACAGAACATTGGCCCTAATTGTCCTTTTTACCACCTCTGCCCAACAGGTTGATTTATTCTTCCACTGTGAATGTTTTGACAAGGTATGTCACGTTTCTCATTTTCTAACGTCCATTTCTACCATTGCACCCAAACACAAGGGTTTTTGACAAGCACTTCTCATGTTATGTCTTTATACAACTTAAATGTCAAGTCTCAGAGTACGAACCATGGGGCATTTGGAGCCATAAATATCACTGAGTATGTTTACTTGTAGATGGCATGTTACTTTTTACATGGTAATTTAATACTTTCTTACACTATAATCTTCTACGGTCACCCTGTGTTTTCAGGCGAATGACCGAGAAAACCCATGATCAACAATATCCTTAAAGCTGGACCAAGGTGACACAACGTTATTTTGACTGCCACCAGAACCAATTGATTCAGTGAATGGCTCATGACTTTTTAGACATACATTTCTGCTCGAACTTACTGGTGCTTACACAGGTTTTTTTCAATTACAGCTTATCCGTTGTCCTTTTTCGGCTCTTTGATGTTGGAGCCTACGGGCTTATCTTTTTGAGAACGACCGCCTGATTCTTCCAGTTGATCTTGAATGATAATACATTGATTGTCCTTTCCCCAATCATTATTAATTTTTCGCATGTCCATCACCAGAATAATGAGACTACATTATCCATTTATTGTAGGTGTCTGCTCCCCCCCTGTTCTCATGAAGATACTGTTGTAAGGATTAATCTACCTACACAAGTTAGCGGGTCGAAACATTGACGACTTTGCTTGAGTGAATGAGTACAGACAACAGAAATTAATTATCTATGTCGAATGTTACTATGTCCATATGTAAATTTCGCCTTCATGTTGCTGGATAGGTTTCTATAAGTCCTCTGATGTAATTATTTGCACATTGCCTTTTCTTCCCTACACCCCTCACAAATGCACACCTCCTTTCGAACACCTTCTTCTCACCTCCTTCTGGAGCACCTGCATTTTAAATGAAAATGTATATACTCTTCATGCTGTTTCACTGAATAAATCAGCATATTCTGAAATATGACAGATTGTAAGATTTGATTCCGTTGTGATATTGCAGTTTGTTTATTGAATTGTGCACTGCTGCGACCTACTTTTTCTTGTACTGTATATTTGTATGCAGCACACGTGATTCTGCAGGGGGTGTGTCAGTATGGAGACACGCTTCTCGACTTGCAAGCATAGTGGAGCAATAGCTGAGATTTGTACTGGACGCTGCTCAACGGAGTCTAAGTAAGTGTTTGGCTCCGGACGGCTGTAGAAACATAGAAACTGACATTGGTAGGCCGAGGGCTGCAATTTCTGGATTTTATTTATGCTTTCTAGATGGAATAACCTCTGTTAAAGTCGTATTTGGGTAAGACTGCTGAGTATCTTCTTGGTGACTTCCCTGTGATTGTAAGAGTTTATTTCATCATACCTAATGGACAGCATGCTTTTGATTTACACAGTGTATCTGATGTATTAGATTGGGCATCCTTTGTGGAGCCATTACTGTAGAAGCAAGGTACTGTTGTAGAGATTGTGTACTTTTGTAAATGGGCTTAAAGTCAGACACTGGATATGGTGTACCTCAGATTGACTTCTAACTTTGGATTTTTCATTTTACATACTTCACTTTGGGTTTGTTGGTTGTGTTATAGGTCAAGTTACAACACTGTGATTTTCACTTGGTGGATGTGTGATCACTTTTTTTGGTGCTTTCATCGTGAAAATGTGATGCACAGATTAATGGCGTATTGATTTGATATCATTTAGTGTTATGTTTCATTGATATGTTTTTTTTCAGTACGTACAGGTGTAAACCCCTTTTCAACGCTGAGTCCTGAGGATGGTCTCATGGACATAAATGGCCACTTGAGACCGAAACGTCAACCAAACATCCATCATAATATAGTATGTCATATTTTGCATTGAAGTTCCAGTGCATTATTTTTAATGTTAATAATTTAGTTAATGGAACCTTGGATTACTGAAACCATTTTTTATTAAGAGGATTGATTGCACTTCTCCAGATCCCTGGAATGAATTGATACTAGTGTAACAGCGGGATTCCGGAATTGTGCCAGTGTTAACATACTGACAAATGTATGTACTGATTTGTGTTGTGATATATTGTGATATAATATGTGCATGTATAATAGATATGATAGAACATTAATGGAACTGAAGCGTTAAATCTGTTAAAGTATAAATAATATATTATTTTTTTACTTCAATACACCTGGTTTTGATTATATATCAGGATCACGCCTGTGATCATTTGAATAATGTGGAAACTATTCCTTAAGAAACATTTTTGTGATTAGAAAGCAACTGGAGCATTCTAAAGGCCAAAAGGCATTACCTGGTATTTGAATAAGCCATATTTTTTCGAAAAGCAGTTTTCCATTCATGTCCATCTTTTACTCTGATGAGGTGATAGGCATCTCGTAAATCCAGCTTTGTATAAATATGGGCTTCTTTGATTTGGTTGAGTTACACAGAAATCTTTGATTTGGTTGAGTTACACAGAAATCAAGAGCAAAGGATAACGTTTTTTATCGTTACCTGGTTTAGAGCTCTGTAATCAATGCACATTCTCAAGGTGCCTACTTTCTTTGGGATGATAAATAACCGAGAAGATACCGGGGATTGAGAAGGTCTAATAAACCTATTGAATAGATTTTTGTCGAGATACTCCTTTAATATTTGTTTTCTGCTTCTGTTAAAGCATAAATTCAACTGCACGTAAGAACTGCTCCTAGTTCAAAATCAATTGTACTATCATACGGGCGATGTGGTGGAAGTTTCTCTAGTTCTGTTTCACTGAAAACTTCTTGGAAGTTCTCATATTCAGGGGGTATTGCCGTCATATTATTTATACAATTTGACTCTTCGCAAAATGATAATAAAGATGCCGGAGATGGACATGGACTCTGTTCTAACTTCTGGTAGCAGTGTTCTAAACAGTAACTGGATCTCATCTGCGCAGTTTGGTTCTCCCAGTCTATGATCAGGTTGTGCTCAGAGAGCAAAGGTAATCCCAAAATACCCTGGAATTGTGGGGCATCAATGATATTGAATGATTTCTCGATATCCATCAGAACTGATTAATTCCATGGGCTCGGTATGACTTGTGATCGGGCTGGAAGACAAATTGGTTCCATCTACTGCCTGCACCGGTTCACTCCTTTTGAATAGAATAGCTTTTACTCCGATTTTCTGGGTATACTTCGTATCATAAAAGTTACCAGTGGCTTCTGAGTCAATCATTAGTGCAACCCCTGAAATTTTTTATCTCGAAACTTGATGGTCATATGCAGGACTAGAAGGGGGTGACAGTCTGTAGAGTGTTCATAGCGCAATCAGAATCTGGAGTCATCTTTTTATCCTCCACCACCAGAGCAACTCTTTCTACTGATGGCTCTTGTCATTTCCCTTCAACACACTTTTGTTTTTTTACGACATTTCTTGACAAAATGTTGTGAGCCTCCACAGTAAAGGCACAGATTCTACTGTCTTCTTTTGTCTTTTTCTTCTTTCACTTAGGGGACCCTGAATCGTTCCAATGTGCATCGGTTCCACCTCAGAGTATGCTTCTGAACTCTTTACCACCTCCGATTTTATTCTGTTAAACCTGGGAGGATTCTGCCGAAAATCTCTTCTTGTCTCACTTATGCTCAGACCATCGGAAGTCCATTTCTAACACCAAGGCTACTAGAGCAGATTGTTCTTTGGGCCAATTAGGGATCTGGGCTAAAGAGTCTTTTAATCATCACTCAGCCCTCTATAAAAGAAAGTCCTGCTCTCTTGTCTTCTGGAATATTTGTTTAAACTATTAACTTGTTGAAATCAGCTAGAGAGGCCTCTATTCCCCTGACAGAGTTCTAATAATTCATTATCTGTGGCCTAACATACTTTGTCTGCCTTAAAACATTCAAAATCATACAAAAAAATGTGTTCCTAGCCACCAAAGGCATGGACCAGTTTGCTGCATACCACTCAAGTAGGACAGAATAAAGGTCTGAACATTCGGAAACAGTGTCAAAGACACATTAAATGTAAAGAACATTGCGTGTCAAAAAACTGGGCTTTCTGTGGATCCCCACGGAACCTTTTTAGAGGGGCAAGTGGAATAAGAGAAGATACTCTGTGTATGACTTGTGTAACTGCCTGTTGATGTTGCTCATGAGAGGAAGTGGAAGGTTCTGACTGGGACAAAGGAGTGGACCCTGTAACCAACCCATTTACTTTAAGAGTTAACATATTTGTTTCTTGACTGAGGTGGTAATGTCCTGTCTCAAATCCTTATTAAACTCTCTTACCACTACCAATTCTCTCCAAATAAGCTCCAACATCTAACCCAGAGATTTTAAACTAAAACCTTCTGCAAGTCTGTCAGGTGGAGGAGAAAATGGGCACTTCAATCTGTCAGGTGCCTTGTTTCTCCACAAGAGCAAAACCGGCGTTCGCTCCCAATGCCTTCTCACCGGTAACACACACCTATGTTTCTGGCCGGGCTTCACCAACAACAGGAAAAGGGGATTGGGATTGAGAAGAAAAGAGAGAATATAGAGAATAGTTCTTAATTCATTTAACGTTATACTTCATCTCCTCCAGGTTAGGCTGGAATCTACACAGTTTAGTTCCTGTTTGGCAAGTAGCTGTAAATATCAAGATCACCAGTTGTAGTACAAAGTGTCCTTACAAGTCCATATACAGTAAGCATAGCGATAATGGTGACAGGGAAGGGAAAAGAGAGGAAAGGGAAGGTAAGGAGAAAACACCACAGACGGAAACTTAAGGGGGCAGATGAAATCACTGAAATTTCACACACGAACAGCGCAATAGGCTTACTAACTTGGTAGCTGCTGAAAATGTCAGTGGAAAAACTCTCCTCAGAGTGTTATCATCCTTCTCTGAATGACTGCAATCTGCAAACCTTCAAGATTCAGTCAGGAGACACTGCTCTATTTTTGCCATAGGTGCTGGCTAACAAGAGATATGCCGAAGAGAGACACTTCTCCCTCACTCTGTCCAATGACGAGGGCACTAGCTGCTCCTCCCACAACCAGGAAGTTTCAGAATGGAGACAGTCGGAAAGACTTAAAAATTTGCTAACATTCGTGCCAAGAATTTTCAATTCTATTAAGGACAGGAGACGAGGATTATACTTTCTCATTTCTTTACTGAGAAAAATACAGCAGGCAATCAGAACACAGTAAAGAAAAAACAGACTACATTACCCATGAATACCCTGGGCAACCATAGAGGATACATTCTATAAAAGGCACCATAGAGTATATCACTTCCTCTTTCTTTGCTGCTTCACAGCCAGTTAAGTGCACATTATTTCATTATTCCTCATTACATTGTATTTATATGCATTGTTGCCTTTGTGCGCTTTCACCTGCTTTGTGCCGCGTTGTCGGCTCGCCTGCCTTGTGTGCTTGCCTTTGTTCGGGGCTTCAGGCCCGTTGCGTTTTGCCTGTATTGTGTGTACGCGGTTGTCGGTGCGGGGAGCGTGTGACATCTCCCTGGTTTTCAGGCGCGCGATGTCAGCGCCTGTGTCTCTGTGTGGTACAAAAAAGGTCGGTCTGAGTTTCAAATATATCATACAATTCAAAATGGACACACGATCACCATTATATTTGAAACAGGTCAGAAAAGTAGATCAACTTATTCATTTCATTCATTTTGGCATTTTATTCATGCACGGTCCAAATGCGATCCAATTGCAGCCAAAGTTATGAATTAGCGATTTAAAGTATATACATGTAATTGTAGCTCTGAGCACACTCGGATGCAGGACGCCGACGGAGAAACAGCGCGGCTGTGCGTTCCCGTTTGAAAGTAAAATAAACCCTTCGAGGATCGATCTACCTGTGCCCAATGGCTGTGTGATTATCAGCACGCAAATATTCTTCGGAGCTTGAGGGAGCCCCTTTTGCAGACGGAACATATGATGACCGTTTGATGATGCTCTCCATTTCTTCCTGATGAAGACCCCAACATGAGGCCGCGAATCGCCCTTTAGCGTAACAGGGGTCGAAACGTAGAACTACGCCTCCATTTGACACACCATAGGAGCTAAATAAGAGATGCATTCTCGTTATCTATGTGTGATGTGATTTTTGGGAACCTTTGCCCATTAACTTGATTGTAGAGGTTTTTCAATTTTTAATCTGGATGTAACTATTATGCCACAACACCTTTACCCTGTCCCCTTCACTTATTCACTTACCCTCCCCCTTTCACCGAGAGCACCTATTCCGAATATTGAATGTAATGACGTTACAATTACATGTATATACTTTAAATCGCTAATTCATAACTTTGGCTGCAATTGGATCGCATTTGGACCGTGCATGAATAAAATGCCAAAATGAATGAAATGAATAAGTTGATCTACTTTTCTGACCTGTTTCAAATATAATGGTGATCGTGTGTCCATTTTGAATTGTATGATATATTTGAAACTCAGACCGACCTTTTTTGTACTGACCCATGGACCCAGGTCCTGAGTTCTAAGGGCCTACCCCTTTCATACTCACACATGTGTCTCTGTGTGGAGCGGGAGTTCTGGAGGCGGGGGACAGCGTGTGAAGCTCGCGCGTCTCTCTAGCACGGCAGGCGGCTGTCAGCGCGCATGCGCGACCGCCTTTGTTTACGTTTCGCTCCGTGTTCGTCACAAAGCATTCCTTGAAGTGTTGTGTTCACCACAGCTTCTGCCCACTGCCTGTCAGCGTGTTGGCCTCCTCCTACGCCCTTCTATATAATAATAGTGGGGTAGTAAAATAGCGCATAGGCTTTGCCTAGAGTGGCTTTTGTTTCAGGCAAGCCCTACCTCCACTTTCAATTTGTGCCTTGTCAGTCAGGTTTGTCCTGCAATTTTGTTTGGCTTGCTTTGGGGTTCCACTGCCCCTGAATTGGCCTTTGGCTATTTATATTGCATTCTTCCTCAAGTGGGCATTTTTACAACTTGCAGTTGTCACCATGGGAGATTATTATGACGAGGAAGGATACTATTATGATGAAGAAGAGCCCTCTGGCTCTGTGGACGATTTGATCGGTCAGGCATTGTTTCAGGCCATTGCCCCTTTGAAGCGCCATGTGTCAGAATATGCCACGCAACAAGGCTGGTTACCGCAGTCTTCAGGGCGCGTTAAAAAATCTCCCGAAAATCCGCATCATTCGGATTTTGCGAAGTTGGCCAAGTCTCTGTCTTCAGTGCAGCCTTCCAAAAAATCTTTAAAGTCTGGACGCTCGTCCCCAATCTCTCCTTCTGATGAACGATCTTTCTCTTCTGATTCGTCTTTCTCTGGTCCTGCGCTTCCTCCACCTTCAAAAAAGGCGCGTAAGGAACATTTTGTAGATGCACCTTCCACTCCCCAGTTGCTGACTTTTGATCCATCTGACATTATCCATCCTAATTCATCTTCTTGGCTGCCCTCTCCTGAGGTGGCTGCATATATACAATCACATATTCGCCAGCCCTTTGAAAAGGATGTGCGGGCCCGATTGCGATCGGAATGCCCGTGTCCGGAACTCTTTGACAAATTGGCATATACACCAGAGGTAGATCCCACTGTGGTGACCTACATGAAGAAATATTCTAAGGATCCCAAAAAGGGTTTGGACAGAGCCTGGCGTTCTTGTCAGGACAAGATGTTGGACCTCCTGGGTCCACTGACAAAGATCCTGGACTTGGGCTTTCGGGCCAAAGGCTCTGGTGCACTCAATGACCCTGATGAGTTGGTGGGTTGGTCACAGAGGGCCATCTGCATTTTAGGAAAGGGAAATTGTGCTATTTCTTGTGAGCGTCGCCGCTCAATCCTTCTCAAACTGGACCCAAAGCTCACAGATTTGGCCCCTTCTGAGTCTGGTCCCCTGGTCCAAGGTTTATTGTTTGGGCATCCTTTTTTGAAGGAACTCACCAAATTTGTGGCCAGGTTTAGTGGGCTGGATAAAGCTCAGACTAACCTGCGATGGGCTTTTCGCCCGGTTTTTGGAAGGGCCGGACGACGGGGACGCTTGTTCGGCCGCGGCGCCAACCAGCAGAATCAGCGTAGTTTCCAGTCCCAGAAGGGTGGAGGACAAGACTACAACACCACCAAGTCATCCTTCTATCCCTCCCGCAAAGGGAGAGGACAGTTCAAAAAAGGCGGATACGGCGGAAACCAAGGAGGGCGTCATGACTCCTCTAACTCAGGTGAGCTTGATTCTGGCCTCGGAGGTGGTTTTGGGAGGCAGGTTACGTTTTTTTCTCCCCTATTGGCAATTGATCTCCAACGATGCCTGGGTGTTGGAGACGGTGCAGGGTTGCAGAATAGAATTTTACAGTCACCCTCACCAACACCACCTGCCTCTACCCCTTATTTTATCCCAACGAGATCAGGAGTTCATTTCCGCAGAAATCGAGTCTCTTCTGGCCAAAGGGGCCATCGTTCCTACATCCCTTCACCCTCCGGGTTTCGTCAGCAATGTTTTTCTGGTGGAGAAAAAGGGAGGCGGTGCACGTTTCGTCCTCAATCTAAAAGAGTTCAACGGCGGAGTAGTGTACCGTCATTTCAAGATGGAGGGCATCCATCTTCTGAGGGACCTTCTTCAGGAAGGGGACTGAATGGTCCGCCTCGACCTGAAAGATGCCTATCTGTCGGTTCCGATTCACGGCCCTCATCGGCGCTTCCTTCAATTCCAGTGGCTCGGGACTTGGTTCAAGTACACTGTCCTCCCCTTCTGCCTCTCGTCAGCTCCGTGGTGCTTCACGAAGCTTCTACGCCCGGTGATGGAGTCCTTGCGAGCCCGCGGAGTTTGTCTGATAATATATCTCGACGATATTCTCATCATGGCGCAATGCCCTCTTCTTTTAAAGACTCATTTGCATTGGTCAATAGATCTGTTACAATCACTAGGTTTTCTTGTGAATCCTCAGAAGTCCACCTTCATTCCCTCTCAGTCGATGGACTTCCTCGGTTTTCGGATCGACTCGGTCTCCTGTCAACTCCTCTTGCCCGGTCAGAAAATCAGATCCATCAAGAGGGATTGAGGTTGGTCTTGTCCAAACAGATTGTTTCCTTGAGATCGGTGGCTCGAATTGTAGGTCTGCTGTCCTTGGATCCAAGCGATCTTCCCAGGTCCGTTGCATTATCGTGCTCTTCAGCGTCTCAAGATCAGGCATCTCCAGAAGGGTATTTGTTATTCAGACCACATTCCTTTGAAAGAGGATGCTCGTTGGGAGATGTTATGGTGGCTGGAGCACATGGAATCCTGGAACGGCCGTGCGCTGTTCGGGAAGACCCCAGATGTGGTGATAGAATCGGATGCCAGTCTATGAGGTTGGGGAGCCCGGTGCGGCCCAGTTGCGACGGGGGGGCCGTTGGTCCCAAGAGGAATTGTCTCTTCACATCAATTGCTTGGAGCTTGTAGCGGGCTCCTTTGCGATTCGTTGGCCCCGCACACAACGAATTGTTGCATACTCCTCCGCATGGACAACGTCTCAGCAGTGAGGTATGTCAACAAACTGGGGGGGACCAGATCCAAACTTCTGGCGGAAATTGCAAAAGACTGTTGGCATCTTTGTCTGCAACGGCAGATCACTGTTATTGCAGAGTACCTTCTGGGTCGCGACAGTCGGATAGCCGATTGGAACTCTCGCCATCTAAGGGATTACAGCGATTGGAGGCTTCATCCTCGGGTTTTTCGGACGCTGTCCCGGATTTGGGGACATTGTCACATCGACCTGTTTGCCTCTCGCCTCAACAAAAAGCTTCCCTGGTTTTACAATTGGCGTCTGGATGCGGAGGCCCTGGCCACGGATGCCTTTCTCCAATCTTGGCCTACTCTCCTGTGTTATGCCTTTCCACCTTTTGTGATGGTCCCCAGGGTCCTGGCCCGCACGAAGCACTTTCTATCGGAGCTCATTCTAGTCACTCCTCTGTGGAGAACTCAGGCTTGGTTTCCAGTTCTTCTGGAGATGAGTTGCTCGACGTCGCTCCTTATTCCCCACAAGTGGAACCTGTTGCTGGACCCTCTTCTAGAGACTCATCCCCTCGTTCTGTCGGGTCAACTCCGTCTGGTGGCGTGGAGGATTTCGGGGGTTGCTGGCAAATCCCAGGCCTATCTAGCGACGCTGCCAGATTTATCGGTGAGGCTTGGGCCCCCAACACATACAAACGTTATTACTGTGTTCTGATTGACTGCTGTATTTTTCTCAGTAAAGAAATGAGAAAGCATAATCGGAGCCTCCGTCCTGCCATAGAATCTAGTCTCCTCAGTCACAGATTGAAGTACGCAGAGAGGAGCTTGCATTTACAGCCAACACAATTTAAATCTCGCAAAAGTATTTCTGAAGGGGTATTAGACCTTCAAACCAAAATGGCGGCCATCTTGTAGTGTTTCACTAAACCACTTTTACTACATACAGTTTTCCAATGATTGCTCACTGGACATCCCATAAACATCTTGTATCTCAACCTATGACAACACTTTATTCTATGGCTTATTGAGGAAACGTGAGCCTGATTCCTGACAAGTCTGTATTGATGTATTTTTACCTAATGAGTACATCTATCTGATGTATGTGATTCTGTAACTAGATTCGTTAAGAAAGCTAAGAAGGATCGATTTACTATAAAAACCCTCTGAAATTACCCTCAAAGTAGAGAGGTCTTGGCAACCGCCTATAGCACCAGATGCTGTCTGAGATTCTCCAGACAGAACCTGCCAGATATACGTGCTGCCTCAGCCTCCAGTCCTGTGCTGAATAGTAATGTGCCCAAAGGAGAAAAGCTGAGCCCAGCTGTTGTGTGTTTTCTATCGCGAGAAAAATCACTTCCTACCCTCTGGATAACCACAGCACTTTGCTGTAAACATGTATGCAGTATATCATCTTACAGGGAACTCTAGATGCAAGTTAATCAACTCCATACTTTCAAGGTGTAGCACATAGAAGTTGGTGTTAGGTTGAAAAATGAATTTCCTACTATGTTAGAAATGTTTATATTGTACTCATCTTTGGTCATATTTCTATAGTGCTGTATTAATCATATTCTGTGTTGTTACTTTTCATGTGCTCAATATCAGAATTAGAATATTGAAATAAATACTTTTTACCCTTAAAGTGTCTCTTACTTGGTATTGTGCTTGTGTGTGATATTGAGAGTTGAGTAGGGTTGCGTGGGGCAGCAACAACCTGGACTTTCACGTTCGAGCATTGGTGCATTGAACCAAGTTCAGGCATCCGTTGGTTGGAAAGTCAGACATTGTGGAGATAAGCTCCTAGACTTAGTTTAAGCAACAATGTAGCATCAAAATTGCTCTGCACCTCGAAGTACAAACCTCACATTAATTTATGCAAACAGGTCATGGCTGATGTGGACTGATGCACGCACCCCTTGGATTTGATTCAATGCCAGATCCAGTGAGGAGAAGTGTGGCTCAATGGTTTGAGCGGCAGACCCTGATGCAGAGATCTGGCCCGGGACCAGGGTTCAATTCCCGCCTCTGCGGGTTTTGGACTCAATTTCCTCGGACCTGATAATTCTCACCTCGGTGCCTATTCTAATCATGGGTCCAACTCTGGGCAATAGCTTGGTTAATCTCCACAACGGCCCCAACAGCGCTCGGATGGCTTGGCTTCACATTGGGGGTGCCCAGGAGTGGACATTTCACACGCAAAAGCCAGGAAGGGTTCCACAGCGGTTTGTGTACAGCGCCAGGAAACCCCAGTTGGGGTATAAGTGCGCTTTACAAGTACAAACTCATTTCATTTCATCAAATAAAATAGCCTAACCTGGGTTTGCACCTGTCTTTACGCCAGGCAAAACTAAGGATATGTTGTGCAGTATACTGTGTGATATGTTACATGGCTTATATTTTTGTGGCTGCCACACATAAGAACTTGTACTGGAAATGTACAAATCCCACCATGCTAGATACAACAAGCCTTTACACCATATTGCGATCCTGAGTATCGTGCAAGCAGGCTTTGCATCTGCACCATTATCACATGGCCCTTGCTAAATTTGATGTGTACACGTTTTTATTTTTTGTGCAACACAGCACAACAATTTTTCACACAGTGCCCCGTTGCATGAAGAATATTATATTTAGGCCTCTTTTACCTGAATGCAGTAAATATTTTTTACAGTTAAGTAGTGCGCCTTTTATGAATTACTTGGACTCACAGCACTTTGGGACAAATTTTGTAGCACTTTGTGCTGGGTTTGCATTATAAAAGAGATGCAAACCTGCACAAAGTGTTGCATTAGGATTTACTTTCAGCACAAAACTTGTTTTGCACCAGAAAGTAGCTCTAAAGTAATGCAAAGTAGCACTATATATGAGCTACTTTGCATCACGGAAGCGCACCAGTGATGGTACTTAGGCATTCCCATTCAACCACTCATGGTTTTTGATGCAGGGGACTATATACTAAAAACGGTAGGCAGGAATTTGCGACAATAATATATGCCTCCTCAATGAAGGCTTAAGTTTGGAGAAAACTTTTTTCTCCAAACGTTTTCAACTGTTCATGTGTGCAGTAATGTTCCACACACATACATATTTAAAAATGTTTTAAACTAAGTCTAAGCACAACATTCCCATGAAGTTTACTACACACTGTTACATCTACATGTTTGGATGGTGTGTGTTGCTAGTGAGATGCATGGAGTTGATCTCCATTGTGTTGAGCATGAGGTAAGCAGTGAACATTCACTTATGGATACGAGGAAGGAAGGACATGTGCCACTGGAAGTCTTCAACTGAGGACACAGTAAGGTTGAAATAAGTGTTGGTTTGACATTCCATACTGTTTTCAGTCCCGACCGTTTTAAGGCGCTTAGAGAGTTTTGTCATAACATGAGGCTGAGAAAACATCAATGACTCTTTCTACCCCATTCATTTTCAAAGAGTGACTTTTATGGACGTTCTGGACTCCTGATTGTAGGAGGTGGAAAGCGAAAATGTTCAAAGACTCAACTCTCCCAGTCAGCATTCAGTAAAATAGAAGATAGTTTATTCTTCGTTAACGACCCTGTTATATTGTATTAGGACTCATCCAGCCTGGCTGGCATGACGTCCTTCTGTGATGTATGAGGGTTCTTTAGTTGAGGTCATCGGTGGGGATGATTGACAGTTGGTCCAGCTGCGTCTGGCAGGGATCGGTTGGGGTTTTCTCCAACAAATAAACTTCATACAGAAGACTTCAAGAGGTTGCAGCTTTATTTATGTATAACATTTTTGGCGACGCTTGACCAGACGTAGAGAGAGTTGGAAATAGCAGAAACCCCAGACAGTTGATCGAATCAACGCGTGTCGAACAGAAGACGACAGGGAATGGTAGAAATGCGGTGCCTGAAGTGGTGCAGAGACACACATTACTCCCTGTGAGCCGGGAGAGACACGAGGAATGACAAAGCAAAGAAACGGACATCGGTAAACTTTGACAATTTCAAGTAAGAAATTTGTTTTGTTTTCGAAGGGAGGCAAGATGTCAAACGCGATGATGCTGATGGAGCGAGATTTTGAAATATATTTATTTCTGCTTGTGAAGTTTAACTTCCATAATTAATTAATATTATTAATAAAGTGTGCGGTGAAAATATTAACCAACCTAGAATAAAAGTTGCATCCTCATGAACACACTGGAAACTAATATGTGTGCTCATAAATGTGCAATATGTTGCACTTGCATGTGTGTGAAAATAATGAGTTAATTCTGTCTTTTGTCATGTCAGAATTAAATGCGGCCGTTTATTAATGGCATGTGCTTATTTCTGTGTGCTCATGTTTTGTTTTCCTGTCTTAAATGTTGCACGAATTTGTTTGTTGCTTTCATTTGCCTATGCTAGGTAACATAGATTATTGGGTTAATAATTAGCAAAGGTGCGTGGGTAACAGAACGAACTTTATTTCTTGCATTAATTATTCTTTTGTGTTTGTTTATGCACTAGTTTCTGGAAAAGAGGCTTGAGGCCTAGTTCGTCTTAATGTGCAGTTGGCAAAGTTCTGCTCAGAGTAAGCAAGAGCCCAGTGTGGAAAAATCCTTGCCAAGTTTCTGAAAGAAAGAAATGCAAACGTGGTGGTGCAAATGAACTGACTGTACTTTTGGTCAGTGTGGCCAAGGCCAGGAACCGGCAGAGATATTGACAAGCTAAGGAAGTCGCGGACACTTATATTAAATGTTGCAAACTGGAGGAAGCTTTGTGACTTGGAATAAAGGACAATAGACTCTTAAAAAAAAGTCGGAACTGGGCTCCAAAGAATGTGGTGACACTATGGTCTGTCACTTGTCAGCCAATGAGGACTCTGAATGGCAGAAAAGTATTCAATTTTACTTAGATTAGTTAGTCAGAAAGGTATAAAAACTGTCCCTCTGGGAGGGGGAGCGCTGCTGTTTGCTGTTTTCCAGAAGGGCGTATCGTGCTGTTGAACTTTACTTGAAGCACGTAAGAAACCTTCTAGGCTTAAAGACTTTTTCCTTTTTCTTTAATGGGGCAAGTGAAGCTAGGGACTTAGGGTTTCGATGATGCCAAATTATATTTCAATTTGATTTATGCTATTTGATTTAACTTGAAACTGTCATAACCTTCGCTAAAATTTATTAATAATGCTTAAATGAAAAGATTTTTAATGCACTTTCTTTAAATAAATAATAATCTTTGAAAAACAAGCTGGACTTGTTATTTCATGTGTCTAGGTTACCATTAGCAGATATAGTGGCTTAATTAATTATAGGGTTTAACAAGTGTGATGACATCGGATTTTCTGCAGATGTATATAAATGTATATATTTTATGAATAGGTTTATTAATTAGGTCACATGATTCAGTTGCTCAAAATATGTCATATTAGATTATGGGCCTTGTGTTTGATTTATGATAAATAGTGAGTATTGTGGAGATAGGGAGTGTAGCTTATGACATATTTCCTATAGGGCCGCTGGATCAATTAACTGGTAGCAGAGATACGGTTGCTATGGTAACCAACATGCTAAATAGTATTTATATAGGATCAATATTTAACATATGTTGAGTTTTGTTAACTTGTTATATGTAGTCGAAAGGTTTTTTCCTGTAGTGTGAAAAATCCTAGTTGTACCGGTACAGAGTGGTGTGACACGAGTGAAGTTACACAGTACATTTGGTCTATTTCAGAATAGTGGTATTATTATATCACTAGTGTTGTGGACGTACAACACATGTTAGGGATATAGGCGTGTTAGGGAGAATGTGTAGTGAGGATTATCTATGAAATCATAGCTTTGAGTATAGGGACTGAGAGCCCGTTCTAAAACTCATTGCGAAAAGTGTATCAGATTATATTCAAACTTGAGTGAAGGGTAAAATAATGTTGTTTATTTTACTGGCGATTCAGGATTTCTATGGTGGGTTAAAGTCCTGCCAGGATTTCATATATATGTGGTTAGGGAACCTTTCCGTTTGAAAGTGCGTAAATGATTTTGTAATTCCGTTCGAGTCAAACTTTGAATTGCTACTTTATGTGCATTCAGAGGGAAACGAGTTAGTTATTACTTGTTAGAAGGGTAGAGTAAAAGTTTACTTTATCAACGAATGTATATTCTGTGAGAATAGCGTTGTCTATTCCACGCAAAGAATACTTGCATAATTGTAAAAACTGTCCTTTATTTTAGCGAAACAGACAAATGATTTGTTCTTTTTGTCGTTATTAATTGAGTTTCATTAAAAAGGTGTTCTTAAAATGGCGCTGTGAAAAGTTTTTGTGAAGGAGGGGTGAGCTCTGAGAGTGAGACACGAGAAGACGCAGCGGCTGTGTACGTCACAGGTTCCGCGCTGTGATTGGTTACCATACGTCACAGCTAGCGTACTGATTGGTTCACGTGACTCTGACGAGCTGATGGTTGACTGGTTCGTTGGGAAAGCAGTAATTCTATTGGTTGAGCAAAAGTGGTGACGTAGCTTAACCTGATTGGCTTGTTGGTGTGTTTCGCGCACGGATTGGTTGGTTTAGTGGAACAACTAGAAAACATTTACGATCATTTTAAATTGAACAAATTTGATTAAATTATGAGTTATTATTATAAAAAAGAGGAGAAAAAGCTTACCTTACTCCAGAGATTTAAAAATGTTATTTCACCAGATAAGAAAATTGAAACGCGAGGTGGAAAATTACTTCATAAATACAAAACACCTGCAGCTTATATGGAAGGTGAATATGGTTATCATACTTGCCTTTGGTTTGATGCTTGGATGCAGTACACTAAAAATGACGGCGTTTTAGCTTGGCCAGAAGATGGTTCATTTAATATGAGAATTTTGAAAAACTTAAGAGAAAAGATGACAGCTCTTGTGCCAAAGCCCAGACCGACTCAATTTGAAGCTTTAGTTGAATGGGAGGATGAGATGTTTCAACTTCAGCGAGAAGCTAATGGCATGATAAGACCTCAAAATTCATCAAAATTTAGACATGAAACTCATGAAGACAGAATGCGTCGGTGGAGACAGGCTGATATGTGTGATGGTCTCTACATAGTGAGAGAAATGATTACAGAACTACCAGGTTAAAAGAATATCCAAAAGAAAAATAATACTGTTGTTGAAAGTGAAATAGAAGACCCAGTTCTAGAAGATATTCATTTAGTAAATAAAAAACGGACTCCTTTAAAACCAGCTTGTTCTTGGTCTACTCCGATGGTTTCTACTGGAACCACACCGAGTGCTCCTCCATTAAATGAAGAAACACCCAGATTGTATCCAAATAATTCAAAGTCTTTTGAAACTCCTATGAGGTTAGAAACAAGAACAAATTCTAGTATTTTTTATGAAAGTAGAAATGTTTCTGAAACCCCAATGAGAGGAGAAACTTCTGGAAAAATGATGGGAGATAGTGGAAATGAGGAAGTAAAAACTAATTCAGAATATTTACGATCAAAAGAGGAATTAATTTGACAATTAACTAAAAGCATGGAAGTGGTGACAGTTCCAGTAACTATTGGTCCTGTTCAACCTGTTTTTGATCAAGGAGAAATTAAGCAACCAGGTTTAACAATTCCATTAAATACAGAAATTCAAAAAGTAGCTGAAAAATTTTACTCAGAATTAACTGAAATACATCGAGAAAAAACAAGGATGCCTGATTTAACTTTTAATCCAGATTCATTATGCAAAACACCTGAATGCTGAATCAGATACTGAATTATCTGAAAAAACGGATTCTGCTTCAAAGCTTGATGTTGCGAGGCTAAAGGCAGATTTAGAAGAGTTAATAATTGGCACAATTGGTCCTGACAGTTTGAAGCTTTATCAAGATGATGAACTCCTGTTTATTTGCAAGAGCATTCAATGGAAAACAAAAAATAAATATGATCACTTAGAAGAATTAGCTGCAGAATTAGAAATTGATATTAGTAAACAAAAGAATTTGAGAAAACACTACAGATTAGAGTTTTCTGAAAAATATATTGGAAATTTCAATGCGATGGGAAGAATTATGCATATAAAGATTTGATTGTGTACATCAAAAAATTGGGTGACTTGAGTAAATGGAGAGTGAAATGGACCAAAAAGAAGGAAGAGGAAAGGCAAGAAAAGTTAGCAAAACAATTCCCAATGAGAGAAATTGCTGGTGGTGGTTATGTTCATGTTCCCTGGTCAAGACAGGACATTTTATTATTCACAAATGATTTCCCTCGGCTGAGAGAAAAGCCAGTGGAATGGTATCGTCAGGTGGATAGATTCATCAAAGTATCGAAGGTTCTGTGGATTGATCTTGATGGATTCTTTGACATAGTTGTCCCATCAGATCTTTGGACAGAATGTAAAATTGCTGTGAGTTGGCCCAAGGTAGAACCAGCTCGGGACAAAGAGACAGGTGCTCCGTCATCAGAAGTCATGGGACTGTATGACAAAGTGATTTACTGGTTAAAACAAAAGATTCCTCCGAAAGAGATAGATTGGGTAAAAATAGACAGAACAAACCAGGAGCCAAAGGAATCAGTTCATTCATTCTATGAAAGGTTATTATTGGTTTTCAAACAATATAGTGGCTATAAAAAATTAAATGAAAAAGACATGAGTCACTTCATTTACAGATTTGTTTATGGTCTTAGACCTGAAATTTGTGAAATGATCAGAAATAATATTGTCGGATGGCAATCAAATTCAGTTGATGAGATTTTGAGAAAGGCAAAATATTGTAGTGATGAATTAGAAGCAAAACAGAAGAAATTAAAAGAAAAAGCAATGTGGGCACAAGTAAAGGTAGCTGAACATCAGATTGCTAATTTAGAAAATAAAAATGTAAATTTCAACCAGAATCAGGGTCAGGGAAAGTTTAAGGGAAACTTTAATAAACCTAAATGTAATGTTTAATATTGAAGAGCTGAAACAAAAATTGCCTTGTTTTAATTGTGGCGAAATTGGACACTGGAAGCGCGAGTGTAAAAATCCGCCCAGAAATTTTAAAAATGCATCATTAAATCCACAGATGCAGAATGATGTAAATCTGCAGCAACAGCTACAGCGACAACTTAATGAATTGAGTCTTCAGCAACAGCTACAGCGACAGTTAGTGAATCAGCAGGGTCAGATTCCACAGCCTCCTCTTCCAAACTGCGGAGGTGTTCAAAGGTTTAATTCTGAGACAGGATTCTGCGGTGGTGATCAGGTAATTAGAACACAAAGAACAAATGTGTCAAATGCTTCTGGACAATTTTTGTTAACAGAAAATCAAGGGAGTGATTCTGATGACTACTTATGACGGTGCCTGAGAGAGGGGGAAGAGTGTGTACTTGGAGCCACTCTTGAGGTTGACCAGTCTGGTCCATTTGTAAATGGTAAAGTGAATGATGTAGAAATCACTTTTCTTGTGGACACTGGTGCTACCCGTTCTACTGTTAGATCAGTGGAAATTGAAAATCTGCCTCTCTCTGGAGATACCATTCAAGTAGTTGGTGTAACGAATCAGAAGATTAAAACAGATTTGACAGAGCCTGTGAAAATAGAAATTGGAAAATTCAAAGACAAACACAGATTTGTGGTTTGTAACAGCAGTCCTGTAAACTTGCTGGGAAGAGACATCCTATGCAAGATGAACTGCAAATTATATTGCTCACCGGAGGGTATTGAGCTACAAACCATGGAGGAAGATGGACTATATAAATTAACAATGTTAATGGTCGAAGCAGAAAAAACAAAATTATTTCCTGTTTTTGACAAAGAAAATTTACCTGAAGAATTAAAAAAGACAGTTAAATCTGAAATTTGGGACTTGTCAGGAAGTGAAATGGGTTTGATGAAACATGTTGATCCAGTTAAAATTACATTGAAACAAGGAATAGATTTTCCAAACATTCCTCAATATAAAATGAAAACTGAAACAATTGAAGGTGTCATTCCTGTGATTGAAAAATTCATAAAGCAAAGTGTTTTAAAAGAAATTGAGAGTAGTCCTTGTAATTCACCGATTATGGGAATCAAAAAGCCAAATGGAACGTACAGAATAGTTCAGGATCTGAGAAAAATTAATCAGATAGTTGTTCCTTGTTGCCCAGTTGTTCCAAATCCAGCAGTGATTCTTTATCAAATTCCACACGATGCAGAGTGGTACACTGTCATTGATCTGTGCAATGCTTTCTTCACTGTTCCATTACATTCAGAGAGTCAGGAAATATTTGCATTCCGGTTCCAAGGTCGCACACTAGCATGGTGTCGTATTCCTCAAGGGTATACAGAGAGTCCTTCTATCTTTAATGAATTGTTAAAGAAATCATTGGAAAATCTAAATTTACCTGGAAAATCAACATTGGTCCAGTACATTGATGATCTTCTTGTTGCAGCTAAAACAAAGGATAACTGTGTTACAGATACAATTACTCTTTTGAATCACTTGGCAGATGAGGGACATAAAGTTTCACCTGCAAAATTACAGTTTTGTAAGCAAGAAGTAAAATATCTTGGTCACAGAATTGCAAAGGGAACAAGGCAAGTGACAATTGAAAGAATTAAAATGATTCAAGGAATGCAGCCCCCAAAAACACAGAGACAGGTCAGAATGTTTCTAGGAATGGTTGGTTATTGTCGTCAATGGATTAGTGGATTTTCAGTAATTGCGAAGCCACTGCAGAGACTGACAAAATCTGACATAAAAGATCCAATTGTCCTTACAGAAAATGAGATGGAAGCTTTTGAAACGCTAAAAAGAAGTTTGTGTGAAGCTCCTGCTCAGGGCATGCCAGACTATGAGAAAGATTTTGAGCTATATTGCAGTGAAAGAGAAGGATGTGTTGATACAGAGACATGGTAAATTGAGAAAATCAATTGCATACTTTTCAGCAGTGCGTGATCCAGTTGCAAAAGCATTACCAGGCTGCTTAAAAGCAGTAGCTGCAACTAGTGTAAGTCTTGAACAAAGTGAAGGGATCATAATGGGATTTCCTGTGAAAGTGTATGTTCCCCATTCAGTTGAAATTCTTCTTACCAGAAGTAAAACACAGCACTTAACTAGTAACAGACTTACAAAGTATGACAAAATTATTCTTGGATCAGATAATGTTTCGATAGCAAGATGTGTGAATTTAAATCCTTCCACATTATTGCCTGATGGTACTGTTATAGAGATCAGAAACGAAATTGATGTTGACCATGAGTGCTTGGATGTTTTGGAATATTGTACCAAGCCAAGGCAAGACATTAAGGATGTTCCATTGCCTGTTTCAGATCGTGTTTATTTTGTTGATGGTTCTTGTCTGAGAACAGAGGAGGGCTTTTTGAGAGCAGCTTACTCTGTCTGCACAGTCGCAGATGTTCTGGAAGCATCATGTCTTGAAGGAATTCGTTCTGCTCAAGTAGCAGAATTGATTGCTTTAATTCGTGCATGTGAAAGAGCAATACATTTGAAAATCACAATAATAACTGATAGTCAGTATGGGTACAGAGTTGTGCATGAATATGGACAGCTTTGGTCTCAGAGAGGCTACTTGACATCTGCAGGATCACCAATCAGAAACGCAAAATTAATAAAAAGATTAATTGATGGCATTCAGTTACCAGAGAAAATTGCTGTTGTAAAATGTGCAGCTCACCAGAAAGGAGATGATTTCATTACCAAAGGAAATGCTTACGCAGACAAAATTGCTAAGTACTGCGCAAGAAACAATTTTGCAGTTAATCGGGAAAGGAATGATGAGCATGCTTTGAATTCATTAATGCTAACTTCAATATTTGATACAGAAAAGGGGGTGGTGATGAACAGAGTGTCTGAATTAAGCAGACCACTCTTACCCAGTCCAAAGATCAGGGCTTGATCCATCACCGTTATTTATCTCACTGCCCCATCCCAGCTCAGAACCTGGCTATATGCAAATTAGTCTGTCCCTGGCCCAGTGCATCATGGGAACAGGGCAGACCAAACTACCAAGCCAATTCTTCACCAGAAAGGAGACAAGCTACCGGGGACCGGTTTCTGGCATTTCAGCCTCTTCGGCCCGGCTTGCTTGAATCCTGATGGAGCAGTGAGAAAGGGACGAAGACGCCTGAAATGGCAGAAACCGGTCCCCGGAAGCTTGTTTCCTTCCCAGTGTAAGAATTGGCTTTTGTAGTCTGGTCTGCCCTGTTCCCATGATGCACTGGGCCAGGGACAGACTAATTTGCATACAGCCAGGTTCTGAAACTGGGATGGTGCAATGAGCTAAAAAACGGTGTTGGATCTAGCCCTGATCTCTTGACTGGGTGAGAGTACTCTGCTTAATTCAGAGACTCTGTCCATCACCACCCCTTGTTGTAAATAATTTTGTCCACCCTAAGCGTGGAAGGGTATACTCAGATGTGAGTCCCTTGCTCATTGCACCATCAGGATTCAAGCAAGCCGGGCCGAAGACGCCTGAAATGGCAGAAACCGGTCCCCGGAAGCTTGTTTCCTTCCCAGTGTAAGAATTGGCTTTTGTAGTCTGGTCTGCCCTGTTCCCATGATGCACTGGGCCAGGGACAGACTAATTTGCATACAGCCAGGTTCTGAAACTGGGATGGTGCAATTAGCTAAAAAACGGTGTTGGATCTAGCCCTGATCTCTTGACTGGGTGAGAGTACTCTGCTTAATTCAGAGACTCTGTCCATCGCCACCCCTTGTTGTAAATAACTTCAATATTTGAGACATGGCAAGAAGTCAAAGATTTACAAGATGAAGCTGATGATGAGGAGAAAAACACATGGTTGAGAGCAGAATGTAGACAGCGAGATGAGGATGGAGTTTGGACTTACAAAGATGGCAGAATAGTTTTACCAAATTGCATGATTGCTGATATGGCAAGGATGTATCATGGCCTGGGACATATTGGTAGGGATTCAATGGTCAGACTTTTCAGAGAGACTTGGTTTAATACCAAATTCAGAACGATTGCAGAATCTCTTTGTCAGAGGTGTTTGACTTGCCAGCAAATGAACCCATTAAGGAAACCTGTTGTGGGAATGGGAACCATAGGACGGGAGGGTGGTCCATTCACCAGGTTACAAATGGATTTCATTGAGATGCCATCACAGAACAAACTGCATTATATTTTGGTGTTTGTCTGTTTGTTTTCAAGATGGGTGGAAGCGTTTCCTACACGTCACAACGATGCAATTACTGTTGCAAAGTTACTTTTGAGGGAAATTATACCAAGGTACGGTTTTCCAGTGACTGTGGAGAGTGATCGAGGAAGGCATTTTGAAAACAGACTATTAAAATTGATTTGTGAAGCCTTACACATTGAGCAGAAGTTGCATTGTGCATACAGACCAGAGGCATCTGGAGTTGTTGAGCAAATTAATGGAACGATAAAGAACAGAATTGCAAAGATGTGTCTAGCTACAGGTATAAAGTGGACAGATGCTCTTCCACTTGTTCTGATGACTCTGAGAAGTACACCAGATAAAAAGACAGGTTTAAGTCCTCATGATATTCTCATGGGTAGAGTTATGAGACAGGCATTCATTCCAGTAGGAAAATTGTTGACTATTAATGATAGTGCAATTTTAGAGTGTTGCAGGAAACTTTCTGATGTCGTGACTTCTGTGTCTAATCAGGTGGGAACTGAAGTACAGTCAAGAGAAAAAGAGCAAGCTCATGATTTGTCACCTGGTGATTGGGTGAGGACAAAAGTTCACCGGAGAAGAAACTGTTTGGTACCAAGATGGCAGAAAGCAAGACAAGTGATTCTTGTGACAACTAATGCAATGAAGTGTAGAGGCATAAAAAGGTGGATTCATGCTAGTCATACCATTCGTGTGCCTACACCTGAAAATTCTGATGAAGAAAGTGATACCACAGCTGATTCAGATTCAGAAGAAGAATCAGAAAGAAATCCAGATTCTGAAGATCGACAGGCTGTTCGACATCTGGAAATTTCAACTGTGAATGGAGAAACAAATGAAACGGATTTGGAGATCATAGTTGTAGACTCTGAAAATAATGAAGATCTACTAGAAAAAGAAACAATAGAAGAGTCTGATCAGGCTCAGTATCAAGACCAGGAGAGTATTGAAAAGCAGAAAAGAAGCTCTGAAAGCAGGAACAAGAAATCCGAAGCTGGGAAGTTGAAGGTAATTGAAGAAGAGGAGGAGAACGAATTACCAAGTACCAGTTATAGAGATGATGTTCCTAACGGAGTGAGGCTGCCGAGTAGAGGAGAACCTGAGTCCAGAATTGAAATTTCTGACACTGATACTGATGAGAGTGATGAAGATTCTCAAATAAGAAAATTCAGAAAAAGAGCTTGGAGAACAGAATGTAATGTGACTGAGCCAAAGAAGAAATTACCAAGAAAAGGTGATAATTGGCCAAGTGAGAATGAAGGGTTGAAATTTAAGTTGATAAAGAAATCAACGGAACAAATAAATGAAATAACTAGTCAAAAGGATTCGGAAAAGGAAAGTGAGACTGGGAAGAAAATAGAGGTTATTTCTAGAAAAACAAAGAGAACGCTAAGGCCGAATCAAAAATATAAATCGCCTGAATGGACGTATATCATCATCCCGCCTGTAGTGGAGATAAACAGTAGTAGTCAGGAAGAGATTGAAGACAATAGTGACAATGATTGAAATACTTACTTATTGAAATTTTAGATTTCCTGTTTTTGGCATAAGGCCGAAGAAATTATGTTAGGTGACACAAGGTCGAAGAAATTGTGTTAGCTTAAAAACAAATTGTGACATAAGGTCGAAGAAAAGCTGTTAGAAGGCTGAAGAAGTTAAAAAAAATATTTTAAAAAAAACTTTAAATAGGGTGGTGTTTATTAAAATTTAGATATTTTTAGACACATTTTTGAGGTATTTTAAAATTTTTGTTTTTCTTTTTCTAGTGGGAGGTAGTACTTAGCAAGTACTTTCGAATTAGCTGGAATGGATGTTAGCAATGCTATTGCTGTGCCACCAGCTTTTCTAATGACTCCAGAAGAACCACTTATTGAGTGGGAGGAGTGGATTGAATGTTTTGAAAATTATTTAATTGCGCTAGATGGCACGAAATTTCCGCCAATTAGAAAAAAGGCATTGCTACTAGGATCATTTGGAAAGGAAGGACAACACATCTTCAAGTATTTGCCACCTGAAGGGAATGCTCAAGAAGGTGCTATGGAAGATGTGTATAAGGAGGCTGTGTTAAGACTGCAAAAGAAGTTTGCAAAACAAGTTAATGTGGTTATGAGAAGACATCAATTTTACACTCAACCTCAACGTGCAAATGAGAGCATTGATGATTTTGTAGTTAGGTTGAGGGAATTGTCGGCAAAGTGTGAATTTGGAAATATGCAAGAGGAGATGATAAGGGACCAATAAATAGTTCAGTGCAAATGCAAGAAGACTCAAGAGAGAATTTGGGCAGCTAGTAATCCTACTCTCAAGGATGCTATACCGCTAAAGGTGTTTCAAGACACTTGGCCAGAACAGTCTTTATCTTCCACGGATGTTATTTTGAAATCCTATCAGGGTAATGATATTAGTTTCGTGGGATGCTTGGAAGCGAAGATCATTTTCAAGGCAAGTTGTTCTCATGGGAAAGTGTATGTGGCTGAGGAAGGCCCACCTATTTTAGGATGGCCACATCAATTTGACCTGGGAATAAAGGTGGATCCGAGGTCTGATGATCCTGTTATGGTCGTGGATAGTCAAACTCTGGATGAGATATTGGAGCAGCATAGGGATGTTTTTGAGCCAAGACTAGGACAATTTAAGCAGTATAAACATGAAATAAAGTTAAAAAAAGACTTGGTTCCGGTGAAACATGTAGCAAGGAGAGTACCAATGGCTGTGAGAGGAAAAGTTAAGGAGATTATTGAACAGCTGCTGCTGGATAAGGTCATAGAACCTGTTGAAGCGACGGAGTGGTTATCTCCGGTGGGGATAACTAAGAAGGCGGACGGCTCACCTAGGTTCTGTGTGGACCTAAGGAGTTTGAATGAAAATTTTATAATAGATAGATTTCCACTTCCAAATATTAATGAGTTGGTCTTGATGCTGAATGGTGCAAAGTTCTTTTCGAAGCTAGATATGAGGTGTGCTTATCATCAGGTCAAGTTAGCTTCACACTCTAAACCTTTAACTTCTTTTATAACTGGTGAGGGCACTTTTCAGTTTTGTAGATTCCATTTCGGACTATGTTCAGCTGCTAGTGTGTTTCAACGCTTGATGTCCTCTGTTCTTGCAGGTGTGGAGAGAGCAGTTGTGTTCCAGGATGATGTCTTGGTGTTTGGAGGGGATGAACAAGAGCACAACCAGTTTTTGGCCAAAGTGTTGAAATGTATAGCCAAGGCAGGTTTAACTTTGCGCAGAGAGAAATGTAAATTTTTAACAAAGGAGGTAGAGTACCTGGCCCATTTGGTTACGCGTGAGGGGATTAGCCCTAAAGAGAATCTTGTTAGTGCAATAGTTAATGCCCAGACCCCAAATGAGAGAGATACGTTGACAGAGATACGTTGAGATCCTTTATGGGTCTTGTAGAGTATTATTCAAAGTTTGTGTTTGATTTTGCTAAAAAAACAGAACCCTTGAGAAAATTGTTAAGACGGGGAAGAAGGTTTGTTTGGGAAGAATGTCAACAGAAAGCATTTGACACGATCAAAAATGAAATTACACATGCTGGAGTACTTACCCCATTTAAAAGTGGGAATGTGAGTGTGGTTACAGTAGATGCGAGTGTTGGGGGTATTGGGGCAGTGTTTGCTCAAAAGCATGGTAAGGAAGAGAAAACTGTTGCTTTTGCCTCTCGATCTGTAACTGAGGTGGAGCGGAAGTATGCGGTGATTGAGAGAGAGGCATTGGCGGCAGCTTGGGCAACCAACTATTTCAGAGTATTTTTGTGGGGAAGTCCATTTATACTACGGACGGATCATAAACCTTTGTTAAAAGTCCTCGGTCCAGGGGGTATTAAGAATTGTTCAGGGAGATAAGCAAGGCTGGCTGTGAGGTTACAGGAATTTGATTGTAAGCTGGAGTATATACCAGGGTGGAAGAATAGAGTTGCAGACTGTTTGTCACGTTTGCATGACAAACATGGTCTGGTGGAGGACTGGCCTGCAGAGGAGGTTGTGGCAAATGTGGATGATGCTTTAGAAATGTGTACATCTGTTGTTCAAAGGGCTACATGGTACAAGCGCATGAAAGAAGATGCTGTTTTGAGTGGTGTTGTGCGTATGATGAATCGAAGCATTCGGAGAGAGAGTAATTTACCGGCGGGGGTTAGACCTTTTCTCAAGGTTGTGGATGAGTTGTCGTTGACTGATGATGGTATCATTATGCGTTGCGACAAGTTTGTGCCACCCTGTGGTTTGCGCTCTAGATTTATTAGGCTGGCACATGAGTGGCATTTGGGGCAAACCATGACTCTTAAAAGGTTAAGGGAGAATTATTGGTGGCCAAATATGGATGATGAGGTAAAGGATTGGGTGGTGAGGTGCCTGGCTTGTAAAGAGTCGAAAAAAAGGTTGAGGGTAGGTTTAGGAGTTTCAAAAGAGCCACAACATATTTCTCAGGCGGAAAGAGTGTGGGAGAAGGTGTGTCTGGATTTTATAGGTCCATTTATAATGTTGCCTGAAAATGAGAAATATGGGTTGGTTCTGGTTGATGCCAAGTCAAAGTGGATTGAAGTGGCTTTTATGACTTCCATTACCACGTCAGCCACCATTAGTGTTCTGCGTGAGGTGTTTAAGAGGGAAGGTTTTCCATCAGTGCTTCTTACTGATAATGGAACACAATTGACGTCCTGTGAGATGAAGGGATTTTTAGATTCTGTGGGTGTGAAACACACCTGTTGTTCTCTGTACAATCCACAGGGAAATGGTTTGGTGGAGCGTGTAAATAGAATGGTAAAGGGTACCATCAATTGGTGCATAGTGCTGGTTTGTCAGTGGTTGGTTCAGTAAGTGAGATGTTATGGACGTACAGAACAACTGCGAACAATAGTTTGGGGCAAAGTCCATTTGTAATGATGCGTGGAAGGGAGGCTTGTACTAAATTGCTACCATCATGGAAGTGTGAGAAAACTGTTTTGAGTGATGTAGGGGGATCTGTGAATAAGGCAAAGGTTGAGAAAAGGTTCATTAATGTAGGTGATTGGGTTAAGGTAAAACCTGGTCTACATTCTAATTTTATGAATAAATTCAGAGGTCCATTTAAAGTGAAGGCTGTTGATGGGAATTGGGTGAAGTTGATGAATGGGCAGACGTGGAATTTGAGACTTGTTGCGTTATATCAAAAACATAGCGTAAATTCGAAAGCGGGTTCAGAACAGGTCTCTGATCTTTGCACGTCCTCACCGTGGATGTTGATGACTGATGCGCAATTTTCTAAGGGAGACTCTGATTGTAATGCCCATAGGCATGGTGTTACTGCATTTGAAAGGGGAGTTGATGGAGGAAGGGAAGGAGATGGCTCTTTCTTAGACTTTTTCTCCTTAAGGCAAACCAGAATGAGTTTCGTTCTAGCCTGCCATCCTCTCAATAATTTGAACAGAGAAACACCTGTTAACCTGGAGTGGTTAAATAAGCCCACATTTTATTTTTAGGAAAATTGACAACATCCAAACTTGCCTATAGGGCAGCTTGTACTCCTTCCTCTGAAAAATTATTGGCTCGTTCAGCAACACCATTTTCTGCGGAATTAAAGAGAGCACCCTGTAAATGTTCAATCTCATGGACTCTCTAGAAGTCGTTCATCTCCCCGGAGATAACATGTTTCCTATTCTCAGTGACTATATTTATTTTGGAGATCCCTCCAGAAGGAAAACACCTTCAAGCTATTCAGTGACATTCTTAGTGTTAGGTATATCCAAAAATAAGAAAATACAACCATTTTGAAAAATAATCAGTGAAAACAATAAAGTACTTCTTGTCCTTAAGAAGGAGATGCAATAATTCGTATGCAATCTTTTTTCCATGGGGTATTAGGAAGAGGCTTATTAGCTGTCTTCCAGTGTTTATCAAAACCAATACATTGCGGACATTCCCCAATAAGAGAAGAAACCTGCTTGTCCATCTTAGCCCACCAAAAGACGAAACACAACATCTTACAATGCGCTGTAATGCCTAATTGTCCTTTATGAGCAATACTAACAAGACTTTCTTGCAACACTTCAGGATCAGTAAAAAAAACTTTTCTCAAACATAATTGATTTTGCATGTTAGCTCCGAGGACTCTAGGCTAAAACACCTCCGATCACTTGACAAAGTTCATACAAGGGAGCCAGCCCTCTCTCAAAATTTACCGGATGTTGCACTCCACTATTCATCTCCAGAAAGAGTTCTTTTAAATCCTGAAATAGCAGCAAGAAGAGGCGCAACACACTCATACACATGGTCATCATAAGGCTACTCCTGTGTGTGGTAGATGAAAGATTTAATCTGTCCGGACATTATTACTTCACACACATATCATACTCTTGTAGTTTGCAAAACAACCTCACCAATAGTGCCGAAGCGTTACCTAAACCTTTACCGCTCAAACGATAAACCAAAGTTTTGTGATAAGTATCGACATCAAATGACCTTCCCCAAATGTATGCTTTATATTTCTCACCGCCCACACACAAGCCAGTCCTTCACGTTCAGTTGTGCTACTGTTCCCTTCTGCATCTTTGAGCGACCTTGTTTCAAAAGCAACTTTGATCGTTTTGCCATCCACTATTTGCCCAAAAACTATCCCTATACCTTTCAATCTGGATTCAACCGAAATGAAAGTCTTTCCACTGGGTGCATAAGGAATTAAAGCAGGGGCATCCGCTCCTAATTCCTTTATGTTTTCAACTGTACAGACAAATCAAACTTAGTTCCCTTTTTGAGTTGTGACCTTAATGTTTATACAGTCAAAGCATATCCTGAAACATACCTGACATAATACTCGCATAACCCCAGGAATGATAATAACAAGTCTTCATCGCTGAAGGTGCTGCTCCTTGAATAGCTTACAAATTGAAAACCTTTTGTTTTTTTACACTCTCTGGAAATGGTAGGGCCCCAAAAATCGATTTGCTGAACAAGTAAGTCATACTTTGCCAGTTTTACCATCATACCTCTCTCATCTAAAATGATGTTTCGCTTTATTTTTTGTGAAAATGTTTTGAAAGGCTTGTACATTGTCTAAATGCCCAAACAAGATGTCCATCATTCTCTGAAAGAAAAACCAAAGGAAATGATGGATGGAGCGTTGATAATACAAGCACTCACCCCCAGTCAACTGATCTGGGTTTAATCCATCACCATTCTTTAGCCCACTCTGCCACCCCAGTTCAGACATGGCCATATGCAAATCAGTCTGACCCTGTGCCTCATGGGAACAGTCCAGCCCGAACTGCCAAGCCATGCCTTCCCTGGACCGGAAACAAGCTACCGAGGACCGGTTTCTGGCATTTCAGCAGTCTTCAGCCCGGCTTGCTTGAATCCAGTGGCAAAGTGAGCAAGGGACTCACGTCTGAGCATACCCTGCCAACTTATGGCGAACAAAGAAAAACCAAAGGAAATGATGGACGGAGCGTTGACAATACAAGCACTCACCCCCAGTCAACTGATCTGGGTTTAATCCATCACCATTCTTTAGCCCACTCTGCCACCCCAGTTCAGACATGGCCATATGCAAATCAGTCTGACCCTGTGCCTCATGGGAACAGTCCAGCCTGAACTGCCAAGCCATGCCTTCCCTGGACCGGAAACAAGCTACCGAGGACCAGTTTCTGGCATTTCAGCCGTCTTCAGCCCGGCTTGCTTGAATCCAGTGGCAAAGTGAGCAAGGGACTCACGTCTGAGCATACCCTGCCAACTTATGGCGAACAAAGAAAAACCAAAGGATATGATGGACGGAGCGTTGACAATACAAGCACTCACCCCCAGTCAACTGATCTGGGTTTAATCCATCACCATTCTTTAGCCCACTCTGCCACCCCAGTTCAGACATGGCCATATGCAAATCAGTCTGACCCTGTGCCTCATGGGAACAGTCCAACCCAAACTGCCAAGCCATGCCTTCCCTGGACCGGAAACAAGCTACCGAGGACCGGTTTCTGGCATTTCAGCCGTCTTCAGCCCGGCTTTTTCCTTGTCTCCTATCTATTTGATCCAATTTATATACTCTGGAGTCCACAGCACCAAGAGAGCCACTCACAGTTCAGGTATGGTATGGCATCCCTTGCCAAAGCACTCCCTCTCCCCTTTTTGGGGAAGGATCAGGTATGTAGGCCTTGAAGATCCCAGAGACCCCTCTGAGAGAGTCCACTGCATATAGGGAGCCTCACGCAACAGAGATGGGGAAATTATACCACTTTCCCAGGGATCACAGCTTACTGGACTTTGGACGCAGCTTTGACTCGTCTACCGGTTTGTTTCCCCGTCACCCTCCCCCTCCTCTTTCCTTGCTGTGTCTCTCACCCGCCCCTCCTCTTTCCCTCCTCCATTCTCTGTATACTTCCCCTGCTCTTACCCCCCCCTCCCCAGAATCTCTCCCCTTGCCTGCTTTTTTCGTTATGTAAATGTCCTTTCTGTTTGTCTCGACCTTACTTGTAACTATGTTGCCAGACTCTAATAACTGTGTAACCTTTGTAACGATGTAACCTGCAATTATGGTCTGATACTCATGTAAAGCGCTCTGATACCTCCTCTGTCAGAGGTGGAGGGATAACATGAATCAAGCGAGCATACAGGGGTTGTGATGATCCGGATACGTTATTCATTCTTTCGTGTCTAGCCCTATTTATAGTAAGTACATTGCCACCAATCACTCTCTTATATTCCACAGTCGTGCAGAAGGGTGGCTCCTCAATTAGGGCGGTGGAGCGCCGCCCCTCTGCTCTCTTGCAGTGCGAGAAGCAGAAACATAAAATGGTATTTCAAATACCATTTTATGTTTCTGTTTCTCGTGCTGCAAGAAAGCAGAAGGCAGGGGAATGCCTGGTTGGGGGCGGGCGGCAGGGTATACCTGATTGGGGTAGGGCGTGTGGGCAAGTTGAGAGGAGTGGCTTGCACCACTCTGAGTACCCTGACTGTTTGGCCGACCAAAGCAGTCATGTGCACTCTACATTTTCTCTATGTAGGGTGCATGCAGCCTACATAGAGGAAATGGCATCCCTACAGGTGCCCGGCTGGGCGCTGCCCGCACCAATCACAACGCTGCCATTGCAGCATTGTGATTAGCTTACAGGACGGGAGTGAGCATGCCTGTTCCTGTTCAGGAGCAGGAAAACGCGAGACCCGGCCCAGGAGCAGAGGCGGTGCGGGACCCAGTCAGGTAACTTTTCTTTTTGTTTTTCTTTTAACCCCCCCTAATCCCCCAGGAACCCCCCATGCAGGCCCCCATGAGAACCGCCACGTAACACCGCCCGCGAGTATTGCGAACCACGACTGGTCGTGCATCGTTTTACCATTTAACAAAAATTGTCATTACCTACAAGTACCCCTTCCCACTCCAGACCAGCTGGAACAATGTGAGTCCTGAGATTGTCCTGGAACCCTGTTCCATGTGCGGGGGGCCGTGACACAGGCCCTCTTGCTCTCACTGGGCAGCTAAGGAGTCTCCTAAGGAAGGACTGCTTCTCAAGACAAATCAATATGGATTTCGGTTAGGCAGCACTGCCGCAGACCTGGCCGTGTTTGGGGGAACTGTGTTGTACTGATTATGGATGACGGTCAGCTTCTTCACCGTAGCATTTGAGGTCTTGCACTAACTAATTTGACTGATCTGTAATTAGATGCCGTCCTAGGCCCCTACTTTCCTCCCTGTGGAGTGCCCTTGTCTCTACCCTGCCCAGAATATGACATCGCCCTGGAAAGGGGGTGAGCAAACTTCCACCTCATTGTAATGCACTGTTTGGCCAGCAGGAGTAGATGATCCCTGAACCTCATAGTAACTTCGCGTAGGGAGGAGGATCTTGTGCATGTGTCAATTAGGCAGGCCTCCACAGATGGCAGTTTTGATCTACCCACAACAGCGTCTATTGTGTTCTGGAATGACTCCCAGTAGTGTTGCAGCAATGGGCAACCCCATTGGACGAATATAGCATGCTACTACGCATGCTATTACATTGGGTTGTTAGAACGCGATACCTTTACATCGCAAGTCATTAGATTAACTTACTGTAGGGGGCGCACTGGACTTAGGAATAGTATAATTTACTATTCCAACTCCAGCGTGTGCAACAGTAGGGCAGGGGTTGGAATAGTAAATTATACTATTCCTTAGTTTAGTGCGCCCCCTACAGCAGGTAGATGTAATGACATGCGAAGTAAAGGTATCGCGTACTAAAAACGACGACCACGTTGTAAAAGCACCGCGATGTAATGGCAGAGTTGTAAACGCTGTTTCCCCCATAGGACATCTCTAAAGTCTGTGGAGGAGTGGTGGCAACGGATGTAGTTGGTAGATGCCCCCGGAACAGGTAACCAATTTTCTGTGGCGTCAAGTAAGCACTTTATAAAATATTTAACTGAAAAAAGGGAAATCTCATGTTTCTGGAAACTTTGAGGGGGAATTCCAAGGCCCTCTGCCATTCCTCCTCATGTAATGCTCTCCCTAGGAGTTCCTCCCATGTCTCCTTGAGGGGTTGTAAGGAGATGTTGGTGTGGTCTCCGATTGCTCTGTACAACCATCTTATCATTCCCCATAGTGTGTAGTGTTTGTAGTAGGGCATCGGTGGGGGGTATTTTGGGGGTCCTTTACCAGCGCTTCCTAGGGGATCCTATAATCATCCCATATTGAAGCAACTGGCCTTGCGGGAGAGTAAGCTGGTCATGTAGCGTGTGAAAGTCCATTAGCTCACCCTCCGGGGTGTGGAAATCAGCCTCCTCCCACACCTCCAGCTCAAGGACTGAAAGGTGCCCTGACTCAGTTTAGAGTCTGTGTACGGGGAGTTCTTTTTGCACAGTGTTATAGTGTTGGCCATCAAAAGTGGGGTCCCCTGTACATTTCCACTCCAGCTTGGGCCTGGACAATCGAGCATCAGGTTTCGTGTAGACTGGTTCTCACCCACCATCTGGCTGGCCACTGTAGCTGGGGTGCTAGGTAGTACCTGTATATGTTGGGAGCCCCCATCCTCCCTTATCCGGTGGAAGTCTCTGCCTCCCCATTCCCCGTATGAGAGTTATCAATCGGGAGTCTAACTGACTGAAATATGTCTTCATTATCATGAGGCGAAGGCCAAGTACGTAGTGCTGTACTATTGAGCATTCCATTTGCACCTTAGTCTACCACCCTCCTCATTCGTCAGGTGGGTCTCCCGTAGGAACATAATTTAGGTACCCTGTTGTCTCAGCTGTGCATGGACTCTGCAGCGATTGTGCAGGCTGCCAAACCCCTGCACATTCCACATGAGTGCTGTGTATTTACCCGGGCTTGTATCATGATTAGGGGAAAGATGAAGGGTGCGCCTTGACCATGGTCCGTGGCCTGTTATATGTGCTTTCTGTGGCCTTGGTTTCTTGGGAGTGTGGTTTAGGGGCCCCAATAGGTCACTACATCCAGATAGAAACAAACTCCTATCCAACAATGACTCCCGGTCTGGCAAGGAAACATTGCCAGACCAAAACGAAAACTGGGAAACTGCCCGAACTGCAAAGAGCTGCTTCGTGGTATCAAACATTAATCAA
This sequence comes from Lissotriton helveticus, assembly GCF_964261635.1. Taxonomy (NCBI): domain Eukaryota; kingdom Metazoa; phylum Chordata; class Amphibia; order Caudata; family Salamandridae; genus Lissotriton; species Lissotriton helveticus. The sequence continues at coordinate 1,628,850,042 of NC_136065.1, read as the reverse complement.
GTGCGTAACACTGTTTGAGTGGGGAGTGGGTCTAAGAAACAGGCACTGTTGGCTGGATGGCCGGCCCAATGTAGTCGGAGGGTCAACTGTCTCTGTCTAGAGGTTGTACGAGTTCATCCACTATTTGTGGAGTCACATTGGGTAGAATGTTGGGAGTTTAATTTAATTTAGAGCTCCACATGTCTCCACTAGACCCCACAGATTATGGTGGTGATTTCCTGGTCCAGATTGCTGCCGCCGTGGTAACCACTGTGTTCTGATCATCGCGGGGGTCGCTGTATGACCCCTAGCTCTCCTTCTTCTGGGTTGAGCCAGTTGTCGCTAACATCGGCACCTAGTCTGATTGTTCTGCTGGCTCCCTACGTCAATGTGTAGCTGATTGATCCAAGACCAGGCGTCTTCTGGCAATTGTTTTTTGGTCCATAATCACCTTGAATTTTGCAGGAATAGTAGAGCGCATGGCAGCCTACTTCGTGTAGGAACTTCTTGACTGCCAGGAAAGAGGCCCTCTGGCATTGTACCACCAGAATGAAGTCTGGGAACATCATTACAGTGGAATTCTCCACCAACCCTTCTTCCTGGAATTACTGAGGATGAGATCTCTGCACCAGAAGTCCAGGATTCTTGCTACAATCGGTCTCGGGGTGCTCTCGGCAGGGGTGTGGTCAGCACTCAATGTGCCCTCTTCACTGTAAACATGTGGGAGAGGCTGTGAGGTTACACTTGCTCGTGAAGCCATTGTTCAATGAACAGGGTAGTGTTAGGGCCCTCGATTTTTCAGGTAAGTCTACTATGCGTAGATAATTGTGCCTCAGTGTCGTCAGCCCGGTTTTCAAGAATCCGCAATCGCTCCATTAAGGAGTGTACGGGGCATATTATCAAGGGGGTTTATCTCCGCTTTTTTGGCTTTAAAAGCCAAGAAAGCGGAGATAAAATTATCTCCCTATTACCTAGCTGTCGCTAACACCAGTTAGCGACAGCTAGTAGGAGATAGCGACCATCTTGGGCCCCACTTTGCATGTCAGTGATATTTATCACTAATGACATGCAAAGTGGGCGTGCCAAGATGTTAGCGACTGGAAACAGTCGCTAACATCCCTATCTCCTATTACCAACTTTTGGAGATATTCGCGCAAAGCGCGAATATCTCCAAAAGCTAACACCTGCCCTGAGCAGTTCTTAGCCATGTTATCCAGTGGGAGGTGGATAACATGGCTAAGAGCATTAGCTCGGTAATGCATGAATATCGCTGACTTTTCAGAGATATTCATGCATTGCGGCCGATTTTTATCGCATTTGCGATAAACCTTGGTAATACCAAGGTTTCATCTGCGATAAAAATCGCCACAGCTCAGCGGTAAATTTTTGTCTCTAACCAAGCAATAGCGATAATTATCTCTATTGCTTGGTAATATGCCCCCAAGGTCCTTAGAGATGGCCTTTGACTAGGGGTTCGAGTTGTGGTCATCCCTCAGTATATTTATGTTGACGGTTAACTTGTACACTTTGGCCTCCAGAGTGGCTCGAAACTCTCCAATTACCATTAGGATCTGTTCTGTGTAACTTGATCATGTTGGTGTATCTGAAGGCATCAATGCTTTCCCCATCATGGGGCATGGCCGCTCTTCTAGGGGGAAAAGGAGGGGTGCTCAAGGTTTGTCCAACTGGTCCGTCAGGCCTCTGGGGAGCTGCACTCACTCTATGGCATGCTCTGGGTGCAATCTGTAGGCTTGCCTGACCACTGCGGGATATCACTCACCCCAGGGTGGCACGAGCAGCCCTCGATGTACAACTGCCTTTCTAGGTGAAGTTGTGGGTCAACGGCTATGGGTGGGAGTTCAAGGAGGGGAGGAGAGGGGAGTACTCCCTTACTGTCTGATTATGGCATGCCGGTCCCCCAGGGTTCTGAATTGACACAAGCAGCCAGGATGAGGTCTGTTAAAGTCGTGGGGCCAGAATCCATGTCTTGGGGCAGTTCTTCCAGCCCTAGTCTCCTTGGGGCCCACCAGTACAAGTCCCAGCCTCCCAGACTGGTCTCTGTGCACCCAGGTTACTCCTCGGGGGGTTCTTCAGCCGCCTTTTGCGGGGTTCGATGTGAGCCCTTTCCTTCTCCAGTGGACAGCTGGCTGGCCAGTCCAGCAGCCTTGTGACCTCCTTCCAGTCCACAAGCTTTCTGTAAAGATGAGGCGGAGGCAGGAAGACTGTGGTTCAGGATTTATTCAGGAGAAGAGAGCCGTCCAGCTTGAGGGAAAGGCACAGCAGCTACAACTGCCAAACAGGGAACACTGGGGAGGAATGATCAGTGCATAGAACCCCCAGGGATGACATCACGTGGAATGATGATAATACAGATCACCACACACCTCCCCCCTTTTTTAAAGAAAAAAAACAATCCTGAAAACAATGAGAATCACAGTAAAACAGGTTAAATAAAATCACGAAATTTGTTGGGTCTAACAGTTGTCCTTAAGCTTTTCCTAGGACCATTCACATCAGAACTTTTTTTTTAAATCATCATTAACATTGACATTGGATGGAGAAACAGTTACACGGGAAGGATCTCTGGCTACACGAGAAGTGCTCCACCAATTGCCATTAGATAATTTGACTGCATTCTTGCGAACTTCTACAACTTGTTGGGAATCAAGAAATTTTGAAATACCTTTCTTAACTGTGACGGGATTCTTAATCCTAACCCAATCACCAGCACGAATACTTAGAGAGGACTTCTTACTTGAATCCACATTATAAGGCAGTGAACTGGAAGATTTTCTGTTAGCACATTCCCAAATTTTTTCCAAATTACAGCCCCGGTGAAGACTTTTGACCATCCAAAATGGAAAAGCTTGGGAACAAGCCTTCCTCCCTCTCATCAACTCAAAAGGGGAGAAACATGTGGCAACATGGGGGGAAATCCGATAAGACCATATAAGATCTTTTACAGCTTGAAAAATACAGTTATTTGACCTAAAAGCAGCCTGCACACATTCAACAATAACTCTATTAAACCTCTCAGTTTTGCCATTACTCTGGGGATGATACAACGGAGTTCTGGTATGTTTAATACAGCAATTTTTCAGAAAAACACCCATTTCTTTAGAAATAAATTGCACTCCGTTGTCGGTGAGAATTTCTTCCGGACAACCCTCCCTCAGAAAAATTTTGCTCAAACAATCAATGACACTCTTAGAGTTGGGTACGTTGATTGGTTCGACTTCAACCCACCTAGAAAGATGATCAACAAGAACCAGGAAATATTTAGAAGTATTGGGAAGAACATGAAATGGACCTAGGAAGTCTAGACCAATTTTTTGCCAAGCTCTAACAGGTGGAGGAACAATAGAATCACAAACACCTTCTAAAATAAGAACCTTGTCACTGGTATTGCAACGTGTACAAAGTTTGATGGCTTCCACAATTTGAATGTCCATTTTTGGCCACCAAAAGTTTGATCTGACATTTCTCTTGGTAATGGTGGCTCCTAGATGCCCAGAATGTGCATCAGCAATAATTTTCTCACGATAAACAGAAGGAGGAATGAACTTATCACCTCTAACAATTTTGCCATTCTCTAAAGAAAGTTCAGAGTTAATCTTACAATAAATTTGAAGTTAGTGAGATAGGGATTTTTCTTTAGGCCACCCCTTTTGTATGAATAAAATTACATCTTTGAGAACAGTATCATTTTCAACAGCTTTGATCCAATCATTTTCAGCGAAAGAAATGAAATTTTGGAAAATGTTGGCTACAAAACATTCTTCAATTTCAGTTTCCCAATCATTTTCATCAGGTTCATGTACAGGTAACCTGGACAGACAGTCTGCTCGTTTATTTTTCCCGCCAGGTATGTAGATGGCTTTGAAGTTAAATTCCAACAATTTAGTGGAGAGTCTAGCCAATCGTGCAGTTGTGCGATTGACATTTCTGCCTGATAAGATGTCGACAAGAGGTCGATGATCAGTTTGGAGAATGAAAGGTCTACCCCACAAGTAAGACTTACATTTTTCAACACTCCACACACAAGCTAGCAGTTCTTTCTCTATTACTGAGTATTTCCTTTCAACAGGACGGAGAGTCCTGGAAGCAAATCCTACAGTAAATTCTTTACTGTAAGCTAGTTGTGAGAGAACAGCTCCTAAGCCGTATTCACAGGCATCAACCGTGACTACAGTTTCTCTGTTGCCATTAAAAGGTTGAAGAGCAGGAGCATTGGTGATATGTATTTTTATGAGCTGAAAACCCTTTTCGCACTCGTCAGACCAGCTGAATGTGGCACCCTTTTTAAGTAAGAGTCTAAAGCATTCGGTAGTCTTGGCATAGTCTCTCATGAATTTCGAGTAAAATTCACAGAGACCAAGGAAGGATAGAAGTTGTTCTTTATTGGAGGGAGCAGGAGCTTCAATGATGCTTTTGACCAGACCTGATCTAGGTTTGATGCCACTTTCAGAAATGCTATGACCAAGATACTCTACTTCCCTGGTTTTGAAAACACACTTATTCTTTTGTAGAGTTACACCTCTTTGTTGTAGAATGTCAAAAACTTGGTCAATGACTTTATCATGTTCACTCTCAGTTTGGGTAAATATAAGAATATCGTCTTGAAAGACGACTACATTAGAGAGTTCTTTAAACATTTCAGACATGATACGCTGAAAAACAGCAGCGGCAGAAGCCAATCCAAAAGGAAGGCGTCGAAATTGAAATACGCCATCTGGTGTTACAAAGGCAGTGAGGTGTCGTGAGAGAGGATGCAACTCAATCTGGTGGTAGGCCGCTTTTAAATCGAGTTTAGAAAACCAAGTAGATGATCCTTCCCTTGCTATCAAATCCTCAATGCGAGGAAGGGGAAAACCATCAACCCAGATAGCTTCATTAAGACTGCGCAAATCCACACACATTCGAAGGTCACCGGACCTTTTCCTAGCAAGAACAATAGGAGAAAGCCATAATGTGGATTCTACCTTTTCAATAATTCCTTGTTCGCACAGTGATTTTAGATGTTTAGATAAATCTTCTCTGATACTAAGTGGGACATTTCTAAGTTTGTGCTTGACTGGAGTAATACCATCTTTAACTTTGATAAAATGTTGAAAATTGGTGATTTTGCCAAGACGATCTTCAAAGACTTTTTTATATTTATGTTCCCACAATTTGTTATCCACAATGTTGCATACAGGGACAGAAGATGACGATGTGGAACAAGGGAGATTGTGTCCTTCTATAAATACAGGGTTGAGTAAACCTGGTTTAATAGTGATACCAAATTCTGCTTGATGTATGAGACCTAGAACATTGATGCCACGTTTGGCAACGTAAACTTTCCCTTTAATGGATTTGCCAAAAATAGAAATTTCAGCCCAGAAATAGCCTAAAAGATTAATTTTGCTCCCTTCGAAAACTACAGTAAGAACATCAGGGGGAAGTAGACACTTATCTTGCCAAAAATGAGAATATTTGTCGTAGGAGACAATAGTGATGCGAGCACCGGTGTCTACAAGTAGTTGAACATGATGTTTTTCAATGGTAGTGTCAACTTCTGGATCAGGAACATGAAAGGTGCGACTGACATCACCATTGTCTTTCACAACAACTACATACTCTTGAGTGGTTACATCACCTTCAGAATATTCAGTAGATTGCTCGAGAGGATTTGAATCAGAAGAAGAATCATATTCATTCAAAACACAACGTACACCACCTCTTCTACCTCTCATGCAGACTCTTGAGAAATGACCATTTTTACCACATTGAGTGCATTGTTGGTTGGCAGCTGGACAGTTCTTAAAATTAGACACATGGTAAGAAGAACCACATCTAAAACAAAAAGTACTTTGGCTGAATTGTCTACTGGGCATGAAAGGTCTTCTGGTACTAGTGTTTCCCATCCTTCTAAAATAACCACGTGAGTCACGAGGAATAAAATTGGGAGTCTTAATAGGTGCAGATGTTTTAGAAGATACAGCACTAGAAATAGAAGTATTGGAGAGAGAAATTTCCAGTTGTTTGGAATCCTCTAAAGATGTCTCTATACTCTTGGCTATATCAATAGCCTTATCCAAAGAAGGATCTTTCCAGGACAATAGTTTCCCTTGGATTTGTTTACAAGAACAGCGAGCAATAAGCTGATCCCTGATAAGTTGAGAGGTGAAATTGTCAAATTCGCATTTGGAAGCAAGTATTTTTAATGCAGTAACAAAAGTGTCGATACTCTCTTCAGGTTTTTGAACTCTGGTGAAGAATTTGTAACGATGTACGACCATGTTTTTAGTCTTTACAAAGTACTTGTCCAATTTGGCTATAGCTATGTCAAATTCATCTGGAGCCTCTCCAGTAGGTGGAGTGAAAGGAGGTAGATGATCGAAAACGTTCTGGCCTTCTACACCGAGATGATAGTACATTAGATTCTTTTTCCTTTCTGCACGGAATCTGAGTCCATCAATTGCACCTAAGTAGGCCATGAAAGATCTCAGCCAAAGTTTCCACTCGAGAGGGGGGTCTCCGGGAGTCTGAAGAAATGGAGCTGGAGGAGTGACACTTTGCATTGTGATACTTTCTATTTTTTCTTGTATTGAAAAGTTTTTTTTTTTTTTAAGAAAAAAAACTGTTATGAATATTTCAAAACGAAACTTGCAATAAATAATAAAAAAATTATGCAAAATTTTAAATATAATGATGTAAATAAATGTTGTGCACATCAGCGTGCAAATGCTGTGCACATCAGCGTGCAAATGTTGTGCACATCAGCGTGTAAAATCATGTAGATGCTGTGCACATCAGCGTGCAAAATCATGTAGATGCTGTGCACATCAGCGTGCAAAATCGTGTAGATGCTGTGCACATCAGCGTGCAAAATCGTGTAGATGCTGTGTGCGTCGGCGTGTATCTGTTGATGAATTATAGTTTGTAGTTGATAAATAAGTTATGCGTATTAGCGTGAAGATGTAGTGCTTGAGCTGTGCACTGTGCGCATTTGCATTCGCGAGAATGAAACGGGACTTCACAATAAAAGCTGTGTGCATCAGCGAAGGTAATTCGGTTAGCTGTGCACAGTAGAAACGAAAGATTTAGTGAATGTGGCTTCCGTGATGTGTAGAAATTGACGAGAACTCCAACTTGAAGACAGCGAGGGAGTCTTTGTGACGTGTTGGTTCCGGGAGGCGGAGAGCGTCTTGAGCGTTGTTATGGAAACCGACGCGAGCATGCGTGATGGCGCTCCGTAGAAGAGTCAAAGATTCTAATGCGTCATCATTTTGAAGTGCAGCTCGGCGGAGTAAGAACAAACGCAGCGCTGGAGAAGTTGGAGCTGGGAGATGCACAGCTTTGGAAAAATGCAGTCGGAGTTAAGGTAGGAAGGTCTCGGGACGGAGGAAGTGTTTGTTTGTTAGAGTCAGCTGAAGATTGATGCAGGATATAAGACTGGGTGACCCGCAGATGAGTGAAAGCTGATTGCGTTCGGCAGGGTGATGCGCAGATGGATTGTGCGTGATTAATTTTGATTTGTAGAAATTGTAGGGTTTGAAGTAAACTCGGTCGAGAAAGAAGAGTCCCGTGGCTGCGACGGCTCTCTGAGTAATAGATAAGTGTACTCACATGAAAGCAGATCAAAATAATGAAATCTCCTCCTGAAGTTCAAAGCGTTTTGCTTGAAGAGCTCATCTAGGAAACGCTGACCATCCTCAGTCGCCAATGTAAAGATGAGGCGGAGGCAGGAAGACTGTGGTTCAGGATTTATTCAGGAGAAGAGAGCCGTCCAGCTTGAGGGAAAGGCACAGCAGCTACAACTGCCAAACAGGGAACACTGGGGAGGAATGATCAGTGCATAGAACCCCCAGGGATGACATCACGTGGAATGATGATAATACAGATCACCACACTTTCCTCGAAAATCCCCTCAGGGACCTGCAGGAACCAGTGGGCACCCCTCAATCCTGTCTACTGGTGGTAGGGTGGGTGTACGTCCCTGTCCCGGGGTCCAGGCTCCTCACTGTGATGTCATCGGGCCCCAGTCGGGCCTCTGCACTCCTTCCAGCTCTTCATGCAGCCAGTTGCCTCCTGGGCCCACAGAGCTCGTCATCTCGAATCACAGCTATGCTGTGGGACTCCAACACTTCTCCTCTTCTGGTGCAGGGACCACAGTGGTCTTAGCGGTTGCAGGTAGCAACTCGAAGTGCCGCAGATTAATTCGGCGGACTACAGAGCTCATTAACCTTGCGTCTGCCATGTTGGATGGTTGGCAATGCCCCGGCCCACGTAACAACTACATTACCAACAAAACAATGTAGAAAACCTAAAAAGCATCCCTATACAAAAGCACATTTGTTTTGCATTGGTGAAAGGTTGTGTCAGTTTCTGGCAAGCAAATACTGTTTTCAATAAACATCCCTGCCTTGCAGCTGTAGTTGCCCACTTTCTTTGTGGATGGTTCTAAGATGAGGCGTATCTTTCTACACATGTCAAATTAACCATACCCTGCTGGTAAAACCATACAATAGTCCCACTCCCTTATTCCCAAGATGGATTCCCACATACTTTTGGGATTAATCTTTTCTGCTCTGAGTAACAAGTATGCAAGTTCTGGATCATATTAGTACCCGTTCGTTGTTACCAGTTATTTTAAGAAATACTGTCCATAGCTCTCCAAATTGATGTCTCTCAGCTAAGGCAACATCTCCACAAGATGAAAGAAAGAGTAGCAGAGACACGAATATGTGCGTCAGAAGATCAGATTCACAAGAATCAGGATCACGTCTCCCAGCTACTAGAAGTCATAAACCACCTAGAAGAAAGAGCTGAGGACAGGGAGCGGGGATCCCTGCAGGAATAATATCTGAATAGTGGTATTGCCTGTGGGACTGGAAAGCACAAATGTACAGCACACTCTTATGGATTACTAAAAGTCATGGGTCTTCTTTTGAGACTTGTCTCGCTGCTTTGTAGGTGAATATGCACATTGCACTCTGATGGGGAAGCCACCTTAACTCAACTATAGCGACAGAGACATTATCTTTAGAACAGCTGGAAAACAATTATCCATAAACCCACAAAATTATGCTCTTCCCATATTAAACACGAGCAATGCAATATCAGCGGTAATAATTTCTTATAGCCAAATAGAAAGTTAGGGCAATGCCGTTGGAGTGTGTGCTGATGTAAATAGACAAATTCAGGGTTCACTTCTGTGGTAAATCATTTGTCTTTGACAAACCTAAGGCTGCATGGGATTGGGTTGAGGAGAGGAAGATGCTATGGAGGCTGCCAACCAATTCAGATGTGGAGCCAGGAGTAGCTAGATTAGGGAGACAGTGTAGACTACACCTGAAAAGATCACAGTGACCTGGTGGCCTGCACAATGGGAGCCCTGCACCATAGAGTGCTGAGATCATGCATGATCCTGCCAATGAGATGTACAGATGGAGGTGCTGACAACCCCTCCCACCCTCCATTGCCGAATGATGTGGGGAATCCCAGCCTGTATGCTGGCGTAGCACCCTTTTGAACAAAGAAGCCTCAATTAAGATTATACACTTTCCCTAATGGGGAGGGCCATTCTTTTTAAAATTATGACCCTCCTGCGCATGTCATATTTGCCTCAAAATACCCCATTCAGGGTTCCAGATGCCTACTTCAGCAAAGTCAACACCACACTGATGGTGCTACTGTGGGACGGGGAGTGGCGCGTATATCCTTAGTAAAACTGCAGCGGAGAGTCTATGATGGAGGTATAGCAGTACCAGACATCCGAGCTTCCTACTGGGCAGCCCAACTCACAGTGATAAATTAATGGGTGTTTGGTGGGAGAGACAATCCGGCCTACAGGGTGGACCTCTAGGCTATGGGCAGGGGAGGGTACTCACCTCTACTCTACTGAAGGGCAAAGAAAGAAACACTCCCGCCTCAAACCCAAACAGTAATACAAGCCTGGAAAGCAGCCAACGGGCACTTGGGATGGGATACACAGCTGAGACCCCATTATGGGACAGTGATTGTCTGGGAGAGGTGAAGAAGTTGCGTAGTCACACACGTTGGCCTTTGATAGGCATGGATAAGCTGGGAGACGTCTGGAGAGGGGGATCGCTATTAACATCAAGGGCCTGATTCCGATGCAGTTAGGAAGGCCTCCTAATGGCATTTGCTCCATCCAAATCGGATTGGGAATGTGTCTTTCTGACTGACTCGGAAAGGTTTCCGACTGACGGAGTACGATGCAAGTTAGGCGATAGGAATATCCCAATCCGAACCCAACGCCATTTGGAATGATCGAGCCATACGAAGCAGAATCGTACGTCTCTACGGTCCGTGTTTCCGAATGACCAAGTACAATGCTGGATTTGGCCAGCCTTTCCAAGTCATGCCATATGGCTCGAATCAGCAGTCGGGATCAGACTTTGGGGGCCTGTTGTGGCTCCCCTGCACCCGGAGCCTTCCCAATCGAGCCACTGGGGGTACCCATGAGTCCCCCCTTACCAGCCATGCACAGTGTGGCAAGCACCAGGGAGTGCCCGCCAAAGGGTGCCCGATTTTCCCCAGCGATCCCTTTCTTCAATGGGAGCCCATGCATTCGGTCAGAACAAAGGCTCCCAATGAAGTCAATGGGAGTCCATTACCGAATCGTATCTGGAAGCATCCGGATGCATCGTACACGGTCGGTTGGACTCTCCCGAACTGATTCGATTGGAAACCATTCCCAAACCCATTCTGTCTGGAAGCTTACCAAACCGCATCAGAATCGGGCTCTTAGTGTGCTACAGGTAGAATATGACCTAGATTGCATGGAGTAATTTAGATACCTGAAACTAAAGCATGCACTTCATTGCCACCTACCATAGGGTGAACAGTTCCCGGATTGTTCCCCACTGGAGGATCGACTGCTCTTAGACACTATGCCCGTCAAGGCAATCTCATTAACATATATGAACAACTCACCAGACCCCCTCACCCAATTGAGAAAGGCTTGGTCAGAAAACCTGGGCTCCCTAGACGATGAGGAAAGGGGGGAAGCTATCCAGAGCCCAGGGAGATAGCCATCCAAGCTCAGTTTCGCCTGGTACAGCTCTGAATACTACACAGATCATACCTCTCTAGATCCAGAATACACAAGATGGGTCGAAGTGAGCCAGCTGAGGGTATATGGGGCTGTGGAGCGCTTGGCACATTTTACCACATGATTTGGGAATGCCCCGAAATACAACGTTTCTGGAATAGGGTCATTGAGGCTATGCAGGAAGCTACAGGGTTAATAATCAAGAAGAGAAGTGACGCAAGCTTGTTAGCAAATGGTTATTTCTAGCGGCAGGGGTGGCTAAACGCAACGTAGCCAGACTATGTGGTGCCCCTAGGTCTCCGGCGATTAGAGAGTGGACAGACGATATGGACTGGTGCCAGTTGGCAGAGCCGCGCAAGAAACATACCGAACCCGTGGCTGCCCCACACATTTGAGAAAGTCTGGGGACCAAGGATGCTATACAGGGGGTCCAATGAAGGAGGACGAGAAGGGAGTGAGGGAGTGAGGGGGAGGGGCAATCCAACCCCGTACTGGGGCTGTTGATCATTCCTCATAAGCAATAGTAGACACCTCACGAGAAAGGCGGGAGTGAGGGAGGTACAGGGTACCTAGAAGCCAAGTCCCCCTGCAAGTGGCCAACACTGTCCTCAACTAATGTTGTGTAATGTTTTGTAGATCTCGAACAACATCTCAATAAAAAAAGATTTGTAAACCTAAAAAGATTATACACTGATTTGGCAAACGTTCGCTGACCATCCAGGTGCAGAAATGCAGCCCTGGGGAAGATGGCAACAAGAGACCAACTTTAATTACTGGATGACGGGGGTGCACTACTATTCACCGATTAATTGGTCCGCGTTTTTAAATTAGGCTACAGATGCTTCTGGGGTGGAGGTGTGGGGAGGAGGGACTTAGAGGGAGTGGGAATGTTTGAGATGTGGTAGAGCTGCCTTGCTTGGTCAGAGTGTAAGTTATATTGTTTTGCAACAGGCATGAGGTACTATGAAGGAATGCTGCTGCTGGCGTCCCTAAACACAAATGTTTTTCAAACTGTAGGAGCAGGTCGTGGTTGATGCAAGAACATGGCATATTCACAAGAGGCCTAGCAGACCCAGGAGATAGGCTCACCCACGCTTTAGGAGACTCTAGAGGTGTGGAGGCCCTTCCTTGAGGATGCACTCGGCCATCAATTCCAACAATCTTGGAATGTAAATGGTTTGTACAATAACATTAAGAAGGGAGCCATGATGGTTTATGCTAAGAAACGAACTCCTGACTCACTGACCCACTTGCTGGGCCCCAGGTGTGATTTTCTTAGTAGTTACAGCTGCACTAGAATGTTCCACTCTCGTTTCTCACAGGATTTCAGGAGCATTGCCATCCTATTGGGTAGGAATTCCCATTCCCCTTGCAGGACACACAGCAGCACCTCTGGACCATTAAAGGGCTAGTTGATGGATAGCTGTGAGTATTTAGTAGCAGATATCTGAAACAGATTTCCACCCTCCAGCCACCAGGGATGACGATCACAGATAGAGCGTTCACTCAGTGACGCGCCCCACAGTGGATGTGCACAGCACCTCCTTTGAGAGAGCGCAGGACGTAGGGTGATCACCCGTCCGTAAATTTCACGGACAGTCCGTAAATTGGACCTCACGTCCGTTGTCCGTGAAGATCCCTCTTACGGACGCCTTTTGTCCGTAATTTGGGGTTTACGACGGCCTGCACTGCTCACCTTTGTGACGCCTCGGTCTGAAAGAGCTCCCTGCTGGAGGCCCCTCGCACTTCTCTGTGCTGAAATGCAGCCCCTCCCCAGCCTCTCACAGACTGTGATGAGCCCATTGTCATTCTGTATGCCGGCTGATTGTCGCATACAGAATGACAATGGGCAAGTCTGGACAGTTAAGGCATGTGGTGACCATGTGCACTTTATCTAAGTAAGAATAAAGCTAAAGACGATATTTGGTCTAATTTGCAAGGGTGTTTCCAGATTACATGCTGTGTTTATTCACCACCATAAAGTGATTTAGATTATCACCTTTAGGCAAAGTGTAGGCACGTTATTTCACACTGCTCATGGGCACTGTGCTAGATGTATCGTTGGTGTCCTTTATAAAATGCAACTATTTTCAAAGAACATATTTAGAACATTTTGTTTCAGAATAAAAAGTTGTCCCGTTAAAAAGAATATCCTGGTGTTGTGGGTTCCACCTTCCGTCCCAAGCTCTTTCATGGAGGGCCATTCTTGCTCATAAACTCAGTGCAATATGGGCCTGGTTCCAGCGCTGCCTTTGGCTGCTTTTCATACTTTGATGAGGTGACTGGAAGCACAAAAACTACCGTAGGACTACACTATCTATTCCTAATTTGTTGCTGATTCGAGTCCAGAGTATGGAACGGTGTAAGGATTTTTAGCGTTCCAAGCAAAATAGGAGTTTGTTTTGGTGTGCTCCCTCTACAGAAAAAATAAGGCTGTTTTCAGACCTTTATTGTTTTTGTGTAACGCAGTGGCAGTTCTTAAAGGGTCCTGTCTTACCTAGCTTTATGAAGTGCCGGCCCTGCCTTCTGGCTCCATCTTTCCGTTCCTGATCTTTTCTTTTGTAAACCATTGCTATCTGTTGTGTTAGTCTAAATAGGACAATGTAAACAATAGTTATAAGTAAAAGCAATCCTAACCAACATGTTAGGTTTTAACTCTTGAGTTTCTATAGTTACCCAGGCCGCCCACTCTTAAGATATATTACCCATCAATATAGATGACATCCGACTCTTACACCTTGTAGCCCTCATTGTCTTATGTAACATTTCCTATACATTGACTTACACATTTATATGAGTCATTGTCTCAATATAAGTTGTGTGTGATTTAACGGACTCTGACACCCTACCCTACATACTTGGCATGACAAGCACTATGTATGGGGTCCAGATTAGCATGCTACTCGCCGAAAGAAACCATTACAACCCCCCATCGAGGGTAGCAAGCACTATATAAATTCGAACCTTTTTTCCCTTCTCTATCCCTCCACTATCCTTCTCAATCCAAATAATCTGGCTGACATATCCACCACTCAAATTACTTTCATATTTTCACTATACGAATTCACCACTAACCCTTTATGGGTTCCGAAGAATCGTGCTACTCACCGAAAAAGTGCTTTAACACCCCATTAGGGGTAGCAAGCGCTATATAAAGCAAACCTTTTTCCCTTCGCTATCCCTCCACTATCCTTCTCAATCCAAATAACTGACCAACATATCCACCACTCAAATTACTTTAATATTTTACACTATACTAGTTCACCACTAATCCTTTATGGGTTCCGGAGTAGTGTGCTACTCGCCGAAAAAGCACTTTGACAGGGGTAGTAAGCGCTATAAAATGCAAATACAATACACTACAATAAAAGAAATGAAATACCCATGAGAGAGGTTCTAGGGGATTTTCACAGGAGGCTGGAAGGGTAGGAGGCGTGTTTTGTTACTGGGGGCTGGTTTTGTAGCAGTGTAGTAGTTTTGAAAGCATTGCTAAGTTCCTTGTATATCTAGCAGTTTTCAGGCAACAATAAAAGTGTCACAATAACTCCGGTGATTAATGTACCTGCTGGAGAGAGATGGGAGTTTTGTCCAGTGGCAGTTTTGATAAGGCAGTGCAGAGGGTTAATATGCCTGCTGCAAAAAATGTGTACTGTGCATATCAAAATACAGTATTTTATGTACGCAGCTCACTGGGTTACAGCTTTTGTTACATAGATTCTTTAGTTATTGTGTAGTTCATAAATGACAATCCTAATCTAGCACAATGAGCTATGAACTGCCATCAAAGAACTGTTTTGTATTGGTTAGAAAGTTATGGCTGTTTCCCAGTTTTTCATTAGCCGGATGTTGGTAAAAAATGGATGTTTGGGGTGAAATAAATTCATATAATTAAAGTCAGAAGCTTATTTTGGCATTGGAGGGGTGCTCTGTGGTCGAGAGGATCAGTTGTGTGTCATCTGCATAGGAGAATATGCGGAGTCCGTGGGATCTGAGGACGTCTGTAATGGGGACATGTAGGTGTTGAACAGGGTGGGGCTGAGGGAGCATTCTTGTGGCACACCGCATATGGTGTCTTTGGGTGCGGTGGTGAAGGGAGGCAGTGGTATGCTCTGTTTGTGTCCTGTAAAGAAGGAGGTGATCCACTTGAGGGCGCCTTGGCGTATGCCTGTGTTGTAGAGTCTGTTGATGTGGGTGTTGCTGGAGACTGAGTCGAAAGCTGCGGAGAGGTCGAGGAGGATCAGTGCCATGGTTTCTCCACGTTTGAGGAGTGTTCTGACGTTGTCTGTGGCGGCAATCACTGAGGTCTCAGTGCTGTGGTTGGCACGGTATCCTGATTGAGGGGCGTCCAGTAAATGGTTTTGTTCCAGGAGTTTGGTGAACTGCTGCTTGATGGCTTTCTCAAGAACTGTGGCCAGGTAGGGAGCAGGAAGATTGGATGATAATTTTTTAGATTGTTGGGGTCAGCGGAGGGTTTTTCTAGGAGGGGTTTGAGGTCTCCATGTTTCCATCTGTCTGGGAAGATGGAGGAGTTAAGGATGCTGGTGAGTTGCGTGTTGATTGGGTTTGTTGCGCAGTTGTAGAGGTGGTGGAGGCTGCAGTCAGTGGGCGTCCCTGAGTGGATGGAAGACAGGATGGCTGAGGTGGTCAGGGTGGTGAGTGGTGACCAGGTGGTGATGGTTTGGCTGGTTGGTTGAGGTCGTCGGGTTGAGGGTGGTAGGTTGGATGTTGAAATTGTTGTAGATGGTGGTCTTGCTATGGAAGTAGTCAGAGAGGGGTGGATGGTCTCCATGGCTGTCGGTTTGGAGAATTCTTTGACTATTTTGAAGAGTTCCTTTGTGTGGTTGGCTGGGGAGTCGATGAACTGTGCAAATGTCTCAAAACATGTCAACAGTTAGGATACCACAAATGGACCACATGTTTGTAATTCAGAAGTGTGCTCAAAACAAAGTTTTAAAAGGATAAAAACAATCAAGGCACTTTACTTGCTGATGTTCAAATGATAAATATTTGCTGAAACCACATTTCCAAACATTATTATTTGTGCGCTACTTGGTTTTATCAGTAAAACTGCATGTTGGCATTGTTCTTCTATTTCAAAAGAAAATGTTCTGTATGTAAAAAACAGTGTCCCTTTCTGACCTACAATAATACCACAACAACGTGTACAGTTTCTAGTCTATAGCACACTTCTGTGGATTAGTGAGAATCTGCAGTTTAAACCTTACAGAAATGAAACAGTCCAATCATATATAGGTAAAATAAGGAGGGCTGATATATGGCTAACCAGGACATTATATAGTAATGTCAACTACTATCTAATTGTTCTGGCCCACAATAATGCCATACCACTCAGCAGTGTTCAGCCAAGCATAGCTCATGCAGGGTGGTTAATGTTTTCCTGCTTCATGCTCTTACCCTCACATAAGACCTGTGCGCTACAGGTCTTATCCATCACTCAGTACTTTACCAGCCTCATACCCAATCATCATCAGCTGAACAGAAATGAAATACCTGACATCATCTGACACATAATGCTGGCCACTCAGAGGACTGCATTCTAGTCCAGCACTGCAGGTCCCAATTAGTTACATTCTATGCGTGCTGCTTTACATCTCACAATGGAACTCAGATATGAGATGCTGGTAACAAAGTCCATCCATTCAACCAGTTCTCTCACCAAACATGCCTTCTCAGGACCATTAACTGTAAACAAAATATCAGACTGGACAACCCAGCGCAGTAACCATATAAATAGATCATGATCATATGAAATACCACAAAAACACCTACCCAGTTGCTCAAAGCTGCACGAAAAACTGTGACGTGCACAATTGTCTCAACCTAATATAAAAATATTTTGACTTGTACTTATGTTGGTTGTCTATTTCCTTATATATTATTGCGCAACCTCCTCTGAGGTGTCTGTAAAACGTACCTTTTGTCCCAAAGTTTTGTCCTGAATTTTGACCATTTGTCCTTAATTTTTACACTCCCCGTCCTGAATTTGCACCCTTGCCTGTTGGTCACCCTACGCAGGAGCCCTGAGAGATGTGCGACCTGTGTAGGGCTGCTTAACAGATGGCACTGAAGGCATACAAACAAGCATCAATTCCCTTATTACTCAAATGCACACAATTCCCGTTCGCTCGTCGACTACATCTGCATTCCTCCGGCAGAGACAGCAGCCATCACGCAGTTGCATATTCCACTCAGGAGACTCTCAGACCGCGCACCCGTGGAGCTGTGTGTGCGAGGCATATGGACTCTTTGTTGTGAAAGAAGCAGCTGGCTGAGGAGCCTGGAGACATTACAGCAGAATCCTTTGAATATAATGAGGGCAAGGTTTCCTCTCGGGCGTTCAAACCGGTAGTGAGAGTGTGTGTGGTATGTTCTATTGTAAAGGCAAGGATAGAGAGAGGAAGCGGGGCACGTGGGACTGTAGGAGCAGATCAGAATCCCAGAGGTATCCCCCAACCCCACACGCCCTACTGCATGCAAGCAGAGGGAAACTTCAGCACTTAGAAATACTTAAGAACACGAATAGTGCCAAGCTACTCTACTCAGCCTGGCCGCACTCAGAGCAGGGTTCTCCAAAGTCGGTCCTGGAGGGCCGGATCCATGCCAGATTTTTAGCAAATCCCCATTTAGATAAATGTAGTTATCGTAAATTGGAGAACCCTGGCATAGAGTATATCATTGGGGAGCCAAGGCAGGCAAGCTGCTCTACTGACTCACCGATGGTCATTAACCAGGGACGCTTGTCAACAGAGAACATTAGAGACAACATGTGATTCACACCAATACATGATTGAAGGGTGGATAAGATGGTGGAAAACATGGTATGCATGATGCATTTGCATAAGGTGATCTACAGGATGATAGGATGATATATGAGAAGTATGATGATCAATATGATGCACTTATGGGATCGTATGAGGTATTGAAATATGCCTCCCGATGATGTATCTGATGAACGTCAAAAACTAGTAAACCCTGTGCGGGCAGCGAGATTTGTCTTATGGTAGGTGAGTTAGGGTTCTGGATATATGTCCTAAGTAAATCTAATTTTATGATGTGTTAAACAAGGAGGTGAATCCCTTGAGGGCCTGAGGCGGTATCTATATTGTCTCGTATAAGGTGTGTCTGTAGAAAGTTTGTCATGGATGTGTACCATTGTTAGGACAAATCAAACAACTAGGGGAAAATTGGGGCGTGCCTAGTGAGAACACCAGGAGATAGGTTTACAAAAATGCCCTATGCACACAACCAAGAAAACTAGTACAGTTGTGTCTATGTTGACACACATATATAGGAGAACAAATCTAACAGAAACAACACAGGGTTTTCCTGTACAGTATTACAACAGTTAAGTCTTTTAATTCTTTTCAAAATCAGCCAGCCGACACGTGTTTCATCGCATTTGGAAAAGTGTTTCCGTGACTCCTCAGGGCTGGGAAAGATACAAAAGATGACAATAGAACATCTGACATGGTGTTTCATGAGTACCTTGAACATTGCATCCACTTTAGTGCAAAACCAGAATGTAGAAGTTTCTAGGTGAAACGTTCGAAGTGCACTATGTATCCTGGCTATTCAATTGGTGACAAAAGTGGTGAAAAATAAGTTCAGTTGTAAGTCAGGTAGTGTGATGAAGACATATGCATGAAGATGTAGGGAGAAGGTGAAATAGTCATGCAATGTTTATAAGTGGTCTGTATGTGGGTCTAGGTGAGCTAGATGTGACGAACGGATCACAAAACATGCTGGTGCCCTCTGTTGAGGTGTGGTAAATCCAACGTGAATGTGTATAAAGATGAGAAAATAAATGGAAAATCATACCTGCAATTGAGGCAAGAGAATAGAAAGGAAGTCTAAATGAAAAGGGATGAGGTAGAGAAAGAAAGGAGAAATTTAGGGGGGCATTGTATGATGGAAAAAAACACAAAATGGGGACTAGGATGATACAGTAGGAGACAACATTTTGAGAAAAAAGGAGCAGCTTACCGCTCCGCCGGTGATAATTCCGACCCGGCAGGGCCCGTGACTTTGTGCATGGTTTCTAGGTAGAAGTAAGCTGCAGGATAATAGTATGGACAAGGGAAGAGAAAAGAAGACAAGGACTGTGTAAGAAACCTCATATGTGATTCCATGGGTTCTCATTTTGAGTATGTCGAGAAACCCAAGGGTTGTGCAATATAATGAAATAGGCCTGGTGGGGACATTACCCGAAAGAGATACACTTTCTTGTGTGTAGTCAAAAGGATGTTCAGGGTCCCTTCACTTCAGAGACTCTGTCCAGGCACTTCTTAAGTGAATAACGTGGATCTATAGGTTAATGCTGTAATGACATGTGTCAATACCGTAATTAGATAAAGCAACTATCGGTGCTCATAATACAGTTAGGATAAAATTAAGGTTAAGTAAAATTACCAAAAGTTGTTTTGATAGGGCTGTAAGCCCGGAGAGACTGTTAACCGGCAATCAGGGAGCGGATAACTCCACGGATAGTTGCCGCCTGAAAAGGAGAAAGCACGGGTTCGTTAACGGCCGTGTGTGCGCGTAAGCGGCGAACAAAATAACTGCCCCTGCTTGGACTCAAGTGCAGATGCGGGTCCAAATATTCAAACTTACTTGCGATCGGTATGGGTGCAAGTAGATCCTCTCGCGGGTCGCCGTATCCCAGTCGTGGACACGAGACCCGGAAGAAGAAGGTGAATAAATGCTTTTTTACAAGAGCGTGACGCAGCGTCCATGTCTTGAAGACTAGAACGTCAACCTCTATGTAAACAAACGCGTATTGGGACAAGTGAAAATGGTTGTCATAAAATCGTCAAGATGCAGTGTATGCAATATGGATGCCTGGCATATAAATTTAAATCCGGGAGATCGGTTTTTCTGTGAAGGCTAGAAAGATGAACGGACAAAAAAAAGGAGTGTTGGTGACCGCATGCAGACTCGGTCTATGCAAGCAGAAATGTAACCCAGTGAAAAAAGGTGGGGGTGTTTAGTGAGCGCATATCGAATGGAGGCAAATCGCATGAGTAAAATTGCGGTTACAGTTTGAGAATCTGGTCGAATCGCAAGGCGGTTGTCACAAACACACTGTCACATAATAACAATTACTATTTACGATTACAGTTTGAGAATCTGTTCATATCGCACATCGGTTGTTACAAATATAATGTCCGTATTATCCTTACTATCATTATCGAGATCGTATTTCTCAAATTGAAGGTAACATTTTTGGAACCCTTGTTAAATACATATATTGCAAGTACCCTTGCCATATTGTTCATGTTGTTCATGATTGGTGGTAGGACAACAGAATATATAACAGAATGGATCATAAATTGCATAGATCGGAATTTAGGTTCAGCAAAAAGGAGAAATGTAGACACAGAGAGGGACATGTTGCATACATGACACAGAGGTGTTCCCAGCACACAGTTGTAAAGAAAGCATCACATACTGTATTAATCGCCTAAAAAATATTGTAGTTCTTGATCATAATTAAGACCGTGTTCCACGGTGCACAGGCGCATAATCCAAATTGCTTCTGTGCGATGTAGTCTAAGTTCTGTGTTGCCTCCCCGTATGCTAGGTGTTACTGTATCGATGCCAAAGAAAAGGACCTTTCTGTCAATATCCTGTGACTGGCATGCAGCCGCATGTAGTGCAACCTGATATTTGGGGTCCTGTCTTTGAATAGCTCTCATGTGTTTGGCAAATCTTTCTTTTAGTGGTCTTATTGTGCTGCCCACGTAGTATTTGCCACATACCACACTCAATAACATATACCACGAATTTCGTTGTACAGTTAATGTTGTGTTTGATAGTGAAATTTTCACCGTTGGTACCATTGAAATGTCTAGTGCTGTGTTTGGCCCATCTGCACATTGAGCAAAACCCACATTTGTAAAAGCCAAGATTGTGTTGTGTCAACCAAGTACAGGTGGTGACGTTGCGTGGGATTGTGGGGGTCAACCAGTTTCTCGATGTCCTTCCCTTTCTGAAAGTGATCTGGGGGAAGTCAGAGATGTAATCTCGAATGGCTTTATCTGCTCTCAATATGTCCCAATATTTCATGAAGCTCTTGCGTAAAGCAGGATGCATGGTATTGAAATCAGTGATCATGCGTATGCGGTTGTCAGGGGGTTTCTTGAGTTCCCGTGACCTCAATGTGTCTGCTCTTTTCACTTTCTTAAGTCTTATCAATGCTTTCTGGAGTGTGGCAGTGGAATAGCCTCTTTTTTGGAGAACCTATCCTTCATATCACGAAGGCATTTGTTAAATTCTGTGTCCTCGCTACAGTTTCGTCTGACCCTCAGGAATTCCCCATAGGGTATAGATTGTATCTGATGTGGTGGGTGTGAGCTAGTGGCATGTAATACTGCGTTGCATGCAGTTTTCTTTCTGAACAGCCTGCTGTGTAGTGTATTTTATTTAACATAGAACTCTACATCTAGGAATTCAATTTTCATTGTGCTGCACTCCATGGGGAAATTCATTTCCCATGTGTTTGTATTGAGATGTTTGAAAAACTCACATAGATGTTCTTGTGTTCCTGACCAAAGAAGGATGCAATCATCAATATATTGACCCCAAAAAATAATGGAGTCGATAAATTGTGCACCCTTAGGTCCCCATATCAGGTCTGCTTCCAGAGTGCCCATAAAGAGATTGGCAAATGAGGGCGACAATTTCGACCCCATTGCCACTCCCCTTGTTTGTCGGTACCAGACTTTGTCAAAGACAAAGAAATTGTTTCCTAGGATTAATTCCATCATGGATGTTAACATGTTCGTGTGCTGACACATAGTGGCCGGTCTGTTGTGTAGAAGTTTAGTAATGGCTTGCATCCCCAGGTCTGGACTGATGCTCGTGTATAGAGCCACCACGTCCAGAGTAGCCAAGATGGTGCCATGTTGCCATTGAATGTCCGAGAATATGCTGAGTATATGTTTTGTGTCCTGTATGTAGGATGGAAGGTTGCGCACAAGACCCTTTCTCCTGCTAGTACACCAGGAGATAGGTGTTCTTGTGATGTCTTACAAAGTGGTCCCAGTGTTTAGCTCATTCAATATCTTAGGATTATTTGGGTAGTCGTCCTGGTATTTGTGGCTTCCGCTTAGGTAGGTAATCCGTGCCCACCATGTGTGGTGTAATATGTTGGAGAAAGATTTCCATTCTGATGAGATGATTTTCACCACAAATATTAATTGAAGATCCAGCAGGGCCAAGTCAGTGGGCCTAAGATTTAAAAGGACCAGGGTCCAAGGGCAATCACAGGGAAATTTAGGGAGATTGTTGTGTTAAATAATGATGCTAAAAGGTTTTAGATCGAAGTCCAATATGGCTTCAGAAGGTGACAGCTATTTAACATGTGTTCATGGGAGCCTGCCATCAGGTTACAGTTCCAAAAGGTGTCACTTTTGCAAAGTTTTACTGTGTATAGCCTGGCTAGAGTCTAGTGGAAAAAGTTAATTGTAAAACATTTTGATTGTAAAAGGGAAGGTGTGATTTTGTTTTATAATGCGACCTTGACTATTGTTGACCATCTATCATCTGTGATGTATTAAATACTTTTTAGGATCTAGGTGTCTGGATCATTTCGCTTTGAGTGATGATTTTAGTGCTAGTCGGGGCTAGAAATGGGTTTACATATATCAGAAGCCATGTGTCCTGAGGAGTGCCAAGTACTCAGCCGTGAGAGGATGGTTGGCTCTTCATCATGTTTAACTTTAGACAATTTTACTATAAGTTTTAAAAAGCTATAAAAATTGAGGTTAGAGAGGTTGTGTATCCTTTGAAGCTTGGCAAAGGAACATGGACTATTATTTGTGTAGTATAGGTCTCTGATTATAGTTATGCCTTTTGAAGACCAAGAGTTGTAAAAGTTCTTAATAGCCTCAGCCTAAATAATGAATGATGCCATAGTGACGGTAACAAGGAGTTATGAATGAATTTGGAAGACGTTTGTCTAATAAGTTGAGTGCATTCGCAGTGTCAATGAATATTTGTTGAACGTGTGTGTATTTAATCTTCGTCATAGTGATAATGGAGGTGGTACTGAGGGGGAATGCAATGAGCGTTCCATTTCAGTCCAGTGAGGGTGATTGCCAGTGTCAGGTAGAATCCAGTAGGCCCCTTGTGATGGTAGGAAGGCAGACTGATTGCGATTCCAATCCGGGAGATTACAGCCCCCATCTGCAAAACTTAGTCTACATTTTTTATAGGAAAGCCGCAATCTTTTTCCACTCCAAAGGAAATTCAATGTTATTTTGTCTAACGATCTGAAGCAGGTTGGGGGGAGCTTCAACAGAAGCATAGATGATATGAAGTTTACTACTGGGGTAATCATCATTTTAGTGTTTGGAGTCTGCACCACCATGAACCGTGTTTAGGAGACCAGGAAGAGAGGAGTTTTTGGACTTTAGAGATGGTTTGGGATTTGTTGTATCTTACTGTTTTCAGTTAATTCGCAGGGGAATCAAATCCCCAAGTATTTGAGGAATTTGGCTTTCCACTTGAGTCCTGAATCTCCCAGATGTGGGGGCAGACAGTATTGGTTGAGAGGGAAACCCACAGTTTTGTCTTTGTTCAGAGTGTAGCCAGAGACCTTGGAAAACGTGGAAGATATATGTGATTGCTGGAATTGCTCTCTCTATGTCATCGGCAAAAAATTAGGATATCGTCCACATGTGCAGCCGTTTTGTATGTCTTAGTGCTGAATTGAACTTCAGGAGAGGGGCTAGTTATTTGGAGGAAGGTGTCAATAGCGAGTAAGAAAAGAGGGGGCAGCCTTGTCATATACCTTGGCGCGGATCAAAGAAGGGGGAGAGTGCGCCGTTTACTCTGACATTTGCTTGAGGATTGAAAAATAGAGCCATGGCCATGTTAGTAAATGTCTCCCCGAGGATATGTGTTTCAAGGACTGCATGAAGACATGGCCATGAGACTTTATTAAAAGCCTTTTTTGAGTCAAGCGCACTGGCCGCTGTAGGTACGGTGGATTGGCGGGCCTTTTCTATTATATGGAAGACTGTATGCATATTGTATCTTACTAGGCTCCCTTTAACAAATCCGGTTTGGGAATTATAATACATTTAGGGATGCATGGTTCTAATCTTTTAGCTAGTATTGCTAAAGTGTTTTTTAGTGGTCTAATCATAGACTTCAATATTTTTTTAGAGAAGATGATGGGAAAGCCATCGGAGCCCGGAGCTTCAACAGAGCAAATTAATTTTAATGCATTGATAATTTAATCGTTTCTATTGGTTTATTTAGACGGGCTCTGCCCGCATCAGAGGCTGACTTAATTGGAAGAGATCGGAGAAACGCTATACTCTCTTCTTTATGTCTTATGCATTGAGGTCTATATAGGTCTGTGTAGAAGTCTTTAAATATTTCAAAACTGTATTTATTTTTTAGTTTAGGAGAGCTGTCCTGTTGTTTATGATTAAGTAATTTTTTATTGACAATGCACATAATAGAAGCAATACACAGCAAGCCGCATACAACCCTATTGGGCCGGCTGCGATAGTGGTACCAACAAACTCAGTGCAATCAGCAAGTCTTTAAGGGCCAGATGTAGGTGGCTAAATACCGGTCGGTAAAGCAGAAATTCGGTAAATTTCAGAGTTACCGACCGGTATTTAGCCATTCCCTATGTAGGTAAGGAATAGGTAAATAAGGAATCAGTAAATACCGATTCCTTAATACCGAGTCCTTATTGCTCTTGCATTTAAGGAATCGGTAATACCGATTCCTTAAATGCAATGTAGGAAGTACATTAAAGAGTGCTTTTGAGCCTTAAGAAATCGGTAATTACCACAGACTTCAAGATGGTGGTAATTACCGATTTCCCCTAAAAAAGCACTTTTTTGCCTATTTTAAAGTGCCATGTGGCACACATCCATGTCCTTAGGGCATGAATGTGCGCCACATGTGCACACATGCACATTTCAGGGGTGCAACAGGGTGCTCTGATTGTCTTCACATTCATTCCTATGGGTCTCCAAGCCCATAGAAATGAATGGGTGGGTATTCCTTATTACCAAATCTCAATTACCGATTTGGTAATAAGGAATATTAAGGATTCAGTATTTTTTACCAGATCTTTACCTACATAGGAAATAACGATTTATTAATAGCGAATCAGTAAAATTCGCTATTAAGACATCGGTATCTCTTATTTACCTACATCTGGCCCCAAGTATCGAAGATTAAATAGAGGTTACACATCAAGCCGCCTACAACCCATCATGGGCCGGCCGCGTCTTCCAGAGAACAGAGGAAGCTGACATATCGCCTAGATACTTCCAATATCAGGCAAAATCAATAGTCACTGAGGTACATCCCACAAAAATCGTCCTCATACAAGAGTGGCTGCTGGGCTGATTAGATTGCCATTTGCAGACCTAAAACAACAAAAGAAACCCACCCCAAAAAAAACTTTCACTAAAACTCCCTGCCCCACCCCAACCCGGTCCGAGCGAGCCAAGAACCTTAGGATTATTGCACTCAGGGTGAGAAACCAAGCCATAGCAATCAGCAGGTGACGCTAGTAACTTCTTCCTCCTCCCGATCAGCTGGGATCAAACTCAGTATGCGCAAATATTTCAGGCAAGTCAATTCTCGGAACTCACAGGAGAGGATGGAAATAAAAGGGGCCCACATGCTAGTGTAATCTGATTTATCCCCGAGGGTTGCCATTGACAGTCATTCCATACCTAATAAAATCCACACCTGTTGAAGCCTCTTTCGGAATCCTATCGGAGTTCCAGTTGGACAATAGCACTCGTGGGCAGCGTTAAGCGCCAAAATGTTAATGCATTAAACAGACCTAGGAGTGTATATGCAGGGAATTTGGGGTGGCAGTGTCAAAGGCCCGATCAACCTAATCCAAAATCCACTCCCAGTATCTAGACAGCTTCGGGTAGTGCCACAGGAGATGAAGTAATGTGCCAGGACTGCCACTACGCTGCCAGCACAGGCCCTCTAACTGAGGGTTCCATTTCTGTATCCGGGAGGGAGTATAATACCAATAGGAAATGATTTCATAAGACGTCTCTGTATGCCCCATGGTGTATGCTGTGTGGAGTGCTCTATAAAAAATATCATTCCATTCCTTATCTGACAATGCTCGGCCCAGCTCCTCCTCCCACTGTATCTGGCCCTGTGATCTACCTTTGTGCAATTGCATCGTCAGATGAGAGTTAACTTCTGAGAACATTTTCTTATCGTCTTTCTTGAGGAACAACTATTTTTTTAAATGGAAACATAAGTCTACTTGCCTGGGGCCTTGTTGACGCGCCAAGCAACCAATGCAATATTTGCGAATGGAGAAATTGGTCCACATCTAAAAAAACTGTAATCGTCCTTAAGTTGGGCGAAAAGAATAGGACCGTTGTGATCAAAGAGACATCCCAGCCTTTTACACCCGCCCTCTGCCTATCACCTGTCTGCACTCCTTGGCCTGCCAGGAGGGAAGTCCGAATTCGAGAATAAGGGGGTCAAGGTATAAGGTGGTGAGGCACGCAGACATTGCTGCCTTACCCCAGACCTGGAGTGTTGTGCGAGTTACGGGGAAAGAATAAAGCCCCTATGCTCTAGAAGACCTAGTCTCTCTCCAGAGACGGCGTCCCGTAACCGTCTGGTCCATGAAGACCCAATGTTTCTCCATGAGTGGGTGATTCCACTCCACCAAATAGTGCAGCAGCGCAGGTTGATAGTAGCGATTCACACTGGGTATCGCGAGTCCACTGTCGTGCTTCAGATGTTGCAAAAGTTGTTTCTGCAGCCTAGGTTTTACGGTCCGACAGATGAACGTCCTGTGGTTTACTGTGTGTAACCTAGTTATTTGACGTATATTTAACAAGGACCCCCTGAAGACATAGATACTATAGTTCCTAGGTCAGGGAAAGAATATCATTTGACAAAAAACAACCTAGGCAACCAATATTTTGAAACACAAATTGATGTAGAAGGACAAATGGCTGCAATATACTATAAAATCAGTATTTTATTGTGGAATTAAAAATCCAACAAACAATGACATAATACAGTTTTTAAATCATAAAAATTAATCACAAATTAGCAAAATTAAAATTCATACATAGTGCATTACACATAGAAATTACTATACAAAACTCTATACAAAAAAAGGGGGAGATTAAAATATGGCAAATAATTAACATAAAAATTGTCAAATAGTGAATAGGTGGCACAATATTTCTCTACGCGCGTTTCAGCGACCAGCGCCTTCTTCTGGAGTTGCCACGTGAATTTCTAAAGGATAAGAAAAGCCATACAAGAAAAATACCATTACTCTTTAAAAATATGGCATACTACAAAATAAATACATATCAATACATACAATCAATAGTTTTAGTTCAGCAGTCACTTAAGGCCTTCTATAATCATATCAGTCATAAAGCTGTACAAGTGATTAGATAATTCGTCCTGTTCATTTCCTTGCCATATCTAACCTTTCAAATGGGACAGGGGGATAAGAGGTCATTCAAAATAGAAAGACTGTCACGAATTGACAACCGGAGAAACCGGGGGTGGGTGAGGGGGATGAAAAGAAGGGGGGTGGGGGGGGGAAGAGGGGGAGGGGGATTTTTGGAAAGAACAATTTTAAGCAATTGTAACACAATTTGCTAATGATAGTTTTTATACAAATGACTGTTATTCCATAAAAATGGTTTGTTATAGTAAAGGCGCGATATGCGAATTTTAAGTTTAATTTCTTAACAGGAGCTAGCTATTTTCCTTCCTTATATATAGTCAATACTTACAAGTAGCACTGAGACTGTAGCCAGTACACTGTGGTCTGTATTTCTTGTACAATGTCTCCTTTTGGAGGACAGACGTAGCAGGAGCTTATGTTATAGCTTAAAACAAAAAATTAAAAAAAATATAGAAATATATATTATTTATCTTTTGTAACAGGCGCTCATTTTTCTCACTAGATTTAAGGATGGGTTGTTGACTTATTTATTTTTACCTGATAGAACAAAACTTGTAGATTTATTTCATGCCCACTACACTTGTTCTGGATGGTCTGTAGTTGATCGTGTAGATTTGATCGTGTAGACTTAATCGATAAAAGTCTTCCGATTCCTTTATGTTTTAGGGTCCTGTAACGCAGGTCATAAATTTCAGATTTATGGGCAAGATTTAACTGCTATTCTTAAGGCTCTCTTTTTTACGTATCCTTAAGGTAGCCCAACAAAAAATGAAAAAATTAATAGGTCCCCTTGCTTGCGTCTTATGGACTAGAAAACATTTTTCGGCGTTAGAGCTAGTGAAACTAGCTACAACTTCTTATACATTTTTCGTTTTAACGGTTAATCTTATTCTTTTCTATATATTGCCCTTACCTAGTAGCTGTTAATGTGGCATGAACAGCATCTTCAGAGATGATGGTCAGAAATGCAGTCACGGTGTATTTTTCTTATATGGGGATAAAAATGGTTCCTTCTCTATTGATAGAGAGATGAAAAGGGTCAGGTATCTATTACCTTTATTATCGGTTTTTAAGGTCAAAAGATTACCACCTTCGCTTTCCTTACCAAGATTGTACTTCCAGTTTCTTATTTGGAACTAATGCGGTCTTTAAAATCACAGTATGATGTGTTAAGAAAAAGGGGGAGGGGTTGTTTCAGCTGGTGTTACAAGCAATTTCCAATCTGAAAGTATAAAACGCAAGGGATCAAATATCTATATATTTAGAAACTTCTCCTATTTTCTTTCCTTAATAATTAAGGGGGGCGGAATTACAAACATCCTTACCCGAAAATAAGACTCCTCACTCAGCCCTCAATGAAGAAAGTTATCTCGGATTCAGAGATTTTGAACACGAGGCGATACTATTAAAAGATCTCCCTGCCTGTAAAACATAAGGAGTGGATTGACTAGGGGCATTAAATTACGAACTTACAGCGATCCGTTCAACGAGCGGGTCACTTCTAGTCGTTCTTACCCGAAGATAATCGGCAGGGCTCTGTGATTTCGCCAATAGGATGTGAAGGATGGCGTCTCGACCGGGAGTTCTGATGCGTAAATGTGTGTTCCTGTGGTCGCGTTTAAGTACCGTTGCTAGCGGGTCAAATTACCTCCATCTGTGTGAGTTTTTGCTTGGCCGCTAGTAATAAAGATAGGACTACTCTTCTCAAACTGATGTTAACGGGTCAAACAACGGACTTCCATACTGATCTGCAGGGAAATTGGAATTTCCGCATTAGATTAGTGGCGAGTAGGAAAGGACTATCGTTTTATAATTTCCTATATGATTCTTTCTTTTATGTTGTCGAAATAAAAAAATATATAATAGGACCCCAAAATAAAGGGGTTTAAAGTGGCTGCAATAACCATGTGACTCCGAAGGATATATCCTTTAAGGGCTAAAAATTGTAACAGCCTAATATACCCGTCACAATTATTTTCGTGACTCGAGTTATGGTATAGACAGATCAGGGGCAAAATTATGTTGCTTAATACGAAAAAACACTCATGTGAGTTTTTGCTTTGCCACTAGTAATAAAGATAGGACTACTCTTCTCAATCTGGTGTTAACGGGTCAAACGACGAACTTCCATACTAATCTGCAGGGAAATTGGGACTTCCGCATTAGAGTAGTGGCGAGTGAGAAAGGACTATCGTTTTATAATTTCCTATTTGATTCATTCTTTATGTTGTTGAAATAAAAAAATCTAATAAACCCCCCCAAAAAAGGGGTTTAAAGTGGCTGCAATAACCATGTAACTCCGAAGGATATATATTATAAGGGCTGAAAATTGTAACAGCCAAATATACCCGTCACAATTATTTTCGTGACTCGAGTTATGGTATAGACAGATAAGGGGCAAAATTATGTTGCTTACTATGAAAAAACGCTCATATGTGAATCATTTAAAAATACAGTGTATTCATACAGCTATTGTATTATATATCGTACAAACATGTATGTATCTCTGTGTATTGCAACCCATCATAGTGTTATGTTGCATATATATATAAAACTTCTCATAGGTACTTTCATGTCAAGACAAACTTCTTTAGTATCAAGTTTTTAACAGATTGCATGTTCCCATGGAATTTCGCTATTCAACCCCTGGTGAAAGGTGTTAAAAACAAAAATCCAGAAAACTTCTCTTTTCTTTCGGATGGCAGTACCTCCTTTAGCATCGGGGGTATGGATCCTCTCTAGGATTCTCCATTTAAAATCTTCAACACAGTGTCCTTTCTCTAGAAAGTGCTTTACCATGGGGGAAGCAGTCTTCTTAGTTCTTATAGCAGAGCGATGCTCGCTGAGACGGGTCTGAATCATGCGTGATGTTTCTCCTACATATCCTAGAAGGCATGGACATTGTATAAAATACACCACATTGGTAGATCTGCAATTCCACATTTCTTTCGCTTTTGTGATGTGGCCATTGTGGGTGAATTCCTCTCCTCTTAGGATATTTCCGCATGAAATACAAGAGGAACAAGGGAACGTCCCTTTCACAGGATTATTCGTTAAGATAGACCTTTGCGTCCAATTTTCTTCAATTGTGGTGGTTTTGAAGCGAGAATGGACTATGTATTCTTTGATGTTTTTATTTCTTCTGTGTGCAAAGAGGGGCTTCGCTAGTTTCTGTTCCCTGGAGCAATTACTATTTAGAATGTGCCAATTCGAATTTATCACCTGCTTTATTTTCGCATTGACAGTTGAATGTTTCGTTATGCACACTATTTGGTCATTCTGTAACCTGGTTATTAACAATTTTTAATTTGAGAGTGGCCGCTAGGGCCTTGCCAGTCCTGTTAAGAAAGAGTAGGCTTTTGGATTTGTGAGCATGCACCCATAAGTATGCCCTTTTGCTGACTATAGAGTTATAGTTGTATTTTAGTTGCGTTACGTCTCTTGGTAGCTTATTATCTTTGGAGTGTCTAAATAAAGCCTCCTTTTTGATTTCATCTCCTAGTTTTTTGTATAGTTTCTTAAATACCTCTGTGGCTTTTTTGGTTGTACGTTTAAGCAGTTGTCCTCTCATGGTGCTTTTGAACGCATCCCATACCACTGAGGAAGTGACTGAGCGTTCATTTTCTTTAATAAATGTCCCAATTTCGTACTGTAGATTCAATGTGTCACATTCCTTTTCCAGGGTTTCCGTATTTAAACGCCAGATAGAGTGTTCGACAATGAGATAGCTACATGGTCTGAAATGAGGATAGGGTGTATCGTGCCATTGGAGGTGGCTTGGAGGAGGGAGGCATCTATTAAACGATAATTAATACAAGAAAAACTTGAGTGAGGTGGTGAGAAAAAGGTAAAGTCAATAACTTTAGGATTATACATCCCCCATGCAGCTAGGAATCGGTGTGTGTTGCATAGGTTAAGCATTTGCTTGTGAGTCTTGGGAGGTCTGAACATGAAAGCTGAATGACGGTCTAAAGTAGGTTTCATTGGGAGGTTAAAATTGTCTCCCAGGATAATTTTTAGGTCTCAAGGGATGTCTGTTAGTTTCTTGTTAAGCGTGCACCATCTACTTTTTGTGCATAGATGTTTATAACATAAAAGTCTTGTTCCCCAGTATTCAGACTTGTGATTAGTCATCTACCGTTCATGTCATGTTCTGAGGAAATAACTGGAAGGCCAGATCTTTCAGAGAGTAAGATAAATACTCCATTCTTTTTCTGCACGAATCGGAGCGGGCCACCTTCGTAACCCACCCTTTCATTATTGAAAGGGCTTCTTTATATCAGAATTTTGTTTCCTGAAGAAGGATTATATCACCAGATAGATCTTTGCAGCAATCTAGTATTATAGTTCTTTTAACTGGATAGGTCAACCCCTTGGTGTTCAAAGAAATAATGTTTAGTGAAAGCATTGCTCATCATTGGGGTTGGTGGCTAGTGTTTTGGGTTGAGGGGGCCTGGGTTAAGCCTTTGGCTTTTTTGATACCGACATCTTTGTTAACAGTATCTCCCTGGGACAGTGGGGGAGTGAAGGAGAGGTGAATGCTAGGGGATGCTAACAACGAACTTTGGGAACTTATGTGGGTGTTAGGATCATAGATTGGTGATCTTGGCCCACCTCTGTGTATGTGATAGATGGCATGCAGTGTGGAGTGTGTAGTGAAGAGTGGCCGAAGGTGGCTGTGTCCAGCGTGAAAGGAAAGTTGATCTAGCAATCTAGTATTGGAGAATGTGTCTTGTCCGTGACTTGTACACAGTGAAACAACATAGTACAATTCAGAAACACCTAACTCAATCTATAAAGATGGAGGTAAACAAAGACATAAACGTAGAGTAAAATTACCAGTAAATTTTAGTAAATGTCAGAGTTAACCACTTGATAAAGAAGATCTTAATCAAAGCAAATTATAAAATGCAATCTTATATATAAGAACAAGAATTAGAGGATGTGAAGGAACCAAGAATCAATATATACAGGTAAGATGGGGTCTCTGTGAGAGAGTAAGGATAGGTAATTTAAGCCAAACCTTAAATGTCTATGTCAATTTGGTACTCATATGCAGGAGACAGTATAGAAGCCTTGTAAGTGGTTGGCACAGCCATATGTGAGTGAAAATGTGAAAACTTTGAAAGAAACAACAAGAATCTAAACCTGTTTAGGTCTCTGTGGTTCACATCAGTCAGACCTTGAGCATCACGAATGATCATATTTTGCTGAAGTAACATTAGAGATATCAGCATTGATCTGTGTTTCAGATGTGCTGTCTAGGAAGGCACATAACTCAGCTGGGCCTCAAAAAAATCTTTGTTTGTCCTTGCAATGTGATTCGAAACTTGTATGGTGCAGAGATCTCCAATTTTCCAACAATCTCCACGAGTTTTTTTTGTAGTGCTAAAACACCCTTGCAGCGGAAGCCAGTATCTTTTGCATAGACCAGAGACATGGAAATATTGTGGTCTTATCAGTTTATCACTTTAATTTTCCTCATGTGAGTTAATATCTGCTCTGAGTGTTGGTGTCTTAGCGGTTTGAAGATCAAAGGTCTTGTGGGTGACATATTCTTTGGTTTGAAGGTTGGAACCCTGTGGGCTCCTTTAATCTCAAAGTCTTAGTTGAATAACATTTGAAGCACTTCGGGGATCCATGCAATTTGGAAGTTAGCACAGAGTTGAAATCCATTTTTTTGATTCCTTCTGGTAGCTCAAAGACACAAAGGTTGCTCCTGCGATTTCTGTCTTTGAGACATGTCATTTCACGTTTAAGGGTCATCACTGAACACTCTAAGCAATGTAGTCATTTGGATTGGACATTGTTGTAGTCTTCGATAGAGCTTATTCTATTTTCAGCATTAGACATTTTTATCGTTAACTCTCTTATGTCCTTGCGAATACCAGCAACCTTGACCTGAAGCAAATCTGTGTTTGTTTTGGTGCTTTGTGCAACCCCATGCACCATGTTTAGTTTTTGTAGGATGGCATCTAGCATGAGGAAGAGTCTGGTCTTTGCTTCACCAGGGATTTTGGAACCGGAGAGGTTTGTTTTGATCGTTTCAGCCTAGCTTTGCTTTCTCTCTCCTTTGCATTAGTTTCTGAGGTCAACCATGGTTTTTAGCAGCAAGCAAGTTACATGCTTCCAGATAGGTGGTCGCCTGTGTCAATATCTGTTTGATTGGTAATTATCAGAGTAGCTGTCACAGTATCTATTGAGATGAGAGTCACCAAGTATCTGAGAGCACAGTACCAATATTCAACCTGCGGTTCTCAGCAAAAGGATTCTTACGCTTTAAAGCCTCCTTTGTGTTGCTCAAACAACCACTATGTACTCCTGACACAATTCGTTCAATCCCTGAGATCACTGCTTAGTATTTTTTATGGGCTGGTAGCATGCCAAAAGTCTTCTTTTTTTTTTTTTTTTAAACAAATTTTATTATTTTCATTGTAATTAACCATACACGTTGACAATCAATACGACAATAGTTCTGCAATGATCTAAATACACCGTAAAATATAATCGGGGTTGACAAAGACATTACCATGAGAGGCAGTTCACCCTGTAATCTGTTACGGTTAGCAGTTCAAATGACACAGTCCCCGTCCCTCTCCTCTTCTTCATCTGAGGTGGTGTCATCTTCTTCTGGCAGCGGGTCACACAATTCCCCCCTATATGTATTCCAATTAGACCACACTTTGTTCCACTTCCGAGGGCAGGCCCTAGCCACATACACCGCCCTTTCAGTAAATATCAATAAGTCCATGTTCCTGCTCCATTGCGCCAGTGTGGGTAGGTCAGCTGCGCCCCATTTCTGCGCAATATCTCGTTTCGCCACCATAAGGGCCAACGTACCCCATATTAACCCATACCTGGATAAGTCATTTGGATCCCAAATATTCAAAAGACATTTACGTGGTTCTGGAGTCAGTGACACCCTCAGTGTTTGTGAAATCATGCGCAGCACCTGGCGCCAGTAGGCTGCTA
Organism: Lissotriton helveticus; assembly: GCF_964261635.1. NCBI lineage: Eukaryota > Metazoa > Chordata > Amphibia > Caudata > Salamandridae > Lissotriton > Lissotriton helveticus. The sequence goes on along the minus strand of NC_136065.1, from coordinate 1,628,815,555 downwards.
TGAATGGACAGTCCCAAAGGGTATGGAACAAGGTACCCTCTGCACCACAGTTCCGAAGACAATAGGGATGCGGTGCCCTCTGGAGTTTGTGTAAGGTGGTTCTCGTATAATATATGCAATGTAAGATTTTTAATTGTACGAGCCTGAATCTAGCCGAGATGCCCACCGGCCTTGGGGACGCCAGCGCTTCGTTCCACTCCGTATCGTCTATTGCGCCCAGTTCCTCCAGCCATCTCTCGCGCAGTTTCAGTGTGGGGTCTGCGAGGTTATTCAATAGTTTTTTATAAGTAAGGGAAGTTGCGCTATGTTGCATGTAGTGAGTGAGTAGTCTATCCTCTAATGGGGATGTCAGTCTCCGCTGGTATTGCTTGCAGTAGTGCGTGTCTGATCTGGACGTATCTGTAGGTTTCAGTTGGTCCCAGTTCATACTGTTGCTGGAGTTGAGTGAATGGGATTACTGCCCCTCTATCCCATAAGTCTCCCACCGTGGATATCCCTATGTTGTCCCATTGTGTAAACCCTTTACTCTTTCTTAATTGTCCTAATGCTTTGGTGTCCCAGAGTGGGGTAAGCTTAGTAATTGTGTCCTTCCAGCCCAACTTTGCCTGTGCTTTGTGCCATATCGTGGTCGTGTGTCTCGTTGGATGCAACAACCCCGCCACTTGACTTTTATTATAGAGCATCGAAAGCATGCCGTCCATGCCCAACTGAACCCAGTCAGCCCTGTAGGCTGGATCGTCCCGGGGTGCATGGATCCATTGGTTAATTATTTTGAGTTGGGCTGCCCAGTAATATAATTGCAGGTTTGGCAGCGCAATCCCTCCCTCGTACCAACTTCTATGCAGCTTGGCATGGGCAATACGTGCAGGTCGGTTATTCCATAGCAGGTTGGACACCAACGTTGTCACTTGTTGAAAGTATCGTGGTGTGACTGGGTAGGGTGAGTTTTCTGGGGCGTAAAGGAATCTTGGGAGGGCCATCATTTTGTAGAGTGCTGCTCTACCAAGAAGCGTAAGTGGCAACTGTGCCCAGTGCTTCACATCATTTCGCAGCCGGTCCAGTGGTGGTTTCAGGTTTCTGTCATAGAATTCTGTCTGATTGTCAGTGATATATATACCAAGGTATTTGAAGGAGGTCATGGCTCTCGTGAGTGGGCAGTCACTGTCGAGTGCGGGCGCCGGTCCCTTCAGAACATACAGGACCGACTTCGACCAGTTTAGCGTGTATCCCGACGTCGCCCCATATTCATCGCACAGTGTCAGTAATGCCGGTACACTTCTTTCTGGGTCCGTCAGATAAACCAACATATCATCGGCGTACAATGACACATGATCTTCCCACCCCTCTTTCCAGCTAATGCCTTCCAGTAATTTTGTACTTCTAATCAGTGCCGCCAGCGGCTCCAATACCAGGGCAAACAGCAGGGGCGAAAGGGGGCATCCCTGTCGGGTCCCCCGCGCCAGTTGGATTGTGCGCGAAATGTAACCGCTGGCCACTATATGCGCAACTGGATTGGCATATAGAAGGCGTATCCAGGCTATGAATTTGGGGCCAAATCCCATGCGGGTCAGAACTGCGAATAAGTGTCCCCACTTCACCATGTCGAACGCCATTCGCGCGTCTAACGAAAGGATGACGGCTCGTTCTAGTAATAACGGAGCCCGCGCCAGCACTCCGTGTAAACATCTGAGATTATGAGTGGTGCTCCTGTGTGGCATAAAACCTGATTGGTCAGGGTGGATCAACAGTGGGAGATGGGTCATTAATCTAGTGGCAAGTAGTTTCGCGAGAATCTTCGCTTCTGCATTGATCAGAGAGATAAGGCGGTATGACGTGCAGTTGGTCGGTGGCTTATTAGGCTTAGGTATTGCCCCTATCGTGGCCGTTCGTTGATCCCGTGGGAGTTCCCCCTCGTGAGACTTTCCGTGTACATAGCCAGCAGCGGTGGGCTGAGTGTATCTGACATGAGTTTATACCATTCTATGGGGATCCCACTGGGGCCCATGGCTTTTCCGGATTGTATTGCCCGTATAGCTAGTTGTATTTCATCTATAGTGAGGTCAGCTTCCAACTCTTGGACTGCCTCTTGCGGAAGCGTCCTGGTCACAATGCGAATAAGGGAGTCCAGGGCTGCGCCCTCTGTGACTTCACAGTCAGGGGTATACACCCTTTCAAAGTGGTCTGCCAGTATATTCACAATATCCTCTGGGTGTGCCCGAGGGTGTCCCTCCGTAGTATGTAATTGCTGTATGGCTCTATTGCTCCCCCCTTTTTTTCCAAACAGGCTAACATCTTGCCGGCTTTATCTCCCACGTCATAGATCCTGTGGGTCATAGCCGAGATATTATCAAGGACTTGTAGGCAGTTGTGGTCTCTATACCGCTGCTGGTGTAATTGCAGAATGTGTGCTGAGTCTGTCGTGGGGTCTGTCATGTGGGCTACATTCGCTGTGTGCAATGCTAGTTCTAGCTCCGAGAGTTCCCTCCGTTGTGCCCTTTTGTGCCCCGTAATGGAGGCTATTGCTTGTCCACGAAGGACTGTTTTGTACGCTTCCCAAAGAATCGAGGGAGAGGTCACTGACGTTTCATTTTCGGCAAAGTAAAGTCTGGTCGCTTTCTTAAGATCTGCCCTGATTTGGGGGATTTTCAGGAAATTAGGGTAAATGGGGTATATTCTCCTCCTAGTCTTCTCTTGGCTGGAGAGAGTCAGCACTATTAGTGAGTGGTCTGATATGCCCCTAGGGAGTATGTCTATGGTGTCAACTGCGTGTATCCCATTTCCCAGCAGCAGAAAGTAATCTATACGGGACAGACTATTGTGTACTGTCGAGTGATAAGTATATTGTGTCGTAGTGGGGTGTTTGTGTCGCCAAATATCTGCCAGGCCTAATGCTGTTAAGAAACCGTGGAAGCTTGTGGGGTTAGACGCATGAGCTCGTGCCGGGAATTTATCTAGTAGTGGATCTGCCACTGAGTTGAAGTCTCCCCCAACAATAATGTCTCTCTCCGGGAAGATCCAACAGGAACTCCCCCAATGCAGGTAGGGCCACAGTTTGAAGTGCCGGTGGTATATAAACTGATACCACATTTAAGAGCCGGCCTTCCAACTGTCCATGGACCACTGCAAAGCGTCCCTGGTCATCTATTTTGTGTTGCAAAAGAATGAATGGGGAGGTTTTCTTCAGCAGGACACCCGTCCCCCTGGAGCCAGATGTGAATTCCGAGTGTGTTACCATTTTGTAGCCCCGTCGGTCTAGTGCCTGACATGCCCTCCCTGTGAGATGTGTTTCCTGCAGTAGGACTAGTGCCGGGTTTTGTCGTTTGATAGCTTGCATTACCAGCCCCCTCTTAATTTTGTCTCCCAGCCCCCGGACATTTCATGTCAACATTCTTAGGGGCGGAACCGTGGTCTTCCGCATCAAGCCATCATGGGCTGTGGAGTGTAAGGTCTGCGACATAATGAAGTGGTTTGGGTGTAACTAGCCCCTTCTCCCCCAATATTACAGTATCTCTGCCGTCTCGTTGTGTGGTATGTAGTAATATCTCGTCGTGTCGTGCCATAGCGTGTGAAATATGAACAATAACAATTAAACTCCCCCCCTCCCTGCCTCCCTGCTCCACGGACTTGCAACCGCCCGCCTCCCCAACTTAGCAGAGTGCTTATCCCTATCCCAAACCAATGTACTTGCTTGTGGGGGTAAGGAGTCTCATGATGGCAGCTGCCCCATCAGCCCTCCGTAGCTTCACCCGGTTAGAATCCAAGGGCAACACGCCCTTCACAGCAGATGTCATCCATCGTAGCCCTTTGAGTTAGTCTGTTAGGAGTCTGGTTGGTGTTCGCCTTGTTCCGAACACATCGCCGACAGGTCTTCCAAGCTATCTCGTCTTGATTTTTGTGTTTCCGGTAAGTGTTCATGTCGCTGGCTTCTTTGGCCCTTGTTGCTGCGGCGGGGCGCTCCCACCGGTCGCCAGCCCTCCAGCCAGTCTTGTGCGGTCTCAGGGGTGTCGAAGAACCATGACTTGTTGTTGTCAACTATTCTTAACCTCGCCGGGAACAGCATCGAGTAAGGTAGTTCTTTCGCTCTTAGCGCTTTCTTGACCTCTGTGAAAGTTTTACGACGACGGGCCACTTCCGCCGTGTAGTCCGGGAAAAAGGCTAGTATCGAGTTTTGGATCTTGATCGGTGGAGAAATCCTCGCTGCCTGGAGTATTGCATCTCTATCTCTGAAGTTGAACAGTCTGGCTAGCACTGGTCGAGGTGCCGCTCCTGTCTTAGGCACCCCGCCAGGCACTCTATGCGCTCTTTCCACAGAGAAAAATTTGACAGTCCTTTGGGTTGCAACTTGGTTTTGATCAGTTCCTCGACATATAGGTCCATAGCTCGTTTGCCTTCGGATTCTGGCACTCCCAAAATTCGTATGTTATTTTGCCTCGAGCGCCCCTCCTGATCATCCAGCTTTTCTTGCAGTTGTTTATTGACTGTTTGCATTCGCTCCATCGCTAGTTGCAACTCCGAGGTATCTTGGACCAGAGACTTCGTGACCACTTCCACCTGTGCCACCCGTTCCGTCATTTTGTGAAAGTCTGCCCGCAACAGGCTCACGTCAGTGGATATTGACCCTACAGTTGTCTGTACGCTAGACAAGGTCTTCATTATATCTTCCAGCGTCACCTTCTTGGCTCCTTCTACGCCTTTACCTGTGGAGTAGCGTCCCTCTGGTTGTGGCGGGTTGCCTTTATCATAGGCATATTTGTCTAGTTTGGCCTGTGCCATGGTATTTCTAGGCCCTCTGCCCGACATGATAGTCGGTATGGTGAGTCCTCAGGTTGTAGGTGGCTCCCCACCAGTATATGCACATAAATTGTCACTCCGTGTCACAGCTGTTATATTGAGAAGTATTCCGGTATGGCCTTGAATGTGGTATAGTATCTCTGCAGTCTTTGCGCTGAGAGGATGCAGTAGGTCTGTCTGTGTTAGAGGTTGTAGGTATGGCTGTACTGTCGGGAGTCACACACTCAGCATCCCCCCCCATCGCTGGAATTCTGAAGCCCCCTGTATTGGAGGCAGCTGGTGCGTCACTATGAATCCAGGGCCTCGCGTAGTGGTTTTTCGTCACCGCCTATGGGTCTTTGCACAGTCTTTCTGCGTGTGCTTCTCCAGATGCCCTCAAGCAGCGTTCACCCCTCCGCTTCCCCACTGGCCTCCGCCGTCTGCTGCCGGAATTGGTGTTTCCCCCGCGTGGCTTGCGTGTTTCCCACAGCCGGGTCGTGAAGTGTGGGCACGGGGCTATGCAGGACAGTCTAGTGAGTGGGTATTGTCTCAACGGGACACCCTCTCCTTCCGAGTCTTGTGTGCGCTCACAAGTAATGGCTTCGTCTCGACTGCCTCCCGGCTATGCTCAGCGGGGGGGGCAAATGTCGTGCAAGGAGAGGACCTGCGCCGGATCGTTCTCGGCAACCAATGCCTCGCGCCCAGTCGGGGTGGTGGGTCGCGATCTATGCCTCCGTCGCGTTGTTGCAGGTAAGCGAGTGGCCAGCAGGCGTGTTAGTCTTCTCCGGTTGGGCGGGGGTGCACAACCTACGTTTGCTGTTTCTTCGCTCCGGACTGTGCCTTGCAGACGCTTCTCTCCTCCTCCGGAGTCAGGCTAAGTTCCGGTCACCGTCGCCACCGTTCCCTCACTTCCGCCCGGGTATGCGATAACTTGAGACCGGTGTTGCTGAAGCGTGGTTAGGCCTCACCGGACTCCGCACTGCTTCACCGGGATTGCACCGGACGGTGCCGCTCAGGTTCCGACCTTGGGATCAGCCTTCAGAGGCAGCTATGTGACGGATTTGAGGTACGGATTAATGGATGGGGCGGCTTCAACCATGGAGCTCCTCTTTTACACAGCCACCATGCTTGGCTGCTAGCCACGCCCCCCAAAAGTCTTCTTTTGAGAAATGTATACAATCCACCTTTGAGGGTGGGCTGGGCATACCTGATATACAGCAATATTACTGGGCTACACAGGTAGTTATACTTATCGACAGGCTTTATTGTGTTGATTAGACTCAGCAGTGGACTAGAACTAAGATTACTAGAACTGCACAACTCACATACTTTATTGGATGGGCTTTCCCACCTGTCACGAGAGCCCTACTAATATACGGGAATGCAGCCCTTAAACGGGTCCAGTGGCAAGGGAAACTAACCAATGAAGCCTCACAGCGGCATGGGACATTGCTCCCTCAGGTGACGGCCCAAGAGGGTTTACAAGTATCGGAATGTGGACTGGGGTTGCGGGCGGACCGGAATAACAGGCATGGAGGCCGGATATAGTGCGCTATTGCAGCAGTTATTTTATTGTCAACAACGGGTTAAACAGGAGGATGTGGAATAAGGCTGGGTTTGGTAGGATGGAAGTCCGATCTCCGCGGAAGGGATGAGTTGGTCTTCGGAATGGCTTCGGCTCTGCAGGTCGGGCTCCGGTGTTGTCTCGGAGGTAAAAGGGAGAGAGAGAAGGGGCAGTTAGTCCTTGACAGGTTGTGGACCGTCGCAGCACTGTTACCAACCACCGGGACGTGCGGGGCAAAGGAGACCGTGAGGAGGAGGCAGGAAAGGGAAGGGGTAAGAGAGGTTTAGACGAGAGAGGAAGGGGAAGAATGTGCAGCTTTGAGGGCAAAGTGCAAGGGTTCTATTTACACTGAGTTAAGTGAAGTGAGTTCCTACGTATACACAGTGAAGCGGTGGGTACTCCGTGAGGGGACCTATATACATTCACTATACAATTATCTACAGGGGGGGCACGGAGATAACAACGGTAACAGGGTACTCACGTGCCCCGCCGCAACTCTCCGGTGAGTTGCGGCCGCTCTCCAGCCACCTCCGAAGGACTCCACCAGTCTTCCGTCCAGACGTCCTCCTCTTCCTCGCTTCCGCTCTGGCACTGTCCGCTCTCGGTCCTGGGTTCTCCGCCCTCTGTCTCCTGCCACGAGTCCACCGCATCGAACGCTCTCCTCTCTTCGTCGGCGGCTTTTCTGTCCGTTGGGTTGTAGATGGGGCGGAACTTCCGGGGTCACCAGGGTTCACTTCCGGGTTGTTGTATGACGCCTTGAGTTGTTCCGGTTCCTGCATGGGAAAGAAGAGAGGAGGAGTCCTGGTCGTCAGGGACGCCGGAGGGTCAGTTGTCAAGGTATCCCGGCTCGCGGGTCGCTCTGCAGGGTTGCGCGGTGCTCCCTTTCCACATCCCCTTTCCCTAGCTGTCTTTCTTGTGGGGGAGAGGGGAGAGGGATACCGGGAAAGGTAGTCTGCATTTCCCTGCTCGACCCCTTTTCGGTGCAGGGTTTTGAACCTGTAGGGCTGCAGGGTTAGGGACCAGCGCAGCACACGGTCGTTGTGACCTCGGTTTCGGGCCATCCACTCCAAAGGGGCGTGGTCTGTGTACAGTAAGAATTCACGCCCCTCTAAATAATAACGAAGGCTTTCGACTGCCCACTTAATGGCGAGGGCCTCTTTTTCCACCACAGCATAGTTGACCTCCCGAGGGAACAGTTTCCTGCTGAGGTAGAGTATGGGCCTCTCCAGCCCGGTTGGGTCTTTCTGGGAAAGAACGGCTCCCAGTCCCTGATCCGAGGCATCTGTTTGCAGGATGAAAGGGCGTGAGTAATCGGGGCTGATCAAAACAGGCTCAGACACCAGGGAATGTTTAAGTTCGTGAAAGGCCGTCAACATTTGGGCAGACGGGTGTTGCAGCTCAGCTTCTGTTCGTGTACTCTTCTTCAGTAAGTCGGTCAGGGGAACCGCTGTTTGGGAAAAGTTCGGGATGAATCTCCTGTGGTACCCTAACAGCCCAAGGAATGCACAGAGGTCTTTCTTGGTCTGAGGGAAGGGGATGGCTTGTATGGCCTTTATTTTGTTGTCTTGTGGTCTGATCACTCCTTTCCCTAGAAGATAACCCAGATATTTGACGGATGTGGCCCCGAGAGTGGTTTTGGTGGGATTGATGGTAAACCTGTGCTGTCCCAGGGAAGTGACCACTTGTCTTAGATGGGAAAGGTGTTCCTTCCAGTTATCACTATGAATGACGATGTCATCCAAGTATGCTCCTGCGTATTGGGCATGCGGTCGTAGGACAATGTTCATGGCCCTTTGGAATGTTGCCGGGGCGCCGTGAAGCCCGAAGGGCATGACTCGGAATTGGAATAAGCCATCCGGCGTGGAGAACGCCGTTTTCTTCCTGTCCTCCTTTTTCAGGGGTATCTGCCAGTAGCCTTTGCAGAGGTCCAAGGTGCTAATATATCTCGCTTTGCCTATTCGTTCTATCATCTTGTCCACCCGGGGTAAGGGATAGGTGTCGAAACTTGATACCTTGTTGACCTCCCGGAAGTCAATACAAAATCTTGTGGAGCCATCGGGTTTGGGGACTAGAACAATGGGTGAGTTCCAGCTGCTAAAAGACGGTTCTATAATGCCTAATTTTATCATCTGTTTGGTCTCTTCCCGGATCAGGTTTCGGCGGGCTTCAGGGACTCGGTAGGGTCGCTGTCTCACGGTTTTCCCCGGTTCCGTGTGGATGGCATGCTCCATGATTGTGGTGCGCCCTGGTAGGGAGGAAAACACTGCTTGTACTGGGGTTAGAGTAGTGCGGAGTTCGTTTTTGTTGCATTCGAGTAAGTCAGGGTCCATACAACACTCAAATGGCAGGCTTTCCGGACACCGACCACTGGCAAGTACCGGTTGAGGTCCTACCCATTGTTTTAAGAGATTCACATGGTATATCTGTTTCTGCTTGCGGTTGTGATCCAGTTCGATTTCATAAGTCACAGGAGTCACCTGTCGAATTATCGGGTACGGACCTTGCCACTGGCCTAGTAATTTGTGGTCTGAGGAGGGGAGAAGGAGAAGCACTAAGTCTCCGGGAACAAAGGACCTCATTTTGGCACCTCGGTCATACTGGCGTTTTTGTGCTGTCTGAGCGGTCATCAGGTTTCGTCTTACGATTTCTCGGATTTGGCCTAAGTGAGTCTTGAGGTTGGCTACATATTCAGGCAGAGGTCTGGTGCGATCCGGTTCGGCCTCCCAGGCCTCCCGGGCCATATCTAAGAGGGTCCGGGGTGGCCTTCCATACAAGAGTTCATAGGGGGAGTAGGTTGTACTACTCTGCACTTTGCATCTTATGGCAAACAGGGCTAAGGGCAGCAATTCCTCCCAGCGGCGGCTCTCCAGTCCGAACAATTTCTTCAGGGTGGCTTTTAGGGTGGCGTTATACCGCTCCACCAATCCGTCGGTCTGGGGGTGGTAGGCGGAGGTCCTGATTTGTTTGACGCCAAGCTGGGAACAAACCTGACGCATAAGGGAGGAGACAAAGGGGGTGCCTTGGTCAGTCAAAATCTCCCGGGGAAAACCCACCCGGGTGAAGATAGAGATCAGGGCTTTGGCGATGTTCTGAGTGGTGGGGTGCCGTAAGGGGACGGCCTCCGGAAAACGGGTAGCGTAGTCCACAAGGACAAGAGCATAGCTACATCCGCTCTTTGATGGTATTATAGGCCCTATGAGGTCCATCCCCACCCTACTGAAAGGGATGTCGATGAGAGGGAGGGGTTGGAGGGGTACCCTTGGTGGCCGGTATCGACTGTTTTTCTGACACTCAGGGCATTCACGGCAGTACTGACCCACTTGTTTGTACACCCCTGGCCAATAAAACTTTTCCAATATGGCCTGCCCTGTTTTTTCGTCTCCGAAATGTCCCCCTAACAGATGGCTATGGGCCAGGAACAAGACCTTGTCGCGAAAGGGGCCGGGGACAAGGAGCTGAGGGTTTTCATGGGGTCCCCCCTTTCTATACAACAGACCATTCTTTTTGAAAAAGTAAGGACATACTTGTAGAGGATCCTCGTTTTCGAGGGCGCGTGCCCAAGCGTCCTGCAGCACTGGGTCTTCTTGTTGGGCCGCCCGGTATTCCTGATCAGTTTCCCAGGGATGGTCGTCCACGCGAACGGGATAGGATGTCTCGTAGACCCTTTTCTCTTTCCTCCTTTGGCCTCTGGTTTCCGGGGTTTTGGCGGCTGGTTCCACGGAGAGGGTGCTTTGATAGAAAGGGGCTTCAGACCACCATCTTTCTAGTGAGTCTGTTGTGTCATGCAGTAGACGAGGAAGGCCGCTGTAATCGCTCCCCAAAATCACTTGTTCTGGTAGGGTTGGGACTAACCCCACCGTAAGGGAATGTCCTTCGTCCGAGGAGGTTTGGACTCTAACCCTAGTGGTGGGATACCTCTTGGTATCCCCATGAACACATTGAATGTCCACGGTGCCGGTCTGTGGCCCGATAGGTGTGGGCAACTCTTGGGGTCGTAGAACGCTTTGTCTGCAGCCGGAATCCGCGAGGGCCATCAGGGGATGGCCGTCAATCTTCACTCGACACCGGAAAGGAGGCGGGCTAGCGTCTGTGGTAAGGCAAACATAGTTCCTGGCCAACCCGACCTCCATGGGTTCTTCCTTTTGGGGGCAAAACCTGGCTATGTGTCCGTGCCCTCCACAGTGATAACACTGGGGACCAGGAGGGTTAGGTCGAGGCACCATAGGAAAGGGAAACAAGGGAACAGGGTCCGGCTTTCGGGGACCGGCAGGCCTTTGGGGTCGAGGGTGACTTCCTAATGGCAGACGGGGATGGTGTTCGTCTTTCTTCTGAGCCTCCTGTGCTCGGCTGTATGCGCTTGCGATTTCGACAGCCGTGTCTAGCGTTAGGTGAGCATGTTGTCGTACCCATTTCTGGGTAGCAGGGTGAAGAGAGGCGAGGAATTGCTCCAAGTATATTTTGGACAATATTTCTTCCTTTGAGGCGGTGGCCGATTTCAGCCATCGCTTGGCCAGATCCTGGATGCGAAAGGACAGGGCTCGAGGTGTTTCTTGGGGTCCTTTACGGGCTTGCCGTAGGCGAACCCTATATGTTTCGTCATCGATCCCTAGGCGTTCAAGGATGCAGGTCTTGATATCCTGGTATGGGGTCTGTCCCTGAACGTTCGCCTGTTGGTAGGCCGCCTGCAGTTCCCCCGTCAACAGGGGCCCCAAGTAGTGACCCCATCGGTCAACCGGCCATGACGCAGCCTGCGCCAGGCGTTTGAAGTTTCTAAAGAAGAAATCCGGGTCCTCACCCGGAACGTACTTTTGCAGGACCACAGAGGGGAGGGAGGCGGCTGGCCGTTGTTGTCCCATGATGTCGGCTAGTCTCCCAAGAGCCTGGTCCTGAGAGGTTCCTTGATCCTTTAGGACATCGTGAAGCTGGCCACGATCCTCTTCAGCGGTTTTAAGGAAGCGTTCCATCATCTTCCCTAGCAGCTCTTGACTTTCTGCTAACTGCTTAACCGCGGCCTCCATGCTTCCGGATCCCACTTCTGACACCAAGTGTGGACTGGGGTTGCGGGCGGACCGGAATAACAGCCGTGGAGACCGGATATAGTGCGCTATTGCAGCAGTTATTTTATTGTCAACAACAGGTTAAACAGGAGGATGTGGAATAAGGCTGGGTTTGGTAGGATGGAAGTCCGATCTCCGCGGAAGGGATGAGTTGGTCTTCGGAATGGCTTCGGCTCTGCAGGTCGGGCTCCGGTGTTGTCTCGGAGGTAAAAGGGAGAGAGAGAAGGGGCAGTTAGTCCTTGACAGGTTGTGGACCATTGCAGCACTGTTACCAACCACCGGGACGTGCGGGGCAAAGGAGACCGTGAGGAGGAGGCAGGAAAGGGAATGGGTAAGAGAGGTTTAGACGAGAGAGGAAGGGAAAGAATGTGCAGTTGTGAGGGCAAAGTGCAAGGGTTCTATTTACACTGAGTTAAGTGAAGTGAGTTCCTACGTATACACAGTGCAGCGGTGGGTACTCCGTGAGGGGACCTATATACATTCACTATACAATTATCTACAGGGGGGGGCACGGAGATAACAACGGTAACAGGGTACTCACGTGCCCCGCCGCAACTCTCCGGTGAGTTGCGGCCGCTCTCCAGCCACCTCCGGAGGACTCCACCAGTCTTCCGTCCAGACGTTCTCCTCTTCCTCGCTTCTGCTCCGGCACTGTCCGCTCTCGGTACCGGGTTCTCCGCACTCTGTCTCCTGCCACTCTCCTCTCTTCGTTGGCGGCTTTTCTGTCCGTTGGGTTGTAGATGGGGGCGGAACTTCTGGGGTCACCAGGGTTCACTTCTGGGTTGTTGTATGACGCCTTGAGTTGTTCCTGTTCCTGCATGGGAAAGAAGAGAGGAGGAGTCCTGGTCGTCAGGGACGCCGGAGGGTCAGTTGTCAAGGTATCCCGGCTCGCGGGTCGCTCTGCAGGGTTGCGCGGCGCTCCCTTTCCACAGGGAACATATTGGCATTTTCAGGTTGGGTGATGTGTGGGTGCAGAGCCATATTAAAGCATTTGAGCAAGTGGTGTGAGACTCTGAGCTTAGCAACACCCAATTTGTTAGATATCTTTAACTTCTTCAAGCTCTGGAGCGTCATGCAGAAAAACTTAAGGCAGAGCTGGAATTCAATTCTTTGGAAATTAAAGTAGCAATGGGACAGCAGGGTAAAATAAAGGTATATCTTGGATTTAATAATCCCTGCTTCTGAACACGATGCCCCATCGCCTTCACTGGAAAAGAAATGGTAAAGAGACCTGGGTCACCAAGGAAGAGGAATAGGTGGAGGCTAAGATGGCCGCATTCAATTTGGCCATCGCTTCTGAACGGGGTTCTGCTGTAAAATGCAGTCACGATGACTGTAAAATAAACAATGTTTGTTTTATTCCCCACCTTTTGATTGCAACAGGGAAAGAGCGGCGCTGTAAAAAGAGAGGGGTGCCAAGATGTCAGATTTGACAGAGTATTGAAGCTCTAACCCACTTGCCTTTTTAACCAGAAGGCCTTTGAAAATTAGGAGTAAACAGCTTTCATGGACAGGGAGTGCTAATAGAATTAGTAAAGGCGACTGCACTATGACACATCATGCATCTTAATGTTTTCACCACCACATGTTTGACGACGCACAGAAAATACAATGTTTCATAAAACAATACATTTAGACTTCTATCAATGTCACTGCCAGAAATCTTAATTGTCTCAGTAAATTGCAATGTCAGAGGAGGACCAGAAATCTGGAATACTAAAGTATTAGTGACCCAGAAATGACCAGTCTGCGGGGTTTCGGCAAATATATTGGTGCATGAGAATTAGTGCCTGTGTGCGCATACTGAGCACTGCAGAGGCCTCTTGTTACCAAATGACACTGCACTTTTAACTTTACATGAGCAGCTGTGAGGAAAACGAGGGAGCATGGGAGTTGCACATAAAGAATAAACATATTAATTGCTGTCGCCATGGAAGAAAGACCCCTCCCTTTCCCAAATCGTCACAGGAAGAGATCCACCTGCCTGTGACGAGTTGAGAAAGGGTGGGGTGATCATCGGGCCAAAGGGGAGTGCAGCACACACCACAAAACGCTCTATTTGTGTGAAAAGGGCCGCTCTATCGAAGACAGGTGCACTTCATAAACATGTTCCTTGGCCTTTGTTGTACAAAACTAAACCTTGCTATACATTTGTTCAGCTATTTTGCATCCTACCCCACCCTTAAGGTTTCCCCTTTTCAGTTTCCTTGCTACTATTTATGAACCCCCACTCAGTCCTTAACTGTTGAACTTTAACCCTGTGACCTCCTACCTACCTCCCAAAATATCTACCTAACAAAGCCTTTCCTATGCTAACTTCCCCTTATTGCCTGCTCCCGGAGTAACTTGTTCCCAACCATAAATTTAACCAAACGCAACTCACAAAAGTCCTTACCTGCCTCTGACTTCTCTGACCCCCACAACCTAGGGCTTCTTAGGATACCTTGTATGTTAAAAAAAAACCTCTATAATCTCCTTATTCTGTACCAGGCATAGCTCCATCCCGAAGCAAGCCAATAGCACCCCATCCCCCCGCCAAAAATCGACTGCAGCGTACCTTAACTCTGAAGTTCTACACTCCCAGTACCCTCCTTATCGCAAAACCCTCTTGTCCCTGATACATTTTTCTCGTGTTTTGTCTATTGCTGCAGGTCTCTCGGTCCCCCCATTGCTTCCTGGGAAAGAAAACCCCCCGACCAGATGATACATCACCGCCCTCACTGGTGATTACCTGCCAAATTGACCCTTACCAATTCCTACCAAGACAGGGGAAAGCCGTCAGCTCTCCCTCGGCCCAGTCACATAAACCTGCCCTTTTCCCAGCCCTCATTTGCGGCATTCATTGATACCCTGATCCGAAGTGGATGAACACCAAGATCGTCTTGGGACTCCATAAAATTAATGATGCTCTACGCTTAGCCCACCATAGCTGCGCTGCAGACATCTTGTTGTCCTAAAACCTGCAGAAAAAACTCCCCCTTTTGTCCGGCCCGTCTTCCGATGGACAGCCCCATATCACCGGGCATGCTTCCCCAGCCGCTGCCTGAATCCCTTCATCCCATCATTCACCTGGCTGACCCTTCCTACCCAGACAATTCCAGAATCCAGGAAAGCCCCAGAGAACCTACATGGCACCATGGTGGGAAACCATACATTATCCCCATGAATCCTGAGACTCATCCGAATGCGTGAACAGGCTTACCTAAGGCCTTGGCCACCTGTTTCCTCACCTGTGGTCCAGTCCCCTTCTCTCTGCCCCACCCTCTAACCTGCACCTGCCCAGTTCACCTGCTGAGGGGGAATACCCCAACTACGACTTCCCAATGAAAGCTATCCCTGTCACCTTGCCTGTATTAGTGCCATCCAACGACCTCTGTCAATCCTTGACACATACACTGTACAGCAACTACCTCTCTTTCCCCCCTCTAATCTCTTCTGAGCCAGCCCCCCTCTAAAAATTCTCCTATGCTTATCCCTCTGCTCCGAATACTACCACCCCAGACCCTACCTTGCCTGACACAAGATATTGTGTTTCAGACAACTTAATACCGGCCCTCACATTGGCTCGAGTACCTGTGCAAACCTCATGTATTGCATATCGAACACTTGTACCACTGCCATGTTGCCCTTCTAATTTTAACCCCCTTGTGCGCCCCCTCCCCTCGCAAACTTTTCGCCACCTGTGTAAATTCTCCTACGTCTTAGCTGACCGGAGCATATCATGTTGTTTCAATGTAAAGCCCGCTACTTAACTTCCCCTTCACCTACATAATGTCCTTCCTATCCACACTACCCTACCTTTCTACCTCTCACTTACCGTCTAGCCAGCATGTCGCCTATCACCATCACCATATGCCACTTCTTCTCTATTGGTATGCGTGCATTCATCACCTCCAAGTCAAAATCACCACCCAGAAATAACAACACCGTACTCAGACCTTGTGTCTCCTCTGGTGCCAAGTGGGCCCCCAATGCTCTCTTGTAAACTTGTCAGCTGTTGCTGACAGTCCGTCTAACTGGTTGCCCCCCCCCCCCCGGAAGAAATTGTCAAGGTAATGTGTCACCGTCTCTTTTCCCATCTGCACAAAAAGCCCAGTGCAAAAAGAAGCTGAGACGCTCAAAAACGTGCACAAGATACAGATCAGCCCTTTGCTATCGTTTTGTCCACACTTATGTAAACCCGTACCATATGCAACTTCTTCTCCATTGGCAGGTGTGGCTCCCTCACCTCTGAGTCCAAATCAATACCCAGAAATAACAACAGCGTACTCTGACCTTGTGTCTTCTCTGGTGCCAAGGGGACCCTCAATTGCCCCAAGAGCTCTTTTAAACTTGTCAGCTGTTTCTGACAGTCCGTAGAACCGGGTTGGTCCACCAGGAAGAAGTCGTCAAGGTAGTGTGTCACCGTCTATTTTCTCGTCTGCCCGAAAGGCCCATTGCAAAAGAAGCTGAAACGCTCACACCTGCACGAGATATGTAACAGCCCATTGGTAGCACTTTGTCCACACTTATTTGCCCTTGACTGAATACTGTGCCACTGGAAACTCCTCAGGGTGTACTGTAGCAAAAGGCCAGCAGACCTTGTGTCCTTCTTCCCTCTCCCCCAGTCCTCTAGCTTCGGCAACTGACAACAATGATCATGATGTCATTTCTTCAGCTATAAAACCTTTACTGCCCCCCCCTCTGGCCATAAACTATTGTTGACTCCATCGAACTTGCCCCTGTTCCTTCTTGGGCCCAACTCCTATTGGCAAGATTATCTGAAACATGTATGCCCCTCCATGTCTGGGCCTCTTTACGCCCCTCCCCCATTCCTTACACCATTCGTCCCACACTACCGTCTTGCGTGTACTCACTGATTCCAAGCTGTCCACCCCGTCATACCGAGGACCCTTGTACCCAGCCGGACACCTTCTTTAACCCGACGCCTACTGAGGCAGCATCTTCCTGTTAGGGATAGTATGCCAGCCATTGCTCTACGCATGGCTGTTTGATGGGTGTACGAGTCTTACCCCATAGTGCCCTGTGCTCCTCTTCCCCCGCTACCCCCTGTTTTATGCTGAGTCCCTTGTACTCCGTTATGCACAATCCCTATATTAAAATTGCCAAAGGCCCCCTGTACTCCCCCCTGGAGTTTGTCTGTATAACCTCCCCTTATTCCTCTGGAGGGTGCTTCTGAAAAACAAAAAGGGGACGGTATACCAACAGGAAACCACTGGCCGTGTATTAGGTCATCCCCTACTTGAATGCCCTTCGCTGTTGTGATCCTCTGCGTTTGTTCCGTCCTTAGCCGCTGTCTCCCTCCCCTCGTCCTGTAGATGTTCTACCACCTCCTTTTGTTCCCTCGTCATCCAAATTTGCATCCACGTCCTACCCCTGTATCCTTTAGGTCACAACCCTCCAGCCGACGTACCTCCACCTCCCCGTCATCTTTATACGCTTCCACCTCGGCTGACCTTTGTCGTTGCAAGATCTTAGCATAACATCACCCTTTTTCACCCTTACTTGGCGTAAAGGTAGGCATCCACCCTGGATCGCGCCGCCTAACCAGTCATCCATGGGTTCCATCACGCTGTCCAGGGCCGACCGCTATCTTTTCTTTTCAACCTGCAATGGACTATGCACAATGTTACACAATGTTACTATGCCCCCCTCTTTCCTTTCCCTTTCCTCCTACTGCTAAATCGCTCCTTCCGGTTTTAACCTCTATACCTCTGGGCAACCCGCCCTTCTGTCCCGTCCTGGGCTCTTGCTCTTCATCTACTGCTGCTGTCCCCATGGCCGCATCGACCCGTTGTAGTTGTTGTATCACCGCTAACCCTCTGCTTGCCATTTCATTTCATCCTGCCCATTCCTCGATGCTCCGGCTGTCTGCTTTTGACATTGCCATTTCTTCCTCTCGGTCACGCGGAGCCGCATGCGACTCACACGAGAACGTTACCTCCCGCACCTGCTGCCCTGTAATTTTAAACTAAGGTCTGGTAAACCGGAGTTAATGACCCCACCCCTTTCTTCGCCGGGCCCTTTCCTGTGCCTTCTCCCCGACTTCCCCCCTCCCCCATTGCCTACTCTCATATGCTGTGGTAGTTACCCTCGTGCCCCTCCCACCCCCGCCTCAGCCCCACTGTGGCCGAGCCACCCTCACTTAACCCCCTCCCCATTTTCTTATAGGTTCCACCCCCCCCCAGGTGCTCCACCCCCCTTTCTAGTTGCCCCTGCCCCCCTACCCAAACCTGCCCCTTTCTCCTCCCTGTCTCCAATGGACTAGATTCCCCCTCCATCGTCTCGTTCCCACGGAACCCCCCCTTCTGCAAATCCCACCTGCCCCTTCCCCCCCCCCTCTTCCTGGACCTTCCTGCTCTACTGCTGGTTCCGCCCATCCACTCCTCCCTTGCTGCTGGAAGACATCTCCTTGCCCAGAAATACCTCTCCGCCCACCCTCAGGGGAATTGCTTATGGCTTTTTACCCCCAATCTGATGCTTTGGCACCAGTGGTGTCCTCCACCAGCCTACGAGCCGCCCGTGCCGTGCATGGCCTCAGCGACCTCATGTGCCCTTCTTCTTAACACCCTGCCCACACCCTTCACGGAAATGAGAGCAGAACGCCGCACGGCGCCCCGCCCCCCTTTTCATTGAATTAACCTCTTCCGGGTGGGGCTGTTTTTCCTGCTGTGCTGGGGGAGGCGGGGGAGCGCGTACGGCGCTCCGGTGCTCATGACGAGGTCAGCTCGTCATGAGCTACGGCGCTCCGGTGCTCATGACGAGCTGAACTCGTCATGGCCACACCTGTTCCAATGGAACGCTCAGCACAGCAGGGAAATCAGCCCAGCATGCGAGCGTTCCACGGAACAACGGGCGCGGTCATGATGAGCTCAGCTCGTCATGAGCACCGGAGCGCCGTAGCTCATGACGAGCTGACCTCGTCATGAGCACTCAAGGGGTTAAACGCATGCTTTGCACCGCGGCCGCACACACTCACCCCTCTTCACAGCATTAAACGCGTGAGGCAGCTTTGCAGCATGCCGCACAAACTCACCGTCTTGTGACTCATTCTTCTTTCTAAATATGGGTCCGTATGGGGATCGACGCTCTATCCAACTGAGCCAACTACCAAGACTCATGAGGGAGGAACAGAGTATCTGAAACCCCCAGCCTCAGAGCAAGTGACACGCCGGAACCTCCAGGATAAAACATTCTACAAAGCTACCCTATACATTCTTCAAAACTACCCTGCCTACCCCGAACTACAACCGGCTGCTGTGTCACCTTACAAAAATGGTGACACGGCAAACAAAATGTCCGGTTTTAAACCCCGCTCCACCAGCCCAGAAATGTAACCCAACGAGCCCAATTGGGCTCTGGCTGCACCAATGGCCCAAAAACCCCAGGGGGGCAAGCCTCCCTGCCATCCAACACCCCCCTAAAGCCCCATTCTCTCCACTCCCTGATTGATGAGAAGCCCCAGCACTATAGAGCTTCTGTCTAAGCTGCCAGGGGCTAATTCTACACTTACGTCCTCAGGGGATGGCCAAGCTGATGACCTCAAAGGCCTCAAGGCTGTGAGATCGGCAGCCTGGAAAATACTCTTGAGTCAGGGTCCGCCCACTAGGGGCAACATGTTTAACGCAGCAAAGCAAGATGCACCTGAGTCGCAGAGTGCAACAGCTCCTCAGCCAGCAAGAAGTACTGCATGTAAGTGTTTTATTTGGGATAAGTCAAACAAATTTAGTGTGGACAAATTACTTCCATTGTAGCTTGATTGGGGGTACAATTAAAGGGGGCACAGCCCCAACGACCTCAAGCAGAAACCACTGCTTGGATTCCTGATGGCCAAGGGTGATACTGAATGTAAATAGAGAAGTGGTGATCACCCCCCACACACCATGTGTGGCAGATTGGTGCAGGGGCATGGACAGGTGTAGAAAAACAGTGTACAAAACGCATGAATGCATGTAGAAATACTCCAGAGTTTGCAGCACAGGGTGCCAAGAGAGGGGCCTTGTAAGGCAATGCTGAATGCTGAAGGATGCAGACACACACCTGATCTTGCTGCAGGGTATTTCAGTTGGAAGAGATAATTGGACGGGGAGGGTTTGTGATCCCTATTCCATGTAATTCATGGGTGCCACTAATGTTATCGTAACTTGTATATAATGAGCATATTACCTGTATTGTTCTTGCAATAACAATAAAAGAGTAACAAAAAAACAGTAGCAACACAAAACAAGCATTGGAAATGCAATAGGTCTCGCCTTTGTTTAAGTTAAAGTTATTTGCTTTGCTAATGGTATTGTATTTTAGCTATGTCTTATTGAGTGTATGCATGTGATATGTTGTGCTTTATGTTGTTCGAATTGTAAGTGTTAGCTGTGTAGTAAATGTAAATGTAAATGTAAATGTAAATGTAGTTGAGCTTATATAGCGCACAGCTACCCGCAGTGGGTTTCCCGGCGCTTGCTTAGGGAACCCTTCCTGGTATTCCCCTGTGAGATAGCAGGGTATCCACAAGGTAAAAGTCAGGCATCCCGCCGCGAGGGGCCGTTGTGTAGTAGTTTAAAGCATAGTGTTAGGAGGAGAAGAGCAATGCAATAGGTCTTGCAATTGCGGGATTTAGAGTTATTGGCATTGTAAATGACAAGTCCTTTTATTTATGTTTTAGAAACCAAAACATAAATAAAAGTAATTGTCATTTACAATAGCAATAGCTCAAACTCCCGTAAATGCGAGACCTATTGCATTGCAAAATGGGTTTTTTAATATGATGTCATTCTGAAATCTATTGAATTATAGCTTTTGATTGGAAATGTATATAGAGTGTTTCATTTCAAATTTGCATTTCACAAGCCTACTGCGCCCCGCATAAAAATAAAAATGTATAAAACCAGATGGGCTTGGGAATAATGGCCTGTTGTCCTATCACCAGGGACTTCCAGATGTTCACTCATGTGATGCCGGTCAGGTGTGCCATGCGCCCGAGGTTGCCCTCTCATTTTGCCAACTATATGTGACAGTACACCAGGATGGGGGTATATCCCACGTTTACAGAGCACCGCTTGGCACACCGCGTCCAGAGTCTGATAGGAACTGCAACGCCCGCGACCGCCGCAAGGACTGTGAGGTTACAGAACACACACGTTTCCCCATCTCGGCTTCGATTTGTAGTAATCATAAAACGGCACACATTCTCAGCTCTGGGCTATATTAACAGGTGTATAGTAATATTACGCGCCAATAACATGCAATATAAACGGCAGTTGCCTCGGGCGCATTGTAGCTATATTGAGGCCACTTTACACCAAAATACACATTAGATGGGTGGTTTGATATAGCGATCCCCAAGTAACAGAACCACCATATCCCAAAGTATATAGAAAACAAAAATAAGTGTGTGGATGGTATACTGTGGTTACTAAAATCGCACAGTTAATATTAAACCATTAAGGGTTGTCACAGAAAGAAAGACAACCACCTCTCTCCTCTTTATTCGGGCATTGGTGTCAGTCATTCTCTTCGTGCCAAGATTTTGGCTTCTAGGAGTGCACGGGGTGTTGTGTCGCGAAGAGAGTGCACATTATATGCCCATCGGCTTGCACTGGATTAAAGATATTTTTATAGCAAAATAACAATGGAAAAAGTTGGAAAATACATTGTTTGGGTAGAACAGAATCAGCCTCTTTAGTAAAAGAGTGGAGTGGTAGTGGTGTGCGGGTGTGTGGGTGTGTGTAGGGGAGGGGCATACATACCTTTTGCAGAGGGTATGTAACCACTTACTTGTCAGTGCAAGGAGCAAAGGCGCGTCTGTGCGAACTCCCTCTGCTCAGGCTTGAACCGCAGACTCCCCCACCTCAGCACTGTGCGCACATCTCCTGCTTAAGGGACCGCCACAAACTCCCAGAACCTACGCAGGAGCAGAGAAGCCTCTGTGCAGCCTCTCCTTAGGAAACTGGGAATGTGCTCTGCTCCCTCGCACAGAGGGCAGGCCCCTCCCGAGGAGGATGGTGGACCCACGAAAACGACGAAAACAGTGGAAAATCCAATTGTAAATGCCACAATCCATTTTTTTCTGGTCTTCCAGTCAGATAATGTTTCTCTGTGTAACTTTCCAGCAAATGCTTGAGGCATTGATAAAAGTAAAGAACAAGCGACATGAGCTCCAATTAAACTTACCGTGCGGCTAACTTTGCCCTCCGCCTCAGGAAGTCCATGAAAAAATGAAGTGCGCAACTCTGGGAAGTGTGGTTTCGGATGGGGGAAGGGAAGGGAGGAGCGGGGAGGATTTCCAATGAGGAACCAGTAAACAAGCTACCAGCACACCTCCCTACGTCAAGCCAAACAAAGATAGTGTCAGCCTGTCCACATGGGCCGTCCTAAAAGTGGACAAAGCAGTAACCCAAAAGTCTGAGTTTCAATCACGCTCCAACATTTAACATTAATGCTGATGCAAGCCAATTGAAAACAAGAGCGTGGCTTAAAGTTTGCTTCCAAACTCTATTGATTCCAAAAGTCCCTCGTAGTGCGAGCAAGGCATGCTCGCGGCAACACCACGCGAGGCCTGAAGATGATGGACGAAATGCTGAACATTGTCAAACATTTACCCCCAGTCATAGATCTGGGCTAAAGCCATCATTTTTTTGTTCATCATGCCACCCCAGTTTGGACCATCCAGGTCCTCCCTGGACCGGAAACAAGCATCCTGGGACCGTTTTCTGGGTATCCCCCTCACCAACTGGGCTAACTTGAATACAGCGGCATAGTGAGCAGAGGAAGCACGTCTGGGCATACCCATCCCACTTAGGGAACCTATAGCAACATAAAAAGATGATGGACGGAATGCTGAAAATTGTCAAACATTCACTTCCAAGTCATAGATCTGGGTTAAGCCCATTGTTGTTTTGCTCACCATGTCACCCCAGTTGTTCTTTTTGCTTTTGTAGCCCTCAGTGGGAAGGGTATGCTCAGATGTGGGTCCTGTGCTCATGGTGCCACTAGATTCAGGCTAGCCTAGCTGATGAGGTGTGATACCCAGAAACTGGTCCCAGGATGCTTTTTTCCGGTCCATGGAGGACCTGGCTTGGCAGTTCGGGCTGGACTGTTCCCATGGGGAGCAGGGTAAAAACTGATTTGTATAGGCTGGGTCCAAACTGGTGTGGTGTGATGAGCAGAAAAACGATTAATTAAACCCAGATCTGTGACTTGGATGAATGTTTGCATTGTTCAGCATTCCGTCCATCGTCTGTTCTTTTTGCTTAAGAAAAAAACAATACCTGAGAGTGGATGGCTTGGTCCTTTTTCAGACCCATCCCTACAAGCAGAATACGACTATATCTGCTCAATGAATTGCTCCATTTGAAACTGAAGGTTTGACTCAATACATCAAAGCACCACTCGAGAGATCACACAACACCAAAACTGTTTTCACACATGCCACATTAGAAAGGCACACTGTTTCAACCTAGCACAATGTACTGAGTAGCCTCTTACTTGTTCACCCAGAACAACTTCAGGGTGTGAGGTGTGCGACGTTTCTATGACTCAAGCAAAGTCTTGTCTAGCTCCCAATTACTGTCCTCCCCCCAGCCCTCCGCTTTTCCTGCTTTTTCAGCCTCACTTGTTTTCTCAAAAGCTGGCAATATTTCCTTGTGAGTGTTGGTTGGCGCTGAAACAGGATGAGCACATTTATCACGTTAACTTTAAAACCACTTTCCTCACGATTTTGAAACTGAATGTATTTTCTCAATAATGTTTTCTCCAAAGAACTTGGACAGAGGGTAAAAGTCATGAGTTTAATGCGAAAAGGCTCATGCAGAAAATTTAGTAAACTATGGGTTGTAATCACCGTATTCATGTAACTTCCAAGAAGTTTGCAAGAGAAATACTTAATAATTTTCATTTGCTTACTTGGGGCAAATTCTACAAAAATGAAAGAATTCAATGCAATTCTCCCCAGGCCCTCCAACTACGTCTCTGCCAGAAGCGTGGGTTACATTACTGAGCTGGCAAGAGCTGGCTAAAAGGTCAGGACTACAAGAGATACTATGGTGAATGAAATACACCTGCCTATTTGTACGTTCACAGCCTCTTCAGATGAACTCAAGGGCAGGACCACAAGCATGAACTAGAAGTTGAGGCTGAATTACAGTGCCCTGTAGTTATCAAGTTAAACATGCTGTCATTCTGCACTGCTGCCGTAGTCTCCTCTGAGGCTTTTACCTAAGTTAGGGCGCTCTACTTTATGTTAAGAAGAATAGGGAGACTCTAAAAAATAAAATGTATGCAGAAGATCCAGCAATTTTGTGAAGCGGGGACGCCAGGATTGGTCGCAGGTGTTCTAGTTTCACATTGTGCAATTCGCCCACTAGATGGCGTCCTCTTTCTCTCCTTTTTAACACCACAAATATTTATGCATGGATTACAATTTCTGGAGCATGATGGAAGCGGGTGGGGGAAGGTAAAATCCAGGGAGAAGCTCGGTTTGTTTTGGGCTCAGAGGTCCATGAGCGTCTTCAGAACCAGGCCTTTGGCGCGAGCTTAAAGTTGCTGTCACGCCGCTAAAAGCTCACAATGAGCAATATGAACACGAACAGTGAAGCCCTAACCCAACAGGGGGCCGGCTATATTGCCATACTCCGCCAGCGTTCAGCCGACAAAGAAAGAAAACAACCTCCTTGTTCTGATATGGCGCCATTAAAAGGAACCTAATTTTTCAGCAGGCTGCAGAACAGTGAGTTCTACTGCTATAGGTTTAAGATAAACTTTCACGAATGGCAAGGCTTCAATCATGTGGTAACACTGCCCTCTCATGGAGAAAGGTTGAGTTGCGGCAGAGCCGAATCATCGGGTGTTTATTTGAGTGGGGAAAGCAAAACCTGTGATTCCACACAAACAATTGGTTTAAAAAAGGATTTAAAAAGTGCAGGTAGAGCCTCCATAGAGATCACACACCAATGACCTTATGCCTAAAACAATACAGGCCTACTGCATTTGCCCATGCTTGTTAGTAATGTCAGATAAACGAGAAAAAAACATATTATTGTGAATACTTAGAATTTAAAGTTTTTCCATTCTGAAAATATATAACTAAATTAAACATTACTAAAGTAAGGGGAAGTGTTTTACAGAGTGTCCGTTCTTTCCTTCACACCATTTTGCCTCACGTATTTATTTATTTTTATTTATTTATTTTATTTATATTGCGCAACAGCTACCTAACAAAGGGTTTCCCGGCGCTAATGATTCAGTAGTGTGTTACAGGACAGGGCACAGGGACACGTATGCAGGCTTCACGCTTTAAAAAAAACCAAGTTGGATACACTTGACGAAAAGAACTATCGTTCTATCTCCTGCTTGCCGTTTGCTGCCGAAGTCTTGGAGAAAGTAATAAATCTAGAATTAACATTATATCTTGAGACCAATAACATTTTGGATACCTCGCAACACGGTTTCCGTTCAAAACATTCCACGGCGACAGCCTTGATCATGGCAGCAGAGGAGATCCGCATGGTGACGGATGAAGGAGGAAGGGCGATACTGGTCCTGCTCGATTTAACAGTAAGCCATGTGATATTAAATCAAAGGCTACAGTTTGCAGGTATCAGTGGTAAAGCTTTTTCTCTCTTGTCCACCTTTTTAGCATCTAGAAAACAAATGATTCTTTGGGATGGATACCGATCGGAGGAATTTACACTTCCGGGTGGAGTCCCGCAAGGCTCGGCCTTATCACCAACACTTTTCAATATTTACGTAGCCCCTCTAGCCAGATTGGTAAAAAGGTATGGCCTCACATTGGTGTCTTACGCCGATGATACTCAGCTTATATTTTCTGTAACTGAGTCTGCAGATGCTATGGCAGCTGATTTCTGTAAATGTACCTCAGCTTTGATGAACTGGATGAGCTCTAACTTGCTGAAGCTGAACGCTGAGAAAACGGAAGTCTTGGAGTTTGGTTCGAAAGACTCAATCTGGAATCAGCTGTGGTGGCCTACTACAGCTGGCACTTGCCCCATTCCGGTTATAAAGGCCAGGAATCTCAGAGTTATGTTCGATAAAAACCTCACCTGGGCGTCGCAGATTAACCAGATCTCATCTGCATGCTTTTTTATGCTAAGGGGCTTGAGAAATATTCTCCCTTACATTCCCTTCTTTCTCCCTGAGGAAAACGGTGGTAGTTGCCACCATTTTATCTAGAATCGACTATTGTAAAGCTCTTTATTGGGGAATAGGTGTTGCCCAACTGGCCAAACTTCAGTCTATTCAAAATGTGGCAGCCAGAGTTCTGCTCGGGTTACCGAAACATCAGCCGACATCGAAAGCGATAAAGAAACTTCACTGGCTTCCAGTACGACGACACATTGAGTTTAAGTCACTATGCCTGGTGCACAAAGCTTTGTTTGGAGATGGGGCCGAGGATGTGCAAGCTTTTTAAAAAAAAAAAAAAAAACATTTTATTGCTATTGCCTTTTCATTCACATCCATATGAACAATAAACAATAAACATCTCCTTCCGAAGTTAGGTTGTACATAGCACACCTTACGGCACACATGACAAATGCATCACATCTTAAAAACTTACAATACAACAGGTGACACTCCCCTCATATCATCCCTCCCATTGCCAACATCCTTTGACCATACCCACAGTTCATCCTATGCGGCTCTTCCAGCGTTCATGGGCTTGCTTTAGGGGTTGAGTCAGTTTGTGGAGGCTCACATATATTTCCCCGGAATTCATTCCACTTTCCCCATATTCTGGACCATTTTTTGGGACACCCCCTATGGATGTAAACTGCCCTCTCAGCCACCATTGCGACATCCATATCTCTTTCCCATTGTTGGTGCGTAGGTAATACCCCAGAGCCCCAGTTCTTGGCTATATTTCGTTTGCGATCGTTGTCCCTAGCGTGGCCCAGCTCTGTAGTGCCAAATTTAAATCAGTAGGCTGCCATTCAGGAGGTAGCATCTGGGATCTAGCGGGACTTCTGCTCCCCCTACCTCCAAAATCTCATTCATCACCTGTTCCCTGTAGGATTGTATACGCGGACAGTCCCATATTATATGATAAAATGTTCCAGTATGCCCACAACCTCTGAGGCAGAGTGGATCGGGGGCATGCCCAAGCTTGTGTAGTGTGGTGCGTGGATAATATATACGGTGTAGCACTTTGAGTTGTATGAGTTTTAGCCTAGATGGAATCGCAGCATCCTGGGCCAATGCTAGTGCGTCCACCCAGTCTGACTCCTCCATGTCCCCTAGTTCTGCCTGCCACCTCTCCTTCAGTGTAGCCATGGGTATGGTTGGTTATTTATTAGCTTACGATATGTCTGGGAGATGGCCTTTTTGTCCATAAAGTCCGTGAGGAGTCTGCCTTCCAAGGGTGACGTCTCTTCTAGTCGGGTATCTGGGGGGATAGTGCTCTGGAGCGCATGTCTAATTTGAAAATATCTATAGAGTTCTGTCTCCGCCATCCCGCATTTTCCCTGCAGTGTTGCAAAGGGAAGGACCTCCCCTTTCACCCATAGATCACCGATTTTAGTAATACCAATGAGGTCCCATTGTCTAAATCCCTTAGTGTTAGCCAAGGTGCCTAAACGTCAAGTCTCCCAGAGTGGGGTGGCTTGTGTCAGTACTCCATCCCAGCCCAGCGCCCTTTGTGCTGCGTGCCATATTTTAATCATGTGTGCCGTCGGTCCCGTGAGTGTGTTTCATCTCTTATTGGTGTAAAGGGCTTTCATCAGACGATCTACGAGTAGGAGGCATCTGTCTAGTCTGAATGACGGTTTATCCTGCGGGACGTGCAGCCACTGATTTATCACCACTAGTTGTGAGGCCCAATAGTATAATTTAACATTTGGTAAAACGATTCCCCCATCATACCAGCTACGTACTAATTTGTGTTGTGCTATGCGGGCCGGTTTTCCGTCCCACAGCAGTGTGGAAACTTTGGCTTCAATTGCTTTAATGTAAGAGGGGTGGACTGGAAATGGGGTATTCTGAAGGGCGTAGAGGAACCTAGGCAACAGCAGCATTTTGAAGAGTGCCGCCCTCCCCAGTAATGTCAACGGAAGGGATCTCCAGTGTTTGACATCCGCCAGGAGCCTCGCCAGGGGCCTCATCAGGATTTCCTCTGTAAAAATAGTTTCCTGCGGGGTAACATATATTCCTAAATATATAAATCCTCTGGTCGCGATTTGTAACTCACATCCTCGGGGGAGCCTTGGAGTGAGGATGTGCAAGCTTTGTTTTCACATTACCTTTCTCCGCGGCCTTTAAGATCATCCACCATTGGCCTTGTACAAATTCCTAAGATAAAAAGAGCACGCTGCGGAGGAAAACGGTTTTCCTTTCTAGCATCCAAACTCTGGAACACATTATCAGTACATCTGAGAAGACTACCTAACAGATTGGCCTTCAGGAAAGAAATTAAGACATGGCTCTTTACCCAACTCTAATGTATGTGTGGTTATGTCTCAGCTTATTTTTACCCCAGCGCCAAGACGCCTCGGCAGTAGTGCGCTTTACAAATACCGTCAGTCAGTCAGTCAGTCACGCTTACAACATTTTTCTCCTCTCAGCAACTTCCTGAAGTCACAGCTTTTTCTTTTGCTTCGCTGCTGTCTCAATATTTCAACTGCTGTGTATACCACACTACACACTTTCATGTACAATGATAATTACAATTGCCACACATATTATTACCAGCACTGTTTAGAGAAGTCAAGGATTTGTTGTACGGTTCACATCCTATCAGTAAGACTGTGCATTCGGACAACATAAACATCAAAAATGTGCGAGACTGGGTCCACTCACACCATCAGGATATGTTGGCCTTATTCCCGGCTAGCTCATAGTGACCCTTGTGGACTTTTGAACCTTACAAGGTACCAGAGGGTATGTGCAACCCAGAACATGACATCTCTGACTCCCCAAGTAGATCGTGGAAACAGATCAGTCCCTTTGGTTACTACCTCATGCATGCCAAAAGAGAGACACAAGAAATACTCTGATTGGCATTTCAGTCATATATTGAAGCATTCTGATTCTTGTGTAAAATACGTGCTCTGCAATGATCAATAGAAGGAAACAGAACAGAGTCATCAGCATCACTAGAATGGTAAAGAAGATGGACAATTCAATCATTGTGCTGTTACACTGATTATAAGCATACATATAGAATCATAGCTACACTCCTACCTAGTGCCTCCCAACCTAGGTGGCTTAGGGGATATGAATCTGCCAGAATACCTTAGGGCAGTGGTCTTCAATCTTTACAATGCCGCACCTCCACAGTGAAAATAGAAAAATCACTAGGCCCCCTCCCAAAATTGTTCCCAATATTCTATTAAACTAGCAATGTTTAAACATGTCTAGGCTTAGTTCAAGATTACAGGCAAGTTATGTTGCCATTTAAAAAATGCAATCAAATATACATGATTGCCAAACATACTATTCAGGCCTTATTAACCTATAAAAGTATCCTCAGGGTGAATATTAGAAATGGGGGTGGGAGGGTTTAAAGAATATTTGGAGTCCCTTCTTTTTTGACACCTTCTCCCAGCCAGGATGGAAGTGACAAAAGAAGTTAATGATGACCATTTACAGATCGGCTTACTGCCGCTCATTTTTTTTCTGCTGAAAACAAAGGA
Organism: Lissotriton helveticus; assembly: GCF_964261635.1. NCBI lineage: Eukaryota > Metazoa > Chordata > Amphibia > Caudata > Salamandridae > Lissotriton > Lissotriton helveticus. The sequence continues at coordinate 1,628,786,525 of NC_136065.1, read as the reverse complement.
CTGCTATCAGTAAAATGCCTCTTTTGGCAAGAGCCTGGTGCCACTCCAGGAGAATTTGAGGCCCTCCTTGGGGGGCCTGCCCCCCAGTTTGAAGACCCCTGCCATAGGGTGATCTAACTCTCCAGTTTCCTGTGGGTGTTTTATTTGGGAGCTCGTCTTGTGCAGAGCAGACCATCGTCCTTCTCAGGAAGGTAAGCAAGATCCAGTTGGGCTGGAATTTGGGTATGGGCCAACCTCAACAGTGACAGCGAAATGCTCCTCTGTCTAAACTAAGAATTGGTGACATTTATGTAATGAACTTCACTCGTGTTACCATGCCTGAGCTCTAGTCAGGCCATCAATTTTGATTTACCCTTTCAGAGCAGTCATAGAGCAGACAATCATCAAAACCACTTTGCACAGTGAACTTAAGCCTGGTACAGAATGTTCAAGGCTCTGCTAATATGCCTACAAAGAAGTGTAAATGTATGCAAATCCATTTCAGAGAACATTATCCCATATGGGTGCGCAAGCAAAAGTGTGTCAAGGGTCAGTGTTTAGGAAGGATGTTAACTTTAAACGTCAACATGTAAAATAGTGGTGTTCCTCTCCCTAGGCCTATGTAACCTCATAACACCCCCTCCTTCCTAAAAAGTATGCTAAAATTTCAAATATGCCATTAAGCCTAAAATCTTAAAAGCAATGTACTCTGTAATATTAAAATCATACAAAATCTAACACGTATTTAAAAGGGAATATACATAAGTGCATAAAAAGAATACATTAACAGGAATTTTGCAAGCAAAAACATTTCAGAAGTAAAAAAAATATTTACTGCTTGAAACTGCCATTTTGTTTTAATGTTCTGAGAAGTGGACAAAAAAATTATGTTCCCAGCTGCCACAGACGATGTTTTTGTTGACACTCCTCTCACAAGTTCCAATGAACAAACATGGTCAATCCCACTCCCCTCAGCAGCCACTGGAGATGCGACAGCCAGTAGGGCATCCGCAGAGGATGAGCCAAGATCCAGAAATTGAGGTGGTGAGTCATTCCAGGAAAGTTCATAATATGTGTTTTGTAAATGGAATTTTTAACGGGCCCACAATCAGTTCTATGTCCATCGATTGGGCAGGTTGCATTCCAAGGCATATATCCAGGGCAGGCTCTAAAGTGCAACGCAGGCAGCAGAACACAGGCTGCACGCAGTGTAACCAGATTGGCTGAAAGGGCAAGAAGCAGTTATCATTAGGTTCCTGAGCGTGGGCGCACCAAAATACTGTATCATCCTTTCACGACACAGGAGCACATGTGGCTGTGCCATCCCCATTTGGCAGCATGACAGAACATCCATTGTCAACGGCTAGCTCTTATTCCTTTAGCGGGTCAAAATATTCCAAAGTGGTCTTTGCGAACAAGACTCATTTGGTGTCTCAATGCTGCTTTTTTGGCCTCTCCCAACTCCCATGTGACAGATGACTTGATGAGTTCATGCAAAGGAGCTTTGAGATGGGTCAGGTTTTTTATGAACCGGCCATAATTGTTGACCATTCCAACAAAACACTACTCTCAGTAACTGAGGTGGATGTCCTTCACTTTGTCAGGGCCTGGGCCATTCACTCTCTAGACAAGAGGGACCCGAAGAATGTCAATTGTCTCTGGAGAAATTTACACTTTCTCTGAGGAAATCTCAGGTCTTTGGAGTACCTTTTGAAGACAGGTATGATGTTTATTTGTTGATTTGAAACGTTTTATATAGCATTGGCTAGACCAGAAGGTATCAGAGAGCTTTAAATGAGATTTCCAGTCAACAAGGCAAGTAGGGAGGAAAAGGAAGGCAGCAGCAGAACAGCAGGCAGTCAGAAACGAAATGCAGCAGGAACTGGCACGTTTGAGAAGTGGGCGATCGGTGAAGTGGTCACTGGTGGGGCTCTCAGGGGTGCCAGTATGCTTTTAGAAGCGTAGTAGTAGTTGTACATTAAATAGTTCATTACCTTAGAGTTACTTCAGGTTTAAAATTTCAGGAGTCCTTCAGAAGACACATGTAGGTTCTTTAAAACGTCGCCAAATGTAATGATGTAAAGTAGATCCATTAGAGCCGAGGTGTAGGTGAAGATGGTATTTATTGAAGATGGTAATAATCAAATAATCAAGAGTGCTGTAGATAATAGTGCGAGCCCCACCAGGAGCAGCTCCCTTGCTGCTCAGCCCATACTCCCAACTGACACTCATCCACCAGGCATTCCTAACATTACATTACATCACATGCACCAGCATTCCACAACACATTCACTCTGGCTGAGCAGTAAGGCAGGGAAGTAGGAAAGATGCATGGCACCAAATACAAGATACCACAGTAGGACATTGGTTTCAGAACATTGTTACATAGTTACATCAGTTGCTGGAGCATCGCAAAACATAGAAAGGAAAACAGTATAACATAGTTACATGAGTAACAAAAGCATAGCATAGCATAAGAAAGAAACCGGCAAGAGGGAAAATACTTCAGGGGACACAGAAAAGTCAGGCTGGAAAAGGGGTGGCAGACAGAGAGTCACGGAGGAAGGAGGCAGGGGAGGGAAAAGAAAAACAATGGGGAGACGAGGAAAACAATGTCCAATGTCTGGCTGGGTAGGTGACGGCCGAGGGGTGAACCAGAGCCAACTCCTCTACAGCTGCATAGGACAGCTCCACCAGGCATCGGCCAAGGTTGCTCAGTCACTGCGGTATGAACAGACGGCAATGATGATAAGTGAGAAACAAGTTACAAATTACATCAGTTACAAGGGCATGTTACACAGTTGTTACTAGAGCATAGAATAGCACCAACACATAGAAAAACAATGATACACGGTCACTTGAATAAATAGGGTATTAGATAACAGAGACACATATCCTAGGGGCATAGAAGATAGGGGGGAAAGAAAAAGGGATATGGAATGCAGCTCGGGTCAGGCAGACCAGCAAGGGGAGAGCCTGTTCATTTAAGTTCTTGGCATAGACTGTGAGAAAGTGCCATCTTTCTTGCATTGTATGCCCCCCCCTTTTTGCTGAATTGCTGATGTACTTTGACTGACTGTGCCCTGGGTTCCTGCCAATCAGGTGCCCAGGGCCTGTGTTCCTTCCCTAAAACTGTGTTGAAGCTAAAACCCTATTGGCATCTCTGGCCACATGTCAGCCCCTGGTAAATGGTACCAGGGCATTGTGACCCCTAAGGGCTGCAGCACTTATTGTGCCACCCTTAGGGGACCTGCACCCTAACATACACACACTGCCTTTGCAGGCTGAGTGTACTGGTGAAGAACTAAACAAAGAGTCGACATGGCACACATCCCTGTGTACTAAGTTCAAGTAAGCGGTGGGTGCACAGCCTGTAGTTTTAACTTTGTATCGTCTATGAAGTTGGGCGGCACCAAGGAGTTACTATTATGCACGGCGGATGTGCGAGCATTATACACCTCTATCCCACACGCCGGGGGTATAGAAGCGATGGAAACAGCGATACTGAATTCAGACATTGAACCAGCTATGCAGAAATTCCTTATGGAATTGATACTTTACACATTGTACCATAGTTATTTTGAGTACAACCAGACATGGTACCTGCAACTATCGGGGACCTCGATGGGCAATTGCGCCGCACCCACATATGCTAATATTTATATGAAGCAATATGAAGAGGACAATATTTATACGGACTCAGAATGGATGAACAACATTGAAATCATGGTACTATACATAGACGATGTATTCATAGTTTGGAACAACACTAGAGACAAGCTACAAACAGCTCTAGAAAAACTGAATGAGAGAAATGACCGCATCCAATTTACATGGGACATTCAAGATAAACAAATAACCTTTTTGGATGTACAGATCACATTGACACCTACTGGCATTGAAACGGATTTATTCCGTAAACACACCGACAGAAACAACACCCTTCCCTTCTCAAGTTTTCATCAACCTTCATTAAAAAGATTTTTACCATACTCACAGATGGTGCGAGCTAAACGAATAGTATCTAATGATAAGCAAGCAATAATGCGTGTTAAAGAGATGGGTAACAGATTTGCCAGGAGAGGATATCGGAGAACTCTGATAGAACAAACCCAAGATCAGATGATGAAGATCCCCAGGGAGAATTTATTAAAGAGAACAGAAAGACGTGAGAACACCAGGATGGTGTTAGTATCGAAATACTCCACGTTGAGCTCTAATTTCATAAAGATCATACTTAGACATTGGCCTATCCTCACTATGGAACCATATTTTAACTTAATCTTTAAGGATCCACCCATCTTCGCATATACAAGGAATAAAAACATTAGAGAAATTTTGACGACAAAAACAGAGGAAATACAGGAATACAAGGGCACTCGCCCATGTGCTAATTGCAATAACTGTAATAATGTGATGAAGGGAAATGTGATTACCCACCCGATGAAAGGATTTAACATTAAGCTGAAAGTTAACGCCACATGTGATACCATGAACGTTATTTACATGATCAAATGCCCATGTGGCCAGGTATACGTCGGCAAAACCGAGAGGAAAATTAAGACTCGGATCAATGAACATAAGTCTAACATAAGAACAAAAAATTTAAAATCATCTATTGCAGTACATTTCAATGATCATCAACATCACATTTCTCAACTGAAGTTCGTTATATTGGAGACTATAACTAACAAGCATTAGAAATGCAATCGGGCTCGGATTTATTTGAGTTTGAGCTAATGGCATTGTAAATGCCAATGTATTGTTGCTATGTGTTATGGAGTGTGTTCGTGTGGTGTGTACTGCCAGTGATCTCCTTGTGAGTGTGAGAATATTGCACCGTTACTGCCTGTGATGTCCTTCTTGTGAGTGTGAGAAGCTTGCACCTCTGCTGCCTGTGATGTCGTTCTTGTGAGTGTGAGAAGCTTGCACCGCTGCTGCTTGTGATGTCCTTCTTGTGAGTGGGAGAAGCTTGCACCTCAGCTGCCTGTGGTGTCCTTGTGAGTGTAAGAAGCTTGCACAGCTGCTGCCTGTGATGTCCTTCGTGTGAGTGTGAGAAGCTTGCACCGCTGCTGCCTGGGAGTATGAGAAGATTGCATTGTGCATCTCTGTGCTGTGCCTGTTCTTTGTAAGGGACTCTTGCTCTGTTGCTGCTGCTGCCTTGGCACAGTACCTGCTGTGAGTGTGTAAGGGCAGCTTGCACCACTGCTGCTTGTGATGTCGTTCTTGCGAGTGTGAGAAGCTTGCACCTCTGCTGCCTGTCGTCTCCTTGTGAGTGTAAGAAGCTTGCACTGCTGCTGGCTGTGATGTCGTTCTTGTGAGTGTGAGAAGCTTGCACTGCTCCTGCTTGTGATGTCCTTCTTGTGAGTGGGAGAAGCTTGCACCTCAGCTGCCTGTGGTCTCCTTGTGAGTGTAAGAAGCTTGCACAGCTGCTGCCTGTGATTTCCTTCTTGTGAGTGTGAGAAGCTTGCACCGCTGCTGCCTGTGGTCTCCTTGTGAGTGTAAGAAGCTTGCACTGCTGCTGCCTGTTATGTCGTTCTTGTGAGTGTGAGAAGCTTGCACCGCTGCTGTTTGTGATGTCCTTCTTGTGAGTGTGAGAAGCTTGCACCGCTGCTGTTTGTGATGTCCTTCTTGGGAGTGGGAGAAGCTTGCAACTCAGCTGCCTGTGGTCTCCTTGTGAGTGTAAGAAGCTTGCACAGCTGCTGCCTGTGATGTCCTACTCACTACTCTACTCTACTCACTACTCACTACTCTGCACTCACTACTCACTACTCTACTCACTACTCTACTCACTACTCTACTCACTACTCACTACTCTACTCACTACTCACTATTACACTCACTACTCACTACTCTACTCACTACTCTACTCACTACTCACTACTCTACTCACTACTCACTACTCTACTCACTACTCTACTCACTACTCTGCACTCACTACTCACCACTCTACTCACTACACTACTCACTACTCACTACTCTGCACTCACTACTCTACTCACTACTCTACTCACTACTCTACACTCACTACTCACTACTCTACTCACTACTCACTACTCTGCACTCACTACTCTGTCTGGGTTAAGGGAGACCCTTGAGGCCCTGGTGTCACTGCACCTGCTGCACCCTCACAGCCACTGGTAGTAAAATACAGGACTGTCTGGGTTAAGGGAGACCCTCGAGGCCCCGGTGTCACTGCACCTGCTGCACCCCTGGACACCCACAGCCACTGGTAGTAAAATACAGCACTGTCGGGGTTAAGGGAGACCCTCGAGGCCCCGGTGTCACTGCACCTGCTGCACCCTCACAGCCACTGGTAGTGAAATACAGCACTGTCTGGATTAAGTGAGACCCTCGAGGCCCCGGTGTCACTGCACCTGCTGCACCCCTGGACTTCCACCGCCACTCGTAGTAAAATACAGCACTGTCTGGGTTAAGGGAGACCCTCGAGGCCCCGGTGTCACTGCACCTGCTGCACCCCTGGACACCCACAGCCACTGGTAGTAAAATACAGCACTGTCAGGGTTAAGTGAGGCCCTCGAGGCCCCGGTGTCACTGCACCTGCTGCACCCCTGGACACCCACAGCCACTGGTAGTAAAATACACCACTGTCAGGGTTAAGGGAGACCCTCGAGGCCCCGGTGTCACTGCACCTGCTGCACCCTCACAGCCACTGGTAGCAAAATACAGCACTGTCAGGGTAAAGTGAGGCCTGCTGCACCCCTGGACTTCCACCGCCCCTCGTAGTAAAATACAGCACTGTCTGGGTTAAGGGAGACCCTCGAGGCCCCGGTGTCACTGCACCTGCTGCACCCCTGGACACCCACAGCCACTGGTAGTAAAATACAGCACTGTCAGGGTTAAGTGAGGCCCTCGAGGCCCCGGTGTCACTGCACCTGCTGCACCCCTGGACACCCACAGCCACTGGTAGTAAAATACAGCACTGTCAGGGTTAAGGGAGACCCTCGAGGCCCCAGTGTCACTGCACCTGCTGCACCCTCACAGCCACTGGTAGTAAAATACAGCACTGTCTGGGTTAAGGGAGACCCTCGAGGCCCTGGTGTCACTGCACCTGCTGCACCCTCACAGCCACTGGTAGCAAAATACAGCACTGTCAGGGTAAAGTGAGGCCATCGAGGCCCCGGTGTCACTGCACCTGCTGCACCCCTGGACACCCACAGCCACTGCTAGTAAAATACAGCACTGTCAGGGTTAAGGGAGACCCTCGAGGCCCCGGTGTCACTGCACCTGCTGCACCCTCACAGCCACTGGTAGTAAAATACAGCACTGTCTGGGTTAAGGGAGACCCTCGAGGCCCTGGTGTCACTGCACCTGCTGCACCCCTGGACTTCCACCGCCACTCGTAGTAAAATACAGCACTGTCTGGGTTAAGGGAGACCCTCAAGGCCCCGGTGTCACTGCACCTGCTGCACCCCTGGACACCCACAGCCACTGGTAGTAAAATACAGCACTGTCAGGGTTAAGTGAGGCCCTCGAGGCCCCGGTGTCACTGCACCTGCTGCACCCCTGGACACCCACAGCCACTGGTAGCAAAATACAGCACTGTCAGGGTAAAGTGAGGCCATCAAGGCCCCGGTGTCACTGCACCTGCTGCACCCCTGGACACCCACAGCCACTGCTAGTAAAATACAGCACTGTCAGGGTAAAGTGAGGCCATCGAGGCCTCGGTGTCACTGCACATGCTGCACCCCTGGACACCCACAGCCACTGCTAGTAAAATACAGCACTGTCAGGGTTAAGGGAGACCCTCGAGGCCCCGGTGTCACTGCACCTGCCGCACCCTCACAGCCACTGGTAGTAAAATACAGCACTGTCTGGGTTAAGGGAGACCCTCGAGGCCCTGGTGTCACTGCACCTGCTGCACCCTCACAGCCACTGGTAGTAAAATACAGCACTGTCTGGGTTAAAGGAGACCCTCGAGGCCCCGGTGTCACTGCACCTGCTGCACCCCTGGACACCCACAGCCACTGCTAGTAAAATACAGCACTGTCAGGGTTAATGGAGACCCTTGAGGCCCCGGTGTCACTGCACCTGCTGCACCCTCACAGCCACTGGTAGTAAAATACAGCACTGTCTGGGTTAAGGGAGACCCTCGAGGCCCTGGTGTCACTGCACCTGCTGCACCCTCACAGCCACTGGTAGTGAAATACAGCACTGTCTGGGTTAAAGGAGACCCTCGAGGCCCCGGTGTCACTGCACCTGCTGCACCCCTGGACACCCACAGCCACTCGCTTTTTCACTTTTTTTTTTTTTAAGTTTTACACTTTGCTTTGATGCGGACGCTTTCTTACACTGTGGCATGGAGTCATCCTGCTCAGCTCTCGGCCTCGCCACTGCAGGCATATGTTTTCAATTATCTCCGCCGTGATGGCGAGATAATTGAAGATATATGGCCTTCTCCTCTTAAGACAATGCCTTTCAAGTCTGCCCATAGCTGCCAAGGTTTCAGATTGCTATGTGTGACATTTTCATAATTTCAGTGCAATTATGAGTGACATTTAAACAACTATGAGTGACACTTTAGCAAAATCAAGCAATGAATACGAAGGAAACATACAATTATCAGAAATGACACCCATTTGAGCAACTAGAAACTCCTAAAACAATCTTAAAACATATCTGCAAAGCACCAGAAATTGAAGGGACTGAGGCACACACAAGTTACAGTCAGCCAGGTTCATCTCAGGCCTGTTAATACTGGATGAACGCTCAATCAACAGTGGAGTCACTAAGACAGGTGGTAATTCAATTCAGTTGTATGACTGTGGCCATTGCAGAAGAGCACTCGACTTGTTGTCAGCTGTACGTATATTATTATATCCAGGGCCGGCTTATTTCTTTGCTGGACCCCCAGTGACCACCTTCACTGTGGATTCCCTCACTACCACCCCCTTAACAGTCCCCTCCATTCTCCATAACCACTCTCGCTCAGATGCATTTTAGTAGGTTTATAGCACCACTCACACGAGGGTAGGGTGTCAGAGCACTTTACTTCACACACACATTGCACACATACTCATTCAAAATGTGTAAATCAGTGTAAAGTAATATTACTTAAGACAGAGAACTACGAGGTGTAGGAGTGACAGGTCATCCATACTGAGAGACAGTATAGTTTATGAGTACTTGGTCTGGAGAAGCAAAAAACTCCGAATTCAAAATGTTACACCATGGTGGGGGTTCTCTTCAATAATAACTGTTTATTTTGTATCGAAATGACCCCTTTTTAGAACATAATAATGAAAGACTGGGGGGGGGTCATAGAGACCTAATCAGAGTTATCGTGATATTTTTATTGTTGCATGAACATTTCAGGAGGAAAGGAAGGCGACAGCAGGTGCTTCTTAAACTTAAATACTTACAAACTTGGTGAACACTACTTGTTATCATGTAGATATTTGCTCCGAATGGATTGTAATCATGTTCAATTGACAAAGAGCTATCATCCCCAGTTACCGTCTAGAGCTTGAGCCATGTAAACGCTCGGAGTAAAAGTCTAATGCATAAATGGATATTTAGATATGGCTCTGAAGGCGAGCCGAGGGAATCTTCCAGAGTCCAACAGACCGGAAAAGAGGTACAGAGTGCCCTGAGGTCAGGAAAAGGCCGAGACTAGACACTTCAAAGTTTTATCGGAAGCAGGAGCTGAAAGCTTGAAGCTGGTACTGTCAGAATATGTGCGTTTCTACAAAGTGTTCGCTCCGACGGTACCAGGCGTGTTTAGTAGCAAAGATTACCCCCACTATCCAGGACAGTTGATAAATATTATTTCTTATCACAAAATAGACACTGCAGTGCTGGCACTTTAAATTAACGTTACTTCAAGGAATTATGTTATGCGTCCGGGACTTGCCTTCCGCGCACACTTACGTGCAGTGATTGCCGAGAGTCTAGAGCAGCTGCATTCAATGTCGGCCGCCCGGGCCTCCGCTTCTCTGATGCCTAGGCTCAGGAACTGCAGTCACAGGGGTCCTGGGCCGGTTTGCTTGGGCGGCGCCAAGACCACGGTGCCCCCAGTGGTGTGATCTCCTTGGGGGTCGGACTCATGCTTAATTATAAAACCACAGGAGTCCTCATTTTACAGCGAGCGGGCTCAGTGCAGAATGAACTGCCGCCCGGTATCACCACCCATGATTGGCTGCAGTAGCTGTGACATCAGGAAGTGCGCAATGCGCGCGGCTGTGCTGCGATTATTTCAACAATCCAGCCTCTTAAGTGTGTCGAGCTGAAGCGCTTCACCGGCTGCTATTAGTAATTAAACAGGCCAGGGCTCGACCGCAGTGCTTGACAGCTGAGGACCACAAGCCCTAATATGCGTGACTTCGCATTTCAGTGCAGTGATGCGGACCACCCCACTGAAATGCGTTAGAATCACGCCTGAAGCGTGATACTTGGCAGGGCTGTCTGCCCTACACGGAAAGAAAACACAGGAAAAGCATGAACGCCGCCATTCCCAGCAGACTGGTGAACGCGCCCACAACATCTGCATTACATTATCGCGGCACCCTGACAGCTCATAATTGAAATTAATGGACTCCTGTGCGCGTAACCACAGAGAAAATGCCAAGATGACGCACGCTAAATTACAGATAGCCTATCATGTCAAGGCTACTAAAAACACAGCACAGCGAAGACGAATGAACATGCACATGCCATAAAAAAAGCGCGTACACTAAGGAATGTTGCTGTCCGGACCCCTAAAGACACTTTTTTTTTTTTTCTTTTACTATAGAGCTCGGAGCTCCGCCCCACTTTGTGGTGACGTAGGCCCGAGCCCTAAAAAGGAAGGAAGAGATAACACTAAATTTATGTTACAAAGGGAAAACACCAGGATTTACAGGCTTAACTCGATGAAGCCGTTCGGATTGAACGACAGGATGGAATATGCTTGATATTTGTAACTGTAATCCATAACTTGTTTAACCCTGTTTGGGCATAGATGCATCTGTAAATAAATGCGTGTGGGAATTTCAACCAGTTAGGTTTCACACACTCCAAGACGTTCACCATATTGACACTTTTCTTTACTCTCACACTCGACATTGTCTAACTTTATTAGTAGACTTTCTCACACTGTAGGGCTAGCAACTGAATTTAGTCCGTTGTTTAGCTTCACATCCCGAGTCCGGTTTTAGTCCGTCATTCACTTTTATTAAGGGGCGCGCCCCGTAACACAGCCTGACCCAGTCGTGGTAATGGCGATTCACGGAACCCACATCTAAAAGACCATCAGAGAATTCTCGAGTAAGTCCGCAAGACGCCGCATAGTATTTTCGATATTTTTTCAGGTTTTAAATGTGTTACGTTATAGCCGCACTGCACATGGACGCAGTCCCTTACACACTTTATATTTGTTACAGATCACGCACTAGATATACGAGACGACCGACAAAACGTAAGCGTTTTTCACTGATTCTCGACCCATCGGGTTAAGGTTTTTCACACAACGGGTGTTTGTTTACACATAGACAAGGCACGATTCACTAGAGAGAATAGCACGACAAGGTTCACGGATAAATGTATATATTGAGTGATGTTTTGATACCATATACCTATGCTATATCCTTGTGTCCACAGAGCTCCCAGAAGAAGGGCAAATATGCCCGAAATGCATTGGAGCAACATATAAAATGAGAAGAAACACTAATTTGTTACTATCAAGTGGGGAAATATGACACAAAAATGAAAATGATAATCTTCAGATAAATTCCAAATGAAGAAATAAATGAATTATGATACAAAATTGAGTGGAGTCCAATCATTGGAACGAAAAGGTGTGCCCTACATGAGGAGGCTGCCAAACTGCTGGTAGCACTATATATGTTTAACACATCCCTGTGTGCCATGACCACAAATCCAATACCCTCTAGCTGGGTGCCCTATGCCAGTGGTGTGGGCAGAGGTGCATGAGCCCCATGCCCCTACAGTACCCAGGGCCATTCCTGGGCACTGTAAGTGCAGTGATGACATTAAGAGTATATGGTGCTGGAAGGTTGTCATTACGAACTCCACAGCACCATAATGGCTACACTGAAGACTGACAAGTTTGATATCAAACTTCTCAGCACATTAAACCCACACTGATGCCAGTGTGGGATTTAATGTAAAATGCACTACAGAGGGCATCTTAGAGATGCCCCCTGAAACCTAACCTACAATCCACGTCTTGTCTGAGAGGCTGCCTAGGATGCCACACAGCAGACATGCTGCTGGATCCCTGGGTGAAGAGCCCCCGCTCTCCTGGGCCTGCAACAATGCACATCCTGGGTGAGGTGCTAGGTCTCCTCCCCCAGGATGGGCAGGGTAAAGCTTCAAAGGCATACCGCCTTTTGAGCTTCTCCAGACCACCTGCTGTACTCAACATCTGGCCCCCACTGGTTCTGACCCCCACTCTGGCAGGAAACCCTGCGTGAGGAAAGGGGGTGTTCCAGCCTTTGCCAACTCCACCCCTCAGGTGGGAGAGGCGAGGTGAAGCACAACTCCGGGCTCCGGCCATCTTGAGGATGGGGAGCTCTACTCAATCAGAGATAGGCTTCTGCCCCCCTCCCACAGGGGAGGAGCAGGATAGGGGTTGTACTCACCCCAGGACAGGGACCTATTGGTCCCTTCCCTTCCCCTACCTGTAACGCCCCTAAATTTAATATTTAGGGGGACCCTGAACCTTCCTTCGTCAGATCCCGATTTCGAAACAAGAAAGAAGACGAAGAAGAAGAAGACCTGCTGTGCAGCTGCTAACAAGAGGACAACACCAACTGACTTTGCCCCAGCCCTACCGGCCTGTTGATCCTTGAACCAGCTCCTGCTAAATCCCGGTGTCTCCTGCGGACAGCAACCTCGAGAACCCCGGAGGACCTGCCTGCCTTGACCCTCTTAGATACTGGGACTCCCATGAGCAGTGGTTCTGCTCAAACATCAATACCCCTGGTGCCAGCCAAGAACCGCAAATCCAGCCCACTCTGCACCCGCCGAGCCTGGCCTGTGCCTGAGTGTACAAAGACCCTGAGGACATTCCCCCAGCGATTCTGACCTGGAATCCAGTGCTCAAGGACCCTCCTTGACGACCAAGACGACACCTGCAGCCTCAGAACCAGGGACCCCTCCAACCGCGACCAGCAGAGGGTAAGATTTCCCAACATCAAAAGACACCCCTGCACCAGGCGCCCCCCAGCCTGCTGTGCCTACCTATCCTCCAAGATACCAACTTACCCCTCGAAGTGTTGGTCGCTCCTGAAGAATCTCCGTCCCGAGCCTGAAGCCTTTGTTTCCTTTTCAGGATCTCCATTGAATAACATTGAGCGCCCGACGGCTCAAAAGCACCCTGCACTCAGCCGCCCGAGTGCCCCTGGCAGTACAACCTTTGTCCTATCCTACTTCCCCATTTGTCCTGAGCGAGTGACCAGGAGCCCAGCTCCCACAGCAGCATGGCCTGCTAGCCAGCAGCCACCAACCGAAGGCCCCCTGCCTCTCATTGGATAACATTGGGCCTAACTACCTCTGCACCCGGCTGCCCCTGTGCCGCTGAGGGTGTACCAACTGTACCTACCTGACCCTGGGAGACCCATGAGTCTATGCCCAGAACCTTAACTCTACCAGTCGAGTACTTACCTAAAAGCTGATAACTCACTTTTCTTCCATAGGCTAACATTGACTGGTTTCACTTGGAAATTCTTCAGTGTGGCGTTTTGGAACTTTAAAATATTCATCTAAAATCAGCCGAACAACGAATTCCGATATACTCACCTGCTATCAGGAGCGACCTCAGTGCTGCATCTTTGAGCCCAGTACTGAGCCTGAAAAGTAATTTTAACCGTACTTACCAGTAACTTGAATTTCCTTCCATAGGATATCATTGCCTGCTTTTTGCTAAAAAAGTTTCTAAGTGTCATATGCTAATATTTATATGAAGCAATATGAAGAGGACAATATTTATACGGACTCAGAATGGATGAACAACATTGAAATCATGGTACTATACATAGACGATGTATTCATAGTTTGGAACAACACTAGAGACAAGCTACAAACAGCTCTAGAAAAACTGAATGAGAGAAATGACCGCATCCAATTTACATGGGACATTCAAGATAAACAAATAACCTTTTTGGATGTACAGATCACATTGACACCTACTGGCATTGAAACGGATTTATTCCGTAAACACACCGACAGAAACAACACCCTTCACTTCTCAAGTTTTCATCAACCTTCATTAAAAAGATTTTTACCATACTCACAGATGGTGCGAGCTAAACGAATAGTATCTAATGATAAGCAAGCAATAATGCGTGTTAAAGAGATGGGTAACAGATTTGCCAGGAGAGGATATCCGAGAACTCTGATAGAACAAACCCAAGATCAGATGATGAAGATCCCCAGGGAGAATTTATTAAAGAGAACAGAAAGACGTGAGAACACCAGGATGGTGTTAGTATCGAAATACTTCACGTTGAGCTCTAATTTCATAAAGATCATACTTAGACATTGGCCTATCCTCACTATGGAACCAGATTTTAACTTAATCTTTAAGGATCCACCCATCTTCGCATATACAAGGAATAAAAACATTAGAGAAATTTTGACGACAAAAACAGAGGAAATACAGGAATACAAGGGCACTCGCCCATGTGCTAATTGCAATAACTGTAATAATGTGATGAAGGGAAATGTGATTACCCACCCGATGAAAGGATTTAACATTAAGCTGAAAGTTAACGTCACATGTGATACCATGAACGTTATTTACATGATCAAATGCCCATGTGGCCAGGTATACGTCGGCAAAACCGAGAGGAAAATTAAGACTCGGATCAATGAACATAAGTCTAACATAAGAACAAAAAATTAAAAATCATCTATTGCAGTACATTTCAATGATCATCAACATCACATTTCTCAACTGAAGTTCGTTATATTGGAGACTATAACTAACAAGCATTAGAAATGCAATCGGGCTCGGATTTATTTGAGTTTGAGCTAATGGCATTGTAAATGCCAATGTATTGTTGCTATGTGTTATGGAGTGTGTTCGTGTGGTGTGTACTGCCAGTGATCTCCTTGTGAGTGTGAGAATATTGCACCGTTACTGCCTGTGATGTCCTTCTTGTGAGTGTGAGAAGCTTGCACCTCTGCTGCCTGTGATGTCGTTCTTGTGAGTGTGAGAAGCTTGCACCGCTGCTGCTTGTGATGTCCTTCTTGTGAGTGGGAGAAGCTTGCACCTCAGCTGCCTGTGGTGTCCTTGTGAGTGTAAGAAGCTTGCACAGCTGCTGCCTGTGATGTCCTTCGTGTGAGTGTGAGAAGCTTGCACCGCTGCTGCCTGGGAGTATGAGAAGATTGCATTGTGCATCTCTGTGCTGTGCCTGTTCTTTGTAAGGGACTCTTGCTCTGTTGCTGCTGCTGCCTTGGCACAGTACCTGCTGTGAGTGTGTAAGGGCAGCTTGCACCACTGCTGCTTGTGATGTCGTTCTTGCGAGTGTGAGAAGCTTGCACCTCTGCTGCCTGTCGTCTCCTTGTGAGTGTAAGAAGCTTGCACTGCTGCTGGCTGTGATGTCGTTCTTGTGAGTGTGAGAAGCTTGCACTGCTCCTGCTTGTGATGTCCTTCTTGTGAGTGGGAGAAGCTTGCACCTCAGCTGCCTGTGGTCTCCTTGTGAGTGTAAGAAGCTTGCACAGCTGCTGCCTGTGATTTCCTTCTTGTGAGTGTGAGAAGCTTGCACCGCTGCTGCCTGTGGTCTCCTTGTGAGTGTAAGAAGCTTGCACTGCTGCTGCCTGTTATGTCGTTCTTGTGAGTGTGAGAAGCTTGCACCGCTGCTGTTTGTGATGTCCTTCTTGTGAGTGTGAGAAGCTTGCACCGCTGCTGTTTGTGATGTCCTTCTTGGGAGTGGGAGAAGCTTGCAACTCAGCTGCCTGTGGTCTCCTTGTGAGTGTAAGAAGCTTGCACAGCTGCTGCCTGTGATGTCCTACTCACTACTCTACTCTACTCACTACTCACTACTCTGCACTCACTACTCACTACTCTACTCACTACTCTACTCACTACTCTACTCACTACTCACTACTCTACTCACTACTCACTATTACACTCACTACTCACTACTCTACTCACTACTCTACTCACTACTCACTACTCTACTCACTACTCACTACTCTACTCACTACTCTACTCACTACTCTGCACTCACTACTCACCACTCTACTCACTACACTACTCACTACTCACTACTCTGCACTCACTACTCTACTCACTACTCTACTCACTACTCTACACTCACTACTCACTACTCTACTCACTACTCACTACTCTGCACTCACTACTCTGTCTGGGTTAAGGGAGACCCTTGAGGCCCTGGTGTCACTGCACCTGCTGCACCCTCACAGCCACTGGTAGTAAAATACAGGACTGTCTGGGTTAAGGGAGACCCTCGAGGCCCCGGTGTCACTGCACCTGCTGCACCCCTGGACACCCACAGCCACTGGTAGTAAAATACAGCACTGTCGGGGTTAAGGGAGACCCTCGAGGCCCCGGTGTCACTGCACCTGCTGCACCCTCACAGCCACTGGTAGTGAAATACAGCACTGTCTGGATTAAGTGAGACCCTCGAGGCCCCGGTGTCACTGCACCTGCTGCACCCCTGGACTTCCACCGCCACTCGTAGTAAAATACAGCACTGTCTGGGTTAAGGGAGACCCTCGAGGCCCCGGTGTCACTGCACCTGCTGCACCCCTGGACACCCACAGCCACTGGTAGTAAAATACAGCACTGTCAGGGTTAAGTGAGGCCCTCGAGGCCCCGGTGTCACTGCACCTGCTGCACCCCTGGACACCCACAGCCACTGGTAGTAAAATACACCACTGTCAGGGTTAAGGGAGACCCTCGAGGCCCCGGTGTCACTGCACCTGCTGCACCCTCACAGCCACTGGTAGCAAAATACAGCACTGTCAGGGTAAAGTGAGGCCTGCTGCACCCCTGGACTTCCACCGCCCCTCGTAGTAAAATACAGCACTGTCTGGGTTAAGGGAGACCCTCGAGGCCCCGGTGTCACTGCACCTGCTGCACCCCTGGACACCCACAGCCACTGGTAGTAAAATACAGCACTGTCAGGGTTAAGTGAGGCCCTCGAGGCCCCGGTGTCACTGCACCTGCTGCACCCCTGGACACCCACAGCCACTGGTAGTAAAATACAGCACTGTCAGGGTTAAGGGAGACCCTCGAGGCCCCAGTGTCACTGCACCTGCTGCACCCTCACAGCCACTGGTAGTAAAATACAGCACTGTCTGGGTTAAGGGAGACCCTCGAGGCCCTGGTGTCACTGCACCTGCTGCACCCTCACAGCCACTGGTAGCAAAATACAGCACTGTCAGGGTAAAGTGAGGCCATCGAGGCCCCGGTGTCACTGCACCTGCTGCACCCCTGGACACCCACAGCCACTGCTAGTAAAATACAGCACTGTCAGGGTTAAGGGAGACCCTCGAGGCCCCGGTGTCACTGCACCTGCTGCACCCTCACAGCCACTGGTAGTAAAATACAGCACTGTCTGGGTTAAGGGAGACCCTCGAGGCCCTGGTGTCACTGCACCTGCTGCACCCCTGGACTTCCACCGCCACTCGTAGTAAAATACAGCACTGTCTGGGTTAAGGGAGACCCTCAAGGCCCCGGTGTCACTGCACCTGCTGCACCCCTGGACACCCACAGCCACTGGTAGTAAAATACAGCACTGTCAGGGTTAAGTGAGGCCCTCGAGGCCCCGGTGTCACTGCACCTGCTGCACCCCTGGACACCCACAGCCACTGGTAGCAAAATACAGCACTGTCAGGGTAAAGTGAGGCCATCAAGGCCCCGGTGTCACTGCACCTGCTGCACCCCTGGACACCCACAGCCACTGCTAGTAAAATACAGCACTGTCAGGGTAAAGTGAGGCCATCGAGGCCTCGGTGTCACTGCACATGCTGCACCCCTGGACACCCACAGCCACTGCTAGTAAAATACAGCACTGTCAGGGTTAAGGGAGACCCTCGAGGCCCCGGTGTCACTGCACCTGCCGCACCCTCACAGCCACTGGTAGTAAAATACAGCACTGTCTGGGTTAAGGGAGACCCTCGAGGCCCTGGTGTCACTGCACCTGCTGCACCCTCACAGCCACTGGTAGTAAAATACAGCACTGTCTGGGTTAAAGGAGACCCTCGAGGCCCCGGTGTCACTGCACCTGCTGCACCCCTGGACACCCACAGCCACTGCTAGTAAAATACAGCACTGTCAGGGTTAATGGAGACCCTTGAGGCCCCGGTGTCACTGCACCTGCTGCACCCTCACAGCCACTGGTAGTAAAATACAGCACTGTCTGGGTTAAGGGAGACCCTCGAGGCCCTGGTGTCACTGCACCTGCTGCACCCTCACAGCCACTGGTAGTGAAATACAGCACTGTCTGGGTTAAAGGAGACCCTCGAGGCCCCGGTGTCACTGCACCTGCTGCACCCCTGGACACCCACAGCCACTCGCTTTTTCACTTTTTTTTTTTTTAAGTTTTACACTTTGCTTTGATGCGGACGCTTTCTTACACTGTGGCATGGAGTCATCCTGCTCAGCTCTCGGCCTCGCCACTGCAGGCATATGTTTTCAATTATCTCCGCCGTGATGGCGAGATAATTGAAGATATATGGCCTTCTCCTCTTAAGACAATGCCTTTCAAGTCTGCCCATAGCTGCCAAGGTTTCAGATTGCTATGTGTGACTAGGCTAGATGTGTGCCACTCGCTAATTGACTGCCTGGTGTTTGTTCCCCTGTCCGAGGATTCAGCGCGACTGGAGTCGCTGACCATCTTGCCCTGCACAGCGGAACCGGCTGGGAGTTAGCCAAGACCTCGTGGCCGCAGAGGAGGGAGAGGCGCCGGCCCCGGGACTGCGAGGACCAGCATTCACCAACCCCAGCTGGTCCTCTTCCCGTGTGTAGCCGCGCCCCCTCCCAGTGCCACGCCTCCAGCCGAGCCCCTTAACTTCTCGCGGCACCCGCTTCGCGGGTGCCACTCGCTAATTGACTGCCTGGTGTTTGTTCCCCTGTCCGAGGATTCAGCGCGACTGGAGTCGCTGACCATCTTGCCCTGCACAGCGGAACCGGCTGGGAGTTAGCCAAGACCTCGTGGCCGCAGAGGAGGGAGAGGCGCCGGCCCCGGGACTGCGAGGACCAGCATTCACCAACCCCAGCTGGTCCTCTTCCCGTGTGTAGCCGCGCCCCCTCCCAGTGCCACGCCTCCAGCCGAGCCCCTTAACTTCTCGCGGCACCCGCTTCGCGGGTGCCACTCGCTAATTGACTGCCTGGTGTTTGTTCCCCTGTCCGAGGATTCAGCGCGACTGGAGTCGCTGACCATCTTGCCCTGCACAGCGGAACCGGCTGGGAGTTAGCCAAGACCTCGTGGCCGCAGAGGAGGGAGAGGCGCCGGCCCCGGGACTGCGAGGACCAGCATTCACCAACCCCAGCTGGTCCTCTTCCCGTGTGTAGCCGCGCCCCCTCCCAGTGCCACGCCTCCAGCCGAGCCCCTTAACTTCTCGCGGCACCCGCTTCGCGGGTGCCACTCGCTAATTGACTGCCTGGTGTTTGTTCCCCTGTCCGAGGATTCAGCGCGACTGGAGTCGCTGACCATCTTGCCCTGCACAGCGGAACCGGCTGGGAGTTAGCCAAGACCTCGTGGCCGCAGAGGAGGGAGAGGCGCCGGCCCCGGGACTGCGAGGACCAGCATTCACCAACCCCAGCTGGTCCTCTTCCCGTGTGTAGCCGCGCCCCCTCCCAGTGCCACGCCTCCAGCCGAGCCCCTTAACTTCTCGCGGCACCCGCTTCGCGGGTGCCACTCGCTAATTGACTGCCTGGTGTTTGTTCCCCTGTCCGAGGATTCAGCGCGACTGGAGTCGCTGACCATCTTGCCCTGCACAGCGGAACCGGCTGGGAGTTAGCCAAGACCTCGTGGCCGCAGAGGAGGGAGAGGCGCCGGCCCCGGGACTGCGAGGACCAGCATTCACCAACCCCAGCTGGTCCTCTTCCCGTGTGTAGCCGCGCCCCCTCCCAGTGCCACGCCTCCAGCCGAGCCCCTTAACTTCTCGCGGCACCCGCTTCGCGGGTGCCACTCGCTAATTGACTGCCTGGTGTTTGTTCCCCTGTCCGAGGATTCAGCGCGACTGGAGTCGCTGACCATCTTGCCCTGCACAGCGGAACCGGCTGGGAGTTAGCCAAGACCTCGTGGCCGCAGAGGAGGGAGAGGCGCCGGCCCCGGGACTGCGAGGACCAGCATTCACCAACCCCAGCTGGTCCTCTTCCCGTGTGTAGCCGCGCCCCCTCCCAGTGCCACGCCTCCAGCCGAGCCCCTTAACTTCTCGCGGCACCCGCTTCGCGGGTGCCACTCGCTAATTGACTGCCTGGTGTTTGTTCCCCTGTCCGAGGATTCAGCGCGACTGGAGTCGCTGACCATCTTGCCCTGCACAGCGGAACCGGCTGGGAGTTAGCCAAGACCTCGTGGCCGCAGAGGAGGGAGAGGCGCCGGCCCCGGGACTGCGAGGACCAGCATTCACCAACCCCAGCTGGTCCTCTTCCCGTGTGTAGCCGCGCCCCCTCCCAGTGCCACGCCTCCAGCCGAGCCCCTTAACTTCTCGCGGCACCCGCTTCGCGGGTGCCACTCGCTAATTGACTGCCTGGTGTTTGTTCCCCTGTCCGAGGATTCAGCGCGACTGGAGTCGCTGACCATCTTGCCCTGCACAGCGGAACCGGCTGGGAGTTAGCCAAGACCTCGTGGCCGCAGAGGAGGGAGAGGCGCCGGCCCCGGGACTGCGAGGACCAGCATTCACCAACCCCAGCTGGTCCTCTTCCCGTGTGTAGCCGCGCCCCCTCCCAGTGTCACGCCTCCAATCACAGCCGCACCTCATAAGCCGACCCAGGACACGCGCCTCGCGGGACGCGCGCGGGTCGGAGCCCGGGGCGAAGACCGGGCAAAGAGCGGGCCGTTTGAGGCCGTTCGAGAACGTGAGAGTCCGGTCCGGGCTACCCCCCTAACTTCAATTCCTCGGTCGGCTCAATACAGGTACTACCTATTTTCTGTTGACTTTCTTGTTATTGATAGCTAACACAAAAGAGCTGCCAACACTTACCTATTGGATAATGACCACAAAAATGAATACAAGATCTACCAAGCTAAAAAAACCCAACAAGAAAGATATAGGAGAAACATTATTGGGCCCTATGGATGACTTCTTAGCCAAAGCGAACACTTTCATCGATCAAAGCATAAGCTTAATCGAGAGGAGGGTCTCAACGGAACTTGAAATCGCACGTCGATCCTCACTGGGATTATTGGCAACTGCAAAAACCCCAGAGATTCAGCCAGCACCTAGTCAAATTGTGGCAAATGCAAATAGACTTAGCCTTCCAAATAATGTTGATCTTTCAGCAACACAAATTTCAGTGATTTTTTCAGAAAGTGATCTGGAAAAAACTCCTGACATCTTTCCAGACCCCACGCCGGAAGAAACAGAACAAATGAAAGGGAGGCGGGAGGGAGCTATAAGGAAAAGGAACGTAAGAAAATCCCCTGAGCACATCGTAAATACTAAAGTAGTTATTCACCCAACTTTGGTCGATGATACAAACTTTCCAACACTATCACAGCACTCTGCTCCCCCAACAATTAATCCTGTTATAGTACATCATTTACCACACGATCTACAAGATTCTTTAATCTCAGAATCCGGAACCCCACAGAAACCAGGTAGGGAGCGGGAACTAGCGAGACTAATGAAGGAGATAGCTTCTCTCCTAAATTCTTACATTCGCCCGCTAGAATCCAGACTCATTAACATTGAGAGTCAAGTAACGAAAATCCTAGGCTCCCTAAAATTTATTCCCCCACAATCTCACCCAAAACCACTCCAATGTGCCCCGATTACTCTTCCCGTAACAAAAAAATCAGTCACCCTACCTGCCGCACAGCCTAAAACGCAATCTACAACAACCTCTTCAAAAGTAGTTACCCTCCCGGATGTACAAAAACCAACTCCCAAGTCACTGATTAGTTCTCTGCAAACTAATTCCCAATTAACCCCAACAGTAACTACCCCAACCACAATCCCACCTGTCCCTAGTACCCCTGCTGTAACAAACACAAACCCCCCAAATAGTGCCCCAGGAAGACCGATAGACCAAAGACCTACCTTAAATATGCCACCTGAGGCATCTCCATACGTGGTGGTCATGACAGGGGTACCAGAACTTACAGGTGAGGGAATAGAGCCCAACTGGTCTCTACAGAATAAGGTTCAGCATTGGCTGAATACAAATCGCCCTGCGCCGCCCCACTGGAACAGCAAAATAGCCTCAGTTTGTCGGACCCCGTGGGTAGGCTATAGGAAAAAAACGCTTCGAGGCGATTGCGTTGTAATCACGTTCGAGGATCCCAGCATGGTGGAATACCTCTGCTCCCGGGAATTTAACATCACCCCGGGAGGGGTTGCAACTAGATCACTGTCCTATTTCTACCCAAAAAGGTACAACAATCATAACCATACCCGCCACACTGATAACTTTTGGCGTAACCCGATCCCGCAACCGTGGGAGCTAGAGGCTGCAGGACCAAGGATATCATCGCATCACGGATATAACGATGATTCTTGGTGGTTAGCAAACCGAAATCCCCACCAGAGTGAACCCCCTTGGCAGGTTGTGGGCCCACATAACCGATCCAGAACCTGGGAGCAGTGGGAGAGGCCACACTTTCAACCATTCGGGCCTACCCATAGAGTTAACGTCAATAGACAAAATTGGCGAGGTATCCCGACCACAAACAGGTTTAGTGGATTAGAAATGGTCGATTGACAAAAAATGGAAAGTCCGGAGGCCCCCCGAATAACCCCGGATTTGTGTATTTCCCCTCCCGCCCCCCCACAAACGGAAAAAATCGCCCCAGTTAATACATTCACTCAGATCTCGATAGTTTTCTGGAATGTGGCGGGGCTTAGAAAGAAAATTGAGGATGGGTCTGTTGCCGGCTTCCTGAAGTACACACAAATTATATGCCTCCAGGAGACTTGGGCAAGGACCCCCCTCCATCTTGTAGGGTATAGGACATTTACATCCCCTGCCCTCCCCAGTACTTCAGGTAGACCCAAAGGGGGATTGGTAATCTACCTGGCAAATACAATTCCTGACTTAAAGATCTATAAGGCTGAGCTATTACCGAATTTTCAGATCATCACGATCATAATTGGCAAAAACTCCCCCATTACGCTAATTAATATTTATAACAATCTAGAGGAAGATGCATTTTTAGCTGTTCTCTCACGTATTAAAGAAAAAGTAGTCGAACACCGCTATCCCAAACAGAACAAAGTAAATTCCCATTTAATCTGGGGAGGAGATTATAACCTGCATCCTTGCGAAAACAACGCCAACTGTGGATTGGTAGACGAACATAATAATCCTTTGGTTCACTTCACACACTCAGTAGTGGGGCTCGCCATGAATAGAACACTCTCTGACCTGGACCTGCAAATCATAAACCCCACAGAAGCGCTTAATAACAGGCTGGAACCCACCTATAGAGGAAGGGGCCATGAAACCACTGTGGACTATGTAATTGTATCAGAAGGATTGAAAGATCAAATCAACAGCATGTTAATCCTGGAAAACAATCTCAGCGACCATTCCGCACTAAGTTTAAAAATCCAAATAATTCGACAAAGGTCACCGATGGCAACTATAGCAAACATGCTAAACCAAAACAGGCTTCAACTGAGTAAAACAAACGGATTTACGATAAAATGGGAAAAAGTGGACCCTAACATTCTTACAAAGCGGCTAGTAACAACTACTTACAGTAATATCTTGATCTGTCTTGATCCAACTACAGAGCCTAAGCAAATCTTGGAAAACTTCAACCAAATAATGGAACAAGTTAATAAACTGTTAACTAACACACCTATACAAAATAAGAATACCTCTACAGGCTGGTTCAATCGAGATTGCACCAAAGCACAGACCAATTTGAGGAAAGCACTCAGAAATCCAACCAGAGATAAAATCACTATCCAAGCTCTTCGACGTGAGTACAACTCAGCTAGAAGCCTAAGGAAAAAAGATCTAAAACAATCCTTATGGAAAGCTCTGCATTCGAGTGCACTCCAGAAAGACAGTCAGGCTTTCTGGAAAATAGTCAAAACTCCTCTGCTAGCAGACTCCAACGCGCCAAAAATTGATGTAGCTATTGATGAGGATACATGGGTGAACCATTTCTCTAAAATCTTCAAACAACATTCTAACACCGAAGATCTTGAGCCCACTTTTAACCCAGTTATCTATCCCATTCAATTGGAGGTAGACCTGCAGGACTTCGAAATGGCGCTATCCTCAAGCAAATCCGGAAAAGCACCCGGCCCCGACGGGGTTCCAGTTGATTTATTTAAGTATCTTCCCGAACTCTGGATACCGATAATTACAAGAGTTTGTATAGCAACATCGAAACTCGGCCTGCTAGATTCGTGGACCTCCTCCATCATGGTCCCAATCTATAAGAAGGGAGATCGACAAGACCCGAAGTGCTATCGCCCAATCTCCCTTCTTGACTCCTTGGGCAAACTAGTCGGCAGAGTCCTTCTCGGAAAGCTACAACAGTGGGTAGAAGACAAAAACATCCTTTCTCACCTACAGTTTGGCTTTAGGGAGGGCTTTGGAACCATCGAGCAGGCCCTAAACCTAAGCCTGCTAACATCTAAGTACACCCATGCTAAATTTGGCGCGATTTACATGGTATATGTGGACTTGTCTTCCGCCTTCGATTGCGTCTCACACGCAAAGCTCTGGTCACTGCTGAGCACCATGGGGGTTGATCCCCCTCTTTTGGATTTTTTAAGGGAGCTCTACAGCAAAGCTACTGCGAGAGTAAGGTACGGGACAAGAGGAGAATTGACGGCACAATTCAGCGTAGAGCGAGGAGTGAGGCAAGGTTGTGTCCTTGCCCCCTTCCTCTTCTCACTTTATACCAACGGATTAGAAGAGGCTATGATGAGAGGGGGGAAGGACCTTCCAAGAGCAAAAGATCGCTTGATCCCAGCGCTACTCTACGCTGACGATGCAGTCATCTTAGCACGAACACCCATCGAACTGCAGAAATCTCTGTCCAAATATGCAGATTTCATGGGTGCCTTGGATTTGCACATTAACATCAAAAAAACTTTTGTCATGGTAGTTGGTGGACCAAAAAAAGCATCCAAGCCCATCTATCTGAACAAACAAAAAATCGGAAAAACTTCACAATACCCCTACTTAGGTGTAATGATAGATGATGCCCTGAATTGGAAAGCCGCAGTTGAGGCCAGGAGACACCTATTCAAACGTGCAATTATGGCACTGATTAAATTCTCTAATAAGCTTGGAAAAAGACCGCCAGCAGAACTATTACAGATATATGCTGCCAAATGTCAATCCATAGCATTATATGGCGCAGGGATCTGGGGTCACACTTCCATTGGCTCCATACAAAAAGAAGAAAATATTTTCTTAAGATTCCTTTTATCAACACCTCGGGGCACTTCCATCTATGCCTCACATATGGAACTCGGAATCCCATATATCGAAGATCTAATCAAAATCCAACCATTAATGTTGTGGAGGCGAGTATGGTTGTCGGAAAAAAATAGTTTGACCAAAAGCATCCTACAGGACACCATGGGTTTGGACCATGCCAATAAAATAGTTTGGCTGTCCTATGTAAGACATTTTTTTACCGACTTAGGGTTACCACAATACTACCTTGAACCAGAAAACCTAAAAAACATCTCCAAAAAAGATCTGAAGCAAACTGCGTTGAGCCATTTGGAATCCCTGAGACTGTCTGCATCAATTGCAAAAAAATCTGTGATGCATGCAATTATGACACAGCAGGCCCCAAAAATGCAGCTATATCTGACTCTGGAGATTACAACATACGAAAAGATGCTCCTCACTAGGTTCAGAATGAACCTTTTTTTCAGGCTAGTGACATTTCCGGAAAAAAACAACTGGAATGTACAGATGGACCTGTGCCCATGTGATGGTCTTTCCTCACAGTCCACCATTCACACAATATTGTTCTGTAAGTTTTTCCATCCCCATCGAAAAATATGGCTTATCCCCCTATTAAAAAAATGGGGTTATAGACAATGCCGCCCAGCAATGTTGGCACTACAACATTTGGACTCTGAATCCACTGTGTATCACGTATTAAACTTTCTTAAATGTATTATAAGACACAGAAATAACCTTTAAAAACGTAGTGCCTATTTAAATTTGACGTAAATCACTGATATTTTTTATCTCACACTTTTTTTAAGAAACTGTATAAATGTATTGTGTTTTATCTTCTTCATGATTGTTTGTATTGTTATGTCATCTTTTATGGTTTTTGCAATGCTAAAAAACCGAATAAAGATTATATTATTATTATTATTATGTGTGACATTTTCATAATTTCAGTGCAATTATGAGTGACATTTAAACAACTATGAGTGACACTTTAGCAAAATCAAGCAATGAATACGAAGGAAACATACAATTATCAGAAATGACACCCATTTGAGCAACTAGAAACTCCTAAAACAATCTTAAAACATATCTGCAAAGCACCAGAAATTGAAGGGACTGAGGCACACACAAGTTACAGTCAGCCAGGTTCATCTCAGGCCTGTTAATACTGGATGAACGCTCAATCAACAGTGGAGTCACTAAGACAGGTGGTAATTCAATTCAGTTGTATGACTGTGGCCATTGCAGAAGAGCACTCGACTTGTTGTCAGCTGTACGTATATTATTATATCCAGGGCCGGCTTATTTCTTTGCTGGACCCCCAGTGACCACCTTCACTGTGGATTCCCTCACTACCACCCCCTTAACAGTCCCCTCCATTCTCCATAACCACTCTCGCTCAGATGCATTTTAGTAGGTTTATAGCACCACTCACACGAGGGTAGGGTGTCAGAGCACTTTACTTCACACACACATTGCACACATACTCATTCAAAATGTGTAAATCAGTGTAAAGTAATATTACTTAAGACAGAGAACTACGAGGTGTAGGAGTGACAGGTCATCCATACTGAGAGACAGTATAGTTTATGAGTACTTGGTCTGGAGAAGCAAAAAACTCCGAATTCAAAATGTTACACCATGGTGGGGGTTCTCTTCAATAATAACGGTTTATTTTGTATCGAAATGACCCCTTTTTAGAACATAATAATGAAAGACTGGGGGGGGGTCATAGAGACCTAATCAGAGTTATCGTGATATTTTTATTGTTGCATGAACATTTCAGGAGGAAAGGAAGGCGACAGCAGGTGCTTCTTAAACTTAAATACTTACAAACTTGGTGAACACTACTTGTTATCATGTAGATATTTGCTCCGAATGGATTGTAATCATGTTCAATTGACAAAGAGCTATCATCCCCAGTTACCGTCTAGAGCTTGAGCCATGTAAACGCTCGGAGTAAAAGTCTAATGCATAAATGGATATTTAGATATGGCTCTGAAGGCGAGCCGAGGGAATCTTCCAGAGTCCAACAGACCGGAAAAGAGGTACAGAGTGCCCTGAGGTCAGGAAAAGGCCGAGACTAGACACTTCAAAGTTTTATCGGAAGCAGGAGCTGAAAGCTTGAAGCTGGTACTGTCAGAATATGTGCGTTTCTACAAAGTGTTCGCTCCGACGGTACCAGGCGTGTTTAGTAGCAAAGATTACCCCCACTATCCAGGACAGTTGATAAATATTATTTCTTATCACAAAATAGACACTGCAGTGCTGGCACTTTAAATTAACGTTACTTCAAGGAATTATGTTATGCGTCCGGGACTTGCCTTCCGCGCACACTTACGTGCAGTGATTGCCGAGAGTCTAGAGCAGCTGCATTCAATGTCGGCCGCCCGGGCCTCCGCTTCTCTGATGCCTAGGCTCAGGAACTGCAGTCACAGGGGTCCTGGGCCGGTTTGCTTGGGCGGCGCCAAGACCACGGTGCCCCCAGTGGTGTGATCTCCTTGGGGGTCGGACTCATGCTTAATTATAAAACCACAGGAGTCCTCATTTTACAGCGAGCGGGCTCAGTGCAGAATGAACTGCCGCCCGGTATCACCACCCATGATTGGCTGCAGTAGCTGTGACATCAGGAAGTGCGCAATGCGCGCGGCTGTGCTGCGATTATTTCAACAATCCAGCCTCTTAAGTGTGTCGAGCTGAAGCGCTTCACCGGCTGCTATTAGTAATTAAACAGGCCAGGGCTCGACCGCAGTGCTTGACAGCTGAGGACCACAAGCCCTAATATGCGTGACTTCGCATTTCAGTGCAGTGATGCGGACCACCCCACTGAAATGCGTTAGAATCACGCCTGAAGCGTGATACTTGGCAGGGCTGTCTGCCCTACACGGAAAGAAAACACAGGAAAAGCATGAACGCCGCCATTCCCAGCAGACTGGTGAACGCGCCCACAACATCTGCATTACATTATCGCGGCACCCTGACAGCTCATAATTGAAATTAATGGACTCCTGTGCGCGTAACCACAGAGAAAATGCCAAGATGACGCACGCTAAATTACAGATAGCCTATCATGTCAAGGCTACTAAAAACACAGCACAGCGAAGACGAATGAACATGCACATGCCATAAAAAAAGCGCGTACACTAAGGAATGTTGCTGTCCGGACCCCTAAAGACACTTTTTTTTTTTTTCTTTTACTATAGAGCTCGGAGCTCCGCCCCACTTTGTGGTGACGTAGGCCCGAGCCCTAAAAAGGAAGGAAGAGATAACACTAAATTTATGTTACAAAGGGAAAACACCAGGATTTACAGGCTTAACTCGATGAAGCCGTTCGGATTGAACGACAGGATGGAATATGCTTGATATTTGTAACTGTAATCCATAACTTGTTTAACCCTGTTTGGGCATAGATGCATCTGTAAATAAATGCGTGTGGGAATTTCAACCAGTTAGGTTTCACACACTCCAAGACGTTCACCATATTGACACTTTTCTTTACTCTCACACTCGACATTGTCTAACTTTATTAGTAGACTTTCTCACACTGTAGGGCTAGCAACTGAATTTAGTCCGTTGTTTAGCTTCACATCCCGAGTCCGGTTTTAGTCCGTCATTCACTTTTATTAAGGGGCGCGCCCCGTAACACAGCCTGACCCAGTCGTGGTAATGGCGATTCACGGAACCCACATCTAAAAGACCATCAGAGAATTCTCGAGTAAGTCCGCAAGACGCCGCATAGTATTTTCGATATTTTTTCAGGTTTTAAATGTGTTACGTTATAGCCGCACTGCACATGGACGCAGTCCCTTACACACTTTATATTTGTTACAGATCACGCACTAGATATACGAGACGACCGACAAAACGTAAGCGTTTTTCACTGATTCTCGACCCATCGGGTTAAGGTTTTTCACACAACGGGTGTTTGTTTACACATAGACAAGGCACGATTCACTAGAGAGAATAGCACGACAAGGTTCACGGATAAATGTATATATTGAGTGATGTTTTGATACCATATACCTATGCTATATCCTTGTGTCCACAGAGCTCCCAGAAGAAGGGCAAATATGCCCGAAATGCATTGGAGCAACATATAAAATGAGAAGAAACACTAATTTGTTACTATCAAGTGGGGAAATATGACACAAAAATGAAAATGATAATCTTCAGATAAATTCCAAATGAAGAAATAAATGAATTATGATACAAAATTGAGTGGAGTCCAATCATTGGAACGAAAAGGTGTGCCCTACATGAGGAGGCTGCCAAACTGCTGGTAGCACTATATATGTTTAACACATCCCTGTGTGCCATGACCACAAATCCAATACCCTCTAGCTGGGTGCCCTATGCCAGTGGTGTGGGCAGAGGTGCATGAGCCCCATGCCCCTACAGTACCCAGGGCCATTCCTGGGCACTGTAAGTGCAGTGATGACATTAAGAGTATATGGTGCTGGAAGGTTGTCATTACGAACTCCACAGCACCATAATGGCTACACTGAAGACTGACAAGTTTGATATCAAACTTCTCAGCACATTAAACCCACACTGATGCCAGTGTGGGATTTAATGTAAAATGCACTACAGAGGGCATCTTAGAGATGCCCCCTGAAACCTAACCTACAATCCACGTCTTGTCTGAGAGGCTGCCTAGGATGCCACACAGCAGACATGCTGCTGGATCCCTGGGTGAAGAGCCCCCGCTCTCCTGGGCCTGCAACAATGCACATCCTGGGTGAGGTGCTAGGTCTCCTCCCCCAGGATGGGCAGGGTAAAGCTTCAAAGGCATACCGCCTTTTGAGCTTCTCCAGACCACCTGCTGTACTCAACATCTGGCCCCCACTGGTTCTGACCCCCACTCTGGCAGGAAACCCTGCGTGAGGAAAGGGGGTGTTCCAGCCTTTGCCAACTCCACCCCTCAGGTGGGAGAGGCGAGGTGAAGCACAACTCCGGGCTCCGGCCATCTTGAGGATGGGGAGCTCTACTCAATCAGAGATAGGCTTCTGCCCCCCTCCCACAGGGGAGGAGCAGGATAGGGGTTGTACTCACCCCAGGACAGGGACCTATTGGTCCCTTCCCTTCCCCTACCTGTAACGCCCCTAAATTTAATATTTAGGGGGACCCTGAACCTTCCTTCGTCAGATCCCGATTTAGAAACAAGAAAGAAGACGAAGAAGAAGAAGACCTGCTGTGCAGCTGCTAACAAGAGGACAACACCAACTGACTTTGCCCCAGCCCTACCGGCCTGTTGATCCTTGAACCAGCTCCTGCTAAATCCCGGTGTCTCCTGCGGACAGCAACCTCGAGAACCCCGGAGGACCTGCCTGCCTTGACCCTCTTAGATACTGGGACTCCCATGAGCAGTGGTTCTGCTCAAACATCAATACCCCTGGTGCCAGCCAAGAACCGCAAATCCAGCCCACTCTGCACCCGCCGAGCCTGGCCTGTGCCTGAGTGTACAAAGACCCTGAGGACATTCCCCCAGCGATTCTGACCTGGAATCCAGTGCTCAAGGACCCTCCTTGACGACCAAGACGACACCTGCAGCCTCAGAACCAGGGACCCCTCCAACCGCGACCAGCAGAGGGTAAGATTTCCCAACATCAAAAGACACCCCTGCACCAGGCGCCCCCCAGCCTGCTGTGCCTACCTATCCTCCAAGATACCAACTTACCCCTCGAAGTGTTGGTCGCTCCTGAAGAATCTCCGTCCCGAGCCTGAAGCCTTTGTTTCCTTTTCAGGATCTCCATTGAATAACATTGAGCGCCCGACGGCTCAAAAGCACCCTGCACTCAGCCGCCCGAGTGCCCCTGGCAGTACAACCTTTGTCCTATCCTACTTCCCCATTTGTCCTGAGCGAGTGACCAGGAGCCCAGCTCCCACAGCAGCATGGCCTGCTAGCCAGCAGCCACCAACCGAAGGCCCCCTGCCTCTCATTGGATAACATTGGGCCTAACTACCTCTGCACCCGGCTGCCCCTGTGCCGCTGAGGGTGTACCAACTGTACCTACCTGACCCTGGGAGACCCATGAGTCTATGCCCAGAACCTTAACTCTACCAGTCGAGTACTTACCTAAAAGCTGATAACTCACTTTTCTTCCATAGGCTAACATTGACTGGTTTCACTTGGAAATTCTTCAGTGTGGCGTTTTGGAACTTTAAAATATTCATCTAAAATCAGCCGAACAACGAATTCCGATATACTCACCTGCTATCAGGAGCGACCTCAGTGCTGCATCTTTGAGCCCAGTACTGAGCCTGAAAAGTAATTTTAACCGTACTTACCAGTAACTTGAATTTCCTTCCATAGGATATCATTGCCTGCTTTTTGCTAAAAAAGTTTCTAAGTGTCATATGCTAATATTTATATGAAGCAATATGAAGAGGACAATATTTATACGGACTCAGAATGGATGAACAACATTGAAATCATGGTACTATACATAGACGATGTATTCATAGTTTGGAACAACACTAGAGACAAGCTACAAACAGCTCTAGAAAAACTGAATGAGAGAAATGACCGCATCCAATTTACATGGGACATTCAAGATAAACAAATAACCTTTTTGGATGTACAGATCACATTGACACCTACTGGCATTGAAACGGATTTATTCCGTAAACACACCGACAGAAACAACACCCTTCACTTCTCAAGTTTTCATCAACCTTCATTAAAAAGATTTTTACCATACTCACAGATGGTGCGAGCTAAACGAATAGTATCTAATGATAAGCAAGCAATAATGCGTGTTAAAGAGATGGGTAACAGATTTGCCAGGAGAGGATATCCGAGAACTCTGATAGAACAAACCCAAGATCAGATGATGAAGATCCCCAGGGAGAATTTATTAAAGAGAACAGAAAGACGTGAGAACACCAGGATGGTGTTAGTATCGAAATACTTCACGTTGAGCTCTAATTTCATAAAGATCATACTTAGACATTGGCCTATCCTCACTATGGAACCAGATTTTAACTTAATCTTTAAGGATCCACCCATCTTCGCATATACAAGGAATAAAAACATTAGAGAAATTTTGACGACAAAAACAGAGGAAATACAGGAATACAAGGGCACTCGCCCATGTGCTAATTGCAATAACTGTAATAATGTGATGAAGGGAAATGTGATTACCCACCCGATGAAAGGATTTAACATTAAGCTGAAAGTTAACGTCACATGTGATACCATGAACGTTATTTACATGATCAAATGCCCATGTGGCCAGGTATACGTCGGCAAAACCGAGAGGAAAATTAAGACTCGGATCAATGAACATAAGTCTAACATAAGAACAAAAAATTAAAAATCATCTATTGCAGTACATTTCAATGATCATCAACATCACATTTCTCAACTGAAGTTCGTTATATTGGAGACTATAACTAACAAGCATTAGAAATGCAATCGGGCTCGGATTTATTTGAGTTTGAGCTAATGGCATTGTAAATGCCAATGTATTGTTGCTATGTGTTATGGAGTGTGTTCGTGTGGTGTGTACTGCCAGTGATCTCCTTGTGAGTGTGAGAATATTGCACCGTTACTGCCTGTGATGTCCTTCTTGTGAGTGTGAGAAGCTTGCACCTCTGCTGCATGTGGTCTCCTTGTGAGTGTAAGAAGCTTGCACTGCTGCTGCCTGTGATGCCCTTCTTGTGAGTGTAAGAAGCTTGCACTGCTGCTGCCTGTGATGTCGTTCTTGTGAGTGTGAGAAGCTTGCACCGCTGCTGCTTGTGATGTCCTTCTTGTGAGTGGGAGAAGCTTGCACCTCAGCTGCCTGTGGTATCCTTGTGAGTGTAAGAAGCTTGCACAGCTGCTGCCTGTGATGTCCTTCGTGTGAGTGTGAGAAGCTTGCACCGCTGCTGCCTGGGAGTATGAGAAGATTGCATTGTGCATCTCTGTGCTGTGCCT
Organism: Lissotriton helveticus; assembly: GCF_964261635.1. Lineage (NCBI taxonomy): Eukaryota > Metazoa > Chordata > Amphibia > Caudata > Salamandridae > Lissotriton > Lissotriton helveticus. The sequence continues at coordinate 1,628,753,085 of NC_136065.1, read as the reverse complement.
GTTCTTTGTAAGGGACTCTTGCTCTGTTGCTGCTGCTGCCTTGGCACAGTACCTGCTGTGAGTGTGTAAGGGCAGCTTGCACCACTGCTGCTTGTGATGTCGTTCTTGCGAGTGTGAGAAGCTTGCACCTCTGCTGCCTGTCGTCTCCTTGTGAGTGTAAGAAGCTTGCACTGCTGCTGGCTGTGATGTCGTTCTTGTGAGTGTGAGAAGCTTGCACCGCTGCTGCTTGTGATGTCCTTCTTGTGAGTGGGAGAAGCTTGCACCTCAGCTGCCTGTGGTCTCCTTGTGAGTGTAAGAAGCTTGCACAGCTGCTGCCTGTGATTTCCTTCTTGTGAGTGTGAGAAGCTTGCACCGCTGCTGCCTGTGGTCTCATTGTGAGTGTAAGAAGCTTGCACTGCTGCTGCCTGTGATGTCGTTGTTGTGAGTGTGAGAAGCTTGCACCGCTGCTGTTTGTGATGTCCTTCTTGTGAGTGTGAGAAGCTTGCACCGCTGCTGTTTGTGATGTCCTTCTTGTGAGTGGGAGAAGCTTGCAACTCAGGTGCCTGTGGTCTCCTTGTGAGTGTAAGAAGCTTGCACAGCTGCTGCCTGTGATGTCCTACTCACTACTCTACTCTACTCACTACTCACTACTCTGCACTCACTACTCTACTCACTACTCTACTCACTACTCTACTCACTACTCACTACTCTACTCACTACTCACTATTACACTCATTACTCACTACTCTACTCACTACTCTACTCACTACTCACTACTCTACTCACTACTCACTACTCTACTCATTACTCTACTCACTACTCTACTCACTACTCTACTCACTACTCTGCACTCACTACTCACCACTCTACTCACTACACTACTCACTACTCACTACTCTGCACTCACTACTCTACTCACTACTCTACTCACTACTCTACTCACTACTCTACACTCACTACTCACTACTCTACTCACTACTCACTACTCTGCACTCACTACTCTGTCTGGGTTAAGGGAGACCCTCGAGGCCCTGGTGTCACTGCACCTGCTGCACCCTCACAGCCACTGGTAGTAAAATACAGGACTGTCTGGGTTAAGGGAGACCCTCGAGGCCCCGGTGTCACTGCACCTGCTGCACCCCTGGACACCCACAGCCACTGGTAGTAAAATACAGCACTGTCGGGGTTAAGGGAGACCCTTGAGGCCCCGGTGTCACTGCACCTGCTGCACCCTCACAGCCACTGGTAGTGAAATACAGCACTGTCTGGATTAAGTGAGACCCTCGAGGCCCCGGTGTCACTGCACCTGCTGCACCCCTGGACTTCCACCGCCACTCGTAGTAAAATACAGCACTGTCTGGGTTAAGGGAGACCCTCGAGGCCCCGGTGTCACTGCACCTGCTGCACCCCTGGACACCCACAGCCACTGGTAGTAAAATACAGCACTGTCAGGGTTAAGTGAGGCCCTCGAGGCCCCGGTGTCACTGCACCTGCTGCACCCCTGGACACCCACAGCCACTGGTAGTAAAATACAGCACTGTCAGGGTTAAGGGAGACCCTCGAGGCCCCGGTGTCACTGCACCTGCTGCACCCTCACAGCCACTGGTAGCAAAATACAGCACTGTCAGGGTAAAGTGAGGCCTGCTGCACCCCTGGACTTCCACCGCCACTCGTAGTAAAATACAGCACTGTCTGGGTTAAGGGAGACCCTCGAGGCCCCGGTGTCACTGCACCTGCTGCACCCCTGGACACCCACAGCCACTGGTAGTAAAATACAGCACTGTCAGGGTTAAGTGAGGCCCGCGAGGCCCCGGTGTCACTGCACCTGCTGCACCCCTGGACACCCACAGCCACTGGTAGTAAAATACAGCACTGTCAGGGTTAAGGGAGACCCTCGAGGCCCCGGTGTCACTGCACCTGCTGCACCCTCACAGCCACTGGTAGTAAAATACAGCACTGTCTGGGTTAAGGGAGACCCTCGAGGCCCTGGTGTCACTGCACCTGCTGCACCCTCACAGCCACTGGTAGCAAAATACAGCACTGTCAGGGTAAAGTGAGGCCATCGAGGCCCCGGTGTCACTGCACCTGCTGCACCCCTGGACACCCACTGCTATTAAAATACAGCACTGTCAGGGTTAAGGGAGACCCTCGAGGCCCCGGTGTCACTGCACCTGCTGCACCCTCACAGCCACTGGTAGTAAAATACAGCACTGTCTGGGTTAAGGGAGACCCTCGAGGCCCTGGTGTCACTGCACCTGCTGCACCCCTGGACTTCCACCGCCACTCGTAGTAAAATACAGCACTGTCTGGGTTAAGGGAGACCCTCGAGGCCCCGGTGTCACTGCACCTGCTGCACCACTGGACACCCACAGCCACTGGTAGTAAAATACAGCACTGTCAGGGTTAAGTGAGGCCCTCGAGGCCCCGGTGTCACTGCACCTGCTGCACCCCTGGACACCCACAGCCACTGGTAGCAAAATACAGCACTGTCAGGGTAAAGTGAGGCCATCAAGGCCCCGGTGTCACTGCACCTGCTGCACCCCTGGACACCCACAGCCACTGCTAGTAAAATACAGCACTGTCAGGGTAAAGTGAGGCCATCGAGGCCTCAGTGTCACTGCACATGCTGCACCCCTGGACACCCACAGCCACTGCTAGTAAAATACAGCACTGTCAGGGTTAAGGGAGACCCTCGAGGCCCCGGTGTCACTGCACCTGCCGCACCCTCACAGCCACTGGTAGTAAAATACAGCACTGTCTGGGTTAAGGGAGACCCTCGAGGCCCTGGTGTCACTGCACCTGCTGCACCCTCACAGCCACTGGTAGTAAAATACAGCACTGTCTGGGTTAAAGGAGACCCTCGAGGCCCCGGTGTCACTGCACCTGCTGCACCCCTGGACACCCACAGCCACTGCTAGTAAAATACAGCACTGTCAGGGTTAAGGGAGACCCTCGAGGCCCCGGTGTCACTGCACCTGCTGCACCCTCACAGCCACTGGTAGTAAAATACAGCACTGTCTGGGTTAAGGGAGACCCTCGAGGCCCTGGTGTCACTGCACCTGCTGCACCCTCACAGCCACTGGTAGTGAATTACAGCACTGTCTGGGTTAAAGGAGACCCTCGAGGCCCCGGTGTCACTGCACCTGCTGCACCCCTGGACACCCACAGCCACTCGCTTTTTCACTTTTTTTTTTTTAAAGTTTTACACTTTGCTTTGATGCGGACGCTTTCTTACACTGTGGCATGGAGTCATCCTGCTCAGCTCTCGGCCTCGCCACTGCAGGCATATGTTTTCAATTATCTCCGCCGTGATGGCGAGATAATTGAAGATATATGGCCTTCTCCTCTTAAGACAATGCCTTTCAAGTCTGCCCTACACGGAAAGAAAACACAGGAAAAGCACGAACGCCGCCATTCCCAGCAGACTGGTGAACGCGCCCACAACATCTGCATTACATTATCGCGGCACCCTGACAGCTCATAATTGAAATTAATGGACTCCTGTGCGCGTAACCACAGAGAAAATGCCAAGATGACGCACGCTAAATTACAGATAGCCTATCATGTCAAGGCTACTAAAAACACAGCACAGCGAAGACGAATGAACATGCACATGCCATAAAAAAAGCGCGTACACTAAGGAATGTTGCTGTCCGGACCCCTAAAGACACTTTTTTTTTTTCTTTTACTATAGAGCTCGGAGCTCCGCCCCACTTTGTGGTGACGTAGGCCCGAGCCCTAAAAAGGAAGGAAGAGATAACACTAAATTTATGTTACAAAGGGAAAACACCTGGATTTACAGGCTTAACTCGATGAAGCCGTTCGGATTGAACGACAGGATGGAATATGCTTGATATTTGTAACTGTAATCCATAACTTGTTTAACCCTGTTTGGGCATAGATGCATCTGTAAATAAATGCGTGTGGGAATTTCAACCAGTTAGGTTTCACACACTCCAAGACGTTCACCATATTGACACTTTTCTTTACTCTCACACTCGACATTGTCTAACTTTATTAGTAGACTTTCTCACACTGTAGGGCTAGCAACTGAATTTAGTCCGTTGTTTAGCTTCACATCCCGAGTCCGGTTTTAGTCCGTCATTCACTTTTATTAAGGGGCGCGCCCCGTAACACAGCCTGACCCAGTCGTGGTAATGGCGATTCACGGAACCCACATCTAAAAGACCATCAGAGAATTCTCGAGTAAGTCGGCAAGACGTCGCATAGTATTTTCGATATTTTTTCAGGTTTTAAATGTGTTACGTTATAGCCGCACTGCACATGGACGCAGTCCCTTACACACTTTATATTTGTTACAGATCACGCACTAGATATACGAGACGACCGACAAAACGTAAGCGTTTTTCACTGATTCTCGACCCATCGGGTTAAGGTTTTTCACACAACGGGTGTTTGTTTACACATAGACAAGGCACGATTCACTAGAGAGAATAGCACGACAAGGTTCACGGATAAATGTATATATTGAGTGATGTTTTGATACCATATACCTAGGACTGTGACCACAATTTGATTTTAAAAATTGTCTTTCTTTGCTCTTTGTGTGATTTTAATACCTGGGAGCGCACCTGTTTGAAGCGCTAACCACACGCGCTGACACAGCCCTCCTCGACCACCCCTGACACAGCGACCCCGCGCTGATACAGGGAAACGCCCAAGGCGCCAGCCACGCCCACTGCGAGGCCACGCCCACTTTCAACCAATACAAAACGCTGAGAAAAAGCGGTTCCATTACTTTTGTTTGTATCCTCTGAGGCGGAAGCCGGAGGACTGTGACCACAATTTGATTTTAAAAATTGTCTTTCTTTGCTCTTTGTGTGATTTTAATACCTGGGAGCTCACCTGTTTGAAGCGCTAACCACACGCGCTGACACAGCCCTCCTCGACCACCCCTGACACTGCGACCCCGCGCTGATACAGGGAAACGCCCAAGGCGCCAGCCACGCCCACTGCGAGGCCACGCCCACTCTCAACCAACACAAATGTGCCGACCATACCAGCGCAGCGGACGAGCGCAGCGGGAGCGTCGTTTGCGCGCCGAAGGCGCGCCTAAGGCAAGCCCGTCTGCGCCCGTCCGCGCACGACCGGGCCCAGGGCCTGAACCCCTGCCGAACACAGCAGACCCTAGGGTAAGCTACTCACGCCGAGAGCTACTAAGTCTCAGACCCCCAGTCCTCTCATGTGAATACATCCACGATCTAAATGGACCTTACACTGGCTGCTCCCTTTGCAAGCCAGTCCAGCTCAAACTTCCCATAAAACCTCACAAACCCGCCTCCCTCAAACTCGCATCGCTAAACTGTCGCTCGCTCCCTAAACATGCGATACAGATTAATCATCTTATAGAGGACCTGGAGATAGACATCCTCTTCGTCACGGAAACTTGGCTCTCCCCACATTCGCATTCAGATATGGCACTAGCAACCCCATCGGGCTTCCTTATCCAGTCCCTACCACGCCCCTTAGGCAGAGGTGGTGGCGTCGCCATTATTCACCGGGACTATCTTCACTGTAAAATCAGTAATGCGCAGATCCCCGGCTCTGAAAGCCTTCACTTTACTTTTAAACTAGATCCGACCAACTCACTGACAGGACTCCTTGTGTACCGCCCCCCCGGCCCTCCAGGCCCGTTCGCTAGCTCCTTCCTGGACACTGTAACATCTCAGGCCCACTCCCTATCAAACTTCATGATAGCAGGTGACCTGAACATTCATCTCGATGACTCTGCAGATCCGGTAGCTACCGACCTGATCTCCGATCTGGCGGCACTTGACATCCGCCTCCTTAATTCCGGAGCGACCCACATCAAGGGACACCTACTGGACCCAGTGTTCACCAGCTCCCCTTCGATACAAGTGAACGAGGCCCTTCCCCTTCCTTGGACAGACCACTTCCTAGTCTCCTTCCGACTACCAGGAACATTTAGGAAACCACAAAAACCGCCCACCTACATCAAGGACAGGACCTGGTCCAGACTCCCTACCGAAGAATGGGCCAGGATCCTAAAAACGACTACCCCGGCATACGCTGTAGACCCGGCTGTTGCAGACAAAAAATTTAGAGAATGGATCACCACCTCCTTGAACATAGTGCTCCCACTTAGAACTAGGGAGGACAAAAACGGTAAACCCGGCTCTGCCCCGTGGTACACCTCGGACCTCCGACTACTTCGCAAAAATTGCAAAAAGGCCGAACGGCTTTGGAGAAAAGACTGGCAGCACACCAGCAAGGAAGCATACCATAACACAGTCAAACTCTATAAAGAGGCCATCAGGCACGCCAAAGCCTCCCATTACGACGCGCGGATAAAAGAGTCCTCCAATTCCGCCAGGGAATCCTTCTTAATTGTAAAAGAGCTGCTCAAAGTACCTGACACCCCTCCCTCCATCACTCCCCGGGTTGACCGAAGTAATGAACTAGCCTCTTATTTCAATGACAAAATCTCCCGCATCCTGGCTTCCCTCCCACCGCCGGGCCCCCCTAGCCACCTGGCCAGCCAGGCATCCCTCTGCCACACCGAAAGCAATTCATGCCCCATATTTGCGACATTCCGGCCAGTAACCCGCATAGAGGTAGAGCGAACTCTGACTAAAATGAAAAGCGGATCTCCTCTGGACCCAGCACCCATCAGATTCCTCAAAACCGTGGCCCCTGTCATCATTCCCACGGTCATGGAGCTTATCAACAGCTCGCTCGCCCAGGGATCTGTCCCTGACAGCTGGAAAAGTGCGGTGGTAAAGGCACTTTTAAAAAAAAACCAGCTTGATCCAGCGGACATGTCAAACTATCGTCCAATATCACTACTCCCCGGAATCAGCAAGGTAGCCGAGAAATTGGTCAACGAACAATTATCTCAGTACTTTGAGACCAACAACATACTACGGCGATCCCAGACTGGATTCCGCCCGGGTCATGGAACAGACACCGCCCTTCTTGCCGTCATCGAGGAGGCAAGGCGCATCCTGGATTCAGGAGGGTCAGTGGCAGTGATCCTCCTGGATCTCAGCGCAGCCTTCGACACAGTCAACCACCGTGTCCTCCTCCATCGACTTGCAGCAGCAGGGCTCACCGGGACGGCACTCAGCTGGATTGAATCCTTCCTCACTGGGCGCACGTTCCAGGTATGGGACGACAATCACCATTCATCCACCCTTCCCCTCACAAGCGGGGTCCCTCAGGGTTCTTCCCTGAGCCCGACGCTTTTTAATGCATATATGGCCCCCCTTGAGGACGTGGTGACACCATTTGACATAAAAATGGTAAGCTACGCTGATGACACTCAACTGGTCGTCTCCTTATCCCAACTAGTCGACCACCCAGAGAACCTGACCAACTGCCTCACAGACATCCACAGTTGGATGAGCGACTCATCCTTAAAACTAAATGGGTCAAAGACGGAAGTGATGCTCCTGGGGAAACAATGGACGACCATCCCTCCAGCACTCTGGCCCGATGTATTCGGACAAATCCCCCCCCGAAGCGTGAAATCAAGACCCTCGGCGTATGGCTCGAACCAGAGCTTTCTATGAAGACGCAAGCAGCCAAAACCTCGGGTACCTGTTTCGGGCTCATGCGCACGACCCGCAAAATTCTCCCCTTACTACCACCTGCTTCCAGGAAATTGCTTATCCAGGGGCTAGTATTGTCTCGCCTGGACTATAGCAACATGGTCTACCTGGGAGCCCCTGAGGCCACCTTGACGAGACTGCAGCGTACACAGAACGCTGCAGCACGTCTGCTCACCAACCTTCCCCCTAGAGTGTCCGCCAGACCTGCCCTCAGGGATCTGCACTGGCTCCCTGTGCGCCAAAGGGTGCATTTCAAAGCCATGTGCACGACACACAAGCTGATCAACGGATCCGGTCCCGCGATACTCAGCAGCATGATCACTCACTACAAAGCACCCAGATCCCTACGATCCGAGAATGAGCACCTGGCTAACATCCCCAGATTCAAAAAGACACGCACAGGAGGACGACGCTTTTCTGTCCAAGCAGCCACTGGATGGAACGCCCTTCCACGTTCCCTCAGACTTGAACCCAACTACCTGGTATTTCGAAAAAAATTGAAAACACACCTATTTCCCAATTAAACGTCCTTCCTCCCTCCTTCTCCCTCAACTGGATTACAACTCCTATAGCGCGGGGATGCCCTTGGGTCACCAGGCGCTTTACAAATCGCTATTAAATTAAATTAAAATTAAATTAAAAATTATGCTATATCCTTGTGTCCACAGAGCTCCCAGAAGAAGGGCAGATATGCCCGAAATGCATTGGAGCAACATATAAAATGAGGAGAAACACTAATTTGTTACTATCAAGTGGGGAAATATGACACAAAAATGAAAATGATAATCTTCAGATAAATTCCAAATGAAGAAATAAATGAATTATGATACAAAATTGAGTGGAGTCCAATCATTGGAACGAAAAGGTGTGCCCTACATGAGGAGGCTGCCAAACTGCTGGTAGCACTATATATGTTTAACACATCCCTGTGTGCCATGACCACAAATCCAATACCCTCTAGCTGGGTGCCCTATGCCAGTGGTGTGGGCAGAGGTGCATGAGCCCTATGCCCCTACAGTACCCAGGGCCATTCCTGGGCACTGTAAGTGCAGTGATGACATTAAGAGTATATGGTGCTGGAAGGTTGTCATTACGAACTCCACAGCACCATAATGGCTACACTGAAGACTGACAAGTTTGATATCAAACTTCTCAGCACATTAAACCCACACTGATGCCAGTGTGGGATTTAATGTAAAATGCACTACAGAGGGCATCTTAGAGATGCCCCCTGAAACCTAACCTACAATCCACGTCTTGTCTGAGAGGCTGCCTAGGATGCCACACAGCAGACATGCTGCTGGATCCCTGGGTGAAGAGCCCCCGCTCTCCTGGGCCTGCAACAATGCACATCCTGGGTGAGGTGCTAGGTCTCCTCCCCCAGGATGGGCAGGGTAAAGCTTCAAAGGCATACCGCCTTTTGAGCTTCTCCAGACCACCTGCTGTACTCAACATCTGGCCCCCACTGGTTCTGACCCCCACTCTGGCAGGAAACCCTGCGTGAGGAAAGGGGGTGTTCCAGCCTTTGCCAACTCCACCCCTCAGGTGGGAGAGGCGAGGTGAAGCACAACTCCGGGCTCCGGCCATCTTGAGGATGGGGAGCTCTACCCAATCAGAGATAGGCTTCTGCCCCCCTCCCACAGGGGAGGAGCAGGATAGGGGTTGTACTCACCCCAGGACAGGGACCTATTGGTCCCTTCCCTTCCCCTACCTGTAACGCCCCTAAATTTAATATTTAGGGGGACCCTGAACCTTCCTTCGTCAGATCCCGATTTCGAAACAAGAAAGAAGACGAAGACCTGCTGTGCAGCTGCTAACAAGAGGACAACACCAACTGACTTTGCCCCAGCCCTACCGGCCTGTTGATCCTTGAACCAGCTCCTGCTAAATCCCGGTGTCTCCTGCGGACAGCAACCTCGAGAACCCCGGAGGACCTGCCTGCCTTGACCCTCTTAGATACTGGGACTCCCATGAGCAGTGGTTCTGCTCAAACATCAATACCCCTGGTGCCAGCCAAGAACCGCAAATCCAGCCCACTCTGCACCCGCCGAGCCCGGCCTGTGCCCGAGTGTACAAAGACCCTGAGGACATCCCCCCAGCGATTCTGACCTGGAATCCAGTGCTCAAGGACCCTCCTTGACGACCAAGACGACACCTGCAGCCTCAGAACCAGGACCCCTCCAACCGCGACCAGCAGAGGGTAAGATTTCCCAACATCAAAAGACACCCCTGCACCAGGCGCCCCCAGCCTCCTGTGCCTACCTATCCTCCAAGATACCAACTTACCCCTCGAAGTGTTGGTCGCTCCTGAAGAATCTCCGTCCCGAGCCTGAAGCCTTTGTTTCCTTTTCAGGATCTCCATTGAATAACATTGAGCGCCCGACGGCTCAAAAGCACCCTGCACTCAGCCGCCCGAGTGCCCCTGGCAGTACAACCTTTGTCCTATCCTACTTCCCCATTTGTCCTGAGCGAGTGACCAGGAGCCCAGCTCCCACAGCAGCATGGCCTGCTAGCCAGCAGCCACCAACCGAAGGCCCCCTGCCTCTCATTGGATAACATTGGGCCTAACTACCTCTGCACCCGGCTGCCCCTGTGCCGCTGAGGGTGTACCAACTGTACCTACCTGACCCTGGGAGACCCATGAGTCTATGCCCAGAACCTTAACTCTACCAGTCGAGTACTTACCTAAAAGCTGATAACTCACTTTTCTTCCATAGGCTAACATTGACTGGTTTCACTTGGAAATTCTTCAGTGTGGCGTTTTGGAACTTTAAAATATTCATCTAAAATCAGCCGAACAACGAATTCCGATATACTAACCTGCTATCAGGAGCGACCTCAGTGCTGCATCTTTGAGCCCAGTACTGAGCCTGAAAAGTAATTTTAACCGTACTTACCAGTAACTTGAATTTCCTTCCATAGGATATCATTGCCTGCTTTTTGCTAAAAAAGTTTCTAAGTGTCGATTTTTGAAACTTACAAATATTCTTTAAAAATCGTGCAAACGATAAAAATGTAATTACTTGCCTGTTTTACATAGATGTCCCAGTGCTGAATCTAGGAGTTCAGCACTGGATTACAAAAGTAACGTAAACATACTTTACCTGCAAACTGAATTTCCTTCCATAGGATAACATTGGTAATTTCAACTGAAAAAGTTTCTGTCAACTTTTAAAATACAATAATATTCCTTAAACATCACTACTGTAACCAAAACTCTTACTTAACTGTTTACAGGACATGTCCCAGGACTGAATCTAGGATCCAGTCTTGAGGTTAGAAAACTAATCTACAAAGTAACTAATTGCATTTAACTAGACATTTCCGTTGAGCTCAATGTTGCATTGTGTTTGAAATTGTGTTGCCTATTGCAACAAACTGTGATTATTGTATTCAAAGAGTCTATTGTCTATTTGAAAAGTATTTAACTAAAGGAATACATTCTGAGAAAGTATATTTTGATACATTGTTGGTTCTAAAATAAAACAACTATATCTTTTGATACAAAACAATTGGCCTAGAGTTCAGTTCTTGAGTGTGTGTGACCATTTGCTGATTGAGTGTGCACAACAAATGCTTTACACTGTCCTCTGATATTGCCTTACTGCTCAACCAAGCTACCACTTTAGAGAGTAAGGTTATATCTAACTTTAGCCTTTGCCAAACCTCTGGGGACTGTGGTCTCTGTACACACTGTACCTTACTTTGGTCCAGTATATACAGAGTCACTTTCTTACATAGACTAACAGGTTGATGCCGATACCGATGACATCTATCAGTATCAAGAGTACCTCCTGTATGGCATTCTGAAATTCATCAGTGACACTCGATGTGAGAAGTTGGCCTGATGTATGATGTCTCCAGTTCTGGGGGCACCTTATATCAGTCCAAACAATCCCTTATGGTGGTGGTTGTAAGTCAACCTTATAAACAAGCTATCCTAGGGGTAGCATGGACTAAGCAGCCTTAAAGGCTTAACTTCAGAGGGCGAGTGAAGCGAGCTGTTTTACCATATACAATCCTGTAATACCAAATGAAAGGACACCACACAAGTTATATATTATCAAAATATATGTATTTATTCTTAGAATAATCCCCACTACTCTTTACGAGCAATGAAGCACAAGCGTTTAAATAAAAGCACAGTATAACATAGACAAGTTGCACGTTTTGGATGAGGCCGGTGGCCACTCAAACCATATATCAATAAAGTGGTATAACAATCACTAATCGATCGGGGATAAGGCCTAGGGCCTTGGGAATCGCTTGGACTACGATGCACTAACAGCAGTTAGGACGGGAGTAGCCCGCGGGATTCGGGTGCAGTGCAGAAAGCACAGGCATGCACCAATGCAAAGTCAATGGTGCGTAAAAGTTATCGAGTTACAGTTTTAAGAGTCTTCCGACTGGACTAGAAGGACAAAACTTTAGACTTAGACACTAGAGGTGTAAAACACTACAGGAGCACCGGCGTTCAAGAGTTACCTCACCCACAGGAAGCGGGTGCACAGGTGCAAAGGTGTGTCGGGTTTCGTCACGAAGATCTAGGGTGCCTGGAGATGAAGATGCTGCAGGCGTCCATAAGAGAAGTGTCCGGTGCGATCCAAGGGTGGATCGAAGTTGTAGCATAACTGAAAGCAGAGGGGACAGAGTCTGGGTCACTAGCCAGTGACCAGGAAGGAACCAGGAAGGAACCAGGCAATGTCGGGCGCAATCAAGTCGATTTTGTGTAGCTTCTCTCCGCTGCCACGTGGTCTCTGGGGCACCGAGGATGTCCTGGAGTGAATCACGAGCTGTCGCACAAAGGCTCTCGCTGTCGGCGGTGTCGGCTTCAAGATCGGAGTCAACAGGCCTTGGCAAATGCAACCCACGCAGGATTCGAAGATGGCTCGGACCAGCAAGGTCTGAGCGGGTGCTCCTTTTCAGGGGAGCGAGGGCCAGTCAGGAGCAACCAGACTAGCTGTGTAAGTTCAACGTTTCGTCGGTACTGGGGCCACTAGCCAACAGGCAAGCGACCGGACCAACAGGAAAATGCAAAAGGGCCCCAAGCAGCACTCGTCGAGTGTGGAGGGGTGAGCTTCGGTGCACAAGCTGCTCGGGGCTGGTGCTTCTCAGACTCCAATGCACAGCTTCGAGGGGGCCTCGGATGCTGCACGGTCAGCGCTTCGTGGTTTCTCCAAGATGGCCCCTCCCATGCTTCAGGTCGCCTCCACGGGTCTCAGCTCTGCAGGGACTGTGGATCGGGCTGTTAGAAGGCAGGCACGCTGGGTCTTGTCAATCTCTGTCTCTCGAGTTCCGGCGGGAACTGCAACAAAGCAAATGTTGAGGTGCTGGATGGTGCCTGTTTGCACAGGGTGGTCACTCCTTGACCACAAGGGAGATTCTTAAGTCTTCCACGAGGAGTGGGATGTCGAAGGGTCCAGAGTTTCGTTTGATAAGTTTCAGTCAGGATAATCTGATGTGCATTGGCACTACTCCCACCTATATTCCAAATCTGGGGGCTGGACTACCTGCTAGGTCCCTCCTATGGGTGGGACCTGGGAAGGGGGTGGTTACATCCCTTTCCCTTTGTCCAGTTTCGCGGCAGGACTGGGGCAGGATGGCCCCAGAACCGGTTTGACTGGAATCTGCCCAGGGACACCTTGTGCGCCCCAGGCAGTGTCTAGTTTCATTCAACCCTCCCTGCTACAATCCACTATCTCCTGTCTGGGGTGGTGTGACACCTCCCTGTGACAGGAAACCTTTTGTCCAGGCGTCCTCTGCCGAGTTTCGGTCAGCAGCAGGAGGCCAGACATGTGTCTGTGGCAGCAGCATCCATTTTGTGATGCTGGGGCTCTGGTTAGGATTAACCGCGTTTTCAGTAAGTAACATACCTTCACCCTCTAGAAGGGTGGGATGCTATCCCCATTACCAGGACTGGCAAGGGGATAGTATTCCATTGTGTATGACACCAAACACGACATGTTTTGATAAAGCCAAACCAGAGTTGCAATAACCGTAAGGATTATAATACACTTAAGAGTATATGGTATGGCAGTATCACTGGAACAGCATTAAGGAATTGGTCCCAACACTGCAGACAGGCTCAGCTCATGCTAGAGCACCATCTCACATAAAAACATGCACTCTGCCTCCAGGACTGACTGATAGGTATAGATGTGTCCAGATATAGGTTTAGACATAGGTATACTACATCTAAGCAAGGGGTGAGTACACCACCTTGCCCCAGCTGTGGGAACAGCCAGTTGTGTCGATTTAAGTACCAGCCAGGGGTGGCAAAAGATATGCTGCAGCCCCTGGTAGGCCTTGGATGCACCTATGCCCTTGGCACCTAGTGTGCACTGGATAGGGGCTGACAAGGTGTCCAGTACCAAATTGGTTATGTAACTATAGTACATGTCTGTGAATTTAGAGAGAGAACAGCAGGCTGGGGGTCTGATTAGCAGGCCCACAGCCACATTAAGTCGAAAACCAGTGAAGCAAAAAGCAAAAATTGGGGTGACCATAGGATGGCAGACCCTACTCTCCTACACAAACCCCCCCCCCCCCCAAACGCAGGGACATTAAACTTAACCTTGACCAGATAAGTCTTCATGTTCTAAGTGGAAGTACCTGGAGAGACCATCTGCATTACCATGGTCAGTCCCTGGGCGGTGCTCCACTGTAAAGTCCATCCCCTGTAGGGAAATGCACCACCTGAGTAGTTTGGGGTTTTCACCCTTCATCTGATTGAGCCACAAGAGGGGCTTATGGTCTGTCTGAATTAGGAAGTGAGTACCAAATAAGTATGGCCTCAGCTTCTTCAGGGCCCAAACCACAGCAAAGGCCTCCCTCTCAATGGCTGACCAACGTTTCGCTCTAGGGGTCAGCCTTCTGCTAATGAAAGCAAGGGGCTGGTCTTGACCATCTACATTAAGTTGTGAAAGCACAGCTCCCACCCCCAACTCAGAAGCATCTGTTTGAACAATGAACTGTTTGGAGTAGTCAGGACTCTTAAGGATTGGTGCAGAGCACATGGCCTTCTTCAGGTCATCAAATGCCCTTTGACAGCTAACTGTCCACTGAACCTTTTTGGGCATCTTCTTGGATGTCAGATCATTTAATGGTGTCACAATGGACCCATAGTTCTTTACAAATTTCCTGTAATACCCAGTCAGGCCCAAGAAGGCTCTGACTTGTGTCTGGGTAGTTGGAGGAGCCCAGTCCTGTATGGCCTGGATCTTGCTCTCCAATGGTTGAACTTGAACCCCACCTACTAGGTGGCCCAAGTACACCACCTTGCTCTGCCCTATCTGGCACTTGGTAGCCTTGATAGTCAGGCCTGCCTTTTGCAGGACCTCCAGAACCTTCTTCAGGTGGATCAGGTGATCCTCCCAGGTAGAGCTAAAGACAGCAATATCATCTAGATATGCTGCACAAAAGTCATCCAACCCAGAAAGGACTTGATTCACCAACCTTTGGAAGGTGGCAGGTGCATTCTTCAAACCAAAGGGCATCACCACAAACTGATAATGTCCACTGGGGGTAGAGAATGCTGTTTTGGCCTTAGACTCCTCAGCTAACCTGATTTGCCAATAGCCAGCTGTCAAATCAAATTTTGCTCAGATATGTGGCAGAAGCCAGCTTATCAATGAGCTCATCTGCCCTTTGGGATGAGCATCTGTCCTAGTGACAGCATTGAGACCTCTATAGTCCACACAAAATCTCATTTCTCTCTTTCCATCTTTGGTATGAGGTTTTGGCACAAGGACTACTGGGCTGGCCCAGGGGCTCTCTGATGGCTCAATCACTCCAAGGTCTAACATTTTCTGCACCTCAGCCTTTATACAATCCCTGACATGGTCAGGTTGCCTGTAGATTTTATTCTTCACAGGCAGACTGTCACCAGTATCCACCACATGGGTGCACCAGTTAGTTTGACTGGGTGTAAGTGAAAACATGTGTCTATGGGCTTGCAAAACCTGTCTGCAGTCCATCTGTTGCTGGTCAGTGAGGCTGCCTGCCAAGGCTACTCCATCAACTGAGCCATCACCAGGGTTCTGGGAAAGCAGGTCTGCGAGAGGGTCACTCTCTTCCTCCTGATCCCCATCCGTAGCCATGAGTAAACCAATGCTTTCCCTGTCAACAAATGCTTTCAACCTGTTTACATGGAGCACCCTGTGGGGGCTCCTAGGGGTTTCAAGATCCACCAAGTAGGTGACCTCTCCCTTCTTTTCCAGTATGGTGTAGGGTCCAGACCATTTGTCCTGGAGAGCTGCTGGGCCCACTGGCTCCAACACCCACACCTTCTGCCCTGGCTGGTACTCAGTCAGAACAGCCTTTTGGTCATGCCAAGCTTTTTGTAATTCTTGGCTGACCTCCAGGTTTTTGGATGCTTTCTCCATGTACTCAGCCATCCTGGAGCGGAGACCAAGTAGATAGTCCACAATGTCAAGTTTAGGCTTTTTGAGAGGTAACTCCCATCCTTCCTTCACAAGACACAATGGACCCCTCACAGGGTGGCCAAACAAAAGTTCAAAAGGGCTGTAGCCAACCCCCTTCTGTGGGACCTCTCTGTAAGCAAAGAGTAAGCAGTGTAAAAGGATATCCCATCTACGCCTGAGCTTTTCAGGTAATCCTTTTATCATTCCCTTTATGGTCTTGTTGAATCTCTCCACAATCCCATTGCACTGAGGATGATAGGGTGAGGTGAACTTATAGTTCACACAACACTCTTTCCACATTGCTTTTAAGTATCCAGACATGAAGTTAGTACCTCTATCTGAAAGTACCTCCTTTGGAAAGCCCACTCTGGAGAAAACTCCAAGTAAGGCCCTTGCCACAACAGGAGCTGTTGTGGTCCTATGGGGAATTGCTTCTGGGTACCTGGTGGCATGATCCACTACCACCAGGATAAATCTGTGCCCAGATGCTGTTTGGGGATCTATTGGTCCAACAATGTCAATCCCAACTCTCTCAAAGGGCACCCCCACCACAGGTATAGGTATAAGGGGGGCCTTTGTGGTGCCACCTGATTTGCCACAGGCTTGGCAGGTGACACAGGAGCGACAAAACTCCTTGGTATCTTCTGACATGTGAGGCCAGTGAAAGTGAGGGACAAGCCTGTCCCAAGTCTTGTTCTGGCCTAAGTGTCCTGCAAGGGGTTGGAAGGAAGTCCCTAAATTGCAGAGGTATAACCAACCTCCTGGTTGCACCAGGCTTGGGGTCTCTAGCCTCTGAATAAAGGAGCCCATCTTCCCAATACACTTTATGGGTACCATGAGCATTCCCAGCAGTCTCAGCAGCAGCTTGCTGTCTGAGGGGTTCAAGTGAAGGGCAAGTCAACTGAGCCTGCCCCAGGTCTGCCCTTGAGGGTCCCTCTGTCCCCAGAAACTCAACCTGATCAGGTTCAAGCTCTTCAGGGACAGTCTCCTCTTGGATCACAGAATCACCCTCCTGTGAGGTCTGATCCTCAACCTGGGGCAAGTGGGAAGGCACTGCCTTGACCCTCTTGCTCCTTCTCTTGGGTTGTGGTTGGTCTATTGTTTCAAGATCCATCACAGGTTCAGGTAGGCACTTCTTGGCCTGGGACCTGGTTACAGCAAGGACATGTGCTGAAATCCCTAGCATTTCTGCATGAGTCCTGTACTCCACTTCTGACCATAAGGATTCCTCAAGATCATTGCCCAACAAACAATCAACTGGGAGGTCTGCACTAACAACAACTTTCTTGAGGCCAGTTACCCCTCCCCAGGAGAAGTTAACAACAGCCACACTATGTGTAGTAGTGGCATTGCTTGCGTTGGTCACTAGGTAATTCTCACCTAGTATCATCTGTTCAGGGTCCACAAAGTTAGGTGTCACCATAGTGACACTGGCACAAGTGTCCCTGTAGGCCTGAGCCAGCTTCTCATTAATTAAAGGCGTCTGTCTGTACTTGCCCAAGTTATTAGGACTTATAGTAGAGGACATAGCTATGTCCCCCTAACAGATCAGAACTGCCTGAGTAGGGACTCTGACTAAGCCAGATTCCATTTCAGTACCCAGGGTTAACCCCACTATAGCCTTGGGTTGTGCACTACCACTGCTAAATGTACTAGGGGGTGCAGGTGTCTTAGGGACTGCAGTGATAGGGGCTGGATTTCTCTTAGTGCATTCACTTCCCAATGAGAAGTGGACCTGCAAAAGTTGCACCAAGGTTTCTTTGGGCCATCATTCTTCTTTTTCTTGTTACCATTTTGGGAACCACCCTCCTTATTACTATTTTGGGGGCCTGTAGAAGACTTCGGGTCTTTTTCTTTCTTATCTCCACCCTTCTGGTCTCCTTTCTTCTGATCACCTCCTTGGTTCTGGGGTTTCTGCTTAACCCTTGTTCTGACCCATTTGTCTGCCTTCTTTCCCAATTCTTGGGGAGAGGTCAGATTAGAGTCTACAAAGTGTTGATGCAACAGCTGGTTTGTACAGTTATTAAGGATCTGTTCTCTCATTATAAGATTGTACAATCCTGTATAGTCTGAAACGTTACTTCCCTGCAACCAACCCTCCAAAGCCTTAGTGGCACAATCAACAAAATCAGTCCAGTCTTGAGTCTGTGCTTTTTGGGTGTCTCTGAACAACAACCTGTATTGCTCAGTGATTAGGCCAAACCCTTCAATAAGAGCACTCTTCAAGACAGAGTAGTTTTTAGCATCCTCAGGTCTAACTGTGAGGAGCTTATCTCTCCCTTTCTCAGAAAAGGAGAGCCACAAGATTGCTGCCCACTGTTCTTGAGGGACCTGCTGTACCATGCAAGCCCTCTCCAGAGCAGTTATCCATTTGTTGATATCATCTCATCTCTATAGGGGGCACAATCTTACTCAGGTTTCTATGATCATAGGACCTGTCTTTATCTCTTGGGATAATGCTGCCACCATTGGGGATCTCCCCACTTAACTTCTGCTCTCTTGCAAAAGCTAGTCTAGCTTGGGCCAGGGCTAATTCCTCTCTTTCTATTTGGAGATTAACTGCTCTCATCCTCGCCTTATGCTCTCTTCTTTTAGGGGAAGTCAATTCTCTCTGTGATTCCCTTGAGGCACTAGAAATGTGAGAAAGGAAGGGGTTCTCTCTCTCCTATTGCCTGGGAGAATCCTGCTATTGGGTCTGGGGAAGTGTCCTTCTCCATTCCCATGTAGGGCCAAGTTGGCTTGGCTAAGCCTTACCACTGGCACCTGGGTATCCCCTTGACCATGATCTGACTCTTCACCTTCTGATTCAGGGTCTGCCTCCTCATTGTCTACTTCTGGGGAGGTGTTCTCATTATCTGGGGATTCACTCCTTCTCCTGACACTGAGGGAACTATTCTATTTCTCTCAAGATCATCCTTTTCTAGAATGGCTATCATGATAGGAATGGTAGGGTTGTGACCCTTTCTCAGCTTCCTTGCAGTGCACAAGGCACTCAAGTCTCTGTGGCTGAATTTGTCATAGTTGGAGGTTGCCTGTGGAGGGTCAACCATCACAGGTAGAGAGCCTGTAGCTTCACCTGTGCCAGACATGACTCTAGTGTGGTGTAAGTGATGCACCTACCTACACTAAGTGTTTTCCTACTGTACCTTGCTGGTGAGTTGTAGTCAGGGTGTGCTAAGCCCTTCTACCTACAACTACTAAATTCAGTAGAACTTAAATATGCTAAGCTTTTATTTATATGTACCTATGGTACTTAATGTGATCTTTCAATTTGATATAAGATTGCAAAGGTAAAACAACAGCAAAGCTCGAATCCGTACCGCTGCTCACCAATGTGAGAAGTTGGCCTGATGTCTGATGTCTCCAGTTCTGGGGGCACCTTCTATCAGTCCAAACAATCCCGTATGGTGGTGGTTGTAAGTCAACCTTATAGACAAGCTATCCTAGGGGTAGCATGGACTAAGCAGCCTTAAAGGCTTAACTTCAGAGGGCGAGTGAAGCGAGCTGTTTTACCATATACGATCCATATACAATCCTGTAATACCAAATGAAAGGACACCACACAAGTTATATATTATCAAAATAGATGTATTTATTCTTAGAATAATCCCCAATACTCTTTATGAGCAGTGAAGCACAAGCGTTTAAATAAAAGCACAGTATAACATAGACAAGTTGCACGTTTTGGATGAGGCCGGTGGCCACTCAAACCATATATCAATAAAGTGGTATAACAATCACTAATCGATCGGGGGTGAGGCCTAGGGCCTTGGGAATCGCTTGGGCTACGATGCACTAACAGCAGTGAGGACGGGAGTAGCCCGCGGGATTCGGGTGCAGTGCAGAAAGCACAGGCATGCAACAATGCAAAGTCAATGGTGCGTAAAAGTTATCGAGTTACAGTTTTAAGAGTCTTCCGACTGGACTAGAAGGACAAAACTTTAGACTTAGACACTAGAGGTGTGAAACACTACAGGAGCACCAGCGTTCAAGAGTTACTTCACCCACAGGAAGCGGGTGCACAGGTGCAAAGGTGTGTCGGGTTTCGTCACGAAGATCTAGGGTGCCTGGAGATGAAGATGCTGCAAGCGTCCATAAGAGGAGTGTCCGGTGCGATCCAAGGGTGGATCGAAGTTGTAGAGTACCTGAAAGCAGAGGAGACAGAGTCTGGGTCACTAGCCAGTGACCAGGAAGGAACCAGGAAGGAACCAGGCAATGTCGGGCGCAATCAGGTCGATGTCGTGTAGCTTCTCTCCGCTGCCACGTGGTCTCTGGGGCACCGAAGATGTCCTGGAGTGAATCACGAGTTGTCCCACGAAAGCTCTCGCTGTCGGCGGTGTCGGCTTCAAGATCCGAGTCAACAGGTCTTGGCAAATGCAACCCACGCAGGATTCAAAGATGGCTTAATACTTGGACCAGCAAGGTCTGAGCGGGTGCTCCTTTTCAGGGGAGCGAGGGCCAGTCTGGAGCAACCAGACTAGCTGTGTAAATTCAAGGTTTCGTCGGTACTGGGGCCACTAGCCAACAGGCAAGCGACCGGACCAACGCGTCGAGCAGGAAAATGCAAAAGGGCCCCCCGCAGCACTCGTCGAGTGTGGAGGGATGAGCTTCGGTGCACAAGCTGCTCGGGGCTGGAGCTTCTCAGACTCCAATGCACAGCTTCGAGGGGGCCTCGGATGCTGCACGGTCAGCGCTTCGTGGTTTCTCCAAGATGGCCGCTCCCACGCTTCAGGTCGCCTCCACGGGTCTCAGCTCTGCAGGGACTGTGGATCGGGCTGTTAGAAGGCAGGCACGCTGGGTCTTGTCGATCTCTGTCTCTCGAGTTCCGGCGGGAACTGCAACAAAGCAAACGTCGAGGTGCTGGATGGTGCCTGTTTGCACAGGGTGGTCACTCCTTGACCACAAGGGAGATTCTTCAGTCTTCCACGAGGAGTGGGATGTCAAAGGGTCCAGAGTTTCATTTCATAAGTTTCAGTCAGGATAATCTGATGTGCATTGGCACTGCTCCCACCTATATTCCAAATCTGGGGGCTGGACTACCTGCTAGGTCCCTCCTATGGGTGGGACCTGGGAAGGGGGTGGTTATACCCCTTTCCCTTTGTCCAGTTTCGTGCCAGGACTGGGGCAGGATGGCCCCAGAACCGGTTTGACTAGAATCTGCCCAGGGACACCTTGTGCGCCCCAGGCAGTGTCTAGTTTCATTCAACCCTCCCTGCTACAATCCACTATCTCCTGTCTGGGGTGGTGTGACACCTCCCTGTGACAGGAAACCCTTTGTCCAGGTGTCCTCTGCCGAGTTTCGGTCAGCAGCAGGAGGCCAGACATGTGTCTGTGGCAGCAGCATCCATTTTGTGATGCTGGGGCTCTGGTTAGGATTAACCGCATTTTCAGTAAGTAACATGCCTTCACCCTCTAGAAGGGTGGGATGCTATCCCCATTACCAGGACTGGCAAGGGGATAGTATTCCAATGTGTATGACACCAAACACGACATGTTTTGATAAAGCCAAACCAGAGTTGCAATAACCGTAAGGATTATAATGCACTTAAGAGTATATGGTATGGCAGTATCACTGGAACAGCATTAGGGAATTGGTCCCAACACTGCAGACAGGCTCAGCTCATGCTAGAGCACCATCTCACATAAAACCATACACTCTGCCTCCAGGACTGTAAAGGCCTGCCATAGGAGTGACTGATAGGTATAGATGTGTCCAGATATAGGTTTAGACATAGGTATACTACATCTAAGCAAGGGGTGAGTACACCACCTTGCCCCAGCTGTGGGAACAGCCAGTTGGGTCGATGTAAGTACCAGCCAGGGGTGGCAAAAGATATGCTGCAGCCCCTGGTAGGCCTTGGATGCACCTATGCCCTTGGCACCTAGTGTGCACTGGATAGGGGCTGACAAGGTGTCCAGTACCAAATTGGTTATGTACCTATAGTACATGTCTGTGAATTTAGAGAGAGAACAGTAGGCTGGGGGTCTGACTAGCAGGCCCACAGCCACATTAAGTCGAAAACCAGTGAAGCAAAAAGCAAAAATTGGGGTGACCATAGGATAGCAGACCCTACTCTCCTACACTCGATATACCAAAGTTGCGCCTTTTTTAGCAGCATAGTCCGACGTGGTAAGAAGAAAAAATTGTGATGTAACAGGATGCGGGTGTGAGAAGGTGGCTTGGTATATACTGTCCTGTAGTGTGTTTATCTAGGTACCTGAATCGATATTCCTATTCTTTGCCCTTGTCCGGTTATAAATCAATAATATCCCTACAACGGCATAGAAACCCTTTTCATAAATTCAGTCATAGCGCATGCTGTCACATTAAGCAAGCCTATTCCTCCAGCCCCCTAGAAAGCACACTGAGTTCTTAAACAAATCCAAGCATCCAGCAACCTGGGAAATCCCCCGCTGCTTTGTTTTGATTTCGTCCAAGAACTCCTGTAAAGCACTGTAAGAACGACCAGTTCTTAGTGACATCTTTATTGACGTCTTATGTCCAGCCTTACGTCAAACCCGGCACCTTTCAGGTATAAATATACCAACGTTGCCTTAAGCAAACACACGGTGGTAATCCTGGAGCAGAGCAGCTATCTACTTCCGAAGAGCCCAGCTGATGCGAGAGCCCACGGACGCTGCCCCTCCCTTTTGACGCGCTGAGAAAGACGCTGTCTTTTCTCCTGCTGAGAAATCCAGCCTCCGGCGTTTCCAGCCTACCCTTGCGGGTGACTGGGATACCGAGTCCTGAGAGAGAGATACCAGCCCTCCTGCCTTCTAATACCCAGGTACTGAACTGACTAAACCCTTACAGAGAATTCTTGAGTCAGATTCTTGGCAAAACAAACCTAACTTAAACTGCTACTTACTTACTCCCTCCCACGTATTAGGCTTAGGTCAGGTACACCGGGGTAGGCGTGGTTAGAAGCACCAGTTGAGCACGATTAGTCAATGTATATATGTATGTATCTATTTTATCCATTTTAAAGTATCATATGGCTAAGAAACCATATCCATGCTTTTACAGTATTATTTCATAATCCTGCTTTTACTGTATGCACTTTACTTAACTATAAGTATTGCAATTGTAGCAATTCATTTCTCTTGTATGAGGAAAGAGACTGCTCAATAAATAACACCTTTTATTGAAAACGCCCGTCTCTCTTTTTCTCTGCAATCTGGTGAAACTAAGTACGCACTTATTGACTGAGTGAAATAGCTGTCTTTTGTTTTCACACGACTCTAGAGATATACTCTTATTCAGGGAGAGCAAAGTTGTCATGTTTTATGGTTGTCAGAAACTAAATCCCTTCTTGTCTATCCAGGGAGGTTAAACTCCTCCTCGCTTATTCGAGAAAGTTTCTAGTGAACTCTGAGCTAGCTGGCAAACACTTAAGTCTAATATAGTCAGTAGAGACCTAGTTAACCTCAGTCCTACGTCTACACTACTGAAGATATTATTCCAATGCGCAGAGCCTATTGGGACTATAGGAACTACACTACATGGCGCCCAACGTTTGGTAAGGCGGTAAATCTAACGCAAGACGTTAGAGTAACTCAGTCGTGCTTTTTCACACAGACCCTTTTTCCCGTAAATACTCCAAAGACGTCTGGAGTGGGTCAAAGGTTAAAATCCACCGGAACTTAGTAGGAAGAGATTTCTATGTATAGTTTTTGGTTTATTCAACGTTGAAGGATACAGTGTTCCAAAATATTGTGCACCTAATCTTTGTTTCCTTGAAACTAAATCTGCAACAAAAAATGTTCCTGTCAGTAAAATGTCAGACGGTGAAGAAGAGAGGGAGACAGCTAGAATAGCAGCTCGTCTCCTAGAGGATGACAATAGTCTCCTACAGACTGACCCGAATGCAATACTCATTCCGGTCAACATAAGAAAAACTATAACTCTTAAACTCATAGAAAATGGACTAACATCGAGAAGTGGTACAGTCATATTCGTAATTGAGGCACATGAATATCGGCAGACAGAGGTATTCTATTCATGGATAAACTTTCCAGCAGCAAACGCTGTCACACATGGATTCCACTATTACAAAATAGAGGTACCACCGGATAACTACACTCCTTTCGAGGAGGTGGAAATCCCATTAAAATACCAAGAGCACCTGCTCTGGTTTAAAGGCGCCCTAAAACATATTAATCACATCACCAGGCTCGGTCCACTAGGTAGACCAGGAGCAACGTGGCCGGTTCTAGCCAGCTACACACCACATCCCGACATTGAAAAAATGTCAAGCGAAGAACTCTTAGTTAAAATAAAAGAATTAACACAGGCATATAGAGAGTTAGTTCAATTGGCAACGGAGGATATAACATTCCTCCAGAAATTGAAAGAAACAGATATAGCAGAACAACCATTTGAACTTGCCAGAATCATAGAAAAATCCTATGAAGAGCTAGGAAGAGATAGTTTGGGTGGGAAAGTAGTAAAACCCCAACTAACTGAAAATCCTGAAAAAATATTTATTCAAAATAATTTAAACACTCCAAAAAAGAGCTGGGATGGAAATAAACAATCCACTCCCACAGAAAAAAGATTCCAGTCCAGAGGAAAGTCTCCTCGGTGGAGAGAAAGATCTCCGGACCAAGAACACAAGTCTCCCCAGAGGGAGCCCTCTGAAAAAAGATACAACCTTAGAAATAGGGATAATTTGAAGAAACCTGATAGATATCAAGATATTGATACACGTCCCTCTCGATCTTTTCAGACTTCCTCGCAGAAATCGGAAAGAAGAGGACGGTCAGAACACAGGGAAGAGCACGTCAAGTCCAAAGACAAGGAACCTGCTCATCAAAATAGAAAATTACAATTTCCAAAAAAGAAGGTAGCCAGTATTAAAATAATCAAACATGCCGAGGATCCTGAGGACACAGCTGAAAAACGGAGAGTGGGCTCAGACAATGCTAGACAGCGCAGCAGAAGTGAGCATAGCTCGCAAGATCCTGATGAATCATCTGGAGACAGTGGACACAAATGAATACATTCAGGTGGAAACTGCAGATACCAGAGTTAGCAAACCTCATAAAATATACAAAATAACATTACGTGTAGAGGGAGATAAGACTAGGAAAATAAGGGGTCTATTTTGGGATAACCTCTCCAAAGGCTATGACATCCTTTTAGCTGAAAAAGACTGGCCACCGAAGTTTGTCAGGGAGTGCCCTCATGGCGAAGAAATTATTATGCCTGCCTTCTCAAATCACATTTCAATTCATAAAAAATATACACTTGCAAGAAAGTGGGCAGTAGCCCAAGCTCCTGCATTATCCAAAAACCATGTGGGATGGGATGAGGACTCTCCTCCTCACAAAATCCAATTAAAATGTCAACCAACTGCACAGAGGCAGTACCCAATTAAGCAAGAAGCTAAAAAACAGGTCAGGGAGATCTTAGGTCAACTTGAATACCAGGGGGTGATTGAAACTTGCACCTCACAAATGAACAATCCTTTGTTTCCTGTCTCCAAGCCAGACGATTCATATCGTCTAGTTTTGGACTACAGACACCTTAACTCATGTTGCAAAACATTTGCAGTACAAAACTCACACAGTGCAGCACTAATGAATAACATTGTGCGCAAAAAATACAAAACAACATTAGACATCTCTAATGGATTCTTTTGTCAAAATATAGCACCTGAAAGCAGGTATTTGACCGCTTTCTCAATAATGGGCTCGCAGTAAAATTCTGTCGACTCCCACAGGGGTTCAAGAACAGCCCAGGATTATTCTCAGCAAGAGTAACAGAGTTACTACAAATGTATGATGATGAGGCATTATCTTATGTCGATGACATCTATCTAACAGATGATGACTTGGATACTCACATGAAAAGAGTGAACACCATAATACTTGGGTTCGCAGCAGAGGGTTACAAATTCAACTTTAAAAAGTCACGAATTGCCCATCTAACTGTCCTGGTTTTAGGATATGAATTATCAAGTGAAGGCAAAAGTCTGGCAGACAATTTTTTAGAGAAATGTGCTGTAATCCAAGCACCAAGAACGCTGAAAAACTTACAATAAATTCTAGGTTTCCTGAATTTCGGAAGAACTTACATTCTAAATTATGCAGAGAGGGTTAAACCTCTCTATGAACTAATAAAACCAGATTTTAAAACAATCAATTGGACTCAAAAACACACAGAAATTTTGAGATCATTGCAAACAGACATGTTAGCTAAAACAAATTGCAAACACGCGATAACACCCGCAACCTTGTGATCCGGGTCATCCCAGGAAGATGCGGATTCACATACCTAACCTCTAATGAGGGAGAAACGGTACCAATAGCATACAAATCACATTTGTACACAAAAGCTGAAATGAAATTTAGCTCAACGGAAAAAATTCTAACTGCGGTTCAGACTGAGGTAGCAAAAGAAAGAGCCCTAGCACAAGGTAAACGAATAATCATCGTTACACCAGTACCAGCTCAAGAAGTGGTAACAAAGGCAAGCATTCCAAATGCTAAAGCGCTACATCCTAGATGGATCCAATGGGTTATTTCTCTTGCTGCAACAGACGTGGTCTACGAATTTGATCCTAATTTGAAAACACAAGAATTTCTCCAATATGAATTTGAATGTCCTCTGCCGACCGAAATCTTGCCTCTTGAACACTGCGGCTGTATAATATATACAGACGGATCAGCACAACCCGCAGTTGGGGGTAAACAAGCTTACAGTGCTGCGTGCGCGATTGTTAAAGGTCGTTGGCACGAAGGAAAATTTAGACCACTGGTGACTAAAACACAATCTCTAGGAGATTGTACAGCTCAGCGAGCTGAACTACTAGCATTTAAGATGCCGCTTGAAAATACTGATCGCGAATTCCCCACACTCATAGTGTGCGATTCATATTATTGCGTTCAGTCTTATAATGAATACTTGCAGAATTGGGTTCTAAATGGTTTCAAAGATGCGAAGGGTGGCACAATCAAGCATAAAACGCTTTGGGAACAAGTAGTTCTTTTACAAAAGGAACTACAAAAGACTCACATGATACATACACTGAGTCATCAACGTGATGGCGTTCACGTTGCGGGGAATTCATTGGCTGATGAGGCCGCGAAGGCAGCTGTACAAACGGCTTCCGTAGCTGCCATCACCCGGTCAAAAACAAAAATAGACAGCGAGATATTACAAGCTGTCAGTGCTACAGTAAATAATGCGATAAAAACACTCCCGAAAGGCTTTCCAGTAAAGTACTCATACATAACTGATGGGAATAACGTTCCATTTGCTCGAATCCCTGGAGTGGGGGATAGGGCAATTCCAAACATGGAACATAGGTTAGGACTAATTATAGCGGCACACGAAGGGCTCGCCTCTGCACACGCTGGTGTCTCGGCCACAGTATCATTATTAAAACAGAGATACTGGTGGCCACAAATGAGAAGACAAACTAGGAACTATGTTCTAGATTGTGAAATATGTCAAAAAATGAAAGTTTCGACAGTGAAAAGACCAGCACAGACGCCCCTTCTGATCTCAGATAAACCATTAGCATGTGTTTACCTGGACCACTGTGGTCCCTTACAAAGGGATGGCAACTATAAATACATCATGGTCGCAGTAGACTCCTGCACGAGATTCATTTGGATGTGGCCCCAGCGCTCGGCTGACGCCAGAACTGTTATAAAAGATTTGCGAGTCTTTATCGGCACATACGCAATTGGCATGCTACATTCTGACCAAGGTCCTGCTTTTAGCTCTCGAGCTTATAAGGAGGCCATGACCAGCATGGGCATCGCGTTGCGGTATTCTTGTCCCTTCCATCCTGAGGGAAACGGGATTGTGTAAAGAAAAACCGAGACATAAAGCAATCTATAACGGCAAAGGTATTAGGTTCGGGGGTTGGGTGGGTCAAACATCTAATAAGTGTCCAACGTAGTCTTAACAATCTGCCAAGAAATTCTCTAAAAGGTTTCAGTCCGTACGAACTATTGTTCGGGACTAGAATGCATATCCAGGATCTCGATAGTCAAACTTCAGTGGTAGAAGGAAAATGCTTTGATATCAAAGATCGTTTGGCTATTTTACAGGACTTAAATGAAACAAGAAAAGACCTGAGCAACATAAAGTTGAAACAACAGCCAACAGCCACTGAAGAGAAACCACCTGTCCCAGCAAGGCCTGTCTGGATTCCAAAGATTGGGGCTCTGGTCAGAGAGAAGATCGCGGTGAAGAAGGAATTTGGGCCTTCTTACAGAAAAGCAGTACCTGTCTTAGCTGTCAACGGAACAAGATCAGTTGTACTACCGCCTCTTGCTGGTAAAAAGGAGAACCGAGTTGTATCCATCGACCTGGTTAAACCACAATCATGTGGCCAATAATAAGTAGTAGGCCAAGTGGACTCCCAAGAAATAGCAGAACACCAAAGTTTGCTACAAATCAAGAGGTTCAAACTGAGAGACTATTCACATTTGATAAACCTAAAGTGAATCAACAAGGACTATGCAACAAAGCCATGGAACTTATGCCTCTTGAAACCCAAATTGCAACAATTCGTCAAGAAACACCTGTCTACAACGATGTAGCCACAGACTATGCTAAGGAAACAAAGAAAAATGCAGAAACAATTCCAACAATTGACAGAACTGCATCAGGCTACTTCATCAATTTCGATGACTTTTCTGAGGATCCGAGCGAACCTGAGGAACAGCCAACAACAACAAAAACTTTTATAGACAAAACTAAATAACTCTTTCATCAACTACAAGAAACTTATCTGATTTCCCCATGGATTGAATTTTGGGTGGTGCTAGGTGTACTTTTCCTCCTGCTTTGGCTCATCATGGTGCTATGCTTGGGACACTTCATTGAGGGAAAATATGTTACAATGGACACAGCAAGCCAGAATATCAACCTGGTCCTAAAGCCACACAAGTCTTCACACATCGAGAAAAGAGAACTTTCTTCAGTAAACTTCACAGCCAATCCGATACCCGGTGGGGTAGCATGGGACAAAACAGATTACGATATATATGGCCCGGTCGAGCTCTTGAAGTATCCTCATCAATTTAAGGTTTCATTAAGTGACTTTGTAAAACCGAGTACATTCTCTGATGATTGGGATTTTGAAAGTATTAATGATATGATGTCAGACTTAGTTATGTCAGCAAAATATACAGAACATGATTATTTGCAAGGTTCATCGAATTATGATCAGATGTACTGCTACAACCATTATGCTAACCATTATTTGCATAAATCTGCTCAACCTAGAAATGTTTTAAATTATAATCAATGGGAACATTGTGCAACACCACCAAAAGGTAGTTCAAAAACATTTTATGAGAAATTCCCATACTTCTCAGGGTTTAACACAAGTGAAGCAGAAACGTTTTATTTTAAAGTGTTAAATAAGACAGGAATGAAAACCATGCTGACAAATACAAAATTAATCTATTCAGAAACATTTTTTGAAAAAATGAATACATTTGGTTTTGATTTTTGGAAAAATAACATTGAAACAAAAACGATCTGGGGTACCAGAGATTGGCAAGTCCAAGGTATAGAATCATTATTCAGAGCCTGCATGATCCCAGAACAAATTATATTTTTGAATGACACAATTCAACAAACAATCTGTCTTGGCCTAGCCAAAATTAAAGACTTATATAAACCGTCTATTCCAAAGCCAACACCTGAGAGTAATAGCACTACAGATGTTGAGATAGACGTATCCCATATTTTAAACCAGAACAGACCACATCCTGATTGGAAAAAATGGTTGATCTGGCCCACAGACACAAATAACTGTCAAGATAGATTCCTGAACAAAATACAGGGGTTCAAAATGACCAGGCCAGACCCTAGATACTCCCAGCGACAACATCCAGGGATAGTAACAACATACAGTGTAGGAAAACTCTGCCTCGAATGGCTACAGACATCCACACTGGCAGAAATTAAGCAACACTTAACTTTACTTAAAGAAGGTGCTGACTTGCGTGATTTCATTATGGGACCACGCAAACAGCATCAAAAACGTTTCATAGCGGCCTCTATATATGCAGCTTATAACGAAGTTTGGAAAGTAACTCAAATTGAAACAGCAGAGAAAATACGGGAAATTGACTGTATTAATTTGGAAAAATCACTGTCTGTTGTGGACAATGGGTTAATGAGTCTGTCTTCCAGAATATATTCACTGGACAGTATTGTATCATCTGCAATCGATATAATGGAGCAGGACTTACTAATGTTACAACATGATCAGTCCCAATTGCGTTCTATTGTACAGCTTGGCTGGACGTTACAAAATCTGCGTTCAGGCTACGTGCCTTGGCGTCTAATCAACACAACGTCACTATTCTCTATCTTTAACCTTACTGATATACAAATCAGCTTGGCACAAAAAGGAGCAGAATATACAATTCTGAGCATTGAAAAACTTGAGAGATTACCATTGACAATGTCAGAACGACCTGTCATTGAATGGATAATACACGGAATAATAACTATTCCGATAACAACTTTCCAATTTCGATACTGCCAAAAGTATATACAGGCAGGCCAGTATGAAAGGTTGGGTAAAGGTTACATTAAGTCAACATGGAAATTACCTTACACACACACGTGTTATAGTGAAAAAGGACAGAATGTATTTCTTAGTGGTGATAATTGTGAAAAATCACTAAGTGGTATACTTCTGTGTCAGGGTATAAATCTACATGGGGCCTGTGAGGGGACTTCAAATAACCTTTCATGTCACCAGCTTGGCACACCTGCAACTCGAATAGAGCCATTCTTTAGACGGCTTTCGAACGGGAGCTACATCTCGTAAAAGCTTATCTCGTAAGCGTTTCGTCCATGGTCACTTGCTGTATGCAAGTATTGTATCCGAACGACACTCCAGACAGGGAGGGAAACATTTTGGCCCAGTTTGAAAATCTCTTCTATTCAAATTGATACTTTAAGCAGAATGAAGTCTGTTCTTCTACAGACGCCAGTGCCCTTGACGCCATCAAAAGAAACGTATGATCTCCAAGTTGCAAGGACAACGGCAGAGATACATAACCTTTTATCAACAAATTGCCCCTTACACTTCGCAGAAATGCTAAACAAAATCTTAAACATTTCTGATACGAATGGTATCGCGAGTGTATTTAAGTCAATTTTTTCGGGACTGTTGACACCTTTCAAAGCAGTCCTGGGCATCTTTCCTAATTTTGTCCATTCAATCTTTGGCAGCCTTCCACTACTGTTGGGACTCGTAGCAGGCATTTTATTTTTGATACTCCTGCTTCGTTATAGCAAGCCATGTCACAGACAAGACTCCAGCAACAATGGAAGAAACGATCCTAGCTATACGCTATCGGGACCGCATAACTAAAGTCCTTGGATTAGCCCGGCTAAGAGATCTGAATATGACCTGGTTTCTTTCGTTCAGACCCATCTGGCAGAACTGTATCTTACCTGTGTTAAGATGTATGCTGTGCGGAGAAGAATGCGTGTTAGACGTCTGTCTTACACTACAATCAGAAGTACCATTGGATACAGATACTTTGCTAAGTCCAGTAAAGGCTCATGCATCGTGTTGTCCCCAGCGGTTACCCATCCTGATGACGGCATTCGTTGAGACTTCACCACTGCGATTGAAGGGTAGTGGAGTGCAAGATGAGAGCAGCATCAACCAGGTACGACCTTCTGTGAGCACTGCTGATCCTGTCATCGATGATAGCAATCATTCTCACGACTGCACAGTTGCGGCATTTTCCAACTTGGTCGAACTTTCACTTGAAGCGGTAAACTGCTTTTTTGAAAGTCTGTCTGAAATGAACAAAAAGAATAAACTTTTAAGCAAACGAGCACTCAGCGTTCCCTGAACTCTGAATTTGGCCTTCAGCTTTGAAAAACAAAAGCTTCTGAAAATATTTGGAACTGTTTTGACTTCTTCCCTTGAAAAACGAAATTATTTTTTTCCCGATTCCAAAATATTTACCTTTTTTTGGCACTCATCCTCTGCTTAAAGTAGAACTAATCTTAGAGAACATAGCTTCTATTTTTAGGACCTCTAAAGACAATATATTACCTCAGCCTCTAGCATATTTACAAAAAACTGTATTTATATGTGATGGAATGGTCTCGCACTTTTCTTTTCTGTATTAAGAGCCATTTCATGTGTAATTTTCGCAAATCATTCATGCTGATATATATGTGTATCCTTTTTAATGAATGATTACACTGCTTGAAAGCATACAGTACCTATACTCATTTTTCGTGTATTTCGCATATGCCATTTCAGATGCAAAATAATGTATTTTGGGGTGGATCGGTATACACATGCACCGTTAGATATGTTTACTACTGCTTAGTTTAGTAATTATGGACATGAATTCGTGGAGTGGGTGTAGTGTGTTTATCTAGGTACCTGAATCGATATTCCTATTCTTTGTCCTTGTCCGGTTATAAATCAATAATATCCCTACAACGGCATAGAAACCCTTTTCATAAATTCAGTCATAGCGCATGCTGTCACATTAAGCAAGCCTATTCCTCCAGCCCCCTAGAAAGCACACCGAGTTCTTAAACAAATCCAAGCCTCCAGCAACCTGGGAAATCCCCCGCTGCTTTGTTTTGATTTTGTCCAAGAACTCCTGTAAAGCACTGTAAGAACGACCAGTTCTTAGTGACATCTTTATTGACGTCTTATGTCCAGCCTTACGTCAAACCCGGCACCTTTCAGGTATGAATATACCAACGTTGCCTTAAGCAAACACACGGTGGTAATCCTGGAGCAGAGCAGCTATCTACTTCCGAAGAGCCCAGCTGATGCGAGAGCCCACGGATGCTGCCCCTCCCTTTTGATGCGCTGAGAAAGACGCTGTCTTTTCTCCTGCCGAGAAATCCAGCCTCCGTCGCTTTCCAGCCTACCCTTGCAGGTGACTGGGATACCGAGTCCTGAGAGAGAGATACCCGCCCTCCTGCCTTCTAATACCCAGGTACTGAACTGACTAAACCCTTACAGAGAATTCTTGAGTCAGATTCTTGGCAAAACAAACTTAACTTAAACTGCTACTTACTTACTCCCTCCCACGTATTAGGCTTAGGTCAGGTACACCGGGGTAGGCGTAGTTAGAAGCACCAGTTGAGTACGATTAGTCAATGTATATATGTATGTATCTATTTTATCCATTTTAAAGTATCATATGGCTAAGAAACCATATCCATGCTTTTACAGTATTATTTCATAATCCTGCTTTTACTGTATGCACTATACTTAACTATAAGTATTGCAATTGTAGCAATTCATTTCTCTTGTTTGAGGAAAGAGACTGCTCAATAAATAACACCTTTTATTGAAAACGCCCGTCTCTCTTTTTCTCTGCAATCTGGTGAAACTAAGTACGCACTTATTGACTGAGTGAAATAGCTGTCTTTTGTTTTCACACGACTCTAGAGATATACTCTTATTCAGGGAGAGCAAAGTTGTCATGTTTTATGGTTGTCAGAAACTAAATCCCTTCTTGTCTATCCAGGGAGGTTAAACTCCGCCTCGCTTATTCGAGAAAGTTTCTAGTGAACTCTGAGCTAGCTGGCAAACACTTAAGTCTAATATAGTCAGTAGAGACCTAGTTAACTTCAGTCCTACGTCTAAACTACTGAAGATATTATTCCAATGCGCAGAGCCTATTGGGACTATAGGAACTACACTACAGTCCACTAATTAAAGTGGGCACCCTGTACCAGTCCACACGACCCTTATGATGTATGAGGTCAAAGATACCCTTTAGAAAGCTATCCTAGTGGTAGTTGTGGAGAGCAGCCTTCAGGCTTAATCTTGAAGGAATGTAAAGCAGCTTGTTTTACCAGAATATCACCTCCTAAATGACTATATGAAAGGAGAACCACACAGGAGTTATATGAAAATATCTATTTATTAATATAACACTCTCTACAAGTCTCTATGCGAGACCAGGGCACAAAGTACACAATACTGAATCAATAGAATGTAGTGTAGTTCCTATCATCCCAATAGGCTCTGCGCATTGGAATAATACCTACAGCAGTAAAGGCCTAGACCAGACGTTAACTAGGTCTACTACTGTCGATACTAGACTTAAAGTTTTGGGTTTGCCAGCTAACTCAGAGTTCTCTAGAAACTTTCTCGAATGTTCAGGGAGGACTTAACTTCCCTGATTAGACAAGAAGGGATTTAGTTTCTGACAACCATAGAACATGACAACTTTGCTCTCCCCTAATCAAGAGTATATCTCGAGAGTCGTGTGAACAAAAGGCAATTTATTTTACTCAGTCAGTACGTGCATTCTTAGTCTCATCAGATTGTAGAGAAAAGGAAGAGACGGGCGTGTTCAATAAAAAGGTGTTATTTATTGATCAGTCTCTTTTCTCATACAAGAGAAATGGATCGATATTATTGCAATACTTATAGCTAAGTAAAGTGCATACATTAAAAGCAATAGTATAAAATAATACTGTAAAAACATTGATATGGTTTCTAAGCCATAAGATGTTTTAAAATGAATAAAATATATTACATACACATATACATTTGACTAAACGTACTCAACTGGTGTTTCTAAATACGCCTACCCCGTGTACCTGACCTAAGCCTAATACGTGGGCGGGAATAGAAAGTTACAGTTTAAGTTAAGTTTGTTTTTGCCAAGTGAATAACTAAAGAATTCTCTGTGAGGGGTTATTCAGTTCTGTACCTGGAATCTAGGTTGAATGAGGGATGGTATCTCTCGTCTCTGGTCTCGATATTCCAGGCTGCCTGCGAGGGCTACCCAGAAACGCCGGTGCTGGATTTCTCGGCAGGAGAAAGCAGCTTCTCTCAGCGCGTCAGGAAGGCGGGGCTGCGCCAGCGGGGTCTGCTCTGCTCTGGGCTTCGGCAAGTATGGCTGCTCCGTCTCGTCACCACCGCGTGTTTTTGCATAGGGCAATATCGGTAATATTTATACCTTTAAGGTGCCGAGATTGACGTAAGGATGGACATAGATACGTCAATAAGGATGTCATACGACTTGCTCGTTAGCACATTCTTTTGCTGAAGTTCTCGGTGAAATCAAAACAATGGCCGCAGGGTTTTGCCCAGGTTGTCATAGGTTTGATTTGTTATGAGAACTCCGTATGCCTTATCAGGGGCTGGAGGAATATCGCTTGTCTAATTAGATCGCAAGCGTTATGACCTAATCAGATAACACGTTCCTGTGCCGTAGTGTGACTGCGTCAGATAACGGTATCTGCATCATGGGGGTTTTCTGCCTCATGGGCTGACTGTTAGTTAACTTGTTGGTTTGTTTAACCAGAATAGGGTCAGGAATAAGGGGATCGATTCAGAACCTATAGGAATACATCACACCCACTCCACGCTAACTATGGTCATATTTACTAATCTATGCATAGTAAAACATAGTACAACATACTATAGAGTATTGTGTATACCTTACCACCCCAAAATACATAAATGCATTTTGAAATTTTCAAATATACGGAAAAGTTGCAATCATATGTATGGTATGCACTCAAGCTGTATAATAATGCTAAGGTAATCACGCAATTGTATACATTATTGCTATTTGGTATATGAGAATTTACACATGAAATGGCTCTTAATACAGAAAAAAAGTTCGAGACCATTCCATCACAGAATAAAATATTTATGAACGTTCCAGCGGGCAGCTAATGTCTATAAGCTATCTAAAATTTAGAAACCATAGTTCTTTAAGAATAGTTCTTACTTTAAGCAGAAGATAGTGTCCCGAAAAATATGAAAACATTTTTTGGGGGCTACTGAAAAATTGCTGTCCGTGAACTGGAGGAAAAATTGTTCATGTGACTTTATTTTTAAAGTTGAAGGCCGAATTCAGGGAACGCCGTGTGCGAGCTTGTTCAAAAGTCTCTATTTCTGCTCTGGTGAGAACATCATATCATTTAGGCTTTCGAAAAAACTGTCAACAGCTTCCTGGGAAAGTTCCACTAACTCGGAAA
This sequence comes from Lissotriton helveticus, assembly GCF_964261635.1. NCBI lineage: Eukaryota > Metazoa > Chordata > Amphibia > Caudata > Salamandridae > Lissotriton > Lissotriton helveticus. The sequence continues at coordinate 1,628,717,107 of NC_136065.1, read as the reverse complement.
TAGGTGTAATCATGCATTCGTGCGCATGATTGTTTCCATTGACATTCTGATTTGCATTGCTGACAGAAGTCGTACCTGATCGATGCTGCTTTCATCTTGAACTTCACTACCCATCAATCGTAGTGGTGAAGCTTCCACGAATGCCGTCATCAGGATTGGTAGCCTTTGAGGGCAGCACAAAGCATGAACCTTGATCGGGCTCAACAATGTTTCTGCATCCATTGGCGCATCCGATTGTAGCGTCAGACAGGTGTCTAACACGCATTCTTCTCCGCATAGCAGACACCTTAATACAGGTAAAACACATCTTTGCCACATTGGTCGAAATGATAGAAACCAAGTCATGTTCAGGTCTCTAAGCCGGGAGAGTCCCAGGATTTTTGATATCCGGTCCCGGTATCCAATGGCTAGGATTGTTTCTTCCCTTGTCGCAAGAGTTTTGTCTGTGACATGGGTTGCCATACCGAAAAATAAGGACCAAGAATAGGATTCCTGCAATTAGTCCCAAGATCAGGGGAAGTCCGCCAAAAATCGAATGGACGAAATCTGGAAAAATACCCAGTATGGCTTTGAATGGTGTTAATGCCATCGAAAATACTGTCTTAAATACCTTTGAGACCCCATTGGTATCAGAAATATTTAAGATTTCGTTTAGTATTTCTGCGAAATGTATGGGGGAATTAGTTGATAACAATGAATGTATCTCTGCAGTCGTCCTTGCGACTTGTAGATCATACGTTTCTTTTGGTGACGTGAGCCTTGTAGGCGTCTGAAGAAGCACTGTTTTCATTCTGCTTAAAGTATCTATTCGAATAGAAGTAATTTTCAAATTGGGCCATGCCCTTGCCTCCCTGTCTGGAAAGGAGCTGGGGAACAATGAGCGTCCACAGCACTTGACCTTCGCAGTCGTAGTGACTAGATAAGGAGTCCCGGGCATAAGACTACAACATCTGCGGTCTACAATTAGAATGTAACTCCCATTATAGAGTCTTTGAAAGAATGGTTCTATTTCTGTTGCAGGTGCGCCTTGCTGGTGACATGAAAGGTTGTATGAATTCCCTTCACAGGCTCCATGCAAACTAATTCCGTTACACAGAAGCGTGCCGCTTAGTGACATCGCACAATTATTGCCACTAAGAAACACTTTCTGTCCTTTATTACTGACACATGCATGTGAATAGGGCAGGTTCCATGATGTTTTAATGTACCCCTTTCCCAATTTCTCGTACATGCCAGCCTGTATATATTTTTGGCAGTATTGAAACCTGAAGGTTGAGATTGGAATATTTATTATCCCATGTATTATCCATTCACTGACAGGTCGTTCTGACATTGTCACTGGTAATCTTTCGAGTTTTTCAATGCTCAAGATTGTATAATCAGCACCCTTTTGTGCCATACTGATTTGTCTATCAGTAAGGTTAAAGATTTGTAATAGTGACGTTGTGTTGATTAAACGCCAAGGCACATAGCCTGAACGCAGATTTTGTAACGTCCAGCCAAGCTGTACAATAGAGCGCAATTGGGACTGATCGTGTTGTAATAACAGTAAGTCTTGCGACAATATGTCGATTGCTGAAGACACAATGTTGTCCAAAGAAAAAATTCTGGAGGACAGAGTCATTAACCCATTGTCCACTACAGAAAGTGATTTTTCCAAATTAATACGGTCAATTTCCCGTATTCTCTCTGCTGTTTCAATTTGAGTAACCTTCCAGGCCTCATTGTATGCTGCATATACAGAGGCTGCTATGAAACGTTTTTGACGCTGTTTGCGCGGTCCCATAATGAAATCACGCAAGTCAGCACCATCAGTAAGTAAAGTTAGGTGTTGTTTAATTTCTGCCAGTGTGGAAGTTTGTAGCCATTGAAGGCATAATTTGCCCACACTGTAGGTGGTTATTATCCCTGGGTGATGTCTTTGGGGATATCTAGGGTCTGGCCTGGTCATTTTGAACCCCTGTGTTTTGTTCAGGAATCTGTCTTGACAGTTATTAGTATCTGTGGGCCAGATCAACCACTGTTTCCAATCAGGATGTGTTCTGTTTTGGTTTAATACATAATTTACGTCTATCTCTTCATCTGTAGAGCTATTGCTGAACACTGTTGGCTTTGGAATAGACGGTTTATTTAAGTCTTTGATTTTGGCTAGGCCAAGACAGGTGGTTTGTTGAACAGTGTCATTTAAAAATATCATTTGTTCTGGGATCATGCAGGCTCTAAACATAGATTCTATGCCCTGCACTTGCCATTCTTTTGTGCCCCAAACACTTTTCAATTCAACATTTTTGTCCCAATAATCAAAACCAAAAGTATTCATTTGTTCAAAGAATGAGTCTGAATATATCAATTTTGTGTTGGTTATCATGGTCTTTGTCCCTGTCTTGTTTGACAATTTAAAATAGAATGCTTCAGCATTACTTGTGTTAAAACCTGAAAAGTATGAATATTTGTCATAGAAGGTCCTTGAGCTTCCTTTTGGAGGGGTTGCACAATAATTTGTAGAACCCTGCAAATAATCATGTTTGGTAAATTTAGCAGACATTACTAAGTCAGACATCATATTATTAATGCTTTCGAAGTCCCAATCATCAGCAAATGAGCTTGGTTTTGCAAAGTCACTCAATGAGATCTTAATTTGGTGTGGATATTTCAGGATTTCGACCGGACCATAAATTTCATAGTCAGTGTTGTCCCAGGCTACCCCACCAGGTATCGGATTGGCTGTGAAGTTGACTGAAGAAAGTTCTCTTTTCTCGATGTGTGAAGATGTGTGTGGTTTGAGGATCAAGTTGATTTTCTGACTTGCTGTGTCCATTTTTGCATATTTTCCCTCAATGAAGCGTCCCAAAGTTAGTATCATGATGAGCCAAAGTATGAGGATAAATGCACCAAAACCCACCCAAAATTCAATCCATGGAGAAATCAGATATGTTTCTTTCAGTTGTTTCAAAAGTTCTTTAGCTTTATCTTTAAAGGTTTTTGATGATGGCTGTGTCTTTGATTCACTGAAGCCTTCAGAGGAATCATCGAAGTTTATGAAGTAGCCGGATGCAGTTCTGTCAATTGTTCCAATTGGTTCAGGATTTCTGTTTCTTGCATTTTCACTCGGTACTTCATTATAGATTGGTGTGTCTCTGCTAAATGTTTTTATTTGGGTTTTCAGAGGTCTGAGTTCTATTGCATTGTTGCATAGTCCTTGTTGTTCTTCTGTAGGCGTTTCGAATGTGATGAGCCTCTTCGTTAGGACCTCTGTACTGGTAGCAAACCTTGGTGTTCTGCTACTTATTGGGAGTCCACTTGGCCTACTGTTTGTTATCGGCCACATGTTGTGGTTTTACCAGGTCGATGGATACAACTCGGTTCTCCTTTTTACCAGCAAGTGGCGGTAGTACAACTGATCTTGTCCCGTTGACAGACAAGACAGGAACTGCTTTGCTGTAAGAAGGCCCAAATTCCTTCTTTACCGCGATCTTTTCCCTGACTAGATCCCCGACTTTTGGAATCCAGACAGGTCTTGCTGGGACAGGTGGTGGTTCTTCAGTGGTTGTTGGCTGTTGTTTCAATTTTATGTTGCTCAGGTCTTTTCTTGTTTTGTTTAAGTCCTGCAAAATAGCCAAACGGTCTTTGATATCAAAGCTTTTTTCTATCACCACTGAAGTCTGACTATCAATGTCAGAGATCAACATCCTAGTTCCAAATAATAATTCGGACGCACTGAATCCCTTCAGAGAATTTCTTGGCAAGTTATTTAGACTACGTTGGACACTTATTAGATGTTTGACCCACCTAGCTCCCGAACCTAATACCTTTGCCGTTATAGATTGCTTTATGTCACGTTTTTTTCTTTCAACAATTCCGTTCCCCTCAGGGTGAAATGGACAAGAGTACCGCAATGCCACGCCCATGCTGACCATGGCCTCCTTATAAGCTCTAGAGCTAAAAGCAGGACCGTGGTCCGAATGCAGCATGCCAATTGCGTATGTGCCGATAAAGACTCGCAAATCTTTTATAACAGTTCTGGCGTCAGCCGTTCGCTGGGGCCACATCCATATGAATCTCGTGCATGAATCCACTGCGACCAAGATATATTTATAGTTACCATCCCTTTGTAAGGGACCACAGTGGTCTAGATAAACACAGGCTAATGGTTTATCCGAGATTAGAAGGGGCGTCTGCGCTGGACGTCTCACCGTTGATACTTTCATTTTTTGACATATTTCACATTCTAGAACATAGTTCCTTGTTTGTCTTCTCATTTGTGGCCACCAGTATCTCTGTTTTAATAATGATACTGTGGCTGAGACGCCAGCATGGATAGAAGCAAGCCCTTCGTGTGCCGCTATTATTAGTCCTAACCTGTGTTCCATGTTTGGAATTGCCCTATCCCCCACTCCAGGGATTCGAGCAAAAGGAACATTGTTCGCATCAGTTATGTATGAGTATTTTACTGGAAAGCCTTTCGGGAGTGTTTCTATCGAATCCTTTTCTGAAGCGCTGACAGCTTGTAATATTTCGCTGTCTATTTTTTTTTTTGACCGGGTGATGGCAGCTACGGAAGCCGTTCGCACAGCTGCCTTCGCGGCCTCATCAGCAAATGAATTCCCTGCAACGTGAACGCCATAACGTTGATGACTCAGCGTATGAATCACGTGAGTCTTTGGTAGTTCTTTTTGTAAAAGAACTACTTGTTCCCAGAGCATTTTATGCTTGATTGTGCCTCCTTTTGCATCCTTAAAACCATTCTGAAGCCAGATCTGCAAATATTCATTATAAGACTGAACGCAATAATACGAATCGCACACTATGAGTGTGGGGAATTCTCGATCGGTATTTTCAAGCGCAATCTTGAATGCCAGTAGTTCAGCTCGCTGAGCTGTACAATCTCCTAAAGATTGTGTTTTAGTGATTGCTGGTTTAAATTTTCCTTCGTGCCAGCGACCTTTAACGATCGCGCACGCAGCACTGTAAGCTTGCTTACCCCCCACGCGGGGTGTGCTGATCCATCTGTATATATTGTACAGCCGTAGTGTTCTAGAGGCAAAATTTCGGTCGGCGGAGGACATTCAAATTCATATTGGAGAAATTCTTGTGTTTTCAAATAAGGATCAAATTCGTACGCCACGTCTGTTGCAGCAAGAGAATTAGCCCATTGTATCCATATCGGATGGAGAGCCTTAGCATTTGGAATGCTTGCTTTTGTTACAGCCTCTAGGGCTGGTGTCGGTGTCACGATTATTATTCGTTTACCTTGTGCCAGGGCTCGTTCTTTTGCTATAGCTGTCTGTGTTGCGGTAAGAATTTTTTCCGTTGGGCTAAATTTAATTTCAGCCTTAGTGTACAAGTGTGATTTGAATGCAATTGGTACCTTTTCTCCCTCATTAGAGGTCAGGTATGTGAATCCGCATCTCCCTGGGATGACTCGAATCACAAGATTGCGTGTGTTATCACGTGTTTCTAATTTTGTTTTAATTAGCATGTCTGTTTGTAGGGATCTCAAAATTTCTGTGTGTATTTGAGTCCAATTGGATCTTTTAAAATCGGGTTTTATCAGATCATAAAGGGGTTTGACCCTTTCTGCGTAATTTGCAATGTATGTTCTTCCGAAATTTAGAAAGCCTAGAATTGACTGTAAGTTTTTTAGTGTTCTAGGTGCTTGGAGTACGGCACATTTCTCTAGGAAATTGTCAGCCAGGCTTTTGCCTTCGCTTGATAATTCATATCCTAAGAACAGGACTGTCAGATGGGCAATTCTGGATTTTTTAAAGTTGAATTTGTAACCCTCTGCTGCGAACCCAAGTATTATGGTGTTCACTCTTTTCAAGTGAGTCTCCAAGTCATCATCTGTTAAGTATATGTCATCGACATAAGATAATGCTTCATCATCATATAGTTGTAGTAATTCTGTTACTCTCGCTGAGAATACCCCCGGGCTGTTCTTGTACCCCTGGGCTAACCGACAGAATTGTTTTTGAGTGCCATTTATTGAGAATGCAGTTAAATATCTGCTCTCTGGTGCTATGTTTTGACAAAAGAATCCATTAGAGATGTCTAATGTTGTTTTGTATTTTTTGCGCACTATGTTATTCATTAGTGCAGCACTATGTGAGTTTTGCACTGCAAAAGTTTTGCAACATGTGTTAAGGTGTCGGTAATCCAAAACTAGACGGTATGAATTGTCTGGTTTGGAGACCGGAAACAAAGGGTTGTTCATTTGTGAGGTGCAAGTTTCAATCACCCCCTGGTATTCTAGCTGATCTAGTATTTCATTTACCTGTTTTTTAGCTTCTTGCTTAATTGGGTACTGCCTTTGTGCAGTTGGTTGTGATTTTAACTGGATTTTGTGAGGAGGAGAGTCCTCATCCCATCCCACGTGATTTTTATATAAAGCAGGAGCTAGAGCCACTGCCCACTTTCTAGCAAGTGTGTATTTTTTATGAATTGGAATTTGATTTGAGAAGGCAGGCATAATTATTTCTTCGCCATGAGGGCACTCCCTGACAAACTCTGGTGGCCAGTCTTTTTCAGCTAGAAGGATATCATAGCCCTTGGAGAGATTATCCCAAAATAGTCCCCTTATTTTTCTAGTCTTATCCCCCTCTATACGCAATGTTATTTCGTATATTTTGTGAGGTTTGCTAACTCTGGTGTCCGCAGTTTCCACTTGAAGATATTCATTCGTGTCCACTGTCTCCAGATGATTCATAAGGACTTTGCGAGCTATGCTCACTTCTGCTGCGCTGTCTAGCATTGTCTGTGCCCATTCTCCGTTTTTCAGTTGTGTCCTCAGTATTCTCGGCATTGTTAACTACCTTGATACTGGCTACCTTCTTTTTTGGAAATTGTAATTTCTTTTTTAGCTGAGCAGGTTCCTTGTCTTTGGACTTGGCGTGCTCTTCTCTTTGTTCTGATCGTCCTCTTCTTTCCGATTTCTGCGAGGAAGTCTGAAAAGATTGAGAGGGACGTGTATCAATGTCTTGATATCTATCAGGTTTTTTAATATTATCCCTATTTCTAAGGTTATATCTTTTCCCAGAGGGGTCACTCTGAGGTGACCTGTGTCTTTGGTTCGGAGATTTTTCTCTTCGCCTAGGAGACCTTCCTCTGGACTGGAATTTCTTTTCTTTAGGATTGGATTGTTTGTTTCCATCCCAGTTCTTTTTTGGTGATGTAGAATTATTATTAAAAAATATTTTTTCAGGACTTTCAATTAGTTGCGGTTTTACTGGTATTCCACCTAAACTATCTCTACCTAGTTCCTCATAGGATTTTTCTATGATTCTGGCAATTTCAGCTGGTTGGTCTGCTATATCTGTCTCTTTTAACCTCTGGCGGATCGCCACGTTTGCTGCTTCACCTTTTATGTTGGCTAATAATATAGCCGAGACCTGCTTGAAGTCTTTCAGTAATTTCATACCAAGAGTTAAAGCGGGTTCTGGACCATATTCATTTTGAATTTGTTTTAGCACATCTGGTATTACCGAAATGGATGGAACACCGTGCGTTTTTGTGTAGATGGAAGCAAAGACTGTACCCCAAGTGTCACAGTCCTCAATGTGTGGTGCGATTCCCATTGGAAGACAGATAGTCAGAATCCTGTGCTTTTCTAGCGGGGTAGTGTCTGGAAACACCGCCTCTATTTGGGTGATTTTCTGCGCTAGCCAGAATGGTATTTGTTCCCGTTTAGCCGGTACTTTACCTAGGCAGGACTGGATGTTCTGTGGTGTAATTTTATTTGTGTTCCCCTGGTGAGGGGTCAGCTGTGGGAGTTTAATCGCTGGCTGAATTGTTGAAGTCCGCATCACATACTGGACTAATTGTCTATGTATTTTTATTAATTGTTTTAGCTGTGTTAACAGGTTAGCTGCAGACATCCCGTCGATGTCTGGATGTGGTGTGTATCCGGCTAGGACCGGCCACGTTGCTCCTGGTCTACCTAAAGGACCGAGCCTGGTAATGTGATTGTTATGTTTTAGGGCGCCATCAAATAAGAGCAAATGCTCTTGAAATTTGAGTGGTACTTCCACCTCCTCGAAAGGAGTGTACGTTTCAGGAGGTTCCTCTATTTTGTAATAGTGGAAGTACTTTGTTACAGGATTTGCTGCTGGAAAATTTATCCATGAATAGTATACCTCTGTCTGCCGATATTCGTGTGCCTCAATTATGAATATGACTGTACCACCTCTAGGTGTCAGTCCATTTTCTATAAGTTTTATGGTTATAGATTTCCTTTTGATGACCGGAATGAGTATTATATTCGGGTCTGCTTCCTGCATGGTAGCATCAGCTTCTGCGAGTTCAGTTGCTAATCTAACTGCCTCTCTTTCTTCATCACTGTCTACCATTTTACCGACAGGATGGTTATTCTGTTTGTTTGCAGATCAGGTTTCTTATGGAAACAAAGATTAGATGCACAATATTTTGGAACAGTGTATCCTTCAACGTTGACTTATACCAAGAACCATACATAGGAGTTCCCTCCTGCGAGGTCTGGCGGATATAACCTTTCACCCACTCCAGACGTCTTTGGAGTATTATGGGAAAAGGGGTCTGAGTGAGAAAGCACGACTGAGTTACTCTAAATGTCTTACGTTAGTTTTATCGCCCTTTCCAAACGCGTTGGGCGCCATGTAGTGTAGTTCCTATCCTCCCAATAGGCTCTGCGCATTGGAATAATACCTACAGCAGTAAAGGCCTAGACCAGACGTTAACTAGGTCTACTACTGTCGATACTAGACTTAAAGTTTTGGGTTTGCCAGCTAGCTCAGAGTTCACTAGAAACTTTCTCGAATGTTCAGGGAGGACTTAACTTCCCTGATTAGACAAGAAGGGATTTAGTTTCTGACAACCATAGAACATGACAACTTTGCTCTCCCCTAATCAAGAGTATATCTCGAGAGTCGTGTGAACAAAAGGCAATTTATTTTACTCAGTCAGTACGTGCATTCTTAGTCTCATCAGATTGTAGAGAAAAGGAAGAGACGGGCGTGTTCAATAAAAAGGTGTTATTTATTGATCAGTCTCTTTTCTCATACAAGAGAAATGGATCGATATTATTGCAATACTTATAGCTAAGTAAAGTGCATACATTAAAAGCAATAGTATAAAATAATACTGTAAAAACATTGATATGGTTTCTAAGCCATAAGATGTTTTAAAATGAATAAAATATATTACATACACATATACATTTGACTAAACGTACTCAACTGGTGTTTCTAAATACGCCTACCCCGTGTACCTGACCTAAGCCTAATACGTGGGCGGGAATAGAAAGTTACAGTTTAAGTTAAGTTTGTTTTTGCCAAGTGAATAACTAAAGAATTCTCTGTGAGGGGTTATTCAGTTCTGTACCTGGAATCTAGGTTGAATGAGGGATGGTATCTCTCGTCTCTGGTCTCGATATTCCAGGCTGCCTGCGAGGGCTACCCAGAAACGCCGGTGCTGGATTTCTCGGCAGGAGAAAGCAGCTTCTCTCAGCGCGTCAGGAAGGCGGGGCTGCGCCAGCGGGGTCTGCTCTGCTCTGGGCTTCGGCAAGTATGGCTGCTCCGTCTCGTCACCACCGCGTGTTTTTGCATAGGGCAATATCGGTAATATTTATACCTTTAAGGTGCCGAGATTGACGTAAGGATGGACATAGATACGTCAATAAGGATGTCATACGACTTGCTCGTTAGCACATTCTTTTGCTGAAGTTCTCGGTGAAATCAAAACAATGGCCGCAGGGTTTTGCCCAGGTTGTCATAGGTTTGATTTGTTATGAGAACTCCGTATGCCTTATCAGGGGCTGGAGGAATATCGCTTGTCTAATTAGATCGCAAGCGTTATGACCTAATCAGATAACACGTTCCTGTGCCGTAGTGTGACTGCGTCAGATAACGGTATCTGCATCATGGGGGTTTTCTGCCTCATGGGCTGACTGTTAGTTAACTTGTTGGTTTGTTTAACCAGAATAGGGTCAGGAATAGGGGGATCGATTCAGAACCTATAGGAATACATCACAAGAACATTCGTAAACAGCTAATTATACAGCGGGCTCCAGGGGGAGACCGAACCACATTCTAAAAAAATGGTATAACAATAATGACTTGACTAGACACAGTGCCTAGAGCACGTTGAATCGCTGGGACCCCAAGGAACCACCCAGAGGAGTGACACAGGGAGCCCACAGAGGATGGGTGCAGTGAGGAAACACCGCTGCGTGCTCCGTACAACTCTATGGGAAAGTCGAGGTAGCAAAGTTACAGTTTAAGGACACTTCTACAGGACTTCAAGCAAACCCTTTGGAACGTAGGAGGTTCTAAGGCCAACCCACCAGTGAGTACCAAGTTGTTACCTATCCCAGAGGAGCCGGGTGCATAGGGGTCCAGTGGTGTCGGACACCTTCGTCGTTTTCAATGGAGAGCTGCAAAGAAGTACCACTGCCAGGAGGACGAAGAGTGTCCAGTGGAATCAAAGCCTGGATTTGAGGTGAAAGGAACCTGAAAGCAGTGGGGACAGAGTCTGGGTCACTTCAGGTGACCAGGGGCTCTTTAGTTGAATGCCCACCGATGTTGTGTGCTCCAGGTGTGAAGAAGGGTTCCTTGACTCTGGAGCTATGGGGACCAGGAGACGTCGAGGACTACCAGGATCCGGCGGTGAGCTGTCCCTTGAAGGGTTTCGAGTGCTGAGGGGTAGATGTCCAGCTGGAGCACCAACAAGCCCTGGCAAACGCAACCCACGCAGTCAGAGGAAACAGGTTACGGAGTGGACCAGCAAGGTCCAGGGGACTCTCCAAGCACTGGAGAGCCAGGTAAGCCCAAGAACAAATAAGGTGACCCTCACCAGGACCCACAGGCCAACGGACCAGGGATTGCGATGAGACCTTAAGCTAGTTTGCAAAGTACCAGCCCACAGGACACTCGGTGAGTGGAGGCCGGAAATCTTTGGTGCAGATACTGCTCGGGTCAGGACTACACGAAGTCCAATGCAAAAGCTCGGGAATTGGCAACAAGCATATGGAACTGCAAATGTACGCAGTGCACAGGGGTTCGGGTTGCAAGGTTCCCACGAGGGACACTGGTCTCAGAACCGCTAAGAGGGCAGATCGACCTCAGGGACCTTCAGAAACCCACCTCCTGTGTTGCTTGAAATCTTCGGAGTCCTCGGGAGCTTGGGAGAAGCAAACCGGTCTGATGCGTTTAGGTGCCTGCTTTTGCAGGCCAGTAACTCCTTTACTCCAAGAGAAATTCTTCAGTCCTCCAACGTCGTGCAGGCAGTCAAAGTACTTGGTTTCTTCTTAGAGGAATCTTGTCCAGGTAAAATCTAAAGTCTTGTAGTAAGTTAACCCACTTTATACCCATGGGAAGTGGTTAGACGGATTCTGTGGACCCTCCTAGGCGACGGAAAGGACTGAGGGGTGGCTACACCCATATCCATTGTCCAGTTTCGTGCCAGAGTAGGAGCCAATGGCTCCCAGAACTGGTTTGAGCTAAACTATGCACAGGGACACCAAATGTGGCCCCAGTGCAGACTTTCTGGCACTCTCAGAGTGCACCCACCCAGACCAACCCTGTCTGGGAAGTGGTCACACCTCCCTGTGACAGGATGCATATTGCCATGCCTTCCTCTGCTCAAGCTTAGCTCAGCAGCAGCAGAGCAGAATCGTGTCTGTGGCTGGCAGCATCCATTTTGTGCTGCCCAGGTCGTGAAAGCTGGTACCGGGTAGACCGGTGAACCACAGTAGTGGTTCTAGAAGGGTGGAATCATATCCCACACCAGTTACTGGTGTGGAGGTATGATTCCAAGGGGTTTGACAACAAACACAACATGTTTCTAAGCATCCGTTTTAAAGTTAGCATTTACCGTGAGGTTACAATGCACTTAAACATATATGTCTGGCTATATCACAGAAAACCCCGGAGTATGGTCTCCAAAAGCTGCAGAGGGGCTCTGCTCATGTAGGGGCACCCTCTCACGTAAAACCCAGCACCCTGCTTTCAGGATTGATAAGGCCTGCCATAGGGGTGACTGATAGTTTTTTAAGTGTAGTGATTTAGATAGATATAATGAACCTATATCTTAAGTAAGTGGTGCAAGCACCAGCTTACACAGTCTGCTGTAGCAGGCTTGTTGTTTCAATTTGAAAGGCCTCTCATTAGTGGCATAATACATGCATCAGCCCATGGGAGGCCTCTGGGGTGGCTATGCCCTGGGTACATGGTACCATATACTAGGGACTGATAAGGGTACCCCAGTATCCAATCTGAAGTGTACCTAAAACACATACATGCAATTTAAGGGAGAAATCAGATAGACTGGGGTCCTGGATAGCAGGATCCTAGTCAAACTAGGCCAAAAACAGTAATACACCAGCAAAAAAGTAGTGGTAACCATAAGAAGCAGATCCTACTTTCTTACAGCGGGATCCAGCACAGTTGGTGGTTTCCAGACTGAAGGTCCATTTTTGAGAACCAACTTTAGCCTATAAGGTCGTCGATGGTCTGAGTAAAGTGCCTCTCATGTTTGATAGCCAAGTGGGGGAGGTACATGTCCACATTTCCACACCTCACTTTCCCTGGCTGTTTTTGCTTTCTCATGACCCACTGGAATAATGTGATTGTGAAGCTGCAGGGAATTTCGCATAAATATAGATTTGCCACAGTTGCCACATAATCCATAATCTGCAGATTTTAACAATTTTTTTTTTTTTATCTCAAATGCATGTTGCTGCTCAGTGTAAGACCCTTTGCAAATCTGGACGGGTCACCTTTCTGTTGCTTATTGCTATATTTGAGTATTAAATTGGTACTAATGAGTTGTAGCCAATGACCAGACAGTATTGCCAAGTTTACAAATGATGAAATAATGAAGTACTACTACTACAAAATGTGCTGAATAACCTATTTAACCCTGCTGCATAATTCCAGTGGCCCCTAGTATAGGTGACACCCAGGGGGTGGGTCCATCAACAGTTCGATAATATCTGCCTACTCTAGGTTGTGTAGCTCTTCTTCCATCTTCGCAGGAGGTTGAGTGCTAGCCTGCAGTGCCTCAGGGACACTGGTTGTACAGATTTGTCAATATGAAGCCACGTGGCCTTATCATCCAGGAATCCAATGCCCTGAGAAAGGTTGCTGAATTCTTCCAGGAGACTGTCAAGTTTGTTGTTGTGCTAGCTGGATAATCTATAGGTGTCTGGCAGCATAATAGCATTTCCATCCCACAAAAAAGAGGTATGCTAGGGTGGTGGTTGGCGTTCTAGTTGCAAGACACCGACCACGACTCTTGACGCAAGAGTAACTAGAGAGCTGTTCCCACCCTGTACCCTATGACTGATAGTTTTTTAAGTGTAGTGATTTAGATAGATATAATGAACCTATATCTTAAGTAAGTGGTGCAAGCACCAGCTTACACAGTCTGCTGTAGCAGGCTTGTTGTTTCAATTTGAAAGGCCTCTCATTAGGGGCATAATACATGCATCAGCCCATGGGAGGCCTCTGGGGTGGCTATGCCCTGGGTACAAGGTACCATATACTAGGGACTGATAAGGGTACCCCAGTATCCAATCTGAAGTGTACCTAAAACACATACATGCAATTTAAGGGAGAAATCAGATAGACTGGGGTCCTGGATAGCAGGATCCTAGTCAAACTAGGCCAAAAACAGTAATACATCAGCAAAAAAGTAGTGGTAACCATAAGAAGCAGATCCTACTTTCTTACAGCGGGATCCAGCACAGTTGGTGGTTTCCAGACTGAAGGTCCATTTTTGAGAACCAACTTTAGCCTATAAGGTCGTCGATGGTCTGAGTAAAGTGCCTCTCATGTTTGATAGCCAAGTGGGGGAGGTACATGTCCACATTTCCACACCTCACTTTCCCTGGCTGTTTTTGCTTTCTCATGACCCACTGGAATAATGTGATTGTGAAGCTGCGGGGAATTTCGCATAAATATAGATTTGCCACAGTTGCCACATAATCCATAATCTGCAGATTTTAACAATTTTTTTTTATTTTTATCTCAAATGCATGTTGCTGCTCAGTGTAAGACCCTTTGCAAATCTGGACTGGTCACCTTTCTGTTGTTTATTGCTATATTTGAGTATTAAATTGGTACTAATGAGTTGTAGCCAATGCCCAGACAGTATTGCCAAGTTTACAAATGATGAAATAATGAAGTACTACTACTACAAAATGTGCTGAATAACCTATTTAACCCTGCTGCATAATTCCAGTGGCCCCTAGTATAGGTGACACCCAGGGGGTGGGTCCATCAACAGTTCGATAATATCTGCCTACTCTAGGTTGTGTAGCTCTTCTTCCATCTTTGCAGGAGGTTGAGTGCTAGCCTGCATTCCCTTAGGGACACTGGTTGTACAGATTTGTCAATATGAAGCCACGTGGCCTTATCATCCAGGAATCCAATGCCCTGAGAAAGGTTGCTGAATTCTTCCAGGAGACTGTCAAGTTTGTTGTTGTGCTAGCTGGATAATCTATAGGTGTCTGGCAGCATAATAGCATTTCCATCCCACAAAAAAGAGGTATGCTAGGGTGGTGGTTGGCGTTCTAGTTGCAAGACACCGACCACGACTCTTGACGCAAGAGTAACTAGAGAGCTGTTCCCAACCTGTACCCTATGGGGCAAATTCATATCCCTTTTGGGATGGCCAATGTGGTAAACTAATTTATGTAAGTTTGCATGACTGTGTGCATGTTTGAAAATAGATCAAGACGTTCGCATTTAAGATTTGTTGGAATCCTGGAGAATCACGAGGCAGGACAGGATATTGCGGACTTGATCTTCAAGAATGTATTCCCAGATAAGGCAAATCAAGAAGTCGACTTAACCATTACTTGCGCACATAGGGTTCCAGCTGTTCGATCTGTTAACGCCAAGTATCATCGAACCAATTTAGCCAATTTCAGCGATTTCAAAATAAAAGAGCTAATTTTGTCCAGAGCATTTAAGAGCAAATCTTTGTCCACCTCCGATAATTTCTCGTTTTTTCGGACATGTCAAATTTAGACGCACAACTGCCTAAAGAGTTTGTGGGACTAATCAATGAGTTTAAACGCCATGGTGCCCCGGCTGGTATTGTGCAGCAATGCAAACGTAAGGTCTTGTTTAAGGGTTGAGTGCATGTTTTTCAATCAATTTAACAGGCTAGATATTTGCTCTGAATAATTAAGAAGGTGGCACAAGGTGGAGAGCTAAGAAGCAGCCTTTCTTGAAAGACTATATTGTAAGAGATTCTTTGTTTGAACATAAAGGGTGGCTGGTCTAGGAGGGGACTGGTTCCTTCCTTAGCATATTAGTGTTGTACACATTATACTTTTTGGTAAGAGAAAATGAGCCTTCACTTTAAAAAAAAATGTCTTCACTCTTGGGTTGTGTTGAGGGCTCAGGATAGTAACAGGTCCATGTCTGCGCTGTATTTCCCAATATTGGGTTCCCAGAGTGCCATTCCAAAAGAGCCTGGGCGTTGGGGAGAATGTGGTGGTCTCAGGGAAGGAGCCAGTGGAGTCAAGCTCCAGGATGGGCAGGCGGGATGGGTAGCAAAAAGGAAAATCAGGTAGTCAGGTCAGTACGAACGAGGCTGTTGACCTAATCGAGGGGGTTCCTGGTCGTTTCACACAGACGAGGCTCAAGGTCATTGGGGCCAAAATGGAAGAAATTCAGAAGTAGATAGGCTAGCAGAAACAGGGCATGTTGAAGGGGCTAGAGCATTGTTTGTTACTTTCCAATGATTAGGAGGTTTGTAAAAATTGCCTTGCGCAATAATAATGGGGCCAACAATCAGGTCAAGTTTCAATCTGCACTTCAATGGCTTGTGTCAGCCAAAGTTCATATTACTATGATCCAAGAAACCCATCTCAAACGGCAAACGAAGATGCCAAAAATGCCTACATTTATTTCTCAAACTTTCTTCACTTCAACCAGAGGTGCAATAAGTGAGGGGTGGGTATATTGATCACTCTGAATTTTAGGGGTGGGGAGGGAGTCTCGCAGATCTTCAGGGATCCGATTGCAAGGTGGATTATTGGCAGAATAAAACTCGGAAATCACTTACTTAACTTAGTTTCTAAGGCCCTACTGAGGGCAATATAGCCGATCTTGAAGATCTTTATGAGGCCCTTCTTTCATCCTCTGGTCTCTTGGCGATATGGGGTGATTTTAACATTTTGCAAGACGTAAGGCTGGATTCTTGTCGTAAGAACAAATCTCAGAATAAACCTAGGGCTTCAAGTTTCTGACCAAAATGACGAAGGACATAGCGTTAGTTGACCCCTGGCGGCTAGAGTATCCAAAGCACCGGAATTCACCTGCTTTTCAAAAAGGTTCAACTAAGCCACGAGTATTGATTTTTTTCTTGATTTCATATCAATGGGTCAGGAGGAATTCTGATATATTGTCAAATCCATTTTCGGATCATTCATTCCCCACCATAGAAGCAAATGTTGGTGTGGATCAGCCAGAAAGACCGCGCTGGTCACTTGACAAGTCACTACTAACTGACACAGGCTGGGTCGCAGTGATGTGTTCCAACATAGATGATTTTTTTAGTAAGGAACGAGGGATCGGCTTCAACATTATAGGTCTGGGAGGCATGCAAGGCATATATCAGAGGTGAAGCAATTGCCTTTAAAGCTCAAGTATCTAGATTAAGGAGGTAAAAGTTCAAGCACTGCAACTTGATCTGGATCAAGAAGCACAGAATCATCAGACAGGCTTCTCTCAGAGTCCAGGCCTTAGATTAATAAAGGCTGGGCAGGCCTTGAAAGATCATTTTTCAGTACAGAGAGTAATCAAGCAGACCTCCAGCTTCCAGCACCATTACAAAGAGAATGAACACACAAGCCGATTCTTGGCATGGTCTGTCAAGAAAAGACACAATAACGCAATTACCAAATCAATTTACATTGACGATAGGGGCAGGATGGTTGAATCATCGGATGATATTGCTAGGGTTTTCTTAAAGCACTACACCAGTTTGTATGCAACTTCTTCTACAACCTCTTCAAATGTAAATAATGAATATATAGTGGCTTTTATTACACTTAATGAGGCTCAGGATGCCATCAGGACTTCCTCCAGTGGTTCTTCCAGTGGCTCACCATAACCCTCCAGCTGTTTTTTCACACCCAATCCTTCCGGAAGCCTTCTTTGGGATTTGCAATTCTTCTAACCTTTCCGTATACGGCAAAGGCAGCTGCTCTTTATAGCATCCTGTATGGTAAAGTCACTTATTCTTCATAAACTGAAGTCAAGGGAAGTTCCTTTCTATGACTCTTGGATTTTTAAGATGCCACAGATGAAAGAAAGGGAAAATCTGTATGCTTTAAGGGTAGGGGCAGTATGGAAATTCCCCAAACTATGGGAGGATAGGAATAGTATCCTATGGTATCTTTCTAGCATGAATGCATTTTGTGTTTTTAAAGTTACTTTTCGTTGATGGAACCCCGATCCCTAATGGAAGCCGTGGATTAGCTTTGTCCTTCAAATAAAATGTATTGTATCTATTTATCTACCTGTACTACTGAATACAAATTATTTACAAAAAGACTATGTGCATTTTTTTGTTTCGTGTTAATAAGCAAGGGTTCACTAGTTGATTCCTACCATATTGGTTAGGGACTTCTGCGCTCCTAATGAAGACCAAATGTCCTGGAGTGGCAATCCAGACCGTAACATGTAGGCCACATCTAAGGAGGTGGAAACCTTTGTGATTCTGAGATGTTCAACCATAGTACCATGTTATGTTATGTTAATATGTATTTATAAAGCGCCAAATCACCAACGGTCTCTAAGCACTAACACATTGACTCAGAACCCAAATGCCCCTACTGCCAGCTGATCAAACAAAGGTGGGAAAGCTTATCCAAATGCCTCAGTAAACAGGATGGTCTACAACTTCCTCCTAAAAGGAAGTAACATAGATTTTCCACGTAGGCTCTCCGGAAGATGATTCCAGAGCTGGGGAATTACCACAGAGAAAGACCGCCCTCCCAATGCAACTCTATTGAAGCACGGACAAGTCAGCAGATTTCTCCCAGATGAGGGGAGACAACGACTTGGAGTATACGGCTTCAGGCGCTCTTTTATATATAACTGAGAGGTGCTCTATACTGAGCTTTGTGTGCAATACACAGGCCCTTAAACCTGACCCTCTGTTTAATCGGGAGCCAATGTAAAATTGTAGCAGGGGTGTGGCACTAGATCTTCTTGGCAGCTTGAAAATCAGTCTTGCCTCATCATTTAGTGTCACCTGAAGTTTCCCCATGAGTTTCTCGGGGAGCCCAATGTAAACTGTGTTGCCATAATCCAAACGGGATAAGATTAGTGGGGACACAATGGTGCGCATGGTGGAAAATGACAGCAGAGGAACCAATTTCCGAAGTTGTCTTATCAGATTCGCGCAGCTCCCCACAACCGCCGCTACCTGATTGTTCATTGTCAACTTGGTGTCTATCCTGATGCCCAGGCTCTTCACAACCGGCACTGGTATCGGAGTGGTGCCGAGCTCTTGTGGCCAGCAAAGACTGGAACATGGGTTAGCCCTTGTACCAAGGGCCAACACCTCAGTCTTATCTGGATTTACCCTAAGCGAGTTGTGGGTCATCCAGTTCATAGTGAACCCGAGGATATTCAGTACATTTAACTGCGCCTAGGCAGAGTCATCTATGCACACAATTAGCTGGGTGTCATAAGCATAGTTAAACACCTGACAGTCCAGTTTTGCCAGCGCTTCTACCAAATGCTGAAGGTAGATGTTGAAAAGCAGTGGTGACAATGCCGAACTTTGCGGCACCCCGCAAGGCAGAGCGCTATACCTGGATGTACAATCACCCAATTTTTGGGACCGATCCTCCAGGAAGGAGATAATCCACTTGAGGACTGTCCCGGTCACTCCCAGACGTCGAACACGGTTTACCAGTAATGCGTGCTTCACCGTGTTGAATACGGCTGAGAGGTCCAATATGATCAATGCAGTGGGGCTTTTCTTGTCCGTAGTGAGCCATCTGACTACAATGTGTTTTTAACCTCTTTCGGGTGACCACTATTAAAACCTATCAACTTTTTAAACCTTAGATCAGGGGTCCTCAAACTAAGGGGCAGTGCCCCTAGGGGGTCCTAAAGTGATCGCTGAGGGGTTAGGGGGCTCCTGACTCTGACCAAAAGAAGCATTATGCTGATAGCAGTGCTTTGTTTAAAGCTGAAAAAAACATGAACGACAGTAAGCCGCCCTATAACAAGCCATCACTAACATGTTTTGTCATTTATATCCTTGCGGGGAGTATGTGTCAAAAGGGAAGGGACTCCAAATATTCTTCAAAACCAGTGCTTTAAATGGGCCGGTACTGTCCGGTACGAAGTACCAGCACTTTTTTATTTTGGTCGGGAGAGTACCGGCACTTCTCAAGAGAAATGCTATACTTTTAATTGGGGAGTACCGGCACTTCTCAGAAACAAGCAGGTACTCTGGTACAGAGTACCTGCACTTCCATTTTCCCATTTCAAGCACCGTTCAAAACCTCTGATTCTAATAGTCACACTGAATACTTGAACATGCTAGTAAGGACTGCCTGACCAGAACAGTATGTTTGCAAAATCATGTATTTAATTGCATTTTTAAAACGGTAATATATCTCAACTTCAAAGTTTAAATACACCTAGACATATTTAAACATTGGCAATTTAATAGAACAGGTGTGAAAAATTGTGAGGGGGGCCCCTGTGTTTTTGTTTTTTTTACCACTGGGTGGGGCAGTATTAAAAGGTTTGAAGAACACTGCCCTACATACTTTTACCCCCTATTTTGGCCCTACCATATCAAAGAACTTCCCGTTCTTCTGGTTCGGCACACCCAGATGCACTACTATTCGTGATGAGGCGGGGTCCAATGATGAAGCATGCCACAAGAACTTTGTGGGTGAGGACAGCCTAAAAAAATCAAATAGGTTTGTTCCAAGCAGGTTTATCCAACAGGAATAATTTTCCTACTTGGGTTTCCTTTCTTCTTTTTTTAGGTTTCGCCTGGCGATCCGCTGCGCAGCAGCATTCGCGCAGGCGAAATCTTTTGAGAACAGTATGTGCCTTTGTCCCGCCTCTCACTTCCATTGGCTAGCTCCATAAATGGAGGCTAGCCATTGGAAGAGAGAGGCGTCCGTCATTGTCCGAGGCGATTCGAGGGCGTTCCGGCGATTTTTTCCCTCTCCGCCCCTTGTAGAACGTCATTGCGGCGGTGGGCGTTTTTTTTTTTGTTTTTTTCTCGGCATGTTTTGGCCATTTTGGACGTGTCTTTTGCAGGGGTGGGTTGCGTGATTTCCGTGTCCTGTCGTCTCTGTGTACTGTTCTTCGTGTCTGTTGGTTGTCGGGTTGACACTTTGCGCCCCGTACTGTGCGTGGCATCTTGCCGGTACGGTGCGCATCGAAAAGACTGTGCGCTTCAGGAAAACTAACTGTACGCTTGGCAGCTCGCCCGTAACCTGTGCGCACCATTCTGCCTATCTGGACTGCCTTTAAAAAGAATTGTGCACTCCCACTGTACTCTGCCGGATTATAAACTGTGCGCTTCATATTGCCTGGTGAACTGTACGCTTCCGCTTCCCCCCCTTTGAAAAGACCCGTACGCTTCGATCCTCATTGCGAAGCTGTATGCCACGTACGGTTGCTCACGCTAGATGTGTGAGCATTGGTAGGTGCCGTCCATTTCTCACGCTAGATGAGTTTGTATTGGTAGAGGCCGTCCATTTCTCCCGTTCGGAGCACACAGGAGCGCTACGAAGCGTACACCCTGCCCCAAACTTGCTAAAAGTAGCAGAAACGCGGGGAAAAGTATTTTTAATTCCCATGCTTTCGCCAGAAGGGACCTTTTAGTGCACTCTGCGGGTGCAGACAGTGCACTTCCTGGCACCTCGTAGTTTCCATTGTTTGCAGCGGCGGCTACCGATATTTAAGACAACTGCACTTTCATGTCCGCAGACAGTACATACAAAGTGCACTTTCCCATTACACATACTGAACAGGGACGGGAACAAAAAGGCTTCACGTAAGAGTCATTTTTGTTTGATTTATATGCAGCCTGACGCAGTTGCTGGGCTTTCTGTGACTGTATAGTGCACACAATCATATGTTTATTAGGTAGCTCAACTGAAGTGCACCTCGTGCACTTTCACCACATGTGCGAACTTGGTGCCAGTACAAACTATTTGTATTTCTCAGTTTTCCTCAAGAAAAGCTACAGAAGTGAGCAAGGCTTGTGCCCCGCCTGGAGAGTTGCCCGAGTGTGAAGGTGAGGTGGTGGCGCTAAGACAAGGTTTACTGAAATGGCTCTATGTACACACGATGTATGTGTCTGCTGGCACTTTGGAGTTAGGAGTGCAGTTGTTCCTTTTAGGTATGCATATCAGACACGTAGGTTGCAGTTGATGTTTGTCCTGTACCGTGTATCTTTGTGACGGCACACAGCAGAGGTGTGCCAGTGCAGATGATGGGCATCCGCCCCCTGGTTCCCTTTCCCCTGGCTGTGCTTGCTCCCCTGCAACCTGGCTATGCTTGCTTCCCTGCCACCTGGCTGTGCTTGCTTCCCTGCCCCCTCGCTGTGCTTCCTTCCCTGCCCCCTCGCTGTGCTTGCTTCTCTGCCCCCTCGCTGTGCTTGCTTCCCTGCCCCCTCGCTGTGCTTGCTCTCCTGAGTGTGTGTGTGGCTCTGGGTGGGTGTGTGTGGCTCTGTGTGTGTGTGTGTGTGTGGCTCTGGGTGGGTGTATGCGGCTCTGGGTGTGTGTGTGTGTGGCTCTGGGTGTGTGTGTGTGTGGCTCTGGGTGGGTGTGTGTGGCTCTGGGTGTGTGTGTGGCTCTGGGTGTGTGTGTGTGGCTCTGGGTGTGTGTGTGTGTGTGTGGCTCTGGGTGTGTGTGTGTGTGGCTCTGGGTGTGTGTGTGTGTGTGTGTGGCTCTGTGTGTGTGTGTGTGTGTGGCTCTGGGGGTGTGTGTGTGTGTGTGGCTCTGGGTGTGTGTGTGGCTCTGGGTGTGTGTGTGTGTGGCTCTGTGTGTGTGTGGCTGGCTCTGTGTGTGTGTGTGTGTGTGTGTGTGGCTCTGGGTGTGTGGCTGGCTCTGTGTGTGTGTGTGTGGCTCTGGGTGTGTGTGTGTGGCTCTGGGTGTGTGTGTGTGGTAGTAATTGCTGCCTGCTGAGCTCGTCCGTAGGGTACAATAGGTCTCACATTCGCGAGAGATTAAGCTAATGGCAATGTAAATGACAATGCCATTTATTTATCTGTTTTCAAAACCAACACATAAATACAAATGTTGTCATTTACAATGCCAATAGCTTTAACTTTTCCAAAGGCGAAACCATTGCATTGTAATATGCTTGTTAATTGAATTGTCAAAACAAAAGCTCGCCTCAGAGAGAAACAGTGATACACCGGTAGGTACAATTAGTATATTTTATAGCAGCAGAGCCGGCTTTTGGCATGTGCGAGCTGAGCCCAGGCACAGGGCGCCAGTCTTCAGAGGGGCCGCGGAGCTGTCTGCATTAATGGCATGCAAACAGCAGCATCTGTCTGACTTGGCTGATGCTCCAGTGATTCAGTTTGAACTGCGTTTAATCATTTGCTAAACCTGTCGCAGGTGATGTTTTAACACCCCATCAGCCCGCTTCCCTGTCCTTCCATCTCCCTTTCACATCCTGCCGCCACCCCCAACAAACAGCTTGGTACCAGTGTGAAGAAAGCTGAGCTTTGAGTGATTTGTGTGAACTGGCGGAGGTGCAGAGGTGTTTGTGTTTAGAGGTTAGACACCACTGTGATCCTATCAGTTAGGAGCTAACCTGTGAATATTGCGAGGGTGACATAGGTCTTTCTGTATGGCCGGCTCTGCATAGCAGGCTAGGAAACCCCAGGTATTCCCATTACTGTGACTGCTCGAGCAAAACAGACAACCATGACTCACAAGAAACAAGAGCAAGCAGCATGAGCTCTCACACAAACAGCGCTCACTTGGGGTTGGACGGTATCTGCTGAGTGACTCCATCTTATGTGACATCATCAGCCAAACCTATCTTTTCAGCCAGATAGCTCAGTGAGCTAAGCGCTCGCGGTTCGCACCCTTTGTGACGTTCAAGTAGCGGGGTTGGATCACGGCAGGGCTGACTCAGCGTGTTATCCTTCAGAGGTAGAAAAGTGGGTAATATAGTACCTGTGAAACACGAAACTGCAACATGGTGGATGGAATCCAGCACTATAAAAATAAGTTCTTGTTATTTGTCCTTATTGTTGGCATACTCTGCTTTTGTGCTCCCAAAAAGATCTCATCCACCATCTCTCTCGAGACATAAAAAGGGGAAGCTACAACAACACTTACAGAAGTAAACACGCGCAGAAAAAAATAATCACCGGCATGTTCATGAGCAGGATGTCAAAAATACTTCTAAACAAACATGAGGCAGGCCCGGGTCGCGCTCAGGGGAGCTCCGAGGCGGCGCTGGCCGGGGGAGTGCAGTGCACGCGCCCCGCTGCCCCTCTCTCACGGGCTCTTCCTGGTTGTGAGTTTCACTATCACATGACCTGTCGGGGAGGAAGTGAGAGCCCGGCAGCAGCCCTGCGAGTGCGACGCCGAGCCGGGGAGGAGGGGACTTCGGACCGAAGTTTGTGCGGAGCTTTAACAGCGACCCCCGCGCCGCCGGCCAGGTGAGCTACCCCCGGGCCCCGGCACCCATGGGCCGCGGGGACCACCGGCTTCAGTTCACAATAGGCACAAGGGGGTGTCCTGGGGAGCCGACGGGGTGACCTTTTCAGCTCTCAGGTCGTCCTTGCTACGGCCCACGGGGGGCTTTACCTCAGACCCTCGCCCTGGTCGTAGCCGATGAACCCACTTCAGCCCGCGTCACCCGGGACCCGCTCCGGGGAAGGATCCGGGCTGCAGCCGGGCCGTGGGGGGTCGGCTGGGACCAGGGCGCTGCAGTCCACGTGTGTCATTTCAGCAGTCAATAGATGCTAGAACCTAGCTTCAGTCCGCGGGGTGTCCTGCCTGTACCCCGCAGGGTGTTCCTTATGTCCTGACACTACTCCACAGTGTCCCGACATCACACCGCAGGGTGTCCCGACTTGCACTCTTGTGACTGACTGCATAGCACTGAGTGGCTGCCTGGGGAATCATGTCGACTTTATATCTTTTGGGAGGGGTCCTGGCTGCACTTTTCATGGGGTGCTGATTGCTGTCTGCTTGGGGGGGGGGGGTCGCATAAACTGTACTCTACGGGGGAGGGGTTGACTACACTACACTATTGGGAATCCTGACTGCGCCCCAAGGGGGCTGACTGAACCCCGGGAGGGGGGTCTACTAGTACTGCACCGCACACAGAGAGGTTTACCACACTCCCGGGACTGACTGCAGCTCTCAGGGGGGCCTGACCACGGTCCATGTGAGGGGGCGGTGTTTGCAACAATCCGCAGTCCAGAGTAGGCAGCCCTGCATTGGTGCCGGCCTGGGTGAAGCCAGTGTGTGTCCGGGAGAGTAGGATGGAGGTAGGGGCGTAGCTTGATCAAATGTATTAGGGGGTGCGAGTCTGAAATTTCCTAACTAGCAACATCCAGGACCCAACTGAAAAGAGTAGTAACAGGCAGAGGTCACTGAACGGCAATAATGGACAAGTTCAGGGGCATTCGTTTTAAGTTATTTAGTAAAGCAAGGCCATTCTTGGTAGCAGTAATATAATTTTAACCCACAACTCAAGTTAGCATAGAACTGAAAATGTCTACTATGTCTTTGCAAACTACAGTATAATATAAATAATTTTTTAGCATGTGCTTAAAAGGCACAATAGAATACTTATAGTTGGAAACAAACAGCTTTTACCTGAAAAATTTATTTAATGAAACTTTTCCACAAATCTGAAACTATCAAAACCTTTGTACACTGTTTATTAGCATTCAATTTGTCTGTTATCGTTCCATATTAGTTTGTGTCCTTTGGAAGCATTCTGTGGATCAGTTTCTCTTTACCATGATAAACCTTTAGGCTAGATATACCACAACAGCAAAAGAGCAAGGGGGCCAATATCATAAAATGTAGAAACTGTATGAAAAAGAAAGCATTGTTTGTGGCTAGAAGCATAATAAAGTTGGATCTTAAACTGACACGTATTGATCCTTTAAAATGCTCCACTTTGAAGCTATGCTGTCCAAGTTTAGGATATCTGCTTCGTAAGTGATGAACATCAAATGATTTAAGCGCTCATATGTCATTGCGGATGTAAGGTAATTCTTTACCAGTTTTAGTCGCTGAAACTACACTCACTGCTGGCAAAAGTAACTGGTACAAGCCAAAGCAAGTTGTGGGTAAATGTTAGCTTTGCCAGAGAAATGTAGTGCTGCTTCATAGAGAGTAGTTTTACCTGATTTAGTAATGTCTCTGCTCACCATTTCGACTTCTGTCTCCAAAATATCCAAATCAAATTCCTTGAATTAGTCGGGAGGGGGTGGGATGTAGGGGGAGAGGCAACATAAATTCTTGAAATCATCCGAAGTTGCTTCTGAACATTAGTGGGAAGTAACACCAACATGGGCTTGATATGTTCAAATTATACTGGTGTGCGTCATGGTACTCCATTTTCAATCTATGAATTACTTTCATAATCTCAGTTTTGTAAAGACCAGTGCACAGTAGTATCCGGATTATTATCAAAGCGTTTTGGAATTTCACATGGCCTATGGTGTATGCGAAATTGCATTTGAGCATCCCTGCCTACTTTTTCACAAATAGTTGAAGCAGCTTGTATAAGGCCATTTATGCCGTCCTCATTTTCTCTCGGATGTGCAGGACCTCTACCATTTGACGCACCGCATCACTGGCTTGCAAGATATCAAGCTCCTGTTGTTGCAAGAGTTTAACAGCAATTTTTGTATTGGCCATGAGGTTTTCATCAGCAACATGGACAATACAAATTCAAATGAGATCATTTGACCCAATGAATTATTTGCTGTTAACTTTGAATATTTATCACATACCCTATCTTCATCTTAAATGCACTGAAGAACCTGAATTAATCTATCAAAAGAAGCCCATACTGCTTGAACAGACTCACCTCTCATAATCCAGCGTGTTTCTGACAGTGAGTTTAGGAGCAGGGTATTGCCAACCTTTTTTAAGGCTTCCTCAAAGGCATTAAAACGCTTCAAGCTGAAAGTGAAGACATTATACAATTCCTGCAAAATGCTCTTGAACTTTTTCTCAATTAGGTTTTCATCGCATGCCTTTTCTACTGACAGGTTACTTTTGTGTGCCAGGCATTGACTATGGAGCAGAGTTTTGTTGCCATTTTACTAAGCATGGGCTACCATCCCTTATTCGCACCTGACATTGAAGACGTATCATATGATTGAACAAAACAGTTTTTAATGTCGAGCCCACAGTCAGATAGTACATCTACAATAGCAGATGCCATTCCTTCACCAGTATTATCAGGACTACTTCCAGTGTGAAGAAGGTGTTCCTCTTCCTTGAAAAGATGTGTAACATACCAAATGACTGTAGCGAGCTGATCATGGGTAGTATCCATCATCTCAGCAAGCGGGCCTCATCCCTGCACCCTGCTGACAACCTCCTCCTGAATGCAGTTTCCCAAAATATTTAGGAATTCATTTTGAGCTGTGGGACTCATGTACGTAACATGGTGTGATCAAAGGCTTGCACTATTTAACCAACTCTTTAATGATGGCCCCCAGGAAATTATCAGCTTCACCAACTGCTGATAATTGCCATCTTTGTCGTCCTCCCCTCCTCGAGGTGCAATTGCCGGTCTATAGAGAAAACTTGCACAGTCCATCAAAGAATTTGGATTATCTCACCATTTTGGAGATGGCTACACTGTTGTACAGCAAAAACGACAATTATATCTAGGGGTCAAAAAAACAACAAAATAAACTCACTGTGATAACAAGACTTCTGCATGGAAAGACAACAAGTGTGTAAATGTGTAAATTAGAGGTGGAGACCCAAGTCAGCTCCCAAGTGTGACACCAATAAGTGAGCTAAAGCTCGAGGGCATGGGTACTTTTTTCCATCAGTAGCCACTCTGTACCGCCCTTGTTGACATCATTTGGGTTCTCCTTGCCCAGGAGGAAAGGGAAAAAGGAAAACAACCTATTGGTGTTGTTTTAGGCTGTTCCAAAAACCTTTGGTGTGATATGATGTCAGTACTAAGTATTGTTATTTAGAATATAAGTGGCGACTAAAAAAAGCCTGTGTCTATCCCTTCTACATGATGTGACAACAGTCTGTGGTGGATTTATTCTGACCTGGATTTTGCAGGTGACATTTTAATTTCACTTTAAATAAGCAGTAGTAAACATCGGGTCCTGAAGAAAGCATTGGTACTATACCATTATAATGCTGAAACATGTCGACCACCATTGCTCACAGATATTTTGTTAAATCTGGTTTTGCACTTTGTCTTTTAGATTTGGAAAACCGAGAAGTAAAATAAAGTTCCACACTTACTCAGTAATATCCAATTTTAATTGTTTTTCACTTTTCTATTTTCACACTGCTTTTTTTAGTCTGATGGAAAAAAGTACCCATGCCCTCGAGCTTTAGCTCACTTATTGGTGTCACACTTGGGAGCTTACTTGGGTCTCCACCTCTAATTTACACACTTGTTGTCTTTCCATGCAGAAGTCTTGTTATCACAGTGAGTTTATTTTGTTGTTTTCTTGACCCCTAGATAAAATTGTTGTTTTTGCTGTTATAGTTGGGGCACATATCTAGCTTGGGTCGTTAAATTTGCCCTTGGACCCTCTTTCTTAAGGAGTTTGTTGATATACACTGTTGTACTGCAATTTCGTGCCTCTTGTGAGTACTTAGTTGAGCATCTATCTGGTTGGTTTGTTCTTATAGACCTGAATGTTTTTCACAACTATCTTATGTTTGTCACTTTTGAAATGGAGGGACAACTTACAGCACTTCTTAATCCTCGACTTTTCATTTTGTGCCACTCATATACACCATTCGGAATCCATACATTAATACCGTTCTCTTGTCCAACTGAAGGTGGGAAGAAAGAACATGCAAGATAAAATACTGCTCAACTTTCTCACTAAATTCGCAATAGGGATACTCGTCAAACCATTTTGCACTGACGGTGTTCTGTTTCTTCTGATCTATATCTGAATTTTTGGAGTAATGCTGTTTACGTGGCTGATGAGGTCCATTTTCAATCAAGAATAAACTTTGCCTTTCATTCAGCTTTTTGTTTTCCGATCTGCTGGATCACAGCTTACAGTGGCATCCACTGGCTTATCCAATGCAATGATTGTATGCAATACCAATCAGTTACACAAATTCAAAAGCTTGTGTGCCTTTTCACATTTATTACTTGGGTTTAGCTGTTTTTCTAGAGACGCAGTCACGATAAGCGGCTCAAGATGGAAAATCTTGATGGTCGTTGATTCTTGAAGTAGCCCAGGTTATGGAGACTTTGTTACAGACATTTGAGCTGTATGCCCAGAAGCGATACTTGCTGCTGCAGCCTTAAAACAAGTAAAGGAACTTAAAACTTTTATATAAATATATCAATTCATAGCAAATTTGTTTAGCACCAATAAGTGCCTGCCCAAGATTGACTTGGCATGTCCAAGATTAAATGTTACCAGCCTCGGTGATTGTACAGAAGTGTTTTTCATTTAGAAAATTAGTTTGGAAATTTCTATATTTTGCCTCAGAAAAAATAACTTTTGTTTGTGGACTTGGCTTACCTCAAATGGATTAGTTGGAGCTCCAAGAACTCCATATTGTATTGTAATTGCAAGAAAGTAGCGCTTACTACCCCTGACGATGCCTCTAAGCGCTTTTTCATCGCTACTCTGGAACCCATAAAGGATAAGTGGTGAATTAGTATAGTGAAATATAAAAGTAATTTGAGGGGTGGAAATGTTAGTCCGTTAGTTGGATTGGAGAGGATAGTGACATTTTTCATTGTGCCGTTTCCGGTACTCCTTGTCAAAAAGGGAGTTGCAGAGTAAACACTGAATTTAAAACTGTTTTGAGGTTTTTGGCATTTTTTTGCAGTACAGTTGTTTTTTTTGGGAAATGCATTAAGTCTATCTTAGGCCTGGTTAACACTGTCTGCAAATAACGATGATGCTGATTCTATGTATTAATAATAATTCCAAAAATAAGAACAATAAAAAAATATTTGTTTCTTTAGCCTAGTACTTTATATTCCACTTCTCCTGTTTTCTAAGCACCTTAAACACCAAACATGTCATCCGATTTAATATTACTCGGAACACCAACCTCAAAAGGAAGGAGCATCGAAGTGAACAACAAACAATTACTAGACAAGGGGAAATGTGAAGCATATGCCAACGTGTTGCATTTACAAAGTGGCATAAGGCAAGCAAAATCCACATGTTATACCCTATATGTGCTAATAAGAGGCTTTGCATTGTGCCACTTCTACACCAACTCGCTCGTTTGGCTGAGTCAACAAACTGTGCTTTTTTTAAGTGGATTTTTTAAAGTTGTCCCCAAATTGAAAAAAATGGCGACTACATAGCCACCTACAACACACGTTTACAGGTCATTGATGGGCCAAAATGTGCAACAGGAGAAACTTCAAAAAATTCAATAAAGAGCAAACAGCATCTCATCTCTGAAACCCTTATCTTCACCCCAACACCACTACCACCCTTCGACATTCAGCCTTACCTGAGATTGGCCAGTTATGTTTTAGCAGACTGGGGATTGAATTCTTACCTTGTCTGGTCTCGATCTGTTGTTGAGCTGATCACATCCAAGGTCCTAGTATGATGACAGTCTAGTCAGACAGTGCGGGGTGCAGTGAAATAGTCTGTAATATGGTGGCCACAGTAGTCCAGTTTATATGCAAAGCAACATAGGGCAGGGAGGCCAATGAAAGTAGGCCCAGCGCTAGTACAGATCTAACGTCAGGCAAAGGGAGGGCAGCAAGAACAGGCCTTATAGTAGCACATGCCCGGTAGAAAACCATGCTTCACAGCTTGGAAAGAAAAACAAGCATTTATAATGCAATGGTCTCGGCATTATTAAAGGTAGAGCTATTGGCATTGCTCTTTATTTTTTTTGTTTTTATTAATAAATGGCCTTGTCATTTTCATAGGCAATAGCTTAATCGTTAAAGAAATGGCATTGTCATTTACAATGCTAATATCTTTATTGTTTGCAAATGCATTACTTTTTGCATTTACATCCACACAGAGATACCCACACAAAGCCACCTACATAGAGCATTCACATAGAGCTACCTACACAGAGCCACACTCACACAGACCGAGGCATCCACATATAGAGCCACCTACAATAAAAGCTATCTACACAGAGCCACAGTCACATACACACAGCGACACACACAGAGGCACACACACATAGCCACACACACACAGGTACACACACACACACAGCTACACACACACAGCCACACACACACAGACACACATACACACACAGAGACACACACACACACACACAGAGACACACACACACACACCGAGCCACATACACATACCTACACACACAGAGGCAAACACACAGACACACACACACACTTATTTACACACAAACACTTATAGTTACACACAGCCACACACAAACAGAGCTACACACACACATATAGACAGAGCTACACACACACACAGATTGTTACACATACACACAGAGCTTTGTTTAGCCGACGCTGGTATTAACTTTCATTTATCATGTAATTTCTATTAGAAAGTACACATTGAACTGCTACTTGGCGCTTAGTATTAAAATCTGTTGGTATCCTCCGACGTAAGGGATTTCATTACACATCAAAAAGATGAAACACTGACTTGGCCCTGCCATTATTCAAACCCGTGACACGTAAGTTACATTCAATTCTCTGCTGTAGGCGCATTAATACACCGAGCTACCTTAGAAGTATGATTGCCCGGTCACTGCTGTTGGTATACCCGTCTGACTCTGAAACGCAGGGGTGAGTTTAGTTTCGCTAAAAGGCGGAGTCGAAGCACGCGCTTCTGACCCCCAGCGCTCCCGATCTCGGCGCTGCAGCAGGCGCGTTCACCCACTGAGGGTCCCGGGGTCTCCACAGCCCAGACATCTGTGTTTCCAAGAGGAGGGGCTGACAAAACACAACAAAAGCATCGCATTTCATAGAAGCGAAAGAAAATGTCTCCTGCGTCATACAAAATACAGAAAATGCAGTCAAATAAATAAACGCCAGAGTCTGTGTTGCATCTTTACCTTCGCAGCACACGGGGGTTTCAGTTTCTCATAATATACTCTATTTTCTCTCGCAGGCTGTGGTTTGTGGCCGCTTTGTATCTGTGTTTATTTTGTTTTTAATGGCACTTTATGGCGTTGACACTGATTGGCGCCTTGGGCAACCCGGACTAATTCAGACATTGTGTTTCCTACGAGCACGGCAATCCTGGTTTTTTTTGTTTTATGTTTTACTCTATTGCCCTGTTTGTCGACATCTTGCTTCCCTTTGCCTCCTTCTCCGTGGCTGGTACCCGCCGTCTTTCGGGAGGAAGCGCAGCGCTGAGGACATTTTTATTTCAGAGAGTGTCGCTATCCCCCCCCCCCATCGGAGAGAACCACATATAATAAAACATCAACCTCCACCTGCTTTTCCTTCCCTGTTCCTACGACCTCCTGGTCGCCAATCGCGAAATATGGGTTCGAACGAAAGGCGATAGATTTACAAGCCTCTTCCTACTTTTCGGTAGAAAATTAAAAAGCGAAATTCGGAAAGGAGGCTCAACAGAAATAAATATTTGTGGTTCCGCCAGCTCAGCGGGTGAATGCGGCTGTAAACAAACCTGTGTCTAATGTGAAGGGCACGAGGGAAGAAATGCAAAGAGGGCGGCTCAGCATTTCACTGTTCTGTGGTTGATGAAAGGAGCGCCGTGGGGGTCGGCGCTGTGTAAAATAAAGCGCCTGTTATTCGGAGCCGGTGTCTTGCACCATGGGGGCCGAACCCTGGGTGTCTCTCTGGCTGGAAACCAGGGCAGATTCTGAGAGTGCCTGAGTTACTGTCCCATCCTCGGCGTCATTTGCACTGACATATATCCCTATTGGCATTTTAATATCCGAGTACGGACCCACATACACCCTTTTATTTTTATGTCGAACCATTTTGCAGTTCAACATCTTCATATTATGAAGCCAGCATCCGGGGGTAGACGTCTACTATTTATATAACACGCCATTATTACATATTATATCCGTTCAGTACATAAAGGAACTAGGGACCCGGACTAGAAAGCGATCGCCCGGGATCAAACGTGTTGGCGCAGAGGAGCCGTGACTCGAGTCTGCCGCCTTTGCTGATACCGACACCAGCTCCGTCAGTTATCTCCTGGTGACTTCCGCCCAAAATAGACATGTTCAATGCCCCAGCGATGGACCCCCCCCCCAGCAGTTACCTCTAAGACGCAAAGCTGTCAATTCACGACGGGCAAATCGGTCCATGCAGGAACGTAAACGTAGACGCCAGGACACGATGCAGACCTACAAAGTAAAGTTGGCTCGCATTGAATAAAGGAATTCACTTTACCCTTTTGTG
Source organism: Lissotriton helveticus (assembly GCF_964261635.1). Lineage (NCBI taxonomy): Eukaryota > Metazoa > Chordata > Amphibia > Caudata > Salamandridae > Lissotriton > Lissotriton helveticus. The sequence continues at coordinate 1,628,684,546 of NC_136065.1, read as the reverse complement.
GTGTGTTTCATAACACAAAGACAGATTAGAAGCGAAAAAGACAAAAAGACGATCCTCACAGGCAGACGAGACCAAAAAATGGTGGACGCAAGCTTCCAAACATTTTCAGATTTGGGGGCGTGTTCGGCGTTCTAAAAAGGGGCGTGGCTAAAAAGTGGAAAGAACAGCACGAACACGCCCCCGAATCCGAAAGAGACGGAGCTTCTTTCGAGGGATGCCTCTCTCCTCCAATGGCTGGCCTCCGTTTAGGAAGCCTGCCAATGGAGGAGAGACAGAGCAGAGAGGCGGGTTAAACTGTCGTACTGAACATCATTACATCTCTGACTTCCGGCTGGCAAGCCAGCCTTCGGTCCTCGACCTAAAAAGACCATAGAAGGCAAGTAGGTGATATAACTGAAACAGACAAAAATGTTGCAGAATATTAAGCAGTGTTTAATGATAAAGGCACCCTAAAGTCCAGGACTACAAAAGTTTGAAACTGACCAGAACTCCCTTGCACACCGTGGTCATCTACACAACATAGAACCAGTGACTGTTTCTCCCCTTTAATATAAAATATTAAAAAAAACACAAAAATATGTGCATGGATTTTTGCGGTCAAAAACATTGAACTGTCTTTCATTCTCCTGGGATATACTGATGTCCTTAGCACAGCTTTTACTGGTTGCTAAGATTTAAGGTATCTGTACTAATTATGTAGATTTGATGCCACTGCAAGTGGTTGTGGGTGTGATGTGCTTCATTTTACTTCTTTAGGACAAGACAGCAGGCTCTGGCCCTTGCCCTGTGGAACTTCATTCCACTTGCCGCCCGGAGCACACAAGTTCACTGGGCATTTAGGAAATTGATTAAAACCTGGCTTTTTTTCTTCCAGCTAGCCCTTTTCTCTGGCCACCTGTCTGCTAGCGCTCGGACGCCTTGTTGTTGGGGCAGCCATGCACTTTATAAATGTACATAACATAACTAACATAACATAACATGCTTATCCTACCTAAGGCATGGAGCTGTATTGTGCATATGATTGTGTCAGGATTAGGGTTACTGTGTGGTGATGGGGGAGTATGTGTTGATACTTTTGTGCTGTTGAGGAAGCAAACACTTAGCCAACAGTATCGTTTGGAGCCATTTTGTGTGCATTATGGTGCTGGAAGTTATGAGCAATGTATACTGATGTTGTAGGGCTATTTTCTGTATATGACCATGTCTAATTATGCTAATTAGCTAGAAAACACTAAGCCAGTTGGATAGCTTGGATTTAATTTATGTGCATGATAGCACCAATAGATGTCTCTTCACCCTCAGGCATTGTTGCAAGCATATGACACCACAAGCCTGGCATGAACAGAAATAACAATAGGGAGGGTACTTCAAAATAACCCGAAGCAGGAACAGAATGGGAAACATTAAGTCCAAGTCAACCCCCACACTTCCCTGCAGCAGATGATAAATGGCCTTTAGGTAAATGCAAAAGGAGGGCAAGTGGGACATAATTCAGCTTGACGGAAATGGTACACGGCTGTAGATCCATCACCGTGGCCCACTCCAACTAGATAAAGTGTTGGAAATAAGTAATGTCCACCGAACCACACCCCACCCATTTAAACAAAGACAGCTAAACATGGGGCCAGACACAACATGGAAGGCAACAGCAATGCGATCAGAAGTCCTCTCTCTCTCCCTGCGCAGATGAGATCAGACAGAAAGAAATGTGAAATAGGTAGGTCATGCAAGGAACCCAACCCACAGCACAAACAAAAACATTGTGCCTGTTATTACACGAATAATAACGAATTATATTTCTCTGTACAAACAAACTTTTTGCCACTTCATAGTATTAATAGCTACACCGTTCAACCAATTTTAGAAGTCCTAGAAGAATATATCTTTATGTTTAAACCTGCTCGCCCAAAGTTTTGCGTTGTTTGAGACGTTTTTCAGAAATGACAGGCTAGACATGGGTGCATGGGCGCATCTTCAAATGCTAGCCACTTCTATGAAGCTCGATTTTAGTAACAGGGTGATATCTTTTAATTTTCATCCTACACTCGGGTCAAAAAAAGGACAAAAAGATAAAATGTAAAAAAGTACACTTGAAAAGGGGTGATTTTTTTTGGGGGGGTTTTTGATTTTTTTTCCCTGTAAATTATACTTTAAAAAAAATTGTCTCTTGTTTATGCAACTCATTCCGATGGCACTGATTTAGCACTGGTGTCGCCTGGTGCGACAATCTTTTTCGGCGCCTTCTGCCCCAGTGGCCTCCTTCTCCACGGATATCCTCAACCATCCAACCTTGCCCTTCATCTTTCCATAGCCATTCTAGCAAATGCATTTTAATTGTTTTATAGAGCTATTCATGCCAGTGTGGGGTGTCGGAGCACTTTACATCACACACAAACTATGCAGAGAAAATGAATCATTGATGTGTAAATCAGTTTGTAGGAAATGTTACATAAGACAATGAGGATAACAAGGTGCAGGAATCGGGCCATCCATGCTAGTAGCCAGTATGTTTATGAGTGATTGGGCTTAAACACAAATTTAGGATTTAAAACATATATTTAGGATTGGCTTTACTAATAAAAATGTAGTTCTATCCAAACAAACCATTTTTTAGCAGCATTAGGATAATGAAAGGCTGGGGAAAAACATAATGTTCTAACTTATACCATGCAGTTTTGCTTGCAGCTCTTTGATGACGGTTCATAGGTCACTGTTCTATATTACTAGGATTGGAACAGCAAGTAACAAAAGGATCTCTGTGACAAAAACAGAAATCCACTGAGCTATCCACATAAATACAGCTCTGATCTGCATGGTACACATTCTTTGCAGGAGGCACATTAACCGTCTTTGCCACAGTCAAAACTGACACTACACAAAAAAACTTGATCCCTCCCCAGCAGTAATATAACTTTTAATAACCAGCCTTATCTTGACCTTTTTTTATTATCTAAATCTTGCTGAAATACACTAGGAACTCTGCTGCAGCAGAGGCTTCTAAAACAAGTTATTTTCTAACACAGTGCCCCCCCCCCCACCCAACTCAGAGATCCCGAACTCAGCGCCAGGTGCTCACCGCCCTGCCCAGCTGTTGGTCACTCAAAACAACATGACCATTTTAAACTTCAAATGCACGTTAAAAGGTTCATGCAAAAATTCTGTTTTTATTGCCCGACGAGCACTTGTTGGCAGGACAATACATACAAACATGAAACTCGTACATCAGAGTTTCCAAACAAGGCAGTTAAGTACATAGACATGGCAGGTGCACATTCATCCTGTGTTAGACAAAAATGTAAAAAAATACACATCTGAAGAGTATCTTCAGTCTCTCCCATCTGCCTCTCCCACCTGCCTCTCCCACCTGCCTTCTCACGAGCGAGTACAGCACTCCTGAGGCCAGGAACACATTTGAGTCAAATTCCAATTGTAGATTAAATAAGCATGCAGAGACCGCGTATGTTACGATGCTGCTCAAGCACCTTTCCCTGAATGTGGCGCCACACCCTGACAAAGGTGTGAAGGAACGAGAAAGGTCACTAAGGGGTCACCCCAGTGCCAGCATCACAGTGGAGTGAGGGACAGACAGAGAGAGGCCTATTCAGGACTCGAAAAATCCACTCGCCCACTCACAATTGCTAGTCAGATTCAATAAGGACAAGCTATTTTTAGGTCCTACTCGCCCTTTCTGGTAAAACAAACTGACTTGACCTCTGCATCTGAAAGCAGAGCTAATGTGACAAGATAGCAAGATTTAAAGGCATCTTTATTGCTCACAAAGTGCATGATTAAATCGTGTTAACTTGTCCTATTTGCTCAGCTTTCAGAGTCAGAGTTCAAGTGCATTTCAGTTAGGTCGAGTAGATGTTTCATGTCACTAGACCTGCAGGTCGAGTGCAATTTTAATCATTTTTTGAGCCCTGCCTATTGCTTTGGTGCGAGTTTGCCAATTTCATTTGGAAGTGTGCTTTGAACTCAGGGCCCTCCCTTCCTGTGCTTTTATCGTACTGTCCCTCCCCCCCCCAGCAGTCTTAGTAAAATAAACACATGATTCCAGACAATAGCATGATTATGCTGCCTCGTAACCAAAAGAGCAATTATTTGGGGTTGAGGGGGGTTCCACTCCGTACACCCCCCTCAACCTGCGTGCCTGCATAGAGGCCTCTGACATAGGTATGTGCTAGTAGAAGGTTGCTTTAACAGTATGATCAAACGGGCACGTATTGACTTAGCTTGGTTGTTTACAATATTTCTTAGTATATTCCGTAGAAGTCATTACCCACTATTAGAAGGATACCGATTGTTTGGGGGCGAAGAGTCTACGTGCTGTGTGAAAGTATTCAGGCACAGGTAGCGTCATGCCTTTGTCTGTACCAGGGCTATTGACTGTCTTTTCCTTCGAGTAACACATTTAAAGGAAGAAGAGTTGATACTGAGTTACATCCTTTAACTGCAGTAAATCCAAGAATAGAGCATGTTCTCTTGGATATAGTACATGATACTAGTTCTGATGGTGTAATCCATTTATTTTTATTCTCAAGCGGAAGAGTATGGAGATTACAGTTGTTACCTGTCTGTGTAAGTGTGCTTCTTGATGCTGCTGCACACGAGCTCACTGTGTGCTTGCACATTTCCGGCTTAGCTTGCCTTAACATTTGTATGCACATCTGCAGCGCCAGGACAGTGTTCCCTGCACCAAAGAAGTGACTCCCGGGCCAGACAGAAGTCAGAACACTATACCCCCTAAACTTAAATGGAAACCCATCATTCCATGACAGTAATGAGTCTGCCAGGCTTAGGCAAGAGAGGAGCTGTCCGATAAGGAGGAATGATAGTGGAGTGAGACAGAGAATGAATAGGAGCCAGTGACGCCACAGGCGAAAGAAAAACACCACTCGGAGTCGCCATCAAACATGGCATCACTCCCATTAGCTTCATTGATGTTCCACAAGTAAACCGCAGGCTCCTCTTCCTCTGAGTGCTCATCAATGAACAGCAAGTCACAGACTTCACCCAGAAAAGGTGGGAAATGTGAGGAACCTTGAGTGATGGCATGTCCATTGAGCCTTGCAGTTATCAAGGAGTTCTTAGTGTCTGTGACAATATAAGGCCTGGGGTCAAGTTAAGGTCATCTTTGTGAGTCCCTTGTAGTTTCAAAACTGTTCAAAATGGCTTTTCCCTGTCACCCGGCTGTAATCGAACCCTTCATTAATTAGGTAAAACCATTAGGCGTAGATGATAGAAAGAGTACCCCTCTAGAACCTAGAACTGCGAAAATGTCAAATCTGCCTGAATCTTGGCTCTCTGTTTCATCAAATGAAGTGATCCTGACAAATACTGTCATTCAATGAGACTCTTTTTCAGCCTGCAGGCGTCAAGCTCTCATTGCCGTGCAGGGCTCGTCTTCAAATTTGCAGGTGGGGGAATTACCTAGCAATTAGGGACCACTGCTTTCTCTTCCTCGCTCCTTTTGTCCTCAGGCATGCAGAATGCGGGCAGCTGTAAAGCACAAGCAAAAAGGCAGAGATCGTAGGTGGTCTACTGACTCGCCTTCATTCTGTGACCCTCAAATTGGTCACAGATATCTGAAAGCAGGTCATCAGTTCAAGTACAGGGCCATTATAGATGGCGCTTTTGCATGCTATTGGCCCTGTGAATCATGGAAGTGAGGGGTTACATTATTTTATCCCCTCATACCCCCACCCTGTCCCCCGTGTCCCCCCACTCCAAAATCTGAGGGGATATTACCCTGCGTCCCCCACACTTCCTACGTCCATGATCTTGGCTGCATCTTAGACACCTGTTGTTGGATACTGTTTCACTTGGTCCTGATTTGAATTGTTTTGGGTTTGCACTTCAGGATCCAGATGGTGTCAATATTTGGCAGAACATTGTGGGATTTTGGACCTTAGTCGCCTCCCAAACATCAGCTCTGCTACTTGCAGCACCGTCTTGATTGTAGCGATAAATCTTGCAACAATGCAATTTGTTTGTGGCCTCCTGGGTGTTATTTTCCAGCGCTGAAAATCCAAATTGCAAATTCCTTGAACTCCTTTCCTTTGAAGTGAGCCCCATTGTTAGATTAGACTATGGAAGGAATGCCAAGTGTTGCAAATATTTTATTGAGTGCTGGGATGACGGTATCCCTCGCTGTACTAGGAATGACCACGGCCTCTGACAACTGAGAACATTCATCCATAGCCACAATTAGATACTCTAGTGACAATGGGTCCAAAGAAGTCTGATATTTGCAATGATTCTGAAGCCAGGTCTTTCTCAATAGCGTGGCAGACATAACACTACCCTTAGTCATCTCCACAAGGAATCAAGGCATGGAAAACAGACTTTCTGTATCAGAAAGTATTTCATGGCAACTACACCTCTGTGACTCTCATACCACAAATCAACCACGTTTTTGCAAGCTGTCACAAGACTAGTGAGTCCAATGTGATGCACTGGCAGTTCATTAGGAATGTTTCGAAATGCTTTGAGATCTGCAAGTCTGCTGTTTTTAAATTGTTTGTGAGCACATTCAAGGTTTCTCCGTATTCAAGAGGCCGACAATAGCCTGGCAAGTTAGCTCTTCACGTATCGCTTGTGGAATAGATTCTTTTTTTGAGAGCACATGGGCAAGTCTGCTTAGTGACATAGCACACACATTTTCTGCAGTTGAAGGTGATGTGATCAGATACCTGGAGATACAATGTACATGGTTTTTATCTTTCCCTTGACTGGCAAATACCCCACTTCTTATTCCATGGGGTCCTCTTTTTTTCCGGTTTGTTAAATATGTAAAGTAGCATCCAATGATTAGTGTTGATGGTGAATAGTTTACATTATACAAACAGATGAAAGTGCTCACAAGCCCACACAGCGGTCTGACTTTTCTTATCCACCTTTGAGTAGGCTTGTTCTTGGTTTGTGAGACTCCTACTGGGATAGGCAGAGCTGTGACCTGGGCAGTGGGGTCACCGCCCCTCTACTCAGTATGCCTTCCAGACCTACCAACTGGATCTACCAGTATTTCTGTGCAGAATCAAATGGTAGCTTATCAGCACTTGCAGGTCTGTTGCAAATTGATTCAAATTAATTTTGACGTTCTTGTGATCATTGAAAAGGGGTCCCATTTGTATTAAGTCTCTTAAAGGAGCGCAGACAATGACAGAATCTGAATGTGTTATGCACAATAACTGAAAAGATACAGGAAGATGCATGAGTGCTGCAGTTTGTTCGGGATCAGGGCGCATGCCCTTGTGATTAAAGATGCAACCATAAAACGTAATGCAAGTCTTAGAATAACAGCATTTGTCTTTGTTTATATTGTCAGCTTGGCATACCTTGATGAGGCTCTCAGAATGACTCTTTTGGATGTTCTGAAGCAAGTATGTCGTCACTGTAATTTAAACAGCTGGGAGTGCTCTGAATCACCTAGTGGATTTCCTCCTGAAATACCTGAGCCACCGGTGACCCCTCAAAAGTGAGGCACTTGTATCGGTCCAAAGCGTGGTGCATGGAAACACGGTGATGTATCTGGAGCTCTCCAGCGCTATCTTGTTGTATCCTTTGTTTAAGTATAGGTTCAAAAATTAAACTTGGCACCTTTAAGTTAGTGTATCATGTCTTGATTACAAAGTGCTAGATATCTTTCCTTTGAATTGAAAGGTTGGAGAGGCACATTGCACACACAATTATACTTTTATCTGCAGTGTGACATTCTGGCATAGGAGCCACATCGAACACCAAGGATGCATGGCCACTGACGGACTCGATGTTGTCTTGCTCAACATATTATTGAATTCACCCTCCTTTTGAATATTGAAAGATATCACACAAAACTCCTGTCCAACTGGCTCCACACACTCCTAAATATGCATGCAGATCTGGCGATCTTTGTATTTGCCAATTCATCGGAAGGGTTCGGGAAATAGTTGTGCAACATCCACAGTCGTCTACTTTTCTTCAGCCTGTGCTGTGATCTGGCAAAGCACTTGAAGTAGACTCATTTTCACTGCTGATTCCATGCCCAGTAGACACCCAGTACCAACTGGGGCCTGTACCACACATGCATCACTGTCAGTGGAGTAAGAGTGGGTTGAAATTAGGCGAAACCAGCCCAAGTACCGGGGAAGCTTCTGTGAGCCATTTGCTTTGATGCCCATATTCACGGGTATCAACGAGGGTCTAATCGACAAGTCTGAAATGCAGTGTGTCATTACATTTACTGTGGGCAGTTGTCCATTGAGTAGGTGTTCCCCTGAATTTCAACATTAGTACAAATTCAGATAGTTCATCATCGTTCAAAGTCAACATGCTGATCTAAAAGAGAAAACTTTAGCTGTATTTCTGTATCAGTTTTGTCTGCCGAAACCACCACATGAGCTGCCACTTTTCTAACACTGGGGTGTTCCCTATACAAGTTTTGGACCAGGCTTCAAGTAGTTTAGGTTTCATGGGCGGTGAGAAGCATTGGGAATGTGTCTTTGTGTTCTATTTGACTCTTGAAGACTGTTTGAAAATGGCCCATCTTCCCACCCTTGTGCTGGTGCTTAGTGCGGCAGGCCAAGGACCTGGGTGGCGCAGACGGTAGCCACAGCAGTTGCAGAAATGTCTCACTCTGCTGTCCTGGTGTTTGACATTGTTAATTGTGTCCTCTGCTTACGTCGACTCGTTATTTTGCCCTGACATTCAGTAGTGTATGAGGCACGAGCCAACAATTAAAATATCTTCTAGGTTGCAAGACTTTTAGCAAAGGCCACCCCACGAAGGGGGCCAGTGCCATAACAACTGCCAAGGACCCGAAAATACTGGTTTGGGCTGCCGTAGCATGCCAAACAACAAGGGGGAGGGCTCCTGCGTCTCCTCCCAGGCAGTGAAAACTGCACCACGGTTGGCGCGAAAAGCACTGGTCGAATGCGGGCCCAGGTATTGTTTTGAACCCCTCTATGAAGGGACGCCACTGCATCTTAGATGGGAAGCGGAGGGTGGGGTGTTATAAGGACAGCGCTGCCCCTGCAGGGGCAGCACGCAAGAAATATAGAGAAGAGCATTCGTGGATTCTAGGAGAAGGTTTTCATACCTTCGCTCTCTGCAACGAGGAGACCGCAACGCTACCCTACCCTTCATCCATGGCAGTCCTGTGGGTGTCATATCATCATTGCACCTTGGATCTTGGTTGGCACCTGAGTCGTGGCACAGAGGAACAGCGAGGTTACAGCTGCAGCCAGGAAGCAATAAACAGAGCAGCAGTCCCGCCTGAGTAGCGGCGCAGAGGAGCAGTTAGGTCACCGCCGCAGCAGGAAACAGTCCCACAACCCCGTCCCCTGAGGTGAGACCCGTGGCAAGCAGAGGACCGACCGCTTAATCGAGAAGCGACGCAACTTTGTGCAGATGCTTCAGGATAAAAAATTAGCTAGCATTTGCGCCAAGAATTTTCAATTCTATTAAGGACACGGAGGTGAGGATTATGCTTTCTCTTTCTATTTATTGCCACCTACAGCAGCCAATCAAAAAAACGGTTTTTTTTTCTTTTCATTTCAAAGAATTTTATTAATATGAAAAAGCAAATGAAGATACACAATACAAGTATCAGTGATACACTTGATATAGGATAAAACAATCAAAATATAGTAGGCAAGCATGCATTGTAAAAGAGACATCTGTAACAATGGTAGCCCGCCAGTATCAGATAAATAAATTAGGTATGGTAAAAACAATAAATATATATCAGAAACAAGAATCAAGAGTTTCACTATCAGGTAGAGTACTCGAGGAAAAGAAAGGAAGGGAAAGAAGAGAGAAGAAAGAAGAAAAGGAAGAAAAGAAAGAGAAAGGGAGAAACAGCAAGAAAAGAAAGAGAGAGGAGGATTTCCACCGGACCAACCCAACAGACAAGACACCATTCAACCAAACATATCAAAGGGGTATTGTGCAACCAACCCTTTGGAAGATAAATCCATGTAGGTATCCAAAGCAGTCCAAACACCACTAGCAATAGACGGAGAAAGATGGGCGTGATCAACCGAGGTATGAGCACTACGTAAAAAGGAAACCCAAGCCCACCAAGTATGATAAGAAACTGAAGAAAATGATTTCCACTCCATTAAAATTACTTTAACTGCAACAGTCAATAAAAGATCTAACAGCTGTAATTCTATGGAATCTAAGGGAAGAGGGACTGGGGATGCTAGAGGGCCTAATAGGATTAATGGAAAAGACAGTTGAAACTGAATACCAAAAATGAGCATGAGGTGTTTGTGAATGAGATCCCAAAAGGGTTGAAGAAGAGAACAGTCAAAGAACATATGAGGAAAATCGCCTGGTGATAAGCCACAACTCCAACAAAGATTTATATTTATTGCCACTCACAGCAACCAATCAAAAAAAGTTTGCATGCAAAAACACTACACATCCCATGATGCTTAGTATACATCACTTCCTGTATGACCCTGTAATAGCCACAATAACCATTACGTGAGCCTCTTTCTTTGCTCGAACGTTTTAGTCCCAAGAATAATTCAAGTCCAAACAAAATCCTCCAACATGAAAGAAACCAAACTGGAACGTGAACATCTTCTTAAGGAGAAGTACTGCTACTCCATCTTCTTCTCAGAACCTGGAAGGAAGGAGATAAAAGAAGCCAGTCATTTCTGCTTAAAACAGAATAATCAATACATACGGGTGGGTAAACATTACAATTTCTTGTAATATAACTGGGTTGGATAATCCTTGCCTCCGTGTCCTTAATAGAATTGACAATTCTTGGCGCAATGCTAGCTAATTTTTTATTCTATTACAGGACCGGAGGCTTCGGATTATGCTAGTTTAACGCTTATCAAATACAACTGAAGCTATATCACCCACCGGTTTATAGTAAAACTGTTTAAAAGTTGATTCAGAGGACCAGTCTGCAGATTGCATGATATCCTGAACAGTAGAACCCAACATAAAGGTATTGGAGGCCATAGCCCCACACACAGAATACGCTCCATACACTTGAGTATCAATACCCGCTTCCTTCATGACATATTTTAACCATCTGGCTATAGTAGTCGTAGAGACTGGTTTATAAGGCTTTTGCAGAGCAGAGCAATTAACAGTGAAACCACACCAACAGGTCATATAGATCTAGTACATTCTTCTTAATCCTTTAGACATTGAACTACACAAAGCTTTGCATTGCCAGGAAAAGCATGGTACTCAACACTTCTTGACAAAGTCTTAGTTCTGGCTGTAATGTTAAAGGAAACTCCTTCCGGAGTAAATACTTTACCTGTAAGATCAAGGGCTTTCACATCAGAGGACCGCCGACAGGCAGTTAGTCATAAAAGCATAGCTAACTTACACCATAGTTGTTATGTGGCCAGTTGTCCAATAAGGAAAGAACTAGAGAAACATCCCACAGAGAGGAATACTTTGGTTTAGGTGGATTCGCTACTCTAATACCTTTTAATACCTTAAAAATAACCGGATGCATACCTACTGGCTTACCATCTATCGGAGAATGGCCTGCTGAAATGGCCGAATGAAAATTGTTAACCGAACGGTACGCCAGATTCTCCGATGCTTTTTCAGACAGAAAATTTACAACATAGGGTAGCTCAGTCCCCACGGGATCCACGTGTTGTTCCACGTACCAACAAACCCAGCATTTCCAGGCTGAAGAATATAGTTTCCTGGTGGAGGGAGCCCAGCCTTGGTTGATGAAAGACACAGCTGCGTTCGAAAGTCCCGGCATTTGCCATCTTTGCGTGAAAGTCTCCAGGCCATCAGAGACCACTGTCCCGCTACCATCATCGTGTGCATTTCTCCATGTTGGCCATGGAGCGTCGTCGAGGATGACGGAATCATCCTGAGGGAGTCGCAGTTCATCTCCAAAATTATTGGGAACCAAGGCTGTGACTTCCACATGGGGGTTACCAAAATCACTTCTGCCAGGAGGCGAGACACTTGGTAGTCACCCTGAGAATCAATATGAACAGAGGAAAGGTATAATTCTGGCCCTTAGACCAGTCCTGAGAAAACACATCCGTCGCCAGAGCTAACGGATCCGGTCTCCAGCTGAAGAACTTCTCCAACTGTTGATTCAGTCTGGGCGCAAATAGGTCGATCTCGCAACTGCCCCAGATCGCTTGCAACCACCTGACTATCTGGGGTTAGAGTTGCCAATCGCTGTAATCCATGAGGTGCCAGGAATTCCAGTCCACTAATATGTTCGACTGCCCGGGATATATTCGGCAATCGCCAATATCTGATGACTTAGGCAGTAATGCCAGAAGTCCTTTGCTATTTCTGCAAGCAAAGAGGACCTCGTGCCTCCCAATTTGTTGATGAACCTCACCACCGAGATGTTGCCCATCCGAAGTAGGATGCAACATGAGAGTCGTCTGGGTGACAGTGTCCAGATCGCGAACGATCCCGCTAAGAACTCCAGGCGGTTGATGTGAAGATCGAGTTCGCGCAGGGACCATCGCCCGCCTGTGGAGAGATCTCCGCAACGCGCACCCTAGCCCCAATGGCTGCGTGTCGGTTTCTATTACTACCTCTGGCTGAGAGTCGAAAATGGCTCTGCCATTCCACGCCTCCATGTGTCTTCACCACTGTATCTCTTCCCGCACTTCTTGAGAGAGAGGGACAATGCCTGTGTAAGAAAGACCTTTCTGAAGGTGTGGTATCTTTAACCTCTGAAGGGCCCGATAATGAAGAGGACCCGGGAAGATTGCTTGTATGGACGATGCCAGAAGACCCACATTCCTGGCAATTACTCTGAGTCAGACTGTCTGCTTGGATAACAGCGTGGTGACCTCCTTTCTGATGAGTTTCAGTTTGGAGCGGGAGAGAGACAACTGTGTCGTCCGAGAATCTATGACAAACCCTAGAAAATCCAGTCTGCGAGGGGGCAAGAAATGATTTGGATTTATTGATCACGAACCCTAGGTTTTTCAAAGTAGCTATGGTCAGTTGTAAATGATGAACAGCTATTGTTGGAGATTGCGCCATGATGAGTATGTTGTCTAGATAAACAATCATGCGAATACCTTTCTCTCATAGGTCAGCTGTCACTGGTTTCATCACCTTGGTGAAGCATCATGGTGCTGAGGAGAGCCCGAAAGGAAGGACCAAGTACTCGAACCACTGGTTCTGCCATTGAAATTGGAGGAAACGGCGGTGAGGAGGAAAGATAGGTATTGACAGATAGCCGTCCTTCAGGTCCAGCCGGACCATCCAGTCTTCTTCTTTGAGAAGATCTGCCAAAAGATGGATGCCCGCCATCTTGAAGTGCTTGTAGGTCATAAACTGATTGACCTCCTCCAAATTCAAAACTAACATGTGACCTCCGCCCTTCTTCTGCACAAAGAAAATATGGCTGCTAAAACCGCGAGGGCCCTCATTGTAAGGCGCTATCGTGCGTTTCCGCAGCAATTCACCTAGCTCGGAAACGATAAAATTGCATTCTAGTTGGGAAAAAGAAAGCTGTCTGGGTCGATTGACCTGATAAGGAGTCTGATAGAAATCTAAATGGAACCCCTGAATTGGCTGCAAAATCCATGCATCTTGAGAAATTTGAACACCAATTGTGATAGAAAAACTGAGTGCGACCCCCCAACGGTATTAGAAAATTGTCGGGAGCACTTACCTGGTGAGTCCGGGGCTTGGAAGCCCCATCGATGGCCACCTCTGCGGAAACACCTCTGGTTAAAGCGTTGTCTGGTGGGGTAGAATGTTCCTCCGCGAGTGGAATCCCACTCTCTGCGACCCCTTCAGTAGTCTCCCCATTGAGGACCTTGGGAGAATTGGCGGCCTGGCGAGCGTCCGCGCCCGGCTCGTGGAAGAAGTTAGCTTGAAAGACTTGTTTAATTCAAGACTGGGCCTTATCGAGCGCCGTGAATGTGCCCACGTACTTGGAAGCATCCTTGACAAAGCGTTCTCCAAAGAGACTTCCCTCTGCTAGGGGTACTGGTTCCGCTGCCACCAATTCAGTGAGGTTAGAGTCCATCCGCATGAGAAGCGACTTGTGTCGTTCTGTAGATAGAGTGCAATTCGCGTTACCTAAGAGGCATATTTTATTTATTTATTTATTTGCACACTTGTACCGCGCTGGGAATCGACTCCCTGAGGAGTATCTCCGCGCCTTTGGCAGCATCTGAGAGCAAAAAGGCCCTATCTAATATTTTTAATTGTCCAACCAGAGCTAGTAATTAAACAGGAAAGTTTTTAATTTTTTCCTAAAGGAAAAAAGTTCCTTACATGATCTAATTTCGTAAGGAAGTTCATTCCAAAACTTCGGGCCTGCTACTGATAAAGCCCTTCCCCCTTGTCTCGTCTTCCAGAACCTGGGGACAACTAACAATTCACGATCACCAGATCTCAGAGATCTTAAGGGGATGTATGGAGAAATTTTTTTTGTTAGGTAATGAGGGCCATTCCCAGTGAGGCACTTGTGGATGATGCAGCAAGTTTTAAACAACACCCTCTGTTTCACTGTGAGCCAGTGGAGTTTGTTCAGTAGTGGTTTTGAGGGAGTACGGGCCGGGGCATTAAGGACAAGGCGAGCAGCCGTGTTCTGCACCACTTGTAATCTGGCAGTGATCCCCTCACTTGGCCCTCTGGGTACATCCTGCCAGTACATCTGGATCCACCGCCGTGCCAGACTCTTGCGCCTGCAAGGCCATTTCTAGGATCTTAGCAAGAGGGCCTGCCACGTCCAGGAGTTTGTCCTGACACCCTCGCCAGGCCCGATTAATACCTTTCTTTGGGTCCTTTGCGAACTTCTTGAGGAAGGTAAGTAGGCTTGCGTTGATATCTGGGGTTTCTGACACCTTGTCCGGAATGTCCGGCCTGGGGTATTCTTAGCGTAATCTATTACGCACCTCCTTATCTTGTCGGAGATTATCATGCAGATATGCTGCAACTTCTGGCGCTGGAGCCCAGTCCGAAGACCTAGCATGGACTATGTCGGCAGAATTGAAGGTGAAATGGGGTAGACCTAGTTTGGGATAGGTCTTGCTCCACGTGTTTTTTTCCTCCTACTTTTCTTCTTCGGGGGAGCCTCATCAGGGGTATCAGTCCCTGTGGTATCAGTGTCCGTATCAGTGTCTGGACGCTTAGCCTTACCAGAAAGGGGTAGTGAAGAGAGAGCGTCAGCTTGGGGCCAAGACTTGGCCTGGGGCCCACTGCCCGTGGTATCATTAGCCGGTTCAGCAGGGCTAGTAAAGCAGTGAGGTTTGGCAAAATGCTCCTGTTGTTTAGTTATTGGCTTCAAAGCAGCAGCCAACGCTTGCTGCACAGTCCCAGGGACTGCGTTCTCCACGGCCTTATTCACGGACTCTTGAACAGTAGCGTCCAGAGCCTCCACAATATTATCTTCCAAGGAAGGGGTAGTCATTTCCTCCTCATATAGGTTATCATCCTCATAACTGACCCAATCCTCCATGGCAGGGTAGAATTAAATTGTTGGACAGAAAAGAGGAGTAAAGGGGGAGCCAACCCAAAGCATACACCAAGTAAATGCCTAGCTCCTCAGCAAAGCTGTAAAAAAAAGTTCTTGCAGCCCACAGGGCGTAGGGAGAGCAAAGATTTTAAAGTAGTTTGTGCACACTCCAAGGCTTGAGAATTGTTACAGCCACCTCAGGCGAAATAGGATGTCTCATTCAAAGGATCTCCAAGCAAAGTGAGCTCTGGAGCAGTTCAGGGGTGAAAACGTTGTGCGTAGCCCAATCCTACCAAAAACAATCCCAATTGGGCTATGCACGAGGAATCGGTCGAAAAAGCTCTCAGGGACGCGCCCGGCAATTAGGGAAGCCTGTTGCGTCAAGTATGAGGGAATATACGCTACTGACGGCAACGAGACACTGAAAAGACAAAAGTGGGATCTCAATACAGCCTGACCGGGCCGCTCGCATACACATGCACTCCCGCAGCTTCGCGGGGTATCGGCAGAGCGCTAGAGCGCTAGGAACACTGCGCGATGCATGCACTTCATTTACAGAGCTGAAAACTGCAGCGCAAGTCGCGCATATCGTATCTGAGCCGCAACATAGCAAATGGGAATATAAATAAAAGCGCAATGAATGCGTACATAAACAGTATGAATAAAATCCTTTTCCTTATCAGTAATTGCATTTAAATAAGCAATTAATCACAGTAAGCATGAATAGAACTTTAGCACTTAACTTCCTGCGTGAGCAGCAAAGAAAGAGGCTCACATAATGGTTATTGTGGCTATTATAGGGTCATACATGAAGTGATGTATATTAAGCATCATGGGGTGTGTAGTGTTTTTGCATACAAAAGTTTTTTTGATTGGCTGCTGTGAGTGGCAATAAATATAAAGAGAAAGCATAATCCGAAGCCTCCGATCCTGTAATAGAATCTCTTCAATGTTGAAACGGCTCCCCGCCTCTTCACTTTCAGGCAGTGAGGCTGTGTTTAGGGGGAGGGGAAAAGGCGAGACTGCCCACCTATCCAACGATGGGCACAGACATCAACAAGCAGGGGAGAGACACCACAAAAATTATACGTTTATCCGCTTTAAGACTAGATTACTGGGGCCGGCAGCAACTGAGCTTGGTGCAGGGAAGTGAAAGTACTCTGCTAATTCTCTCGATCATACCATGGGAAAGCATTGGAAGCGGTTAACGACCTCACATAACGCCACGACTGGAGGAAGCAGTCAATGAAGGAAGCTGGTATACAGCAACGCAACCTGGCTCGTATTTCCAGCGGCACAGGAGCAGCCAGTGAGGGCTGCCAACAGAGGGGGAGTGAGTTGGGGACCGCCTACTGAGGCGACATGACCAGGCTCACAAGCTCCAGCAACAAGAGACTATGGTCAGAAGGGCTGGGGACAGCTCACCACAAGCAACGCGACCCAAGCCCTAGCCAGTACACTTACCCTCCTCCCGCTTTGATCCATGAACTACGCGCTAGCTATCATAAAGGGCATGGGAACAGCCACAAGGCGATATGACCCAACCCAGCAGCAAAAGTAAGGACCATGAAGACACAAAGAGCAGTTGGGCAGCCAGGCAAGGTGGAGGAGCAGCAGCCCCCTCTACATACAGCATCAGAAAACAGAAAAGATTGGCTGTGCCTCCAGCTGGGCGAAGACCCGGGCGAGGGAACCAGCAGCCAACAGGACAGCGGTTCATCCGGCACCATGGGTGATAGAGAGGACGTGAGCATCGAACCGGAGGCAGTGCAAAGACCCAAGAAACGCCAGAGAACCACAGCCACGGCAACAAAGAGAGCAGATGCGAGAAAAGGTATCTGGCATGTGGACTTGCCGCCTGCAGCCAGTCCAGCGACCGTGAGAACCACGAGAAAGAGCAACAGCAAAGCGGCAAGTAGTGAGCATATCAGTGCAATCATGCATGAAAGTTTGAAGTCATTTGCACCCTTGTTGTTTAACGGCATAGGTGTGGTGCAAGGGCAGGCCATAACCGGTGCACTGGCACAAGGGGCAGGTGTATTGGGATCCCATTGCACCTAATGGTACCAGTGCACACATTTCAGGCCCACGCACAGGGATAGCAGGGCCTCCCAGGGGGAACAACACCATGGCAGTCTCCTCAAATATTCTCGCCCCAGATGATGCCTGCCACTACACGGCCCTCCTTGACCTGGTATTTCACTGCGCTCACTGTAGTGTCATCAACCCTGATTTTGGTACTCACCACGATGTTGCACGTTGGGAACTGTAGTCTCAGACATGACTGCAGCTGTTCCCAATGAAAGTAAACCAAAGGGGGAGGTAGAGTGAAGAAGTAGGATTCTTACTCCACAGACATAGTTACACAAACAACAAGAATCCTACTGGGGTAATTATTTATTTATTTATTTATTTAAAGAATTTATAAAGCGCAGCTGTCACCATCGCAGGCATCCTGGCGCTAGCAGAAAACAGAGGAGAGCTAGAAGCGGGACAGATGGAGTAGACTAACCAGGGAAGAGCCAAGTTTTCACCTTTCTTCGAAACTGCAGGAGTTCATTAACCCCTTCAGTGCTAATGACAAGGGTAACTCGTCATGGAGTTTCCATTGATTTCAATGGAAAGTCAATGGGAAGAGGGGGATGTACCTTAGCAGCCAAGTGGTTAATATGCCTAATCTCGCTGGGGAGAGAGTTCCATAGTCTGGCGGCAGCCACCTCGAAGGATCTACCTCCGGCTCTGACCTTCCTAAATCTGGGGACAACTACCAGTTTAGCGTCAGATGAACGAAGTAGTCTGGTAGGAGCATACCATACAAACTTAGATTTTAGAGGGGCTGGGCCGCAACCATGGAGGGCCCTAAAAACTATACAGAGGGCAGGGAAGTGTTCCTCACAGTGGTGTGGGAGCACTTAGTGTTTCTTAAAATACCCCTCACACACCAACAGGCCCCTTGGTGTCATGCTTCATCATTGGGGTCTTCGCACCCCTCTAGCGGGATGCCGCGTGCTGCGACCTACGACTACGCGGGAGCACTTATAGTAAAGACTATGTGTGGTGTGTGTGTGATGCATGTGATAATGAAATTCTTATGTGAGTGGTGGGATATTAGTGAAGGATTAAAAAGATACCTGGCTCGTGGGTTTGGTGAAAAAAAAAAAATGATTCATACCCCGGGCTGGTACTACTAAAAGAAGTGAAGTGCGAGGTTGGACATGTCGTGTTAATGGACAGTACCTCATGTGTGCGTCGACATGTTTCCGAGCAAAGGCTCCTACTTCAGGACGGGGGCACAACTTCCCCACCTTACTCATGTTTCACTAATTCTGCCACAAAATTATGTAGATACCAAAAAGTGAAGAAAATATGTGTATATAAAGATACAGGCTATAATGTGCCTACAGCGGTATAGCTCATGTTCAATGCAATTTGCATGACCTGAGAAAAAAGAAAGAAAAATTGATGGTCACCCTGGTAGTGGGTAGGTTCACACAGGTGCTGTCACCTGGAACAACCCATTCACTCTATTGGCCCTGTAAAGAAATAACTGACAAGACATACAACATAAAAACACATACACTCAAGAATGTAATAGAAGTTGTGGTCATACTTATTAAGTATAGCTTGCTTGCTTCATGAGCATTCAGAAACGTCTGGGGGTTGATTGCTATTGTGCAATCTAGGTAAAAAACAATGTTGGTTTTAATATGGTTCCTTACTTACTTCTTTTGTCTTTAGGAATGCTTGTATTGCACAATCTATACTCACAAACTCAGGATGAGTTGTCCTCCGTCTTACCCCATACGCTGCTCCGCCGGACTGAGTTGGAGAGCCCGGGGCGTGTGGTATATGTACTCGAGTTTCAATTAGTGATTTTGCCTCCTTAGCGTACAAACGTGAGTATATGCCCATGTAAGGGTGATCCGCCTAAGATTGGGTGGGTCTCCAGGAGATTGGTTATTTAATGGCTTAATTGTGTGACTTTATTAGGCAGATCCGGCGAGAACGGTTAGTTGTTCGCCTCCTAGCTCCATGTGTGAACTGCGCGCATGACCGGGTGAGGTTCACTCAGTCGCGCATGCTCCAAGAGGAGCTCTGGTATTGCGCGTGCGCGAAGGAAGACGGAGTTCTCCCGCGCATGCGTGTAGTTTGTCCAACGTAGTACTTTTTTTGGAAAGTGTTATAAACGAGAGGGTTTCCTGATTACTCATTTGTTAACAGTACGGACTGGGCAAATAGACTTTGTGCATATATACTCATTGTTTTTACTTTGGATTGCGTGTAACAGGGCCCCATATTTCATAGAAATAATCTGATGGATCAATAATGATAGGTATCATAGCTCATTATTGTGGCGATGTATACCATCTACTGGTACAAGTTAGTAAATTCCTCTTAACTGAGGGCAGTAACGATAATGGTTAATTCGACAGCTGTCCCCAGGGGACCTCATCGTTCAGTCCTGTTACATGGGTACCGAGACAGAACACCCACCTTTGTTCTTTTTGGAAGAGACCTGTTTCTGATGGCAGCTGTTCGATAATTGTCCATCTTAGGTCATTGACACAGTGTTGGGCATTGAGGTAATGTGTTGCCATCTTAGTTGTGCTCTTTTTGCAACGTACATTACTCTTGTGCTCGTTCATGCGTGTTTTCATAGCTCTAGTGGTCATCCCCACGTATTCGAGCCCGCATGGACAAGTACTTAGATATACCACGTTCTTGGTGTTACAATTCGTCATTTTGCGTTGTTCCCACGTTGTGCCATTCCTGAATGTTAAAGTGTTACTTTTTTGTGTCAAATGGCAACTGCTGCAGTTACCACATGGGAAATGGCCTTGTATTCCCATGGTGGTTTGTCTTGTCTCTTGGGTGGGTTTGGGACCTGTGTGTACCAAAATGTCCTTAAGGTTTCTTCCTCTGCGATGTGCGTTCATCGGTTTCTCAGGTTGAGTGTGCCACATGTGAGGATACCCCAATGTTTATTAATGATCTTGGAGATCTCATTGAACATGATATTGTAGGTAGTGACGCATATTGGTCGTCTGGCTTCTGGTGTCTCCTGTGGTCTATCCTCCAATAGTGCTTCTCTGTGGTTGTTCCTCGCTCGTTTCATAGCTTTGTTAATGATTTTAACAGGGTACTGCCTCTGTTTTAATTTCTCTTTCAGGTCACAGGTCTGTGTTCTGAATTGTGAAATTTCAGTGCAGTTACGCCTCAGGCGTACAAATTGCCCATAAGGTAGGTTCTCTCTGAGGTGTCGTGGGTGGAAGCTGTCATATCTCAGCAGACAGTTCCTCGCTGTAGGTTTAAAGTGGGCCGTTGTTTTAGGCCTACCACCTTCTGTATAGATGTTTAGGTCAAGGAACACCAGGGATTCGTTGGAGACTGTGCTGGTGAACTTCAGGAATGTATTCTGGTTGTTTAACCAAAACTACTTCAATTTCAACGGAGATTTTTTCTTTCAGATTCGCAGCGTAGCAATGGGTTGCCCTTTTGCTTCTGAGCTGGCAATATTGTTTATGGCCCTTTATGAAGAAAAATGTGTGTACCATAACAATCCTTTTACTCAATTTATTTCTAGTTGGAGTCGATACATCGATGATGTGTTTATGACCTGAACGGGAAATGAAGAAGATCTTCAAAAATGTCATGAGTGGTTGAACAACCGGACGGATGAGATCAAATTTAGCATGAATTACTCTACAGTAAAAATGGCATTCTTAGACGTGGAAGTCTATCCCACAGAAGAAGAACTGGTCACTACACTGTACAAAAAACAAACTGATCGAAATAAAGCCCTCCACTTTAAAAGCAGCCACCCAAGGAACCTTTTGGGGAGAGAACTTGCCATTTGGGCAATACTTAAGGATAAAAAGGAATTGCCATTTCAAAGATGAGTATTTAATACATGCTACTAAACTTACCAACAACCTGCTGGACCGTGGGTACCTGAAAAAACTCTTAAAAAGAACTATGAAAAAGAGCGTGGTGGACCCAGAGAGAAGTTTTGTTAGAGAAAAAAGAAAAAGTCCCCTCCACCAGAATAGTGTGTGTGTCAACATTCTGCCCCAATTCGAACCTCCTTAAGAAAGTAATTACACAAAATTGGCATCTAGTGCAAAATGTAGATGCTTCACTGAAAGAAAAACCCTTATTTGCTTTAAAAAAAGATCAAAGCATCTCAAACCATCTTGTACGGGCGGCAATACATAAAAAAGTACCAACTGTAAGATCACTATTGGGATTACCCCCGATACAAGGGCACCATAAGTGTGGTACTTGTGCGTGTTGCCCATTAACAGAAGAAGGGATATTATTCCAACATAAACAAACTTTTTAGAAACACGAAGCATTCACTAACTGTAAGTCACGGAATGTGATTTATGGCATCAAATGCCCGTGTGATTTGCTTTATATTGGGAAAATAAACCAGGAGATTAGAAATCGGATTACCCAACATAAATCAAGGATAAAGAACAATATTGTGACAGCACCACTAGTCAACCATTGGAAAGCTCATAACCACCAAGAAAAAGATCTAAGGTGGACAGTGATTGCAAAAATTGAGACTGACCCTAGAGGAGGCAATGTGGAAGATAAACTTGCAAGGAGTGAAGCGATGCTTATTAAGTTTAACACAGCGGTAGATGGCCTAAATGAGGTCACGGAAATTTATAGGCTGTAGATACCATGGTTTTAACATACAAGAGACAGCAATGTGTTGATGAATTGTATAGACCCCGGAATCCCAATCTTTTGCCCCCAGCTTTAAGTACCACCGCCTCCCAAGAGGTATTTCTACAATAACCCGTTTAAGAGACCACATGCATGAGCCACTAATTTCCCCGAGGAGGAACTACGACCCCCAGAGCCCAGAAGAACTGACTTCAAACAACAAAAGAACTCTCATTCCCATAATACACTAATTAAAATCTGCCTGGACAACTATGGATGATTCTATTCTGGTAAAAATATTGTGTTGGTTGCGCAGCAACTAAGTTTCTGACGAGGCCCTTGAATAAGCCCCGTTTATACACTGAAAGATTTATTTTAAGTTCATTGGAATTCCGCCGTACTCGTAAAGGGTCCCGCCCCCGCCTCAACCAATGAGCTTCCATTCATATGGCAGATGCCGTAGACTTCCTTCAGTGAAGAGTCAGCCCTGTTATATATACACATCCATACGATACAAACAATCCAAGGAAGCCTTCTAGCTTCGGTGTCACTGTTTAGAATAAATCATCCGCAAGATTAGATTCCAACAAATACCAGGAACGTTACTAGGCTCCGCCCCTTTCCAATTCAACCAATAAGTCACCAACTCGATTCAACAAGCAGTTCGCAGCGAACGCCGAGATTGTTACCGGTTGCTGCTTCGCCCGGGTGGATTAAGAGTGCAACTTATTTGGAAACGCCGAAGGTAAGCTCCAGTACAAGACGCTTTCTTGAAACACCGAACAAACGGTCCGTTTAGCGACCCTTTCTCAGACAGGATTTTCCCCTTTTTGTCTCTATTAGAAATTCACGCACGACCGGCTGCTAAAAGAAACGAACCCGCGTATACATACATTAAAAAAAACCAGTATATCACGTAAGTGGACCGTCCACCGTTCTCCTCCTAACAAGAGTGTTGGCCACTATAAGAAAGAAGAACCCCTAATGGGATTATGTTATGTTTTGTCTTGGCAGGGCGAGAATAGATACTCCCACCCCAGTAGTATTTCAAGGCATGTTGAGGACAAACGGCTCATGTAAGTAAAGATTGAGTGGGTCCAGCGACGGGTATAAGTGAACTAGATCAAGCAATACGGTTTGGTTGTCAGACGGTGCAATTAAGGTGTTGTTCGTTTTTTCTGTTTTAGTGAAGCCAACATAAGAAGTAAACACATTAAAAGGTAAGCTCATCACTTAACTGCCTCAAACTAGTTTCGCATAAAAAGAGTAAGGCATCCCCAAGACTGACACTCCTATGTCATTCTTGTCCACAGATACGAGGTCCTGATGAGAACTCCCCCTACTAAGGGAGTTTGAAACGCGTAGACCACCTCTTCGTACAGCTTAGGATTATATGAATTATGAAGTGAATTCAGTGAAAAAGATTTAATTTGTTCCCAATGCTGTTTTTGTAAATATTTGTATAGAATTGTGTTGTGATTATTCTGAAACTGTATAGTGAATGTATGGATGATAGAATGAATGTGATGAATGGAAGCTAGAATATGTGATTTCATTTTCTGTCTTTTTTATATGTGTAAGCAATATATATGTAAAATGCGAATTTTGTTAAAAATTGAAAATTGTGTCTTGAGATTTGAAAAAATTAAAATAATTGATTTATTCCAGACGGAAAAAGAGGTCTATGATACATATTGTTTAACTTAATACGTTTCCTCCCCGAAGAAATAAGGTCAAATAGGTGGCAGTATTGGTGATCATTTTGTTATTTAGGTTTACAGGAAAAGCACCATCACGCTAGTCTTGGACAGGATGGGGGACCTGGTCACGTGGGACTCATTTCTGACAGACTGGGCTTCTACTATGGTGAGAAGATCAGGTGAAGGCCAGACAGATAGCCCTCTTCATGGACGCAGCAGGCAGCCAGGGGTTTAGGGCAACACTAGAAAGGGAGTGGTGTGCAAGGCTATGGCCCTGGAGATGGCAGGAGTTGGGCATCGCCAAGAACATCCCCTTCCTCGAGCTATTCCCCATAGTGCTGGCCCTGGCAGTTTGGAAAGTTAGACTGAGGGAACTGAAACTCACACTATGATCGGACAACCAGGGGGTGGTTCAGGCCATTGATAATGGTACAGTGAGATGGCTAGACATATTAAGGCTAATGAAGCCCTTGTTAAAATTGTAGCAGGAGTAAACCCTAGACATAAAAGCATGGCACGTCCCCGGGGTGGACAACTCACTGGAAGATGTGCTCTCTCTTTGTCAGATGAGCAAGTTCAGAAGGCTAGTGCCAGAGGCAGAGCAGAGGATGGCCCCTTTCCCAGAGGATGTGTGGGAGCTGGCGGAACAGACCTGTCAGTTCTAATTCAGCATGCACTCAGCCTGGCGCAGCAAGATGTTATGATGGTATGAAAAAAAAGTGAGCACTATGATGCAGTTGTGGGGGGTACTGACACTGGGGGACCCAGCAGCCACAGCCAAGGCAGTGGAGAGCTTCATTGAATGAGCGTACCTACATAAGAAATCAATATAAATTATGGGCACAGGCCCACCTAGCAGAAGTGGCCCACTTCTCAAAATCAAGCAGAGGAAAGGTCCCCACAGCCTCACATATCAGGGCAGCCAGGAAGGCCTGGAAGGGAGGAAACGGGACCCACAGCAACCCATAGACTTTGGGAATCTGACTCAGGAGGAGTTTGCAAGTGGCCTTTTCGAGATTTCCTGATTCAAAGCAACCTTTTCAGTAGCATTCTTTAGGGTGTTCAGAGTAAGGAAGCTCGTGGTCCCAACAAAAAAAGATGCAAGCGCAGCATACCTGCTGGCAGCAGATGTCAAGCCAGGAGGGGCAGGGTGTAGATGCTTGTGAGAAGGTCTAGTACGGACCAGGCAGGCAAGGGGTCCTGGGTGCAGCTGAACTGCATAGAAGATCCCAGATACACTCCAGTGTGCTGCCTGTTCACCTACATGGTAGTAAGACCCAGAGGGAAGGGTCTACTTTTCAAGCACAGAAACTGGGATCGCTGAGCAAATTTCAGTTTACAGCAGTCATGCGCAAAGCCCTGGGCAATGCAGGCATCCCATCCGCCTCATTTGTGTCCCGCTCTTTTGGGATAGGGGCAGCAACTGGACTGAAGGCGGTGGGCAGATAGCGCTCCACTGCTTATAAGACCTACATGATGCTTCATAAGGCTTGAAATGCCCAAGGGACCTTGCAGCGATACAAACTGACACTGTGATTGTTGCCTTTGCAGGGGCCCAGCCCAAATTCTTTTGGGTGGTTGGCCCTCTTTCATCCACCAGATGCAGACATGGTGGATGTGTGGCTGCCACGTGCAGGCCAGAAGTCACATGCATTAGGTGGTGGGGCTACTTGGGAATGAGATGGGAACAATTATTAGCAGCCTTGGACAAACTACAGGCGACAGTCACCTGATACCTCTACGTCTTTGTAATTCAGCTGGGTGGCAACTACCATGTGCAACTGGGGAGGGAGGACCTTTTCCACGACATAGGGCTAGGGTTAGCAGAAGAAGCAAGGTTGTTAGGCAGCACCAACATCATATGGTCATAAACCATTCCCAAGTTGTCATGGCTGGGGCCATGTTAAATGAGGCAGTCGATAACTCCAGAAGGAAATTAAACATTGCAGTCAGCATGTACTGCTAACGGCTTTGAGAGCATTAGGCATTCCCTGTTCAACCCAAGACACCCGGAATTATACGCAACTGATGGGGTGCACCTGTCAGAAGAAGAAATGAATGTGTTGTGGGCCAACTTATGATTAGCCATGGCAATGGCAATCTGCACCTAAAAAGGAGCCAAAAACCCAAAGAAAGAGGAAAGGGAGCTGCCTGGAGAAGTGAGCCTCAAATATCATCAGTCCAGGCCCTTGTGATTTCTAGATTAGATTATTGCAATGTCCTGTACCTGGGGGCATCCAGGAAGAGCACACACAGGTTACTGCGGGTACAAAAAGCAGCAGCTCGTATGCTGCTGAACACCCCTAAATTTGTCCCCACTGGGCAGGCCCTGGAAAAACTCCACTGGCTCCGGGTGGAGGAAAGGATATCCTTTAAAGCCCTATTACGCTCACAGAATAGTACAGGGCAAAGGCCCGCAATACCTGCTCCCGATGATCTAACCTTACCATCCTAGGCACTGCCCGAGATCTGCTGGTACTGTATTGGTTAGGGTCCCCCCATGCAACAGAAAACGCTTTGGCTGCCATGAATCTGAAGGAAGCGCGCCAAACAATGAAACTCTCTCCCTCTACATCTCAGATTAGAGCCTTCTGAACTGGCCTTCTAAAAACTTCTCAAAACGTGCCTGTTTCAGAAACAACTTAACCAACAGTAGGTCCTGCCCAATCTCTCTCACTCTGGCTCAGTCCGTTTCCAGCATGGGGACACCTCGAATTGGAGTAACCAGGAGCTTTACAAGCTGCAAATAAATAAATGATGCGTGGTAGACAAAGGGGTACATTTGTTAGTAAAGGAGACACACTGGCAAGGAGGTATGCTTGAGGAAGGCCACTTCTAGGGATACCTTACAGCAGGGTGAGTAGGCTGTCTGGTAGGAGGGGGGGGCAAGCAGAGCATGGCACTCACAGCCCAGACCCGCAGGATGGCAGGGCACACAATTGGTAGCATCTGTAAGAGGCTACCCCTCTTGTGATTGGAGAAAAACCAACAAGAAACTTTATGACCGCAAAAAAAGGGGCGTGTCTGGTTGCCTCAACAACTAAAAGGTGTCATAAATATGACCAGCAAATTACAGGACTGGAATGATATAAAGCAGAGGTGATTTATGGTCTGTCACATATTTATGATCCTGTCAGAATGATTTATGGCCACATTATACTGATTTATGGCTGGCCACTGTGATTTATGACGGCATGACGTAAAATAGATTATACATGTTAAATGAAATTGCAGACAATATTTCCCACAAGAAAACAAAGACGCACATCTGGTGTAATTTGTGTCACAAAAATGTATGCAGGATAATGCATTTACAGGTTGAAGTGGGCCAAGTACGGGGGTTATGAAGTTTTGAAAGCAACAGCTGCAGCCTGCAATGATTTGCATACAAAGTGCCCCTCACAGTTAAAATTCTCAACATCACAGTGCTAAATCATGTGAGGAATGAGTCATTCATGTCCCCTGATTTATGCATGGTAGAATGGAAAATGTACCTTTTGTAGTGGGCTTTCTTTTTTGCCAGAAAGTACTTCATCACAGTCTCCTTGAGCTTGACAAAGGAATCTCTTGTTTTAATGCAGTTGAAGATGTGTCTAGTATCAGGGCCTATATTGTGTGTTAGAAAGGAGAGCACTGTGGTGTTTTCGATTCCAAGGGCACCCACATAAATGTCAAACTCTCTCCTCAATCTGCACCATTTTGGATCAATGCCCTGTTACTTACCGGCAACCTTCATTACTCCAAATCCTGGTCTACCTTGATGCAATCCTGAGTCCCACCCTCCCACCCTGTGACTGGCAGTTGATTATTTCCAGTTCAGTGTGTATTTTCCATGTGTCGTTTGCATGATGTGATACAGGATGTGCATCAACAGTTCCTCCTTTTGTGGTGGCTCACATCCCTCACGCTTGGGCACACTGCCAATTACACACCTGTCTTATGCTGACGACATTGTGCTCGGAGTGCTCCTAAGTTACAGGCGAATTGGCCTGTAAAGAGCAATTAATGAATTGGGGAACTTTGCCAAGTCTAACTCGTTAGCGATAAACTTAATAAAAATTAGAAGCCGTGATTATAAGCTGTTGCGTCCATAATCAATCACCATTCACAATCACCAATGCAAAACTGGAAGTGGTTAGTAGGTATATATATACCTAGGGATACATTTGTATAAGAAATGTACTTTTCAAAAGCAGAACGAAGTCATACTAAAAAAAGGAAATGCCCTAATATTTGCATTCTGTACTATGTCAAAGAGTCTAAAAGGGCCATTGTTCACTCCATTATTAGCGATTATTAAAGCAAAACTTTTACCAACTGTAGCTTATGGAAGTGAAGTACAGCATGGGAAAGACGCAGTAATCCTGGACAGCCTCCAAAATACAAAACAATATTTTCTTTACCACGCAACTCCTCACCGGTGCAGATCCGGTTGGAATTTGGGCTGCAACAGCAACTAACATACAGAAGAAATGCAACAATAAAAACCTGGTATAAAATCTGGAGCATCCGAGGAAATTAGATTAACCCCTTCCCTGCGGGGCTAATTCCCCCACGGTACTGAGGCGGTGCTCGTGACGAGACCAGGTCATCATGAGTCAAAGTGGAGCTGTGCTCATGACGGCCTGGTCTCGTCCAGCCCCGCCCACTGATTAATTCTCCCGCACATGCGAGGAATTAACCACGCGTGGGCGGAGCGGCGTCGTTTTGACGAGACCAGGCCGTCATGAACACAGCTCAACTGTGACTCATGACGGCCTGGTCTCGTCATGAGCACACAAGGGCTTAATAATGCACTCTGGAATGCATTACAAGGTGACCCTCAGCCCGCCTATACCGAGTTCCTACAATCATCTTTAAGACTTACCAACATGGCAGACCTTTGGCAGCGGAACTTACCATTCCCTTCTTTTCAACAAATACTAAAGAAGGTGGCAAAAAAGCATTCACTAATGGAGGACAAAGCCAGGCTAAGCAAGCGAGCCATGTATGGATGGTACTGCAATCGTATTCAAAACCACAACCTCTCCCTACCTGGGTCTGTCCTTTTCTCCTTATTTAAAGGCTAGGTTTTTAGCAGTACGACTAGGAATGTTGCCGTCTTATGCAGCCCAGCCCCGCTGGAAATATCTGGGCCCAAAGTCATGTAGCCTTTGTGGATCGCCAACTCAGGATTTGATTTGGAAGAGGTAGAAGAGGTGTGGCGCCGTGGCCAGGGCGACTGACTCCGGAATCTGGGGATCACAGTTCGATCCCCGGTGCCGGCGGCAGATTAGCCCAGTACCATGTGACTCTGGGCAATAGCTTGCTTAATCTTCCCGACGGCCCCCAGCGCCTAGAGACCCTTACGGGTGATTGTTCGCGCTTTACAAATGTGAATTATTATTATTTATTATTATTAATTTGATATGTATCTGTCCAGCCCTAAGTCCACATCGTCGTAAATTGCTGAAGAAACTATTCAACATAAGAGGCATTCTTTCTTGTAGAACTGCAATACTAAAATGTCTCGATCCAAATGACCCACAGCTCAACTGTACTTTCATAAAACTTTTAATTAATTGCGCAAAAGCATTAAGCACGGCCAGCGGGCACGCACAATGGCACTTTAGAGACTAAGACCTGTCTCCTTTCCAATATCCAATGTAGATTACCTATCCTGTATACTCTATGTATTTATGACCCATCGATGCAGTTAATTCATTGTGATTTTTATGCCCCCCAACTGAATATTTACGGTTTAACTGCAACAACTTTTTTTAAATTGCAATCTTTTTAAGCTATATTTTAATGTTTTTTTGTATTGAGATTATTGGCATATTGTTATGGTTATAATTAACTAAACAATAAAATATATTCTGACTCTGGTGGCTTCTGGGTAATGAGGGTCATTTTGAATTTTGCTTCATCTAGGGACAGTGCTTAATTTGAGCTGGTGTTTTCCAGTGCTGGGATGAAAGTAATTGTTTTTTTGTGCTCGGCACCATCACTTAATTGATATCACCACACTTATGACCGTCTGCCACATGGTGGCGCTGCTCATCTAATTTAGAGATGAGCAGAACAACGCTTGTTTATGAATACAATATACATAGAAAAAAATACTAATACCTGGCGTCCCTAGTTATTCCTTTAGCTGTACTGCCATTGGCAGGGATGATTGGGCAATGGGTGGTGCAAGCTGTAGTGGCCTCCTAGTCAGTCCCTGGCGCTTATTATTTTACAAATTAAGCAATGGCTAGGGATTTAGTTCTGCCAGAGAGGAGAGGCGTTTCAAGTGTAAGCACTGCTTTCAGTTAGACGGACGAGGAGGTAATGACGCTGTGGCAGACGACATGTACGTGGGGTGGGGGGGGGGGGGGGGTTCGGGGGATCACTGACTCATTCACAGCTGCTGAGCCGTTGGGTTCAGCTTTCACCACAGACTTCTGATCAGAGGACATCACAACACGTTTAGAAGTTCGCCAGCAGGGGGCATCAGCCGCGCCTTGTGCAGAACGGGTAGAGGTCAAGCAGCGTTTAGTTAGTGATCACAGCTTGCACAACACAGATGTACAGGTAATGCAGTTATAAGAGGTATATTGTCATTGACGAATGTAAGGATGGAAAAATGACATTTGTTGACTTCATGGGTAAGCCTGTCAGTATCCGCGGCTTCAAGACATTGCTGCGCACAGAGCTTACTGCAGTGTCTGTCCTCCCTCTCTGGCGCGCGCAGTATTTCTGCTCAGCCTTCCTTCTCCGGCCTGTACGCGCTTCCTCAGTGCAGGGGCTGCCTTCAACGTACAAAGGAAGTGACGTTCATACCAGGCAGAATACTTGAAAATACATACTCCTTAGTGTTGCAATGAACTGCCCTCATTCCAGCCTTTATTGCTCTTGTTAGAATCTCTGAATCTATTAATGTAGGGAGTTTGAGAAGTACTAATAATTTAAGGGACACGATGCACTCACTTTAAAGAAAGTGCGGACATGTGTTTTTTTATTCCTTATTAATCATTGTGAAATACAAACCAACCGGATTTAGGATTAGAACTGTCGGTTTCATCCTTTGCACAGTGGTGAAAGGGATTTTCCATCTGCACCTTCTCTAGGGGTAATGGTTCCAGAGAGGTAAAAGTATCCTGACCCAGCCACTAACAGTAGTGATAGGAAAGTAAATGACGGTTCTGATTGGAGGGATTCAGGCAGTTCTTGAATTTAAAAAAAATTCTCCTGGAACCCATAAGTTAAGGTTCAGGGTGTGGCAGAGGAAATAGGGTGGAGTACAAGGGGCAGGGCCTGAAAAGCATAGCCTGACAGTCAATTTATACATTTATGTTTAAAAACATCTGCTGCATAGAGATTGGCGACAAGAACAAATGTGCCAGTTAATCTGTTCTAGATTACTTAATTGGTCACAAAGAGGCTAAGTTTTAAAATATCTTTGACGGTTACGACACCTGCTGCAGAGACCATTGTGTGCCCAGTGATTTTGAGGGGCTTATAATACCAGTAAGGTAACTCTAGTGGTTAACATAGTTCTGGGGAGTTCCTTGTTTCGTCCTGTCACAGTTTTCATTCAAAACGTAGCATAGCGAGTTAATGTGCCTGCTGCAAAGCAAGCACATTGTTCACAGATTTGTAATTTATTCAAATAAGTGGGCAACTGCTTTTGAAACAGATCATTTTGTTACTTCCAGTTCATAAGTTGCAAGCCTGCTAATAATATAGCACAGCACTCAATTTACCAGCATCAAGGAGCTTCATGCACACTGTAAATTATGGGTTGTCTTATTGTTTTTTAAAAATCAATTTGATCGTATTCTATGGTTGCAAAGTTAGGTAACTTTGGGATGTAATAAAGTCTTATTAGTACAGACAGCCACAATCACCGTGTTGTTTTATATCCTGACCTTGTACTTCTCCTTACCATACACTAACATATCTATACAAGTATGCATGCTATGCGAGTACACTGTATAACCCTCACTTCTTATGTAATATTCCTTGCACATTGATTTACACACTTGTAAGTTTTTTTGTGCTTCTGTATGTAATGTTAAGGGCTCTGACACCCTACACTGGAAATTAAAGAATTAAATAAAACAAATAATAGGTGCTATTTACATCAATATTTGTGTTATTATTTCGACAGACAAATACATATTGCACCCTTACAATGCAAGCACAATTCTTACATAAGGAGTTGAACAAAGTTGAAAACCTGCGTCCAAACTTAAGTTTCTCTTTCACACTTGTGAAGTGTTAAACTGTGTGCCTTTGTTTTATACCGGTGCATTGGCATCTAAGTGTTAGGTTCTTGATGGCTCCCCACCAGGATGATATTTGAACGAAAGAAGGGCTGATGGCTCTTTAAATTAAGCCTTTGTTTGGACCCAGCTGGAAGTTTAAATCTGAAAAAAACCCTCACTACCTGCAATTTGCTGCTCCAAACGGAATGCACGCAATGTGTTGGCGCTGTTGAAATGTGTGCTGGTGTCAGAATATGACACCAGGAAAAAATCAATCAGTTTCCCTAAGATCCACCCCCGGAATAGTTTCCAGAACAGAGATCCGGTTGGATCCCCCTGCTTTGCAGCACCGATTCCAGGAGAGGCGGGATGTATTTGTATTTATTTTTTTTTATTGATAAAAATGGTACATAAATGGACAAATTTCAACAATTATTACATACATGATAAGAATCTGATAAATATTTGATATATTTACATACATTTTTAATTACATCTTGTTAGCGGGAACGAGAAAAAATAAATACATTAATTAATAAATAGATAAATAGGGTTAGAAATCAGTTTCAATTAATTGGAGATGAACAATTTTTTTTTTACCCATTTCTATCTATTCTCCAATTAGTTACAGGAGCCCATAGGCGTATACCCTCCTTACGCTGCCTCATGCCTTTATATTCGTAGAGGCAGGATTCTATGTTATGAATTCCTAGAAATCTCGAGAGCCACATCTGAAAGGATGGGGGGTTCGTATCTTTCCACGCCGCAGAAATTAAAATTCTAAGTACCGCTACAGATAAAAATATTAGATCTCTTTCAGCCTCGTCTAAACCCAACTTAGAGTCTGTACCCAGTAAAATTAAGGTAGGGGATAGGTCGATGGACTGACCTAGCAGCCCCTCCATAAATTTCATTATTTCTTTTTTAACATTTTCCAACTGTTTACAGGAAGAAAACATATGTATAATATCTGCCTGGCTTTCATTACATCTGGGACAATTATCATTTTCGCTTAGACCCCAGGCAAATATCTTCGCGGGTGTATGGTAAAGATTAAAAATAGTCTTGTAGTGTTGTGCGCGAAGGTTTGATGCCCGGAATATTTTTTTATTCAATACGAGAGCAAGATCCAGATCAACATCAGAATCCCCTAATTTTGTCGCCCAGTTAGACTCAATCTTCTCAATATCATCCGGGATTTGGTCCAATAAGCAATTATATAAAATCTTAATCTTCCTACAACCTCTAATTAATAACTCAATCAGTGGAAAATCTGCTGTATGTGAAATCTGTGGCCTGACTGCCTTAATTGCCCTGGTAACTTGACCATAAACCAGCCATTGACTCTCTGGAATACCAAATCTTTCCTGCAGCATTTCGAACCCCAGAATTTC
Organism: Lissotriton helveticus; assembly: GCF_964261635.1. NCBI lineage: Eukaryota > Metazoa > Chordata > Amphibia > Caudata > Salamandridae > Lissotriton > Lissotriton helveticus. The sequence continues at coordinate 1,628,651,113 of NC_136065.1, read as the reverse complement.
ACCTTCTTCCATTAAATCTCCCAAGGATCCAAGCCCCAGCCTTTTCCACATCAGCAAATTATTATCGTTTTTTAGTTGAGGAAAGAGAGATGAGTTATACAGTTGCAGATAGGAATAGATTTTCGGAATATTAAACATTTTCATAATTGCTTTCCAAACCTTCCATGCGCCAATCAGTGTCTTCAATCTTGTTTTTTTATAAAAGCTTCGTTCCAATTCACACTGAAATACATTTATAGTCTTTTCACCCAATAGCATCCTATATATCTGGGGCGGACATTGTTGATCTACAAACCCAGGTGTTATATCAGGTACAGATGTAGATTGAAATAGAGTAGTCATTTGGGTTAGCAAGCAGGCCCAATGATATAACTTTAAATTCGGCAATCCCATCCCACCCCTTTCTCTGGGCAGTGTCATTAAGTTTGTAGATCGCCTTACCCTGCCATATTGCCATACAAATCTGATAAACATAGATTCAAGTTGTTTCATGATCCTGTCCTCTATTGCTAAAGGGATGGCCCGAAATAAGTAGAGAACTCTAGGGAACATAGACATTTTAACTGCATTTACCCTTCCTATTAATGAGAGGTGTAGCACATCTATTCTTTTTAATTCCTTCTCAATATCCTTAATAAGTGGCAGATAATTCTCACTTACAATTTTCTCAACATTGGCATTGATTTTTACCCCTAAATATATGGCAGAGTCGACGAATCTATAGTCAGTTTTTGCTATATTTTTAGAACAAATAACCTGCGTTTTTGTTTCATTTAGGAGATAGCCTGACTCTTCCCCAAACAATTTAGCCATCTGAATTAGAATAGGAAGAGTTTGTTGTGGATTATTTGTTAACACTGCAAGATCGTCAGCGTAGGCCAGTATTTTACTTGAATAGCCATTGCATATCACTGGAGCTATCTCTGGGCAGTCAAGAATACACTGTATAAGGGGGTCAATATACAGCGCGAATAGAATAGGGGAACATGGACAGCCTTGCTGAGTCCCTCTTTTTATATAAATAACCCCTGATTTCTCGCCCATTGCTGTTACCTTAGCTATTGGTTCTACATACATGGCTTTAAGTGCCCCTATAATATTGGGACCAAATCCCCTCGCCTCTAAAACAGCCCAGAGAAAGCTCCAGTCCACACGGTCAAACGCCTTCTCTGCGTCGAGCAGGATCATAGCGACATCCCCCCCCCACGGCAGCCAGGGCATCAAACAAAGATATTGCCCTACAGGTATGATCCGTTGTACCCCGACCGGGGACAAACCCATGCTGCCATGGGGATACTAGACCGCCAATGACCCTGCCCAACCTCTTTGCCAAAATTTTAGAATAAAGCTTAGTATCGGAATTTATTAGTGAAATGGGTCGGTAGGACCCCGCCTTTTCCGCTGGTTTCCCCTTTTTATGAAAGATTGCTATATTTGTTTCTTTCCAAGAGGAGGGTGTTGATCCTGTACACATAACCCCATTAAACAAATCTACCAGAAGCGGAGTGATTTCAGTTTCTATTGTTTTATAGACTTCTAAAGGTATCCCATCGGGGCCTGAAGCTTTACCGGAGGCCAATTCCCGCAATGCAACTGTTACTTCTAGTAGTGAAATTTCTTCCAATTTTTTTATAACTGAGTCTTCTAAAAGTGGGCCACGATCTCGTATTCCTTCCCCTGGTTTCTTAGTTGGTTCTTCCTGCTCATACAACTGCTGATAAAATTTCTCGAATACTCTCAAAATGTCCTTACTTTCTGTATACCTGATCTCATCCTCTTCTATACATACAATAGTGTTTCTTCTGCCTTAACCTGAGGGCAAGTGCTCTCCCTGCCTGCTCACCAGTCTCATATCTTTTAACCCTATTTGATTGGTATTCTCCTGTGACTTTCATAGTTACTTCTTTCTGGAGTGCGGCTTTGATTGTCAGTAAAGCTTCCTGACTTGCAGTGGTATTAACCCCTTTGATTATATCAGTCATATGTTGCTCTTCTACTTTTACTAACTCTTTCATTAAACCCTCAATCTTCTTTCTATCTTCCTTTCTTAATCTTGCTGAACAGCTAATAGTTTCACCCCTCAATGCTGCCTTAAAAGTTTCCCAGACTGTGTTTCTAGAAGACGCACTGTACCTATTTGTTGCAAAAAATTGTGGGACCCAATTTTTCAGATGATCTATAAATCTTTTATCACTAAGGAGCTTTTTCTCAAAGGACCAGGAATTGCTTTTTCTTTCCCTCTGACCTATACTATATGAAAGAATTAATGGGTTATGGTCAGACACCACTTTAGGAAGTTTAAGTATGTCAACTTTCGATAACTCAGAGGACGAGATCAGGAAGTAATCTAATTTCGTGTATTTTTGGGCAGGATTAGAAAAGTATGTGTATCCAAAGTCCAAGGGGTTTTTAGCCCCCCATACATCGATCATCCCATGAGAGTTCAGAAGAGATCGAATAGATTGGAAGACCTTGGGTTTCCGACCTGCATATGGTTCAGATCCGACCCAATCAGCCGAAATATTAAAATCCCCCGCTATTAACAACGGTGTAGCCCAACCCACAAGTTCAGTTTCTAAAAAGTCGAATATTTCAGGCTCATCTTGATTGGAGCCGTACACTACACATAACGAGAAACCGATGTCTAAGTCAGCAATTACCCATCTCCCATTGCTATCCGCCTTCACTTTCCTTGCTTTACCTAGGGAACCTCGAATTAATATAGCTACACCTCGGATTGTAGACGTCTGTGTAGAGCAGGCTATTAACTCAAAGCCACCCAGTGAAAGTAGATTACGTTTTGACCATGGGAGATGGGTTTCTTGTATACAGATAATATCAATCCTTTCATGCCTTACTAAGAATGCCAGTCTCTGCCTCTTCTTCCAGTCATTCAATCCTCCCGCATTAATAGTACATATTCTAATGCTTGCCATTTAATTGTTTATATATCTCATCACTCGGATCCATAATCATGTTATTGTCCTTCTCAATGAATCTTTGTCCAAAATTGTACCACTTTCCTTTTTTCTCGTTTTTCCACCCTTCCACCAACCAATCCCACCCCTCGACCCTCCCTCCCCCCCTCCCCCATCCAAGAATCCCACCCCCCCACCCACCGCCACCACTAGAGGTTACCTGGTCCAGGAGGATCCAGGGACGTGACATCCGTCTAGACCGCTCCAGCATCCCCGCCGAGCATCCCCCCGAAAGCAACAAAAAAAAAAAAAGAAATATGAAGGTATATATTATAATGCCTAGGTAAAAGAAAAATTCGCTAAGCGCTATGTCATTAGTACAGTTCAAACATCCTAAAGAGGCCTCTCTATCGACATAAGATCTGAAAATATTCCTTGCGGCATTGTCTTGTATACATTCTATAATCAAGCAGTCTTTCATGGCGCAGAAATATAGTAGAATAGGGAAAGGAAAACAGACACAGGAATACAAACAATATATTCGATCAGCTTTGCCCAACGAGTTATAAGCTTACCACAGCCTAAAAAAAAAAAAAAAAAAAGAGAAAGTGAAGCATAGTATTGAAAAATAGGTAAGGAAAAGCTCAGACATATGTTATCACTTTATCGAATGCCTTAAGCATTGGTCGTTCCAGTCTCCACTCCTATGCTTTATTTGTGTCTTGATATCTCGTCCAGATAGTTTTTAGCTTGACTCTCAGAGGCAAAGCTATGAATATGGCCTTGATACACAATCTTTAGTCTTGCCGGATTCTGAAGAGATACTAAGGCTCCTAATTTTTGGAAGGGGTCAAACAGTTGCTTCAGCCGACATCTCCTCTCAACAGTTGCATGAGCAAAGTCTGGCCTGGTAAAAAAAGTTGCCCCTTCAAATGTTCTCTTGTTGGTGGGTCGAGCTAAATCATAGACAGCCTGTCGAAGCAGGAGATTTCCAAAGGACAAAATCATGGCTCGAGGATGTTGATGAGGTGATGCTTTATAAGTTATGATCCTTAGGGGAAACCTATGAGCCCGGTAAACCTCTTTCTCCCAGTCCCAGGATTGGAGTTCCGGAAAAGAACTTTTGAGGAGGGCAATCATATATTTCCCCGCATCATCTTTTTCCACCCCCTCGGGTATACCAAGGAAGCGGAGATTGATCCGTCGTTGCCAATTTTCCTGCTCCTCGAGTTTCCACATAATATCCTTGATGGCCTCCTCATGTTCCTCATATTTGGCCTGGAGTGATGTGACATTTCCTCGTGCTGCTCCGTCCTCTCCTCCACTATTGCCATCCAATCTGCAATCTCTGCACAAGTTCTGTCCACCTTCCTCACACCCCCTTGAACTTCCTTTAATGCCATGCAGGATCTCCGGCTGTCTGCTTTGGCTTCAGCTTGAAAACTTCTGATGGACCCCAAGATGTCTGCCAGGGCGGGCTCTCTACCCTGTTTCCCTTGCACATCCTCTGCATCAAAGTTGACTTTAGGCGGGATATATTTGGATGAGGTGAGAATGCTCAAGTTTGTTCAGTCCGAATGTACTGACTGCTGCCAGGACACTGTTCTAGGGAAGCCCCGGGCCCTCAAGTGGTGGGCAACCAGCACAGAGGAAGGCCTGCTGGAGGGCCCCTGCTTGGGACTTACAGTTGCAAGTGTAACCGGCCAAACCCATGTGGACTCCAAAATTAGTTGCCAGCAATGCACTGGCCCTGATCCAATGATAGAAAGTTTTCCCGAGACCTTTCCCCATGCCACCACCCTGCAGTCCAGATTACCCTTCAAATGTGGGGAGCATGCAGGGAACAGGTCCACCTGCTTCTAAACTGCATCCCTGGGAGTGAGAAGGGCACAGGTGTGCCCAGATAAATGTGCAGTTTTTCCAGGAGCACTGGAATAGCATGGGATCCGCGTCTAGCCCAACGATTAATGCTAAAACAAGAACAACGGCTCCCCAGCTGGATGAACCTGGATATAGTCATGTCCCAAACAGTGGTTTTACCCAACCATCATATGGAAATACATTGGGTTAGAGTCACTTAATTACTTTAGTGTATATGATTGTAACATTCAAGTCAGGCTTAAATACAATCCCAACACTCGACCAGGAGGAGGAAGCAGCAACTTGTTTTCTGGACGACACGTCTTAGAAACTATTCTTGAATCTTTTCTCTGATCGCCAACCGTTCCTTCAGAGTCTATCACAGATTTTAGCCCCCTCAGTTATCTTAAAATGCAGTCTACTTCTTACCAGTTTGGTATATTCCACCATCTTTACTGTCACATTTTTCCTTGTTGCCCGTTTCTTTGAAGGCACAGTTTTTAAAAATAATTAGAATTTTAACTCCCATTGGCTCCACCCCTCATGACTGCGCCCCTTTTGGCTACACCAAATTTATGCGATCCCCGAGTAATTTTCTCCATTTCCAGAAGTGCTGCAAGCACTTTCCAGTCAGGCGACTAGCGTACTCAAAGGAGACGTGGTTGGGTCTCCCTCAGCACACCATCTCTCAGAGCCTGTCATCTGCTCGCTTGCTAATCTCGCACATAGTGTAAGGCATGTCGGATCCCATAAGGAATCCATCTTTGAAGCATAGAGGTGACCAAGGACAAGTTGATGTTTAAGGGCACATCATAGGTATGCATTACCTTGTTATTGGAGCGAGCGAAGGTCCTTAGAGTCTGATGCAGGTGGCTGTTCCTCTGTAGTAATCGAGAAAGTTCTCAATGCCTGTGCATCAGGGAGAGTTAGTTTCAATAAAGAAAGGGTACAAAGCAACCAGGGTTATTTTAGAGAGTTTTTTATATTGGAGGATGGTTCGTGAGCCATGGAACACTAGCTGTGTGTCTGTGTATGTACTCTATGGGTTAAAAAGTAAATTTGACTGCAGTGTATCACCTCTCTCACATAAAGCCTGCTCCAGGGGTCCAGAAAGATGCAGGGTTTGAAATAACCATGCCTTTTCATTTACCCTTGCTTTAAGCTAGTGTCCCAAGCATGGGATAACTATTGGCCCCTATGAACCAGTATTTTGCACTTTGGATTTCATGGAAACTCTGTGCGAAAGTCTAGTCTAGATGGGCCTCTTACCATAGAAAGGACCTGCTTTGTCCTGGCACCGGTGACCTGTTTGGCCTTCCCAGCAAGAGGCGAGTAGCTGATCATGGACCAGAAATACCTCCTGCAGGCCCAGATGACTGACGCAACATGGAAGACGCCTCAAGGAAGAGAGCTGTCCTTGAACCTCCCTGGTCCCACTGGCCAGAACTAATCCAAGAAACATCTGAGTGACTGAGAACCTCCTATACTTATGTTTTTACTTGACAGATTTGAGGACTGCTTGTATGGTGAGCTTCCGTCACTGGTAGCCGAGTCAAACCCCAGGGAAGCCTCTGTCTCCCTGTTTACATCCCATGGAAAAACTAAGACTTTTCGTCTTCTTTCCACCTGAAGATAATGGCTCTTCGGCTGGAGCATTCCAAATTAGTGCTTTCATGCCGGGATGCGTTGCTGGATGAACAAATATAATAGCACTCACCCTGATTATGGAAAAATGTAAGTTGTCTCTCTGAATCTTCCTGTTCCAGAGTTACACCTATTTGAATTTGTGGCTGACTCTAGTCCCCAATCTAGGCTGATGAGAAGTTACATGAAATTAAATTTTAATTTATAAAGCGCACTACTACCCAAAGGTGTCTAGGCACTAGTGGTCTAACAATGAGGGGAAAAGGAGAGGAAAAGAAGGCTCAGAAGGGGAAAGAGAGCTATGGTATAGAAGCGTTCCTTAATAAAAATCCACGCTTTTAGGGTTTTACTGAAAGAGAGAAACTCTGACTTTTTCTTAAGTTCTATCAGCATAGAATTCCATAGCCTGGCAGTGTCCAATACAAAACGTCTGCTACCCCAGGTGGCTGTTTTAGCTTTGCGAATCACAAATTTAAATGCTGAAGAAACCCCCAAATGTCTGTTTGGGACATACCATTGAAATCTATGTTTAAAGTATTCAGGTCCAGAGCCATGCAGTGCTTTAAAGGAAAGGCATTGAGTTTGGAATTCATTCAGTTTTTTCTTTTAACAGGAAGCCATTGCAGTAAAGGCAAGGAAGGCAATAGATACTGACTGATGTTTTGTGGTGGCCAGCAACAGCTGAGCAGCTGCATTTTTGAGAACTTGCAGTTTGTTATTTGGATATTGAAAGAGTGCACTTCAATAGTAATTTTTTGACAATATAAAGGGCGGAAATCACCACTTTCTGCAGGTCCTGTGGAATAAAAGAAAAGACTTTCCTGAGAGTTTTTAACATGAAAAAACAAGACAACGTAATGGAGTTTATTTGGCCTTCGAAGGATAGTTTATCATCAAAATAAACTACTAGATGCTTTACCTTAGTAACTGGGGAGGGGAGCTTTCCCATTTCCTGTGGCCACCAATTGGGAGACCAAAAAGAGGTATTCCTCCCTAACAGCAGGACCTCTGTCTTCCCAGAGTTTAACTTCAGACAGTTGCTTGACATCCAGGTCACAATTTCAC